>NC_057851.1:194083826-196583826 GCF_015237465.2 Chelonia mydas
TCCAAGTCCATATTTATCTGGCTACAGCAGACCATTTTCCTGTGACACGCTTTTGTTGCACTAACATGAGGTTTTCTTTCCCAACACCGCATATGTTGTTATTCTGTACTGTCAAGGATTGAACGCAGAAATGAAACATATTTAAAATTGCACAGACCAAGGTCGATTTTGACCTGTTCTTTTCTGATGTGCACCAAAGTATCTGGTCTTACATTCTTTAATTACAGAAAACTTGAAAGGGCTGATTTGAGAGACAATGCAGTCTAGTGGCTTGGTCACTGGACTGGGATTCAAGACACGAATTCTATTCCCAGCTTTGTCATTGACATGCTGTAGGAGACCTCTCTGTGACTGTTTCCCCTCCAGCCTCTCTCTGTCTTCCCTATTCAAACTGTAAATTTTTGGACAGAGACTGCCTCTTCACCATCTAGCACAATGGGGTCCTGATCTCTATTGTGGTTTCTAGGTACTACTATAAGACTGACTCAGAACCAACAAATTATGAACACAATTACCTTAGGGAACATGTGCTCTTATTCCTGTTACCTTAGTCCTCCTTTTCTTTAGGGAAGAGACTGTGCCCTCCAGTATTTTTTGTTCAGGGCATGGGGCCCTGATTCAGAGTAGGGCCACTAAGTAATAACCCAATATAAATCATAAGTTTTGCACTTACAATAGCACTTTGCGTTTAGACAGCACTTTTCATCTGAAGATCCCATATGCTTTACAAAGAGGGGTAAGCTTTATTATCCCAATTTTACTGATGTGAAACTTGGGTAAATGTACATAATACATGCCAAACAGTTTGCTTGGGGATGCAGTTTGGAATTTTCACATCTTTTCCTCCTCTGGATATATATAAAGTGATCATTGAGATCACAGCATTTTCCTGAGCAGCATTCTGAGGTATCTAAGCTAATAGAGTCCTGGCAGAGAGTGGAGGAAATGCAATAAAAGAGGTCACTCTGCAACTCTTTCTTTCCTTCCTAAAGACTGGTAATCTCTATCCAGAGCGGGAACAGAAGATTTAGGTAAGCTACATAAACTATCCTGGGAGTTTTATGGCCTCTACTGTCTCAGAGATGACTCACAGAATTCAAAAAGTTAGGACCTCGGTAACTAACCTTTTCAGAACATTCAAATTGGACATAAATGCGGCTGCTCTATGAATGAAAAATGTTTGTATTCCCACCCACTCCACCTTCCGCACTAATTTTCCATAACTGATTTTCCACATCTAATTCTACTGAAGCCTTGCGTTACCTTCATTTGTAGAGTAGCCATAAGTGACACCATAAATGTGGCTGCCATTTCTGAAGTTCTAGATGTATTGAAAACGTCCTACAGAAAAATTTCCATTACAAAACATCGTCTGACTCTGTGGAAACCAGTGGAACATACTTGGTTCTGAATGACCGGCAGGAATGAGCTCATATTTTATTTGGACATGGCTGCTCTAAACCACAAAGAATAGCGGGGATTTAAAATTGAGTGACACCCTTTAAATGGATAATTACAAACCGTTTCTAATTATATCCTGTTCTATTCAGCTCGTGTAAACACAGATGTCATAAACAACAATCAAATAACAATAATTAGATGAATTAGATAGAACAATTTGATGAAACCCACAAATTCCGAAGAAATTTGCCGTACATATTAGATATCCGCTTCTGTTTAAATGTGGTTTTGGATGCTCTAAGATGACTGCAGTCTCAGTTATATTTTACCTGTACTGAACAAGTTGCCGCAATAACACCATCTACTGGCGTTTCAGAGAAAGGGTCAAATGTTCGATCTGGTCGTCTCATGAAATCTGGTTTAAGGAGATACCTTATTTTAAGAAAGAGAAGAAGAAATGTATTTATGTATGGAACTTTAAATTGCCACTTTATTTATTATAAGTAATATTGATGGTCTAGCTTTAACAAATGAAATCCCCCAGGGTATTTTAAAATACATGCTGCCATTCTGATTTTAATTCATGCAACTGCGAGGAAAAAAAACCCTAAGGTGATCTGGACTAAATTTTTTTTTTTAAAGGAATCAGCCCCCTCCCCAGCCAAGATTTAGTTAGTAAATTACATCCTGAAGTGGATTTCTTCATCTGAATTATAAACCCTTGAGGAAAAGCGCTGATAACGTTAATACTGACAGACCCTTAATTATAGTGGTGTGAATGGAACTGCGATAATACCACTTACACTGCCTCCCTGGGGACTATGCCCTGGCTCGACATATCAATGAAACCCGTTTGTGCACTGATGAGTGACAAATGAGGATTCTGATTTTAAAACAGAATGGCAATGCTTCTGGAGTTCAGCTGTGTCAGAGATGAAGGGAATTCTCTTCCAACAATGGAAGAAAACGTGCAACTTGAATCCCTTCTGACCTTAATATCTAGGAATCATCCGGCCAATTCAGCAGCTATGCACGGACAGCCGCTGTTAGACGCTCCTATTTTACCTATAACACCGTTTCTGCTCAGCATCATTACTACAAACTACATTAGCAAGGTCTGGAGTGCAACCAGAAAATATTAAAAAGGTGCTGGAGGAGCTATTAGGACAAAAAGAATCTCAATTCCACTTTCTCCCATTTTGACATCAAATTTGGTGTCTATTAAGGAAAGTAATTTTCCTCAGCACGATACAACATTATATAATGAGTGTGTGTGTCGCTTTCGAAAAAATAATCCCATTTAATCATTTAAAACAGATATTTGGAGCGAAAGGGGAACTACTGGATAGTTTTAGGATGCACTTTAGCCATGATTGGCTGTGTTGAGGATCAGTGGGACTGACCGTGCTCGGACACTGATCTATATCTGGAGTGACTCATTGAAGCCAGTGGAGTAACACCAGTGTGAAACTGGGGTAGGTCAGAAAGAAATCAGGAGGCCCACTATATCTACAGTACACTCACAGGCACAGGGAGCAGAAAATATCATGCACATTACATTTTTTAATTCCATAACACCAGCACATTTCCACCAAACAGTTCGGTGTATAAATCAGGCTTATTCTTTGGATAGTTCCAAAGGACCAAACAGCAAGGGCATTTTCATAGTGCTGTTGGGCGATGAAGCAGAGAGACCATGTGTTGCCACCCCTGAGTAATGGAGCTGTCCCAAACAGCTGCCGATAAAACATTTATACTCTATCAAACCTTCCATGTACCACGCATATTACAGAAACATTACTTTAGAAATGTTCTGGGGCATATCCAATATTCCACTATGTATCTTAGATGTCAGGGAGGCAGACAGAACTGTTCAAGCCAATGACTGACCCAGGGGTAATTTTTTGTTTGAAAATTTCTTTTGAAAGTAAAACACGTTTTAAAAGTATGAAGGGAGAAGCAGGGAAGCATCAACTGGGGTTTATCTGATTTCAGTCCGCTCCTAGGCCACCTTTTTTTGTTGCTGCTGAGAAGGTCACAACTGCTCCATTTTGGAAAAAACAAGTGGTTTGAAGCTTGACTGAGAAACGTAACCATTTCCTGGGAAATCACCAGACACATTCCCATGCTTGTATTTAATTGTTGTTCACTGCTTTAGTACAATAGTACATGCCGCTTTCTTCAATTTTTTATTATTCATTATTTGTATTGTGATAGTGGCTTGAGGCCTCAACCAAGTTGGTACCATCCCTAACAAAATGGGGCCCCAGTCACATAGTAAGAGACAGTCCCTGCCTCAGAAACCAGATAGACAAGACAGACAATGGGTGAGGGAAAGGAGATAGTATTACCCGCATTTTATAGACGAAAACCTTTTCTAAACTTCCATCCACTAGGTTCATACAAACTATTTCTTTCTGGATGCACTAGTATCCAGAATTAGACATCACCAGTAAAATCATATAAGGACCATCTAGTTTTACAGATATTGAACATTTCGTGGCTATAACCAGTGCACTACAGCAAACAAATTACAACTACCCACCAAATATAAAGGCTGATGTATGCAAATTCTCTCTACTGCTGAACATGCATGCAGGATACCAGATAAATGAAAATATAAATCTTATAGTGACAATTACAATAGTGAATACCAAGAATCCTATTACTAAAACAATTGTCTTGTTTTCACAGTAATTCTGAGGAAATTTAAATAGATTCTGGTCTCTTGTTTTCTAGCTAACTTAATATTTGCTATGATTCAGCAAACTCTTTCCCCTTCTTCAAGTACATTAACTCATCACTCCCTTACTCATGAAGCCACAAAGATAGTGTTTGAGAAGATCAGCATCAATCAAAACAGAAGCAGAATCACCATGTATAAAAGAGTAATGAACACATACGTGCGAGACAGAGAAATGAGATGCATGGATATCTGCTGTGCAATCTGCTCCTTCATGACAAATTAGTGGTTACCGTATTTTGTTTGGACACAGCCCTACATCAGTTTCAATAGTTGCCCATAAGTTCAATGTACTTTTCTTTTTGCTTTTATTTTCCAAAGACTACAATCTACTATATACATTAGCACACAGCATGTCCAAGTAAACTCAGATTTCTTGTGAACTGTACAGTGGCTCTGCATTGTGAGCCATGTTTTTAAAAAAGGATTCACAATTAAAAATGAAGATAATTTAATTAACTCTGCACGTGCTTTACATAGACTTTAAGGTCAGAAGGGACCATCATGATCATCTAGTCTGATCTCCTGCACATTGCAGACCACAGAACCTCATCCACTCCTGTAACAGACCCCCAACCTCTGCCTGAGTTACTGAAGTCCTCAAATCATGGGTTAAAGACTTCAAGTTACAGAGAATTCACCATTTACACTAGTTTAAACCTGCAAGTGACCCATGTCCCATGCTGCAGAGGAAGGTGAAAACACCCCAGGGTCTCTGCCAATCTGACCTGGGGGAAAATTCTTTCCCAACCCCAAATATGGCCATCAGTTAGACCCCGAGCATGTGGGCAAGACCAGCCAAACACCTGGGAAAGAATTCTCTGTAGTAAATCAGAGCCCTCCCCATCTCCAGCCATGAGAGATTTTTGCTACTGGCAGTTGCCAATGGGCCACATGCCATCATAGGCAGTCCAATTATATCATCCCCTCCATAAACTTATCAAACTCAGTCTTGAAGCCAGTTAGATTTTTTGCCCCCATTGCTCTCCTTGTAAGGCCGTTCCAGAACTTCGCTCCTCTGATGGTTAGAAACCTTCACCTAATTTAGACCCTAAACTTGTTTCATGATCTTTATAATTTGTCACACAAAATCTCTTCTATCTCATTTAATAAAATTGAGTGTGGCTGAAAAGTATAGTAACCACACTACTTTGCAAGCATAAATCAACCCCAGGAATTCTGCTCATTTCTATTCTATATCTAGCAGACAATTTTTCATTTGTAACACATAATTAGAAGTGACAAAGTTCTATAAAAACCATATATGATACATAGTGAAAATAGCTTAAATAACTTTACTCACCCGCACGATCCATTATATTCAAATTTTCCCTGATTCAATTGCATTGCTAAATCTGTCAAGAGACAAAAATAACTGAATACCCTGTCTCTGTGAATAAGGCAGATGTAGAGCAACCTTCTTTACAAAGGGAAATATGATGCACAGGGTTTTGCCCAAGAATGACCACTTTAACTTAGGGTGATTTCTATGCACTCAACTAGAAGACTTCGGATTTCTTTACAATGGTAACCTCTTTCTTTATCCACCACGCTAAAATCGAATGTGCATTAAAAAACATAGACTATAGTTACAAAAGTGTTAGGCCCTGATCCTGCAAGTCACTGGGGCCCTGTATGAGCACAAGGGTCTGCCTGCATGGATCAGTTTACAGGATCGGGGCCATAGAGACTACTGGAACTATTTTCAGCTCAGATGCTTATTGGAAAGTCTGAGTATTATTCAATTCATGTATAGAGCGCCTATCCACAGATCTTCTTTGTATTAATCACATCAAATGGGTCTTACAAGTCCTCTCCTCCAAAGTCCTCTGTTCAATGCCATATAGTATATCACATCACATGCTAATAGGTCTTCCTTTATTAAATTCTAGTGCTTCTTCCTGGGTCGGCTTCGCCATCATTTGTCTTCAGTCTTAATCTGTTGGATTCTTACCCACCTATTTGTCAGAACTGTGCTTTACATGACCACACCATCTGAGCCTGCACTCCCTCCATTTTTTGATTATGGATGTTATTGTGAGCATGTCTCTGACATATACATTCCCCATGTGGTCTTTCTTGTTTACCCCACTCATAGATCCCAACATCTGCATTTCCATAGAGCAGATCATTTGCTCATGTGTCTTCTTTGTTGCCCAACTCTCAGCACCATACATTATAACTGGATGGACCACTGCTTTATAGACTTTCCCTCTTCATCTTACTCGTCTCCACCTGTCACATATTGCACATATATCCACAGACACAGCCAGTAAATACATCAAAAACCCCTTAAAATTTAACAACACAAATTTTTCCTTAAAATTTCCAATCCCACACTTGGCCTATGAAAAACTCCCCTCCTATTTTTAGTGATAACTCTGGCCTCCTTTCGCCCACAGAGTTTTAGGATTCTGCTTTCAGACAGAGCTCAACCCTTGTTTGGGCTTCCCAGAATGCACATCAGAAACAAAACTAAACTGCCTCCACAACACAAAAGTATGGGATTTTGAATACACACCAACTAGCAATTTCCTTACTTGGTAGCACCCAGACTTAACACATCAGCCTTCCAAAGTCTCTCTCGTGGGATGACTTCCATTCCCTCACCTATCCTCCATCTCTTAGCGTGGCCTTCTGACAGAATACTTAACAGAGCAATGCCGCTTTTTCCCTATAGTGATCATTTACAACACAAAGAGCTGAGAATGCTGTGAGGGGATGGGTGCAGACCCAGGGAGAAGGGTGAAATTTGCACTGCCTCCTTTACCCCCACACTGTGTCCCCTTCTGGACTGATTTACAAGCAATACTTGTATGTCTGCGTGCAGCTCTCTCTAGTCTCTCTCAGCTAGAAGTCGGTAATGGCAGTGATGCAGAGCTTTGTGGAAGAGGAGTTGCAGAGGAAAAATGGGTATGATCATTAGGACTTTCTGGGGCACTGAAGACATCATCAAGGGGAAAAAATAAGAACAAGAACCCTTTAGGGTAGAAGAAGACAATGGAAAGATTGGTCTGGCAAGTACAGCCAAATATGTTTCTTGATTCAATGCAAAAACTAATAATTATACGTTTTTCCCCCGCCAAAAGGGCAAACTAGCTATCTCTCATCTTAGGAGAGAGCCATGTAAGCTCCCAATCTGCCTGCCTGTCACGACCCTAAGTGGCTCGCAGTCGTATCCCATTTCCAAGTGCTAACAATGAGATTTGCCAGTAATTGCTTATTGGTCTAGAAATATAGCTGACGTAATTATTATCATTTTCTATTTTATCCGGTGTGTCCCTCCAATGTAATGTTCTCTATGGAAGCCGTGCATTTCGTTGTTGCAAAGATAGGACTTTTGCGAAGAGGGTGGTTATTTTATAAACTAAAAATTATATCACTCTTACATTTATTTGAGACCCTAAAGTGCCTTGCTAATTATTTTTGCAAATAAAAGGAGACTGAATTTTCTTCCATGCTTTTTTCAAAACAATTCTTCCTTGTCTTATGCTTCCATGATTCCGTACACATCATCATACTGTTTAGCCATATGTCTGTTTCTTCAAAAAATGCCAGGAGGAAATCTGTGGCATCTGTTTGAGTGTTCCTGGCCAAGCCTTTCTCTGGAATTTAGGTTCACTGGACATCACTGCCTACCTGGGGTCTGAAAGTTCAGTGAGACCATCTGGCAGCCAGCGTTCCAGAAAATTTGAGGCATGTAATTACTGGAATCCACTCGGCCTCCCTTGGGGTATATCCGACTCATTTGTCGTTTATTATAACTATGTAACACGTTAAGGAAAACAAAATAAAAACAACATAGAGACTTCAGATCATTTACTCATACCATTATTATTTCTTATATGCTGTATCCTATTTTCCATGCTCCCGCGTGGACAATATTGTAAAATTAGAACTAAATGATTTTTGTATATATGACAGATGTCTACTGGCTAACCAAAAATAGAACTGGTATTCAGTATACTACTTTTAATAGAAGGATACTTCACAAATTCAATTGCATGCGTCTTCAAATACCCTAGTCCAACTGATTCATTAAAAGAGGACATATTGTAATGAATATTGCGTTCTAGAACAATAAGAAATAAAATCCATTTTAAAATACTGAGTATAAAACAGAGCAAAATACAAAACCATGCAATAAATACTATGCAATGTAGTAACACAGATCTCTCTATTTTTCCACTACTTGCCATTTTACAAAACCAAATTACATTTGAAATAATCTTAACTGATGTTTTCTTATTTGTCATTCTCTTCTCTCTAAGACCATTCTTGTGAGCCATCAAAACTTGGCTTTTATATTTATGAAAACACTGCAATTACATAAAGAGCAATAGTGGTATAACTAGATACTAGAAGTAATACGGTAATGTTTAGGGTATTTTATATATATATATCACAATAAGCAAACTGTTGACCTTTGTGACAATCACATTTATCCTATGTTAGTGAAAGAGAAAAAAGGTCTACAGTACAGGATCTATTCTTTGCAATGTTAACTTAATATACTTAATAATTCAGTGCCTCCCTGTGGCGACAAATAGAATAACAAGTTAATTCTATATTCCAAGTAAGTGTTCTGTAAATACCATACGAATGGAGTTTACGAAACTACAACAAGAATTTTAAACGGATTATAAAAATAGCAAATTGGATATAAGAATCATTACACAAAACTAAGTAGAAGTAAGAAGACAAATACTGTTGTTTCATTCAACCTTGTATGTTACCTTCTGCTACATGGAAACCTTGAAACTTTACGGGCTGAGCATAGTTGATCATTGTTGATAAATATGGATGTATATTGGTTGTCGCACCCACATATTTGTAAGACGCCATCCATGCTTGTTCATCTTCAACAGTTACTATGCCCTGAAAGCACATTTAAAAGTATATCCACTAATCACTTTTTTTGCTCTTGTTGGAGTTTTCAATGCAATGTAAAAAATGATGCCTGTTTCTCCAGAAGTTAAAATAGACACATAATGACACAAACCAGTTGGACCCTCAATGCTGCGGTTCGGGTCGATTCAGTTATTGATATATGCAGAACACTCAATGTTAATGGGCATCATGCATGAGGTTTGATGGCAGAACAGACTCCTAATTAGTGAGCAATATTATATGCTGTTAGTAAAACAACATTAGAATCCAGGATATTGATTAAAAAAAAGTCAAAGGGGACTGAACAATGCTGTGGGATAAAGCCCTGTCTTATCAAACAGAAGCCTGATCTTTTTAATACCAATTGCGTCGGAGGGGGGTACCTTTGAGGCTACTACCAAGTGGATCTTTGGCATCATCAAAACTCAAATGAGTGCCATTGATAAGCCTTTGTGGATATGACCAAGACTGAAATTATAAGGGAATTTGGGAATCAGAATTTGACAAGACTAATGGCGCTCCATGAAACTGACAAAGCTGTGGAGAAACGGGGGGGCACAGCACACTGTGCTTGGCTGTAGACAGTGATATAAATTTCTTTCTGTCATGTGCATAAACATCCACCATGCATACAGAAAAAGTTGCAAAATCTTCTCAGAGATATCCAATCTGCAGAGACTTGCAACAAGAGTAATTTCTCATGTGATTACACAGTCCAAATACATAGCAACATGGGTTGAAATAAAATATTTTATAGACAAGAAGAGGCCTCTGTCACACTACACTAAGGTCTTTACTACTCGCCGGATCGGCGGGCAGCGATTGATCCAGCGGGGATCGATTTATCGCGTCTAGTCTAGATGTGATAAATTGACCCCCGAGCGCTCTCCCGTCGACTCCTGTACTCCAGCTCTGTGAGAGGTGCAGGCAGAGTCGACGGGGAAGCGGCAGCAGTCGACTCACCGTGGTGAAGACACCACGGTAAGTCGATCTAAGTACATCGACTTCAGCTATGTTATTCACGTAGCTGAAGTTGCATAACTTAGATCGATCCCCGCCCAGTGTAGACCAGAGCTAAAAAAAAAAATAATCACACATACTGATATCTAGTGGCATCTTTCTGTTCAGTTTCTTGGCTCATTCTGTTCTGCCAATCACTTTCCTTCACTCTCCCTGACTACCCAGGACCTTCTTTATAAAGGCGCTATAAAGAGCACCAGAATGGGACCTTCTCTTGTAATCTGCAGCCCTGGTTAGGCCTATCAGTATTGTCATGTGGCCTACTATGTCAAGAAGAACAAACTAGAAGGGAATTTAACCCTATACATGCTGTCACATGAGCCTCTGCATCCTGTCCCAGTGAATTTCCCGATACAGTACATCTTAAAATACATCAGTATTGTAATGCAGCTTTTCATGTTCCGAATGCAATATAGCTCTGTTACAAAATATTTTTCTATGAGACCAGGAAACCATGAATAACTGCATATATTGCAAAATCATTTTTTCAGGCAAGGAGCCTCTGCATCTGTAACAACACTAAAGAATGACAAAAGTAACTCTACTGTACCCCTAATTACTGGACATCATTAATTTCAGGGGAAAGAGAAGGAAAAGCAAATCTATTTGCCAGTATTATGCCATACGCTTGTGACCTGCATTATGATGCAGACACATATTTAAAGAAATAAATACAATGACACTACCTTATTCCGCAGTCTGGTTGAAACATTGAGGCCTGGTCTACATGCAAAAATTAGGTTGGATTAACTGTGTTGCTCAGGGGTGTGAAAAATCCACATCCCTGAGTGACATAGTTAAGCCAACCTAACCGCCGGTGTAGCCATCATTAGGTTGCCGGGAGAATTCTACAATTCACCTAGCTACCGCCTCTCGGGGCAGTGGAGTACCTACACCAACAGGAGAATCCCTCCCACTGGCATAGGTAGTATCTACAGTGTAGACAACCTCTTAGGCTGACAAGGAAGGGCATTACCTGCCAGTTACTGATTGCCTCAGGGAGTTGAGTGACCACGGTGAAGCCCATGTTGTCTGGTTTGCAGTTCACACTTAAATTAAATTTTCCATGGTCCATATAATCAGACCCATACTTTATTTTAACATGGTTAATAGGGCCCGATCCCACAAGCAGTCCACAGGAAAGTCAATGAGTGTTCCACATGCAGAGGGGCTCGCAAGATTGAGCTCTTGATATGTAAAACACTAACACTGACATTTTGTAGCAGTGCAGAATATGATTTTATCATCATGCATTTTTTGTTATCAGGTTAATTTTTACCAGTCTGCTGACTACAAATTAAAACAAACCTCTTTAGGTCTGTAGGCCATGATTTTTCAGATGTGACGAGTAATTTTGGATGTCTCAATCTGGTGGGAGGCCAATTTGAGACATTTTAAGGAAGCTTGATTTTCAGCAAATGATGAGCACCTATCCTCTGAAAAATCAGGTTCAAGGTGCCCAAAGCTGGCCACCCAAAATCACTAGTCACTTTTCACAATCTTGGTCCTGAAGTGGATAAATGAAAAAATGCAGTGGGATAGAAATCAATGAGCGTTTGTATCCTACTACAGGAGAACAGGGCCCCAGGACTATAACCACACAATACTCTAATGACACAAGAGTCCTCCTAGTTGAGGATGTTCCAAGGCAATCTACTGATTATTAACTTTAATATATTCACTTACACATAATTTGAAGACTAAAAGGTCTGGCTCTCATTGCAATATCCACAGCAGTGGATCTAGGATTTCAAAACAGGACTGTAGGATTTGGGAATAAGAGGATGGGATGCCACTTACAGCCATCCCCCCTGAGCTGAAGAAATGGTTACCCTAACATATGGCCTTTGTAGGGTGCTGGAGTGAGTTAAGGATGAAAACAATCAGGATCCCTGTAGACCCGCATCTCCAGAAAAGCAGCAGAACCCCCCTAAAAAGACTGAAATAAAGTGTGGTCAGGAACGGATTTAACTGACAGAAAGGAAGAAATGCATGGAGACAAGCAGGAGGAGGGAGGAAGGAAGTGAGACTAACAGAAGATATTCTTGGTGGAAGGTAAATGCACAAATCCCAAGGGAAAGAAAAAGGAGGAAAAAGAAAAAAATAAAGAGATAAATAAAGTGGGGCAGGATGAAAAAAATGTTGGCATGATTTCTGTCAATCCCTCTGAAGGAATCACACTTTCCCAGGCACATGAAATTGGGGTGTAATTGTTTCTACTGGGATCAGATATTTCTAAGTGAGGGCAGGTCATGCAGCCTTCTTTTCCCCCCATTAGTATTATCCCTCAAAACCCTGTGAATAAGGGGAGTGGGAAGAGATGGAACTGCAACCTACTGGCCGTCATTACAAGGAGAAAGGAGACACAATGTGCAAAGAAATAGAGTGTAAAATAGTTATACACTTATGAATGTATTTTAGATAAAAATGTTTATATATAAAGAAATATAATAGAAACTACATAACATCCTATGTGTCACCTTTTTATTGTTTTCTTGTTCAGAATCTTCCAGAGCCTAAGGAAAAAATATATATACATTACCCAAAGAAACTGCAACATGAAACACTCCTAGTTATAAAAGAAAACCCTCAAATGGTTAATGCACTTGGCAAAAAGTATATCCCCTTCCAATTCATTATACGGTTCATCTATCAATTAACTCTCAAAGGTTTGCAGTATCTTTCAAATTCATATACAAAAGGGGTGGAAAGATAATAGCTACTAGTATTGGGAGTAGAAAGGAGGACATCAGGCAGTTAAGTCCAAACCTAGTTGGGGAATGGCGGAAAGCTCGTGGGGAGAGATTGAGAGAGAGTGGGCACACATGAAAGATCATTTGCCATCCTATATGCAGGGTGACCAGACTGGGAGGGCATTTGAAGATATAAGGGTTGGAGCTGCTCTGTACTTTGTGTTGTAAATGTCCAAATATGGAAGAATGCTGCTATCTGCCCCAAGAGACTGCAAGGTTACTTGCCACTAGAGTTCCATTCACTGAGTGACTCCCTGTGCTTTCTTCCTTCAATTACAAGCTGCTAGCACCGAGAACCTTAAACAGGAAAAGAGTGACTTGGCTCTCAAAGTATGTACAGAGAGAATCACGATTTACTGTCAAGCTATAGATCAATGAGGGAGCAAGGAGGGGCTCATGCAGAGAATGGCTGACCACTTGGAGTAATCAATAGGGCAGTTGGGGGCCTGCTGGTTTAATAAGCAAAACAGCCCTACAGCAGAGAAGGAAAATCTGCAGTTCATTCGGAAGCTCTGTAAAGGTCCTGAAGAAGCAAGGATGCAAACACAAAGCAAGCAGGCAGCTCTGATTATTTGTGATACTGCTGTTGAGAGATAGGTTGCGAAAGGCAGTGTGTGCAGCAAGGAGAACTTCCACCAATCGATATTTCTAGCTCAAACAAGAGCCTCAGCAAGCCATGCAGGAGAGAAAAAGACTAGAATGCTTCAATGACAGAGGAGGATGCTCCGGTACCTTAGTGACAAGCAGGGTCTGGTGCCTTGGGTGCCAGCATGGCTTAATTTTCAATTCCACTGTACAGTATCCAATTACGGACAAGTGCTATACCAAGTAATGTTCGCTTACCAAGTACAGAATGTCAGACTACTAAGATAAGGTGGTGGAATCTGCATCCTTAGAGGTTTTTAAGGCCTGGCTTGACAAAGCCCTGGCTGGGATGATTTAGTTGGTGTTGGTCCTGCTTTGAGCTGGGGGTTGGATGACTCCTGAGGTCTCTTCCAACCCTAATCTTCTATGATTCTATGATAAGTACCAGTGGAAGAATAAGCCCTTGTGGTCAGTCTGCCTGCTGAGATCCCAGTGCCATCCTCTCCAACTGGGGCTATTTTCCTGCTACCCTATCTATGTCACTGTTTCATAAACGCACAGCAAGTGGAAGTGGGTGCCTGCTATTCAGAGAGCACCAGTACAAAAATAACTGAGGAAGTCTCTGAGATAAGGCATGGGCTGAGGCCAAGCCAGGAGGAGTACAGGAGTGACGAAGCGGATATTCACCCCACAGTACGGCTCTTAAATTGTGACACACAATTCACAGCCAGGTACTGTTACGTAGGCAGGAAACTGTTGGCAGCCGTGTCTAACAATTTTTGGCCAAATCCTGTAGGCTGTGCACAGTGATTTCCCAGGTATAGCTCCCATTTGCTACCATAGGAGTTTTGCTTGAATAAGCAGAGCAGGTTTTGGCTTGTTAAATTTTATATCGCCATGAATTTAAGTGTCAGCAGCTCTGCTAGAAAAATCTGTGTGTGATTCATACTGTATTTTCTCCTACAGCTAACACACAGTGTGATCCCTCCGCACAATGAAAGGTCTTTCCCAGCCATCTCCATGGAAAAATCTTCCAACGTGAATATATGTCAGAATCAAGCCTACCTTTTTGACGCTATTGGCAACCGCTTCTTTTTGACTCAAGTCATCTGCAGAAAGCTCTGTTCCAAATTTTAATTCTGGATGGGCTTCTTCTTCTTGATCAGCTACACAAAAATGAAAAGGAAGGAAATGAGGGTGAAAAACATAGCAGCACATATTTTTGTGGAACTAGTTCAAAAACCATCACACCAGTGTGAATTGGCTCATTTTCTAAAGTGAGTAAAACTAAGGAAGTAGAAAGATTTCCAACAAGTAGTGGATGTTTAAAGTAAGTCCCTCAGATTCCTTGGTTTGCTAGCTTTTATCTAGTAAATACTAACGCCCATTCAGTAAAACGGCGTGTAAGAACAAATCTGTGGATGAGACATAGATACTGAGAGATAAGTTTAGCATATTCTTGGAAAAATCATGAATTTGGCATAGGAAAATGTAAAAATCAAGGGCCTGGGGTAACAAAAATGAAATGAAGCCAGGGCTCTTTAAAAATAAATTCAAAAGTTTTGGTGCCACCATTTGAGTTCTCATATGCCTACACCCACTCTCTTTCCTTTTATCCATGGATCTCTCTCATTTATTTTCACAAATTGTTAGTGGTTTCAAAGGAGCCAATATGGTCTCTTATGTACAGACTATTTTAAAATGTATTTATCTATTTAGATTTAAATAATTAAAAACGATGCCTATCCAAGCCTCTAGGTGCCCGAACACATAATTACTAAACCAGTAAAATCCCAGCAGCATTACAGTAATCACTTCAACAGGAACCCAGACAGCCACTTACAGAACATTCTTTCTACCCCTTCATCGTCTAGGAAACCCCCTCAGCCCACTCCAAAACCCTGCGGAACACGTGTTTTTTGCAGCACGGGGGGCAAGTCACCAGATCTGGGATACTTCAGACTAAGTGAGGGAGCAAGTTCCAGACTCCTGGCCACTCACGGAGAATGCATGAACAACCTGCCCTTCTCTTTTATAGTGAGAGGGATCTAGCTAAAGCACCTTGCTGACCGCAGCTGTGGCATGGGGAGAGAGATGGTCCCTCACGTAGGCCAGTCCTGGGACATTTAGGACTTTATAAGTGGTTATAATCCAAACACCATAAACTCCAAACACCTAGAGACCAATGGGCAGCCATTGCCGATCCTTATGTCATAAATTCCCCACATGAAGCCCCACTGAATAAGTGGGCCACAGCGCTCTGCACCAGCTTCAATCCCCAAATGATTTAAAGGTGCAGCCCTGTATAGAGTGCATTGAAACAGTCCAATCATGAGGTAACAAAAACAGATAACACCGACAAGGTCCACATCCAAAAGGAAAGGTTTGCAGCCTCCTAGCCAGGTGCAGATGGCAAAAAGTTGTTTGGGTCACTGCTGTAACATGAAGGTCCCACAGCAGCGGAAGGTCTAGAATCACCTCTGAGTTGCAAACACACGTAACTAATGGCAGACGTACAGCCTCAGCATAAGAGGCGGATATTACCTCTGCCATCTCCTCCAGCTGCTTTCCCTGGCAGCCTCATTGCCTCAGTCTTGTCTGGGCTGAACTTCAACTGGCTCACTCTGATCCATGCTCCAAACTCAGCTGAACACGGGCTGAGGCACCGAACCACATCATTCAAGTTGGATGAGACAGACACACACAGTGGGGTGTCATCGGCATACTGACGACAACGCACCCAACACCTTGTTACTGACCCTCCGACCAGCCCCAGATACAGGTTGAACAGACCAGGTGACCAAATGGCATTTTGCAGCACCCTGCTTTTGAGAGCTTCGACAGAGGAGCAATTGCCCACAACTACCCGTTGAGATCTCTCCAAGAGAAGGGAATGGAACCAGTGAAGAGCAGCTGCCTCTACTCCCACCAGAGTCCGCCGGCAAATCAACAACACCTTGTGATCTATGGTACTGAAGACAGCTGATAGGTCTAATACCACCAGCATGGACACCTAGGGCTTGTCTTCACTACGGGGCTAAATTGGTGCTGCTGTGATCAATGCAGCGGTGTCGATTTAGTGGGTCTCATGAAGATATGATAAGTCAATGGGAGATTGCTCCCACCTCAACGAGAGGCGGAAGCTACCTCAATGGGAGAGCGTATCCTGCCAACATAACACGGTGTCTATACTGCCCTAAGTCGATGTAAGTTATATTGCTCAGGAGGGTGGGTTTTTTACACCCTTGAGCGACATAACTTACATTGACTTAAGCGGTAGTGTAGACAAGGACCTAGCCTTCGTCTATCACTAGGAGGAAACCACTGACAAGCATGTCAAATGCAGTCTCTTCGTCAAAGATAACTCTCTACCCAGATTGACGGGGTCAAGGAGATCAGCAGCATCTAGATACTGTGAAAATTGTCTTACCACAACCTTCTCCACTAAACGTGCCCAAGAAGGGAAGAGAAGATTCAATACTCATCAATAATTAGATAGATTGCCAGCATCCAGCAATGAACACATGACCAAAGGCTGCACTATTGCTTCCTTCAAAGCAACAGGCCGTTTGCCCTCTCTAGGAGAGGCACTGACAATCCCATAAGCAATGGGCCCAGTATTTTCCCCACTGGCCTTCGCCAGCCAGGAACGATGTGTATCCAAAGCATTTCCTGACTGCACTGGCAACATATTGTATGTGTGAAGAGAGATATTAACACACAGATGGACAAATTCAAACCAACATGTGAGAAAAGATTGGTGTTCACTACATGGGAGAAATAGCTTCTTTTGTAGTGCTTATAAATGAACTGAAAAATTAAACTAGCAGTTGCAAGAGATACTGGCAGGATTTTTCGCATACACAGCGTAATTTACATGAGGAAGAAATACAAATAATCTCCCATAATTGTATAAAAATGTTGCAGATCCTACTCTACCATTTCTATCCCCCTCTCTCCCCGCCTGTTAAAAGGTGTGTTTAATCCGCTGACCCATTATTTTAGCTAAAGGCACCCTGTTTGGACAATTCCTGATATCACCTCCAGGTGGAGAACTAGGTAGCAAGAACAAGATTCAAACGTAGTCAATGCCTATCTCATAACAGATCTAATAGTTCAGCACCCTGGTTTTGACCTTCCACAACATCTATGGGTAAAGCTCAATCGCTTCAGATGGAGAGTGATCAGATGGGCTGCTAATGGGTCTTTGTGACTCCCCCTCCATTTGACACTGAGGCCCAATAAAAGATGAAGGTCACATGCCTGTAGACTGCGTTCATTGGCAAGGGCTCCGTGGTTCCCTCCTGCACTTTGCACAATGCTCTTCTCTCAACGACTTAGACTAACACACGTGACTTGATCATCCATGCAGATGCAACTGCAGTACATCTATCTTCACAACTACATTCTGCTTTTCTTCTTCTGCAGCCCTTTTAACCTCTGCTTTTCCCCAGGGTATTTTTGCTGTTGTGTTATCCTACCCCTGTAGACAACGCCTCACCCCAGAGATCTCAAAGGGTTATCCCGGAGATAAATTGCAAAGAAACAAATTAACAAACTAAATGGGATCAAAAGCAGAACCCTGTTCCAAGGGCAACAGCAACGAAAGATAAGACATGAAAGGGTTAATGCAACTTCTTTTTCTAATGGTCTAATTTGCTTTGTAACATTTTCATTTATTTAATATTACGTGCGCTTCAGGTTCACAGAGTTTAGATTTTAAATAAATCTCTCTAAACAAATAAACGTACTTATGAGTTTATGTTACAAGTGGGAAGCCTATAAAGACATTGCTTGTGAGGATATGTCAGGTTAAAGTGAAGCAGTTATATGAAAAGGCTTCTACTGAGGCCCAGTGGCAAATGTCTATCTGTACTCCTCCCTCCTTTTCCAGCAGGCAAGCAACTCCCAAGAAGCATCGCTTATAAAATCCTCACCACTTTCTATTTCTTCTTCATTGTCATCTTCTAGGATATTGACAGGAGCAGCTGTTTCGCCAGCCTCCATCATACTTTTCAGCGCCTCAAGCTGTTCTGTTTAAAAAATAAAAAAACAGAGAGAAAATAAACGTTAGCCATGTAACAAATGGTTCTTATTCAAAATTAAATATTTTAACTCAAATTACATGAAGAAAATGCTAAATAACGAGGGCCTGATTCTGACAGGGGCTTGAATTGAATAGGAGTTGTGGGTGCTCAGTACCAATTCGGGTCAGGTCTTCTGTCAGCAACAAAGGTTTGCAAAAGAACTTGAAACCCATTGTTGTTAGGGATACTTTGATAAAACAATTACCACCAATGCTGGATCAAAAAAAAAAAAAAAAAGCAATCAGTAAGGGCCCAGTGAAGTCAAGGGGCGTCTTTCCAGTGACTTCAAGAGCCTTCGGATCAAACACATTACTGCCGTGAGCAAGTCCTGGGTAACAGATGGCTGATCGCTTTCACGGCCTGATACGACATTCCATATTGGAATGGGAATTTTACCTCAATGTTATTTCTGAATTGTGCTTGTAAGTTGCACCGTATGAGCCAACCCTCAAGTCAGTGGAAGTTTAGCCACTGTCTTCAATGGGAGAAGGTCCAGGGTCAATCAGTACGGCCATAGTAGGAACCATGAATACCCCAGCATTATGCTTCGTGCACAGCAGGAAGAATGCCAGGATTGGCAAGAAAAGAAGAGTCATTTGAAATTCCATTTCAGTTTTAGTTCACCCTGGCAGGTGTGGAAAACACAACAACGACAGCACACCTGCTCTACAACAGATTCCATCTGTGTTACATTTTGGCGTGGACAGCAATCAGATTATGACCCAGAATTCCATTTCAAGTTATATGTATTTATAATCTCTACACATTTACACAGAGGGCAAAACTTTGCCACTGATATGAAACACAAGTGAAAACAAAATGTCATGCATAGTGAATATAAAGTATGTTCTTCATTTTGGAAAGTTTGGTAGAACATTGTTCTGTTATCTAAAGTGCATACTTTTATATTAATGTAAAGGTTCAATGAACTTTACTTACTTTTTTCCACTTCAGGTTTCAGCCTTTTGTTTTTTATGAGTATCTTTCTTTTGAGATCATTTGGGGACGGTAAGGGTCGTCCTGGTTCAAGCTACAAAAATGGAGAGAAGGGCTTATTGAGCATGATTTGCAATGATCTTCTCATTTAACCTCTTTGACTACCCATTTTGGGCTGGATTCTGACTTTAGGACCAGCCTGAGCAAGGGACACTGAGGACTGCTCTTCACTACAGGGAGATCGATGCTGCTGCAATCGATGCAGCTGGGGTCAATTTAGTGGGACTAGTGAAGACCCACTAACTCGACAGCAGAGCGCTCTCCAGTCAACCCCGGTACTCCAGTTCCTCGAGAAGATTAAGGTAAGTCGACAGGATAACATCTACCATTGACGCAGGGCAGCGAAGACACTATGGTAAGTCGACCTAGGCTACGTCGACTTCAGCGAAGTTATTCATATAACTGGAGTAGCGTAACTTAGATCGACTTACCCCGGTAGTGAAGACAAGCCCTGAATAAGCAGAACCACGGAGGGGCTGCTCTGCAGTCAGGGCAAGATGGAGACAATGACCTAAAGGGAGGACTTCCACTTCCCCTGCGGCCATCCCCCCCACCCTCCGAAATGAGAAACACAGGATCCCATCCCTCTCTGGTCATGGAAGCGGATGGGATCATTTGGCCTGTATATTGTAAACTCCTTATTATCTCATATTCCTGTAATGAACCACACACAAAAAACTCTGAATACATCAGAATAAAAACAACAGTCACATGAAAATATCAACAGGAATGCAAGGACACTGAAAAAGTCATTCATTTGTTTTCTTCTTCTGCTCAGGATTTTATGTTGCATCAATAAAATATTAAAAATCAAAGGTTCATATAACCTCTTTAACTATCTTTGTGTGTTCAGGTAAGAATGTCCCTCTTTTTTGCTCTTATCAGATTATTTTGAAGGGCGATGTTTGAGAACCTCCCGATCTTAAGTTAGCCACATTCTGGATTTAAAAGCACAGCTAATGTGCAGTCCTTGAATTTTGTTTACCTATCTTGCTGTTTTGTCTAATTGCTACTCTTGCCCCTTTTAACAAAACATGTTTAGACATCTATTATTTCCACCTCACGTTAAGGTTTGCTAAATTCTAAAAACAAGAACATGCTGATTAAAAAAAAAAACCTACATTGGTAAGAGAGACTTATTATTTATCAAATCATCCGAAAACTGAATTCTGCTCTAATATTTTCTCTCTGCTGCTCATATCTTTCATAAGTGGCAGAATGGGTTGCTGCCTGACTGCCATCCAGAAGAAAAATACTTCCAAAATTAATTGGTAATAATAATACTTTACATTAATACTTATTGTTTGATGATCACAAAACATTTCACAAAAATTAATTAACACAATGAAAGAGTGTGGCAGGAAAGTATCATCATCCTCACTTTACAGATGGGGAAAACAAGGCAGGAAGAGGTTACATAGCTTTAAAATAAAGCATTTATCATCTGAGCACTGTATAGTAAATAGCAAAGGAGTCCCTCCCCTGGAGAAATTACAATCTAAATAGACAAGAGACAGAGTTGGAGGGGAAACTGAGGCAGAGAGGGCAACAAAGTAATGCCACAGATCAGTAGCACAGGCAGGAGCAAAACCCACCTCTCCTGATTCCTAGTCCACTGCCAGATCCACAGGGTCACACCACCTTAGCAACAGTAAAGTCAGGAGACTGAAGTATCAACTCACACATTGACTTGCTGTGTGATTTTGGGCTAGTCGCTTAAACTCAGTTCCCTAATATCAATTTCCTAATTTGCTAAATGTGACTAACAATACTTACCCAGCTTAACTCACTGCCGTATTATGAGGTTCCAGCAACCAGTGCACAACCCTGCAAAGATTTATCTATGCGAGTAGTCCTTAGCCAGGTGATAAGGACTATACCTGCCAGTAAGGGTTTGTAGGAGCATGTCTTTGATGATTGTGGACGGTATCAAATGACAAATGCTACGTATGTGCTAAGTATCATTAAATGACTTGCTCCATATTGGGAAGGGAGAGGCATAACATCTGTTGGCCCATCACTCTCCACTCTGAGGTGGGCAGAGCACAGGCCAGGATCCCCTGGTACAAGCCCCAGGACACAAAGGAGGACAGATTTGGGTGGTGTGGCTCCCTCCCCGTGGGCCTGGGAAGGAAATGGGGGAAGGATCTGTTACCCAGGATCACAGCTGAAAAGGACAATCGGTACACTGAGGTAGAAGTGAGTTGGGACTGGAAGATATAGCCAGGGTTAGTAAGGAATCCCAGAACAGGGAGGCAGATCTCTTTGGAGTGGGTGGAGTTTCTACGTATTCAGCCACCACATAAAAAAATAATAGTAATCAAGTCAGCTTTGTCACTGTGCCGGACCAGCATCAACAGCCTCTGTGGGAAGCCACTGTCAACCCACCACACCAGGGGAGGGCAAACTTTTTGGCCTGAGGGCCATGTCGGGTTTCCAAAATTGTATGGAGGGCCAGTTAGGGGAGGCTGTGTCTCCCGAAACAGCCAGGCATGGCCCGGCCCCCACCTCCTATCTGATGCCCCCGCTTCTCGCCCCCTGATGCTCCCCTGGGACTCCTGCCCCATCCAACCCCCCTGTTCTCTGCCCTCTGACCCCCCCGACTCCTATCCACACCCCCGACCCCTGACCACATTCCCAAACTCCTCTGCCTTCTATCCAACCCCATCTTCCCCCTGTCCCCTTACTGCGTGGCCCAGAGCACCGGGTCAGGCCGCGGTTCTGCAACTGCGTTACCTGGCTGCCCAGAGCATGGCGCGGCACGCTGAGGCTGAGGTGAAACAGCAGAGGAGGGGCCGGGGACCAGCCTCCCGGGCCAGGAGCTCAGGGGCCGAGCAGGAGGGTCCTGTGGGCAGTATATGGCCCGTGGGCCATAGTTTGCCCACCTCTGCACCACACCCTGATACCCAAATACAAGGAGAAGCAAACAAAGCTGGCAAACAGCATGTGGAACAAACAACAACTGATGCAACATCCTTCCAAGCTAATATCCATTTTCCCATTATAATCAAGAGAACTCGATCATTCAGTTCCAGCAAGGGAATCGTGTGCAACAATCTCCACATGGACACTGAGGATAAAGGGAACTCTAGGTTATCATCCACTGGGACCAGCAGTGAATATGTTTTAACTCCACTAGATGTCAGTACAATCAGGTTTCATTCCCCCTACCTCTAAAATACCCGTCTGCAATTAAAAGGTTAGCTAGGTGCCCCTCTGGGAAAATATCGGCTTCAGGCAGTCTCACGCCTGTCCTGAGTTTTCCTTCCAGAGACATTTAAAACGGAATACAACTACTTACGAAGGGCAAGTTTCCAACTTGCACCAGATGCCTTTTGAAAGTTTGATTTATGAATGTGTGCATGGAGGAGGCAGAGTGACAAGCCAGAAAAAAACAAAACATAAAACAGTGAGCACACTAAAGAGCAGAGACCAGATGAGGCTAGAATTGGGTCCCGAAGCCGCAGTAGCCACAGAACTCTTGGTGTGGCACCATTTCTGTTTGGTCACAGGGCCATGAGAAGCAGCCACTTGTGAGGACTGTGCTCAGGTTGGGGATACTCCAGCCAGTCACACATCTCTGCATACCCCTCCGAGTATGGCAACATGATCTCTATTATGCATTCTTGTATCCTAACTATCCCTGTCAAATTTAAGAGAAGAGAAAAAAGCACAGCCCTAGAGAAGGTGTCACTAGGCAAAAGGGCCTAGTAGTCACCAGGGGCAGTAGCAGGAAGGTGAGTCAAAGGAATCTCGTTCTGCCTGTCTTTCTTGGCAGTGTGGTGCAGCTGATAGCAGTTGTTCACCTCTGACAATTGGTGGCTGCTGCTAGAGAGTTTGAATGGGTTGTGCAAAGCAGTGGGCAGGCCCTGGAAGAGCATATGTAGACCCTAGAACAGCGGTTCTCAAACTGTGGGTTGGGTCAGAACCACATTTTAATGGGGTTGCCAGGGCTGGCTTACACTTGCTGGGGCCCGGGGCTGAAGCCAGAGCCCCACCACTCAGGGCCAAAGACAAAACTTGAGGGTTTCAGCTCTGGGCGGCTGGGCTCAGGTTACAGGCCCCCTGCCTCGAGCTGAAGCCCTTGGGCAGCGTGGTTCAGGTGGGCTCAGGCTTTGGTCCTCCCTTCTGGGGTCATACAGTAATTTTTGTTGTCAGAAGGGGGTCGCGGTGCAATGAAGTTTGAGAACCCCCGCCCTAGCAAATAGAAGGTTAGGCCAAGGTTGAATATTGGTAGGCCATGCCTGTTAAGAATGCTCCAGCATTTGCTATATTTCCTGGCTATGTATGAGACTGAAATGCATGTGGATTTTAGTTCTCCTGACCGTTCCTGCAGTTGCTGCTTCTGCTGGGAGCTCTTCATCCGACTCAGTTCCTAATGCAGCACTGACAGCAGCCCAGATTCCAGAGCTTGGTCTGGACCAGGAAGCATGAGATACAAGACGCAGCTGAAGGCACTACACCCTTCCCTTCCAGGCACATATGATCAATTACTTTGCATCTGTCATGTTCTTCTGTACCAGATATGAACTGGTTACAGAGTTTGCTTATACACACCAGATGTGTTCATCATTAGATCCTTTAATGCTCTGGCAGGTATGACTGAGGTTCATTTAAATAAGGCATTTGACACAGTGCCTCCTAGTGGCTGAACAGCCTAGTACAGTTTAGCATCTGGCTGTCCATTACTTGCAAAGGCTGGCTGTGGTCAGTTCGCAATCTTCTTCTTGTTTTGAATCTGCCATCGGTAGCATTTTATCTGTTGATTGTTCTTTCTGAGGAACAAATTGTAGCTGTCAATGGTTTCTTTTGAATTCTCCACCGTCAGTCATGATCACATATTATATTGGTGCAGGGTTTTTTGTTTTTCTTTTTTGTTTTGTATATGACAGCTGAAGTTGTCCATCCTTTTTATCCATCCATTTTTACATGAACGTGGTCACCAGGTTCTAGACCTGGCAGTTCTCTGTCTGGCCACTTTGGAAATAGGCTCTTTTCCAAAGGTGGAACAGTAGTGCTGAGTTGTCCTCCCATCAGCAAGGGTACTGGACTATATCCAGTAGCTGTTATTGGTGCGGATCTATAACCCAGAAGAGCAAGGAATCAATCTTTCTGCTATAGGATTTTCTAAGGAGTCTATAGAGCTCTCAGCCTTTCCATTTGCTTGTGGGTAACGTGGGCTGCTAGTGATATGATCAAAATCACATTTCGTTCAGAGTGACTTAAATTCTGCTGTAGTGAACTTTGGTCTGTTGCCTGTCACCAGTTGTTCTGAAATAACCTAATTGAGCAAAAGGGCACTTCAGTTTCTCTAGAACACTGTGACATGTTACGTCTTTCAAGTACATTATTTCTATAAACCTGGGAAAATAGACCATGATAACCAGGTAGTGATGTCCTCTGAATTTGCATAAACCTGCAACTAGTCTTTTCCAAGGTGTCTCTGGTGTGGGTGTTTGTACACTGTATGGTTCAGCATTGTCTCTTAAGTTGATTTGTACTAGATAGCCTCTCAGAAGTCCAATATCACCAAATCCTCCATCAAGTTCTTCCACCTTTCTCACTGGGCCCATCATAACTGCCATGCTGCAGCTGAGAAGGTTGTCGCCTTTGATCACATGCACTCTGAATGCATAGCTTTTATCTTTGTAAGTTGTTTCTGTGGTGAGCTGATCCATGCCATTCAGTATACCTCCAAGGCTGGTCAAAGCTGTGTCTTCAGGAGACTTCAGCTCTGAGAGGGACTGACAGTGATTGTAAATCCCTTCTAAGATGCCTGTGACATCAGCTCCTGAGTCAGTTTTAAAGTCAATAGTCTTGCCACTCTCCAGGTTAGGTTCTATGTTTAGAGCCCTGCATGCATACAAATATTTGGATCCACATCTGATCCGCATCCGCGATAATTAACGTCTATCCGACCTGTGATCCACACTCCACCGTTTTATATGTATCTGGATTCGCACACACGTCACTGTTAGAGCTCTGCATGGATACAAAAATTTGGAGCTGCATCTGATCCACAATCAGCGAAGATGGTAAACAATACAACCGCATCCGTGGATGTAGATATTCACAGATATAAAGCGGATATCCGCAGATTTGCAAGGCTCTATCTATGTCATCACAAGTTATAGATACCAGAAACAATGGCTCTTGGTTGTCTGTTATATGAGTCGACTCCATGACTGCTTTGGTGCAAACAGCTGCAAAATGTCCATATTTCATACATTTATTACACATGTGCATCTGGCTGGACATGCATAATCTCTTGAGATATGACTTTTTCCACATCTTCTGCATGTAGGTTGGAATTGTCATTGTTAACTTGGGAGCGCTCTCTCCTTGCCTCAGGGGTTTTATGATGATAACTTTTAACACAGTTTCTAAACTAGCTTCAGTTTTTTAAGTTTGTCAAGTTTCTCTAGGTTTCACTGTTTCAATAGTTCAGACTGTTTTGCTATTTAAATAACTGAGATTAGGGTTAAATCTCTCTTCAATTTCAGCTGCTATGAAAGGTTTTTATCTGTTAACCCAATAAACCAGCCTGTGTCTGATATTTTCATGTTTTGCATTCCCAAAATCATAGTTTTCAGCCAATATATGCAGAACTCTTACAAAACATTCAATATTTTCCCCTGCTTCTTGAATTCTCTCATGAAAACATTCTCTTTCATAAACCACATTTCTCTGAGGTATAAAGTATGCATTAAACATAGCCAGAACCCTTTCATACTCATCTTTGCGACCGTCTGCAGTAAAGTCAAAGGATTTAAAGATATGCTTTGCTTGCTTCCCCACATAAATTAAAGAAGATACTTGAATATCTCCAGTTTCTTCCCAAAGTTTGTTTGCAAGTCGAAATCTTCCAAAATGCTGTCTGTCCACTGTGAAGATTTGTCAACGCTGAAGTTCTCTGGGGCATTGAAAAGTGGCATGCTGATGAGATCCTGCAACCTTTGTGGCTGTTCTTTCTGTCTGCACTTTGTTGCTTTGTTCCTTCTGTTTCTGGTCTTACTGTACTCCTGACACCATGTTCTTCTGTACCAGCTGTGGACTGGCCACAGTGCTTGCTTATACCCACGAGATGTATTCATCATTAGAGCCTGTCCTGCTCTGCCATGTATGGCTGAGATTCATTTAAATAAGATTTTCGCACATAGTGCCACTTAGCATTAATACAGTTTAGCATTAATTAGAGCATCAATAACTGGAAATTACAGAGAGACAAGGTGGGTGAGGTCACAAGCAAAGACACTACACTTGGTCTATTTTATAGGGGAGGCAACCCTGCTTGACTCAGCATGGGGACCCAACCCTTGCCAGAAGTCCTTCCCCAAACTCTGTGCAGAAGAAATTAAATGAACCAGCTAAGGACCCAAAAACCGAGAAGCCCAAAATCAATAGTGATGTTTGAAAACTAAGGCCCAGGCACACACAAGTTTCTCCACTATTGGTTACTATACCGCTCTAATAAATAGTCCCAAGTTACTATACCGCTCTAATAAAATTAACAAGAGATATAAACACAATTTTTAAAGATACATACTGGATGTGTTTCTAGAGGTTGCTTCAAAAGGAGATCGCCAAAATAATCTTCACAGTATTTTGACATCTTGTACTGTTGGTATTTGCTGGAAAAAAGGGACATTAGTTAATCCCAAGCCATCATTCAGCAACAAAAACCTGTTACTACTTTTAATTGTTTATAAAAACCGAACTAATATAACTGAAATGCATGAATTTATTTAAACCAAAGTAATGTGCTGATTAAATATTATTCAGTTAATGTGACCTTCGAATGTAATTCACTGCTGAATCACAGCATTATTAAAACAATTCAAAGCTTGACCTTTGTGTTAAAGCCAACATCTCTGGATCTCTTCAAAGTGACATCTAATTTATCTGCATAACCCTGTTACAAAGTTTTCCAAGTCAAGTTGAACTATTATGAGCCTTATCATAGGTGCAATTGCTCTTTCATTGCAGTATTAAAAATGGAAGATGAATATACTTTATACCTGCAGTGATTTTCAAATGAAAGAATAACAGGATACTCAGATGTAACAAATGCAGTTTCCTTAATGGCTTGAATGACATCCTTTAAAATGCAAAGAAAGTGTTCATGTTAAAACACATCAAGTGGCAATTATGAGTAGAAATATTTTACAGACACAGAACATGATGGATTCTACAGTAAATGAAGCAAAGACAGACAGAACAAAGTGGGTCTATTTCATTTCTCCATTTACTCCCACTCCATGTTTAAAAAACTCTCACTCCACCTGAGGAAGGAAGATGGTAGCTACAGCCACAAGCTCAGTGCTGCTCTGAGACATAGGGATCTGACAGCTGATCTTGCCCAGAGGAGGATTTTGGCTGAAGGGACAACGCCTGTGTTTCGCCTGTCCCTTCCACAGGTAAGGGGGACTTTTGCAGCAGAGCCATTATTAACTCTGCTGTGCATAAGAGTGGCAGGATTTGGAGAGACTATACAGAGTGCCTGAGTGGGCTCCCTGCATGCTTTCATGCACAACGGGGTGGGAAGAGGAAGTGAGGCAGAAGTAAGCTGTTGAGAGTTCAGGACATAGGACCCACCCCTATTTAAATCATTCATTCCATTAGGATGTAGGACCAGCCATGCAGTGTTGTGGAGTGGGATTCCCTCTCTCTGCGGAGTTCCCTACTTGCTAGCTAAATTTCTCCGTCTGGGTGTTGGAGAGAGGATTTGGGCTTAAAGTTTGACGTATAAATTTGAAGTTATCAATGATCTATAAATTCTACCTTGAAAAGAATATCTGTACACATGGCTTTCCCATGTGTTATTATTGGTTCTTGGTCTTCACCTTTTCCATCCCAACAATCCAGTTCAACACATCTAAAAACCCAATAACAACTATGTCAATTTTCACAATATTTCCATAAATATACAAGCCATTTCACAGAAACTCCAAGCAATCTGTCTTGTTCAGGAGCAGAGGCTAGAGTAAATAACAATGCAATTTTAGAAGCGCTACAATTCCTCTCATGCTGTATGTAATACACAAACTCTTATCATGTCAATTTGATTTTATAACTATGGACGTATTACATTAAACTCTGTGCGTGTGGGAGTGTAAAATGTCTGAGTGAAAGTGGTTTTTTTAATCAGCACTCCATTATTTACTCTCTCATTAGCTAATCTGGATATACCGTATTTACGCACTGCAAGTAGTTAAACTGGAAGTCATAAACTGATATCCATGAAAATGCAGATTGGCTTAATCACACAGCACAAATCCCTCTGAACTGCAGAAGTGTGAAGCCTACATCTTCCAACACACCCCTTCCCCGCACAATACTGCAACTTCCTAAAGGCGACTCTTTCCGTATGTTTTTGTACAATAAAGAATTTTACTTATGATATTTTTCATATTTCTCATACTTATTATATTTACATGGTATCATATATAATTGCCGAGGTAAATAAAATGAAGTATTGATTTTCCTAAAACAATATGAACTATGAAAGCCATTATCCTATATTTCCAACCTGCAACCAGCCAAAAGCACTTGTCTGTACATCTCTACAGAAGACTTCCCGCCAAACTGCCTGCCTGTTAGATAGGTATTGTGGGAGGAGCTGATGAAGTAGTGAGCCAAAGAATGGTCCATTTCCTGGTATAATTCCAAACGGTCAAGGAAGACTGGGGCATTTTCATCTGACATCAAATATCTGCAGAATCCATCACTTGATATGAGACCTGGAAGTAAAAAATAGCTTTATGTGTTTTCTGTATTTATGCAGAGAATACAGATTGTTAGTGTTTAAAGGAACACAGACACTGCTACCCAGAAGAGGAGCTGGTATTTTATAACAGCAGATGAAAGAAAATTAGCAACAGTAATTTAAGTACAAGACTCTCCCAGTCTTTCAAAGGCTGGAATCCAAAGATTCTATTAGCATGAACTAGAAAGTTAATTTATTTTGGATTTATTTCCAAACCATGGAAGGTTCGAGACTTTTGCTAACCATCCTACTGTTCAGCGTATATACAGTAGATTATCTTCCTGACAATGAAAATGAAAACATTGTCTGCATAAACAAAGCCATGTTAGAAAATAGGGCTTTGTGTGCACAGTAACTTTGATCACAGTGTTCATAGTATGTTTTCTTCCTCCTCTTTTTGTTTTGTGCTTCAGAAATTGTAAAAGACGAGGGGCTAGATTCTGGCGTAAGCCAGATCAGAATCTGCCTGTGGTATCTATTTTAAAAATGGCCTCATGCTAAAAAAAATAGAGGGGGGGGCAGTTAACCATCTAAATAGTGACATGACACAACTGGAATGCAATTTGAACTTGAAGTTCATGTTTCCTAATGTCAGACATGGGAGCTCTGTTATTGGCAAGGGATGGCTCACAGCAGCTCCAATTTTACTTTGTTTCACATGACCTTTTTGTTCCAACAGAGAATCCCTAACCCCCCAGCTTTCACTTGCTCATAACTTTCTGAACAAGTCTCACTTGGGGCTTTGAACTTTCTATTCTTGGTCACAGCCAAATCCCTTCCGCTGGCTTTGAGTTAGGAGAAAATGAAAAAAAACCCCAACACATTCTCATCTTAAGAAATTTAACTCCTCCCCCCCCCACACTAAGAACTTAAAAACAGCAGAATAAAGTAGCTCCAAGCACGACATGCGATTAGTCTGGAGGAAAAGGTATAAGAGAGTGAAAAAAAATCACTACTGTGTATAGTCGGTGAATATCTGCTATGATTTTAGCAACGTAATGAAGTCCTCCCTCAACGATAACATAATTAAGAGGCTGAGTTAGTAGCCTAGCAGAAGGAGAAAGTGTCTATAACTACTCTCCCAAAGAGCTCCTGAGCTTACTGAGCCATTCATGTACTGCACAGCACACAAGGAAGGGTTGAGTTCTAGTTACTGATCCTTACCATACAGCAGGGGTAGTCAATAAGTGGACCATGGGCCAAATCCAGACAGCCAGCTGCTTTTGAATGGACCCCCAAATCTTTTTATTTACCTATTATCATTATTGTTGTTATTATTTTAATTATTTTTTCTGGAGTCTGGACCTTGACTACACCTTGACCAAGAAATTTCGACCTTGACAAAAAATAATTCACTATCCCTGCTGTACGGTGACCAAGGCAGGACTGGTTTCTTACAGCTCTTGTGCAGCGAATGAGGTCTTGCCTCCCACACAGTGCTATTCAGTACACACATGTGCCTAAGTGCCTTATGGAATAGGGGTCTTGTAAAGGACTGCAGAGAACAGACACCACACAGATAAGCCATTGCCTCCATTGGATGTTGGGGTAGGGTGGCAATTCATGCATTCCCAGAATACCAGACATTATGGTACTTCCAGGACTGGTGTGAGCCTTACCCTGCCAGCATGACCTACTGGCGTGAACTCACATGGACGGTGCATGCAAGGGCACACTGGTGGGGGCGGAATGATGTGCTTTTCAAAATGTCATCCCCATCTGATACTGGACAGAACCTGGTCTGGTTGTGTCTCCACACTGGACTTGGGACCAACCACCCAACAAGAGGACAGTATGGTTTAAAGCCAGATGAAATTGTGGATCCCCAACGTAGGCAGGTTGTTGGGAATCCACAACTTCTTGGGCCAGTTCCTCCCCTTCTCCCACTAATTCCATTGGGGTGAAACCACAATGAACTAACCCCACCAAGGAAAGACAAACATCAGAAAAACCCCATCGACTTTTCTGCAGGAGACATTCTGCATTTACATACATCACAGAAGAAAGAAAGAAAGAAGGAAAGAAGGAAAGAAAGAAAGAAAGAAAGAAAGACAAACATCAGAAAAACCCCATCGACTTTTCTGCAGGAGACATTCTGCATTTACATACATCACAGAAGAAAGAAAGAAAGAAAGAAAGAAAGAAAGAAAAGAAAGAAAAGAAAGAAAAGAAAGAAAGAAAACAATAGGCTCAATTCACTACCATGACTCAATGACTGGTTGAAAGAATATGAAAGCCGTATAGAAGCTTATGCCGGCATCAGCTTCTAGATAGGTATTTTGCAGACAAGAAACTGTATCTTCATAAACTACTGGTTCGCTTTATCTTCTGCACACCCAAAAGATGGGTGCATATCTTTCTGAACAGGGGAAAACAATTTTCATTATAGCTTGTACATTATGGGAAAACACTTGGAATATGCTGGCATCTAGACAGTAGATCCATGACTGCATTAAACATGTGACAAATAGTATTAGATTAAAAAGAAAAGGAGGTAATTAGTAAGGGGAGTTTCTGGTACATATGGGGTGGAAAACAAAATAAGCTATAAAGTTGGAGCCTTCAAAATTCCCATCCGTGACTCCAAGAAGAAAAAACAATGGATCTTGGGGTGTCCTAAAGATCATTTTTAAAAAAGAAATACCCTGCTATTGAGAGGAGATATCTTCCATCTGATAGCCAGAGGATTGCTTGAAAGCCTTCCCCTTTTTTACTGGAGTGCCCTGAGAAGTTATAGAGGGACCATCAGCTCACAGGTTCAATTTTAGCAAAATCTCATAAGCAATCTGTTAACAGATGGTGTGATGCAAGGATAGCAGAGTAAACTAGGAGCAATATATACAGGATGAGATCCTTACCCCTCATTCAACTGCTTTACTCCTGGTAAAAGGACCAGAGTGGTGTCAAGGCACCCCACAAGCCCTGTTTCCTGTGCTGCAGGAACCAAGGAAGACAGCCACTGGCTCCTCACAATCCCTTGTGTAGGAAGCTTGCCTGAGACAGGAGGAGCACATCAGGGATGGAGACGCAGCTGGTGATATTGCAGAGATTCTGGGCAAAACTGAGGCTTAGAGAAGACTGAGTAGGATACTGCAACTTAGACAAGCCCCCAGGGCTACGTTATGCCTTCAGCCTCTGCAGCATATAGAGAAGATTAGGAGAGCACAAAGGTGCTTACCCCTATTGCTTTGGTTAATGCTAACACAGCATTTTACTATGTACCTGTGAAAGAAGCCCTCCCATTGACATAACACTGTATACACTGAGGGTTAGGTCAGTATAACTGCGATGCTCAGGGGTGTGGATTTTTCACCGATGTAAGTTTATAGTACAGATCTGGCCTCAGTCTCATTGGGACTTAGGCTCCTAAGTCACTTACGTGCTTTTTAAAATGTAAATATCTAAAGAAATGTGGTATTAATTTTTGATACACAGATATTCCCACTTCGTTTACCTTTATTCTTCAAATCTTCATCTGGCTCATATGTTTCAATTATCTGCATTGCTCTTTTTGAATCATAGAATGGGAATAAAATTTCATTCAGACGAGGATCTCGTTGATGCTAAGGTTAGAAAATAACATAATTTAGCAGGACTACTTACTGCAAGGCTATATTCCAAGAACTTTTCATTACTGCAGATGAGAAAGAAAGAGCTGGACAATTTTTTTAAACTAGAACTTACAGAATATCCCAATTGTAACTTCAGCACTATATAAATTTAAATCTAGTTATCTAGGAAAACAACAGGCAGTTTGCTCATCTGACATGTTTTATTGCTATTTACTCATTACAATAAAATAACGCATGTGGAGTATGTGCCAATAAAATTTTGACAATTAACAGCAGATCCTTTAATAACTTGGTAAATCCTCTTCCTTCGTCAGAAATCTTTTATGTAGGTCATACAAACTGATGGGCCTGACTGATGGTTACATAATTATCCCTTCATAAAACTTGTGTCTTCATCAATATGGATGACTAGAATAAACATTAAAAAAAATAATAAGTTGCTACAAATATTCTATGCAAAAACTGCATTTGGAAATATGTTAACTGGTGTCTATTATCTCTGCGAATCGTGGAGCTACTGGGGCTTTCTGAAAAAATCACCTTAGGATCATAGAGGAAATACGAAAATCATTAAAAAAACATCTTCACAGTGTCATCCCAAAATGTATAGCAATTAATGATGTAGGGATTTCATAATATCATACACAAATATTGTTTGGACTATATTTAGGCATGGTAGGTATCAGTGACTTCCAATAAATCTCTAAAGGCCTGATTCATGACACATTCACTTTAGAGTGTGCAATGCGATTTTCACTTTTATTCACACTGGATTCGAGCTGCACACGGTGTGCCTGATTCTCCATTAAAAAAATTAAAAACATAATTCAACTGAGTAGTGGCATGTAAGCGGATGCAAAAGCAAAACAAATAAACAAATATGACCATGGAAACACTATTTTACCCAGGTAGGTGCAGTTTTGAAGCTGTAATTTACATTCAAAAATGTAACATAGGCCACCCCCGTACTGTTGACCAATAATTTAGGAATGGACAGTGTGGGATGTCTATGGCTTAAGGCACTATAAGCATTTGCTGTAATTCCTTACATACAAATATTTTGATATTCTGTTCAATATCAAGCTATGTCCAATCAAAAATAAGCAACCTGATCTCAGCTTTACAACCAACACATTGGTATGTGTGGTTGGTTAATTCTAAGAAATTACAACTAATGCCCATTTAAACATGCAGTTAACGAAGCATCCTTTTATTAATGCTATGGACAGTTGACAGCATCTGAAGTATAGCTGTTAAATTCACTATACGTTGGCTATCTGGATATCTAAGTAAATCTCAGATGAAATATGAAATGTAAGCAGCTGAATGCAAGACACACCTTGCTAAGCATCTCTCAGGAGCACAACACTAGCATGCAACTGTACAGCCGACCACATGTAATCACACGTGACAAGCTTTGCACCATTAGTGAAAATGCATCATTTGAAACAACTGAAAGAAAGAGGAGGGGAGGCTCTTATTAAAGAAGAGTGCTCTTCCCCACTTCACTCTTCCATGGATAATCGTAAATAGAACAGAGGTGACACAGGGGAAGAAAATAGATGGGAGAAGGTAAACAACGCTTCTTAGCTATCACAGCCAAAAAATTATTGCAGGGAACTAACAGTAATATTTTTGTTGTTGTCATCATGATCACTGCTCATTATCTTATTTTTTTTCCCCATTTGGGCAAAACATACGTCTCTTTAAGTTTAGTTAATTAAAAACAATCCTAGTAGTACTTGACAATTTGTATGATGTTATAAAAAAAAAGGAATGTCAAGCAGGATCTCTTGCATAAATGTTTTATGCTAGTGAGTTTGTTGGCACAGGGAATTTATAATGCAAAACAACATAGGTGACCAATATGAAAAGCATAAAGGCCCCAGGACTAATCACATATGTCCAGCAAAGCTGCTGTTGCTTGTTCTAGTTACCACATTAGACAGGATCCATACCTTTCTACTAGGTGTTCCTTAACAAAAGGAGGGTAAATCATTTTAGGGGAGCAGGGGTAGAGGGTGCCTGTTTACTTTGGAAAGAGAAAGAGGGAAGAAACAGATGCTCTCCAAATATGGCCACCTAGCCATTTACCTCCTAGCCAGACAAATACTTGCGGATATGTGAAACAACTCATGATTTGCTAGAAACCAGTTTCGTTATTGGGATTTATGAGGTCCAGCAGAAATATTGGCCCCTTTCCACCAAAAACAGAAAAGGGAAACTTACTAAACAAGAAGGATCCAATCTCCCATTTCATCTTATCTCTTTGCTTAGCAGAAAGCAGGAGTCCAGGCCAGCCTGTACTGAATTACTACTTTTGATAATTACACACGTAGACCAAAGCTAAAATCTGTGGCTGCGAGTAAATGGCAGGAGGAAATCTCAGTAGCTTTAGGTCTGTTTCATTTTTCTATTATTTTTCCTTTTCTTTAGACTGAACTTAAAAAAAGAACACATGCACAGAAGTGCCTGACAATAATTAGACTTCTAAAACAACTCACCAGCATTAATAATGATACATAATTAAATTAACTGTCAGCCTGCAGCATTAAACAGTCAAAATGGAGCTAACAATTTACCTCAGCCAACAGACAATAAAAAAATGAAAAAACTCCAGAAAAGCCTCACTTCCAAATCAGAGATACCCAGGAACATACCCTCATCCTTCCCTAAAAACCCTATCAAACAAATTGCTTTTGCAACCTACAACATGCCTGGAAGGTCATCAAATTCAGGCTATTTTGGAACAAAGTGGAAACAAGTTCAGAAGTCCCAGGGCACGTCCTCACTAAGAACGCCCTGCCAGCAGCCACCTCTTTTTTATAATGGTAATAAACTTTTATTGTTCGCAGGATTGCTGTAGCCATGTGTGTCCCAGGACATGGGAGAGACAAGGTGGGTGAGGGAATATCTTTTATTCGACCAACTTCTGCTGGTGAAAGAGACAAACTTTTGAATTACACGGAGCTCCTCTTCAGTTCTGGGAAAGATAGCGTCATAGCTAAGTACAAGGTGGAACAGACTGTTAAGCACAGGAATTAACATGCTGCAAAGGACCATTCAAAATGAAGTGGGCCATTAACAGTTCTGCAACCACAGAACAAAGGAGAGTTAGGGCACATCTACACACACAGTGCTGTACCCACAGAGTTGTTATTGGGCCATATGATGCACTGGACGAGGGACACCACATGTTGAGATAGGCTCATGGATTTTAAAAGGTGTGTTGTGAGGGGTCTGCATCATTGTAGCAGTGGAGAGATGTCTGCAGGTTTTGCATCTGTTGCTCTGGCGGGGTCTGGTGCCACTGAGTTGGTATGTCGTGGTTTGTGCAGAGCTTTGCGTCTGATGATGAGCTTGGTAAGGTTGGGAGGGTTATTTGAAGGCCAGAAGATGGTGTTCTAGAAAGCATTGGCACTGACTCCATGGGTGCTCCTGGGCTCGAGCACCCCTGGGAAAAAAATCATGATTGCTCAGCACCCACAAGACACGGCTGTTCGGCAGTGCCGCTGATCAGCCCTTTGGCGGCTGGGGGAGGTGCTTGGGGGAGGGCAGAGAACAGCCAGTGGCGGGCAGGCGGGGGCCTCAGAGGAGGGGGGGGGGAGCAAGAGGCAGAGTGAGGGCGTGGCTTTGAGGGAGGAATGGGGATGGAGTGGGGATGGAGCACCCCCAAGGAACAATAAAAGCCAGCGCCTATGCCGGAAAGATTGCGTTCAGGATGTGGTCCCCATCAAATATGGGTGGAATGAGACCATTGCTACGTTCTCGAATGAACTCACGCAGAAAAATGACCAAAAAGACCAAAACGCTGTATCAACCGTGAAACAATCGCTCCATATCTGGCCTCACAGCCCTCGTCTTCAAAGGAAGCCTGCACAACCCTTTACTGTCTCTTTCAACAATCTGTAACCCTGGTTCCTTGGTTCTATGACTGCAGAGTTGTTAATGGCCCACTTCACTCTCAATGGCCCCTTTAAACATGTTGTTAGCTCTTATGCTTAACAACTGTGTATTTATCTGTGACACTCTGAGTACCTTTCCGAGATCTAAAGAAGAGCTCTGTGTCTCTTTCTGCAACAGAAGTTGGACCAATAAACGGTATTACCTCGCCCATCTCATCTCTCTCAATAAGCGTTTACGTTTTCCAGCTTGAGCACCTGTGCGGACTACAGAGAGTGCAGGCCATACGTGAAGGGAGAGAGAGACGATGTCTTAGGTAAGTAGGTCCCAGGTCACTTAAGGCCTTACACATCACGACCAACACACTAAACTCTACTCAGGCTATGACTACACTAGAGAGCCGCTCTAAGCCGAAGGGAGAATGCTCTCCTGTCGACTTAATTAACTCACCCTCAATGAGCAGCAGTAGCTATGTTGGCAGAAGAAACTCTCCCACCGACATAGTGCTGTCCACACTGGTGCTTAAGTCGGTGTAATTTATGTCACTCGGGGGTGTGGATTATTTACACATCATACCAATCCTCGTTCCTACAAGCACTTACACATATGCTTAGCTTTGTGACCATGGATTTCAATGGGACTACTCATAGTAGTCAGATGAAGCACATATGTAATTGTTTCCAAGGTTGGGCCACATTTGGGGCAGCCACTGAGTGTGGTTTACTCCATGTGCCTAGTCCACTGAACAGCGGTAAAACTGTTCATTTCATCACTACTTTTCCTCTACTTCTTTTTAAAAAAATCCTTTGTGTTTGGTTCACTTTTGGAGATCAATAAGGTATATACTGCTTTTTGAACATGGAGCAAAGGGGCCCTCTTTTAGATACACTGATGCATGCTTAAATCTCTGCATAGAGAAATGAGAAAATAGCAATTTGCTGTGGCTGTTCTTGTTTAAGTTTGTTCTTGGATAACTTGTCAGTTCGCTCAAAGACTATAGAGAAGGAATACAATTCTGCAGTCCGTTGGGGAAAAAAAGAGTTTTGTGGTACAAAAGCTGGGGAATTACTTGGTGTTCACAATACTTCATTTGTTTCAAGTAAATTCTGTCAAATTCACTTAAGTGGTGTGTAACTCTGTAAATCATACTCCCACTTATCTTAATATGATTTAGAAATAGAAGAAAATCACACACTTTAATAAAGTACTTTTTCAGAGACTAGACTGAAGAAACACTGCAGATTCTTACTAATAAATGTGCATTTTAGAAATACTGCTGCCAATATAGTTCCTTCTATCCTACATATTAATATTTTCAGAATCACATACAATCCATTAAAATATCCTTATGATCCACAGATTTGTAATAAACAGAAAATATTTGATAGTGGAGAATCAAGCCACTACATATAAAAGCCCACTTCATTTTTCTGTAATTCAGATTCAGCAATCAGATGCCTAAAAGTAAAATAGCTGCTTATAACAAAACACTGAGTATCGTTTAGTTGAAATTACATTGTATATAACAGTATAAAATGTATAAAACATACACAACAATAGCTTCACACCACAGCAAGTAATCAACAGAAGCAATCCGCAAAGCCAACATAGAGAAAGCACAAGAACATATACGGTTGGAGCTGATTTTTGCACCTGGATATTGCCATAATGAAAAGATCAGCAGATCAAAAGCACAGCAAATGACGGCATGACACATGCAATGAGAAGACTGGAAGAAGCAAGCCACTGCAGACAGACTTGTATGGTAGTTAATGTATGAAAAAGCTTACTTCATTTAGAAAGCTCACTAATTGGTCTACCGTTAAATAATCAGTTTTGTCTCCATTGCTGAAAAGAAATTTATTAGAAAAAGTAAGTTTTCATGTATGATGCTACAGTAGGTATGATTTACATGTTGACATTGTTGATACTTTCTAAACCTTGCAGTTTCCTAACACTGAAGTAGCTATGTATTCTCAAAATGAACAGACACTGTCAAGGCAAACAAACAGTCTATGCTTGCTACAGTATAATAATACCCTCTCTTCTCAGTATGATTTAACAAATGTTAATTTAGAAAACAACATGTAAGTCCTCCATTTGAGAAGAATCTGATTGAACAAACTTTTAGACTTCTTGCTTAATCTAGTTAGTTCACAAACTGTGTTAATAACCTAAAGGAGCAGGTTAAAACTGTAGGTAGTTAGTAAAGCCAATGCAAAAAAAGTTCCAGGTGCTTCTTTTAACTCATGTAAAAGTTGCTCTAAAATACAGAGTTAACTTTTACATGAATAATTTGGGGGAAAAGACAAGAAAATGTAGATGTGACTTGGTTTGCAAATACTGTACATGGAATTAGGAGTTACGGTTGGAAATTCTTTACCATGTTCAGTGTTGTATCGGTAATACTAGAAATAGACTAAAATGACAGTAAAACAATTTAAAATTAGTTTAATATTTAACTTACATCTTCCTAAAGAGTTCCTCTATGTCCGTACGAGGACATATTTTTTGGGTTAGTTCATAAAATTTCTCATAAGTAAAAGCGGGAGGCTCAATTTCATCATTCTGAAAAAAAAAAACCAAAACGTAAAGGTTGATTTAGCAAGAGCCAGTTTACTTATTCTATTCTATCAGCATGTCTGAGTATTAGAAAAGTATTAGTAACCCGTGCCTAATGCACGTAGCTTTATTTATATTTTCTGAGAAGAGCTCTCCATTTTTTCCTTACCCCAAATCTGTTTAGTGCACTTATATTCTGACTACATGGTAACATTAAGTCTGTGAATGATAAAATAAATAATAATAATATGTAAAAAAGTAAATACAGAACAAGGACATAGTCTTTATTTTGCCTGTTGAAGTTAAAGTTAAAAAAAATCATTCAAGGTACCATGTGAATGTTTGAATTTAAATATTCAACACACTGGGACATCAGAAAAAAGTCCGAGCTAACTTTGGTATCATTTAGTATAAACCACATTAGTAAACATTCCTGTTTAAGTGAAGTGATGACACAGCAGTCTGAGAACACAAGGCATGTTTTTTTCACATGACACAAATGACTTAACACATAACGATATAATCTGATCGATTCTGTGATTTCTTAATATAAAAAAATGTTATTTTAAATTGGCAAATACCTTTCCACTGGGAAGCCCTAGTTCCTTAAGTGCCTGAAAGATCACCTTTTCTGTTTTACCTGATGCAAAGGTTCTGGTAATACTAAGAAAAAGAAGAAAAAAAGTTAGTCACTTTTAAAATAATCAGTTTCAGTCTCTTACTCCTTTTCTCCTCCAACATTTCCCCCTTTTTTCAAACGATGTATGCACGTACCTCTAGAGACAGTTGTGGACCAAGCCCAGTTGTAATAATGCTGTAAGCTTCCACAGAGCAGAAATACTCCACCTGCTCTCTGTGTAAGGCAAATACTAAAAGATTTAGCAAAACAGTGATCTGCCCAAAGAACTAAGAGGTTTGTTCAGTAGGAGTTGTGCAACACGTTATTCTGCTGGCAGTTTTCAACATGATACACAGACAACTTACTGTGTCAAAAAAAAAAGCAGCAGGGTCTAGAAACAAGGCAGGTATTAGCCAACTCAACTCTAGGCTTTGCTGCTTCCTCTGTGTTCAGAGTTGTGACTCCTACTCTTTTACACTATTAATCCGTCCATTTTAAGGCAGCCATCCCACAGGAAATCCTGATCCATTCCCATTCCTCTGCTTCCTTCCTCCTCTCTTTTGAAGTTATTTCTCCCCATGAGAAACTCTCTAAATTCTGATACCTCATATTTTCCACCAAGACCATCTTCCACACACAGAATTTTGTTATTCTTTCCTTGCTGTTCCTTCTTCCCTTGACAGGCTCTCTAATCCACTCCAACCAAGGCTATTCCTCCTCCAGACAGACCACGTACAACCATTTTTGCTTCCTTCCCACTTCCACTGAGACACTTAAACTCCTGGACCAATTTGGTTTCTTTGTATAAAAGATGGATTTATTTCACCATCCATTAGACTAACCCCTGGTCTACACTAGGACTTTAGGTCGAATTTAGCAGCGTTAAATTGATGTAAACCTGCACCTGTCCACACGATGAAGCTCTTTTTTTTTTTTTTTTTTTTTTTTTGACTTAAAGGGCTCTTAAAATCAATTTCCTTACACCACCCCGACAAGTGGATTAGCGCTTAAATCGGCCTTGCCGGGTCGAATTTGGGGTACTGTGGACACAATTCGACGGTATTGGCCTCCGGGAGCTGTCCCAGAGTGCTCCATTGTGACCGCTCTGGACAGCACTCTCAACTCAGGTGCACTGGCCAGGTAGACAGGAAAAGAACCGCAAACTTTTGAATCTCATTTTCGGAGACTGCGGGAACTGTGGGATAGCTACCCCCAGTGCAACACTCCGGAAGTCGACGCTTGCCTCGGTACTGTGGAAGCACTCCACCGAGTTAATGCACTTAATGCACTTAGAGCATTTTCTGTGGGGACACACACACTCAAATATATAAAAACAATTTCTAAAAAAACGAATTCTATAAATTCGACCTAATTTTGTAGTGTAGACATACCCTAAGAGCCTCATGTTTACTTGGAACACAATATATCCAAGTCTATGATGTCTGATGTGTTTAATATGAAGACTTTTGTTTTATTTCTGTTTCCACTGGAGATGAGCTTCAGAAAAGTCAGATCACAGCCAGCCTTCCCCCCCTCTAAAGGGCTGAGCCAAAATCATGGGGCCAACTACTCCCCAAGCTTTGGTGTCCAGATCTGGAGACAAATACTGTGGCTTAGGGCACGTCCATAATCCTAACATGAGCATTACATCAGGAAAGACTTCACAACAGTAATCTGACTAAAATACGCTGCCTTCTATATCACCAAATGAATTTTCCAAGACTTCTTATTAATATCATGGACACTAAGTAAATACACAAAGTGAAAGATGTGAAATACACTGTTCCCATTATTATATATTCCCATAGCAATCAAGATTTGTTTTGTTCTCCAAAACACTGAAAACCACTTGTATAAATATTTTTCGACCAATAAAATGAAGATCAGCAAGCCAAAGATATAAATGATAAATTAATATTTTTGGTCAAGATTTTTTTAAAACAGGTGCTTAAAGTTAGACTCTTACATCCATATTTAAGGACTTAAATAAGTAGCCCGATTTTCAAAGTCGTTGAGTACCCAGTAGCTCCCATTGAAATAGGGGCTGGGATGCCTAAAGTTACACTCCTATTTTTTAAAAATCTCAGCTGTTATCTGTTGAACCCTTTCTAATTTTCAGCAACATTACACTCTAGTTTATATCGATTTAGATTGCATTAGTGAATTTTTGGTTCAAGGTAAACTAATATAACCAGTTTTAAACCCATAAAAATGTTTCCACCTGGGGTTAAACTAAAATCAGTTTAACAAACTTAAGTTAAATTGGTGCAACCAGTGCGTGCAGACAAGACTTTAGGACAGTCGCAGTGTGGTATCTACTGACAAATGCTTACTTTTTATAATGACCATTTCATTTTCGACCAAGCTATACCAAACTTCATGTGAAACACTCAGTTCTTGTAAGGTTTGCACATGAATTTCCAGATTAAAACTGCTCAGATACATTTGACAAAGCAAGTAAAGTAAACACTGAACGCCTCTGAGATTTGCCCGCCACCAATTGTTATGCGCGCTCCCTCCCCAACCTATTGATGGAAACATTTATGCTATGCTTATACCCATACAGGCTATGTTAAATTCCCAAAAAACCAACGAAGAAATAGAGTCCTGCACCTTGCATAGTCTACTACACCAAGGGAAAGTCGGGGCAAACTGTTACGAATTGGTAGCATTTATACCACTTTGCACTGTTGTCAATGACTGCACAAGGTGCAGACCTAGGAAGAATCAGGCCTACAGAGTTCCACTTTCCCAAGGCTTGGCATTCGCCTAGGCCTTTTGCTGGTTGTAGTGGGGTCTATGTTAAAGTTCAAAGAAACATAGATTTCTCATTTCCCAGAGAAGACTTTTCCCTCAGGCTTTCTTTAGGTTTCAATGTCAAAATGAAATCAAACTGACAGAGTTTATTTTCCTGTCTCATGTTCCTAGTCCCCACCAGCTCTGACGTGGAAACTTGTCTTCCTGAGGGAATGAAAATCCCATATGTATCCCCATAGCTGCCAGGTCTTGTGCAACTCTAGCTCGCGTATTTCCTCTTCTGGGTGACCGTGAGCAGTCGGACAGGTGTGGGAGAAAATGGAAGCTGATCCCTCTCACCCACAGATGTGGGATGGAGGAGGCAGGGCTGGCTGGGTAGCCTGGAGAAGTCAGCCAGTATAAAGATATAGGAGGAAAGCAGAGTGTAGCCTATGCAGGATAGAGTCTAAGAGGTTGTTTAGGAAAAGCAGAAGGAATGGGAGTGACTGAGGAAGACGGGGGGGGGGGGGGGGGGGGGGGGGGGGGGGGGGGAGGAGTTATCAGGGATGAGGAGAGCCTGGATTACTGGGGAGATGCTGGGATGGGGCAAAGCCTGGAGACGTGAGGGGGGCTTCTGGGGGAAGAGAAAGGTCTGGAGTCTGATAGTTGTTAGGGGCAGGGTGAGCCCTGGACCCATTACCTCCCTGGCTTGCCTCCTTTCACCTCCTGTCCCCATCTATGTCCTATTCCCCTCAACCCTGGCCCCCACTTTGTGCCCCTGTGCCTGTCCCCACTCCCCTTCTGATCTGCTCCATGCCAACATGTCCCTTGTGCAGTAGATGGCCTCCTCCTTCTCCAGGCTGTCTGAGGGCCAGCTGAGGGAGCACTGAGACAGAGAAGAGAGAGTCTCCTCCCTATCCTCACTGCTGCGACGTCACATCATAGCAGCCCCCAGGCCTGAGGGAAAACCCTGCTCAGCCCCTCCAGCAGGGCTGTAGGAATGTGTGATGAGGCTGCTCAATGCATGACACCTGACAGACCAATATCTAGCTCTACGCCCAGTAGGCCTTACTGGAACCCAACAGGTCTCAGGGGCTATAATCCCCATTGGGACCTCAGTGCCGAGGGAGAAAGGGAACACCCATGGACCCTACACTTCAGAGCTCTGGTCTCAGGTGCAGGACAGGGTCAACAGCCTGGGTTTTCCTTTCCTTTAATCTTAAACTGCTTCCCCGACACCCCTTCCTTTCGCTCAGTGTCCGCCTCCCATATTCTCCTAAGGAAGGCATGGAAAAGAGAGAGTGCTTGCACCAGAGGCTTCTCTAATGAGCCCGGAAAAAGGGCTGCCACACCCTATCAGAGGCACCTAGATGAGTGGCCTGATTTTCAGAGGTGTTGAGCACCTGCAGTTCCTGTTGAAGCCACTGGATTCAAAGTTACAGTGTTCAAAGACAGTTCAATGAAACCACATGTTCTGTTAATCCAAGAAGTCTGGCATTTCACAGGATGACACTAAATTAACTACCATATATATTTTTCTGAGAGGTGCAGCGCTATCCTCCTTAGCTTTGATGGCTGAGAATCTGAGCAACACGGAGTTTCCTTCTTTATAGCATGAAACAGGATTAGCTCGGTCAGAAGTGCCAAATGATTTGGTGGATTTATGGAAACTAAAATCCCTTCAAGGGAGCACTGCTGGCTGAAATCCACATAGTATCCTTGAGTGCTAATGCCTGCTTTGGGACCACTACATTAGCAGTACCGTACGTGTGAAATCCATGCACTGTGTCTTCATATCTGTGTAGCAGTCTACAATAAATTGAGTGCGGCACATTAATTATTCCATCAAAAGACTGGACTGATTTCTTTTTATGCCTGAACTGGCCTTTGTTTGAACAAACATCAGGATCCTAGACTTCAATTCACTAGCATATTGTGCTAAAAACACTTTGAAACTGAGCCCTTTTGGAGGCCTGGTTGCCTCGACATGGAAATTGTGTAAATCTATTTCAGAGTGGTAGCAGTGTTAAGTCTGTATCAGCAAAAATAAAAACAACAAGGAGTACTAGTGGCACCTTAGAGACTAACAAATTTAGTTGGGCATAAGCTTTTGCGGGCTAAAACCCACTTCATCAGATACATGGAGTGGAAAATACAGTAGGAAGATATATATAACAGTACATGAAAAGATGGGAGTTGCCTTACTAAAGGGGGGGTCGAGACAATTCAATTCAAGTGGGTTATTATCAACAAGATGAAAAATCACTCTCTGTAGTAGTAATCAGGGTGGCTCATTTCAAACAGTTGACAAGAAGGTGTGAGTACCAATAGGGGGAAATTAGTTTTTAGTTCTTGTAGTGACTCATCCACTCCCAGTCTTTACTCGGGCCTAATTTGATGGGGTCCAGTTTGCAAATTAATTCCAGTTCTAGGGTAACAAAGGACTTAAAATTGAACAGCTTTTAAGCAGAGACATTTATATGTACTGAACAGGACCGTTATTTCATTTAAACCACCTATTTGAGATCCATGGATCTGACAGGAAGATTTAAGTCATTAGAGTGACTGGACTGTGCTGTCTCCAGTGGATCTGCGTGCAGAAGGGGATGGATTAAGCCTCTTCAGCATCGTTCCCCCATCCCCATTATTCTGCAGATACCCCATCCACGGGGGCGCTATTTAGAAGGTGCCCAAAGGAGGTTTGGTGCAAGACCAAGGAACCAGCAGGTGACTGGCCATTTGAAAGTTGATATATTAATAAACCAAAGCAGCATTCACTCCTTCAAGGTGCCCTCCTTGGCTGCGGTTATGGTTGGAGTCATGCTGCCAAAGGAGAGACGGGGGCAATGAAGCAGGCTCTATGGTTCTGGGGGTTTTGCTGCTTCTCAGCTCCACAAGGATCCAATCCCCACTCTCTTGAAAAGATGCCTGGCAAGCAACTCCACGAGGGGAGCCTCACCATGTTTTCCGGCTCCTCTTGCCCCCCTTCCAGGTAATGCTGTGGATGTGGGCAATATGGCCCAGTATTAGCAAGAGTGGTGACTTTCACATTTTTCTGTGCGGGAAGGAGAGAAGGCAAATTGTTTGATAGGATTTTGAGCAGGTATGTGTAAGAGAAATGCAGTAAAACTAGACTATAAGGAAGAGCGACATCAGATGTCTCAGCCAGACTGCTCTAACAACTGCTTACAGAGAAATATATTGTTTTGTTCCATAGTTGCCTTTTTAATCTTTGGCAATAAGTAAGCCAAGACCTGCTGTGGGTTGTATACTGCATGGCATAAATATTGTTCCAGAAGTTCCTGTGAACACAAGAATAATTCTGGCAAAGCTGCCTCTTTTAGTTTTGCAATGAATTGCATTTCCCAATGTACCTGCTATTCTATATTTGCAATGGTCTGAAACATTTGTATGCTGCTATTGACAAAGCCTTTACAACCTGCCTTCTAACTACTGAAAAACTCATCCCTGAACACTCAGGGTTAGTGCCTATAAGCTGCTAGATGCCCTTTGCTCCAAGTAGATTTCCTGAGAGTTGAAAGCTCTTAACACTTCACAGGATAGGGCTCTTAATAAGAAAAAAAATCACTGATTTCTTTAGGAGTTTTTCCTGCTTAAAAAGAAGGAATAGAGCAAAAATGACAATGTCTTAGTTCCCATCCTGTTGTTTATAAATATATTACAACTATAAAATTAATATTATCCAAATATAATCAGCAAGCATATTAATATCATAAAATATGATCTGATATACATTACACAAAACATATGTGGCTAGGTTGCTAAGCTCCTCCAATTGGTCTTACCTCCTAACGGGAATTTTGCCATTTGTGTTTGTCAGAAACGCCAGCTTCATCCAGCTGAAATGTAGAAAGAAATGTTAAAAATTAATATCGTATTTATTTATTTTAGTAAAAACAGGGTTCTAGATATTTCTATTCAGGTTAATGGTGCCTGCCATCTTTGTGAAATGACCACAAAAAACAACAGCCATTCTAATCTTCGACTCATTAATGATCTTTTTGAAACTCAAAAAGACAATAAGTCACATCCCATCAGCCGGCCAGAGTCAGCCTGACCCTTAGGCGGGCATGGATTGTAAGGGAAGCAGTACAGAGCCCACTTCCTGCCACAGTGCCCAGACAGAACTGCAGTTCCTGCCTTCGGGGTAGTGCAGGGACTGCTTCCTGGGAATTCATAGCACCCTAGAGAAAGTAGGCCGGGCAGGCAGGAGACAAGTACCACAGCATCACTACCCCGCACAGTGGCCTGAAAAAGGGACAGGAAGTATGCTGAACCCGACAGAGGGAAGAGAAAGCCGAGGGTGTGCTGGGAAGCCCCAGGAGGCGTTCCGTCTGCTTCCTTAGCGCTCCCTGTGGAGCAGGGCATGGCTACAATGCAGAGCTGTGCTCCAGAGGCAAAATTCATCCCAGAATAATTAGAAAATCAGTACCTCCCTTGACAGACAACCTCTCCCTTGCTACATACTTCCAAAACCAGTATCGCTCATGGGGGTGACGTGTATGTATCAAGGGAAGAACAGACAAGACAATAATTAAAATCACACGTCTCAGTAGATTAAATGTATGCTTGTAAACTTTCTTACACTCTCTCAGGCAGACACCAAGCTAGGGACTTGGAAACTTGGATGTTTACAATGAAACACGAACCCTAAATGCGGTTAACACCGTGTATCGCGTGGGAGGTTGAAGTCTGAGGGAATTTTTCCTGTAGACTGTTTTGACAATTGCATTGGTTGAGCCAAGAAAAGAAAGGACAACCAAGACAGTTCATATAGGAAAATATGTGTCCAAAAAAAGATACACAGGAGGAAAAACAGGGAGGGAAAAGCCTTACTGTTTCTTGAGGCATGTCATTGGACTGACGTTGTTCGCTCTAAAGTTATGTATGATGGATCCAAGTCCTTCTCCCCATTGCTGAAAGACAAGAAAACACACAGGCACTCAGCTATGGAAAACAAAAAGGGGGAAAGCAGGCCAACCTAATCACTGGGCATGCCTGTCTCAAAGGAAAAGCTTTTCTCCTTTTCACGCAACTATACAAAATGTAGAGAACCTGACGTATAAAACTCTCTCCCAACCCCACCTTGGAAGGGAGAGCCAGCATCCAAACTGCATATTACACGCTAATATTTTATTCTTCGATAAACAAAGTCATGCTGGTTCCCATTTTTTCCCCAGCTACATAAATGCTGCATCTGTAGTGCCATTAAAACAGCTTATTGCCAGCAAAGGAAAGCTGCCCACTGATGGTTTTATTAAGCTCTCTATTTATAGACTGTATAAATATAAATCTCTTTCAGCTGCTGTTGGCAATATTAGCTATTCCTAAGCAACATTATACAATATGTGATGACATATTTAACTGGGTTCTATTTTAGAACAGAAATGAAGCAAAATATTAATAATCTATAGCAGACTACAAGGAGGCACAGCACGTGTGTTATGTGACGAACCAAATCTAGCTGCCTGTTACATATTCCATCATGCTTTCTTTCCAGTTTTCATCCTTAAAAAGTAAAACATTCCACTGACCATGAGGCTATCTTTCAGCAAACAGCAGTACTGCAGTCCTTACATAATTTCTTTATAAGGATCTATTTTTCAACTGTAGTTCACATCTTGACTTTGTTGATTTGTACTGAAAACGTTTGAGGATTAGGGCCTAAAATTAAAACCAATGGGAGTTGGCAATGGAAGCTTTGGGTGAGCAAGGACAATAAGATCAACCCCCAAAACAGCAGAAATCTAATGACATGACAGGCCAAGTTCTATCTCAGTTATGCCCGTATAATGCTGGGACTATTGCATAAACCAGTGGTTCTCAACCTATTTATTATTGTGGGCTGCATTTGCTGCTCTCCATGTGTTATGTGGGTCGCTTCCACACTATATATATATATATATATATATATACACACATACACACACACTACCTGTATGGCCCTGACGATGTCACACGGGCCGTAGCTGTGTGCTGATTGGGCTGCAAGCAGCCTGTGGATTGAGAACCACTGGCATAGACTATTTGCATCAGTGTAACTGAAATGGGGTTTGCTCCACTGTTCCCTATCAGCCTAATGAGTAGAAAGCCTCTCATTAAAGGCCAAATTCTGTACATGGAGCTTGAACCGACCACGTGTATGCCAAAATCTATTCTAGAAACACTTTATAAATAGAAGTAGATGAGTGTATTTTTCTTTTCATGAATGAGTGTTGTACGTATCTCTAAAATTTATATGAGGCAATATTGAAGGCTTGAGCAAACTATATACAATAAGTCTGACCTGTAGCCTTAGGTGGCTAAAATAAACTAAAAATGCCCGTCTTTAAACACAAATAGCTGCTTTAAACGCACACTGAAATTACACAGTAGTTGAGTAATTTCATAAAGCATGAAAACAGAGCCCTGACTCTGTTTAAAGGCATCATGTTGTGTTCTCAAAAACAAATGCCAAAGCTTTGCTGAAAAGACTTCATATGTGGTTCTCTCACCTTCTTTCCGCTGTGTGAATAAGACCCCTAAGGAAAACCATCTCTCAAAGTTTTACTAAGTACGCCTGTACTGTAGTCTATCAGAGATTGCTCAGTTCTCTCTCACTGTGGTATTTAAGCACTCTTTTACCTGGTCTTTCCTTTTTTTAAAATGTTTTTAAAAACATCCTAATGGAAATGATATGCTGCTGCTGCAAGAACACTGCGGTACCATTATCTGCCCCAGACGGAGCTAGATTTGTCTGACATTCTTGAAAAGCTCTTGACTCTCTTGGCTTTCAATAAGAAGTTAAATTTCAAAAGCCAGAGTGTGCAAAAATAACTACAAGGCAGCTAAACTAAACAAAATGCAAGTCATACAAATGTACAGTCTTAAAAAAAACAACAGGTTTTCTGCTACAACATGCCACCAGATGTCAGTAGAAGTATTGTGTACAATGCTGTCAATGCGAACACATGGTTAAGAAATAAAGATACATACCTATCAACTTGGATTTTCAGGCAACTATATTAAAGAACCAAACCCTTGTCCTTAGCTTTCTCTTGTATTCATCAGGACCAACTGCCCTGGGGCACCACCACTGGGAAAACCCAAGCCATGAATCACCTATCCAGCACTTTCTTGGTGAAACGATTAAGTCCTGCTTAGGAAGAATTCCCAAACAGCCCTTCCCCAACAGGTGAACCAAGCTTGGGGCTGCTCTATTTTATGCCAACATAAGTGGATGAAATCATAGAATATCAGGGTTGGAAGGGACCTCAGGAGGTCATCTAGTCCAACCCCCTGCTCAAAGCAGAACCAATCCTCAACTAAATCATCCCAGCCAGGGCTTTGTCAAGCCTGACCTTAAAAACCTCAAAAGGAAGGAGATTCCACCAGCTCCCTAGGTAACGCATTCCAGTGCTTCACCACCCTCCTAGTGAAAAAGTTTTTCCTAATATCCAACCTAAACCTCCCCCACTGCAACTTGAGACCATTACTCCTTGTTCTGTCATCTGCTACCACTGAGAACAGCCGAGCTCCATCCTCTTTGGAATCTCCTTTCAGGTAGTTGAAAGCAGCTATCAAATCCCCCCTCATTCCTCTCTTCCGCAGACTAAACAATCCCAGTTCCCTCAGCCTCTCCTCATAAGTCAGATGTTCCAGTCCCCTAATAATTTTTGTTGCCCTCCGCTGGATGCTTTCCAATTTTCCCCACATCCTTCTTGTAGTGTGGGTCCCAAAACTGGACACCGTACTCCAGATGAGGCTTCACCAATGTTGAATAGAGGGGAACGATCACGTCCCTTGATTTGCTGGCAGTGCTCCTACTTATACAGCCCAAAATACCGTTAGCCTTCTTGGCAACAAGGGCACACTGTTGGCTCATATCCAGCTTCTCGTCCACTGTAACCCCAAGGTCCTTTTCTGCAGAACTGCTGCCTAGCCATTCGGTCCCTAGTCTGTAGGAGTGCATGGGATTCATCAAAGGCAATAACTGGTAAATCATAGGGGAATCCCAGCCACACCATGCTATGCTGGTACAGGGCAAAGGAGTAGCATAAGAGCTCCTACGCCAGCACAGAATCACCCTTCCATTGGCGTGATGCTCCCTGGGCTGCTTACGCCAGCTTTTGGGCCAGACTCCCACCAGCTCTGCCACACCAGAGCATCTGTCTCCTTGTGTTCAGTTTGGGACTAGGTAGTACCACACATGGGTCAGCTGGTCTGTTTTACCCAAAGGCTACTAGCTTGCCTCAAATTACCTGGGGACGGGAGAGTCAAAAAAAAGGAGGACTGTGTACAAACTGCACTGGAGCTATATGGCACTGGATGAAGAACTGAGCTACCAGTAGGTTCAGGCATATGCTCGAAGGTGTCTGTACCCTGTGCATGAAATGTCACATTATTTGTCAGGCGGTCAAAGATCAAAACCTTGTGAGCCAGAAATCTTCTGCAAAGAACTAATTTTTAAGATTACACCATCAAATGAAAAAAGAGTCTGAATATACAGGACTGTGACAATGCTAAACTGGCAATATATAGCTTTTCCGTCACCAACCCATTCCCAGATTAATTGGAAAACAGGCTAGCTAATGTGTTGTCTCTGTAAAAGGGGGAAAAGGAAGCGTTTATACCTTTCCCACAACCTAAATAGTATCCTAAGGGCTAATCTACACTTAAAACACTGCACTGGCACAGCTGCGCCTCTGTAGCTCGTTTCAGTGCAGATGTTACCTACCCTGGCCGGAGGCGTTCTCCTGTCGGGATAGGGAATCCACTTCCCCAAGAAGCAGTAGCTAGGTCAACAGGAGCATTTTTCAGTCGACCTAGAGGTATCTACACCAGGGGGTTAGGTCGACTTAACTGCATCACTCTGGGGTGTGGATTTTTCACATCCCGAGTGACAGTTATACCCCCCTAATTTCCTTGCGAAGACCAGGCGTAAAATGGCCACACGAATCTGGGAACAACCCTTTTTCCTCGCTATCAGGGAACTACCAATTTGAGTTGTTCTAAATCAGTTACATGAAGGTGAAATAACAGCAAACACTCTGCAAAGACAGTCAAATCTGTTGCCTAGTGTTCAGCATCACCAAGCCACTAGGTATTGAAAGAATGACAAAGACCACTGAAAAAATCAAATTCTGAATTCAAGTAAACAAGGACACCGGCATAAAACCTGAATGACACAAACTGTTATTCTGGATTTATATCAGTGTAACCAGGAGAGGAATCTGTCCCTTAGTATCTAACCTTAGAGAAGCAATGACCATGAAACTAAATGGAAAAAATGAAGCAGTGGGCACAGAAACTACAGGATGAAGAGCTGAATGCACAACTAAGTACATGGAATGTGGAAAAAGATAACTGAACTAGCTCTGTTAAACAAAGAGCCAGCATTTCTGAATGCCTTTAAGTGGAAAAAATGAAAGAAACATTGACTGCAGAAGCCTGTCTTCCAACGTTTGCTGAATAACTCCATCAAACCCTTTAGAGCTACTCAGTGACCTTGCTTTGTCTTGGTTTCCTCAATGAAACACAAGCCAGCAGTGGCAGAGTGCACAGACTGCTTGATCTCTTAGCTCTGAATTAGCCATGGCCTTACATTTAACAGGATGAGATGCAAACTAGGGTCATTGAGAGTGACTAAAAACTGCTGTAACCTTCAGCTCATGCTATTCAGTCCAACATCATCCATGGTTTAGTTATAGATGAGACCTGTATTACCCAAATCGAGCAAGGAGATTCCACCTTTCCTGTGTCCATGTAGTTTCTCCAGTGAGGTACTCGGTCCAACATGAACACCAGGCTAAGGAACTAGGATGACGGAGTGGTTTTTTGCATCTGGTATTATCCCGAGGGGGTGCCTAGTGCCAAAGACTGATTTGTTAGAGTCCAGGACATAGTAATTTGTGGATAATATCTAAATCAACACTTCTAAGTGGGACCACTATCCATCCCAAATTAAGCAATTTTCCCTCCAACACAGCCTTGCCACCCACAACCCACACAACAAATCCATAAGCATTCCCATACCCAATTCATTCGTTCCCCATCTGCCTCACTACCAGCACACTCACAGCCCCAGTACGCCCCCTTTGCTTCTCTTCTCATGCACACACAGAGCTGCGTGGAAAGGGGCCTGATCCTGAGCTGCTGCTTCCAGACGTGGTCAGTGCCTCCTCTCCCCAGAAGCAGCAGCAACTGAGAGCGCAAGGAGAGGAGCCCCCAGTCCCAGAACTCCAGCAGTAGCTGCCCCTAAGGCCCAGGGTGGAGTCTCGGCAGAGGAGCTGCTACCTGCTGCATTGGTCCTTCACTGCTGAATCCCCACGTGCAGGGCTGCCTGGCCTGAGTGTGTAATGTGGAGTCCCTTGGTGGGCCACTGGCAATAAGGATTGAACCTGGGCCTGCTGAACTAAATGCACAAGCTTCTACTGTCTGAGCTAAAAGACTGTTTGCCAAACGGCTGTGCAGACTCATGAACCTCTGTGTGGTCCAGCCACTAGAGGGGAACAGAGCCACACTGTGGAAGCACCAGTTACATATGCATCTGTGAAAGCCCTGGGACTGAGATCATTTTAGTAATTTTGGTGGTGTACTGGCTCGGCAGCGGAGTTACAGCTTAAGCTCTTGTTTCAGGCTAGAGTCACCAAGATTAATGTCCAGGGTGACTCACACATCTCACTGATTTCAGGACCTCCACAGCAACTATGGGGCTATCCTTAGGAAGGGAAGAGAAGAGGTTAGTTTGACAAACTAAAGAGGCCACCTTCTGGATCTCATCTTTCACTGGGGAATCGAACCTGGGCAAAGGCCCTGTTTAGCTCGTGTACTGTCAATGAGTGATGGACCCGTTAGGGATTTCAAAATCCTCAGAGAGAATATACTGAGCATTCTGTTAGTAGTCTAGCAGGGAACCAGAACATTTTGTTCTCAACCATTCACACAGTGGACAATAGATCTCCTCTTCCTCAACTCCTATGTCCAGTCAGTCTTACAGGTCACGTCTGTACAATGCAGATTACCATATCTGCGACACACGAAGAAGCAACAGAAAGGAGACTAGACTAGGGATTTTGTAAAATTCATCCCATATCTGTCAACCGCAGCCAAGAGTTTCTGTATGTCGCTACTGAGGCTGTGCTATACGCTAAAAGAAAACTCAAGGGCTCGTTTCCCCCCACTTCCAGAATTTCATCTACAAAGTCCCAGCTAGCACAAATGTTCCATGTGGCAAGCAGTCTGATGAACCCAGATTGCTTCCACTCATTAACGGAGCGTTTCTTGCTGTGAGGAGTTTTCCAAACATGCTGAGGATCAGACCAACTGGATCTACACCAGTTTGGCTGCTTCTGTGGGAACAGTGTCAAGAACGGATGAGACAAATATATCAGGTATTTTGGTCTAGTTTCACCCAGTGCGATGAGCCCTTATCCATTGTGGCTTGTGAAAACCAGTGGGGAGGTATTGGGGCCATTGAAAGTCCTGCAGTAACACTTCCAAAAGGAACATAAAAGAGTGAGGGGAAAAAAAAAAACACAGCAAAGATCCTGGATGTCTTTTTCAATGTACAATGTAAAGGTTGGCCAGTAAGTGAAAATTAAGATACTGACAGATCTTATGAACATGGCATTAACATATCCCGAGGGGTTGGTGTTGAAACAGCAATACACAGCTCCCTGAATGGGGAAGTAACAGTTTTGTACTGAGGCCTTGTGATTCTCTGGGAAGGCTTACTTACCACCTCACCTAGATACCATATGCCACATTCCAACACAGTGCAAGAACTACGGAGATACACAAGAATGCTTGAAAATGCAGGAAACCAAGCAGAAAATAATCAAATCGTGATGAATGTAAGAACAATGAAGAATAATAAAACATTGTGCTTCTGTAATGTCCTTCTCTGAGGAACTCAAGGCGTTGCAAACATTTCTGAACTTAGCCTCACAGCACTCTTGCGTGGTGGGCGGGTATTATTATTATCCTCATTTTACAGATAGGAGAAGCTGAGGTACAGAGAAATTAAGTGACTTCACCAAGCTCCCACAGGAAGTCTGTGGCAGAGCTGGGAAGAAAATGTATAACTTCTAACTTCCAGTCTTGTGCTCTAGCTATAAGATACCAGCTGACTGAATATTACAACAATATTTGACCAGCTTGCTTGAAAGGTTAGAAACCCTGATTCCCCTTTGAATGCAAGCTTCCAATATAAAATATGAATATGGCCCTAATCCTGAAAACACTTAAATATGTGCCTATCTTCATGTGTATGAGTAACCACATCGAAATCAATAGTTTCTGGATATACAATAATTTCAAAGTATTTGCAGGACTGAGGCCTAAATCACTAATGATTATTCCTTTGACAGGGACAAAAGAATCAGCAGATTTCCAGAATTCTTTCCAGATATATTCTGCAGTTTTCCCAAGGTAGTTTTACAATGCACATGCATGTAAAATAAGAGAAAACAATCAAAGATACAGAGAAGTTCTTTAAAAAGAAAAGGAGTACTTGTGGCACTAACAAATTTAGCTCACGAAAGCTTATGCTCAAATAAATTTGTTAGTCTCTAAGGTGCCACAAGTCCTCCTTTTCTTTTTGCGAATACAGACTAACACAGCTGCTACTCTGAGAGAAGTTCTTTATTTTTCTTTATAAGGGCTGTGGGAATCTGCTGCTGTTCCCAATGTCTCTGGCTGTACTTGCGACCTTCCTGCTTTGATACACATCATCACTGCTCTTCAAATGATTATTAAAATGGAAGCCCCCTGGTATTACAGGGAGATCATTTTCCAGAACCAGACTACATCTCTGCTACACTGGAAAGCAGATCCTTTCTCTAAAGTGCTCTGTGTGGAAAACAGTGTAGCAGCCTCTGCTTTCTGATCATCCGCATTTACAGTATTTCTTTCTTCCATAAGTCAATTAACCATAAAAGTTAATGTGCAATATACTATCCATACCAATTGTTAAAACACTGCCCACTACAAAGTTTATAATTATGCTGAAAATCGGCATGAGTTGTGACGGTTACTAAATGCTGTTGATTGTGAAACCGAGCCTATCCGCTCTGTGATCAGCTATTTGCACTGAGGTCTTGCAGGGCTGGCGGCCTGACGTAGCATCTTTTTGAAAACGCTCTATCCATTATATAAATCTATACAAATTTACAAGGCAATATTCATAACCTTTCAGAAGCCAGCTAAAATTAAAATGGCTGCTCCTCGCTAGCAAGAATAGTTACTGATAAATTAACTCAACATCTCTATTCCGCATTTATACTGAGTGGGATTAAATTGTGAAAAATCAACAAAATAAATACAAACGCGACCAACAGAATTTGTCACCTTACACCAAGGATGAATCGGTCCCATTATTTTTACCCATAGTGTTAGTAACACTTGCCAAAGGAAACTGTCTTTTTGTTCTGGGTTTGTACAGGACCTAGACCAATCTATGACTAGGACCCCAAGGTGCTACAATAATACATATAATAATAGCCAAGACAGCTGACACAGTAAGCACAGTAATAAAATCACTGAAGTTACAGAAGAACTATTTGACAGAGAGAGTATTACCTAAATATTTTAGCTGATGCCTATTACAATTCTTGTGACTCTTATTCTTGCGATTCTCTACTTAGCCATTAACGTCACACTCAGCCTTGTTTTCACTGCTAGAAAAAAGGAGCAAAGTAAACTAGGCAGAGTCAACCTCAGGCTGGGGTATAGCACTGATATTGCCTAATTTGCCATCTGGTAAAACCAAAGTATTTTGTCTTCACTTGGGATAGCTCACATGTTCGTTACCCTGAGGTAAAATGCACCTTTTTTAGCAGTGAAGACAAGGCCTCAGTGGTCTCACAAACCTAGTGATTTATTCTTCAGAGCAGACTAAAAATGAAGAACCAGAATAAAATCATGAACGTTGCTTCTCTTTTATATGTAAATCTTTTGGGTTACATTCCACATCACATCTCCAGAGTAGGGTTGCCAATTTTGGTTTGATGTATTCCTGGATGTTTCATCACATGATATAATCTTTACTTAAAGAGTAATCTTGAATTCCTGGAGACTCCAAGGCAATCCTGGAGGATTGGCAACCCTACTCCAGAGATAAGGAGGCGGAGGTCTGGACTCTAAACTACTGCAGGAGCCACCATAGTCCTTACTGTAAGAGATGCTTTTACTTATGGTAGCCTAGTCTGAGCGGCATATGGACTGCTTTGCAGCCCAGAATGCCCTAGGCTAGGGCCTTACACTGCTCCTGCACTAGGGGAATTCTCCCCCAGTCTGCCACAGCCCCTTTACCCTGCCAGAATACAGCGTCCATTGTACAGACCAGGCCTCAGAAAGGCTACCTGGTAAATGAAGTAACTTAAGCCCAATCCCGGGCGACCACGAAATTTGAGACCTACAAGCAGTTGATGCAGGTGGTTTATAAAGTTCAATATGCAAACTCGACCAGTCAAAGCGTCGCTTTAGGAATACAGGATGAGAGTCTAGTCTCAGTTGTGTTGAGTTCAGTGGCGGTACTCTAGGTTTACAGCTCTACAATTCAGATCAGAATTGGGGGCCATTTTTGTACTCTCCACCTTTTTTTGAACTCTACCCCCCAAATAGAAATGAGAATCTCATTTTCACTGCTACGGAATGAAATTCTGCTCTTATGTATCTGTAATTTATCTTACCACATGGAGAAGCTAAGCCTCTGGTTAAAGTTACACAGTTATGGTTACAATACATTTACTAGAGGGTCACACACATTGTTGCTTCTGTAGGCTGACCTCATTGCACACCCCGGAGGCTCCTTACATCCCTCCATTCCCCCTCTCACAAGTTCCCTGGCTGTCACCCTCCCATCCCCTTTTATTTCAGGGATTCCCTTCAACCTTCCACCCTCTGCCTCATTATGGGGGCTCTGCATGCCCTTGTAAACCGTTGGTGCTTGGTAGACCTCCCCAAGTTGTGATCTTTACTGTGGAAAAGTGGCTAAAACTTTATCAAACATCACAATAATCTATAACAAGTGTTGAGTGGAATAGGTACAAAAAGGAGAGAGACAGACTGAATTAGTCCAAACGAAAAGGCCTACTGATCAAACTCAAGGTATACGTTAAGATCATGCCTGGTAAACAAGGAAAGTGTGGGACTGGAAATCTGTGAACCAAAATTGATGTGTCCAAAATTAGGCCTAACTGATGAACAAACTGATGGCCGGCTATGTTTCCCATCATTCCCTTTTCAGGCCCCCATTAACTAAAGAGAGACTTTGTGGGGGAAACTAACTAACTAACTGGGAGACTGGTGGACTGGAAGGAACTAGCTTTGTCATCATGACTGCCACCCTCACTATCTCCTGGGACTCCAGGAGCCACTATGACACCATTAGGCCTCTGGTGTTCTGATCCTGAGAGATGTCCTGACCAGACCGGTCCAGAGAGAGGGAATCAGATGATATTGCCATCTCCATCGGCTCTCGCTAAATCCTGACCACCACCTAAGATGTGAGACTTTGGTTCCTGTTGTCACCCCTTCCCCATACCTGTCATTTTCCTTCCCCACCTTCTTTTGCCTTCTGTTTTATAAGCATCTGACTTAGCCAGTCAGGACTGCATATTTTGCAACACTGCTGTAAGCCTGTGACCACAAAGACAGCTAAAAGCAATGGCCTAAATAGCCTGCCACCGGTACAAGTTAGCCAGGTCTCAGAGTAGCTGACAAGAGCACGTGCTATGCCTGTGTTTCTTCCACAGTGAGATTTTGCAAGTGAAGATACTGGGTTTTTTTCTTCCATTTTCTGTTTGTTTTATTTTGACTTCTAGGACATGGGATGGGACTTTAACAGCAGCAGCAGGAACAGCTCCAGCTTACCTCAACTGACTTTTCTCTTTCCCCCCCAAAAAGACGACTGATTATTCTACAAGCAGGGAACAAGCTTAGTTAACACACACAGGCTAGTATGAAATGGCGGCGGGGTGGTTGGGGGTTAACTTCCCTGATATCTGTTGGATAACTATTGCAGCGAAACATAACATGGCCTGAAAATTCATAGCATGTGTAGAGAACAATTTTGATTCAGAAAGTTGAGGACACAAAGGCAGTCAGTCCATTTTGGATCTGGTTTTGACCAACAGGGATGAATTAATCGCGAACACGAAGGTGGTTGGGAACTTGGGAGGAAGTGATCATGATTTGATAGAATTCAAGATCCTATGGAAAGGAGGAGATGAGAACAGGAAAACAAGGACACTGGACTTTAGAAAGGCGGGTTTCAATGGACTCAGAGAAATAGCAGGGAAGGTCCCATGGAAAGACCAGTTAGGAAGAAAAGGAGTCGAAGGAGACTGGCAGTTCTTAAAAGATGTAACACTAGAGACTCAACATCAAGCTACTGCGATGCAGAGTTAAGATACGAGGAGCCACAGGAGGCCAATGTGTCTGCACAAGGAGCTTTTTAGCTATCTGAAAACCAACAGGGCTCCATACAGGACATGGAAGGAGGGGCATGTCACCAAGGAAGTATACATGGGAATAGCACGAGTATGCAGGCACAAAATCAGGAAAGCCCAGGCAAAGAATGAGTTACAGCTGGCAAGAAATGTTAAAGACAACAAGAAGGGGTTCTTCAAATATGTCAGACAAAAAAGAAGATCAAGGACGGTGTGGGTCCACTGCCTAATGGAGGTGGTGAGCTGGTAAAGGAAGATGATAGGAAGGCAGAGCTGCTCAATGCCTACTTTGCTTCAGTCTTCTCGCAAAAAACAACATGTGTTCAGCAAAGTTACCATAGACAATAAAGGGGAAGAGATGCAGATTGGGATAAGTTAAAAAACACGTCAGAGATCTTCTGACCAATTTGAATGAATTGAAATCAGCAGGGCTGGATGCTGTTCACCCCAGGATACTGAAAGAATTAGCTGAAGCCCCTGGCAATAATATTTACAAACTCTTGGATGACAGGAGAGGTCCCGGAAGACTGGAGAAGGGCTGACACAGGGCCCATCTTCAGAAAGAAGAAAAAGGAGGAACCAGGGAACTACAGACCAGTCGGCCTGACTTCGATATCTGGGAAGCTATGAGAGCAATGTCTAAATCATTCAATTTGCAAGTACCTGGAGGATGACGGGGTAATTGCTAGCAGCCAGCATGGATTTACCAAGAACAAATCCTGCAAAACCAGCTTGATTTCCTTCTTTGACAGAGTAACTGATTTAGCGGATAGGGGGAATGCGGTGGACATAATATACTGGACTTCAGCAAGGCTTTTGACATTCTGATAAGTAAGCTGGAGAAATGCGGGCTCGGCAGAACTACCATTAAGTGGATACATAATTGGATTAAACAACCACAAACAAAGAGTAACTATTAATGGAATGATGCCGGATTAGAGGGAGGTTTCAAGTACAGTTCCACAAGGATTTGTTCTGGGTCTGGTGTTGTTTAACATCTTTATTAATGACCAGGATGTAGTTAAGAAAGCACACTGATCAAGTTTACAGACAACACAAAGCTAGGGCGGTTGCCAATACTTTGGAGGACAGAGCTAAAATTCAGAAGGATCTTGACAAATTGGAGAACTGGGCTATGGACAACAAAATGAAATTCAACAAAGACAAATGTCAGGTGCTACACTTAGGGAAGTAAAACCAAATACAGAATGGAGGATAACTGGCTTGGCAGCAGCACTGCTGCGAAGGATCTGGGAGTTCTGGTGGGTTTCAACCTCAGCATGAGTCAGCAATGTGACACTATTGCCAAAAAAAAAAGCAAATGCAATTTAGGTTGCATTAACAGAGGCATAGCATGAAAGTCTTAGGAGGTAATAGTACTGCTCTACACGGCACTGGTTACACCTCAGCTGGAGTACTGTGTCCGATTTTGGTCACCAATGTCTAGAAAGTATGGAGAGAAACTGGAAAGGATCCAGAGGTGAGCGACAAAGATGATCAAAAGGATGGAATGCAAGCCATACAAGCAAAGACTGAAGGAATTGGGTATGTTTAGTCTGGAAAAGAGGAGGTTAAAGGGGACATGATAGCACTCTTCAGATACTTGAAAGGCTGCATAAAAAAAATTGGAGAAAAGTTGTTCTCTTTTCCCACAGAGGGCAGGACAAGAGGCAATGGATTCAAACTACAGCAGAGCAGATTTAGATTAAATCCCAGGAAAAACTTCCTTCCTGTAAGAACAGTAGGACGATGGAACAGACGCCTTGGGAAGTTGTGGAAGCTCCTTCACTGGAGGTTTTCAGAAGGAGGCTGGATAGCCCTCTGTCTTCGATGGTTTAGCCACAACAAATCCTGCATGTTGGCACAGGATTAGACTAGATGACCCTTTTGGTCCCTTCTAACCCTAAGATAGTTATTACCCTTTTTAATCCCATCCAAGACACTCTCAAACTAGGCTTTTTCTTCCTACTACAGACTCTCTATAGAGAAGGGGAACATGGGATATTGTTAAAACAAGAGACTTCCTTAATACTGTACATTTTGAATGCTTTAACTGTTTTTCCTTCTTTTTCCGTATCTTTAATAAGAGAGTAAAAAGATTTTTAATAGTGTGTTTTCCATGCTAATAAGCAGGCCGAGGACTCTGTATTCCAAAACCTTGAACCTTGTTTAACTGTTTAGTGTTGTTCAGTGACAGGGTCATGTTAACACCCTGGACTCTCTGGGCCCCTTTATTCCATCAAAAATAACATAACAGTGCTCCCCTATTTCTCTCTTCCTGTGTCCACGCCAGGGTCCCCCATTCCCACCTCCCCCCTATGCCAGGGGCTCTCTATGTGCCCTCCACTTCCACCTTCCCCCTCTCCTAGGGTCCCACAATCTCCTCCCATGCCTGGGGCTCTGCATGTGCCTACATTCCCCCTATGGCCCTATTCCTTCCACTACTCTCATATTTTTTCTGTGTCCTTTTTTTCCCCCTTCATTTATTTTTCTTTCAGAGTGTTACTATTTTATAACTGTACTGGGACTAAGCTGGTGGGAGGGGGATGTGCACTGCCAACCTGTTCTTTGATCGGTAGGCAATTTGAAAGGTGGGTGAAGCTGCTGGCTCAGCTAACCAGATGCCAGGGGGTTCCATGTGTCACCCATTTCCCCCTTTCTGTTTTTCTGATTGTGATCCAAATCAAGAAGGTTCTGCCCATAAATGCCTAAAGCATTCCCTATATTTTGGAACTGACCGGATGTGGTGTTGAAAAGTTATGACAGACAAACAGAGACATGCTACTGAGTTGAGTGTTAGACCTCACTTTGCTTGGCCAGCAACAATGGTTGCAATGAATGGTCAGGCTATGCTTTCCGTCTACGAGGCTTCCAATAATAAAAAGGAAAGAGGAAGCGGAAAGCCAAGGGATTTCTGTACATCTAGACAGAAAACACAGGTGTGACTGAAGCTCGAGTAGACACATCTGAGCTAGCTTTATTCTAGCTAGCTCAAGTACCAGTCGTGATAAATCTGTGGCAGCATGTGCTTCAATGCAGGCGACACCTTTCCCCCCGCACCCGGCGCTGTTTAACCGTGGAATACCTTAGCTACTTCTGCATTTTCTGCTACCATGTACGTGAAGCTGATGTTCACCAGATCTGTGCCACTGCAGACACACACTATCCGCCCTTCCAGCTCAGTTTCTGCTTTTCCCACAGTCTCAAGAACAGCTAGTATTTTGGGATCCTGTTAAACGGAAAAAAAAAAGACTTGTCAAATGCACAATACAAAGATTAAGCTAAAAACACATCTCAGGTTCGCATGCATTAAGACTGTAAATATTTCCCGGTCACCTTAAATGAGTTGTTTCATTTAGAATCTATGGGCATGATTAGGAAAAAAATCTAATTTAATAATCACTGACTGTGGCTGAATCCTAAAAGCAGAGAGGTAATTGCAGTATTTTAAATACATTTCAGAAAATTACATATATTACCTTCACAGAGAAGGGAAATGGAATACTTTTAAAGACTGGCAATAGTTTATGGGAATTCTTAACTCTATCTAAATAAATTATTCCAATCCAAATCAGTAGTGACCAAAAGTTATTATTTGCATGGAATGAGTGGGTGATTTCTATCCATTTCTTAGCAGCAAATCTGGTGCTCTTTGGTACCTTTGCTGGCAGTCAAGAGCCATAGATTTAATAAGCCTGGAGGCTGAACTATTCATAGAAACTGGGAATATTCTGAAGCATATTTGAAGTTTGAAGCATACTCGTGGGGTATCATGGGGAAGTCTGCACTGCCTTAGCCCATGACCTACTTTGTTGGCTGAAGATTTCAGTCTATCACCTTGAAAGAGAACTAACTTCGCTAGAAAAAATAAATCTATGATTAAAGTGAAAAATCTATGATTTTTAAGTAGAACCATAGTCTGATTGAAGCTTTTGTATTTGACATCACTGGACAACTAGATAGCAAAACTCTTAAAGAGACACTGAAGCAATTATGCCCAAATTTCATCTCAGAAAGATGTCTAAAATCCAGATGCATTTTAAAAAGAAATCTTAAATCTTAAAGAGGCACTGAAGCAATTATGCCCAAATTTCATCTCAGAAAGATGTCTAAAATCCAGATGCATTTTAAAAAGAAATCTTAAATCTTAAAGAGGCACTGAAGCAATTATGCCCAAATTTCATCTCAGAAAGATGTCTAAAATTCAGATGCATTTTAAAAAGAAATCTATATTAGAAAATATTTTAAAAGCTACGATTTCTGTAGAACCCTCAGGTGGTCCCTCTGCAGATTGCCTTTGAACCAGCAGTTAATAATCACAAGTCCCAGAGCTGTCGTGACACAATTGATCATTTAAGTATCTAAAACAAGGAAGCAAACAAAAATTTCTGATTTCTATGTCAATGAAACATAGGAACACATCTTGAATGATCAAGGACAAAAATTAAACCAGAAAATATTTTCAACCTCCTAAAATGATATCATAATAATTCAAAATAATTTGAAAACCCTTGACAGGATCCTTTTAATATTCAGTGCCCAGATTTCACAGCCTCTTGGAAGGTCAGCACTGACTTGACATTGCAATATTATAAAACCTTGACACTGAAATAAACTAAAACCACTTAATCTTAAAGCTAAACATTTTAGGCTATGATTTTACGAGCAAAGTTGTACGGGCGGTATTTTGTAACAAGCTGCACTGCATTCCCCACTTCACCTTCAGCTTAAACACTCTTTGTTTAAAAGAACAGTAAAAACTAATTACAGCGTACCTTTGGTACAGCTCCAAGACGAATACTGTTGATCAGGGAGCATTCTAATACCTGTCCTTCCTGGAACGGCAAGAGAAAGCAAGTTAGCTAAAAGGTCTGGCGAAACACAGTGCAGACACAAATAGGAATTGAAGCAAAAATAAACAATGAGTCTTAAATGCAACTGCAGTTAATTAACACAAAACAGTACATTTTCTTTTCACATCTGTTAATAATCTGTCAAGAATTGCAGTTATGTAACTTCTAAAAACACAGGAGCCAAGCTATCTTACTGTAAATAGTTACAAAGCCACATGTAATTTTAGTGATTAAAAATTAGCCTGGAAACAAACCAAGTGCAACAACATAGGCAGACAGTAATGTTCCTGGTACAACAGCACTGTACCTTTCCTTCACTTTTCCACCTTAGGAAAAAACCAAATTCATCCACTTGAAAGAGACAGTTTGGTTCAAAGACAAAGGACTCCTGTTGAAAGGGAAACACAACAAAATATTTTGGTGATGTTGACAAAATATTGTCAGGCATTCATTTGTAGCTCAAAACTAAAGATCTTTTACCTTTTCCCCAACTGCCTTGCAGTATTGCCAATCCCAAGCATTCAAAAATAAGGAGTTGATCCCCAGAAATCATGAGATTTTTAAAAATAACAAATATTAGAACTTTTTTTATTTGACTTCTGGTTTCTGAGACATTACAGCAGACTCCGTTCTCATTTTCAGGCCTTTGTCAACAGCCACAAGGGCTAGAAACTTCTCTTTCTAAATGAAAGCTGATTTTCTCACCTAATCACAGGCTTCCAGAAACAACCTCACCAAATATTGTGAGGCTTGCAAGAATTGGCAACTGCTTGGGGTCAAACCACCACATTTTGCAATGACTTTTGGGATTCAGGGGAAGTGCTTTCGCAAAAGCTGGACCCTCACAGAAGAGCTTCTAGAAAGTACACACAAAAATATATTGCAAAGTGTTAGTCTGGCAAAGGAGATAGTATATAAAGCAGTTCGGAAGGAACAGAAAACCACAGAGATTAGATTGAAAAAAAAAGAGCAGTCAGGTCAGCCTTACTAAAAACACAAAAACTAAAAAAGTACACCCCCCCACCCCCCAAAGTATTTTAATGTCAGAGGTGAAACTAAAAGGTAAGGAAACATCCCACTGTGCAGAATCAGTCATTTTTAAAGGGAACAAAAAGTCCAGCCCAGGCCAATCTTTTTTTAATTAAAAAAGATTACTTTATAACAAACGGCAAGCATGTGTGTAGGCAGCAGCGATGCTGTGACCGACAGAGGGCAGCACTTCATGTGGTTTGGGACATTTCCCACACAAAAGGATCATGCGGACAGGAGGATTTCTAACTTCTCTGATTCAGTTAACACCATCCCACAAGCCCTCCATGCAAGGAACACCCATGTAAGTTAATAAGAGTTTTGCTGCAGGATGGGCCACAAAGCAGCCAGACCTGCCTACTACTTCGCTCCCTTGACCCAGAACACATTCAGCATCGAAGAGCATCTGCCTCTTAAATAATAGCACTGAGTACATACAGCACTTTTCAGCTTCAAAGCACTTCGCAAATATTAATTTCTGCGGCATCACTGTGAGGTAGGAAACAATTATCTTCATTTTACAGATAGGGAAACAGAGAGAAGGGTTAGAATTTGCCGTAGATTCAGAGACAGAGTCAGAACTGGATACGAGGCACTTCCTGTGCCCTCTCCTATAGCCAGGCTGCTAGTCCACACCTCACAGCTTACTGCCTTTTTCTTAATCCTTGCACTTCATAAAATGTACCAGATGCAAACATCCCAGAATCACTAGTTTTATAGCTCACGGGTAACCCTGTAAAGCTGCATCTATAAAAACTACAGCTAGCCACCTGTTAAAGGGAGAACCTTTTAAAATCTGCATGGAATAGAGCAGTGGTTCTCAACCATTTTGGATTCAGGGCAGGACCCATTTGTAAATGTTTATAGCCTGTCATGACCCAGAAAATAGTCTGGGGGGTGGAGGCCCTGGGGTGGTTTTGGTCTGATCTTGCCCCCTGGAGAGGTTGAGTCCTCTCTGGCACTTACCGCACGGTGGCAGCTCCTGTGCTGTGGGGCTGGCTGGATTTGGCTCTCTGCGCCAGGAGTTGCAACCTCCTGGGTTGCAGCGCCACTCAGGTATAGGCCCCTCCCCAACTGGACCAAATTTGCGTGGGTGGAGTTGTGACGTGGCTCATGGGGTTGCAGTGCCACTCACTCAACTTTGGCCTACCCGGACTCCTGTCATCGTAACAGCTGGGCGGAACTTGAGTGGTGCTGGGACCCCAGAGGTTGCAGCGCCTGGAGCAGGGAGGTGAACCCAGCCAGCCCCATGGGACAGGAGCCGCCACGCGACCCTTTGAAACGCTCTAACAACCCAATTTTGGGTCCCGACTCAGGTTCGGAAACCCTGGAACAGAGGGTCTCCTCAATAAGCAAGGTCAATGCCCATAAAATGGGGACATGTTTCGTTGCTTGTTGCACCCCCATGTGACTAAAAGCTCTCAGTATAAAAATAACTTTTCCTACAAAGATGGCCACATAAGCTGCACTCAGTCCAACGTCCACTATTTAGCATGCACTGGTTCCATTAACTAATTGCTTCTGCAGTTTTTCTTCTAATACAGTGAGGGAAACACCAGCTACCACAAATTCTAGACATTACACAGTCCAATACCATTGCTAACCTTTGACCATCAACCTTCTCCACTAAGATATTCCCAAAAAGCCTTTCCAACATTCAGGTGTGGTACTGCCTGGCCCAAAGAGAAAGGAAGCATATCCCACGTGGCCTGTAATTCCTCTCGCTGATGTATACCTCTAGCACAGTGATCCAGACTTCGTTCGAGACCTTCTAGTCCCCCAGTGAAATTCCATTTTGTGAATATTGCTTCCTTGGGAGGCAGTGTGGTCTAGGTGTTAGGACACTGCACTCAGACTCAGGAGCTGTCCCCTATTCGCAGCTCTGCCGCTGACCTGCTATGTAAACTTGGACCAGTCACTTCACTGGGTCTCTGCTGTGCATCTCTGCTTTGCCTGTTTAGGCTGGAAGTTCAATATAGAAGTTCAATGGGAGCTGGGTGCCTAAATCCCTTAGGCTCTTTCGAAAATCCCAAACTAAGATTATAAATCCTTCGCAGGAGGGCTCTTGCTATGGGTATGTACAATGCCTAGCACAAACCTGGTTAGGATATCTAGGCATTACTGTAATTCTATTAAATAAATAATAATTTCCCAACCAACCACAAACTTGATGATATCATCAAAGGGGCTGGGCTACCACGCAGATGAGTTACAAGTGTTCTGTAGCAAAACTGGGTAAATTTACCATACAGTACTTACAGCAAACAATAAGGATACAGAACACCGCATGTTTTCTGCTTCAAATAAGGCAGATAGGACCCCTGCTAGCAGTCAGTGTAAAAAGAAGGGCACATGATTCAAAACGCCGTGAATGCAGCACAGCACTTAATAAAATCTGATTTATACTTACAACGGCAATGCCTAATTCCATCCCCAAATGTCAACATTGATTAGGTAGGTGAAATTACTAGCAATTAAAACAAAGCTCGGTACTTTTCCCATCCTGAAGAGACCCACTGCTTCTGAAACCTGTTCCAATGTTAAACGCTGTACCGTTCACACGGTTCATGCTGTAAAAATGCAGCCCTGGCTCTAGCCGCTAAACAGAGGTGAACTTATATATGCCACATAACTGGCACTGGTGCCTTTTATTTCAAGGTTGCTTTGGACTGGTGACTTCTTCCAAAATTCAGCTGCACTCAGCTACTTCTTGCATCTTAGAATCATAGAAGTGTAGGGCTGGAAGGGACAGCGAGAGGTCATCAGATCCAGCTCCTGAGCTGAGGCAGGAACCTTCGACCAGCATTTCTCAAAGGCGGCCACCAGGGGCTTTTCTTGCAGCCACAGCTTCCCGGGCAGTGATGGGGGGAGTTGGCAAAGCAGCGGCCCGTCCCCAGGGGCCACCAGCAGTGGTTGGGCCCCACCCTCCTCTGGGGAGACACAAGCTGGAGGAGCAGGCAGTCAGCGAGTTCCCCACCTTCCCGGGGGCTGTGAGGTTGGGCTTCTGCCCTGGGGTGGCAGGCTCCAGACACAGGGCTTCGGGCTCTGTCCCCAGGCTCTGTCCCCTGGGTGTGGGGTTTTGGGCTCTGTTCTCTGGTTGCCTGGAGGCAGGCTCTGGCCCGAGCTCACCCCCACCACCAACTCTGGTCCCCGCTGCCTCCCCCAGTACCTCATCGCCTATGCCCCCACTGCCTCTATATCCACCTCCCCATCCAGGGATTAATTTGTCCCCGAGCTTGCCAGGGTTGAGTAAGTCTGCTGTGAAAAGTGATATTAACAAACATACAAATATCACTTTTCACAACAGACTTCCTAATAGCTAGCAAGTCTTAAAAAAAACAACCCCAAAACAAACAAGAAAAAGGACAAGAACGTTCAAAGCGCCTTATTTGTGTTTCTAGTCTGTTTAGGTCCAGTAAAGAATAGAGACAACTGTACATTATTTTTATTATTGAGTCTGAAAAAACAAACAAACAAACCCTACATAGATAAATTACAATGATTTGGGCATGTATATGTGCATATTTATTTGATTTTCCTAAAGTTAATTAAGTATTTTAGGAAAAATGGTCAGAGCGGCCACCAGCAAGAGTTGGTGGCCGCACTCTGAGGCCACCAAAAAATTTGTCGTGAGAACCCCTGCCTTAGACCATCCATGACAGGGGGTTGTCTAAGTTGTTCTTAAAAACCTCCCATGATGGGGATTCCACAACCTCCCTTGGAAGCTTGTTGCACAGCTTAACTACTTCTATAGTTATCGAACATTGAACCTAAAACTCCCTTGCTGCATATTAAGCCCATTAGTTCTTCTCCTACCTTCAGAACAATTGATCACCAGCCTCTTTTAAACAATCCTTAACATATCTGAAGACTGTTATCCAGTCCCCCTTCAGTCTTCTTTTCTCAAGACTAAACACAAACAGGTTTTTAACCATTACTTGTAAATCAGGTTTTCTAAAGCTTTTATCACTTATGCAGCTCTCCTCTGGACACTCCAATTTGCCCACAGCTTTCCTAAAGTGTGGCACTCAGAATTGTACACAGGTCTTCAGCTGAGGCCTCACCAATACCAAGTATAGCGGGACAATTACCTCCCATATCTTATGTATGACACTCCTGTTAATACATCCCAGAATCATATCAGCCTTTTTCGCAACTGCATCACTTTGAATATGGAATTGAGTCAACAATTTGTGATCCACTATAACCCCCAGATCCTTTTCAGCAGTATCACTATTTAGCTAGTTATCCTTATTTTGTAGTTGTGCATTTGATTTTTCCTTCCTAAGTGACAGGTTTCAGAGTAACAGCCGTGTTAGTCTGTATTCGCAAAAAGAAAAGGAGTACTTGTGGCACCTTAGAGACTAACCAATTTATTTGAGCATGAGCTTTCGTGAGCCACAGCTCACTTCATCGGATGCCTCCGATGAAGTGAGCTGTGGCTCACGAAAGCTCATGCTCAAATAAATTGGTTAGTCTCTAAGGTGCCACAAGTACTCCTTTTCTTCTTCCTAAGTGAAGTACTTTGCACTTGTCTTTACTAAATTTCATCTTGTTGAATTCAGACCAATTCTCCAACATACCACAGTCAGTTTGAATTCTAATCCTGTCCTCAAAGTGCTTGCAACCCCTCTCAGCTTGGTGTTATCCACATTTTTCATAAGCATACTCATCAGTCCATTATCCAAGTCATCAATGAAAATGCTGAATAGCACCGGATCTAGGACTGACCTTCGTAGGACCCCACTGGATATGCCAGCCCAGTTTCATGGGGAACCACCGATAACTACTCTTTCAGTATGGTCTTTCAACTAGGTGTGTACCCATTTTATAGTAATTTAATCTAGACCACATTTCCCTAGTTTGCCTATGAGAACGACATGTGGGACAGTGTCAAAAGTCTTACTATAATCAACATATATCACATCTACTGTTTCCTCCCTACTCCCTAGGCCAGAAATCCAGTCAAAGAAGGAAATTAGGTTAGTCTGGCATGATTTGTTCTTGACAAATCCAAGATCACTATTCTTTATAACCGTATTATCCTCTAGGTACTTACAAACTGTTTAATAATTTAGTCCAGTACCTTTCCAGGTACCAAAGGTAGGCCAACTGGACTATAAGTTCCTATGAGCCACAAGTTGTAACTTGTACTTAGAAAATGTTTGCCTGCCTTTAGAAGGGACTGAATAACCAACCCAGGACAGCCAGGAACCTTTTGCTTTATCTTGTACTATGCAAGCGAAAACAATGTTCATAATGGGGTGACCATTATAAACATTCTTGAAAGCAAAACCATACACATTCTGTTGGATCAGCTGAGTTCAATTATTTAGCATATGCTAAATTATTCAAAACAGCATTTACAGAATGAAAAATAAACAATTTAAGATCCTTCTTTCAAAGGGCAACATTTACCAAACATGTTTCCTATTAGTTTACCTAATCCAGCACTGAAAGTGGGGGATAAGAAAGCTAGGTCTATCTTGGCAGATGACTATGATACAAATGCTTTTTGTTCACTTCAGGAGATTAAGGAAAGCATAATATCCCTGAAGGCATTTCTCAAAATACCTTTAACTTAGAGATTTTCAGGCAAATAAAAAAAAGATTAAAAACAAACCTTAGTAAAACTATTTTCATAGGCAAATTGATGCTGAATATAAGGCAAAGGTCTCTGCCTTTTATTCTGGAAGCTTATATCAAATGTTATGTCCCACTTTCCTTTCCTTCAACAGACCTGGATTAAAGTGCGGCTGAAAGCAGGATCATATTAATCATATTCCAGATAAAGCATAGGTCGATTGACTAAAGGAGATAAAACCACCCTTGATTTCAAATAGTGTCTTTGATTTACAGTGTAAATGTTTTGGTGATCTTCTATTTTTCCATACAGCATGTAGGTTCTTAGTCTATTTTTACACGTAGGAGCACGCATTCCAAAAATAGTAAGTTTAAAAATAGGACAGAGTGCATTTTTTTTTGGTAAGGTGCTTCGGGTACTATACTATGATGACTCCCTACAACAGAGAGCTGCATGTATGTTACAGATAGAAGGGATTTAAATCAAAATGTTTCTCTTTCTCTGGGATTATTTTCAAATCAAAGGATTAAATCAGCCATTACAAAATGTATTTTAAAGAGGCTTTTTTGGCAGCAAGAAATTGTATCGTAACAAAGTGTTAACATTTATGTTCTACCTTCATGTAGATTTTCTGTTTGAAACTTTTATTTGTGTAAAATCTTAAGAAAAAAAGAAATATTTTTGTAACATTTGCCACATCTAGAAAAGGCAGGGAAAGGGAGAGGAACATTATCCAGCTGGCCCCTTACCTCTTCGTATCTGTCAAACACAGCTCCATCTTGCATAAAGCAAGGGACTGACTTCTGCCAGTTAAATTCATACGGTTTTGCCATGATTATGTGTGAAAAACCTGAAATGAAACGGAAAGAAACAGCACAGTTCAATTGTTCCGTTCTATAAGGAAGGCTGCATAGACCGTTGGGGACAAACAGCTGGCTTTCCTTGCAACAAAACAGTTTATAAAAACACAATACTGGGTTTTCAGATAAAGAGTTTCCCTCACATAAAATTAGTTTATCTTTCATAAAAATATAATTTTAAAAGTACAATATGACTGAAAAATGTTTTAAAGAGTGACTGAACATGACAATTATCTGAAAGACTACTGCAGATTGTATCATTAATAGGGCCCAACCAAATTCATGGCAATAAAAAACCACATCACGGACTGTGAAATCTGGTCCCCCCCGCCTGTGAAATCTGGTGTTAGGTGTGCTTTTACCCTATACTATACAGATTTCACACGGGAAACCAATGTTTCTCAAACTGGGGGTCCTGACGCGAAAGGGATTTCCAGGGGGGTTGCAAGCTTATTTTAGGGGGGTGGCGATATTGCCTCCCTTTCATCTGTACTGCCTTCAGAGCTGGGCGGTTGGAGAGCGGTGGCTATTGGCCGGGCGCCCAGCTCTGAAAGCAGCACCCCGTCAGCAGCAGCGCGGAAGCAAGGGTGGCAATGCCATCCCATGCCACCCTTACTTCTGTGCCGCTGCCCTCAGAGCTGGGCGGCAGGAAAGTGGTGGCTGCTGACTGAGGGCCCAGCCTGCAGGCAGCAGCGCAGAAGTAAGGGTGGCAACACCAGACCGGGCCATCCTTACTACTGCACGGCTGCTGGCAGCCGCTCTGGCTTCAGAGCCGGGCTCCCGGCCAGCCGCCGCCGCTCTCCAGCTGCCCGGCTCTGAAGGCAGCGCCACCGCCAGCAGCAGCGCAGAAGTAAGGGAGCAGCACTGCAACCCCTCTGCAATAACCTTGCAACCCCCCTGCAATAACCTTGCAAACTCCTTTTTGTGTCAGGACCCCGACGATTACAATACTGTGAACTTTCAGATTTAAACAGCTGAAATCATGACATGTACGATTTAAAAAACCCTACGTCTGTGAAATGGACCAAAATGGACCCTGATTTTGGTCGGGCCCTAATCATTAATCAATTTAAATACCTGCTCAAATCAATGCAAGAGTTTAATTAGCTACAGATTAATGTACACTTAAGTAACATACATTAGCACAGCTGGTAATATATGCAAGCATTTCACTGAAAGGTAAGTGCTATAGCAGAATCACATACTAAAAGGCAAAATGCTTTTACATTTTTATTCTGGATTTTATATTTCAAAAGCCATTTACTCTACACACAAAACCAGCTCTTTTCAGCAATATTTTATACGCATCTCATATTATCTATATTTATATAAAATATGCAGGTATATTATGCAGGTAATGATTCACAGAAGAGAATCTGTAGGGGAGTATAAGGAACGGACGGAGGTTTATCTACCACTGTGGATTTTTGTACAAGTTGAACGACACGTGGACTAGCAGCCACTATTAATTCAGGATGCAACTAAAACATCAGGGTACAAAGTCCATTTTAATTTACACAATGTTTTTTAAAAACCAACATAGTCTGAGCAGGATACAATACCCAAACATGCTTTACTCATATTGCATCACTGCGCAAATAGTCCCATCACATACCATTTAATACTCTGTCAAATACTGAATTGACAGCATCTAATGTACAAATTGCTATGTCCAATTTGGCAGTGACTTGCCTGCTTACAAGTGCACTCTGGGATGCACAATATCCTGACAGTTCCAGTAAACTGGCGGGTGGGAAACTCTTGTATTGACAATAATGCATGTTGAATTAGTGTGGAAGCTTGGGAATCTCTCTGACTCAAGGGAATCAACAATTTAATTTTTTGAAACCATGTATTAGCATGGCTGCTTCTGGATTCAATCACAATATTTTATCCTATAAAAAAAAATCACATATCTCATAGGTGAAAACTAGATTATAATCCGGCATTCTGTAATTTCATTGTTTTTGAAGTCAATACACCTGAGGGGAGGGATGTATTTAAAACCTTAGGGGCTGGACACTTTTTTACTCATGATGCCTCGTATCCCATTCTGTGAGAAGCTCCAGCTGATTTCAGTAGGACTGTTTGTTGTAAAATACTACAAGCTGTGAGGAAAGATGGCAGAATCTGGCTGTTAGTCATTATCAAGGCTCCAACTTAAAATCTTTGGTCCAGACTGAGATTTAGGCACTGCGCTCAGCAAGGGGTGCTGTGCAAGCACCACCATCCCAGAAGTAATTCCAGGAGGCCTTGTGCTCAGACGCACCCAAGACACCACTCTCCCCATGCTTCCTTCTTGCTCGCAGGTGGTCATAATATGCTGCTAGCCTATATCAGCAGTACACTGCTTCCTAGGTGAGACAGCCAGTGAATGTATAGTGCACCAAGGCTCTGCCAATGCCCTGCCCACTCTGCAAACACCTGTTCCAGGCAGGAGGTGTCCAAGTAGCCTTATTTATTCCTGCACAACCAGATGCAAGGTCCAAGTAACCCACCCTCGATGGGTGTGTAGCCAAGTCCCAATTGAGCCTACATGATACAATTTTAGTCCTGATTCTGCACTTCTTACACAGATGAAATGCCTTCTGAGAGCAGGATGAGCCCTTTGTGATTAAGGCTAACCTGTAATGGTAAGACTGTGACAAATGCAATCTGCCCTGAGTAAGAAGCAGTGCAAAGCCATACTACTCCACGAGTAGCCCAGACTCCGAGAGGCACAATTCAGTCTCTAGATTCCCCTTGCTCTAAGGAGGCAATATTTTCTATGTCTGGGCTGGCTCAACTGCACACTGGCAGCCACAGTGAGGGGAGGAGAGTCAAAGCCCAGCCCATTCTACACACTTGCCTATCTATTCTCCACTCTTTCGCATGGGGGATGGAGTAGTGACTCATGGAGACTGTCCTTCCATCCATGCGATGGGCTCATGAGGGGCGACCCTTTTCCCCAATGCAGGCACACTGGGCAAGCAACGATCTTGCCTAAATGAGCATAGCGAGACGCTTATGTAAGACTTGGGAGAAGCGTTACTATAGGCTGTGTAATCAGTGTTATGGAAAACTCCTTTGCAGTGTTTGTGCATTACAGAATTCTAAACAGCAGACTAATACACTGTCAACCAGAATGAGAACACGGCTTCCATTAGGCAGAAAAAATGCTCTGAATTTCAACTTTTATTTGATTGTATCTTTAACTTCAGAACAGACATAAGTGTTCCCAAAACGAAGGACTGATATCTTCTTACTCGCTCTTATCATAAAATTTCCTAACAAAAGAACAAATGGCCTCAAATGGCACTATTAGGAGACTTTGCCCAAGATTGTTTTCAAGAACAGATACTTCTGATAAATTTTCCACTAAAAAAACTGCCTTATTATGGGGAGAAAAACAACCCTGCATTTTTATGCTATTAGTCTTTTTACCTCCTGCCTTTTGTCAAACAGTTGTTGAAATATATATCAAAATACATAGATCAACAGCCTACATGAAACCAGCCAGACCTTCTGAACATGAGAGTTCAATTTAGGTACTGTTACTATCAGAAATGTAACTGGACAGTGATATATAACATCATGAACATTAATTCTCTGCTTCAGCTGAAAATGCTTCCATTTGCATGAATGCGTAAAACAATGGTCACTCTATTCTCCAATAAAAAGAATTAGTGGCTATAAATAATATTATCGTTTCTTCTCCAAAAGAGAGGACAAAGGACGGCCTTGTGAATAAAGCACAGGGCCGGGTGGTAGGGCACACGGATTCTACTTGTGCTCTTACACAAGCTTCTTCTGTGACCCTGTGCAAGTCGTCTAATCTCTCTACACACAGTATACCACTCCGCCATGGGAATGATGCGCACCTCAGGGGGCTGTACAAGATTTTGAGATCCTTGCATGAGAAGCACCATAGTAGTATTATTCCCTTATTATTGTTTACAATTACATTTACAATTTCAGCCTCTCCCCAGTTCCATTAATGGGGAGCAGCCCTTTTTTGCTCACTATCAGAAAATTGCAAGTTAGAGACCCTTGTCACAGTCCAGGGTGACAGCACCAGTATACCTGCTCCGTGATCCACCAAGGGCATCTACTCTAGGCTCTCAGTCATCACCTCTTTTGGGTGGAGACATGTCTGCCTCTCCCTCCTGACCAGGGTTTTTTCAGGCTGCACAGTTCCCTGTCTACACTGTGATATCCCAGCAAGCCAGACTGCCCAAACAGGCCAGCATCTGCACTTAGCTTACTCTTTGAAGGCTATGAACAGCATAATTGCCAGCAGTAATAAGTTATCACACAGCTCTTTCTAAGTAAGTATATTCGTTCTTAAGGTGAAAGCATTACAGAGAAAACGTTAAAACAACAGAAGTTCCTATACATGTGCTAAAAGCTTACCTATAGGTAAAAATCAGTATTATGGGGCCTCAGCAAGGCAAAGTCCTTCCAAGCATTCCCAGCAAGAACCGCCCTCCCTGGCCTTGGACAGAGGGTCCCTGTCCATTTGCTGGATCAGAAAGAATAACAGAAGTGTAGGACTGGAAGGGTCATCTAGTCCAGTCCCCTGAACTCAAGGCAGGACTGCGTAATAACTACATCATTCCTGACAGCTGTTTGTCTAACCTGTTCTTAAAAACCTCCGAATGACGGAGATTCCACAACTGCCAGAAGCAATTTGTTCCAGTGCTTAACTACCCTGACAGGAAGGTTTTCCTAACATCCAACCTAAACCTCCCTTGCTGCAATTTAAGCCTGTTGCTTCTTGTGCTATCCTCAGAAGTTAACAAGAACAAATTTTTCACCCTCCTCTTTGTAACAACCTTTCATGTAGTTGAAAACTGTTATGTCCCCCCTCAGTCTTCTCTTCTCCAGACTCAACAAACCCATTTTTTTTTTCAATCTCCCTCATAGGTCATGTTTTCTAGATCTTTAATCATTTTTTTGCTCTTCTCTGGACTTTCTCCAATTTGTACACATTTCAGAAAAGATGTGGGTCCCAGAACTGTACAGCTGAAGCCTAATCAGCGCGGAGTAGAGCGGAAGAATTACTTCTCGTTTCCTGCTTACAACAGTCCTCCTAATACATCCCAGAATGTTTGATTATTTTGCAACAGTGTTACACAATGGGCTCATATTTAGCTTGTGATCCACTAACCCCAGATCCCTTTCCATAGTACTCCCTCTTAGGCCATCAGTTCCCATTTTGTATCTGTGCAACTGATTGTTCCTTCCTAAGTGGAGTACTTTGCATTTGTCCTTGTTGAATTTCATCCTGTTTACTTCATATTATTTCTCCATTTTGTCCAGATAATTTTGAATTTTAATCCTATCCTCCAAAGCACTTGCAAACCCCTCCCAGCTTCGTATCCGCAAACTTTATAAGTCTAATCTCTATGCCATTAGCTAAATCATTGATGCAGACACTGAACAGAACCGAACCCAGGCCTGAGCCCTGCGGGACCCCACTTGTATACCATTCCAGTTTGACTGTGAACGGTTTTCCAACGAGTTATGCACCCATCTTATAGTAGCTCCATGTAGGCTATACTTCCCTAGTTTGTTTATGAGAAGGCCATGCGAGACAGTATCGAAAGCTTTACTAGAGTCAAGATATACCACACCTACCGCTTCCCCACATCCACAAGGTTTGTTACCCTGTCAGAGAAGGCTATTAGGTGGTTTGACATGATTTCTTCTTGACAAATCTATGCTGACTGTTACTTACCACCTTATCTTCAGAAGGCCAAATCACTTTAAACTAAAGCTATTTATCCAAAAGTCCTTTCTTTGCTGGCCTCTGGAGACTCCAGTTTGAACAAGTAAATGCCAGACTCTTCAAGTGGTGGTACTTCCCCAGTTGGAGGTGTTACAACCTATGTGAATTTGTCTAATGCCCCCCACTGTTCTTAGTTCTTGGAGGGGCTGTGGTCATCGTCCTCCATGGAATTACATGTAACCCCTGGCCTATAATACCGCATCAGGCCAATGGTCCATCTAGCCCAGTATTCTGTCTTCCAACAGTGGCCAATACTGGATGCTTCAAAGGGAATTAACAGAATAGGACAATCATCAAATGATCCATCCCCCATCATCCAGTCCCAGCATCTAGCAACCAGAGGCTTAGGGGCACCTATAGCATGGGGTTGCATCCCTGACCATCTTGGCTAATAGTCATAGATGGCCTGTCCTTCATGAACTTTTGAATCCAATTATAATTTTGGCCTCTGCAACATCCGCTGGCAACGAGTTCCATGGGTTGACTGTGCGTTGTGTGAAGTACTTCTTCATGTTTGTTTTAAACCTGCTGCCTATTAATTTCATTGGGTAACCCCTGGTTTGTGTGTTATGTGAAGGAGTACATAACACTTCCTTCATCACTTTCTCCAAACCATTCATGATTTTATAGACCTCCATCACATCCCCCCTTAGTTGCCTCTTTTCAAAGCTGCATAGTCCCAGTCTTTTTAAGTCTCCCCTCATATGGAAGCTGTTCCATACCCCTAATAGTATTTGTTGCCCTTCTCTGTACCTCTTCCATTTCTAATATATCTTTTTCGCGACAGGGTGACCAGGACTGCATGCAATATTCAAGCTGTGGGCATACTATAGCTTTATATAGTGACAATAGGCTATTTACTGTCTTATTATCTACCCAATTCCTAATGTTTCCTAGCATTCTCTTAGTGGTTTTGACTGCCGCTGCACAGTGAGCAGATGTTTTCAGAGAACATCCACATGATGCCAAGATCTCTTTCTTGAGTGGTAATAGCTAATTTAGACCCCATCATTTTGTATGTGTAGTTGGGATTATGCTTTCCAGTATGCATTACTTTGCATTTATCAACATTGAAATTCATCTGCCATCTTGATGCCCAGAGACAACATGGGTGAGGTAATACCATGTGTGTGTGTATGTATTTATATGTTACCCAGTTTTGTGAGATCCCTTTGTTACTCTTCGCAGTCTGCTTTTATCTTGAGTAATTTTGTATCATCTCCAAATTCTGCCACCTCACTGTTTACCCCTTTTTCAAGCTCATTTATGAATATGTTGAACAGCACTGGTTTCAATACAGACCCCTGGGGGACACCACCATTTACCTCTCTCCATTACGAAAACTGACCATTTATTCCTACCCCTCCCCCCGTCTTTTAACCAGTAACTGATCCATGAGAAGAAAAGGAGTACTTGTGGCACCTTAGAGACTAACCAATTTATTTGAGCATAAGCTTTCGTGAGCTACAGCTCACTTCATCGGATGCATACTGTGGAAAATACAGAAGATGTTTGTTTTTATACACACAAATCATGGAAAAAATGGGTGTTTATTACTACAAAAGGTTTTCTCTCCCCCCACTCCACTCTCCTGCTGGTAATTGCCTATCTAAAGTGATCGCTCTCCTTACAATGTGTATGATAATCAAGGTGGGCCATTTCCAGCACAAATCCAGGTTTTGTGCTGGAAATGGCCCACCTTGATTATCATACACAAATCCAGGTTTTGTGCTGGAAATGGCCCACCTTGATTATCATACACATTGTAAGGAGAGCGATCACTTTAGATAGGCAATTACCAGCAGGAGAGTGGGGTGGGGGGGAGAGAAAACCTTTTGTAGTAATAAACACCCATTTTTTCATGGTTTGTGTGTATAAAAACATCTTCTGTATTTTCCTCAGTATGCATCCGATGAAGTGAGCTGTAGCTCACGAAAGCTTATGCTCAAATAAATTGGTTAGTCTCTAAGGTGCCACAAGTACTCCTTTTCTTTTTGCGAATACAGACTAACACGGCTGTTACTCTGAAACCTGATCCATGAGAGGACCTTCCCTCGTATCCCTTGGCTGCTTAATTTGCTTAAGAGCCTTAGGTGAGGGAGCTTATCAAAGACTTTCTGAAAGTCCAAGTACACAATATCCACTGGATCACCCTTGTCCACATGGTTGTTGATCCCCTTCAAAAATGATACTAGATTGGTGAGACATGACTTCCCTTTACAAAAGCCCTGTTGACACTTCCCCAACAAATCACGTTCATGTATGTGTCTGATAATTCTGTTATTTACTATAGTTCCAACCAAATTTACCTGGTACTGAAGTTAGGCTTATCAGCCTGTTATTGCCAGGACTGCCCCTGGAGCCTTTTTAAAAAATTGGCATCACATTAGCTATTCTCCAGTCATCTGGTACAGAAGCTGATTTAAGCAATAGGTTATACACCACAGTGAGCAGTTCTGCAATTTCATATTTGAGTTCCTTCAGAACCCTTGGTGAATATCATCTGGCTGTGGTGACTTATTCCTGTTTCGTTTATCAATTTGTTCCAAAAACTCTTCTACTGTCACCTTAATCTGGGACAGTTGCTCAGATTTGTCACCTACAAAGAATGGCTCAAGTGTAGGAATCTCCCTCATGTCCTGTGCACTTGAAGACTAATGCAAAGAACTCATACAGCTTCTCCGCAATGGCCTTTTCTTCCTATAGCACCTCGATCATCCAGTGGTCCCACGGATTATTTGGCAGGCTTCCTATTTCCAATGTACTTTTAAAAAACTGCTGTTACTTCTTGTCTTTTGCTAGTTGCTCTTTTGGCCTGCCTAATTACTCTTTTACAATTGACTTGCCAGAGTTTATGCTCCTTTCTATAAACTTAATACAGTAAGATCCCCCAAAGATATTACAGAAAATTGCCATATCTGTCACACCCTTTTTATCAATAATATGAAAATCACATCCAGTGCAGCTTACAGACTAAGAAAACGCGGCATTCATTGTAACTTCAAAACTATACACAATGAGTTTCAGAAAATTGTTTTCAAAACAAGCAAGGCTTGATTTTGTTAACAGTATAGTATAAAACTACAACCAAGCTGGAGTCATTTAGGTATTTAATTTCTGTTACTGACTTGTAGATTGCTGCTCATGGTAACGACTAGGAGCATATTTATAGAAGTTAAAAGAAATAACATATGTAAATCTACCCACAGTGTGTAGCGTAAGTAACACAGCAGCTGCTATCAGTAACCTTGTTGTCGTTTTGTCTGCAAGAAACAACCAAAACACAAAATATAAAATAAAAGGCAAAGAAAATAAACAGAACTGAATACATATGTTTTGCATTGTGCTCTGATACCCACTAGATCAGAGCTCTGGCAAACCACAAAAGGGAGTGGAGTCCAGAGCTCTCCACTTAGAAATCCTGGCGCTGGTCCTAGAAAGCTAACTCAGGAACCAGCCACAAGAGCTTCCCAAATGACTGTAACCCCCCTGATGGGTTATATTACAGGCTTCATATTAGGGTGACCATCTGCATTGCAATGAACTAAAGGGCAACTGGATGCAAAGTACAGGATAAGGCTTATTTTTAAAGGAATCTCATCCCGTGCCCTCTCACTGTTTTATTCACGATACAAGATCTTACAGCGGTATCACACAGTATGATCCTTGCATAACAAGCCAATGCTTTTTACTAGCAGGGAGGTAGGCACCAGATAAAGGCTGTCACTCAAAATACAGGCCAGGTGATTCTCCCCAAAATATGTGCTGCCAGGAGCTCAAGTCGCTATGGGTGCAGGCTGCTGTATTCTGTGTTCTGTATCATGAGACATGAAACACTGCTCTTAGGGACTGCGAGGAAGAATATTGTTCCACTATCAGACCATTCTATCAATGGGCTGGGAAGACCGTTTTACAATTTCTTATCTTCCACCAGTGACATAGAGACCCTTAAATGCCCTCTCCACAGATTCACAGATTGTTACGCCCACAAAGCCTATTATGGTAAGTTAGTCTGACCTCCTGCGTAACATAAACCAGAAAATTTCACCCAGTGATTCTTGCAATGAGCCTAGTAGCTTGTGGCTGAACTAAAGCATGTCTTTTAGAAAGACACTCAGTCTTGATATAAGACTCATAGTAAAGGAGAATTTACCACCTCACCAGACAAGCAGTTCCAATGATTAACTATCCTTACTAGTTAATATATGCATCTTATTTCCATTTGATCTTTGCTGTGTTCAGCTTCCAGCCCTTAAATGATAGCTCTATTAAAGAGTTCTGTAGTGTCTGATATTTTCTCCCCATTTAGGTACTTGCACTACATGATCAAGTTGTCTTGTAACTTCCTCATAGATCAACTAAACAAATTGATCTCTTTAGTCTCTTGCTGTAAGGCATATTTTTCAGGCTACAAATCATTCTTGTAAAAATTCCCTGACCCCTCTCAAGACTTTTAACAACAAGTTTAAAGTGTGGAGACCAGAACTGGACACAGTATTCCAGTAATGGTCTCCCTATTGCTGTATACAGAGGTAATATCACCTCCCGTCACCTGCTCAATGCACCCCTTTTAATATATCCACGTAACATGTGGGGTATTTATGGCGACATCTACACTATGATCGCGGGTTGTGATTCCTAGCTCGTGTATATGTATCTGCGCTGACTTGATGAGCGTTAGCACGAGGATAAATAGCAGCGTAGCCATGTTAGCATGGACAGCAGTGGTGGCATGGCTTAGCTGTGCTGAGTATATACCCATGGGGTACAGGTGGGTTTGTACTTGACCCACTGCCTCTGCTACCGTGGCTACACTACTATTTATACTCCTGCTAGCAAAATGAGTATGTGTGTGGCAACTGGGAATCACACCCTTGCTCATTGTGCAGACATAGCCTATAAGGACACCTAAGTTCTTCTCAGAGTTGCTGCTTTTCAAAATATAGTTCCCTTTCTTCTAAGTAGGGGCTATAGTCTTTCTTCCTATTTGTATGACCTTGCATGAATCCCAGCCGATCAAAGAGATCCAGATCTCTGTGTTAGTGACTTGTCCTTGTTGTTATTTAACACCGCACCAATCTCCCCATCAGCGCCACTCCCTATCAGGTCAATAATGTTTACGGATGACCTGTGATAGAGGAAGCGTGAGTAGAAGATGGCTAGAATACCAGTAGTGGAAGTCAGACTGATTACAACAAATAAGATTTTTAAGCCGTATACTGTGGCAGCTGCGCAGGAGGTGAAGAAATAGTTCTTTGCTTCAACAAAAGCTTTACTCGGTCTCAACAAACCTCTCACTGCTCCCATAATCCTCCTCTTCCTCCTAAACTTCACAGCCCTAACATTTACCAAAGAGATAAATGCACCCCCTTAGACCTCATTTTTAAATACCTGATTTCTCCCAATCAATTCCTGAGTAGTTCAAATTATTATAAATGAACTATAAATATACAATTTCACTGTGATGTTCCAACATTTTATTTGATTGCATATATATTCATCACGATTAGTATTAAGAACTATACATTAAGACATTTAATAACAATCCAAACCTCTGAAGACTTGACTGAGAGAATTAGGGAATTTAGGAACTAGCTCTACAGGCAGCCAAAGGGTATTTTCAAGGACTTCAAACACCTATCCTGAAACAAAATACAGCAGTTTAAAAAAAAAAAAAAAGATTAAAATAAAATTCTCTCACTCTTTATTTTTAATAAAAATGTTTTCTGAGTAAATGAGTACAGCACCATTGCATTACCTTTCGCACCTACAGAAAAAGTGTTCACATAAAATACATACTGGATTCGATCAGTGCCGGTAGGGACACAACTAGAGAGTCACCTTCACAAACTCTGCAGTCGAATGCCTCTTGGGCTATCTTCCAGGGCTGTAACCAGGGCAGGGCAAGGGGGGGCAGCTGCCCAGGGCTCAAAGCTGTGAGAGTGGAAAAATGGGGCAGACTGTGGGGGGCATGTAGGGTCACCTGCCCCCCCCCCAGATTTCTGCCTTCCATTTTGCACAGAGGTTTTCAAACTGTGGGGTGCACCCCTCTAGCCAGCGGATTGGAAGCTGGTGGGAGACACCCGGCCTGCTCAGGCTACTGGCTCACTGCCCTGTGGGATCCGGGGTGCTGGCTGGCTGCCTGGCAGCCCTCCCGGCCTTGTTCCCTGAGCCAGGCTACCTCTGCGCACCCGTGTGCTTCCCAGACAGCCCGGGTGTGCAGAGGCAGCCCGGCTCGGGAAGCAGGGCAGGAAGGGCTTCACTGGCAGCCAGCCAGTGCCCTGTCTCCTAGAGTGCAGAGAGCCAGGGGCCTGAGCAGGCCGGGCAACTGACACCAGCTTCCAATCCGCTAGCTCCTGGCAAGAGGAGATGGTTTTCAAACTGGGAGGCACACCCCACATTTGGAAAACCTCTATACTAAATGGGAGGCAGAAATCTGGCGGGGGGGCACATGACCCCGCATGTCTCGTCCCCCCAACCATGCGTCACCTTTAGGGGCTGCAAATGTGCTTGCTTGCCCCAGGCGCTAAGATGCCTAGCTATGGTTTTACTATCTCCCTCCCTTTTAAGACTGATTTATCCCCGAGGCCACACTCTGGGCCATAGGAAATAAAGCACCTCTTGATTTACCTCAGGAGCACTTACAAGCTTCAGTCAAAAACAAAACAAAGAAACCATCTTCAAAACAGCAGTATCAGACTTTTGTTTTCCTCTATAATAAACTTCACTGCAATAATCATGAAATCAATTGCAAAAATCCTGACCTTTTCTTTCTTCGGCCACAAAAGGGCAAGGCAGAACTGTACCAGAGGAGGAAAGGTTTTAGTTAATATAAAACACACACTGTCCACCTTTGGGAAGTGGGGCAATATTCTACATTAATTCCACAGGCCACGCTTAAGTGCCGGAGGGGACTCCTTAGGGCTCCTGTGAGCCTCTGGTTAATATTGTGCCACCCAATCTGAAAGGAAGGCTGGCAGGATTCCTAATGAACCTCACCCCCTCTCCGGACACAGCTAAATCACATTGTCTAGATGTGGCTTATCCCTGTTCATCTATCATAACAATACTACTGAAAATTATTCTTATTTATCTTTGGAATAAGCATTTATGGAGGCGGCTCACTCCCATAAGCTTGTCATCCCATGCCTGCCTCTTCAAATCACACGAGCTAAACTCTGTGCTATACCATCAATATACTCAATTAAGGGTGTATCTACACTGTCATGTAAGCCCAGGGTATGAACTCAGGCTCAAGCTTGACTCCTGCTTCCATCTACACATAAATCGTGATAAAACCAGGGCTTGGATCCAAAGTCCCAGGAGCACATGGGGTGAAAGGTCCGGGGCTGAGTCAAGCCAGGATTCAGGGCTCAAGCCCTAGTGTTTGCACTGTAGATGCAGTCCTACTGGACTTGTGCACTTGGAGACTGACAAAAGTATTCCTTAATCTCACGGGTCAACTTTCTTTGTCATTTGCACAAAGCTTGGTGGGCAGTCAAGTTTTCCCACGCTGCACCATGAACAAAGGGCTACAGCAGCCACATTTTGGGAGGGTGCTAGGAAGTTTGGAATACAGGTAGTTGGACTTGGCCCCACATAGTGCAGCGTAGAAGCTGGAGCCCCAAGCTGGGATCTAGGATTAAATAATTCCTGACCTGGAGTTACAAATGAGCATAGATGCTCAAGCCCTCAGTCAACACACACAGAGTCTGTTAACTCAATTTCTACTAACCCGGGGCTTACATTGCAGTGTTGACATACCCATAGTTTTCAGGAAAAAATTACAGACATCTCTAGAAAACTATAGCTTAATTCAATCTTGTTTGCCCAGTGGCATTTCTTTATTCCTTTGTTAAGCATTTTTCATTTATTTTGGAAAACAAATGATTATATTCCTTATGTCTGCACCTCTCTCCAAGCACACACAGCTTTCCTCTCCCTACTCTTTGGGTAAACAAGGCTCTCACAGACAACATCCCCAATCCTGCAGTGGGGTCTATGCAGACAGACCCTTACATTACATAAAGTCCCACTGAAGTCAATGGGGCTCTGTGCACATGCTGCAGTCTACCTGAGTAAATTCCACTGCAGGATCATGGCCTAAAGGGGGAAATATTTGTGCAAGCCTCTCACTAAAATGGCAGCACATCAATGCAACTCCTGTAAACATTTCTCACTCCTTTCTTATTGAGGCCCATTATTTAGTCAGGCTGTAAATGCACCTTGCTAGGCAAATATTGCAAGCATTGCTAGATCTTTATAGGAAGAAAGCCCTCATATTTTTGTATATTCATATTTTAAAGTCAAGTTTATTTGAGCCTTAAATATACCAATATGATAAAATGGGGGGTGGGTGGGAGGAGAGAGTACAGAATGTATGTATTTTTAAATATAAAGTTCTAGTTTCTATACTGGAACTTAGAACTCTGAGTATATTGTACTAACCATGAGCAGCTTTTATGTGAGCCCTGTGTTATAAGTGATGGTGAGAATCACATGGCTGAATTTTGAGAGCCCTTTCAGAATCATAATACATTTTCAAGATTTCAAAGCACTATCCAGGCTCTCTTGTAGCAATTACAGTCAAATAATTGCCTCTTTCATAAATGTGCCCTTTCATCAGGTTATTTTTAAATTTGCTTGCTCCCGTAGCTAATGGAAGCGATGAAAAACATTGCTCCCAGGAACAAGATCCAGAACACCAGATGATTTAGCAAAGCTCTGATACTTGAGCATGCATGACTCCCCAGTGGTCATTTTATTTTCCATTTTGTTTTAATGGCTGCCCATAAACACAAGGAGGTAAATTGCAGACAGAGAGACGCCCACTTTAAATTAAGCTCTTTGTTAGTATTCTGAACAAGTTCACTGAGACTGTCCCTAGTAGAGCTTATCTGCACTTGGAAATGTATCGATCCTTGACAATAGGCATTGCCAACCATGGGCCTCTCACATGGTGCTAAACATGGATTGTCCTGTCTAAGTTTGTGGTTTGACCTATGGTTCCACTGCCCCTGTTTCTGACAACTGTTCTCAGCAACAAGTACATTTCCTATTGTAGACAGAGTTTAAGAGTGGACCACAGGTCAAGTATGGGTTGTCAGCTCTGTCACCATCAGGCAATTCCTGCTGTTTGGCCAGCCACCTTATCCAGTCTAGGTCTCTCACCGCCTGATATTGGAGAGGCCAACCCATTGGCACACACTTCTAGATCCTGACTGAACCATCCCACCTGTGAACAGATCTGTAAGCAAAGAAACAGGTAGTCTTCAAAATGGTTCACAGGAATTTGTAACAGTATAATAATGGAATGTTTTGTGAATTAAAAAGAATATTTCAAACACATATTATATTAATTTTTTTTAAACCCAGATGATTCACCTGGGGCCAAATCCTGACAAAGTTCCATCATTTTTACCAAGTTCAGTGACTTCCGTGGGAGTTGCTGAACAAGGACTAAAAGGGAAAAAGAGAAGGAAGACCAAGGAGTTGGCCCTTGAACGCTAAGGGCCAAAACCTTCAAAATACAGCTCATGCGAATACTCCCACTGAAGCGTTTGCTGGATCACTGTACACACTGGAATTGTTCTGAATTTGTAGCTCAGACACGAAGGCTATATCTACACTTAAACCACTGCAGCTGCATGGCTTCACTGTAGACACTCACTACCGCAAGAGGAAGGGTTCTCCCATCACTGTATTTAATCCTAGCTCCCCGAGAAGTGACGGCTGGGTCAACAGAAGAATTCTTCCATCAACCTAGCGCAGTCTAGGATTTTAAACACCCCAGGTACCCAGCATAGCGTAGACATAACCTAAGGTGGTGAGTGCCAAAGACGCATCAGTGAACACAACGTAAATACATTCTGAACGATCATTCAACCAGTTTGTAACTTTGTGTTGGGGCAGACGTCAATGGCATTTGCTTTATTTCTTAGAAATTATGCCCTTTTCTACAGTGTGGTATAGAAAGATAATAATCAGGGCTGATTATTAGCAATAATCTTGAGAAAGAGTTCAACTGTACTAATACCACCTAGGCACCAATAAAAGAACAGAAAACTTCAACATGTTGATGTTAAACACCCACCAATTGGAGACTTCTCTATGAAATGGAGAAACTCTGCCACATGACTTTTTTTTTTTAAATTGAATATAGCGAAACTACGTCTCAGCAGTGCTAAAGCCTGACCATTTAGATCTCCCTCTTTCATCACAGTGACGCATGCTAAATGTTGGAATGGCAACTAAATCGTTTAAGACTTGGATTTCTAATTAGTCCTAAAAATGATCAACTCTACTTTTACCTAAAGTCAGTCACTTCAATAACTGAAATGTTTTTCATTAGTGCTGCTTTCGCACAACCTCAATTAGAATTTTCCCCAAAAGGACCTATAAAAACATAAATGTATACCTACACTGAATACACAGAACTTAAAAATTAACTGGGCCACATATTCTGTTCTAATGGTTTGATCCAAAGTGCCCTCAAGTCAATTGGAATCTTTCCACTGACATCTGTGGGTTTTGGGTCAGGCCCTACATTACTCTGTTCTGTATCTACAGCAGGGGTGGCCAACCTGAGCCTAAGAAGGAGCCAGAATTTACCAATGTACGTTGCCAAAGAGCCACAGTAATACGTCAGCAGTCCCCCCGCCCCCCGTGAGCATCTCCCACCCACCGGCAGCCCCACCAACCAGTGCCTCCCCCTCCATCCCCGTACCTCCTGATCAGCTCCTGTGTGCAGGAGGCTCTGGGGAGGGGAGGGGGAGAAGGGGAAGGAGACAGGGCATGGCAGGCTCAGGGGTGGGCGTGGAAAGGGATGGCAGGGAAGGCAGGGCAGGGCCTATGGCAGAGCCAGGGGTTGAGCAGTGAGCACCCCCCCACACACTGGAAAGTTGGCACCTGTAGCTCCAGCCCCAGAGTCGGTGCCTGTACAAGGAGCCACATCTTAACTTCTGAAGAGCCGCACGTTGCTCCGGAGCCACAGGTGGCCACCCCTGATCTAGAGTAAACCCATTAGCTTCAACTGGCGGTTGAAATCAGAATTTAGGTCAGTGCAATTTGAAATTTCTGCTAAAATCTAAAATAATGATGTTCTGGGATTTTTAATGGTATATTTCCAGAAAAAACAACAAAAATGGTTTGTCACAGGAAAAAAAAAAAGACAGCAGAAAAAGTTACTCACAATACATATAGTAATTCCAATTTCCTGTAATAATTCCAATTTCCTGTAACTTCTAGTACCATAAAGGCTGATTTACATAAGGAATCATAATCACAGAACTAGACTCACCCAACTGCAGTATATTACCAATCCTAAACATTCAAAAATCATGGGTCAGACTCAAAACTTTAGATTCCTTTTATTTGCCTTCTGGGGCAAGAGCATTTATGGTTCACATTTTCAAGGTTTTCTCGGGAGGTCTAAAAACTTAATTTAAAAAAAAAAGACAGATGATATTTCCATATAACATGACTCCAGGAGCTGGGATTTTAATAAAAAACACTAAATATCACAAGACTTGTGATAAACTGCAAGTGTTGGCAATGCTGCAACTGATTACGTCAACGAAGGAAGTAATGAAAGCAAAAAGAGCCACATTAATCTCAATTCTGTTGAAAACAGGAAAGATCTGATATTTGCGAAATGAGTAAGAATCCTGACATCCTTCCTGAGACAAGACCTCCATTGACAACTGAGATCAGTTAAAGTCATACTTGAGAAAAGACTTCAGGAGTTAACACACAAGTTGTGTATAGAGATTAATATTCTAATTCATCAAAAAAAGTATAATTTAACACCTCAGAGTTGGATCTTGTTTCTTTAAAAACAAATGATTCAGTGTCCCTCTAATGCTAACTTTCTCTTTTAGCTGTGAGAGAGCAAGGGAACTTTATTTTATATAGTATTAAAATAAGAACGTACCTTTTCCAATTACATCTCAGACTTAACTTAACGCTCCCAGGGTCTATTAATGGCATGTAGAATTAAATTGTCTGAGAATGTGGATGATGCTGTAGTTTTATCTCCAGCTAGGCTGTGAGTAGTGTTAGAAGACATTTAGTATTTATTTTTGATTATGATGGTGCCAAGCATGGCATTTCCTGGAAGCCAACTCCCCAGGTAGTAATGAAGAATGAGTTAGAATTTGATGAAGGCAATGGTTTGTATAATGGTTGCCTGGGATCTTTTTGTAATTACTATAGCATGTGTTATATGTACTCCATATATCTTCACTGAAGAAGTAGTGGCTTCTATTAAATGTAATGACTTCACCCTGTGGCTGTCAATTGAGGGCAGCTTCAAAACAAGGACTGCTTCTATTAACAAAAAATACTTACCACTTCTAAAGCATGTAAACCATTTTCAAAAGGAGGTAACACTGACCTCCTGATGAGCTAGGCAACTCCTGACATTTCGTCAATGAGCGTGATGAATTTTACAGCAGAATCAGAACAGATATTATGTAACGGAATACTTAGTGTTTTATTTCCATTGCTTTGAATGTATAATTGGAATACATAACAGATTTTTTTAAACCTGTAAATATTTGTTGATCCATCTTGTATATACCACTTTCAAACAATTGTATTAATTACATGCATCATCTTACAGAAGCATTAATCAAATTACATCAAAGATTTTGGCACTTAGGACTTTGATGGCAGTGGAAGATTTTGAGGAGAAATAAGACAAAATCTAATTTCTCCTCTAAATCTTCCACAGCAATCAAATATACACAGAATAATGTTAGAGTGGACATATAGCAGATATTTTTCTGAGTAGTAGGTGACAAGTATTTTATATAAGAAGCCAGCTTGGGCCAAAAATAAATAAAAATAGGTAAATAACTACTATTTACCGATAAACAAGGGGGGATATGAGGACAGATTGCTCCAGATTTCTATATATGAGATGCAGATACCATACATCATTTACACAGAGTAATTTCTGCAAAATCAAAATCTCTTTCCAAAGGTAGAGAGTGTGTGCCAGTTAACCAGGCACATTGCCTACACCCAGAATGCTTAGTTTCTTCACTACCGAGCCATTAGCTCTAGTGTCTTCAGGTTGGTATGAAAGACCATCACTCCCCCCATACAGTGGGCAAAGTCAGTGTTTACCTACAAGTAACAGTACCACGTCTGGAGTAGGTCCCCTCAAGAATGATGACCACTATATTGGTGCAATACTGTTCTAATTTCACAGAAGGACTAGGGTAAAACAAAATCTTTAGAGAAAACAGCAGCTCATGGGATGTTATAGGTCGTACATATTCCACATAATTTATACCTGTGAATGGCAGTAATGGCTAAAAAATAATCAGGAGTTTCTTTCGCATACTAACAGATGATAGAGGGATGAAATTTGTCTACATTTTCAATTAGTTGGTCTAGGGAGGTTACAGAGACATTTTGATTTCTGAACACTTATTATCCCATTACTGTGGCCAAGTACAATGCAATTCCTTGTTGATTTAGGTGCCAGATTGCTGGGTTTTGCAGACTTTAGAGTGGCTCTGCCATCTTGACTGCCTTCCATGAGCTGCTTCCGCACTTTTAGAGCTGTCTGATTTGTCTACACCTCAGTTAAAACACACACAGCTAGCCCACGTCAGCTAACTCCGACGTGCGGGGCTCAGGCTGTGGGGTGTAGATGTCCAGAATAGGGCAGTGTAGACATTCGGGACATCCAGACCAAGTCCGAACATCTATGCTGAAGTTTTATAGCCCTGCAGCCCACACCCCATGAGCATGAGTCAGCTAACATGGGCCAGCCATTGGCATTTTACTGGACTGACGATATAACCACAGACAGCTGCATTTTAGCCATTAGGAAAAGAGTTTTGGGATCCTCTGAGATGAAAAGAGATGTAAGAGAGAATTTACTAATTACAAACAATGTGACTTTTAAAGAAAGGCAATGAAAACTTCCTAAAGGAATGATATGATGGTTATTTTACTTTAGTTTTTATTTTAAATGCCAATAAATTATTTTTTAAAATAGCAATGACTAATAAATGTGTAAATGTATATTAAAACAAAATAAAATGCACAAACAAGCCACCCCATATACAAATGCTTTGGGAGCATTTCTCTTCTCTTTCCAAAGAGCTATCTAAACCCAGATCTAAGATTATTAAAATGTAAGGAAAGGGCAAGATCACATCTCTTTAATATCTTTTAAATCTGTGTGTGTTTGTAGTAACCCCTTGTACGGCTAGATGTATTAGCTCAAGCCAAACTTTATTAAAGTTTTGTCATGACTTAATATTAGGTTGTTAAAAAGATACAGACATTTAAAAAAAAAAAATAAGCTGTGGAAAAGAGAGGTTCAACTTGTCAAACTAAAACCAGGAAAATAATAATAAATTATAATATATGGACACAATTCTGACTTCAGTTTTGCCACTGACTTCTGTGAGAGCAGGACTGGGCCAATTAAACATTGTTCTGCTTAAGATTCAGATATATAATCACAATGGCTTTCTAAATGGTTCATCTCTTATTGATATTCTTATTCTTTCAAAGATTCAAGATCAGAGGTCCAGTATCTACTAGTGTCAATGAACTAAATTAGTGCCTTGATCATTCTTTTTCTTTCACTTTGTACATATTCCTGAGAACAGCACCAGACGGAGACTAATTTGGGGAGTTACAAACTCCCTCATCTCCCTTATTCAGTGTATTCCTCCTTCCTTCCCCCCATCCAGTTTCCTCTTTTTATCTCTCTTATATTCCCTTCTTATTGTGCTCAGTTCAGAGTGAAAGGCCTTTGGGGTAATGACAAACAGGCTTAACTCTTATGCCTAGCACAGCTGGGAGAGAGAGGGGTAAAAGTGTCTGGAAAGCCGTGTCTACACAATGCTGTAGCTATGCCTTTGTAGCACCATAGCATGGGCTCTTCTTACAGCAACAGATGGGGTTTTTCCATCGACCAAGCTTCATTTATACCGGGGCTCAGGTCAGCATAGCTAAGGCCTTCAGGGGGGTGGATTTTCTATACCTTGAGCAACGTAGCTATGTCGACCTAACTTGTAAAGTGTAGACCAGTCCTAAATCACCTTTTTGCTTCCCCCAATCTCAGGACAAGCCCTCAGATTGAGCCAGAGCAGCCTGAAGAATTCTCCAACCTGGCCTGCCTTCTAATGGCCTGCTAGGTGGATTGTGGCTAGGCAAAGGGACCTTAGCAGGCTCAGAGTCTTTATTTGCTGTGTGATGCACCACACACCCGCATGGCACTGCATATACCAGGGTTTACACAGAACAAAAATGAGAAATAGGTAGAAAACATTTCCAGTGAGGGCTCCTGGCACCATATCCTGATTAATGGCAGAAACATAAGAATACCTAACACTCATGTAGCAGTACTGTACAAACAATGCCTCTGTGAGCTCAGTAAGTGTTCTCTCTATTTTACGTACAGAGAAACTGAAGTAGAGGAGCAAATGCAGCCCTGCTGTTAGCTTCAGAGCCATTGTGCCTGCTTACCCCAGGGTTGGATTTACCCTAGGCTCTGCAGAGTGCAAATGGCAACACTGTTCATGAATAATGTGATCATTACTCACTGAATTACTGACTACATATAAACCCTCAGATGCTACACTACTGTGCATGGTATAAATGCCCAGCAAGAGAATTATCCCAAATTCATGCCAAGAAAACCTTTGCACCGCCATACGCCATCATGTATTTTGCGTATGCAATGTTTTATAGATAAGTAATCTTTAAAATTATATGAACATTTTCGAACTTTTATCTTGCTACAATTCTTTTTTTAATCTCTCCACTTGTAAAGCTGGTTTTCATTACTAGCTGTCAGGAGAGTACAGGGTGGATGGCCTTCTGGCTCCATGGACATCAGGAGATCTGGGTAACAGCCCCTGTTTGGCAGTCTTCCTGTGTGACCTTGGCAAGTCACTTCATTTCTCTGTGACTAGGGTTTCCTATCTGTAAATCGAAGATAATACTACTTGCCCTAATCATTAGCTCTGAAATCCTTGGATGGAAGCTGCTATGGAACTAGAAACTATTATGATGATAGGTCTCTAAGCACCAGAAAATTTGGGTGCTAACATGTTTATTAAAATAAGTAATTTTTCCCAATAAGAGGGTGCCACAATTTTCAAGTCCAAGATGTCACGAGCAGTCAAGGCTAAAACCGAATGCTGAAGAACACTGAGGAATCCTTTAGCTTTCTTGTAGAATACAGCACCTGTTTCTAGATATGTCTGGTCATGAGTATTGGACTTCAAAACTGTTACAGGTTCAGGAGGGGTTGAACTTCAGTCCAGTGTTCCTTTGAAGCTTTGCTTTTACACGGCCCATATTTGGATGTGGGAGAACAAACATTTTTGGATAGTTGGGTTTTTTTGGGGGGGGTTGGGGGGGTTCTTTTTTCATGGCCGTTGGGAAGTTGACCAGAGGTTTCTGAGTTTGAGAAGCAATACCAATGAAGAGTGAGATAGCCAGGACAAGATGTCTCAGAGACAGTAACAGAACGGATTCTGTATGAAGGGTGGGGAGGTGGGGAAGAGAGAGAGAGAGAACGTGGGCAAGGGTGGAGTCACAGATTTGCAGTCATCACCACAGATATAAACAGACGATGCCATGAGACTTGATAATCCATCCCAGCAGCAAGGGAAAGGAAACATTTTGCCATTGCTAGTGGCAGAATTTCCCCAAGTGTTCTGTGGGGCCTACTTAGTGATTCCTTTGCCCACCCCTCCCCTCACAGCCTCCCACCAAGGTTGTTCAGGCCTAGAGAGAGACACTCCACAAGCACAGCTCCCATTAAAACTCAATGACTGTCAGATGCAGAGCGCTCTCCGGTCCTGAAATTAAAACAAAAAGGGCAAGATAAGATATTCCTCTAACAGCAGCTCTGTTCCAACTACCACCAAACCTTTGAGGCATAGTTATTAGCACTACATTTAACAAAAGTTTCAGCTCAGTCAGATTTTCCCTTTCAAAATCTGCAGCTGGTCAATTAGTCCAGATCTGACTATTTTCTTCCCGTCACACTGTGACATACCAGGGTGCAGTCCAGGCTAACGAGTAGTTGTGTCACCCCTGCCCTGTATCCTGGGATACCCTGTCTTGCTGCTCACAAACAGCCTCCAGCACGTAAGCCACTCTCAGCTACGTCTGTGTGTGCTGCAGCCAGCCAGCCACACCTTGGCTCTTACCAGCCGTGGTCATACTGCAGGGTGACCCCAGCACAGCCCCAGTCTTAGATTCCACCCCCACCCCCACAAAGGTATGTCCTATACTGCCCAGCCCTCTCCTGGACAGTGCGGATATACTGAGTCCATTATCCCTTTAAGGGAATTATATACCCACAACTTGTTACTCCAAATGGAGTTACCCACACACTTCAACTCGAACACACTGGATTAGATAAAACAGTAAAACAAGTTTATTAACTATAAAGAGAGAGATTTTGAGTGAGTACAAGCCATGAGGCATAAAAGCCAGAAATGGTCACAAGAAAAATAAAGATAAGACCTTTACAAATGCCCACCGTAACACACGAAGGCCTTGTCTGCACTACACACTTTTGCAGACAGAAGTCGGCTTTGGTTGACCAAACAGTGGAGGCGTACACAGTGAAATGCTCCTCCGGCTGATGTAACTCCCTTGCTGCTATGTTAAGAAATACAACCGCCTCAAGGAGAGCCATAGGGCTTATGTCAGTGTAGTTAGGGCGATGCAGTGTCTGTGTAGACACTGTGTTCCTTACATCAACTACTGGCTGTCATTCTTGTCAATTTCACGGCTCCAACTGAAAAGAAAGCCGGCTCCTAAGCTGGGCTGCTGCCTAGTCTCTGCTCCAAGCCAGGCTGCCACCCAGGCTCTCAGCTTGGGCTGCTGCCCGGGCTCCCCACTCGGAGCCCTACTGCCCCTGGGGTCCTGTACCCTCACCAGGAGCATGGCAGCTGAGTGGACTCCGGGTGCAGATCTACCCGCCAGAGGTGAGAAGCCCAGCGCAGCTGCCCCCGTCCTCCCGGCTGGGAGTGCAGAGTCAAGAAATAGCGTATACGGTGTGAATACAGGGGTGTATTCTGTCACATACATACACATTATACAACTTGGACTATCTAATGTGATAATCATGTCTAGACTATTTCTTGTCTTAAAGCTTACAACCCATTTCTTTGCCCTTGGCTAACAATCCCCTTCCTTTCTCCTTTGCTTAGTGAACAGCAACGAGATAATGTGGCGCGACTGTGTTATTATAGAACACACTTTCTGTATACTGAAAATGCACTTCTGATGTCTTTATAAATCCGCTGGGATTCTACAACTAGCTGCCTGCAGGGAAGTGTGAAGAGTGCATACCTCCTGTACTGCATGCTGCACTGTGCTGCTTTCGGAGGGAAAACCTTCTCTATTAGAAGACAGTAAGAAAGAAAGGACTCAAAGATCCAAAAGAACTAATCATAAAAGTGTGAGGATTGCAAAGGAAAACAAAGAGAAAGATCACCCCTCACAGCTCAGTGAACATGAAAGGTAGCATAGCAATGCAGCCTAGGAAATCTTTGTTAAGGTCAGTAAAGAACAGGAAGCTATTTTATAACAGGGCACATACACGAAGGCAGGGCAAGAGATCTCTGGGGGTGGGTAAGAAAAAGTGTTGTCAGGCATGAACTGGTATATTCAATGCATCATAATCCACAGTTGCCCTAACAGGATTTTCATTCTCTATCAGTTGCTTTTTTGGTAAGAGGAAATCTCTGACATGATTACAATGATGATAACCTTAGATGGAAAAACACACATTCTATACTAAAAATAACTGAACGAAGCCTTCTTGTGTCACAGTGAAAACTAACCCAGCTTCACTGATGCACGCCCGCCAGTTCTCTCGCTTTGTCCTCTGCAAGTCTGGAGGCTGTTGTGATTAAGGAGTATGTGCTACCAGGTATTTGACCGTGTGATTTTGTGCCTCAAATTCAGCTGCATGCCATGACACTGGCTAACTGCGAAGAAATATATCCCTGAAAATGGAAGCAAACCTGAATATAATTCCCACTGACTTCAGTGGGAGTTTTACCTGAAGAGAGCACAGGAATGCCCTCCCAGTAGTTTGTGATAGTGTTACAAGGCTACAGTTCCTTTTTCTTCACATGTTTTATATATATATATTCACTTTGGATGTCCCACATCCCCTTGAAGTCTGAGCTGGCCTTAACACTTTAGAATATTTTTTTTTATTTGTCCCATACCCCAAAAACTTTACTGACTCCTGTCCAGCATGATCACACCATTATGCACATGGCCAGCTTGAGGCCTGAGCAAGGTGAGTCATAAATTAATCATTTTCTATAAAAAGGGGGAGAGATTGGGAGGATCTGAGGAAAGGCTCTTTTGGCCCCCACTAGCCTTGGGCTTCAGCAGAAGTCGATCACAACTATATGTGTTGAGGGTTGATTGGTGGGAAGGATGGTAAAGCAGTTAGGCCGCTAGCCTACTGTACTCAGGAGTCCTGGGTTCAACACTCTGCTTAGCCACAGACTTCTTGTGTGTTGCTGGGCAAGGCACATAGCCTCAATTCCTCATCTGTAAAATGGGGGCGGTGGAATTTTCCTACTGCAGAGGGGTGCTCAGATATTACATATAAGAACCTTAGATAGAGAAACGCCAGTGGGTTTGTTTTTTGTTGTTTTTTTTTTTAAGTTTTTCAAGTTGGGAGTAAGGGCTGGAAAAGGGTTTTGTATTGTGCTAATAAGTTGAGAGTAAGGGCTGGAAAAGGGTTTTGTATTGTTTATGGTGAATTTTATCACTAAATACTGCATTTCAAGTCAAGCTTCAATAACTCTTCCCTATTGCAAGAGCCCAATCCTGCAGCCTTTGTGGGGCGGGGGGGGGGGGGAGGGAAGAGGACTTGGCCAATGGGACAAATGCCCATTTTTGCCAAAAAAGTCAGGATGGGGGCTCAGGTGAATGGTGATACCAGTTGGCTCTGGCAATCAGCCCTGCGTGGGAGAGAAATGGGCTTGGGCAGTCAGCCCTGTGCAGGGGGTGAAGGGGAAACAGGCCAGCCATGGGAGGGGGTGTCCCGTTTTCATTTTGGGAAATATGGTCATCCTAAAAATCTCTTTGTAGTTTATAAAACTTGTTTTATTGTTTTAACTAATCCAGTTAATTTAAATTGAACTGTCTGGGAAACTCAATTTGGGGTGCTACTCCTGGGGGAATTCTGCACCACTGCGCAAGCACAGAATTCATGTCCTCTGCAGATTTTACTCTTTCCCCGCAGAATAAATTATTCATGCTCCCCTCCCGGGCAGTGGTCCCAAGAGGGCATGACTGGTTCGGGCATCGAGAGCAGCCAGAGGAGACGTAAATCACCACCGTGAGGGCGGGACTGGGTGTGTGAAAGAGATACTGTCCTTTTCACTCGCTATCAACCATCAACCTAGAACTATCTACACCGAGGGTTAGACTGGTTTAACTGCATCACTCAGTGATGTGGATTCTTCACACAGCTGAGTGATGTAGTTATACCAACTTAATTTCCCTAGTGTAGACCAGGCCTTTGACAAGTTCCATGTCTTCAGGTCAGCAGGGCCTGATATAATACATCCTAGAATACTTAAGGAACTGGCTGAAGAGATCTGAGCCATTAGCAATTATCTTTGAGAACTCGTGGAGGATGGGAGACATATCCGAGGACTAGGAAAGGGCAAGTATAGTACCTATCTATAAAAAGGAGAATAAGGAGAACACAAGAAATTATAGACAAGTCATCTTAACTTTGGTATCAGGAAAGACAAAAGAGCAAATAATTAAACAATCAATTTGTAAGCACCTAAAGGATAATAGGGTTATAAAGAATAGTCAGCATGGATTTGTCAAGAACAAATCATGTCAAATCAACCTAATATCCTTCTTGGACAAGGTAAAAAGATGAGGGGGAAGCAGTAGATGTGGATGAGGGTAAAGCAGTAGATGTGCTATATCTTAACTTTTGTAAGGCTTTGGATCCTGTTTCACATGACTTTCTCAAATAAATTAAAAGGAGGACTTGTGGCACCTCAGAGACTAACAAATTTATTTGAGCATAAGCTTTTGAGAGCTACAGCTCACGAAAGCTTATGCTCAAATAAATTTGCTAGTCTCTAAGGTGCCACAAGTCCTCCTTTTCTTTTTGCAGATACAGACTAACACGGCTGCTACTCTGAAACCTGTCAAACAAACCTGAGAAATATAGCCTAGAAAAACAAACAATATGGTGGGTACACAAATGGTTGGAAAACCGTACTCTGAGAGTAGTTATCAAACGTTCACAATGTTCAAGCTGGAACGCCATATTAAGTGGGGTCCCACAGGGATCCGTCCTGGGTCTGGTTCTGTTCAGTATTTTCATAAGTTATTTGATAATAGCATAGAACGTACACTTACAAATACACCACGCTGGGAGGGGTTGCAAGCATTTTGAATTCTAATCCTGTCCTCCTAAGCGATTTTAACAAACTGAAGAAATGGTCTCAAATAAACAAGATGAAATTCAATAAGGACAAATGCAAAGTATTATACTTAGGAAAGAATAATCAATTGCACAAATACAAAATGGGAAATGACTGTCTAGGAAGGAAATACTGCAGAAAGAGATCTGGGGGTTATAGCGGATCACAAACTAATTATGAGTCAACAAGGTAATGCCGTTGCAAAAAAAAAAAAAAAAAAAAAAGAGGGTGGGGGGGAGACATCATTCTGGAATGTTGTAAGCAACATGTGTAAGTCTTCCATTCTACTCGGGACTGAAAAGGCCTCAACTGGAATATTGTGTCCAATTTTGAGACAGATGTGGACAAATTGGAAAGAATCCAGAGGAGAGCAAGAAAAATGATTAATGATCTAGTAAACATGACCTACAAGGGAAGATTGAAAAGGTTGGGTTTGTTTAGTCTGGAGAAAAGAAGACTAAAGGGGGAAGGGGGGGGGGAGACATGATAACTATCTTCAAGTACGTAAAAGGTTGTTACAAAGAGTAGGATGATAAATGGTTCTCCTTAATCCCTGAAGACAGGAGAAGTAGTAATGGGCTTAAATGGCAGCAAAGGAGATTTAGTTTTACACATTAGGAAAAACTTCCGAACTGTCAGGGTTGTTAAGCACAGGAACAAATTGTCTGGGGAGGCTGTGGAATCCCTGCATTTGGAGGTTTTTAAGAGCAGGTTAGACAAACAGCTGTCAGGAATAGTCTAGATAATACTTAGTCCTGCCTCAGTGCCAGGGACTGGACTAGATGAGCTACTGAGGTCTCTTCCAGGCCTACATTTCTAGGATTCTAGGACAGTTAGCAGTGCCTATGCTTTACTTTCCAGGCTTTGTAATTTTGACTTTTTGAGCCCAATATCAATATTTTCTTTAAATCTGCTTAATCAGCAAATAAGCCTGATCATACAGTGGGGCTAAAAATGCAATCTTGATTTAAATGTTAGAATAATACATACAATTCAGATTGGTTGGCTAACTGCAGGACTTAGCACTCTGACTGCTAAAGAAAAGGAAACTGTTTGCTTCTCTTTGCATGCAGTCAGAGAGCAGCAGCAGCAGCCTTGAGGGTCAAGAAGGGGTGATTTTCTCCCCAGAAAAAGGCCTTCCAGCAAAGATTTGCTTCAGTGAGCAGCAGCCACGAAAGAGGCACAGGAATTGAATTTGTTCACTAAGGACCTGATCCAAAGCTCACTGAAGTCTATGGATTAGGCTCCAACAGAGCAGCACTTAAAGCTTTATCAGTAAAAAAAAAAAAACAAAAAAAACCCAAACACACACCTGTTGCTGATCCCACTGTAAGAGCTGAGCACTGTTGGGAGGAAGTGACAGGTCATTTGCAGCCCCAAGCTTTATTCCAGGTTGTCACACACCTGGTGGTGCCATTGTTGAGCCCTTTCCAGTCCAACACACAGGAATGTGAGAGCAAGAGGGCCAAAGCACAGATATGAGTAACCACTGGGCATGATGTCACAACACACCGTAGCAAATGGAAGCTAATTTTAACCAGGCTAAAAATGTTAAGACACTAATAGCTGCTGCCAGGGCAAAGAAACGTGAGCTATGAACCAGACTGCATGCATCCAGAAAGGAACGTGAATCAAGGAACCTCTGACTAGCAGGCAAAATTCTTCTAAAGGATTGTGAGGTTACATGCTATAGAAGAAAGGATCATTGTTGTATTCAGACATCTAAATATGCTGAGTAGGGGCCTTAGATGTCATCCCCACTCGGTGTTATGGTATGTTAACCCATCCCTCAACCCCACTCCATCTGGGGTGTGTTTATTATTCAAAGTGGAATATTTTAAAGGTTGTTAGCAATATTTTTAGCAGACATTTGTCTAGGTGGGTAACAAACTTACAGTATACTTAGTAGAGCATTACTATCACCTGTAGCATAACATGGGACCCCACTTTGGCGTGTGGGTGCAGAAGCGTCTCTCTGCCCCAAGGGACAAGCGTCGGTGTTTGACAGTGAAATTGGACTCATTTATTCTCCTAAAAGCCTTCAACCTCTTCCTTGCTTCCCAAAGGAGTTCATTTACACATTACTGGTCAGATTCTCAGCTGGTGTAAGTCATTGTTCCTCCATTATTACAATGGAGCTTTCTCCATTTGCACCAGCTGAGGGTATGGCCCTACATTATCTGTCAAAATGCAATTCATTTTTCACCTAACAGGTATGAACAACAAGTTTCTCTTTTTGGATTGCCCTTTCCTGGGCTTCGATATATTCCTCCTTTCCCAGCATGATTTATGCATACTTCTAGTGTAATGCCTTCTTAAATGTGCTTTTTGTTATCAGATTGTGGGAGGTTCTTTCCCAGAATACAAGTAAACAGAAAACCTTGCAACAATTTTGCAACAGAAAAGCGTCAAAAACAGACTCCAAGGAGAAACTATTGAGCTTGAATTAATATGCAAACTAGATACCATTAACTTGGGTTTGAATAGAGACTGGGAGTGGCTGGGTCATTACACATATTGAATCTATTTCCTTAAGTTAAGTATCCTCACACCTTCTTGTCAACTGTCTAAATGGGCCATTTTGATTATCACTACAAAAGTTTTTTGTTTTTTTTTCTCCTGCTGATAATAGCTTATCACACAAAGTAAAACTATTTCCCCATGTTTATTCCCCCCCCCCCGCCACTATTCCTCAGACTTTCTTGTCAACTGCTGGAAATGGCCCACCTTGATTATCACTACAAAAGGTTTCCCCTCCCCCCTCCCGCCCCCGCTCTCCTGCTGGTAATAGCTCACCTTAAGTGACAGGTTTCAGAGTAACAGCCGTGTTAGTCTGTATTCGCAAAAAGAAAAGGAGTACTTGTGGCACCTTAGAGACTAACCAATTTATTTGAGCATGAGCTTTCATGAGCTACAGCTCACTTCATCGGATGCATACTGTGGAAATTGCAGAAGACATTATTATATACACAGACACCATGAAACAATACCTCCTCCCACCCCACTCTCCTGCTGGTAATAGCTTATCTAAAGTGATCATCAAGATGGGCCATTTCCAGCACAAATCCAGGTTTTCTCACCTTAAGTGATCACTCTCCTTACAGTGTGTATGGTAATACCCATTGTTTCATGTTCTCTGTGCATATAAATCTCCCCACTGTATTTTCCACTGAATGCATCCAATGAAGTGAGCTGTAGCTCATGAAAGCTTATGCTTAAATAAATTTGTTAGTCTCTATGGTGCCACAAGTCCTCCTTTTCTTTTTGCGAATACAGACTAACACGGCTGCTACTCTGAAACTTAACTAATTAGCCTCTCCCAGTTTGTTGGTAACTTCCAACTTATCTGTATGTATATCTACCTATCTTATTATATGTTCCATTCTATGCATCCGATGAAGTGGGCTGTAGCTCACAAAGCTTATGCTCTAATAAATTTGTTAGTCTCTAAGGTGCCACAAGTACTCCTATTCTTTTTGAGAAAACCTTGGGTTGGCCCATCCTCAGTAAACAACTTGAGCATATAGAAATCACAGGGAGTTCAATTATCATGGATTCATGAGCTAGGTACATCATGCATTTATTTTTTAAATACTTTATTTTAAGAAATTGGTAAGAAGAGATGCAGATGTAAAAAAAAAAAAATCACTGTTAATATACCGGAAGGATAAAAAATGTCATGTACACAAGTAAAAACACAGCTGACATTAACAAATCAGACAAAGGTTACGTACCCCTCTACTGACTCTGTTCCTTATTGCTGTTTGGTAGGTTAACATTCATGTACCCATTTAGATAAGTAAAAGCAGTAGTAGGAAGAAAGAGACGGGCGGATCAGAGGAAGATGGAGGTTAGAAAATGATGTAGCTGTACCTTGGTAAATGAGATTCATGGGCTGTGATGTAATAGCTGGAGAAGACAGAACTATACGACACAGAATACAAGCCATTAGGAGTGTGCCATTTAGCTCAGAAAACACAAAGTACCTTTCACTCTTTTTAGTCGAGGAAAAGGCTAATAGGATATTCACAAATGGAACTAGCACTGACCTTTCCTTTTAATTAATCTAGAATATAAGGCTGTTCTCTGGCTAACATCCAACTTCTTTTGATGGAGGCACCAGGAAGCCCTGGGAAAGCGGGGGGAATGATCTGAGTTTTTGCTTATAGGATTGTCTCAGCAAAACTGAATTGTCTGTTCAACAGTTAAGGCCAAATGTTGAAAGGATGGGTCTGCTTTCTGCACAGTAGAAAGTGACCCAACATGAAAGAAAAATAAAGCTGATACATCTTAAACACTAAGAGATAAACGTGTGTCTCACTTGAGCTCCACGGAGCTGCTTACCACGTGAACAGCCAATTGATGGTATTTATGTTTAATTTACCTTAAGTTATCCCATTTTCCCCAATATATTCAAAAGCGTAATAAAAACACAGGTGCACAATTCTTTTCTAGCACAATATACCCGTCCTAAAGAGACAGCAGAAATTCTAACCACTTTAACTCCCAAAAGATATCAGAATCTTAATCTTAACACACCTCTGAACAACATACTAACCCACAGAGACCTCCCTACCAACACTACAAAAAGAAGGATTCTGGTTGGACTCCTCCTGAAGGTCGAAACAACAGACTGGACTTCTACATAGAGTGCTTCTGCCGACGTGCACGGGCTGAAAAGCAGCATCATTTGTCCCATAACCTCAGCCGTGCAGAACACAATGCCATCCACAGCCTCAGAAACAACTCTGACATCATAATCAAAAAGGCTGACAAAGGAGGTGCTGTCGTCATCATGAATAGGTCGGAATATGAACAAGAGGCTGCTAGGCAGCTCTCCAACACCACTTTCTACAAGCCATTACCCTCTGATCCCACTGAGGGTTACCAAAAGAAACTACAGCATTTGCTCAAGAAACTCCCTGAAAAAGCACAAGAACAAATCCACACAGACACACCCCTAGAACTCCAACCAGGGGTATTCTATCTGCTACCCAAGATCCATAAACCTGGAAATCCTGGACGCCCCATCATCTCAGGATTGGCACCTTGACAGCAGGATTGTCTGGCTATGTAGACTCCCTTCTCAGGCCCTACACTACCAGCACTCCCAGCTATCTTCGAGACACCACTGACTTCCTGAGGAAACTACAATCCATCGGTGATCTTCCTGAAAACACCATCCTGGCCACTATGGATGTAGAAGCCCTCTACACCAACATTCCACACAAAGATGGACTACAAGCCGTCAAGAACAGTATCCCCGATAATGTCACGGCAAACCTGGTGGCTGAACTTTGTGACTTTGTCCTCACCCATAACTATTTCACATTTGGGAACAATCTATACCTTCAAATCAGTGGCACTGCTATGTGTACCCGCATGGCCCCACACTATGCCAACATTTTTATGGCTGACTTAGAACAACGCTTCCTCAGCTCTCGTCCCCTAATGCCTGTACTCTACTTACACTACACTGATGACATCTTCATCATCTGGACCCATGGAAAAGAAGCACTTGAGGAATTCCACCATGATTTCAACAATTTCCATCCCACCATCAACCTCAGCCTGGACCAGCCCACACAAGAGATCCACTTCCTGGACACTACGGTGCTAATAAGCGATGGTCACATAAACACCACCCTGTACCGGAAACCTACTGACCGCTATGCCTACCTACATGCCTCCAGATTTCATCCAGACCACACCACACAATCCATTGTCTACAGCCAAGCTCTATGATACAACCGCATTTGCTCCAACCCCTCAGACAGAGACAAACACCTACAAGATCTCTATCAAGCATTCTTACAACTACAATACCCACCTGCTGAAGTGAAGAAACAGATTGACAGAGCCAGAAGAGTACCCAGAAGTTATCAACTACAGGACAGGTCCAACAAAGAAAATAACAGAACTCCACTAGCCATCACCTTCAGCCCCCAACTAAAACCTCTCCAACGCATCATCAAGGATCTACAACCTATCCTGAAGGACAACCCATCACTCTCACAGATCTTGGGAGACAGGCCAGTCCTTGCTTCCAGACAGCCCCCCAACCTGAAGCAAATACTCACCAGCAACCACACACCACAGAACAGAACCACTAACCCAGGAACCTGGGGGGAGGGATAGCTCAGTGGTTTGAGCATTAGCCTGCTAAACCCAGGGTTGTGAGTTCAATCCTTGAGGGGGACATTTAGGGATCTGGGGCAAAAATTGGGGATTGGTCCTGCTTTGAGCAGGGGGTTGGACTAGATGACCTCCTGAGGTCCCTTCCAACCCTGATATTCTATGAACCTATTCTTGCAACAAAGCCCGTTGCCAACTGTGTTCACATATCTATTCAGGGGACACCATCATAGGGCCTAATCACATCAGCCACACTATCAGAGGCTCGTTCACCTGCGCATCTACCAATGTGATATATGCCATCATGTGCCAGCAATGCCCCTCTGCCATGTACATTGGCCAAATTGCACAGTCTTTACGTAAAAGAATAAATGGACACAAATCAGACATCAAGAATTATAACATTCAAAAACCAGTCGGAGAATACTTCCAATCTCTTTGGTCACTCAATTACAGACCTAAAAGTGGCAATACTTCAACAAAAAATCTTCAGAAATAGACTCCAACGATAGACTGCTGAATTGGAATTAATTTGCAAACTGCACACCATTAAATTAGGCTTGAATAAAGACTGGGAGTGGATGTGTCATTACACAAAGTAAAACTATTTCCCCATGTTTATTCTCCCCCCCCCCCCCCTTACTGTTCCTCACACGTTCTTGTCAACTGCTGGAAATGGCCCACCTGGATTATCACTACAAAGCCCCCCCCCCCCCCCCCCCCCCCCGCTCTCCTGCTGATAATAGCTCACCTTACCTGATCACTCTCCTTACAGTGTGTATGATAACACCCATTGTTTCATGTTCTCTGTGTATATAAATCTCCCCACTGTATTTTCCACTACATGCATCCGATGAAGTGAGCTGTAGCTCACGAAAGCTTATGCTCAAATAAATTTGTTAGTCTCTAAGGTGCCACAAGTACTCCTTTTCTTTTCACAATCTTAATGTTACTGAGAAGTAATAAGGCTGCCATTTGAGTCTGCTATGAAAAACCTAGGTTCTGATCCTAGTTCTGCCAAAAGTGACCTTCAGAAACCTCTTTTGTCCTCATTTCCCCACCTTTAAACGCGGGTGAATGATCTGCCTTACCTATGTCAATGGATATTTTTATTTGTAGCTCACTGGTTCACTGGGTTTTCATCTAGTAGAAGGAGTAGAATAAAAGCCTACTGCTGCCACAAAACAAAGGACTTGTGACTTAAGCTCAACTCACAAAGGTCTATTCTGCAGCACTGGAGATCCTAGGTTTAAATCCTCCTTTGAGAAACAAGCAAGTGGCATTTTCCATGTCACCTCCATGAACCTGTTTGGCATCAGAGGGGTTTGGCCCTGAAGCTGCTTCTGGAGTTCCCTGTGCACTGTACTGACAGACTTAGCTATCACACTGCAACAGAACAGTGATTACATAGGTCCGTAAGGGAGGTCTAATAACTTCCTAGTTCCAATGTCAGACCTTCCTTTTGGTACAATGCACCACGTCTCAGCAATGCAAGTTTCATGTGTCTCCTTACCCCTTGTTTGTTCAATATCTGTGTGCAAAAAAAAAAAAAAGAAAAAAAAGAAAGTATATTAAAAATGTATGAGAAAGATTCTGCAACTTTGAAAACAGCTCAGTTTTTAAGATGCTCTGTCTCAGGATTTCAAATACTCCTTCCTCACCCCCCTCTCCACACTCGACTCTGGTCCCTGGCAGGGGAGATGGGGGGAGGGGCAAGGGACCAGCAGCCAGGGTGATGAAGGGGTGGGGCCAGAGCCCGAAGGGAAGAGGCAGGGTGCCAGAGCCTCTCCTATTCTGGCCACCCTCCCTGGGACGCTGCCCAGTGCAGCGCAGCGGCTACACTCTCCCAGGTAGCTGCTGAGCTGCCCTGGGCAGCGTCCGGATGTGACTCCACGGGGATAGTTCTCTGAAGACGTCCACACAGTGTGCAGCGGCAGTCAAAAAAGCAAACGGGATGTCAGGAATCATTAAAAAAGGGATAGAGAATAAGGCGGAGAATATCTTATTGCCCTTATATAAATCCATGGTACGCCCACATCTTGAATACTGCACACAGATGCGGTGCCCCTCATCTCAAAAAAGATATACTGGCATTAGAAAAGGTTCAGAAAAGGGGAGACTGATTAGGGGTTTGGGACAGGTCCCATATGAGGAGAGATTAAAGAGGCTAGGACTTTTCAGCTTGGAAAAGGGGAGACTAAGGGGGGATATGATAGAGGTCTATAAAATCATGAGCGGTGTGGAGAAAGTGAATAAGGAAAAGGTATTTACTTGTTCCCATAATATAAGAACTAGGGGCCACCAAATGAAATGAATGGGTAGCAGGTTTAAAACAAACAAAAGGAAGTTCTTCTTCACTCAGCACACAGTCAACCTGTGGAACTCCTTGCCTGAGGAGGTTGTGAAGGCTAGGACTATAACAGGGTTTAAAAGAGAACTGGATAAATTCATGGAGGTTGGGTCCATTAACGGCTATTAGCCAGGATGGGTAAGGAATGGTGTCCCTAGCCTCTGTTTGTCATAGGGTGGAGATGGATGGCAGGAGAGAAATCACTAGATCATTACCATCATCACTCCCTCTGGGGCACCTGGCATTGGTCACTGTCGGGAGACAGGACACTAGGCTGAATGGACCTTTGGTCTGACCCAGTATGGCCATTCATATGTTCACATGTCAGGGGGAACCGGGGCAGCAGGAAGACAGAGCCCCTACCCCAGGTAACATGGGATGGGGAGGGGACGGGAAGAGCATGGGGTCCCTGGCCTGGGGGTAGGAGTTGCCAACTTTCTATTGGCACAAAACTGAACACCCTAGCCCTGCCCCTTCTCTCTGGTCCCACCCCCCCCCCGACTATATTCCCCCTCCCTTGGTGGCTCGCTCTCCCCCACCCTCACTCACTGTCACTGGGTTGGGACAGGGGGTTGGGGTGAGGGAGAGGGGGAGGGCTCTGGCTGGGGGTACTGGCTCTGGGGTGGGGCCGAGGGATTTGGAACGTGGGAGGGGGTAGCGGGTTGAGGCAGGGGGTTGGAGAGTGGGAGGGGGTGAGGGCTCTGGGGTGCGGGAGGGGGATCCAGGCTGCAGGGTGGGGCCGAGGGATTCGGAGTGCGGAAGGGGGCTGCACGTCGAGGTGCAGGAGGGGGTGAGCGTTCTGGGCTGCAGGAGGGGACTCTGGGTTTGGGGGTGCTGAGCGCTGGGGTGCAGGGGGGTATGGGCTCTGGGCTAGGGGTGCAAGCTCTGAGGTGGGTGCCAGGATGCGGGGTTCAGGGTGTGGGAGGGGGCTGTGGGCTGGGGCAGGGTGTTGAGGTGCAGGGGGGGTGACAGCTCTGGGCTGGGGGCTCTGAGCTGCAGGAGGGAACTCTGTGTTTGGGGGTGCTGAGGGCTGGGGGTTGGGGTGCAGGAGGGCATATGGGCTCTGGGCTGGGGGTGCAGGCTCTGGACAGGGCCCTCCCGGAGCCCATATGCCCTCCTGCATGAGGGGTTTGAGATGCAGGAGGGAGCTCCAGGTTTGGGGCAGAAGGGGCCTCAGGGCTAGGGTGCAGGAAGGTATATGAGCTCTGGGTGCAAACTCTGGGGTGGGGCCGGGGATGAGGGGTTCAGGGTGTGGGAGGGGGCTGTGGGCTGAGGCAGGGGGTTGAGGTGCGGGGGGGTGGGGGGGATGAGGGCTCTGGACTGGAGCTGGGGATGAGGGGTTTGGGATGCAGGAAGGAGCTCCAGGTTTGGAGGGGTTCAGGGTTGGGTTACCTCCAGCAGCTCCCTGTCAGCGGCGCAGCAGGGGGGCTAAGGCAGGCTGCCTGCCCTGTCCTGGGGCACTGCACTGTGCCCCAGAAGTGGCCAGCAGGTACGGCTTCTGCGGGTGGGGGCAGGAGGCTCTGCGGCACACGCTGTTCTCACCCGCACGCACCACCCCCCACCCCGGTTCCCATTGGCCAGTTCCCGGCCAATGGGAGTGTGGAGCCAGTGCTCAGGGCAGGGGACAGCGCGCGGCGCGGCGCCCCGTGGCCCCCCCACCTAGGAGCCGGACCTGCTGGCTGCTTCCGGGGCGCAGTGCGGTGCCCCAGGACAGGCATGGACTGGCCTGCCGTAGCTCCGCAGCACTGCCGACCGGACTTTTAATGGTCCATTGGCGGTACTCACCAGAGCCGCCTGGGTCCCTTTACGACTGGGCGTTCTGGTCGAAAACCGGACACCAGGTCACCCTAGCTGACGGTGGGGCGGGGAGGCCACATGGCGGGGGGGGGAAGGCATGGGGCCCCCCTTTAGTTGGTGCCCTTTATGTCCCTCCAATGTGTCGCCTATAGCCCCGGCCTTATCTATCAATCCTCAGGACAATTTGATGGTTTTGTAGATTTTACAGAGGATGCAAAATTATGCTTTAAAAAGAAATTCAGATTCATCACTTCAGCTATGGAGAGACAAGCACTTGTCTTAATAAAATGTAAAGAAACAAAACACGGTGCCTGCAGCCATCACTACAGTGGATGCTAAACTGCAACAAAATCATCTGTTCAGAGTTAGCAATAAGCCAGCCCAGTGTGGACATGAATGAATAATAGATGACTTAGAAAATGGAAAACAAGGGACCAAAAAAAAAAAATGTCTTTTTTAAACGATGGCTAAAGGGGAACTTTATTTTTCAAGCCTCCTTGAAACGTAAAATCGACTTGCATGCAGAAAGTGAGAGCACTGGGAGTGTCAGATCCGGAAGACAGAGATAACTGCGCTTTAAGAAATGGAAACCACAGCTACTTCTCCTTAACAGCAGAGATGACCCTAGTTACAATATGCTGAACACTTTCAGATCTAACAAAGGACACATTTTGTAAGCCTCTACAAAAGGCAACATTCTCACACTTCTGAACTCGGCCCCACTACTGAATAGGGTAATGTCACTTCCACCTAAACATACTCTTTTGGGAAAAACATTTAAGCCACGCTGCTACACTCCGCAACACTCAGCAACAGATAACAGGACAAAACTGACATATTCTGAGACCCAAAACTGGCAGGAGTAGCACTGAACAAAATCAGTAAGGACTAAATAAAAGACTCCAGCCTGTGTCAGAGGATGACAGAACTTGAATTGCACGACAGAACTGCTACCCTATTTTAATCCCCTTTCTTATTAGCTGAATGGTTCCCACACCGCTGGACTAATATAACATGAGGTATAGTAGCTACCATTATCATTCATGCAGGCTTTTATTTTACCATTCATCTGCCAAAATAGGCATTTAAACAATCTCTAATTTGTATAATCCAGGAGTGCCATACCTGGAATGCTGCTCATTACATTTTAAAGGAGGCTGGTGGATATTCCCTCCTCCCCTGCGAATAATTTGAACAATCTGTAGGTCTGGGAGCTGAGGGGGCCTGAGAGAACATTCAACCCTACCTTGCGGGCAATGGCCTTGACCCTGCAGGCACCTACTTGTGAATTGCCCCTGACTTTAACAGAACTCTGCGTAGGCAGAAGAATCACTGCACACATGAGCTTGCAGAAACCAGGCCAGTGTATGTGATGCTTGTCTGCAGATGAGATAGTGCTAGAAGACTAATTTATTACATGATATTTACAATGTATTCACAGGTAATATACACCATGTTTATAAAATTACAGTAAACAAAAATGTGAAGGTGTTACTCTGTCACACATTCTTCCGAACTAAACAAAAAACAAAAAATAGGGAGATGTCCATGTTAAAAACGTTGCTGTAAGGAGACACACCCCTTTTTACCGCTAATGTGAGGGAAGAGGATGCTAAGACAAAGTCTAAGATGCCATGTAGCAATCACGGAAGGAATCAGAAATGCAAAAGATTTTACATTTAAGTAATACTACCAAGGATTCTAAGACTAATCTTAGCCTTTACTCATCATAATTTGCAGTTCTATAGAATCTTTTATCCCTGGTGCTCAAAGGACTTTACAGTGGTGAGATTATTTAAATACTAATTTTCCACATGGAGAAACGGTGGCACAGAGAAGTCAAGTGCCCAACCCAAAGTCACACAGCAAGACAGTGAAAGCTCATATCTCCTTGACTGGCAGTCCTGTGCGCTAACCAATAGTCCAGGCAACCTCCCAGTGCTATGCCACTTTGTGCTGGGTTGCCAGATGTTGGACCAGCGAAGCATTTTGGAAGTTCAGGTTTTGAAAGGACTGGGCTATTATTCTGCCTTTTAAAGTTATCTTGTGTCAAACTCACAGTTACAGATTATATTGAAGGTCAGATATAACCAGATCTAGGGAACTGGAACAAGCTATAATGTGAAAAAGCATGTGGTTTTCTTTTTCCATGGACTCAATGCTGGCTGTCGTTTAAGGAACTACATGTCCATGTCTATTCTGTAAATGCTTTTCAAGAAGATGCAGTAATAGAGTAGACCAGTGCTAGACACAAAGGGCCCATTGTGAATGACACTTCAAACCTTAATTATCCTTTTTCTACACAGGGCACAAATAAGCCACTCAAATATAAATTATAGCAGGTCTGATGACGAGAGGGACTGAAATGATTTAGCAAACTCCAGATGCACAGGCCAGTATCCCCATTTTAAAGAAGTACGGCAGGCCTGCATGAACCTGACCCACCAGCAGGGGCAGCGTGGAGTTCCAAGACCAGCGCTGTCTGCAAAAGTATAACACACAGAGTCTCATCCAACCTTGTCTTCATCTGGGAGTGGATTCCCTAGTCTTGCCAACTCTCTCAATTTTATCAAGTCTTGAAATATTTGGTGTTTTTCTTAAAGGCACAGTTCCTGGTGGCATGTGATCAGTGAGACTCTGTTTCCATTTAACAAAAAATTCCATGTTTCCAAGCCTCGTGGTTGTGGAGAAAAGCTTGGGATTATGGCCTGAGTGAACCCTGAAGCCTCAAACACACACATACAAATATAAATACATAAAAACCTGATTTTTAAAGAAACGTCATGATATTTTTATGGCTTGACGTGAATTTTTAATGCTTGGGGTTGGTAATGCTGATATTCGGAGCCATACCCAAGTGCCCAGCCACTTTCATTTTCTGGCACCCTCTGGCCTTATTAGGTTGTGACAAATTCTTCTTCCTCGTGGGTAAGGCTCTGCAGCCTCTGATAACATACCCACACACAGGCTTAAGAAGCTAGAAAGTCGCACACTGGCACAATTTTCCAAGTGAGGGGCTGCTGGGGGCCTGTTCTGCAGGAGAGACAGATGGAGTGGTGGGTGGGGAATCAGGAACGGCATTCTGACTGGTGGATCCCGTGTGCGTGAGAGAGGTAGAGCCCTCGAATAGAAGAATCCTAAAGAACTACAGAAGGTGTACAGGCTTAACTCCACCAAGCACCAATTTTGATCTGGTTACCATATATGCTCCCAGAATGTGCAGAGAGAGGTTTTTTGTTGTTGCTGTTATTACAGAGCTCCTAGCTTCAAAAAAAGTTTTTAAATTAAAAAAAAAAAAATCCCACCTTTCTATATGCCTTTGATGGGCTTAGCAGAAGGAGCCAGAGCTGGCAGTGTCTTGTACTAGCTAATTCTGAAGGGCATCAGCTCAAACGTTTTGGTTTAATGTTCTGTCTCAGTTATTGCACATAAGTGTCAAGGTGCTCTTCTTTCGCTTGGGTCAGCTGGTTTGCAGCACACCATTCTAGCTACTTGCACACAGAGTTTTGGGTTTGGATAAGAACAAGGACTTCCCCACTACCACAGTGCCCTCTGAGACATCTCCTGGGCCCAGAACATTATAAGTGCTTCCTGTAGGGGCACAACAAGGGAATTTCAGGAACCTACTGCTATAAGAAAAGAAAGACAGCAGGGAAGAAATCTTGCTTGTCAGCTCCTGCGGGTTTGGAGGAGGCAGGAGCGGGAAGAAGAGCTCTCCCTGAAAGGTGGAAGAGTGGAGTCCAGATATATTAGTGAAAAAGAGGTCCTGGCCTCGGGTTCATTAAACTTGGGAGACTTTCACATTAAGATCAAACTCAGCCTACTGTCACTTGGTTTTGTTATGGAAGTTTTTCATAGGATATACTTATGAGCTCTCTATACACATTCTCCCTGCCATAAACTTGCTCCTGAAAGGTTTTAGCAAAGTATCTGAACATTAATAAACAATAACATCAAACTGAAGAAGACAGACCTAAATGGAATAAAGAGAAGGCATGAGAAGTCAAAGGGAAGTTGCCTAAATAAGGGACCACAGGATTTAGTTCTGTGCATAGAGGAAGCCCAAATACTATCTCCCCAGCTAATAAAACATTATATTGGTTCCTCTCATTCAAGTCCGAAATGTTAGCACCTCATTTACTCTTGGTACATATACTGGGATGTTTTATTCCAAAAATATCCAATACAGTAGGCTCAAGTCCTGTGAAACAGGCTCTCCACATAGTGTCTGTTTCTTTGCATATCTGGGTATTTGTGTTTTCATTAACAATTAACAAAAGGGAGAAAGTTTTACAAGTTTAGACTATGTCTTCATTGTCTGAACTTCAGCCATACCACAAGCATACACCCCAAGAGCCAACAAAAGAGTGTGATTCTGAGTATTGTTTGAGTGTAATTTCATCAAAAGTAGGGACAGTAAGTGTGAACAGTTTCTAGTGCATTACCAGCACAAAAAATAATTAGCAATGTGAGAACAGCCCTGGATCCATAACACATTAATCCCAAAGGACTCTACGGAATCCATTGCCCATTTCTTATTGGTAACTCTAGAGATATGTTATCAGTCGATCACCTTTCTTCATTAAAGCTTATAAGCTGTATAGAAAACAGCAAGGCACCAAGAGAGAACGGGATGGCACAAGGATGATGAGGCTTACTTAACATGTACAAAAGAAGTGATAATACATGGTATTAAACCGCTGAAGGTTAGTAAGGTGCTGGCACATAAACGAATGTCTTCATTACGATGGGTTTTTTCCTCTCTGCTTCTTGTACATATTCCTGACCTGGACTTTGCACTGTCTGGCTATCTACTACCTCGTGAACATGGAAACAAAGACTTAGAGAAGAGTAAAATGGAAAGTGATTATTATCCTGACATGGCCTTATTATGCTTCATTGCAATAATCAGCCAGAATATTGGCTTTTTAATGATGTAACTTTAACAAAAATTGTTGTATGTTATCCATTAAAAAATCATTAAAATGCATGATAGATAGGCAGGCATATAATGCTGGAAGAGAAAAGGAAAACAGACAGTAAAGCAGGGTGGATAAAAATCAATTATTTAAAAAAATAAAAATCTGATATTTTAATTTAAAATCGGATTTTTTGATAAAATGTTTTTTAAGGAAAAAACTTATCTAAAGATAGTTTTTATTAAGATACATTATAGCTCAAAGATATCTCATCATGGAATAGGGATTATAAATTCGAATTCTATAGTATGACACAATATATTCATGTAATGTTTAAGAAAAGTTTTGTAAATGAGTTCCAATAGTTCAGGGATTAGGGACCCAATCTTATGGGGTTCCACAGGCTTCTGTATAGATTATTTAGGTTAATCTTTCTATCTACCCAATGGGACTCAGTGCTCAGTCTAGAAGATATCAGAGATGCTTAGTTCTGCAGTTCTCAAACTGTGGATTTGTGTCTCCAGAGATAACGTGCTTGTTAACAGCAAAAATGTTTTAAAATAAATATACAGAGATGAAAAACAACAGATCTCAACCCTATTGTCCCTCTGCAAATTTGTGTACACAAAGTCGATCCCTTACCTCTCTCTAAAAGTGCAAAGTTTCAAAAAGTTCAATGAACAGAAAACTGTTGGGGGTGAAATAGATCTGGACAAGGAGAAGAAGTCTGGAGATAAATGTGAGAAGGGAGGGACAGGCAGTAGAAACAAAAGTGAAACTGTTTGAGCAGCATATTCCAAAAGTCTTGAGGTCTTTCTGAGTGTAGCCTTCATTGATTTGAGAGCTACCATACCATTTCTCAGTAGAAGAGAAAACCTATAATGGCAGCAGGCCATAAAAGAGATCCAGTTTCGGAATATTTTGATGAAGTTCCTCTACCTGTGGGTAAGACAAACATCTGTGCAAAATGTGAACAGTGCAACAAAGAAACGCAAGGCCTAGTTGCCTGAATGAAGCTACATCATGAGAAGTGTTCCTTCTCAGGAGGAAGCTGCGTTGAAGATGATGAAAAACATGTCTGAACATGCAGGATCTCCAGGTTGGTAAACTTTTTTATTTCATACTCCTTTCTTAAGGACTGCCTGTCTTCCTTCTGGACTATTCTTGAATTCTCATGTTTGAGCAAAAAATATAGTACCCTAGAGTAACAACTATCATTTTAGATGCAGTTGTGATAAAAAAATAAATAGCTGAAATAGGAAGATCTTCCTTTTACAGTTTCACCTTTAAAGTAGTACTGAGTGTCTGTGAATGCAATGAGTAATAATAAACGAGCGGTACGGTAATTAATAATTAAACAACTGCACTAACTTATTTTGTTTAGGAGAATCCATCCTCAACATATAGGATTCTGAAGACTATCCACCTTCAAGACCACCATCATTTTCTATAGTTTCAGAGTTATGCCAATGATAGTGTTTCAGGCACATCATGTATGTCACATAGACACAGTATATCACCTGTAGCAAAAAGAAAAAAAAATCTCCATCATCCAGAAACAACCACAGATAAGTTTGTGATAAGAACCAGCAGATTACAAAAAGAGGTAATTGATTAAAATATTGCCCAGTTTGTTTACGCAACAAACTCTCCTTTCCATATGATTGACAACCCTCACTTCATTAACATGGTTCAGTCATTAAGACCAAGATACAGTCCACCCAACAGAGCAGATGTTGCAGGCAAATTCCTGGATAAAGTGTATGAAAGAAATTGAGCAGTGTGCAAAAGGTATAGAGGGTGAAATTGTTAACCTGAGTCTTGATGGGTGGAGCAATGTCCACAATGATTCTGTTGTATGTGCTTGTGTGACAAGAGAAGAAGGGAATGTCTTCCTTACAGAAACATTTGATACATCAGGAAATGCACACACAGCAGAATACTTACAAGAAGTAGCAGTAAAAGCTGTAACAAACTGTGAAAAAAAATTCAAATGTCTCGTACGCAGCTTGGTCACAGACAATGCTGCAAATATATCCAAGATGAGAAGAAATTTAGAAGAGAGTCCCAAGCTAATAACATATGGTTGCAGTGCTCATTTGATGCACCTCCTAGCCAAAGACTTCAGTGTTCCAGAAATAAAGGCTAATGTTGAAATTGCAAAATACTTCCGTAACAACCACTTTGTAGCAGCTGCTCTGAAAAATGTGGGAGGAACCAAGCTCACTCTCCCACAAGACGTGTGCTGGAACACCGTAGTGGACGGTTTTGAGCTCTGTATCAAGAACTGGCCTAATCGGATAACAGTTTGCGAACAAAATCGTGGAAAAAATAGATGGCCCTGTCACAGCCAAAGTTCTCAGCATAGGGCTTAAGAGAAATGCTGAACACATGCTGAGTACCCTGAAGCCTACTTCTGTAGCCTGGAACAAAATGCAGGGAAACAGCTGTTTTATTGCTGACACTGTTGAAATTTGGAAGGACTTGAGTGAGATCTTAAAAAGAGAAATATGCAACGACAGAGTTAAATTACAAGCATTAAAAAAAACGAACGGGACAAGCACTATCTCCGGCTCATTTTCTTGCAAATATTCTCAATACTCGGTACCAGGGTCAAACCTTGACTGGTGAAGAAGAGGAGTTGGCTGTGACATGGACATCCAGCAATCATCCCTCCATAATGCCAACTATAATAAACTTCAGTGCTAAGGGTGAACCATTCAAGAAATATATGTTTGCTGATGATGTTTTAAAGAAAGTCACACCAGTGAACTGGTGGAAGTCACTTAAGCACTTGGAATCAGCGACTGCTGAAGTGATAATCTCACTTTTAACAGCAGTAGCTTCTTCTGCCGGTGTAGAAAGAATATTTTCTCCCTTTGGACTAATTCATTCCAAATTGAGAAATCGTTTGGGACCTGAAAAAGCAGGAAAGCTTGTTTTTCTTTTTCAGATTATGAACAAAACAGGAAAATGAAGGTGAAGACGACTGAGTTAGCTACAGAAGCCAATATTTTAAGTTTCTCATGTTGACCTGGCTGACGTAGTTGATTTAATTTTTGTTTTCTTTTAAAACAATATTTCATTTAACTATTTAGTTAAAAACAATTTTAACAAAAACAAACCTGATTTTAAAAAACTTGAATGTTTAACTAAATTCAAAAATGTATATGCTTGTTTTGTTAAAATATTATATTTTGCTGTTGAAGAAAACAATCCAGAATACATAACATTCTTGTTTTAGTTACATAAAACAATTTAAATGTCTGTCTGGTGATGTTCTCCTTCTAATACAGCATGGCAGGAAAATCCTCGAAATATTAATGATTAACCTGTTGAACTGGAGATAGTTCACCTCCCAATGCTTTCATAAATATCTGCTTCAATTACATTTGGTAAATGAAATAACCAAACAATCATTCATTTTCTGATATAGCTGTAAAACTAATATGAAAAGTTTTCAAAATAAATCACTTTAAAAATGCATAGTGTGTACCTTCTAAAAATGAAACCTACATCTATCTCTGAATTGTGAAGAATATGTATTAAGGTTATAACAACCAACAAGAATGCACTTTTATGTAGAAATCCATGATTAAATTGAGTCTTCCTGACTAGTGATTTAAATCAAATCCACCCTGCAGTAAAGTAAAAAAGCAATATACAATGGACTGAAGAGGAAAAAGCAGGTAACCCAAATAAATTCCAAAAACCTTCCTACACCATATGATCCAATTGAATGTTTTGCCATTTGCACAAATGGATCACATTAAATGTTCGCACACAAGAATCTGTTTGGTTAGCTCACTGCAATCAAAGTTAATGTGTACAGGAGAAATTAATGAAATGTTTAAAATTTGCATCATTATATTTCTAACTTCCCCATAATTGGGTATCCTATCCTAGAATTTCGCGCCATTGCGTATACACCACCTTTCCTTTACAAAAAGGAGGGAGAGGCTGAGGAGTTCAAAGGGGAAAATACCAAAACTCTGGAATAATACAAATTTAGGGATGTTTGCTGTTTTGAAGCCCTGTTGGTCCCAGGACATTAAAGAGATGAGGTGGGTGGGGTAATATATTTTATTGGACCAACTTCTGTTCGTGAAAGAGACAAGCTTTCAAGCTACACAGAGCTCTTCTTCAGGTCTGGGTTCAGCATAGGTAGTTTACACATATTGTAAGAGACTATTCAAAATGAAGTGGCTTGTTAAAACCTCTGCAGTCATAGGACAGAAAGAGGGGGTTAGTGGGTTACAGATTACTGTAATATTGCCCACAACACACCTTTCAAGATCCTCAGGTCCTACACATAGGGTGACCAGATGTCTCGATTTTATAGGGTCAGTCCTGATATTTGGGGCTTTTTCTTATATAGGCTCCTACTACCCCCCCACCCACTGTCCCAATTTTTCACACTTGCTGTCTGGTCACCCTACCTACACATGCCTATCACGACATGTGCAGTACCTCATCCAATGTATTAAATGCCCCAACAACAACTATGTGCTGAAACCAGACCATTACTACGCGCTCCAATGAACTCGCGCTAAAACCCCTCCCAAAAACAATAAAAAGACAAAACCACCATATCACCCTTGGTCAAACACTTTTCACAAAAGGATTATTCCATACCTGATCTCTCCACCCTCGTCCTCAAAGGAAACCTACACAAAACCTTCAAAAGACGAGCCTGGGAGCTTACATTCATAACTTTGCTAGATACTAAAAATCCTGGTCTTAATAAAGACATTGGATTTATGGCTTATTACAACAATCTGTAACCCACTAACCCACTTTTTGTTCTAGGACTACAGAGCTGTTAACAGGCGACTTCACCTTGAATGGCCTCTTGCAATATGTATTAAATATTTACGCTAAACAGTGTGCCCCAACATGTATTTAGCCGTGACGCTCTGAGTCCCTTTCCCAGACCTGAAGAAGAGCTCTGTGTAGTTCGAAAGCTTGTCTCCTTCCCCAACAAAAGTTGGTCCAATAAAAGATATTCCCTCATCCCACCATACTGTCTCTCTCTAATGAACGTAGATAGTGATTTTCATCAGGTGAGTTGAAAGCACACTACATATAACCCATCCTTTTCGAACACTTGTGAGGTAAGCATTACTGTAACATAAAAGAAAGAAAAATCCTGGCTCACAACTGGCTGAGAACAAACTATGGGATGAGTCAATAAACTCCTACCATTTGTTCACCAGAGGTCGGAAACTCTGAGGTCTGGACCAATGTTAGCCAATTTACTGTACAGGTAAATGACTGTATCCGAACTGGCAGCAGGCAGTTCTAAAAGTGCGGGGGAGATCACAACAGGTCAAAGACCCAGCCAAAAAATATAGGTATATAAAAAAAAAAATCAGGCCGAAAGCTGTTGCTCCCAGATTATCTCACACACACACACACACACACACACACTTTTTTTTCAGACCACTTTAAGCACCGGCTGCAGGAGACGCCAGTAAAAATTATTCAACTCTGATGAGCCAGTCAGATTGAATATGAAAATCCCTACTTACTGATTTGCTCATACATGATGCATAATACTAAAATCTTCTCTCAGGATTTCAAACATCTTTTCCCCATTTAAAAGAAAAAATTGTTACTTTTAAGAAATTTCTCACCACAGTGAAGCAATTTTCATTAATTTCCAATGAAATCAATCAGAACATATATAACAAAACATCCAATGACTTAGCAATTGAATACATTTTGAGGTAAATATTGATCTCAACTTTGCCTCTATCAGTACATTTTGAGTCTCTTCAGCAGAAGTCAGTATTGTGATAATTGGGCCTGCAAATTTATCCTGTGACCTCAACTGTGAAAACAGATAAAAGTTCCCGAAACGTCACAATAACCTATAACAACTGTTCATGAGAAAAGGTGTGAAGAGTGAATTAGTTCAAACAAAAAGCCCTAGTGATATAACCCAAAGTTTGTATTAAGGTCATGCCTGGTAAACAAGGGTAGAACCAGAAAACAATGAACCAAAACTGGTGTGCTGGAAATTAGATCTAATTTGTAAACAAAATAATGAAGGGATGGGCTATTTGCCCTTCACTCCCTTTAAAAACAAAAACAAACAAACATAAAAGACTTTGGGAGGAAAGCTGGCTACTGTGACACCAGTGCTGGCAAAGACAAAAAAAGGGGAAGGAGTGAACTCCAGAATCATAGCTGTCACCCTACACCATCTCCTGGGACCCTAGTCTGACACCATTGTGCCTTCTCTGTCTTAATCCTGAGAGCTGTCTTGACCAGACAGAGCAAGATGGAGAGACCCAGATGACACCGTCATCTCTACCGGCTCCAGGTAAATCTTGCACCCCATGTGTCCATTTCCTTCCTAACCTTATTTCCCCCCCCTCTCTCTCTCTCTCTCTCCCTCCCTCCCTCTCTCTCTGTCTCCTCTTTCCTTGTTTAACAAAAGTCAGGCTTGGATGGACAAGACTCTATTTGGCAACACTGCTGTAAATCCATGACCAGAAAAGCAGCGAAACGCTAAATGCATGTTTCTGGTACAAGTTTGCCAGGTCTCAAAACGGCTGATAAGACCATGTATTGCGTCTGTGTTTTTCCAGGAATGAAGCTGTAAGTGAGAGTCAACACCAGAGACAGAAGCTGCATTTTCTATCTTTAGCGTTCTTTTCCTTCCCTTTTTTGTGTGTCTGTTTTGTTTGGTCTTCTAGGTAACAGGATGGGACATTAACAGCAACAATGACAGCTCCAGCCCATCTCAATTAACTGCTTCTCTTCTCCCCAAAACCACAGTTATCATCATTTTAATACCATCTAGGAGTCTGTCAAACAAGGGGAGGAGGTCTTTCTAAAAACACTCTCCAGGTTTTTAAGGGAAAGGGAACAAGGGATTGTTAAAAGCATTATCTAATACTTAACATTTCAAATGCTTTACCTGTTTCCCCCTTCTTTCCTGTATGTTTAATAAAAGTTTTAAAAGTTTTTTAATGGTGTGTTTGCCATGGTATAAAGCAGGCTGAGGGCTCTGAATGTCAGACCTTGAACCTGTTTAAAACTGTTAAATTGTGGACTGTTACAGGATCAGGTTTACACCTGGACTCTGAGTCCATCTCTTTTACCTAAATTATTACAACAAAACACTATCTGTTTATTAAACCTATTCTGTAAAAGGTCTGATATTCAGAACCTCACCAGCATAACTGCATGCCTAACTTATGGGTATAATTACTGCAGTAGCACATTCAAATTGGGTACTTGCACACACAAATAGCCATTTAAGCATTGGAACAGGGTTTCCGCTCAACCACTAGCGTGCCTCCTTGCACCCAAGTCTGGGAACGTAGCTCTTGCTGCTTCAGGTGTTCCCATCTGTTCTCCGCTCACTCTACAATAGTCTATCTGCTGGTAACTTGGCCCTCTGGCCAAGTCACTATTAGCCCACCCCTTCTGGTGTTACAAATACCAACAGGACCACTCTCCAGATGCCTTTTTTGGATGGTGTTCAGCCCCAAACTCAGGGCTCTGTGCCACTAGACTAGTGGCTGACAGGGGAACCAGGCCTGCCCACTACACCGGATTCCAGCCCAGGGACTGTATAACCAGGAATCCAGGTCCACTTAATCTCTGTAGCTGTTTCCCTCGGCTCCTTCCCACCCAGCCTCTCTCTTTCACCTTGTCTGTATCTGGGATTACCACAGGAGCCTACTCTCTTCCCCATAGCTACTTCACCTCCTCCTAGCCTCTTACTAGACTCTTTACTCCAAGACAGGATCCCAGGGCTTACTCTCCCCCTGGATTTCCTTCTTGCCCCTGTTAGTGTCCCTCCTCCCAGGGAGTAGCTACAGATTCTTTCCCCTACAGCCCCAAGGTGGGATGTTTTCCCCACACCAGCCCCAGTAAGAACTGAAATAAGGCAGTTGGGCTCAATCAGCCAATTAGGCTGCAAACTGGGGAGATTTAGGCCGTGTGGAAGGAGCTAATTAGAAGGAAGCTCACCTGTGAAGGAGCAAGTGAGGCATCTAGAAAGCCAGGAGGCTTGAAACAGTATGAGGGACTGCAGGGAGGAAGTCTACAGTCCCCTTCCCTTAGATAAGGGAGAAGGAGCATGGTAGGAAGGAGTCTGGGGCGAGAGTGGTACGGTGGTTGTAGCTGCAGACCTTAACTGTTCACGACAGGGCCCTGGACTAGAACCCAGAGTAGAGAGTAAGCCTGGGTTCTCCTACCACCCTTGGTATTGTTAAGGGAAGTGGAGGCAAAGACTGGAGGAGTGACATTGGACTGTGGGTGTGAGGGCTGCTTGTGGAGAGAGGCCCTAAAAGATCATCCTAGAAGGGGAAACAGCTTAGTGACCTGGCTGGAGAAAGAGAGACAGAGAGCTGGAGTGCAACTGCAGGAAGGTGTGTTGGCCTGGCATTATTTTGGGTTGTGGGTAGGAGATGAGAAGAATTCTCTCAATCTCTCCTGTTGAGTCCCCTGTTGTGCTTTGTATAAACTATTTAGTCATTAGAGCAGGGACTCCTACATCACATCCCAGGGGAGTTCCCCAACCACTGGGCTATGGAACCATGCTCACTTTCTCTCTGTCCCCACTGAATACCAAAGTATTTCATGCAACATGGAACAGCTTCAACAGGAGAGGCTGCCAAAGACTCTTCCAGAGTACCCTATAGCCCACTGGTTAGAGCACTTACCTGGGAGGTAAGATACCTAGGTTGAAATCCCTGCTCCTCTCAGACAGTGGAGCTCTGAACCTGCATCTCCCACACCCTTAGTGTTCTAGCCACTCATCTATTGGCTAAAAGGGCAGCTGCCCAAGTGACCCTGTGGGGTTTTGGTGGGTTTTTTTCCAGGGCCTGATCCAGTAGGTATGCTCTAAAGAGATCTCTGGACTTGTCTACCAGATTGGGTCCCACAGGCAAAATAGGCAGAGGAGACCCCTAATTTGAGGATTCTGCCATGGCACAGGCATCAGGACTTAGGCATCTGAAGGCATGAACAGAGGCAAATTTTAGGGGACTTTATTGGCACCTAGAGAGTTTGGCAGCAGCTGAGTGGGGCTTTTGAAGATCTCAGTAATGGACTTAGACACCTAAATCCTTTTCTGGATCTAACCCATGGTGTCAAATCTAAGTAATATTTGGAACGGTGTCAATTTTCTTTTGTATTTGTATTCTTGCTCACTAAAATTTCTGTCCCATTTTAACTTATTCCTGGACTGTCTATTTGCATCTGGAGTCATTTTCCCAAGATGTATTCCAAACTATTTGTGACACAAGACAACATAATTTGCTGCTCTTCTTGCAGATAGTAACAATGAAACCTTTGCATAACTTCATAGTGCCATGAAAAATAATGGTACCTTTATTAGATACTCTTCGTGTAAGCCCTTTGGACTTTCTGGTGTCACAAAATATCTAGCCAACAATAAGCTTCTTTGATCAGAGAGGTTTTTTGTTTCTGTTTTGTTGACTGTGTACATAGACCATTTACTGGAATAGTAATGGCATGGAAATCTGACTTCCATAACCTTGGAGACAGCAAATCTCTTTTTTCCTGTTTGTAATGGCCCCAAGATTTAGATACTCTGACTCTGGAAATATCTGTCTTTCTATTGATTACAAAAACTGATGGAGGAAGGTGGAGTGAGACTGGACAAACTTTATAAGGACAGAAATATTCTTTAAAATTATTGTGAAAATGTGGTCGTATTTGGTAGCATAATTAGATTGAGGACAACAGCTGAGAAGGATTAGGCTATTGGTAACCAAAAGTACTATGCATGAAATCTAGTCTAATTTTCATCTTATTCTCAATAAAATGTTCTTTCACTGTACTCGGTGTGCTTTGTAAACTCAATGGTTGCAGTTTTTATTATCTGTATCAACTTAAAAAAAACCAATAAGGTGAATTTTACCTCAAGTTATTTGACCCTATAAAATTAACTGATTTGTCTAAATTCAGCATTTAATGACTCAAAGGTCCAAAATAATAATTTGTCTTCTGATGCTCTGTCAATAAAGATTCCAAATAGCCTGATTCTTAAGGGCACTTGGGGATTTTTTTTTAATTAAACAAAGCTGTTTTGCCTTATTCCCAGAAACTGCTTTTAGCAGCTACAGGGTTTAGTCAGATACATTATATGCAAAGCAATTGTTTCTGAAGGATTTAGCTCTTACTGAGTTTTAATCTGTAAACAACATTAACCCATTAATCAATATCTAATTTAACGTAGCTTTGCTGGTCTCAGAAATTCAGTGCATACAAATGTCAACACATTTTGTAAATCAAATAACATTTCTGATTTAGATTACCCCAAACACCTGTGTGTGTGTTTAAAGTGAATACATATCTTTTAAAACGGAGCAAGTCAATGAATTCTACAGAAATGAAGTGAGTTGGGTGGCTTTTACAGTCTTTCAAAAGTAATTTTTGAGCAAATTTGGGCCAGATCACATCCTCAAAAAAAAAAACCCTGGTAGATTCCCTTAGCAGCATCTAGTGTAATTATAATCAATAAACAGGGGCACACAAATCCCATTAGTTAATATACAGTCACAAAAACCACCTGCTGTTCTGTTTTGCATATTATAAAAGTCAGTCATTGGGTTTAATATTTGACCTGCCTTAGTAGTTGACTCATTTTCGTCTCAAAGAAGCCAAAAGGAGTTAACTCTCTTCAGTGCCTTTGAAAAGTCCAGCAGTAGATGTTAATTTAAGGATTTTAACCAGTTAACAGTGTTTTTTTAAAATCACATTTTGCTGAAATGCAAACTGTAATTAAATACTAAATAACTGATTTACAGTCTGACCTGAAATCAGTGTGTGCCTGCTGTGTAAAAAATGACCAAGTATGTGCACGATTATAGTTTAAGCTACTGGCACATCCTGGGCCCACGGATAGCAGTCAGTTTGAAAAGCCAGGGCCTCGGCACTCCAGTATCTCCATATATATACTTATTTAGTTGTGCAACATTTTGCTTACAAAATGGAGAGTCAGAAGTTTGAAAATAAGTGTGTGAAACATTTGCATTAATGTGATTTCTGCAACATGATTACAGTTCAAAACAGCCAATTTATAAACTCTTCAAAAATGGCCTCTTGAATTCACTGTATGCAATTTTAAATTAATTTTAAAAATACTGAATGCTCAAGGATCCTAATAAAACCACTCTAGTGTAAACCTGCACTTTTCATTTTAGCTTAATCCCAAATAGCTGAAACCAGCTGTTTGAAAGCAAACCAAAAAATAAAGGGCCAAATCCCTTTTCTACTTCAGTACATTATGACACTTGCATGAGTAGAGGTATGGCCTAAAACTTAATTGTATTTGCAGCCCAGATTAAAAACATGCAAGTAAATCGAGAAATAATTGTTTCCCTAGATATACTGAACTGGGACTAGAGGTGTGGGTAGCATTCTAGGGCCGCAACCCTGAAAACACACACAAGTACATTTACACATGAGAATAGTTCCATTTTACTTAATGAACTATTCCTACACAAATGGTTATCTATAGGTGGAAGCACCTGCAGGATGACTGATGCTGTTGAAGTCTAGGGGATTTAAACATGTGCTGAAATGCTCTGTTGAGTAGAGACTAATTTAAGATGAGTTTAAGTGTCTTGCTGAACTGGGGCCTTAATCCTTAAGGAAGAACACAAGTCACTTAAAATTACCAACAAAGGAAACTGTTATTGAACACATACACATAATTGATCCTCTGAACTTGTAGTATATATTTTTGCATCGTGTTCAGTAATTCTTGGGGGGGGGGGGGGAAGAATGCATTTTCAGTGTCGTTAATAGTAAAACTGTAATCGGTTTAAACAATTTGAAGTCTGGTTTTTTTAAGTAAACTCAGTACAATGTTATAATTGATATGACAGGTCTGTAGTTTATTACATTTATTTAGTTAATCCATATGTTTTCCTTCATCACTTAAGGCCTGATTTTTAAAGGTATTTTGGCACCTACAGATACAGTAAGGCAGCTAGTGGGATTTTCATAAGCGCCTACATACCTATCTGCATCTTTAACTGCTTAAACACATTTAAAAATCTAGCCTTTAGACTCCATCCCTGCAAACATGTGTGTACATGTCTAACTCTACTAAATCATCCCACTTAAGACTTTGGGACTACTCACATGGGTAAAGTTAAGTATGCATATAAGTGTTTGAAGGATCAGGACCTTACTACTGAGTAAAACCATTTTGATCATTTTGTTTCTAGGCTGATTACTTAATTTGGACATGACAAAGTTTGTTGTGATTTAAAATATTTACACTTAGCTGCCATTCAAATGTTCTTTGGTCCTAGAAACATTAACTATGTTGGAGGAATTTCAATGGAAAATGAAGGCACACTATGGCCTTCTGCAATCATGTGTAACAAATTTAGTGGGTATCTTGACACTATGTACTGGGGGGAGGAGGGGAGGATCACAGCCTTGAATTAGAAAGCGCACTGAAGGAAAATAACAGAAGACCCTATACAACAAAATGAACAAAAGCTAAATGGAAGGTAAGAATTGTTAAGATTAATTTGATCGATACACCTCAGTTCAACTACTTCCCCTGGATATTCCCACTAAACTGAACAACTGTATACTCAGGGCAAGCTACCGCACCTGATTCACATTTTAAACAGTGAGAGAAATTGATTAGCTCCTTCCTATGAAAGAAGAGAATTATATGACACCAGAAGGAAGGAAAACCCTAAATTACGCCAGTGGCTTTTCACTCTGCTCAGCTCCTTCTGGAACACTGCCAAGACACAAGTATCAAGGGATACTTTAGAGCAACATATTCCAAATGCAAAAGTGCCAGGAGAATATGTTAAAAAAATTAAATTGTTCTGTTCCAATATTCAACACTCATGGACGTCTGAGCAGAGCCTGCTAATTATCTCATTTGCATGGACTGTATGTGAAATGGTATTTTGAAGAATTCCATCAGAAAAATCTTTGAAAGGCAGACAGTCCGGTCTGACTGGCTAGCCAGCATGCAGAATTGATTTCCCTTTTTTAAAGGAAGAAGAATGGCAAAACACTTATATTTCTACAAGCATAGGTGGGCAGACTTCTGGAAATATCTCCATCTGCAATTTCACAGACAGACTGTTTTGAACAGCGCTCCGGAATGTGTAATTTCCTCTCAGAGATTAGAATTTTCCTTCCTAATCATGCTCTCATTGAAGTGAATGGCAAAATTCCCCACCAACAGAAAGACTGGGCCAAGTATCATTCCAACTGTCCAACAAGAAAAGTCACTGCCTTTACTTGACTCAATATCTAGATAACTCAAGAGCAGGAGGAAAAGGGACTGAATGTGCAACCCGTGTATCCCACTCTCAGGAAGAAATCTATTTTGGCCCTAAGCAGCAGCAAGTAGCCTCTGTGGTGGTCGTGCTGGCCCATGGAAGCACTGCAGGCTTCTCAGGCTGTTCAGTGAGAGAGGATCCTCCCTCTCCCCCTTCCCCCCGCCCCCCAAGTCCAAAATGATAGTCTCCCATATTTAACAGGCACAACATATTGCAGTCAGGAAACTTGATTTAAGGCCCTTCATGTTTTATTAGTAATGAGGGATGCTGAAGGCAGGCAGAGTTGTAGGAAAGAGATCTTTACACTGAGCAGGTTGAGAAGCCAGTATTTGCCTGGTGGCAGCCTAGTCACCAGCTTGCAAACCTGACGTCAGGCTGAACTGACCCTCCTGACCCCAACTGAAATATGACCCTCTTTCTTCAATCCCACTCATGGCATTACACATCCCCAAAGTAGTTTTTTAAGTTACCAGTGTGCCGGATTGTTACAGGGTTTGTTGAGGTCTCTGCAGCAAGCTGACTTATCTTCTGACTAGTTCAGCCTTCTACAAAGATAGCACTTGCAGCGCCTGCGGATTTGAGTTCAAAAGAACACATCTGTCACCGGAATCTGGCCCTTTGATGTTCTAATTTAATTAAGCACCAGCTGAAAGTTCAAAAATTGTTGTATAGGCAAATGGAAGCACTGTTGCTTATTTATTATATTGAGGTTTGTTACTGAAAGAAGCTAGAGGCTGGAGCCAAAAACATTCTTTCAAACAATTTTCTTTGACACACAGAGATATGTAACTGAATAACTTCCAACAGGTGCTAAATTAGTTTCTTCCCAGAATAATGTTTCAGCTGAGTTTTAAATTTGAGATAGCAGTCACCGCTGCGTGTGTATGTATAATATTATTTTATTTTACTGTGGAATAGTATTCCTGCTTTACTTCACTAACTTGCCCTGTAGTGACATTGTATGACTCTCTTGTTCATGATAAAACAAAATCTGAGATTTTACAAAAAGAAAAGGAGTACTTGTGGCACCTTAGAGACTAACCAATTTATTTGAGCATAAGCTTTCGTGAGCTACAGCTCACTTCATCGGATGCATACTGTGGAAAGTGTAGAAGATCTTTTTATCACAAGTACTCCGTTTCTTTTGGCGAATACAGACTAACACGGCTATTACTCTGAAATCTGAGATTTTAATCATCTTAATCTTGTGGAGCCAAATTTTAAAAAGAAAAACAACACAGTTACGTCTGCAAGTATCTATATTTTTATACAAACAGATACCATGCCGGACTCTCAGGTAAATGCGGTATAACTGTCCATCTACATGCAGATGTATTTGTGCATGTAAATGGAAGGGTTTGCAGGCGCAGGTGATTAATACATATTTTTGTCGGTGGAGCCATCATGTTCTCCTTATAAAATGCAGTACTGCAAGTTATTTCAATAGCCACACAAAGTTTATATCCAATCTACTGTGCAAACATGTATTTGGGAATCCCGTCAACAAGGAACTAGTTTTTGCAGCATAAAAGATCATTTTCAGGTTGGAAAAAAATTAAAATAGATCACCCTTAGTCAACAGAGCCCTCCTCTCCATGCAAATTACACATCAAAAATAAAGACAGAATACCCTTGCTGTTTTCTTCATTGCTTTCCCATCAACACCGCTAAACACTGAAGTCCGCATATGAGTTTTTAAAATAATTTAAATCAAGGAGGTCTGTACCTATTGAAGTACACATTTTTAAAAGCTCTCAAATTCTCTGCAGAGAATATCTGGCTATGATGGGAGACTAATACAGTGTTTGACTTTTTTTCCTCACTGGTTTGTTGGTCTCTTTCGTGCTGTCTGCAGTCACACTTCATGGTCTCTAGCATGAGAAAGGCAATTCCTTGGAGCAATCTTACAGAAGTTGAAAAGAAAAGGAGTGCTTTAAGTGCTGAGAACCTATAGGGATAAGATGTAATTCCAGCCTGATTGAGGTTATTCTCAATAACTAATAAACAAGAGCAGAACTCCTCTGTTACAAAATCATTCTTCATAACTATTGCCAAACAGCTCCCTGCCAAACAGTTCTGCTTTTTCTTCTCCTCCAAATCCAATTCCTACAATCCCTGTGGTTTATACACTAGTTTCAACCCCCTTTTCAAATCCTCTTCGTTTCCCTTCCCTGACACCCAGAGTCCTCCACCCAACATAGGGTAACTTAATATTAGACCTCATTCGGACAGCCAAAGTAAACTTAAGAGCTTACCTAAAAATTAGAAGTTGGTTAGGTACCAGTGATCATGATCTGGTTACATGTATGGTGTGCAAACTGATTATGGTGCCAACCAGTAATCTGGAATTTTAAAAGGACCTATTTCCCAAAGCTTAAAGCAGTTGGTGGCATAACTGACTGGGAACTTTAAATTTAAGTGGGAAGTGTTAATGAAATCTGGGTATTGTTCAAGGATGTCCTACTGGATGTCCAAAAAGCCACAGTTCCACCGACACAAAAATGATGATACTGGGCAAGAAGCTATTTTGGTTAAAAGGAGATGTGGAAGCAGTGATAAAACATAAATTAATACATGAAGGATGGAAAAAGGGGGAAGTAAATAGTAATTAATAGAAGTTGCGTGTTAAAAAATGTAAGTGACTGATGAGGGAAGCCAAAGGTGTCAATGAAATATCAAAGTCCAATAGGGTTAGGGATAATCAGAAGGTGTTTTTAAACATATTCGGAAAAAGAAAAACCTTAGGCCAGGTAGAGGTCCATTGTTAGATACAGAAAGTAAAACTGCAAACTGTAATGCAGAATAGGAAAAAGCATTCAACGGATATTTCTGTTCTGTATTTGGAATGAAGAAAGAAGATGTACCCATCCTATATAATGCTGTGAATGCAATAGAAAGGTTACCATCTGCAACAAAGGAAGGTGTGAGGCAGCATCTGATAAAATTAAACATTTTCAAATCAACAGGGCCAAGAGGAACTCTCGGAGACAAATCCAGTAGAGAAAAGGTGCTGTTAATTTGCTATTACTGTAGTCAGCCTTGCCTATTAAGAAATCAAAAGTTACCAAACTATGTTATATACCTTAGGAGGATTTATCAGAGAAAAGGTGTCCCAAATGTGCTCTGTTACTTGAATGGCCAAGTAGTAAACGCTCTATTGGATACAGAAAGATCCCAGGCTGTAGCCCATAGTCACTGGATTCCTGTGAAAGACTTAGATCAAGAGAGAACTCAGAAAGGAGTCTGTGCACATGAAGACAGGAGGTTCCACCCCCCCACACCCCCCACAGGAGTGCTTCTTGGCATAAACAGCCAGCAGTATTTTATGTAGCTGATAGTAGTGACAAATTTCCCATAGAGTTCCCTGTTTTAGCAGATTTACTAACTGAAAACCCAGTGTCTGTGTGGAGACTAGATCACAGGTCAAGAAAGGAGGAGGAATTTCCTTCTCTGAGTTAGACGGGGCTCTTTTTGGGAGGAGAAAACAAGATGTGGAGGAGATGGGAAAAACACCAACAGGGTGTCAATTAGGGAACTGTCAGGGGAAGGGGAGTTGGAAGTAGAAGATGTGTGGAATATACCACTAAACTTGGGACAACTTCAAAATGAAGATATTTTCCTTCAATTCATAGAAATGGTTAACATTCATGGAGTACCCGTAGAAGAGGTAAAAACTACAGAAGACGGGACAGATCAAGAGCATGTCCTGGGAAGTGATTTACTTTGTGTTAAGGGTTGACAAAAGTTTGTAGGGAAATGGTCCTGAAAGCAGGACATACTAATCCTTGGGCTGGACGCTTAGGGTACGTCTAGCCTTTGAACTGGAGGTATGATTCCCAGCTCAAGGCATACTTGTGGCTAATTCTCAGCAAGCTAGTATGCTAGAAATAGAGTATCAGCACAGCAGCGCAAGCGTGGAGAAGGGCTAACTGCCATAAATACTTGCCCCTCCAAGACCCTTGGCTCGTAACCCGGGGTAGTTAGCCCCTCCCGCTGCTCACGTTGCTACAGCTACTCTCTATTTTTAGCATATTAGCTTGATAAGAGCTAGAGCAAATATGTCTCCTCAAGCTGGGACTCACACCTGCGGCTCAGTGTAGGCAGACCTTTAGGGCACAGAAAAACAATGCATGCTAGAGTAGCGAGACATGTTTATCGGTGTGGCATGTATCGGCAGGTATATGACTATATTAGAGCCTGCTCTGAATGCCAGATAGTAGCCCCAGAAAAGAAAAGTGATCAGGTTCCCTCTTATTCCACTACCAATAATAGAGGTACCTTCTGATAGCCATGGGCCTAATGAGTCCTCTGGAGCACGGTCACTCAGAATACTGCTGTATCTTGCCACTGGATGACTATACGACTCAATACCCGAAAGCATTTCCCCTCAGATGCATAAAGGGCCAGCAGGTTGTTGCAGCCTTGGTGCAGTTATTTGCTTAGACTGGAGTGGCAGAGGAGATTATAGCTTACCTGGGGCCTGAGAGCAGCCTTTACCCTGGTGGTCTTCCCTTCTTTGTATTTCATAAACATGACCCTGACGACTGAACACAACCTTTGTATAAAATCATTACAAAATGAACTCCAATGTGTTTGTCAGGGGGAAAAAACCCAGTGATGTGTTTAAGTGTTTAGTAAGCCTGGTGCTTCTTTTATATTATATATGAAAACATGTAACCGATTACTTTAGCTGGTATAGAAGTTATTGTAACCCTATATGGAATAACTTGTCTCTCTCACTCTTCTCTTCTACGGCAAACTACAGAAAACAATGTAAAATGTCATGCTGAGCTGCAGATTTGCAGTGATTGTTTCCTCTATATTTGCTGAGCAGCTACTTTATACTTGGGCAGACAATTATTCAAGTGAATGTAGCATACCAAAACATTGCCAAATATGGCATGTTAGTGACAGAAACCAAGTCAGAAGCCATCACTGAAGGGAAGGATTTAGATGGATTGGAAAATACTTATGTGTAAAATGCCAATCAATTATGCAACCATCTTCATTATTCGGTGGATATGAAAAATTACTCTTCTGAGGAAATGTGCTTAAGAAGAGAGCATATGCAGTCATATACTTTTACATTCACTGTTTTTTCTCTGCCAATTTACCAACTGTAGAAGTATCTCAGCACTACTGCACATTACAAAGCATTATCTTAGACTTTAATTTCCCAAGAACAAAGCTACAGTCTGTACCTAGCATGCTCATGCTTCAATTCCTGCACCAAGACAACTGCTGCTGAGGATGTGAGGCAGAAAAATCTAGACACTAACTCATGATATTTAGATCTACAAATGAACATACCGTATGACAGCAGGTAATCCCAGGACAGTCTCTTTAAATCAAGTTCTTCACAAAAAATGATAGCTCCAACATCACAGTAAAGAATGTTTGCATACCTGCTATATTACTCTACAACAATTAAACATAGATTAAACGTTATACATAAAGAGCCAGATTTTTTAAATCACTCAGCACCTACAAATGGGACCAGGTATTTCCAAAGAATTTGTTCCCATTTGGGCACCTGAATGAAGTGGCTAGATTTTTTGAAAGTGCTCAGAGCCCAGTAAGAACAAGCAGCCCCATTCAAACAACATGTACAGCAGTGGCCTATTCCTCAGAGGACATTATCAAAAACTATTTCAGCTTTGTTCTTTGCGGCAGCATCACTGCCTGAGAGCACCAAACATTTCCTTCAAAATTAAGATAAGTAAATGGAAACTTACTTAATTTTTCAAAATAATCAATCTGAAAAACTGGAACAGTGAACATGTAGAATGTATTAACTTGTCCTGATTATCAGAGGGTGTTGTCAGCTGCTCTGTTAGACTATGTAGGGTATTCTCTTGCTGTATTAATCTCATTTTTCAGAAATTTAGAACCTAAGTGGGAAAAAAGTCCTTTTCTGTGGAAATCTGGCATACAAGGTCTCATCTGAAGGAGCTTTTTTCACCCAAAAATATAAAACTAAATGGTAGTTGGCTGGTGTCATATATATAAAGGGAAGGGTAAACCCCTTTAAAATCCCTCCTGGCCAGAGGAAAAATCCTCTCACCTGTAAAGGGTTAAGAAGCTAAAGGTAACCTCGCTGGCACCTGACCAAAACGACCAATGAGGAGACAAGATTCTTTCAAAAGCTGAGAGGAGGGAGAGAAACAAAGGGTCTGTGTCTGTCGGTATGCTGCTTTTGCTGGGGATAGACCAGGAATGGAGTCTTAGAACTTTTAGTAAGTAATCTAGCTAGGTATGTGTTAGATTATGATTTCTTTAAATGGCTGAGAAAAGAACTGTGCTGAATAGAATGACTATCTCTGTCTGTGTGTCTTTTTTGTAACTTAAGGTTTTGCCTAGAGGGATTCTCTATGTTTTGAATCTAATTACCCTGTAAGGTATTTGCCATCCTAATTTTACAGAGGTGATTCTTTTTTACTTCTATTAAAAGTCTTCTTGTAAGAAAACTGAATGCTTTTTCATTGTTCTAAGATCCAAGGGTTTGGGTCTGTGGTCACCTATGCAAATTGGTGAGGATTTTTACCAAACCTTTCCCAGGAAGTGAGGTGCAAGGGTTGGGAGGATTTTGGGGGGAAAGATGTTTCCAAACTACGTTTTCTCAGGAACCCAGATAAAGTTTGGCGGTGGCAGTGGAAGTCCAAGGGCAAAGGGGTAAAATAGTTTGTACCTTGGGGAAGTTTTAACCTAAGCTGGTAAAAGTAAGCTTAGGAGGTTTTCATGCAGGTCCCCACATCTGTATCCCAGAGTTCAGAGTGGGGAAGGAACCTTGATGGCTGGTTTCTGAACAAGTAATAAAAAATAGAAATTCACATGCTTCTTTGGTAATTATAAAAAACTGTTATTAGACAACTTACAAGCAGTTATCTCAAATGGTGTAAACATCTTTTTAACTGACAAAGAAAATACAAAAGCAGACTGTTCATGCTGAAACATCAGCTGTGGAGGTCTCTCAAAAATTCTCCTTAGTTGGAGTTGTGCATCTTGTGTCCTGGGTCCCTAACACATGTATGCAAAAACAGCCTAGACACACGATGAGGAAATAACACAAAGTCTCAGAAGCAGGAACCATTTTGGACCATCGAACATAGCTGAGATTTTTAAGACAACACTATAACATACTTAATACTCAGGAGTCTGTTCCAGATAGAAATCAGACTTCACATTGTTTATCATCTTTACTTGAGCTATTTTGCTTACACATGTGCGTGTGTTTTTACAGAAAGCAGCAATGTTACCATGGCAACAATTACAAAAGAGAGGAAATTCTACTTAAAGCTAAAATTCTGTACTCAACTGGCTCCCCCACTACTATATCACACTCTTGCACCTAGAAGTAGGCGCACACGTGGCATGCAGTATAACATGTGATATAACACATGTGGGACGTCGTATACATTTTGCCCTTTAGTGTCATACAGGTTTAGAGGTCTAGAATTAGTAGCATGAATGGGCCCCCTCTTTGTGCAGGAGCAAATGTTTAGATGTTTCATCACGCAAATCATGAGTCCTACCAGTAGTCCCTTGATCACAAAAGTAGCCATCACTGGCCTAACTCATCTGAGTAAGAAATACTCGCTCTGTAGCTAGATGGCCGTTTACTGAGTGCCCTCTAGTGACCAGGGGTCATTTTGCAGGCACCTGCCCCCGTGAGTCCTCTCTTGTGGGCCCCTTAAGGACTCCATACTGTCTCCGTTGTGGCTCACAGCACCCCTACCCAAGGCTCATTTAATATCAAATAAAGTTCACATAGTCCGCCGAGTCCCTAATCATAAAATCATCCAAACAGTCCTCAATGAGCTCCCAAAATAAGATGATGCTCATAACTCCATGGTTCATACTTAGCTCTGGTTCTTCAGTCAGCGCCCAGAGCTCTTTCTCTGGCAGTCTGGTCCACACAAAGCTGCCAGTTCCAGCCCTTTTTTGGCTAGTGCCTGGCTCTGGCTTCCTTATCCTGTCAAAGTCTCCCCTGTTCTGAAGGAGAAGGCAGTCTATATAGTGCCCTCAACCAAGAGCTCCTTCCCAGTTGGCTGGAAGACAGGGGAGCCCTTCATTACAGGACTCCTGATCCCGGGCCCGTAAATGAACAGTGTCCTGGGCTTTTCCTTTCCTCCTCCAACTCCTATTTCCCCAGGACCACTCCCTCTCTTCCCCTACCAGGCCATTTTCTGAGCCTTTGTTTATTCTAACACCCTGAAATGGGGGTCTTCTGTCCCACTTTATTCTTCAAGGGCTGGTACACCCCTTTGCACAGATGAACTACAAATTTGCAGAATTCCATTTCTTTATCCTACAAATTAAATCATCTTATGTGGATATTTCAGCTATATCCCACCCACAAAACCATCCTTCTATGGTCCTGCGGTCAAGGTCCTAACTATGACTCTGGAGACCTGTGTTCAAATCTTATCTCTGCTGGAGACCTCCTGTGTGACCATAGGTAAATCGCTTAATATGCCTTCCTGACTCAAGTCCCCATCTGTAGACTAGGGAAAATACTTAATTCTACTAATCTTTATCTGTCTTTTCTATTTAGATTGTAAACAGCTTGGGGCATGGACTGTCTCTTAAGTGTATATAAAGTGACCCCCAATTTCAGCTGGGGATTGTAGGCACAACTGCAATGTACAGAATAATTTTCACATTCTGAAAATAAAGCCTAGCACAAAGAAGGCTGAAAAATGACAAAAAAACCCATACAGGTTTTATTTATTTTTTAAGAGTCCCTTTTCCTATAATTGCCTGTCCATAACTGAGAGATAGGCAAAAATCAGACTTTACTTTTACTGTTATTTGTGATATCGTTATCTTTGGAAGAGTCTTTGAAGCAACACAAACCAACCCTCTGGTTGTGGAATGAACTGAGGAGTAGGGTGCATTCTGTCAGGTGAACAACACAAAATCCAGGGCAACAACTGGATACCTGTGCTTGACTGCCAGGGAACTGCCAATCCATCTGGAATAGGGACAAACCAACAACCCCACTGAATTTCAACAGGAATTAGGCACCTAACTCCCTTAGTTTCCTTCAAAACTCCCAGCCATTAATAGAACTTATCTTTACTGCTACCAGTATCATTTTAACACATTCAATTAATTATCTGTAATCTCTCCATGACGGAGTGATAGATTTTTTTAAAATTAACATAGAACTTTGCAGATAACTGTATAAGTTTTCAGGTACTTGTAGCTTGCATTTTGAAGTCAAAACTTCCTGATCCTGTTATTCGGTATTAAATCTATAGTGCTTCAATTTTCTGATTTCACCTGCTTTTCCTCCTCCTGCTCTTTCACCTCCATTCCAACTTAAGTGTTAGAATAGCGACCCGCTTGGAAAACACTCTATAATTCTGATGTTCATGACACTGTAAATACACCCAAGGGAAAACCTAGGTATCGTCCCTAACAAAAGGCAATTCAGTGCACACAGCGAAAGCCAGCTGGCTCAATAAGGTAATATATTGAGACCACACCGAATATATCATGAAAAAGAACACCGATCAAAACTAAAGCAGATGATGAGAGATGCTAGTAACCCACAGTCCCGGGTCTGAAATAATTACGTACAATATTTAGATCAACCGTATGAACACAGCCACACTGCATGAGCTGTACTGCAGCACATATTCAGCACAGACGAATAACAAACTGTAGTCTAGTGAGAAAATATTTTTCAGAAATTATTTTCACTACAGAAGAAAGGTGGGACCCCCCTTTTCTTTTTCTGACAGGCAAAAGCTTTACTTCTCCAATATAACACAACCTCGGCTTGCTATTTAGCAAACTGCATTCAGAGGTTGTTCCTCTGTGACCTCATTAATCTCCATGGAAACCTGCTGAGACTGACCGCTGGCCTGAAATAAGAAAAGGAGGACTTGTGGCACCTTAGAGACTAACCAATTTATTTGAGCATAAGCTTTCGTGAGCTACAGCTCACTTCATCGGATGCATACTGTGGAAACTGCAGAAGACATTATATACACAGAGACCATGAAACAATACCTCCTCTCACCCCACTCTCTCTGAAATCTGTGGCCTGAAATAGGTACTGTCATCTCAGATCAACTCAAAAGAAGTACAGGAAAAGACCTTTTATCTTCCAGCTATACATTGCTGCCGAGAGATTTGAACTTCCCTAGACTAAGGTACCAACTTTGAAAAACAAAAGGATCCTTAGAATTCATGAGTAGTGTGGGCTAGAAGAAAGATGTTTGCATTAGTATAGTCTACTATCCATTTGTGTAGCATTATATCATTGCAGGAAGCCAGCTGGGGAGAACAATAAAGAGTTTACTAATCCTTACTTTCAGGTGTCATCAGGGAACACCCCTCTTCAGTGGAGTGCAACCAGGTGGAGCATGCTTTTTTCCCTTTGCCATGCCAACGCAGCCACTCATCATGACTAAGCTCCCTGCTCTGGAGTCAAGGTATCTACTCTATTAGAGATGTTTTACCTAGCAAATAGATCTATCCCCAAATGGGTCTGTTTCATGCTGAGTTAAACTGAGAGGGTAACAGACCAAAAAAAAAAAAAAAATAGAGTGAAGGTCATGAACTCTGCCTTTTGGTTTTTTTTGTTTTTTTTTTTGCAAGCAGCCTAACAAACTGTTAGGTTTCTATAATGAAATTATATTTACACACACACACAAATGTGAATTAATCTGCCTTCTTAAAGACAAGTTTTAAAAAATGATTATACATTAAGAATTAGATCTCTCTGACATTTGTATGGATGCAAATGGTATGTAATATTGAATAAACCTCCATCGCTGAATTTTATTCAGTGGCTGTTATGAATTTCCACTGATAAGTAGCATAAAATTGACAATTCTTTCAAGAGGTGTAAAAGAAAAGAAGTGGGCAGATATTTTTAATAACTTACAGAGGTGGGGTATGCACTGTTGTAGTTGTTTTGGTCCCAGGATATTAGAGAGACAAGGTGGGTGAAGTAATACTTTTTATTGCACCAACTTCTGTCGGTGAGAGAGACAAGCTTTCAAGCTCACACAGAGCTCTTCTGCAGATCTAGTAATAGAAGTGTAGTGTTGACTTTAGCTGCACTGATTCATTTGTTTTTAGCAGCACAGAGAGGTACACAAAGAAATATAGGACCCAATTCTGCAAATATAGGACTCACTTTCAACTAGCAAAGGGGTGGGCAAACTTTTTGGTCCGAGGACCACATCTGGGTATGGAAATTGTGTGGCGGGCCATGAATGCTCACAAAATTGGGGGTTGGGATGTGGGAGGGGGTGAGGGCTCCGGCTGGGGGTGCAGGCTCTGGTGTGGGGCCAGAAATAAGGAGTTTGGGCTGTGGGAGGGGACTCCGGGCTGGGACCGAGGGGTTTGGAAGGTGGGAGAGGGATCAAGGCTGGGGCAGGGGGTTGGGGTGTGGGAGGGGATCAGGGGTACAGGCTCTGGGCAGCGCTTACCTAAGGCAGCTCCCGGAAGCAGCAGTATGTGCTGCCTCCAGCTCCTATGTGGAGGCGCGGCCAGGCGGCTCTGCATGGTGCCCCATCCGCAGGAGCTGCCCCTGCAGCTCCCATTGGCCACGGTTCCCAGCCAATGGGGGGTGCGGGGGCCACGCTTGGGGCGGGGGCAGCGTGTGGAGCCCCCTGGCTGCCCCTACGTGTAGGAGCCAGAGGAGGGACATCCCGCTGCTTCCGAGAGCTGTGCGGACACATGGCATGCACGGAGCGGGGCAAACCCCCAACCCTGCTCCCCAGCTGGAGTGCCAGAATGCGGCAAGCCCCAGACCTTGCTCCCTGGCAGAAGCTAGAAGGCCAGATTAGGCCCCTGGGCTCTAGTTTGCCCACCCCTGGACTAGCACTTCTCAGGATCAGGCCCTTAATTACTCAGGGCCACTCCTACACATGCTATCTTGCACAAATCATCCCACTGAAGCTTAGATCATAAGCATTTTAGGCTGGAACCATATTTTGTTCTGCTTGTACAGTGCCTAGCACAGTGTGGTCCTGGTCCATTACTGGGGCTACTACAATATAATAAAATAATTATTATTCATGTCACCAAGGCTCATAGGATCAGGACCCTATGCATATGTAAAACTTTGTTTGCTAACAACATTCAGGGCATGCTGCAAGGCTCAGCTTGTCTTCCTCACCGCTAAGGAGCTGGTTGGTAGACAGAGCTGAGTGGCTGCCATATGCGACTTTGATGTGGGGGTTAATTAACTTGCTATTTTATGATGCCACTCTGCTATATGAATTGATCCGACTGATAGGTCCACTTGTTTATGAGTGTATTTTTAAAGAGATTGTCTAGGATTTCCAAGATCATTTTAATAAATGAAATTGTTTTAATTGCAGAGAAATAAAAATCCACATAAATTACAAATTCAAATGCACATTTATTAATGTTAATATAAATTACAGATGTGTTTCTTATAAAATACAGAGGCCTTGTTCCTGCAAACTCTTCCATGGTCTACCGCAGGGAGTGGGGCTGGAGGCCACCTGGGGCCCAATTAACATTAAGTACTAGCCAAAGTTCTTTGCATATAAAATAAATTTTAGGTCCTTTGCATGGCCACTCCCAAACTTTAATGAGCAGAAAGGAAGCAGGATGTGGGACTGGTTTGTTGTTAGCAAACAAAGTTTTAAACAGCCCGAACCCCGCGAGCCCGAGTCAGCTGACACGGGCCAGCCACGAGCGTTTAATTTCAGTGTAAACATGCCCCATGAACTGGGTGACATGTTATGGGTTGAGTTAAAACCCCATTGAGATTGGTAAGTGTGAACTAACCCTTCAATTAAAGTAGGTGTAAACATAAGCACCATCTTAGGCCTGGTCTACACTAGGAAATTAGGTCGGTATAACTACATCGCTCAGGAGTGTGAAAAATCCACATATCGGAGCAATGCTGTCTACACCTAATGCCCGGTGTAGACAGCACTAAGCCAACACGAGAATTCTCCCGTCGACCTAGCTAGCACCTCTCCAGAAAGTGGATTACCTACGCCCGCGGGGGAACCTTTCCAGTCAGTGTGGGTAGCGTCTTCACTGAAGCGCGGCAGCTGCGCTGCTGCAGCCTTTTAAGTGTAGACGAGCCCTAAAACAACAAGGAGAACGTGAACCTACGCAGCAGCTTTTGGCTAAGTATTGTTTTGGGTAAGGGTGTGTGTGTGAGAAGAGAGATCACACAGAAACCGAGGGGAGACAAAAAGATGGAAGGGCAGCCTGAAGAGCTCTGAAAGAAACCTTGGGATAGGTTTTTGGGTTGGGGATGGAGGCTGGAAAAAAACTGCTCTGGTTGCTGTGAGCTAAAGAAGCTGTTTCCTGCCACTTGATTCTTCCTGTGTTCAGAGACACATAGGGGGTCCAGAGAGCAAGTGTGAAAAATCGGGACAGGGTGTAGGAGGTAACAGGTGCCTATATAAGACAAAGCCCCAAATATCGGGACATCAGGTCACCCTAGAGACACAGGACTTCGTACAGTCTTTGTAAATGAACCAAACTGCATCAAAGAAATACCTGAATACCACCAATTTCTACAGCCAACTAGAATGCCCACAGAGCCCCAAACTTGGACTGGCCGCACACATCAAAAAAGGGAAACAACAACAACATAGGTTAGCCAATTATCAGTACTGAGCCAGACTCTGTCCTCAGATACACATGTAATAACCACACTGATGACAGGGGAATTGCAGGTGTGTATCCATGGGCAGGAGTTAGCCCACTGTCCTGCTTTCTATCTATAGACTTTTTTCCCCCCCAAAAGTGCTCATTATTTTTACGATAGCCGCACGTAGCCAAGCCATGGGAACACACTGTCTCGAACACTTGTCAAGAGTACAAAAACCTGCAGCCAGAAGTGACTCGGTACATTAGATTAGAGCTACTGAAATAAGATGCCTCATGAGGCTTTCCTCAAACTCTGCAAATTTGGCCCACTTTAAACCACCTTTCCTGTGGCTATTACCTCCGGCTAGAAGAAACTGTGATGCAGCCAATGCCTTGGTAATTCCATAGTTAGCTGGAAGGAGCAAAACATTGGATCCTTCTCCCCCGTGAGATTTTGTAAAGTACTTAGCCATCACCGGCTCTGCAACTAGAATCCCAACCACTGCTTGAAGCTGCGTATATCAAGGTCTAGTGGCGCGGGGGCGGAGGGGGGGGGCGGTGGGAGGACAAGAAAGACAGAAAGAAAGACAGAAAGGTTTAGAAGTAGTTATAACAAGCTACGTTACCAGGCAGCATCTCCCAACCACCACCTTAAGAAAATGGCACACCTGTTTTTGCTTTAGAACAATGAACCATTCCAAACTGAAGCCAAGGCGGGGGGGGGAAGGAATCTTCCAAACCTCTGATCATTTGTAAAAGAGACTCAAGGTCCTAGCCTCAGGGCTAAGGAAAGCAAAATATCACAGTAAGGTGATAAATTCAGTCTTCCTAAGCAAAGGCACAGGCTGTATCAACATCCTGACAGCTCTTGGTAGGCAATCCATGCTGTAACACTGATAATGTATCACAGAGTCATTCATTCATTGCCTTCAATTTACAGCGTGGCGGTTAACAAGCAAAAGAGCATCAGGCATAGAACAGCTGAACTTAAACCTTTTAAACAAACTAAGCAATAAACCTGTGTGCAAAGGCTTCCTGTAATAACATCAGCCCTAAATATCTGTCATTGCTTCTAATATTTTCATCGACCTAATTATTCTGCTAAACAGGTCTCAGCTGTGATGCAATGTTGTGTATTTGATTCCTAGTTACTAGTTCCCTACTGCAAGGAGTGAGTCTCCTTGGCAGGTTTTTACACTTTGAAGGTGCTGCTGTCAGTGACAAAAGCCTATCTGAACACAGGGGATGTTCAAACAGGGTGTCACGTTAAGAAATTAGAGAGAGTGTAAAAATGTCAAAACCAGCTACTTCCTTCTCAGTAATGGTGATTCCGAGATTGCATACACAGGCTATTAAATTTGGTCCTCCTGGGTCCCAAAACATTGTTAAAGGGATAGCACTGGATTCAGACACACTTTACATTTCTATTTCTTAGAAATAGTTTCTATTTTAAAAAATTAGTCAAATAGAATCACTTTTGATAATCTGAATTTTAAATAATTAGGGTCAAATTCTGATCTAAGAACCACACGCACACACAAGCCAGTAATAACAAGCAGCATTTATCTACCTATGCACCTAAAAAAATGCTCCAGAAAGCATTATATCTGCCTAGTTTTCTTCTTCAATGGTAACCTTGCTTCTGACTCCTTTCTTTCTCCTTGCTGTGACTTGCCTATTTCAACACTATTTAGAACTCCATAGAGAATGGCAGTTTGTTCTTTATATCCGCCTGCTTTTCTGAGCTTCTGCAATTTGTTTGCAAACCTTAACATAGGTTATTGTGCATCTTCCCAGTCTCTTCTGATGAGGAGGCGATGTTAAAATTGGAGATATTTACAAAAGTCTTATCTTTGAAGGTGAAAGTGTTAGAGGAGTTATTCAAACAATTTCAGGTTTCCAATCTCATAAGAGATTATGTAGATAAATCTAGTCTATTCAATTGCTATATAGTTATGGCCTTCAGAAATATTTACTAGATGAGGGGGGAAAAACCCCACTTCTTTTAATTTCCAAACAGTCACAGAGGAAAGTTTTCAAAATTTGGCTGGAATTGAAAGTCAGTGAGACTTAAATTCACTTAGGTACTTCTGAGAGAGAGGGAAGAGCATCTTCACAAGCAGGCTGGCTAACCTAGTGAGGAGGGCTTTAAACTAGGTTCACCGGGGGAAGGAGACCAAAGCCCTGAGGTAAGTGGGGAAGTGGGATACCGAGAGGAAACACGAGCAGGACAGCACGAGAGGGGAGGGCCCCTGCTTCATACTGAGAAAGCAGGACAAACAGCAAGTTATCTCAAGTGCCTATATACAAATGCAAGAAGCCTGGGAAACAAGCAGGGAGAACTGGAAGTCCTGGCACAGTCAAGGAATTGTGATTGGAATAACAGAGACTTGGTGGGATAACTCACATGACTGGAGTACTGTAATGAATGGATATAAACTGTTCAGGAAGGACAGGCAGGGCAGAAAAGGTGGGGGAGTTGCATTGTATGTAAGAGAGCAGTATGACTGCTCAGAGCTCCGGTATGAAACTGCAGAAAAACCTGAGAGTCTCTGGATTAAGTTTAGAAGTGTGAGCAACAAGGGTGATATCGCGGTGGGAGTCTGTTATAGACCACCGGACCAGGGGGATGAGGTGGACAAGGCTTTCTTCCGGCAACTAACGGAAGTTACTAGATCGCAGGCTCTGGTTCTCATGGGAGACTTCAATCACCCTGATATCTGCTGGGAGAGCAATACAGCAGTGCACAGACAATCCAGGAAGTTTTTGGAAAGTGTAGGGGACAATTTCCTGGTGCAAGTGCTGGAGGAACCAACTAGGGGCAGACCTCTTCTTGACCTGCTGCTCACAAACCGGGAAGAATTAGTAGGGGAAGCTAAAGTGGATGGGAACCTGGGAGGCAGTGACCATGAGATGGTCGAGTTCAGGATCCTGACACAGGAAAGAAAGGAGAGCAGCAAGATACGGACCCTGGACTTCAGAAAAGCAGACTTTGACTCCCTCAGGGAACTGATGGGCAGGATCCCCTGGGAGAATAACATGAAGGAGAAAGGTTTCAGAGTAACAGCCGTGTTAGTCTGTATTCGCAAAAAGAAAAGGAGTACTTGTGGCACCTTAGAGACTAACCAATTTATCTGAGCATAAGCTTTCGTGAGCTACAGCTCACTTCATCGGATGCTTATGCTCAAATAAATTGGTTAGTCTCTAAGGTGCCACAAGTATTCCTTTTCTTTTTATGAAGGAGAAAGGAGGCCGGGAGAGCTGACTGTATTTTAAAGAATCCTTATTGAGGTTACAGGGACATACCATCCCGATGTGTAGAAAGAATAGTAAATATGGCAGGCGACCAGCTTGGCTTAACAGTGAAATCCTTGCTGATCTTAAACACAAAGAAGAAGCTTACAAGAAGTGGAAGATTGGACAAATGACCACGGAAGAGTATAAAAATATTGCTCGGGCATGCAGGAGTGAAATCAGGAAGGTCAAATCACACTTGGAGTTGCAGCTAGCAAGAGATGTTAAGAGTAACAAGAAGGGTTTCTTCAGGTATGTTAGCAACAACAAGAAAGTCAAGGAAAGTGTGGGCCCCTTACTGAATGAGGGAGGCAACCTAGTGACAGAGGATGTGGAAAAAGCTAATGTACTCAATGCTTTTTTTGCCTCTGTCTTCACGAACAAGGTCAGCTCCCAGACTACTGCACTGGGCAGCACAGCATGGGGAGGAGGTCACCAGCCCTCTGTGGAGAAAGAAGTGGTTCGGGACTATTTAGAAAAGCAGGACGAGCACAAGTCCATGGGGCCGGATGCGCTGCATCCGAGAGTGCTAAAGGAGTTGGCGGATGTGATCGCAGAGCCATTGGCCATTATCTTTGAAAACTCATGGCGATGGGGGGAGGTCCTGGATGACTGGAAAAGGCTAATATAGTGCCCATCTTTAAAAAAAGGGAAGGAGGAGGATCCTGGGAACTACAGGCCAGTCAGCCTCACCTCAGTCCCTGGAAAAATCATGGAGCAGGTCCTCAAGGAATCAATTCTGAAGCACTTAGAGGAGAGGAAAGTGATCAGGAACAGTCAGCATGGATTCACCAAGGGCAAGTCATGCCTGACTAATCTAACTGCCTTCAATGACGATATAACTGGCTCTGTGGATGAGGGGAAAGCAGTGGATGTGTTGTTTCTTGACTTTAGCAAAGCTTTTGACACGGTCTCCCACAGTATTCTTGTCAGCAAGTTAAAGTAGTATGGGCTGGATGAATGGACTATAAGGTGGACAGAAAGCTGGCTAGATTGTCGGGCTCAACAGGTAGTGATCAATGGCTCCATGTCTAGTTGGCAGCTGGTATCAAGTGGAGTGCCCCAAGGGTCGGTCCTGGGGCCGGTTTTGTTCAATATCTTCATTAATGATCTGGAAGATGGTGTGGATTGCACCCTCAGCAAATTTGCAGATGACACTAAACTGGGAGGAGAGGTAGATACGCTGGAGGGCTAGGATACAGAGGGACCTAGACAAATTAGAGGATTGGGCCAAAAGAAATCTGATGAGGTTCAACAAGGACAAGTGCAGAGTCCTGCACTTAGGACGGAAGAATCCCATGCACTGCTACAGACTAAGGACCGAATGGCTAGGCAGCAGTTCTGCAGAGAAGGACCTAGGGGTGACAGTGGACGAGAAGCTGGATATGAGTCAACAGTGTGCCACTGTTGCCAAGAAGGCCAATGGCATTTTGGGATGTATAAGTAGGGGCACTGCCAGCAGATCGAGGGACGTGATCGTTCCCCTCTATTCGACATTGGTGGGGCCTCATCTGGAGTACTGTGTCCAGTTTTGGGCCCCACACTACAAGAAGGATGTGGAAAAATTGGAAAGCCTCCAGAAGAGGGCAACAAAAATGATTAGGGGACTGGAACACATGACTTATGAGGAGAGGCTGAGGGAACTGGGATTGTTTAGTCTGCAGAAGAGAAGAATGAGGGGGGATTTGATAGCTGCTTTCAACTACCTGAAAGGGGGTTCCAAAGAGGATGGATCTAGACTGTTCTCAGTGGCAGCAGATGACAGAACAAGGAGTAATGGTCTCAAGTTGCAGTGGGGGAGGTTTAGGTTGGATATTAGGAAAAACTTTTTCACTAGGAGGGTGGTGAAACACTGGAATGCGTTACCTAGAGAGGTGGTGGAATCTCCTTCCTTAGAAGTCTTTAAGGTCAGGCTTGACAAAGCCCTGGCTGAGATGATTTAGTTGGGGATTGGTCCTGCTTTGAGCAGGGGTTGGACTAGATGACCTCCTGAGGTCCCTTCCAACCCTGATATTCTATGATTCTATGATATGAAAGTGTTATTCATAGAGCTGCGGATCCACACGAAAACCAAATAACTCTGGCAGTATCAGAAGTAGGTACTGGAAAAGGAACAAAAATTCTGAGTGGATATTAATTAGTGCAATATGGTGTAGAGGGGGGGAAGAGAGGGGAGGGGTAGTGATTAGAAGAGAACACTGGTCATTTGGATTCTTGTTTTTTTTCCTAGTTCTATCACGTGGACTTGATGTGTGATCTTGAACATGTCTAGTTAGATTGCAGGCTCTCCAGGGCAAGGATCGTGAATTCCTATTTGTTCATATAGAGGGAGTGCACTGTGGGTGTTGATGAAAGCAAATAATTAGTAATAATAATAAAGGACTAATATGACAGATGCTATTGATTGTCACTTGTGTAGGAGAAACTGCAACCCACTGCTACAGATTATGCTCTAACACTGCCATTTGAAAAACTGAAATCAACATTTAATAATTGTCATTTATTAGAAACTCATCAAAATGCAAAGTCCCACCTGATTCAAAATGTTAGAATATTACAATACACAGAAATGCAGCACAATCACATTGGAAAACCTAAGTGCCACTAAGAATGTGAATGCAAGTGTATACATTTTGCCTTGAAACGGCAATCAGCATGTTTTTTCTTCTTACCTCCCCCCACCCTTCCCCATTATTCTGGCATTCCTGGGTATCTGTGCATTTTGTTAACCTTCAAAATGCTATAGCAAAATTATCAGTCACATACAACACCAATGATTCTGAGAGGTAATCTGGATGGACAGGCTGGAGTGGTGCGTTTTCTACTCAGTAAAGATAAGGAATAGCAAGCACATGGGCATTCAGCAAGCAGTACTGCCCGTCTCATCTGCTCTCCGTCATTTAAACAATGAGAACACCCTGGATTCCAGTGAAGGTCACTGTTCCATTAGAGCCTCATTCATTGCTATTCACATGGTTTCTGGAAGGGGTATTTTTCGTCAGACCCTATAAGAATTCAAAGAAAGACTGTGGCTGCTGTTCCTCAGTGGCTGGGCCATTGCTGGCTACTTTATCTCTTGGAATTAATTCATCCATTCACAACTTCTGTGAGAATAACGATTTGTTGCATGCAAAGCACCGCAGCCCCAGCTGTCTTTCCAGGAAAGGGATATATTTCTTCAACCCCTCCCCATCCCTGATTTAAGTGCCGAGTATCTCTTGCACTGTTTGGAGGACGTGGGTGGAAAAGACGAGGAGACAGGCAATACGGTGGGTTGTTATTTTCTGGTAGATACGTCGCAGGGGACGTGAAATGAGAGGGATTTGGTACTGGGATACTTGTGTGGCCAACAATTTTGTGGGTGTGGGAAGGGGGTCTTATTCTATTAGCTTCCCTCCTTCAATGCCTCTTTTCCAGAGCTTCCAACTTTGTCTGGAGTCTCCAGCACAACACGGGTGGCAGGAAGCCATATTTAGGACCATCGCCACCACCAGGACAGGAGTCAGAGATTTGTTAGGCTGGTTCGGAGCCAGCGGAGATGGGTCCATTTGGCCCAGGGTTCTGATAGGACTAATCAGTCCATTCTAGAGTGTTTAGGCAGAGTAGGCATCTCCTGGGGGCGAGAGTGTCTGAGTGTGAGGGCTGTGGTGGTGATTACTGAGGCTCTTCCTAATTTTACTAGATTAATCAGGACGAAACTCGACAATTTCATGAGTGGGTTGGGTTTATAGGGCACTTGGCCACTCAGCGTGTGGAGAGAGATCCAGGTAGGGTTTGGGAACCATCGGGAAAGGTGGCTGATTGTTTTTTAATATCCTCGATTTCTTTTCCCCCTGGAGAGGGACGCTCAGAGGTAATAAATGGGATTTATACCTTGTCCTGGGAGACTTTTCCTGGGCAGGCAGCTGTTCCCCTGCAATAGATACTGAAAGGTGACTGAGCAGGTTGAGTAATGCTGCTGTGAGATAAGGTCACAGCAGACCAAAGAGATCTCTCTGGGTGCTCGAAATCTCTGCTTCCTGTTGCAACAGGCATGGAGAGACTAGGCAATTTGAGCTCTTCCAGACACAGGCCAAGAAGTCAACATTTATTAGTCCCATAGGTTTCTCATCCTGGCAGTTCCATGATGTTCATTGCGGGGTCACTGGTTAATAAAGTCACAACCACCCCTTTAACTATGGATTTTGTTTGTCTCCGCGAGAACTGGATGGATGATTTGGCTGGGCCTTTGTTAGCTCAGGTACTCAGGTCAGTATGAACCGAGAGAAAGCTGGACGGGTGCCCTAGCTGTGTTGTATGCCGATTTATTGAGGGGTCGTGCCCTGCCTTTGTTACGGCAGTTTGCAAACAGAGTGCTTTTCATTTCTCAATGGCTCCACAAGCAGCACTGGTGCCCAGAAGAATACTTTTTCATTGGCTACACAATTAAACCTCTCTCTCCAAGGTGGTCATCCACACCATCACGACCTTCTGACTACTGGCATGAGATTTCCTCAGGTCTGGCCGGGCCAGCTAATCTAACTTCTGCTGCTGCAGAATGCAGTTGCCCACCTGCTCATCAGCATCAACCATAGGGAATAACATTTGCAATGGCTACCTATTCACTTCCCGGTGCAATTCAAGCTATTAGCATTGTCTTATAAAGCTCTGTATGATCTGAGTCCTGACTACGTGGAAACCGCCTCTGTCTCAATTCACTGATCCTTTCATTCAGTTCTACATACAATCTCCATATAATAGGATCTATGTGAAGCCAAGTACATATTCAGCTACACACAATCATTATTCCAGAACAAAAGGTGATATGTCAAACCATAAGTTTAAACTTCTACAGAAAACAAAAAGCAAAAAAAAGCCATTAACCTTGCATTTGCAACTGCTAGTCAGTTATCATTGCTAGCCTACAAGCAGGTAACTTACCCAAGTAGCTCTCGATTGGCTGGCTAAACAGCTGGACAGATTAGACAGATGTGCTGGGAAAGTCTTCCTTCTGTAAAATAATAAAACAGATCAATAAGGCTGGTGCCATCTACTGAAATCTCCTATTGGAAAAACATCCCTTTGAAAGTCCAGAAATGTATGGTATCAAGAGAAACATTTAAAAACAAGCTTTGGTTATGCCTTTGTTAAATCATGGGAAAGTAACAGCTATATGTCTCCTAATGGAAAAGAGACAAATCACAACTGATAGCGTTAGAAGCTATGGATCACACACACCATTTCCCACTGCACTGAGCCAGGATAGATTTCAACATTAGTAAAGCATCCTAAATAATTAATAAAGATCAGAAAGCAGCACTTGAATAACACTGCCATATCTGTAATCTTTCCAGAATAAATGTTAGCTGACTTTAATAGTTTTTGCTGAAAGTTCTTCTTTAGATGAGCACAATAAACTTTAGCAGAGACTTCACCTGAGAATGGCTAATAGACAGCTGGAGTAACAAGGGACCAGTGAACAGTACAAGAGACAGGAGTTATACAAAGTGGAGGAAAGGGCTTTGCCATATTGCATATGGCACTAAATACCCAGCCTGCCATGGGGCCACGTTTCATTGCACATACAGGCTGTGGCACTTGAAAGAGTCAAGGCAGCATATTACTTATATGTTATTTGTAATAAGACAACAGATGGATATGGACAGACAGAGAGAGGAGTACAAGGAAACAGTACTGGTTGGCATAGAATCATAGAAGATTAGGGTAGGAAGAGACGTCAGGAGGTCATCTGGTCCAAGCCCCTGCTCAAAGCAGGACCAACCCCAACTAAATCATAGCATGATAGGCTGTGGTCTCAGCATACCGGCAGCCTAACTGTGGGCAAGTTTTTTTGTAGGCATCCCAGCAAAGGAGAGTTTGAAATGGATTAATGAGGTAGCTTTGCGGATGCTTATGGGGAGCTCCTCCCAGGCATGAGGGGCAGCCTGGGAGAACGGTGCTTGTTTGAAGGTTGCATTTGTCAAGGCCAGAAAAGAGAACGTTACGGTAATCGAGATGCGAGACGATGAGAGCCTGGATGAGCGTTTTAGCTGTATGAATGGAGAGGACAGGCCATCTGGTGGACATGTCATGCAGAAAGAATCTGCCAGATTTAGACATAGCCTGAATGTGAGGATCTAGGTCTGAGTCGAAGATGATTTACAGGTTACAGGCATGAGTGACAGGGAAGATGGTGGTGTTGTCTACAGTGATTGAGGAAGGGCTTAAAGGGGAAGAGCAGGAAGCTCTGTTTTAGCCACATGTATGTGTGCACGGAGCCAAGAACTGGAGAAGGAAAGAGAGAATGAGTTGCACTCAATATACTCATGCTCTGTGATGGCTGAGTAAATCTAGCATTTCAGCAAGATGGCCAAAAATATAGATTCTGGAAATCAAAACATAAAACTCCACTATATGAAATATCAGACACCAACCCACAAAAGAATGGAGAGTGTTGTTTGGTGCCAGCATGGCAGGCATACTCCATCTGGAGTAGGAACTAAAATGATCTGTCATTTCTTCTGGCTTTTTTCATAGAATATCAGGATTGGAAGGGACCTCAGGAGGTAATCTAGTCCAAACCCCTGCTCAAAGCAGGACCAATCCCCAATTTTTGCCCCAGATCCGTCAATGGCCCCCTCAAGGATTGAACTCACAACCCTGGGTTTAGCAGGCCAGTGCTGAAACCACTGAGCTATCCATCCCCCCCTCAAGCCAACAAACATTACCTGTGCCTGATCCAGGTTTATTCTCAGCCAGCTAGCTCTCAGCCAAGAGCCAAGCCCAGCCAGACGGTGGGTAAATTGCATGACTGCACCATTTGCATTTCATTAATGGAGATGCAGAGTTGTCACCCACACACCGAATGTTCCACAGACCACATCACCGCATTGTCTCCCTGACTAGCCTCATAGGGGTTACATACTAGAAACACTTGGAACTCCACACACAGGAGCCCTTGGGCAGATGGACAATTGCTCACACTATACTAACCTCTGGGTTCTCTCAAAAAGAAAGGAATCATTCAAGAGCAGCTCTGTTTACTTCTGCTGGGGAGCCAGTGGTAACAAAAACTGCTGACAGACCTAAAAGAATAAGCATGGAAGCGGATCTCAATCCAAAGAGGGCTCCAGACGCTCTAGTTGCCTCATCACAACTGTGCTGAGAGTTTCCCCCCATAAATGAAAACTAACTTTTCCCTATGGAAAGGGACTGCACAATAATTAGCAAGTCTGTCCATGCCCATAAATTGTTCCTCAATCTGGGACCTAACAACCCTCTGGTAACAGATGCTGACATCACTGGTACCCACATCCAACCCGCATCTGCCCAGGCTCTAGAGGCAGGAAAATCAGCCTCTTGAGAATTCGGGGCAGTGAATGAGAACTGTTTCCAGCTCTCTGCACAGAAAGATCCTAGCAATATACACTGGCTGTAAGGAGGAGTAAAGGAGGGGAAAGCTTGGGTAATCTTTTCCTCATCCCCTGGAAAAAAAAAACTAAGCTCCAACTTCTCAGTAGAAAAAACTGCAACCACCTTTCCCCCTCCCCCCAGCTTTCTGGGAAGGCAGACAATAGAAATGATAGTTTTTGAAGAGTTATCAAAACATAAAGACATATATTTTATGCATCAGGACATAAGCACATTTTTAACAATACTTCTAAATAATTCACTTTAACAATGAGTGATATGGAGGCCTAGCCATGCCCATATGGCGGTAATTGCAATCAGATGCCCAGATAAACCAAGAGGCTGTTTTGTGGCCAGCAAATGGGAATTGCGGCCCATGGTGTGTGCATGCTTGTGGTTAACTATATCATCATGAATTAAAAGTGTGTTATTGATTTGACCAACCATGATGGACCACTAGTATCAGGCATCTGCCTACTGCAGTGAAACTTAATTTATTTGTCTTCCTTTTGTAAATTAGGGATTTTAAGTTTAAGCACCTACAAAACTTCAATAATGCATATAACAGTATGCTGAATGCTGCTGATTGTAATACACATGCCACTACTAAAATAATGTAAGGAATAGTTTGTGCTCATGGAACTATTTTTGGGCCTTACAAACTACTATTGTACATACTAATTATTTGTTAATTGGTAATAATTTATGGCTATTTGTAAATTTCATTATTATGCATTTAAGTGTTTAATATCGGATATGGATTTTTTATATATATTAAGCATTTGAATGTCTATATAGTAAAAAACGTGCAAAAGGGTTAATGGTGTAGTTCAATTAAAAAAAAACCTTGCCGGTTTACCGGAGGACAGAAATTGTCAGACAAGATTAATAACTGATATGCCATGTACTGCATGGCGTAGTTATTTCAGTTTATACTGCGTGCTTTCTGCACACAGCTGTAAGTTCCTTCACAATGCCTAAGTAAATGGACAGACGGACTAAGAACTAATACAAATAAGAAGGGGTTGGGCTGAATGCAATTCACCCATATTTCAACCTGAGAACAGGCCACCTTCCATAGTCACTAATCAAGCCTACAGACTAGAATAAGAGAGAGTCCCTCTTCACTCACGCACCCACCCACCCCCCACATGTAGGGACACTCGATTTGAACAAGGCACTTCCCCCCCACACCAGCCAGTCTCCAACTGACATCCTAAATTTTGGAGCCACACAGCATGGTGAGTATAGGTTCTACTGCTTGGCCACGTCTCCCTCCGACCTCCCTGAACAGGGTTAGAGTTAGCACTAGGTGACACCCTCTGCACTCAGGGAATTTCACTCCTGAGACCTCAAACAAAGAAATGTTTAGATACACATCCAGGATCTTCTCGTTTACAAACGAATGACGGTGCTACCAATCGAGTAGGAATGATAACCAAAAAAGGGGATAAGTAAGCATGCATTCCCTACCTGTCTCTGAATATATGAGTATTAAATTTTAAAAGAAAATAAACAGAGAAAGTAAATGGAGAGTTGCTTAGGTTTTAAGCCACCAAAGACAACATTAAAATCTGTCCGTGGTCTCCACTGTAACTTGTCAGCTGTACAGTATGCTGCAAACTGAAATATATTGTTACTAAGCAAACTACTGGAGGAATTTTTCAGTGGAAGCGCTGCAGAGAAATTCCAGGCAGAGTAGTAAAGCAATTTCTGTAATGATGTGAACATACAATATTGGGATGATTGACTATTTGGAAGATTAATATGGAAGATAGCTTTAATCATAGCTGTGCTGGTACTGGATTTTTTTATTATTATTATTACATTCTTGAAAAATTCTTACAGATCCTGAGGGTTTTCATATGGCCAAAGTGTTTCTAGCCAGGAGAAGTTGTAATATACTGGACTTTAAATCACATCTTTTTAAACCATCTTATCCCTCTCCCCCTCCATCCCCACAACTTTAATTGTAATATGATGTTAGCAGTTGTCATTTCACGAACTGCTGGAGTTAGGGATTAACGCCTTACAGTGTTTAAAAACTGGGATTTCAAAATGCCTTCTAGCAGTAAAAGCATCAATTTCTAAAGAGGTTCACAACAACCGTTATAAAAAATCATGTCCAAATTGAAGTGAAGAAGAAAGATGGTATTTAAAACAATGAAATTTTAATGTCCAGTATCTGGCTACCTGCCAAGACTAGAGATGAATATGATGTGCCAATGGAAATCTAAAAATCCTAGCCATTTGTTGGATATCGGATCTTGCAATTCCCACTGGTCCCTTGGCATTGCTCAGATTTATTGCTATTGGTCCAGAAGTGATGTACGAACTCCTGGACCAAAGGCTAGTTTACTGTTAAATCTCTCGGGTGAAATTCTGGCTTAACTAAAGTCAATAGCAAAACTCCCATTGACTTCAATGGGGTCAGAATTTATACCCTAGTATTTAAATTCAATATGCAATTTCATCCTAACTAGTAACAATATGAGAAGTTTGCATTCTTCACACAAAGCTACTTTCTAGATTGACTGGCTTGACTTTTCTTAGAACATTAACTCTTTGGGCCAGCAATTGTCTCTTACTCGGTGTTTGTATAAAGCCTAGCAGAGTGGAGTCCTGGATCCTGGTTGGTACTTCTGGATGCCCACTGTCAGTAATCCCATTATTCCTCAACTAAACCCAGAGGTTTGATATAGCATCTCCCTGAACACAGCAACCTGACGGAGATTATCTGGCTGTGTCTGAGAATGCTCTATGTTATTTCCCCCGACACACACACACACACACCCCTTCTTTTAGCCTGTCATAATCCAGGAATTATCCGTGCAACAAGTCTCCAGCTGCAAGATGGATCAAATTCCATGTAATCTAAAAATTTGCATGCTGCTTCCTGGCCCAGAAGACTGATTTCTTATCAGCAGAGTACACCGTCTTCAGGAGGAAAGAGCTAAATGAACTGACCCAGAGGTGGGTACGCCATTAGTAGCCTCCTGCGGAGAAGAGAGGAGACCCATAAAACTCCTGCCTCGCAAAGCAGAGTGAGCTCGCAAGAGCTTCCAACCGTTGAGAGAGAGAGAGAGAGAGAGAGAGAGAACTGTGGGATTAAGGGTGCACATTTTGTCAGATATTTTTAAAATATATTTCATATCTTAAAACTTAAGTCCTGGTCTAACAGAAGATCAGGTAGGGGTCACCAATGAAGAGCTGGCTAAAGGAAGTCACTTCTGATTTAAAGAAGGAGAGTGCTTTGGTTGCCTGGCACAGCCTTCAGTTGCAGTTTGCCCTGACTGTCCCGAAAGAGCGGCATTTGGTGCATTATCTGAAAACTCCTCTTTTCCTTTACCCCCCATCCCATCCAGCTCAGCCACAGATTGTCATTCACGACGTCATATCAATCATGAGATTCCTTTGGAGCATGGCACCAGTGAAGAGGGGAATGAGTAAATGAGATGTTTAGTGGCTAGCTCGGTTTTGCTTTTTGCAATTTTGTTTTTAAAACTCCCCCCCCCCCCCCCCCCCCGCAACTTTAGACTATTTATTATTTTACACGTTAAGATGTAAAACGAGAAAAAAAACCTCCAAAACAATGCCTGTATAAGAAAGGTCTTACCTGACCCCACGCTTCCAACCCTATAAGCTTGGTGTATGGCCCAGCAGAAGCTCGTCACGGATGTGGAATCAGCACTTACTGCTAAAGACGGCACTGAATCCATTGGTTGGCTGGTCACATTAAAGGAAGGGTCTAACATTTTAAGGACTGAGGTCATGGCTCTTAAGAATCAGCCTCGAGGCGGCAGGGGTGCAGAGCTGCCACCCCGGGAAGAGCACTGGGAAGATCGTAGCTCAGGTAGAATGTGATTTATGCCTGGGAAGAGGGTGGGGATTAGAATGGAGGAGAATGCTCCTGCCCTTGCACTGAGTTTGTGCACAAATGGAGTGGAGACACAGACCCAACTTCTCTCTGACCCCTTCACAGCATCCCCATACACAGCCACATGTGGAGAAGCAGGGAGCCAGTGAAAATAGATAGGGGCTTCTCATAATCTAACCCCAAATGTTATGACATGGCCTGCAGCTGTCAAATAAGCTAGTTCTCGTATGTGGAACTGAAAGTAAGGGCTAGACTTCCAACTGGTGTGAAGGCAGCAGAATGGCACTGATTTACACCAGCTGAGGCTCTGGCCCTACATTCACAGTGGCAGAAAAATGGCTTAGAACTGCAAAGTGAATATTTAATAGAAATACAAAGTCATGATTGCTGTGATATCATGTTCACATGTGTGCTCTAACGTGTGAAACAACAGACAAAATTATTTAGCACCAAATAAGTGTTTGGGTTTGTTTTTTAAAAGGTATTAGCTGAGAACAGCCAATGTGCTCGTGATGGCATAATATAATCAACAACAAAACAAAATAATCACAAAAAATTAAGATGCATGTTCCACCATTAAATAAATGTCAGACTGAAGGAAGTTTCTTTTTTATAATTTCCTCTACATATTCTTACTCTTTCACCACACAGTTCAGCAACAAAGAATACACTGAGTTGCAAAACCAAAACATTACAGCTTGCCTAGAGAATGAGAAATTCTGAATAGTCATATCTATCTATTCTCTGCTTGTGATGGTGGGAATAAGGGATTTATCATTATGTCTTACATCAGAAACGTCTATTTTTCACTTCAGAATCCAATAAATTACGTACTATTATTTCTTACTTCATTGCAACAAAAGGAAGGCTTTGTTTCTATCATTATTCCTTCTTATATGTAAAAATAATGAAGTCGTAGAGTAACTAATATTTTTCAAGTGAAATTCTGTTTTCCCTCAACTTTATAATACAGTGCTTGGTGACTGATGCATTTATCTATCTACCATTTATACAGATCATATTTTACGAGTATATAATGGTAAACAACAAGAAAATCCCAACAAGAGTTTGTTTTTATTCTCCAGATTGAGACCCAGTTCTCCTGCTTTTACAGTCTGCATAATCTCTTTGTTATTCTTGTCAAGATATAGACAGACTACAGAGACAGCCCCAAACCTGCAAAATGTTTTGATAAAATTTTCAGGTAACATTTAAGCAACAGACACTCCTGTACCGTGCTCAGACTTCGTTAGAATTATGTATTTTTTGTTTGTCAGTTCAGAACATAGGTCTGTAAATATGGATTTATACAAATTATTACTTATATTGATTGCCTTAACAGAGGACAGTAAACAGCTACGTGAACAATGAAACAGCTACGTGACTTGGCATGGCCTCCATATTTTGGAATTGTAACATGAAGAGGTTCACTATCACACAGAGTGTATCCTGGTTTCTGGTTCCCTTTAGCACCTAACCAATGATTTATGAAAAGGCCAGATGCTGACTTCTTTGCAGCTAGTGCGCTGATAAGTCTAAAGCTTTGGTAACATCCCTCATTAAAACGAGTATATCCCGTTGAGATTTGGCTTCCCAGGGCAATGATAGATGTCTACCATGACAACACCATCTGAGATCAAAGACCTAGTACACCATGCTGTGGAGTTGCCTGTCAGCAAGCTGTGATACAAAAAATCTCTGGTGATTTGGACTTGTGCAATAAATGTTCACTTAAGTCACAAAAACATTGTATCATTTTAGATTTTAACTACAGTGATACACCTGTTTATACAATAACATACATGTGGCCCGTAAATACTTATTTAAAGCTTCTTCTACAATTTAATAATGAGACACCCTACCAGATATTTTACAGTCTCTGAATAGTGTAATACAGCCACATTACTGTAATTCTTTTCTTTTAGCCTGAAGAGATTCAATCTTGGAAGGTCCTGAGCACCAGGGCTTTGATCCAGTAAAGCACATGCATAACTTTAAGCACTAAGTAGTCCCATGGATTGTACGCTCAGTCTTTAAAGGGAATGAATAGCAATTATACAGTCATTAGTAGCTCAGTCCAGAAGTAATCATGAATGTGGCATTTTGGTCAAGAGCAGCTAGACTCATAGACTTTAAGGTCAGATGGGACCATCATGATCATCTAGTCAGACCTCCTGCACACTGCAGGCCACAGAACCTCGCTCACTACTCCTGTAATAGACCCCTAACCTCTGGTTGAGTTACTGAAGTCCTCAAATCATGGTTTAAAGATTTCAAGTTACAGAGAATCCACCACTTACAGTAATTTAAATCTGCAAGGTCACCCATGCCCCATGCTGCAGAGGAAGGCGAAAAACCTTCAGGGTCTCTGCCAATCTGATCCAGGGGAAAATTCCTTCCCGACACCAAATATAATGAACAATTAGACCCTGAGGATGTGGGAAAAACCCAGCAGACAGACACCTGGGAAAGAATTCTCCGTAGTAACTCAGAGCCCTCGCCATCTAGTGTCCCATCACCAGCTGTTGGAGATATTTACTGCTAATAGCCACAGATTGGCTACATGCCATTTTAAGTAGTCCCATCATACCAGGCACCCCCTCCCCCCAACTTATCAGCATGGAGCAACTGGAAATTTTACCGATGTAAAATTTTACCCATGGATCAGTCATGCAAGTTGAGGTTGGGGCACACCTCGGTGAGAGCGCTTTTTTGATGGTCCATCCTTGGGGCTGACTGATGGAACCTGAACATCCAGACAGTTCTGAGGGAGAATATGCTCCTCTAACAGAACTCTCTGTTGATGTCTTTTTATGCTACACTTTCAATGAAGAGGCCTGTAAATGTCCTCTTTTTCCCAGTTCCTTCCTCACAGGTCACCACCATGGGTTACAGAAAATGCACGAGGGATGAGGGGTAGAGCTCCTGTGGCAGAAATTTCCCATCAAATCTGAAGAAGTGTGTCATATATTATTTTTAAATCCTACAGCTGAACAGGTGGCAAGGAAGAGTTCCTTAGCTGCCATCCTAGCATCTGCTGAATCTCAATCAGCAGATGTGGTCCAAGGAGTGGACCGCCTGACTGATCCAGGTTATAACACCCACCAGGTGAAAGAAAGACGCTCCTAATGTGTTGATATTACATGCTTTTTTTCCCAGAAACTCAATTATAGATTCAAGTATCAGAGGGGCAGCCGTGTTAGTCTGTATCCACAAAAACAATGGAGGAGTCCAGTGGCACCTTAAAGACTAACAGATTTATTTGGGCATAAGGTTTCGTGGGTAAAAAACCCACTTCTTCAGAGGCATCTGGTGTGGTGCTCTCCACCTCCACGAGAGAATTTACTCATCACACGAAGTCAATTGGAATTTTGCCGCTGACTTCACACCTGAGTGTGAGTTTCCCTGTTTTTATTCCTATTCCAAGTCTACAAGTGTAGGATGTCTCTAAAACCAACCAGCATTCATGTTACCATCTATCACTTTTTGTACTGTCCACCATGCTATTTATTTAAATGGCATTGTCTTTGGAAGCTATACACGAAACTATGACAAAATGTTTTCACATGTACTTGGGATGGCAGTATTTTTGCACCTGAAGCCTTTTTATGAATAAGAGTTCAGTACATAAATCAATGTATATCACATACATACCCATGAAAAAAATATATAATTTCACTATAGTCAGTGGTAACCAACTCTGATTAAAACTGAAACAGACTGTTTGAAGAAACTGATGACTCAAGACCATATTCTACGTATGAAATAGCCAGTGACATTTTATGCAAAGATCAAAGGTAGAATAAAGTTCTAGTATCATCGTTTGTCCATGACATAACACGTTTTCCATATCGGCATTAAGATCTAATTTTGAAAAGGTCTTAGCTTCACTGAATTTGCTGGGGATGTCGTCATAGAATCATAGGATTGGAAGGGACCTCAAGAGGTCATCTAGTCCAACCCCCTGCTCAAAGCAGGACCAATCCCCAATTTTTGCCCCAGATTCCTAAATGGCCCCCTCAAGGATTAAACTCACAACCCTGGGTTTAGCAGGCCAATGCTCAAACCACTGAGCTATCCCTCCCCCAAGAGGTTCTATGTCACTGCACAGAACCTACAGGCATGCACATGAATGAATTAAAATAGTACACAACGGAAAATAAATATCAAGTAAAATAAGGAAGATGACTACTGTAGATTGCGCTAAGAGATTAATGTGTAAATGGCCAAATACACACAGTAACCACATGGCCTAAATGTACTGCCTATACCGGCAAAAATTGGATTAATTCAATGGGAGAGTTTTGCCCAAACAGAGACTTAAAGATTGGGCTCTCTATTAAAATGACGAATGTTATTCAGCAGCTAAATGGTCTAACGAATTTTTAATCAATGAATTAAATCACATTTAAATCTTATGTTTATCTTATTTCCGTTTGTAACCATTATCACTAAATGTCATCAAAAACTTTATGGAGGTTTGCTGTTTATTATTACTTTCCCTACAAACTCACACATTAGTGCCGAGGTGCTGGAACTAGGGGTGCTACTGCACCCCCTGGCTTGACGGGGTTTCCGTCATACACCCCTGTCTTAGTGCACACTGTGCAGCTATTGCAGTTGTGAAGTGTAAGACTATAAGAGCACCTGGCATGGTAGCAGTGATGGAGATCATGAAAGCATTCTGAACTGCCCTATTTAAAAAATGAGCTGATGCTACATGGAGGTTACTTACTGTAACTGGAGGTTCTTAGAGACTTGTGGTCCCTGCCTGTATTCCACAGTTGGATTCACATGCGCAGCATGTGCCCAAGTTGGGCATTTCAACACAGTAGTGTACGTTGACCCACACATGCACACAGCAGCTCTCATCATGCACCCGACTGAGGGTATCAGAGGCAGTGCAGGTTGACACCACTCCAGTTAGAACATAAGAACGGCCATACTGGGTCAAATCAAAGGTCCATCTAGCCCAGTATCCTGTCTTCCGACAGTGGCCAATGCCAGGTGCCCCAGAGGGAACAAACAGAACAGGTAATCATCAAGCGATCCATCCCCTGGTGTCCATTCCCAGCTTCTGGCAAACAGAGGCTAGGGACACCATCCTGGCTAATAGCCATTGATGGACCTATCCTCCATGAAAGTATCTAGTTATTTTTTTAACTATTTTATTTATTTAGCATGTGCACAGTCGTCCAGCCAAGCGATGGCATCTTCAGTGGCATGATGCAGTTCTTCTGGGCCACCGCTGAACCAAGTCAGCCGGCATTCATCGACAATGTGCGTCATTGTCTGTGTCACACCACAGCTGCACAAAGGGCTGTCACGAAGGCCCCAGCGATACTGCTTGGCTGCACAGAGACCTTGGCTGGTCTGGAACCTGTTCCACAGGGACCACTGGCGATGGGCAGGTGAAAGCCAGGCAGGCAAATTGTGGGATCAGCAACAAGGGACTGGTTGGGGATTACAACAGATATCCATTCCTCTCACCAGAATGTTTTCGTCCTAACATCCTGGCGTGGTGGACGAGACCATAATGGGTGACGAGACGGCAGACGTGCAGCTGGTGGTTTAAAAAGGTCATTGTAGCCGGACACCTACTTTAAGTTGCCAGAGCATCTTTGGAGAAACAGGTGTGAAGACAAGTGAGGAACGAATGGCGTATGTTTAAACGTGTACACCAGATCAGAAGCTGCCCAGAACCATTCACTGTAACAGAGCTGGAACAGACACTGGGTAGCATCAAGTGTGGAACAGCTGAGGGCTATGACACCATATCTCCAGAATTCCTGAGAAACCTTGGCCCCCGTGCTCGACTTTGGCTTGTGAAATTCTTCACCGGGGTCATCAGTGAAGGCAGGCTACCAAAGATATGGCTCACTGCAAAAGTCATTGGCCTCCTAAAGCCTGGAAAGGACCCAAGTAAAGCATCAAGCTATTGTCCCATATCATTATTGTCGGTGTCTTCAAGGCACTGGAGCACTTGGTCCTACAGCGCATATTACCCAACATGGAGAGAATTTTGATCCCTGACCAAGCTGGCTTTCGCCGAGGCCGTAGCACATGTGACCAAGTACTCGCGCTGACCACATCTGTTGAAAATGGCTTCCAGAGAAACTTGAAAACAGGTGCTGTTTTCATCGATCTAACAGCGGCGTATGATACGGTATGGCACACTGGCCTGCTCGTGAAGGTATCGCGAGTCCTGCTACATTGGATCACAGGCATCGTTGAACTGATCCTCCGCGATAGGCAGTTTACAGTCCATATGGGGGAGAAGACAAGTGCTTGGAGACGACACAGCAATGGGTTACCCCAGGGCTCTGTGCTTTCTCTAACCCTGTTCAACCTTTACATCAATGACCTGCGAACAATGGAATCACGAAAGTTCATTTACGCAGACGGCATCTGTTGCAGTACCCAGGCCTGGACGTTTCACAAGCTTGATGCCACCTTAAACCGGGACACGATAAAGTTAGCTGAGTACCGTAAGACTTGGCACCTCCAGCAACAATATTGCAAGTCCAGTTCTGAAGGAACTCAAATGCGAAATTGCAGAACTCCAGTTCCTTCAGAACTCCAATGTTGTTTCTGGATGTTAGCTGGACTCCACTTTCAGCCTACGCTCTATTTAAGGAAGTTTTTTCTTTATGAGTATACATAGTTCATCACTGTCAGAGGCTGAACTCTCTGCAAATGGAAGCACATGGTTTTGTTTTAGTAAATCTATTGATGGTTAAAATTCCTTATTCCATTGAGCAGGCGGGCAGCCTTTTGCCTTAAGAAAAACACACCTGTGAGCAAAACCTTTTTAACTTGTCCTCCTTCACATTATCACTATTCAAGTCCAAATTTTACACAGCCTTCTGGAGCCCACAAACCTCAACAGGCCAAACAAGCTAAACGTGCCCTCGGCAGGTCAAAAAGTGGGGAAAAATAAATCCCTGGGGCAAGAAGCAAAGGGGTCCCGTTAATAAATGATCCTGGGACACCTTCTACCTCTTCCCTTTCCCCAGCCTTTCCCAGTGGGACGACTCGGAGTGCAGGAGTAGCTGGAGCTGCAGTAACTCTCCTGGGTGGCTGCAGAGGCCAAAGGACAAGGAGAGAACACCAGCCGCTGCGAAACAAACCTTCGCTTCGGTCCCTCTCCGCTTCTACACAATATCCTGCCAGCGGGGTGGTAGGGAAGCCTACAATCAAACCAAGGATGGAGGAGGTGGGCTCCACTCTGCATCACCTAGCTGGGGATGGGGCTGTCTCCACTACCTTGACTTGCCACTGGGGACACAGTCTCCAAGGAACCCTTCCTCCTTTGCGGACCTCTGCTCATGAGTGAAGCTATCAACTGGGATATTTTTCATGGGCCTGAAGAGTCCCTTTAAGATTCTTCCCTGGTTGGCACCTCGGGAGGTGAGAGGAGAGGCACATCAGCATGCTCGCTAAGATCACCTCTACTGTCACTTCCAAGAGCATGACTGCTTTATACAGCAGTTGAGCTGAGCACAATCAGCGATTTCTGCCTTTGGAGAGGGGACAGCATAGGCCAGGGGTGGGCAAACTTTTGGGCCCGAGAGTCACATCTGGGTGGGGAAATTGCATGCAGGGCCATGAATGCAGAGCTGGGGAAGGGGGTTGGGGAGTGGGAGGGAGTGTGGAATGCAGGAGCGGGCTCAGGGCAGGGGGTTGGCGTGCAGAGAAGGCTCAGGGCAGGGAGTTGGAGACTCATGGAAGGGAGTGCGGAGTGCAGGAGGGGGCTCAGGGCAGGGGGTTCGGGTGCAGAAGGGGTACAGGGTGCGGGAGGGGGCTCAGGGAGGGGTGTGGAGTGCGGGAGAGGGCTCAGGGCAGGGAATTGAGGTGCAGGAGGGGTTCAGGGTGTGGCAAGGGGCGTGGGCTCCGGGGTGGCAGCAGCGTACAGCGGGGCTAAAGCAGGCTCCCTGCCTGCCCTGGTCCCGCATCGCTCCCGGAAGCGGCAGGTACCATGTCCCTGTGGCCCCTGGAGGAGTGGGGGACAGATGGCTCCGCGCCTTGTCCTCGCCTGTGGGTACTTCCCCTGAAGCTCCCATTGGCTGTGGTTCCCCATTCGCAGCCAATGGAAGCTGTGGGGGAGGTGCCTGCAGGCGAGGGCAGCACGCAGAACCCTCTGCCTCCTTCCCCCCGCCCTCCCCTAGGGGCAGCAGGGACATGGTGTCAGCCGCTTCCGGGAGCGGTGCAGGGCCAGGGCAGGCAGGGAGCCTGTGGGACCCTGCCTTAACCCCCCTGCGCCACAGGGCTGGCAATCCCACGGACCGTTTGCCCACCCCTGACATAGGCACTTGCATGTAGCCTATCTCACCTTTATGCAGCCCCTTCGGAAGGCTAGAGTTCCCTGCTATAGGATAAGGAGTATCCGTCGTGGCTGTGCAGCCCAAAGGGCAACTTCAGACTGGGCAGGATCCTTTCTCTTGTAAGTCTGTTAGATAAAGCCTTCAAGAGCTTTAAAGCAACTTTAATATTGTAATTCTGTCTCAGAACTTTTTGCTTACTATTGTTATAACGGGCTTCTATAACTGAAAGAGAAAAAAAACCAGAAATGTTCAGTTTCTTTACTTGGTGCATTGAACAGTGGTGAATCACTCCAGTCCCGATCCTGCAAAGACTTTTACTCACATGAGTCATCTCATTGTGTGAAGCGACTCAAGAATGTGAATAAGTAATTGCAGCATTGAGACCTTTGCCATTTTCACCTGTTTGTGTGGGTCTTTCTTCCATGCAGCAACAGGGATGGGGGAAACAACAGAAAACAAAAGGAAAACGGGACTTTGAAATGAATTGGATTTCGAGTCAATGGCGTCCTTTTAAATGACCTACTCTTCTAATCACGGGAAGAGTGCTGAATTGTCATCTCTTATTGACATAAGGTCCAGAATCTATGAAGGAGTCAGCTAATTGGACATGGATGTGGGTAACATCGATTCATGCTGCAGAGGTGGTGATGGCTAATAGTGATGGATTGCAAAGTGATGCCAGCTGAAAGTTCATTGCTTATGAGGCTTCCTGAATACATTTGTATTAAAGTATGACGGATAAAAGTCGGGCATGATGTTAAACACATTCAGACATTTTTCTTTTTGAACATTAAATGACATAACATACATACGGATTGGGAAGAATTAATTTGTTTATTCAATTCTGTATGTTAAAAAATGTAAAAAGATGGGTACAGATTCAAAAATGAAAGCAAGCGAGGCTAATCCACAGTGATTCATATAAATGACCATTTTAATTCTTTCTGATCTGCAACTGAAATGTGTTGCATGTCAGATTCCAGAGCATATTTCTGTTTCAGATTTGTTGTAGATAGAAATCATGCACATAAATGTCTGTTTAGATTTTTGGCAGAGAAATGCATGGCTGTATGACCTATAGACATGTCTACTGTGGTACATAAAGGAAGCAATTACAAAAGTAGTGTCAAGACACTTAAATTATTAATTTTTCTGTAAAATTCTGATTTTTGTTTTCCTTACGGAAAACAATGTTATAGGGATAAAACTTATGTGGTTCTATAGAAACTGACCTAAAATGCTACAGAATTTATTGGAGAATGATAGTTCGTATAGTTTGTATAGTTTCCCCCCATTTTATACAATTATATAGGAGGAATATAATTCTTAAATTCTCTAGGATGGTTCAAAAATCTGCATAAAGTCTATCACTGTCTGGAAAAGTCTTATGATGTTTAATAAAGTGTTGACAAAACACTATGTCAAATGTAAAGCAAAATAGGCTTTATATGGAGCATTCTGGGACACCAAAGAGAGTCAGGAAGTTCAGTTTAAAAAAAATCAGATTTTTATAGGAAAAAAATGTTTTGTAAAACTCAAAATAAAAAATGCTGATGAAAGGGTTGATTTAAGTTAAAGGGATATGTAAGCTGTTTTCCATATGGATTTTAATTTAACCCCTCTCACCGTTACAATGTTACTGCACTTTGTTACTGAATGAGGCCTTGTCTTCACTAAAAAGTTGTACAACTTTAACTCTACCATTCTAGTTAAAGAAATACAATCTCCCTCGTGTGGATGCAGTTGTAAAGGAGCTTCACACCACTATAAAGATATATAAGACACCTTTATATAGGTAAAACTGTGTCCACACTGGGGTTTGTATCACTCAGGGCTTGTCTACACTGGCAAGTTTCTGCACTGTAAAGCTGCTTTTTGCACTCAAACTGCAGAGGTGTACACACTGTCCAGCCATTTTGTGTGCAGAAACTCCTCAGCTGAATGCCACCAAAAAAAAAAAAAAAAACACCTCGAGGAGAGTCGTAAGGCTATTTGCGCAGAGGCTCCAGCGCTCTATTGCCAGCGTAGACCCTGGATTGCTTTCTGTGCTGTAACTGGTCTCCGGAGCTGTCCCCTAATGCCTCAGGTGACTGCTCTGCTCATTGTTTTGAACTCTGCCATGGAGACTTGCGCCCCTCCCCTTTCAAACCATTGTTTCTAACAGCCCTTGTGTGCTGTGTTGATTTGCCCCGGGACACAAAGCAAACCACTAATGTGGAATACTCGTTCTGTTGAACACAGAGGCGGGTGGGGTGTGTGTGTGTGTATGTTTGCTGTGCAGAGAGCCCAGGGAGGGAGGCAGGGGCTGATGTCGGGGTTTCCCCCTGCCTCAGGACTGGTTGCTTCCTGCCGCTGTCTGAACTTACAAGACAGCACGCTGACACACACTCTGTCCCCCCAAAATACTTGTGGCTCAGAAAATTGCCAGTGTAGACATACCCTCAGTAAATAATCACATCCCTAACTGATCTAAATATACTGGTACAACTTTCGAGTGGAGGCCAGGCCTGAGAAATAACATCAAAATGGACTAGAAATCAAAATGAATCTGATTAGAAAAATTCTCTTTTCCAAGCAGAGTTGAAGTGCACACCGCAAACAAACAGAACCAATGGTGAAAAATTAAATTGATTTTTAAAATGGTTCCGCTTAAATGCTGTTAAATATTATTAGTAAAATTAGGTAAGGAAAAATGTTTTGGTTTTACAATATGATTCTTAACCAGTGTCCCTTTCATACATCTTCCCAATTAAAAATAAAACAGAACAAGAGTGAATGTATGTAATGCAAAGAAATCACACTAAAAGCTCAGCTAAATGTAACAGAAGCCTAATCAGTTTCATTCTGAAATAACTATTGATCAGTGATAAATCAGTCCACTCTAAGAACTAAAACCTCACAGACTGTGCAAGGGAGTGAGGGTGGTGTCGAAATGTCTTCTAGAGAGGGTGAAATGATCCTCTCTTCCCTTTCCCCAGGCTATCCAGAACCCAACTGGCAGCTCCAAAGGCACTGCTGCAGACCACAAGTTGTTTTAAACAGCCCCAACTGCCACACCCTCTACACAGGGGAATTCTGCCAAAGGATCATAAACACCCACTGCTTTGGCTGCTGCAGACTCTCTGAAGCGGAGGGCATTTCATTATCGTCACAAGTCATTATCCTCAAATATAACTTGTCTTGTAGCAAACATCTTGAAATGATCTCTTTGCTCATATCGTTCTATCTTCTGATCCTCATCCTTCCACATCTCCCCGCCTATTATTTTGATCCTCAACTACTGTGCCTTGTCTGTCAGCAGGTCCCAGTCCTACATTAAGAACCACATGGGTGCTGCCAGGACACTTCTAAATTCAGGATCAGGGCCACAGATATCAAGCTCTTTGAAGTAGAGTCTGTTGCCGCCTTTGTGTTTGTACAACTCCCCAGCATGGTGGGGCCCTGATCAGAGTGTAGCTTTGGGTGCTACTGTAATACTAATGAACATTGCTTTCTCAATCTAGATTTCTATACTGCACTCACCACGGTATTATCGTTCGGTTTTTCCAGGTCTTCCCACTGCCTGGCTTCTGAAAGCAGCAGAAGTTCCAAAAGCATTCATTTAGGTGCAGTAACAGCAGATATTTTACATTTTGATTACCAAGGAAATGCAATCAGATTGCAGGGAGTAGTTATCCGTCTGCTAAATTTGTGCATCTTCTAGTGAATAGTCTCTTCTGCTGCACAGATGAAAGAAAATGTTACACTCAGAGGCACCTGGAAAAAAGCTATACTACAGCTCAATAAAACAATGAAAGCCTCCTGATAAATGGTCTCAGTGACCTATCAAAAATTCTTTTCGAGTAATGATTAAAAGAAAAACAAAGGCAGAAAGACAGCCTGACATACCTCATTCTGCTTGACATACATTCCCTACAAGACAGCAAAATGCAGTGAAAGAATGGCTAGGGATACATTTTACACTCTGACACAAAACTCCCCTTTTTTTAAATAAAATCAGCAGAGCAACCAGGTCATTAAATCCAGTTCTGTTCTATATCCACTACCTAGAATCGCAGAACAGCTCCAGTCATGTTAATTTTGTAAGTAAATTTCATTTTTTCTTAAATAAAGGGGTCAAAGGTAGAAATGTAATCAGGAAATACCATCTTTATCATCATCAGCTAATACAGGCCCATGTATATGGATCCCTGCGCTCATATTTAGCAAGAATGGGACCACGGGCTAATTCAGCACAATGGATGATTAATAAGAACGGCCCTACTGGGTTAGACCAACGGTCCATCTAGCCCAGTATGCTGTTTCTAATAGTGGCCAGTGCCAGATGCTTCAGAGGGAATGAACGGAACAGGGCAATTATCAAGTGGTCCATCTCCTCTTGTTCAGTCCCAGTTTCTGGTAGTTGGAGGTGTAGGGCTGCCCAAAGAATGGGTTGCATCTCTGATCATCTTGGCTAATAGCCACTGATGGACCTATCCTCCATGACCTTATCTAATGCATTTTTGAACCCATTTATACTTTAGGCCTACACAAACATCCCATGGAAATGAGTTACACAGGCGGATTGTGCAAAGAAGTATTTCTCTTTGTTTGTTTTAAACTTGCTGCCTATTAATTTCATTGGGTGAGCCCTAGTTCTTGAGTTAAGTGAAGGGGTAAATAACATTTCCCTACCCACTTTCTTCACACCAGTCATGATTTTATATATCTCTATCATATTGCCACCTTAGTCATTTCTTTTCAAAGCTGAAAAGTCCCAGACTTTTTAATCTCCCTTTTTATGGAAGCTGTTCCATACCCCCTAACAATTTTCATTGCCCTTCTCTGTACCTTTTTCCAGTTCTAATATATTTTTCTAGATGAGGCAACCAGATCTGCATGCAGTATTCAAAGTGTGGATGTACCACGGAGTTATACAATGGCATTAGGATATTTTCTCTTTTATTATCTATCCTCATTCCAAATGGTCCTAACATTCTGTTAGCTTTACTGACTGCCACTGAACATTAAGGAGATGTTTTCAGAGAACTATTCACTATGACTCCAAGATCTCTTTCATGAATGGTAATAGCTAATTTAGACCCCACCATTTTCTATATACTGTTGAGATTATTTTTCCACTGTGCATTACTTTGCACTTATCAACTTTGAATTTCATCTGCCATTTTGTCACCCAGTCATCTAGTTTAGTGAAATCCCTTTGTAACTCTTCACAGTCAGCTTTGGACTTAACTGAGTAATTTTGTAACATCTGCAAATTTTGACCCCTTTTTCCAGATCATTTATAAATGTTGAACAGTACAGGTTCCAATACAGATATTTGGGGGACCCTCATATTTACCTCTCTCCACTGTGAAAACTGACCATTTATTCCTAACCTTGTTTCCTATCTTTTAACCGGTTACTGATCGATGAGAGGACCTTCTCTCTTCTCCCATGACAGCTTAGTTTGCTTAGGAGCCTTTGGTGTGAGACCTTGTCAAAGGTTTTCCAAAAGTCCAAGTATACTATCAACCGGATCACCCTTCTCCACATGTTTGTTGACATCCTCAGAGAATTCAAATAGTTTGGCGAGGCATGATTTCCCTTTACAAAAGCCACATTGACACTTCCCCAATATACCCTGTTTATCTAGGTGTCTGATCATTTTGTTCTTTACTACAGTTTCAACCAATCTGCCTGATATTGAAGTTAGAATTACCAGCCTGTAACTGCCTCTCTCACATAAAGACGTATTGGGGGGGGGGGGGGGGGGGGGGGGGGGGAAATCTACCATGACTAGAAATTTGCTACTGCAATACATCCTGCCCTTTGCATTGCTAGATAGTCAGCACTGGAGAAAGGACAGGCAGTACGGTTTCAAATACAAGTACAAACCAGAGATGCATGGGTAAATACATCAGAAACCCTGCAGATCTTCTCCCCGTTCTGACTGTGGCATGCTCCTTTGGCCTCCCATCGTACTAATCGCAACATAGCTGGGCTGCTGTTGGACTCCCAACAGCAGCTACACTCAGTCCCTCACAAAGCACATTGCTTTATGGGAGGCGACATGCACTGGGGGCTAATCCCCAATTCCTCGCCTTCTGCACTCCTCGGCGCTACACTTTCCTCGAGTTGCACCAGATACACATTGTGGATGACCTAATGCAATAGTTCTCAACCCGCAGCCCACAGGCCGCTTGCTGCCCAATCAGCACACAGCTGCAGCCCATATGACATCCTCAGGGCCACACAGGTAGTGTTTATATACTGTGTGGATGCAGCCCACATAACACAGAGCTGCATGTGCGTCTCATAATGATAAATAGGTTTAGGGGGGAGGGATCGCTCAGTGGTTTGAGCATTGGCCTGCTAAACCCAGGGTTGTGAGTTCAATCCTTGAAAGGGCCATTTAGGAATCTGGGGCAAAAATTGGGGATTGGTCCTGCTTTGAGCAGGGGGTTGGACTAGATCTCCTTAGGTCCCTTCCAACCCTGATAAGATTCTAACCACTGGCCTAATGGCATGATACAGTCTAACTACAGTTCTCTTCCAATGACTTCTGTGGGTTTTCTTGACCATAATTTAGGTCCAGCACTCCCTTGTGTGCCATATAAACAGAGGAAACATATGGCCTTTCAGTTATTTGCCGTGCCACTTTACCCTACTGTACAGGCGGCATTATAGTATACTCAATGAAGATCTAGATAGAACAAATATAACCAGGTGGGAAAACAAAAAATATAATTTTTAACCAAAATTATTTCAAGGGAAAACCAAAACTTTAGTTCATAACATTCAAATGTTTACAGAAGACATGGGACAGTGTCACCAGAAAGAGACTATTCTTTTCCTTATGCAGAAATTGCCTACAGCAATTAACTCCCAAACCTCAAGACTCCTGACACAATCAGGCTAGAGTTAAAATGCATACACAGTGGTGCTCCAGTGCAAGGAAACCATTTATTATTGTTTACTTTAAAATATGACACCTGAAACATGGCTTGGAGGGGTGGAAGGGGCTGAATAAGTTCCACATAAGCACTCAAGGTTTTGTTTATCAGAATCTGTTATGCCTGCAAAAACTGGTCTGATAAATCTGTGAATCATAATGCTTACTTTCATAGAACGCCTTTCATCTGCGGTTCTCAAAGTGCTTGGAAAACATTAATTAGGTCTCAAATCACCTCTCTAAAGGAAGCATTATTCTCTTTCTACAGAAGGGGAAGGTGAGGTGCAGACAGGTGAAATGATTTGTTCAAGGTCACAGCAGCGTGGAGCAACACAGACTTGTGCGAGCAGGGCTCCCGGTAGCATGCTAAAAACAGCGGTGTGGATACTGCTGCCCCAGTAAGGATAGCCACCCTAGCTGATAAGCAGGCAACCGGGTAGGTCCGAGCTGACCGTAGCTAATCTGAGCCGCCACTGGTGCTCCATCGTCCATGCTGCTATTTCTAGTTTGCTAGTTCTGCTATGGCACATCTCTCTGCCCAGGCTGGGAGGCTTGCTAACAGACCTAGGCCAAAAAAGGGTCTGATCCTGAAAGATGCTGAGAAGCCCCTACCAGCTGCAGTGCTAGAAAGAGCATTCAAGAGCCCTGACTCCCATACCCTAAGCCGCTCACATGAATGCTTTGCCCGTTTGGGTTTTGGTCATGGAGGGAACCGAGACAAACGGATACTCAAAGAGGAAAAACTAGGGCTTGTGGGAAGAGTGGTTTCCAACCTCATAGAAGATTTGCTTCAAGTTTTTGATGGCCGTTTGGATCGTTTCTGCTTACATCCCAACTGGTTCACCCAGATAAAACTGTTCGTTAAAGCTAAAGCAAACCCTCGCTGCCATAATTAAATGTTGTGCCTGGAAGGCCGGCACATCTTACAACCTCAAAGGTTTAAAAATCTCGCTTTCGGTACTGATTACTTAAACCACTTTTACAAAATGGCCCTGGAATAAATCTCTTTCAAAACTGATTAAATCTGTACGGAGGTAAGTGGGAGTTGTAGCATACAATCAAATTCCATTTTTCCTGTGGATATTTATACATTCCTAAGGGCAGCTTTCAATTCTGAAAAGTAGGACGTTACTTGTCAGCCTCCTCTGAGCTTAAATCATAAACTTCCCATTTTTGCCGTCAGTCAATTGTGTTGACATACCACACACATGAAAATCAAACAGGTGTATTTGCAGTAATCAGGGTGGATAAAAATCAATGATTTTTTTTTAATTTTTCAATCAGATTTTTTTTTTATTTAAATCGGATTTTTCTGATAAAATGCTTTTTGAGGAAAAAACTTATCTAAAGATACTTTTAATTAAGATACATTATAGCTCAAAGATACCTCATCATGGAATAGTGATTATAAATTCTAATTCTACAGTATGAGACAATATATGCATGTAATGTTTAAGAAAAGTTTTGTAAATGAGTTCCAATAGTTCAGGGATTAGGGACCCAATCTTATGGGGTTCCACAGGCTTCTATACAGATTATTTAGGTTAATCTTTCTATCTACCCAATGGGACTCAGTGCTCAGTCTAGAAGATACCATCAGAGATGCTTAGTTTTCCAGTTCTCAAACTGTGGATTTGTGCCTCCAGAGGTAACATGCTTGTTAACAGCAAAAATGGTTTTAAATAAATAAATTTAATATATAGTGGTGAGAAATAACAGACCACAGCTCTATTGTCCCTCTGCAAAGTTGTGTACACAGAGTCAATCCCTTACCTCTCTCTAAAAGTGGAAAGTTTCAAGAAGTTCAACAAATAGACAATTGTTGGGGCTGGAATAGATCTGGACAAGGAGAAGAAGTCTGGAGATAAATGTGAGAAGGGAGGGACATATGCTTGTTTTGTTAAAATATTATATGTTTGCTGTTGAAGAAAACAATGCAGAATATATAACACTGTTTTAGTTAAATAAAACAATTTAAAATGTCTGTCTGGTGATATTCTCTTCCTAATACAGCACGGCAAGAAAATCCTCGGAATATTAATAATTAACGTGTTGAACTGGAGATCGTTCACCTCCCAATGACTTCATAAATATCTGCTTCAATTACCTTTGGTAAATGAGAACCAAACAATCATTCATTTTCTGATATAGCTGTAAAACTAATCTGAAAAGTTTTCTGAATAAATCACTGTTTGAAAATGTAGTGTGTATCTTCTAAAAATGAAACCTACATCTATCTCTGAGTTGTGAAGAATATGTATTAAGGTTATAACAACCAACAAGAATGCACTTTTATGTAGAAAGCCATGATTAAATCGAGTCTTCCTGACTAGTGATTTAAATCAAATCCACCCTGGCAGTAATTTTATCTTTTATATACAATCCCACCCAGTTCTGCATGGCTAATGATAGACACCGTTACAGAAGTGAGAGAAGGACGTGAGGTAACAAAGTTACAAAAGAGCTTTGTGTCCTAAGAATGGAAGTGCAGATCATAAAGACGTCTGAAGCATTTTAAAAATTAAATAATCACTGTGCCGTTTATTTCACTTCAGTGTCCTAGCATTAATCATGGACTATACGCACACACCATGTCCAGCAGGATACTTACATACACCTGAGACCAGATTTACAAAAGAGCTTCGGGCCAGAATTCCAAGTGGTCAGCAGCACCCACAACTCGAGACAGATTTTCAAGACAGCTCAGCTCGCACGGAAGCGCCTAAATAAGGGCCAGGTTTTCACAAATACTCAGCAACCAGCAGCTCCCACTGTGATACCCACTGCCAGATTTTCAAAAGAGCCCAGCACATTTCTCTTCTGAAAATCTCCACTTACTTTTGGAGCTTTGGAACTGAGCTCTTTTGAAAATCTCGCCCATGAGCATGTCTCAAACACATATCAGGCCTGATTCAGATCTCAGTTATACTGATGCAAATCAGGAGTAACTCCACTGTCACTGAGTTACATCAGTGTCACTGAGATCTGAATCAGGTACCACACTGGGAAAAGCCTTCCTTGTTTCTTATGTAAAGGCATCAGTAATCAACTACTGGATGTTCTTCCTTTGTTTAGTACATTCCACGTTCTGAAACAGTTCAGGACAGTTAATATTAATCAGATTATGGATATGCTGTTTTTCATTTTAAAAAATCTTTTCTGGTGCTCCAGTACCATGAACTCTTATCTGTTGAAGGGTTTTTACTTACTAATTCTACAGAATGGCTTTTCTTGCAAAGGCTGAAGAACTGTCAAACAAATTATCTGCATTTTAAAAATATGAACAAAGCAATTAAAGCTTTTAGAAAAGGAAACAGCCTTTCAAACATTAGCTAATTGGAAGTTAAACCTGTGGGTACACCAACACCATAAGAACAATCATTAGATTAAATCAACAAATGAGGAAGACACAGACCTGTTAGGCTGAAATTTCACCCAGGGGCTAGGGAGCCTTCTACAGTCCCTACCAGCAGAAATGCCCAGAAGTGGAATGCAGCGGAGGCAGGAGGTGCTGAGGGTGCAGCTGAGATACAAACCCACCTTACATGGGCCACCTTAAAGACTTCCTGGGCACTAGCTGGGGTGGGGGGAAAGTAAAGGTATAGCCACTGGGCCCAAAACCACCTTATGCAGATCCAGAGGCCACAAACTGATAGGAGAAAAAAACAGAAGTTCTACCCCCCCACAATCCAGTCCAGGGGATGATAGAGCAGCTGAGGAGGTGCTGCACATTTGGCCCGCTGCCTGCCTACCGAATGGTGAGCCTCTCTGTTCCAAAAGCATAGCTCCTCCTTGGAAAAGGTCAGAGGCGCCAGGTCAGTAAAGTGCTCGTTATTAATAATATTTGTAGTATCATAGCACCTAGGAGCCCACTGCGCTAGTGCTGTACAAACACAGAACAAAGACAGACCCTTGAGTACATGCCTAATCTCAGCCAGTGAACAGTCTCCTTGAGGTCAAAGAGGATGCTCAGATGTTTAAAGTCTGCCAGATTTCAACACCCTTGACAACTGGGAAGCCAAGGTAGGGGAGTAATATCCTTTACTGGGCCATCTTCTGTTGGTGAAAGAGACAAGCTTTTGAGCTACACAGAGCTCTTCTTCAGGTCACTAATTGGGAGCAGAATACTGGATTTGACATGACCTAGCTGCCTTTTCCAGGATCAGTGTCTATGTGCATAGTCAACCACAGAACCACCACATCCCTGCATTTAGCTGCCTGGAATGCTCTGCCAGTTGGAATAGATCGGAGACCAAACTTATTTTCACTTCTGTCCCAATTACAGGTTTGGATCCTGTTCTTCAGAGGTGAAAGGCTGAAGTTTTTCCCCACCCTGCATTTTTAATATACAGCAACTATTATCATTACATTGGCAAAACCATGTATTTCATCGCAATCAATCAAGTGGGAAATACTGAAGCAGTGAAAAAGAGTAAGGAGTGAAAACACTCTGCCACAAAAGCTTCACTTATCACAGAAGGTTTTACCAATTCCATCCAGAATACTCTAGGGGACAAAAGAGAAGCTATAACAGATTTTCTTGGCCTCTTACCTAGCATTTTACTGATCATATGGTAAAGGCATGACACTTCTGTACTAGACACTTTTAAGTGGAGGTTAAGTGGAAGTTAAAACTACGTTCTGTGTATAAAACGACAGTAAAGAAATAAGTGATACATAATTTAAGTGCTCAATCAAACAAAGACAGTTCTTTTTGAAATAACTTATTTTCATTTATTCATAAGGGTTTTTTATACAATCTGTAACAGTCTTTGTAAACAGGAATTAAAATTCTGACAGCAACATAATTTCCTAGTTGGCAGAATTTTCCGTCTATATTTTTTCTTTTTAATTCCTGTATTCTTTTTTACTGTTGGGTAAAATAACCCCTTGAAAGTTAATGCATCTCCCATTCCGCAGTTAAAAAAAAAAAGGATAATAAAAACTGAATGCTGCTGTATTGTATCAGTTCCCCAACCACAGTAGAGTTATCTATTCGTTATTATTTTCTAAAATGGATGCAAATTATACTCCAAGGTCAATGCAGCCATGCAGGGGGGAATTTACACTACGGTTTCCATTTTATGAACTTCAGAACTGTTGCTCCTCAGATTTCCTGTTGGAATGGATAAAATTGTGCTAAATTCTTAGTCCAATTATGCAGTCACTGCTTTCACATTTTGCAGAGTGTATATTTCAAAAGGTTGAGGGGATATAGAGAGAGAAAGGAGAAGGTGGAGACCGCTAATAAAGGGAAAGAACTGCCTCGAAATGCAGAACTCAGGCCAGTTTGAAAAGAAAGGTGGGGAAACAGCAACAATTACTTCAGAGTATCAGAGGGGTAGCCTTGTTAGTCTGGATCTGTAAAAGCAGCAAAGAGTCCTGTGGCACCTTCTAGACTAACAGATGTATTGGAGCATGAGCTTTCGTGGGTGAATCCACACTTCGTTGGATGCATGTAGTGGAAATTTCCGGAGGCAAGTATAAATATGCAAGCAAATATGCAAGCAATTATTTCAGAATGAACAAGCTATTGTGTGGCTTTGTTATCAGTTTGACATTATTGTAGGGGTATAATGGCAGCCTCATTTAGACTTGGATACATCTATTTAAGGGGAAAATTATGTAAATGCATATTCTTGTATCTATATTGTTGAAAATATGTTGGGGAAGGGAGAACTGGAATGAACTCCATGATCAACTTGATAGGATCAGAGGTAATAAAGCTAATACCTGGGGATCAATTTTTGTTCTCAGTTGCTCCCAAGCAACCCCAACCCGGGATAAGGACAAAGCCTTCAGCAAGTTTTTAACTTAGCTCATCGATACATGAATGTGTTAAAATTCAGTTGATAATGGCGGGGGGGGGAGGCCTAAAGAACACGTTAAAAACCCTTTGGACATAGCTTTCCTGAACTCATTTGCTGAACAACCCACCAGTACTACTTGTTCAGAGTCTTTCAGATTTCAAGAAATTGAAGGTGGGTGGTGTTAACTGTATAAATGATCCTTTAAAATTCTTTTTGGCAACTCAAGATCCAATTTTCTGATTATAATACAGGTTTTTACCGTTGTCTACAAATAGATCAGGGATTCATTTCCATATAAAGAGCTCTAAATACATCATCCATAACTAATGTGCTTCATGATAAACTAAGGGTCTAATCCTACAGAAACGTTACACACATGAGAAGCCCCAATTAATTCATTAAATCAGCCTGAGCCACTCTGCAGCAATCCCTTTGGCAACCTAGAAGCATTAGTAATGGACATCAAAGAGTGTTCTGTCCACACTTAATGGCTGAAGGGAGACTAGATTTGACTGAAGGAAAGGGATGAAAACTAGAAGGCAGAATAGCGGTTCTTCTCTAGAGGGTGACTTTCTGGCTTCAATGAAATCTATGGAAGGTTTGCCATTGGCTACAATGGAGCCAGGATTTCACCCCGAAAGTATCATATTGCAAGAATATATGTGTGTATTATACATAGATAGGATGCCATATTTGCAAAAGCTGTTTCATGTGTTACAGTCCACATACCAGAAAGGGGCCACATTTATATTAGTTCACGAATGAGTCAATAGATGATCTCTTGCGACACCAGCATGTAAGAGGTATGCTACTTAGACACATTCATGTAGAAATGGATTTTTGTTCCACAAGGAGAAATAATACTTTTGGGATGCTGGTGATTTACGAATGTACCTTTTTATGACTATCTACTGGCAAAGCTACAATAAGAGGTGTTCCATTTTTTTCCAACAGGCTTATTGGTATTTATGCACCTAACTCTCATTGATTTCAATAGGAGTTAGGCCCCTAAATACCTTTGAGGATCTGGGTCATTGTTACTGGTTTTGATAAAGGACTACACTAGCTTTGTTGGCATGCCTGGCAGCAAATAATACATCTCCCACAATAATACATCTACTTGAGACAGTGAGTGGTTGTTTAACATTCACTGAAACCTGGCCAAAAAAAAAAAAAAAAAACCAATCCACAGCCCACAGAACACTAGGCTTCTTGACGCGATGCAGAGACCCTGTCCCTAGTTACCAGCAGCTGGCCTGCTAGACAAACTGTAATCTTTCTCTGTGTTCCCTTCTCTTCTCTCTGCTTTCACTACAATTTTCCAAGACTTAGCACATGCTTAACTTCATGCATATGAGTGGTGTCACTGAAGGCAACGGGACTACTCGGTACGTGTACATTAAGCACATGCACAAGTCTTTCCAGGATTGGGGCCAATATCTGCAACAGCCCCGCTCTCAAAGCAACTTCCCCTCTCCCTTCCTAGCCATGCATAAGTGCAATAAAAATAAATAAATAAAATAAAAAAACCAACAGACTGGGTCCTGAAATGTGAGGTGGTGCGGGGTTTCAAGCACTTCGCTGTTTCCTCCGAGTCAAAAATACTGCAGCAATAGGGTTTTTAATCAAGTTATTTTAGCACTTCATAGCGAAGCCAAGAAGCACAGAGAAACATGTGGACATTTCTCAGACAAAGGCTTGGTTATACACAATCTTGGTGCTATACACCCCACGTGGCAGAAAATCATGGGGTCCATGGCGTGGGTAGTCCCATGCTCCTTCTGTTGCTGTATCTGAGTGATCACACTTTTAAATACATAGATCACAGGTGACACTAATGTCCTAACACTAGCCTTCCACCCCTCCCTGCAAAAAAAACTGCAAAGTTGCAGAAAGCTATGCACTTTCAAAAACTAACCAAAAGACTGGACGTACTCACGACGCTGTGGTCAAACACATACATATCTTTAACAACTCACACAATTCACTTCAAAACGAAAAACGTATGATAGCTATAAAAGAGTGCAAGAAACTATGAACAATAACCTTATCTGGAAAAAGTGCTTTCAAAAGCCACCCAACAACAGGTGGAGTCATGAGTGGGGAATGATTATTTATGAAACTTTCAGCAAACAAAGTTATCTTTTAGAGTACAGAGCAAAAAAGTGAAACATTTTAGCCCAGGTAATTTTTTTTAGAATGTTTTTCTTTGACTGACAGCAGGTGCCATTTCCAGTTATGGCCTTTTAATTCTGTGATGCTGTAGTAAACTGCAGGCACCGTTTGCATTATGGGAACGTAAGTATTCTGGAATTCTAAGGACTCCACACACTTCTCACATTTTGTTCTCCATGTTTGCAACACCACTCCATGGCACTTACTGGGATCTGCTGGATGATTTGCAAAGAATCCAGGCACTTCATCTAGGTGCTTAATTGGGATCATAGCTCTTCTCCAAATCCAGCCACTTCTTTAGGTATCTACATGGGAGTTGTTGGGTACTGAGCTCTGTTGCAAAATCTGGTCCTTTGCTTCTAAGTCAAACAGAAACTGGCTAATTACAAAAAGTCAAATCAGCTTAGCGGTGCCTGGTTGGAATTGTATAAGGATGTTTTTGTTTTAATCATCCTATATAGCTGTAAAAAAATCCATTATTTTAAAAAATTGTGCAGGTCTTTAAAAAGACAACAGGGACTTTAAACAAAAAACACAATGCGGTGAATATGTGACGAGCCATGCGCACAGTTCTTGTTTACAGAGTTTAAATTGCATGTATAATTCCTCACCTACTATACTGATAATGTGTCCCCATGGTGTGTGCAAGCAGCGTTATAGGGGTGGGGAAGCAATTGTTTTTCCGACTGTCTGGCAGTTTGTGACAAGGATTGTGTTAATTAATTTTAATAGCTTTTTAGTATTTTTTTCTCTTTATGTAAAGCATTCAGCTAGCTGTGTATCTGTTCAGCTACAGCTATATTTTAAAAGGTTCATCATAATTTACAAAAATGAGCCCCAAAAATATGGTTTTTGCTAGATTTCCTGGCTCTCTACTGCTTCTATCAGAGGGAGTCAGCACCAACCATCACAGGGCCTGGACTCTGTAAATACAATTGCTTTCATAGAATCGTAGGGCTGGAAGGGACCTTGAGAGGTCATCTAGTCTAGTCCCCTGAACTCATGGCAGGACTAAGTATTATCTAGACCAGTGGTTCCCAAACTTGTTCCACCGCTTGTGCAGGGAAAGCCTCTGGCGGGCCGGGCCGGTTTGTTTACCTGCCGTGTCCACACGTTCGGCCGATCGCGGCTCCCAGTGGCCGCGGTTCGCGGCTCCAGGGCAATGGGAGCTGCTGGAAGCAGCCGCCAGCAAACCTGCGGACGCAGCAGGTAAACAAACCAGCCCGGCCTGCCAGGGGCTTTCCCTGCACAAGCGATGGAACAAGTTTGGGAACCACTGATCTAGACCGTCCCTTACAGGTGTTTGTCTAACCAGCTCTAAAAAATCCCCAGTGATGGAGATTCCACCATCTCCCTAGGCAATTTATTCCAGTGCTTAACCACCCTGACAGTTAGGAAGTTTTTCCTAATGTCCAACCTAAACTGCCTTTGCTGCAATTTAAGCTCACTGCTTCTTCTCCTATCCTCAGAGGCTAAGGAAAACAATTTTTCTCCCTCCTCCTTGTAACAACCTTTCATGTACTTGAAAATTGTTACCATGTCCCCTCTCAGTCTTCTCTTCTCCAGACTAAACAAACCCAATTTTTTCAATCTTCCCTCATAGGTCATGTTTTCTAGTCCTTTAATCATTTTTGTTGCTCTTCTCTGGACTTTCTCCAATTTGTCCACATCTTTCCTGAAATGCGGCACCCAGAACTGGACACCATATTCCAGCTGAGCAAAAGAAGCCGTTTCCTGTTATTTGATTTCCTCTGCCTTCAGAAACACAAGACCTTGTATATTCTTTATAAATAAACACAACTGCATCAAAGTACCACCCATCTATTGCCAACTTCTACTCCCAACTGGAACACTCACAGGGCTCCAAACTTTGCCGAGCCACTCGGACTGAAAAAGGCCAACCATATCACTAGTGAGTATCAGTCTCCCCAGCACCCACCCAGGAAACACCCTCCCAAACTCTGGGCAGTTTTGCCAGGCTCCAACCCCAGGCCCAGGCTCCTACCACTGTAGCCCAGAAAGAACCAGGCTAGCCAGACTGCATGTGGACTACTGTCTCCCATCGCTGCCAGAGTACTGTCAAACACATTTGTGCAAGCAGCTCTCCCTTCGTTATTTAACCATGTTATCCCACTTGCGCTCTCTCTCACTCCTGTTCTCTCCCAGCTCTGCACAACTTCACCTCATTTCCTTCATCCGTTCTTGCTCCCAGGATCCATGCGTATAAGAATCCTCTTTCTGAATTATTAACATAAAAAACCACCAAACACGACAACATGTGCAGAACCACTGAGCTAACTCCTGACCTTGCATGTGTAACCCTGGCTTCCCCATATCTACATACACCTCAACCCCGATAGAACGCGGTCCTCGGGAACCAAAAAATCTTACCGTCTTATAGGTGAGACCGCGTTATATCAGGGTAGGGAGAGGAACCGCTCCCCGCCCCAGCTCACCTCCGCTCCGCCTCCTCCCCTGAATGCGCCGCCACCACTCCGCTTCTCCCCCCCTTCCTTCCAGGCTTGCCGCACCAATCAGCTGTTTGGCACGGCAAGCCTGGGAGGGAGGGGGGAGAAGTGGAGCGGCGGCGTGCTCATAGGTGGAGGCAGAGCAGAGATGAGCTGGGGCAGAGGGGCCGCAGCGAGTAAGGGGGGCACAGCGGAACTGCTTGCAGTAACACGAATTCGGATATAATGAGGTAAAGCAGCCCCACTCCCCGGAGCACTTCTTTACCGCATTATATCCGAATTTGCTTTATATCGGACCGCATTATATCGGGGTAGAGGTGTATATTGTAACTAGGGCTGCTCGAAATTTTCAGTAAAAAAAAAAAAAAAAAAAAAAACCCACACTCGGTTTTGATGGAAAATTGGGGTTTTGACTAAATTGGTTTTTGTGAAAAAGTACCTGCTTTCCATAGAAAATTCTCATCTTCTTTTTTTTTGGCCAAAAAATAATGTCTAACAAACAAAATATTTTAACGTGGATAGGCTGCAGCAGTGGCTCATGGGTGTTGTAGCTTGGTTACTCCATGTCCCCATTCTCCTCTGTGAGCTGGGCTTCCCAGCCAGACTACATCTCCCATCAACATTTTCCTCTGGGTTCTTCTGGACAGGGACAATATCCTTTGCATTTGCCTGATTGGCACCTCATGCTTTTCTGAGCACTCAATGAAGAAGTAAAAAGCACAAAGGGGGAGTTACACAGTTCCAAGTAATTATTAACTAATTTACACTTTCAGGCAGCATAGGCATTGTGTAGGAAGTTGACCGTGATGCATACAATGGCAGTTCCTCCATCAGGCTGCACAGACATCCTTGCTTTCTCCACCGTGCCCATCTGCCATGCAGACTTTATGCAACAGGGGGTGGAACATTACATACAGTCTGCTATAGTACATCCTTATAAGTGCACACCCTTGTGACATGGAACAGTGCAGCAGGCACTCAGCTCAGCTTCCCAGCTGGTCTTTCACTCCTTTACCCAGCCTCCAATGCCTCCATGGTTGCAAAGACTTAGCTCTCCAGATAGCTCACTTTCAGTTCTACTCCTTCCAGGGGACTCGAAATCCATAACAAATATGAAGCAACATGAACATAAACTCTTTCCTATCCTCCAGGTGATCTGCTATGTACCAGTCTTGGCCCTGGCCCACCTTTTCTCACACAGCAAAAGACCCACATCCACTCTCTCTCTCTCTCTCTCTGCCTGCTTCCCTCTGACTGAGAAGGGCTGCTCCTTTTAAGCCCCTCCTGCTCTATGCATCTGAGTTTGGGCTGACTGAGCCTTCAGTAACGCATTAATCCATTCCTGCCTTGAATGAAGGCTTGCACGCCCCATCACACAGTCCTACATACCTATGCAGGCAAGGAGAGAAACATTGCGTACTGCCTTACCAAAGGTGTTCTCAAGGCCATGAACACCGCTCTGTTCTCCACATCACACACAGGCCCAATTAAAATTGGTGGTCATGAAAATGTCATGCAAATTGTAATACATAAGAAAATGATACTTAAACTAAACATATTGACTTTAGAAGGCAGGTCTTCAGATTATTTCATAAGCACTGCTTAAGGCAAATATTGAAAGAAACTACTCAAATTACTCCACTTCCAAATGAATACATGTACACATTATATCACTCAGCTCAAAATAAGTACACAACACTATAAAGAAAAGTCCTTCTTGCTTGATGCAAAAGGCCAGAGTTTGAGATGTCCCAGGAGAGAGCTCTTTTCATCTTGCCTTTTATTATTCTTGTAATGTAACTATTCCAAGCAAACTCTATCATCATATTTAACACAGTGGAATTCATAGGGCCATTACCATATCCTTTCGTTAAAAGAGAAACTGCTTAAACTAAAAATCTCAACAGATCTACATGAGATATAAAATTAGGAGACCCTCTACCAAAATATGCCCTTCAAAAATCATGGACTTCCATTTGCAGACTGGTTTACCAGCAGGCTTTCCAGATAAGTACCCATGCCAAATAAGAGATCTGTCTATTAATTTACTTGTCCGTTTCTTAATCAAAGCATTTTGGTTCTTGCAGTATCCCTTGACAGAAAACAGCTCATTTCAATCATTAGGAGTTGCAGACACTGCTTCAAAGACATCCAGAACGAATCGAGATACCCAAACACTGCAACACTAAACAATCTCAACAAATAGCATCACATCATCATCATTATGGAAAACACAGATGAGTGTTATTTATACTTGGATATTCATTCCCTTTTTAGCTGCAAAATATCTCAAAGAACATTATCCTACATACGACAGCATATGTCAAAATGAAAAAGGATTATAAAAGTCCATAAAAAGTTACACAAAAAACAAGTGATAATATTGTGGTGATAACTGGGCCTACAAATTTATCCAAATTGTGAGCTCAACTGTAAAACGCATTTAAAAGTTCGTAAGATGTTACAATAACCTATAATAATAAATGTTGATGGAAAAAAGGTATGAAAGGGAGACAGAATAACTGAATTAGTGCAAACAAAAAGGCCAAATTGATATAATTCAAGGACTGTGTTGAAATTGTGTGTGTTAAAAATAGGAAAAAGTGGAGATGGAAATTGATGCGGCAAAATTGGTATGTCAGCTATTAGGACTAATTGGTGGGCCAAATACTGAGGGGATCGGTTATTCCACCCATCACTCCCTTTTTGGGTCCTTACAAGAAAAAGGATGTTGTGGGGAAAGTACAAAAGAACAAAAAGAAGAACAGACAAAAGAACAATCAGGGGCTACTGGAGTGAGCTTTACAATCATTGGCCTCCACACCTAGGGTCTCCTGAGACCCTCGGCCTTCATCTCCATGATCCTGAGAGATGTCCTGACTAGAATGGGCCAGCGAGAAAGGGACCCAGGCAACATTGTCACTCCTACCCTGAATCCTAAACACCACCTGGGAGGACAGTTACTACCATCTTTGGTACCATCTACAAGACTGTCATACACATTTTCCTTCTAAAAGCTGTCTACAGCCAAAGGGCAAGGGAACAAGGGATGCCATTACAATGAAAGCCTTATATTATACTTTACATTTCAAATGCTTTAACTGTTTTGCCTTCTTTTCTGTATCTTTAAAAAAGGTTAAAAGGAGATTTTTAATGATGTGTTTACCATGGTACTAAACAGATTCAGGTCTTGGTAAACCAAGCCCCAGACCTCATTTAACACTGTTTAATGTTGGACAGTGACTGGGTTATGTTAACACATTTGGCCCATTTATTCCATCTAAATTAATACAACAGATTGTAGAGTCTTCTGTTAATTATTTGTTTCCCGTAGTGCTCACAATACATTACGTATTTTCCAAACATATCAGAAACCATAGCCCCTGACCCAAAGAGCTTACAATCTAAAAGACAAACAGATAAAGTATAAGGGAAGAGGTAGAACATATCAGCGAAGCATACAAGATGGCAGCTGAACCGGTTCAGCAATGTTTTAATAACAGTGGATTTTTTAAAAAATAAAAAACAAATAAAATAGCCCCCATTCCCATCATCAGCCAGTTGGTGTCATGCGGAGTTGAGTCTTTAGGATGGAACTGAATGCAGAGAGCATAGCAACCTAATGTTTAGAATAATATCTGAACATGTCACTTGCTGTTCTACGAATTGTCTGGCCAGATGTTGGTGGGAACAGGATTGCAGAGGTTACGGTTTAGGGGTCTGTATGGAAGGGAAGTACTGCATGGGATTAGCCAGCCAGCACCTGGTGATGTCAATACAGGAAACTAGTATCACTGGACAGACGCTAGTATCCTTTTCACGAGACATAACAATCTACAATATTGGAGTCAAGAAGCCTGGATTCTAATCCTAGCTCTGAGAAAACCTTGCTCGCAGTCTATCCTTGCAAAAGATACTTAACCTCTCTGTGTTTTACCATCTGTAAAACTGGGGATAAGGCCACTTCATGGGACAGATGTGAGAATTAATTAATTAAGGCTTACAAAGCATTTGGAGATCCTCAGCTGGAAGGCACTATCCTAAGTAGCATAAGTATTAGTATCATCCACAATGCAGAACAGACAATATCATAGGGCCCTTCACAAACCCAAAGGATCAAAACCAACACGCGATAAATAGGTAAATTCTATCATGCCATTATACACAAATACACAAAAGATTATGCAAATTGGCTAAACTACCAAGCTTAACTTGTTTGACTTTCCCACAGAGGTAAGCAATCCTTATTTAAATTTTAAAACAAACCTACCAGGATATGATAACTCCTGTATTAACTACTTAGAAACTTTCCAAGAATTTTCAAGGTCTCAGCCAAAGCCACCACCTGAATGCCAAGCAGAACTGGCAAGAATTTGTAAATATGAGCAGGGGACTCAACCATTTTGCCACATAATTAATAGGAAAATGGGTGAGCTGGATCAGGCAGAAGACACAGATGACTATGAAATCAACTCTTTTCCTTGAATGTACTGATGCTGCCACCAGCCTTCCTGGGCCAACAATGCCCTTTTAGTAGTAGAGGCGATTTAGGGATTGGAAAGAGGTCGTGCTGGCCACAGCCAGAAGGACACAGAACCACGTCCAACCCGCATGCTAACGCAGGCTACGCCAGCTGAGGATCTGATCCACTGTGAATCTCGAGCTGGTCTGGTCAGTCTGACTGCCAAAGGAATCACTGCCACTACTGACCTTGCTCCCCCTTTGAGCCCGGGCAGCAGGTTCAGATGCTCCCAATCAGCCAACCCTACTACACTGGGCTATTTTTTTCCTCTGTAGGCTTCGCTGCCTCACTCCACACATTTGTCTCCTGTGTGGTTTTGAGGCCAAGCACCCTGCTTCCTCTGACAGCTCAAGGTGTGTTGTTAGCAGAGAAAATACCACCCAACGGCTTTACTGAGTGTACTTCTTGCACTATTCATATGCTACTGTGCTTGTTTATACAAATGAGCATGACAGAGCATGGCCCATAACAATTAATATGTGCTGTATATGCACTGCAGCTACTTAACATCCTTTCCTAGCAGCTGGGGTGGGATAGAAGTTGGACTTCTCACTAGGATGTTGCTTGTATTCCCCCAACACCTTCCATACTGCCCTCTCGCTACTAAATTTAGTCGTCTGGCTGGTAAGTGACTGATAGGTTCTTCAAGCCCTGATCTACAGTGTTGTCCTCAGACAGAGCAAATAGAAAGTGAAATCGGTGACATTTAATCACCGTGTGCTTCCTTGTTGCAACAGGAGAAATCTGAAATTAAATATTGCACCCAACCCTTTTTTGTTTCCGCAGGTAATAATTTTTGTTCCGCTGTCTCATATTCCTGAGACCCGCCTATAAATTGCTACCTGAAATTATTCATTTTAGTGCCGTTCTCCTTTTGTGCTAGTGACTGTCTTCTACAAGAAATACAACATATTATTCATTTTCAAGGCTTCAGAAAGAAAGCTGAGCTGCAACAGTTGATAAAAAAATACGCTGTACAAAGACTGAATAGATTACTGTGTCACTGCTGAAAGTTCATTATTCTGTAACCTTTAGAATGACGAAATCTTGCCCTTTTCTCATCAAAAACACTTACAGTTATATCCTTATTTCCCTGTAAATAATATTGTGCAGAGATCTTCAAATTATGCATCATTAAAATACCTGTATCAGTAAAAGGAACATTAATATACTTTCAGAAGGCATATTTTAAAGTACACCTCTACCCCGATGTTTCGGGATTAACAACAAGAATTTTAGTTATAAGCTGGGGACGCATCAATTAGAAGTAAAGGAGGAGGAGAAGGACCTTGGAGTATTGGTTGACCACAGGATGACTATGAGCCGCCAATGTGATGTGGCCATGAAAAAAGCTAATGCAGTCTTGGGATGCATCAGGCGAGGTATTTCCAGTAGAGACAAGGAGGTTTTAGCACCATTATACAAGGCACTGGTGAGACCTCACCTGGAATACTGTGTGCAGTTCTGGTCTCCCATGTTTAAGAAGGATGAATTCAAAACTGGAGCAGGTACAGAGAAGGGCTACTAGGATGATGCGAGGAATGGAAAACCTGTCTTATGAAAAGAGACTCAAGGAGCTTGGTTTGTTTAGCCTAACTAAAAGAAGGTGGAGGGGAGATGTGATCCCTCTCCCTCTCCAGTATTTATCCCTCTGATATATTTATAGAGAGCAATTATTTAAGCTCAGTACCAATGTGGACACAAGAACCAATGGATATAAACTGGTCATTGGGAAGTTTAGACTTGAAATTAGACGAAGGTTTCTAACCATCAGACAAGTGAAGTTTTGGAATGGCCTTCCAAGAGAAGCAGTGGGGGCAAAAGACCCATCTGGCTTTAAGATTAAACTCGATAAATTTATGGAGGAGATGGTATGATGGGATAACATGATTTTGGCAATTAATTGATCCTTAAATATTCATGGTAAATAGGCCCAATGGCCTGTGATGGGATGTTAGATGGGGTGGGATCTGAGTTACTACAGAGAATTCTTTCTTTGGTAGCGTGCTGGTGAATCTTGCCCATATGCTCAGGGTTTAGCTGATCGCCATATTTGGGGTCGGGAAGGAATTTTCCTCCAGGGCAGATTTGAAGAGGCCCTGGAGGTTTTTTGTCTTCCTCTGTAGCATGGGGCATGGGTCACTTGCTGGAGGATTCTCTGCTCCTTGAAGTCTTTAAACCACAATTTGAGGACTTCAATAGCTCAGACATAGGTGAGGGGTTTTTCGCAGGAGTGGGTGGGTGAGATTCTGTGACCTGCGTTGTGCAGGAGGTCAGACTAGATGATCATAATGGTCCCTTCTGACCTTAATATCTATGAATCTATATAACGTGGTCTGATATAATGCAAATTCAGATACAACACACGGTAACACAGGGCTCTGGGGGGTGGGGCTGCACGTTCCGGCGGATCAGGGCGTCAGCGTGTCTGGCTCCGACACGCTGCTCTGAGCGGCGTGTTAAGGGTGCTGGGCGGGGGCCGAGGGGTTGGATAATAGGGCCACGGGGGGGAGGAGAACAGGGGTCGATTCAGACGTGCAGGGGCAGCGCGGCGGGGCTCGGCCAGGCTGCGGCAACCCGGGGGGTGGCTCCTGGCTGGAAGTTCATGCCCCAGCCCAGGTGTACTGCGACCGGAGGGAGTGGGCCCGTGCTGCAGCCCTGGCCCGGCTCTGCGCCTCCCGCGCCCTGGCCTGGCGGTGCTGCGCTTTCCGCTGGGCTGTGGGGTTCGGTGCCGCTGCCATTGCTTCGCTCAGCTCCTGCCTCCCTCCCGCACCCCCGGCCCAAGACCCTCTGCCCCTACTAACAAAAATGATTTAGTTCGCAAGTTTACAAACATTTTTATCCTAAAGGAATACAAATACCTTTCCTAGTAAAATTTCAAAGCACATTATTTCTTTGTACACTCTAATCCCTCTACCCCGATGTAACGCAGTTTCACCTATAAGGTGGTAAGATTTTTTGGCTCCCAAGGACTGTGTTATATCGGGGTAGAGGTGTATCAAGAGAAAAAACATTTGTTTTTGCACACTGTCATGGAGATCTGTTCGTTACACAGATTCAATTTTGTGTTTCAGTAAATGTTTCTATTCCCTTATTTTGCTTGTTTACTACTTGCATAAGGGAACACTTTTCAATTGTTTTAATAATTAAAACAAATACTTGCATGCGCTAAAGACTGAGATGTCCCTTGATGCTTCAACCACCATTCCAGAGGACATGCATCCATGGTGATGATGAGTTCCGCTCACTAATGATCCAAAGCATGTTCATTTTCATCATCTGAGTCAGATGTCACCAGCAGAAGGCTGATTTTCTTTTTTTGGTGGTTCGGGTTCGGTAGTTTCTGCATTGGAATGTTGCTTTTTTAAGACTTCTGAAAGCATGCTCCATACCTCTCAGATTTTGGAAGGCACTTCATCTTCTTAAATCTTGGTTTGAGTGCTGTAGCTATCTTTTGAAATTTCCCATTGGGATCTTCTTTGCAGTTTGTCAAATGTGTAGTGAAAGTGTTCTTAAAATGAACAACATGTGCTGGGTCATCATCCAAGGCTGCTATAACATGAAATATATGGCAGAATACAGGTAAAACAGAGCAGGAGACATACAATTCTCCCTCAAGGTGTTCAGCCACAAATGTAATTAACGCATTATTTTTTTTAACAAGCATCATCAGCATGGACGCATGTCCTCTGGAACGATGGCTGAAGCCTGAAGAGACATATGAATCTTTAGCGCATCTGGCACATAAATATCTTGCGACGCCAGCTACAACGGTGCCATGGGAATACCTATTCTCATTTTCAGGCAACACTGTAATTAAAAAGTCGGCAGCATTATCTCCCATAAATGTAAACAAACTTGTTTCTCTTAGCGATTGGCTGAACAAGAAGTAGGACTGCGTGGACTTGTAGGCTCTAAAGTTTTACATCATTTTGGTTTTGAGTGTAGTTATGTAACAAAAACCCCTTCATTTGTAAGTTGCACTTTCATGATGAAGAGATTGCAGTACAGTACTTGTATGAGGTGAATTGATTAATTTTTTTTATCATTTTTACAGTGCAAATATTTGCAATAAAAATAACATAAAGTGAATACTGTACACTTTGTATTCTGTGTTGTAATTGAAATCGATATATTTGAAAACGTAGAAAAACATTCACAAATATTTAATACATTTCAATTGGTATTCTATTGTTTAACTGCAATTAATCAGGATTAATTTTTTTTGAGTTAATTGCATGAGTTAACTGCGATTAATCGACAGCCCTAGTTAACGCAATTTTACTAAGCTGTAGATAGCTTGTTGGTTAAGCCAATGCCAATTTAACAGAAAACAATGTTCAAAATATCTGCAAATATCCACTACATTATCAATATACTTTATGCGATGAACAGTCTCTTTTAAATAAATAAATCCAGTAAATATTTAATCTGGTATTTCTCAGGTACAAGTTGCTAAAACTATTCTATCAATTTATTAAAAATATATATAATAAATCTTAAAATAATCTAAAATATAACATCTGACCAGAAAGCCAGTATACTACAGAATGTCATCAATGAAGTTAATTCTTGAGAACCCTAATGATTGATCATAAGGTTGAAAAGCTTAACGGCAATCACAGCTCTTCTCCAAAGCTCCAGTTTTATAATAAGAGAGGGCAAAGCATAGGGGCATCATGAGAGCTCAAGTACTGTTCTTCTAGCACTTAAGACTAATACTTTTTTGCAGTGTTGTAGCCATGTTATTAGAGAGACAACGTAGGTGAGGTAATGTCCTTTATTGTACCAACTTTTGTTGGTAAACGAGAAACTTTCAAGCTTACAGAGAGCTCTACTTCAGGTCTGGGAAAGATGGAACAAATTGTTAAGCATAAGTAGTTAACAAATGTTGTAAGAGACCTTTCCAGGTGAAGTAGCCAGTTAACATCTTGGTGGTGGTAGGAGAAAGTAGGGTTAATAGGTTATAGACTTTGTAATGAGCCATAAATCCAGCATCTATATGGAGTCCACAATTTTTAGTGTCTAGCAGAGTAATGAATTTAAGATCCCAGGCTTGTCTTTTGAAGGTGTTGTGCAGGTTTCCTTTGAAGATGGGGACTGAGAGGTCAGGCAGAGGGTGATCATGCCCATGGGTGATACAGTATTTTTGTCTTTTATCATTTTTGTGAGAGTTCATCTGAGAGCATAGAGATTGCCTCATTTCACCCACATAGTTGTTACTGGAGCAGCCAGTGCACTGTATGAAGTACCCCGTATTTCGTGATAGGCATGTGAAGAAACCATGGATCTTGAAAGGTGTGTTGTGGGGGGTATTGACCATTGTAGCAGTGGAGGTATGTCTGCAGGTTTTCTGTTGTTGTGGCAGGGTCTGATGCTGCTTTGGGTTGGTGTGTCCTGATCTGTGGGGAGCCTGCTTTTGATGATGAGCTTGGTGGGTTGGGGGGGTTGTCTGAAGACTAGAAGAAGGGGTTCAGGAAAGATTTCTTTCAGGATGTGGTCCCCATTGAGTATGGATTGTAATTGTTTAATGATATCCCGTTGGGTTCCAGTGCGAGGTGGCAGGTAAACAAGTAGGGGTGTGCAGTTGAAAGGGTATTTTTTCCATATTGAAGCAGGTTCTCTTGGAGTATTTTGGTGGCCCTTTCCATAATGCTACTGGTCTGATGTGTTATTTTAAAAGCTTTACCCTCAACAGCTTGAAGATGGAAAGACATTTTCAAGAGTAAACTGAACAACAAAAATAGCAAACAGGACTGCACTAAGTACTACTGCTTTTCAATGACTTTAGTAACAAAAATTGACTCATCTGGAAGATGTTATCATTGTAAGTGACCGGAGCATGGACAACGGTTATTATTAAGAGCAGCGGAATATTAAGAAGGCTATGACAGCAAAACTAAACTACATATTTAAGCAGATAGGTGGCTAGAACCCAGAGGCCAGATGCTCAGCTGGTGTAAATTGTTGTTGTTTTATTGAAGTCAATGGTGCCATGACAATTTACATCAGCTGAAGATCTGGCCCAAGGTCTATAAATACACACAGACACTACAGAAATCCAAGTATGAACTCAATGGAGATATATTGCACCACGGTTTTGTAATCATGTGTTGCATCACAATGTGACTTGACCTCATTTACAGAAAGTTTAGGTTTAGGTCCCAAAACTGACATACTTTAAAATGGTTGCAGTCTAGTAGTGAACACCCTCTGAATTATAAATACTTTTAGAAAACAAAACGAGAGAGAAAAATACATATCTTTCTTCTTGAGTTACCACCTGGCTGGTATTTTAACATGTCCAATAATACTATTTCAGGAACTGTTGCCAGTAAACAATAAAAAAGTCAAATAAAGGCCAAAATTTGCCTCCCCAACTTGTGTGTAGCTGGCAACAAGGTGCTAAAAAACAAGGCTTTAGAAAGGGCTTCAACTGGTACCATTCCACAGCCTCCATGGTCACTGATGCCATGAGCCCGACAGTCTTGCTAAGCTAGGCAACTTTGTTCTCTGCTTCTACAAAGCTTTTCCTTATAGATGGATGCATTTGTACGACAAAGATTTGGCTTACTAAGCAGAGAGCAATGGAATGGGCAGAGTCTCACAAACAAGGACAGCAAACCAACGTTGCAAACAAAACACTTTTAAAAAAAAGGATCATCTCAGAGTAGTAGATAGAAAGAGGAAGCAATTTCTCCTGTTCCCTTCACCATGCTGTTTCGAGAGCGTACTTGGGGTTAAGGGTGGACCAAACCAAAACCAATATGCCCCAGAGTAAATAACTGGATAAACCGCGGTTTACATGGAACCCACTGCAGCCACAATATAGGGCGCACAGATTAACAAACAAATCCTATTCCAACAGATGCGTTCTCATCACTGATGACATTCCAGGGAAAACAGCACAGATATATTGGCTCATGTTCCTGATAAACACAGGGGAACAAACCTTTCATGGACTTGTAGACTTTAAGGCCAGAAGGGACCATCACGATCATCTAATCTGACCTCCTGCACATTGCAGACCACAGAACCTCAGCTGCCCGCTCCTGTAACAGACCCTGAACCTCTAGCTGAGTTACAGAAGTCCTCAGACCATGATTTAAAGACTTCAAAGTATAGAGAATTCACCATTTACTCCAGTTTAAACCTGCATGTGACCCATGCCCCATGTTGCAGACAAAGGCGAAAAAACCCCAGAGTCTTTGCCAATTTGACCCAAAGGAAAATTCCTCCCTGACCCCAAATATGGCAGTCAGTTGGACCATGAGCATTTTGGCAAGACCCAGCAGCCAGACCCCCAGGAAAGAATTCACTATAACTCACAGCCCTCCACATCTAGTGTCCCACCACCGGCCATTGGGGATAATTGCTACTAGCAGTCACAGATCAGCTACATGCCATAGTAGGCAATCTCATCATATCATCCCCTCCATAAACATATCAAGCTCAGTCTTGAAGCCAATTAGTTTTGGGGTTTTTTGCCCCCACTCCTCCTCCTGGAAGACTGTTCCAGAACTTTGCTCCTCTGATGGTTAGAAACCTTCATCTAATTTCAAACCCAACCTTGTTGAGGGCCAGTTTATACCCATTTGTTCTTGTGTCAACATTGGTGCTTAATGTAAATAACTCCTCTCTCTCCCTGGTATTTATCCCTCTGATATATTTAGAGAGAGCTAGCATATCTCCTCCTCAGCCTTCTTTTGGTTAGGCTAAACAAGCCAAGTTAATTCAGTCTCCTTTCAAAAGACTGGTTTTCCATTCCTCTGATCTTGCTAGTAGCCCTTCTCTGCACCTCTTCCAATTTGAATTTGTCTTTCTTAAACATGGGAGACCAGAATTGCACACAGTATTCCAGATGAGATCTAACCAGTGCCTTGTATAATGGTACTAACACTTTCCTGGTTCTACTGGAAATATCTGGCCTGATGCACCCTAGGATTGCATTAGCCTTTTTCGTAGCCACATCACAGTAGTGGTTCATAGTTATCCTGTGATCAACCTATACATCCAGGTCTTTCTCCCCCTCTGTTGCTTCCAACTGATAATTCCCCAACTTATAGCAAAAATTCTTGTTGTTAGTCCCTAAGTGCATGACCTAGCACTTTACACTATTATATTTCATCCCAGTTTTCAAGCTTCATCCCAGTTTTCAAGCTCATCCAGATCTTCTTGTATAATATTCCAGTCCTCCTCCATATTGGCAATACCTCCTAGCTTTGTGTCACCCACAAATTTTATTAGCACACTCCCACTTGTGCCAAGGTCATTAATAAAAATCTTAAATAAGACTGGTCTCAAGACTAATCCCTGAGGAACTCCACTAGTAACCTCCCGCCAGTCGGAGAGGTGACCTTTCAAAAGAGAAAAGGACAAACTGCAGGGGTGAAATTGTACAAATAGAAATCGCGGGGGAAGGAGAGATGTTAAAGTATTTGCCAGTAGCCCTTTAATAGTATCATAATGGACAAATTATTAGAAGATTTTTTTTCTGTCACAGTGAAACGAATGAGCCAAGCCACCGAGAAAACAGCATATAGCTCTGTTGGCCAACTATGGGCCCAGTTCTACGCTCATATGCATGTGCGACTCCCAGTGAAGCCAATGGCTGGTGATAGAATATGGCCACTAATGTAGCTGACTGTGGGTTTGACTCTACAAACACAGAGCCAACTTAATGCCTGTGAGTAGTTCCATTAAGTCAATGAAACTACTCACACAAGTACAATTATGCCTGTGTGTAAATGTTTGAAGACCTGGGCCCTATCTCTCTCAAATCAACGACACATGAAGGAAATACACCGAAAGGCCTATTTTACAAAAGGGACCTCTAAGCCAAGATAAAGCCTTTTCTTCCTTCTGCAAGATTAATTACCTGATTACTCTTTTGCTTTCCCCAAATAAAAAAAAAGTAACATGAATATTGGTTTGGTTTAAAATCAGATCCCAAATACAGAGCACAGTCCTCCTCCTATTCAAGTCAAAAGGCAAATGCTCAGTGACTTCAAAACAGCAGCAGCCACACAGAGAGCAAAGCAATCCGTGCAGGAAGAGAGATGCCATTTGCACTATTCAGTCTAATAAGAAATAAGGCTGAGTGAATAGCAATAGATCAGCCATACAAATATTCACAAAGCACACACCATTACAACAAACTCAGGGCTTGGGAGAAGCAGGAGTGTAAGGTATTAAAACACTGGCATAAAACAAACATTTTTGTTCCCAAACAAAAACCAGAAATATATACATAAAGAGGCAGCAGAAGCGTTTAAAATGTGCCTTACAATATTCTGTAACTCTTCAAAGAATATGTACCTCCTTAGCTAAATTACTCACCGTGTGTTGTGATGAGAGCCTTCTTGCAATGTTCCACTGCCATATATAGAGAAAAATGAAATATCTATTTTGCCCTACCAGCCAAAAACAACAACGTAGTTAAGAAAGAAACCTGATTACTTCATCAAAGAGAAAAAAATTAAATACAAGAAACTACTATGCAAAACTTACCTCGATAACCAACAAACATTATGTCATGTACTCGGACTGGTTTTCAGTAGAAAATATTACTCATATTGACCTAAAACCACTTCACATGAAAATAAAAATCATAAGAGGCTGAAAACAGCAGTATGTGCTCATTAGAAATATCAAAATTATGCATCACAAGGTTGTTGATATTTCTATAATTTGAATACTTACAGCTGTGTAGTAATCAGTAATACCTAAATGATGCAGATTAGTTAATGCTCACACTGATGAAACATGATTTTTCCATGAATTGCCTTGCAGACTTCCCAAAATAAAACAAAAACCAAATCTCATTAACATTGGCAAGCTTCCACATCCTCCTGCTTTCTAAAACTTAAACTACGAATATGGGAAAGGAAAGGCCATAGGTTCTTTCGGACTCACAAAAACAGTAACTCAATAAATTAAACTCAGCCATGAGTTTTATCGCTGGAAGTGTTACTGCTTGCTATGATAAAACTCCTTCAAAACACTGAACAACATTCCACTTGAACTGAGGCTATCAAGAGCTACTGTTCCGTAGAGGACAGGTGCACTGTCATGTTATCTCTGGGAGTGGGGGAAAGGAAAGAGTTTCTGGAGAGCCTGGGCCTAAGCCAATCCCGACTACAGGATGTGTCCGTCCTGAAGCAATCAGGTGAGTCTAGTATAAAAGAGTCAGGGGGTTATGGCGAAGGAACAAATAGCTCAGGAAGCTGTGACAGAGTCTGAGGAAAGCTCTCCAGGCAGGGAGGCTTAGGAGAGACTGAGGCGAGGATGAAGAGAAACCCTGGATTGTGTGGACTTCTAGATGGAATTTGTTTTGGCGTCTTAGTTGTGTCTACAATTTATTTTATATTTATATTATATCAGCAACCAATGAACAAGAAACAGTGGAAGTGAAGTGTATATGAACAGTCCATAAACTGCTGGGGAAACTGAGGCACGCGTCCTGCACTGTGACCATAGGCCGCGAGGGAGTGCAGCGGAGGCAGCTTGCCTGATTACAGGACCAAATACGCATACATGACAGGAATGCTGCCACACACACTCCGAAGCATCTCCCTAGTCTGGAGCCCGTCCTTCCCTTCCATACAGCGTCACCCTTCGAAAGCAGCTTTTAGGTCCAAATTTCCAAACGCAGTGCAAAATTAGGGACGCAAATTTGGCACTGGATTCGGTCTGCAAGTCGAAATGGAAATTGTGCCTGTCTGCCCGAACTGGCAAGAGTACCCTTTACTGTCCTAAAGGGCAGCTGTTTATATTTGAAAACAGTGTTTACCTGAAAATTATTGAGGTGATCACTTTGACAGACGGGCTCCTGCAGTACCTCGCAGAGATGGTAATGCATCTGGAGAAGCCAGGGGCTTGCCTATGCTACAGTGGCACAGCTCCCGTGCTGCAGCTGTGCCCCTGCAGTGTGGTAATGTAGACACTTGCTACAGCAACAGAAGGGGGTTTCCCGTAGCCTTGCATCCATCCGGTTGTGCCTAAATTTACACCTAAATTTGCCTCCCACTGATACCAACGCCAGCCTAGTAACACCACCTCCCGGAGCACTGTTGAGCGAGGATCAATGTACTGAGGTTGACACAGCATGAATGTAGACACTGTATTACCTATGTCAACTCTAACAGTAATCCAGCAGCTGTCCCACAATGCCTGACTGCTTTGGTCACAATTGTGACTTCTGCTGCCCAGGGGTCGCGGAGACTGGAAACCCTTCCCCCTTTTAAAATCCTGCAAATTTCTGAAATGCCTTTTCTTGGTTGTTCATCTTGGCAAGAACACCTAGAGCTCTCCATTGCTGTGTGCAACTTCTCGGCTAACCCTACCAGCTACACGCTCCAATTACACTCTGTAGCCTTATCTTAGATTATGTATTAATTATACTGATTACTTAAGAATCCCCAGTTATCACTTTGAGGGTTGACAGGTTCTTGCCCCAAGATCAGGCCCAGTATTTAAATTATTATATAGTTGGGAACCCTGATGTGCACACAGTTGCAACACTCACAACACAGGAACTCTTTTATATTTACAAATATGGTTTATTAAAACATTTAGCACAGTCACAAACACCCCAACTCAGTAAGATAGACATACTACAGAAAGTACATTTACAACACCCATATACTCACACCGTCTCCTGTAAAAGAACCTGAAATGTTAGCCATCATCTGCCTCATCACCATCACCTTCCCCTTCATCATCAGTGGCCATCATCCTGGCACCTCCCAAGGACTACATCTCTCTTTCCCCTGCCCCTAGGCTGGGATGCCACTTTTGTAATATGTTACGCTGACACCACTATGTTCAATGCATATTCAGTAGGTGATTTTTCCCTTCACCTTTTTTGTATTTCCTCACCACACTAATGTTGGAGTGTCTTTTTTCTATAGGCGAGTATATCAATGATCTAATTTATTATATACGTTAATTCGTTACTTTGGCCCTTTTGTGGTTAGGCATCACATTTGTTATTTCTGTCCTAACTGGTTATTTTGGTTCTTTCCAAGTTGTGATGTAACTGTTAAGTTTAAAAGGGTATGAACTTAGGAAAGCCCCTATGCCAGCCTGCTTTAACGCATCCTCTATGTTAAAGGTCGCAGTCATACACAGACCTTACGCTTTAGCTCCATTTCTCTACGTGAAAGGTCCCAAACATATGTATGCTAACTTTGCCTTAGCCCACCATACAAGATGTGGCCTGCAGGTCCCTTGTGTTACAGCCAAAATATACCCTTATATAAACCTATTATAAATAAAATACGTCATCAAACCTATAAGAAACTTGTAAGAAAAAATATATATATATATAGGCAAGAAAGCAGGCTAGCCTTAAATGTATCTCATGTACTTCAGTTCATTGCCAGGACACTTCTGTGGTTGAATTATTTACTTGTGGTCAGAACTTCCCCTTAAACTCTACTTTCAGCTCCCCAAATACTTGGCATTTTTCCGCTGGGCCGTTTATCTGTTCAAAGATTACCGGTCTTAAACCTTGTGCTAACTTGCTGACACTAATGTCTTACAAGATGCAGGCCGGTAGGTTACTTGCATTACAGCTGAATATAATGCAAAGCAGAATATAATGAAGGCAAGCTAGCCCACTGAGCTACAGTAGCAGTAAATATAATAAAGCAAACTAGCCCACTGGCTGCAACTCCAGCCTGGAGTACACGGGAGGTGCTGGATCTCCTGGGCTTGTGAGGAGAAGAGGCTGTGCAAGCACAGGTATGGACCAGCCAAAGAATCATGGAAATCTATGAGCAGATTGCACGGGGGATGCAGGACAAGAGGGTACGACAGGGATCAGCAACAGTGCCACATGAAAGCAAAGGTGCTGCGGCAGGCCTATCAGAAGGAGGCCAACAGTCAACCCAGTGCCAAGCCACTGAGCTGCCACTTTTACAGAGAGCTGCATGCCATGCTTGGCGGAGCCCTCACCACTGCCCCCCCCAGCACCGGGGATACCTCTGAGGAGCTCAAATCACAGGCCTCCAGTGTGAACAGCGAGGACAAGGAGGAGGAGGAGGAAGAGCACAAGGACAGGGGAACATGCAACTGGAGGGTCCAACTATGCTGCGAGCCAGGACCTATTTTAAACTCCTCTGCAGTCCAGTCAGTCCTGGCAATCAAACCCAGCCGAGCCCAATGCAGGGGAAGGAACCTCAGGTAAACGTGTAAATGTATTTCCCCATTACAGTGATGGCACCCCCAATTTAACAGGACACAGCTATTGAGTTTTCACTAATCGACTCATACTAGACGAGGTAGCGGAACAACAAGGAGAGACAGAGTTACTATCGGAGTTGGGGGGCGGGGGCATGCAGAGCAGTTTGTTTATGGGCACCGGGATGTCCCTTACATTTTTCTGATAGATCTCGATGAAACTTTCATGGAGGTACTCTGCAATCCTCTCCTGAAGGTTTCTAGGGATGGCAACCTTATTTCTTCCTCCATGGCAGGACACATTCCCATGCCAGTCGGCGACAACTTCGGCAGGCACATTGCAATAAGCAGGCTAGCAGCATACTGGCCAGGTGGCTTCAAGATGCCAGCAGCAGATGGGCTCTCTGTGCGTTTGTTACCCTCAGGAGTGAGATATCAGCTAATATCATCTCCGCCTGTGGAAAACGGTGCCAATATTCAATGCCATTACCCTGTACTCAGAGTTTCATGCAACTGAGCAATTTCCTCCTCATTTCCCTGTCCCCACGGGCCATATTCATCATGGCTGGTGCTGTGAATGGCTCCGTACACAAACACTCCGAAACAAGTGTAAATAAGCACGTCTTGTATCAAACTTCAGGGGACCAAGGGAAGGGAGTTCTGAATCTTAACTTTCACTTTTCATTGTGACGATACAGAGAATGGTTCCTCTGTGTGTTGTTTCTGCAGCTGCTGCCGTTGCAGCCTTGAGGGTCTCCCCCTCCACACCCATGGAAAGCTTGAGGCAGATAAAGAGGAGAAAGAAGAGGACTCAAGGTGACATGTTCAGTGACATCATGCAAGCCAGTGCTGCATCTGACCATAACCGGAGGTCCTGGAGAATGAATACTGCAGACTGTATGGAGAAGCACAAAGCAGACGGAAGAAAGGCACAGGAAAAGTAGAGGGAGATGCACCAGGACATAATGAGGGGTTCTCCAGCAGCACAAACAGACGCTGCAGATGCTTGTGGACTTACAGGTTCAACAATCACAGGCTTCCCTCCCTTTGCAGCCCATGAAGAACTTCATTATAGCATCTCCCTTCATCATTCCATGGGCATCAAGGGCTGCATCCCCTACTCCTGCCACTCCACACCAGGGGACATTAAGGACAACCACAGCTTCACATACACAAAAAAAATCAACTGTGGCTCTCATAGGCCAGCGTAACTAAAATGGATATGAATCTTCTTCACTTTTCTTAACCTCTATACCATGCATTCGTAAAGTTTTTAAATGTATTTGCTTTTAACTTGCACAGATTTTTAGAAGTGTTTTCATTACTCAATAAAACTCTATTGTTTGGGAAATAATTGATCTTTATTAGCTCCCAACATATGCTGCTGAAAGCCCAGTGGTAGTAAAAGCACCCACTACATATTTTACAGGGTGCCACAACTCAAGAGGATCCATGAAAAACACAGTGTAGTAATCATAAATGTACAGCAAGCACCACAAAATTAATAGGTGGATTGACAGTGTTATACTCCTAGACGTACACCAAGCACCACACAATACCTAACACACCCTCAACCGTAGGGCCAGGTACAGGACAGTTCACCATAACACATGACTGTGACTCACCATTAAAGTGCACTTTCAAAGCCTCTCTGAGCTGTACAGCTGTAAAAGTCCTTGAGTCTGGCTGCTCAAACTCAGCAGACAGCCACTCCATCTCCACCCCGGCGGTGTCTTTTCCCCTTTTGCTTCACAGATATTCTGCAGGACACAGCGGACAGCTATAACCATTGGGATATTTTTCTCCCTGAGATCTAATCTTGTGAGTACACAACGCCAGCGACCCTTCCAACTAGTAAAAGCACATTCAACTGTCATTCTGCACCTGCTGAGCTGGTAGCTGAATTTTTCCTTGGTGCTTCGAGGTGGCCTGTGTATGGCTTCATGGTGGTTTGCCAGAGGAGCAAGGGCTTGGCTGGGTCCCCCAGGATCACTACTGGCATTTCAACATTGCCAATGGTATTCTGCCATTCAGGAAAGAAAATCCCTGCTTATAGCTTTCTGAACAGCCCTGTGTTCTTAAAGTGTGAGCATCATGCATTTTCCCTGACCAGCCAACACGGATGTCAAGTGAAGCATCCCTGGTGATCCACCAACACTTGCATAACCACAGTAAAACAATCCCTTCTTTTGATGTCTTCTGCGGCAAGGTGCTCTGGAGCCAAAAGAGCGATATGCATGCCATTTATTGCTCCACCAGTCCTGCAAATCCATCCACTACATCCTGCACGTGGCTGACAGTCACAGTCCTATGTAACAGTAGATGATTAATGGGCCTGAACACTTGCATGACAACAGCCCCCATAGTGGATCTTCCAACTCCAAAATGATTTCCCACTGACCGGTAGCAATCCAGCATTCCAAGTTTCCAAAGTGCAATTGCCACTAGCCACTCCACTGTCAGTGCAGCTCTCATTCTGCATGTCCCTGCACTAAAGGGCTGAGGGCTCAGCACACACAGACTCAGGCATCTGGCCTTGCACCATTGCTCGTCATCCCAAGCCTGCATTACAATGCCATCCCATCAGGCAGTGCTCGTTTCTCAGGCCTGGGAGCGGCACTCCACCATCTGCTGCTGCTCTGGGAAGGCCAACAACCAGCTTGAATTGGTTCTCGCTGTGTCCCACAGAAATCTGTGCTTCAGGAAATCGTTATGTTCCTCACAGCTCTGCTTGTGGCTCTGCGAATACCAGAGGATCGTGTGTCGAGCTTGCAATGCTCATGGTAACAGTGCAGAGCTGTGCAGGAGCCATGCTTCGGTTACAAATGGTGGACAGCAAAGAGGGCTGCACAGGTTTGTGGGATTTTCAAAATAGGGGCCAACATTATGGAACAGGGATGGCATTATGGGATGAAGAAAGTTGCATGATGGGAACTTGACCCCGCAGCCCCAGCCACCCCTGCGTGGCTCATTAATGCCCCACCATGCATTGCCAGAAACTTCCCACTGGAAGTGGGTGAGTTGCACACTGGGATACCTACCCATGGTGCACCGCCCTATGCATCGACAAAAGTACTTCTGGTGACTACACACGGCGCCAACCCAAGGAGCCAAGTATGCATGTGCACAAGTGACAGACTAAAGTGCGGTGGCTTTATGCCGACATAGCTTGCATCAGCAAAATGTTGTAGTGTAAACGTGCCCTGAAAGGCAATAACTAGGTTGACAGCATAATTCTACCATTAGCCTAGCAGTATCCACACTCGAACTTAGGTTGGTGTAACTATGTTTCACAGGAGGTGTGAATTTTTCCACACACTTGGGCAATGTAGCTAGGTCGACCTAAGTTTTAGGTGTAGACCAGGCCAAGGAGTAGTCACACCAAATACCTAGTCTGCCCCATCCACTGAGGATCTTTTTGTTTCTTTCTTTCTCTTTTTTTTTTTTGAGAAATCAGTAACTAAAATGCACTCTTATGTTTACTTGATGCTCTAACAAACGTAGGAGTCTGGGGAGGGACAGAGCTGTTTCCCATCATTCTTGATAGGACGTCACTGTGGGCAATCCATTATCACGGTAGGGGAATATGGGGAAGCCCTGATGGTGGAAATGGGCTGCCACCAACACCTTTTGTGAATACCCTCAGTTCTGTCAAGAGGCCAAAATGAAACTCTGTCATGGTAAGAGTCTAGGCCAGTGGTTCTCAACCTGTGGTCTCTGGACCCCGACCATGTCTAAGGGCTCCACGAAAGACAGACTGGAAACTGACTGAATAGAATTCATCTCTATATATAGACAGTAGATTTCCAAAGAGTCCGTACCTCCACTCCAAAAATTTTTAAGGGTCCACAAATGAAAAGGTTGACAACTACTGGTCTAGGCCTTCAGCGATTCTCAGGAATTTCCTGTGCACAGGGTGGATGTCTATTTGGAAATAAGCATCCTTTAAATCAAGAGCTGTGAACCCATCCCACTGGTTCAATGACAGGATTTCAAAGGCCAGGGTGATCATGCTGAACCTCAGGTAGCAGATAAAGACGTTCATTTCTCTGTGATCTCAGATGGGCGTCCAGCCTCCCTTCTTCTTGGGGACGAGAAAATATCATAAGTAAAATCCTCTTCCCCTGTGCTGAAGAGGTACTGACTCCAAAGCTCACAGATGGAGCAAGGAGTCTACTTCTGTCTGAGCACCCTCTCATGAGAGAGGTCCCAGAAAAGGGATGGAAAGGGGGATGCTGGAAGGGGGAGAGAGAGGAACGCTGTTGTGTAATTGGGGATGATTATCTCCAGAACCCATCTGCCCAATGTCCAGGTATCAAGCCTGGATAAAACAAGATATGTGGGGCCACCAAACGAGATACAGGAGGAGACCTCAACCAGTACATGTGGCAGAAAAACTGGTTTGCAGCTCTCAAAATCTCTGTCAAAAGGATTTCTTGGTAAGAAGATGGGTCTGGAAGAACAATGAAGGTGGGAAGATCATGCTTTGAATGCTGCATTCTCTTTCGCTCGTATGACCTCCAGTGGTGGAGCAGCTTAGGGGTTGGTCATTGTTTATACAGTAGCATATTTCCTCCATGGTGCACGGGTATAGATATCCAGTGAGCAGAAGGGTTGCTCTTGAGTCCTTGAGGAAATATAGTCCTTGTCTGTCTTTTCACTGAATGGGTTACTTTCCTCAGAAGGGCAGATCCTCCACAGTGGATTTGACCTGTTTGGGAAATGCAGAGGAATGGAGCCACAATCCCCACCTCATGCCTACAGAAGTAGCCATTGAGCAGAAGGCTTTATCTGCTGCATCCACTGAGGCTTGGAGGACTGATCTAGCCAGCAATTTATCCCATCAATAATTTCTTGGAATTGCAGCCCGTTTTTCTCCCAGAGTTTGTTGGTGAACTCTGAGAACTCACTGTAATTAACAAACTTTATACTTTTACAGTAATGCTTAGTAGTTTGCTCTGCGGAGCTGTAAGCTTGCGAAAGTAAAGTTCTTTCTCCCCAAAAGAGCTAAACATTTCCCCTTCCTATCAGAGGGGTTACATATAAGATGGTGGAGTCTGTTTCTTTCAGTGACCAGTGAGTTCATGCATGGTGCGTGACTAGGTATTCCGCTCTCTTAGATGGTATAAAGTATTTCTTCTCCTTTCTCTTCAGAGTGGGAGCACAGGTGGCTTGAGTATGCCAGACTGTCCTGGCAGTTCTACGATGGACTCCTAATTGAGAGTGCAAAATCTCCAGTAGCCTGTACTTCAGGGCTATCTGGATTGTACCAGTGATCCTCCTCAGGAGATCCTAAAACTGCCAGTAGTCGTCAGGTGATGATGGCAAGGCTGGCATGACCACCTTGTCTGAAGACAACGATAATAACCACACCAGTGTGGGCCGTTCCATCTGATCTGGTTCTCTTCCTCCCACCATTTGGTCTTGGGTGGGTTGAGGGTGTTCCCTGCATGAGGCAGATTCCCTTGATTCCCCCAGGGTCTGATGAATTTGGGGTTATGCATGTACAGATTCCATGGACCCCAGTATCAGAGGGAGCCATGTTAGTCTGTATCCACAAAAACAATGAGAAGTCCGGTGGCACCTTAAAGACTAACAGATTTATTTGGGCATAAGCTTTCATGGGTAAAAAACCCCACTTCTTCAGAAGCATGCCCTGTAACAAACCCCATTGCCTACTCTGTCCCCATATCTACTCTAGCGACATCATAGGACCCAATCACATGAGTGACACCATCAGGGGCTCATTCACCTGCACGTCTACTAATGTGATATATGCCATCATGTGCCAGCAATGCCCCTCTGCCATGTACATTGGCTAAACTGGACAGTCTCTACATAAAAGAATAAATGGACACAAATCAGACACCAGGAATGGTAACACACAAAAGCCAGTAGGAGAACACTTCAATCTCCTTGGACATTCAACAACAGATTTAAAAGTAGCCATCCTTCAACAACAACAAAAAAATCTTCGTAAACAGACTTCAAATAGAAACTGCAGAGCTACAATTCATTTGCTAATTTAACACCATTAATTTGGGCTTGAATAGGGACTGGGAGTGGCTGGTTCACGACAAAAGCAATTTTCCCTCTCTTGGTATTGACACCTCCCCAACAATTATTGGGAGTGGACCACATCCACCCTGATTGAATTGGCCCTGTCAACACTGGTTCTCCACGTGGAAGGTGATTACTCCCCTCTCTTCATGTGTCAGTATATTTATGCTTGTATTTGTAATTTTCACTCCATGCATCTGAAGAAGTGGGGGTTTTAAGCTTACCCACGAAAGCTTATGCCCAAATAAATCTGTTAGTCTTTAAGGTGCCACCAGACTCCTCGTTGTTTTCATGGACCCTAGTAAGGCCAAGTGAGAGGAATTGTAGAGAAACTGGAATACCCTGGATTCTGTGTCTGGGCTAGTCCCTTGTGTAGTCACTCTCTTTTAAAACGTAGGACACACTTCAGAATAGTTCTACCACCTCTGACCTAAGGCCCGGTCTACACACAAAGATGTGATCTTAGTTAAACTAAGGTTCACTTAGTTAGTGAAGCTATGATTTTATTTTTTTTTTTTAAGATCTTTCTTATCCGTTTATAGCAAGTGTTTCATTCTTACAGCACCTTCTCATGAGGCAACGTATAATTTTAAAGTAAAAAAAAAAGGGGGGTGTGGGAATAGGCACTTTGGGGGGCTATTTTAAAAAAATCATTAAAACACTTTGCTTTATGGGAGAGCTGGAATTTTTAATTGCATGCACGGAGCACAAAGTTGACATTGGGTTCAAATAGATACACCTACGTAAATATGAATGGTCTTTTTGTTCTGTGCTTGTACAGCACTTCGCATACTGGGGTCTTGTTCCATCACTGGGGTTCTTAAGTGCTACCACAATATAAATAATAAGAATAATGGTGTTAGAGAAACACTCCTGTCTCTCACATTCCTTTATTGGGCACACTTTACTACTGATTTGAGGTGAAATTACCTATGTTTAGAGACTTCATCATTCTTAAAGCCTCTTCAATAGGCACGGAATAGGCACAGGAAAGCCTCCATAAATCCTCTGTGATGGACTGGGGTGGCTATGCACGGGATTCAGGAAGGAAGCTGCTGCAAGGGGCTAATCTGTAGTCTACAACCTTCCTATGGGTTACTGGGGATGGAGAAAGGTTGGAATTCCTGTGCCCCATTTAGTCCCCCACATACCCAATTACATAGACCTGCTGAGTAAAACATCTGTTCAAATAAACTGGTTAGTCGCTAAGGTGCCACAAGTACTCCTTTTCTTTTTGCGAATACAGACTAACACGGCTGCTACTCTGAAACCTCTTTTAACAACAGCTTCCAAGTAATGGGAAAATTATAGAAACATTTTCAAGTTTATTTTCAGAAATGCCATTTTTTAAACGTTGAGTTGTAAAATGAATACTCCCCCCCCCCAATATCAAGTCTTCTTCCCTGCTCTTCACCCCCCGCCCCCCATTACCTCTTGACCCCCCCCCCACACACACACACACAATAATGGCCTATCCAGTAGCTTTTAAGGCACAGCTGTGGAAAATATTTCACTGTCATTGAGCTAAATAGCCTCCTGAACTGACTCTAAAAATTAGCTTCTGGGTATATCACATGGGCGGGCTGCTGGTTGCCTGTGTGTGCTTCCTTGTTTGCTAAGATTTGACTGCACAGTGGCTGTCTTTTGCACATCTATTTCTTTGCAAATAAGATTGGTAAAAAAAATTTCATTAAATCTAATCCATCATCTAAATCACTAGTTCCATCGATATCCTAGCGCCCAGCTTCTGGCATCAATTCTGTTATTAAAATATTCCCAGCCTCCTCCCTACACATGAACACAGCATGAATTTTTGAACATACAGTGAGATTCATTAAGGATAATACCATCACTATGAACTGATCAGCTGCAGAGCTCTACTTGAGCTTCCCAAACAAAAAGCTCGGGGGGGGAGGGGGGGGAACAGTAGTATTCAGCCCTGTTTTTATGTAAGGGATTGACACATGCCTGGCAAATCACCATAATCTAAAAAAGATATCACTACATTATTTAGATTAAGACCTTCAGGGCAGGGACCATCCTTTTGGTCTGTGTTTGTACAGCACCTATAATGATGATCCATGACTGGGGCTCTTAGGGGCTCCTTGAGGCCCCCACATCCTTAAATGGAAGGGTGAAATCATGGCCCAACTGAAGTCAATGAGAGTTTTGCCACTGAGCTCAGTGGGGCAAGGATTTCACCCCCAAGGTCATGACCACCATCCTTCTCGCCAAAAGTGACTGACCACGGCTCTTTTTCACTCAGTTCTTTTTTACCAGCCAGCACAGCTCCTTTACCGAGCATGCTCCCCCTTCTCTGTAGCTGACTGCCCAGGAATAAGAGACCAGGATCAAGACCTGAACGTGGATTTCTCCCACCTGGCAATGCATGAGAAGCTGGCATTATGTCTGAACACTGTCTATAGATATACATTCTATTTTACTAACTCTTTTGTATGAGTAACTCAACAGCTGCAGAATTATCATGATACCATTGTTATAAGAAATTGGATTTTTCCAAAGTACCAAGAAAGAAACACTTTCATTTTAGCGGGGGGGAAAGAGCCACCTTATGAAATATTCATCAACTGAAAATAATCAAATCAATGTCCAATTATGGTTTTAAAAAATACAGTATTGCAAGGAAAAACATGTGATTATTAACTTTAATAGGAGACTGCAGGAGCATTATTATCTTAGTGCAAAAAAGTCCTGTGTAAGGCACTATAACCCACATAAACCCTTTCATGGTGCCTTTGCATTTTGAATTTCATCTCATGTTAATATCATCTGACAGGAAAAACATCAAATAAAACTGTACACAACAATCAATGGTCTGTCTTTGTTCTCCTATAATCTATGAAAAATTTAATCTTTTCAAAGTAATCTTTATGTATTTAGGGGATCTCTAGTCCTCTCTTTAAAATCACAATACCTAAAAAGACCTGGATTAGCAAATAAATTTTTATTTCAAATATTTCCCCTTCCTTCTGCTCCTTTTAGTGGCAGTTCTTTTTTCACTTTATCACTAAAAGATAAAATGATGTTGTATAACAGAATATAAAAGAGGAACATTACAAAACCTCTCAAAATCAAAGTTTTTGTTTTAGAGAGAAAACACCGGTTATTGTTATTATTTTAAACATATTACTTAATCCCTTAGAAGAGTAGCATTTTGTAAATTGACAGACATTTTTTTTTGATTAATCTACCAAGGTGTTCTTAGAAGCACCAAAGACTGCCAACTCTTCTCTGAATCAAATACAAGATTCTAGTCCTTACCTTTAAGGCTCTTTGCAATTTAACCCCTCCCTATTTATTGATCCCTAAGTTTAACTGTGTTGCCCCTCCCTCTCTCCAGCCTCTGCACTGCAGCTGTGCCAGCCTCCATAGCCCTTTTGCTTACTTCTCCAAGAAGCACCTTTGCATATCTTCTGTGCATAGAATGCAGTGTCCAAAACTGTCCAAAAACCACTAACTTGTCTCTCCTATAAACTAAAGCCCCTTTCTAGTGTGATGCCCACAGGCCAACGGATAATGGCTGGGAAGACGGCCAGTAACGACTTCTGATATTTATATCTTAGGAACGCCTGTCATGGACCAGGACCCACTTGTGCTAGACATTGTTAAAAAATTAAAATAACAAACAGACCCTCCATCCCTGTCCTGAAAGGGCTTATTATGTAAGTAAACCTATACTTTTCTATATAAATTTGCAGACATCTAGCTGTGCACAAAGCTAGCCTATGTAAACACTGTTTGAGAGGGAGTTTTCAAGAGGGACTCATCATATAATTGCTATGGTTAGGAAGGGCCGCATCTCCAGTCCTGACACTGCTCCTGTCTCCTCCACCTGCACCTCTATCCAGACAGAGAACCTGACCGGGTTTGCAGAAACTGTGGCCTGCATGTCCCACTCTCAGAATGCCAGGCTGGGGGAACCGGCCAGTGAGAGAGGTGCCTGCTGGTGAAATCTCTCAGGAAGCCGATGGAAGAGCTACAGGAGGAGGTGGCTAGGCTGAGGTGCGTCTGTGCCCATGAGGAATTCATTGAGAATATTCATATGGAGACATCCCAGACTGAGGAATCTGTCCAGCTAGAGAGAACTGGGGAGGAGGATATGGCTCTGTCACAGGAAGGACACTGGCTGCCAGTTACTTCTGGCAGCAGGCAGTGCTCCACCCCTACTCCCAACCCACACACCATAGTGATGAAAAACCATTATGTTGCCCTAGCAATGAGGAATCACCCGCAAAGGTGGAGGAGGAGAAGCCATGTACCCCCAAGGCTGGGAGCATCACAGCCACCACTCCCAGGAGGACATGTAGGGTAGTGGTGGTTAGTGACTCTCTTCTGAGGGGTTGGAGGCACCCATCTGTCAGCCTGACACGGCATCCCGGGAGGTATGCCGCCTGCCAGGGGCCCATATCCAAGACGTTACAGAGGGATTGTTGAGAATGATCCGGCCCTCTGACTACCACCTCATGCTATTCATCCATGTGGGCACTAATGACACTGCAAGGTATGACCCTGAGCAGATCAGAAGTGACTACAGGGTTCTGAGACTAAGGGTGAAGGAGCTGGGGGCACAGGTGTTATTCTCTTCAATCCTTCCAGTCAAGGGTAGGGGCCCCAGCAGAGACAGATGCATCCTGGAGGTGAATGCCTGGCTACGAGGATGGTGTCGCCAGGAGGGCTTCAGCTTCCTTGGCCACGGGATGCTGTTCCAGGAAGAAAGACTGCTAAGCAGAGATGGGGTCCACCTACCGAGGAAGGGGAAGAGCATATCTGGACACAGGCTGGCTAACTTAGTGAGGAGGGCTTTAAACTAGGTTTGATGGGGGCAGGCGAGAAAATCCCTTAGGTAACTCAAAAACATGGTGTCAAGGTTCCTTCCCCACTCTGAACTCTCGGGTACAGATGTGGGGACCTGCATGAAAGACCCCCTAAGCTTATTCTTCCCATCTTAAGTTAAAAACTTCCAAGGTACAAACTTTGCCTTGTCCTTGAACTGTATGCTGCCACCACCAAGTGTTTTAAACAAAGACTAGGGAAAGAGCCCACTTGGAGACGTCTTCCCCCAAAATATCCCCCCAAGCCCTACGCCCCCTTTCCTGGGGAAGGCTTGATAAGAATCCTCACCAATTTGTACAGGTGAACACAGACCTAAACCCTTGGATCTTAAGAACAATGAAAAAGAAATCAGGTTCTTAAAAGAATAATTTTAATAGAAGAAAAGGTAAAAGAATCACCTCTGTAAAATCAGGATGGTAAATACCTTACAGGGTAATCAGATTCAAAACACAGAGAATCCCTCGAGGCAAAACCTTAAGACACAAAAACAGGAATATACATTCTATCCAGGACAGCTTATTTTACCAGCCATTAAACAAAAGGAAATCTAACACATTTCTAGCTAGATTACTTACTAACTTAACAGGAGTTGTAAGGCTGCATTCCTGATCTGTTCCCGGCAAAAGCATCACCCAGACAGACAAACCCTTTGTTCCCCCCCCCCCCCGCCTCCAGATTTGAAAGTATCTTGTCCCCTCATTGGTCATTTTGGGTCAGGTGCCAGCAAGGTTATCTTAGCTTCTTAACCCTTTTCAGGTGAAAGGGTTTTGCCTCTGGCCAGGAGGGATTTTATAGCACTGTATACAGAAAGGTGGTTACCCTTCCCTTTATATTTATGACACATGGAGACCTGGGAGAAGGGTCAGAATCTGAGGGGAGATGAACTATTATAGCAGGGATAAGGGACAGACGAGACAACATGGAGGAAAATCAAATCAATATCTTAGATGTCTGTATACTAATGCAAGAAATATGGAGAATAAGCAGGAAGAACTTGAAATGCTAGAGAATAAACACAACTATGACATAGTTGGCATCACAGTACACATTACTGGAATATAGGTATAGAAGGATACAGCTTGCTCAGGAAGGATAGGCAGAGAGGAGATTTTGCCTTATATATTAATAATGTACACACTTGGACAGAGGTTGAAATGGAAATAGGAGACAGACTTGCTGAAAGTCTCTGTGTAAGGATGAAAGGGGTAAAAAACAAGGGTGATGTTATGGTGGGGTCTACTACAGACCACCTAATCAGGAAGGAGAGATGGATGAGGTTTTTTGTTATACAACTAACAAAATCATCCAAAGCACAGGACTTGGTGGTGATGGGGGACTTCAACTACCCAGACATCTGTTGGGAAAATAATACATCAGGACGCAGATTATCCAACAAGTTCTTGGAATGTACTGGAGACAGTTTTTTATTTCAGAAGGTGGAGAAAGCTACTAGGGGAAGAGACTGTTTACATTTGATTTTGACAAATAGGGAGGAACTGGTTCAGAATTTGAAAGTGGAAGGCAGCGCAGTTGAAAGTAATCATAAAATGGTAGAGTTCATGATTCTAAGGAATGGTAGGAGGGAAAACAGCACAATAAAGATAATGGATTTCAAGAAGGCAGACTTTAGCAAACTCAGGGACTTAGTAGGTAAGATTACATGGGAAGCAAGTCTAAGTGGAATAACACTTCAACAGAGTTGGCAGTTTTTCAAACAGACGTTATTAAGGGCACAAGACCAAACTATCCCACTACAAAGGAAAGTTTGGCAAGAAACCATCCTGGCTTAACCAAGAGATCTTCAGTGATCTGAAACTCAAAGAGAGAGTCCTAGGTCAAATTACAAAGGATGACTATAAACAAATAACACAAGTACGTACCCAAAAAATTACAAAGGCCAAAGCACAAAATGAGATTAAACTAGCTAGAGAGAACAGGGGAGGAGGATATGGCTCTGTCACAGGGAGAGACATAAATGGTAACAAGAAAAAATTCTACAAATACATTAGAAGCAAGAGGAAGACCAAGGACAGGGTAGGTCCATTACTCAATGAGGGGGGAAAAAAAACAACAACAGAAAATGTGGAAATGGCAGAAGTGCTAAATGATTGTTTTGTTTCACTTTTCACTGAAAAGGTTAGTAGCAATTGGACATCTAACGCAGTGAATGCCAGTGAAAATCAGGTAGAATCAGAGGCTAAAATAGGGAAAGAACAAATTAAAATTTACTTAGACAAGTTCAATGTCTTCAAATCACCAGGGCCTATGAAACACATGCTAGAATGCTCAATGAGCTGGCTGAAGAGATATCTGAACCATTAGCAATTATTTCTGAATAGTCATGGAAGATGGGAGAGATTCCAGAAGACTGGAAAAGGGCTAATACAGTGCCCATTTATAAAAAGGGAAATAAGGACAACCCGGGGAATTACACACCAGTCAGCTTAACTTCAGTACACAGAAAGATAATGGACCAAATAATTAAGCAATCAATTTGCAAACACCAAGAAGATAATAAGGTGATAAGTAACAGTCAGCATGGAGTGTCAAGAACAAGTTGTGTCAAATGAACCTAATAACTTTTTTTGACAGGGTAACAAGCCTTGTGGATGGGGGGAAGCAGTAGATGTGGTATATCTTGACTTTACTAAAGCTTTTGATACTGTCTCATATGACCTTCTTATAAACAAACCAGGGAAATCCAACTGAGATGGAGCTAATGTAAGGTGGGTGCATAACAGGTTGGAAAACCATTCTCAGAGAACAGTTATCAGTGGTTCACAGTCAAGCTGGAAGGGCATATTGAGTGGGGTCCCACAGGGATCAGTTCTCGATCTAGTTCTATTCAATATCTTTATCAATGATTCAGATAATGGCATAGAGAGTACACTTATGAAGTTCTCGGACAATACCCATCTGGGAGGGGTTGCAAAGGCTTTGGAGGATAGGATTAAAATTTAAAATGATCTGGACAAACTGGAGAAATGGTCTGAAGTAAACAGGATGAAATTCAATAAGGACAAATGCAAAGTACTCCACTTAGGAAGGAACAATCAGCTGCACATACACAAAATGGGAACTGACTGCCTAGAAAGGAGTACTGCAGAAAGGGATCTGGGGGTCATAGTGGATCACAAGCTAAGTATGAGGCAACACTGTTGCAAAAAAAGCAAACATCATTCTGGGATGTATTAACAGGAGTGTTGTAAGCAAGACATGAGAAGTAATTCTTCCGCTCTACGCCACGCTGATTAGGCCTCAACTGGAGTATGATGTCCAGTTCTGGGCACCACATTTCAAAAAAGATGTGGACAAACTGGAGAAAGTCCAGAGAAGAGCAACAAAAATGATTAAAGGTCTAGACAACATGAGCTATGAGGGAAGATTGAAAAAAATTGGGTTTGTTAAGTCTGGAAAAGAGAAGACAGAGGGGACATGCTAACAGTTTTCAAGTACATAAAAGGTTGTTACAAGGAGGGAAAAAATAATTTCTCCTTAACCTCTGAGAATAGGACAGGAAGCAATGGTCTTAAATTGCAGCAAGGGCAGTTTAAGTTGGATATTAGGAAAAACTTCCTGTCAAAGTAGTTAAGCACTGGAATAAATTGCCCAGGGAGGTTGTGTAATCCCTATCATTGGAGATTTTTAAGAGCTGGTTGGCCAAACACCTGTCAGGGGTGGTCTAGATAATACTTAGTTCTGCCTTGAGTGCAGGGGACTGGACTACATGACTTCGAGGACCCTTCCAGGCCCACAATTCTATGATTCTTATCACTATTTCCCTCATCTCCTTCCCCTGTTCCTTCTAAATGGCTATCTTGTCATACCTTCTTGAAACTTTTTCTCAGGCTCCAGTCCTGCAAAGACACAGACACATGCTTAAATTTACAGACAGTTAGTCCAGAACAGATCCAGTGTGTAAAGTTAAGCATACTTCTGAGTCTTTGTACGATTGGGTCTTTAGATTGCAAACTGTTCAGGAAAGAGGCCATTGTTCACTCTGTATTTAAATGGCACCTTGCACAACGGGACCCTGTTCCTGATACAGATCCCTATGCACTACTGTAAACACAAATAATAATTTTTCCATATTTATGAAGGAGAGGGGAAATACACAATGTGGTGTGCGCTAGCATGAATTTGGGATGTCCTGGATAACTCACAAGTGACAAAGCATGAGTGAGAAGCCATTCCAAGTGAATGCCAATAAATGTTTTGTGCCCACACTGCGTGCTTTACAGAAAAAGCTATTCTATGACTGTTTTAGGGCTTTTTTTTTTTTTAATAAAGTTTTTGACACTAAATTTTGTCACCCACCACTTGCAGCCAGCTGCCAGGTCCAGACCTCAGAGGAGAGAAAACCTCTACTAAAAGTTATCTAAAATAGCTTTCCTATGTCACAGGTTTAAGTCTCATATCTCAGGATCTCCCAAGGCCGTAAATAAAAACTGAGCATCCTACTGAAAAGCCACGTAGCATTATTTACAATTGTATAAAGCTCCTGCTCTTGCCCAGATTGGGTGCAAACTACTGGACTGTCAACCTGCTTCCGCCCCATATGTAAATAACATACATCCTGTACCTCAGACCCGTGTAAAAACTGCAGGGTCTAAACAGAATTTCACTCAAATTGAGTTCCACAAGCATACACAGTGTTACATAGATCTGCAGCATCCAGACAGTTAATAGTCTCATAAACGTAATCGGATATCCTCATATTTACATAATTCTTCATACTTCATTAAGGTAGAAATGCTTTCAAGAAAAAGTCAACACCCTCACCAAGCAAATATTTGCAAATTAAGACCGTTTTCACTTCTCCCATGTTACAATTTGCTGCTTAGCATGAATCATAAAAAGTAAAGTATCAAGGAAATGGAACTCAGCTGATACTTGTACCCATTCCAAAAACAGCCCCAAAAATAACTATTATAAACGTTTCATAGCTCTACTATTAGGCTTTAATATCTCACATCTGATTCTACGTAAACTCAGAAGAGAACTCTCTCCTTTCCCCATAGATGTCTCATTCAAAAGGGGACTTTTATTCTATGGGGGCGGGGGAGAGAGAGTGTGTGCGCAACAGTATGTAAAGTCACCTCAGAGGTAATTGGTTTAAAATTTTAATGCCCTACAGATGGAACATAGGGTGACAAGTTATTATAAAATTAGATTCTTGGATATAGTGCACAGCTGATGATTGAAGTGGGTGGGAGGAGGGAGAGGAAGGTTATTGCTCTATATTTGAAAAGGTGAATCCCTCCTTCAGTAGAAGAGTAGACAAAGGAAATCAAGAACTATATTCCAATGGAGAAATTGCCCACCCGACTAAAAGGATCTCTGGAACAGCAGCACAGAGCGTGGGTCGTATTTATTGGTGCTCCTGCCTGTCCAGCGTGAGTGAAATTGGTTCTGACGTTCCCCTCCACAGTATCCCAGCAGATAGTGCTGGAGCACTTAAAGAGTAAAAATCCTAAACTATCAACTTCAAAACTGGGATGGGCAGAAATATGTGGCAGAAAAAGCCCACAAAGAGCTGACAATCTCATTGCATGCTCCCCTCTGCCTCCAAAGAGTACAGCGGTTCCACCATTCCAAACTATGCATGATTGAAGATAGTGGTGTTATCAGTAACAGGCCATTTTCCATGGCATTGTCCCTGACTAACCAGTGGGCTTATTTACAGGGTGCCAACACTGAGCTCTGCCCTGCATAAGATCAAAAGGAAGGAAGAAACCAGGTTTCTAGGAGCTTCAACTCTAAATTCTCTAGTAGGTAGGTACCGCGGCTCATGGTAGCAAGAGCGGCACAGGGCCTTAATATGCCCAGAATGTAGTCGGCCATATTAGCTTCCTATTTTTAATTGCCAGTTAGTAATGACATGCAATTATATAGAGACATTTATTATTTTATATTGTGCCAGAAAGCACAGCAGGCACTTTGCGGATAAAGACAACAAGTCACCATGACCTGTTTGAAGTACTTTGTTTTCAACATCACTTATTCTAATGCTTGTGGACGGCATATCTAGAGCCTTATATGACAATGTGTATGTATGCATGTAGCGAGGCAATGACTTACCGGTGCGGCGCCTCCCGCTGGTTGTCTCGGGAATTAGCTCTTCCAGCCCGGAGCACCCTCTGCAGGCCGGTGTCTCGCCTGCTGCTGGCCCCCATGTCCCTTTACCCCGGGGTTCTGCCTTCTGCAGGAGCCCCACTCTGAGTCTCCCCTCCCGGGGAACCCCCAACCCCCTAAACCCACCTTGCCTCAGTGGCTACTGCCAGTCTTCATCTAGCCCCCGCTCACTGGGGCACACTGCAGTCTGTAATGGCCACTCATCACAGGCAAGAGGGTTAGGACCAGCTGCCTCTGCCTAACCCCGGGCTGCACCTCTGCAATCCCGGTACCTGTGTAGGCCTTCACCAAGGCCTGCAGCCTGGGGATTTACCAGGCCAGAGCTCCCCAGCTCCCCTTGTCCTTCCCCAGTCCTGCTCCACTCAAGCACCTTCAGCTCCCAGGCAAGCCTTCTCCCTCCAGGGCTAGAGTGAGACTTCTCCCCCTCCCAGGTCTAGGACCATAGCCCTCTTATAAAGGCCAGCTGGGCCCTGATTGCGCTGGCCACAGCTGTGGTCAGCAACTCAGTCAGCTTCCCCCAACTGTTCTCACTCCCCTTATTTCCAGCCACAGCCCTCTCCAGAGCTGCTTTTATCCCCTTTTCTGCAGGAGTGGGGCAGCTGCCCCACTACAATGCATATTAGGAAATAAGCCAAATTGTGAAGATGAAAGTACCCTGTACAGATATGTTCCATTCTTTTCAGCTCTTGTTGTCCGAATGTTCTGCCACAGAACTTATCAATAGATTGGACGGTGCATTTTCATGGTAGACACGGAATTGCGAAGAATATTTAAAAGAACAGCGCGCGCGCACACGCACGCACACACAATCACCAAGAAATTAAAGCAAGTTGGCCGGCATTCCTTTGGCCTACTTTATGACTAACAGGAAAACCAGATTATTTGACCTCCCATGAAAGACAGAAAAGTACATACAGGATAAAAAAAAAAAAAAACACACCAAAACCCTAAGTCAATGCCTAAAATGGAACCTAAGGAAATTACCCAAAAGCTAATTTCCTCCATTTTCTCCTTTTACAATATCTTACATGACAGAAGCCCCCCATCAGTGTAGAGTAAAAGACACACTGAAGGCAAATGGAACAGTGAAAAAATCTTAAAATAGGTCTTTCACGGCATGCAGGGCCACCCAGAGGATTCAGGGGGCCTGGGGTCTTCGGCAGCGGGGGTCCTTCCACTCCGGGTCTTCGGGGCACTTCGCCGAAGACATGGAGCGGAAGGACCCCCCGCCGCCGAATTGTCACCGAAGACCCGGAACGGAAGAAGCTGTGGCGGGTCTTCAGTGGCGGGTCCTTCACTCTGGGTGTGTTCGGCGGCACTGAAGGACCTGCCACCAAAAACTCTCGTGGGGGCCCCTGAAAACTCTCGTGGGGGCCCCTGAAGGGCCTGGGGGTAAACTGCCCCAACTGCCCCCCTCTGGGCAGCCCTGGTGGCATGCCACATTCTTTACTGTACCAAACTAAAACAATGTTACATCATAGTTACTTTTAGCATTTGAAGTGTAGACAAGCCCTTAGATAGAGGCAGTGGTTACAAATTGTCAGCAAAAGCAAGAGAAAAGAATCCACCCATGACTGAAACGATGTTAACCACCCTAAGGGTAGCAACGAATTGCACTGGGCCATTTCAGAGGCACACTAACCGAACAGCAGCTTCTGCAGGCAGTGTACTTCACACAGGAAAATTGGGTGAAATCCTGGCCCCACTGAACTTGATGATAAAATTCCCATTGACATCAACAGGGCCAGGATTTTCACCCCTTGCCTCCAGAGCAGAGAGTTATGAAATTGCTGTTTCACCCGGTGACTGAGTGCAGGGAGGGAACGGGTGTGCCTGCTCTCTGATCACTCAGATGTTAATTAGTTCCCCTAGAGGAAGTTGACCTGGGTGATTAGACAATCAGGCCGGCTGGATGGATGGGATAAGGAGCCAACTACCCCCCCAGACCAAGGCTGATAAAGAAATAGGAAGGAAGTCCCAAGAGAGGAGATTAGGACTAGTTAAGCCCAATGACACAAAGGTCTCAAGGGAGGGAGACATCTGTTACCCTCGGGTCTTGGGGGAGAGGGCCAAAAAGCACTGTTGGTGCTGTCAATAGATTGTCGCTATGGGGTTGTTGTGGAAATGGTGGAGGGAATTTAAAATAAAAGAATACGGTGAAGGCACAAGCACTGGAGTCTGTGAAGTTTCGGCAGGGGAAGAAGGCAGGAGAGAAGCCACATCCTGTGACACACCCTTTTAAAAGGGGCAGGGCATGCCCCTGAATTTGCGGCCAGCTCTGCTGAACTAAGCAGCTCACGGGACGGGAAGGGAGGAGAAATGGTTGAGACACCAGCCTACTCTGGAGGAAGAAAGAACTGCTATTAGAACACACTGGAGAAGTCATGGAGAAGGAACCTCCATTTATCCTCTCTGCGCATTCTTGCATATCCGCCCTAACCCATCGAAACCTGGGCACAACTCTGCTCTTCACAGCTCCCGGCACTTCCACACACAGGCAGATACAACCTTCACTGTAATTTTTATCAGCATGTACTGTGTGCTCCAACTAACTCAGTGTAAAGAATATGCAGAACTTGTGATTAACACTCAGAAAAAATATTGTAGGACGTAAGGAAAATGTTCCACATCTAAGGGCCTGAGACAGCTCATCTTACCAAGGCTAACATCCCATTGATTTCCAAGTAAGAAGTGAAGGATTAGGGCCTTAATCTTAAGCAATATGGCTCCACTCCTGATTATAAAACCAGTAATAAAGCAGCGAGGTAATCAGTCTCTTGACACTGAGTTGCCATGCAACCAGTTACATAAGTAATGTCATTTTGCAAAAAAAGACTAAAAGAAACAGTACATTCAGAAATGCTAAGTGCAATTTAAAATACTGGCCATGACCTGAATACTTACTCACCTGAGTTACAGGATCCAGCCCATTTATCCGGGGGGGATGATGTGCAACAAATTGCATTTCCTACCACAAACTCTCATAACCACCACACTGAACAACGTAGTGCAAGTTCCTATTCTAAATCAGCACCTTTCTCCAGATCTCAAAAAGAAATGGAAAAATGAACTTGACATGTTGAAACTTGCACTGACCCTGACCCATTCCTTTTTTGTTGCCGCTGACTGTTTTGTTTAATGTCTGTTTTTTTTTCCTTATTTCTTTTCATACCAGCTTGCTAAGCAACAAACAGAACTTTCTCAGTTTGTCAAGTTGCACAATGAGGCAATTATAGTCAGCACACTAGTTCTTAACATACATAATAACAAATGGATTGTTCAACCAATAAACAAGAAATATAATCAGTGCAGGAGATCTATCATCACACCAGAGCAACATTTCTTAATCTGTGATGCTCTGACTCCTTGCCTTTCATATTTAGGGATGTAATGAAAATTTTGCGCGTGAGAGAAAACAGAGGTAGAAAATATTCACAAACAAAAGACCCACCCCTACTCTGATTATTTGCATTACAGAAGGCCCTAGTGGAGATCAGGGCCACATTGTGCTTTGTACTGTATAAACACATAAGAGATAGCCACTTCCGCAAAGAGTTTACAGCGTCACAGGCAAAGGAAACAGGCACCGAGAGATGACCTTGAAATGCCCAAGGTCAGTGGCAGAGCTAGAACCCAGCAGACCTGAGCTCTGTTCCTAGGCCACTGTCCTGTCCACTGGAGCACACTGCCTCATACAGCCCCTTCTTCTCATGTTCCCAGTGGAATTGCTCAGGGGGGCTGAGGGTTGCGAGGTGGTGCCCAAAGTGTGCTGACACAACAACTAAACTCGCTTGTATTCACATACATTTGTGTTAGCACCACAAACACACCAAAACAACATATTGCCAGTACGCTAGCTGTTCTAAACAGAAATACCACTATCACCACTAATTGCAGAGACAATGCATTCAGCCGAGACACAGAACCTTGACTCAAGACCTCTCCCTAATCTCATACAGTTTTGCCAACAACCTCAGTTGTCCATTCCCAACTAAAACCTAAATGGACAAGGAGGAAGGAAGACAAAATAAAATACAGGAGATGGATAACTTTAAAAAAAAAATTTTATTTAGGGCCAAATTAGAAGCCCATTAAAGTCAATGGGAAGATCCCCGCTGATTTCAGTGGGCTTTAGAGCAGATCCTTAGATAATAATCCTTCTTATCTATTATTGATATGGGTTAGATCCTCAAATGGTATAAACTGTCATAAACTCACTGAAGTCCATGTACCCAGCTGCAGATCTGCCCCATTTTCTCTGATCCTGCTCCACTGAAGACAATGGGAGTTCTGTCATTCACTTCAGTGAGAGCAGGATCAGGCCCTAAATCAGTTTGATAGCTAAATTTACACAACTGACAATAGCCTGAAAAAATATATAATCTCAGAAAAAAAAATGAGCTCATGAAAAATAACCCTTCTGGGATTATCAATTAAGATATTTTAGCTTTCAAATTTAAAATAAATGGAAAAATATGTCATATGAACCTCTGTAGGTATTCAATTATTATATTTTTATTGTATCGAGACCCATAATTGCACCTAGAAGGGAGGAAAAACTGGATCACATTGTCCCCATTGGTCTAAAAGCAGAATTACCATCAGGAGACATACCTGACTCAGTGAATAGCATTGAGACCTGTATCAGCGAGCTTCATATGGAAAAAAAAAAAATAATTAGGACAGTCAGAAAAATTACACAGTGGCTAATGATTTCATGCACTGTTGTAGTTGTGTCAGTCACAGGACATTCGAGAGACAAGGTGGGTGAGGTAATATCTTCATTGGACCAACTTCTGTTGGTGAGAGAGACAAGCTTTTGAGCTACACAGAGCTCTGCTTCAGGTCTGGGAAAGGTACTAAGATATGGCCTACTATTGTAAATATGGCAACAGGTTATATAATAGATACCATCTTTAATCTCTAGGACAGATAAAGCTCTCTTTCAACAATGCCAAATATTTAAAACTTGCAGTTCTTTGTTAGAAAATTACTGCTGTTTATATTCATTACTACGGCTCACATGCACAGTATGAGTATAACTTATAGAAACCATAATCCTTGCGTGCATTCCTGCCTACATTCATTTTACCAGAGTAATTTTAATTTGACAGATATGTTTATGAGCAGCCAGCTAACTATATCTGAAGCACTGTAAATTTCTACCATCTACTCCAACCTTTATAAAGATCATTTTCCCCCCACTTCAAATTAGAAAAACCCATCTTCCTCTAGAAGATTAAATATACCATATATGTGTTCATCTGTTCAAACACAACCCATACAAAACATCTCACTCAAAAAAGGCAGGCATTTTTCAAAATGTCTTTTTCCCCCCCTTTTTCAAAGTCTCTGAAAAAGATGCACAGGTGATATATCCAGACATCTAAGCCAAACTAACATGGTGCAGCAAATATTTTGTTTACCAGCGAGGTTTATAATTCAATTTAGTACATTTGCAAATGTTAGCTTTCGGCCCTCCTAATAATTTCTGAAACAACTCACTAGATGCACAGGAACAGAGTATATTAGGATACTCAGTCCCAGGAGTAAAGCATTCCATCTAGTCTTTTGTTGATTTTTATCCACAAAATTTACCAAAAGAAAAAGCCTTTTTCAAGCACTGCCAGTCTTCTGTATCAAAGGAAAATCTGTCTGGTTATGTAAGTGAGAAAATGTGATATGAATTTAATTTCAAGATAATTATATTTTGAAATATTGGTTCTGATATATAATGTTTTCAGGAGTTCTGGAGAGTGGTTTAAAAATGTTTCAGTCATTCAAAACTGTGAATTCATAGTCTCTTTTCAGAGAAACCAATGTAACTATAACAAGGCAGATAAAGATCAAACAGAAAAACAGAATTTGAGATTCATTTTTAAAAATTCTGTGGTTTTGGCCAGAGATTTTACAAGTTTCTACGGCTCTGGAGCTTAAAATTTGTTGTATGATGAATCTAGAGTCAACAACTGAGCATTTGACTCTTGATTTTGGAAATAACCCCTGAATACAGTAGTGCTGGCAGTCCAGGGCAAAGAAGACTCAGCACCAATAAAGAGATTGTGACCCACCCATACCTCAGAACCTTGCACTGACCCTGGTATCAAATGAGAATGGGGTCAACTAACTGTACAGCTTGGCGTATACCAGAAAAATGTACTCTTACCATTTTTTCCCTGTAATCCAACTGTAATACATCTCGCATACATACACACAAGTGCTCCAAATTGTTTGGCGCCCTGCCAGATACCACTGATGTGGACACAGCAACAAAATGAGGACAGGCCCATGCATGGAATTAAGTGGCAGGCTGCAACTTTTATTAAACTTTTAGCACAAAGGAGGGGCGGTACCTGCCCATCACCCAGACTCTCCTATACCAGGCAGTTAACTGGTTCCAGTGTGGGAGTTACAGGGCTCCTTCCCATATAACTCATAACTGGCCCCAGGGTTACAGGGCTCCTTCCCATATAACTCATAACTGGCCCCAGGGTTACAGGGCTCCTTCCCATATAGCCCATAATGCAGGTTAGGCTCTCCTCAACCTATCTCCTTTCCCCGCCCCAGGACGCAGCTCTCTCTCAGTCCTAGCACCCTTCCCCCTCAAGGGGGACAGCGGGTGCAGCAGGGTGGGTGGGGACCTCAGCCCACGAGAGACACAAGGTCTGACTTCAGCCCACAAAGGCCACAAGGTCTCACCTTATCCCATGAGCCCAAGGCCCGTCACCAAAATCCCAGGCCTTTTACCTCTGGGAACCGTTCACTTTATTCTCTTAACCGCAGGGAAACTGGCTGCAAGTTGCAACAAGTAAGCAACAGCGCCCAGTACGTTAATTAGGTACTACTTAGCTCCCTGTGGCTCGCAGGTGCTGCAAGGAAGTCAAAAACTTCCCTGGTCTTCTGCCGTTTGGCCCACGGGAGAAAAAATTCCTTCCTGACCCCCAAACAGGCAATTGGCTAGACCCGCAGCATCTATCCAGCTGGGTTCCCATTCCTAGTTTGAGTGGTTAGGATGGGCTGTTAGAACCACGCCAAAAGAGGCTCCACATGGTCCCTGTACTGGGCTAAATCCTGGGAGCTGGGAAACGCTGCCCAATCAGCACCCCTCTCCCCAGCTGGCCAATGGGTGCCACAGACTCCTATAGGAGGAGCTACTGAGTGTCCCCTTAGCAAGTGCCTCCCTCCTTTGTTGTTTGGACTGTCCCCCTTTCACTGCTGGCCCCATGAATGTCCCCCACCCATTGATGCAGGTGGGTGGCATTTTGGAGTGGACTTATGCTTCAGCAGGGCTTAATATCAATTGAAACTGAACCCATTTCAGCCTCAATCCCTCCACGAAAGAGTGGGCAAAGAGGATGTTCACCTGAAGGATTGACATTTCTTTTAGTAAGGGAAGAGGCCATGGAATGCAAAACAAAAAACAACACCCCAACCTTTCCTCCAAACATCCAGGGGGTGAATGCACTTTGCCGCACTATCATCCCACCTCTGTTTTTATAAAGTCATCAAATCGCCATGTTATCTGAGTGCCTTACTGGCACTACAGCAAAATCCCCACAAAAATCCAGAAACCACATAGGATTGGCACCGTCATTCTCTGCCTCTCGCTGTACGTACGAAAGAGAAGTCCTACCTTTTGCATGGTCGACACATACGCATTTGTTAGATGAAAACACATGCAAACTATTTTCTAGCTTCCCTCATGGAGAAGGCCATCTCACTTCCCAGTACTTACGAATTGAGTTCTATCCCCTCCCCGCTCTCCAGTTTTGTAGCTCTCATTCCCGCATCATGGTAATACTTGCAACAGAAGGGCACTGTGAAAATTCTACACAGAGCTGAATATTACTATAAGAGATTACTTTGCACATTTATGGTGTATATGCTATTATGATACATGATGTTGCTGCTATACTGACTTTCCTTTTCAGTCAAGATAGCCTTCTTCTCAGACACTATTCTTCCATCTCCTTTCTACACATGTATTTACTCTTCTTCCGCCATGCAGCCACATGTATGATCAAGTTCAAAGTGGCATCATGATAAATCGGCTCAACTTCAGTGCGGTCACCAACAGGGCAGAATATGGGTATGCAAGCCGCCTATCAGTATTTCATTGCTAGCATGTATACACAGGCAAAAAGGACTAAACAACCTGTAAACAGGCACCTACAAACAAGCAATGTGTTCCTTATGTCTGCAGTATCGTCTGATCCTTCCACTGGGTCATGTGTTGAAGTATAAAAAAGAAAAGCTTTGACGTCACTTGCAACACGAGAATATTCATGGGGTTTTTTGAATCCATTATTATTCTAAATGGCTTTAACAAAAAAAGTCTTTTTCGCAAAGAACCCAACTGTAGTAAAAGCATCCTTTGAAATTCTCACTAAAATGGGTAAGCAGTAACAAATGGATACCATGGTCTGCTTAACGATCTTGAACTCATTAAACAAAAGTGTATTGAAGGTGCTTTTAAAATTAACTAAGTCTAAAAAAGAAAAAACTTGCTTGAGATCTCAATTCATTAAGAGAATACATGTAGAGACTCAAAAAGTGGGTGAGAGGGCAGGCTGGGGATGGTGTTCTTCTTGCCCTTTTTACTGTAAATGACAAAATTTAACGTTATTAAATTAATATTTTTTGTTTTGTTTTGTGTGGGTTTCATTGTTGTTTGGGGTGATGAGGGGGGTTGGGGTACGAAAGGTGATTTCAGAGCTATTAAACATTCCAGTGGATAATTTGTGGTACAAGTCATTAGCATAATTGGGGGCATACTTTATTCTGATCTTTGCAAAACTTTCATTTCCCAAATGGGATAAATATGAAGTGCTTTTATAACACCAATAATGATCATTTCCTATGGGAAACTGCCAATTATAAGTTAGAGAAACAAGCTATACCGGATATACATTTAGAAAGTGAACACACCTAACATATAGTTAAAACAATTAAAAACTACACTTCAAATACCAGTAAAAGTTTTCATTTTCATAAAGGTAAACTGCACATTTTAGTTTAACTGCATCCTTGTTGGGTCGTTCATTCCCAATAATAAATATTTGATGAGTGTTTAAATATGGTATTTATGCTGAAAGTTCACCTTTCACTGGCAGTAAAGAACACCTGTGGGAACTTGATTTAACATTTAAACACTTGACTCAAGTTCACATCATATATACTCGCTAACATTGAGTATCAGCAACAGTAAACAGCTACAGGGAAAAAAACCTCTTGCGTTCTGGAAACCAGTGATTATAAAAAAGCAATAAAGATCAACCATGAGGATCAGCAATAAAATGTCACATGTTACGCTGTTCTGTTTTGTAATACTGATTTCCAGTCATTCTGCTGAGGTCACCAGTGCAACAGACAGAGTAAGGAACACCACCCCCCAGACTACCACCACCACAACGGGATAGCCGGGTCACAATAGTTTGTGAGACTTCTTTCCCAGGTTCAATAACTAACATACATCCTTGGGAGGGGAAGGGAGAGACAGGAAGATGGGGCTCCTCAGATATACCTGGAGATGATTTCTCTACATGCCAATCTCACTCTTTCCATGCAGGACCACAGCAGCATCTCCCTGACCCCAGATACCAGCAGGTTTAGGGATCTACCCATGGTTCTGGGAACGAATGACCAGGCCAGGAGAAGGGGACTGGTGACAAACACGTCTGCCCTCCAGCCCTGCATTGTCCCGAGGCTGTATTACCTTTCCCACTCAGTCTCCTCCCTAATTTTAAGCAGGGTTCTGAGTGCAGGGGGCCCTGTTGAGGGACAGAGCCATAACGGATATCAGAAACACAGCGTCTCTATGCGGATGGCCCTGGTCTCCTGGAGATCCCCATCCAGATCCAAGTATACCCTAGAGGATCCACTGCTTTAACTGGAGACAGCCCCAGGCCCTATTCAGTGGGGAGACCAGCCTCATGGAGTCTCCAGGACAGGATGTTTGTGATGAATTTCCTCCTTGTGAGGCCATCTCCCATTGGTTTTATCTGATCCAGCCCTCAGCGAGTAGCCATTCCTTACAGTATCACCACAGCTACGCTACCTCACGTTTAAAGGGTGTTCACTGTAGTATTCACTGTGCTCGTTACTGATGCTTTAGCCTTCATAACTTTTAATAAACATGCTTAGGGCCTGATTCCCATTTACACTAAAGCCCATTTGCATCACCCCTGCAATGTAAAATGATCCTCAAAGTCGGAGAAACATATAATTTGCTCCCACTTTAAGACCTTGTTATTGTTGCAGAGTGATGTAAAATGGTCTTAGTGCAATTCAGAATCAGGTCCATTAGCTTTTATGACCTTGCCAATATACTCCATGGTGATACGTCTAGTCAGTAAACAAGCAAAACTGCACATTTGTTAGAATTTAACAGTTCAAACAAAAGCCGGCTTTTAATTTTTAACATTTTAGCAGAATAAAAAATTCCCTTAGGTCACTGATTATTTATATTATTCCAAAATGTCTGTGCAATAAATTGACTAAAGAAGGTGTGGAAAAAATGCTCACTGAGGATAAATCAATCAATGAAGAAAAAAGATCATTAAGGGTCAGAGTTTCAAAGGTATTTAGGTACCTAGACAACTTTTGAAAATCCCATTAGGCACCTGCCTGCATCTTTAGGAATCTAAATACCTTTAAAAATCTGGCCCTAAAAGCCTCATCCTGTATTCCTCATGCACCCCAAACTCCCAAGGAGTTAAATGAAGGATTACAGGATTGTACTTAGAAAGGAATGGCATATGTGTTCAGGATGCTCACCTGGAACTCAAGAAACCCAGTTTCCACTCCCGGTTTTGCCACATACTTCCCATGTGATATGCAATATTGTGTCCACACTTCAAAAAGGATGATGAAAAATTCAAAGGGGTTCAGATCCGAGCTATCAGAATGATTCCAGATATGGAAAATCTGCCTTTGAGGGTGAGACTTAAGAAGCACAATCTATTTAGTTTATCCAAGACAAGGTTAAGAAGTGACCTGATTGTGGTCTACAAGTACTTACATGGGGATGAGATTTTTGATTCATCCAGAAAAACAAAAGAAAAACAAAAAACTAATGAGATCAACTAGTTGGAAGCTGAAGCGAGGCAAATGCAGACCAGAAATATGATGCAAATGTTTAAACAGTGAGATTAACGAACTATTGGAACAACTGACATAATGGACCTGGAAAATTCTCCATCACTTGCAGTCTTTAAATCAAGACTGGATGTCTTGCTACGAGATATACAATAGCTCAACCAAATGTTAGAAGCTTGAGGCAGAAATTCCTGGATGAGGTTCTTTGGCCTGTGTTACGCAGAAGGTCAGACTCGATGCTAATAACGGTCCCTGCACCTGCATGTGACCATCAGGCGTTGAATGCTCAGAAACCGGTCATGTGCTTTTGGTAATTTGGGGGGCCTTGTTTACTGAGATGAGAGAAGCATTCCTTTCCTGCAACAAAAGGTGTTTGTTCTCTTGCTCAGTTCATATACATAAAGACTCATTGCATAACAAATTTAAAAGGGTCAGATTCTTCCAAATCTATGGTATTTGGAAAGAGTATTTTGCATTTTTGAAAAGCAGCTCAGGCAACCCCCCAGCATGTTAATTATCTGATCACCGAGGCAGCAGTTCCAAAACCATTTTCCCAACTGCCAGTTCAGAATGCCAAAAAAAAAAACTCTCTGTCATCTTGTTTATAATACGCGCTTCCAAAGACGGGGGCTCATCAAACAGTGAAAAATATGCACTTATGTAACGTGGAACAGTTTTACTCCCCCACTTTTCATTGAAATGTTTAACAAAAATTCTGATTTTTGAAAAACAAATAATTAAAAGTGTCAAAAATATAAGCACATCTGAAAAGCGGAATTTGCATGTATTTTTAAGCAATACACAGTATACCATACATTTTGCCTGTTTAACACAATGTAACCAGAGAGCAGCATCGCTGCTCCATGTACTCCAACGAGCAAGTCTTGGCAAAGGAACACTTGTACATTGTGTTTTAGACCCAATAGCTCAATATTTGCTTCTAAGATCTGGCAGTAGCTTCTCTTTGGGAGTCATCGCCTACTTTTTGGCTTACCCAACCTGCTGAGTTTAGGAAATTTACACTTAGTAGATCTGAGTGGTTGCACACAAACAGAAAAGATGAAACTGTAAGAATCATAGTCAAAGCTTTGCATGACAATTCACTTTGCCACATAGATATTTACATAGCCGGTAAAGAGAAATTCTTATGGTGAACAGCACTCATGTGCTCAGATTCCAATTTTCACAGGCGTTGCAATCAAGGAGGATTTGTTTAGGTAAACAGCTGGCCACAGGGCAGGCTGCATAACTATTGAACACATGCCCTGTTTTCTGATCGATGAGTCCTGTTAAACAGAGTGTGACAAAGTTCCTCCTCTGCCTGGTGGGTCCTGCGCTTATTGGTGGATTCACTCGCCTCAGAGATTCACGGCAGCCCGCAGTTTGGCCTCTTTCGTGGCTCAAATCTGCCGTTCACTCAATTAGCCTCATCACTGGCCAGCATGGGAAAAAGGAAGAAGAACAATCCCCGCAGTCTCTGCTGAGCCACCTAGTGGATCGGGGAACAGGCCAAAGACCTTCCCCTCTGGTGGAACCCACAGCCCAGGTCAACTCCTCCGGTATCAAGTAGGGAGTTGGGGGGATAGGGGGAACCCAGGCCCGCCATCTACTCCGGGTTCCAGCCCAAGGCCCTGTGGATTGCAGCTGTCTACAGTGGCTCCTGTAACAGCTGCGTGACAGCTACAACTCCCTGGGCTACTTCCCCATGGCCTCCTCCCAACACCTTCTTTATTCTCACCACAGGATCTTCCTCCTGATGTCTGATAATGCTTGTACTTCTCAGTCTTCCAATAGTACACCTTCTCACTCTCAGCTTCTTGCACCTCTTCCTCCCAGCTCCTCACACACACACCACAAACTGAAGTGAGCTCCTTTTTAACCCAGGTGCCCTGCCTGTCTTAATTGATTCTGGCAGCTTCTTGATTGGCTGCAGGTGTTCTAATCAGCCTGTATGCCTTAATTGTTTCCAGAAGGTTCCTGATTATTCTAGAACCTTCCCTGTTACCTTACCCAGGGAAAAGGGACCTACTTAACCTGGGGCTAATATATCTGCCTTCTATCACTCTCCTGTAGCCATCTGGCCTGACCCTGTCACAAGAGCCACAACAGCAATGTGTGAACTGCAGCAGATAAAGTGGGAATCTCTTGGAAAAAAACAAGGGTTCTCTCCAGAAATGGGCAAACCACAAGATTTGTGGCTAGGGACTTAGGTGCTTAAATGCCACTTTAGGGCCTACATCCAACATTTAGGCACCACTTGCATTCACAAAGCCACTGTTCAGCTGCTGCCTAACCCCAAAGGCATCTGAAGTCTCTAGGTGCCAACATTTTCACTAGTAAAGTTTCCATAGTGCCTACATTTCTACTACTGGTTATGAGCACAGCCACCTAAGTCCTGACACCATCAGGCAGTTCAGCCTAATTCATGCGTAAACCTCTGCAGGATTCACAAACTAGATTCTTCCCCACCCATCCAACCTGTGAGACTGGATCTAGAACAGTGGTTTTCAAATTTGTTTTCTGGCGATGCAGTTGAAGAAAATTGTTGATGCCTGCGACCCCACAGAGCTGGGGATGAGGGATTTGGGGTGTGGGAGAGGGCTCTGGGCTGGAACAGAGGGTTGGGGTGTGGGAGGGGATCAGGGCTCTGGACTGGGGCTGCAGGCTCTGGGGTGGGGCCGGGGATGAGGAGTTTGGGGTGCAGGAAGGGGCTTTGGGTTTGGGGTGGGGCTCAGGGCTGAGGCAGGGGATTGGGGCATAGGGTTGGGGCATAGGCTTACCTTGAGCGGCTCCCGGTCAGTAGCGCAGCGGGGGTGCAGAGGCAGGCTTCCTGCCTGTCCCGGCACCAAGGACCGTGCTGCGCCCCAGAAGTGGCCAGCAACAAGTCCGGCTCCTAGGCAGAGGTGCACAAGCAGCTCTCACATGCAGGCACCGCCCCACCCAGTTCCCACAGGCCAGAAACCAGCCAATGGGAGTGCAGATTTGGTGCTCGCTGGTGCCCCATGGCCCCCCCACCTAAGAGCTGGAGCTGCTGGCTGCTTCCAGGGTGCAGCGCGGTGTCAGAACAGGTAGGGACTAGCCTGCCTTAGCCAGGCAGCACTGCCAACGGGAATTTTAATGGCCAGGTCGGCAGTGCTGACCAGAGCTGCCGCAACCCAGTGCCTTACATGCCGCGACCCAGTACTGGGTCATCACCCACATTTTGAAAACCACTGATCTAGAGAGCATGTTCTTAGGCAGCCTCTGAGCACGCTTACTGGAAAGGACCCAGCACAAAACACAGCCAAGGAGAAGTACCCCCTCCCCCACCACCCACCCACACACCTACCTACCCACCCACACACCCAGAATCAATAGCCAGGTGGTTAGGGAACCTCACCCACAGTGTAGGAGACCCCAGGTTCAAATCCCCCCTCTACTGATATGGAGCAGTGACTTGAACTCAGGTCTCCCACCTCTTGGGTAAGTGCCCTCATCACTGGGTATTCCAGTTACTCTCCTGTTGAAGCTGTTCCACTTTGTATAAAAATTTGGAACTAATGTTAAACAAACACCTTTGGGGCAGGAAATCGAATGAGGAAAGGCATTTTGTGGAATTTTCTGTAGTCCTTGGTTCCAGACAGGAGGAGATACTGTGCAAAACAACAAAAAAGCAGCTTCTTCCCCCCCTCCCCCCCGGCCATTATCTCAGTAGTTTGCTTTCTAACCTCATTTGAAAACAATAAAAGCACAAATTTGCAGCTGCCATGCACACAAGGTATGACTGTGGGCCAATCTGAAGAAAAATATCCACTGGGCAAATGATCTGGCAATTCTTAACGATAGGGCTCAGCATAAGGTTTTAGGAGGGGAGAAGAGGAGAGACAGAAATGAATAAAATATTTTTTCCAAACTTAATTGCCTACTCAATGAATTCTTGGTGTTTTTTTCTTCTCGTTTCTTACTTTTTTTCATTTTCTCTCCTATCTCTCACTTTTACATCAGACCATTCTGTATTTTTCTTTTTCTTTTCTTCATTTATTTTGCACCTTTTCTCGTATCTTCCATCACGTTTTTCCTCCTGCTTAGACAAATCCTACTACCTATTCCTCTCTCACACATATACACAAACTGCCCTCAATGAAATTTGTGGCAAAACTCCCACTGTCTTCAATGGGGTCATGATTTCACCCACAATCTCAGGTGACCATGAACCCAGCCCTCCACCCCACACATACAGAGAGAATCTCTCAGCCCATAATTACAAAAACTTCAACCGTGCTAATATACAGAGGGGCAAAAATGTTTTCCATTTCCAGGTGTTTCCTTGAGCACTCAGTTCAAGTTTTGACCTGAAGTTCATGTTTGTACCCTGGGCACATATATGGTGCCTAAAATATCACAGTGATGGACACCTTACAAATGCATTATTACACACCATTATTATAATATACATAACAGGTATATGCTCATTACCTGATTTAGATAACATTAGGAAATAACCCACTTGTCACAGAATCATAGAATATCAGGGTTGGAAGGGACCTCAGGAGATCATCTAGTCCAACCCCCTGCTCAAAGCAGGACCAATCCCCAATTTCTGCCCCAGATCCCTAAATGGCCCCCTCAAGGACTGAACGCACAATCCTGGATTTAGCAGGCCAATGATCAAACCACTGAGCTATCCCTGGGTGACATTAATTGTCACGTGTTATACAATGTATATACGTATATTAGATTGTATCCCTCTCCCACAAACCGAACCCTTTATGTGCCACTTGTCTTTACACATTGTAACCTCTTCAGGGCAGGGACCACGTCTTCATGTGTTTGTACAGAACGGGGTCCCAATCCTGGTTTGTGGCTCTGGGCACTACTGCAACATAAATATCAAATAAAATAATCATCTGATTTAAATTCTTTACATAACACCCCTGTACATTTTGCAGGACACAATAAATTACCTCTCCTTCTTAAGGATAAAAAATAACTTTGTGATGGAAAATTACATAAATAATCCATTAACAAAAATTGCTGTATAAGAAAACCTTCTCAGCCAAAAACAATAGCTACTTAGCTTCAGTGTTTGTTCATACGTACACGTTGACAGGAGCAGCATGTAAGCACCCAAGGGAAGCATTAGGCCTTTAAAAGGACATCAGCAACTTAAAAAAAAGATCACACTCCTGGTTCAAAATTTCTTACCTAACTATAGTAACATACAAGATCACTAGAAACACAGGAGTTGCCAGACTGGATCAGACCTATGGTCCATCTAGTTCAGAAGCCTGTCTCTGATAATGGCTAGTACAGATACTTCAGATGAAGGTATAAGGCAGGCAGACATGAGATAATCTTCCTTGCACATTAGGTCTCATCCTGGTTTCTAATAGTTAAGGATTGGCTTAATGCATGAAGCATGACGTTTCTTATCCCTACCAAAATATTTATCATCATTAATTATGATAACTCTGGGTAGTCTCGATAGCCATACAAGTCTGCAACATCCTTTCCCCCCCTCACCCGCTCATTTCTATAGAGTTCATTGCCTTATATGAGTGCACCACAGTGTCTGGACTGCATAAATATTTCAATAAAATAAGACGACGACTTTACAGTGGCATTATTTTAGTACATTTGACTCCACCTAAGATGTGCACAAACTGTCTGACAAGCAATCCGACAACCCACTAATGACTATTGTCGCAAACGGGAAAGACAGCTTCGTCAGCCCATTTTGCAGATCTCTGTGGTTTGCAGCTCGCCCTTGGTTAATGGTTCCCGCAGTTCCTCCTTCTCCTTCCAAAACATCAGTTCCTGATTTTCCTCCCCACTCACTCTGCAACTTGGCTACCCTTCCCCCCCTTGTGTTTCCCCTCCCCACCTCAGCGTTCACCTCTTCCAATGAGGCTCTGATAACTGGATTTCGTGGTCGCTAAACAAACCATTCTTTTGGAGGAAAAGTATGGGAAGTACATGGGCAGGAACAGCAGGGAGAATGTGGAAAACAGTGTTTCATCTAGTTGCAGGAATCTTAGTTAGGTTTTCTTTTCCTTCTCTTTGTTTGTTTGTTTGTTTGATCCTGTTGGCTCCGAGTTTTAATGGCAGCAGAGAATTTGAGCACTCTTGCCCTAGAAATGTGGTACGAATAAGAGGATTTTTTAATGAAAACCTTGTCCATCTGAAGAGCAAAAAGACAGTCTACACACTGCCTCGATAAGCTGTAGTGGTTGCTTGGGAACAAAGGCTGACTTGTTCGAGGTAAAGAACTCGACTTCCAAAAGCCAGGGACCTCATGCATAACGGATTAGATAGACTGCAGGAGTCAATGGACCTGATTAAAAGAACAGTAGAAGGATTCATGGAAAGAATAGATGCTGCAGAGCCATGGGTAACTGATATGGAAAATTCAGCCCCAGGACAAAATTACTTAATTGCAGTGCTTATTAAAGACAATAAGAGGTTATCCAGTACTGTCAGGGATATCAAGACTAAATCTAGGGTAAAAACATTTCAACTGTTATGCATCTGAGAGTAATGAATTGGGAGATTTGGCAGGGGATGCAATGGTCTCTAGCCAGTAACTCTTACTAGCCAATTCTGCTCTCATATACTTGCCGTCACTTTCATAGTGGGAGTAGTTGCCATGTATCAGATAATAGAATTGGGTCCTTAGCGTACAACTGGGGAGCAAGTCTCTTAGGGCCAGATCCTGTCCTCGGTTACACCAGCATGGATCCAAAGTAACTACACTGATGTCAATGGAGTTACTCCACATCCACACTACTACAGGGAGGAGAATTTGGCCCACAGTACTTCGAAACCCTAGCACAAGGGTTACAAAGAGGTAAAATACTCATCAGGCTTGGTTCTCCTCACACTTGAACCGGTTTGGCACCAACGTAGCTCCACTGATTACAAAGGGGGTTACTCCTGATTTACACCGGTGTGAGTGAATGAAGACCAGGCAACTTGTTTGAAATACCATCACAGCTTTATGAAGGGGCCCCCAGTCTTATTCCATTGTTCTGAAGGCTTCCAGAATTATCAGTGAGTTGGGCTTCCAAAGCTAACAGGTATTTCCATGCCTGTCAGAGCAATGAAAGGACTTGCCTCCATCTTAAAAAAAAACAACCCAAAACTGAATCAGGAGACAGTTTTGTACCAAGCATGGCTTCTGGAGCGGGGAGAGAATTACTATTCTTTTAAATTACCAGGTGGCATCGTGACATTTACAAAGGCTCTGAAGCATGGAGAAGGAGTAGTTACATCTTTCGAGTTACTAGACTGATAAAACATATACTGAAACTCTTGGAACCAATTCTGTCATATTACTGTATTCAACGAAATTTTGTCAATGCCATTGTGTGGTTGAGATTAGGGCTGTCAAGCGACTAAAAAATATTAATCCCGATTAATTGATGATTTCACAATTAATTGCACTGTTAAACAATAATACAATATCATTTATTTCAATATTTTTGGATGTTTTCTACATTTTCAAATATACCGATTTCAATTACAACACAGAATACAAAGTGTACAGTGCTTACTTTATATTTATTTTTGATTATTTGCACTGTAAAAAAACAAAAGAAATAGTATGAGGTGAATTGAAAAATACAAGTTCTGTAGTGCAATCTCTTTATCATGAAAGTTGAACTTACAAATGTAGAAGTGTGTAAAAAAAACAAACAAACCTGCATTCAAAAATTAAACAATGTAAAATTTTAGAGCCTACAAGTCCACTCAGTCCTACTTCTTGTTCAGCCAATCGCTCAGACAAACAAGTTTGTTTATATTTGCAGGAGATAATGCTGCCTGCTTCTGGTTTACAACGTTACCTGAAAATGAGAACAGGTGTGCTCATGGCACTGTTGTAGCCAGCATCGCTAGATATTTACATGCCAGATGTGCTAAAGACTGAGATGCCCCTTCATGCTCCAACCACCATGCCAGGGGACATGCGCCCATGCTGATTATGGGTTCTGCTCGATAATGACCCAAAGCAGTACGGACCGATGCATGTTCATTTTCATTATCTGACTCAGATGCCACTAGCATAAGGTTGATTTTTTTTTTTTGGTGGTTCGGGTTCTGTAGTTTCTTCATTGGAGTGTTGCTCTTTTAAGACTTCTGAAAGCATGTTCCACACCTCGTCCCCCTCAGATTTTGGAAGGCATTTCAGATTCTTAAACCTTGGGTCGAGCGCTGTAATTATCTTTAGAAATTTCACAAAGGTACCTTCTTTGCGTTTTGTCAAATCTGCAGTGAAAGTGTTCTTAAAATGAACAACATGAGCTGGGTCATCATCTGAGACTGCTAGAACATGAAATATATGGCAGAAGGTGGTTAAAACAGAGCAGGACATACAATTCTCCCCCAAGGAGTTCGAACACAAATTTAATTAGCAACGTGGAATGGTAGCCGAAGTACGAAGGGGCATTCGAATGTTTAGCATATCTGGCATGTAAATACCTTCCAATGCCGGTTACAAAAGCGCCATGCAAATGCCTGTTCTCACTTGCTGGTCACATTGTAAATAAGAAGTGGGCAGCATTACCTCCTGTAAATGTAAACAAACTTGCTTGTCTTCATGATTGGCTGAACAAGAAAGAGGACTGAATGGACTTGTAGGCTCTGAAGTTTTACATTGTTTTGTTTTTGAGTGCAGTTATGTAACAACAAAAAATCTACATTTGTAAGTTGCACTTTCAGGACAAAGAGATTGCACTACAGTACTTGTATGATGTGAGCTGAAAAATACTATTTATTTTGTTTATTATTTTTACAGTGCAAATATTTGTAATCAAAAATAATATATACTTTGATTTCAATTACAACACAGAATACAATATATATGAAAATGTAGAAAAATATCCAAAATATTTAATACATTTCAATTGGTATTCTATTGTTTAACCGTGCGATTAAAACTGTGATTAATCACGATTAATTTTTTTAATCGCCATTATTTTTTTTTAAGTTAATTGCGTGAGCTAACTGCAATTAATCGAGAACCCCAGTTGAGATATCATTTTGCATCCCCTTCTGTATGAAGAGTGGTTTTGGGGAACTTTACAGTTGAGAAATGTTTGCAGGATTTCTTTTTGTTTTTTTTAAATGACCTTTGTTAGGTCTTCTCTCAGATCACTCGGACGTACAAAAGGAACAGATTGAGCTTGAATACCTTTAATATTATGGGCCAGTTTTTGGAGGAGCCTTAAGCTAGCCTCCTATTTTGCAGCCACAATTAACTGCAGATGCAGAATCTTACAGCTAGATGTCTAAGTGCCCAATTTGTGCATAAACTCAAGTACATACAGATCTAAACAGTAACACAATTAACTGTACCAACAAAAAAAAAGAGGCTTGTTATAAAACAAAAGTTAGGCTCTCTCCCTCCGTCTGTGCATTCACAAGAAGAGAAGTTGGAATCCCGAATTTTGCCTTCTCCGCTATGAAAACAGCCTGTCCTAATTTCTGCCTTCCTGTACAAAGCCTCGTAGGGCCAAATCCTGCCCTGGCTTACACCCCACACAACCTCAAGCAAATCAACTGGTGTTTGGGGCTTAATGAAGTTAATGAGGCTGTTCTGGTGTCATGTGTAGTTACGTTTTTTCATTATTTTATTCAGAAATGCCAACCCCATGGACTTCCCCCTCTAGACTGATTTTTTCATATCCTCCCCCGTACAGGAATGTAGGGAAAATCCCTGATCTACAGAAAAATGCATCTCCAACTGGCTGAGCTCTCCAATTCTGCCACAACTGCTCTAAGGAAGGGCAGCCAATCGACACTGCTGCAGATGCCAAATGGGAGTCCTGGTGCCTCTCCATGTAGCACAGGGAGCAGGGGGTTCCAACCCGAACTCCCTTCCTCTCAGTTATGTAAACAAAAGATTGGGGCTGCTCCTGGATTGCGCAGCCCTTAGATCCCAGAACCAGCTCCTAATGCCAACCCCCAGGCATCACAGTACTGTATCCCACACTTCCTGTGGGTGGAGAGCCTCTCTAGCCACTCCCTGAGCTCCATATATGACCAGCAAGAGAAAACGCTTATTCCCAGGGCCAGTGGGACCTCAGACCCTTTTCCTGCCCTGAGCCCAGGAGGAGAAGGGCAGACATGGACTCCATACCAAGGAGAGGAGTTCAAAGCCCACACACCACTCACAGGCATGTCAATGCTACCACGTGTACATTTTTGTACCGTTTTCTCCCCATCAGTATCTATTGGCAGTGGTGGTTATCAGGACTGAATCTGAATGTTCTGTACCGAAGGAGACGCTGGCCAGCAGCATTTCCAAGAGGGAGTGCAGTATGGAAGAACGCAAAGGAGTACAAAGGGAACTAACTCATGATGGTCTCTCTTGGGTTTTAGTACCCTATGTTTTTAGCATGTTAGGTACCCGAAAAACTGCTTCTCTTCCCATGCAGCTCTGAGATATCAAGTATTGGCTGAAGTGTTCTGCTGGAGACCCCTAGATTTGAATGCTCCAGGGGAAGAGCCAGGGAATTTTTGGCAGAAGGCCCTTGAACCAAATTCTGCTCTCATTTACTTGGTGTAAATCTAGAAACTCTGGACTTTGCTTTCCCAAAGTCTGTTGATGTGGTGTAAAGTCTATACCCAAATTCAGATGTGCCCAAACGGTGGTCTAAGTTTACACAATCAGAGTAAATGGGTTAAATATGGGTACAAGTGATAAATACTGCCACCTGCACCCATCTCTGCAAAATGAGTAACTCACACCGAGAGAGGGAAAGAAGGGAGTTTAGCAAGAACAGCAACTTATAGCAGGGTGTAAAAAGAAGGCAACCTTCCCTACCTTATCTTACATCTGCAGTTAGTGGTTTTTCCCACAACAGATGGATAAATTAGCCCAGCAATTATATCACTTCTGAATTCAGTCCAGAGTCTTCAGTGGGAGTTATCACTTACACTTCCCCCTATACCAGGAAAGAACCTGGCTCCATCTGTCTACTGAGACTTTTGCTGTGAGGGTTGTCGGGGTGCGTTTATGTTAATTGATCATTTCTGAGGAAGAGTCTATTTTTGGTTGACGTAAGTTAATATTTTTGTTTTTAATTGTTTTAGCAAAGTGGACATGTGCCCAGAGGAGAATCACAGTGGGAGCATTTTAATAATTTAAAGACAAACAAAGCAACAGCGAGAGAACATTGGGTCAGAGTGCAACCGTCCCCGAAATCACATTGGCACAGTTTAGTGGTACACCGGACACCAAAAGGAGCAGAAGCCAGGAGGCAGATCACCCTAGACAGTGAATGTATTTTAATTTGACGGTTCTAGAACCCTGATGCTTCTAGACACACATGCACAGCTATGACACTACAAGCTGTTAGGTAGCTATGCCTATTTACTGAAGATCAGTATTTGACACTGTGCTCAACAAGTCACATCACTTTTCCAGTGACTAACCCCGATGACCACAAGTTACAGGTAACACACTAGCTCCAGCCACACCACTGCTGTCTCCTGTTAATTTACTATTTTTTAATTCTACTTTTCGCACGGAGCCTCTTCAACCATAAGGGTGTAAGCAAGGTCCCATCGTTCTAGATGTTCACCAAGTCAGAGTTTAAGGCCAGGAGGAACCACCAGATCATCTAGGCAGACCTCCTGTATGTCACAGGTCACTAAATACCACCCAGCCACCCGCACAATGAACCCCAAAACCAGAATTAGCCCCAAAGTATTACAGCCCTGACTTTCTCCTCTAATATTTTCCCAGGCCCACCTCTCCAAATGATTCCACTACTGCAGACTTCCCCCCTCCAATCAGAAGCTTTAAATGCCTTTATAGTCTAAGGAACCACCTCAGTATCCATCACATGCCAGAAGAGCCTCACGGGGTGGTCCTGTTACACATTTACTTACTGCAGAAACACTAAAAATAAAATATATCTATTTCACGCTCAATCCCAAATATCTCACCATGCTTGGCACGGAAATAAGTTCTACATTCAACTTGTATGTGGACCATCATCCCGCTGCTTATGCACACTGATATGATCATGGACAGGCATCAAAGGGGCCCACTTCAGCCAAACGGATCGGCTTATGCGGAGGAGGCAATTCCCCCACGTGCGCTGGTATCACGTGACCTACTGTTACACGCGGTTGGGCGACACCTGACCGACTGGTGGTGGCTGTTTGAGTGTTGCTCGGAACTGCCTCTGACCGTTGTGTCCGGGTGGCATATACCTCTTGGATGCTGGGAGAAAATATGGTGAGATCCTGGCTGCTGGTGGGGCACACCAAGGATATTCCAGGTTAGCAGCACCAGGCTAGATTTTTTCCCCTACGTGGAGATAAAATTAACTGGCAGGAGTGGCAGGTGCTCAAAAGCCCACGGAGAGGGTTAACGCCCCTTTCCTGTAAATCCGACACTTGAATGAAGCCTGGTGGTTGCTTCATGACATGGCTTGCTCAGGTCTGGGAATAAGATGGGCCTACTACGCCCAGGAAATATTAGGATGCTATGGATTTGAGCATCAAAAAAGTGGAGGGGGCACCGACAGCCTAGACACCTTGGGGGCACCTGTGGCACTAGCCCTCCGCCCCCATTCACCACTGTCAGGCCCGTTGCTTTTAGGAGATATTTTAAGGCTCAGGAAATTTGCAGCCACTTGGCCAAAAACGCAAATGCTGTGTCCATGCTCATTGACCCTTATCGTTCTCGTTTCCAAACTGCCATTCTTTACTCTGGAATAAGTTCTATATTCTACTAACATTAACCACGCGGCATAGCAGCGTTAAGCTATATTTTGAACGCGAGTAGTCTACACACACAGTTAAAAAAAATGCTAAAAAGAAGAAAAAAAGAAAAAGACATCTACCTTTGTAAACCAACGATCACTTTGTAGAGGTTTCCATGGTGGAGAAATTGCTGCTTTCCCCTAAAAACCAAAACACAAAAGAGATGCTTTTTCAGAAACAAAGATACTATATGTAGGTTCTCAAAGCTGTAAATTAAATATACAATAGAACATCGTGCCTATTTTAAAAACAGCAAATTCAAAGAACAGTCATCGCTTATATAAATTAAAAAACAAGTCCGCACTTATCCTAACAAAATACAATAGATTATTCCAAGTGGCGTCGTTTTTCCAATACATTTCCCCCTCACCCCCCCCCCGTCCCCCCCCGATGAGACTATGAACAGTACTGCAGTTGACACCAAAACATTGGTGATCGGTGTTAATTTGACTTTGAAATCCCCTTCTGCAGTGGTTATCAAAACAAAAGATGAGCCCTGCCTACGAGTGAGTCTTTAAGATGATGTATCCGTTTTTTCCAAAGCATTTAGGCCAGACTGTAACCTTATAATGATGCTTAACCGTGTATAGCTGTGCTGCCCCGGAAGCAGGACAGGAATCACCTGATTTCAGCTCCGAGGTTCACAATTCCTGCTTCCCCCTGGCTCTAGGGCAAGATATAAACTGATGGTGCAGCACAATCACATACACTAGAGGGGGATGGAACAAAGGCTCCATCCACTCCCACGCGGGGCGGACCACTCCCTGCCCACTTGTGCGGGAAAGGAATTAGCAGCCCATGGGAATCTGTTCCTTCCCCTGCAAAAGAACGTAGCACAGGTAGCCAGCAAGGGGCACTGAAGTGGTTCACTCCAGCAGCGCCTCACAGTCATGCCCCGCGCTGGTGTTGGTTACAACGATTTTAGGCTGTGTCGTTAATAACAGTAAATCACTTGATTTAAGACTACACTGAATCCTCTCCAAGCTGCCAGAGGTGTTCAGCAATTCCCACCAAAACTGAAACCATTCCAGAAATATAAACTGAGTCTGAGGGGACAACTGCTGAGGGGGTTGGTTGTTCCGTTTTCACTAAATATTGACAATGTGTTCTTCCAGTAGAAGAAAACAAAAGTTGTTTTACTTTAAAAAAAAACAGATCCAACTTCTCTGCTTACCCCAATGCACCTTTATATTGGTTTCACTATTGCACAATCACACACGGAAGACTAACCCAGTTTCTACAGTTGTTTCTAGGGACAAGTGAAATCAGCTCACAGCACAGAATAATTAAGTCACTACTCAGAACATGCTGCTGTAGGGAAAACGATGCAAGACATAACAACAATATCTTCATACATAAACGGATCCTTCCAACAGTTTGTAAGATACATGATGGATATTTTTATTCTGCATCTAGAGATTCTGGGCCAAATTCAACTCAGTTACACCAGAGTAAATCCACCAAAGTCACTTGCATTACTCCAGACTTAATGTATATAACATAGCAGAATTTGGCCCAAAATTCCTATAGTCAGTCATTTATAGCCTTTCTGGGGGGAAATTACCTTTGGGTCTGAAATTTCTATGTTCCATTTCAGCCCATGCCTGACATGTTGGAAAGTTTAATGGGAAAAAAATGCAGCTTCTGTTTCTTTGTACAAATAGAAATAAAATGTATCTTTCACCAGTTTAGTATTTTTCAGAAGCTTGTTTCTGCTCAGAAACTCCAGTGGCCTTTTTAGTGAAATGGTAAACTCCATGGGACAAGGACTTCGAACCAGATTCAAGACTCGCTCGCACTCATGGAAATGCTGAGTGACCACTGATTTCAGTCAGCGTAGCCAATGGCCAGAACAGACCACAGCTGCTGCTGCAAGTTTATCCTTACTCCACCACTAGCTGGAAAGTCAGTGCAGATACAGACTTGACCTAAGTAAGGTTCTCACTTCTCTCATGCCATAAAGAAAAATAAAATACGGAGGGACAAATAAGTTGACCCTATATATCTTGCTACATACCAAGCTCTTCAAAGGTGGTCACTATGTGTTCCTCATTTTCTAGGTGCCTGACTTGAGACCCTAGGGTCTGCGTTGCAGAAGTACGGAGCACCCACAGCTTATAACTGAACTCAATGGGAGCTGTGCTTTGAACACACATAGAGCTACAGACGCCTAAATACGCCGTAAAATTGTGTCCTAGGCATCTCAGTGTAGGCACTCAGAATTAGTGAAAACTTCTGACCTTAATCTGTCTGTGCCCTCAGCTCCCCACCTGCAAAACGTGGAGTTGTGAAGTTAAATTAATTCATGCTTGTGAAGCACTCAGGTATCGGAGTACTACAAAAAAGCCCATGAGAAAATTCATGTTCTGTCTTCAGAGGAGGGTGTGAATAGTGTGTACTAAAGAAGGCACGAGGCAACACACTGAACAATTATTTATTTGAATTATTTACTATTATTTATTTGAAGACAGAGCACACACTGTGCCTCACTAAATATATTTCTCTCTCAATCTTACACAACACATAGCATTGCATAGCTGAAGTATGAGGGTTCCCATGCCTAGATAGCCAGTAGCCCGTTATGGCTCTGGAAGCAAACAGCCAACCATCGCTAACTGGAAATCATGACCAGAGCCATTCAATTTAAGCCTGCTGACAGCAGCCTATCCATCTCAGAACCTCTGGAGCTTGAATTATGAAGGGAGGCTGACTTCGTGGGCCTTGCAAATGGATCCCATGGCACACTGCAAATCGAATCCCATGATTGCACAGTGCAGCACTGCGCACTGGGCCCAGGATTTGTGGAAAAGCATGTGGGATTCTTCCGGAAACAAAAGGCTGGACGCATAGCAGACAGGAAGGGGGGGGTTACACCCTGGTCACTTAAAGCTACAAAGGACCTAATCCAGTTGGCCTAGCATTCTTTCCAGAGTTTCTCTGGGATAATGTGAACAGACATGCTAAACAACATCTATGGCTGTAGGACATTAATGAGGGTTGCAGATATCGCATACCCATATATAACCCTAAAAATCAGCTCTGGCAATTTTTACACAGGCAAAAATAAAAGAACCATCAGGTCATACTGCCAGTCCTTTCCCTATTCCTATACTTGGGTATATACATGGTCAATGTCCCCAAAACAGCCAAGACAATTTTCACCAGATTCACAGACTCTTCCTTTACAGTTTCTCTGTTAATGACCTTATGGACCCAAGATACGCTCATCATTCTGCTTCTTACCAACACTTATCCAAAGATGGACACCACCAGATTTTGCTTTCAGGGGAGCTTACTGCTTTAACAAAGCTGAGATCTTCACAGTTTTATATGCAGCTTTGGAGAAACTTCAGCTCCTTCCTGCAATGGAGGGTTACCAGGAACGTTGGTCTGTCATCTGAGACACATTCTACACACATATATCAATTACTTCCTCCCCTTCAAAGTCCTGCACGACTTGAGTCATTTGGAATATTTCAACTATTAACCCAGAGACTCAGCCATGTCCTCGTCCACACACAAAAGCAAAAGGCCCCAGCACAAACCAGACTTATTAGGGCACTGGGCTGGCTCCCACTGGTGGCATGAGCTCTAGTTGTCCTCCAAGAAGATAAGCAAATTGTAGCACCTGACCCAGAAACAGAAAGCCATACACACTTGCGTAACCCCAGACACTTCTTTGCCTCCTTGCCCTCACATCCGAAGAAGTCAAAAACAGAGGGGCACTTAATAGTAGACAAGTACACAATTTGGCCTGAATCACCTCTGTTACTAGTGATAACGCACCAGGGTTGCAGCTGTTTGATGATATCCCGTGTAGGTTCCAGTGTGGGGTGGTAGGTGACAGCTCGGGGTGTACAGTTGGAGGAGGTTTTATTTCTGTTTTGGAGCAGGTCAACCCATACTCAATGACAAAAATGTTTCCTGAATGCCCACTTCTGGCCTTCAAACAGCCCCCCAAACTCTCCAAGATCATCATCATAAGCTAGCTCCCCACAGATCGGGACACACTTGCTCAAAGCGGTGCCAGACCCTGCCAGAAAAACAGATGCAAAACCAGCAGACATTTCTCTGCTGCTACGATGATCACCACCCCCGACAATACACCCGCCAAGGGTCCTACACATGCCTATCACAACATGTGGTGTACTTTATCCAGGGCACTAAATGCCCCAACAGGAACTATGCGAATGAAACCAGACAATTGCTATGCTCTCGAATGAACTCACACAGGAAAATAATAAAAGACAAAAACACCCCATCACCTGTGAGTGAACACTTTTCACAAAGCCATCACTCTATATCTGACCTATCAGCCCTCATCCCCCAAGGAAACCTGAAACACTTTCAACAGACAAGCCTAGGAGCTTAAATTCATAAGTTAGCTAGACCCTAAAAATCATGGACCGAACAGACACACTGGATTTATGGCTTATTACAACAATCTACAACAACCACTAACCCCCACCCCCTTTTTTTTTTGTCCTGTGACCGCAGACGTGTTAACGGGCCACTCCACCTTAAACGGTCCCTTAGAATACGAGCTAACTACTTCTGCTAAACAATCTGTTCCACTTTATAGTTAGCTGTGACGCTCAGAGTACCTTTCCCAGACCTGAAGAAGAGCTCGGTGTAGCTCAAAACCTTGTTTCTCTCGCCAACAGAAGTTGGTCCAATAAAAGATATTCCCTCACCCTCCTTGTCTCTCTAATATCCTCAGACTAACACAGTTACAACAACACTGCAGACATTTTTGCTAAGTCACTTTTCAGGGTTGAACTGCACTTTACTCAATCATCCAGAGTGTTGCATTTTCATATGCAGACAACAAATTCAGTTTGTTTCACCATATTCCTTCTATGCAGAAATAAGGCAAACATTTTTAACAGGGAGGCTGAGTAACCATTGGAACAAACTGCCAAGGGAGATGGTAGATTCTCCATCTCTTGATGTCTTCAAATAGAGACTGGATGCCTTTCCCAAGAATATTCTTAATCCATTAAGTTAATGGACTCAACACACGTGTAACTGGGTGAAATGTAATTGCCTGTGATATACAGGAGGTCAGATTAGATAACCTAATAATCCCTTCTAGCCCTAAAATCTATGAATCTACACAACCTTGCAGCCCTGTATACAGGATCTGAATCAAGTAATATCACAGTCAGATATCTTCCCATTTAACTGAGTATCAGTCATATGACACAGTGTAGATGACAAATGACATAATGGTTGAAGTTACTCTGCACGACAAGTCCTTGTTTTACATTTCCTTGTCCAGGCTGTAGCTTTCTACCTCAGCAGCACCAGTTTAAGAGCGGCTACTCTAAACTGACATCAAAAAACTGAATTTTGTCTGTTTTTGCCCAAAGGAATACAGTGACGGAATCAACAGAAAACTCCACTTTCATAAACCATCTATGGCTGTACAAAGGACATATGTGCTCAGGCACACTGTGTGAAGTAAGCAAACTGCCTTACCAGTAAAAAAAAAAATTTATAGCCTGTGGGTATTGCCATTTGGACAGCTTGGCACCGATCTTGCAATTAACATAACACATACAGAAAACGCACACACACCCACACACACACACCATGCTTGCTGCACATTTCTCAGAACAGGATCAGGGTGCATACAACCAATTTGAAAAACAAAAGCTACTCTGGATATCTATATAGAATGGGTTTTGGACTGGTTGCATGACACATCCAGATTAGTTCCACAGGAAAAAGGATTTTTAATGGCTGTCCAGATGGGCTGGAATTTTAGGATTATTCTTACTGAAAAGGAGACTGACTGCAATGACAGTGATTGCATCCTTTTTAATGACGTTTATAAGCAAAACATTACTGTCTAAGGGATTTTTAATATTTTTCTAAAATAAATGGATTCCTGTTATCACTCAAAATATAATAGTTTAAAGCAGGCAATAAATAAGATCCTCTTTTGTGTAAAAGAAACAAAACTGCAATACCACAAACTCTGATTCTAACACACTTTCAACATGTGTTGAAATACAGGCTAACGGTTTAGTTCTAAAATTTCCCAAAGACGTATATTCAGACAATTAATGTAAACAAAGGTAAAAATAATGAATAAGATAAAGGCTCTTTTGTCTTTAGGCATAACTACTATAGGAATGCACTATTCTCTCTACTTTTCCTTATATTCCAGCCATATGTCAAATTACTTTTCTTACACATTGTACTAAAGCTATACAGATAGGCACCAACTAGTACAAGAGTAGATAAAATATTCTATTTACATTTTCTAACGCCAAATTTAAAAAAAAAAACACATTGGTTATTTTTATAGAGTTTCTGTAGTAGTTCTTTAGAACAAAAATTATCCTAAGAAACGCAATTCAAAAATCTGTGAAATTAGTCACTGAAAACAGAAAGTTAGGTAACAATCCAAGGCTTTACTTATGAGCACTACAAACAATCCCAGCTCATTTAAGTGCTAACACTTTAGTTCTGCTTTGGCCAATAAAATTCAGTATTTTTATGAAAAACTACAACACAGCCAAGAGTGAAGTTAGGGTGACCCATAATGCATTTGAAGCAGACAGTCACTTAGGGACAAATCCAGACCCTAGTGCCCAGCCTGACTGGTCAGTTCAGGTGTTGGGGAGATGCGGACAGGCTAGGCATTAGGGTAAGGGATAGGATAGGAAGGGAAAGAATCCTCCCTCCAGGATTCATGGCCATTCTGCACAGGGCTACTTCAGCCTACTGGCCAGCCGTAGTCCAGTGCAGGGGTGGCCTGAAAAGGAGCCTGAGAAGGAGCCAGAATTTACCAATGTACATTGCCAAAAAGCCACAGTAATACGTCAGCAGCCCCATATCAACTCCTCTACCCTGCTCCCAGCACCTCCCACCCACCAGCAGCCCCACCAATCAGCGCCTCCTCCTCCCTCCCAGCACCTCCTGATCAGCTGTTTCGTGGCGTGCAGGAGGCTTGGGGGTGGGGAGGGGGGAGCGAGGGCACGGCAGGCTCAGGGGAGGGGGCGGGAAGGGGTGGAGCGGGGGCAGGACCTGTGGCAGAACCAGGGGTTGAGCAGTGAGCATCCCCTGGCACATTGGAAAGTTGGTGCCTGTAGCTCCAGCCCGAGAGTTGGTGCCTTTACAAGAGCCGCATGTGACTCCGGAGCCACAGGTTGGCCACCCCTGGTCCAATGGAACCACACCAGGTCCACAGCACAAGGCTGCTCCACAGCAACTGAAGTGGGGAGCTGGATCCGGCCTTTGCTGCAGGAAGTTTCAGGCACTAAAATAAAGTGCAGTAACTATAGAGTCTCCCAAGAAAACTCAGCATGTACAGGGTAATCTTTATCTTTATCACCACTCAGTAGTTCTGTTTGGGACGCTCCTGTATTCCAAAGACGGAATGTTCATCTCGGTTCACACTTTGAAATGTAGGCCAGCAGCAATTCTAACGTGGCATGTTCTGATCTAAACTTTCCATTACCCCTACCTTCTATATACTACTGACAGTGAAAGAGAAGGATTAAGCAGAATTATTTTTCCCTTTTAATGTTTAATGGGACTACTACACGACATCAATCATACAGGACACACAGCACTGTACAGAGTCACACTGAACAGAACATCATTATGGAATACCTGTGCCTTTCTGTACCCTAATATAATGGGCAGTACACATATGACCATATTAGGCATTTTCATACAAAGAACCTTTAATACGGGTGAACATTTTCAAAGGTAACAGACAAATTCATGCAGCTTTCACTTTTTTTAAAATTATCTTTGCTAATTCTAAAGCTACTTGAGCTTATCGGGCTTCCTCCCTTCTGGCCCCTCTTTCCCTCTTATCAGATCACACAGTGGTGAATTTATAATCATTTTCATGCCAGCAGAATATTACAGCACAGAATTATCACTTCACTGTAGGATCCCGGAGGAGCTGGTGAAAGGAAGTTTTACTGAAACAAATATTTTCAACAATGGCAAAGGGAACGCAGTAAAATTTAGTTTAATATATGTGTGCTGTTTCCATCCCAACCCCCCCACCCAACCACACTCCCGACAACGAAGGATTGATTTCATATGAGTCTGACTCTAAGTGACATTACTTTATAATGTCCATTGCCAGACATAGCTGCCAGAAGTTTTTACTGAAATGGATTCGACACAAAGTTGAAATTAAATAACAACTGGATTAAACCAAACTAATTTTCTTTTCTTTCCATACACAGTTTAAGAGAACGTGTCTTTTTTTAACCCAGAATGTATATCCAGTTCCAAGTAAACACATTTTGCTCTGGTCAGCAGTCTGACATGCAAAAAAGCAATTCTTACCATGAATAAACCATGCAAATGCATTCCAGAATAATTTTATCATATTACAATTGCTATTTCTGAGCCTGACAGTCATCAACCTGCTAAAAGTGCCATTACTGTGAACTAGCAATATGGATAGTTCAAGGTAAGTAATAAACAACGTTCCTATATTATTGCTGGGTTAAATTCACAGAAAGAATCTTAAAGTATATAAAATATTTAACATGGTATTTTAATATTAAACTGTAAGCACAACACCTTTTTTTAAAAATTCTGAAGCTATTCTGTGTATGAAATCTTCAGGTCAGGTCTATCCGGCTGGATTTTGTCACTGTCTGCTGATCCCTATACACGAACAAAGCACGAGCCATCAGTTTAATTTCTTATTTGTTCAGCAAACAGAACTGGGTGTTACCCATCTGTGCAGCACATCCTCACTGTGCAAACACACTGGGCTTGATCCTAAAGACGTCATTCAAACAAAATTCTTTTTTAAGTTAGCCTGATCCAGTCAGTTTCCAGCCAACAGCTAGCCCTGTACCTAGGGATACATTTAAAGGGAGGCCACCAACTTACAAATAACATTTCTGGCTGAAAATTGTTCACATGTACTATGGAATCCAAAGGCCTGGCAGCTGGTCTGCTATGACTGCTCCTTATTACTCTTCTGATTGTCTCACTGTTCCCTTTCGCTCCCTTTGTCCACCAGGAGTATGTACACTTGTTACCTTATCCTACCCTTAAGGCTGTAAGATCTTTGAGGCAAGGAGTACCTATGCATGTCCAGTGCCTAGCAAAATGGGGCTTTAATTCTTGACTGGGGCTTCTAGGCATTGTAACAATACAAATAAATAATAATGTTTTAAATAGCACAGAACCTTACTGTAGCTGAAAGGGCTTTGAGGGGAAATTTTTTCCCTAGTTTGTTTACTTTATCTAACTGCATTTTGTGCCCGTCAGTTGTTCTGTTTCCCCTGTGTAGTTATTTAATCAGTATCCAGCATTTTTGTGGGTCTTTAACACAACAGGGAAGAGAACAACCATTCCTAAAAAGTACAAAAATGTGACTATAAAGCAACCAAAATTGGCAGGGGGATTCAGTGGCAGGTTCAGTATTGGAGGGTATTTTAAGTCACTGTTCAAACAGACTTGATTTCGTACTGACATTGTCCGTTTAAGCATGTGCTGCTGATTTGAACTGTCTCATTCCTGTTGCCAAACACAGAATGAATGTGCTCCTGAGTTATGTTCCAACTTGAAAGTTTACAAAGGGAATCCTCAGAGCTAGAACTAACACTGAGTGAAGCACTTTTACATTTGTGCCAGAAGCCCAGGGTCACAAAACATTTGACGGCTCTATAAATGCAATATCCCAGACTATATTTCCAAAGCCCAAAGATAATGTAACTCTGCTATTACTGGACCATAAGTCAAATCAAAATTGGGCTGGTTTCCTAATGAAGGAAACCTGTAGGGGCCTTTAGTAGCATGTGAAATGTAAGTTCAACTAGTTTAGGCAATGCCTTGTCCCATAAATTATGCTGCACTCCTGATAGTTTGCCCAGATGTGATATTGTTCATATCACTGAGCTTGTACTATTTTAATTTGCATATCATAGTTAAGAAAAAATTGAACAGGATTCCTTTCACTTTGCTAACATACATGGTCATAAACTCCTGTAACCCATATGGTGCTGAAAAGGAAGTCCCAGATACCTGGAATTTCAAGACACCTAATTGTTCGGTTCATGCTGAGAGCTGCTTATCTTTAGAAGTTTCAGCTTGCTGATCAGAACAATACAAGTACTCTTCGCCTTTAACTTGCACAGAATATGTGGTATCTGTCCTAAGCTTCAAAGCAATGTATTTATTACCTCTATTGCAGTAGTACCTAAAGACAAACAGAAAAAAAAAAAGAGCAAGGTCCCTGTTGTCTAGATGATGTGTAATAAATAACACAAAGATAGTACTTGCCCCAGAGATCTTACAGTTCAGAATATGGAATGAGAATCCTCAAGGCTGATTCCAACCTACGTAGCATTCCTAAATTCTGATGTTTACATTGTGCCTGTACTTTAGCAAATATTTGTAGAGCTGTGCTGCAAGTATGTGCATCCATTTCCTTGGCCACTTCACCTTTAAGAAGACTGCTGTGCATCACATCATATGTAGCACAAACAGCCTTCATTTCCACCACTGTCAAGACAGATGGATCGGACAAGCGTTGGGACGTTAATATAAAGAGACTATCTTTTTGGCTAGAACATGGCTTTTTTTGAAACGGTGTTTAAGCCAGCTGTAGCCAAAGGTGCAAATCCCTATTTGGAACATAAAGGAATCAGCCAAGATGAGCAGCAATTTCTGCAATGTGCAGTAGATCTGAGAAAAGATGCTACAATTGTTAAAACACTATGGAACAGGATATAAAACTGTTATTAAGCCGGGCTCCTAAACTGAAAGTGTCACAAATCATTACATTCTCTAAGCAAGATAGCTACTACCACAATCCGTATGATGAACTATAGTTACTTTGAGCTATATTTTGCCCTATAGATCTCTGAAATTTGAAGTTAAGGATTTTCAAGAAATGACATCAGCCTCGGTATTTAAAGTTAGGATTGATAAATCTAGTATCTTCTTCCCATCCTTAAAAAATAAAATGCTTCTCTCGATGCATAACCTATGCATCTGTGATAGCCATTCACATGATCTGGGATATCGTTTGGCTGAAAATGGTTACTTTTAGCAAATACGCAGGTTACCTCTTTGCTACTGTCAGAAATGGGTGGATCATGACCTAACTCAGTAAATATAAATTACATTTGACTTTAGCAGGAATAATGTGAGACACAGAGCCAATATGGAGCTGTCAAAAATACAGTACACTGCTTTCAGCAAGACACAAGTTCTGAAGGCAAAATGAAGCATTTCCTCTGAACAGCCTAAAGACTTCTCTCATCAGGTCTCACAAGCTCAGAAAGGTTTCAGAGTAACAGCCGTGTTAGTCTGTATTCGCAAAAAGAAAAGGAGTACTTGTGGCACCTTAGAGACTAACCAATTTGTGCATCCGATGAAGTGAGCTGTAGCTCACGAAAGCTTATGCTCAAATAAATTGGTTAGTCTCTAAGGTGCCACAAGCTCAGAAAGGTTTGCCTTGGTCAATTCTTGAGCGTGGAGCCCCCATAGGGAAACAAAAGTTGCTGCTGATTTCTTCAATAGATGGTACTTTCCTTCTGAGCCATTCCTGAACCAATGCCCTGCTAGGGTGTTAGTGTCATTGTGTTGTTTGGAGGCACTGCCTTTCAGAGGAGATGCAAGAAAAACGTCCTCGCCTCTTGTCCTCATTAAATATCGCATGGCACTTTTTGCTAGAGTCAGGTTGGTTTTCCTTCCTCATGTCTGATTTTGAGGTAGGTAATTAAGTATCCTCTACTTTTTCTATTGAATATAGTTCCCTTTTTTCATTCTCTGACGTTCTTCTGCAGCGCTGCTGTGCATCATTAATCAGCTGCTAAGTTATCAGCAGCACTTATTATACAGATATAAAATAGTACATACATACAGTAGCCTCATTCACATGAGGCTGTCAAAGCAATTTACAGACAAGCATTAACCAAGCCTCACCAAAATCTGAAGAGGTAAGTGTCGTTATACTCATTTTACAGATGGGAAGCCTGAGGCACAGCGAGACTTAGTGATTTGTCCAAATTCACACAGGACCATACTGTGGCCTGGCTAGCAGAGCAACATAAACAGAGGTAGCAGCAGCTAAGTAGAGACAGGCTCCACAGAGCCACCTCACCCTGGCACAAGCGAGCAAGAGGGGATGGAATGGGGCAGGAAATGGATGGAAACTTTGCTCTACCTCCAACATGCCAGGAGGCATTGCTTCATTGGCACATCGGGCAGCATACACTGCCCTGGGTATAAACATGGGTGCAGCATACACTGCCCTGGGTATAAACATGCTCCCTCCCAGAGCAGCAGATAAACCAGATCACAATGTCCTTCCCCAGATACTCCATGTACCGTGCCATACTATGCAGCCCATTACCCCGGGCTGATTGTTATCTCACAATCTAGTCCAGAATGAGTTAGTAGAAGAGTCCGGAATAGAAAACAAGCCCGAAGTGCATAAAGTTAGAAATCCAAAAAACAAAAATAAAAACCCACAGAGGCAGCCAAAATTCATGTGCACATTTGAAAGCTTGGGGCTAAATGATGATGTTTGACAGAAGTGCCGATTCAGAAATCCACCCCCCAGTGTGATACCAATAAACATAAATCAAAGGGCAGAATCTCATAGAAATTCCATTCTTCTTAGAGCAGGCATGCCACAGTGTAAAGTTGTTCATGTCAGGGCCAAATTATGCCCTCAGCATTGGGCTACATACTAGAGCACCGGCTGAGGTTACGTGGGTATAACAGAATGTAGAATACGCTAATTGATATTGTTGATCATATAGAGCCAAATGTTACCATTAAAACAATGCTTTATTCATGAAAAAGGTGCTACACATCAATTGGACTTTTAGGTTGCTCAGTTCAGCAAAATATGTTCTGCCGCCTGTACAACAAACTTGATTTAAGTCCTACAATATAAAAAAACAGTGATAGGGGCTGGGAGATTTGGTCCACCTTCCAGTTGCCTTTAAGGAATGATTCATTTAAATGATTTTTTAAATATTAATTGACAATTGATTTCCTTTCTTTAACATTTGTAATGCACTTCTTAAAAACCAAAGAATCAATTATTTTCACTCCACCTGCTTGACAGGTTTTCCAAACATCTGGGGGGGAAAAAAACACTAAGGTACATTAGCCACTGGTATTCCAGTTTTATGGATTACAAAAGTTACGCAGTTTTAGAATAGAAATTATCACCATGTAAACTCTTCCTTTTTTGGAATGAAAAATATGTTAAAACTTTTGTGAATCCTGGTATTATTATGCTTTGCCTAACACACACCAAAGGCCTACACCGGTTAGCAAAAACGGATCTCTCATATTCAGATAATTTTCGCCCCTTCCTACATTAAGAAATTGGTTCTACAGCTTTTCATCAGAAACTGTGTGAACCAATCCCTTTGTTGCCCCCAATTACCTGTTTAAAATATTTGAATTCCTCATGAAGGTTATTTATGGTATTTAAATTGCTGCTAAGAGAAAGAAGTTATCTTTTTTAAACATAAAACTTTAATAAGAAAATGGAAATAGAAAATAACCCAAAAAACTGAGGCTAAAGAAATGCCAAGGTAATTTTGCATGACTCAAAATCTTTATTACATTTTGTTCTATTAAAATGATTTTTGCAAAGAAAACAACCCCATTATGAAGAACAGAGTATTAATGAAAGTTTCTCTGCAAGTTCATATAGAATATTCCCAAACTAAATTAAAATGGGAGTCAGCCAACATTTAAACCAGCAATATCATCCCCTGTGTACCTGTCATTGCTGCCTTTGAATATGAAAAACAAATTTTCCAGGTTTCCATTGCCTGTCCCTACAATACATAGTACTAGAGTCACTGAAGATTAGTCACTAAAATGAATCATTTCAAACTATTAATTTAAAGCAAATAATTTTGTAATTTTCATAATATTCAGTGCTTTATTATGGGTAGAAGTGGGCTGATAGGGAACAGAAATGAAAATGTAATGGGACTCTAAGATTTCGGGGAACCCCTGGCTACTCACTAGGAAAAGCACAACTAAAGCAAAAAAGCACAAAACAGTGTGCATCATTCCTGCCAGTAACAAGGTTTTACCTGTTATTAACTTAATCTAATTCATACAAAGTCAAAACTACTCACACACATATTTTCTCAAAACATGTGTTTCAAAATACAGCAAGAATTGCCATTTAAAAAATACACATGCTTACATGGCAAAGAGCCATTGCAAATATCAACTTTTATTTTGCTTTGTAGATTCCCACATTTATAAATGAAGCCCTGCTCTTACACAACCAATTGTTGTTGCCTGTAAGAGGAATGCTGGTAGGCACCTACCCACAGAAAAAACTGTCACGACAAAGCTCTGAAATCACCATTTACCAGAAAAAACAGAATAAAAAAAAAATCGAATCAAGCTCTGAAATCACCACTTATCTCTGAAAGGCAGGGGGAAAAAATCCACGACTGAGTAAACCAACCTGGTGGAATGTCAGCATTGTCAGTTAACAACTCATATTCTGAAGCCGCAGGTCAGGCGAAGGCAAGGCATACGAAACGGAGAAGCATCAGTGAAATGGAAATCAGTTGTCTTAACGTGTACACTGCGATAAAAAAAAAACCCTGGCACCAAGTCTCAGAGCCCAAGTCAGCTGACTTGGGCTCGGGCTACGGGTCTAAAAATTGCAGTGTAGACATTTGGGCTCGGGCTGGAGCTCGGACTCTTAGACCCTTCACCTCCCCATGCCGCAGCTCTTTTATCACCGTATAGACTGAAGACCCTCAGCAGCAAGATATCGGACTTCCAAACCTATCTAGGCTCCAGAAAGTTACTTTTGGGGGCTTCAATTCCTTAGTACAGGCTTCTTCTGTCAAGAAACACGGCTTCTTCTCAATGAACTTACCGCTTATACAAGATGCCAGACTACCAGCAATGCAAACTTAGATCTTCTCCTTTAGCTGTATAGTGCATACAATATGGGCAGCACAATGTAAGTTTCCCAAAGTTCAGAGGCAGGAGGAAATGGTAGCAGAGATACCTTTAGAGGCAAGAATGATCTGCAGGTCTCTGTCACTCTTTCTGTGCCACTGCTGAAAACGGTTTGATCTCATCTACACAAGCAGCTAAACTATTTGCAATCCCAGATCAGGAAGGTCAGGGACGGTCTCTTATTTGATGTAATGGAGCCAAAAGCTCTGGCAGCAGTAGAGAAATGTGGGGTGCTAACCCACAGCACATCTATACAACAACTTGTGCCCGCACACAGAAGTTCCCCCAGTGCGGCACCACCATTTGAATCAGACTGGTTTCAAAGTTAACCACCATGTGCTTCTCCTCTTTGCCAGTCTCCACCAGTGCAATGCCAGTGTGGATGCAGATAGCTTCCATAACAGTTCCAAATATGCAAATACTCCTCCCTTTGCCTGGCTAGGTTATCAGCCCGCATTCCACTGCGGGGGTCTGCTCTTAGCCAGAAACCATTTACGCATTCAGCAATCCTCGCACCAACCATGGCGCCTAGTTGCATGCTGTTTGCACAGTAAATAACTTCTTCTACTCTTTGCAAATTAATCTGATTCTATCACCAGCATGTCTCAGAGGAAGCCATTTTACGAGCACATTGCCAGCTCGCCCAAGGCAGATGTGCAGGCTCTGATATCTGTATGGGGATAGAAGGGTTCCAGGACCAGCTGAATTCAGTCACATGCAAAACTCCAGTGTATGACCAGGTGGCAAAGAGACGAGCTGACAGTGGTGCAATGACAGGCAGTATCCAGGTCCAAGAGAGAGTAAAGGGGGCTAGAATTCCTGTGTGTAAGGGCCCAGGACAACAGCAATCAGTCCAGCTCAGAAAATTTGCCCCTTTTAGGATGAACCGGAACAAACCCTCAAGACTCACCCCTCTTCCCTGCCAGAGGCACCATGAATTGCACTAGTGAGAGACAGGGAGGATGTGGCAGAGAAAACCAGTGGGATGAGGAGCCGGACTCAGAGATGCCAGACATATCGCCAGCTTCCCTGGATCTGCAGACAGAAGCTGAGCTCAGTTGGAGGTGGAGAAAGCAGGAGAGGAGTGACCCCTCTGTAGCAAGAATGCCGGGTTTTTATTGTAAAATGCATTGGCGGGGCTGATTTTGCAGCTGTGGGAAGAGCTTCCTGGGTTCTAATAGCCACCAGCATGAGTCGGAAAGTGTCCACCTCTGCCCCAGCTCTTCCACCTTACCACCACAAAAAGCAACTGCCAAGGCTCCTCACTAGCCTGCCCTCTTTGGATCCCTATTATTCTTCAGCATCACATTCCCCTCCCCACCAAAACAGTACCCATAATTTTCAACTTCAGGGCGGAAGCGCACCAGTCAACAGGGCTGACCACACCGTATGAACAGACTCAAAATGGCAGACATGCTTGGGGGGTGGACAGGGGCAAAGGTTTCCAAGGGTTACACAGCACCTGCAACGTGCACACATATGGGAGATCTTTCCTGCAAGAAATTACATACTGAGCACTAAGGCCAAAGTATTTACATTAGCTTGCATCTATCAGCTCATATGCCAAGCTGCAGCACCTAATTTGCAGGCTGCTCTGATATACCTGCTATCAAATTTCATCCTTTCTGTCCTGTCATTTAACGCATGAAAAACATTCCTAGGCATACTTTCCTAGCCAAGTGATGCACAAGTAACACAGGTCATGAAATAGGCTGAAATAATTACACTGACTGTTTCTTGCTGCTCTCAGACAGTTCTCTACATCCATCAGAGAGGCCAATTAATCTTAGCCCTCAGCACCAATCCTCTAGAGTTCTATCTGAAATAAAAGCTCCCATCCAGCACTCCTCCTACTGCCTTGCAATCAACTTTTGGGGCAACATACATTTCCCTCCACCATCAGAGAGGATCACACAGCCTCTCCTTTCATGGATCTGATCCCCCGCTATCCTTTGTGCAAAAACAGCCCTACTGCAAGTTTCTGTCTTTTCCCCCCTACTCTCTCAAAACATCTTTTCTTTCCTGGATGGGACCCTCCACCGAGGTGTTTTTAAGGGTCCCGTTTTAGTGATTACCTCATGGTTCCTCTTCCTTCCTCCCATTATGGCATTAATTTTTACATGTATTGTGACTAAATTGTAATATGTCCTCACCATCTCTGGTCTAAGAGAAAAAATGACTCGCAAGACGGCACTGGAATTCTAAACTGGAACAAAAATTGTTACTTTTATTGTACTTCATGTATTTCAAGGGATGGACAGGCTATTGCTATGGTCAGAAACTCTTTCATTTCTTGTTTTTCACTTTGGTGGCCACTGCAGCATACAGATGTCCTAAAGTAGACAGGGGGCAGGTGTATGGGATCCAGAGCATGGAAAATCTTACCGAACTAAGCAAAAGAAGAGGAGGGAAGACCTGTTCCTGGACATATATTCAGAGTCACTCTTCATATCTCTGCACATGTGCAAATTCAAGATGGAAAAGAAGAGGTTTGAGAGACAGAGCATATTCAAGCAGGCAAAAGGATCTCACACAGGACTATCTCCAGAAAGAGAAATAGGAATGGAAAACCAACAAGGAGCTTTTTAGTGAATGCCTAAGGGAAAATGCCACCCGGATTCTCTTCATTCATCCCAGTCTCTCCTGCCCAGAATTCCTTCATTGGACGGCCCCTTATTCTCCTTCTTCACAATCATTCCAGTGTTTACACGACTGTGGAAAAGAGAACTGGAACACAAATGAGAGGCTTTATATATATATATATATATATATATATGTAAAGGAATCCCCTGCTTCACCAATGATTTGTATACATTTTGGTGAGGAAACACTTGGAGGAAGGAACTGATGCGGAATGAGTATTTAAGAGCAGACTGTTTGATATTCAAATTGTGCATAGGCTTCCTTTTCCAGAAATGTATTTAGTAAACACACATACACAAAAGAGAGGTCAGGCTGACAGCAGAGCTTATGCAAGTTAATGACGAATACAAAGCAGTTGGTCCAGCAAAAGATACTACTTCACCCACCTTGTCTCGCTAATACATACACTAAAAAGAGAGAGAGAGCGCGCGCATGGGTGTGTGCATATAAATATATTTTGATATACACATGCATGTGTGTATACTCAGACACATACATATGCATAAAAATAACAAGAGTATAATCCCACCACCAAATGGTCAGAAAAAAGTATTTCTGCTGGTCTATCAATACACCAACTAACGGGAACTATGCAGGTTACTCAGCTTCTACAAGGGTCATCAGTCTGCACAGGGAGCAGATTTCCTTCCCATGGTCTGGTGCTGCAAACACTGAGGGTTAGCTCACCACAGAGGTATTAAAAAGATTCCAGTCCCAAACACAGACCCAAACACTATCCTCATATACTGCACAAAAAGGCTTCTTCAACGGTTGGAGCTGGGCGCAGGACTATTGCAGCAAAAATTCCATCAGGCACTGATTTCAGTCTTGGGCTCTCTACGAGAAGACCGAAGGGCAGATCACCCTCCATCTTGCCTCAGGTGCCTAGCAACTGTTTTTCTAAAGCTGCAGAAGACACTGTTCTTGCTGGGCAAAGCGTGAGACCTGGCCCCCATTTTGAGAAAACACAAAAAAGAAATGGCACCAAACTATCCTAGTTTAGGGTTTGGTACTGCCACTCACCCCTCTAGTAGCACTACACCTTCCATATAAAATAGATTAGGAAGTATTACACCCACTTTTGCCAATGGGTGTCATGGAATCTCTTGTGTGTCTCCCTTTTTGGGTTATTAAAAAACACCGTGCTTTGCGTAAGGTCTCTTTTTTTGGAAGGGGTAAGAGGAAAGGGGAGCAGTTGATGCTGTGTATGCTGTTCTGGTTATGGAGTCAAAGATTTATCAGAAAGAAAGGCTTCCCAGCATTTCCCAAAGAAAGTCAAATTCTGGATTCCTCTCATCTCCTCAAAGTTCTCTGATAGACAGATGCCCTCAACTGAAATTATTTCATCCCCATTCTCATGCACGCGTCACTCTGGGCTTTGCAATCGGCATTGGTCCCAAAGGAACACAGCTGTCTCTGTGGCTTGCCGATGGTCAAGGGGTCTCTGACATAGCTAGGACACGATCCATCAGTTGTTCTAAGATTAGGATCAAAGACCTAGAATGGCAGTGGATAAAGGACTGGAAGCCAGTGCAGGGACAGAAGCACTGGCTTGATGTGCTCACGGCAGCATAAGCCATGAAGAAGACAGACAGCCACATCTTGTGCCAGCTGAAACCTGTGCTTATCCACAAGGAAGGGGTGGTGTTTCCTAGCAAGCTGGACGTGAAGATGACACTTTTGGTTTTTGATGCTACCTGCTCATCCAAGTTCAGTAATGAGTCAAAGAGGACCCAAGACTTTCCACCACTTTGAATGACGGCTGGAAGCCTTCAAAAGAAAGAAAGGGTCAGAGGACTGGCTAGCTCTTCTTAGGGTTAACCCCCGCCAACCAGCATGACTCAGATCTTGCCTAGATTGAATTTGAGCCAGCTGCTCTTCGTCCAGGAGCTGATCTTTTGTAAGTATTGTGACATCTTATTAGTGCCAGTGGTTGCAATAGTGGAGAAAGAGATATGCAGCCAGCTGTCATCAACAGACAGTTGGCAGCAGAGCCCATAACTTCTCACTCTCGCTCCAAGTGGTCACAGTGGTACAATCCACCCTTTAAGCTGAGGGTGGAATTGAGCCTTTACTATTGATTAGCCCAATCAGAAATGTTGTTTTGTGCAATTTTTGATAATGGTTACTACTGACAATCAACCAGTTTGAAGCATCCTGTAATTGGATGACTTAGGAAATTTGATTTCCACCACATTTTCCAACAATTCCCAGAATACTGTAGGACAGATGCTTAAAAATATGGAGGAAGCCAAAGTCTTCCTAAAACAAATGAGGTATTGTTTCTCTTAGACAGACACTCATTCGTAAAATGGTTGGCTTCATCTTTAGCACAGCATCCACTTCAGTTTCAACAACAAAACATTTAAACTAAAATGATCAGAATTAGTTATTCTGCAAATGACGACCAAGAATGGAATATAATTCATACGGTAAAACCACAAATGAAAATGAATCATAAAGCTACAAGACTACAAAAAACGTCAAGCTAACGTAAAGGAAATATTGAAACAAAGTGAATAATCATGAGAATAATGGAAATTATACCGACAAGAGTTTGAAATATAGGGTATTTAAATCTGATTTTAAAATAAAGTCATCACTTCCTACAAAAGCAGTACCAAATATTTAAGGTACATTAAACCAGAAACTGTTCTAATATTTTTGTTATGAGTAAGTACAATGCAAATGGATTTGACAGACTCATAGTAGAGCACGACATTACTGGAACAAATGGCCAAAGTCAGCAACAGAAGTCAGCAGTGCACATCAGGTCAAAAGAACTGGTCATTTATTTAAAAAAGATGGAAGCAGAAGGGTACAGCTAGCGACTGGATTTTGGGTGGTATATAACAATGAGATACACAGCAAATAGGTTCGTCTTTCCTGCATTTGTAAGGGAAGCCGATATGGAATTTCTCTCTTTACCCTTTCTTCTGTCTTTATCTCTTTTCCCTCTAGGTGCTTTCCTCTCTGTTCACAAAAAAAAAAAAAAAAAAAGCAAAATATAGCTTACAGAATACATTATGCATTTTATTTTTAAATTCACTGCACAAAAAATTCTGTTTTAGAACAAAGCTCTTGTGTGTGGGCGTACACGTAGAAAATAAAAGGCATTGTTACTCCACCAGATATGAATCCATACCCAGTGATCAAATCAGACCTTAAAATTCTGTTTTGACAGCTACTTGAAGAGTTATATTTTCACCAGAGGTTTGACTTTTAGATGAATACTAGGTGTTTAGTCATCAAAAGAAGACTCAAACCTGATATTTGCAGGCAGAGTGAAATTAGCAGTTGTTAAAAAGTTTCCATGTCTGAAATGCATACTATTTTATATTCCCTGATCATTTTGTTCCTTCCTAGAATTAGATGGCCATACCTAAAATCTCACTGTAGATGGCAATTAATCTTACCCATGACATACTATTTTGGAATTTATTTTAATTACATTATTAAATTATCACTAACAGAAAGGAATGAGTCTGTTTCCAATTAATATTTATAAACTGCCTCTGTATGATACAAAAATGCGCAGTCCTATGTAATAGCAACCCTTCTGTTGTATAAGGGCCTAGGTAGGTACCTGTGACCTGGAAGAAAACTGTGAATACAATAAATGTTATACTTTTAGAAGTTAATTTACAGAAAACCTCTTCAAATAAATAATATTCCTTGTCTCGGGAAAACACTTAATACACTACTCAAATAAGCTTTACATAATATGATTTTCTATGCGTAATGACACCATTCATTCTATTCTTTTGTATAATTAGGGTCTGTTTTATTTTTCTGTATAATTGACAATAACTCAGATTATTCATCATAAAGTCCTATAATTTTACACTTTCAAAGGGAAGTTCAGAGAGTAGTAAGCAACATTATACTATTAAGCAAACATACTGCACACATTATTTACAAAAACAAAGGAAAGTCATCTACACTGTAAATCATTTAGCATATCCTCTGCCGATTGTTTTAAAGTTGTACCCCCCACCCACCCCCACCACACACATCTCTGCATGCAGCATAAACCTACCTCTGAGAGAAAGATTTTTTTTTCCAGGTATTTTCCAGAATTACTCTCTTTGGAAAAATATTACTTGAGATCTCCATTAGTCTCTCCTGTTCTTACTGTATACCAGCATAGCATCATTTTTAGAAGAACCATATTTGTATTTTATTTTCAGAGATAAAATGATGACTAAGGTTGGATAACAATAACTGACAAAGATAAACAGGATTAAGTAACAGGTGTCTGACTGTACATAATTCAAAAGTAAAATACATACAGTATTGCTGGCAAAATGGCAACCGTAGTCAACATCTTGGTTTAAAAGTTATATTATAAAAATATTATGTTGATACATTTATGTAAATTAGACTTGACATGTTTTACACACACAGAGCTAATGCATGCATACACACACATATTCACACAGGTATTCTATTTAATAATAGTCCTGCTCTCTCTCTCTCTCTGTATTAAAGAGCATAAAAAAAAAAAAAACCCTTCAGAGGTAGGATCCCATTGTTCAAAACAAAGTTACTCTCAGCTAAAAGAGACACATTGGTCACACACCACACTGCATTGACACAATCCGGATACCCCTGAAAAAACTACAGTGATCGGCTCAGCTGGCAATAAGGATGAGGAGAAGAAGAATTTAATTTAGAACAAAAATCTGGTCTTGTGTGCAGCAAGTGGAAGGATCGGTTCGAGCTGCGAGTTTGGGCTTGCAAAGATGCACTAATCCTGCCTACTTTGCACGGCCAGCCAGAACCCCAAGGTTATGGCCCGTGGGAAAGGACCAGAACTCATGTCAGGATCACTGAAGCAAGGGCTTTCTCCACCGCAACAAGCCTGGAAGAGCAAAATAGAAATAAACAATCGTGCCCCCCCCCCCGCCCCTTCTCCAATCACACGCATTCACTCGGAGCCTAGACACAGCGGTGGAGGGGCACCTTGCGAGGCGGGGACAAGGCGAACGCTCCCGTCGCTGCGACGGGCCGCCGCATCGGTGCACTGGGGGCGGGGGGGGGCCAGGCACCCCACGCATCCCCCCGTACCGCGGGGCAAAGCGCCGGGAGCCGACTTCCCCCTACCTGTCCCCTTGGCTTCCCGCTGCCGCTCCGGAGCTCCCGGGCTGCTCACCAGGAAACGCATCTACCGCTTGCGCCGCATCCTCCGCCCCCCACGCCGCCTTTGCCCGTGCACGGAGCTCCCCGAGCAAGCCCCGCTCCCCGCAGAAACCCCCCATCGCCTTACATCAGCTGCCGCCGGGAGGGTTCCGGAGGAGGAGGAGGAGGAGGAGGGCAGCAGCCCCGGCCAGCCCGCCCCCTGTGCACAGGATGTGCTGGGGCTGAGCCGAGAAGGGGGCGGGCGGGTGGCTTCCGCGCCCCGTGGCTCCTTATTTCGCACCCACTCCCCCCCCCGTCCCGTCCCCCCCCACCCGCTGCTCCAGGCAGGCGCGAGACACCAGGTCCCGGGAGCGGGCGCGCGCGAGGCTGGAGCGCGGCACTGGCCTGGCGGCGGCGGCGGCTCGTCCCTCCCCGGGGGCTGGGGCCTCCCCGCCCCGCGCCGCGCCGCCTGCACACGGCCGGCGGGCCCGGGTCAGTCCCCGCAGAGCGCTCCGCCGAGCCGGGCTCTCTCCCGGGAGGACGCAGACCTGGCCTGGCCGAGCCGGCGCATGACGAGCGCAGGGGCAGCGGGAGCCCCGGGAGGCGTGGGGGCTGCGTGTGTGTGTGTGTGTGCGCGTGGGCGAAGCGTGAGAGCCGGGGCGTGCGAGCAGGTGTGCCCGGGCTGCATGGCGACGACGCGCGGGAGCCGGGTCCTCTCAGGCGGCTGGAGCGCCCCTCACGGCATGTGCCCGCGTGAGGGCACGAGCCCAGTGGCGTGTGGCCTGTCGGTGTGTGTGCATGTGGACAGCCAGGATCCGTGCATGTGGACAACACCGTGTGTTGACCGAGCATTCATGCGTGGTTACACGTGAACAGGACATGAGTGTGTGTGGCTATTTTCCTGGGCGAGAGAGGCTTGGAAGGATTAGATTTGTATCTGTAAACACTGGTTTTCCCTGTATGTACTCACGCTGATGAAAAATATTTGCATTGATCATCCAAATGTACTGAGCAGCAAAGTAAGGAAAGGCGGCTTGAGGCGTTATGCCAGTTTGATTAAAGGATATTTGCTCTGTGTATTTTGACATGGGACGCTGACAGCTTTAAGCTGTAGGGTTTTTTTAATCTCAGCATTGTAATTAAATAATTGTGGTGTGATGGCTTATCGTCTGAAAACCCTCCCCATAATTTCCCACAACTGAACATTTAAATGGATAAATAAAAAATGCGTAAAATATATTTTGTAATTGTGAACATTAAAGTTATTAAACATTGAAAAAATAACTATAAACACTGATATGTCAAAATTATAAAATAACAACAATCGAATGGTATCAGGTCTTTTTATTTTGATAAATGGCTGTGCATATGTAAATATTATGTGTGTATCCATGTGCATGTGTAAACTATAGAGGTGGTTTTGTCTGGTATGTATGAGAGAGGACTTTGACTCAGTAGTTTGCTAGTTTCAGGTGTTTGAGGTTACATGTCTTTTATTTTGTCTGCCACCCAAATAAATGTAAACTCTATAATCATAGCCCATTGATTTTTGCCTTTTAGGTAGACTGTTGTTACATAATGGATCTTTGAATTCAGCCAACTGAAATTCAGCATACAGTATTTGAGTTCAGACAGTGCTGTTAAAAGATATAATAGTTTCTATTTAAAAAAAAGTACAGCTACAAAGGAAAAAGAAGCATTTGATTCACTGTTTGCTTTCAATTTGGCAGGATCCAGAAGAACCCAAATAGCTTTCCCAACCCACTGTATATTACCACCTATACTACAGAAAATGGTATTTATTAATGCCTGAATTCAAATTGAGAATGAGGAAGAGATTTGAGATGACATTTTCATAACATTCACAAGCTCTGCTATAAAGACTAAAAGCTTAATCACTCTGTTCTGACACTGTCGTAAAGTGGGCCATGAAGTTTGTGATACTGCCCAACTGTGATTTTTTTTTTTATTGTGCGCTAAGTTACAATACTATTTTCAATGAACTGCAGCACAGTTTGCTCTTCCACTCTTGGGCCTGTCCTAAGCACAGACTGGCAATAGTGTGGAATTCTTTCTGTATCTTATTTAGCTACCTGTAGTATTTATAGTGCTATTATCTGACTGCAAACTACAGTGATTAAGATTTGCATAGAGTTGCCCATATTGGTCTCCACAATATATCCTTTGGGTCCACAAAAAGGCAACCCACCATATCCCATAGCATTTATGTCACAAAGTATTGTGGGATTGGTTGCACAGTGAAACAAGGGAAGGTGAGGATTGTTGGCACTGTGGGCAACAGATAGAAAGGAATGGTGAAGAGTGGTGGATTTAAGGCTGGCGAGGCAGTGAATGATGCAGATTGAGGAGCTGATTTGGGGAACTGTGAAAGGCTGGTGCTGGGTTTGAGCTGATGCTGGTTACTGGGAGTGTCTTTCTACTCTCCTGAGCAGCCCTCAGCTCAGGGCAATGCTGCTTCCAGAGGCTAAAAGGAGCCAATACCACTGCCTCTACAATCTCTACTTCATCTCTACTGCTGAGCAATATTTGGGGGGCTGAGGAGGGAAGTGTTGACCTGAATTTATGTGCTAGTTTATTATGGCTCACCACTGATCTGATCAGAAGATATTTAGATTCTTGTCCCAATTCTGGCTACAGAGTTAGAGAACTCTCGGGTTGTGTGGCAAGGACACTTACACTGAGGACAATACCAAATGGATAAGATAGTTATTAATATAAATGAAAGAACAATAAATGCTATTAAACACAGAGTCACAGAGAAGTAATACAATTCTATGACCACTGATGGTAACATCTCTATTCTAAAAGATTACTTAAACTAGCATACTCACACCCTTCCCTAAAGACCTGGTAGTAGAAGACAGAGGACCAGCCTCGCCTCTGGCATGCCCACGGAATTGATGGTTCAGGCTTTCCAAATTGGTAGGGATTCAGTTCGAGTGTTGAGTAGCTAGACTGTATTGCAAAGCTGAGCTGATAGCTTGATAGACGATAGGAAAAAGCAACCTCCCTGCATGGTTGTTTGCCCTTTTATAGGGTCCAGACACTGCCTTAATCCAGGCCCAACCTACCATGCCCAAATCTTGTTTCCTCACCGAAATAAATCTTCATGTACACTTACTCTATAGGTTAACATATTATGACGTATATTTATACGTATTAATATCGATTATCTCATCCCCAAAACCGTTACCCTTGGCCTTACTTAAGACTTCCATGTTCTGCGGTGTACCCTGCGGTTACCAGTGTGTTCCAGACCAATGATAAACATATTCAGTTCTTTGTTCGGTTCCCCTATTCAGTTCCCCAAAGTCAAGAGAGGTAACTAGTAGGTCATTTATCTATGCCAAAGGTTACAAACACACTGAATTCCTCTAGCTAATCCTACAGGATACAGGCCTGTAGGTTACTTGCATTACAGCCAACCATTATGGATAACCATGAATAACTATTATGAATAGCATATACTAGAATTCAACATAAACAAAACTCAAGAAAAGAAGATGACTTGATAATACTAGGATAGGATAGCAAAATAATATGAATCAAACCAATGAAGAAAACACAATATAGCAAGCTAGCAAACTAGCCTTATGGGCTACAGAAGAAAGAACTTGAATGTGATTGCGTTGGGGAGGGGCAGGAAGTATTGGACCAGGGGAAGCAGCAGGAACAAGAAAAAAGGAGAAAATTGTACCTTCTCTACCCTCTTTGACTCCCATCAAGTCTTAGGAACAAGTGGGTGCTCCCTTTTCTTTCTGCAGTTAGGTACTCTCCACTGGATGCTCCCTTGTGACCCACTTCTTGGTTGTAGCCTCTGTTGAGAAACACTGTCTAAAAGAATGCAGTTAGCTGTGTTGTGAACTGAGACCATTAGCCAGGCCCTGATTCATCAAGTTCCTTAAGGATTAAGACCATATCTTGAGCTGGCACCGAAAGAAAACTGGATACAAAGCACAAGTGTGACGTTTTCTTTAGAGGTTTTCTCGGTCTCAAAACCAGGCAGTTGCATACTGGAATTTCGCTGTTGCCTTCCTCTTCAGTGTCCTTGAATGTCTTATTTCTTTTTAAACTACTACATTAAACTATTACTTAAAGCTTTAACAGTGCAACAAATTTTAATAACCTTGTAGCCGTTTCCCTACAAATACCAGAGCAGATCCTGCATGAAGCAAAAAATAAAGCAAAACACACTCACCAGTAAGAATTATGTACATTATATATAAGATGATGTGTGAGTTACAAGATTATGTGTTATTTGGGATGAGTGCATTACAGAAATAGCAATAAAACTCGTCTTCTACACCACCTAGCGTGTACTTTTTCATGCCAGAAACTTAGCACAGAAACTATTCTGCTAGTTTGTTTAAAGAGTCAAATATTTTACTGATTTTTACGTACCACCACCTCTAAAGCAAGACTACTTTGGTACCATGGATCTAAACAGGACAGGCCCCAAAGAGAGAAGGAAATTATATGCAATAAATTTAGAAAATTGCAAAAATAATTTAAAATAGCTTTTCTGTAAATCAGAATGTCACAGTGTTAAGGTCCGGTATTTCATTAACTGCTGCCTAGAAATTAATGCATTATATGTCTCTTCCACTATATTTTCCACAAATATATTTATATATTGTATTATGATAGTGTCCACAGACCTCAGTCAGGAAAGAGACCCCATTGTCTCAGGTGTTGTACAGACACATAGTAACAAACAGTACCACCTTGAAGAGCTTAGTCTACTTTAAGATGATGTAACAGGTAGGTGTAACAATCAGAGAGAATAAGGGAGAGGATGGGAGTGACAGTGATGGTAACACATGGTTACACAGCGTAGGTGTGTACATAATTAGACACCCTCAAGTCAAAAAATTAATAATAAGATGTAAATAAATACGTTAAGCAGGTATCAGTATTTACTAATTGTTACCTACTTCTTTTGGTGGAAACTTCCCACAGACATGATGATAAAAGAGTCTAGAGAAGGAAATTAAAGGCAAACATGGTAGTGTCTTTATGACCAGTTCAAGGAAGGTGTCACTTATATTTCTTAACTAATGTCCTCCTTAGGGCTCAGCAATTTGGAGCTAGAAATGGAGGACAAACAAAAAACAAAACACACACACAATTTAGTAGACTTACTAGGCATGAGACAAGAGGCCCAGTTTGGTGCTCTAATCACTAGGCTACACTGTTGCCCCAGAGAGTGCTAGCTACTTTACAGACATGAGAATTGTTGGTCCAGGCTTCCCAAGTTGGTAGGGATTCGGTTCGAGTGTTGCGTAGATAGACTGTGTATGCTAGTTCACCATGGGCAGGATGCAGCACCTCTCTGTATCAGTTTCCCCGTTTGTAAAATGGATATATTAATACTTTTTACCAGCAGGAGAGTGGGGTGGGAGGAGGTATTTTTTCATGCTTTGTGTGTATATAATAAGATCTTCTACACTTTCCACAGTATGCATCCAATGAAGTGAGCTGTAGCTCACGAAAGCTTATGCTCAAATAAATTGGTTAGTCTCTAAGGTGCCACAAGTCCTCCTTTTCTTTTTGCGAATACAGACTAACACGGCTGTTACTCTGAAACCTGTCATTAATACTTTTCTAACTCAGAGGTGATTGCGAGGATTAGTTAAAGTGGGAAGTGTTACATAAATGCTAAACACTATGACTTAAAAGAGGGAGGACTCAGGAAAGTATAAATGAAAATGACATAAATTTAGGGCTAAAAGATCCTGCATTTTAGATGTTTAAATTACTCCTACATCTACAGCATTTGGGGCATATTTTGTTGTTTTTCTATTGTTCCTCAGGCTTGCCAACCACATATAGTTTGGGGCAAGGGGAACCTGAGGAAAAGAGGAAGCAAGTGACCTGAAGATAAATCTATAAAAATACTTTAAAACATTCCCACATGTACCATATGGTTCACTTACACCTGCTGTCTCCAGGATAGCTGCTGCTCTTACTGTTAGACCCCCCCTAGATCACATGACCATGTGAGCTGAAATACAGTAGTCCCAGCAGAGGCTAACTCAATCTGCACCGTATTTAGAGCAAAGGTACTTTTTCGAAGGACATAACCTGAAGCGTTTAGTATATAATCCTAATACTTTGCACTTCTATGGCGCACCCCATCTGAAGATCTCAGTGCACTTCACAATCATGAATACATTTAACCGCACAGCCTGTCTATGAAGGAGTTTACGTTCACCATTCTACATATGGCAGCAGTTCCCAAACTGTGGGTTGAAATCGCAGATGGGGTCATGCCATCACAGATGGGGTCATGGCGAGCCCTAGCGTGCAGAGGGTGCCGTTTTGCTCCGCACGGCATGACCTTGCAATGTACAGGGCATGTGAGATCACAATGCATGGGGGATGCTGTTTTGCTCTACAAAATGGCATCCTCCACACGGCGTGACCTCACAAGTACGGTGCGTGTGAGGTCACACTGTGCAGAAGAAGGCATTTTGCTCTTCAAGGTGGCATCCACCATGTTGTCTGAGGTACCATGAGGAAATAATTAAAATGGAGTTGTGCCAGCAAAAAGTTTAGAAACCCTTGTCCTATGGATAACTTAAGGCACATGGAGGTAAGGCAAAATTTTCCTGGGACCTGTGAGTGCTCAGTGACTGAAACTCAGGCTCTAGTTGTTTCAAGTTGGGCATGTAAAAATAAGTAAAGAATGTTGAAACTTCAGGCTTCAAGGACTTGGCCCAGGGCACACAAAGAATCAGTAATGCAGCCAGCTTATACTACCATATCCTCAGCTGATGTAAATAGGTCTAGTTCTGCTGACCAATTCACACCAGTGGAGAATCAGGCCACAGATCTCTTGAGTCCTAGCCCTGGGCAGCCTGAGTCAATATAACTCTCTGTATTACAGTTACATATAAAAGTACATTAAGGTTGCAAAGTGAAGCACTCCAAAGTTAATTAATGCCAGCTGTAATGCTGTCTGTATAACTTTCAGTACTCCTCTTGTGCATATGCATTATAATAGTCTTGTTCAACGTCACATGGGACATCTGCAACACAGTCAGGAATAGAACCTAGCTATACTGGGTCGGCTGTAACTTAAGAGCATGACCTTTCTCTTCTGTCCATCCTTTGCCTCCTTCACTGTCCATCCTATGTGCTGATGGAAGCAGGATCCTGTGGAACAAACAACATAGGTCTCATGATTGACACTACCATTTGATTTCAATGGGGCCAGGATTTCACCCTGTCTGATTTTCAGGGGTTTATAGTACAGCCAGATCTGAATGTATTTTAATGGGAACTGCAAAAGGCACCTTTCTAACCCCAGGGCCATCCTAATGGCAAACTCCAAGCTCTGCTCTAGAGCTCTTCAAATAAATGCTTGGAAAACGTTTAACATTGACAATATGCCTTTTTTTTTTCCTCCCCACTAACTGGTTCTTGGAAATTGCTGAACCATTTTTGTTGGAACTTTCACACAAAAACTCAAGCCAAGGCAGACTACAATCATAGACGGTTTTAATCCCGATGGTTAACGCTTGGCAAAGTTAAAAGGACTGAAATACTTATAATGAAGAGTGGTAGGCAGCTTTACCTGTAGGTGTCACCACCAGCTCCCCTATAATAATGCTTTCCTAAGCAGAGTTTATGGTTAGGGAGAACGAGGAACAATTTTATTTTTAAAAAGTCCTTCTTGGACCTTTCACTTTCCACAACTGCAAATACATGCTTGTGCCAGACCAGTCATGAATTTAGACACTATAATTTGTATACGCTACAGGAATTTACAATGTGGCTCCATGTCCGAGAAAATACTTCGACTTAAGCTGAGGTTGCCTTGTTAAATGTTAGTTCCCTGGTAAATAAAGGTTATGCTGATATCTGATTTTTTTAAAATAATTATAAAAATAAAATTAGCTCTCAGAAACTGCCGTGAATAAAATGACCTAAGTAAGCACCCTAAGCAGAGCCAGGAGGGTACTCGCGTCTCGTGAAGAAAAGGAGATGCTGTTTTTTCCCCTGTCCACAAATACATACTCTTATTAAAAGCATGCCCATCACTTTTGTATTCTTTACTAGCAGTAGATAACACAGTGTATTAGCACTGAATTGTTTTACTAATAAAGGCCCTAATTCAGGAAACGTAGGCTTAATTTTAGGCATGTGCTTAAGTCCCATTAACTTAAATGATTTAAGCATGTTGTTAAAGTAATGCATGTGCTTTTCTGAACTGGGACCACAGTGCGGATGTCTGTATATTCTTTGTTCAACACTATAGCAAGAAGCCAAGCGGGAGGGGCGCTGCAAGGAGGGAGATTTTCAAAGACACCAATCCCAGTTAGGTGCCAACTTCTCATTCAGAGTGAGTGGGGGTTGGGCACCTACTTGCAATTTGCACCTTTGAAAATCTCCCGTACAATGGAACAGAGCCAGGGAGACAGGGTACTTTTGGGGTAATACTGTAAATTCTATTAGATTAAAGCTTATTGTTTAATGTGAAAAGAAAGTGATTGTGATTCTTTGCCAGTTACATGACAAGCAGTGGAGACTAGCATGGACTATTGTCAGCACCTGAATTCACTTGTACTCTTCCTCAATTTGCTGAATATCTGGATTCATTAGTTCTAAACAGGGATGTGATCAATACACAAATCAGATTTAATTTGTAGCAGAATCTTGGCTCTCTGAATGCATTTGGAGTTCCTCATATACGGACCCTAAACAATAACTATTCTGAACTCAATTGCAAAATTTTAGCAAGAAAGTTTACAAAAGTAATTAAAAATAGAACCAGAAACCCATATAAAGGAATATTATACATGCATCCACATCATAGTAGAATACATATATATCTGTTGCAATAAAGCTGGGTCACTGATTAGAAACTATTTTGTTTTAATTAGTATTTATAATCATACCTCTCAATTAGTAGACCTCAAAGGATTTTACAAACCAGGTCAGTATCATTACCTGCCATTTACAGATGGAGAAACTGAGGCACAGACTTTCCTAAGGTCATCCAACAGACCAGCTGCAGAACTGAGACTAGACCACTCTTCTGAGTCCCAGTTTAGTGCTCTAATCACTAGGCTACACTGTTGTCCCAGAGAGTGCTAGCTACTTTACAGACATGAGACGATAGCGTCCCAAGGATTTTCTAGCCTAAAAAGATAACTCAGCCAAAAAAGCAGCAAAAAGGATGCAATCCAAGTTTCTTTGAATTTGTTTTTAAATTTACTTATTAGATATACTATTTTTTCTGTCTCTCCAGGGTTTATTCAGCATCCATCATCACCTATGCCTCAATCCATTGTATTAGTGTATTGGTTTATAGTAACAATTTTCTGTCTCATTTTCTATTTAATTTTTCTAGTAAACTCCTACCTAATAAAATAACCAGCATCACCTACCTTCTTACCTGCACCTCCTTCCCTTTCCAGCGCTCAAACTCTTCCCTATCAAACATTCACCAGAGATTGTTCTGCTGATGTCATTGGCTTTACTAAAAGCCCAGATCCTCAAAAGGTATTTAGGTGCTTAAATCCCATTGAAATCAATGGGAATTAGGCCCCGTAATATCTTTGAGGATCTGGACCGGAGCTCTTTGGGTAAGGGCTGTGTCTTTACATGCATTCATATGGTGCCAAACAAAATTGGACCCTGGTTCTCTTCAGGGCTTCTGGGCGCTATAATATTTAAATAAGAATACAAATGGTATCTCAATTAGCCATCTAAAGAGCCTTGCTATTTCAGTTGTTCAGACACTGGCCTGATTCTCCACTGTTTTGCACCTTGTCTCTTTGCAAAAGTGGCTGCACAATGCTACCCTGTGAACACGGTTGCCTTTTACACCTCTCTTGTACAGGTGTAAACGCTGACAGGTGCAAGGCAGCAGGAAATCTTGCTGGTTGTGTTTCATATGGCAGCCACTTGTCTTTTGCTCATTCCCATTTGCTTAAACCTAACAATCTGTAACAAAGCTTAGTCTGTCACTGGCCAACAAACGACTGCAGCAAGCACAAAGCCAGATGTTTGTGTGCCTGAGAAGTGCAACTATATTAATGTCATCCACCACTGATCCATCTGCAGGATATTACACGTGACAGTTACTGGATGGAAAGTGAACTGTTATCAAGACAAGTCACAAGAAGTCCACAGCATCAGCTTAAGCACTTTTTCTCCCTGGAAGTGCTCTCATTTATCGCATTACCTTATTTTTCTGCATTTGTTTTTAATTCATGTACGGGCAAGGATAGGGCAATAGTCCATGAATGCATAAGCTAGCAGTTGGTAGAACCCCAAGCAGCCAACTTTTGGCAGTAAATCTGAGTGTCAAACAGCAAACCACACTTTCACGCATTCCGGAGCCAGAAGGGACCACTGTGATCATCTAGTCTGATTCCCCCGCTCACCCCTTCCCCTCCCCCCGCCGTGTAACAGAGGCCATAGAACATCCCCAAAATAATTCCTAGAGAAGATCTTTTAGAAAAAACATCCTATCTTGATTTTAAAATTGGCAGTGATGGAGAATCCACCATGACTCTTGGTAAATTGTTCAAGTGGTTAATTACCTTTACTGTTGAAAATTTACGCCTTATTTCCAGTCTGAATTTGTCAAGGTTCAGCTTCCAGCCACTGGATAGCGTTATACCTTTGTAGTTTGTTAGGTATTAGACAGTTTAGTATTTGCTTGAATATTGATGGGTATTGTACTGTATGGTACAGCACTTGTTCAGACCCAGGCAGGTATAAATTGCACACAGGAAAGCCCCTTTAATGATAGGATTGTGCCCTGCTGTTCCCCGCGCGCACAAGGGGGCGGGGGCCATAGAAGTGAGTTCTTGCTTGTTTCAGGGTGGGGCTCAGCTCCAGTCCCTCTGATCAGGCTGGGAAAGAAATTACTCCTGTCCTGCCCCATGTGGAGCATGAGACATCCCAGAGAAGGTGCGGTGTGGATGGACCATGACAACAGCCCTGGTCACTCATGCAGTGGGGAGAATGCTGCACCCCCGGAGAGCAGCCTCAGAGGCATGCTGGAGATCTCAGGGTGGGATTGAGGGGGACTGAGATTAACGGACATGATAGAGCCCCATGGATGCAAACACACAGACCAGAATCAGAAAACGAAAAGCAAAGGTTCTCTACTGCCCCCGCTGTAGAAATCTTCCTTTGGGTGCGGCCGCCCAGTCCCCCTCATGGAGTCTCTCTCTCTGTGTGTCAAGGTAAAAGAGGTTGCAATTCCCACACTGGATACAGAACTCCATTTTTAAACACAAGAACTCTCCTTGCCTGCCTGCTTGAGTGGGCATGGGGCAGGCATTACTGTAACAGACCAGAATATTATCAGCAATAAAGTACATGTTTAAAAGCCTAACTAATTAAAAAAAACAACAGTTCCTGTGTTCCTCTCTGTCCTTCTTCCCCCTTCTCCTCCATTACTCCCCCCTGCCCCCCCAGCTACCACTACAATCTCCCCTCTAGATAGTGGTCTGTTCTCTCCTCAGCTGGACAAGAGAAAGGAAGCACCTGTCTGTGTGGGAGTAGTAGGGATAGGGGCGCACAACGTCTGCCTGGTTTCACGTGGCACTGCAGGGAATGGGGGGAGGCATCTGCTGAGTCACCTGGTCTAAGTGGGAGCTGCAGAGGGAGGGGAAGGGGTGTCAACTAAGTCATTTCCAGGAAAGGGAGCCAAATTCATTGGTGTCACTCCACCGATTGCAACAGAGTTGCAACAAAGGATGCAATTGGCCCTCAGGGCAGAAAAGTGTGAGCACGTCAGAACCAACTCTCCAGTCCCAACAGCCACAAAACCAGTCTCATGCATGGGCTGATGCACCTCTTGAAGGCCAGCTGAGAGCTCTGAACTTCCATATTTCTTCTCCATAGTAGCAACTCCATAGTACCGCAGGCAGTTACACAGATTAAAACAGAGGGGAAAGTTCTTGCCCCCAAACCAATTCTTTTAATCAGAGAGAGCGTTGCAATTTAAACATGCCTTGAAACTCCAGTAAGGACCAGCTGACTGGAAAGTTTGATTTTTCTTTTAATCGGCCACTTTGAGAAATTTGGGTTAAAAAAAAAAGAAAAATCCTACGATTTTCTAAGCAGAAAAAAAAAGATTTTTCAGAATAGATTTAACTCAAACCTTGCAAAGATATTTCACCACGGTGAAAGCTGTAACTGTTTAATCATGATGTATGGGCACAGGGAACTATGCCAAGGTACTGGCCACCTATCAGTGACTTTTCCCTTCTGGTTAATGTACTTTACACCATGATAGATTGCAATGTCGGTTTTCTTCTGTTCACAAGTTCTACTCTGGGTCAACCTGTATTTGGTGAGAGGAGACATGAGCAATATTGCCAAGCTCAAGTGTTCCAAAATCATTATTCAAAACACAAAAATCCTAATTTATTTTAAAAAAAATTGAGTGCTTTTCATTTACCTCCATGTTTCAAGCTTTTCTCCACAACTATGGGGGCTTGACACTTCCTGGGGGTTGGAGGGCGGGGGCTAAATGACAGCGGAGATTCGCATGCATTTCTTGATTCCAGCACCTAGGGCTTTAAGGAAAAACCACACCAAATATCATGAGACTTGCAATGAAATCAGGAGAACGGGGAAACACTGTTTAATAAATATTGGGTATGCCTGCACTGGGAAAATGCATTGCAGTACAATACATACAAATGCTTTCGAACGAACATAGGTCAGCAGAGGGCAGTGTGGTAAATTTACTGAGGGTGACTCTGCTGTTACTCCTTTCCTCTGGGAGAGGAAGGTGATGGGGTGCCCACAAGGGAAGATACTATGGCATTTGGGAGGCATTTGGTGAGGGGAGGGTCCTGGAAGGGGAATGGCGTTGAAGAGAATTGGAGAGCCCCACCAGACGTTAGGGCCCATTGATCCTAATTATTATTATTGTTGTTAATTATTTGTACTAGGCGCTGTACAAACAGAACAAAAATACAGACCCTGCCCCCAAGGGATTACAATCTAAGCAGTGCTTAATATTCTTTGTGCAATATCCAGGACTATTTTTCAAGACAGCTTTCGGTGCCACAAAACTTCACGAGGTAGTAAAGATTACAATAACCAGTGGACACATTTCAGCAAAGCCAATTGCAAACCCAGCTTTTATCTTAGTGCAGATAAAGACAGTTCTGCTTACAAACCTATCTGATGGTGGTGGTGAACCCTAGGATCCCGAGGTTAGTAAATGTGCTTTCTATCACAGTTCCTTGTCCCAGGATGGATGAGCTCACAGAGGGAAACAGCAGCATAGAGAGATCAGTGAGATTTCCCACTGCAACGTGCCATAGCAGCATCCCTTGTGTAGCTGGAGTTATTCCATCCACATCCAATGACATCTCTCTCAATTGCATTTTCAAATGATTTCTTCTATCATCCCTGAGCCTCCCCTTTCCAATACTTCCATTCCAAAATTCAGCATTTCTGATCATGCAAATGCAGGCTTCAACGGAGCAAACCATTTTTAAATTAGAGATGCAAAGTAGTTTTTTAAAATCCATTCTTTGAAATATGTCATAAGCCCAGTGTGGCGGTACAATACACTATGTATTACACAGGGTATCAACCCAGCTTTTGCACTGAATCAGAACTACTTTAAAGTAATGATTGGTTATTTCACTTGCAGTTTTCCCTTTTATTTTTAAATATTTATCTATGCTGACTTGAGTTTACATACCACATGTTGGTTTTTTTCCTGGTACAAGACCATAGGAGCTGCTGTTGTGTAGCACCATTGAGACAAAAATAAGATCGACAGACTTTGCTTGGAAGTTGAAGAAACTACCCCATTTTGCAGATGGCTCTGTGAAAAGTTTCCTGGAAATTAGCATTTCAGGCCACCGTTCAGCCTTTATGCAGGCAAAACTTCAGTGAGTTATGTTTGCATTAGGAATGCAGAATAAGGTTGTAAGTGAAAATAATCTTTGATGAAAGGCCAGAGTTGGAAGCTGTAAGATGGATTGCTTCTTAATGCTGCCGTTTGTTAAATAAAATCTTTGGAGATATTGCACAGATGGTTAAGCACATGGCAGTAGCATTTGCAGAAGTATTAAGGGCTTTGATGTTCCTTATGGTATGCCTTAATATTCTTAACCAGAAGCACAAAATAATACTGTTTTTATATTTAGTACCTTAAATGTGATCCTTCCAATCATTAATTCACTTAGTCTTCACATAAACTAAGCAGCTGCTTGGTAACACCTTCTTTTTGCCCCAGCAAAGATAAAAGGAGAAACTTATATCTGATGTAACAGTTCCATTAAATCTGAGTTTTGCTATTGACTTCAATGGGAGCAAGCCCGTAACTTGCTGTGTATTTCAAAGATAATTGTGTGTTCTATTTTTCTATCCACGTTGGCAGTGACCCCTCTATTTAGGTCGCTTATGTACAGGCTCAAGTATGGTTGGCGCTTTATAGCGTAGTATGGAGAAGATAAGGCCCCCCGCTTCAGAAGCTCACAGTCCATTTGAAGGATGGGGAAGGGAGGCAAAGTGGCCGAGTTGTTATGTCTGGCGTGTGTCTTGTTAGACCCATCAGCTGGATTTTATATAACAGTTTATAACAGCCTATAAGGTTCAGTAGCTTCACGGAATACGTCTGCGTTGAGGAGGGAACTGAAAGGGCAAAGAGGTGGTGGCATGGTGGCCCAGGTCAGAAGGGGGTTTCCCGGTAAAAGGGATGGCATGAAAGAAGGCACAGAGGCTGGTTAGGTGAGTAGCCTGGGCCAGAATGAGGGGGAGTAATAAGACAGACAGTGTGAGAAATACCTTCCAACCAGCCCCTGCTCTCCTTTACACTCATGCATCCCCCATGGAAATCAATGGGGATTGCTCCGATGCAAGACCAGAATGTATGCGGGTGCTACGCTCCTTCCTCCCCATCCAAAAAATCCATTATGTCTTCACTATTTTCCCCAACACCTCCAGTTCAAACCTGGGGCTTTCAGTTAAGCCATTCAAATTGGATACCCCAGCTGGCACGCCCAAAAAGCTTATGCTATGTCAGATGGGTCATTTCCACAGAACGAGGGGGAGGAATAGGAATGAATAATATGTCTGCAGAGGTTTTATAATCCACTGACTATTAATTTCTCTTGCTCCCTCTTTCTGTAGAGTTGATCTAATGAGGCCAAGACAACCAGGCTTTGCAGCTGGGTTGATATGAAAAAATAGTTCCAATAAATGTTTTTAAAACGCCAAACGTTTCCTAAAATCAGCTTCTCTCTAAAATATATGGCACCAGGGGTTGAAGGATCCACTTGCCCTATCGTCCATAGTGACTGGAAAGCTTGCGTGACATCAGTTTCTTCAGAATATATGCTTTCATTAATAAAAGCTCCCAGCCCGTATGTTTGAGAAATCTTTCTAAACATGAGCCATGTATAAACCAGTGCCGTGTCGTCTCCCCAAGTCTGCAGACAACTCCAAAGCCTCTGGCTTCTCTTGCTGTAGCTCTGCCAAGCAGTAGCAGACTGAGTTTAACATAACTCTGTTCAATTTCATGGCTGCTGTTCAGAATTCAGCAGAAAGCGGCTGGGGCACTGTAAAGAACCATGTCACTTTCACACTGCTGCTGCTCAAGAAAGCTTTGAGCAGGAAGGTGTCAGACACTGGAGTTAGTCACACACAAAAAGGAATCAGTGGGCGGGACAGACGTATTCTTCCCCATGACCTTGCACCCGCCACAAGGCTCTTGGAAAAGTTGGAGACCAAGAGAGAAAACACACTTCTTTCTTCCAGAAGAAAATTCAAATTTATCAGATACCTACTTTGCTAGAGATGAGAAAAGATGGAGCCCCTACACAGGGTCCAGGGACAGCACCCTGGTTCAAATCCAATCACCTTTCTCTTTTCCAGATGCTTGGAAGGCCTTGGATTTTCACCTGGGTGCTGTCCCTGGGTAGTGGAGCCCCTTATCCTAGTTTAATCCTCTGACTCTTGTGTCTGGTTAATTTTTCCAGTCCTGTTTATGAGGGAACTAATGGAAGTGAGAGTTCGGGGTGGGGGCAGTGGGGGTGAATAAGCGCATATTGGGATTGACGTAGAAGAAAAAGGTTTGCGGGGAAGGGGAAAGTGGTACGGGCAGAAAATATAGGGGACAAAGCCGAGAACATAGTGTAAGGAAAAATAAAGAGGATAGAGGGAGAGACAAAGAAAAAAAGACACTATAGACACTGAAAAGAGAGCAGGAGAAGATGCACCATCATCTGTTATGGGGAAAATAAAAGCAGTGGAGTGCCTCTAGGAAAGGAAAGGTGGTAAAACAAAATAAGGGGCATAGAGGAAATTTCATTTAAAAATGTATTAAATAGAAAGCTGATTGAAACCATATTACAGCTAAAATCAAGCTATAATTATTCAGTATTGAGAAATGTCCCTTTAAATATGTATTCTGATACTGACATATGTGCAAGCTAATCAAATAGTTGTTTATAGCCTTAAGTGAAAAAAATATTAATATTTGAAGGATTCTGCAATTAACATTTGTATGATCTTACATCTTAATGTGAATATATTTCAGTGCATTTGGGTTATGCACAGAGTTGTGTTACTAAACTTCATGCAGTTTAGACATTATAATTGATGCTTACAGAAAAGGGCCCCGAGAAAATAATTTTCTGTTCCAATTTTACTGGTTTAAATTAAAGAATTGTACTAAGAGCCTTTGTGACTGGTGGAAAAAGTGGTGCATGTTTTCATGGAGGTGAGTGATTATTTTCATTTTACTTTAGATTTCGAGAGAAAACTCTTTGTACAGATGAGAGGGATAATTTCAGGCAATGAGGTTTACATGGTAAGGGCCAGATTGTTATCTCAATTAAATCTGTCCTGTGTAAATCTGGAGTTAATGGAGCTATTCCAGATTTACACCAAAGCTATTAGAATCTTGACATAAGTACAGACAAGAACAAGAGAATAAGAATTGTTCCCATTAGTTGAATCCTACTATATTTAAAGATATCCATGAGAAATGCCTTCCAAATTATCAGGTTATATGAATGTATTTTTGTGAGTGATCATCTCCACATTTCACAAAAATGTGGGTCTTAACATTGGTGGGCAGACATACATTTCTGTGCAGTCTCACCCTACCCAGTCAAATAAGCTGTCAACTGAGTATTTATCTCTTCATCTGTTGGTAAATTCACAGTACGGTTGCAGGCCATAGAGAAACATCTTACGACTATGAAAGATAATAGCGTAATTGTCCACATACAGAACTTATGCTTTTCTTATTTATCAGCATATAAATTGCCTCCAGACTGAACACTATAGCACCACTGAACCTTCTGGTATGATGGTCTTGTAGAACACAATTGCTTGGACACGGTCTTTTCTTGATGCCAACACAACCCTACCCAAGGAAAAGCTGCTGCTTGGGTATCTCCTCAGCTGTTGTTGCCACCAAGCATGCACAAGCAATGCTGGAAAAGACACTCTTAAATCTGCTTCTGGAAAACCAGTGTCAATGTATGAGCAACAAAATTCCGAAAGGTCACTACATTATTATTATTTTTTAAATTATTATTTGTATTATTGTAGTGCACAGGAGCCTCATCATGAACCAAGACCAGGGCCCCATGATGCTAGGTGTTGTGCAAACACCAGTTGCTCTGTAGCACTGAAAACTTAAAGGGATAGGGGAAACTCAAAGGCCAGCTATATTTATGTAGGCCCAGAACATTATGGGCCAAATAGTCAAAGCTGTGTGAAACTTTGCACCCATTTGTTTTAGGCACGAAAATCCCAATGTACTCATGCAACCTGAAGGCTGTCTGAGTATGTACATCATGATATTTCAGTGCAGTTTTTTTAATTACTCTAGGAAGAGAATATTTATGATGAGAGACCATTTTAAACAACAGGGACATCACAATGGAAAGCCTTTATAGGTATGTATAGTACATCTTTAGTTCCAAGGGAGCAGGACTCAAGATCATACATTAGAATATATTTGGCTACCAAGTCAAAAGAATATAAATATGCTACCATGGCTATACTACTGGTCTCTGGATCAGGAAAATGATTTTGAGTCCACAGTATTGAGGGAGGTTAGAGAAGCAACAAAATATAATAAAACATGGATGTTTAATAATGGGTGACTTCAGCTACCCACACATAATATGGTCAAATGTCATATCAGGACAAAGTTCAGAGAAGCAATTTCTCAGCACTTTAAATAATTGCTTCTTGGAACAGCTAGTTCTCTTGCCCACAATTGGAGAAGCTTCCCCTGTGGACAAGTTATTCTATAATTATCCATTATTGAATTTCTCGTCCCTTCCTCTGAAGCACCCCCCATTGCCAAAGACAGGATACTGACTAGCCAGACCATTGCTTTGATCTACAGTGTCTATGTTCCTGAAACATGCTGATTTGTCAGTGTTGGAGTTCAATGGCCCAGAGCAGAAGCAGGGCACACTATCATTTATTTAATTTCTACACGTTTTTATGCTTTTAACTATAAAGTTGTTTGCCCTCATAATTTGTCAAGGAAACCAACCACATATAATGTTGTATTTACCGGAAACATCGCTAACACCCCCTACACTTCAAATTTAGGGAAGTTCATAAAAAATGTACTTAATCCTTCTCTATTTAAGAAAGAAATAGAGCAAGTGCTTAAGCTGAAGGACATTGATTTCAATGGAGCTTAAGCACAGGATTAAGTGCTTTCCTGAATAGGGAAGTTTTCCTGAATCAGGGAATTACATGTTAATTCTGAAGACTAATGCAGATACCTGCTGTCACAGTTTAGGGCAACTACACCTGTATTTCCACCTCCGTGGTCCCTTGAGGGCACTCCCTCTAGGTTCCTGGCTCCTCAGCCATCACCTCTCTTGGGCGGAGACCCTCCTCCCTGGGAGTTTTCCGGGTTGCACAGTTCCCTGCCTCGACTGGGATATCCAAGCCAGACTGCCTAAAAGGCCAGTGTTAGCACTTTGCTGTCTCTCCAAAGGCTATGCCTAGTGTATTGCCTGTAATTACAAATTCCCACATAGCTCTTTCTAAGTAAGCACATTTATTCTTAAGGTGAAAGCATTACAGAGAAAATATATAAAAACAATAACAGAACCTGCATGCATGTTAAAAAGCTTACCAGAGGCCACCCCCAATGTCAGTCCTTCAAAACCCACAACTGGGTTTTCCCCGTGTTTGTAAGTTCAGCCTATGTCAGATTCAGAACCAAAACAACCACAAATAGTTCAGCCTTTCTTTATACAGTTTGGGCCTTTGATCTTGGCCTCATATAACAGGTGATCAGCAGGCAATGGCCCACTGCTCAGGGTGTAACTTCAAAAGGCTGGGCTTTTGCATAACCAGAGGTGGGGCATTTGCATTCACCTCCTCCTAGATATTCACCAGGAAAACCACTTAACACTTTTTCTTCTAAAAGTCCACTCTTGTATGCCACATTGTTCAGTATAGTCCTTTGAAACCCAGGTCTCGGATATGTCACATCTTCCCTCTTGACAGGTTACATAGGTTACATACAATCTCGGCCCATAATAATACACAAACCATTCATTTAATACAGTGGACCCGAAGGATACTTACAGTTAATTCAATAAAGTCTCCTAGGGATATTGCAGGAAATTGCTGTACCTGTCATACTTTAACATCAGATTTTCTAAAAAAGGTAGCCAGGCAATTGCATGTGTAAAATGTGCACCTACTGTCATGCCAAGTTTGTGGGGACAATTATTGAGTTGCTCATGCAAATGGCTAATCAAAGTGCAGAAATGACCCTGGTCCTTAAGTTGCCCTGCATAATTTTTCCCCACTGATTCAAACGGAATGCAACAAAACTTCTAATTAAAAGTGTAGGCCCAGTTCTGCAATGCAGTCCACTAGTACAGACTCTCCGCCTGTGCACCAAAGTCAATGAAACTTCATTCAAGTGGAGGGAGGGATATGCCAAAAAATTACATTGCAGGAACATCATCTTAGTGATTAAACAAAGGCCTTATCCTACTCTTGAGACCCATGCTTTATTATATTGTAATTTGGCCCTTGCCACAGAGTAAATTGGACACCCCTCTTCTACAGGACACGAGGGAGTCTAGTACATCATAGAATCATAGAAATGTAGGGCTGGAAGAGGTCTCAAGAGGTCAGCATGTCCAGCTCCTTGTGCTGAGGCAGGGCCAAATAAACCTAGACAATCCCTGACTGGTGTTTAGCCAACCTGTTTTTAAAAACCTCCAGTGATGGGCATTCCAAACCTCCTCTGGAAGCCTGTCCCAGAGCTTAATTATCCTTATGTTTCAGAAGTTTTTCCTAATATCTAATCTAAATCTCTTTTGCTGCTGATTAAGCCAATTACGTCTTGTCCTTCTTTTAGTGGACATGGAGAACAATTGATCACCATCCTCTTTATAAGAGTCCTTTACACATTTGAAGACTTATCAGGCCCCCCTCAGTTTTCTTTTCTCAAGACTAAGCATGTCCAGTTTTTTTTTAACCTTTCCTCATAGGTCAGGTTTTATAAACCTTTTATTATTTTTCTTGCTCTCCTTTGGACTCGCTCCAGTTTGTCCACATCTTTCCTGAAATGTGGTACCCAGAACTGGACATTGTACTCCATCTGAGGCCTGACCAGCACCAAGTAGAGCGGGACAACTACTTCCCATGTCTTACATATGACACTCCTGTTAATACACTCCAGAATATTAGCCTTTTTTTCCACCTGGATCACATTGTTGACTCATGTTCGATTTGTGATCCACGATAACCCCCAGATCCTTTTTGGCAGGACTGTACTACCATCTAGCATTTGATTTTTCCTTCCTAAGTGAAGTAATTTGCACTGGTCTTTACTGAATTTCATCTTGTTGATTTAAAACCAATTCTCCAATTTGTCACAGTGGTTTTGAATTCTAATCCTGTCCTCCAAAGTGCTTATAACCCCTCCCAACTTGATGTCATCTGCAAATATATAAGCATATTCTTCACTACATTATCCAAGTCAGTAATGAAAATATGAAACAACACCAGACCCAGGACTGACCCATGTGAGACCCCACTACATACGCCCTCCCATTTTGACAGCAAACCATTGATAACTATGCTTTGAGTACGTTTTTTCAACCAGTTGTGCACCCACCTTATAATCATTTCATCTAGCCCACATTTCCCTAGTTTGTTTATGAGAATGTCATGCGGGATTATGTCAAAAGCCTTACTAAAAATCAGTATATATAAAATCTACTCCTTCCCCCAATCCACTAGGCCAGTAACCTGTCAAAGAGGAAATCTGGAAATCTAGAACTAAAACCTTTAAAAAAATCCTGACCCATACTGACAGCAAATGAAAGCTATCAATGGTGGAATGAAATTCTTTTTCTGGTAATATTTAGTTGAGATAGGAGTTGACACATTCCAAATACCCTAATAAAAATAATCCCTATCATGAAGGTCATAAAAGAGGAAGCTCCAATCATCCATATTTGAAGTAACCAAAGAATAGATACTTTTTTGTGTGGATTCTGTAGTTAAATATTGGCAGACATAGGAAATAATTCTCGGTGAAAAGGGCAACAAACAACTTAAAAAAAGCCTAATTCTCAGTTTGGAGTGGATTAAGTGTTACTATAGTCAACTGATTTTCCATCTATGGATGCCAAGTACTGGCTAGCAATTTTTTTTTAAAGTATCCACCAGGTTTCATCTGGTTTTCAGATATCCACATGAAGGTAATTTTGACTCCTCAGTTATTATAAACTTTGCCCAACATTTTCAAAAGTTACTAAAGATTTTAGGTGCCTCAATTTTTGACTGCACTTGAGACACCTTAAAGGAACCTAATTTTCAGAGAGCAAGTACTCTACATTTCTGAAAATAGGTCCCATTTAAGGTGTTTCAGGTTGGGCATCAGCAATTGAGGCTCGTGAAGTAACTACAGTAGTCACTTTTGAAAGTGATGGCCTATGTTTTGATTGCATTTATATGCATTTACTCAGGTGCAGTAATGCATAAAAACTGGAAGGCTGTAAACGTCCTGCCCTAAATTTTACAAAGTATAAACTTTATTGCTTGCGGGTTGTTTTGTTTTTTAAACTTTGGTGCGTGGAGTTATCCTGATACATTTTAAAATCATTCCAAACTCTTTGGCCTTGAACATAGAAAAGTTTGACTGAAATCAGTTTTTAAATTGATTAAATTAAACCGATGCAAATCGCTGTTTGGATGTAACATTGGTTTAGAATTGGCATGTATCAATTTAGCTTACTTCAGTTTACAACTGATTTATGTTGATTTAGTTTAATTTGTTAAATGAGAGCAGCACAGCACTAGAAGAGTCGTTCTCAAGAAATAAGAAAAGGAGTACTTGTGGCACCTTAGAGACTAACAAATTTATTTGAGCATAAGCATTCATGTAGCTCACGAAAGCTTATGCTCAAATAAATTTGTTAGTCTCTAAGGTGCCACAAGTACTCCGTTTCTTTTTGCGAATACAGACTAACACGGCTGCTACTCTGAAACCTGTTCTCAAGAAATATTACTCATGGCATAATAAATGTCCACCTCAGCTTCAGCTGGTTACATATATCCTTTGAAATTTTGGCAGGCAATGGCACAGGAAGACTTTTTCAGTCTGGTACTGAACTTTTGCTTGGATTTGGAATGCTCATTGAGAAAGATCCTTGCTATTGACTTGCCATTCTCCAGCTCCCGCCCCATGACCATTCCTTTGTATTTTTTCACCTCTGTGCTTCCTTCAGGATCCCATGAAAAAGAAAAATGCTGGAGAACAATTGATGTTCTACGAAAACCATTTGACAACAGTTCTTTATTGTACTGGCAAGGGACTGGTGACCCCTATTTTTCAGGGGGCAGTTGCTGTAACATGTATTTGCCCAAGAAATACTGTTTTTCACAATGCACAATTATCCCGTGGGACTCATTGCCACCAAGTAACACCAAGCCCTTGAATTTAGAAGGATTAGAAAATGGGATTAGCCATTTATATGTTTAATAAGACTATCTGGAGTTTAGGGAAGGGATATAAATCGTCATGCTTCAAGCCTTAAGCTTCTGACTGATAGGGGTCAGAAGGAAACTTGCCCTGGGGGCAGGTTGTCTCATAGCCACCTATTGTAGTGTTCATTGAGATTTAAAAAAATGGGTTTGTTTCATCTGGAAAAGAGAAGACTGGGGGTGGGGGGGCATGATAACAGTTTTCAAGTACATAAAAGGTTGTTACAAGGAGTAGGGAGAAGAATTGTTCTTTTTAACCTCTGAAGATAGGACACGAGGCAATGGGCATAAATTGCAGCAAGGGCGGTTTAGGTTGGACATTAGGAAAATCTTCCTAACTGTCAGGGTGGTTAAGCACTGGAATAAATTGCCTAGGGAGGTTGTGGAATCTCCTTCATTGGAGATTTTTAAGAGCAGGTTAGACAAACACCTGTCAGATAATACTTAGTCCTGCCTTGAGTGCAGGGGACTGGACTTGAAGATCTCTCTAGGTCCCTTCCAATCCCACATTTCTATGATTCTATGATTCCTGTAACTTCCTCACAAATAACTGGTATTGGCAACTGTTGGATACTAGAACTGGAGTAGATGGACCAGGAGTCTGATACAGAACAGCAATTCTAATGTGCCTGTGTTCCAGATCAAAACGTTTTTAGTCTTTAAGGTGTGATTTTAAGACATCTGGCACCAAGGGACACGTGCATGCAATTCTACACCTAGTTTATACATACAATTATTGTGACTAAACTGAGTATTGGCCTCTGGCTATCAATGTGCTATTTGAATGTAGAAATACAGTTATGATTGCTGCACACAGGAGTCTTTTATGTATAAATTAGACACACAATTGCACACCCAACACAGTATCTGAGGTTCCTGATCTTTCGAAAATTGGGCCCTACTTTTACTTTTTCACATTTTATTTTGCCAAAATAGTTTTTAAATCTTAATATAAGTGAAAAGCAACAATTTCTTTCCATTATGTTTAGTGAAGCTCAATATTCTTCAAACAGACTAATCAAACTATTCTATGCCATATCATTCTTTTTTCTAACCTAAAATACACCTGTCTTTGCTTACAAACCGGTTCCCATTGATTCCGCATTTAACATCCCCCATTTTCCCTATGAGGATCATTCATGTAGGAATCTAGGCAGGAAAGACATAGGTGGGAAACCAATTTCTAATCCTTTCCAGGTATTTTCTCTCTTTGTCTTATCATTAACCCTGCCTGTAATCTTTAATATTGCACCAAGAGTTTTCACTTAACAGGGAACAAATCTACATCAGTAATGAAAGCAAAAATTTTTTTATCTTAATGTGATGTTAAGGTAACAAAATCAAGTGCATGAGGAATTCCAAAAAAACGTCCCCCCGTTGCATTAATTTCTCAGCGTCACATATCTGATGTATTTTGTGGTATACATGGTTGAGCACTCAAAAGTCAGGAAATGACAAATTAAAGGTCGCATGTGCCACCTTTAATTACATGATCACATACTATTTCTCAAGTATTTTAATACCATACACTATTTTTTCAAATCTTAGATGCACAAGTAGCATCTTGTATCTTATTTTTTCATTTTATATACTTATTTTCATTGTCAAAATAGTTCAGTAAGTCTAAGCCCGAGACTTTTTATACAAGTTCCCTTATCTCAGGGTTATATATTTTCAGTACAATTTTCATTATAATGCAGAAAATTTTCACTTTTACTATTAAATCTATAGTATACATTGCGTAAGTACATTTTACTGTGTACTTTTCCTACATATGCGTGTTCATCTGCTCTACACAGTATAGTACATAATACACATATATATAAAAAGGTTATAGAAGAAACTGCATTATACTTAAGGTTGCTTGAAGAGCCTTAACTTTTAAATTTCCTGACTTGACTGCTACTTGACTGTGTGATCTTAACATAGATTTTTGTACGGCATTGCCTAAGTTTCTTCGAAGAAAATTAGTGGGGGAAAAAAGATTTATGAAAGAGAGACAGTCATTCGCCAGGACTGTGAAGCTCTGCATGTTTGCAAATATATGGCAATGGCATATATAGATTCCATAGTGTGGAACTATATAGGTAGAAGTTTGCAGAATGCCATGCTTTACACCCCTGAGGTGATTTTTCTCTCGTGCACCTGAGCCAAAAGACCCAGTCCTGCACAGAAAGACCCCTGCCCCCACATGTACCCTCTTGCAGGATCAGAGCCTAAGTCAGCTTTGATTTCTTTGAGACTACTAATCAAGTAAGGTATTAACCATGAGAAAAGGTGGTAGACACAGGCCCCGATACAGGTGGATTTACATGAACTATCTTGATTATGTCACACTACACACTCATGTTCAGCCATGTATCTAAGGCTGGGTTCAAGCCTGTTTTGATTTTGGAGCACAGGAAATTAGCAAAGAGAAAAAAAAAGAGGGGGGGAAATCTATAGGTTGGGAGTTTTTTTGGATTATGTAACTAAATATCAGATCTGGCTTATTACATACAGTATGCACAATGAATTACTTAGGCTAGCCTACTTTGGAGTGATTTCCCTTTAGAACTAAAATCCCAGTGACGCTGGTGAAAATATATTACATTTTTTTAATAATGTCAGCGCCTATAAAGAATGTGAGTGAAGTGAATATATTCATACATCTATAGTGCTCTATTTCTATGGTGCTCTGCTTTGGTGCCTCTTGTAATCAAAACCCAATTGAACCTGTTTTTATAACACAGCAGGAGCTCACTCTACATGCATTGTCTTTTGCATACTCTACACAATAGCAGCAGATACCTTTTAAAAACACGGGCAGGTAAGATAATTGCAGTTATACAAGGACTTTAATGTCATGGTTTGTTCTGCTGTATGGTATATTGTTTTGTATAGGGCAGAGAGGCTGGGAAAATTATATTTGAAGGAACAGGTTTCACCAATATTGGCAATAGCTGGGGGAAGATCTCGATGATCTAATAGATGTTCTCCATTTCTGATTTCTATAAGTGAACCAACCACAAAAAGATTCAGTAAATTAAAGCATTTTGCCTTCCCCACAAAAAAAACACCACCACCCTATACGGTAAATGTGTTTTGTTAGGCACTGGTTTCATTTTAAAATGCGTTGCTGTTTAATATGTATTTACTGGTGATGCCGTTGATATATAACTTAAAATATAAAACCATTCCCGAGAAGAGAGAGTTATCAATGTCTGACTGCTTCCTCTTTTTGTCAGCATAAATAAGAAACAGGAAACATCATTCACCTTTGTACCCCGTGTTAATAATTTTAGAGAGCAGTTTGGCTTCGTCTTCCTTCTGTTAGATGGGAAAGCCTAATTTTCTGCTAGGAGTGAAACAGAATAATTCATTTTTGGCACCAATGATATTCTCTTCACGTATATATTAACACTGATATTACACACCAGAAGTCCTGCGTTAAATCATCCTTAAAGTTGCAAAGTCAAGCATGCAAAATTCAGGAAGCAGTGCAGCCTTAATTCAACCCTCTTGTACATAGGCATGGTGGGAGAGTTTTATAATGGGCAGTATTGGGCAAACCTAACTGCAGGCAGCACTAACGGTTTCACTTATAATGGCCCCCATTCTGCCACATTCACTCAGATTGACAGCTAAATCAGGGTTATCTCTATTCAGCATACGGCTGAAATCCCACTGACTTCACGATGTCTTCAGTGGGACCGCAGTGCAGGGTTTAAGTTAAGAATTATATAATAACTTTCCTGAAGAGGGATGGACTTAAGCATGTACTTAAATGTTTTGCTGAACGGAGTTCAGCATGTAATACCTTACACTGCAACTCGTCTCATCCATGGGCCTACTCTTGGAGTAAGGTGCTAGTCAGCATGAGTAAGGGTGGCAGAATCTGTTTTTTGGTGTATTAAGTATTTATGCAAATTTTGATTGAAATGTATGACTGGTAAATAGTGTACCGGGCGTCCATGCCACCCTCACTGCTTCCCTTGTTTTATTTTGAGGGCCAGACCCTCAGTTTGTATAAGTTGTCACAGCTCAGTTGAAGTCAATGCTAGGGCAATTTGCACACGCAGAGGATCAGATATATGAAGCGATTACTTTCACATTGTTGCTTATTTCATTTGGTATGTTGTCTGGAGAAATTATATTTGCATTAAAACGACTTTGAAATAAAGGAGGAGAGATTGTCTACAAAATGGAAAAAAAAATTCTAAACATTTAAAAAATTCTGTTCCACTTTCTCTTGGGGAATATTCTTGTGAAACTGCTGCTGTCCCCCATCTTCCCCCTCCCACCCCCCCCCACCCCCCCCACCCCGGTTCTCAGCAATATTTCATTTCTGCACAGTACATCACAAGCGCTGCCCCGCTTGCCAGCATTCTATTCAATTCAGTAACTGATTTAAATTTAGCCATTTTCTGAGTGCAAATAATACCATTATTCATGTGACCTTGTGCTAACTCCCAAGCTCCTGCCCGGTTCTCTTGATAATTTTACGTGCACGAGGTAGATGATCTCGGAGGTCAATGTGAAAGGAAAGTGTTACGCAACTCTAAGGGATGAATCTCCCAGGAATAGGATCTCAGAAAGACACAAAAAATTAAGTCCTCATATGGCTACAACTAAGAAAATGTTGATCTGATGGGTATTAGCGTACTTCGTATGTATATAGTATGCTCCCTACGTGTAAGACTGTGCGAGGGATTGCCCAGAGACAAGGGAAGGCCCAATGTCTGCCCTGAAAAGCTCACAAACTCCAAGGGCTCCTCTACAACTATCCCTAGTGTGGCTGCAGTTTTGCTACTATAGAAAGTGCTTATACTGGTATAGCCTATTGCTGTATGGGAAAAGGAATAAGCTGTACCAGCAGAAGTCCACATTAGGGAGTTGTATTGGTATAAATATTTGGGTAAAAGAACAAAAAAAAAATACAAAAAAACAAATCACACCCAAAATAGTTATAGTATTACAAAAATCTGAGTTTAGACTAGGCCTCAGGATACAAGCAGCAAATGAAAAGGTGGGGAAAAGAAGGGTAAAACTAAAGCTGGCTGAGAAAATTTTTTAAAAAATTATTTGCATTTTGCAGGGATGGAAACAGTTCCAATATTTTTATGTTTTAAATATGTTTTTGCAGTGTAACTTTTTTTAATCAAAATGTTTATTGAACCCCTTATAGAAAACTTTTTTTGTAAATGAAGGTTTCATAACCATTTCGATAGCAGTTTTTATGATGTTTGATTTTTAAAAAATTCCAAAAGCTTTTGTACAAAACTTTTAAACTTCTTTGTGAATTTTTCTCATTTGGTAAAAAAGGCCATTGTTGGTTTAAAAAAACAAACATTAAAAATGTCAACCAGTTTTAAATTAAAAAAATGGCATATACTCCTCTCTCCCTTCCTATTTCCCCCCTCCTTTCTTTCTATAAATATCAACAACCTTCCCCTTGTCTTGGTCCCTGCCATAATTAGTTGGCTAATTTCTCATAGGCATTATAGTAGGAGTTGCTCGTGAGCAGGGACTTGAAGAAGAGAAAAGAAAAGGAGGACTTGTGGCACCTTAGAGACTAACCCATTTATTTGAGCATAAGCATCCGATGAAGTGAGCTGTAGCTCACGAAAGCTTATTCTCAAATAAATGGGTTAGTCTCTAAGGTGCCACAAGTCCTCCTTTTCTTTTTGCGAATACAGACTAACACGGCTGCTACTCTGAAACTTGAAGAAGAGAGCGGCTCTTTGAATCAGTTCATTGACAGCATGGAAAGGTGTGTGAAGTTGCTTGCAGGACAAGTAGACAGACATGGGTTTGTGGCTGGCCTTATTGGTGAAGCAGAGCATGGGGAGCAGTGGAAAAATACGGGAGCAGAAAGGTAGATTGGAAGAAGGAGCTATGAATCATCATATGCTGTGTTTATGCAGGACGGTCCCTGTAATATCTCTCTTCAAATAAAGGAAATAAGGCCCACGTTCTCTGCTGGTGTCAACTGGTGTGGCTCCACTGATGTTAATGGGGCTGTGGGTATGCCAGCTAAAAATTTAGCCCATGTATATTTTTAAATGATGCCGTCCCCTTTACTTTCATTTTAAAGCTAATTCCCTGTGATAGCACACAAGACTTTATACAAAGTTCAATAGCAGCACATATGTTATAAGGCCTTTGGCATGTGTGATATATACACACACTTTAAGAAGCACATTGTGAGGGAATAAATTTTGTTTAGTTTTTTAATTTGGGTAGATTTCTGCTCCCCGAGCACAAACAGATATGTTTGAGGCGATAATATAGAAATTCAGAACGGAGAAAAAACTTTCCAGGCCAGCAACAGACACTGTGAATTGATAGCACACACTTAAATCTGTCTCCAGCTATGGAGTTAGCCATTAGCTGACTACACTAGCCATGCATTTGGGAAGTGTGGACCCGGATAACCCTTCCACAAAGTCATACAGGGAGATTCACCTTGCAAGGAGATTAAGATTTGGCTTGACAGCTGTTGTCCCTGTGCAGAGATGGGCAGACAGTGGGAGGATGTATTAATATGGATCTCCCTCACCCCCTTCTCTGTAATGTCCCTTAGAATCTGTGAGTTTGTTTGACATGTCTCAAGTAATACTTCAATACAGAGGCATTACCCAGTGTACAGGGCATGAAAAGAGACTCGGAGTTATTCCTGCCTGTTCCACAGACCTTCTGAGTGACCTTTTGAGAGTCATGTCACCACTCTGGGCCTCAGTTTCCCATTGCATCCTTTGTGAGATCTTTGGGCCGGAAGCGTCTCTTACTAGGCTATGTACAACACTTAGCACAGTGGGGCCCTCATCATGACTGGGGCCTCAAGGAGCGACTGTAATACACACAACAAAAATGGGCTTTGGATTCGGGTGAAAACGATTTGGGCTCAATCCCACAACCACAAAGAAACAGTTACTAGAACCCCAACTTCACGAGTCAGAATTTTGTGCATCCACATGTAGGCTAATGCAGCGGGAGAGACAAGCCATTTGTGGAGCAGAAGTAAATCTGGGTCTAAAATAGGGGACACCGTTCCTAACGAGAGACAGTCTAGATGTAATTGCCTGGTTTAACAAGGATGGCAGTAGCAAATTATGCTAATATCACATCATCCGGTTAGTTACTTATCACCTTCCAAGATCACCAGCCACCACTTCTCTTCTCTTCCCTGCTAGGATCTATTTGCTCCTCAGCTTTCCCCCAATCCCCTGCTCTTATTTTCATTCTTTCCTCTTCTCCTTTTCATTGCCCCACCTCTGTCCTTCTCTCTGCTCTTCCCTCTACCCTGGTTGTTTAGAGAGAAACAGCTTGGGCAAGCCCATCTTCAGTCTGAATCAGGGGCCACCAGGGAACACCCCCAGTGCAGGAGTGGCATAGGACCAACATACATGCCACTGCAGTTCCCAGCACAGGGGCGCACTGCAGGCATGACTAGCTAGCAGGCATGTTGGAGGCAAGTAGAGCTCTGGAATTCTGACCTGTGGAACAACTCAGAGGCAGGCATCAGCATCGTGCTTCAGAGGAGGAAGCGGGCATGATGAACGCTTAAAGTCAGACACTTATGACCCAGCCTCCCCTTCTGATGTTTGAGCACCCCGGCTGCACACGTTGCAAGGTCAGTCATGCATGCCCGGTGGCGGACTAGCCCACAGATGCTTGATTACCCTCCTATTGTTTTAAAAATAGGACTGAGGCCACAGACTAGCGAGATCTTTTGTGCGTGTTAGTTGGCTGCTCTGGACGGATGGCAGTCCCAGTACACTTCATTTTTTATTAATTATTAATAAACTTGTGTGTGTGTGTGTGTGTGTGTGTGTGTGTGTATAACACACCATAACATGACATGGAGCGTTATGAAAACCAGGCGTTTCAGAGCCAGGAGAAAAGCACCGTGACATTAAACATGTAGAATCTTCAGTGACCATAATACTGTACACAAATATCAATCCTGTGTTCTGCTTTTTTCCTTCATGAGGAGCACTATTTCTTAGAAATGTTCTGGATCCCAGCAAGTTCCTACTCAGCTTCTATCCGAATACATGTCCTAAAACCTTTCCGCAGATAGAACAGGTTTAAAAATCAAACTAGCCCAAGACACTGACCTGCCCTGCTGTTTCCACTATATCTTTGTCTTCACTTGTAAGTATGGGACCATACAAATCCAGCCTGCTGCTCTACTAGGGAGCCCCACATCCCCCGTCCCCATACCCCGCCTGATGTCTCAGGACCCTGCTGCACATGAAGGCTGTGGATTCAGAGGATTCAAATCTATTTCCCCATGTTAAGTATCCTCACACCTTCTTGTCAACTGTCTAAATGGGCCATCTTGATTATCACTACAAAAGTTTTTTTCTCCTGCTGATAATAGCTCATCTTAATTAATTAGACCCTTACAGTTTGTATGGCAACTTCCACCTTCTCTGTATGTATCTATCTATATCTCTATATATATCTATCTTCTTACTATATGTTCCATTCTATGCATCCGATGAAGTGGGCTGTAGCCCACAAAAGCTTATGCTCTAATAAATTTGTTAGTCTCTAAGGTGCCACAAGTACTCCTGTACTTTTTGTGGATACAGACTAACACGGCTGCTACTCTGAAACCACTGAGATCCTTCTATCCGACACCTCCTGAGGCAGACCACACAGATGGGGTAACCACCTCAGTTGAGCAGCTCTGTAGCCAGGAAAATGGATTCCTTGCCTATTTCCTTCTCTGGTAGCCAATGTCTGGCCTGGCTACTTGGGTCTGCCATGCGGCTCTGAATTTTGCCTGATGTGGAGTGAGACAATTTGGTCTTCTGTCATATCAAGCATCCTGCTCTTACATGCATGTTAATCTGTTCGCTAAAATGAACATGGTAGCAAAAGGAAGAGATTGTGACTATTGCTTAGGGGAATCCAACAAGGATGAATTTAAGAGTGTTGTTTTGTAACTGGGTTTACCAAAACAATAAGCAAAATCAAAGATATTTTCTAGCTGCAGCTCTGAGGTAGTTTTCCACAGAGTTGCTTTGTCTGTTGAAGGACACAAGGCCTGTGCCAGTAGCTCCTGTCAGTGCAAATGTAATAGTTACTATGAAGGATCTTGATGTCACTTAGGGTACATGTACAATGCAGCTGGAAGTGTGCTTTGCATCTCCGGCGGACAGACACGCGTTAACTCTGCTCAAGCCAGAGCACTAAAAATAGCAGCGGTCCATGTGGGTTTGTACTTGGACTGCTAGCCTGAATCGCTATGCTGCTTTTGTCAGCTTGCTAGTCCCAGCAGAGCTAGTACACATGTGGCCACCTAAGATGGGACATAAGCTCCCCTCCAGAGTGTAGACGTAGTCTAAACAGAGACGTAGGCTGGTCTTGTGGTTAAGACCTTGTGGCTGGTCTTGTATTTGGCCTCACAAGATCTGAGTTCAACTCTGCCACAGATTTCATGTGTGATCTTGTGCAAGTCATTTAATCTCATGGTACCTCAGTTCCCTATCTGTAATATGGGGATAATATGCCCTTTCTCCACTCCTTGTCTGTGTAGTTAGATGGTAAACTTTTGGGGGCATGGACTGTTTCCCCATTATGCATGTATACTGCTCCGAGCACAATGGGATGTTTGTCTCAGGAGGGTGCAACTGCAATACGAGTGAACAATAATAATGGTGATGAACAGTTATGGTTTGTTTCAGAGAAATTAATCGCTGGTGAGAATTTAAGGCTATTCTATTTATGTGATTATGCTAATCTAAAATCACTTGGCTTTGAGAGCTTTATCCTCTTCTTTGCTAAAAAGTTTGCATAATTTACATGTAAGTGAATCAGAACATTTTCTGTGCTGTTTGAGGATAAGAGAGAAACAGTGAAAACAGCCCAAAGATGATCTTCTCATTTGTGCTCAGAGGTTAGAAAGCTTCCATACATTGGGATTCAGCAAGGATTCTAACCACAAAGGGTATGGCCTCACTGCAGAATTGGCCCAAGTTCTTCCCTGGTGAACCTTAACCCCGCCCTGTCCACACACAAAAGCCTCTCACATGAGTGCTTTAAACCTGAGCTAGCTGGCAGAGCTGGGAGTGTGGGTCAGAGCCTAGGTTCTGCTTTCACTCAGACTGCCAACCTGTCCACTCTGCAGTGAGAGCATAAGCTAAGCTACTCAAGTGCCGATAGTCCTCCAGTGCTTTCCCATAATTCCCCTGTGTGCTCAGAAGGAAAGATAAGTTCTCTTACAAATCGCTGGGAAAGAATAAGAGTGGCTCAGCTTCCTGCATCACAAAGAACTCCAAATTAGTCCCAGCAAAGTCCAGCAGGGGGAACCAGCAGCACCAGCGAGGACACACAAACTTGGGTAAGGTTTTGCAGTGTGGCTGCTCACACCTGGGCGAGGCTAACCCAGTTGGGGATCACCTAGGGTAATTCTGCAGCGAAGACATCTCATTATAGTCTCAGCCTGTTCGGGTAGGTGAGGAAGCCGTTAAGGAGCAGAGAGCTGGAATGACAGAATGTGTGCAGTGTTTTGATTTGGCTTCAGAAGGAATTAAGAGCTCACCCTTTTCTCCATTCTACACTGGCCAAGATTTTAAGGCAGCTAGGACAATTAAATGCCTGGCTCCCATTGAAAAAAAATCAATAGGAATTGGGCATCTAATTCATCTAGGGCCCACTGAAAATCCAGAGCCCAGTAACTACAACTGATTATTCTTCTTTTCAAACAATTTCACAATTATCCAAACTGAAGTTTGGATCTTTGCTTTCAGTGAGTGACAAAAGAAGTCTGCACCCTATCAAAAGTTTGGTATTAAACAGAACTAGAAAGAGGTTACACAAAAATTAGTCATTATGTACACATCCTGTGCATGTAGAAGAATAGACCCCATTATGTTAACTCTGCCTTTGCATATCTGATTGTAGCAAATGTAATTCTCCTCTGGAGACATAAGGAATTGGACCTTTGCCTAAATAAAGCCTTCTCTGCAATGATATAAAAGAGGCTGGTTTTACCTGAAAAGCTGTTTTTTCAATTGATTAGATTACCAGCTCAGAAGTATTGTAGTTTAAAGTAATCTATTGGCGACAAAGCCTACACTAAAAACACACAGTAGAATATCTGCAATTCGAAAAGCTGACATTCAGGGCCCAAGTCAGCAGGAAAAAGTGCTGCCCTTAGCAACAAACTACTACTGCAAATCCAGTACCTGTATATTTCTGCTAAAATTATCAGCAGTGAAATCGTTAATGTGAAATGTCATTAGGTTTCAGAGTCCATATCCTAATTAGATGAATGGGGTAGATCATCTCTCCTTTAAAACCAAATTTTGATCTTAAGAGACATTGCAAACCATCCTTGAAAAGGGCATAATTGATGGTCCACACTCCTGTTTATTTCAGAGTTGGTTAAAAAAGCACAAGCGTATCAAATTAAGCCATTGTTAGAGCTTTACAACATCTCACTTGAAACTAAAATCATATTGTTCCGTTAGACATTGTGGCTAAGAGTTTTTGACTAATCTGGAGAGATTTTATTTTTATTTATTTGTTTATTCATTTTTTAGATATCTGTGAAAAACCAAAGTTTTTTCCAGACACATTTTCAGATGAGTTGCTCATTTGAGTTCAAGTCAAATGGATGGAGACATGTTATATTCTGGTTCCCTGAATGGCTGAGTTTATGGCACACGCTCAGGTAATAAAATAAGCCATGGGATAATTTGAGTTAAAAAGAGTAAGACCTAGCAAGAGACATAAAATGTAATAAGAAGATGTTCTTTAAATATATTAGGAGCCAGAGAAAGACAAAGGGAAGTGTATGTCCTCTACTTAGTGGGAAAGGAGAGATAATAACAGATGACATCAAGAAGGCTGAGGTGTTTAATGCCAATTTTGCTCCAGTCGTCACAAAAAAAGGTTAGTGGGGACCAAATACTCACCACAATTAACATTAACTACAAGGGAGAAGGAATGCAAGCCAAAATAGGGAAAGAACAGGTTAAAGAATATTTAAATAAGTTTGATGTATTCAAGTTGGCAGGGCCTGATGAAATTTATCCTTAAGTACTTAAGGAACTAGCTGAAGCAGTCTCGGGACCATGAGCAATTATCATTGAGAACTCATGGAGGACGGGTGAGGTCCCAGAGGATTGGAGAAGGGCAAACATAGAACCTATCTTTAAAAAGGGAAACAAAGAGGTCCCTGGGAATTATAGACCAGTCAGACTAACTTCGATACCTAAAAATATGTGGGAACAAATGATTAAACAATTTGTAAGCACTTCTAGATAATAGGGTTATAAGGAATAGGAGTATGGATTTGTCAAGAACAAATCATGCCAAACCATCCCATTTTCTTTCTTTGATAGGGTTACTGACCTAATGGATAGGATGGAAGCAGTAGATGTGCCATATCTTGATTTTAGAAAGGGTTTGACAGTCCATGCAACATTCTCATAAGCAAATTAGAGAAATGTAATCTAGACGAAATTACTATAAGGTGGGTGCACAACTGGCTGAAAAAACATATTAAGGAGTAATTATCAGTCGTTCACTGTCAAATTGGGAGGGTGCAGCTAATGGAGTTCCTTGGGGGTCAGTCCTGGGTCTGGTACTATTCAATATTTTCATTCATTACTTGAATAATGGAGAGTATTCTGATACGATTTGCAGACGACACCAAACAGGGAGGGCTTGCAAGCACTTTGGAGGACAGGATTAGAATTCAAAATGACCTTGACAAATGGGAGAATTGGTCGGAATTCAACAAAATGAAATTCAGTGCGGACAAGTGCAAAGCACTTCACTTAGGAAGGAAAAATCAAATGCACGACAACAAAATGGAGAATACTGGCTAGATATCTGTGAAAAACCAAAGGTGTACTGCTGAAGAGGTTCTGGGGGTTATAATGGATCACAAATTGAATCTGAGTCAACAATGTGATGCAGATGGTTAAAGGCTAATATTCAGGGGTGTTTTAACAGCAGTTTTGTATGCAAGACACAGGAGATAATTGTCCCACTCTAGTCAGCACTGGTGAAGCCTCAGGTGGAGTACTGTGTCCAGTTCTGGGCATTACACTACAGGAAAGATGTGGACAGATTGGAGAGAGTCCAGAGGAGAGCAACAAAAATGATAAAAGATTTAGAAAACCTGACCGATGAGGAAAGGTGAAAAAAATGGACATTTTTACTTTTGAGAAAAGACGACTGAGGGGGACACTGATAACAGTGTTAAAATATGCTAAGGGTTGATATAAAGAGGATGGTGATCAATTGTTCTCCATGTCCACTGAATGTAAGACAAGAAGTAATGAACTTAATCTGCAGCAAGAGAGATTTATGTTAGATATTAGGAAAATCTTTCCTACTCTAAGGGGAGTTAAGCTCTGGAATTGGCTTCCAAGGGAGGTTGTAGAATGCTTAGGCTCCTAAGTCCCATTGACTTTCACTGAGATTTAAGCTCCTAAGTCACTTTAGAAAATGGGAATTATGAGCTTTTGAAAATGTTACTCCTCGTCAGTTTCTCAAGGGAGCCTGCATTTCGTGTGGTGTTTGATGACACAAATATCAGGAAAAATGCCATATTGATTGATGTTCATGAGTGCTGAAAACCCATCGCGGCCAAAGAAGTCAAGGCCTTCCCCCGGTTGCCGTGATCACCTGTGAAAAAAATCAAGCCAGAAACCTTTCTAGTATCTCAAAGCGTTAAATTTTTTATAACTAAACAGGTGGCATTGTGCAATGCTGACACACGCAGCAGGCTGGTTTTGCTGAACTGTAATTATTTTGCTAGATATAGAATCACAGAATCATAGACTATCAGGGTTGGAAGGGACCTCAGGAGGTCATCTAGTCCAACCCCCTGCTCAAAGCAGGACCAATCCCCAACTAAATCAGCCCAGCCAGGGCTTTGTCAAGCCTGACCTTAAAAACCTCTTAGGAAGGAGATTCCACCACCTCCCTAGGTAACGCATTCCAGTGTTTCACCACCCTCCTCATGAAAAAGGTTTTCCTAACATCCAACCTAAACCTCCCCCACTGCAACTTGAGACCGTTGCTCCTCGTTCTGTCTATATAACTGTGAGACAGGCTGGGCAACTGGGTAAATAAATCCTGTGACTCAGCAGGAGAATAAAACATTAAAGCAAAAGTGAAAGATAAACAAAAGAAATGTAGCAATGCACCTCAGAAGACAGTGAGGATACACGTTCACCTTGTCTCGTGTTGTTTCTATGCTGAAAGCACAGGCTGTGGATACCTCTCTCGGTATCTGCAACCTTCACCTATGTGACGTTCTTTGCTTGAGAAGCATTTTTACACTCGCCTTAGGTAGCTCTTAAACTCTGGCTTCCTTAAAGAAACAGTACCATGATCACAGCAGCACACTGAACATAAATCCTCCCCAGAGGCCTTCTGTAGGAACAGAAAGGCCTTTCTAACTTGTCTAACTGTTTAACTTGCCCAATTAACCATAGACTTAGCCCAAGCTAAAGTTTGAAGGGCATCACCTTGCCTTTTTACTACAGAAGGCTACAGACAAGGTAGTTCATTCGTCTATCCCCTACTTTTTCAGTCAGTTCGCCAGGGTCCTCTTATATCCCAAAAGTCCCTCTTTTCAGGGATCCCTCAAGAAATAGAAAAAGCCCTTGTGTTGCCTTTATGTATTATAGGGCAATCCCACCGTGATCTCAAGAGCCATCCTTTACCGTGTTGTAGACTAGCAAGGAAAAAGAACAAAGGGGATTAAAAATAGGTGGCTGGCAAGCCAGGAAACATACATGCAGTCGCGATTCACATCTAGGACATTCTCGTTAAGTCCTGTGATCAGATACCATTGGGAAACTGGAGCAACAGCATGGTTTTCTGAACCAGCCTCTCCCTTTGTAATCCTGCCCCACCATCAAGGGAGGCAGAAGAGGAGAACAAGAGAACTCCACCCACGCAGCCGAAGGAGCGATGCCGTTATGATGCACAGAAAAGAAAATGGTTTCCACTCCCACTGACCCTGTGTGAGCTACTCCACAGAAGAGAAAATGGCTTCCACACCTGCAATAAGCCACAGTCCTTAGCCCACAAGGTAATTATTAAGGGCAAATTCTACCACCCTTATTTATGCTGAGTAATTCCTATTTGCACAGCAGCCACTGGCAGAATCTTGTCCTACAGAACCATGCGTAATCCCTACACATTACCCACACCATAGTGCCAGGAATTCCATTGGTGTCAATGGGACCACCCACATGCACAGGGTTTATTGGTGCAAGGAAGGGCTGCAGATTAGGCCACATAACTTTCTCGGCGAGATCCACTGCTGCACTATGGTGGGCCAGTCGCGCTCCCATTGAAGTCAATCGGAGCAGGATTGGGCCCAAACAGAACGGATTGTACAGAGAAGGAAAAAGAAAAGAGAATTCTCCTGGCAGAAGTTAGGTGTTCGTGCATTTGTCTGTAAAGTACTCTGAATATCTATGGTAATATGGAAATAATAAACAGGCATAAAACCAAGGGTGTCCTCCTGAGTGTGTATACATTAGATGGTATTGTTCTCTTGTCCAATTGCTGATTACCTGGCGTTACCCCTCCTCTGCCCAGCCAACCTTCTTACAATTCTCCTTCACTGCAATATACATAATTTTCGCTACAGTTTCCTGAAGGAGCCTTGTCCCAGCATCAAACAGCAACTTGGGAAAGGGCTTGATATTCTAATCCTGAAATAAATCAGAAACAGAACCACAAAAGGTGGAGAAGCAAACAGAACTTCCCATGTCTCCAAGAATTTTACTGCAATGACATGTCTGCTTCTTAGCCCATGGTTCCTATGAGATACTGCAGTGATAAACGCCACAGAGATGCCCACAAATGAATCAATAAATAATGCATCATGACTACAATTGTTCAGAGGGAATATGGGATTACAATATCCATGTTACAGACCAGAACAGCAAAGAACAACTCTCCCATACCGTAATTCACAAGTAACTTTTATAAGCTAGCTAACAAAACAAATTGAGTTGTATAGGTGGATAATACAGCAGACAATACTGTGTGTTTCATGGAGCAGGAGACGGCAAATGTGGCATATTTAATACTTGGCATTGAAAACATATTGCTGAGCTGTGCCACAAAAACTAACCTTCTGTAAATGATGGCACATGGAATAAAATAGCAGCCTGGCTTGATGCTTGCTTAGCGCTCACCTGTTGAGGATATCCTGCTTGGAGACATTTAAATCCAACCCTTAATTCTACAGGACATTTCTGACTGAGATTAAAAATTCCTGGGCACAGGGTTAATTCTGTGTTCCATACTGCAGAGTGCTAGAAGGACATGGCTCAGTCCGGAAGGGAAAGAAACTACTGTGGGAGCTATCTTAGTGTTCCGTACTGCATTTGCAAATCAATGCTAACACCACGACGGTTCGAAACCTGCTTCTTTGCTTTCCACTGGGCGGCTGTGATGTAGCCTTTATTTCAAAACACCTTTGGCATCGAACAATATCAAAGTGTCATGGGCACTCCGGAGTATGAGTAATGGCCCATTGTAAGACAAATACTTTGCTAACGCCTGAATGCACAAAACCTAAGTCCCATTTTTGGCTCCAGTAAAGCACAAAACGCCTGCTGAAACCCGGTAGGCACCTAAAATCACTTGGCACCTAAGTTTTTGCAGTAAAAGTTCCCTAGGGGCCTGTGAGCAGGCGCACTGCAGTCTTCTTTGAGACACCCAGATGCCTAACTCCCTCCTAAGCCCCAGAGCGATTCACAAACTGGGGGAAAATAGACATTCAGCTCCCTAACCCAGAGGCCTGATCTTCTAGGCATGCTCCGAGACTGCTTACTGGATTGGGCCCATCAGGCGGGTACACAAAAGATAGCCAGGGAGGACTTCCCTCATATCTTTCAGCATGGTGGCTAGGGTACTCATGTGGGATATGGCAGACCCCTGCTTCAAGTTCTCCTTCCACCTGAGGAAGAAGAAAGGAGTGCTGTAAGTATTGGGCAATGCGGTATTCTGTTGTGAGATTCCCTCGATTTCTCCCATTGCACTCTAGATAAGTAATTAAAGAGCCATGGAAGCTAGAGGACTCAATCTCCCACTTCCTGGGGGTGTGCTCCAACCACCAGGCTATAGAGTCACTCTCAGGCTCCTGCCATCCCTCTCTCCAAATGACTCGCAGAGAAAGCAGGAGAATGACAATAGCCAGGTGGTTAGAGCACTCACACGAGAGGGGGCAGATTCTGTTCCTTCCCACCTCAGGGAGAGGAGAGACTCGAACCAGGGATTTTCCACCTCCAACATGTGTAGTACCCTAACCACCAGGCTAAAAGTTATGAGGGAAGTCGTCATCCTTCTCCTTCCACCCCAGGTTTCTTGCTGAAACAGCATAAGGTTCCTAAGTCCAAAGGAGATTCCCAGCTGTGACTTGCAGGCAGAAATAGGCACCTCTCTGCAGCTCCGGCTCAGGCACCTCTCTCAGTGAGAGGGATGGGGCTTAGCACACATCCCTCTGGTTGGCATCGCCCATTGGCTAGCGTAGGCAAGCTGGCTTTTACAAATCGTAAGCTAGCGTGCCAGTCTCTCCAGCTTCGGCACGGAACTCAGGCTTTGCATACCGCAACAATTGTCCCAGGTGCCAGACTCCTTTTGTCCATTAGGGCCTAACTCCTTTCAGAAGCCCTTTATACCACATTATTCCTGTTGCTATATTTGGCTGATGGCACCCTATACTATCTGCTCTCTGCAAAGAAATGCTTAGAGACTAGCACTTCCTTAGTTCAAGATTTCACTCCCCATGTCATGCATCTAATACTGCCTAACTGGTGCTGCAACATGTCCTTTCCTTAGAATTCGCTAAACCTCATGGAGGTCTCCTATTAATTTCTGTTTTTTTCCCTAAAAATACACGACCTAATTTCTGTGAGCTTTTTTCCTTTAATAACCCTGATCTCTGCATTCTTGTCCCACTCTGGTTTCTCTCCAGTACACCTTGATTTCTACACTAATCTTATTATATAAGAGAACCAGACCTGCACATTTGATTTATCCAACGCTGTTTGGCCTCACTACCTCCCTTGAGGGCACTAAAATAATGTTCCTAATTTGTGCCTGATACCATATGTCTATTATAGCACACTAATCAATCTTTAATACGCCAACGGTTTTGGAGTTGTATCCACCGCAAATCCAAGATATTTTCCTTCTCACTTGCAGAAGAGTAAATGCCTTTTTTCTGTTTCAACCAGAAAGTTACTTTAATAGGTTTCTTATAAATTATACCTCTCTATTATAGACACAAATCTATTGGGAAGTACAGTAGTAAGTCAAGTTAGAAATTTAGGTCCAGATGATACCCTCCTGGGTTAAACCCACATGCTGGAGCAGGATAGAAAGCACAGGAAAATCTGTGTGTGCCAGTTTGTGGAATTCCTGACAAATGCTGTCCTCATTGGGGAAGTCTGGGGAAGCTGCTGTCTGGGATATCAATGCTACCAGCTGCCGATCCCAGCACAGCCACATCCCCTCCAGGGGGAGGGGAGGGAACAGCACAGGACAGGACCTAACATTGCTCGCAGCAGCTTTCACTCCAACCCTCTCCCCCCACAGTGGTATTTCCTCCAATGCCAGAAAAAGCTGGATATAACATGGTTGCTCCTGGACCATGAACGCACCTCCCCAACCCTTCCAGAATCCTGAGCGTGTGAATTTGCTGTTGAGTTTTCTACACAGATACATATGAAGGGAGAGCTTATTGCAAGTCCTTTTGGGACTTCATTTTTATCCTATTTGCTCCCCACCAGCTTCCCAACACAGGTTCCAAGGGTGCTATTCTCCCTGCTCATTATAATACAGATGGACCAAGCTTGATGCGGGATCTGAGGTATTGGCTTGACAATGTCATATACTGGAGCTTTATTCTATCTGAACCTGATTCAACACCCACAGAAGTCAAGGGAGCTTTGTATTGGCTTTGGTGGATTTAGATCAGGCTCTGTTTTTCCATAGAGCTGCTCACCCGACTATGAAACACAAAAGGTGGGATTTTCAGAAGAAATCGGAGTCTGCCTAACTCTGCCTCCATTGAAGCCAATGGTAAATCTCCCAACAATATCAATGGAAGCAGAGTGTTTTTGAAACCCCCAATAATGTCATTTTAATCAGTGCCCTATTTTGAAGGGATGTGTAACTAATCTTTGTGTCACTTATTGCTCTTTGGCTTTCTTTTGAAAAAACAAAACATTAAAGTAAGTTAGAGTTATATGAAATTTTACATACATGTAGATTTTGGTGTGACTGAATCAAATTCCGTTTGAATGGTTTAGTGCTTATGTTCAAACTGTACAATAAATTGTTTTTGATTAATTCTTCATGTATTTCTGTTGTATTCAGAGAACAGCAGGGAGCGCTCACATAGCTAATTTAAACACCTGTAAATTCCCTTAGGTCTTGGCATCAAGTGTCTGTCTTAAACTGCAAAGGCAGTGAATTCAAATTGTATGTGACTAATGTTTCATACACAGTTTGACATTTACATGATGAATACTTTTTTTTGAGCTTGTTTTTCAAGGTTCCCCCCTCACAACGTGTCGATAAACAATACAGAATTAGCTTCTCTTCAGTCCACTCATAAGTTAACATCTCTACTGCCATGATCAAAACTTGAAACAATAACAAAAAAAAAAACCCACAATGCATTAGCAGGTCCAGCTACAATGAAGTCTGCAGTAAGTTGTTGGTGGTGCTACACTTACAACTAAAAAACACTCGGTGATGCAATGAGATGAACCACTATAGTGCTCCAGCAGCAATGAAATTTGGAAGGGTGTGTGTTATTTTCATGTTTATGGTTCCTAATGAGTCACGGGCACATTTCTAGGCTTTGCCCCTTGGAGACTGTTCCTGTAGTGTATCATTTGTCTGTTTATTTCGAGGGGTCCCTTTTACTACAAACTGGAGCTGCAGCAGAGCACACTGCTGAGGTGAGGAGATGTTGCTGATGATTAAGACCGTGTCCCTACTTTGAAATATCCATATGTATTTAGGCCCCATGCCATCAAAGCACTGAAGCACCTTCTTAACTTTAGGTACAAGTATAGCTCTATTGACTTCAATGAAACTATGCATTGTGTGCAGTTAGGCATATGTTTAAATGCTTTGCAGGTGGGGCCCTTAAAGCAGTGGGTTTCAGCCCATGTGATCTTGGAAGGAGATGGGCATGCAGTCATTGTGCAGCTTGGGGTATGTTAAGCTGATGATTTACAGTACTACTAAAAAGAATGTTCTCAGCCTATAAACATGTCCACCATGGAAACAAAGCACAGAATTAACAGGGCTTGATTTTTTATTGGGAATGGGTTTTATTGAGAAGTATGTATCCACCTCTTTTACTAGGTACTTCATTTACAAAATGTATAAGCACCTCAGCACCACATTCCCCTTTTTAAACAGCAACAAGCAGGAGTTGCTTCCAGATACCACAGTGATGCATACCCTATAAATGCTCATAATAAAGTTAATTGAAAAACACAGTGCAGGTATTGGAGGCCGCGTCCCAGTGACAGATACTCTTCAGAATACAATCATTGCTTCCATCCACCTTCTCCTTTCCATTGCCTAAGAAACAATGCACTCTGGTTCATGACAAGACGATTCCATCCGGTTTAAATTCACCAGCAAAATATTTAATATAGGTAGGGAATGTTTCAGAACCCATGAGGGGGAAGGGAGAAAACTGGCTTAAGATGGGATTCCCCAAAGCATTTAATGTTGGCCTGACTCTTCTGCCATTGAGGTCCATGGTCAAAGTCCCATGGATTTTATTAGGAGTAGAATCACCTCGATGCTGAGCATTTTTGGAAATCTGACCCAGAAATTAGATTTACGTAGGCCACTGAAGTGGGAAGGGTCTAAAAAGAGTGCCAGGAAAGTGGGAATGCAAAATGGTGTGGTTTAGAAATAAATTTGAACCAGAGTATGCATGCTTACTCCTGGGGGAATTCTGTGCCACTGTACATGCATATAATTAATGAGCTGTGCATATTTTAATTTTTTGCACAGAAAAATCTTCTGCTGGAAAGTTGCTGCAGTTCTGCTATTGCCCACCAGAGGGCACTGTGGCAATAGAAAAGAGCATTAACTCCCACCAGCTAGGGAAGAGAAAGAGCCTGCCTTCTTCACAGTACCTGTTGGGCCAGGACAGGAGACAGGGGCTATGGGGAGGCAGACAATTTAGGGCTGCTGGGGGGCCAGACAGGGGCTCATAAGGGGGAAGGGGCTGAATGGGAGTAGAGGCACAGGGCCACAGTGGGGAGGGAGTTTCAGGGCCACATGGGGATGAGGGAAGGGGTGCAGGGCCACATAGAGATGGGGGGAGTGGGTGTCTGAGTGGGGGTGGAGGGACATGTGGACAGGGGGTGCAGGAAGACATGGGGACAGAGACAGATGTGCCTGATTGTGAGGGAGCTTCCCCCATGCAGACCCTGGCTGACCCCTAGCATCTCCCATTCACTCTCCCCTCCCCACCAAAACCCCCCAACTGTTCCACACTTTTCCTACCCACACCCAACAACCCTCCAAGTTCACACCCAGGCTCCTTTACAGCAATTACTTTTCTCTCCCTCAGCTCCTCCGTTACCCCTGACTCCCCCAAGTCTTTGCACTGCTTCTGAGGGGTGTGGGAAATACAGTTCTGTATTTTAGTTTAAATGAATTACAACTCTTCTGTATTAATATGCATAGTAAGGAATCTATTTCTCAAAAAACATTTCTTGAATCTTTTTTGTTGTCTGTATTGTTATAGACATACTTGCTGACAGGTACTGTGAAACAAATGACCTAAAATAATCAAAAGTGGTGTAATTATATTGTGTTTTTTTGACAAATAAAATATGCAGAATTTGAAAATATTGTGTGCAGAATTTTTAATTATTTGTTGCAGAATTTTTTTTACTTTTTCCATGCAGAATTCCCCCAGGAATACATGTTGGAGTGCAGAGTGAATGTAGTTAGTATGAGTCCCGACACATGGGTTCTGTTGCCAGCTCTTTCACTGATTCACTTATCCTCCCTGGACAGGACATGTCTCCAAAAATTCTAACTGGCTCAGTAAAAGCTAGGACTCCTTGAAAATTTTCTGTCAAAACTGTTTTGACAGAAAACTGAGTTTTCAGCTACATGAATTTGTGTGAAATAATGCCTGTCAAAAAACACGAAATGCCTCCAGCCTGAAAAGTGTTGGGGTTTTGGCCAAAACCTGAATTATTCTAAGTCAAATCATGTGACAGTACCTCATGGGAGTTGTAGTTCAGGTCATTATAGTCTTATTTGCCTGTATAGGCCACACTTGCTGGCTGGACTACACCTCCCATAATGCACTACAGCCAGGTATGCCTAAGATGCTGCTCTTCCCTTCACCAGGTGGAGAGAACATGGCCACCCTTTAAAATCTCCATTGTATCTACAAGAGCTACTCCACAAAACAACAGAACCAAATTAGAAAGCCTCATTATATAAGCTCTCACATCCAGATAACTCTTTTTGCTAAGGAAAGTCACTTGGTCTGCCATTATACAAGAGGAACACAGGCTCGCAGACTTGTAATTTCAGATGCTGTTCTGACGGAAGGGGGAAATTGCACTCACCGTCCCAGAGTTCACCACTGAGCAATTTCTTAAGAAAAAAAAATCATGATGTTTGATTGCCTCTGTCAAAAATATAAAGGGAAGGGTAAACACCTTTAAATCCCTCCTGGCCAGAGGAAAAACCCTTTCACCTGTAAAGGGTTAAGAAGCTAAGACAACCTCACTGGCACCTGACCAAAACGACCAATGAGGAGACAAGATACTTTCAAAGCTGGAGGGGGGGAAAACATCCTGATTTTACAGAGGTGACTCTTTTACTTTTTCTTTAAATTAAAATTCTTCTTTTAAGAACCTGATTGCTTTTTCATTGTTCTTAAGATCCAAAAGTTTTGGCCTGTGTTCACCTATGCAAATTGGTGAGGATTTTTTATGAAGCCTTCCCCAGGAAAGGGGGTGTAGAGCTTGGGGGGATTTTGGGGGGAAAGATGTTTCCAAGTGGGCTCTTTCCCTGTTATATTTGTTAGATGCTTGGTGGTGGCAGCAATAAAGTCCAGGGACAAAAGGTAAAATAGTTTGTATCTTGGGGAAGTTTTAACCTAAGCTGGTAAAAATAAGCTTAGGGGGTTTTTCATGCAGGTCCCCACATCTGTACCCTAGAGTTCAGAGTGGGGAAAGAACCTTGACAGCCTCTGTCTTTGAATTCAAATAAAGATAATCCCAGTCCTTTTTACTTTTTCCTTCTCTTCAGACACTAAATGGCTTTTAATGACATGGTTGAAAAGCTACCTTGGCCATTTGCTGGGGAAAAAATAGCTTAAGGACCTTTCTCAATGCTTCTTGGTTTTCTTATTTCCCAGTTGCGGCATGTAGTTGTAATCAATAGGTGTAAATTTGCAATGGAAAGCTGCTCAGTATCATCACCACATCGCTTTTGTTATAGTAATGCTTGGTTTTCATGTAACCTTTGAAACCAGCAAGTTCAATTACTTGGTTGCACTGACTGAAGATCCTATGGGTGAAAACCGCAGAAGTTATGCTGTATTCTATAGATTGACATGCCAATGCTAATCAGCAAATTATATGACAACACTCATCATTCCTGCATAGATATTTTCCAGTTGATTGGTCCAAAATATACTGAACCAGTGTCGTATACAGCTACAGTCATCTTAATGAAATACTAACCTGCATGGGGATTGCTGGGTTTGTAACCAGCGGGGAACATCACCTTGCACTTCTGCAAAAATGACACTCCCTGCAGGGCACTAAGGTATTTTAGGTGACCGTGACGCTGTCCCTGTGTGGGCAGTTGGACATCGTTACTAAGTGATGTCTCCTTTAGTTCAAGCTGACAGAGTTAGTTCCAGATTCACTCATGCTGACAAAGGAAGCCATAGAAAACTGACACCTCGCTGTGGCACTGAGGCCCCTTGCACCTTCTGATGTTAACAATCCTACTGGGGACGAGGGAGGAGTCACAGGAGAGGGCAATTAAATGAGCTACCTACTGATTAACCGAGTTGTCCACCCAGGGCCTGCACTTTCAAAGTGCTCAGCACCCACAAATTGGGCATGGAAATTCATAAGAGCTCATCTCCCACTGAAACATGTCAATGAAGTGGCCTAATTTTTCCAGAGATGTCCAGCACCCATGTCATTTAGGTCCTTATCTGACAATCTAGTTATTCAGGTGCCGAACTGGGAGTTGCTAGATGCTGAGCTCTTCTGAAGATCTGACCCTGCTCCTTCATTCCTTGCGCACACACAAATACTGTTGTCTTTGGTGGGAATTTTGGATCTGTAAGGAATACAGAAGGGAGGCCTTGATGCTGCATTCCCACTGGGATAACTGCAGTTCCACACTCATATGCTAGATGCTGCAGCAGAGGGGGAAGAGTGGATTTACCCCACTTTTGTAAGGGTCCTTTAGACCCTTCGGTAAACAATGCTATATAAGTGCAAAGAGCTTTCCATGGGGCATTAACAAGAGAAGGGAGGATGAGAGGGAAAAAGGGAGGGAAAATTAAAAGGCGCATAGAAGAATGCACAGATAATATCCCATTATACCTTATAGTCTGGTGTATATTAGGATAATGAATAAATTGTATAATCCAGTATATGTTCATGTAAAGTGTTATTTCAATAGCTGAATTAATGACCATACAGAAAGGATTCTCCAGGAAGTGGAAGTCAGTATACATAACCACAATACAATCATCCATTCTGTAATATAGCAGCTTTCAATAAGAAAAAAGAAAAACAAGACAAAAACAAATAAAACCCAATCCATAACCTGAGCAGAAATAGACAAGCTGAAGGATAAGTCAGCACTTCTGACCATGGATAGTTACTGCAAGTGAAAATTAGTCCTCCCCTGGTTAGCTTGCAGTTCTCTGCGAGCGAACTGCTCTTGCTCCTCATTCGAGGGGGCATGCAGACCCTATGAATCTCAGGGTGGTTTCTTTCCAATTTACAATCCTCACAATTTAACATTCCTTCTCTTTTGTGGGGGTGAGGGAGAAAGATGGTTCTCTTTTGAACTATAACAGCTGAACAAGACAGGTGAGGAATGAGGTGAGTAACTTTTACTGGAGTGATGCCTGGACAAGGCCTGCCTGTTATAGAATTCGTTAGCTGGGCATGGAGTTTAAAATTAAATGGTGTATCTGATCACATTCATAGTAATTAAAATATACCAAGTTCATTGCCTCAGTTCTGTATTTTTCTGTTGTAATGGTCACTGACGCAAGGTACGTGTGTGTATGTGCAGAATCCTAGCTGTGATGAGAAGAGTTGGTGATATTCTTGTCTGGTTTGTGTAATTGCCTCTGGACCAGGGCTCTGCTAACAGTACACACAAGCTTAAAATTCGCTTTGAGAGCAACTGGGAGTAAAACTCCATAGCTTTAGTTGGACGTATTCCTGGAGGTTTCATCACCTGACCTAATCTTTAATTTAAAGATTAATTTTTAATTCCCGGAGACTCCAGGACAATCCTGAGGGTTGGCGCCCCTATGCTGTGATACACAACAGGAACAATTGTATTGAACCTGACAACATACGGACAATGCCACATATTTGTGTGTGCCAGGAGATGGCACTCTTTATATTAGGTATCTATACAGACATGTATGTACCGTCCTCTCTTTTACATAGCACTCCTATAAAGTGCAGAAAGAACACAAAGGAGGCATGATCCCTGATGACACGATTTCATTCTTATGCAATTAAAGCTTTTGGTGGCATTTGCTCAGCCATGATAACTTGTAAAATAAACGTTTTGAAAAGCAATGTCCGTTACGGAGCAGTGTGGCTGAGATGCCTGTCAAGCACATTAGTGAGTCAGAAACCTGGGGTGACATTCAATATTTGCTTGACTAACATCAGCCATCCTGAAAAGTTTCATTTTTTTGTACCTTATTAGTGCAAATTATTCTTACAGCTGAAGTACCTTTTCTTCTAGACTACAGATTGCAAATTGGGTGTTGGAGAAATCTGTCTGCATTCTGCTGTGACAGACACAGGAGAACACAATGAATACATGTCTTCATTATGTCAAGGGAAAGTGCTTCTTGAGGACTTCCTTGTGCTCCTGACACTTTGCTGTGTTCTTATGGTAGCACTCAAAGCAAAAGAGGACAGATTTTATCTAGGAGGCATCTTTATTGGTAGGTTTATAGCAGTTTTAAGAACCATAAAAATTGGCATATCTAATCCCCGTCTTCCACTTACAAGCCAATAATTTTGTCAAAGGGGTCCACAGGAGATTAGGACACAAAGATTGAGCTGCAATAGTGCACGTGAAGAAGATCTCGCAGCCCATATCGCTGACAACCAAATGTGTGTTCTGTGCTTAGTCAGGGACCTGATGTTTGTTTATGTTGCTATTTTACTCCTATCTGCTACAGCACTGAGGATATGGAAGAGTTTATTTAAGGCTAAGTTTTTGTCATGGCTGCTGCCCATTAGTTGAATTAGGTGCTTCTTGCCTGATTCAGGAATTACACATTCTAGAACTGTGCCAAGTAGGCCGCTTTAGGTCTGAGAGGGATTTGCCAACCCAAATCAGCAGGTTTCATTTTGATGGGTTCAAATCATGTCAGATAAATGGAGTTTATGGTTTGCACATGTAACGCCAACAGACCCGGGTCGGCGGCAGCTGGGGTCAAACCTGAGACCTCTGGAGCTTAATGGATGAGTTTCTACTGCCTGAGCTAAAAGACACGGCTATTAGCCAGGGCTGTAGCAGGCTCACCAATCTCTAGCCACCACTAGAGTGGGACAGAGTGCCCACCAAGCAGGCATGGGTTACATCCATACCCAAGATTCCAGCAGTAGACCAAGCAAAAGCCATTAGACAGAGCCTGGATGTGCCCATCAGTATTAGGAGAGAGAAAAACCCTTTATTGTCATTATTGCTCATGGATACAAACAGCAGGTTGCCACCGCCAGGAGACTGCAGGCGCTATATCTGCTCTGGGATAGAAGCGGCACTCCTTGAATGGTGTGGAAGGAGACATTTTGCATGTGTCTTCAGAAGCACCGAGGGACTGTACTCGGTACTGTTGGCACAGGCTTTTCTGGCACCCTTACTGGGTGTGCTGGGGGGAAAGCATGCCCCATCACTACCATGCCCAGACATGCCCCCTCTCCCAGTTTGTGCTCAGAGAGCAACTGCGTCATCTTTAGACTTTCTTCAGGAGAAGCCAAGAGTGTAGCAGATTTGCAAAGCCTTGAACTAGCCTGTGTAAAAATCAGAAAGAACCCATGTGCAAAACCATCCTGTCACTTGCTAAGTCTATACAAATGCTATACGGGGGAGCTCTGTTACAGTTTCAGTTACTGGAATAAGCGTTTCCCACACTGGAGGGCAGGCATGGCAGGAAATGGGACTCTCTTTGTCCCTTTTCTCCACTCAGTCCTACACATCCATGCTGGAGAAATCACACTGTAAGCACTTATTGTGCGTGCACAGCGCATTTGCTGCGGCAGTATTGTTTCAGTAGCAATATTTTGAAATGAAAGTGGCATTGCACGCTGGAAGCAAACTAAACGCTAAATTTTCTCCAGGCTAAACTGGAGAAAAGTCATGAGCCTTGTTGCACCTTTTTAATCCTTTTTATGTTGCAGATTTTTATTCTTTTCTAGGTTGGCTAAATTCCAGCTTAAAAAAACAACTGGGGGTGGGGGACAATCTTCCCTCTTGCAAATGAGATATCAGCCTTGATACAAATAGAGCTCCCATCTGAACTCAATGGAAGGCCCATTTGGGTGAGGACCGCAACACTAGGCTCATAGTTGAGGGTCTTTTGGCATTTTGAAGATAAGAGCTCTGCAATGCTGGTGATATCGGAGCTTGAAAAACAGCTGTTGGGTACAGCAAGTGCAGTGAACCCACATAGGGGGTGGCTCGGCTCTGCTCTGAAAAAGGACTTTAAAAAGGAGAACATTATAATGTCTTTTGTTTGTTTCTCAAAGTGTGCCTTTCCCTCTTTCTGAGGGCACATGTGCATAAGTGAAACAATATCAAAATTAATTGATTAGCACAATCAAAATACACCCACATTTACCCTTCAGGCAAAAACCTGGGTTAGTGGATAGGCTTTGCACCATGTCCAATAAGGCAAGGTAAGAGAGACTGAGTGACTGCACCAAGCTCACAGAGAGTGTCTATGGCAGACCCACAAATTGAACCCGCCAATCTTTGGCATCCCAGGGCAGTGCTTTGACCACACAACCATCCAAACCATGACTATGAACGTTCTCTAAGGGTGAGAAATCCATTATCTGAAAGTTCTTGATTCATGCTTAAATCCATCCCATTTCAGTGCTAGGTGCATGCTCATCCAGCCACTGGTGGCTCTGTTGAGTCTGTCCATAAGGATGCCAATCCATTCCAATCCAGAAGGGAGGGATGGTAATGTGAACCTAGAAGTACATTTTAACATAGCCTTTATCTTTTAATTGAAGATATTTCTGTCAACAAAGCTTAAAAAAATATTCCCCTCCTTACTTGCAGATAGGCAGCTCTGTTGCTGGCTGTGTATTTAATGCAGAGCATACAAGAAGATAAGAATTCTTAAACTAGTCATATGACACGCTGAAGGCATGAAAGCAGTGACACATCTGAGGGATGAGTTAGGCAAGGCAATGCTCCTCTGCTCCTATTGATTTGGCCCACTCCCTTCTGGTGAGAACTTTCCACAAACTGACCGACTGAATTTGGGTGGGGGGGGAAGTGCTCCCTGAGAAAGTCTGTTATTTAAGACTGTTATATAATTTTTGTTATTAAGCACAGAAGTGTCTCTTGATTTGCCACCAACATCCTTACGCAGGCGTTAGGTAATTTTTAAAATTTCTGTGGAGCACTGTTTACCTAGATCTTCAGCCCAGCTTTATGAACGCCGGCGTTTGTAACAACCACCACTGAAATCAGTGGAACTGTCCTCTGCCATGTGACTGAGGTATTATTAACCGTTTGTATCCTGGAACCCTGTCAGGTTGCTAGGAAAGGGAAACACAGAGCAGAGTAGTCACATTTCTGTATTGCATGTTTAATGCATAGTGTCAGCTGCCAATACTGAGTTTACTTCTCTAGTGATTTTATTATGAGCTTCATTTTTAACAGCCCCCAGCTCCTGGAGTCATGTTGTTAGGGGGCTTATTCCTTCACCCACTTACTTTCCTGGTCCTTCTCGCATGAACAGAGAGCGACAATACCCGAAGTCCAAAGGTGCAAACAATTCGATGTTTATTGGGGTGAACTTCCAGCAAGCATGATTCCAGTTTCCTTCCTTAGTGTCCCCCTTCCCAGCTCTGACACCACAGAGGCTTACCTGTGCCCCTGTTCCCATTTCCCCCTTTAGCAAAACATGATTCCAATTTCCCCACCCCCATTCCCTGTTACCATTTCCCACACCCACCCACCCACCCTTCCTGATTGACTGCAGACTGTATAGTAAAACTTGAGTTCTGCTTAGCTATACCTTAACCAATCATTTTACTGAAATTTAACTAACCAATCCTAACATATTGTAACATGATTATTTAACCAATTATATCCCACCACCTTAATTAGTTCACACCCAGCAAAATTAATTATACAGCAGACAGGAACAATCACAGAACCAGACAGAGATTATACAGACAAACAATAGCAAAGTGGGAACTATAATGACAAAACAATGCAGAAGTGAGGATTTCACATCCCAGCTATTGATAAGTGAGTTCTTGCCAGACAGGATGCTATCAAACTAAGTTTCCTTTTACATCTTCTAGGCACTTCCCTTTCTCTGGAGGCGATAGGCACTATCAGGACAGGATTGTATTCCTAACAGCCCAATAGCACCTTATTTCAGTGTGACTAGTTTGGAATGTGAGGAGGTGACCAGTCGTTTCCCAGCTTATGGCTGCCTCTGTTGCTTAGCCAAAGATCTTAGCCTAAGCACAAAGCCTCAGACTGTCACAGTAAGAGAAGGACCTTACACTGGCAGATAGTGATTTTGATTCTTTCTTTTATACCTCTAACTAGCCAAATGATAAGAATACACCTAAATTCTTAGAGTATAGGCCTTTACAGACAGGCCTGAATATCTAAATCCTAACACATGTGAGGATGTAAGAGTGTGAGCTTCCATCAAAAGCTGTTTGATATATCATATCAAGCCCTCATAATAAAGGGCTAGCAGCATATTCAGTACAAATAGCAAAGAACTTAATTTTAAAAGCCTGGCAGATTCAAGGGATTCAGACTTGGGCCTCATCTACACGATCAAGTTGCATTGCTTTAACAATATGGGTATAATGAAGCAGTGTACCCCCCTCCTAATGTGGATGCAGTTATATTGGAATGAAAATGCTTTATGCCAGTACAGCTATTCCCATAGGGGAAGAGGAATAAATTAGACAGGTGTAAATAATTTGTATGCAGGTATAACCACGTCCACATTAGGGATTTCACCAGCATAAAACTTTCAGGTGGGGAAAAAAAGAAAAAGGAAAACAAAGCACTTTCCCGATCAACACAGTAACACCACTACAACTTTCATGGGCAGACCAGGCCTTAGCCATGTTCAAGAATTGCCACACCTCACCATGCTTTACTCGCATTGTCAGTTCAGAGACTGATTACAGAGAGAGAGAGAGAGAGAGAGAGAGAGAGAGAGAGGACAGTCACCTTAGGTCTAACATTTAACAGGCTTCTTGAACTATACCCTGTCGTAGCTACCAAAGAACTATGCCAGGAAACCAGAATGGAAAAACTACAGCAAGGATGCCAGAGTCACCTGCATAGCCAGTAGGAGAGAATGTCAGATTTCAAGCAATTTGCCAAGGCAAAAAGCCATACCATCCTACCACGGTCCAGTTCAAACAGCAATTAATTCAGGGATGTTCCATGTCCTGTCTTTGACTGCAGGTCACACTAAATAATCACTGTGATCCATCCAGGCCTTAGAATCTATGAAGGTCATACATCAATCACCATTTTGGGTCAGTCCAGCAGGAAGAACAGAAGACATCTAAACCAAAAGCCAGTGTCATCGCAGTATCCAGTATGCTACCGTGAGTGCTCACAGCTGACAGACATCCCCCCTCGCTTCTCCCAGCCACCAACAATGCAAAGCACGAGGTGCAGCAAATTCAGACTGCAGACAACAGATCCATCTCAGTGACCGGACAGGCCACTGGAAAGATTTGGCCACATGACCAGAATGGCAACATGACCAGAGGGCCAGTGAGATTCAGAGATTGCATTAGTTAGTGGCTATTGAGTAGGTGGCAGATTTTTCTGTCACGGGAAACCCACGTTGTCTATCCTGAGCTTCATCCTAGATGGAGAATTCAGAAACAGTTAGCGCCTTCAAAGAAGTTTCGGACTGGCATGTGTGTGTACACTATCCTGCTCTCCAGAATCTCATCTTTCATTAAAAAGGGAGGGGGGGAAAGCAAGTCTCTGACTGTTATGATGGTGGAGAAAAACCTTGAAATTGCGATTCGAAAATAGCCATGGCAGAGATGAGCCTTCAGAAAGGTGGGAATAATAGCTGAGAGTCGTGAACTGGTTTATTCATCTGAGGTGCTCACTCAGAGGCCGATCATAGTAATTGAAATGTTAACATGGGCAAGGATTTGGTTCTTGACGCGTAAAGGAGAGGGAAGGTCACAAGCCTGTGCAATTTACTGCAATAGGTCAGTGCCACATCTTGGTAGGTGGCGTGCGGATGATACCACCACTCCCCCTACCCCCATTCTCATGGGAGAGCCAAGGCAGAGCCCATGGGTATATTCTAGTCACACTGAGAAGGAGCCGTACTTGGGACCCCAGCGGAGCCAAACATCACACACTCATACTTGGAATATCGACAGGTTATGTTGTGTACTCCCCACTATTGCACCCCTGTGTGTCAGGGTGTGATGTTGCAGGGGTTTTCACCTCCTCCAGGGCTCTTGCCTTTGCACATGAGATCATGCAGCCCTCTGGCTGAGAAGGGACTAGTTTAAACCCCTTCTGAGGTAACAAGTGTCCAGGTACAGTCCAAAGAAATCACCCTATCTGCTGGGCCTGGTCTTCAACCTTTTCCTGGGGTTCCACTGCCTTTCCTCACCTCACAGTCCTGCCCAACCACAAACCTCCTGAAGTTTCTGGTTCTTCAGCCCTTTACAGGAGTCTGACTTCCTGTCTGCACCCTATGGCTTCTCTCTTCAGACTGGCCTCTCCCCTTTTATATGAGAGTAGAGAATGAGGGCAGAGCTGGGCCTGGAGGCAGAGCAGGACTGGGGGCTGAAGGGGGAGCAAGGTGGGGGCAGAGCTGGTCTGGAGGCATGGTGCTCCCTCTGTCCAGAGGGGCTAGTCCTCGCCCTGCTGTGCGTCCCCCCTACCATTCCTCTGTACCTCCTTGCCGGGGAGGGGGCACAGTTTGGGGACTACTGGTCTAGCTGGTAGTGTGAACTGGGTATCAGGGGACCTGGAATCTATTCCTAAATTTGCCACAGACTTGCTGTGTGAGCTGAGCAAGTCAATTAACCTGTTTTCTCTCCCACCTTTTGTCTTTCTTGTCTATTTAAATTATAAGGTCTTTGGGGCAAGATGTATCTACAGCACCTAGCACAATTGTGGGTCTCTATGGGGATATTATAATTAGGGCTGTCAAGTGATTAAAAAAATTAAACACGCTTAATTGCACTGTTAATAATAGAATACCATTTATTTAAATATTTTTGGATGTTTTCTACATTTTCAAATATATTGATTTCAATTCTAACAGAATACAAAGTGTGAAGTGTTCACTTATATTTATTATAAATATTTGCACTGTAAAAAAGAAATAGTATTTCAATTAATCTAATATAAGTACTGTGGTGAATCTCTATCATGAACGTTGAATTTACAAATGTAGAATTATGTACAAAAAAATAAACTGCACTCAAAAACAATGCAAAACTTTAAAGCCTACAAGTCCACTCAATCCTATTTCTTGTTCAGACAGTCACTCAGAAAAACAAGTTTGTTTACATTTGCAGGAGATAATGCTGTCTGCTTCTTGTTTACAACGTCACCTGAAAGCGAGAACAGGCGTTCGCATGTCACGGTTGTAGCCAGCATTGCAAGATATTTACATGCCAGATGCACTAAAGATTCATAGGTCCCTTCATGCTTCAACCACAATTCCAGAAGATGTGTGTCCATGGTGATGATGGGTTCTGCTCAATAATGATCCAAAGCAGTACGGACCGACGCATGTTCATTTTCATCATCTGAGTCAGACGCCACCAGCAGAAGGTTGGTTTTCTTTTTTGGTGGTTTGGGTTCTGTAGTTTCCGCATTGGAGTGCTGCTCTTTTAAGACTTCTGAAAGCATGCTCTACACCTCTTCCCTATCAGATTTTGGAAGGCACTTCAGATTCTTAAACCTTGGGTCGAGTGCTATAGCTATCTTTAGAAATCTCACATTGGTACCTTCTTTGCGTTCTGTCAAATCTGCAGCGAAAGTTTTCTTAAAATGGATATGTGCGGAGTCATCATCTGAGACTGCTATAATATGAAATAATGGCAGAATGCAGGTAAAATGGAGCCGGAGACATATAATTCTTCCTCAGGGAGTTCAGTGACAAATTTAATTAATGCATTATTATTATTTTTTAAATGTGCGTCATCAGCATGGAAGCACGTCCTCAGGAATGGTGGCCGAAGCATGAAGGGGCATACAAATGTTCAGCATATCTGGCACGTAAATACGTTGCCATACCGGCTATAAAAATCCCATGTGAACGCCTGTTCTCACTTTCAGGTTATAGTTTAAATAAGAAGCAGGCAGCATTATCTTCTGCAAATGTAAACAAATATGTTTATCTTAGCGATTGGCTGAATGAGAAGTAGGATTGAGTGGACTTGTAGGCTCTAAAGTTTTGCATTGTTTTGTTTGAGTGCAGTTATGTAACCAATAAAATAAAAAAATTTACCTTTGTAAGTTGCATTTTCACAATAAAGAGATTGCACGACAGTACTTGTATGAGGTGAACTGATAATAAAAGAAACAGTATTTTTCATTTTTTACAGTGCAAATATTTGTAAGCAAATATGATAATATAAAGTGAACACTGTGCACTTTGTATTGTGTTGTAATTGAAATCAATATATTTGAAAATGTAGAAAAACATCCAAAATATTTAATAAGTTTCAATTGGTATTCTGTTGTTTAACAATGCAATTAAAACTGTGATTAATCGTGATTAATTTGAGTTAATCATGTGAGTTAACTGTGATTAATCGACAGCCCTAATTATAATACAAATATCAACATTAGAATTCAGAAGAGCAGGCTTAACTACACTAATTTCCCCCAAAGGATTTATATTACTATTTTAAGTGTTTATAGAACAGTACTTGCATCTGGAAACCATTACAGAAAAATCAAAATATGACCGATGTTAACTGCAGGGTACCAGGGAGAGCATTTATCTTGATCCTAAGTCATTTTAGAACATTTTAGATGAAAGAAGCTGACTTCAATCTGGACCTCAGCTATGCAAAATGCTTATTTTCAGAGTTGACAAAGCATGGGTTGTTTTTATTCTTAATTCAGAACAGTTCTGAAATGTTCCAAGTCTGTGCAGATAAATCCATGTACTCTTTGCTTCCTCACAGTATGTGTTCCACAGTACTTAAAAATAAAATAAATCACAGACATTAAAGTCACTGGTTTGACCGCCTGAGAATTGTAATAGAAGGCATCATGATGTATTGAATGCTCATAGGACAGTGAGGCACATTTTAGAAGGGACAGTTTTCAACTACTTCTTCTCTGACACTGCCCAGTTACATGCACATTCAAATCACTTGTCAAAACCTGTCAATTGCTCTACAGAAATGCCCTTGGTCATTTACTGAAATCCAGTCCATTGGGTTACATGTCCCTGGAGGAAAATGAGAGAGTTAAGTTTGCTAAGCTGTGATATCCCCTTAATTTTTTTCCCCTCATGGGAAATGTTCTGTCACAGGACTGTCATCACAGATGTGCAGTTTGAAATTTTCCAGAGGATTAAATATTAATGCTCTTTCAAAAGAGTTGTGAAATTTGTCACTTTAAAAAAAATGGAAAATGGAACTATACTACCATTAACTGCTGGAGATGGGATTTCTCTGTACTGAGAACTAATGCAGAATACACTCAATGCAAACACACTAATCATCTCCTCAGGATAACAGCTGCAACACATTTCAGTTCAATCATTTTGCCACGATATATAGCCACATGTCCATTGTAATGATCTTGGGGTTCATTAAATAATGTGACAAATCTCCTACCTTGGCTCAGTGGGTCCCGCGCTTCCAAGCAGATTACACTAGCCTCAGAGGCTCACTGTGATCTTCCACGTAGCCCTTCTCTCTCTCTCTCGAGGCAAGGGTCACAGCCTACTGAGCCATTTTCATCAAGCCAGGAAGGGAAGTAGGAAGAAGCTACCCTCCATTGCACAGTCTGTTTTCTCAGTCTCTGTGATTAATTGGGGAGAGAGGGGAGGAGCCCGGGCACACCATCTACTCCGGGCTCCAGCCCAGGGACCCTAATAGTAGCAGCTATTGGGAGCTGACTTTTGGAAACAGGACAAGTACAATTCCCTGGGTCACTTCCCCCACTTCCCTAATATCTACTTCACCCTTACCTCAGGGCCTCGTTCCTTGTGCCTGATAGGGTTTGTACTGCCCAGTTTCTCCAGCAGCGTGGCTTCGTCCTACAGCTCCTGACACATGTCCCCCAAATGACTAACTGGGAGGCTTTTAACTAGCTATAGCCAGCCCTTGATTGGCTTCAGGTGTCCCAGTCAACCTAGCTGTCTCCACTGCTTTCTAGAAGGATCTTAATTGACCCCAGGTGTCTTAATTGACCGGAACAACTGCCATTTGGTTACCATGGTAACAGGTATTTGTTTAGCCTGGGGCTAATATACCTGTTTCTCACTACTTTCCTAGAGCCATCTGGCCTTGCCCCGTCACAACAACAAACCAGTGAATAAGAAAGGAATAAACTTTAACAAAACAAATCGGAGAGCTTCTGTAGTGAGCTGCTGCACACAGCCACGCAGTGTTCCCAACTCTGCCTCTAGTGGGGCACATCTCCAAATTCCCAAACTCACAACACTGTCCCTTATGAGGAAGCATCTCCAAATCACAGACTTTCATAAACATCTCTGCATCCATCAGCCCATTGACAGCTGACCCAAGAGCCATCTCAATCATGTCACTTAACAAGATTGTGAAGGCCAGTTGTTTACTTAGCTATAACATTTTCAATGGATGGAAGTTATTTCATTGTCACTGATAAACTGCTTTGATATTTGCAGAGTAAATCTCAACCACCATTGGGAATTCAAGAGGGAAAAGATAAAATGGATTTTTTTGGCCTGAAATATTAGATATAATCAATTACTCTTCTGCTCACAACTAGCAGAAGGGTTTGATCCTCCAAACACTTACTCACATGAGTAGCCATACTGGAGTCAAAGGATACATCTACACAGTTAAGGAGTGAGCCTCCTAACCTAGGTCAAAGACTCAAGCTAGTGAGCGTCATACCAGAGCTGTAACAATAGTTGTTTAGACAGCACTTTGAAGCTGTGGTTTGGCCTGGAGTGCTGGCTCTGAAGCCTAGAGGCCAGGCACATGAGCCTGCATCTAGAACTTTTCTGCAGTGTTGGTAGAACTAGAATATGGAGGAGCTGGATTGCCAATCACCTACCCACTACTTACACCACCACACCAGTATATAAAGTGAGGGGATACGCCAGTGTTTTCTCATTACTACTATTTATTAGAGTTGTCTGGAGTATGACAGTTCCATTTTGTGGCAACTTGAGGTTTCACAGTTTGTTTTCATTCAACTATGAAATGAAAACAAAACCTTTGGAATGTTTTTCTGAAACAGATTTGTGTGTCAAAATGGTGGTTTTCAGATTGAAAAATTGACCTTTTCAATTTGGTTTGGTCTCTCTCCTCCTTTGGTCAGAAGAGACCAGAAAACCCTGGGCCTCAAAACCATTCCCAACTAAAACTTTGTCAAAACTAATAGTTCTCTTCCCCCCCCGCCCCCGTTTTTTTTCAACTGCCAGCAGTAAGAGGTAGAAGTATGGGATAACCACCAATCCTCTCTAGGTTGCATATATTTACTTGCTATTTGTGCAGAAATGCAACCATATGTGCCCAACAGTAATGGACACTATGCAATATGAGCAGTAATTTAAATTGTTTTTACTTGCTATAGCAGATAGCACATTCATTATTTCACCTGTTAAATGATAAAAATGCTCCTTTAACCATTTCTACTATTTTTTGGTGCAAACAAATATGCAGTGAATTGATAGCAGGTCTCTTGGCAGAAATGTGTTTAAAGTTGTGTCGGAAGAAGGTGCATAGCCTAAATCTTTGTCTACACTGCTACAGTATGTTGACCTACCCTATGCAACTCCATCTATGTGATTTACGTAGCTGGAGTCGACATACCTTAGGGTCTACACGGGAGAAAATCTCCTGTCGACTTACCTTATTCTTCTCGTCGAGGGTAGAGTACAGGGATCGACTGGAGAGTGATCTGCAATCGATTTGGTGGGTCTTTACTAGACCTGCTAAATCAAATGCTGGTGGATCGATCTCAGAGTGTCAGTCCCTGCTGTAGTGTAGACCTCCTGGCAGCAGAATTACCAAATAACCAAACAAACATAATGGAAAGGGCTTCAGTCTCCAAGCATATCCACATTAGGGGCTAAATGGAGAGGACACACACTGGTAAACTGACATAATTATATATATATATATGTATAAATTAATGTGAGTAGGCTTGGTCCTGCTCCCACTGAAATCAAGTCAATGGGAATTCTGCAATGGACTTCAGGAGGAGCAGGTTTGGTCCCTGGAAGTGCAAGAGGGATGGGGGTGGGGCAGGGAGGGTCGGTGAGGAGGAGAGGGTAATAATTGGAAAAGTATCCAGCAGGAGCATGTAGGATAAAGCAGGGAGGTTTCCTTCATTTTACACCCTCTAGTTGATAGAGATTGTAGCAGGAAAACGAATCTAGGTACCTAAATTGTCATGAGTTATGATTCTTGGTAATTCTCGCAGAGCCCCAGCTTCTGAAGGCATATAATTATATGACAGGTTTCAGAGTAACAGCCGTGTTAGTCTGTATTCGCAAAAAGAAAAGGAGTACTTGTGGTTAGTCTCTAAGGTGCCACAAGTACTCCTTTTCTTTTTATAATTATATGAGAATCTCAGTTTCTATTTAAAATAAATAAATAAAAATAAAAATCTAAGACTCATGTCTGCAGAAAAAGCTTGAGAATGTGACCTCTAATAGCTACAACAGAGAAGAAAAAGAATGCCAAGATCTAAAAAACCCAAAAAAACCAAAATAAAAAACACCCTCATGATTTTAAAGCCAAGAACATGGGATTTTGATGCTTGATTTGGGAATGCTTGGGGGGGGTGGCAATTCTAACTACCAAAGTGTCTTCTGCAGGACCTGAGCATCACAACCCTTAAACCCTTCCACTGTATAAATTACACCCACTTGCACTATAGATTCATACAGTTTAAGACCAGCTACCCCTGTATTGAGCCCAGTAACTTGTGTTTGAAGTCATGCCAACAATCATTTATCTAGCCCCCTAAAACTGGCCCTAACTCTCTGAAGACTATGCTAAGTGATTCATTTGATCCACCAATATTCTGACCTCCTATAAGATTTGGAGATCTCCAGGCATTCATATTATCTACACTTATGATGCTGAATTTCTCAAAGATGGTGGTTTGGCCTAATTTGGCCTAGCACATATATATTCTTGTCCAACCATCTGAAAATAGGCAGATCTGATGGCAATTTAATAAGCATACATTACAATTGGCAGGAATAATTTATGCCCTTGAGCCTCTGTCAGATCTTTCAGCTAAATTAGACATCTAAAGGCAAAAATCTAATTCTCAGGAATGTCAAGTAGATTAGTAATGCACCCAAGAGGATTTGGGGGTCTAGAAACAAAGGGATTATACCGATCTACCATCGTAGTTTTGTCATTAGTGACAGATACAATAATATTCTTCACTTCACAGTTTGTTTCATAACAGCCATGTGGAATGGAGTGTGGCAATGGCTCAGACTTCTGCAGCATGGGAGAAATGCTCTAGAGCAGTGGTTCTCAACGTTTTTGGGCTCAGGACCCATTTGTAAATGTTTTTGGCCTGTTGTGTCCCAGTAAATAGCCTGGGGATGGAGAACCTGGGGTGGTTTCAGTCGGATTCTGCGCCCTGGGAGGGTTGGATCCTGCCCGGCACTCACCGAACAGCGGCGGCTCCTGTGCTGTGGGGCTGGCTGGGCTGGGCTCTCTGCTCCAGGCATTGCCACCTCCGGGGTTGTAGCACCATTCAGGTTTGACTTGCTGCCCTGACTGGACAAAATTTGAGAGAGTGGAGTTGTGACCTGGCTCATGAGGTTGCAGTGCCACACACTCAGATTTGGCCTACCTGGGCTCCTGTCATCATGAAAGCTGAGTGAAACCTGAATGGTGCTGGGACCCCAGAGGTTGCAGTGCCTGTAACAGAGAGTGGAGCCCAGCCAGCCCTGTGGGACAGGAGCTGCCATGTGACCCTTGGACACATTCTGGTGACCCAATTTTGGGTCCTGACCCACAGGTTGAGAAAGTCTGCTATAGAGTATTTCATGGCATGTGGCCTGTCCTTTAGAATTAGAATAAGGTATTAATTGCATACCTTATGCTATGTGATGGGTTGGACCCCCCTGTCTGGGATGCCACCTGATGTACTGGGGTTTAATTGAGCCTCTCCTGCTCCACCAGCCTGGATTCCCTCTCCCTGTTTTGCTGAATTAGGCTCTCCGGCCTCTTGCAGCACACACACACATCTGCACAAGCTGGCAACTGACAAGAATGACCCTCATTTGTGTGACTTCACTGCAGACACAGACTGAAATTAGGTAATTCCACTCACAGATTGGACACCCTCCCAACTTGGGTTCAACCCTCTCCCCTCAGTTCAGTTCTTACTTCCAGGTGTTTTTCTGGGTCTCTTTTGGTGGTGAGGCAGAGGAGAACCACAATGATGTCACTCCCCGACCTTATATAGCTTTTGGGTATGGCAGGAACCCTTTGTCTTCCAGGGGAAGAAACACTGTCATTCCAAGGGGTGGGGGCCCAGGGCCAGGTGACCCAGACCCATGTCTCTGCAGGGCTGTGGCAGCCATTACTCCTAGGCTGTCTGGAGTGTCCACAGGAAGACTAAGCCCTTTCACAGTCCATTGTATTTGCAAAGGGCCATCAGCCCGGTCTGGCTTTTCATTGTTGTACCTGAAGGACTAAATTGTAGGTGACACCCAAAGTAGCACATTTGAAATACAGACACATGGCCAATATTTCTAACTTTAGATACAGAAATGATACAGGCATACAAACTGGATAATCACATTCAGTAAATCATATCTTACATGAGCCATCCTGCATGAAGTATCTCAGTTATGTCATATCCATATCATAAGCCTATTTTCATAAGGAATATGGAGTAACTTTCGCTTTTAGCCTGTTGCAATGAAACCTATAGGCCAGCATGCCATAAGCAGAAAGGGGCTGTCATAGTTTTCTCCCTCAGACAATGAGGCCGAAAACAGACAATGAGTTCCAAAATTCCACCACAGCAATGCAGGTCCCCCCCCAGCTTCAGTGCTTAATTTGTAATGAAAGAGGTGCTGGAGCTCAAGCAATATTTTTACTTTCATAACTGACCCGGCAAGCCCAGAGGTGCTGGGCCTCAGGCCTGCCAAGCTCTGACACAAATTGAGCCCTGCCCAGTTTGCGATGAACATAAAGCTGGGGTCTCTGAGTTGCTGGGACTGCAAATCAAACATTTGTATTGCGGCAGTCCTTCGCCGCCCTAGCCAAGGATCAAGGCAACCCAACAGGTTAAGCACAACAAGAAGATGGTCCCTTCCCAAAAGAGCTTAAAATCTCCTGTCTAGTGAGAAAGACACTTGCAGGCACCTTACCAAAGCGTGTCCACTACAAGAGCTGTCCTGAGTGACTTCTTAGAGCGGTCAGAGGATCAGAAATTGTATAGCTCTTCAGCTGGTGTAACTCAGTGTAGCACCATGGATATCAATAAAGCTCTACCAATTTACACTCTGTCCCATGGCACATATTGTATGTACAAGGCCATAGAATATGTGGAGGATGCATTTTACACAGCATGAATCACTGAAGACTATTTAAGAGGTTTTTTGCAGTACAACAGAAAAAGCTTAGTTGCAAGGCTAAACAGAGAGATGACACAGTGCATCCCATTCTCTCTGGGATTCTCAGCATCTGGAAGAGGAGGTCCAGTATGCACCACAACACATAGCTGTGTTGGTAACATTTGTCAGCAAGGTAGGCTCTAAAACACACTTTGTATACACACAACATGGTTAATATTCTGTGGTCCTTGCTGGCAGCCTAATTTGGCATGTAGTCGTCTTCCAGAATCCAGGGTGTTATTTTGTGTGAGGAGAGAACTCCCGAAACAAATCTGTGTAACTGGACTGACTGGTACTTTCCCCCAGCTCTGTTGTTGGGCATCCCGCAATGCATTGCCTCATATGTTACTATCCTCTGGGCATCTATGCTCTGCTCAAGCACTGGCCTGATTCTCCCAGAATACACAGCTGTAGACACAACGAGGCAGCGAGGAGGCACAAACTGTCTGTGGTTTGGAAATAGCAGCTAAATGAATCCAACTTAATTCTGTTTACTGTAACAGGGTGAGATGGGACCATCACAACCTGGTTACAAAAATGATTGTTTATAGTGAAAACAAGCCCAAAGACAGGAAGATTAAGGAAATATTTTCACAAGGCCTGCTTCATCTCCTCACACCCTGTTTCCTTCTCTGAACATGGGTTCTCAACCTGAGGGTCACAGACAGGATTCAGAGGGTTGTGACTTCCCTCCCTTTTTATTATTAGTATTACCATAGCACCTAGTATCCCACTGGGCTAGGCACTACACAATCAAACAAGACAGTCCCTGGCCCAAGGAGCTTACAATCTAAATATCAGACAAGAGAGATAGATACAGACAGATGGGGGAGCACAAGCAGCAAACGAGACAATGTTTGTCAGCATGATTGGTCTCAGCACACCAGTAGCCTAACCCAGTGGTTCTCAACCTTTCCAGGCTACTGTACCCCTTTCAGGAGTCTGATTTGTCTTGGGTACCCCAAACTTTCACCTCACTTAAAAAATGACTTGCTTATTTAAAAAAATAAATCAGACAAAAATACAAAAGTGTGTCAGCACATTACTGGAAAAATTGCTTACTTTCTCATTTTGTCTGTCTGAAATTTGAGTTTGGACTGACTTCGCTACTGCTTTTTGTATAGCCTGTTGTAAAACTAAGCGAATATCCAGATGAGCTGATGTACCCCCTGGAAGACCTCTGCATACCCCGAGGGGTAGGCGTTCCCCTGGTTGAGAACCACTGGCCTTACCATTGTCAGGTTTTTTGTAGGCAACATGCCAAAGGAGGGTTTTGAAGGGTGTCCCAATTTGTTTTTTTGGTCTGCAATATTGGGGGTGGGGGGAATCAAAGAATCCACTGCTCTAATATGTGGGTGGAAATGTTTACACTAAAGCTGGTTTTAAGTTACCTCACCTCCATATATGCTTTCCTTGCTGCTGTTTTCAGAGAGAATGATGGCACTTGATAGGACTCCAGCAGGAACCAATAATCACGAAGGTCTTTAATCCTAGGAGTGTGCAACCCTTTATTCCAAACTGCTTCCACAATAGATTCAGGACCAAAATAATGAGTGACTTGTTCTCCCCTCCTGAATTTCAGGCAGCTTGCTGAGCCTTTACCCTTTCATTGCAGTTTTAAACACTGGCTTTTGAGATCTGAGAAAATGATATAGAATGAATGACTGGAAAAGTTTCCAAGCACAGCAGCCTTCACTCACTCCAAGAGATGACCAGATGCCACCAGGACTGCAGTGTGTTGCAATACAGGCTGTATAAGTCAGGGACTATATTGCTGTGCTTAGATGTGATCGCAAAAGCCACAAGAAGAATGAGATTTGGAGGCAATTATATTGTATTCTGAAGCCTTTTCTATGCTGGGAATTTATCCTGAATCCAGCAATCTGGAACCAATGGCTGGCCTCCCATCTAGCAGCGCTGGTGCAAGGAGAGCGAGGATTTTCTTCAGCAGCTTTCATTTGCTTGTGGAATTGTGCACAACACCTGGAGCTTGAGGCAAGCCAGCTACAGCTGCTTTACCCTTTGCAGTCCCACTACTCACTCATGAGGATTTGCTGGCCTCTGTAGGGCTCCTGCTAGAGGGGATGTGTGCGCAGGAGTGTCTGGGTATACCACATGTCCTCTTGGTGGGACCGCCATTCCGGGACCTTATACCCCAGCTCATCCTGGGAAAAGCCAGCATAAAAAGGCCAGAATCTAGCCTTGAAAGCATTATGGGCCCTGTATAGCCAGCTCAACATGAACAAATCAAGGGTCAGGATTTACTACAGATCCACTACCCTGATTATGTAGCTTGAGCCACCAAAACCTTGCACTTAGAGGTGTAAGACAGAAGCTGCCCCTAAGAAGCAAATAGACTGGAAAGACTTTTAGGGGCATTGACGAATAACCTGGGGAAAAACTTCCCCTTTTACAAAACATGCCTAAACAGTACAGCAGTAATGCCTCCAAAGAATTATTTGCAGCATCTGAAGAGAATATTGGTTTTGAGATTAGTATGGCTAGTTAGTCCCCCGACCTCGCAGGCATGAGTAACAGAAGGAATCTGCCCTGAAATGTATTGTGAAAGTGTACAAAAGAGGCTATGCAAAAATAAATGGTAGCAGATTTTTTTTTACTATACGTTCTACCTACACCCAAAATCAATATTTATATTGGGCTGGTAAACTTGGACCCTTAAATAAGTTGAAGGAAAAAATTAGTAATCTCTGTGTAACAGAGGTTCACTCACCACTGGGGCACTCACTTGTGGCTGTGTCTGGGGATTAGCGCTGCCCAGTCTAATACCCCTTTCTCTCAGCCACTCACGCTGTGGCCTGGCTTGCTCGCTAAGAGTCACAGTGCTTCCTCTTCGGGGTTCAGCCCTCCAGACAGGTCACTATATAGTTTTCCCCTTCCAGGATAAAGCAAACCCAGACCAGCTGTGCAGGTGCCATTCCACTTACCCTGAGGGAATGAATTTTCCCTACAGGGTGGTGGGGAAGACAGCCTACAAGGGCAGAGCAGGAAGAAGCCCAAGGAACAAATAACAAGGATTGAGGAAACCTTAGCTGCTGATTGTAGGTTTTCCAGACTGAAACCCAGAGTAGTAGGTGGGCCTGGGTTCTCCTGCCAGCCACTTGGTAAGGCTCCCAGGGCTTCTGCTCTCCACCCCCAGGTTTCCTTCTTTTCTCCTCACTAGGCCCAAAAAGTGACTGCAGACCCCCCCCCCCACATAACAGCCCCCTTCTACTCTCACTTCCTGGCTTTATACAAGCCCTGCCTCCTCTTGCCCAGATGGATTCCATAGTCAATGGCTATATTGAACATCAGGGCTCTCTCCCTCCACCCCCATGCAGTCAACCAGGTTAATTAGCCCCTTCTGAGCCACCTTTACTCCTTCCAGGGTGGTGTGGGGGTGAACATCCCATCTGATACAAGCTGTATCAGAGCTAATGTGAGGAACCCTGGGTAATTACCCACAGGCCTAGCCCGCACTGCTCCAGTGTCACTGTGCCAGGACCCACACTAGCTAGAATAAAGCTAGCTCAGGAATGTCTACTCAAGCTTCACTCACACCCAGTGACTGCAGTCTAGACCTGGCTTCATGCTGAACAGAAGAGAGGGTCCTGTGGTTAAAGCACTGGACTGAAGAGCTTTGGGTTCAGTACCCAGCTCTGCCATCCATTTCCTGTGTGACTTTGGGCAAGCCATTTAATTTCTCTGTACCTCAGTCCCCTAGCTGTAAGGTGGGGATAAAAACCTATTTGCCTATTTAGACTGTAATCTTTGGACTGTCTCTTACTATGTCTTTGTACAGTGCCTAGCGCAATCAGGCCTTGATCTTGGGTGGGGCCTCCAGGGCAGGGATCTCAAACTCAAATCACCATGAGGCCCACATGAGGACTAGTACGTTGGCCCAAGGGCCGCATCACTGAAACCTTCCATGATGCCCTGCCCCGCCTCTTCCCACCCCTTCCCTGCCCCCATTCCAACCCCTTCCCCAAGTCCCTGCCCCAACTCTTCCCTCTCCCTGCCCCTATTCCAACCCCTTCCCCAAATCCCCACCCCAGCCCCACCTCTTCCCCTGAGCGCACCGCGTCTCCGCTCCTCCCCACTCCCTCCTGGAAAATCTTAAGTGCTGCCAAACAGCTGTTTGGCGGTGGGAAAGCGCTGGAAGGTAGGCAGAGGAGTGGGGACGTGGCATGAAGCGGGAGGGGAGCTTGGCAGGCCGCAGGAAAGAATTCCACGGGCCGTATGCGGGCTGCGTGTTTGAGACCCCTGCTCTAGGGGCTAGTCTAGTGTCAGTGACCATGCTGAATTTGAAACAAGTGATCTCTGTACAAAAGAAATACACGTTGTAGAAATGTTATCAATGTTGTAAAGGAGTGACAGGAGACAGAGGCATTCTGCTCAGTTGCCTAGACCCAGCCTATGTCATGTTTTAGAGCTCTGCTTTTCAGAAAATACAAGCCTCCAAACCAGCAGCTCTGAGAAATGTTCACCTTCTGACACAACAGCAATACATACTGTGCTAAACCAGCTGGGTATTTCAACTGTAGCTCCAAGGTAGTCAGAGAAACCTGGTAAATCGCAAGTCATTGTAGGTGGAGAACAAGCTACTTCTAAAGCAATTTCATGTATAAACTGAACTAAACTTCTAGTGGAGTTTTTCCCACATGCTTTAGGATGAAGGATGCACACTTACAAATCAGTTTAAATAGCAACAGAGAATAAAGTAGTCTGATTATCCAAAGAACGAGTATGCTGCAGCCAATGGTCTCTGCACCTCGTCCTGCCAGTGGACATTTTTTGAGGGAATCACCTTTGCTAGTAAGAGTAATTTAATCTCCATGCCTATTGCACTGGCTTCTGATGAACCTGCCACAACAGTGGCAGCTAGTGCCAATGAAATGAAGAGCTTTTAAAAACGAAAGTGGCCCAGGAGACGGTTTGAAACCTGTCCTCGGTAAGCAACATTTAGCAGAGTCTCCTAATGGCATCTAAAATAGGTCCTAGTTATTTACATGTGTGTTGGATGTAAATACAAGTATATTTTAACAGCGAGTTTGTCAGAGTCAAAACAGCACACATTTGCTGTAATACCTAGTGTCACTAAATAATGGACAGAATAAGCAGAAAATATGTAAGTGTACTAACACCTGAGGGCTAGATTCTGATACAATTACATGTTGAATGCACTTTAGTCCAACTAATCCCACTGACATCAATGGGACCAACTGGAGCGTAAGATTCAACCCAATATGAGGGAGGGTCTCAGAATAAAGGCTCTTAACCCTGGCCCTGCACTGGGATCAGTGTGAGCCCACGCAGATCCCTGTTGATGTCAGTGGTGCTCCATAGGTGTGCATGGCTGTCCAACATCATGCTGCATTCAAACACAGGATTGGGGCCTGAGTAATGTTTTCATAGTAAGTCAGCAAAAAAAAGAAATTCAGTTATTTTGATACCCAAAAGTTATTAAACGCCCTGACTTGCCAACAGAATGATGGGCTGGGAATTTCTGAGACTTCAGTTCTTTGATTTTTTAAACTAAGAAAATAGACCGAACATTGCTGTTCGTAAAATGACTCTAGTACAAAGTGTGACACAGCTCTAAACTGGATTTCCCTGTGGGGAGGGAGGGAGAAGCAATTTTATTGTTATCAAGGAGATACCTGGATGTTTTCTTCCAAGTTCCGGGACTCTGTAATATTAAAAAAAAAAAAAGGAACATCGGCAAGAGCCATGAATCAGAGTTAAATATAACACCAATTAGTGAGTGGCGGTCCAAGCCACTGGGTTACTGTCCATGCTGGCAGAAAGGGGTACAACTCCATTGACATCAGTGGCATTGTACCCACTTACACCAGTGGTGAATTTAGCCCAAAGTGAATACCTGGAATAAATAGCCACACAGGTCTAGAAACAGTCATGGCTCTCATTTATTAACTACTGTCAAAGCAAACTAATGAAGAAAATAAAGGAGGACAGTTACTTGCCCAGCTGTAAATGGAATCTGAAAGTCAATGCTAACCCATGGAGATACTGGACACATACACAAAATTAAAGCGATCACCATATTTGGAATTAGGAAAGGCGTTTCCCTCCAGTTCCTATTGACGGTCCCACCTTCCTCTGGAGTTCTGAGTGGCAGATCTACAAGGTGGCTAACTTTCTGATAGTTCACAGGTCTGGCGGTGGTACCTGATTCTTCCTCATCTTCAGAAATGACCTTGCAAAGGTGAGGCTATTATAAAATATTAGCAGATCGCAGTGATTTGAGATGTTAAAGCTTGTCTGATTCACTACAGAGAAGCCAAGGCACAAAAATGTCCAGGGACAGGTTAGGAATTCATCTATACTCCCTCCCACAGATAGTTTTCTACAGCAGCATCCAAATGACGCATGAAGGTATGAAGAGAAATTCTCTTGCCACCCAGTTCATATGAAAGTGTTAAGTTCCCCCATTTTATCACCCACCAAAGAGCGTAAGAAAGGAGACCTTGAACACAGCAAGGTTACAAACGCAAGAAATATACTTCACCTTGTGGTAGAAAGAAATCACCAGCCGTGCAACACCAGCTCTTTAACTACTTGTGCACATCATACTCAGCAACAGAGAACCGAGTTCACTACACTGATAGAGGTAAAGGCTTCTCACAACACTACGTACCCAAAATAGGTTCATCAACTTGACTAAGATAGCCAAAGACTTGGGCCTCTTATCCCACACGGAATTCCACGTTGGCCTTCTGGCATTATTTCTCTTGGTTTATAAACTGGTCACAAGACACCTTTCAAGCAATTATTTCCTTGAGTCTCCCTGCAACCGAGTCTGTTTTTCTCTGTACAATTTAAGGCGCAAAACAATTCAGAGGAGAATTATTTGGCTGCCACATTTGGGCTCAGCAGCCTGCTTTGTGAGAAAGGCATGGGACCCAACAGCCCCCTTTGTAAAACCTGGGGGAAATCAAACTATGCCTGAACCTGCATGGCAGGGGGGTCCCACTTGGAGCTCAGCCACCTGCACTCCTTTCAGCCTCTCCAGGGCATTGGCAACATAGCCCAGATGTGCCATGACACATCTGCCCTTTGCAAGCCATATTGGTTGTTGCAGAGCACGGAAGAGGACGTCACGCTGCTTTAAGCAGCATTGACGAATATTCCCTTCTTTCATACAAATTTGGCTGGTATAGGGAGAATGGCCATGCCAATTAGAGTGATTCTTCTGTGGCTCCACCACTTTGTTTCTTTGAGATGTCCATCCTCCTGCCCCATTTCCACAGAGAGGTTCTGGGAAGGTGGTGGGGGGCGGAGAAGGGAGAAGAGCTGGCTATGCAAAGGGGAGGGAGGTTGTAGGAAAAAACCCATTCATTGTATTGAAGGATCCAGGGGTCTTGAACTCAGGTCTATCAGTCTGCAGGCAACCTTTGCCTCCCAGCCACCATCCAGTAGCATACTAGTAGCTACTGGGTGAAGTGGTTAATGGAACCCTAGGCCACCCTGAGGCCCTGCCCATAGTTCTCCTGCCTGGGGGGGGGGCACCAAGCCCCATCGACTGGGCTGGCTGGGATATTCAGGGAGGCATTTGTGTAATTGGGTGAGTTTCTGGTTGGCTTTTCCATCAGATCCTGCCTTCTCAACTAATTCCTGATCCCTGCTTCCATGACTTGCACCTGGTTCCTGCTTTCCTGTCTGGTTCTTAATCCCTGCCCCTTACCTCTGACTCCAACCCCTGGCTCAGCTCCTGACTCTGACCACTAGGTCTGACCACCCAGTCCCAATAGTATCTGTTCTATTCCACATGTCCCCCACAGCCAGTTTCCACAGATTTCTGTATGTTTCTTCCCTGCCATGCCACACAGAAGAATGGCTGTAGGGAGCTCTAATAGGATTGCCATTGGTAGGGGAATATATCTAACAACCAGGGGGAGGAAGAATTTCAAGGACAAATGCCCCCCTTAAAGACAGAGGGGGCATTTTGGGCCATGGTGCAGAGTATTAGAAGAAAAGCAGGACTTTGTATTTTTTCCAAACAGTAAATGAAGCTTTTCCTATCTGTAAATGTCTCTTCCTAGAAAGAACAGGTCTGGCCCTTCCCCACAAGACAGGGAAGCAGGCTTGAGTAGTCAACAGCACTGGGCTCAAAAGAAGCATCCCATTGATGTCACATGCTCTTATACAAATCATTGACGGCCTCTGAGACCATACAGTAGTTTATAGCCAGGCCTCCTGGAAGAGGAGAGCCTTCTTAGCCTGGGTGCTCTGTCTGTAGCTCTGATCTATGGCAATGGACCTAACAGGCTATGGCTTGATGACAGAGATACTTCTCACCACAACTTGATGGCCATCTTGACTCCCTGAGCCAGAGAGAGCTGTTGCAGGGATGGGAAAGGAAATAGGATTCCTCTCTGCTCCCCTCAAGTGGCCATGATCCACTAAGTCCAGTCCAGACAGGCCTAGTGGTTCTATGTCTCAAACATCTACCTTGTCCCAGGGAGAACATTGAGACTCCTCCACAGCCCCGTGAAAGTTTACCAATACAAAGTGAATAGGTACAGAGGTATACAGATAGTTCATAATAATATCACAGAGACTTCGCACATTCACCAAACCTTCCTTGCCACTCTTGAAAAATCTCAAAAAAGTAAAACCACATTTGATAAAGGAAAGGCATATTGAAAATATGGGTTAAGTTTCTATTAATTCATTGAGTTCCATATCAGCATTTCAATTATTTTGCTCAGGATTCATGTCAGACTAGCTGGTCTATAGTTACCCTGATCAACCCACATGCCCTTTTTGAAGATTGGCACAAGATTAGCACTCTTCCTGCCTTCTGTAATTTCCATGGAATTCCAAGATTTATTAAAATCTATCAATGGGCTAGAGATCGTCTTATCCAGCTCTTTCAGAACTCTTGGGAGCAAGTTATCACCCTGCTTCTTTCCAAATACAGAATGGAAATATTGAACATTTCTCCCTTTTCGGCATCATCAGTACAATTTTATCATCTACAGCTAGTAATGGGTTTATATTATTGCTAGGATTTCTTTTGTTCCTAACTGTAACAGGGTCAGCACGTACCTCTCACGAGCACCCCTCCTGGCTGCTGGTTTCTTCAGGGGTCTTCAGTGACTCAGCCTTCTGGCCAAGTCACATACACTGTAGCTGGAACAGAACAAAAACTTCTTCCAGGGTATATAGTCTTTACCTTCCACCAAGGCTTCCTCCCAGGAGACACTGCCCTCTGTCCAACAGGGCCCATCACAGTACCCTTGCTTGGCCTGGCTAGGTTCTGAGGTCAGTCCTTGCTAGATTCCCACATCCAGGCAGGAGATCCTTCTTAGCTCCCCCAGTCTTCAGCAGCCCTCCCTGGGCTCAGTCCTGCCCACACTGAGTGATCCATGGTCCAGCTGCTCTTCCAGCTAGCCAGGAATCCACTCCTCTCTCTTCCAGCTTCAGGCAGCAACTGACTATTCTGCCTCTGCTGCTTATTTTTATATGGCCTTTCCGGCCCCTGACTGGCCACACCATCAGCCCCTCTGGTTGGCTGCTTCCCCTGCCGCTACTCTAGGCTGCTTGGAGGACTTCTCATCTGCTCCTCTGGGGTGGGGTGAAACAGGGCCATGAGGCCTCCAGGAGGGGACCTCTGGAACTAGTCCACCCCATCACACTAATATACTTTGACTCCTTATTGTCACTGGCCCGCCCAGCTATGGATTTTTTTACTCTGATGTCTTTAGAGTCCCTTATCAATTTTCTACACTCTATAACTTCTAGTTTTATAGTGATTGCTATTTCCCTTTTTTCTATTTGTTTGATATTGCTTCTTTATTTTACTTGCTGCTTGCACTTCAACTCTGAACTAGCAGGTGCTTTAGTTAAGGCTAATTTTTTTTTTTGATTGGGGACTAGTGATTTATTTTGGCCATCTAACAAACATGTCGTAAAGCGCTCTCACTATTTAATCCTATATTGCTGTATAAATTTCTCCTCTCAATTTTGCCCATAATTTCTCACTTTTAGGAAATCAGGTCATGATCAGAGCTGCAGCCACAACCACCAACTCCTAGTCCAATGATTAATACAGCTTTATCTGTCTATAATAATAACCCAAAACAGAGTTACCTCATGTTGAGTGCAAGCCTTTTTGTTAGAAAAATCATCTATAAGGCTAGTGATGTTTTGACACTGGCAGCATGTGACTTCCAATGTATAGTTCCCAAACTGAAGACTCCAACACTACAATTTCTCTATCCACATTTTAAAGACAAGTGCTTAATGAGTAATTCAGCTTCTTCTCTGAATCATAGAATATCAGGGTTGGAAGGGACCTCAGGAGGTCATCTAGTCCAACCCCCTGCTCAAAGCAGGACCAACCCCAACTAAATCATCCCAGCCAGGGCTTTGTCAAGCCTGACCTTAAAAATATCTAAGGAAGGAGATTCCACCACCTCCCTAGGTAACGCATTCCAGTGTTTCACCACCCTCCTAGTGAAAAAGTTTTTTCCTAATATCCAACCTAAACCTCCGCCACTGCAACTTGAGACCATTACTCCTCGTTCTGTCATCAGCTACCACTGAGAACAGTCTAGATCCATCCTCTTTGGAACCCCCCTTTCAGGAAGTTGAAAGCAGCTATCAAATCCCCCCTCATTCTTCTCTTCCACAGGCGAAACAATCCCAGTTCCCTCAGCCTCTCCTCATAAGTCATGTGTTCCAGTCCCCTAATCATTTTTGTTGCCCTCCACTGGACGTTTTCCAATTTTTCCACATCCTTCTTGTAGTGTGGGGCCCAAAACTGGACACAGTACTCCAGATGAGGCCTCACCAATGTCGAATAGAGGGGACCGATCACGGTTTGATTATCTCCAACAGATCCATACCTATACTACCTCCTGAGCTTTGGAGCCACATGCATTCAGGTTCCTGTGAGTCTCAAGTTCTCAATCACTCTAAAAAGGCAACGATGTCTTTGATATAGAATGCTGCCCACTACCTCTCTTACCCATTCAGTCCTTCCTTAACAGGTTATACCTGAACATTCCAATCTTGTGAATCACCCACAAGGTTTCAGTGATAACACGTGTATCAAATTACTTCTCATCAATCAGCTTCCAGTTCTTCTTGTGTGTGTTACCCAGCCTCCGAACATTGGTATACAAGCAATTAAAATGTCTTCTTTTCACATTCTGTGCCACATCGGTTCAATTGGTTGACAACATGCAGAGTTTATGCCACACTTGCCTTCTTAACACCCTCCCACCTGCTCCAGCTAGTCTCCAACAGAAAAGAGTACCCCCACCCTCACCCACCGTGAGATGCAGGCAGTCCTGTTTGTTCAGTGTCCTCTCCTGCTGAAACATGGCCCAGTATTCCACAAAGCCTTCAGTGTCACAGTCACACAGCCAATTTTTCAACTCTAGTATTTGCTGATTTTTCCTTTCTCTTGTGGGACTGGTAGGATCTCCAAGAAGATCACATGGGCTTTATTTTTCTTCAGCTCTCTTCCAAGATCCCTGAAATCTTTTATGATCTGTGAATTGGTTCCAGAAGATGAAAGAGATGCCCAGATAGAATAACTACCAAACATGGGGGATATGGTATAGTGACAACAGCACAGAAACAGAATTTCCCAGGTGCACTGCTTTGATAACTACCTGTCTCTTACTAATGTTTCCTACTGTAGGCTGGTCTTGTTATAGGAACTCCCCCCCCCCCCAAAAATGACTTTCTGAGGGCTGGCCCTTTAAATTTGGCAGAGACAAGCAGCTGCAGCCCTAAAGTGGCCATTTTACAAGTGGCTGCTGCTGGCTGCATCTCCTTCTCTTCCAGCAGATAAGTATTCATCTCCCTAACGTAAGCAGAGTAAATTGCTCCCAAAGGGGGAAAAATAAAGTCTTAGGGTGCACTCCAAGGCGCAATCAGGTGTCCCTCGCTCAGAATCCCGTGAATCCTTATTTGGTAAGCAGGAGAGGATCTCAGCCCAGTGGGTAAAGGTCTGGGAGAGAGGCTCACAGTTCTACTCTCAACCTCTATTATAATAGTTTTCTCTTCAGGCGAGCCCTTCAGTCCCACACAAGAAAGCAGGCCCATTCAGCATTCAGCTGTCCTCTGTTACGATTAAGTCACTGCTGGAAGCCCTAAGTATAGCTGATAAAAACTAGAAAGCTCCAGCTCCAGTTGTTACTCTTGGTTTCAGAGCCAAAGTATTCTGGCTTCCAACTGATGGGTAGGTTCTTTAGGGGCAGGCCAATAATTAACAGCTTGAGTCTTCCCATCAGGAAGGACCCACTCACTTGGCTGGATTCCTGGCCACGGTCTTGACTTCAACAAAGTGGCATGGTATGGTATTGGCACCCTTACTTCTGCGTTGCTGATGGCGGTGGCACTGCTTTCAGAGCTGGACAGCTGGAGAGCGGCGGCTGGTGGCCGGGAGCCCAGCTCTGAAGGAAGAGCTGCTGCCAGCAATAGAGCTGAAGTGAGGATGGCACGGTATGGTATTGCCACCCTTACTTGAATGCGGAGCTGAGCCCTCAGTCAGCAGCCGCCACTCTCTAGCCACCCAGCTCTGAAGGCAGCACAGAAGGCATGCCATTACCCGTCTAGTCACCAAAGGACTTCGTAGTTGGAAGTAAATGCTTTGAGCCAATAATAAACAAACATAGCAACAGTTTTGTGTTAAGAAAATTTTTATTTGTCCTTTGGATCTGTGATGAAAGCACATAAAATTACAAATGGAAGAAACATCATGCCACAAAATTGCATAGAATCCTTACAAAAATGTGAATTATGCATCTGAAACAATCAGATTGAGAAACGAAAATATGTACATGTTAACCGAAATATTTCTCTTATTTTTTTTTCAAAGCAAAATCACCAAAATCCAATCAATCACAGACACTATTAATCCAATGTACAAGAGCAACACTGATTTGAAAGAAAGGCAAGCAATGTCCCTTTAGTTATCTTTTAATGAATACATAATAATAATAATTAATACATGAGCATTAATTAACATAATTATGAACATGTTAAATCCAAAATGTCCGGCATTTCATTAGAACTTTTAAAATTCTGCTTATACTGCCCAAGTCAATCTATTCTCAGTAGTGTTAAGATATTTGAAGTGTACAATCTAGTTTAATATAGAGAGTTCTATTCTATACAACAGAAAGGTCCACAGTACAGCATTTCCACACATTCAACACATAACAAGGCAAATACATAAAAGGCACAAGACTTGCACATCATAAAGACCCTTTTTTCGTTATCTTATTTAGTTCAAGTAATATTAATATTAAATGATATCTGTATCACTGTAATAATCTGAACAATGCAAGGTGTACAGTATTACACACTACCCTACAACTGCAAAAATTAGCACTGTACAGATATAAAAAATGGGAGTACAGTAAATGGTCAAATACAAACATACTGTAAAATGACTACAACTGATCGTATATTTAGTCCAACCATAAACTTTTTAAAATATAAATAAAAGGCTAATTTGTATTTGCCCAAGTCTATTTGAAGACTAATGGTGAAGCCCCTGGCTACCCTGAAGTCCCTGGAAGTGTTACCATAAACTTCAGTGGAGTCATGATTTTTACCCTAAGGCAATGATTACTATAATGCAATAGTCTTCAATAGGGTTGTGAACACTGCCATTAGTATATCCTTTCTATAATTTCAACAACCTATGTAATTTTTAGTTTATAAAATGCAGCATTAAATTTACCATTCTAGATTTTTATCGAATGATTAATGCCAATCTTCAAAGTGCAAAAGTAGACTGATTTTTCTAAAATCAAGCTGAAAGTCAGACTTTTGAGTTTTATGGTCATTCAGTTAGTGTAATCATCATCAACCAGAATAGTTTAATCCAAAATATGATCTCCAAAGAATGTGCAATTTTTCTTTTTGCCTGCTCTAAGTTTAAAAAAAACCCATCAAAATACTGTTTGTTTTCTAAGATTTGAACTTATAATATATATACACATATAGGATTTAACTCAAAACTTAAGCTTGATCGGTATTTATTGCTTAAATTTAAATAAAATAAGTTACTTAAAATATTAAAATCCTGAGGGAAAGCAAGTAAAGTAACTTAATTGCTATTATTTATTAAAATGCTTTGCTATGCTACTATTAGACCATTTAAATTTATTTATTTAAAAATACAAATTAAGGCCCAAATCCTGCAAACATGTATGCGAGCATTATTATCCACAGAGTAGTTTCACCGAATCCAATGGGATTATTCATGTGTATAAAGTTACTCATGTGAGTGCTTGCAGGACGTCGGCCTAAGTATGAAAATCTACACATTCTGAGCTAGTTTCTCATTTACACTAAGGGCCCCACTGCTCTGGTACTATAAAGGGGCCTTAAAGTACAAGTAAATTATATTTATGCTCACTTTAAAACTCCTTTACATGACGAGAGCAGTATAAAGTGGCCTTAGTGTAAATGAGAATCAGGCCATATATATTATCATACCCTATATCCTCTTTAACAGGGGATGCCAGAGAATAATATTTTTCTTTCCCTTCTCAAATATCCTGATTTTCAGAAAGTCTTACTAATTATTTTTATATAGATTTCTGAAAATATGCGGTTTATTTCTCTCATGCATATCATACTGCACATAAGCTTGGATTGTTCTTATGTTAAAGTATGGATATATGGATTAACAGATATTTGAAATAACAGGGGTGGGGTTTTTAAATTTGCTTTTAAACTTCTGACGTTAGTAAAACTGAACTGCAGAATTAAAAATGATGGAAGATGTTCCTAAATGTTCAAATCCTGTAGTTTTAAACATTTTTATAACCCTATCAAATTCAGTAAGCTTAAAATATGATACTTAAAATCAATACTTTCAAGTCTGCAAAATATATATCAAATTTATTTGCTAAATGTACTTCAATTTACAATACCAACAACACGAAAAGAATCTTATGATTTAATGTTTGTTTAATATCACTCTAACCCAGAGGTTACAATCTATAAAGGTTTTCTATTCACGTATCCCTGAAACTTTTCATTTTGCCATGAGAGCAGACCGACTGCAAATACATACATGCTGTGTGTGTATATGTATGTGTGTGTGTGTATGTATATGCTCAAACATATATGCACTCACACAAGTGTACAACATACACACACTCTCTTTCTCTACGCAGACCAAGTCCAACTCTTGGTTTTAAACTTACTCTAACCACCACAGTTCCAACAAAGGATTTTTTTCAGCAGCAAATATATTTCTCTCCACATGATAAACATAATATCAAGACAGCAAGCCACCAGTGCTTGCAAAGCTAAAAAGGATCAAATGTTTCAGTGCAAATGTAACATGATGACGCAGCTGTCAAGGTGCAGTTAGAAAGTAGGAAACAAAAATGATTAAGTATTGTCATACAATTCCGTAAGGTCAGTATTAGTTTGGGATGCTTTGCATTGGCACTTTAAAAGGAAATCTGTGCACATTTGCCTGTGTACAATACTCTGGTCTTCATTAAACTATCTTAAAAGTGCATAAGGCCTGAAAATTACTCATTGTAAATTGGGGGAGGGGGGAGTATTAACACATTCATTCCCTACTCTCACTGCACTAAGCTTTAGTATAATAAAAAAAACGAAGCATGAGAGTGAAGACCTTTGCACAATCTCGTTATAAAATGTTTCTTTTTAAAATGTGAACTTCAATACAGATGCCTCCGGCATTCAGAAGCTTTTCAATGGCAGCTCACAACAGGAAACCAGAGAATGGGCAGCATGGGAGTGGCATGCCCTGGCACAATAACTGTTGCTTGTGGGCTGCCCTGGGTAGTTAAAAAGGGGTATCGAACACTTTATCTGGATTATTTTCTTCCGTTTCCTCTTCATTTTGCAGAGGGTTATGGTTCAGTTTTCCACTGTCAGATGTCAGGGAGGAAGTGGCAGAACTGTGGTCTCCATCTTCACTGATTTTCCCTTTCATGGCATCCTGTACAAACTCCAGAATTTCCAGAGGGAGCCTTTTGAATTTGTCTTGATATTCCTGATCAAGTTCACCTTGTAACTGGAACAAAAACAAAACAGAAACGGTCTTAAATCATTTCTGATGGGAACAATAACCTACAGCATGGGGACACTACAAGCAGGAGGGGAAAAACTTACAAACTCACCTCCATTTGTTATTCTGACATGATTGGGGGCTTATTTTCAGTTTGTAGGTTTAGGACTATACCTATGATACACCTAATAATGATCAGACACCTATTAATTATCATGCATCCACTGCAAAGCTGAAGGCAAATACAACCATTTTTACATTTTGTTTTGTTACGACACTCATAGGTACCAAAATCCTGCAAACATGCATGTGCTTAATTTTACTTCTGTTAGTAATAAATAATAATAATACCTAGCTCTTATATGGCACTGTTCATCAACAGATCTCAAAGCGCTTTACACAGGAGGTCAGTATCGTTACCCCATTTTACAGATGGGGAAACTGAAGCACAAAGAAATTAAAGCTCAGATCCAGGAAAGGCACCTTGGGAAAATCACTGGAATCCACAAACCCTGGTTTAGGTGCCTCGGCTCCATATACAATGCATGGGGGGAGAGACAGGTGCCGGAAAATGGAATCCACAAATGCTAGCACAGTAGGCAAGGAGCTGCCTAAACTAACCAGTGTGAGATGCTGGTGAGAAGGGTGTATCCTTAACCCTGCCCCTCTCAGATAGGTCAGTGCCTACCTCCCTTTGTGATCCATGGCTGGGAAACCTTTCCTGGAATCAGGAGCCTCAGCCATTTCTTGCAAGAATACAGCTGAGGGGAGGAGAAGGCCTCCCTTATAACCTTTAGCCCAGTAGTTAGGGCACTCACCTGGGGTATGGGAGACCCCTGTTCCACTGCTCCCTCTATTTGATGAGGAGAAGGGAGATGAACAAGAAATGCTCCAACTAACGGACTACAGAGGCATTCTCAATTTCCTTATTTATCCAAAATGGAACGGCTTCAACAGGAGAGACTGAGCCACATCAGAATGTCCCACTGTGCAGTGGTTCAGCCATTCCCTATTCAAACCCCTTCCTCTCATCAGGCAGGAAGTGAACCAGGGTCTTCCACATCCTAGGTGAGTAAGCTAACCACTAGGCTAAAGGTAGGCTGAAAACTGGCCTTTAGGTGCCTAAGTCTCTTTAGACAGGTCTTTAGGTGCCTAAGTGGCATGCTCAAGGTCACCAGCAGTAGAGCCGGCAATAGAAGCCTGAGTCCCAGCACAATGCTCTGTCCACTAGGTCACCTCTTCTTTGGGTGACCTCATCTGCTTACTGGGTTTCAGTTACCAGCGCTATGGCAACCTCTCACAAATCGACCTCTCTGCCCTCAACTTGCCTCCAGCATATCCCACATCTCGGTCTGTCTCTCTGACCCTTCCTCTTGGATGTCTTGCCATCCATGTAAGCTTCCCATGACCCAAACTGACCTCCTTATCTTCACTCCTAAACCCCGGCCACTCCCCCACTTCTTTGTTGCTATTGACAACACCATCATCCTCCCTGTTACTCAAATCCGCCACTTCCCAGCTTGAATCCATCTCTAACTCCTTCCTCTCCCTACATACAAGCAGTGTCCAAATCTTGTAGCTTCTTCCTCCTTAGTGTCTAAGATCAGTCCTCTTCTTTCTATCTCTGCTGCTAGAACGCTTGCTCTGGCCCTCATCTCCCATTTTGATTATGGTAACCATCTGCTCTGGCCTCACGACAGCCATCTTGCCCACCCCCAATCCATATTACTGATGGCTACTAGGGTGACCAGACAGCAAGTGTGAAAAATCGGGATGGAGGTGGGAGTAATAGGGTCCTATAGAAGACAAAGCCCCTAATATCGGGACAGTACCAATAAAATAAGGACAGCTGGTCACCCTAACTGCTGCTGACAAGTCCGAGGAATAAATTATGTATCCGAGATTTCAAATATGTATTTGCATCAGTCTTATTTTGCCATGACATGGCCAGTTACCACTTTGATCACTCTTCCCTTATGCAATGCCGCCTCTTCTTTTTCTTGTGCCCCTTCTCCCTTCCCTCTCTCTGTCTTTAAGGGACTTTCCTCTGAGATCACCTAGAAGAGTGTGGGCAATACCTGAGATAAATTAATAAAAAATATAATAGCAGTAAGTTACAAACTAACACATTGAAACCCCCCTGGAAATTTACTGACAGCCAGTGAAGATTACAGAGCACTATCATGGTATGCTCTCTGCCTGACACACGACTGAACAACTGAGATGCTGCATTCTGCGCTAGTTTTCATTTCAGAATGGTCTCAATGCGCAGCATGGTGCAGAATGCATTACAATATTCTACTCTGGAGGAGACCAAAGGCAGGGATATTTGCATCAAGGACCACATCCTAGAGAAAAAGGACAGTCAGGTTTCACCATGTGTCAAAAGTGCTCTTAGCCACAGCTAGTTCTCCAGGAGCAGACCAACATCGCATGAAACTGCTAAATTACAAAATCTGTGCCGCACGTGGCAGATTCCCTCACTCTGCTTGGTTTATCAATTCTATTGGTTGCTTCCTCCAGCCTACCAACATTCCCTTTATCTTCTCTATATCTAGCCCTCATTCAGTTCACAGTCTCAGACAACGTCTGGACCATTTGTTCAACTCTACCTACCAAGATCAAAGCAACAAAGCTGTAGACATGGGTGTGTTATCACAGTCCACATCTCCTCATTAAGCCTCATACTTCTACACAGTGGATATGATGAAATAAACCCTGGTGGTAACCCACATAAGGGAACCCTACAGCAGAAGAGCAGCTGGCCAACGCTACCCACTGGGCTCTCTCATGCTCAAAAAAACCCTCCATCGAGTCCTTCTAGGGGCGGGTCTCAGGTATGTCAACTAAACCATGTGGTCAGTACTATGAAAGGCAACCCAGCACATACAAAAGCAGCAGCATGGACAGTTTATATCCATCCATCATAGATACTACTAGATAGCACTTAGTCCTGCCATGAGCACAAGGGACTGGACTAGATAAGCTCTCGAGGTCTCTTCCAGTCCTTCTATTCTATGATCATGAGGAGGAGATCACTGACTAATGCAACAAGTGCCTGGTCCATATCTAAGTCTAAAATCTGACTGATTGGTGTCAAGGCAATTCAGAAACCACTGGAGTTTTCTCGCCACAAACTTCTCAAGGATTTTTTCCAATAACAAGTAGAGACTCCCCAGAATTAAGTCAATAGCTGGCAAGACTGTCAGTGTCAAGCTGTATCAAGCAGTCATTTCTTAAGATCCTTGTTTTATAGGAATCTTCAGAGATGTAGGTGTTAATATTTGTTACAGTTACTCTTAACTCTTAGTGACGAACTCCACATATGGAGATTATTAGCATACATTAAAATCCTTTCCTAACGCAATGCTTATTGAACTGGGACACATCACAATATTAGTAACCTTAATTAAGAAACAGGAATCAACACATTTCTACAAACAGCAATGCGATGTACCGAATGCAAGGTTTTCAACTTAATCTGGCCACAAATAATAAAATATTTCATGTTGTAGGACCACATCAATACCTACAGTGATACACCTTACTGCGGGTAATGGAATTAGTGTATTGGGGAGACACCCAAGAATGACATATGAAATAGAAATCATTGTACATCCCTGAGAGGTTTATCATTCTGAGCCGCTATTTGTATTCCTCCTAGATTTCCAGATTTCAAGGCCAGAAGGGTCCAATGTGATCATCTACTCTGACCTCTTATATTACACAGGCCATAGAATTTCACCAAAATAATTCCTAGAACTAAACAACATCAATTTGACGTATGAGTGAGGCAATGGTGTTCAGATCTCCATTACATTTGGTCTAGGTTCAAACCCAAATTAAGACTAAGGTTGAGTTTTGGACTTAAGGGTACTAAAATCTTGTGAGATTTCTGCGATTTTAGCTCGAAACATGGTGAAATTGACTTGTAGGATTTTGGCTATAACCAACCTGGGAAATAGGCCTTTTTCAACTTAGAATCTGATTTGGAATGGAGGCAGAGTTGGATCTGAGGAATTTGCATCTACACTCCTGTGAAATACACAGGAGTGTAGAAAAGGTTTCCAATTTTGGCCCATCTCTAATCATATTTTATGATATTCGTGGAAGTCTTGCTCTTGCAGACATAAATGAAAAGGACACCTAGCATAATTACTTGATCTCCTTGAAACTGTTTCTTTAATATATTTTGTTCACAGAGCAAGGTATCTGAAAAATCATACAAACTATAATTTTTTCAGGGCAGGTTTATAGTTTCTGCGTGTGGTTTCTATGACTTTTATCCATCTAGGTCAATTATGGAGATCCTGACTTCTCATGTTGACATACATCTCTGTATGATTCAAGGTGTAACATGGATTATCAATAGTATTCTCAGATCTGCTCCCTGGGTTCTTGCTTCATGAGCCTTTAAAAAAAGACTTCTGTTAATTCATCCTTCCTCTAGGAGATCTAGTATCTAATATGTGTGAATAAAATAGATTCACCTGTTCGTTATTCATTTTTGGTAATAAAAGGTTCCTTATTAATGGCTTTTATTTATCAAGAATTTCTAAACTTCATTGGGATTGGCCCAAAAAACTTCATTTACTTGTCTAAATCCACAGCTTCGTCTGCTCTCAAGCCACAGAGGGATCCCAAACTAACTACATGACATAGGACATGCGGTGATCTGGATTCTGTTGTGAGATTTCTTGCAACACTTAGCATACATAGCCCTTCAGTAATGCAACTCAGATTCTTCAGCTGACTCTTCTTCAGCTGTTTATTCTTGTGCTATGTGAATAACGTAGCTGGAGTCGATGTAGCTTAGGTCGACTTACCCTGGTGTCTTCACTGTGCTGCGTCGACGGGAAACACTCTCCGGTCGACTTCCCTTACTCTCCTGGGGAGCTGGAGTACGGGAGTCAACCGGAGAGCGCTCTGCTGTCGATTTAGCAGGTCTTCACTAGACTCGCTAAATCAACACCCGCTGCATCGATTGCAGCAACGTTGATCTCCCGCGGCCACACACCAAGTTCGTGCCAGCATAGGAATTGTGAGCACATGATCTTTAGCCTAGAGCGCAATCCCTTGGACCCAAACTGCCTCTCAGCTGGAAAATAAAAGTCTTCAGGGTTCTTGGTTAAAACCACTGTTTGAAAAGGGGCATGGAGCAGGGAGAGGTCTGAGCAGGACTGCCTGGGAGCACGGGAGTGAAAGCTAACCTGAGTCATTCAGCTTAAAGTAAGGGAAAAGCATTGAGGAAAGAAAATAAATGCTGTGATTTATACAGTTTATAATTTTTATGTTACGTAAGCCCCAAATTAATTTTAAACTTACTAAAATGGAGCACATGCTAAGAGGTCAATACTAAAAAAAAACCCAACTCGGGTCAGACAGAATTACCAAGCATAGAAGCAGAAACTGTGGTTTCAAACTTATTCTGACCAACCTCTCTAGACCTCTGCATACTTCCAGCATGATCTAATGAACTTCTGCTTCCACCAAGAACAAAAATAACAGGATCACATGAAAAACCCCAGCACAAGTTACCAGGAGGATTGTGGTTCACATGGAGTGTATTGGGTAAAAAGAAAGATGAATCCCCACAATGCTGAATAAGACCAGATTCATAGCGCTCAGAGTTATCTGGTTAGTGAGTTTAAGAGTAGAATACTGATTCCGTCAGTTCTCAGTATTTGAAATCTAATTTATCCTCACGTTCTTGCTGGTGAAACTGTTTTTCGTTTCAGGTAGCATGAAAGAAATGGCTGGGGTAATTTGTTATGGGAATCAGATCATCACATAATAAAATACTTTAGCTCTCAGAAGCACAACATAGTTAAGAAAATCTCGGCATTAGTCTAAGCACATGGTAACAAATTGGCAGCTGCATACATAGACACATATGGTCATTGTGGGGGCCCTACCAAATTCATGGCCATGAAAAACACGTCACAGACTGTGAAATCTGCTCTTTTGTGTGCTTTTACCATATACTATACAGTGAATACAGATTTCACGGCGGTGACCAGGGTTTCTCAAATTGGGTGTCATGATAGAAAAGGGAGTTGCGGGGGTGGAGGGTGTCACAAAGTTATTTTAGCGGGTCATGGTATTGCCACCCTTACTTTGGCGCTGCCTTCAGAGCTGGCGGGCTGCCCGACAGCCACAGCGCAGAAGTAAGGGTGGCAATACCATACGATGCCATCCTTACTTATATTTTTTAATGGGATTTTCCCCCCAGCTTCTTTGAACTCAAAATAACTGAAGGGGTGTGTGGTGGTCACCCCACCCCCTGAGAAAAGGGCTGGAACAGGCCTTCTGAGGCTGCACAGACCGGCAGCCAATCAATAAAGGCCTGTGGAGGGCAAATCAGGGGAAGGAAAAGGCAGCCAATGAGGGCCGGGCAAGGCCCTATATAAAGGCTGCCTAGCAGAGAAGAAGGGAGTCTCTCCCTGACTAGCAAGGGAGGAGGACTGACTCCTGAGCTAGGGAGCACGCACCTTGGACAGAGCAGTGCTGGGCAGGCTCTGGGGAGCAGGAGAGAGCTCCAGCCCCGTTACCTGCCAGGCTGCAGACCCTGCTACAAAGGGCCTAGAAGGTGCACGGAGCCAAAGTGGAAGTGACCCAGGGAAGACTAGGCGGACAAGAGGGGAACGAAGAAGAGCAGAAAGAGGCTGCCGCTAGAGGGTCCCTGGGTCAGGACCCAGAGTAGCGGGCGGACCTGGGTCCTCCCCCTTATATTGCACCTGGCCATGGAAGACGGGGGCCAATACAGACTGCAACTTGCCCCTGAGCTAAGGGACTAGACTTTGGGTTGTGGTTGGCCACTGAGGCAGGTGTGAGTCCCAAAGACTGCTGTTAATGATCCCCCCCTCCTCCCGCCCCAGAAGGGGGTGAGTCTGGAGTAGTGGGCACTGCCGGAGGGCAGTGTCCTGAAGCAGATGCCACCGAGCGGGGAGCAACGCAGATCCCAGGGCAGCAGAACAGACAACGGGCAAGACACCCCATGCTGAGGATGCTCCGCAGCAGACAGAGCTAATTCCCGGAACAAATAGCCGGAGTCTTGACCCCATCACAGGGTGTTGTTTAAAGAGCATAGAAAAAAATTTCCTTCCCGGCAGAAGCCAAGTGTGGAGAATGCAAGCCTTAAAGGCAAATGTTTTGAAGACTTCTGTCTAAAACAGTTTTGTATCCATAACAATTGTAGGCTCTAACAAGCATCCCGCATAATATTTAATTCTATCTGAATGTTCCCATCTGCCTTTTGGTCGACTGATGAACAAAGCAATTAAATTAATTTCTTCCATGCATTGTGAGGGATAAACTGCATTCATTTTGAATGCAGGTGATATAGCAGTGACTATATTGATTATTAATAAAAGTGGGATTGCACCAGCAGTTCGGTATAATAAACGAGTGTTTTAAATTCATGTTTCCATTTTCACAAGCCACTAGGAACGACGGTTTGTTTCCCCAACACCAGGGAGCTGTTAAAGCTGTAGATCAGGACAAGCATATGTCTGTAACAGAACTATTGTGCTTGAAACCACTTTTTATTTGCCCCCACGCTTCTCTGAGCCTGCTAAAGCTCCACATACCTGTTTTCATGCCTGCAAACGTTTGACCTATGTGCCCAAAGACAATTTTGAGTAGCAGAGTCGGGGCTTTTATGACAGCATCAAACAACAAATACGCACTATGTCCACAACCTCAATTTAGCTCCCAAAACAGTGCATGCAGGACTCCCAGATTAAGGGGACAGAGAGCAAACGTGCTGCTACTTTTCGTTTTCAGAGCTTACTTAATTAGAGAGCCGTTTGAGAGGGATACGGAATTAGAGGCTGAGTAGCAAGAATTGTAAAAAGCAGATTGAAATTGAGGAGCAGAGCTTAGGGATCAAGTGATCTATAGTCAACAATTGTTTTTCTTTTCTATTTTGAAACAGCAAGAGTTTCTTACTAAGGGCCCTGCTATTCCTGCCACCAAGCAGAAGCCTACTGGCATGGCATGGAAGTGTCATCTCCATGGCATTGTTCTCCTCCCCGGTCTCCTTCTTGACCCTGCTGAGAACCATCTGTGGAGCTCACCCGACTTGGTGAATAAAGAGTATCTTTTTTTAGTAAGTGCAAACTAGCACAAGAGCAAATGGGGCACACGTGTTAACACCTGGACTTCAACAAACTACACACGGTCAATATAGATAAGGATGAAAAGAAACCATTCTGGCCACTAGAGAATCATCTCCAAAGAACCTGGTATGTGGAGTAATTAGGGAAGACGTAAAGGCTCTAACAATGATGGTACAGAGACAACTGGGCTCTGCATTAGGCTATGTAAGTGACTGATGCTGCAGGCACTTCTTTTAACTGACCAGGAAACAGCACAATTCTCCCACTGATGACTGCTGCCATCTGACAAGAACATCCAAAGCTCAGCGAATGCCCACTGCCACCCTTCCAAATCACACTCAATATCCTGGGAAATTGTTCATTTCCCAGGACATTGAGTGTGATTTGGAAGGGGGGTATGCATGCCCTTCCCACCGCTGACAGCATCGGCTTCAGGGCTCTTCCAGGGGCAACACTTTACAGGTGCCAATGTCTGGGGAGCAGGTTCACTCAGCTGCAGTAAGGAAGACAGCAGGCCCAAGAGAGCAGGGCCTGCTAAACCCAACTCCTCTGCTTCCCACCAGACCAGCCTTCTGGGACTTCAGTTTGCCCCATGGGGGATGAGAGTAGCAGCAGCTCCAGCCCATAAAGGCCACTCCCCCGCAGAGGAATCTCACTCAGCAGCAACAGGGTCCCACCGTCACAGCCTCCAGCACCTTGACAACACTTTCAGTCATTCCTCTGCCACTCTCTCTGCCTTTGCAAGATCTCGAAGAACTTTTGTTTATAAACTGCAAACCTATAGAGTTAAACAACGCACAATAAACCGCCCAGTGCCCTTGGCAAACCTAGGCAGCCCCAAAACCTTCTGTTCCCCCATCTGACCTTTCTTTTAAGCCCTCTTATGCCCTTCTTTTGTCTTCTCATGTTTCTCACTCATGTTGTCTTAATTTAATCCCTGTTCCCGTTAAAGCCAAACATTTTTGCCATTGACTTCAGTGGATGCAGGATTATGCCCTTAAATTCTGATCCTGTAAACATTTACACGCTTGCTTCAAGTTAAGCACAAGTTATCCTGATGACTTGAATGGTTCTGCTCATATGAATAAAGTCAAGCATGTGCATAACTGTTTGCAGGATCAAGGCTTTAGATTGTGTGACTGGTGAAATGAATTAGCCTGTCCACAGGTACCCAGACCCAAGGCGATAGATATATTGCATATATGTATTTAATGGGATCCTTGGTGAAAGCATGTGTATTATGGCACTCTAGGTATTGTGTGGAGATACAGTAACCCCAAGCGTTGTGCTCGTGTCTTCATCATGGCATATCCCGAAAGGATATACCCTGCTTGCAGATTTAGTGCCACATGGAGCAATCTCTAGTCAGGTAATTAATGTGTTCATGCCACGGAAGGTTTTGATGAGCACCAGATTGCTGGCGGTGTAGCAGCATTCCTTGTTCAACATGCTTTGTAATTCATTGGTCTTCCAACGTGTCTGTACCAAGAAAGCTGCCAAAACCAAACCAGTGCTGATGGAGGTGGTTGTGGGTTCAGCTTTGAATATTCTCATTTCTGATCTTGCCCTGCCATTTAATGTGGAGCTGTTGATGAAGGTGACCAGAATAAAAATCTCAAGCCACCGCTCTTCAACCTTCCTCGGTGCCCATCTTTCACTGCCGTACAACAGAATTGGTATGAGGTTCCAGAGCTCCACCACTTCGGAGCAAGCTTGATGTCAGGACAGGTCCCACAAAGGTCACTGAGGGTACGTTTGCATTGGAGCTGGGAGCAAGCGGGGTGGACCAACTCGTGCTAGTTCCACTTGAGCTAGCGTGCTAAAAATAGCAGTGTGGACATTGCAGCTCCGGTGGATACTCGGGTTAGCCACCCAATCTCAGATGCAGGGCGTTGGGCGGGCTTGAGAGCACATGCTGCACCCTAAGCCACAACCTCTACTCTGCTATTTTTAGCATGCTAGCTCGAGCCAAGCTAGCACAAGTCTCTCTTCCTTTTAGGTAGTTTTCGTAGCCTATGTTATACAGGAGATCAGACTATATATAATCTAGTGGTCCCTTCCGGCCTTAAATGCTATGACTATGAGCTGGGATGGAGACGTGCTCCCATCTGCTGTGTACACATACCCTGACGGGGCCAAAACACGGCAGCAGGGGCTGCTGTATGAGTATCCACGTCTTTGGAGCATCCTCCGACACGGTCTATCCCGCCCCTCAAGTATATGCTAGTTGCCACCCGCTCAATCTCCCATCCAGACAGATTAACACTGAACTCCTTGTAATCTGAAGCTGGAGACGGCTTGATGGAAATGTCCAGAGACTTAGTTTTACCCAGGTTACTAACAGACCAGTGCACGCTGCTTCTTGCCTGACCAGATTGCTTCATGCGACTGTAACCCCAATTAAATTAATGGATTTGTGAAGTTAATTGGGTCCTTAAATAAGGCTCTTAGATTGCAGTTCTTTGGTGAAGGGACTTTACCTGTTGTTTGTTCAGCAAACTGCCACCTACTTCAAGGGCTAATTAATAAATAAGTGTGACTGGTGAAACTGGTGACTGGTGAAACGCATCAGCAATCCTTTGTCAAATAAAATTGTTACCAACTAAAAAAAACCAAAAACCAAAAAACCAGACACCTAGATCCAAGAGGATAGACACATTAGCAATACATATCTCTTTATGGGATCCATAGTAAAATCATGTTATTATAGCAGCCTGGGTATTGTGTGGAGATTCAGGAAGCTCAGCTCACTACTGGCTGTATTTGCACATTTCAGATCTCTTGTATTTCCTTCAAATGGATGGATTACTTTGAAATGTCTGGGGATTTTTTCATGGTCCCTTTGTTTTCTACTTCTCTAACATTTCCCCAGTTAATTCTCATGCAAAATCCCGCTCTGGGCCTTTTAAGCTGTATATCTGGAACTACTCTTGTTTCTGATTAATATTTTGTGTACTTGCAGTTTAACTGCTTGCTTTTGTAGCTAGAAGGCTTTCTTAAGCTGTCGGTGATTTTTTTTTATGACTATAAATATGTGACATGCATCTCATGATAAAAATAAACGGAGAGAATTTGAACTGGTATGAAAGGGGAAAAAAATCCCTCTTCCCTGACTATGCATCATGACGTTGGGCCAGATTTTGCTTTTTACACCATCGTGAAACTGAAGTAAGTTCACTGCAAGCTACTTATGGCCGGAGTCTTCTCTATTTCACTGGAAGAAATCCAGAGAAACTCCATTGACATCTGCCTCTCTATTGCCACATTCTGCACTCTGTTTCCCCGGTGAGGATCCTGGGTAAGTAACTCCTCTGACATCGCTCAACAGAAGCTGCAATATAAGCTCTGATTTAGTTCTTTCATAAAGTGCTATGCACTTTATGGCACTGCATTAAAGACTAACACAGTGATTTCTCCATTGCCTTCTAATGATGACTATTTATTCCCTTCCATGGAGCTTCCAGTATGCCCTCCGAATAGACAGTTGACTGTCAGACAGCAGAACCCTTCTAAAGGGTATCATTATTTTAACTATCTGCTCAAAAGTGCTTAACAGTCCCTTGGAAACCCTTTCTCACAATTAAATCTTGAGATTATGACAGAGCCAGAAATGTTTCAAGTCCCTTGCCTGCTAGAGTTCTCTGCACTCTGAAAGCTGAACAGCCTTCCTTGCAGCTAAGGCGAATGTCTCTTGAGTACAGTGGAATCTACAGGGTCAGTTATACAGTCTCTGTTGCCTAAAAGCACTGCTGTCCTGCAGGGGGAGAGGTTGGCTTCTTTTTGGAGGAGAAGAGATATGTAGGAAGACAGTAAAGCTTGGAATACTCTTCTCTGGAGGCCAGAAATGACAAGACGTAATAGGCGATACACAGCAGTAGTAATAATAATACCTCGCTCTTATATAACGCCTTTTCAACTTTAAATCTCAAAGCACTTTACAAAGGAATCAATGTCATTATCCTATGACACTATAAAATGCTCTGATGGCAACTGGCCCCTCTTGTGGATCCCTTGCAATTCTAAACAGGTATGTGAGCACAATTGAACAGTGCTTTTCAGTTTTTGAACTTTAACTTCATCATGCATCATTCTAGCATGGCCTGTCTGAAACGCCGCGTGGCACCATAATGCATCATTCTAGCATGGCCTGTCTGAAACGCCGCGTGGCATCATAATGCATCATTCTAGCATGGCTGACTTCTGGTAGTGTCTGGCTACTTCCTTCCACTGCGTCATTCTGATCTACGCTTTACTCTCCCCAGCAACCAAAACCCTCAGGCACCCTCTACAGCAACAAGAGCTCTCACTGCATAAAACCCCCCAAACCGCAGCAGTAAGCTTCAGAGCCGGGTCTAGAGACTTGGGCTCATAATGGTGCTAAAAATAGCAGTGTAAATGTTCTGTTCAGGCTGGAGCCTGGGCTCTGAGATCCAACCCCCTCGCCAGGTTTCAGAGCCCGAATTCCAGCCCAACCGGGAACGTCCACACTGCTATTTTTAGCAGCGTAGCCCAAGTCTGTAGACCTGGGCTCTGAGACTGCCACAGGTTGTTTGTTTTTGCAGTGTAGACTTAGCTGAAGATTTTGCACCTGAGAGTACTGTCCCATTGGCTGGGGGGACACACCAATCACAGTACATGTTTAGTATAATTTTTATACCTATTATTGTTGGAGAATTGCATGGGATTTTAGTTGACTTTAATGGTAATCACACTGATAAAACCCTATACAGCTCTTTGACATTTTCCCTGCTTAGTGACAAGAGGAGCCTGATGTGTCACTACGCTTATACGTGTCACGAAGGAGACTCTGCAGCACAGAGTTTGTTTGAAAAGTCTGTTCTGCAAATTACCGAGCAGATGTTCTGTTAATATCTTGTTAAAAATGAGTGTTTTTAGACTAGAAACCAGCCTCTCTGTGATTAAAGATCAAAGCCATGGAAGTGTCATTGAAACCCCTCTCAAGTAGTTACAGTTCTGTAATCCTTTGCAACGAAATCCTTTGTTCTGAAAGGTTTCTTAACTAGCTCACTAACAACGCTAGCCTGGATTTGCACTCCACGTAACCAGAGATTCTGTACTGAATCTCACTGGAGGTTTCCATTTATCTGTGGCATTTTAATGGGCAATCCACAGTTTTCTCGCACAGCAGCTGATGAGAAAGTCTATTCAGAGTCTGACCTTGTACTGATCAGCGTGGCCTCTGAGACCCCGATATTAACCATCCAAATGTGCACGTGAGGATTACAGGTATAGCCAAATGCTCAAATCAGCTAGAAAGAACAGGGTAATGCACTTCTTTTATGTGGCAATAGCCATCGTGTTTACAGACGGAATGGCTACAGAGCATTACTCAGCGCTCTGAGTGGGAGCCGTGTTAGTCTGTATCCGCAAAAAGAATGAGGAGTACTTGTGGCATAAATTTGTTAGTCTCTAAGGTGCCACAAGGACTCCTGGTTGCTTATTACTCAGTGCTATGATTCTAGCAGTGCTCCTTGATTTATCTCTCAGCTTAATGGCACACGGTAGAATTGCCACATTGATTAACAACTCCTTGAGTCCTTTCGAATCACTGCTCTCTTCTGCCTCTCAGTGTTATCGTCTCTCATAAATTCTGTAGAGTCAAAAGATTATTTTAAACGGTATAAACGAGCGAAACTTTTTGATAAAGTAACCTCCCTTTTCCACACCCCACCACCTACCTAGGAGCATTGCACTTAGCAGACAAGTCCACACAGGAGCTTGGGGTGCTTTGTTTAAAAAGATTCTTTGTCACATAGTTGTTTACTAAAGAAGGTTTCTCTTATAGTAAATATTAATTTGTACTGAACAGGTGCATATGTTAATTGGAGATATAATTAAATGTCAGACCAGCTCTCTCCAGGAAGGTTTGAACAAGCCTGGAATACTTTGATTTTTTTTTCAAATAAGCTTTTTATTAACTTTTCTCTATCAAATGGCATAAAAACAAGAATAATTTTGCCCACTATGAAAACAAAACTACCTCTGGGACAAGACTCGACAACTGTTCAGCAGCGCCTGGCAACACTACACAAAAAATTAGAGCAGGAACATTATAGATTTTTGGGTGAAATTTTTAAGTGTGCCTAAGTGGTTTAGGAGTCTAAACTCCATTTTTCAAAAGAGATGTAGGCACCTAGGAACCTACGTCCCATTGACTTTCAATGAGACTTAGGCTCAGAAGCCGAGATTTTTAAAGGTATTTAGGCATTGCTGCGCTTTTTAGCATTGCAACACTGAATTGATTTAGGAGCGTCAATCTCATTTTCAAAGTGATTTAGGAACTTCAGTACCTAATTCCCATTGACTGTCAATAAGAGTTTGGCTCCTAAGTGTCTCAATCACTTTTGAAAATGAGATATAAGCCCTGAAATCAGTTAGGCATTGCAACACTGAGAGCAGCAATGTCTACATCGCTTTAAAAATCTGGGCCCTAAGCCACACAGACCCACAGCCCCTCTCAGTGATGCAGCGTTTGTGATGCTCTGAGTTTGAGTTTAGCAAACAGATAAGGGCCTGGCTACACTTGCAGATGTAGAGCGCTTTGAGTTAAACCAGCCTTCGGAGAGCGCAGTAGGGAAAGCGCTGCAGTCTGTCCACACTGACCGCTTCAAGCGCACTGGCATGGCCACATCTGCGGCACTTGCAGCGGCACTGGGAGCGGTGCATTATGGGCAGCTACCCCAGCATGCAAGTGGCTGCAACGTGCTTTTCAAATGGGGGGCGGGTGGGGTGGAGTGTGACAGGGAGTATGTTGTGTGTATGTGGGGGGGAGAGAGTGTGGGTTTTTGGGGGGGCTGAGAGCATGTCAGCATGCTGTCTTGTGAGTTCAGACAGCAGCAGACCCCCCTCGCTCCCCCGCCTCTCTCTCTCTCACATACAGCATTCCACAGTAATGGTTGCTTTGTCTCGGAGCAGATAAGCAGCTGGCTGTCAGAAACGGAGCTTTCAAAGGGCATATCCGCATTCCTACAGCTGATTCCAAACAATGACAAGAGTGGCCACTTGACTTAAGGGGATTATGGGACATTTCCGGAGGCTGATCAGAGCGCAGTAAAGCAACACCTTGTTCACACTGGCGCTGTGGGACTCCAGCGGGGGCGCAGCAAACATTATTCCACTCGCCGAGGTGGAGTACCAGCAGCGCTGTAGCCGTGGAGTCAGAGTGCTCTACGTGCCTTGCCAGTGTGGGTGGGTAGTGAGCTAGTGCGCCCGGGGCTCCTTTATTGCGCTGTACCTCGCAAGTGTAGCCAAGCCCTAAGGCTCAGACTCTATTCACAACCTCATGTAATGGAACCTCCCTTCCCCCGACTGCACCATTCAGGTTCTTGGAAACTTCAGTGCTCCCATCCTCCCATCTCTTCATCCGAGAGAAGCGTGAAACCAAGCAGGAGTTAGTATAGCTAGAGGCTGAGGTACAGTATCAGCTGGGTGTTTAAAATACAAGCCTCTCCTCCCTCAGGCAGGTCTGTTTACAAACCAAGTCCTGTGGCGAAAGAGGCCTTCCCACAATGGATGGAGAACACTCCCATCCCAGTCACAGTGGTTGTGCCCCTATTACTTCCATGGCTGTTAGAGCACTGCAGGAATGCTGTCCCCTCATTGTGTGTATTTGTTTTCTTCCTTCTTTACTGATTTTTTTTTTTAAATCTCGAGCTGGGGATACCACTTTGGCACCACAGTCCCTTTAAACTATTCAGTGTCATTCCCAATTGCGCAGTCTGGCTGGGCAGTCAGACCATGGCCTTGGGGAAAAGGAAGATCTGGAATAACCCATCAAGCGTTCTGTAGATGGGAAATTCCCCTACTTTGAACCAGGAACAGCCATCACAGCTGCCTATGGTACTTCTGAAGGTCAGCAGTACAGAGGGACTTTATCCTCGTCTAGTCACCTGCACTTGGGTACTGCTGAGGAGCAGATGAGCAATCCCATAGGGGCCTGATCCAGCACCCACTGAAGTGGACAGAAATCTTACCATTGACCTTAAGTATGTCTTTGATATGATGTTTTCCCATTCAGACTCCTAGTTCCATTTTGAGAGGATTTTAGTCTGGATCCAATATATTTATGTCCCTCCATCATATACATCCACAGTGGACATTACACAGCATATTCTATACAAGCGATGGGCTACATTCGAGTAAAAAAATGGCTGTTAAAAAAATCTTGCCCGAGAAAGCCGTAAGACTTTTCTTCTCTACTTAGAGTCCAGCTCTGATGTCAAGTACATGTGCTTTACACTGGTGTCATGGTACCAAGCTGAATGGAGTCTCTCCTGATTTACATCACCATAAAGGAGATAGAATCAGGCCTCTAGACTTTGCATTCTTTCTGGAAAAATGTAAGTCTCTGAATATTTTAGTTAGGTGCAGCACATGGATAAAAAGGATAATGCATAATGTCATTCTACCTTCTGCTTTTGTCAGGTGAGCTTTACAATTCTAGACTGATGTAAAGAACAAATGTAAATTATACTGAGCATTTTAAATGGTTTTAAAAAATAGCACGACAATCCGTTTCCTTCTAAAAGATTTCATAAAGCCGATTCGGGACTAAAAAATAAAAAGCATTATTTAGCATGAAAGGACGGTGGTAATTTCGTTACATTAACCTAAATTCTTCAGGTTCAGCGTTGTTAGCTTTTGAAAGGGAATTATTCTTTTTGAAACAAATCCCACGAGAGTTCTTCAACCCTGATGGATTTGGAAGATACTAAGAGTGAGCTAAACTACAGTGCTCTCAATGCCTCGGAAGGAGGAGGAGTACCTTACCATACATGGAGATCACCTATGAATTGTAGCACATATTAGTATCAGTTGTATTATTTATGTGACCACAGTGCTCACAAATCCCTGCTGAGGGGGAAGGGCTGCTCCTCTGGAAAATGGTCCCGGGCAAAAATGTTCAAATACTGGCAATGATGCACTTCTGGCCCAGAGACTTCCTCGAAGTTGGATCTGCTTCCTCCAGACTGAACTAGGTCGAAATTTGGACCACTTAGGCTCTGTCTACACTTGGACCCGGAGGTGTGAGTCCCAGCTCAGGCAGACGTCGTTGTGCTAGCTCTCATCAAGCTGGCATGCTAAATGCAGCGGTGTTGCTGCAGACAAACAGGCGGCGGCAAGCGATGGTACGAGTTAGCCCGGCCGAGTGCGCATCTGCCTGAGCCCCCTTGGTACGTATTGGGGTGGCTAGCCCAGGCCGCTGCTCGCCACCACCTGCGCTACCCCAGAGACCTTGCTACTTTTGTACGCCAGCTCGATGAGCACGCGGCAGGGACTCAAACTCTCAGCTCATGGTGCAGACATACCCGTGCATAAAGCCACAGCACAGTCATTAAATAATCAAGCCAGGAATAAGCATGGACATTCCACGGGCTTGAGGTGAGTTGCCAAGTGCTGACATTAGATCTGTCACCCCTGTCTCTGAAGGTGTCTGAATCCACTCACCCGTGTGGCCGCTGCTGCTGCAGAACCACTATTGGTGTGGTGCAACACTCTGCAGCTGCAGCCCTCCCATAGGCTCTGACGTTTATTCTCCCCGGGGGTGCTCCACCCCCACTGTGGCCCAAGGCCCCGTCCCTTCCCCCCGAGGTCCACCCACACCCCACCTCTTCCTGACCCTGCTCCGCCCCCTCCCCCAAAGCTCCTGCCCACCTGCTGCTCTCCGCCCTCCCCCAAGTGCCTCCCTCAGCTGCCAAACAGCTGATCAGCCACGCCTCCGAACAGCTGATCGATGGTGATTCCGAACAGCTGATCGTGGCACCATGGAACAGCTGTGGCTGGTAGGTGCTGAGCACCCACTACTTTTTTCCCCTTGGGTGTTTGAGCCCCGGTGCACAGATGGAGTCGGCACCTATGGGCCCACCAGTCACTTACAGGAAGAGGTGCCCCGGCAAGCACCAGTTCAGTACAACTTGGTGATGCCACAATGGTGAGTGGATTACAAATCAACAGGAATATCTAATAACATGGAAAACACGCAAGTTACACACATGGCATGTTTACATAATGTGTTCCCTTGTCTTCCTCTCCTTTCAGCTCTTCCAAACGTCATGTCACCCACCTGGTTTGCCTGGTCTTTGTCTGTCAGTTCTTTGACGTAAGGACTCTTTTACTGTATGTTTATACAGTGTCCAATATAATGGGGTCCTGTTCTGATAGTTTTGTATGGTAATAGCACCCAATTAATGACTAATTAATACATATTTGTTACTAATCATTAATAACAATTCCTAGCTTAAAGGTAGAGAATGCTGGAATGATAGAGGGACAACTGACAGGGAGGAATATAAACAGGATCAAAGAGAGTCCCCTCATGTGCAGAAAAGGAACGGGAGAATCTTTAACTCAGTTGTACTTTGATTGACAGCAGCTTGCTAATTGTTCAGTGATTCAGACAGAGGGCGAGGGAGTCTATCTAGATTTTCTCTCGGCATGCAAGTCAGATCCCTAAATAATTCACATTTGTTTGCAAGTTATTCTCGCAGAAGGTGTTGAATTGTAACTGTTTAAGGGCAAGTGACAGCTTGTATTTTATTTTCTGAACAGACAAAAATTAGAACAGACAAGATAGACCTAAATATACCAGGATAACCCCAATATGAACAGGCTAAATATTATCCGTTCAGGATATTATCTGAAGCAGATGTATGTCTGGAGTTGAAGTGCTGTGCATATTTTGCTTAAAATTTTTGTTAGGGCTTGATGCCCATGTTATTGAGGAAAGTTCAAAAGCTGAAAAATATGCTTTTTCCCGAGCAGATCGTATAGCTTCTAGTAGAGATTAAAGTGGCAAATTCAGATCGAGATAGCAGGAGAGAGGACAATCACACCCCACACATCCAGGATTTTGGAGATATAGATATAAGGGATCGCTAATTCCCCGCTATTCGCTATTATGCATGATGATGGGCAAAGAAGCATAAAATGAGGTAGAAAGCCCCAAAAGGAGCAGAAAGGGGAGAAAGAGCAGTAAGGCATGACTCCCCCACCTATCCCTGGGGCCTGTGGAGGCCCTCTATGCTAGATCTGTGTGTGGTCAGTGCTCAGCGGCTCATGAGGGTGGAGGAATGAGAAGGTGTGTCAGGGGAAGGGGGAGAGAGGAGGAGCAGCTGCTCTGTATGGCATACTCCCCTCTCTGACTGGCAGAATTTCTGTTAGAATACAGAGCGGAAGCTACTGCTGTTCCAAGTGGTTTTATTGCCTTTTGTTCCATGCTGTGTCCACTCACCCATGGAAGGGGAGAAGAGTTTAGGCACAGCAGGCTGGCCAAGGACAGCATGGATGCCAAGGGAGAGAGAATGGCTGCTAGACATTAGTACAGAGGAAACCCGCCATGTCATTGGGACTTTCTTTCTGTACAGATCCCACAGATCCATGAAGTTTAGAAGCTACCACTCTTGCTTCCTCCAGGGTCATCCAGGCACTAGGAGGAACCTGTAAGACAGATCCTCAGCTGAGGCCTGATCCAAAGCCTACTGAAGTCAATGAAAGTCTTTCCAATGGTTTAAATGGATTTTGGATTCAGTCCCTGGTGTAAATCTGGCATATTCCCATTAAAGTAGGCCAGGTCTACTCCAGCTGAGTATGTGACCGTGAGGTGAACCCTATGGAGTTTCTCCAAGTCTTCTGTTCCCTTTGTCCGAGATATACCACAGGAGGGTATAATGTGGTCCCTAGGAATGTCCTTTGCTTTCTATCCGAATCTAATTTCTATTCTTGATTATTTGTAACTTTAAGCTCTTTAAGTTTTGTTCTTACCAATCCCTCTCCTGCTTCTGTGCTCCCCTTTTTTTTCAGATGCCAAGAATGTCTGTTTGAAGAGAGATTTATTTTGTTAGACCCCTGCTACTGTTATCACACTTGACATCTCCCAAGTGCATTAAAAGGCTCTTTCAGTTCATGCATGTTTAGAATGTATTCTGTGATGGCAATTCTGATCACAATCTAGCTGGAGACAAGTTGAATGGATACTAGAAAAAACACAACCTGCCATGATCACGTTATTTTGGGAATTGTAAAACGTTGGTTGATTGATTAATGGCTCTATTTAAAATACATCCAGATTGCATAGTTTTATTTAGGATACCAGACAGTTATCTTTTTCTTTGGGAAGAGCTCAAGTGGTGATAGGGAAGTATCAGCTATGAGATGAGTGAGGTTGTAAATTTAAAAAATTTTCATCTTGGCTGACCCATCCATGAACATGGATTTCAAAATGTAGAAAAAAGGCATGCAATATTAGCACTAATAAGTATGACTGAATAATTAAATTATTTTGCTACTTTTACAACAGCGATAGGATTATTCTGAATTAGTTACATAAATCGTTCCTAAAATTTCCTATCACTCTTATGTTATTTAAAATTTCTTACACATCAATTAGTTTGAAATAATAAGACTTTAGGCTATCCATTAATTGCTGCACTGTAGACATGACCTGTATTTAACGTTCTGCAATGAAAATTAAGCTGAAGCAACAAAGAATCTTGGCTAACAGAAAAGGTTTCTTCAGCCTTCAAATAACAAAGAAAAGTTAATGGGAGCAATGAATACACAAGAGACTCTTTGTCAGTTTACCATTTTCTGCTGTTACACGCTAAGACAGATTGCTGCAGCTATAAGCTTTTATCTACAGATATTTAACACATATTGTTGTATTTTCCATGTATTCTTTCCAGATTATACAATATAACTACTTTCTGCCAAAAGTCCGGTGCTGAAAGAAACATATTATTCATGTAAAGGGAGGCCAGCTTCATAAAAAGTCCAAGGACTTATTTGTTTGAGAAACATCACTTAGAAGATACAGCAATAGACTACTCCTGGGAGAATTCTGCGCCACTGTGTGTGCGCAGAATTCATGCCCTGTGCAGATTTCTTTGCTTCCCTGCAGAAAAATGACTTTCTGACAGGGAAGCAAAGGGAAGCTTCAAGAGCAGTCACACATCACGCCCTAGTAGTGCAGATACATTGTTTCAGGCACCCGGAGCAGCCTGTGGAGAGGAAAATCACTGTGGGGCTGGGGACACCCCAGCCAGTGGCTTCTACCCTGAGCTGGGATCAGCTGCTAGTCCTGGCTGGGCTGGAGGCAGGAGAGGATGGGACTTCCTTTTCCCCTGCAAGGAGTGGCTGGGGCTGTGTAAGACCCACCCCCAGAAACCTCCCCCAGCTGCAGGAAGCTCAGCATCCCCCCTTGCTTCTTGGCCCCATCGCTCCTCAGCTGTGGGGGGAGGGGACACTGTATGGGGAGCGGCTTCCCCCCCGCATCCACCCAACCCTTGTGAATCCAGACCTCCCATACCCAGACACCCCTGTCAAGCGTCACCCAGTACATCCAGAATACCCCTAGCCCTCCATACCCAAACCCCACCCCACTGTACCTCAACCCCTGCCCTCAAATCTCCTGCCTCCGGATCCTCACTCTTGCACCCAGACCACCCCCTACTGAGCTCCTGGCACTCAAACCCCCACTCTGACAAGCCCCACACCCCTGCACCACCCTGAGCCCCCACATCCAGACCCCCATGCCACTGACCCCCCAATTAGCTGCACCCAGACTCCCACCCCACTAATCCCCACTTCCCTATCACCCAGATACCCCTGCTGAGACCCGCACACCCAGACCCCTCTGCTGAGCCCCAATCACCTTCACCTGGAAGCCCCTGCAGAATCCCATTGCCCCTGCACCTTGAACCCCAGACCCGAACAAGCCTCTGCGCATCCAGATCCCCCCACACCTAGACCCTCCACTGAGCTGCCTGCACCCAGATTGTCCCACACGGAACCCTCTCACCCAACACCTGGATCCCCCCACACTGAGCCCCTCCACACTTGGATCCTGCCTGGTTGAGCATGTCTGCCCTATCCCTGGTGCACCTGGTGCAGAGGGGCAGGGCCCCAGGGTGTTTCTGGGTCTTCTGCTGTGTCAGGGTTGGGTGCAGCCTCACTGCTGAGTCTGGGTCCCGGGGGTGGGGTTGGGGCTGCAGGGTGATCTCCCACCTTCGTGCAGCCAGTGGCCTGTGCTCCCCACTGTCATGCTGGATCCTCTGCATTCATTTATTGATAAATGAAACTCACAGAATTTTAAAATATTGGGTGCAGAATTTTTAATTTTTTGGTGCAAAATGCCCTCAGAAATAATAGATATGTAAGGTAAATGTGGATGGGGGAGCTTTAAATAGTTCAGTCAGTGCTCTTGCTTTTCTGTTAGCTAACGGAGATGGGTTTATTGGAGAGACACGTTGTCTACACACATGGGGAATTCACAGTTCTTAATTTTTATCTGCCTGCTGTTTTGGCTCACTGAGAAGCTGTTAAACTGCCTTGATCTCTTTGTAAAAGAGGCCTTAAGACAGCTGAAGTTCTCCTTCAGAGCCAGCCTTCTGCTCTGTTCATGTACTGAAGCCACATTCTAGCATCTGTGACACCACAGCTGGTTTCAGGCTAGCAACTTGTAATGTCACACCCCATGGATTGCAGCATCAGTCATCAGGATCTGACTGCTTACAGAGAAGGGGAATTGGAAACATTAAAATATTATAAAAAGAAGAGAAACTAGCCCAAGTTGAATAATTAGGAAGGCTGGAAGGGGACACAGGAGAAAACTGCTCTCCTCTCAATTATTTTAAAAGCAGAATATGCTATAATCAGGACCCCCTGTAATCTGGCCATGCAGAATTCATCTTGTGCCATAGAACTGTGCTTGAGAATCTGAGCTTTCATTTTTAAAAACTGTTTCTAGCACATGCTATTGCAGATATACACTTAGGTGATGTTTTAAGTGAAAACCTATGCAGTGATGCCTGTCTGAATCTGCAGAGAGCCTGAAACAATAGCTCTAAGAGATGTGAATTGCCCCAATTCCCATGGACTCTGCTACTCCAATTGGCATTCTCCCAAGACACTGCGGAATTTGCCGTTTTGTGCCTGTCTCCCTGCCCCAGCCCTGCCAAGATCTGCCTTGTCTTCTCCAGCTTTGTTCTCAAGGCTTCCTGCACTGTTTGTTGGAGCCAGGCTTTGGGGAGCTAGGATGGGAGTCCAGCTTGCAGGCAGGGAGTGTGGGAGCCAGAAGTGTAGACTTGTGAGCTGGGTCTGGTAAGCCAGGGAGATAAGCTGCTGAAGTTGGCTACCAGGATCACACTTCTCTGGCATACATGAAAGCAAAGAGGTAGTCAGCCAGGCCATCTGGACAACACCGCAGAAGCCAAGGCCTAGGGAGTGGCGCTGGGTCGGAGAACACAGCAAACAAAACCCATCTTTAAAATAAAATCACAGTCAAAAATAACCGTGGATGATTTTTTCACCAATGAGTATTTTCAAGCATGTGCCACGGTTTGTTCAGTGGGGGTGGGGGTAGGAATAAATGGTATTCTAGGGCGATAGGGTAAGTTAACAATGAAGCAGAATTTAGCGGTTGTTGCCAGAGAATTTGATCCCATTGTGCTGCTGAGGACGTTTTGTATTGAGAAAGTGACTGACGGTGAGTTATAATTCTCAGAATCTTCTATACCCCTCAGCTCCATTTGACATTCTACACTGATACCTCTAATGTGTTTTAATGGCCTTTTCTGCAGCAGTACCCACTATATGCAATAAAAGGCACATTACTAAAAGAACGGTGGAGGAGTTTAATTCCCATAAATGTCATTAGTTCTAACAGGAGTACTGACTCTAAAGTCTTAAACCCTGCACGGAAAATTTTGCCTTTGTAGCATTTACACAGAAACGAGTGTTTTAAAAGCAGGTACCTTAGATTGTGAATTCTCTAGATTACCGACCATATCCTTGTAAGGGTTTGTACAACTTTAGAATGGAACGCTCATTCTGATCGGTGCCTCTGGATTCTACCGTAATGTACCTACTGAATAGTAACTACTGTAAGTTTTAATCTTTACTAATCACTTCTGAAACACTGAAGTTCAGTATCAACTATTTGCGGAAATAATCCCTCCTACATATTTCATGGTATGTATTTTATTTATGTGTTTTTAACACCTACTGCATGAAAATAAAGATGTCAGAATGTGATCTGTGAAGTGCAATATTATTCCCATAAGCCATGCTGTCACTAGATATAGAAGCTGACACTATGCCAGGCAGAATTCCAGATCCACACAACAGCACCTGCAAATTTTAGCCTGCGGCGCTGACTCAGGAAAGCATCCTGATGCAGAACAGCGCTCAAACTTATGGTCAAAGCCCACTGAAGGACTTTAGAATGTGCTTAATGTTAAATATGGGCTTCAATGCTGTCCTGAACAGGGATTGATTTACGCATGTATGTAAAAGCTTTCCTGAATCAAGGCTTCTGGTACGAGTAAATTATGGCAGTACTCACTAGCTGCTAGTAGCCAGGCTCTCGATAGGGGCTCGCTTCAGCCTCTCTTATGAAGCCCCGTGTACAGTACAGACTTGTGACTGTATCTCCTCCTATTCTTTCTTAAAATCATCAAATTACCCCTCTTACTGCTGGCATCTGTCAATCACAATGTCATTAACCAGAGGAAAGAAAATTCCCCCTACACCTCTGTGAAGCAGAATACAGTAGGTAGTTAAGTCAGTGAATCGCTGCATGAAGTTATGCAACTAGATCCGATGAATTCAGCTAGATTGCTGCATGCCTAACTACCATCAATGCTAATGAGAGTTATGTGCATCTGTTACGAGTGGGCATACACTTTGGCCATGAATTCTGTTGAAGCAAAATCTGATGGTATCTCATGTGGGAGTAAGGGCCATGTGATGGCCTCTCCTCTCCCTACATCTGTAAAGCTTGCCCTCTTTCCATCTTGCAGAGCATCTATTGGGGCGAGGGTGAGCTTGGGGGCTCAAAATGACCCTTACCCTTTGGTTGCAGAGGACTTGATGGGCATTGGAGGGGCTGTGCTCTCATTCTTCCACCGCTCTCCCCAAACACCTGTCCTATTGGCTCTGGAGAAGGGGAGATCCTTGGGCCGATGGGCCCATTCATTGCATTTTGGAGCGGCCTATTGGATGTGCACTACTTGGTGCATTCTGTCTCCCAACTTTTACTCAGTTGGGTAGATCTCACCTCATGGTCCTTTCAGGCATAGTTTCCCCCAACCTCATTCCTTGGTGCCCTCACTGCCATGTAGTGGGGTGAGCGAGGCAAGAGGGAGTCACAGACTTCACCTCCAGGGGACGGGATAGGTTTATCTGAGCAACTCCACGATGACACAGGGGTTTCCCCCTTGGGATTTGATTTGCTCTCCACAACTGGGGTAACTATTTGGACTGAATAGCCTTCACCCTTTCCACCCCCATAACATGGCCCAAATTAGGAGATACAGATCAGGATTTGGTTCGTGTTCAGGACAGCCCTGAAAACACAGAGAGAGACAGTCTAAAGGGGCAGCGGAAAGCACAGGGGCTGTCCGTGGAAGAAACCTGGAGAGAGATTTCTGGGTCAGGGTGCAGGCTGAAAAGAATGCTCTTGGCGCTGAGAGCGAAAAAAGCTGTTTCCTGAAATTTGATTACTTTTGTGTTCAGAAAGAGTTCAGTTAAATGCTGGTACTGTGACAAAATTGGCCACAAAAAGAAGGATTCTTATAAATTTATGGCTGTCACAAGGGTCTCGTGAAAGCTTCTCTCCCACTTTGGGAAAGGGGGGAACACCAATCTGAAGGGGCAAAGCTTGGAAGTACAAGGATCAGTCCCAGAATTTTTGTTTAGATGTGGGGCCATTAAACAACAGTAAAGTAAGTTGGACTATTGAGTTTGTAATAGGATCTGTGATGTATATAGGGGTAATTGACACAGGCTCAAACATAACAGTTATTAGACCAGACACTAAAGAGGCTAGAAATCCCAAACTGAACCACCTAATTGGTCTCTAATGGGATCAGGGAACCAGTTCAAAAACTGGGAAAACTGGGTTTGAAGATTGGACCTCTGAAATTGGAACAAGAAATCTGGGTGGCAGAAACAGTGGATGAGCTAATGATTAGTTGGATTTCATTGTGGCTAATTGTGCAATCAATGCCAGGCAAGGTATCTTACAAATTCAGTCTGTGGAAATTCCTTATATAGATATGGCCCACATGAGACAAATCGTTTATAGGCAACTGGTTTGCAGTGAACTAATTGTTCTGCTCCGATGGGGTAGGAACCATTATAACAGCTACATGCCATGTAGCTTTTCAGCAAGGGCAAGATGCGGAGTTTTGAAATCTGTTTTGAGACCCAGGGTCTTGGGGCAATCTTAGCCGGTAAAACTCTTGTGGATCTGAAACAAGAACTGAGCCCCACTTGTTTGTGGCAGGGTTCTGACAAACAGGAAATTGTAAACAAAGGGATGCAGTTGCCATACGTGAGAGATCTGGTAAACACTGGTAGAGAAGACAATTACAAACGAATAAAGGTGAACTCCAAGAGTTTCTATTGGATTTGTCCCAGCTCAGTACAGCACACTTAAATGAGGACTAGCAGAACAGTCTACAGTGCTTTCCGGTAAGGAATCAGGAGTTGTTCTCCCGATCTAACAAAGATATATGTTGTATTGCACTGGTCCGGCCCAAGGGTGATACTGGGGGGAACAGACCCATTAAAAAGCCACCTCACCTACCTGTAGCAAAAAGGGAAGGTGCACTACAGGGCATCAAGGAAATGGATCAGGAAGGCATAATCAAGCCTGCTTGGGCCTCACCCATAAGCCTCACTCATAGTTCTGGTTATGAAAAAGGATGGCAGCCCCAGTTTCTGTGTGGACTACAGAAAAATATCTGAAGTCACTTTCAAGGATTCTTATGTATTATCATGAATGGACGATACCCTGGATGCTGTAGCAGGTTCAGTCTGGTTTTCCACACTGACATTTAAAAGTGGATATTGGAAGTGGATCCAGAGGAAAAAAACTGCTTTCACAGCAGAACGGAGCTTGTGACAATTTAAAGTGATGGCTTTTGGCTTATGCAATGCACCAGCCGCAACTGAGAGGCTAATGGAGAGGGTATTACAAGCATGCCTCTCTCAGCCTGTCTGTTATACCTAGGGGATATCCTGGTGCTTGCGAAAACATTTGAGCAGGAACTAAAACATTTACCAATGGTCTGCAACAACCTGAAGGTGGCCAATTTGAAACTGAGCCCAAGGAAATGAGAGTTGTTCCAAAAAGAAGTCCTCTACCTTGGGTACAACAAAATCAGCAAGCAGGGAATTTCCATTGACAAAAAAGGAAACTGAAGCTGTATAGAGCTGGCCAATGTGCCAGACACTCACAGATGTGCCATTTTATAGGGCGCTGCTCCTATGATAGATGGTTCAGTGGTGGGTTTGCCTATATTGCGAAACCACTGCAGATGTTGGGTGAGAAAGGGAGCCATTTCAATGGTCAACAGGGAGTGATGTAGCATTCGGAGAGCTGAAAAGTGCCATTGTTCCTGCTCCTGTCTTGGACTATCCATGTTTCAAAACCCGTTTTGTATTGAACATGGATGCTGGTGCTTATGGTCTGGGGCCAGTACGGACACAAGAACACAAGGGACTTAAGAGAGTGACAGCTTGTTACAACAGAAGTCTAAATTCTCCTAAGAAATTATTGCACCACCTGAAAGGAACTCTTAGCCGTGGTTAAATCCACAGAACATTTTCCGCACTATTTGCATGGGAGGAAGTTTATGGTCAGGACAGAGCAGGCTTCCCTGCAGTGGCTCTTTAGAGTCACAAGTCCTGAGGGATAGCTTGTCAGGTGGCTGGAGAAACTGCAGTGCTATGATTTCACAGCCACACACAGGCCTGGCCATGAGCGTGATAATGCTGCTGCCTTATCCAGACAGTCTTGTTGGGAGGCTAATTACCAATGCTGCCCCAAGCAGGAGAGCAAGGAACTAGTCGCTCAAAAAGATGAGTGTGCCGCTCTTCCTCTAATTCGCAGAAGGGCCCATGTTCCTATTTCATCCATTAGAGCAACCGGGCTGGGGCCAAAGTATGTGTCCCAGAGCAACTAAAAACTTCTCAAAGAGAGACCCTGATATCAGGATAGTGTGTGACTGGAAAATCAACTGGAAAATGCACCCACCCTGGAATGCAATGTAACAATGCCACAGTAAAAGTTGTCTGGTCACAGTAGGAAAGCTAAAGGCTTAAAGATGAAATATTGTATAGGAGATGAGAAAAAGCAGCAAGTGATGGACACAGGTAGCAGCTGTTTGTACCAGATGCAATGAAATAGGAGGGTCTGAGGTGATGTCATGATCTTAAAACTGCTGGACACTAGGGGGTTGCAAAAAACTTAGCCAAGGTCAGGGAGAATTTCTATGGGTAACATGCAGGCAGGGTGCAGAAATTGGTGCAGGAAATGTGATGCCTGCATTGCAAAGGAGGGCCCCCCTAAAACTGGGAAAGCCCCTTTGCAGAAGCATCTTGTGGGGGTGCCAAAGGACTGCATTGCCACTGATGTTCTTAGGCCCTTGACTGAGACAGCGGCTGGCAATCAATACTTGCTGACAGCTATGGACTGCTTCACAAAATGGCCTGAGGCTTATCTAATAAGAAACCAAGAGGTTGTGACAGTAGCAGACGAGTGAATGAATTTTTCACCAGATTTTGGGGCTCAGGCAAGTTATGGATTAAGAGAGAATCTCTGAATCCAATGTGTTTCACCAGGTTTGTGAGATTCTAGGATCCACAAAATTTGCACCATCTCAGCACACCCCCAATCTGATGGGACGGTGGCTAGGTTCAACAGGACTCTGGGGGTTCAGCTGGCTACCTTGCCGAACAGCATCAAAGAACTAGCACCAGCATATCCCATTTCTTTTGATGGTTTATAGAACAGCAGTTAATGAGAGTAAGAAGTGTACCCTAGCATTCCTCATGTTTGGACATGAGCTAAGGACCCAGGAAACCTGTTGTATGGAGTTCCTGGAGAGGAACAAAGGGATTTGAACCATGGGAACTACCCTACATTCCAAAACTGAAAAAAATCACACCTTTGGCTAGGGAATATCTGAGGATTGCCTCTGTCAAAATGAAAAAGCTGTGTGATGTAAGGTCATCTGGGGAAACCTTTAAAAGGAGGAACCTGGTCTGGTTCCACAATCCTAGAAGAAAGAAGGGTTGGAGGCCTAAACTGGATAAACTTTGGGAGGGAACCCTATTGAGTACTGACCCAAATCAATGAAATGGTATACACTGTATTGTTGGGTCACAGGACTCAACCCAACATTATCCATAAGAACCCTCTGAGAAGATACTGGAGGACAGAATTTCAGTTTTGCTGCCCTCTGAATCTGAGAATGTAGCTGTGGAAGTCGAGACTGGAAAAGTTGTTAGAGAGTGAATTCTCCTCAAGGGTGTGGTCTGCCTCAGCCAGCAAATTCCACATAAACAATAGGCAGTCTTTAGGGTCTGCTTGACATGAAACCCAGGGAGAGAAAAGAGATTTGGGAGGAAATAAAATTCCTTTGGGTTGGTGATGTGAAAACATCTTGACAGAAAGACACCGTACATATGTAAATAGTTAACCTTGTATCATTCTGAATGTTTTAAAAAAATTTCTGTTTGGGATGGGGCTGGTGAGTGTCTCCGTTTTAAGCTTCACTGGGACAACAGGTGAAGCTGAGGTGTGTGTATGTGGGGGGTGTTGTTATGATCTGGGTGAAACATTTTTATGGACTGAGATTGATGGGTGTGAGCCAACCCTTCAATTAACAAGACTGTAAGCATAAGGCCCAACTAAGACAATAGAAGTCTGTGGCCCTGCCCAGGAGCTTTTGCTGAACATTGTTTTGGGCACGTGTTTGTGTGTGGGAAGCCAGAACAAAAAGTAACTGCCTACAGACAAAAAGGACTGAGAGAGAGAGAGAGAGAGAGAGAGAGAGACCACGTAAGGAGCTGCTACTTGAAAGAATGGTGGCTGACCATGGAAAAACCCTGGGAAGAGGTTTTTGGGTCAGGGGTGCAAGCTGAAAAGAGTGCCTTTTGTGCTGTAAGCAAAAGTAGTTGTTTTATGCTACTTGGTTCCTTCTGCACTCAGAAAACACTGGGTTTTGTACATTCCTTGTCAATAAAAAAGGCTGCATCAAAGAAAATACCAGACTCCATCAATTTCTCCTTCCAACTGGAATATCGCACAGGGCCTGAACATTGCCGAGCTGCTCAGGTCAAAAGGGGGCAGCAATCTTAAACACTATTATTTCTGACTTTCAGAATGTTAGTTGAGTTATTTCAAAGAAACTGAGCGCTAGTCTAGCCCTTCAGCTTTTCAGGAAAGAAGAGAGTACATCTCCGAGAAGCAGAAATCAATATCCTCATGACATTTGCATAAAAACAAAGAACTATCAGCATCCTGGCAAACTGTTGCCAATGTAATAATGCCGTCTCCCGTAAGTCACCCGGGCTTTCCCTTCTGCACATCATCAGGTACCAAGGTATTTATTATGCTCTCACAGTTCTACTTGCTTTTGTTGCAACAAGTTTGCTCATGAAAATGCTTGTCCAATGCTTTCCTGTGTATCGATAGTTGAACCGAGAGCTCATGACAAGCAAGGACCAGCCCTAGTTTTGTGGCCTAATTCTGCCAAGCTGAGAGAAGACAACTAAGCACAATTTAGAGTGAAATATCTACTTTAAACACATTGTATTTTACAAGTTCATTATTCTCTTTGCAAGAGATCTTACAACAACTAAAAACATTAATATAAGAGATTATAAGCATGCATTAGTATGTTTAGATACTAGGGTTGCAAATTTTCTAATCACAGAAAACCGAACACCCCCACCCCACCCCTTCTCCAAGGCCCTGCCCCGGCTCACTCCATACCCCCGCACCCCAATGCTCACTCTTCCCCACCCTCACTCACTTTCACTGGGCTGGGGCAGGGGGGGTACGGGTTCTGGGCTGGAGGTGCAGGCTCTGGGGTGGGGCTGGGGATGAGGGGTTTGGGGTTCAGGAGGGGACGCCGGGCTGGGCCAGGTGGTTGGGGTGAGGGCTTTGGCTGAGGATAAGGGATTTGGGGTACAGGAGGGTGCTCCGGGCTGGGCCAGGAGGTTGGGGGGCAGGGAGGTGCGGGGTCCTGGCAGTGCTTACCGTGGCTCCAAGGAAGCGGCCGCCAGGTTCCTGCAGACTCTAGGCACATGGGCGGCCAGGCGGCTCTGCGTAGTGCATGCTGCCTTCGCGCGTGCAGGCACCACCCCCTGCAGGTCCCATTGGTAGTGGTTCCCTGGTGGCCGCTTCCAGGAGCAGCGTGGAGCCAGGGCAGAAAGGGAGTCTGCCCTAGCCCCAGGCCCCCATTGCGCTGCTGCCCAGACTTTTATCGGCCCGGTTGGCAGTGCTGACCGGAGCTGGCAGGGTCCCTTTTCGACTGGGGAAAACCAGACGCCTGACAACCCTAATAGATGGTAGATGGTAGAGTCCACATGGTCAGAAGACAGATCATGCACATCAGAAAACCAATGTGACTCAAATTAAGGTGACATTTTAAGCATCAGTAAACATATACGTTATTTATTATTTCTATTACAGTAGAGCCTAGAGGCCAGGGCCCCAAACTGCTGTCATCATGGCAAATCCCAAAGGGATGTAGCCACCTTGCAGACTGACTGTTGCCTGGATCAATCTCTAACTAGGTCCTGACGATGGTCCCAATATGGTAGGCTCTATAAGAACATATATTACCCTTTATTTCAACCAGGAGTTAATTCAGGGAAGTCCTATGGCCTGTGTTATACACAGATGACTCAACTGGTCCCTTCTAGCTTTATAATCTATGAAGCTGTGAAGAGAAAGTCCCTCCCACAAAGCCTTTACAATCTAATTGTAAGACTACAGAAAACAGGTGGCTAAAACAACACATGGGGGGAGCACAAGGAAGCAATGAAATGATCGTGGCCAGCATGGAAAACAGAGATCAAAGCAACCAAGAGGCCTAACCACTATTGACTTTGTTGTAGCCATCACAGTAGAAAGGAGAGTAACTCCAGATCCAAACAAGATGTGATCTTGAGCTACTGATGGCAAGGATTATGAATTACAGAAAGAGAGAGATATTTACTTTCAAGGTGCATAGGAACCTTGTGTTAAAAAATTCAGAGGAGAGCTATAGAGATTGCAGTAAATTAAGTCTTTTCTCCGTACACTACTGTCAGACCACTTCCCCACCACAGATCTCTGTCTCGGCTGTACCACCTTGTGTGGCCCAATCACCTCCTTCTTTAAGATTAGATGTCTGGGGTCCCCCTCCAAATATCTGTACCCATCAATTGCAACGCCCTGCATTTTTAAAGATTATGCACTAACTTGTGGCTTTGCCAAAGCCCGGAGGAAGGGGCAACAACATGTGTTTGTGCTTCCCCAGAAGCACACTGGTAACCAGATTGTGACTCAGAGTCAAAATCGGCCTCTTGGAGGGCTGGGGTGAGTACCTGCAGCGGACTGACAGCTGGCACAAATTGCTTCACTTGTGTGTGTTCCACTCACTCCTCAGCCCTTGTCTTCCTCCCTCTCTACCTGGACAGAAGGAGGAGAAGTAGCAGCTCTGTGAAGGCCGTTGCCCCTTGCTCCCTGCCACCATATGGCCCGAAAAATATGAAAAACACTGAAAAATATCTATTGCATGCAAAAAAGGTAAGTGCCTTCCTAGCGATTATCTGAAATCCTTTACTATGGGAACTCTCCAATGGGAAGTTATGTTCTGTTACAATACTTAGTTCTCCCAAGTCCCTTGCTAGTCCCCCCAAAGCCACAGTGCTTCAGAAGAACTTGTTCTTATTCCATCAGCAAGACACAACGCATATTAAAACATTCAGAAAGGTAGAATCAGGTAAATGGTAAAAGATCAGAACAAAGCAAACAAAAATGACTGATTAATAACCAAAGCAGTTTATTTCCATCCCCTAGACAGAAGAAAACCTGAGATTCCATGCACATCCGCATCTTCAAGCAGCTGTCCCAAGCGTCCTTCCTCCTACACAGTCATATCCCCACTGCTCTGTGACACACAATCAAACTCTTATCCCTTCTGCTAGGGCATTTTGGGCATCAACCCTTCTATAAAACAATTTAAAGAAAGAAATTATTTTCTTATACTCTACTTTCATCTGTCCTGGTGGGTGTGTCTGTCTTTTCCTCAGTCTTCTTCATTTCCACCAGAATAATTCCCCCCCTTTTGTCTCTTAATCTCTCCTGGTGGCTCCACTAATTCCCCCTTTCACTGCTTGCCACAATTTCCCCTACCTCTCCCATCCCCTGGTTACCTCTCTTCTCCTTCCCATCCCTAAGACCTGTTGCCTTGGCACTCTCTTCTCAACCCTATTAGCTTCTGCTCCTCCTTCTTTCCTATCAACAATGCTTGAATCTCTCCCCTTCCCTCACGCCTCTAATGTTTCCCGTGCCCCACTCTGCCCCACTTTTTGCCTACAGTCCCTTCCCCTCTCTGATGCTGCCAGTCCTTGATACCCTTCTCTGGAGACTTTAAGTTCCCTCTTTTCCTTCCCCATAATCTCTCTTTGCTTTTTCAGGGGACTTTCCAGTAGTCTATGGGAAACAGAGCATTGGCCTTCTGTGGGTGGTCTCGAGGGAATGGGATTTTGGCTCTGACTTGGCTGAGAGATGGAACAGAAGATGCTCAGATGATCAAAAGGGCAGTGGAGATGGCTGCCTGAAAAGCTTTTATATTCATGCCGCTACACGCATCTCTTGATCGCTGCATTAGAGGTGAGACAAAAGCATTACAAACAAAACAGTGGGGTGGAGTGTGAGGCAAAGAAGCCACAAACTGCTTTCCCAGTCTAAAAAGAGTATAACCACCAGTGGCAACATACGTTACGAAGCCAACAGATAATAAAAGGATTCAAAACCTTCAGAGATTTCAGTTATCACGTGAACTAATGGGCAGTAAACTGTGGACCCTACCGACTCACGTTTTGACATGAAAAATGAAAACAACATGCGCATTACTAGATAAGAAGGGGAACATTTCACTCACTTTCACTATAGTCTCATATTCCATTTCTACTTCTGTTTTTCCTCTACTTCTTGTTCTTCTATGCTCTTTAAAACAAAACCAAGGATCATTTCAATTTTCGGTGATTAGCAATTACTCTAAACTAAAATTACATAATTTTGTGCAGTACAAAAAAGTAACCTCTCTTTTATCTAGGCACATAATGAACAATAGAAAGACCACTCTGCCCTTCTGAGTGCTGGCTCATTAATATTTGACTGGTTGCTAGGATCACATTAGGCAGTGAATTTGCCCAGTTGGTAGGAACACATTAGGCAGTCAAACCAATCTATGAAACATAACCTGTCACTCTTTATTAAAAAAGGACAATGTTTCAGCATGCTTCTGTGTGGGAGATCTGAGCTTGGGTGCAGCTGGAGCTCAGGCACATTGTCGAAAAAAATTTCCTCAAGAAAGAGACATATTCTTTCGATAGGGGAAGAAAAGTATATTTCCATAAGGACAATGTCAATCAGCCATGCCACCTCGGTTCCTACTGGAAGGAGTATCTAAGGCCACTACAGATATATCACCTCTGCCTCTGATCATGCCAGATTTCTTAAACTAAGCGGGATTGGCCTTAATCAGTTCTTAGATAGGAGATCTTCAAGCAAAACACAGAATGCTTCAGAAAGTGGTGCTAGAGAATCAACAGATGGAACACTTCCTTTTGAGTCAGTATTAAACCAATGCCTGAGCAGAGGGAGCTACTGGGCATGATGCTGGAGGAGGTGACATTTGCAGGATAAAGTGTAAGACCAATATTCTGATCCACCAAAGAGCCCTTAAAAAAACAAAACAAAATGAAACAAAAACACCTAAATTTGCATTTGATTCCCAGTGTCAAAATTCATATTTGGGTAATTTAAAAGAGTGGCAGGATTTTAATATTAGCCCACCCTGCTAGCAGGCATTGGAACCCTCCAGAGAGCTGCAGACTAATTATTGCTGACTCTCTGGGACAGGAGTAGCTCATTACACACCACCCCAAATGTAAAGGGGGTAAAGGTAGCCTTCTGTAAGAGAGTACAGGCCTGAGTCAGAGAGGCCCTGAAGGAAAGAACTCCAGCCTAGAAGCATCCAAAAAACTCCAAGGGGTCCACATAGGGCAATTACCTTGAAGGTTATCTTTTTGTTAATAAAACTGTACTTCAGGAAGGGTAGCTTTTTGGAGCTGACTAAGGTGTAGCTTTTATTTGGAGCTGGATTAGAACACCATCAGTTTACATATAAATACATTTTCCCTACTAAAATTACTTTTCCACTTGCAATTGGCTGTGCATTCTTCGTCTATTTTCCTATACTGTTGTGTAGCATTGCTGTGTGGTAACAGCTGATATTTCACCCCAGCAGAGATTGCAGTGGGGAGTGATGTGATTGCTACATGTTGATGGTAGCTGCATGAATAAGGATTGCAGTTCTAGTTCTGTTTGTAGGAGTTAAAACTTTATGGCTATTTTTGCAGCACAGTAGGTGCTATTAAAAGCTTGGGGTCTACCACACCACGGCATTCATGGTGCTCCATATATTCAGAATGGGAACTATTACAGACACCACGGTATGTTTTAAATATATGGTGACACTGGGTCAAAGTCAGCCCCGGTATGATAGCTGGGCACACATTAATTAAAGTCAACGATGCTTGGTCCTAGCTGTTAAATTTGTTAAGAAAGCATTGAAAATAAACTTTTAAACTGAAATAGAAAGAAATGAGTAGCACAAAGGTCAGAGTTTTCATTTTCTATTCTAATGAAACCACTAATAAAGTTTATGTAACTTAATAGCCGAAGTAATACTTAAATTGATCATAAAATGTTTCCCCTTAAAGCATTTTTGTAAACTGATCATAATTACCAAGTCAAATCCTTGGTAATGGCGAAGGGGGAGAAAAATGCATTTTATGCATTGTGTGCTCATCTTACATTCATTTGGATTTATAAATGTCTTGTAATTGAGTCACAGTGGAGAAAAAAATCATCATTAACTAACTTAATATGGCTGGATTTGAATGAAATTAATATGTAACAGAATTTACAGAGCCCTCCTTTATTGCGTCACAATGAATGAATGAAACCACTTTATCTGTTTTCCCCTTGAACTCTCTTTCACCTTGGGCTGGAAAACTACTACATTAGCAGTGACATAAATGGTGTTGTAAGTTACATGTTGGGTATAAGTTGGCCAGAAAACGGGCGCTCGTGAGCGTGGAGTTTGCAAAGTAAATCCATCATCTATGCGGAGGGAGCAGAATGTGGGGATTACAGCAGGAAAAATGGAGCAGTGCGAAGGTGAAATGTAAGGTGGGATGAGACGGCTGCTTTATTGTGCATATTCCCTTGTTACTTTTCCTGGGGCACTTTAATTTCTGGCCCTTTTGGCCTGGAACTTACACTGGTTTTGCATACCTGCTGACAGATAAATCAGTTGAAGTTGCATTATTTTAGCACTTGCCCCAGTTTTATGCCACAGTTATATGTGAGGTTTAGGTTACATTACCATTTTGTCACTGCAGAATTTGGCCTAGTTACTTCCAGGAGAGTTGCATCCATTACATAAGGTCTGAATTTGGCCCCTAGAATTTTCGTTAAAACAAACCTTGGAGCACACTAACTTCCATCCCAGGGCTAACTTATTTACTTTGTGTAATGCTCCTCCTGATCCTTACTTCAAGGATCTTATTTTTAGCCTACCTCCTGGGTAAGTGCACATTTGCGTTTGTGAAAAGGCGTTTGCTTTGCATGCAAGCGATCCCAATTTTACATACTCACAGGGCTAGATAGGTATTCCTGTAGCCTTTTTTGTTCACAGGCGGGGATCTGGGTGTGCACACGGTGAAGGGCGTGTGCAAAGTGCGTGCACATTTGCGAACATGCAAATACCACCTAGCTGGAAGCTGAAAATCAGGTTCAAAATGGCTAATCACTTCATAAAAGCAACATCCAAAAGTGACAATAAAACAATTCTCCTCTACCATACTTGGGATTTTCACCTTCATCATTAGCAAGTACCCAAAACGCAGTCAATCAAATGTAACAGAGATATCTGTATAGCAGCTGTAGCTAACTGACAGCCTGAATTTCTCTGTGATATACAGTTACAAAATATGACACCCTAGTTTGAATTAAGGTGCACATAATTCAAATTCTACAATATTTTCAGAGCTTATATAGATAATGTATGTGCTTTGCCACTATTGCTATTTTTTGATCCAATTAGCACAAGTGTATCAGACATTATAAATCATGTGTTGCACACACATATTTACCACAGAGTGCTCGCTTGCTATGGAGTTCCAGTCAGCGAACAGGATTGTCTTGCAGCATAAGAAAGAGAGTCAGGAAGAAACACAAGAATTAAAATGAACTCCGAATTTGAAGCTCTTTTGATTTCATTTGTTATGACTACATTTATCGTATTGTAAGTTACATGGATCTTGTCTTTAAAAACCAGCAACTCCTTTCTTCTAGCAAGGAATTGATTTTAGTTGCCTTTGTGCATGCACGGTAGTCATGTTAAATGGCTTTTGGTGAAACATTTTAAATCTGCAGATAATTAATGCAACACAGACAGAATGTACTGCTTCCCAAATCATAAAAATGCATCTGAATAGCTATTAGTCACAGTAATGTTCAGGGAACATCACAGAGAGAAGACACTAAGCTTCTGAACGACGGACTAGATCTTAGGAGATCAGAGTCAAATGAGTATATTTTTTCTGTTGTCCATAATTAATTTGCAGTGCTGTATTTTCCCAGCATTTATGTGGAGAAGCGCTACTACTATAGAAAGTGCAAAAATCAATCAGTGCACGATAAGCATTTAAAATGTGAAGGTTATAAACATGTTTCATTTTATCTGACAATAGTCAATGCGTGGCTGTTCTGTACTGTCCCAAAGGCCATCAGAAAGAATATTTTACATTTCTGGTCTCAGAGCTGTCATGAGGGGTTAGATGCTCTTCTGAGTTACGCAGCTGTAAATCCAGTGGACAGCCACTGGAGTAAATGATATTACTCCAGATTTACATCATCATCACAAATGAGAGCCGAATCTCACCCAGAGCACTGTGTACTTGGAATCCACAACAACAACCTGAAGCTTGGAGCCTGAAGCTTAAAATCAGTTCTGTCAATTTGGATTTTTTTTTTCCTGATTATCCTTTATGGGCATCTTGAAAACATTACAAAGAAAAATGAATCACATTATGGAAAATACAGAGGGAATACTAGCTACCAAAAACATTGTCTCATAACACCTTATTTGATTCTGTTTGCACAGTTCCTGACAAATCAGACTTTCTTCCCCAGTCTCTCAGCTGGCAACTCATTTGTACAGACACAACCCTAGCGTTTGGCCTAAAACAAGGGTTTCATGGCTGCTTAGGTCTGTGATAAGACCTCTTTGTTTGAGAAAGAGGAGAAGATTTTCAAAAAGGCCCAGCAAGTTAGGAGCACAGGTCACTGGGAATCCTAAACTTTGAAAATCTCTCCCAGAATTGTTTTTAATTCACGATTCCTTCAAGAGGTGCTGGAATAATTTTTATAGTGGAGGTGCTGAAAGCCATTGTACCAAACTGTAAACCCTGTATATGCTGGAAACCACTTCAAGCCAGGGAGTGCGGCAGCACCCCCAGTTCCAGCACCTATAGATTCCTTTGAAGTTTTCCCTTGGATGTGCAATAGAGTTTACCTTCAAAAGAGAGGTGTCAATGATATTTTAAGTAATAACTTTCGTTATACAAATGTCTGCAAGCAGAAGGTTAAATCACATAACACAAAAAGAAAAGATGAGATCCGGGGCCAAATTTTCCCCTCAACTTTTAACGCTTTGCAATTCCAATAAACTCAATTGGGCTTTATAGGGAGGAGCTCAAGCAGAATCTGGATCATAACAACATGTCCTATCTTACTCGTTCTGGTCCTGCCATTTTGCCTTCAAAAGACCCAGAAACTGTGTTTCTTTGTGACTCTAGACTATAGTGTCTGTTTGAATCAAAACTGTTTGATTGCCCACTTTGGAGCAGCTACTTTCATTAAAAATTCACGGAATTTTTCTTTGATCAAGAAAAGTACAGAGAAGAAATGTACGAGCAACAGAATGGGTCTGATTCTGATCTTGCTTATGTGGGTGTAAATCAGGACTAGTATAAAACCAATGTAAGAGAAAGCAATATTAGACCTAAAGGCCCAATTCTGTCCTCATTTCACCGGTGCAACCACAATGACTTCAGTTAAACTGCGCAATCTAATCAAAGGTGGAACTTAGCCTCTAATATTTCCTCCTATTTTCATTTCTGGGCAAGAAGGGTAGGTTTTCAGGCTGGGTTCTTCTATGATTATTTTATTCATGCTAATTTTTTAAAATCAACTTGTGGTTACTATTATTGTAAAATAATTCCAGATAAGTTAAAAGGCAAGGTCTGTACATAAATTTCTCAACTTCAAAAGGCCTTCCTAAATCCTTTCAATATAACTTAATCTGTTTAAAGTAGAATTGAATTTTTATAGGTAGAAACTGTTTTGTATATATACATCTACAAAGCACTTTTTATATCTATATCTATCTGTCTGCCTGTCTATCTATTGACATTTTTTAGATAGACAGACAGCAAGAGAATGTAATTTATTTTTCAGAAATAAAACTTCTGTGAATTCAATGAGACACACAAGGAAGATAAGGTAATATCTTTTATTGGGCCAACTACTGTTTGTCAAAAGGACAAGCTCTTGATCCTGACAGAGTTCTTCTTCAGGTCTGGAAAGGTAATCAGAGGGCTCTCTGAAGCTTGAAAGCTTGTCTCTTCCACCAAATGAAGTTGGTCCAATAAAATATATAACCTCACTCCATGTCTTAATTTAGTCTGTGGGCAAGATCCCTGATCAATCCATTATCTACACACCGAAGGCTGTGTCCATACTGCGGTGCATAGCTACTCATGTCTATGAAAGACTCGGACACAAGGGAGGCAGTAGGGAAAGGCTCGGCCGCAGGAAGCTGCCAGAGCTTTCCCTGCTGACGCCCTCCTGCCAGAACCTTTCCCCACCTCTGGAGTTTTTCACTGTGGTGGGGAAGAACTCCAAGGCAGCAGGATACTACACTGCTAAAAATACCAGTATAGATACTATAAAGCCCCTCAGGTCTAGAGAGATTTATTGGGTCACTCTTGGGAGAGTTTATGACCCAGAAAAATAATATTTAATAATTTACCAATATATCCACAAAAGACTAATACTTGATTCCCAATAAGAACAAATTAACCAAAGCCCTAACTCATTTCCCAGGGTCAGTTCCCCATATTAGTTACCACTTGTGTGAATTCTTTGACCTTAAAATTGCCTAAACAGTAAGTTTTGGAGCCATTGTGGCCTAGTGGCTAGGACACTGGTGTGGGACTTACAAAACCTTGGTGCAATTCCCAGCCCTGCCATTAGCATGCTGGGTGAGGTTGGACAAGTCACCTCCCCACCAGATGCTTCTGTTTTCTACACCCAATAAATCTCCTGTGGTCGTACAAAGGTAACTTTAGAACTGCACTTGGACAAGAGCCAATGCACCCCAAAGGTCTTCGTGGGCAAGAGCAGGGGTTCTCAAACTTCATTGCACCGCAACCCCCTTCTGACAACAAAAATTACTGCATGACCCCAGGAGAGGGGACTGAAGCCCTGAGCCTGCCTGAGCCCCACCACCCCAGGTTGGCCAAAGCCAGAGTCCCACCGTGTCAAGCAGGGAGAGCAAAGCTGAAGCCCAAGGGCTTCAGCCCCAGGCAGGAGGCCTGTAACCTGAGCTTCGCTGCCCAGGGCTGAAGCCCTCAGGCGACCCACGTTGGGGGCCTGACCCACAGTTTGAGAACGGCTGGGCTAGAGTGTAAGTCAAGGGCAGTGCATAGTTGCGCTGCCCCAAGAGCAAGACAGGAACCTGAACGTGACTCCGGGGATCACAATCAGCTCCCAGATTCCCCCTTTGCTCCATGGGGGAAATAATTTGTTCAGGCTCTTTGGTTGGTACAACTTACTTGCCCCTCTGGGCTGGCTACCAGTAAAGGGAGGAATGTGACTCTCCCCACCTATGTATGTGGAAGGTGGAGTAACAGCCCAGTGGCAGCTGTTGTCTCCCCCCGCTTCTCAGTGTGATGTGGGTAATCTACTTGGGGATGTAAGGCGATCCATATGTCCCATTACTTCCCTGCTTGGGCATGCAACTCACAGCTGAGGCCTGTATGCTTTGATCTCCAAATCAAATCTCCAATTTCCCCTGCTATCTCTATGATGAAACCACGCATTTTGATTTGGAACATTGGGGGTTCAGAAATGTTGCTCTTTCTACCCCAGATCCTGTTCTAAGTCATACCTGTGTAAATCTGGAGTGACTCCACTGCTATCTCTGACGTGACTCCAGGTTTACACCGGTGCAACTGAGATCAGAATCAGACTGGACTGAGAATGCACCTTGTCTAGGAGTCTCCATGGTCTAGTGGATTTGGCGTAAATTTAGCAGTCTGACATTCTAACAATCCTGCTTGTGATACTGTGTGATTTTCAGCAGATCTCCTGACCTCTATCAGCCACAACTGCCCCATCTGTAAAATGGGCTGAACTATATTTACCTGCCTCAAACTTAATATGGTTTGTAAAAAGCTGAAAGTAAAAAGCACTGATAAGGCCACTATGCTGCAGAGATGGGGGCTAGAACTCAGGCCTTTCTAGATCCTTTTCTTGTGCTCAAAATGCACCAGACCACATGGTGCTGCTTTTGTGGGGGAGAGGGGTAGTGGGGGCTTCTTCTGTGAGAAGATTTAGTCCAATGCCACCTCCTCAATGAGGTTGTACCAGGAAGGGCCTTTTTGCAGTTCTCAAATAATGCCTTATCAAGAAAAATGTTAAGTCTCCTCAAACTTCATTAAAAATTGAAATTTGACGGTTTCAAAATCACAAACTGAATGAACAAAGGAAGAAAAAACTTGTATGCAAAAGAGTTTTCAGCAAATCATCATTATTTACTTTTATTTTGCCAGATTTAGTATATAGGCCAAATGACGGTTTTCAAGGTGCCAGATGGGAAAGTCCCTTCTCCAGTCTATATATTGTACAAGAAGCGATTTTCTTCGTTTTTAACAACACATTTTCAGCCGCATTCTCATCTGAAGCCAAAGTTCGCCTCATTCAGATAATACATTGAATGGACGCTGGTAAACTCATGCTGACTTAATATCAATTTGCTGAGTAGAAAATCCTGCTAATATTGAACTAATTGAGTACACCTGCGCCTACTTCAGATCAATTCACAATAAACAATTTCCTGTCAATTTAAAATCACAGATTTCCTGCTCCAAGCAGCATTTAATCCTAAAGAACTACAGCACTCCACACAAATGGTGTTCAATTAACCCAGCCAGCGGCATATAATTCTATGTTTACAGTCTAGTTCCACAGTTTGTATGAACAACAAATCTACACAACAAGGGAATGGGTGGACTGAATACCTCCACGCAGCCAATTTCACTTTTGAGCATTAGAGAATCAAAGAATGACACACTTAGTTTTATGTACCGTCCAAAGGAGATCTGATTTCTTATTGGGACGGAACCCTGTGGCACACAGGTGTGTATGTGTACCTCCCCCTGCCTGGATGCCCCAATTCCAGCTTCTCCCAGGCTTGCAGCAGAATAATAAACTGTTCTGTTGCCAACGAGAGGACTGCAGATTCAGAGGTGGCATCTCAGTTTGACCCTCATTGGCCCACGCTTTTGGTCTCAGGTTTCAACAAAAATACTTTCAACTGACTGTGTATTTTAAGAAAACACCCATCCCTTTCTTTTCAGTGTTGTGTTAAGCAAACAGACTCAAGAGACAGTGGAACAGCAACTTGAAAAAAAGTCTGAACTTTAAGAGAGATCCCTGTCCAGTGCTTTGAGCGTATTGTCTCTGCACATTCACCCTTATAAGATATGCATCTGCAGCTTCGTGGCAGGACTTTGGGAACCTCCAGGACAGCAGAGCCCATTGGGACCACAGAAAGGTTCTCACCAAACTTCCAGAGCAGAATGTATAGAAGGGCCATGCCATCCTAACCATATTAGCTCCTTCCTCTAAACCTCAGAGTTCTAGCAAAGAGCTCTGAGGAAGAAGGGAATATAGGCAGGTAGTGTGGACATGTAGGAGTAATACCTGAAATAACTAGCTGCTGCTGAATAAACTTTCTTCCTTCTCTAATTATTGCCTCTGCACATTTCCCACTGTAGAGGATGTGAGGGAGATTCCCGCACTTGAGCCATTATTTTTAGGTGACTAATCTGAGGAAATGTCCCATGTTGAGGTGTCAATGGAGGAGATTTGGAACAAGTTGAGAAATTACTATTTGGTCCTGGTGACTTATTAGTATTTATTCACCCACGAGTTCTGAAGAAACTCAAATATGAAATTGCAGTACTAAGTATGGTATGTAACCTATCGCTTAAATCAGCTTCTGTACCAGATGACTGGAGAACAGGTAATGTGACGCCAATTTTTTAAAAAGGTTCCAGACGCAATCCTGGCAATTACAGGCTGGTAAGCCTAACTTCTATACTAGGTAAATTGGTTGAAACTATAATAAAGAACAGAATTATCAGACACATAGATGAACATGATTTGTTGAGGAGGAGTCATCACAGTTTCTGTAAAGGGAAATGATGCCTCACCAATCTAACAAAATTCTTGGAGGGGGTCAACAAACATGTGGACAAGGGTGATCCAGTGTCTACAGTGTACATGGACTTCCAGAAAACCTTTGAAAAGGTCCTTCACCAAAGGTTCTTAAACAAAGTAAGCTGTCATGGGTAAGTGGGAAGGTCCTCTCATGAATCAGTAACTGGGTAAAAGACAGGAAACAAAGGGTAGGGGGAAATGGTCTATTTTCCAAATGGAGAAAGGTAAATATTGGTGTCCCTGAGGGATCTGTACTGGAACCAATACTGTTCAACATATTCATAAACGATCTGCAAAAAGGGTTAAACACTGAAGTGGCAAAGTTTACAGATAATATAAAATTAATCAAGATAGTTAAGTTCAAAGCAGCCTGCAAAGAGTTACAAAAGGATCTCACAAAACTGGGTGATTGGGCAACAAAATGGCAGATGAAATTCAGTGTTGGTAAATGCAAAGTAATGCATAATTCCAACAATACATATGTAAATTAGCTGTTACCACTCAAGAAAGAGATCTTGGGGTTGTTGTGGATAGCTCTCTGTAAACATCTGCTCAACGTGCAGAAGCAGTCAACAAATTAAACAGAATGTTAGGAACGATTAGGAAAGGGATAGATAATATGTCAGAAAATATAATAATGCCACTATATAAATCATAGTATGCCCACACCTTAAATACTGTGTGCAGTTCTGGTCACCCCATCTCAAAAATATATTAGAAATGGAAAAGGTACAGAGAGGGCAACAAAAATGATTAAGGGTATGGAACAGCTTCATATGAGGAGACATTAAAAAGATTGGGACTGGCCAGCTTAGAAAAGAGACTGCTAAGGGGGGACATGACAGAGGTCTATAAAGCATGAATGGTGTGGAGAAAATAAATAAGGAAGTGTTATTTACTCCTTCACATAACACAAGAACCCGGGGTCATTCAATGAAATTAATAGGCAGCAGGCTTAAAACAAACAAAAGGAAGTACTATGTCACACAATCCACAGTCAACCTGTGGAACTTGTTGCCAAGGGATGTTGTGAAGGCCAAAACTATAACTGGATTAAAAAAGAATTAGTTAAGTTCATGGACAGATCCATCAGTGGTTATTAGCCAAGATGATCAGGGATGCAATGCCATGCTCTGGGGGTCCCTAGGCCTCTGACTGCCAGATGCTGGGACTGGATGACAGGGGTGGATCACTTGATGATTGCCCTCTTCTGTTCATTTCCTTTGAAGCACCTGGCATTGGTCACTGTCAGAAGACAGGGCACTGGGCTAGATGGACCATTGGTCTGACCCAGTATGGCCATTCTTATGTTCTTGTCTAGGAGCAGTAATTGCTCAGGAAGGTGGTCTTAGAAGTTCTTATCAATCAGAGTGCAGAACGGCCCTCCTGAAGCAAATATGAGTTCTAGATGCGAAGGTGAGAGTGTAGTGGTGTATAAATGTATTAACAGAGCTCCAGACAGAAGCCCAACAGATTTCTAAAATACAAAGGCAAGTCTTCAAAGCTTCTTCAGCTCTATCAGTGTCCACAAATCATCTTTGGGAGGAAAGCCTTGATTTGTACAGAGCACCATTAGCCTATACAAAAGAGAACCTCTAGTTAGATATCAAGGTAGATCTGCCCCAGTTATCTGCAGTCCTGGGGATAGAAACAGTGGATGTCTCTTTCAGGAACTCCTCAAGAGCTTTCCTTTTGAGCCCAAGCCAGCCAATATCTAGTACAGGTCCATATGGATTCACGAACACCTCCAGGTATGGAAAGAAGGTAGCTCTACCACCTACAGCCACTCACGTAAAGGAAAAAATCTGAGGTAGTTGGAACCACGCAGCCCTTTTATAGCTTAGGCACCAGATGATTAATGTCATGAAAGAGTGCTTGGGCAGCTCTAATAAGCACTACTCTCTAGAAGGTTACTGATGCTCAACTGCTCCAGGGTGCTCAACCCATAAGTGGCAATCTGCAGAGACAATTCTCAGAGAACATGCACCAAAATTTTGCAAACTGGGTTCCTAAACTCCTGAATGAAATCAATAGGAACTGCAGGTGTTGCTTGCTTCCAAAAGTCTGGGAACTTTTAGTTGGGAGCCTAAATGGATTTTGGTGCTTAACTTATAGGAACCTAGGTTTAAAATGCTGGCCTTGACTTTTACCAGAGAATGTGACAAATGGAAAGTCTCAGTGTTCTACAAAATTAGGCCTGGAATTCACAATGGGTCAAGTAATCAAATTTTAGAAAGTGTCTGACAAGTTGTAACTAGTTCTTTACCTGGATACATTACAAAATATTTTTATCATGCTGCCTTCATAGAAAGGGCCAGGAGTGGTGGCACAACAAATTGTTAGGACTGTCCCATCCATTTGCTGTATTAACTGTTGACTGATCACTGCACTCTTTCTTGTTGCTTTGAATGATGGCACACATTTTTCTTGTAATGCCATTATGTATCTGTGCATGAGGTTAGACTACACCATGGCGATAATATTGCTCTGTGTCAGGAACAGCAGTGGTAGCTATGCTCTGTTGCATTGTCCTGAGGCAAAGTTTTTCACCTTTCTTGGATGTAATGTTCATTATGTCACTAATATGTCTCTTTTATTTGTCTGAGTTTTAAATTCAAGGACAGAGCTCATTCTCCACCCCCGCTCAAAGCTGTGTTAAACTCTTCACATTGTTCTTCCCAGAATCAGAACTGATGGCTTATTCATTCATATATTCATAGAACCACAGGGTTAGACAGTCATCTCAAGGGTCATCTCGTCTGCTTTTCTTGGGATAAAAATTTACTCTAAAAGCTGCAGCAGTCTCTCTCATTCATTTCTTAGGTCTTCACAATGGTTGTTTGTTACCAACTGGTCTTAGAGGTTTTAATGAAAGGACAAGGCGTATGCAACCATAAGTAAATAATAAATAATGCTAACCATCATGCCAAATGTATGAATGCGATGGCTATTTATCAGTTCTACACTCCAGTAAGCAAGAAGTAGTTCAAGTTTTCTTGCATAATACAAGTAGTAAATTCCACTAGTAATTATACAATGCACATAAAATTAAAGGTGTAAAGAGTATCTATTCATCTGGTTCACCACTGTGGTCAGGAAGCAACATGGGAAGAGTTTTTGTGCTGTGTTTGTCCAGCGCTTAGCTGGTCCATGGCTGTGGATCCTGGCGCTACTGCCATACAAATAAACAAGAATAATGCATATTCATTAACAATCTTTTTATAAAAAGAAAAGGAGTACTTATGGCACCTTAGAGACTAACCAATTTATATGAGCATAAGCTTTCGTGAGCTACAGCTCACTTCATCGGATGCATACTGTGGAAAGTACAGAAGACGTTTTTATACACACAAACCATGAAAAAATGGGTGATTATCACTACAAAAGGTTTTCTCTCCCCCCACCCCACTCTCCTGCTAGTAATAGCTTATGTAAAGTGATCACTCTCCTTACAATGTGTATGATAATCAAGGTGGGCCATTTCCAGCACAAATCCAGGTTTTCTCCCCCCCCAACACCCCCAACCCCCCAAAAAAACACTCTCCTGTTGGTAATAGCTTATCTAACGTGGTGACTCTCCTTACAATGTGTATGATAATCAAGGTGGGCCATTTCCAGCACAAATCCAGGATTTAACAAGAACGTCTGAGGAAGGGGCGGGAGGGTAGGAAAAAACAAGGGGAAATAGGTTACCTTGCATAATGACTTAGCCACTCCCAGTCTCTATTCAAGCCTAAGTTAATTGTATCCAATTTGCAAATGAATTCCAATTCAGCAGTCTCTCGCTGGAGTCTGGATTTGAAGTTTTTCTGTTGTAATATCGCAACTTTCATGTCTGTAATCGTGTGACCAGAGAGATTGAAGTGTTCTCCGACTGGTTTATGAATGTTATAATTCTTGACATCTGATTTGTGTCCATTTATTCTTTTACGTAGAGACTATCCAGTCTGACCAATGTACATGGCAGAGGGGCATTGCTGGCACATGATGGCATATATCACATTGGTAGATGTGCACATGAACGAGCCTCTGATAGTGTGGCTGATGTTATTAGGCCCTGTGATGGTGTCCCCTGCATAGATATGTGGGCACAGTTGGCAACGGGCTTTGTTGCAAGGATAGGTTCCTGGGTTAGTGGTTCTGTTGTGTGGTATGTGGTTGCTGGTGAGTATTCGCTTCAGGTTGGGGGGCTGTCTGTAGGCAAGGATTCTTACAACTACAGTACTATCAAGCATTCTTAAAACTACAATACCCACCTGCAGAAGTGAAGAAACAGATTGACAGAGCCAGAAGAGATCCCAGAAGTCACCTACTACAGGACAGGCCTAACAAAGAAAATAACAGAACGCCACTAGCCGTCACCTTCAGCCCCCCACTAAAAACCCTCCAACGCATTATCAAGGATCTACAACCTATCCTGAAGGATGACCCAACACTCTCACAAATCTTGGGAGACAGGCCAGTCCTTGCCTACAGACTGAGTGGATCACCTTTCAGGCTCTCAGATATTTATTTAAAAGTGAACGTTAATCCTGATGGAATTGTAAATTGGATTACTGAAAACCCACCAATGTTCTCGCTTCAGGGAAAAGGTCTAGAATAGAGCTGCAGAAGTACTACTAACCCCCACACCCAACACTACAAGTATTTAGGCGTGTTTGCTTGAACGCTGAATGATTATTCAGTTTGGCAATCTGTGGTCCATTTTATTGTCTATTTGTGAACTTTGCTTTGTGAGCAAAAATACTTTCCCAAATGTTTGAGAATGGCTGCTCTTTATGGCCTCTTAAGGGCAGCATGTGCTTAAATTTAAAGTGCTTTCCTGAATATGAATGCTTTCTCGAACTGAAGTCTATATGAATGACAATCTTTGTATGTCAATTTGTGCTTTTAGCATGAGATTTTGTTGGTCAATACTTGCTATTCTACTGTTTAAAAAGTTGCAGTAGTGAGCCTTCAGGGTCAAATCCTACCTTTCCTGAAGTCAAACTGCATAATTCCAATTGACTTCAATAGGCCCATGATTCCCCCTCCCCGCCCCCCCAGAGTCCAATCCACCTCCCACAGAAGTCAGCGGAATTTTTTTTTTAATTGACTTCAACGGGTGCTCAAGGAGGCCCATAATGCCATATGACTGGGGGAAAACAGTCACACCTCACAAATAAAAGTAAATAATCTAAGTGAGCCGTTCACAAATAAATAAGGTGAAATTTGTTCAAAATGGTTAGCTGAACAATTAAAAATAATGAATAAATTACTAAAAAGGTTTGTTTCCAAATTAATTCCAAGCACAAAAATGGTAAAGTTCACTGAACATTTTATTCCATATGAATAATTGGACTGCCTGTTCTGGAGGAAAAAGTAAATCTGGAAGCCTTAAATAAAACAAAACCAAAACCCCCGTAAAATTTAAGTCTAAAGCAACAGAAATGAAATGTTGAGTATCACTGTCATTACACATTTTATATTTCCGTATCGAAAATATTCCACGAGGCATTGTAGACTTCCTCTGAGCCACATCCATCAGTAATTTAAAGTGAATACATTTCTCAGTGGTTTTAATAATGAAACAGATGTTTACTCTTCCTAGAAATAACTATTATCCCTTATATTGGAAAAAGTGACCTCCAGTGGACAATAATACTCCTGTATATTATAGTACAGTGTTTGCTACTCTTTCCTTGTTTAATTCCAGACTGCTTTCAGAAATCCAAATTCTATTCAGTACCCTCATGTGAGTAGTGCCATTGAAATTAATAACAGGTTTCAGAGTAGCAGCCGTGTTAGTCTGTATTCGCAAAAAGAAAAGGAGGACTTGTGGCACCTTAGAGATTAACAAATTTATTTGAGCATAAGCTTTCGTGAGCTACAGCTCACTTCATCGGAAGCTTATGCTCAAATAAATTTGTTAGTCTCTAAGGTGCCACAAGTCCTCCTTTTCTTTTTATTGAAATTAATGTGTGAATATGGTAGGAGCTGTTGGCCTGATATTTAATATATGACAGTGTTTGTTGGCAGTGAATACATGGCTAAGGCTGAGTTCCAATTTCCACTTCAACTTTCTTGTAACCTTCTCAGACAAATTCTTTTTCACCAGATGTTTTCAGAGCTTGGGATCAGCATAAAGGAGATTTTATTTATTTATTTGTAATTGAGTACAATTGGGTCAAACATTTTTTAAATGGGAGAAAAATGTTTTCCCTTTATGTTCCCGTTGAAATGTTGTGCTTTCATCACCCTACCAGAGCTGAAGCTAGAGACCCTAAAATGGCTATATTTCATAGTCCTCACTGGCAAAGGAAACACAATCCAAGTTTGAAGACAATTAGCTTATTATAGTTGAACACACATTTTGCAGCCAAATAAGTCACACATAAGCATCTGATATTTTGTATTCTGTTTTTGTAAGGGCTTCCTTAATTAAGTGGATTAGAATGTTGGGAAGGCAGAATTCAGGAATCGGCATGGTCTCTTCAGTTACGGGTGTAGGTTTGCCAAATGGTAAACCCATGAAATAGATGGCATGGAACCTTGGAAACATATAAATCTGCCCTCTCTGCTTTATATTTTCTCCCTGAAAGTTCTTTATTTCTTTTTAAAGAAGCTCTTACTCTACCAATGCATTCACATTGTGAAAGGCTCAGCAATCTCCATGAGAAGTTATGTGATCTAGTATTTAGTGGACAGGCCTGGGAGTCATCAGAACTGGGTTCTAATCTTGCCACGGAAACTATGTCCTCTGTCACTTATGGCAAAAATTTCAAACTTGGGCACCTAAAATTAGATATTCAAATACAGATATATTCCATTCCAGCACAACTCTTAAGCACGTGTTCAAAGCTGTGATGTATGGGTTGGAATCAACATAAGGGAATTCTATTTTTTAAAAACCGATTTATTTTGGCATTAAAAAAACTGAAACTTTTCTACTGGTCTTAGGTTTTGCAAAGGCTTAAAAAACCAAAAAACGAGGGGCAGGATTTGATCTGACAGTGTTATGGTTAAGTTAATGGTTTTTGTTATAGGTTTTCTCAGATATCAGGGAGAGTTTAGTGGTTTATGTTTCAAGAGATGAGTTACTTCCTTCCCTCTCTCCCCCCCACCCCAAAAAAAACCAAAACAGTGAGCTCTTTTTTTAGCCCTACCTTTCAGTGTACAAAAGAACAATGGCTTTCACTCTAGAACATGTCTTGGATAATACCTGGAAATGTCTCTCTCCCCACCCCCTTTTTTATTAAACAGCAATCAAACACAAAGGATAATTTTCATCTTATTTTCCTCATGCTTTTTTGTAACTCACTTGAATTTCAGTGAGCCCTTGGGCATGCACTGAAATCCAGATTTATGACTATGGGTTAAGGTAATTGCTGATTTGAAACTACGGATAGTTATCAATGAAAAACAGCAGACTGTTTAACTGGTATTGACAGTTGTGGCCATGTATCCTGAAGGTTTCCCAGCGTTAGAAATCATGCAATGCCACTTTCGGTTTTACCCTTAAAATGTACTTGTGAATGCAGGTAACCCTCTTGTGGTCTCTGCTCAATGGACCAATACTGTTACCAAGGTCACCTTTGCATAGTTATATTTGCATCCAGCTGACGTTGATTCATGCTGCCAGATGGCTAAGGACAAAGCACAATCGTTCAACACAATGTGTGACCTACTTACACGCCTAACAATCTGCTGCTTAATACTTAGTAAAAGCATGAAGGCTTTGATTAAAATTTTAATTTTGTTTCTTAGTTAGCTCACATGTGGCATGTACAGTTTGCATGCCGGATGCATCTGTCCCAACAGGGCAAAGATATGGGTTCTCCAACATATTTCTAAAGCAAAAGGATTTGAGTGCCAGAAGCAGCTGAGAGGACAATGAGACTGAAATGAAAGCAGTCTCTGTGAGCAGTGAGCATGTGCATGAGGCAAATCATGGGAGGGGAGGAGGAGAAGAAGAAGCACCCGGCACTGAGCAGCAAAGCAGAGGAAAGTGTCCTTGTATTCTTTCCCCCTTCCCTCTGCATAGTGTTTGCAACGCAAATTCCAGAAATACAAAGCACTGGCTGACTATTGCATATTTTTACTTATTAAAGTTTTGTGAGTCACAAACACCACTTGAAAAGTCCTAATTTTTCTCTCCATTGACTTTAATGAAGCTGTCTCCATAGCCTTGCAAGCATTGAGACCATCTTCCTAAGAAGCAAGTGCAGCCAGACAGGTTTCATCTAAGTCACCCAGCTCTAAAAAAGCTTTTGTCTCTTGTACCTTGTCATTTACTGTCAGCTGCAACTTCTGATGTATTATTTCAATGACGCCATTCAAGGAAGCTATAAAACATGTCATTCTGTGGGGAAGGGAAGGTGATCTTAATTAATTTTTTTTACCTAAGCTAGGTATGGAACATGACAATCCATCTACTTTGGATACTGCTCACTAGCTCTGAGCTGTCCAAGGTACTGTATTTATTGTATATTTGTTTATTGATAATGATGAGTTCAGCACAATGAAAGGGAATCTACCTGAAATTAGACAGGTGATCTAAAACCAAGGGTCTCGGTTCAATCCTTCCCTGGAAAAGCTCATGGGAGAAGGTTTAGGATTCTTTGCAAGGATAACCTTTGGAATTTCCAGGAAGTTGTCTCATTAGAGCTGAGTGGGTATGCAGTATTGCCTTTCAGACCTTAGAAAAATAATAGATTCACAAAGGCATTCATAAAGTGTCTGATCCTGCTCCTATTGACTTCAATGGGGCAGGTTCAAGTCATACAGGGTTGTTATTCTGTGCCTTGCAACTCTGGTCTTCCCTTTTCCACTATTGTATTTGCAGAGCTTCCATTGATTGAGTGACCTGTGGTTGCCCAGGATCAGCGACAGAGTGGACTTCATGGGGGTTAATGCTGTTGAAACGAGTTACAAGAAGAGCAACAAAAAATTCCTTTCCCTACAGTGCACAGGAGTGAGATATAGCTGATTATATGTATGCAACTCTTGGACACTCATCACATGATAACTAAGTCATGAAAAGGCAACTTGCATTATTGCATTAAAGCAGGTTCTGTACTGCTTTAGATATTGAGTTCTCTTTCATGCAAATGGAAGGTACTCCTCTAGGACAGGGTTAAAACCATAGGGAGAATGGGGAGCAAAAATGGAATGTACATCTCTTGCATACTCTGCACAGAGACTGGCAGGAGGACAGACAGAGACAATGAGACTGATAATTCTGTTGTATAAAAACACCCTCTTTCCAGTATTTAAATATTCACTCTTCTAGCTTCCTAGATGCAGAGTCTTCTAGATCTTTGAAAGGCGATAAGATGTCTTATATGATCAGAACATTTATATGCTCCATGTAGATGATATGCAAGGCTAATGAACAAAAAGGCTGTCAGTAAGCCTGGCGTAAAGCAATGACTTTCCAAATCTATATTGTGAGTCCGGTTTCCGTAATCTACAAAGATCAGTTAGCCTGAGGCACTTTACACAAAATGGAATGACTCTTCCCAGATTAAATGGATTCAGTTGCTAAGGTAAAATTCATCTCTCCCCCCTACTTGGTAAAGGCAGAAAACTGAGCCAGAATGCACTGTGTGTTTCAAGAGATGGTTAAATCCTGTCCTACTGCAACAAGGCCACTGGGCTGCCCAGCTGCAGAACCCGTGCGGTTCTGCTCGGTACATGGGGGTGAGCAGGACTGGGTGTGCACCCCGATTGACGTGCTCAGCTTTGTAGGGGGATCAGTACATGACCGTGTGGGGCTGACAGCAGGTCACGCTGGATTTTATGACCTCTACTCAGATCCTCTCAACCTTCCCCCTGTTCAGTGAGGAAGGACATGGTGAGGCTGCGGCAATGGGAGGACTCCTCGCCTCACCCTCCCGCTAGCAGCCAGCTACGGGATGGTCTTCACTGCAAAGTTAACTTGAGTTGTGACTGGCCCAAGACCAGGTACGGGTTAAAACTCGAGTGAGCGAAACTTGTCAGCTGCTAACATGTCCACTCTGTAATGTGAATGCAGGCTACCAACACTCGTCCTCCAATGTCATCCCATAATTCACCTCGTGTTCCCAGAAAACACAGACTATTTCTCCCATAGGGGGAGAGAATTCATAGACCATATAAGCTCACTACAGCGCAAAGAATGAGGAGATGTGCCCTTAGAAGACTTAGCGCCACACAAAAGTGAATGCAGTGTCAGTGTAGACAGAGCAACTCAAGTGCTACGCTGCATCTTAACTAAGGGCAGCTTATGACCCCCAGTCTCATGGAGAACAATGGGAGATGGTGGCCATTTTGAGTAGAGCAGCCTGTACAATGTAGTCTATGCACAAGATTTCAGTGAGTTTTAACTATATGGGAAGTTTAAAGGCTCTGCATTATTTTGTTACTAAGGTCATTTTGGACAAAAAGAACATCTGATACCATGTGCTAACTTTCTTAAAGGACACATTTTAAATTAATTTTAACTAGTAAGCTTATTAACAAATTCTCAGAAAAGTTATTCTGTACTCAAAGTAAATGCTGTAATTTTGGAGAAGATATATTTTGTTGTTTCACGTATAACAGAGTATGAATCCCTGTTTTAAATACAAAACTAAACTCGCCCTCAACTATGGAATGGCAAGTGCCTCTGTAGTTAGTGAGGTTTACTGTAATTTTTTTTTATACAGCATTACATGATTTGAAACTAACATATTTGGTTAATTGTAGTGTTGTAGCTGTGTTGGTCCCAGGATATTAAAGAAACAAAGGTAGTGAGGTGTCTTTTATTGGACCTACTTCTGCTGGTGAAAGAAACAAGCTGAGTGCAGCACTGCCTAAATATCTTTAAAAATCTGGGCTTTCGGCAGTAAGACACTCAATTTTGAATATTTTGACCTTAAGAACATAAGAACGGCCATACTGGGTCAGACCAAAGTTCCATCTAGCCCAGTATCCTGTCTTCCGACAGTGGCCAATGCCAGGTGCCCAGAGGGAATGAACAGAACAGGTAATAATCAAGTGATCCATCCCCTGTCGCCCATTCCCAGCTTCTGGCAAACAGAGGCTAGCGACACCATCCCTGTCCATCTTGGGCTAATGGCCATTCATGGACCTATCCTCCATGCACTTATCAAGTTCTTTTTTTTTAAACCCTGTTATAGTCTTGGCCTTCACAACATCCTCTGGCAAGGAGTTCCATAGGTTGACTGTGCGTTGTGTGAAAAAATACTTTCTTTTGTTTGTTTTAAACCTGCTGCCTATTAATTTCATTTGGTGACCCCTAGTTCTTGTGTTAAGAGAAGGAGTAAATAATATTTCCTTATTTACTTTGTCCTCAATGTATTCTCTGGTTACTATATAGCAAATATTGCCCATTTTAATTAGTAAGGGCTTTTAATGTTTTAGACTTGTAGCTTGATATAAATTTCCTCCCCAAACAGCTGAAAAACATGCTTAAAAGACTAAGGAATTGTGTTACTCAACCCAGATTAATTTGCTTTATCTCTAAATCATCTGACTCCAACTTTGATTGAATTAGAATTCATCTGATTTACAAAAATCCATCAGAAAAACAACATCAGATGTGGAGTAAGGGCAGCACAAAAAGTATAAACAGACTAAAATATACCAGGACAACAATGCCCCTTTGTACTGCCAGTTAGCAACTGGCACCAAACTATAACAAGCACATTGCAGAACATGCTGCACTCACATGTTACTGTCTCTACTGAGGTCTGGAAATTACAAAAGAGTGAAATATTACCTGCATGTTGATATTTAATCAGGATCTAATTATGTCATAGAAATTACCCTTGAGAAACAATGCCGAAAGAACCACTGGTACAAAAGCCAGGCAAAAAACCCCAAAGTTTCTTTACAGATACTTGTATATATAGCAGTGTCCTAAAGACAAAAAATTCCAAAGGAAGAAAGAGTAGGGAGGCATGATTTCAACTACTTAAAAAAGTTCTTATGAACAGAACTAAAAGGAGTCCAAAATTCTCTGTTGGTTACATTAGAAGTACTGCAAAAAATCAAAATTGCTAATTTTCAACATTGAGCACCAGTAATACTGCACATAAGTATCTAGAAGTGATTATGGGCAATTTTTCTCACAAGTATATAAGACATATAGATGCTTTGCAATCCAAGATTTAAGCTTGAAATGTTATCCTCTTATCTATTCAGTTATTACAAACCAAACCAAAACATTACAAGAAAATATCCATTTATCGTTCGGTATATACTTAACTATAAAAACACATGAAGAATTTATAATCTGTGCACCACAAATTTAGAATGATGTGTTAAAAATTAATATCAAACTCTCAAACTAAATGAGCAAGATTATCCCAAGTCCTTTCTAAAAGTCTGGTCAGTGGTTTACACATTTTCTAAGAATTACAGAGTAAAACACCAAATATAGCAGACTTATGTTTCACACAATAATAATATCACGTGTTAAAAACACTTGTACAAAATAAGGTAAGACACTAGCTTGATAGTCTGGTAATATGCTCTATATTTAATAAAAACAAACAACAACAAAACAAACAAACAAAAACCCCACCCCTATCTTTCTCTCATAGATGAAAAAACCAGGAGAAGTTCTGTGATGTCTCCAGTAATTTTAACATACAAAATTCCTCAGTTAGGGATTGTGCAAATATCATGAGTACTGAGCCTGTTTAACTTTGGAATCAACAACAACTACAAAGCCTCAAGGGATACTAGAGCTACAGTCTCTCTGAATTGCTATTACTTGTTACTACCAGATAGTCTCCTAGCAGCTTTTCTTCATTCACACGTTTTGTCTTCCTCCCAAGAGCGATTACTGCTCTCAGCATTCCTGGAAGCTTGGTAGTTTGACATCTCAAAGGCTAAAGCAGTACACTACGCTTCTCCTGAAAGTGAAAAGCTCATATTACAGCCCTGAGCTCAAGCACATTGAGATATACCTATAACTCTATTTAGGTCAGTCGCTTTGTGCCATATTCAGCTTCCTATGGGAGCCCAAACAGGCTAGCATCTGTAGTCATGAGTTTAGGGTAATTTGGACACGGAAGCTCCTCCAGAGAGCTGGGATTGCTACAGCCACCAGATTAGGGTCCAATGAGAAGATGAAAGAGAAAATATAAATTCAAATAGGTGGTCTTGCAGTTCCACATATCATCACATGCCGTTGTAGAACTTGGAATCAGAAGCAAGGAAAAAACGGATGCAGAATACTTGAAGGTAAAGCCTTTGAGAAGGTATAGAACTGCTGATGGCAGAATCCCTGGAGTTTTGGAGTTATTGTGTATGTGCAAAAGACCATCCCCTTTGTCATTTTGAAATTATATCCTGATAAGGACAATAATCTGCCTAGGCATCATAAATATGTTCGCTTGGTTTACAATAACCTTTTCTTTGGAGTAAGCCCTGGATTTTCACCATGGCAGTCCAGGTGTACAAGTCTGCTTTCAGGAGCCACATCAGTATTATAAGTCAGTACCTTTGAAAAAAAACCAGACAGGCATGGTTATTATCCAGCTTCTCCTCAACAGTAAGGGGCAAAAGTCATGGACAGAATCAATAGAGGTGAGATATTCTTAGTAGTTTTGCCGTGGTCCAACATTCAATGAGCAAGTCTTTATCCAGCTTTGAATCAGGAGTTATCATTTAGCGTTGTCATCTCAGAAATCAGGGTCACTTGTATTTATGTCCTCTGGAGGGTAGAAGTACCATCTGTGATAGCTAAGGAGGTTCTGGCCAAGACTCTAGAACCAGTCTGAACTGTGCTATCTAGTGTTTTGACAAAAGTATATAAAGAACCATGGGCGATGGGGATAGATGGGGCTAAAACTAGCCAAACTATGGTAGGAGGGATTGGCAGTGGCTTAACAATCAGACTTTTTGGCTCTGGTGGGCATGGGGTGGGGAGGGAGACTTGTCAACTTGGGCCTCCACAAAAGCTTTGGAAATGAAAGAGTACAAGTCAAGGAAGAAGGGAAGGGTGGGGTAAAGTGAACACTCAGTGCTTAAGCTGTTGGCAAGAGCTCCACTTTATTCAGCATCTAGTTGCACAAGCATAAAAACAAGATCATCAGAGCACCCCATCCAGACACTTAGCCCTTAAAGGCCCAGTCCCTGATAACACACAGATAAGGTTTGGACTGGAGGCCTGAGGGAAGCTGAGAGAAGAAGCTCTTTTCCATTTTATGATCTTCCAGCTGATGGGCTGAGAATAAGGGAAGTCCTAGTCTGCAGCCAATTATGGTTTGGAGCCCTTCGAGCAAGAGTTATGTAGAAAGCCTGTGCCATTGGGCTGCACTGCCTCACCACAGGCGGAGCATTTACAGGATATCTTCATCTTCTCCCGTCAGTCGGACCTAAAACCTGAACCAACTGAGAAATGCCTAGCCAGGTACAGAAAATTCTAGAATAACACGGATGGGAGAATGAACTCCTGCTCTCCTCCCTGTCAAGACAAGAGTGAGGGAGATGCCTCTGTGCCCAGCTCCATGCCAGAAAATCAGCTCGTTCGTTCCTGCTCCTGTCCAGTGAAACAGGAAACAGACTTACCACGCTCTGCTGACTCCTATTTTAGGTGCATAAAATTTATTTCAAGAACATTATTATTAATTTGTATTACTATAGCACGTAGGGACCCCCGATGTGGCCCAGGACCCCACTGTGGTAGGTGCTGCACAAACACAGAACTAAAAGACAGTCCCTGCCCCAGTGGGCTTTCAGGCTAAGCATAAGGCAAGAGACAACAGATGGATATAGACAGATGGGGGACGGACAAGAGCTGAAGAATGACGTGGCATTGGTTATTATTACACAAGGTTTGTGTGCAGTATCATAGATGTGCGTTAACACTGGACAAATAAACAGGAACTTGCATTCTAATTTCTCATAGTTGGATAAGATTAAAAAGCCCAACACCTCATTAATTAAGGGGTGATGGAGAGTTATGGACAACATTGCAGTGGGCGTCTTAATTTTGTATTTGACATCTAGATATAGCAACGAAGGAGGGTGCAAAAGAAATCGATAGGCAGAAAAAAATCAAAGGAAGTAGGATTTTTTTTTATCATCAAAAGATTCATTGAAAACATCGCTTTTGTTTACAAGCCACATGGGATTCTCATGGGCTACAAAATAAGACAAGGGGCCGATAGCATGCTACTATTACCATACGATAGAAACGAACCTGTGAAAAATATGGCTTGTTTTTACATAATTTTATAAAATACGGTAAAAATAAAATGAACCATATTTTCACAGTGTACTTGGAAGCAATTATACAATATGTTTTGTAAATAATTGTACACAATTTTATGAAATAATACTGCCTAATTGCTTCCAAGTACACTCTCTTTCTTCCAGGGCCAGCAAGGGAACATGGCATAGGCAACAGGCTTAAACACATGGGAAGGATTTCACAACAGCAGAACACTCAAGAGCAATCCCTTTTTTTCTAATGAACCGTCCAACACAGCAGCCCTTCCAAGCACTCTTACTGAAGTCAAACCCTAAGGAGTGTCAGTGATAGTCTGACAAGGAAAGAGTATAATAGCTACAAATTGGTTTTAAAGAGTCAAATGTGAAATGTTGGGAGGTGGGAGGATGAAATAAGGAGAATCTCATGTCTCTGGCTGGGACAAGGAGGAAACCCCAGGAGAGAACTGGATGATTAAAAATGGGTATTTACAGCAAATATTGCACAACTATTGACACAGAACGTTTCACTCTCATCAAGATGTCTCTCATCAAGAGGTGTATAGTCAGCAGCTAGATGAAGTGGAGTCTGTACATCTATTTTGCTCTGAGGGCAGATTTTGATTTGGGACCTAAGAACGAGTTGTCAACATTTGTGCAATATGGACAATAAATTTGTAATAATGTACTCTGCGTTTTAAGGGTTTTATATTTTCACAGGTTTATGCCACAAACAGGAACTGGGTTTCCTTAGCACAGACTTGCAATGGAAAAACAGGACCTTCACCTGTAAAACCATCACAAAGCTTAACGGAGAACATTGTTTTCAATGCAAGATGTGCAAAGCTGAATACTACTGGGAGAGCAATCAGTAAGTCCACAGAGAAAGAACCCTCATAGGTGTTCTCTGCATAATGGACAAGTCTGCAAGCAGGGTGGACAGTAGAATTAATAGAACAGTAAACGGGGCTGGGGACTATTAATTCAATGTGCCATCAACACTCAGAGCAGAGGAGAAGAGTGACACTGCAAAAATGCAAGAGTCTTGCAAATCTTTGAGCCAACCACAGAGAGTATCAGAATTAGATGATTATCTGCACAAGATTAGGGGTAGCATTTGATAATTTAGGAATGAAAATAAGGGGAAAAGACATGGGAAGGGGCCAAAACCACTGAGGTGAACACTAATTGCCAGCAGCACTACTAGTCAAGGTGAAAATTAGGAAAAACATGTATGTTGTTCTACAAAATGTTTAAAGGCTCCAACCTTTCAGCAAAAGCTAAAATTAAAGGTCAAATCCTCAAAAAGGACCTCAATCAGCCTGTAAGTCTATGTGCATGATTACTTGCAAGTGCAAGATGATATGTGGATATAAATCAAATAGTTTGGGCAGTCAGGAGTCTAACTACTGGTGTGCATGCATACACCTTGTCTGTGTGAGCAAATTTGTGTGCACAAGTTATTCTGCATACGATACTGTGTGCCCAAATCGAGATGCTGTGGTAGGAAAAAATCACTCTCAGATTTAATAGAAAAGTAAAGTAATCTAAAAATAGAAAATATCTCTAACTACCATTACAGTCAAAACAGAGATTGTTAAAATAACCAACGGTTGACTGTGAATCTGAACTCTTTTGACTAGAAGTTCTGAGTTAATCAAAACTTTATTAATGCTCCCATACCCAGGAATGGTACATGGTGACCATGGGTTGCTGGGTGGCAGGGGTTGGGGAGGCAGGGAAAAGGTGGGAGGGGAGAATTTGAAGTATGGGGGCTCTGGGGTGGGGGGGGGGGGGGGAGGATGGAGAAGCAGCAGCTCCATAGCAAGCAGGGTGTAGGGGCTGAAGAGCGGATGGTGGGCTTTGGGGGAACTGATGCTCCTTCTGGTGCTGGGCAGGATGCCATGTGGTTCAGTCCAGCAGCAGGAGCACAGCCATTTGGATTGGATTTCCTCTTTCCTGCCCTAATAACAACAGCCCCTCTTCTCCAGGAGAAGGGCTAGTGGCTCTCTTGCAGGGCCTGAGTTTCTAGTTTCAGCTGAGGATGGAGATCGTATATGCTACTGTCCCAATACACAGGCCAGGACAGCAGCACCACAGAATCCTTGTTCATAATCCAGGGGTGGCCCAGCCAAACCAGACTACTGGCAGGTATGGGGAAGCAATCCCTGGCAGCTTCTCCAATTACTCCTCTGATTACTCCAGCTGCTCCCCATTTCTCTGCAGCAATCCTTTGTCAAAGCTCCCTGGTGTTGATCTGTTTAGCTGGAACACTGAGCAAGTGAGATGGATAAATCAGACTTTGCCTGATTAGTCTGTCCTAAGACGCTTGCAGGGTATTGTCAGACATTTACTGAGTGCTCATATTCTTTTAGAGACACATTTACCCTCCAGTAAAGATCTAATACCTGCAAACAGTGGAATACTTTATTGCATTCACCTGTTGCCAACACACTACCCTACGAATTCCTCTTCAAAGCCATAGTGACAGCCTGCTGGGACTCAAATCTGACCCATTTAAAGTTACTCTAGAAGTGTGGAAAACGGCCTTTGGATTGTAAGAAGATGATTATCTCCCCAGCTACGTACATTTCAATATGAGATTGCTTCTAGGGACCTGGAAGTAGGATAAAGTGGATGGATGGTTTGGAGACCATGTGACTGGGGCTGGCTTGGAAGAAGAGGGTTTGGTAGGACATGCCACTGACTGAGGGGACCCCAAACATAGACTCATAGACTAAGGCCAGAAGGGACTATCGTGATCATCTAGTTTGACCTCCTGCATACTGCAGGCCACAGAACCCCACCCACCCACTCCTGTAACAGACCCTTAACCTCTGGCTGAATTACTGAAGTCCTCAAATCATGATTTAAAGACTTCAAGTTACAGAGAATCCACCATTTACACTAGTACAAGTAATTGACCTGCACCCCATGCTGCAGAGGAAAGAGAACACCCCCCCAGAGTCTGCCAGTCTGACCAGGGGAAATTTCCCTCCCGACCCCAAATATGGTAATCAGTTGGACCCTGAGCATTTTGGCAAGATCCAACAGCCAGACCCCCGGAAAAGAATTTTATCTAGTAACCCAGAGTCCTCCCACTTAATGTCCCATCATAGGCCATCAGAGATATTTGCTACTAGCAGTCACAGGTCGGCTACGTGCCATTGTATGCAGTCTCATCAAGCCATCCCCGACATAAACTTATCATGCTCAGTCTTGAAGCCAGTTAGTATTTTTGCCCCCACTGCTCCCCTTGGGGACTTCACTCCTCCGGTGATTAGAAACCTTTGTCTAATTTCAAACCTAACCTTGCTGATGGCCAGTTTATATCCATTTGTTCCTGTGTCCACATTGGCGCTTAACTCAAATAACTCCTCTCTCACCCTGGTATTTATCCCTCTGATTTATTTATAGAGAGCTAGCATATCTCCTCCTCAGCCTTCTTTTGGTTAGACTAAACAAGCCAAACTCTTTGAATCTCCTTTCATAAGGTAGGTTTTCCATTCCTCTTAATAACCTGTTTGAGATGCTTGCTCATCCAGCTTGGTCTGCAACCTTTCCCTATGAATTTTTCCCCTTGCTTGGGATGCAGATTTCAGACAGATTCTGCAACTTTGACTTGAAGTAATCCCAAGCCTCCTCCACATTCAGATCCTTGAGTTCTTCAATCCAGTCCATTTCCCTAACTAATTTCCTTATTTTTTTAAAGTTTGCCCTTTTGAAATCAAGGACCTTAGATGCAGATCTATTTTTGTTTATCCTTCCATTCAGTTTAAACTGAATTAGCTAATGATCACTCAAACCCAGGTTGTCCCCTACAACCAGTTCTTTTGTGAAGTCTTCATTACTCACCAACATGAAATCTAAAACGGCATTACCTCTTGTGGGTTCAGTGACTATTTGGTGACGAAATCGCAGCTATCACATCTGGGTCCTACCATTACTAATAGCACTTTGCCAGGAAGTTAATGTCTCCCATAATCACACAATTCCCAGCAGTATTTATTGCGTTAAACACATTAAAGAGGTCTCTAAGGATCCTGGGGGGTCTGTAGCACTATCTCAGGGGAAACTCTAGTAGCTTTCTTCCCCAAAGTGATTTTGACCCAAACAAACTATTTTATCCATTCTTTCCTTCTAATTTCTTTGATGGACATCCTCATTAATATACAATGCTACTCCACCACCTTCACCTTTGTTTCTATCTTTCCTGAACAGCACATACCCTTCTATATATGTACTCTAGTCATGATTACTATTCCATCATGTTTCTATTATCCCTATAATATCTGGTTTCACTTCCTGCACCAGTAATTCTAGATCCTTCATTTTGTTACCCTTTTCTGCTTCCATTACTATCCTGTTCAGCCTCAGGTCCATATCCTGTATCTTAGCTCCCGGCAGACAGCACACCCTTCTGTTCTCCGATCATCTCTGGTGACAGTCCTGTCTTTTCTTAGTAGGGAGTTCCCAGTCACGTAGACCTATCTCTTCCTTGTGTTAGTGTGATATTTCCAGCCTTCCTTCTGTTCTTTCTGGCTGCAAGTCCTTGGTCTTTTGTTGTCTCTTGCAATCTTCTGAGAGTCATCCTCGTCCTCCTGGGCCTCTGAACTCTGGCTATCTCCATTGATTCTTACCCTCTTCTTGTAGGACTAGCCGCTCTTCTCTGCTTCCTTGCCCTCCCGTCTTCTGTTACTGCCTGCTGGGCCCCTTCTTCATTTTCCAACTCAGCAAACCTGTTACTCAGCTCTATTTCTCCTTCACTAAGTGGCAGTTTCCTCTGTCTGGGTCTCATAGCCACATGCTTCCACTGGCCACTTTCCTCACCCATCAGTCTACCCTCATATTTCTCCAGTCCGGCTTGCATCTGAGAATCTTGACTTTTCCCTCAAGCCTCCTCATGCTTTCTCTCTATCATCTGCTTGAATCCTCTTCAAAACTCAACCATAGTCTCCACCTGCATCTCCAAACCTCCGATCTCCTCTTCCATCAGCTCTATCAGGCATGAAGCTTTTTTTGAGTACCCACTACAGCAGGGATCGGCAACCTTTGTCATGTGGTCCATCAGGGAAATCCACTGGCGGGCAAGGATGGTTTGTTTACCTGCAGTGTCCGCAGGTTCAGCCGATCGCAGCTCCCACTGGCTGCAGTTTGCCATTCCAGGCTAATGGGGGCTGCAGGAAGCGGCATGGGCCGAGGGATGTGCTGGCCGTCGCTTCCTGCAGCCCCCATTGGCCTGGAACAGCAAACCGCGGCCAGTGGGAGCTGCGACTGGCTGAACCTGTGGGCGCTGCAGGTAAACAAACTGTCCCGGCCCGCCTGCGGATTTCCCTGACGGGCCGCGTGCCAAAGGTTGCCGATCCCTGCTGTAGTGGGTACTCAAAAAGAGCTTCATGCCTGATAGAGTTGATGGAAGAGGAGATCCGAGGTTTGGAGATGCAGGATAATGTAAATCCCACAGCTTCCACATCCAGTCATCTTCATTATCTCCTCCATTCCTTAGGTCACTACCGCTGCTGCCTCTGTATCTGCCATAGCCGCCCTACCTAAGCTCTTGTGAAGGAAAACAAAAAAACAAACACCCCCCGCAACCCACATAACAAAAACAGAACACCACACACTCCCTCTCCAAAACTCCCTTGTTTTCGAACATTCTAGCCTCTTCCTCCTCCCCTGCCTACCTTAACACTGAACTTGGGCCCACTTGTCTCCGTACTAAGCCTGAATGCATCACCTGCTCTTCTTCTCCTTTAACGCCGTGGGCAAAGGAGAACAAAGCACAATCTGCGATGCCCCCTACCTCCTTGTGGTAACATGTCCCAAATTTGGATTAATATATTCCAAGGCCAGAAAGGATCATTAGTCTGATCTTCTGCATAATACAGGCCATAGAACTTCCCTGAAGTAATTCCTGCTTCAGCTAGAGCATAACCTTTAGAAAAACATTAATTGATGAGGAGGTATTTGCCATCAGAGAGGTGGCAGGCAATACAGCAAGTCCAGGCCAGAAACATCTGGACCAGAATTCCGCATTAAGGAAAAAGAGGCAGGGAGCCATAAGGGGAAGGGGAGAAAACAAATAAGGAAACTGTGGTGGAAAGGGGGAGCCAGGACAGAAGGCGCTAAATGTGTCAATGGCTGATGGTAACAAAGCAGTTTCAATATAATTCAGCCAGAGCACTCAAAAAAATCCCCAGGAACTAGGATATCAGGTTAATCTAATAAACACAGAAGCACACAAAAGAGCCTTATTAGTTTCAATTAGCTAAATAGAAAAGGACAGAACTGGAAGGGAAAACAGATTTGTGTTCAAGCCGCTAAAATGGCCTTTACAAAGTACAGGAGATTTTTTTTTTTTAAAATTAAAAGCTACTGTTAAGCAATACAGTTTATACGTCTGAGAGATACACAGACATTGCATAGTGGGGTGAGATATCTATATGATAAACTGTGGAGGCATGTGAGAAATGGATTTATCATGTACTTTTGATGCCTCACCTGTCATCTCTCCCACAAAATAATTTTCTTATGAGTAAGTCTTACATTGTTGATATGGCTGTGGTCCTTAGAAGCAGATGGAAATGACTGCACAATTGTTCATGCATTCCAAAGATCTCTCATGTGGGGTCAATAGTTACTTTAGCTTTATGCTGGGATAACAGAGAACAGAATTCAGCTGAAAGCTAGTTGGCTGTGGACCCTGGTCCCCTTTAGAAAAAATGGAGTTCATTTTACAGATGGGGAACTGAGGCACAGAGAGACTGAGTAATTTGCCCAAGGTCACCCAGGAAGTCTGTGGAAGAGCAGAGAATTAAATGCGGGTCTCCTGAATCCCAACGGCCTAATGACTGGCCTGTCCTTCCTTCCAAAAAATAATTTTCACTTCTGCCACCATGTCTTCCCCATGATTTTAATCCAGAACCTCTCACACTATAGATGAGTCATATTTCAAGAGGACTAGGCTAGCCATATTAGCTAAATTGTACATGCACCACTAATTGATGGTGTGTGACTATTAATTGTGAAATGGGTTTACAATTTAGGGATATTATATGCAAGGCTGCTATTCTGACAGCAGCTGTGTTGAACATGGTTTTCCGTCTGCACTTTGTAAGGAAGTGAGGCCTTCCATTTCAGATGTGTCCCTTACTAAGTTTATTCATGCCTTTGTCTCTTCAAGATTAGGCTACTGGAGTGTGCTCTTCTTTGGGGTTACACACTGAGACCATTCAGAAGCTGAAGACAGTGTAGAATGTGGCACACATTTATGAAGCACTACTTTACATTGGGCGCACACTACACCAGTGGCCAATGAGCTGTACTAGTTGTCTGTGGTCTTCAGAGTGGAATTCAAGGTGAGGCTATTTGTCTGTAAAGCCATATGTAGTATGGGTCTCAGTCTGGATTACCTGAGACGATCATATTATTCAGCTTGATCTAATTAATGCCTTCTGAAACTCTAATCAAGACAAAGCAATTGATCTTTACTGTGTGCCAAACTGGACAAATTAAAGTCTAGGTTTCCCTTTCAGCTTTAACGCAACCGATTTAGCATGTGCTGCAGCTAAAGTACAATTGCTGGGACTTGTCAAAAGTTCTAGAAGGTGTTAGGTAGATTGAGCTGGATAATTTCATCTGACATCACACCTTTAAATCCTCCTCTAGGCAAGGCCTAAGAGACCACCCCTCTCCTCATGTCATTCTGCTGCCGTTGTGGTTAGTAAACATGGAGCTCCTTCCCATTGCCTTCCCATTCTTCCCAGAATGCACTTTCCCACGGAGTCTGCCACAGTCTGGATTTGTTATTTCCTGGACATGCGGCAAAGCTCATCTTTTCCCCTTCAGGTATTTGGGGAGGTTCAGAAGTAGACAGGTGTGTTTACTGGAAAGAGATAATTAAATTGTGGCGACAGTGATAGTGATAGATTTAATTGACAAATGTCATTTTCTGATTGGGAATTTTTAAGCCTTCTAAGGGGTGCCCACGGCCGGAGATGAGCACTTCTATTATTTCTTTCAAAATTAATTTAAATAAATAGCATTGATAGCATCTCCACACACATGGCATATGTGTGTGTGTACATGTATGCACACACACAGGTATATGAATGTACACAGAGTATACACAGGACATATATTTTTTATACTCTTCCTTCTAGCAAGGCTTCAAGACACTAAAAAGAGGGGTTACCAAGGTTACAGACACAGAATGACTCATTGACAGTGCTTCAGCTATTAATCTTTAGCAGGTACAAGATGCAAACTATCTGAGTTTTACTGTAGTGGATTAAAACTCACACCCACAAATCACAAATGGATAGTTCATTCAAATCATTCACGTAACAGCTACTCTGGAGCTCACTCTGCTGAAACTAAAGAATCATTCACTGGGGAATTCACAAGGATTTCTATTGCGTATAGGCTATACACAGTCCTGGTAATGTCTCCTTGCTTCCAAACCTATTGTGTTGTGAATGAACACCAAATGCATGCTAATGTTTTGTTCGTGTATTTTACTGCAGGACACCTTTATCAGTTTTGTTCATTCATTTTAATTTGGTACTTGTATCCAAGGCATTTAAATAAATGACTTTTTTAAAATGGGAGGAAAGACAGAAAGGGTCGTAATACTGCATCATAGATATTTGCATTGCTGTTTTTACCACATCTTAACTGAGATTGTTTTCTGTTGCTAAGCAGAGTTTACTAGGTTTCCCTTATTTATAAGTCAAGTGTATTTATTTCACTGACGTCATGGTGTTACTGCCTGTCTGCCCTCACCTTTGCTTTAAGGAAGGAACGAGGGAGACAAAACGAAATTTATTATTAGACATAGTCTTTGTCTCTGAATTGTGACATTATAGGGTCGTGCCTTTGAATCTAATCAGCCTTTCTCTAGCTCATTTTCAATTAATATTCTTGCTATTGGCTACCAGGTCCCATTCCCAATCTGTCCAGCATATGATCAGCAACAGAAAGCAGCAGAAATCCTGCAAAGTAGACTGTACAAAATGGATAAACAAAAACAAACAAATATTTTAATTCAGAAAAAGAAAACAGCAAGGCAGTCTTTCTGGCAGCAGCTGGGATTTTTGGACACTGAAGATTTAGTGCCCTAATGACTGGTAGTAGGGCCCTAGACTGCCATGAAATACAATATGAAATTACATTTAAGCTGTAATTGGCAATTTCTTTTATCAGCATGACATCCAAAGCTACTGAGCAGACCTTCCAAGCCCCCTGTTGTCACAAACACTCTGTTGCACGTGCCCACCGCTCACATGTATTTGATACACATTCCATGAGTGGGTTTCCTTATATAAACCCTATCTCACATACCCTGAACAAAAGCCAGCAATTATCACAAGGACTCGGCAGTTCACGGCTAAGCCACCATCAAATCTCAAAGCAAGACTCTAATTGTCCCGTTCATCTTGTAACTTTGACTATAACAGCAAAACATCACCAATCAAAATCTAAGCAGTAATAATAATGCAGAGCAGAGGATGTTCACCAAATTGCATGAACTCAAATTAAAACTGCAGTCAGGGTAAAGCCCATGTTGCTCAAGGCTCACAGTCCGCAGAACAAAGAAAGCAAGACTCATAGGTGCTGACTCCATGGGTGCTCCAGGGCTGGAGCACCCACAGAAAAAAAAACCGTGGGTGCTCAGCACCCACCAGCCACAGCTCTTCAGCATCCCTGCCGCTCAGCTGTTCGGCAGTTGGCAGGAGGCGCTTGGGGGAGGGGGCAGAGCAGGGATGGGAAGAGGCGGAGCGAGGTGGGGCCTTAGGGGAAGGGATGGAGTGGGGGTGGGGCCTCGGGGCAGAGCAGGCGCCCAGAAAAATGGAAGTCAGCGCCTGCGGCAAGGCTGGCTCTACGATGGGAGCAATTCCAGGGTGTTTTTTCTGTGTTGGGTAACTGACATAAATTGAAATCTAGGGTAGTAAAAGAGCAGGGGTGAACAAAGCAATAGCAGGTATGCTTCCCCCATAGGGTCACTCTTGTGTAATTTTTATCACACTTGATCCATTTCTCCTTTGCTGTCTAAAATCTCAGCTGGTTTGCAGTTCTAACCTGTGTCGTATGTTCAAGGTTCAACTCTGTGGTTTCCCCTCTTTGGCTTAACCCGCATTTCAGTCCTGTTTTCCCTTCCAACACTTAACTGTTGCCATCATGTTAAGTATTTCTCTCCTTGTTAGAGCTGGTAATTCTGGGTGTTCAACTTCTTCTTTGTGACTGACAAGTTTTTCATGGTAGGTCTCTAGACAGAATTGATTGATCATTTCCTTTATTTGATAAGAGAAGAGACTCAGGAACATGTTGTACTCCCATTGTCCTCTTTTCAGTTGGCAGTTCTTTAGAATCTCTTCCCTTTGGATTTGGTTGCAATCTCTTTGAAAATATATATTTCAATAAATTTCACTGAAGGGCTACATGTTAATGATTTAGGCAGGAACTGCCAATTTCATGTAAGTATCCATCATCTGGTGGCTTTCTCGGTTCTTTAGCTCCAGATTCTGCTGCTCTGAATCGTGACTGAAGTTACTTACTCTGTGTGTAGTCCCACCAAAATGAGGCTGGAAGGACTGGGCATTCAGCCTGCAGGAAAGTGCTATCCTGCTGGGTTTGTATAAATTGTTTACATACCTGTTCCCAAGTCACAGATAACTTGGAAGAAAATGATCTCAAATGCTTATGGATCAATGGCCGAACACAAAGTTTCTCAAACTGGGGTCCGCAGACCCCTGGGGGTCCGTAAGGGTACTCCAGGGGGTCTGCGGGCCCTGTTGATCAACTCCTCCTCCTCCTTCCCAGTGCCTCCTGCATGCCATGGAACAGCTGTTCCCCAGTGTGCAGGAGGCACTGGGAGGGAGGGGGAGGAGCAGGGATGGAGCACACTATGGGGAGGGGGCAGAATCATGTCCGGGGCTGCCAGACCCGCTGATCAACTCCTCCCCACCCCTCCCAGTGCCTCCTGCACGCCAGGGAACAGCTGTTCAGCGGCATACAGGAGACACTCCAAGGGAGGTGGAGGAGCGGGGACAGGGTGCGCTCAGGGCACGGGGTGGAAAGAGGAAAGGAAAAGAAGGGGCAGGGGTGGAGTGTGGGTGGGAAGAGGTGGGGCAGGGTTGGGGCCTTGGGGGAAGGCGTGGAGTGGGGGCAGGGCCTGGGACTGACATGGGGCTTGGGAGTCCGCAAAAAAAAATTAAATAAAAATGGGGGTCCTCAGGTTGCTTAGGTTTGAGAACCGCTGGCCTAAGAGATAAAGCACAAGATGGGGTACTAGTTGCTACAGACCACCAAATCACACTAGGGAACAAGATGACTGTCTCCTTACACACCTATCTATAATGTATAACGGGGGAAATGTGTGATCATGGGGGACTTCAATTTTAGATGACAATTTCCTAACTCAAAAAGTGTTGCAGTCAACATGGGGGAATTCTACATTAGACCTTGTCCTAACAGATAAAGAGGAACTGATCACAGAACTAAAAGTTTATGGTAGCTTAGGTAAAAGTGGTCATGACTCGATTACATTTATAATTTGCAAACAGAATAAAGTAGATCAGTCATATATATAGTTGATGCTTTACGGGGGCCATTTTTACAAAGATGAGCCAAATCAGATGGGAGGAAGAATTTAATCAGAAATTGTGAATGATAATTGGGAATCGTTTAAGAACACCTTACTAGATGGTCGAAAAGCCACAATTCCACAATCAAGGAAGTTGGCTATGCTGGTTAATAAAACCACCTGCTTTAGAGGAGAAGTGAAGGCAGCTGAAAAAAATACAAATAATATATAACAAATGGAAAAAGGGCAAGTTGATAGTAATGAATATAACTCAGAAGTTAGGAATTGTAGAAAATTGATAAGGGAAGCCAAGGGACACGAAGGAGAAATCTATGGCCACCAGAATTAAGGACAGTGAGGAGTTTTAAAATATATTAGGAACAAAAACAATCCTCACAATGGTATTAGTCTATTACTAAATGGAAATAGTAGAATTATAATGCTGAACAGGCACACATTTTCAATTAACATTTTGGTTCTGTGTTTGGACAAAAAGCAGGTGCTGCAGTCTCATGGTAAGAGTGTTACCATTCCACTAGTATCTCTGGAGGATGTTAAATAGCAGCAACTAAAGACAGACATTCTAAAATCAGCAGTTCCAGATAACTTGCATCATACAGTTTTAAAAGAGCTGGCTGAGGAGCACTTTGGACCATTAGTTTCAATAAGATTTACTTTCAATAAGTCTTAGAGCACTGTGGAAGTTACAGAATACTGGAAGAAAGCTAACGTTGTGCCAATTTTTAAAAAGGGAAAACAGGATGACAGAGCTAATTATCGGCCTGTCAGCATGACATCAATCCCAGGCAAGGTAATGGAATATCTGATATGGAACTCGATTCATAAAGAACTAAAGGAGGGTAATGTAGTTAACACAAATCAGCGTGGGTTTATAGAAAAAAGATCCTGTCAAACTAACTTGAATTTTTTTTAATGAGATTACAAGTTTGGTTGATAAAAGCAATAGTGTTGACATAATATACTTAGACTTCTATAAGGCATGACATTTTGATTAAAAATGAGATACAAAATTACACATTAAGTGGATTAAAAATTGCTTAATTCATAGGTTTCAAAATATAACTAAAAGGGGAATTGTCATTGAGTGGGTCTATTTCTAATAGGGATTGGCCTTATGCTATTTAACATCTTTATCAATGACCTTGAAGGAAACACAAAATCATCATTGATAAAGTTTGTGGATAACACAAAAATCGGAGGAGTGGTAAATTATGAAGAGGACAGGTCAGTGATTCAGCATGATCTACATCTCTTGGTAGTCGGAGCACAATCAAACAATATGCACTTTAATATGGCTAAATGTAAATATACGAAGAACAAAGAGTTTAGGCCATAGTTATGGGAGACTCTATCCTGGGAAGCAATGACTCTGAAAAAGATTTGGGGGTTGTGGTGGATAATCAGCTGAACATGAGCTCTCAGTGTGACACTGTGGCCAAAAGACCTAATGTGCTCCTGGGATGCACAAACAGGGGAGTCACAAGTAGGAGTAGAAAGATTATTTTACTCCTATATTTGGCACTGGTGTGACCCACTGCTGGAATACCATGTTCAGTGCCCACAATTCAAGGAGTATGTTGATAGATTGGAAAGGGTTCAGAGAAGAGATTAAATGAGAATGATTTAATGGTTAGAAAACATGCCTTACCGTAATTGAGCTCCTTGAGTCCATCTATTTAGCTTAACAAAGAGAAGGTTATGTGTGACTTGATTATAGTCTATAAGTACCTACATGGGGTACAAACATTTGGCTCTTCATTCTAGCAGAGAAAGTTATAACACAATCCAATGACTGGAAGCTTGTGGCACCTTAGAGACTAACCAATTTATTTGAGCATGAGCTTTCGTGAGCTACAGCTCACTTCATCGGATGCATACTGTGGAAACTGCAAAAGACATTATATACACAGAGACCATGAAACAATACCTCCTCCCACCCCACTCTCCTGCTGGTAATAGCTTATCTAAAGTGATCATCAAGTTGGGCCATTTCCAGCACAAATCCAGGTTTTCTCACCCTCCGCCCCCCCCCCCCCCCCACAAACTCACTCTCCTGCTGGTAATAGCCCATCCAAAGTGACCACTCTCTTCACAATGTGTATGATAATCAAGGTGGGCCATTTCCTGCACAAATCTAGGTTCTCTCACCCCCTCACCCCCCTCCAAAAACCACACACACAAACTCACTCTCCTGCTGGTAACAGCCTATCCAAAGTGACCACTCTCCTTACAACGTGCATGAAAATCAAGGTGGGCCATTTCCAGCACAAATACAGGTTTTCTCACTCCCCCCCCCCCTTTTCCAAAAAACACACACACAAACTCACTCTCCTGCTGGTAATAGCTTATCCAAAGTGACCACTCTCCCTACAATGTGCATGATAATCAAGGTGGGCCATTTCCAGCACAAATCCAGGTTTTCTCACCCCCCCCACCCCCATACACACACAAACTCACTCTCCTGTTGGTAATAGCTCATCCAAAGTGACCACTCTCCCCACAATGTGCATGACAATCAAGGTGGGCCATTTCCAGCATAAATCCAAGTTTAACCAGAACGTCTGGGGGTGGGGGGTAGGAAAAAACAAGGGGAAATAGGCTACCTTGCATAATGACTTAGCCACTCCCAGTCTCTATTTAAGCCTAAATTAATAGTATCCAATTTGCAAATGAATTCCAATTCAGCAGTTTCTTGCTGGAGTCTGGATTTGAAGTTTTTTTGTTGTAAGATAGCGACCTTCATGTCTGTGATTGCGTGACCAGAGAGATTGAAGTGTTCTCCGACTGGTTTATGAACGTTATAATTCTTGACATCTGATTTGTGTCCATTTATTCTTTTACGTAGAGACTGTCCAGTTTGACCAATGTATATGGCAGAGGGGCATTGCTGGCACATGATGGCATATATCACATTGGTGGATGTGCAGGTGAACGAGCCTCTGATAGTGTGGCTGATGTGATTAGGCCCTGTGATGGAGTCCCCTGAATAGATATGTGGGCACAGTTGGCAACGGGCTTTGTTGCAAGGATAGGTTCCTGGATTAGTGGTTCTGTTGTGTGGTATGTGGTTGTTGGTGAGTATTTCCTGACTGGAAGCTGAAGCTAGACAAATTCAGACTGGAAATAAGGTGTAAATTTTTAACGGTGAGAGTAATTAACCATTGGAACAATTTACCAAAGGTTATGGTGGAGTCTTCATCACCGAAAACTTTTAAAGAAAGATTGCATATTCTTCTAAAAGTTCTGCTCCAGAAATTATTTTTGGACAAGTTCTATGGCCTGTGCTATCCAGGAGATCAGACTAGATGATCACAACGGTCCCTTCTGACCTTACAATCTATGAATATCTTAACTAGGGAAACAAGGACTGGAAAAAAGGGGATACAACTGAGGAATCGGAGCAGAGAAGAAAAATATAATGTAAGGATAGACAACAGGAGAAAACAGAGGAGAAAGGGTGAAAGAAAGAGAAGAACAAACAAGAGAAACAGTATAACTGATGGAGAGGCAAAAAGTTCAAACAGAGGAGGGTCAAGGAAAGATGAAGATGGTCTGCCTATCAGCACCAGCATATACCCATCACAAACAGGAACCCTCCCTTCCATTTTTATGTGGGTCAGAAAGCTAGTGGTCACCGCTTGAGGCCTTTAGAATGGGTGGATTCAATCAGGTGGTAAAAAGGAGAGGTGCTTATGCCAACTATCCAAGAAGTTTGAGGTGAAGATCAAAACCCAGAGGCTATCCACCCACACTTTATTTAAGCACCAGAACACTTTCAGGTTGCATCTGTTTCACAGGAATCTTCCAAGAGAAGTTCTTTGGACTCCTCACTAGCTTGGAAATTTTAACTCGCAGCAAGGTAGTGCTTCATCTTTCCCATCCCTGGTGTAGAGTCCATATCTATCCATGTCTGGATTAGACCTGCCTCTCCTAACTGACACCATCTTCTCCAGGTGAAGATCAGAAACCTCCATGTCTATAGGCAAGAAATCATCCAGTGGTCCATCCCAGAAGCTTATGTGCCCAGTCACATTCCAAAACTTCTCTGAAGTTAACCTTCCTCCCCCCTGTCCACCAAAAGGCGGTGGAATCAAAAGTGTAGGGAATCACTAAGACCACATCAATCATCACTGAAATGTCCACTTTCCTCCCCATCATCCCCACAAATCCCCATCATTTGCTATCAGCCTCTGATGGAAGAAGCAGAAGGAAAGAAAACTTGAGTATAAGTGACAAAAATCATGAGCCTATACCCTGGCTGTGAACGAAAGTGAGAAAACTCAATTCTGTTCAACCCTAGCAGCCATTAAACCCTACCCTGCCGAATGGTTTTTACTATCTCTAACCACCACCACCACCAACAACAAAAGCTGAGTTTCTGCAGACTGGAGTGGAAAGAGAAAAATACATAATTAGCTGTACATTTCCTAATTTTGTAAAATGGTTTTCATATATGACACTGGTGGGTTCTGCATAAGAATCTAAAGGTTAGAAACCCGGTGTGTGCATTTATATTTATATCTATCTATATACATATAAACATAGATAGATATAGATATATCTATATGTAATTGTGTGTGTGTGTGTGTAAAATATATATATACATACACACATATATATATTACGCACACACAATTACATTAAAAGAACATTATTAAAGTTGCTAAGTCAAGTGCTCAATCACTGGAAATGGCCGCATGTTGCCTTAACATGGACACTTTGTATGCATTATGATACAGTCTTTAACTACACGATCACATAATGCTATTTCCACAGGACCCTGCCTCATTCAGTGCACAAAATGCACAGTGCTTAGTTAATGAGCATCTTCAACTGTTTTTTCTCCTCATTGTTCAGTGTGTGACGCAGGCTTTTTTTACTGCACACTATTCAAACCCTGCTCTGATGACAGAATTATTTATTTCTTCATGGGGTTTTCTATGGAGCTCATCACTATAGAATCGGAGTGCTTCTGCGTCTACTAATCTACTTCCACAACACCTCTATGACCTGAGGGGATGAGGGCGAGAGATTAGGGTCAGATGTTTCCACTAATCTTGGGTGCCCAATTTCAGACAACTGGCACCCGATTTTCTGGACTACTCAGCATGATAAAGTACTTTATCTCGTCAAAGCCCAGCTCCCAAGACATCGGTGACAGGGGTGAGTGCTCAGCAGAGCCAGTTGGAAATTTTCTGATGAAAAATATTTCTGCCAATTTCTCAAAAGCGAAACATTGCACAGGAATGTGTTGATTCTGACATTTCTTTTGCAGGAGCCAGGCAGGTTTCCTGACGGCTCATCTGCTTACCTCCACAGCTCCCCAGGGGCTTGCTTAGCAGGTGCCCATGATTTCTGGGGCTCCCAGATGCCAGGCACCTTGGCAGTTCATCTAGAGGCTCCTGTGGAGCTGAGGAGCTCAGGACTTCCAGACTCCTGGCAGGCTGCTAAGCAGTCAGAAAACCCTGGGAATCCCAGCTCCCCAGCAGGTCAGCTGGCAACCTACCAGGGCTTCCTGGAATTCCAGGCTCATGGCTTCTCAGCAGCTTGCTGCTGAGAAACTAGGAACCTGGAAGCCCTGACTGAGCCTTGCTTCCCAAGTGCCCCAGCTCCTTGGTGAGCCAGGGCTCCCAGCTCTGGGGAGCTTGGACCACAGGGACCTTGTTTCATTTTGGAAACACTAAATTGTTCTTACTGCAGGTGTTTCCATAACAAAATATTGCAGACTTCCAGCTCCACGAGCCATTCTGAGGTTTTCGATTTTTGTCTCCATTCTATGTATAAGTTTTAATTTATTTATAGCTATGGAAATGTCACAATATTCTTGATATCTTTAGTTAGCCTTCGCTTGGGGAGTCTTCATTTACTACGATTTTTATCTTATTGGAGTGTTTCCCTATATATGTAAGTTTAAAGCTACAATATACATTGTCATGGTAGGACTTACATAGACTACCTGAGATCTTGATTTTATAGAACTGCCAGATTTACAAAATCCAATCATTCCAATTCTTTCTGACTTTTTTGGGGGCCTGATCCTGCAGACTTAACCATGTGCTTAAAGCAACTACTTACATGCATAAATTATACATGTGCTTAAGTTTCTGCAAGACTTGCATTGATTTCTCTTGTCCATAAATATAAAGGGAAGGGTAAACCCCTTTAAAATCCCTCCTGGCCAGAGGAAAAATCCTCTCACCTGTAAAGGGTTAAGAAGCTAGGATAATCTCGCTGGCCCCTGACCAAAATGACCAATGAGGAGACAAGATACTTTCAAAAGCTGGGGGGAGGGAAAAACAAGGAGTCTGTCTGTGTGATGCTTTTGCCGGGGACAGAACAGGAATGGAGTCTTAGAACTTAGTAATCTAGCTAGATATGCGTTAGATTATGATTTCTTTAAATGGCTGAGAAATTAAGCTGTGCTGAATAGAATGGATATTCCTGTCTGTGTCTCTTTTTGTAACTCAAGGTTTTGCCTAGAGGGATTCTCTATGTTTTGAATCCAATTACCCTGTAAGGTATTTACCATCCTGATTTTACAGAGGTGATTCTTTTTATTGTTACTTCTTTTTTATTGTTACTTCTATTAAAATTCTTCTTTTCAAGAACTGAATGCTTTTTTTCATTGTTCTTAAGATCCAAGGGTTTGGTTCTGTGGTCACCTATGCAAATTGGTGAGGATTTTTACCAAACGTTCCCTAGGAAGTGGGGTGCAAGTGTTGGGAGGATTTTGGGGGGAAAGATGTTTCCAAACAACGCTTTCCTAATAAAAATAAACCCAGCTAAACGTTTGGTGGTGGCAGGGGAAGTCCAAGGGCAAAGGGTAAAATAGTTTGTACCTTGGGGAAGTTTTAACCTAAGTTGGTAAAAGTAAGCTTAGGAGGTTTTCATGCAGGTCCCCACATCTGTACCCTAGAGTTCAGAGCGGGGAAAGAACCTTGACATCTCTATTAGTTGATACTGGTGGATTATGCAGTATTATTCTATGTATTTTTCCTATTTCACCTCTATTTTGATCTTTCAAACAAGGTTACTGTAATAAATATTAATATTTATTAAAAACTACAGACATTAGTTTTGTAGTTCCTAACCAGCCATAAGAACGGCCCTACTGGGTCAGACCAAAGGTCCATCTAGCCCAGTATTCTCTCTTCTGACAGTGGCCAATGCCAGGTGCCCCAGAGGGAATGAACAGAACAGGTAATCATCAAGTGATCCATCCCCTGTCGTTCATTCCCAGCTTCTGGCAAACAGAGGCTAGGGACACCATTCCTGCCCATCCTGGCTAATACCACTGATGGACCTATCCTCCATGAATGTATCTAGTTCTTTTTGAACGCTGTTATGGTCTTGGCCTTCACAACATCCTCTGGCAAGGAGTTCCACAGGTTGACTGTGTGTTGTGTGAATAAATACTTCCTTTTATTTGTTTTAAATCTGCTGCCTGTTAATTTCATTTGGTGACCCCAGTTCTTGTGTTATGAGAAGTAGTAAACAACACTTCCTTATCTACTTTCTCTACACCACTCATGATTTTATAGACCTCAATCATATCATATGAAGTATTGTGCTTCAGTCCTTGGTTTTACCTCACAGCAGCAGTTAAATAACACAAATATGGTAATTCTGATGCACAGAGATGGATATAGCTTAGAGTTCTGTATGGTTGCAGGGATCTGTCTTTGTGGAGCTCATTCCTGGAGCTGGGCCACGGTTTGAGATTACAAAGCACTATACAATATATGGTACTTATTTTAGGGGGTAACAAACACTATATTAATAAACACTAGGTTCCTGATCTGAGCTCCACAATGGAGGAAGGGAAAAGTCAAGGGTTTCAAAACAAAAGGCAAGACTAGTGAGGAAAATTATTTCAAATTTCAAAGAGGGATGTCATAAAGAATGGAACGTTAACAGTGAATATTAAAAACTATTCAAACATTCCCTGTTAGGGCCCTTTCAATTATTTAGCTTTGGTATGCAAAAGTAATCCCCTTTGGCGAATTGCAGTTGTTCTTCTCTCATGAGGCTTTCCTTCTGGGGTTTAAACATCAATGTTGTCTAATTCAGTAATTGGAAGCTTTTGTAAACATTCTGTCATGAATCTCTTCAAACTCATAATCATGTTGTCATCGAGTTTCCATATCCTCAGGGCAGCCCTTCACCTCAGTTTCCCCAAATAAACTTCACACAGGCTTTCTGTGGACAAAAATGCACCCTCCTTGGGGCCTGTGTTTATTCATATAAAAATAAACTCCAAATAAAATGCCAAGTCCCAAATTAAAGACCAACTAAAGTCTATACAAAGCAAAAGTTTCTCTTCCTACTCCAAGGCCTTTGTGCCTGGGCCTTTTCCTGCTTTGACAGGCCACTCCCAGGCTCTACCTGCCTGGAGTCTCAGCCTCAACACCAAGGACTCTGCTGGAGTCTGAGTACCCCCACTTCATTGCAGGCTCCTGCTGCTTTTTATAGGGGGATCGCCTGATCCATACCCAGTGATCAGGGTTGGCTGGCCCCTAGGCCACCACCCCTTGTGGGATAAGCCACCCTGCTACACACGTTAACTCATTTTTATCATTTTCAGCTCGTCTTTCTCCAGAGGTAGATGCATTAACTTCCATGCAGTGTACTACACATGGTTCTTTCAGATTAGACCTAAGAATAGAGATCCTGGCTGCTTTGGGTAAACACTGAAAATTCCACAGAACTTTTTTGTACATCCAAGAGTATGCTTCTGAATTTCAATGCTGAAATGATTACTATATGTAAATAGCTTCTAAAAAGCTTTGAGATTCCTCAGTGTGTGAGATATCTTTATAGCATTATCCTGTTTACGTCAGTTGGGTATTAAATAGGCAATGTTTCTTGTCCTGGGATCATCTTAGCAATCTACAACCCCTAATCATATTGCCCACAGAAACAGTTTTGTGTTTGGGCAACATCACCAGCCTCTCTCTCTCTAGGATGTTATCTATTCTTGGGATGGGCTTTGGCAGGAAGAAGCTATATATCCACCTTCATGTCTCCTTCCTGGTCTGGTTTTCTCTTGCGTGAAGGGCAAGGTGAGTTTTATCATCTTCTCCTTTCTGTGTCAGGAAGACAATAGTCTTGGGAACAGTTAAACATGCACTAGTGTCAAAATCAATAATTACTTTCTATACCTTTTAACAAATCTTTTATTAGCACGTTGTTATTGCTGGCATCTGCTAGGCCCACGACTGTGAGAAAACATACCCTGAGAACTTACGCAAAGTTGGTCATTTCAAAGGACTGTCCATTAGGAAGAATCAGCTATCATAAGAGGAGATCTCTTTGTAACTAACTGCATAATGCTAAATAGCAGAATGCTCGCTGCTTTATCCCTTACAACCAATGGAGCGGATTCTGTCCTCCAACCCAACCCCTACATGCTACCCTCGTGGCATACAGGGGCAGTAAGGCACTACATTGTCATGAGGGCTGAATATGCAGCTCTGTGCTGTCTCAGTGGAAGAGGGGAGGCGGTGCAGGCTGGACGTGTGCAGGAGGACCAGAAGAGGGAGTGTCCATGGTGTTGTAATTCAGCACTGCTCTAGTTGAAACCACAGGCTGTGGCACCCCTGAGTCATAATTCAGGTGGTACAAAGATGGCTTAGTTACCTTTGGCCTCAACTCCTCCCATGCTGCAGCTTCTGTGCTTGGCCTCCTGTTGGACACAGCATCATATCGGTTCCAATGTTTCCAGCAGTGGACTGCTGCCTAACGCCACTGATGAACACTCACCTCTCACTCAGAAACCTCAATTTACACATTATAACAGAGACGATCTTTGGATTTTGACTCGGAATGTTATTTTTTAAAACTTGGAACAGGAGAAGTGAGAATGCTTAAGAAAGACTGCCACCCGCCGGAAGGGGCTCAGAAATATGTTAGGCAGAGAGTTGAGGTGGTGGGAGGTGCTAGGAACTGTCTAACTTGCCTAGACCATTACACAACAATGATCTTCACAAATCAAACTTTTCAACTACATGAAATATACTCTGGACCATATGCTGCTCTCCGTCTCGCCAGTGCATTCAAGAATGAGTCAGCTGAAATAAGAAGAGCTGCTCCTGATTTACACTGGTGAAAAATGAAAACAAAGCTTGGCCTTTCAGTCCTCTCAATCTCAATTCCTTACAGCTCTCAAAAAAGTAGATTTCCTCTGGCACCTCCTACAAGGAACACCAATGAACACTAAATACATGTCTGGAAAAATGTCCTCTGCTGAAAAAAAAAACAGTTTTCTAAACAATTCCCTCCTCTGGTTTTCATTAAAATAATTACTTATATTTTCTTTCTACCAGCGGTCTATGACACCCTTATTCAAAATAAATGAAGTTGCAAGTCATTAAAATAAAAGTAGAAGCATTTCGCAAATTTCCATTGAAAATTTGATGTAGGCATTTGGGCTATTTGATTTGAAAGCTAGAATTCCCAAGTGACACTTGTGTGTACAGTATCATCACGAAAAGAGATTTAATTAACATACTGAATATCGCTTCAGATTGTTACATGTATCGTTTGTGACCTGTTATCCATCTTTAGAACTGTAATGGATATTGTGCTGGAAAAATAAAGTTATTAAAAGAGGGGATCTATATGAATAAAAAGCATATGAGAAAGCTCCAGTTTTCACTCTTTTCACTTGTGAAGGCCTCTCTGCTTTTTGTGATTGAGGCTGAAGGTTATGGGCAGGATTCTGATCCCACACTGGTGATGGTTTGAAGTCATTCCACTGAAGTCCGTGGAGTTTTACTTGAGCAAAACCAGTATGAGATCCAGTCCAGCCTATTCAATGACCACAACACATTCTAGGGAAAGCCTAAGAATTTAACCCAAATGTGACACAAAAAAGTACACCCAAACATCAGAGCTGAGATATTCGAAGCTGCCTACAGGATTTAGATGCCCGTCTCTTAGGGCTTGATCCTGTGAGCGGCTGAGAGCAACTAAGCACATGCTTTGCTTTAAACATGTGTGTAATCCCAATGAAATCAATGGGACTATTCATGTGCTTACAGTTTTAGCCTGTGCTGAAGCACATTGCAGGATTGAGACCAAAGTGCTCAGCACCTTGCGGGATCAAGCCCTGAGGTGGCTTTGAAAATCTCAGCCCACAGAAATTACTTTTTATAAAAAATATTCTTTTAAAAGATTTGCAGTTCATTGAGACTGAGTAAATGTCATGCATGTCTCTGTGCTATTGCCTACTTAAGAAGACCCAGAGACAGTTAACTCGTATGACTCTGATGGATTTACAAGCCTAGAAAAAAAGATGAACAATGAAAAAAAAACAGTACATTGTTTTAAACCCTCTGTATTCCTTCTGTGTTTTACTGTTAGGCATTGCTGTAACACATGTAGCTTAAAAGCTGCAGGTTCTTAAAAGCTGTGAAATTTCTTTTTAAAATCTGGAGGGATTAAAACTATCCACTGCACAGAAAAGACTATTTGTCTCTGGGAGTAGGGGACAAAGGGGGATTAGGTTGGGGAACACTTTAAGAAGGCCACTTTCTCCATTCCAATATGAGTCTATAGCATCCAAGGTCTTCGCAAAGCCCTGCAAACTGAAATCATCACTTTGCAAAGCTCTATCCCTAACATTTTTGAGTGATCCCATGCAGTAGAAACTCGAACGGGTCTGACAGGAGTTGGATGGAAGTGCATCTAACCTAGCTTGTCCTGAAAGGAGGTTTGGCTTCTTACCAGGGCACTGAGTGGAGAAAATGGGGTATGGTCTTTTTGTGCTATGTGCAATGACCTGAAAACATATTGGAAGAGCCATAAAACTCCCTGGGAATTACTTTCTTCCCCGGAATTGATTTAAAGTAGCAATTCTGGGCTCTAGGAATTGATAAAGACATATCTAAAGTAATTTCAAAAGTTCTGTGAATCATATGCACTGTACATTGACTATTCTCAAAAATTAGAGAGAGAATCCTGCTGACCTTACTTTTATGAACAGCCCCATTTAATTCACTTACATTATTTGCAGGAGTAAAATGAATGATTTGAAACAAAAACCACAAAACGGGTATTAGACAACCAAGTTGCGGTCTACCAAAAAGATACTTTAAGATTGTCTGTGACTTCAGGATCATTCTCCCTTAATTGTGCTTTCAAACAATTGAATTTAACTACTGCACCTGGCAGGGGGGAAGAAGTCATCTATTGTTTTTGCAAGGCATTGTTTCAACAGGATGAAGACGCTGGAGTTACAGGAGAATTATTATTTCAGAGTTGGAGTGGCTCATTACTTTGCTCCTTGAAAACGTGTCATTTTAAGTCCCCATAAATTTTTCAGGCACGGCCCTGGTATAAATTATTGATTAGGTATAGCAATGTATACACACAGAGGGTGCAATTAATAATGCATAACAAACTGTGAGATAATAAGCTTGTGTTTTTCAATTATTTAGCATACATCAGATTCTTAACTAGCCTCTATTTATACACCATTTTAAATTAAAAGTACCTTTGCTTTTATGATGTTTTTTGAGGAAAAAATTATAAATGTCAGAGGTGAAAGCCACGCAAAGCAATTTAGCAAGACACACTCGGCCATCTCTCTCTCCTCTGATTCGTGCAAACTGAGCATAAGCTGTGGGAGCATGAACACAGATGATTATATCTTCCTTGCTGTGCTGAGTCTTCCTTCCTCCAGGCACTGAGGTTACCACTGAAGTCAATGGAAAGATTCCAGTCAACTTCAGCAGGAGCTGGATCAGGCTTTAACAGCGCTGTGCTGCCATTGGATTTCCTCTGGCACGGCAGCATGGCATATGTGACTCCTACAACGGTGGTGAGAGTGGCAGCTGGTCATGGAGCTTATCGGCCATCTTAAAGTGCTTTGGGGCAGCTTTATCTTGCATAGAAAATGTCCGGCTCTTACAGAGGGGATCATGCCATGCAGAGTGGCTGCTCTCAGACTCCGCCCCTGCATTCATGTATGAACTAAGGCATGTCATGAGAAAATACTGCTTACCGGCATTTCTCTGCTCTATGGCTTCCCCAGGCCTTTTCTGCATAATCTATGGCTATCCACACAGCTCCTAATTAAAAGGATCTAGAACCCACTGTTTGCATTGTTCAATTAGCTTTTCGGGTAAGTGCTATGAATTAAAAAGAAAAAGCAATAGGCAGAAAGGATGCTCCAGTCTGAGACTGGGAGTCTGGAGACTGGGGTTCTATCTACAGTAAGTGACTTGCCCAAGGTCATACAGAAGGTCTGTGGCAAGGACTTGTCTTCCGTAGGACCTTGGGCAAGTCACCTACTGACACTGTGCTTCAGGTTTTTCCATTTGTAAATAACAACACTTACCTATGTACGTGGGGCTGAATGAGTTAATGTTTGTCAAGTGCTTTAAGGTCTTTGAATGGAAGGCACTATAGAAGTGTAAAATATTAATAATAATGTGCTCTAATGGATTGAGCTAAAAGTTGCAAACTGTAATGGGCCTGATTCTGGCCCTTTCAACATCCATGACAAACCCTCATTGACTCCAGTGACAGGAAGTGCAGGGTCCATTTACTGTAACAATCAATTTTCATGCAAAAGAATGAATTCCTTGCCATATCTCATGCGGATGGAGTTTTGTCATTACAATGCAATGGGGGAGGAGGGGATGGAAATGCACTTAACTTAGATTTAAATGGATGAACAGATTATTCAAAGCAAAGACACTGAGATAAAATGACCATGCCATCCTCAAGTCCCTCAGTTGTACTTCGATATCACAGCGCCACACATGCACGGCAGTAAGCATCCCAGATCACTCTTTGCCCTGAATGTACTGAATTCCATACTGAGGTGTAATGAACTGTGTTCCTACAGTAGCCCTCAGGAATTTACAAGAGAGGCAGCTGAAGGGGAAGAAGAGAGGGGCAGACGAAGGCTTAATGTAAATGAATGAAATAAAGAGAGAAGACAAGGAATGGGAACGGGGAGAAAAGAAAAGGGGTGTATGAATAGGAAGTGAACAATAGAAAGCAAAAAGGAGAGCAGGTGGAGGAGAAAGGGAAAAAAAGGAGCTCAAAGAAATAATTGGACTGATGGGAAATGGGGCTGTCAGGGAGAAGACAGTGGAGGCAACTATCACATAGGACAAAGATGAACCACCCTGAATCGTTATAACTAATCCACCTGGTTAAGTTATCTACCTGCTTTCAGTGGTCAATATCTGATGCTCAAGAGGAAGGCATCAATTAGAAATCCTAATGGATTCCAATTGCTACCTGGCTTTCAATGTATGCATTTGTAGGAGTAACTTTTGAACAAGCTCTCTCTGATGTGCATTCTGTAACATAACACTCAAGATAGAGGACAATCAAGTGAGGATAAGGCCAGGGTATTTACTGTTCCACACATGAGCACATAGTCTTTGAATTAACAAGGCGACATTTTCCTTTGCCTGGAAGCTCTCCCACATTAGCTTGTTGGAAGTGTTTGGTATGTCCTCACACACACATATATTAGAAAAACATCCATGAGATTATTAAATTTCTAGTCTCTGCTAGACCAAAGATGAATTTGTGATCAGAGGGAGTATCGTATTATACAAATACAATGTGAAATTCTGGTTCCATTTGAAGCAGAACTCCACTGACTTCAAGGGGAATATAGTATTCAGAGGGACTGCTCCCATCCCTTTCTGCTGACAGCATCAGTTCAGGAATCAAACAAGAGTAGATGGGAAGTTCAAGTTATTTTCAACTATAAGCCAAGCAGTTGAAAAAGTACAAAGTAGCCCTGTGTCTAAGACGTGTTTAGGGGAAAAAAATCTGTCCTGACTTATTATTCTACTGACTTCAGTGGGGTATTTAAAGGTGTAAATCAGTTGTGAATGTGGTTCCTTAGTCTAGAAAAAATATTTTTTAAAACCCAAAGGCCTTTATCTGTGGCATACCTTTCTACAGGATTTCTGCATTTTTAAAAAAGATTTAAAACCTCAGCTATTTAGCACAAAATTCTCTCTAGTTTCCTAGAGAATTTACAATACAGGAAATTACAAACTTACACTTATCAAACTACCAAGCCCTGCTGCAAACATAATGGCTAAGACTGCAATAATCTTTTTGTCTATGACTGGGCTCTGCATGTAAAGTCATAATACAAGAAGTTTTGTGAGTCACTGCTAAGAAACGAAGTAAAATGATGAATGGATGGAAGAGTGTCCCCAGTGACATTATTGGCAGGAGCACACAAAGCTAATGCTATCCCTAAACATATTAGGCTATTTAGGGACTGATCCTGCATTGCTTATGTACCCATAAACTCCCATTGACTTACATTAGCATTAATTTTGATGGGAGCTTTGGATACACAAATAATGCATCTGGGTACTTAGAGAAATACCTCTGGAAAGGGTACAGAGTACATATTTGTGTCTGCACCTTTCAAACACCTACAACTGGGGAAACTTTTGATCTACTGCATATTAATGCCCTGCTAATAAGGGAGCTTGACTTTGAATACGAAGCAAAAAATAAACTATTTATACAATGAATTGTTGTTTTGCACTAAATCTTTTGGCCCAAGTAAAAGCTATGCACAGTCCTGAAATCATTTCCATTATGCGGTAAAGGGTAGGATGCAGATCCCGTGGTGCACTACAGAGCACAACACTATGCAGGCTCTCAAGGCAGGACCTTGAAAGTGGAGGTTAAATGCATTGTCAATGGGTCACTGACTACAGAGAGGATCTAGCCAAAGCCCATATAAAGGCAGAGTTGCCTCATGCCCTGTCCTGAGGTTGTGGATGTGAATGTGCGTGGGAGGATTCTAATCCTGCCAAGCCTGCACATGATCCTTCTCTCTGCATGCAAGTCATACACTTGTGGTAGGAGTGAGTCCAGAGTTCAGATCTGCTATTACTTTACTCAGAAATACAGTAGCAGCCTTGAGATTAAAAAAAAAAGGAAAGAAGTTAATTAAGAGTTTGTATAAACAAGATTATCAAACCATAGCCTTAGAATGACTGACAATGAGTTATTTTTGCATTATATTTGTGAACTTAAATTCTATTAATGTAAAAACAATAAGTTAGCTATATTCCTCAAGGGAAGCTGGTGATCAAACACAAAAAGGAAGCATTTTAAAAGTTCAAGGAAGGTATATATTCTGATCCCAGATACCACGGCATTTACACTATCTGTTATTAATTATTATTGTTGTTTTTTATAAAGTTTATTTTTAAAATCAAAGTAGAAAATTACATGAACAAAAATATGTAATTTTTAGAAACGTACTAAGTTTATCATTTATCACCCATTAGCTGTTAAAATAGTTACTTGATTCATTCTTTTGATATTTCACACAAATGGGAGGCCAACACTGATTAACTACTGTCAAAATTAAAATTCCTTATTACTGCCAAATTAACTGTAATACAAGCATTGGAATATTAGTCTGTAGACAGACAAGAAATTAAAATTGAAGTCTGTAACATACTGGCTCTAATATAGGAAACACGAAAGCAGAGATGACCAAAATGGTCCATGAAGAATTAGACCAGCAGGAGCACTCTGTTGAATGACACCATATTCATGTACAATAGCCTGTTGATATAATTATGACTTCCTGAAACAAATTTTACAACATTTTGGGGGCCTGAATATGCTCCACTGGAGTCAATGGATTCCCATTGGCTTCAGCAGGAACAGGATCCAGCCCACAATCTCTAAAATAAAGTGAGAGAGAGACAGAGACAGAGAGAGATTTCAGAATACTACATGATCTTAGCTGACATGAAGGAGAATATAAAAAATTCAGTGCACAAAATCCAGTGTAGAAAATTCAGCATATATGCCATGTTCAGCAACAGCATTTTGACATCTCATTGTTTTTCCACAAATGGAAAAACATTTATTATCATCATCTATTTTTACCGGCTTTCATTACTATCAAGAACACTTTGAGCTAAGCATGCTAAAAAGATATCTCCTTTTTTTATGCAAACTGTGTTTTGTTTTTGTACTGCTAAAGAACATTACAGCAAAGGGCACACTCTGCTGGTCAGAAGCACCCTTTACACCAGGTGCCTTTCAGAGATACTCTACAATGACTAAAAGAACGATTTAATTATAGGGGGTCAGGGTCTGAAGTGGTTACTCACTAGCAGGTTGCTATCTGACTTTTTTTCATAATCTCAAATATCGGGGAACTTGTCTATGACACTCTCACTATGCGCGGACTCTATCACACTTCTCGAGTATCAAATTAATCGATGCATACAGTAGGTGCATTTGCTGAAAAAAAGTTTTTAAAAGCACTATGTCACTGTACAAAACTCTTTACCTTGGGCTTTTCATCCAGTATTTGCTGACGAATCTCCTTGTGTTTTTCTACGAGTTTCTCCTGTCTTTTACTCTGAGCATCTTCTAGCTATAAGAAAACAGCAAAAAGTTCTGTTTCACCCAATACACAAACCTGCTTTTTTCCAATTAAAAATATTACAATTCTCTAATGACAACTGTAAACCTTTTTAATACAGCTGTGTAATCCCCTTTTTGACATGCACCAATGACTTATGTTGTTGGCAATAGTTCTTCTATGGGTGCATATACCACACATGCACACTTCACAGGAGAGACAAGATGGGGGAGATAATTGGACCAACTTCTGTTGGTGAGAAAGACAAGCTTGTCTCTCTAATATCCTGGGCCTGACACGGCTACAACACTGCATATAAACTTCACAGGAGGCAGTGCTCCTAAAAATAATATTTGGTCCCCATCCTGCAAGGAGCCTTGTATGGCTAATTTCTGCACCCAGAAAGAACTCTTTGCAGGGCTTGAAGAAGGAAACATCCACATATTTTTGTACAGAACTTGGGCCTGATTCACCAAAGCACTTAAACATGCACTTGACTTCCATGGAAATGGAACACATGCTTAAAGTTAAGCATATTCTTAAGTGGTTTCCTGTATTGGGGCCTTTGTGAGCAAAAATGACCCAGCTGTTGAATTAAAATAGTTCTGCACTGAAGACCTAAAGAAATTCCTGGGAGTTTATTTTGCATATTTTTGATTTGAAAACATTTTGATCCACATTTCACAAAGCAAAATTTGGGGCTCAGTACAACATTAAGACAGTTAAAACCACAAAATAGCTAACATTTTCTCATGAATTTCCATGAAAAAATAATATTTTATTTTGCAGAGCTCTGCTTAGAATGCTTATGCATTTCAGCAGTTCTACAAACCTAATAAAGAATAAAGCATATGCTGTAATTAAATGTTCTTTGGTTCTCAGAGTTCTTTAAGCCATCATTGCATTCTTGAGACAGCAAACCAATTTACAAAAATGTTTCTCCAATACCTGAAGGCAAGAGGCCATACACAGTTTCCATGAATAAAAACTGCACAAAGATCAAAATAAATCTAGATTCAGATAAGAAAAATAATTTAATTCCCCCAGTCACGGATTGTTCAAAAAAGACATAAAATTCTAATTTCATATACAGTAATATACAAATAATCCGTATGGCAGTTGCACAGAAAGTTGAAATTTTAGAAGCTTCATTTAAAACTTCAGAAAAAATGGTTACTCACCTGTACAATAACAATTGTTCTTCAGGATGTTTTATGTACTTATGCATTTCATTGTAGAGTATCTACACCCAATGCACTCAAGTCAGAGGCTTTTGCCAGCAGTACCACTAGGCAGTACATGCCTAGTAGTACCTCTATTGGAATCAGGATATAGTGGGAATAAAAGCCTTTCCTACTGTGCTGATAAAGAGCTTCCTCTATTGAGCCCAGATCCAAGAGACTGTACATCTTGCATAGATACAGCCTCATGATATGGGTCCCCGAAAAGGGATGGGGAAGGTAGGGTGGGGAAGGAAGTGAATTGGCCGAGAAGAAATTTCTATCCATTCACTGTAAAAGAAAGGTAGGCAGTTTCCAAATGGGCAGCCGAAACTTTGGAGATGATTTACAGTCAGTATGCTGTCTTCGACTCTGATGCCAAAATGACTGTTTTGAAGGAGAGGTCTGGTGAGAAAGGCCTGCTGTGGACAAAGCTGATGGACAACCTCTAGAAGGCTTAGATCTCTGGCTAGAATGATCTTGAAGTTCATATTGTCCCTGTGGTCTGAAATATTTCCTCTTCGTCACTGGGGTACAGATACTGAGAGAGCAAAGAGTCGCACAGGAATCTTCACATGCACACCACGAACATCAGTCTTTCGAGAAAAGAGCTTAGTGCCCTCAAGTGGCAAGTTTTCTATTGCATTTTGAAGTTCCCTTGGCATGCAGGAGGCCTGTAACTAAGGAGAATACCTCATTGAGATGGCTGTCACCTTTGAAAATGAAGCCATATCCGCTGTGTTGATAGCCATTTAGAGATGCCTGGGCAGTGAGGTGACCTTTAGAGGCTATGGCCAAGAACTGCTCTTTATATTCCTCAGGCAACTTATCCATGAATTTAGAAATTGCCCACCAATTAATAAAGGAATACTTGGCCAATAAAGCCTGACAGTCCGACACTCTAATTTGAAAGTTTATGAAGGTATAGGCCTCTCTCCGGTATAAATCCAATCTCTTAAATTCCTTGTCTTTCGGGGTAGCCTTGGGGAGCAACTGCCTCAACTGTTCATTCACTGCTGTGACAACTAAAGAAACTGGGGTAGGGTGAGTGAAAAAAAATCATGTTCTTGCTGGGAAACCTGATGTCGCCTATCCACATATTTGGCAGAGAAACAGGTGTCTGCCAAATGGTCTTAGCAAGTTCCAGCAGGATTTCGTTAATGGGAAGGCTGATAATAGCTTGTGCAGATCATCTTGCTAAAGTTCCACCTGTGCTCCTAGGGAAGCCGCCACCCTCCTTCTAAAGTCTTGAAAGACCTTAAAGTGCTCAGGCAGAGGTGAAGTTGACTCAAGTGCGATGGACTCATCTGCAGAAGAGGAGGAATATCTTGGAGTTCTTCTATTGGGTCCTCTTGGTCTGGGTACTCCAAAGCAGGGTAACAGGATCTCATGGTTCCACAGGAGCTTCACTAGTGGCTACAGGAGTTGGAAGAGGTGACTTCCTCCTGGATTGTGTAGCTGATAGAGTCCAGAGGGCCTGAGAGCAGTCCCAGAGGCCCAGTATGGCCAAAGGGGCTATAGCAGTGTTTGCAGTGTCTGTGGTGAAGGGCACCATACCAGGGCATCTGTATGAATAACTTGCTCCATGGGTCATGCATGCTAAGAGTGAGATCCGTATGGAGATCCAAAAGACCTCAGAGACAAAGGTCTATCATTGTCTGAGTCTGACGAGGAGGAAAGATAACTCTCTCTCTTCATTGAATGGACAGGCAAGTCCAGTGGTTCCTGGTGGAGTCCTGGGCACAGGAGATACATGGTGCTGCACCAAAGGTAGGATGAAGTATCCGACGGTGCTGGTGGAAGCAGACAAGCACCAACAATGAAGGTAAATTTTCTGTTGCTGGAGCTGGTATTGGATCCACCAGTGCCGGGGTTAAAGATCTCTCCAGTAAGGGAGAAAGCACTGGTCTTGTTAGCCCCACTGGGGCTGGCGGCAGCGGTGCAGCCTCAGACATTGTGCAGGGAGTGTTGAGTTGGCACCGGAGGACTTTTAGCACCATTTTTTGAGATCAGGAGTGCAGCCTATCTGCCCCAAAGTTCTGAACCGGCTGGGGGGGCCGCAGAAAGGAAGGAGATCTATGATTCTCCCCCGAAATTGGCTTTGGAGCCATGGCAGCTGGAGGGGCCCTCCTTGTGGGGTAAATCTTGCTCTCTCGTCGTAGGGATCAGGCTCTGAAGAGGGATGCATTGCCTTTCCAAGAAAATAAACCTTATATCACAAATCCCGCTGTTTCTTTGCCCTCATGGGGAATGAGATGCAGATAGAGCATTTGTCCCTCACATGTCCCTCGCCTAAACAAACGAGACAACTTTTGTGCCTGTCAGTGATGGGATAAGGGTCCTGCACATGGCACATTTTTGCCTGGCAAAACCCTCTCCACAAAGCCGAAGTAACTAAACTATAACTATACTAAGTGACCTATGACTATGTACAAAGTGAGAAAATCCCTAAGTTGGCGAACCAAGGCTCTCGAGTGCTGGGGAGCTCTAAATATCGCCATGGGTGGTGAGAGGGAACTGAGAGGAAGGTGGTGGCTATGCCCCTTTTAGCCCTTGGCTCTGTGCATGGGGCGAATGCGCCCCCTAGTGGTCTCTGGCTTGAGCGCGTTGGGTGCACATAAACCTACAGTGAAATGTATATGCTCATAATCACGCCATGGATAACTTCCAGTCAAACTGTAATCTGTAAAAGCTGAAGTTTTACAAAGAATGTAAATACAACAGACTGACGTACCCTCTTTATGTACTGCACCACTTCCTGGATATACGATCGAATCATTTCTGTCTTCTCTCTGGGGACAAGGGATTAACAAGTTATTGCAGTAGACAAAATTACATCAATATGTTTGTCAATTCAGATACATCAAATACCCAATGTGATAGACTCTGCCTTGAAGAGACAGTTCTGTCTGTCCGTCCATCTGCATTTCTAAAGTGTCTAATATGTTAGAATTAGGGTGTTGGAGTTGTATCTTCAGAAACGTCCCAAAATGTCCAGATCTGTGACTTACTGCAACGAAATTATTTTCCCTCGCTTGCCTTTAAGTCCTGATAATGTCAGGCAAGTCCTGCTCTCAGTTAGTCCTTCTGCTGTAGAGTATCGTTCCTGTTGCAGCTTCTATGTGGCAGCACTGTTCTTTTAAGTGTGGAAAATGGAATACCAAAGAGAACACACAGGGCATCACCTGGTACGTTACCCAACATGTTATGTTACGCAGTATTCCATGTCAGTGAGAAGATACTGCGGATGAAATCCAGCCTCACTGAAGTCAATGACAAAACTCTCAGCGACTCCAGTAGGGTCAGGATTTCACCCCATAACTTTACTATGTGAGCCACGGAGCTCTGGATTCAGTTGAAACATTTGAATTTTAAAGGTGCCTATTAATGACATTGGATAGGGGCTAACTCTACCGTGGCAGACAGCGTGGCAGGCCAAATGACTTAACAGAGCTTCTGTGCTAATGTGGTAGTTTAGCTGGTGATGTGCTGCAATATTTTGGGGGGTAGGGCACGGCTGCTTGTCTTCTGCTTTTGAACTGCGTTGTCTTATTCTTCTCCACAGCAATGCTGCTGTGCCATGTTGGTTCACCTCTCAGCTGCCACACTGACTGGACACAACAAAAAGAGGTTTCTACTGACCTATGTCACTGGTTTTCTTTACAACCATTTTAAGTGGAGGCAGGAGAACTTGGGCGGGAATATCTCAGCAGCTTCATCAGCAGTGACCTTTTAGACAGATTTTTTTCAGGATGGCCTGGCCAGAGTTAGCACACACTGCCATAGACATGTGCACTATAGCAGGGGCAGTGCAGATACCTTAGAAGTCAGTGGGACTTAAGCTCCAAAGCCACTTATGGGCCTTTGAAAATTTTACTTGTGGCAATATAGGCCCTGATTCCTCACCATTAAAGGGAATGGGAACTTTGCCATTGACTTCAATGAGCACAGTATCAAGCCCACAGTGAACATGCAGTTCATTAGAGATGATGGCATGTAATAATTTGAGTATACAGTGTAAAAGGTTTCTTTACTGTTTATGAAGTTCGCAGAGGGGAAGATAACCGTTCCCAAATGATGGACTAGTTGCAAAATTTCAATAAAATCAAGGAGCACTTAAGAGGTTAAACAGAATTTTGAATTGCTTGGTAAATCTATCTATACATAAGGGACTAAAATATGTTGCTTCCAGGCAGCTATGCAAACCCTAGAGACAGGGAAAAATTAAGAACGATAGAAAAACGAAAGCCTGCAAAGTTTGGCACGATATATTAATCTGGGAGTATTTTGATTTCCCACATTTGCAAGAGAGCATCCTCATATCCCTACTTGGCACAGGAGGTCTTCATGGAAACCACTGAGTTTGCACACAGGTCCTGCTACCTCTTTCAGTGGGGAGGGGCAAACTGTGTCCACTTGTTGGAACAGCTGGGGAGAAACATAATGAGTTTCCTGCTCCTTTTGCTGCCTCCACTGGATTTTCCTGTGCAAGGAGTTTGAGGGAGCCTCCTTAGGGACTTTTACCTGTCTACTTTTGAACACCTAAATTGATATTTCAATAATCTCACTACAGGCAAATCATTTCATGTTGCAATTGATTTTACCATTAGGACATTTTTCATAATGTCTAACTGATTTTTCCCAATTTTATTTCCGTGCCATTATGCCAACTTTAACCACTTAAATAATTCTTCCCCTTTTACACTATCACTTTTTATTCCTGTTTTGTCATCTTCTCCTTAGGCTGCTTATTAAATTCCTCTAATGTCTGTTCTCAGGTCATGCACTGTAGTCCCTTTATCTCTGTAGCCCATCTTTCATTTCTATCAATAAAAAGATGTATTTCTTTTTCCTACAACAAGAAGCTCCAAACCATACACAGTGGTAATACTATATTAAACACTGTATAATAGTGGCTTTGTGGAAAAGCCTGGGTTTTTTTTTGTTTGCTTGGGTTTTTAAAATTCTTTTGCAGTTTTTTTTTTAAATTTGGTTTTAAATATTACAAAGCATCAGGATCCTGGGCAGAGGTAGGCAGGACTAGTGGCAGGAGCTCAGTAGGCAGAACAACCACCGGAGTTCAGAGTCAGTATCAGAGTCAACAGTCAGGCCGAGGGTCCAGCTGAGAGGCAGAGCCGGGGACAGGTCGGAGATCAGGCTGAGGGTCAATACTGGGTAGCAGGGTAGCAGGAATCAAGGTTCAAATCAGAGCAGAAGCCAATACCAAGGCTCAGGAACAGGGAGGTCATAGTAGCTAGCTAATAACCCACACTGTTACCTGGACACTTCCTGAAACACCCCTTGGGTTTATGTAGAGCAGTGAGCCAATCAAGTGCCATAAAGGTGCCACTTCACAAGTCCCTTGAGGTGGGATTTCCTGTGGTTGGTGTCTGCAGCGGGTCATGGGTGGGGATACGCAAGCTACTTACAGCTGTTACTGGGTAGCAGTGCGAAGTTGTTTGCTATCTAGAAACTCTGCAGGCCTGGGTTTAAGACCCACTAGGCCTTACACAAAGATTGATAGCTAATAATAAATACAGTAGTGCAACCTAAAATGTTCTATTCTCTCTTTGAATTATTTGCCAAAAAGGAATTGAGGAAAACAAACAAATCCTATTTACTGCATACTAGAGGAGGATATAGCCCACTTACCCAGATATATTCTGTGCTTATTTGTGAACCATAAATCAAATAAATATTTTTGCACCTTTTTAGAGATACTGCACCCACAGAACCCAATTCTTCTCACTTCCACTGTTGAAAAATCAGGAGTAACTCCACATTGGCTAAAGCTAGCATGAAAGAAGGATCTGAGGTGACATTACAAAACTACCACAAACCCTCCATTATAATGATGCTGTTTGTTTCATTCAGAAACGAGTTTATAATAGGTAAAGTTAAAAAGAAAGGAAATTCCTACCCAACAAACTCTGTTAAGGTGAAATGAAAGCCTCAGGAACTGTCAGTAGTTTGAGTTCATGCTATCATTCAATAACATTATAATTTTTTAAACATAGGAAAAAGGTAATATGCCAGTAAGGTTGCATTTCTCAAACAAGGCACCTGAACCCTGCACCCATAGAGGGGCCAGCCTGCCACATTCCTTTCCTGGTATGCTCCATATCAAAAATGGCCCACAGAACATTAGTTTTATAGTGTGTTTTAAGGGTGTCTCTCAAATCCAGGCCTAATCCCACGAACACTCCCGCACATGAGTAACTTTACAACGTTGATTTGAAGCCAATGGGCCTTTTCACGCACATGTAGAAGTGTTTGTGGGATCAGTGCCTAAGTGTGCCATTCTGTCACCGCACTGTCCTTGGCTCTTTTCATGAGGATTCTCTCATTTGACATGGACTGCAGTGCAAAAGCACACCCGTTCAGCTGGCAAAGCGCTTACATGTGGAGGAGGGATTTGGATTCATTCAACAGGAGGTGGCACGATTCCTTTGGTGACCCCTTACTGCCTGCATACTGATCATTTAGTTGAGGCTTTTCTTTTGATGTCACGTGGACCAAATGTCCTTGAACCTCTTCATAAAATCTAACACAGTTTTAGAATACACTTACTCGTCCACTTGATTTTTATCCCTGGACTTAGCTTCTGTGATCTTCTCCTGCCTCTTCTTGTCCATTTTCTTCTTTAACTCTTTCTTTTCTCTACAGGAAATAGAAATAAAGATAAGTCTACACACACATACATATTTCAACCAGAAGTTAGATGCTGAAGAAGATTTAGTTAGTTATATGAGAATAGCACCTTACTTTTCACAAGTCTCTTTCAGTTTCTTTAACTGGCTGCTCTGACATTCCTCTGCCACGTCTGTCAGCTTCTGAATGAGCTGAAAAAAGTAAAACAATGAGTATTTTACATTTTGTCATCATAAATAATCCCAGATTTCTTCAAAAATGTAGCATAGTGAACACGTGCAAATGTTATTTCATCACCAATATGTATACGTGATTAAAAGCTAGCAGCAGTTCTATCAATGAAGCGTGGACTGTCATCTTGAGAACTGTGGACTTATACATAAAAATCTCATTCGCTTCCAAGTGTTTTCCTACTTATGAACAAGAATAATTGTGGTCATTGATAAATTACAATTGAATCTCCGTGCCTTTGTCTAGTTCAGTTTCACACATGCAAGTGTGGTATACAGTTTCCATGAACAGAACACTGTTATTTGCAACAGTTCTGATTTTGGTGTAGCCAGGTAGAAGTAATAGTTTCATGCATTTTGGGTTAGAAGTGACTCTTTGCTCATATCTAGGAAGTATGGACTAGAGGTTAAAGCACAGGATTGGGAGTCAGAAGATCTGAGTTCTGGCTTTGCCAGAGACTTGGTCTATGACTGTTGGCAGATTTAAGGCCAAATTCTGTTCCCACTGAAGTCAGAAACAAAATCTCTATTGACTTCAGTGGGAACAAGAGTGGTCCCTATTGGCGAAAAAAACAACCCCTCTATGCCTCAGTTTTCCCATCTGTAAAAGGGGGAATAATACTTCCCTACATCATATGAGACTAACTTCATAATATTATGAGTCATAAAAGGGTCACTGATATATTTCACTTGAAGATCACTACAGTTTAGGCATAATTCAGTAAAAGTAATCAGATAGACATTTAGAACCATGAAACAGAGAACGTATAGTAAAGGGTAGTTAGTAAAATCCAATTTTTATTTCCTATTTGCAGAGAACAAAAGGAGGGTATCGAGTATGAACTCTCTTCTAGAACTACAGAATAACAAAGTATACAACTAAGAAAGAATTCTCTTTTGTTTGTGAAGCAAATTTTCATCAGAGCAAATAAAGCTCAGAGGAAACTGTCAGAATGTTTCTTATTGAAAAAGTAATTATCATGACACTTCATAACTGAACAATTCAGAAAATGTAACCAAGTTGGGGAACAGTCATTATGTGTTTTGAAATGTAAATGTAAGCAGGGAAATGAGTTCACAGACAATAAGAAGCCCCACAAAATAATTATATACTAGTCCAAAATGGTTGTTTGCATGAAAGTAATATAAATGTTACATTCCAAATAAAAAGATAAGACACAGCCCATTTTAGACATAGCTCATTACCAAAACCGAGGGTGGGTTCCTGAGGACATTGGACTAATCATGTAACTGCTCATCAGTGTGAGTAAGGGGTTTACCTTCATATCCTCCAACTGCAAACAAAGGGGCTTTGCATATTACTCTGCTATAGGTAACCTGCAGTATGTTGTGTAGAAAGGATTAATTGTGTATTTTTCAGATACATATTTTTTTTGGACTATTTGTATGGCAGGGACACAATACTTCAAAATGATATGGATATGCAACTAATGCTACAGGAAAAATGGTATGATACTACTTGGTGTTATCTGAGAAATAGCTTGTGATCACATGAACACAGACCAGCCTATAAAGCCCAAGGGGGCAGTGATAAGGATTTGAACGCCTCCTTAACTTTGGCTTTTCCTCACTTTGAGTGCATAACTGTTCAATGTCCTTCTCACATCTTCTTGTGAGTGGAATGCATCAGACAACATTGGGAATTCCAAGTTCTTACCACATCCTCATGTCGTTCAATGATGATTTATCTCTTAAGAGTGTGGGTGTGAGGAAGAAAGAAAGGCGAAGGCAAATGAGATAGAGAAATCTTGAGAGAGAAAGCGAGAGCCAGTCTTGTGTCTGGCTTGGAAAGGAATTAGAGTGCTGACTCAGCTTCCGGACCTATTCAAACCTGCCTTTAGCAAAAGTGCCAGTGAGAGATAAAGAAGTATTTCTTGGGCAGAGGTGAATCCAACTTTTAAGATGACCTCAAATCATCCAGGAGGAAAATCAAGTGGAGAGCATTTCACAAAGAGTGAATACCCACAATGTCTAATAATCGTCACCAGAAGCAGTTAAATTGCTCTTGACCTAGGGGGAATGACTATTCTCAATAGTTTTTCCTGTGTGGTATATGTAACATGACAAAATCAAGGGATAAGAGCAAATTAATGACGACAAGAGAGAAAAAATCAGTGGGCCAAATTCGGGTCTTGCTCACACCCAGTCCAGCCCACTGTTAAACAACAGAATACCAATTGAAATGTATTAAATATTTCTGGATGTTTTCCTACATTTTCAATATTGCTTTCAATTACAACACAGAATACAAAGTGCACAGTGCTCACTTTATATTATTATTTTTATTATAAATATTTGCACTGTAAAAATGATAAAACAAATAGTATTTTTCAATTCACCTCATACAAGTACTGTAGTGCAATCTCTATCATGAAAGTCCAACTTACAAACGTAGTTTTTTTGTTACATAACTGCACTCAAAAACAAAACAATGTAAAACTTTAGAGTCTACAAGTCCACTCAGTCCTACTTCTTGTTCAGCCCGTCTCTAAGAGAAACAAGTTTGTGTACATTTACGGGTGATAATGCTGCCCACTTCTTAATTACAATGTCACCTGAAATGAGACCAGGTGTTCACATGGCACTGTTGTAGCTGGCGTCGCAAGATATTTACGTGCCAGATGAGTTAAAGATTCATATGCCTCTTCATGCTTCGCCATTGTTCCAGAGGACATGCTCCCATGCTGATGACACTCGTTAAAAAAATAAGGTGTGAATTAAATTTGTGACTGAACAGCAGAATTATGTCTCCTGCTGCTTTACCTGCATTCTGCCACATATTTCATGTTATGGCAGTCTCGGATGATGACCTAGCACATGTTTATTTTAAGAACACTTTCACTGCAAATTTGACAAAATTCAAAGAAGATACCAATGTGAAATTTCTAAAGATAGCTACAGCACTCGACCCAAGATTTAAGAAACCGAAGAGCCTTCCAAAATCTGAGAGGGCTGAGGTGTGGCACATGTGTTCAGAAGTCTTAAAAGAGCAACACTCTGATGCGGAAACTACAGAACCCGAACCACCAAAAAAGAAAATCAACCTTCTGCTGATGGCATCTGACTCAGATGATGAAAATGAACATGCTTTGGAACATGCGTCGGGTTGCTTTGAATCATTATCAAGCAGAACTCATCATCAACATGGACGAATGTCTTCTAGAATGGTGGTTGAAGCATGAAGGGACGTATGAATCTTTAGCGCATCTGACATGTAAATATCTTGTGATGCTGGCTACAAATGTGCCTTGCGAACCCCTGTTCTCATTTTCAGGTGACATTCTAAACAAGAAGCCTAAAATATATAAGTATAAAATAAATATAAGGTGAGAACTGTACACATTGTATTCTGTGTTGTAATTGAAATCAATATATTTGAAAATATGGAAAACATCCAAAATATTTAAATAAATGGCATTGTACTATTGTTTATCAGCACGATTAATAGTGCAATTAATCATGATTAATCTTTTTAATCAAGCAATTAATTGCAATTAATTTTTTTAATCGCTTGAGAGCCCCACTTGTAAATGCTCAGAAAATCCACTCTATACTTAAAATAAGCACTGAAAGTTTGTTGAGGATATACTGCATTTTTCATACAAAACAAAAAGGCTTCTTTAAGTGCAAAATCAAACTCCAACCTTAACTATGGAGTCCTGAACAGCACCTCCGTAATGTGAAATGAACAAGAGCTGTCCATGAATGCAGCAAAAACACTTTCCTTGTGTAATCACACATCTCCCATTCATCAAGACGAGTTACGAACAATCAGATATGTGAGAGCATTCCATATGTATTTCACACAATGAAGAGACAACACATTTAAACTCGGTAATTTTAGAAAATGGCCGTGTCCCTGAGAGCCTTTAGGCATTGATCCTGCAATGAGTTTTGCGGGCGGATCCCAGCACTCACACAGAGCTCCTAATAGGGAGGGGGCCTTAATTTGCACAGTGTGACCCGATCAAGATCCCTTGTACTGCAGTATGCACGGAGTTAGCTTCAGACTTAAACCTCACACAGCTGTAAGGGGCAGAGGGCAGGTCAACACCACAAATGTTGCATCAGTGCAGCTGCACTGATCCAAATGCAGAGGGGAGAAGAGCTGAAGCAATGGGGGATGGGGTGGGAGAAGTAGATTAAGCCAAGGAGATGCGGCAAGGAGACTGGGACTGAAACCCATGAAGGTAAATGGAGGGGGGACTAGGAGACAACAGGTGGAGGGGAGACTGAGACCAGATGAGGAGCTGCAGGGAGACTGGGACTGGCTGAGCAAGGAGACTGGAACTGAAAATTAGTGGGGTGGGGAGTGTGACAGATACGACAATTTCCTGCAATATCTTTGAAAAATAAGTTTAAGGCCTTGTCCACACTACAGGGGAAAGTCGAGCTAAACCATGCAATTTGAGCTACGTTAATAGTGTAACTCAAGTCAGTGTGGCTTAGATTTATTTACCATGGGGTCCACACTATGCTATGTTGACGGGAGAGCAATCTGCAGTCGATTTAGTGGGTCTTCACTAGACCCGCTAAATCGACCGCCGATGCATCGATCCCCTGGTAAGTGTAGACAAGCCCTAAGTATCTTTGGGTTCCATTGTATTACATGCAAAGTTTATGTATTATTGTGGGCCAGGATTGTATGTTAGCTCTGTAGGGGGGAGATGTGATGTGAAGTGTGGGAGTTCAAAGGACTATACTAAAAATGTGCCAGACAAGAATGGACAATAAGTGTCAAGTGGATTTCCTGGGAAATGCCAAGGGGGAAATAAATGAAAATTTCCCACCTCTGGTTATGCAAAACTCCTGCCTTTTGAAGCTATATCCTGAGGCTAAGTCTTTGTCCGATGATTACCTGTTCCCAGATCGAAGGCCCAACGGGTATAAAGAAATGGCTGAACTGCCCAGCCTGGCTTCTGGTTCTGAATCTGAGTCAGCCATGACCTTGCAACACTGGGGAAAACCCAGCTGTGGGTTTTGCAGGACTGACACCTACTGGAGCCCAACGCTGGAGTTGGGGGTGACCTCTGGTAGGTTCTTTATAGTTTTTAATATGCTTTCTCTGTAATGCTTCCACCTTAAGAATAAATGTGCTTGGTTAGAAGGAGCTGAGTGGTAACTCATAACTGCAGGCAATCACACTGTTCATAGAAATCAGAGAGAATGCAAAGTGCAGACCCTGGCCTGTTTAGGCAGTCTGGCTTGCTGGGGATATCATAGTGTAAGGTAGGCAACTGTGCAGCTTTAAAAAACCCTGGTCAGAAGGGAGTCAGATGCAGTCTCTGCCCAAGTTAGGTGACGGCTTGCAGCCAGAAGCCTAGAATGGGTGCCACTGATGGACCATGAGGGGGGAAACAGGTGCAGCAGCCCTGAAACTGAAACAGAGAGAACAAAGTAAAGGGGAAAAGGAGATCAGACAAGGAACTCAGGTGCGAGGGGAGAACTGGGACAAGAGTCGCAGAGATCGGATGAGGAGCCTGATTGGATGAGGAGCCTGAGGAGAGAGACTGGGACTGGAAACCAATTGGGATGGAGAAAGTCACATAGAAGGCCATGGTGAGAGAGAGAGATACAGACAGATTGGATGAGGAGCTGACAGGAGGGTGGGGGCATGGCTAGACAAGGAGACTGGGGACAAAGTGCTGCGGTGGGGAGGTGGGATGCGGGGGGTAACTGAAAATGGGTAAATGAGGAGAATAAATGAGGAGATTGGGACTTGAGGAGACTGGGACAGTGAGTCTGGATGGGTCAGACTGGGACTTGATGGGCAAAGAGACTGGGATGAGACACTTGAGGAGTGGAGACTGGGAGAGGTTGGAGCAGATGAGTCAGACAGGGTCATACTTGGTGAGAAAAAAAGCAGAAGAGTTTATACCTATTCCCCATGAGCACACTCCCCTCCAGAGCCCTGAATGGAACCCAAGATTCCTGAGTCTCACTATTTCTCATCTGTCAGCAAATATCTGTGAAACCCATTCACGAAGGGTCCCATCACCTCTAGTGCTGGGCCATACACAGCACGATAACCCATTCTGTTAGCTGAAGTGGCAGAGGTCTGTAGCATGGATCTAAAAGTTCCAAACCTCCTGCTGATCCATGTGGGTGTCAGTATGATGGCACATGATGGAATGTCTGCTTTTTCAGTTTGCTTTTTTAAAAAAACCTGGGAAATTACACTAAAAAACTCACTACATTACAAGAGCATTATTAAAGTTGAAAAGTCAAGCAACCAAAAGTTAGGAAATGCCAGAACTAAGGTAGCTTATCCAATATTAATTTGACCCCCTTTTACATATGCATTATGATACAGTCTTTAATTACACAATTATATACAATTTTTTCCAGAGGAAAAAAATCTACATCTATCTTCCTGAAAGGTATGAACATATCAACAAACTATAGCAAAAGGATACATCAACATGAAAAGCTCCCACCTAAACTTTTATAGAAAGTAAACTGAAGACATTTTTAAAATGAAGACTACTGATCTTACAGAAAGGTTCTTTATGTTGTTTTTAACAGATGTATATTAAAAATTACAACAGCTATGTGTACTGTGTAGAAGCAGCCAGATTCTGTTGGACTTGCACTTCATACAACCTTTCTGCATTCACTGGGGTTCACGGGCAGCCACTCAAGTGTTTTTAAGCACAAGTTTTTTTCAAAAACTGTATTTTAAACAAGAGTCTGCATTACAAACTGTCCAAGGTGTACAGTGCAAAATACAAGCCAAGTCCTTGATCCAGAAATCCCCAAAAGTGGATCTCTGTGTGGACCCAATTGAAGGATAGGGACTGAGGGTGAAATCCTGGCCTGGTTAAATACAATGGCCAAACTCCCATGGACTTATATGGGGACAAGATATCTGCCCTAACTTTGACGATAAACTACATAAGAGGCAAAGATGACAAGCGCACTCCTACCCTTTCTTGCTTTGCCAGTTAATTTTTATTAGCTCTGTGTTTTTCAAAAATATATGTGTATTAGGTCACTCTATTAGACTTGAATATATAATCATAAATAACTCAGTATATTAAATTGTGTGGATTTTTTCACATCATGCAACATCATACATTTTTTGCTTTTCATGACCCTTGATGTATGTTGGAGGACGCAAAGCTTTTCAAGTAATAAGAGAACACACAGCTCTTTGTGAGGAATGAACAGAGAGAGAATTTCTCAGTTACCTTAAGGACAATATCAGGGGGTAGCCGTGTTAGTCTGTATCCACAAAAACAACAAGGAGTCGGGTGGCACCTTAAAGACTGAAGTCTTTAAGGTGTCACCCGACTCCTTGTTGTTCTTAAGGACAATGTATTGCTTTGAGTGCTGGCAGAGAGCCAACACAAAGAATTTTAAAAGTCTTTATCACTAACATGTTATATCAAAGGGAAATTTTCTACTGCAATTTTTGCTAAGTCTGAGCATGGTAGCTACTTGAGAAATGATGGCAGAACAGTAACACTAGGTCATAGGTGGAATACATCTGTAGCCGTTCTTATGATGGGCTATGTCACCTTGAGAGTGAGCACTTGAGATAAGAAATTACAAAGTGTAACTGCAAAGACTACAGCTTGCTGATTAGCTGCTAGCTGGAGCATAGAAGGAAGCCAGAAACACATACTTTTCTTAAAGGAACAAAGGGATGGAACAGACAACTAAACAGGTCCTCTGTGTAAGATACCTAGATAGTCCCCGTCACTGTAGTATCTGATCAGCTCTCATCTTTAATGTATTTATCCTTGCAACAACCCTGTAGGTAGGGAAGTGCTATTATTCCCATTTTACAGATGGGGAACTAAGGCACAGAGAGGCTAGGTGACTTACCCATGCTCATACAGTTAGTCTGTGGTAGAGCAGGGAACCCAACCTGGGTTTCCAGAGCCCCAGGCTAGGGTCCTAATCACTGGACGTCCCATCTCTCCTTCTTTTGCCTCTGGTTAGCTTGTATGAGTCTATCAGTCAGGATGTTCCACCCACTCCATAGACCTGCCAGAGCCTACTTCTATTCTTGTCTTGCTTACTGCTGATTAATAAGATCACTGTGTGCCTTATCAAAATACCCCGTGTGGTTACAGTCTCCTTGAGGCTTCTCCATCTCTGGCCCAGCCCTTTCACTGGTGACACAACCCACAGAGGCAACTATCAATCAACAAATAACTAAAACCTCCAAAAAAATATTTTCACCTTTGTTGTGAGCAGGATTTTCAATAATAGTAAATACCTAGCTCTTATATAGCACTCTTCATCCATATATCTCAAAGCACTTTACAAAGGAGGTGTGTATCATTGTTCCACTTTTATCATGGGGGAAGCTGAGTGCTTGTGGTTGGTATAATTCTGCTCTTGTTAAAATCACTGGAAATTTTACCATTGACTTCAAAGGGAATAGAGTAGACCAATGCTGAGTGCATTTGAAAATCTCACTCGATATATTTATATATCTCATAAAAATATTTTTGGAAGCCATGGAACTGCTTTGGCCTTCCATTCTACACCTTCTGCTTGCTCTAAAACCTTAGATTCAGATAATTCTATTGCCATATTTAATTGCGTCGCATAATTGCAAAAGCATACACGCACTCGTGCATGAGCCCTGGTTGCACATTGGGATTTCCAAGCACACGTACCTTGTTGTGCGTGCACTGACAACATCCTGAGCACACTTTTAAAAATTTGGGACAATATTTGACTGGACTTGAAGTTTATAGTGAAAATTACGGCCTTGCAGGTTAAAAAAATGATCGATAGATACAACAATTGAAGCTACATCTTAAGGGCACGATTGTCTATTGGCGACTGTGGGACAGAGTCTGTCTCCTGCCCCTCAGGCCTTATCATTTGCTCTAGAAGAATATAGGACCTGTGTTCCAAGAGACCAGGGGAAAATTCTCCCAGCACTTGCAAGCCTTGTTGCAGGGGGTGTTTCAGGGTAGGAGGGATAATGCCAGGACTGGGATGGGGAATCTTCCTCGTCCATGCTGCTATGGAGATTCTGGGAATTCCCTAGACTTTGGGAGGCTGCTGTAAATTAGAATCACCCCCAGGGTTGCTCTAATTTAAGGTGAAGGGATTTTGGCCCACAGATGAGCCCAGAATCCAGAAGGCACAAAGATGCCACTTTTGCTCCCAATTCTCCTAAGCTGTGCCTTTGTACTGGGCATCTTGGGGGCTTAGCACAGAATCTCAGCTCATTCTTCTAACCTATGAGCAACAGCTTTCTCTATTCACTAAAACTCTCGTGTATGCGTTATAACACCCTTAAAAAAACCTTTTCCTCCCTCAAAACACTCTGCATCATCGGTTGCCATGTGCTCAGTCTTCCCTATATTAGCTCCTAGGGCCTTATGATCCTGCTTCAGCCAACAGCAGAATTCCAGCTGGGAAAACAAAAACTGACTTGGAATAATGTATGCAAAAGACTTCTTCACTGTCTATAAAGGATAGTCTTGCATCCCTTTAAAGCATTCATTTTTGCTGAGGACACTGTTTGGCACAACTTCACGCCTCAGGGAATGTTTGAAGCTATTTTTATTGATTCATTTTCATGAACTTTTACTTTATTTTACAATTAATTTTGCTTCCGAGAATATCATAAGTCTAAAAAGCAGCAGAAAAAAAGAGGAAATCTGGTTCAAATGATGAAATGAGTGTGGAATATTCTGTGCTGAGGTTATTAAGCAGGGTGAGCAAGAGAGCTGTTTCCTCACAGCCATATGACCCTTCATCATTTGCTGATTTACACTCCCATCCAACCTTCACATTGACTCCTAACATCCGCAAAACATATGCAAAGATCAAAATAATAAATAAGATTAGAAAATCCCATTTCCTATTAAAGGTATGCCCTTCTAAAATAGCATGACACCATCAGGTGTCACATTACCCACTACGAAAAAGCTGTGTTAGTTGCTAAACAACATTGTTAAAAATACAACATTGCAAGGCGTACACACACAGAAATACATGATATAGGCCACCCACTTCGTAACGTCAAAGAGATCAACCAGTCACAAAAACATTCTTTGGCTCTACCAAAAAATTACATTATGAGAAAACTTAGAAGTCTGACATAACTTAATGTACCTTAATATTCCTTTTGACACCTTCAGTAAACACATAAACACATGGGCTGGCCAGAAAACAACACTTCCATTTTGCAAAAAAAATGTGGGTGTTTTGGAATTTTTTCTGATGCGGAATGAAACTTTTGCAGTTTTGCATGACAAAAAACAGGGAGGGGGTAAGAGAGAGACACCTACAGAATAGCCAGCAGTCTGGTGGTTATGATACTCACCTGGGATGTGGGGGACCTAGGTCAAATCGCTGCTCTGAATCAAGGCAGAATTTCCAAGCCACCAACCTATTCTGGCATGGTGGGCCTCTCTCTAAATTCCATCCTGGCCCTGAGCGTGTAAGGCTCGACTGTTGGTTTATAATCTGCCCCGAGCAAGAATCAGTGCATACCTGTACAGCTGCAGGAGTAGACCAGACTATCAGTCATAATTCCCTCCCTGATCGCTCCCTTGCTCCACAGTGGAAGCAGCAGGTTTACATTCCCTTCAGTGCTCACTCAGCTCTGCTGGCTGGAGTGTTCGGGTTGGTGAGGAGGGAATTTGGCTTCACCCATTTCTGGATAGGAGGGACAGCATGGAGGCTACTTTCTTTCCCACCTCCCTGTGATGCTGGTAGCCCAAGCAAGTGAGTAAGAGTGAGTCTTACATGTGGTGTTTGACTAGTTTATTCGTGTGGTTTCAGGCCCAAGTCACCATCTATCATTGGCCACAGTTTTGTTTTCACTGAACACAGAATGCACCCTGTGGACCTGGATAAATTAAGGCTCAGAACTGGAGTCTGGGAAGGGAAGTACAGGACAAAATGCAACGTAATTAATAACAATACATAACTTCCACTAATGACTGAGAGAGCCTCAAAGAAAAGTGTAAGCCGTGAGTCTTTACACTTACCAGCTTAATATGTTCTCGCTTCTGATACTTTTCACTATAATACTGTTCTTGTCGGAGATTGAGCAGCTGCTGTTGTTGCTTTTCCTTCAGTTCTATTAACTTCTGGGTCATTTCTGAGTCAAGGGCAGCCAGTTCTTGTTCAATAGTTGAACTGTGATCCGGGCTGCCAGTTTCACATCTGCAAAGACACATGGAATACTGATAGCTCATTCAATAGGTACAGTTAGTACAATTCCTATTTCTTTCTTTCTTTTTTTTTTTACAGCAATTGTCTAAAGTAGTAGCAAGAATGCATAAGTCTCTCAGAGCTGTATATTCTTACTAGTGCTACTATACGATCTACTGCACACTTAAAATGAGTGGCTGGTTTCATCACTGATTTGTATTTTCCATACAAAATGAGTGTAAAACATGTAATATTTTGGTGGTGGTGGTTATAGTGGTTTAAACTCAATTTGCACAAGGTGCATTGCAGTGGAGAATCAGGATCAATATAAATAAGTCATAAACATAATCACCAATATTTCCCCAAACTGGGCGTAAGTTCACATTTATGTACCTAAATAAGTGGCTTGATTTTCAAAATAGCCCAGCCCTCAATGAGAATAATGGGAGCTCTTGGGTGCTGAGCCATTTTGAAAATCAAGTCACCTATTTAGATCCCTAAATGGGGATTTGGGAACCTAACCTGAGGCTTGCATTTAGAAAAAGCATGGCCAGTGTTTATTCAGGAGCTAGGAACATTCCTATATCTGCTAACTTACAGTGAATGTGTGTGCATTTGTGTGGAAGTATTTAATGAACTGCAGAACTGTGGACTTCTGTGAAAAAGAAAACTAGCAGAGGATTAAGGAGACTGAGTAAGGGAGCACACAGAAGCAAAGGAAAACTTAAAAAAAGAATCTAAAACCCAAATTCCCTCAGAAGCAGAATGAGATTTTGGTCTTGGGAAAGAAAGGTAAACGAACAAGGGCAGGGAAAGGGATTGATGAGGGAGCAGTGAATGGTGCATGTGAGAGTGAGATAAACAGTGCATAAAGTTAAAGGATTAAGGTAAAATAATAACTATCTAACAAAAAAAAATTAAACATGTAAGAATATGCCCTGATCCATATTCCTACATGTTTACTGCTCTATTCTAGGCGTTAAGTTAGTTGCCTAGGAAACATCAAGAATACAATTAGCATTGTCAGTTTATAGTGATGTGGAAAAGGGCCAGAGTTCAGCCTAGGGTAGAGTTCTTGCTTCAGATAGACGGAATTATAAAGCCCTGAAGAGAGAGCACAACTTGTAGGAACACATGGGTCAGCCACTCAGAAATTCAAATCCAGAAAACCAATTATAATGTAGAGAGCTCTCTACCTTGCCAGTGTGTCATTCTTTCTGTTTGGATGGATACACTGGGCCAGATTCTGAGCTGGTGCAAACTGGAGTAGCTTCACTGAAGCTAATGGAACCATACTGATTTTCACCAGCTGAGGATCTGGATTTTTGTACTGCAATTTTAAGTTTTTACCAGCAATAAAACTCCCCTTTTTCTCTTTCATACTGCATGTTTAATTGTTTGTCCCCCTACTGGGCAGACCTATAAATTCTGCTTTTTGCAATACAAATGCTTATTATAAGCATTGATCATTAAAATACCTGGGTACACACCACCCACCTTAGACTAAAGGGGTGGGGGTGGGGGAGGAAAGATTCCTATATTCCTGTAAATTGAAAATCCCAAGACCCTGCCCACTCACCACCATGACCCTAAAAAACAAAAACAAAAACCCAGACTAGGAAGATCTTGCGACTATTCTAAATTAAAGTGAAAACTGAATCAGCAAAAAGTCCAGATAAAGGTGTGTGTGTGTGTCCTACAATGCTTCCTAAATACAGCTATGTTCCAACTCAGATGTACCTATGGTGCAAGAGAATTCAGAAGAGAAGGACCTGCTACTCAGAAAGCCCTCACTCCAGTTCCTCTGAGCCCCGTCCTTGGCACAGGTAGGCAAAGCACTGTGGATGAACATAGGTGTTCCAATGGGGGAGACTTTTGACATGGATTCAAATAAAAAAAACAATCATTGAACAGCTATTCTCACAGTATTCCTAGCATGGCCAGACCAAGAGAATACTGGCATTTTTATGGAAAAGTCTGTTCTTGTGAGATTAGCAGGTCAATTTCCAGACAAAATGCAGGTTTAGCATGCACACTTCATACCAAATCTCTGAATGGCCATAACCCAATTTTCAGCTACAAGGATTGAGGGGCAAGATGAGCAGCACATATTCTAGAAAGAAATGACAGAAATAATGGCACAGCACTGTTTTCCTAGTTCAGGTAGTTTATATTGACAGAACAATTACTTTAGTAAGGAAAATTTAAGTAGGGTTACAACCTTCCTAACCAAGTATCAATCTAATCCTAAAATCAATTTGTGCAATGCCATTGCCTACTAAGCATTAAGTCCAAAGTGTTCAGGACTCAAATGGCAGCACTGGCAATTATCACTGAGAAAGGAGAGTCCAATCTAAATATGGAGCTGCAGCCCAGAATAAGGTGGTCATACTTACTAAACTGAGCAATTTATATGATTAGTTTATGTATTTTCAGGATAATACTTCACTCGTGTTGTTGAAAAAATATGGCTTTCTGCTAAACCTCAGCTAAAACTACTTAGACCTTAAGATATTTAACCAACAAGATCACAAAATAAAAAATCTTCATTTATTACACCATTATGACCCCAATGCAGCAGAGCTTCTGTCAGGTTTCAGAGTAACAGCCGTGTTAGTCTGTATTCGCAAAAAGAAAAGGAGTACTTGTGGCACCTTAGAGACTAACCAATTTATTTGAGCATGAGCTTTCCGATGAAGTGAGCTGTGGCTCACAAAAGCTCATGCTCAAATAAATTGGTAAGTCTCTAAGGTGCCACAAGTACTCCTTTTCTTTTTTCAGAGCTTCTGTGTAACTTTCAGTATGTGAGTCACCCACACTGACTTCAACTTTACTGAATTAGGGCCCAATTCTACACACAGCTGCAAAACACGGATTGCCCTCTGAGCCGGTTATGCACATTTGAGTCAGTTTCTAATACAGAGACTACTGACAAAATAGTAATTTGTGTACTGTAGTTGCAGGGAAACAGCTTCAGTAATGATTTAAAATGATATAAACTGCCTTTTTGCTGGGATGTTGTAATCTATTAGAAGTCTTTTGCTTAAGATATTATGCACTTGCAAGTTTGAAAAACCCTAATGATATATTCCTGCCTTTTTAAAATTCAGCATCAGACTTAGTGTAACCTTCATATTTTCCAATATAAAACTTCTCATCTTTGAAATTATTTTGGCAGCTCAATGTAATAAGGGGTAGTTGAATGTTTCATTGCCTGACACTGTGGAAGATCTATGACCACATCCTAATGGAACAGAAATGTCCATCACTGAAAGGTAAATGAGTTATTTATTTGGTTTTGTTATATTGTTGAAGTTTGAATGGAATAAACCAAAGCAAGAAAAATCTTAACGTCGCTGTCTGTAGATTTCTGTCCTGCATGTTGGCATTGGACTATATAGCAGACTACAAATTTCTATGTAACACAGCTGACAAACAGCGCTAAAGAATTTTATTGACTCAAACCTTGGCTGTATTCTGTTTTCAGAATGTCAAATTCTAAGTAACTTAAATATGGGGAGGCTGCTTTAGAAGTACAAAATTCCTGTTAAATTGAATGAGGGTTCTGCCACTGGACAATCATAAATGGCCAAGTTGCCTTCTGGGAACAATTTGTGGGCTAATTCCCTGCCAGTCACAATCAGAGGTGTTATTATGGAAGTCAGGGGCCAGAAATCACTCTTGGCTTTTTCTCTCTGCTTGTCTCCCAGAGATTTTTTTTTATGTTCATGGTTTTCATATTTGAAAAGCTATGATGAATTGCAAGTAGTCAATTTTATGAAATAATAAAAAGGACTTAGACTGTAATGGTGCTTATTTGAATGAAATGAGTTGCAGAATGATGCTGTAATGTTTACTACATTTAAATAAATTATAATTAAATGAAAATGCTGTATAATTGGGATGAACAGAAATCTACCAAAAGGCATCCCTGATTAAGCAGATTCAACTGTGGTATTATTAGCATCTAATCCTGCATAAACTTAGGCACGCAAGTAATTATATTTTGTGTAACTGTTTATAGTAGTAGTTGTTTATTAATATATAGTTCATTGCTACATGCACAAAATGAGAGTATTGGAAAGATTTAGTGAGTCACAGTATACTTCCCACATCAAATTGACGAAATAACTACAATGTCCATGCCCTTTTATTTTCTAACAAACTAAAAAAAAAACCAACAAAACACTTTCACACGAACAAAAAAATACAGGGGAATGGAGGATTGAAAAGTAGACAGGGCACAGCAAGGGACTGCATAAAGGAAAGGGGGCATAACATCTTGCCTAGATCTACTTACAATAAATCAATCGTCACCAAGTGGTCTAGAGAATTCATATTTTAAAATTTATTTGATTACTTTCAGCTGTTAGTCAGTAAATCTATGAGGTGTTAAATTCAAGGAATAGGTCTAATTCTTAGTATTCTTTCCAGGGTTCCAGTTTGGAGGCAGACACAAGTTAAGGATGGCCCTCCTTGCCACAAATAACAAAACAGGACCAATTTTGATTTTCATGTCTAGGGTTGCACCTTTAGAATTCACACTGGGGGATCTAGAGCCAATTGTTTGCTCGTTTGGGGCCAGATCATGGGTTGTCCTATTTGTCTCTGCAGGGGAGTAAAGGGGCATAAGGTGGTCTCTTATCTCCCCCCCCGCCCCCCTGTGGACTACATGCATGAGTTACAGTGTAAAGGAGAGGGGGCAGCAGCAGTTTCCCTGGGGATACTCCTCCTCCTTCCCTGCAGAAAAGCAGGGAGGCACGGGAAGCATGCGGCACCTTGCAAAGCACATCAACCAGTGCAGCTGTGCCTACTAGGAGAGGCAAGTCATCTGTGCCAGTAAAGAGCTGATGCAGATTACTTCCTGCCTGCAGCAAGGAGGGAATCAGGGATTGAATTGTGACTCTGTGAGTTGGTCCCTGGTCTACTCTTGCACCTAGGTGCAGCCTCTTACTCAGGGCATGTGGGAACTCCACAATCAAGTCCTGTGTGTGTTATTTGCAAAAGACTTAGGGTGACCATATTTCCCAAAGGGAAAATGGGACACCGCACATGGCTGGCCCAAGGGCCTCTCCTCCCGTGCTCTCCCCTCACCCCGTGGAGGCTGGACTGAACCGCTCGTCTGAGCCCTGCCTCCTCCTCCCTCTCCCCTACTCCTGCGCAAGGTTATCACTGGTCGTTAGTCCCCCTCCGCCCCCGCCACTATCCCTGGTCGCTCCAGCCCTGCCTCTCCCCCTGCACCGGGCTGGCATCGCCCCTTGCCCCTCCACATGTTCCTCTGCACTGCACCATACTTTTGTGACAAAAGTTGGCAAGAGCAAAGGGGACAAATGCCCACTTTTGCCAAAAAAAAAAGGGACGGCCAGGGCAGGGCTTAAGAAAGGGGCTGTCCCGCGCAAAACAGGATGTATGGTCTCCCGAAAAAGAATGGATTATCAGAACAGCTGAATCACATGAGATCACCATACAGATGAAAGTGGGTTTCTCAATACACAAGCAGTGTGTTCCCCTATTGTACAGGGAAGGTGATATATACAAGCAATCTACCATGTAAATTGGGACGGTCTTCTTGGGTTGCGAGTAGAGAAGAAATGCATCACAAAGGGGGCTTCCGTCCACTTTTGCAGGGTCCACCTTTATTTCAAGATCCCTGCCCTCATTTTATGAATGTCAGGGCCTTTGTTTTTCATCTGTACTCTAGTGCTATCTCCACATACTTGTTATGTTACCAATTATGAGTAAATGGATAAAGATCTTTTTTTAAGACTAAACGAGAGGAAGCTCCAGTTAACATACCTTTTCTTAGTATCCCTTTTTGTGGTTTTCTCTAAAACTGCCCTGCGTCGCAGGTAGTCGTTCTGAATTTCATTGTATTTTGCAGTGTGCTCTTTGATCAGATCAGTGGTTTTCTTGTGGTGTTTCTTTACAAGGTCCTTCATTTCTTTGTAGTGCTTCTTCTGAAGTTTAACAAATGACTTCTGTTGTTTTAGCTCCTCAATGGTCTGTGCTTCCACTTCTGCAACAATAATCATGGAAAATGCATCATTTTTCTCTGATTGAAATAATATATTAGTCGGACATTCAAATTCTGATCAGCAGGACATGGAACCAAGGGCTTTTGTTTACTATTGATAAACAACTTTTATTGGCATGAGATAAATCAAGGGCTTTCAATGACAGCAACCAACTTTATCTGGAAATAAACGAATAAGGCTGAAAATATTGTAGTAAATGTAATCAATTAATGTCTAGGTAGTTAAGTGATAAGTTCAGAATCATCACATTTTGCAAGACAAATACACTATTTTATCTTTCCTTCAATCCCTTTCAGATGCAGAGGACTCCCACCACCAGCCCAAGACAAACCAAACCACAGTCCTCTCCTGTGTTTCCCTAACACACCAGAAACATATCACTGTGGACAAATATCCCTCAGACAGCAGAGGACAAGACAAAACCATTCTGGGGTTAGAGGAGCTGCTTCAGAATATCCCTAGTACAAGCTGCCATTGCCCAGGCACTGACAGACGGTCACTGTAAGAACATCAGACCAGTCTGGCTGGAGTAATGGGGCAGTCCCAGTTCTAAAAACATTACGCAGATAGACTTTATTCTTGTTTCCTTTACATTTCCATTGGCTCATTTTCCCTTAAAGAGGTCCTCCCACTTAGACAGAGATTGACCAGTTTCTCACATTTATCTGCTATGGATGATTTCTCAGCAGTTTATCAGGCAAATATGTGTTGTATTTTAAAACACAAGGAAAGACGGATCTATTTTTATTCCTTAATTGTCCATCCAGTAAGGAAACATCATCTAAAATAGACCTAATGAAGAGATGCTGAAGAAAACAGTCAAGTAAATCTACACATCTCTTCTGGATCCAAAAACTGGCTGAGGCTGGTTATACTTGACACTGTTCGTAGCCTAAATTACAATGGGTCATGCTAACATGTTCAGGTTGGAGAGTTCCATCCTATGTTGTGTTTGTCTTATGTTCAGTTTGTACGTGTGTGATGGTCGCCATCTTGGCTGACACACCAGGGATTCAACCAGGGACCGCCAGAGCTAAAAAAAAAGCACAAGCAGCTGCAGCTTGAAGTAAAGCTATACAGCTGTGGGCTGTAACAATTCATATTCCTCTGAGGATTGGGAGACCAGTAACACACACTCACCGACAGGTTACACGTGGTCTTTGAGGAAATGGAGATTAACAAGAGGAAATGGGAGATGTTACCTCACAAAAATCCTTATGGAAAAGAAGCCAAAGCTCTGGATGGGCCTCCAATTATGAAATTTTTAAACAGTGCAAGCCACTGTATTTAACTGAAATCCAAAGATAATGTCAAATCCAGTTCTGTCCTAAGGTACAATGCAGTCCATGGGTAAATACTGTTAACTATTCCTTTCCCACTCCCTTCTCTAGGCAACAGTTTGGTCTGCATAAGGACACATTTTCATACCAGTACACAAAGCTTTAGCTGTGCAACACTTTGACAAGTTACTTCTATTTTCAGTTGAATGTCCAGGAGGATTGCAAAACTAAAGCTCCATGGACCACATTGAAAATATACCTCTTACTACAGCAGAATCAATGCATTCTTCAAAGAAGTTGAACTAAAGGGCTTCTCAGTTTTGGAAGTGGAGAATGGACTTGATGTCCTCAAGAAGCTAAGCCAGCAATGACATTCAACTAGGTACGATGAAATACAAGTGGTGTATCTTATTGTTAGGAGTTATGCCATTGACTTCAGGACTGGGCCCTACATTGCGCTGATAGCTACACTATCACTGGTGCATCTCCAACATCTCCAATAGTAGGAGCTCTAGCGAATGCAAGACGCTGGCATTAAGTCATCTAAGTCTGCTCAGAGCAAGTCTAGATGACATGGTGGTCATAATACGGGTACCTTCTTTGCATTCAGTCTCCGAATACTCCCACCATTACCGGCACGGGTGGCAGTGCAACAGAGGGAGATATTAAGAAAAAGCTCCCTGTAGGGACCCGATCCTACTCTCGTTGTAGTCAATGGGGCATTTGCCATTCAAAGATGCAGGATTATGTCCTGTGGGAACAAGTCGTGGTATGTACATTTGCCACAAAGTTCTTTCAGAATATCAGACAATGAAAAGTCTAAACCAGGTAGCCTATTTTATGAAATGTACGTATCCCTGGACGTAAAATGTATTCAGAGTATGCTACTGCATAACACCCGTATATTTATTACCTGTTAAGACACTCTGAATAAGATCTTCTGTTTTTGCAGGTGCTTTCACAGAACCTGGAAGTAAAAGATATTATTGATATCAATTCTTTTTAAACACAAGACACACGTGTTGCCCTTAGAAAATGTATATATATTCTATATCATTATTGCAGTTGACATAGCATATACAGTTGTGTAAACATTCTGAATAATGTGAGAAAATATATCTTTCAGATACCCTTTACACTGCCAAGATGTAGCAACATGGAGGTGTACCCCAGTTCATAGATTATGTATTAATTATATTGATTACTTCAGAATTCCAGTTATCACTTTGACAGTTGACAGGTTCTTGTCCCAAGATCAGGCTCAGTATTAACATTACTGCAGAGGTGGAAACCTCGATGTGCACAGTTGCAACACTCACACTATAGGAAAACTTCTGTATTTACAATAGTTTATTAATACATTTAGCAAAGTCACGAACACTCCAACTCAGTAAGGTAGATGGAGATAATACAAAATGTCCTTCTGCACATCCATATACTCACACCATTCCTTGCAGAACAACCTAAAATGTTAGCCATTATCTTCCTCATTATCATCACCTTCCTCCTCATCATCAGTGGCCACCATCCTGGCATCTCCCAAGGGCTACACCTCCCTCTCCTATTGCCCGCAGGCTGGGATACAACTTTTAGAATATGTTATGCTGACACCACTCTGCCTAATGCACATTCAGAAGGGGTTTCTCCCCTCTTCCTTATTTGTATTTCCTCACCATACTAATGCTGAGGTGCCCTTTTCCTATAGGTTAGTATACTAATGATCTCCATTTATTATGATATATGTCAATTCGTTGCCAGGGCATTCTTGTGGTCAGACATCTGCAGATGTTAGCTCATGTTCACGTAGTTATGGTAAATTCTGACAAAATTTCCCCTTAAACACTTTATTCTCAGTTCTCTAGAACTTGGGGGTTACCACTGGGTCATTTATCTGTGCCAAAGTTCATAGGCCTCAAGCCTTAAAATAAGTGCTGAGGCTAATGTCTTACAGGGTACAGGCCTGTAGGTTTCTTGCGTGACTGCTGAATATCATAAAGGTGGAATATAATGAAAGCAAGGCCGTGAAGATAATAAAGGCAAACTAGCCCTATGGTCTACAGAGGCAACGCTTGTATCAACACCAAACAACACAACACAAAATAAAACACCCTAGCCTCCTCACTTTTCTTATGGGAGGGATGCTAGTGAACTCAGTGGGACCAATCATGTGAGTAAGGTAAACAGGATTTGGCTCATGGTTAGTACAACACTGGTACTTTAAGTGACAGTTCAAAATTGCTTTAAAAGGGTCTGATATAACTCCTCTGAAGTCTGTGGAAGTTGGATCGGGCCTATGATGAACAATCAATAATTAAATTGGAAATAATGCAGTTTTAGAATTCATATTAAGATAGATATATCAATACAAATGTACACAGGCCTCCATTTTCAATGAATGAATTTAAAGTGTACAGTAAAAGGTAAATGCATGCACAAATAACTGAAAATATTTTTGTAAAAGCAATTTAAGGGTCTACCACCCTTGGACATAACGACCTTGCCCATAATGGAACACTCAGCTGCATAATTGCAGAATACTTCGTAATTTTCAAAACTCAGAAAAAATGTCTATGCTTGCATCTGTGCCCATGTTCATTAAAATACACGCCCTCTTTTATTTACATCTTCCTTTGTGCGGGCAAATTGCTTCTCACGTAGCATAGGCCAATGGCCGAACCAATAAAAGTATTGAGATGATGCGGCAATTGTTTTGGAGGACCTGAGACAAGAGTAAAAATGTACATTTACCAGGATAATGTGCATGGGGTTATGATTATTTATTTAGCATTAATAATGTGCTTGTGCTGTATTAATATATGAAAATGAAGACAGCCCTAAAGACATGGCAATTTAAGAGACAGAGGCATGTAAATATTAAATACCAGAAGATTGGTCACCCTGGAACATCCAGAGGTTGGGATAACAAACTCACCTCTGGAAGAAGTGAGATTTTAGAAAGCATCTGAAGTGAGGGACATGTGTACTTTACTGTAAGACTAGGAGAAGTTCAAAACATACTGCTATTATGCTTATCAACGTGGAGCCAAGTGTCAAAAAAATGCTCAGCACACAATATTGGGGTCTGATTTTCTACACAGCTCAGCTCCATTTAGGGACCTTCATGAAGTGGCCAGATTCTTCAGATGTGTTTAGTATTCCACGGCTTCCATTGTTCTCAAGATCTCACTCCACTGACACAATGGGAAGTGCTGGGCACTGCATGTTAAAGTGCTGCACTGGTACTTAAGATTCACAAGCAAATACCAAAGTAATGTTCATACTGGGTGCCTCTCGAAAGTTCAAGGAGTCCTTGTCTATGAGTGTGTTTTATTATTATTATTTTATTAGGGCTGTCGATTAATCACAGTTAACTCACGCAATTGACTCAAAAAATTAATTGTGATTAAAAAAATTAATCGCGATTAACTGCACTGTTAAACAATAGAATACCAATTGAAATTTATTCAATGTTTGTGGATGTTTTTCTACATTTTCAAATATATTGATTTCTATTACAACACAGAATACAAAGTGTGCAGTGCTCACTTTATATTATTTTTATTACAAATATTTGCACTGTAAAAATGATAAACAAAAGAAATAGTATTTTTCAATTCACCTCATACAAGTACTGTTGTGCAATCTCTTTATCGTGAAAGTGTAACTTACAAGTGTAGGGTTTTTGTTACATAACTGCACTCAAAAACAAAACAATGTAAAACTTTAGAGCCTACAAGTCCACTCAGTCCTACTTCTTGTTCAGCCAATCACAAAGACAAACAAACTAGTTTACATTTACGGGCAATAATGCTGCCTGCTTCTTATTTACAATGCCCCCTGAAAGTGAAAACAGGCGTTCACATGGCACTTTTGTAACCGGTGGTGCAAGGTATTTATGTGCCAGATATCCTAAACATTTGTATACCCCTTCATGCTTCGGCCGCCAATGGTGGTTGAAGCATGAAGGGACCTATGAATCTTTAGTGCATCTGGCATGTAAATATCTTGTGACACCGGCTACAACAGTGCCATGAAAACACCTGTTCTCACTTTTAGGTGACAGTGTGACAAGAAGTGGGCAGCATTATCTCCTGCAAATGTAAACAAACTTGTTTGTCTGAGTGATTGAGTGAACAAGAAATAGGACTGAGTGGACTTGTAGGCTCTAAAGTTTCACATTGTTTTATTTTTGAGTGCAGTTATTTTTTGTACATAATTCTACATTTGTAAGTTCAACTTTCATGATAAAGAGATTGCACTACAGTACTTGTGTGAGGTGAATTGAAAAATACTATTTCTTTTGTTTTTTACAGTGCAAGTATGTGTAATAAAAATAAATATAAAGTGAGCACTGTACACTTTGTATTCTGTGTTGTAATTGAAATCAGTATATTTGAAAATGTAGAAAACATCCAAAAATATTTAAATACATGGTATTCTATTATTAACAGCGCAATTAATCGCACGATTAATCGCAAAAATTTTTTTTTAACTTCATGATTAATCATGATTAATTTTTAATTGCTTGACCGCCCTATATTTTATTATTATTATTTATTATTTCTGTCTTCAACTCTTGTATAATCATGACCTGTTTCACTCCAATGATGACTGCTTTTCAGGCATAAGTGATACAGTATGTGAAGCCTATAGGTATCCTTCTGGAAGAAAGAGGCTATTAATGCGGTGAAATAAAATAATAATATATGTTACAACAGAGGACAATTTTCCCCTACTCATTTTATATAGTTTTTTTTTTAAATGCAAAGCACACACAGAAAGTGTTATTCAGCCATTTCTTGGTTTTTGTTTTTTAAATAATAAATGTAGGAAAACTGTGTTTAAGTCTCTTACCCGAGACTGGTTGGCTATGGACAACTTGAGTTGCTGGCTTCATTGTCAGAGAAGTGGAGTGACTTAGTCCATTTTCTGCTGGAGTTGGTCTGGGCTCGCTTTTATCTTCTGATGGTGCATCCCCCTGATCAACCTAAAGATACAGAATATTTTACATTACTCTTCCAAATAGGTATATACATAATAAATACACGCAGGGGGAGGGGGAAGGTGTTATTTATTTCCAGTCCAACCTTCATGCCTCTTTTGATTCTGAAATTTCGTACAGGTTTTAAATACACTGCTCTAAAAGAAAAATCTGGACTTAGTAGCTTCAGTTTTCCACTGTATCAGTGACAGTTCATTTTTGCAGTTTAACTTTCAGCGCATATCTTTCTGAACAATTATTCTGAGTGTACTTTTGTCTTGTATAACCACCGGAAAAAAAAACTGTTAACAGGATATAATTCAGCTGGTGGTTTTCAGCCACAAAACAGACAGGTAATTTACTCATTGATAATATGTATTAGTTAGCAATATCAGAGGTGAAACTACATGGAATCAGCATTGTGCTGCATCATAAAACCCTTCTAGAAGTAAGCAGAAGGTAGCAGGAAAATACCATTCAGATCCTTATTATGAACAAAATATGTGTATAGAACGGCTGCTAAATTTCATAGCTAATTTTACTAGATACACATGACAGTGTAATTGTTCACCACCTCTCAAGACACGCACACATACTTCTTATCCCCAGGATATAATAGTGTCATATTTACACTCAACAGAGAGCATATAAACAGTACCTCCATCCTGCTGAACTCTACATAAACGTGTCTCTGGTATCCAACTCATCTAAGCATTTTCCACCGCCGTTTTTTCCCTCCTTGCCAGTTCCCTTATGAACACCTTACAGTTACTCTTGTGGATGTCAGGTTTATAAAGACATACAAACACTCCATGCTCAGGGAGGAAGTGGAGGGGGACTCACAGCATTGGTAAGGTATTTGGATTTTGAGACAGCCAAAAAGAGTATGAAGAACTGGTTGCCATGGCACCAGCTGAATACAGTCCTGGCTTGTTCCTCAGGCTGCTTCTGTTTCACTCTTGGAGGAAAATCAAATTACAGGCAGAAGCAGGAGACAGCTCTCAGAATATCCGTCTGCCACTCTATCAAGAGGCAACACAGGTTCTGGTATAATTGTTTTACGCTAATTACACTGCCAGTTTACAGCAATCTGGCTCAACAGTCATATAACTTAACACTTTGCGTATTGTGAAGGGATCTCTGTCTCAACAACTTAATTCTAACACAGCTATACAATAGGATACAAGGATACCACCACCATTGTGTCTATCAGGAGATTCAATCTATTCCAACCACTTCATTTATTTCATGCATAAGCAAAACATGATCTGAACAGCGATGTGCACGTCCACTTTCATTCTAGAATGATCCTGTTTTTGGCAGAAGTCTTGGCTGGTTTTCTTTTTTTCTCCTTTAAACACTGTTAAAGGAAGTGATGTTCAATAGTTTAATAAAAAGGGCTCTGCTAGTGAGAACTTGGACTGCATGAATGATTAATAAAAATAAACCTAGACTTACAAGCTCGCATCCCGGCTTGCAAATTCATGCATGGAAAGTTAGGAGCCAATTTTGCGTGTGCAGGTGCACATTTTCTTTTTGGCCACCAGGTTTATATATGCTAATAAAACTCATGTAGCACTGCACCTTGTTTTCAAACAATTAGCATGGCTGTTTAGTTTTGGGCACCGGAGACATTTGTTTCCAGAAACTAAATCACAAACGTGAGACAAGTTCAGGAAGTGAACAAAGAGCCATTTTTTTGTGTGTAACAAGCAATTTAATTTTATTATAAAGCATGTTCTCTTCTCATAATTCATGACCAGCCACAATTCTTAAGTGAATGTGATTTTCCCTTAATGGAGAATATCACAGGCTATCTTTCTTAATACATTATGTATTCCACCCTCATATTTTACAGTTTTAGTAGCGAGGTATAAAAGGAACATTAGTTTACACCCTTTGCTTTGTCATGTCTTCAGTAAGACTGTGCTTACTCAGCAAAGGTTAGTGGTCAGCAGGGAAGAGCAGTCTTATATAGACACATAGGATAGGATTCTGTTCTACTATACACCAAAAAGTGGCATTGTAGCTACCTTCCAAACTAACCACACCTGATGTAAGGAGGAGGGGGGATCATCTCAGAAGATCCCCTATGCCTGACCCGATTCTTTCTTGTAAAAGGGACTTTATGCCAGCAGCACCCCTTGTGCTCTGACTTATGACAAGGCTGAGTGACTCCGAATCAGTGAGTCACAATTGCCTCCCTGTAGCCACCACTCTACACCCTGTCTAGATGTAGTGGAGATTTCGGGATTACAGTCTTTGTTCACTCACGTCTGTGCATGTCAGTAGCAGAGGCGACTTTAGGAAGGATCTGAATGAGGAGAGAGTAACGGCCGGGGTGCCAACTCAGAATGGGTATTTCCGAGGAGATGGCAATGGACAAAGACACAGAGATAACCGTGAGAAGTGGGCAAACAGGACGTTGAAGTTGATATCATCGGCAGAATGCCAGTTGAGGGAGTGTGGGAGGGGGCTCTGGGCTGAACCTGGGCAGGGGGTTGGGGTGCAGGAGGGGGCTCAGGGCTGGGGCAGGGAGTTGGTGTGCCAAAGGGGGTTGGTGTGCGGGCTCCGGCTGGGTGGTGCTTACCTCGAGTGGCTCCCAGAAGCAAACGGCATGTCTGGCTCCTAAGCTCAGGGGTGGCCAGGCGGCTCTGTGAGCTGCCCCGGCCAACGGGAGATGAGGAGTCAGCACTCGGGGGAGGGGGTGAGCAGCGCTCAGAGACCCCCTGGCCAGCCCTGCACCTAGGAGCCAGAGGGACGTGCCAGTCACTTCCGGGATCCGCGCGGAACCAGGGCAGGTAGAGAGCCTGCCTTAGCCCTGCTGCGCTGCCAACCAGCCTTTTAGCAGCCTATTAAAATCTCCTGGATTGGTTTCAGTAGCCACAGGGAGATTGATTCCAATTCCGGGAGGCTCTTGGCCAATCCGGGAGGGTAGGCAACCCTACCTGTGGCATGGCTGCAGGGAGAACAGCACAGGAGCTAGTTACATGGCTCTACACCTGACAAGGACTTCCTTATGCCCAGGAATCTCCAGCTGGGGACCATATGAGCAAAGGGAATAGAATGGGGCAGACACTCTGTATTTCCATGTCCTCATTCAAGCAAACTTGTGAGACTGTACATAATAAAGAGACAAAGAGGCCATTGGAACTGTTGGCCAAGGAACTGTAATGATTATCACTCATTTAATCTTATTTGGGGAGTGTATTCTTGATTACAAAAGCGAGTTCAGTTGAGCTTTTATACCTTTGAGAATGGAGGATCCAGGAAACGGGGCAGGAGGCAAAAAAGGGACTGTTTCCCTGCCTTCCAGGAATCAGGACTTAACTGCTTGCACTGAATACTCTTTAACTCATGTGATAGACCTAGAGTATGACACAGGAATTGTTTAAAATCTAATGCTGGTATTTTCAAAGCCATTCGGGTGCCCAATTTCTAGTAACGTTAATCGGAATTGGGAAGCCAAATTCCACAGGTGCTTTTTAAACCTCAACTTAAATAAAACTATAATATGCATTTACCACTGAAAGTAAGTGCATAATTGTCAGAGGCGCCCAGGCATGCACAAAAATACACATATGTTTACATATGTTTGTACAATCACTGCATCTGCACAAGCAAATGTGAGTTTAGTCTTATAAACCCATGAGTTTAGTCTTATAAACCTTATATACGCCCACATCTTGAATACTACGTGCAGCTGTGGTCGCCCCATGTCAAAAATCATACATTGGAATTGAAAAAGGGCAACAAAAGTGATTAGGGGAACAGCTTCCGTATAAGGAGAGATTAATAAGACTTGGACTTTTCAGCTTGGAAAAGAGACGACTAAGAGAGGATATTATAGAGGTCTATAAAATTATGGCTGGTGTGGAGAAAGTAAATAAGGAAGTGCTATTTACTCCAGCTCATAACACCAGAACTAGGGGTCACCAAATGAAATTAATAGGCAGCAGGTTTAAAACAAACAAAAGGAAGTATTTCGTCACACAATGCACAGTCAACCTGTGGAACTGTTTGCCAGAGGATGTTGTGAAGGCCAAGACTATAACAGGGTTCAAAAAAGAACTAGATGAATTCATGGAGGATAGGTCCATCAATGGCTATTAGTCAGGCTGGGCAGGGATGGTGTCCTTAGCCTCTGTTTGCCAGAAGCTGGGAATGGACGACAGGGGATGGATCACTTGATGATCACCTGTTCTGTTCATTCCCTCTGGGGCACCTAGTATTCACCACTGTCGGAAGACAGGATACTGGGCTAGATGGAGCTTTGGTCTGACCCAGTATGGCCGTTCTTATATGTTCTTAGTGATAAGCGCTTATGCAAACAAAGGCACAAAGATGAACCACTGAAAATCTGGCTTCCACAAAATTCCAGTTAAACTAGAGCAATAGGCCTGAATTCTCATTCACTTGAAAGACTCTACACCACTCTGGCAGTTTAATGGAGTGGATGTAAAGTGGCCTTTGTGCAAATGAAAATTGAGCTCGTAATATGGAGACATCAGAATTTGTGTAGGATGTGAAGAGACTCTCTCCTCCTGTGAACAGAATACAATTTTTAGAGACAAACTGCTGTGAAATAGAAAGCCCTCAAAATTCCTGCAAAATTTGTAATATTTTCAAAGAAAGCGAATGATATAGTCCTCTCTTCGGGACTAGGAAAACCACATGATCAGAGTGCTAAACAAACATGAGGGTCTGTGGTTGTGGGTGTTTTTTTTCTGTGTGTTGTGTGACATCCAATACTTTTTCACTAAAGACCAGATTCTGATACCCTTACTTCATTTGACTTTGCATTACCCCATGGACTTCAAGAGGATCCCACATACAGTACAATGTACACAATGTAAGTGTATCAAAACCTGGCTCTCAGATAATGGGTGGGGTTTTGAAAAGTCCTTAAGTGACTGATGAGCACAAGTCCCACTGACTTTCAATGAAGTTCTAAATCACGTAGATGCTTTTGAAAGTCCCACCAAATATGATGAATTTTCAGTGACTCTCCCTTACCTCTTTCTTTACCTCTTCTTCATCCTCCAGTGTGAGTGCTGCCAACTGTTTAGCTCTTTGTTCCATCAAGTTTACATATCTAATTGGATTGGATAATGCTTCAATCACATCTGGAAATGAAGTAAACATTTCAGGTCAAAGTTCCTTAATCTATGGTTTTAGAGATCCGAAGGTGTTAAGAAGGTGCATAGTTTTTCTTGAAATCTATTATTCAATATCACTTGGACATCAGAAACTTCAGTGAATGTGACTATGCCGTCACACCAAAGACATTAACTGTGAAACACCATTTATGGAAATATACATTCTGCACATGTTTAGGCCAATATGTAGGTGAGAATTTTAATCCCTATTTCACTACTGTGAGAGGTACTGGGGAAAGAAAAGGTAGGAGAAATACTGCTGCATTGAATGAGTTTTCTTTTGTCTCTCCTATGTGCTGTGTTTTTAAGTTTATGTCCAAAACACTTGGAGCTTGGGATGAGCACTCTTTGGGGGGAGGTTTAGGATGAGATTTTCTAGCCTGTTCAGCATTGGCCCAACTCTGTTCCCACAGAAGACAATGGTAAAACTCCCAATGCTTAGTTAGGACAATGCTGAGCGCTTTTGAACCCTTACGTTCACACTCATATTTTTTTAATTGCACATTTGCAATTTGATCTCACAGCCACTGCATATTGTTTATCTTACAAAATCCCAAGACTCCTGGCTTCTTTAGGGCTACCCAAAGTCCGCTAGGAAATAAGTACTTAGGCCCCGATCCTGGACTGTGATCCATGCAGGCAGCCTGCAGATGGTTACACCAGTTTTATACAGGGGTGTTTCAGGCTCTCTGTCACAAACAGACTGAGAAGGTTCCAAAGACTCGTGTATTTAATTTTACCTTTATAGTTCATAGTTTAATAGTTACCTGCATAAGTATCGGGTACGTAGTCTTTAACGTCTATGTACACAAAGACTGCTGGCAGCATTAAAGGTTGGTTCCGCTCATTCCTCAGACAGATGTAGTGATAGCCTGGAATACAAGAGCAGTCGAGTCCAGAATTGTAAACTCTGTCCAATGTAACTGGATTATTATTCATTATTTATATAGTGCCCAAGTGACCTAGGCTCTTTAGAGACTGTGGGAAGGCAAATCCTGACTCAGAAAAGTTTGCAAGCTACATAGACAACATACAGACAAGGGAGCAGGTGAAAGCTTCAAGACAGCACAATTAAAAAAAAAAATCTTTCCCCCTTTATTTTTAAACCATTGACTAATTTCTTGTTCTTCAGCTCATGCCAATTTGCAATTTCATTAGAGTCGGGCAAATTTTTTTTTGGCGAATATCAGTCGAATGAAATAAATTTGGGAATTGTACATGAATTCGCCAAATAGTTTCAGCCAAAAGTAATTTGGGGATACCGAGATGCCATTCGCAAAATGGCTGGAGGAGGAGGAGATGGTGATGGTGCTTTCTTTAGAACGTTTAGCTAAATTCTTAGGGGACTCAGTGGGGATGTGGGAGAGCCAAGTTTAATGTTCCCTCTGCCTGACATGGAGCAGGGATTTGAACGTGGGTCTCCCATATGGCACAAAAATGTCAATGTTAGCTGCCGGTGCTAGCCTCTTTATAACCATCATCGGCTCCTCCTCCTCCTCTGGCTGTTTGGTGAATTGAGCCCTTCAAACATGCTTGAAACAAAATGTTTTGGGTCATATAAAGCTTGGTTTCTTTGACCTTAAATGAATGTTTTCAATGTGCCCAACTTTTTCCACATTTTTTCATTTCAGTTCAACCTGAACTGAAATGATTTTTCGGACGTGCCAGCAAACAAAAGAAATCAGTTATTTCCCTAGCTTTAATTTATATAATTCTTTGATCTTTTCTTATTGTTTTCCATTTAGTTTGGATTGATTTGGCTTTGTAACCCTACTTTATTTTCATTTAAAATATTTATAAGTACTTCCAGTCAAGATACTCAGAGAGCTGAAATGTTAATTAAAAGGAATCAGAATGCCGTAATATGCACACAACATGAATACCTAACAATAAAAAACCCAGAGAACACCAGAATAAATGACACAGCAACATATTTAAAAAGACCGGGAATGAATGGGAATAAATTCTTCACAGTGGCTAAAATTAAAATACACCTACAATATGAGCATTTGCAGGCAATTTTGAAAGTGTGGAAGGATGAGCCAAGCTGACTGTCCCATGAAAGCATGTTTCACGCCCTCAGTGTCTCCACCCACCACAGCTAAAGCTCACTGAGCAGTCGATCTCAGAAACAATGACTGAAAAGGAGAAACGACTGCCAAGCTCCTTCTTTTAAAATGCTTTCACAGCTACAATTAACCAGTAAATGCCATCAACTGCTTTGTATGTTTTAGTTCTGTAGGTTTTCTTGTTTCATTCTAGATTTAACTTTCGGGTGATTCAGGTGTTTCTCTTCTCATGGATGGTATAAACATATTCAAAATTATTTACTTTTTAAAAAAACAAAATGAAGTTATAGCTAAAGCTGAAATAATGCAGTACCAAATTAGGTGAATTTCTCCATTGGCTGCATACGCTGGGACAGAGCCTCAGTTGGCATAAATCAGCATAGCTGCATTGACGTCAAAAGAATCTTGCTGAGGGTCTGCCATGTTGCTTCTCTTCACTACAGCAGAGCCATAATCTTACCTGGTCGAATTGCTGAGACAGGCAATATCCGATGTCCGATAAACTTTCCTCCTTCTTCATATACTGCTATCCTCAAACATGCCAGAGAAGGCAGAACCACCTACAGGGACATATTTGGTACAGTTATCAGTTGTCTGCTATAAATAAGAAAAGATCCTTCTGCATACAAGGCAGACAGCAGAGTAGAAAGACAAGGCTCTAGTCAGCAAATAAAGAGTTCTATAGCCAGACTAGGAGTTTGCCATACAACAGGTCAGAATGCATATGACCCGTGTATGAAAATCATTCTGAAATGATCATGCTTCAGTCAAGTAACAGGTGGCAGGACAGTTTCTTTACAGGTGAATAACTCATTGACAGGGAATGGCTAGAACAGCCAGATCTGAAGCTGAGAACTTACCCCTACATTTTCAAAGCAGCACATAGATCTTCAGCATCATGCCTCTAATTAGGCCTGAATGAGGCTTTGAAAATGTAGACATGTACATGTAGAAAATGTAGTGACAATGTATGAGGTGAAATCATGAGTGTCACTCAGAACCGATGTGTCCTAAGAACCCCTTAATTAATTAAGCAGGGCAGTGATAAGCACATTAGTGCTGATAAAACCATCAAATAACAAATCCGTCAATCGGTGTGTTTTAAGAGGGAAAAGTCTGAGCAGGTTGCTAGACCTTAGTTATTTAATTACATAAAGCATCCTGACGGGCTGAATGGATTGAGGCAGTTTAGCATGCTTGCATAATGCCAATAACCATACCCGTCATAAGTGCATTCCCTTGCATGCCTACACCTAACAGAGCTCTCTATAGCTAGTGTTTCAGAACACCTATCCTGCCTTCCGCAGATCAGGCAAATGATGTTTACTGGACAGGTGAGGCCAGGAGCAAAGATGGGTATGCCTGGAATGCTAATCTTAGCCTCAGTGAAAGGATGGAAAAGTCCTTCAGGGTTGTACTAAGTTCCGAGGATTGCTACAATGGATGGACCTTGGTGGTGGAGGAAGAAATACATTAAAAGACTATAATAGCAGTAGGGCAGAAAGGAACCTGGACTAACCTCATAAACAAATACGTGACGTGATTTCTTTCGAAAGGGAGATTGCTCTGGCGATATATTAAAAAGCGTGTCTTTCTCCAAGAGGACGGGTGATTTGGTAGGAAATCAGTCTGCCTGTGCGAGAAGGATTAATCTTTTCCTTTATGAGGTAAGGATATGTGAAAGAACTGAGCTTGGAAGGCCTGTCCCTTTCGAAAGCACTTGTTGTTCATAGGGATCAATATTCAAGACAGTGGGAAGGCCCAGGTGAGCTAGGGCCTAGATTTACAAAGCGGAATGCAGTCAAACTGGAGCTTTCAGCTCCCAGTCCAACAAGCAGTAATGAGACATTTCCTATCACCCAGCTTATTTCTGGCAACAGACATATCCCCCAATCCTTATCCCTGGCACATGGGGATAGTACGGGGTGTGTGTCATAGAGCTGTTGAACACGACATCATCAAATATTAACCCTATAGGGCTCTCCAGTGGGATGTAGTCTTTTGTCAGATTGGCCATGACCAACAGCTGGTTTTTCTGCAAGCCATCAGACAGAAGGGCTTGTTTGCTTGAGTAGAGTCCTAGAAAGGCAGTCTCTGATTTCATCCTCAAAAGCTCTGTGCCACTGGATCATTCCTGCTGACAAGAACAGGGACCCAGAAGTCAGGACTGTTCGTGTCCCAAAACAAGGCCTACTCGAGACCAAAACCGTGCTTGGAACTGAATGAACATTCTTACATTGCCTTAAATTTTAGTCAAGGCCCAAATCCCACAAGTAACAGACCCGACCTTAATTCCTACCCAACCAAATGGTACTGTAAAAAATGTGCACTGTATCTCATTACTGTGTCGTAGAGAAGTCATGTGTAGATACACATTCACATTGTAAGGCTGGTTACACTGGCCTCTTTTCCTCAGAGCACACTATGAGGAAATCAGTGTGTTATTTACTGGATGTTTATATGGCACCTAAAAATATGTAGGCACTTAGTTTCACCCCCCGCTAACAACAGATTATATGAGTTAATCTTCAGATCACTCAAAATAACAATCCAGGCCCATTATGAGCCTGGAGGCTCCCACACGTTATAGTAAAACTGGTAACAGAAATAAAATATATTAATTAAGGGCCCATGAGAACAACAACAACAAAATGCTAGTGCTGTTTCCAAAATCCAGCCCTGGCAGGACGCCAAAGGGAAGGAGGTCTGAGGACAGGGCCTTCAGATGAGGGCGTCCTACTGCAGCTCCTAGAAAGCTGAGTTTCAGGCACTGACTGTGTAAGTGCCTCCATGAACTTTAATTGCTGTCATGGGACGTCAGGAAAAGGCAGGTTCTCTACTTGATCCAAGACTAATTAACTGCATTAGCCAGTAAACTAAAAATAGACAATACTACAGCTCTCTTTAGGAAATTGGCTGCAATCCCATTTACAAAGCACTGTGAGATACTAATGCTGTAGGGGCATGATTCTGAAAGATGCTTAATACCCTCAGCTCCCATTGACTTTGTAGGATTGGGTCCTCTGGGTAAAATTTTCCAAAGCACCTAAGTAACTCAAGAGCCTATGTCCCATTGTAAGTGAATGGGATTTAGGCTCTTGAATCATCTGGTCCCAGATGATTAAAGGTATTTAGGTGTTGCTGTGCTCAGCATTACAATCTCTAACTGATCTAGGAACCTAAATCTTCTAATCAAAAGGGATTAAGGCACTTAGGCGTCAAAATCCCATTGACAGTCAATAGGATAGGCTCCTAAGTGCCTAAATCACTTTGTAAATGAGACTTTGGCTCCTAAATCAGTTAGGCATTGCAACGCTCAATGACGCAACCCCTAAATACCTTACAAAATCTGGGTTTCATGCACTTTGGAATTTTTTGCCTTGTATGTACAGAGGCCCAATCTTGTGTCAATGAAACTAACAAAGTTACATCAGTTGACTGATTTCAGTAGGAGCTGGCTTGATTTTATTGGAGCAGGGGTGGGCTCTACAGCATAGCTGTTTCAGAGTCTCTTAAATGATCTCTTCAGCAAATGCAATCATTCTGATTTTCTGTAAAACACAAAATTAACCTAGTGGAAAGCAATAAAATAATCACTCTGCACTGCAGGGAAATAAACATCACACCAACCTTCTTAAATACTATGGGTTCTTCTTCCCATACAGGATTAACAGCATTGCCTTGAGAGGTCTTTGTCTTTAAAGCTTTTCGTCTTGTATCCACAGGCAGGCCAAACATGTCTACTTCTACATAAGTGCCAACTTTTTTATCCGAAAGAAACTGACCTGAAATTATCTAGAAAACAAGATAGGAGTGTTTGAAAATTAATAAAGACGGCTTAGTGTGGATTCTGAAATTTCTGGCTGAAATTCAGGCTGAAGAATTCTTCCTAGTGATGGTATAGTTCTCTCCTAAATAAACCCCAAACTCAAAACAAGCATTCTCTAATACTGCAAATACAGGACTGTAACATACTGTTATGGTAAATAAAAAGATACGGTAATGCCAGAGCTATGTGTAGTGGTGTTGCAACCAAGGCAACGATAAAAAAGCAGATGCACCTGTTTCGTTTTTGTCTCCTTCCAGCCTTTTTTTTTTTTTAAAATATGAGGTAAATGTAAAGGTTGTTGATGAATTCCCTGAGTAACAAGGAGCGAGGGATATTCAGCCAATGTCAGGGTATCTTAAAGAACCTCAGATTTGCCCAAAGTATGCCAGCTCCCATTCATTTGTGAGGCCTCAGCATCTTCCATGCCATGACATCACAACTAGCACAATCTCTAGTGGACAGTCAGAAGGAGCCAACTTCGGGCAATGGCCACATTACTCTTAGGGACTCAATTCCTGCAAAGGGCTAAGCATCTCCCTAGAGCTACTGAATAACCTCCATTTAGATGTGGTCCCAAAGCTGCCAGCCACCTCTTTCACACACGCTCTCACACCACTGCTTTGCCACAGCTGACTTGTGCCTGCAGCCGCAAGGTGGATATCAGTTTCCTACCACTGAACAAAACAGGATATTTTGTGGGTGGCTTCTGACAGGGGAGATTGTTCAGCTGAATAGGCCTATTAATGCAATAAATTGTTTTTGTAACTCTGGGTACGAAACCATGACTTTTATAACTTCCTGGTCTCATTGCAAAAACTTGTTATTGTATTAATTTACACTAAGCAGCATGCTCTGTTGGTCATCTCAGTGCAAGTTAACATTTAGCATGGACTAGGGATGTTTTTAAGGTTACACTGTTTGAAATACAGCACTTCATAAACAAAAGCTTAAAAATCTTCAACCTCTTCTTAAATACATCAGTTTCCTGGGAAGTCTTATGTGATGAAAAGAAAAGGGATTGGAAAGGAAATTAAAAACAAAACACCAGCAAATTTACTTAATAGGCAATATTTCTTCAAAATTTGAGCTTCTGTTATTTTATGAATTTAGATACCGTTGAGTTTAAAAATTAAATATGTCCCACTGCAAATTAAACGTATCTCATTGTCTCAATTTACAGTATGTCTACACTGCAACTGGAGGTGTGACTTCAGCACATGTAGACATGAGTTAGCTTGAATCTAGCTAGAGTGAGTACCAATAGTGTAGCCATGGCAGCACAGACTTCAGCGGGGGCTAGCTGTCCAAGTAAGTGCCGAGGGTTCTGGGTGGGCTTGTACGGGCCATGCTGAAGCCTGTGATGCCGCACCTTCACTGCGGTTGGTCCCTGTGATGGGGTGTACAAACCTCACACTGGAAAGGTACAGGTTAAAGAGATGCCCTGGGCCCAGGCAGCTCTGCTCCACCACACCTGCACTGGCTGGAGGAAGAACTTACAAAGGGGAACACAGTAGCTTAGTGGCACTGGCAGGCAGGCTGTGGAGGTGAGCTGACCTATACTCTGAGCTTGTGAGAAGGAGCACCATGGAGCTCCTGCTGCCTGAGACCTGGCTATGGTGACCTGACCGAGCCTACAGAGAAGGGACCTGTGACTCTCTGAAAGCCACAGACTTTATCTTTGTGTTTTAGTTCTTTACTTTAGCTGTTGAGAAGAGAGGGGCCTGGTAGGAAGTGACCCAGGGAGGCAGCCGCATAGAATCTCAGGATTTAGGGGCCTACCACTGAGCCCTGGATCGGAGCCCAGTTGACAGTGTGGGCCTGGGCTTCCCTACCAACCTCTGCAGAGGGGCAACTACAGAGGCCTATTCCTGATGTGGGGAACCTACCTGGGGGGAGAAGCTCCTGAAGATAAAAGGGTCTGGGCTGTGAGATCTTGACCCAAGGGGTAGAGTCCTGAGCATCCTGCTTAATCCTGAAGGCTCCCCCATTGTTGGACTCTATACATACCCTGAAAGGGACAGACTTGAATACATGACCTGGCTGGAGGGCAGAGTCACCAGAAAGACAGACGAAGGCAGGGTGAAGCAGCAGTAAGAAAGGGGGATGCCCGGAAGACCACCTGCCACACCCCAGCCTGACCACTAGGCAGTGCTGGTGGTGAGCGTCCCTGCCACAGTATCCAAGTTAGCTAGATTAAAGCTAGGTTGGGTATGCCTATACGTGCTGTAATCACACCTCCTGACTGCAGTGCAGACACAGCTAAAGAAGATCTGCCAGGGCTCCAGATAAAACAGAAATATGTCCAGGTTCTAACAGAAACAGAATTTTCAACAACTGTATACATACCTTCACAGACAACGTGTTGGCTACTATTCCATCCACAATACTTTCAGTAAATGGGTCAAAATGTTTGTCTGGTCTTCTCATAAACTCTGGCTTTAGCCTGTAACCACTTTTGCCATTGTATTCATACATCCCCATGTTTATTTGCATAGACAAATCTAAGCAATAAAAATATCACGAGGAATTAACTTCTGGATAAGTATCAAATATACAAAAACAAGTATAACTGCAGTAATATGACTAAGGGCAATGCAAATAAACAGCTAGTTCTTGAGCACTGCTGCCACTTAAACCTAGGTTTCAGGAAATATTTCACTGAAAGACTCAAGTTTCACTCAGACAATCCTCAGTGGCCACCATCTTGGACTCTCTGTAAGAGGAGGGAATTCTCTAGAGATGTTTCAGAAGATAGAATGATAGAATTATAGAAGATTAGGGTTGGAAGAGACCTCAGGACGTCATCTAGTCCAATCCCCTCCTCAAAGCAGGACCAACCCCAACTAAATCATCCCAGCCAGGGCTTTATCAAGCCAGGCCTTAAAAACCTCTAAGGATGGAGATTCCTCTAACTCCCTAGGTAACCCATTCCTCTGTTGTGGGATAACATTTTCGAAAGAGCGTAAGGCCTAGATTTTAAAGGTACTTAGGTGTTGCTCTGCTCAGCATTAAAGAGCCTAAGTGACTTGGATATGTCTCATTTTCAAAAGTGAGTTAGGCTTCTAAGTCCTGTTCACTTTAGGGTGACCAGATGTCTGCTTTTCGACCAGATCACCTGGTCGAAAAGGGATCCTTGCAGCTCCGGTCAGCACCGCTGACTGGGCCATTGACTATCTGGTTGGCTCCGCCACACAGCGGGGCTGGCAGGCTCCCTGCTAGCCTCCACACAGCACAACTCCTGGGAAGCAGCAGGCATGTCCCCGCTCCGGCTCCTATGCATAGGGGCAGCCAGCGGGCTCTGCACGCTGCCCCCCCAAGTGCCGCCTCTGCAGCTCCCATTGGCCAGAACCGACGCCAGTGGGAGCTGTGGGGCAGTGTCTGCAGATGGGACAGTGCGCAGAGCCGCCTGGCTGCCCCTCCACACAGGAACCAGAGGGGGGACATGCCGCTGCTTCTGGGAGCTGCTTGAGGAAAGCACCAACTGGAGCCAGTACCCCTGACCCCCTCCTGGGCCCCGACCCCCTGCCCGAGCCCCAGCCCTGATCTCCCTCCCGTCCTCCAAACCTTTCAATCCCAGCCCGGAGCACCCTCTTGCACTCCAAACCCCTCATCCCGAGCCCCACCCCAGAGCCTGCACCCCCAGCCGGAGCCCTTACTCTCCCCCCCACACACACTCCAACCTCCTGCCCCAGCCCTGATCCCCCTCCTGCCCTGTGAACCCCTTGGTCCCAGCCTGGAGCACCCTCCTACATGTCATACCCTTCATCTCCAGCCCCACATCGGAGCCTGCATCCCCAGCCGGAGTCCTCATCCTCCCCACACCCCAACCGCCTGCCCCAGCCCGGAGCCCCCTCCAGTACCCTGAACCCCTCATTTCTGGCCCCACCCCGGAGCTCACACCCCCAGATGGAGCCCTCACCCCATCCCATACCCCAGCCCCCTGAACCAGCCAGGTGAAAATGAGCGAGTGAGGGTGGAGAGAGTGAGCGATGGGGGGGCGGGAATTGAGTGAGTGTGGGGTGGGGCCTCGGAGAAGGGGTGGGGCAAGGGTGTTCGGTTTTGTGGGAGTAGAAAGTTGGCAACCTTAGCTGACTTTCAATGAGACATAGGCACCTATATGTACAATTTCCCTTTTGTGCATGCACATGCAGGTGTTTGTGGGAGCAGCAAAAATGCATTTCATGGGATGCTCCCATTGGGCCCGCCTATGAAAATCTGGCCTTGTCATTTTGTACAGTGCCAAGAACATTTGAATCCAGGTGTTACTGCAATAAAATGATTAATAATAATTATTTCTGGAGACTGGGGGAAAGTTAGTTATATTTTCAGTTCATTACGCAATATAAAGGGGCTGCTATTGACAAGCGAATATTTGCAGAACTGCACATGAGAAACTGCAATATGTAGCGGTTGGTAAATGATGGCTCTTTAAGATGACCACTGTGTGCATGGTGCACTACGGTATAATATGCTAATGCATTTGAGAATAACTTGGGTTCATGAACAAACAGCTTCGTAGAACTGGTCAATAGCCCAACGTCTTTCGTTGAACAAAACAACTCTCTTGGCTCCCAATAACAGAACCTATTGAAAAAGTGGCAAGTACAGCCCACTAAACCAAGAAAAAGCTGAGCCTTACCTACAGTTTGGAAGTTAAGAGCAACCAACTGACAGCCAGCATTCCAGAAGACTTGCGGCATGTAGTTTGAGGAATCTACACGTGTTCCCTTTGGATAAATCCGGCTAAGCTGCCTTTTGTTATATCTAGATGGTGAGTGGTTAAGAGACAGTGCATTTGGCAAAATAATTATATATACTTTCAGTCATTAAATGTAGATGCTCTTTACAGAACAATAGTAGGTTGCTTAGCGGAGTTCTCCAAACATACTACATTCACAGATTCACGTTCTTGGGAGGGCGGCTGGACTATATAAATACTCAGGTGTCTAAGTTGAGGTTATAAAATGATACGTTACATACTTTCCTTTTGTTCCTGTGAGGGCTAACAGACTCTAAAGAAGCAGGGGAAAAGCAAGGGCAAGTGTGGATCTGGAAGACAATATATTTGTAACTTCAGTTACACAGTAAATAATCTAATATGGTCCTAAATTGCCTCTACAGAAACTAGCCAGCAGTAACAATCCTTCTAGAGCTGGACTGAGGAGAGCCCAGTTAAGAAGTAACTGTTCTCCTCACACGAGTTTCAGATTTAGCCTCCACATAGAGAAAGCAATGGTGAGTAAACTGATGTAGCGAGCCTGAGCGTCAAATGGCCACTCCACAAATTTTAGATATGGGAATACATTGCAGTCTAGATGTAGAAGTTGCTCTCAGTTAATGTTCCGTAAGGCCATATTGTACCTGGATCCCTTTTTGTAAATTGTAGGCTTCAAAGGAGACAATGACATACACTGAGAGCCATTAAACTGAAATGCACTCCCCTTTAGTTATTTTTCTCCAAAAAACAAATCAGTGCAGCTAGCTCCTGGTAGTCAGGAAAGAATCAGCTGTGACCAGGAATCAAAATCGGATCTCCCATAAGACTATGCAAAGTACTGAGTTACCCAGATGATCTCTCTCTGACATATTTTCCTTTGTTTTAATTTATCTTCTATCATTTTATATAACAAATTACCATTGCTTTGTTTTCCCACATGCTCACTAATGATTTGACTCACTCTTCCTCCCCAAACCTTCAATCTGTATTTTAAGATGATCCCTTTTGCCCCTAATCCACATCACAAGAATTCACTCTAAAACTCAATGAGGTGTCATCAGAGGCCAGCTCTCTTTGCTAATGGAAGAGGTAATCGAGTTAACAAAGTTAGGCTAGGTTCCAAATTTCCCAAACTCATGTCTCCAAAGCCCAATGAAGAACCATAACGGCTCTTACTCAGATTTACAAAAGCATATGGTGTATCTTTCTGAATGCCAAGGATACTCCACGAACTCCACTGGAGACTTTGTGAGTTGCTCAAGCCCTTTGGTTTCCACAAAGGAAGACATTTCAAAACTCCTGTTGCGTTCTGTAATTCAAAGGGGGAAAACAGTGATAGATTAGATAAAACATTGTTGTTTGCCAGGTTGCTGTAGCCATGTTGGTCCCAGGATATTATAAGACAAGGAGGGTGAGGTAATATATTTTATTGGATCATCTTCTCGTGGTGAAAGAGACAAACTTTCAAGCTGACATACAGTAGAGCTGCAAATTAATGGGTTCATCGCAGTGCCTATATTCCATCTGCTCTTCATAGACTTACCTATTTCACACCACCGTTCATATCATCAAATGATTTCCAACATTTCCCTTTTCCATTCTTTTAAAAAATATTTAAAATTAAAATGCTTGACAAAGCCACACGTTTGGGAAAATTAAAACCACAAACAAAAGGAAAACAAAACAAAAGTTTCTGAGCCCAGGAGCCTCCAGCATTTGAAAACATTCATAAGGGTTAGACACAGCACTAACCCCACTTTAAGAGCAGCAAATCCCATGTAGAGCTAATGGGGTGATTGATCTCATGAAAGGGGGAGGGGGAGTGCTGAGGTAAAATGCAAGCACACACTGGAGTGCAAACATTGTCCAGTTCTCTCCTGCTTACTGCAGGCTTCTGCTAGCTTTTCCAGTATCTCTTCTGGCGGCATCCAAGCCGAGGATGGAAAATGTCAAAGATGCCAGAAGTACAGTGTACACAGAAGTACAGTGTCCTGTCAACTGTCTTAATCCCCCATTTTCTTGCTGTTCAGGATTAATAAAAAACAAGCACAAGCTGAGCAGCAGTGGCAGTCATGCTATTCCCACAGCTATGATTTTCCACGACATGAAAAGAAGAGCGCCGACCTTGTTTCCTGAGGTACAGTAAAGGGGTTTCATTCTAGGCAGAGTGCAGCATTAGTAAATCGTGCAACAATCTTATCAAGGACTGGGAAGATTATGCAAAAAGATAATGATGCCAAAACACAGGCAGCACAAAACTCTGGGACTAAATCAAAATACATTGTGGCTGAAGAAATGCTGCTAGAATTTGGATAGTAAATTAGGGCCAAACCTTTGGATTAACACCTGGAACAATATACCAAAGGTCATGGTGAGTCTGGTAATTTTAAAATCAACATTGGAATTTTTTTTTAAAGATCTGCTCTAGGAATTATTTTGGGGGAGCTATTTAGCCTGTCAGACTAGATGATCGCAATGGTCCCTTCTGGCCTTGGGATCTATGAAAGCTTTTAAAAGCCTTCAGAGATTGAGATCATCTTAGTTAACCAGGCATCTCATGAGGCAATTAGTTGGGATGGACACGTGAGCTGCTTAAAAGTTAACACATTTCTCAACTCGGCGTCTGCAATGATGCACTTTTAAACATCCCTAACCGTCAAATCAATACATTTGTTAATATATTTGGTACACTCATGACAGACTATGGCCCAGATTTACAAAGGTATTTATGTACCAAAAATTGCAGATAGCCATCAAGAGGGATTTTCAGAAGTGCCTAAGTGAGTTAGGTGCCATACTCCCTTGAAAGTCAATGGGAGTTCTGTGCCTAACCTGCTTAAGCCCTTTTTGAAAATCCCACTTGATGCCTATCTGCAACTTTTGGTACCTAAATCTAGCTCTATGTATTTATAGCAAAAAAAAAATTCAGGTTATAAGGTTCCGAGGTGTTTTTCTTGGATAAAAGTGTGAGAACAATTGTTTTCGAATGGGAACATGCAATTCTTTTTCATTCTCTCCACTCAAATAAGACTGAAAAAAACTGTGTTCACACTTTAAAAAAGAATCACCTTGATACACAAACCGGGGACAGTTTCACTTTGAAAAAATGAATGTTTTGTAAAGACAGGAGTGTATGAAAACACGGTTTAAATAAGGAAACTGTTTCCACACCATAGCCACCACAGCATAATAGCGAGCACTAGAATAAAGAGCTGTCAGGAATAAAAAGGACTAGACTTCTTTGCACAGCGCTTGCTCATCCTATGGAGTTTGCTACCGCAGCAGCCCAGGGTACAATTGCTGTCAGCTGGGTGTTAAAAGGGAGGGAAATGTCATGAAGAAGGGTATGATTTTGGCATGGCCATTGTTAGTAAATTTCACAGCAGAGGTGTGGGGAAAAATGGTAAGTCATGGAAAGGTCACCAAAGAATGCAGTACACAATAGTATAGTACGAGTGGTGAAAGCTGAAGCCCAGAGCATGGGGTTTGGAGAGCAAGTCCACCCTGGATTCATTCTATTCCACAAGGCTGTATCCAGATCCCCACTGCCGGTGTTCTGACCTGGCACATGGGGTTGCAGTGCCACTCCGGTTTGGCCCATCTGCTCCTCCTTCTTCTGAGGGGTGGATGGGACAAATCCAAGTGATGTAGCCTAGCTCAACGACACTAGGTTTCGGGCCCAATCAGATGTGGTCTTACAGCCATTGCCAAGATTCCAAGGAGTTTAACCAAATTCACCATTTGCGTGACCACCATGACAAATTTGTAGCCCAAGTTATGACCCATTGTGTAATGGGATATGACAAATCTTATGTTGCTACGTTCCTACAGCCACAGTAAGGAAATGGCTGATAAAGAAAGTTTGCTTATGAATCAAATAGGAACATGGGAACTGCCATCCAGGATCACCCCAGTTCACTCTCTAACCCAGTAGCCTGTCTCCTACAGTAGGCGTGCCAGATGCTCCAGAGGAAGGAGTAAATAATCCTGTAATGGAATAACCTGTCCATATAAGAAACTTCTTCCCAACTCCAGGAAGTTCGAGGCTGGATCATGCTCTGAAGCAAGAGAGCTTATATCCCTTCTAAACTGTTTGCCCAATATAGTTGTGGATGGTCTCACTTTCCATATAAGTATCTAGTCCCTCTTCAAAAAAAAGTTCCTGGTGTCACTGGTACATTGTGGCAACGAGTTCCATACAGACCATGAGGTACCCAGCCACCAGGAAATGATGGGCATAGTAGATAGAACATTCTTCCTGAACATTTCAGCCATCGGCTCATGCACAGGAGAAGTGCATGAGCCTGACTAAAAAGCTTGTCCCAGTAACCCAGTAAGGGTGAGATTCTACGCTATCCCTCTAAGGCAGTGGTGCTCAACCCATGGCCCAATCAGCACACAACTGAGGCCCAGGTGACATCCTCAGGGCCATACAGATAATATATATATTGTGTGAATGTGGCCCACAATGGTAGATAGGTTGAGAACCACTGCTCTACGGGTAAGTCGACATCACACAAAAAAAGACCTGGGTCAGCAAGAATGAGAGCCCGAGTCAGTTGATCAAGGCGAAAGGGCTAAAAAGAGCAGTGTAGATGTTTGGGTGCGGATGAAACCCAGTGAGGAGGGAGGCGTCTCGGAGTCTGGGCTCCAGCCCGAGTGGGAATGTCTCTACACTGCAATTTTTAGCCCTGTAGTGCGAGTCCCAGGAGCCCACGTCCATTGATCTGAGCTCTGAGACTCACTGCCATGGGCTTTTTTCGGCAGTGTAAATATACTCTGAGAAGCAGAGCACAGAACTCGCTGCACAAAAGTAGGAGGCTCCTGGTGGCTTTAAGCCACCTTTGCATACAGTTGATTTTAGACAGTTGCAGGGACTGGAGAAGCCCCCGGTGTAACTTAGGTCAGCCTCAGAATCTCTCCAAGTTACAGTGACCTGCAATTGCGGGCTAGAATCTTTACAGCGCTATGTGCTACGGCCCTGTCCCCATTCCCACCCCATGGGCTGATCCAGAGTTTTTAGGGATCCTTTACACTGCTCCAGACCACTTACCTGCCATAAAACAGTCACAGCAGGAGGGGAGAGACAGCCTAAGCTCATGGCCTGATTGGGCTAAATGCATAGAGCTGGCTGCAATTTGCATATTCAACTTAAAAAGGAACATCTCCCTTTTCTTTTGTGTCTGTTACTCCCTCGAGTGATACTTGTGCGGAGCCTTTCTATGCAGCGGAATAGCCTCCTGAAATGGAAAACCCAGGTCAAAACCCCTGTGGCTTAAGTAAGTTCTCCTTTAAATTTTCGCCCGAAATTAGTCTTGCACATAAGGCACAGACCCCTCAGAAAAAAAGCCTTTCATTCCAGCAAATTCTAAGCCATGTCACTTGCGCAGAAGTGCCTACACTATTGAGAGCTGATTCCCCTCCACCAAATGCCTTGGCACCTCTCTCGAAATGAAGCAATTAGTGAGTGCATGTGTGTCACATCTGAATGAGCTCTGGTGCCTGACAAAGCTCTCAGAGGCAAAGTACAAGCCAGAGGCACAGTGGAGGGCAATTGACCCACGCTGGTCTTAGAAGTAATTTTGTTGCAATCACCCGTGGATTGAAGAGGCGCAGAGTCGGCCTGGTCTGCTTTGTGCAATCAGAACAAGAAGCCAAGTGGAAGCAGGCAAAAACTGAACAAGAGCTTTCCCTGCTCCTGCAGAGAGATAATAGAGGTAGATGAAAACTCTCCCTGTTCTTAGAGGGAGCCAGAAGGCGAGCTCCACCCCCACAGGTGAAGGAGCTGTATTCGCGCGCACAGCACAGGGGGAAAGAGAGCTGCTGGCAGAGGAGCAGCAAAACCAGATGGTGGAAACTATTCTCAGGACAGTTTTATAGGCGCAAAGGCTACAGTGCACCAGGATCACTGTAGGTTCCATCGGGTGTTAAATCTTCACTGAGTCCTCACTCCTTTTGCAGCACCGTTGCCTGCTGCCTCACCACACCCCTTGTTTTCTTTCCTCACTTTAATCTTTGTGGGGTTTTTCCCATGCTGCCCAAGGCCACCCCCTTCTCTTTGTTCAAATCCCTCCTTAGCACCCACTGCTTTGGTGAAGGCCAACAACGCTAATGCAGCTGGCTGAGAAATGCTCCTACGCACCTGCCATATACACCAAAACAAAGCCTGGCTGTACTCAGGGTAGGGACCGTCCTACAAGCTGGATTGTTTCAGCTCCATGCTCCTTGCTGCTGGGATGGGTGCTTTGTGCATTGTTCAGCAGCAAGCTACTGGAACTCACTGAGGTCTTCTTCCAACACCCTCTTTCTTTAGGAACTACTAGCCAGACTCCTGAAGTCTCTCTTTGTGTAATCACATTTGTCCTCTTCCACAATGAACATTCCTTGTAATGAGTATTTTTAAATCCTGTCATGATATGACCATTGGCTTTTTAACCCCCACGTGGCTATTCAACTTCCATATGACCTCAGTGGAAAGGCTGAGAAAGACAGAGCCTTCAAGTTCTAATGTGCCCAGGAAGGAAAAGCAGCATCTCTGTTTCTTCTATTTAAGATGTATTGTGTTAGGGTTTGTGGCGTACGGTATCTTTTAGCCATGCCCTACCAAAGGGAAATGCCCATAGGAATGGAGGAGCTGGCAACTGCAAATTATGTTCACGATTATGAAATGGCTCAGCATTTAATCAGCTGTACAATTAATAACAACAATGATGACAATAATAATAATAATAATAATAATGGGTATTTTTGGTCAAATTAGGAAGGATAGAAATTGGCCATATAAACAGGATACATTCGTGCAGAGACATTTATTTCCATAGGGATGCTTTGCACTTTAGGGCAAGGGTCTCAAATCACTTGACAAAGTTTAATTCTGCCTTACATCACCCTTGGGAGATAAGTATTATTGTCCCCACTTTTATGAATGGGGAAGCAGACATGCAGAGGTTAAAGAGAGCTGCAGTGTGAAAAGCAGTGGGTGAGAATGGATTTGTGCTGTTCTCTGCTTAAATAATCAGTTTAAATTACTGTACTTTTAAAGTCTTAGTCTGTTGAACATGAATATCCTGTTGGATTGTATGTGCTGTCATTATATGTGACGTTATGAAGTATTGCTCTATGTATTACTGACATATGTTGTGAGGTTGGGAACTTCCACAACGGCCTTTCAGTTACAACAAAGGAGTAGCCATCAATAGCCAGACAGCATTAATAGCTCATCAACATCCATCAAGAAAAGAATCCACTATCCCAGAGACTCCTATAGCAGGTAGGCAATGGAGACTGCTTGACCAATGGGGACTGCCTGATCCTTCAGTTAGAGCAAGGATCTTTCCAGCAACCTGGAAGAAAGTATAAGAGAGGGGAAGTGACATCATCACTTGGCATATTCCCCCCTGGAAGAATGTCTGGAAGACAAAGACTATGAACGGGGGAAGGGTGGACTAAGGCTGGAATGTAGTCGTAGCCTGTGTATTGAGGAACTGTACCTGCTTGTACCATTTGTCAGGGTGAGGCACTGTATGATTCAACTCTTGCTTAGACTAAAAGTTTAGGATTTAGAATGCATATTTACTTTTGATTTTCTTAAGGTAAACTATCTCTCACCTTTATGCCTACCACTTATATTCTATCCTTCTGTAGTTATTAAATCTGTTTTATATTTTACCTAAAACAGTGTGTTGTGGTTGAAGTGCTTGGGAAAACTCAGCTCAGGTTAACAAGGGCAGTTGCACGCCCACTATCCTTTTGGCAGAGTGGTGAACAAGGTAATGAGCTTACATTGGCCACGTTTCTGACTAGTGCAACTCGATACAGTTCTGGGGAGCTGAGGGGAATTGGCTGGAGCTTCCTTATTGATGGTTCATGAGTGACCGGGAAGTCATTCATGTAACTCAGTTGGGTGTGTCTCTGCCTATGGATGGCTGTGGAAGTGCAGTGCGTATCAGAGGTTTGTAGTTTGACATCAGCATCACAGTGTGAGAGGTGATCCACCAAGGGCTCAGCTATTCACAGTCCAGGTTGCACCCTGGAGACCCCATCACAGATACATGCTGGATTTTTCATAAATGTGACTCCTGGTGCGGTATCTTATTTGAACCTGACAAAACTGCTACTGGCAAAACACAAAATATTGAAAATTAAGGCCTTTATCGTGCATTGACAGAGTGACATAACTTTACTCACATGAACAGTCCTATTGACTTCAAGGGATTGTTTAAGGTTAAGCACGTGCCTTGGTGTTTGCAGTATCAGGAGCTAAAATTGTATTTTTATTAAAAACTTTTATCTTAGTGGCATACAATCTTTTTCACGTCAATACAAAGGTGCTTCAGTGTTAACAATGGGGAGTTAAGTAGGCTTCCACTACATTAAACAAAATTATTGTGAACGTGTTTATACACACAGGCCAAAATTTTCACAAATAGGAGCCCAAAGGTCAGCTGCTAAGCCCATAGTTAGGCACCGAGGTGATTTAGGAACCCATTGACTTCAAAGAGCAAATCTTAATGGAGGAGAGTGGCCTGTTCAAAGCATTTCAGATTTTGTGACTTGTGTAAGTTCAATATATTGGAAGGTTGGTCTGGTTCCGAATATAGCATGTGTGATTTGCTTAACCATGTTGTGGTGATGTTCTTGAGTTTGTGTTTTCTCACAGTAAAGATGGTAACGAGGCCCTGGATGTGTCTTTTTCAATTCAGATAAGCTTTTTAAGTGTGAAACTTCTTAACAGAAAAAAAAAATCTTTGTAAAATTTGAAATTTTACTAACAACTAGGAAAGAAACAAGTACAAAACACTTTTGCAATTTAAAACTACAAAATGGGAAGAAAGTAAAGAATGAGCAAGACAAATGAAAAGTCATTTCAAATGTTTAAAAATCAATTTAAATTAAAAAGCTTGATTTAATCCCCCCCTTTGCATTAATCTTTAGTGGACTTCCCTGAGGTCACTGAGTGAGTCAGAGGCAGAGTTAGCAATGCAGCCTGGCATCCTGCCACTCAGGCCAGTTTTAACCAATATGTAACACCCTAACAATAATGTCTTTTTATACTTTAACACCATAAATACTCACCCCAATGTTATAATGCAAGGAGTACTCAAATGAGAATAAAATATGTTTGGATCAAAGCTCAAAGTTAAAACCTGCTGTGTTAAATCTGCACATACTGTTCCTTACAAGAGGTAGAAATCAGTTAGGGCAAGAGCATGTGAGAGATAAATCTAATGCCCAGATTTTTGACAACAGATACATCATATTGTTCTGAAAGGTTGGTAGGCTTCAAAGTAAGAGTTCCCTCACCCATTTAGCTTCCTCTCTAGGAGGAATATTTTTCCCCATAATGTGTATGCATAACTCCTATTAGTGTTAAGGGAAGTGTAGAGAAGCAGAGTGGCCTCCCTCCGACGCTCACAGGGAGGAACCATTCCCGGCCCCCATGGGGCGCGTGATGCCAGGTCAGGCCCGCCCTTTGCTCTGGAAGCAGAGGGGCAGAACAAGAAGTATAAGAGGCAGGGTGAGTTAAGGGAGAGTTAAGGGAAGGAGTCAGACACCTCTGCCTTGCTGCTGGCCCCTGAGCGGACCCCTGAAGGAACATCCTGAGGAGCTGCTGGAACAGCCATGTGCCAAGGACCCGTGAGAAATGACGCCCTATGAACAGACAGGGGTAGGAAGTAGTCCAGGGAAACCAGACATTAGTCCGGTTGTGGTGCTTAAACCATGGTCAGCGTGTTTTGGCAGGATCCCCGCTGACCCAGTGGAGTAGGGTGGGCCTGGGTCTCCCTACCCCCTGCTGCCAACCTCACCCGTGGGGTGGCAGCCTATTCATTTTAGGCCAGACAGCCTGTGTTTAGATACTGTCTGCCCCAGACAGAGGGCTGGCTACAGACTGCCATTGCTCTGTCCTGCCCAGAGGGCTTGAGCCTGACTGTGGCGATTGTCTGCCCCAGCCGGAGAGCTGGGCTAAAGACAGCCCACTGCCCTGTCACGAAGGACCAGAGCCCGAGACTCTTTACTGATTTACTGTGCTAATCCCCTGTCAATTGGCTCTCAGCAGCTAGATGGCATAGCAAGGCGGAGTGGCCTCCCTCGGATGCTGACAGGAAGGAACCACTCAAAGTCGCTACACTTGGTGGAGAAGGTGGGCACCAACCCAACCCCTGAGGCAAGGGGCTGAGGATGCCCCAAAGACCTCCCAGCAACCATCTCTGGCCATGTGGTCGAGAAACTGGATAAGTGGCTGCCGGAGAGCCAGCAGCAACAGCAGGCAACCCAGCTGCAACAGCAACAGCAACTCATGAAGTAGCTGGCAGGTCAGCAGCGACAGTTGCTCTGGGAGTTGGGGACCCAGCATCGGGAACAACAGCAGCAGTGCCTGCACGAGCTGGCTGCCTTGCTGCCTGGTCGCAGTGGCCCTAGCCCCTCTGGGGAAACAACCCTCGCTGTGCTTACCATTCCTGTATGGCTAGCAAAGATGGGACCCGAAGATGACCCCAAGGCTTTCCTCATGACATTTGAGCGGGTCGCCTCGGCCACCCGGGGGCCCCTTAAGGAGTGGGCCACATATCTAACAGGGATGGCCCAATTGGCCTACTGTGGGCTCCCCATCGACGAGGCCCGGGATTATGGGCAAGTAAAGGTCACAGTGCTTAACATGCTGGACATCACCCCAGAGATGTTCTGTGCGGTTCCAGGGGAAGGGGTACCCACCACGTGCCTGACCCCAGATTCAGGGGATATGACAGGAGCTGAAGGACAGCTGCTGGTGGTGGCTCCAGACCCATCAGCATTCTGTCACCGAGGTGGCCAAACAGGTCACGCTGGAACAATCCACCCACATCCTCCCACCCTGAGGGAGGTCCTGGATGCTCCAACATTACCCCACTACTTTAAGTGTGGCAGTCACCCTCATGGAGGACTTCTTGGCAGCAGAGGCCCTTGTCGGGCCAGAGGCCCAAGCCACGATATTGGGGTCAACCCTGACAAGCCTGGAGAAAGTTCTGGCTCATGGGCCAACTCCCAGTCGACCCTGAGGAGTCATGGCAGACGAGGTGGCACTGAACCCTGACATGCAAACCCGATGCATTGAAGGGGACCTCAGAACCTGAGGGTGTCCCCACCCCTCCCCTCGCACACACACTCGCTGAACCAGGAGACCTGGCTCAGACATCCCCAGCTAGGACCCTCTTTCTCCTGTGGCAGTTTTGGACACTTGCAGCAGGAATGTCCCCTGATGGACTGTACCTTTGGCCAGATCTGCATGGGAGAGTCCCGCACCCACAAGCAGCCTGATTGAAAAAATTACGAGCCCTGTAGTTGTTGGTGGACTACTGGGTTGCTCAACCTGATGTGTAAGACATGGGAGTACTCACCATCGCTGGCCCAGAGACTTGTACAATATGTATTCCAGCGCCAGGAGTGCCTGAACCATGCCGGGACTCTGGCGAAGGAAAACCTGCAAGCTGTCCAAGGGACCCAGGAGTGAAGCTATAACCAGGGGGCACAGTCTCAGACCTTTGAAGTTGGTGAACGGGTCCTGCTCCTACTACCTTCTGAGGAGTACAAGCTCCTGGCCCCCTGGCAGGGGCTGTACGAAGTAATCTGTTGGGTGGGGCCAGTAATGTATGAAATTCAGCAACTGGACTGGCAGAAGAAAAAACAGCTCTATCTTGTCAACCTCCTGAAGACTTGGCAAGAGCAGGGGCGTCTATTGATTGTCCCTTACTCTACTGAGCCAGACCTGGGCAATCGGCCCAGAGGAACCACAACTCAGGGATACCCTCACCAAGGAGCAACAGAGGCAGGCTTGAAGCCTGTTGAAGGCCTTCCCTAAGACCTTCACTGCCCTACCTGGCCAGACCACTCTTGTCCACCATGCCATCCTGACCAACCCAGGGGTGTGATGGTTGTGAGGTGACGCGGCACCTTCCACGGTGTGACCCTGCACTTTTGCATCGACTTACAAAGGGTAAACAAGATCTCTAAATTCAATGCGTACCCAATACCCCATATCGATGAATTGCTTGACCACCTCAGGGAAGCTCACTTCATCACCGCCCCTCACAAACGGCTGCTGGCAAATCCCCCTTAACCCAAGCCTGAGAGAGAAGACAGCATTTGCCATGCCAACTGGGATCTACCAGTTTATCTGGATGCCCTTCAGTCTCTATGGGGCCCCCACCACCTTCCAGAGGCTGATGGATCGCCTCCTCCTGTAGCCCCACGGTTCCTACGCTGCAGCATATCTCAATGACGTGGTGATATACAGCCGACGCCAGGAAGACCATCTCAACCAGGTGGTGGCTGTCATATGGGCCCTGTGGGCTTAACTGCCCACCAACCCAAGGAAGTGTCGGATCGGGTGGCAGGAAATGACATACCTTGGATACACCTTGGGCCGAAGAGAGGCACGGCCTCTCACTGGAAAGGTTCAAGCCTTGCAGGCCTGGCTACCACCCACCATGAAGGGACAAGGGCATCAATTCCTGAGGCTAGCCGACTATTCCCTCTGACACTGACGGGGGAGAACCACTCAAAGCCTCTATAGGGAGTATAAATGTGCATCCAACAGAAAATTTAGTATTAGAAAAAGGCAACTTGAATACAAATAGCTTACTATAAGTTGGACCAGTACACACATACACAATGTTTTAAATGTTTTATAATGAAGCCATGAAGCTGGTTCAAGATAGAAAGTGATGTAAAGATTTCTTGCAGTCCTATTATCGCTGTTGAGCTGATGGATGGGAATCAAAGCTATATAAATATATACATATATTGACAATGAAGTTTTAAATATTTCAATATATTTGTTTGGGGGAGTTACTTAATTTGCTTCTGATGAAGCAGTTGCCATCATGCTCATAACAACTGCAGTACAAGGCTCAGTAGATGTAAAATCTTGTATAGAGGTAATGGATTTAGGCACCCATAACCCTGGTCTTCAAGGGCCTCATAAATGCAGGACTTAAAAATGAAAATGCGATAGGCTGCTTTAACAAAAAAGAAATGTCAAGAACATGTTGTATCCTGTCAAAACACCATGAAAAAGGGCAGGTAGATGGTAGGGGGTTCTGCTCCTAGACGGGAAATGCTGCTGTTCTGTTTATTAACGATGCTGCAAAGTGCATTCCCAGCAAGACTTTATCAGTGAAAAATCAGCAGGGGATGAAGTTATAGCCTAGGCTGTGGCAGAAAAGATAGATTTACATGAGGGGTGAGCGCTGTGTTTAGACTTTATCTGTTGTACGTGCAACATGGGCACAGTGTAAAAGCACTTGCTGTTTCTCGCTCAATGCTCACGATCTCGTTGTTCAAAAGTTGACAATACGCCTCGCTTTTCTGACCCTGTTTATTCATGGACATTTAATTTGACAAGCAAAGACTTTTTCAATTCCAGAAACGTTGTCAAACCTGACGCACACACTGCGTACCAATGTTTACCATAGACAAAACTGAATGTTTAGACCAGTGCATATCTCAAAATGAATGTGGCTCTATTGTCCCTCGATACATGTGGGTAATTCCTAATACCCTTAACAGGATTTATGCAACGCACTAAGGAGAGAAAAGCAGAGAGTCAGTTTTCTAAGCAGACCTTTCTCCTATACCTATGGGGACAGATCCTCTACGGGTGTTACTTGACTTCCATGAAGATATGACAACTGCATTTACACAGGTTGAGGATCTGCCCCATGATATGTTCAAATAATTCCAACTGAGGATAAGAAAGCGACCTCCTAAGTAATTCCCAGTATAAAATTATGCTATGGCTATTTAGATTACTTACTTTTTGATATCTCAAATGACTCAAACTTCACTGGCTGTATGTAGTTCACCAGGTTAGACATTTCTTCCGTGGCCATGGCTTCACTGCCAGCAGTGCCCTAGAACAAGGAGACAAGGGAAGACTTTGTGTTTATTGCATATCAAAGGTCACTGGTGGGATTTCTATAAAGTAGACTTTATATATCTAAGACTCCAAGTGTCCGTTACCTGCCACAGCAAAGTCAATGGGAGCTTTACCATTTACTTTAGTGGGTGTGGGATCAATGTCCAATAGATCATTATTCATTTGTATACGCACATTATTTGGCCTATTTCCCTTTGATATGGGGCTTGGCTCATCCCCTTTAGGCTCCTCATCTAGAGGAAGGGAGTCGTTTTTGTTTGTTTTTGTTAACAGGGTGTTAAGCAATGAAATTCACTCTGAAAGTCGTGAAACTCATTGAGGGAAGGAGGAATTTCAAGGGGACAAAAGGAAATACATGTGAAATAGTCTTAATGAGCCTCGTGGGAGTTTCACAGATTTATATGGATGAGCACAGATGGGGCTGGATGTTCTGCATCCGAGGGTGCTAAAGGAGTTGGTGGATGTGATTGCAGAGCCGTTGGCCATTATCTTTGAAAACTCATGGCAATCGGAGGAGGTCCCGGATGACTGGAAAAAGGCTAATGTAGTGCCCATCTTTAAAAGAGGGAAGGAGGAGGATCCGGGGAGCTACAGGCCAGTCAGCCTCACCTCAGTCCCTGGAAAAATCATGGAGCAGGTCGTCAAGGAATCAATTCTGAAGCACTTAGAGGAGAGGAAAGTGATCAGGAACAGTCAGCATGGATTCACCAAGGGCAAGTCATGCCTGACTAATCTAATTGCCTTCTATGATGAAATAACTGGCTCTGTGGATGAGGGGAAAGCAGTGGACGTGTTGTTCCTTGACTTTAGCAAAGCTTTTGACACGGTCTCCCACAGTGTCCTTGCCAGCAAGTTAAAGAAGTATGGGCTGGATGAATGGACTATAAGGTGGATAGAAAGCTGGCTAGATTGTCCGGCTCAACGGGTAGTGATCAATGGCTCCATGTCCAGGTGGCAGGCGGTATCAAGTGGAGTGCCCCAAGGGTCGGTCCTCGGGCTGGTTTTGTTCAATATCTTCATAAATGATCTGGAGGATGGTGTGGATTGCACTCTCAGCAAGTTTGCAGATGACACTAAACTGGGAGGAGAGGTAGATACGCTAGAGGGTAGGCACAGAATACAGAGGGACCGAGACAAATTGGAGGATTGGGCCAAAAGAAATCTGATGAGGTTCAACAAGGACAAGTGCAGAGTCCTGCACTTAGGACGGAAGAATCCAATGCACCGCTACAGACTGGGGACCAAATGGCTAGGCAGCAGTTCTGCAGAAAAGGACCTAGGGGTTACAGTGGAGGAGAAGCTGGATATGAGTCAACAGTGTGCCCTTGTTGCCAAGAAGGCCAATGGCATTTTGGGATGTATAAGTAGGAGCATTGCCAGCAGATCGAGGGACGTGATCATTCCCCTCTATTCGGCATTGGTGAGGCCTCATCTGGAGTACTGCGTCCAGATTTGGGCCCCACACTACAAGAAGGATGTGGACAAATTTGAAAGCGTCCAGCGGAGGGCAACAAAAATGATTACGGGACTGGAACACATGATTTATGAGGAGAGGCTGAGGGAACTGGGATTGTTTAGTCTGCAGAAGAGAAGAATGAGGAAGGATTTGATAGCTGCTTTCAACTACCTGAAAGGGGATTCCAAAGAGGATGGATCTAGTCTGTTCTCAGTGGTAGCAGATGACAGAACAAGGAGTAATGGTCTCAAGTTGCAGTGGGGGAGGTTTAAGTTGGATATTAGGAAAAACTTTTTCACTAGGAGGGTGGTGAAGCACTGGAAGGCATTACCTAGGGAGGTGGTGGAATCTCCTTCCATAGAGGTTTTTAAGGTCAGGCTTGACAAAGCTCTGGCTGGGATGATTTAGTTGGGGATTGGTCCTGCTTTGAGCAGGGGGTTGGACTAGATGACCTCCTGAGGTCCATTCCAACTCTGATTATTCTATGATTCTATGAAGAGGAGACCTTACCACTCTATTTAAAAGCTAAATCACATAGCTGGTATTTTAATACTTTATACATGCCTATAAGATTCCCGGGGAACAGACTGCCTTATCTTATCTTCTGAAAAGTGCCGAGCACATTGTGAGCACCCATATAAATTAATAATAATAAATGTGTCTCCTACAGATTTCACCACAGAGCTGTCACAGCATAGCTATATATAAGCTGTATATATATAGATAGAGAGAGAGAGAGATACACACATATATACATACATATATATGTATATACACACATATAATAAAGAAGTAGCTGTCTAAAACTGATTCATTATATCTTATTTTACTAAGTTAAAATATGAATAAAGTGAGCAACAGTGTACACGTGTTGTTCAAGAATTCTTTTAGGACTATTGGCAAATATTTCTAAAGCTTGTATTATGTTTTAAGGGCATGTCTTCCTTTCTCCACTAGATGGCAGTCCAACACTTAGTAATGCAAGCCAAATTAAAGGACCAGAATCACTCCACCGCTATTTCAAAATATTTAAATCCTTACTTCATCTGTTGACGATTTTTTGCAGTCATCATCATAGTCATCGTCATCGTCACTCTCGATCTCTGCTTCTCCTGCAACATTTTAATTACAATACAATTATTGGCTGAAACAATGATTATAAATACCAAGACCATTCTTGATAGACACCTTCAAGTGCTCTTGCTTTAGAGGGTTCCACATTTTAGGGGGACTGCCTCTTATATAACACACCAAATTCACTGTCTTGAGTGGTTTAGCCATCCTCAACATCGCTGACTTACTTTGGGGAATTTGCCTATCAAACAAACAACCCCTTTGTGTCTTTGTAAAGGACTTTTGTGGTCAACAAAACAGTGATTCAGAACAGCAGTTTAGATGTTAGAATAATGAACTAAAAAAAAGAAAAAAGAATGCTGCATTTTGATAGTCCATGCATATACAATATACAATATCACATATTATTAACCAAGGATAGTCCAATGGTTAGGACTTGGCTGATTTGAGTTCAAGTCTCTCCTCTGCCACACATTTCCTGTGTGATGTTGGGCAAGTTACTTACCTTTTTCTTTATGCCTCAGTTCTCTATCTGTAAAATGGGGATAATAGCACTTCCCTAAGGGTGTTGTAAGGATAAATACATTAAAGATCCTGAGAAACCATGGCAATGGAGGCTATATAAGTACCATTACTTAGACTGTAACGTCTTAGTTTGTACAGTGCCTAGCACAATGGGGCTGCATTCTCCATTAGTCCTTATGCACTACTGTAATAAACTTAGTTATTACTACTAACAACAATGTACTTATTCAATAAATAATATTTTGGGTTAAATTAAAATATTTAATATTTTTATCATAATATATTGAAAATTGTGAGGCAGATACTCAGCTGCTGTCAACTGGCAATAGTTCCTTAGATTTCAATGGAGCTATTTCAATGTACACCAATTGAAGTTCTGTCCCTGCATGTTTTTCTAGCCCTCAGCGCTGAGGTGGCATATCACACACTCACCAGCAGAGGGCAATGCAAACTAAACAATGTGAAGAAGCTGCTTAAATATCATTCTTTTACTCAAAAAGTACTGAATGAGTAGATGAGACTGAATCACATAGATTTTTAAGCCTTGTTCTCAGTTATTTTATACCAATATAAACCCTATTGGCAAGACAGATTAATTTGTTACTAAATCAAAGAAACATTTTCCCCCTAAACAAAATAGTCTTATTATAGTGCTTTCCAGAAACAATCACGTTCAACAAAAATTGCAGCCTTATCTTTCTCCTTAGAAATTTCTACTGTAGGTTTTACTTTCAGAAAGAAGCCATCAAAACTGAGCTTTAACTTACGCGCAGATCCCTAGATGGACCTGCTAGGTCAGTATGTTTTATTACAGGCTGCATAAATCTTTTTATTTCACAACCTTTTGCCCACGGTTTTCACTTTTCTCAGTTAACCATGGCAAAGCAATTTTCTTTTGGCATCAGGAACGGCTAACATCCTTGCCTGCTGCAAAAACAAACTGCAATGTGAGAATTCATCCACAATGCCACAATCTTCCTCCTTGGGGGGAAGAGGTAATTCAGTCCTGATTCTTCATCTCAATTCATGGCCTGATTCAAAGCCCACCGAAGTTACCGTAATGACCTCTGTTGACTATGTAGAGCATATATAATGAAAGCAACGTGGGCTACTTTCTCAATCGAGCTATGATTCCCCAGGCTGGGTTTTCTCCCAGACACTGGTGTTGATATGCCATGCCTTTATTCATGAACAAATCTTTGTTTGAACATTTCATTGAAGAAAATAACATGATTGCTCAACAGGCTCAGGGGATAGTCTGGGGGAACTTTAATGTATTGCTAAGAGCCTGAAGTGTTCTTGCTGGATTTGCAGTAACAGCCACTGGCTATGAATCTCTTAATTTATTCATTTAGATTAGCAAAAAGCACTTCCTAGAGTCCATTAAACGAGAAGAAGAGGCAGATTATGGCAAACTTTTTGCCCTGCTGAGATTACTATATATTGGTGGCAACCATTGGTTGGCAGCTTATCACCACCAGATGTGTCCATGGAGGGAAATCTGCAACATATTACCTATTTATTTGAAAAGGTTTAACTGAAAAATCCCAATTAGACCAATTCTCACTTACAAAAGTTCTCCTAGGACAGCATAAGCTGCAGCTGTGAACACTCTGTTTGCCAGAAGCTGGGAATAGGCAACAAGAGATGGATCACTTGATGATTACCTGTTCTGTTCATTCCCTCTTATGTACATGTAAGGGTCTACAGACAAATACTGCAAATTAATTCAGCTTTAGAAACTACGGGTCAGATCCTCAACTTGAGTTGCCATAGCTCCATTGACTGTTGTTGTTCTGGAATTTACACCAGCTAAGGATCTGGATTTATGACGTTATATGAAGTTACAACAAAAACCATAGGCGGGAAAGGCTAGTTGAACAGAGTCTGACTACAGATATTTGAGCACTATGTATACAGTAAGATAAGAGATGGTGCTAGATACTAGGGTTTCCAAAGAAGCCTAAGATAATTAGGTGTCCAACATTGAATGAAATTCAGAACCGCCTTAGGTCCCTTTGCAAATCCCCATCTGAGTGAATAAAAATTTAAAATTCACTTGTGCAGCTCTGTTAGCGGTCTAAACTGCACCAAAATAGCTCAATCAACTGAAGACCTGCAGGAACACCTTGTGCGGGAAAGCACCTTTTATTTACTCTTTGGATACCTTTCAGTGCTGACATACTTTTTAGATTTAGGAGTTCATTTTATTTAGCTTGTAAATTTAAAGTGGTCACTTGCTGACAGCTGGCAATGCGCCAGCTCCTCGGCTGGTGTAAATCGGCAAAGCTCCTCAGACTATAACAACCCAATGCTGATTCACACCAGCTGAGGAGCTAGCTCTAAAATCTTTAATCTATTTTTACTCAGTCACCCAGGGAGCACATATGCCTCCTTCATCTTCCTCTAGCATTCCTGCAACTCTCTGTGAGTAGTTCCTCTGCAGACCATAGTGAATTTCACCCTAAGAGGGAAGGGTTAAGAATTTGCCCCACTATTTTTAAGTGTTAGCCAGGCACTTAGCAGTTATCCAAATTTTGGCTCCTTTAAACTGTCAGTTGCTTTGGGCCTTTATATTAAATAATCCGTCCACGTCAAGCCCATGAAAAACAACCTACCGCCAATGTGCGTACAGAGGTAATATGAAAAGGAAACAAAATACCACAATGCTAGGAATGAGATTTTCTTTTTCCAAAATGAAACTCTAATCCAAACCAATTTCTCAAACGTCTGGTGATTTGGCCAGCATACAATGCTGCAGTGATGCTGGTGGGATACAGGCATTTTCAACTCACAGAAAAGTGACTTAAATTGGTTTATAAACCAATGTAGTGAATCAGGTGCAAAGCCTTCTCTGAACACTCTTATTTTGGGTTATAAATAATAATATTTTGCTGCTATATTTTGCTTATAAGTACATCCAAGAGTCATCTTTAAGCCTGTCCCAAATCAATTTCAACTAAAGCCAAATAAGCCTAGCTTAAAATGAAATACAAGTCTCCGCACCTTTTGCATCAGTTTGACTAAAATGGTTTTAAATCGCACCTGTAATTAAACGGGCCCAACTTTCTCATGTAATAATAATACCCAGGATTTATTCAATACTTTTCATCCACAGATCTCACAGGTGCTTAACAAAGGAGGTCAGAATCATTATCTCCATTTTCCAGATGGGGAAACTGAGGCACAAGGCAGTGACAAGACTTGCCCAAGGTCACCCAGCAGGCCAATGGGCAAGCAAAGAATAGAAGCTAGGTCTCCCAAGTCCCAGTCCAGTGCTTTATTGACTATGCAACACTGCTTGTCAAGGCAAGTCCTTATTCTCACAAGTCCTGTATATCGCTATAAACACATTTAAATAATAGATTTTTTAAAACCTACATTAAAGGAACTTTAAGCTTGCAAAAATCACACAGTCAGAAGTTAGGAAATGGCAGAATTGAAGTTGCCTGTGCTACCTTAATACAGCTGTCTTGTGTGTATGCATAATGATAGTTTTTAATTACATGAGTGGCATAGAAAATGTCTCCCCTAATGCTTAAAGTTTGGCAAAGTTATAAGCAACGGAAAACAGGGTCTTATAATGAAAAGTGTTAGACAACCTTAATTTTGGGCAGCGCTACCTGCCTATAATAATTGTTAAGGATGTAAGCTCTTCAGGGCAGAGATTTCTCTTATTATGTGTGTGAACAGTGCCTTGCACGACTGGGCGCTGATCTTACATGGGATCTCTGAGCACTATCATGATACAACAAATACATGATGATAACCTTTCTGTTTTAAATCTGCATTCAAGAAACCAGCTAGTGACCAATAAGAAATGAAGTATTACCTACTGCTTCCCATTGGCTAAGATCCCTATAATCACCAATTGTACTGGATATTTAGTTTCAATATTATGTTTCTCACTAGAACATAGGAACTTAAAAAAACAACAATTTAATGTGGTTTGTTATAGGAGTGCAGAACAAACCTTAGTGAACTCAGGTAGATAGATATATAGATATATTGCTCTCAAATCAAAAGCAGATAAAGGTATTTTTATATATTTTATTTATTGGAAATTGCTCTTCTACTTAGTTTGCCCAGTTTTAGCCTGGAGCAAGTTTTTTACCTTCTTCAGTACAGGAGGTTTACACTAGGAATAGTGTAAACTCTAGCTGCATGAACAGTCTGTACTGTGCATTGCGGGTGGGTGGGAGCAGCTAAAGGTATAAAAGTAAGAGTATAGTGTGGTGAGAATTAGAGAAATCAAAGCTAAGTAAATGCAAATAATCTACATCCATGTATTGGTGACTGTGGTGTCTTGGAAAAATTAATCCGCTCTCTGCCCAGAGGAATGCACAGCCCGTGCTATCAATTTATTTGTTTTATTTAGGTGAGTAAAATGGAAACAGAGCAGTGTATTTTCATATGGCGGAGTGGGAATTAATGGGAGTCACATGGTTAAATAGCGGTGCGTTGAGCTGAGAAATATACCATGAAGTAATACAAGATGTAGGGCCTGATTTACCCTGGCCCTGCACCTTATGTAGTCATTTTCCCCAATGCAATGTAAGTGGATGTAAAATGATACCATTCTGATGTGCTAGCATTTTACACCCACTATACACAGGTACATGTGACCCTACTAGATGTGAGGCAGCAGTGAATGGGGGTCTGGGACTTTGAGAGCCAAATCGCCCCCTACATTCAGTCTTAAATATAGAAGAACCACTGCCGTTTCACTGTGCACGGAGCTAATACACAGAAAGGCCCTTCAAGGGAAGTCATATCCCTTGCATGCTTCATAGAATCATAGAATATCATGGTTGGAAGGGACCTCAGGAGGTCATCTAGTCCAACCCCCTGCTCAAAGCAGGACCGATCCCCGACTAAATCATCCCAGCCAGGGCTTTGTCAAACCTGACCTTAAAAACTTCTAAGGAAGGAGATTCCACCACCTCCCTAGGTAACGCATTCCAGTGTTTCACCACCCTCCTAGTGAAAAAGTTTTTCCTAATATCCAACCTAAATCTCCCCCACTGCAACTTGAGACCATTACTCTTTGTTCTGTCATCTGCTGCCACTGAGAACAGTCTAGAGCCATCCTCTTTGGAACCCCCTTTCAGGTAGTTGAAAGCAGCTATCAAATCCCCCCTCATTCTTCTCTTCTGAAGACTAAACATCCCCAGTTCCCTCAACCTCTCCTCATAAGTCATGTGTTCCAGTCCCCTAATCATTTTTGTTCCTCTCCTCTGGACTCTTTCCAATTTTTCCACATCCTTCTTATAGTGTGGGGCCCAAAACTGGACACAGTACTCCAGATGAGGCCTCACCAATGCCGAATAGAGGGGAACGATCACGTCCCTTGATCTCCTGGCAATGCCCCTACTTATACATCCCAAAATGCCATTGGCCTTCTTGGCAACAAGGGCACACTGTTGACTCATATCCAACTTCTCCTCCACTGTAACCCCTAGGTCCTTTTCTGCAGAACTGCTGCCGAGCCATTGGGTCCCTAGTCTGTAGCGGTGCATTGGATTCTTCCGTCCTAAGTGCAGGACTCTGCACTTGTCCTTGTTGAACCTCATCAGATTTCTTTTGGCCCAAAGCTCTACTCCATGGTGCTTCCCTTTGCGTTGGAAGTTTGGGCACATGGCAATGGCAGGCTGGAGGAGCTGATCATATACTAAAATCCCCAAGTGTGTGTGTGGGGGGGAGCTAAATGCTATCGCACACAACACAATGCACCAGGTCATTAGATTTCTTCCGGCAACTAACAGATGTTACTAGATCGCAGGTCCTGGTTCTCATGGAAGACTTCAATCACCCTGATATCTGCTGGGAGAGCAACACAGCGGTGCACAGACAATCCAGGAAGTTTTTGGAAGGTGTAGGGGACAATTTCCTGGTGCAAGTGCTGGAGGAACCAACTAGGGGCAGAGCTCTTCTTGACCTGCTGCTCACAAACCGGGAAGAATTAGTAGGGGAAGCTAAAGTGGATGGAAACCTGGGAGGCAGTGACCATGAGATGGTCGAGTTCAGGATCCTGACACAGGGAAGAAAGGAGAGCAGCAGAATACGGACCCTGGACTTCAGAAAAGCAGACTTTGACTCCCTCAGGGAACTGATGGGCAGGATCCTCTGGGAGAACAACATGAAGGGGAAAGGAGTCCAGGAGAGCTGGCTGTATTTTAAAGAATCCTTATTGAAGTTACAGGGACAAACCATCCCGATGTGTAGAAAGAATAGTAAATATGGCAGGCGACCAGCTTGGCTTAACAGTGAAATCCTTGCTGATCGTAAACACAAAAAAGAAGCTTACAAGAAGTGGAAGATTGGACAAATGGCCAGGGAAGAGTATAAAAATATTGCTCGGGCATGCAGGAGTGAAATCAGGAAGGTCAAATCACACCTGGAGTTGCAGCTAGCAAGAGATGTTAAGAGTAACAAGAAGGGTTTCTTCAGGTATGTTAGCAACAAGAAGGAAGTCAAGGAAAGTGTGGGCCCCTTCCTGAATGAGGGAGGCAACCTAGTGACAGAGGATGTGGAAAAAGCTAATGTACTCAATGCTTTTTTTGCCTCTGTCTTCACGAATAAGGTTAGCTCCCAAACTACTGCACTGGGCAGCACAGCACGGGGAGGAGGTGACCAGCCCTCTGTGGAGAAAGAAGTGGTTCGGGACTATTTAGAAAAGCTGGACGAGCACAAGTCCATGGGGCCGGATGCGCTGCATCCGAGAATGCTAAAGGAGTTGGCGGATGTGATTGCAGAGCCATTGGCTATCTTTGAAAACTCATGGCGATCGGGGGAAGTTCCGGACGACTGGAAAAAGGCTAATGTAGTGCCCATCTTTAAAAAAGGGAAGGAGGAGGATCCGGGGAACTACAGGCCAGTCAGCCTCACCTCAGTCCCTGGAAAAATCATGGAGTAGGTCCTCAAGGAATCAATTCTGAAGCACTTAGAGGAGAGGAAATTGATCAGGAACAGTCAGCATGGATTCACCAAGGGCAAGTCATGCCTGACTAATCTAATTGCCTTCTATGACGAGATAACTGGCTCTGTGGATGAGGGGAAAGCAGTGGACGTGTTGTTCCTTGACTTTAGCAAAGCTTTTGACACAGTCTCCCACAGTGTCCTTGCCAGCAAGTTAAAGAAGTATGGGCTGGATGAATGGACTATAAGGTGGATAGAAAGCTGGCTAGATTGTCGGGCTCAACGGGTAGTGATCAATGGCTCCATGTCCAGGTGGCAGGCGGTATCAAGTGGAGTGCCCCAAGGGTCGGTCCTCGGGCTGGTTTTGTTCAATATCTTCATAAATGATCTGGAGGATGGTGTGGATTGCACTCTCAGCAAGTTTGCAGATGACACTAAACTGGGAGGAGAGGTAGATACGCTAGAGGGTAGGCATAGAATACAGAGGGACCGAGACAAATTGGAGGATTGGGCCAAAAGAAATCTGATGAGGTTCAACAAGGACAAGCGCAGAGTCCTGCACTTAGGACGGAAGAATCCCATGCACTGCTACAGACTACGGACCCAATGGCTAGGCAGCAGTTCTGCAGAAAAGGACCTAGGGGTTACAGTGGAGGAGAAGTTGGATATGAGTCAACAGTGTGCCCTTGTTGCCAAGAAGGCCAATGGCATTTTGGGATGTATAAGTAGGGGCATTGCCAGCAGATCGAGGGACGTGATCGTTCCCCTCTATTCGGCATTGGTGAGGCCTCATCTGGAGTACTGTGTCCAGTTTTGGGCCCCACACTACAAGAAGGATGTGGAAAAATTGGAAAGAGTCCAGAGGAGAGCAACAAAAATGATTAGGGGACTGGAACACATGACTTATGAGGAGAGGTTGAGGGAACTGGGATTGTTTAGTCCGCGGAAGAGAAGAATGAGGGGGGATTTGATAGCTACTTTCAACTACCTGAAAGGGGGTTCCAAAGAGGATGAATCTAGACTGTTCTCAGTGGTAGCAGATGACAGAACAAGGAGTAATGGTCTCAAGTTGCAATGGGGGAGGTTTACGTTGGATATTAGGAAAAACTTTTCCACTAGGAGGGTGGTGAAACACTGGAATGCGTTACCTAGGGAGGTGGTGGAATCTCCTTCCTTAGAAGTTTTTAAGGTCAGGCTTGACAGAGCCCTGGCTGGGATGATTTAGTTGGGGATTGCTCCTGCTTTGGACCTCCTGAGGTCCCTTCCAACCCTGATATTCTATGATTCTATGATTAGCAAGAAATACTCCTGAGCCTCAACCCCGCTTAGATCTTGAGCAAAGCCTGTTGACTTGGCTTTTGTAAGGGGGACAGCACTTTGCCCTAAATACATAACGTATCAGCCATTGGGCTAGACCCACACTGAGGCACCTTTACACTTACAGAGTGGCGTAAACAAGACTTAGTGTCAATCACAATTGGGCTCCTTATGTTTCAGGCAGTAATGTATTTGGGAGTTCAACTTTTACCTGCTCCAGGAGATGAGGGTTCAAACCCACTGGATGTATCACTGCACGTGTTGGAAGCTTGCTCAGAGAGCTTCTTTTTTGAACTTCCGTCGGCAGACTTTTGTGATTTCTTTTTATTCTTCACCAGAATTTTGTACATTAAGTCCATAGGGCTTGGAAGGGGAATGCCACTTTCAAGCTTAGAGGAAAGAAGGAGAGATGTGTAATAAATAAAATGGTCCCACACCAGCTTCTCATTCTCCCCATGATACAATGTACAGTTGTGCAGTCCAAAATGTAACCCCATTTTAAGATGAAGCGTGGTTTGCACAACAGGTAGGCTCTGTGATAAACAAAACAGCACCAATGAAGGTGCTTAGAAGATAAAGAAAAAATGCACTATGAAATATCTACAATAGTAACCATAAGAAGTATTATTTACAATGTGAAAGCCCAGATTATAAAAGAGTAGATGTCAGAGCCAATTTTGATTTAGAGGATTAGCTCACAATAATCTCCAGATCAGAAACCATATGCTTAAACCAATAATAGCATAAATTACTTTTAAAAACCCCAAACCCAAAAATCCAGCAGCTTCAATCTTGTAAGGTGGTATATGAAGAGCAACAGAAAACTGAAATATGCAAATACATATTCATACATATGCTTATGATCAGGAAAATACCAAACCATCTTACTGGGTATTTTTCCAGTGGATCCATGAGCAGTGCATCTCCAAAAATTAATCTGCAATATTCTGCCATTTTGGCTTGCTGCTTAGGGCTAGAAGGGGGGAAAGGATAGAATTAAGTGAGACTTATTCATACTGCAGGCTGAAAGCAGCAGTAATGGAAAAATCTAATATCCCTTAACTCGATGAAAGGATAATTTCCTGATCCTATCATTGTAAATTGTTCACAATGATCTTGATTCATCATACAATTATTCTGACTTCTCTGACAGCTCTTATCACAGAGCTTATACATGAAATAGTACAATAAAGGCACTGGCCATTTGAAGTCATAAATAGTGAAACTGACCTTGTCACATAGAGACAAATATTCACATGCACTTTACAGAATATAAAAACTGAATATATTAGTTGTGGGAGTGATAGAAATAAACTGTTACACATGTTTGGCTCTTTAGACAACCTATTTAAATACGTTTTCCTTCATCATACTTTTAGGTCACATCAAGGATTTTCAAGGTATATCTATGCCTTTACTCCTCCCCACCCCCCTTTTGCTTTTCTTCTTTGTAACTTGAGAATGTAAAGCGGAAGAGACAAAAAATAGAAAAGGGGTTTTCCTTTTCAACGGCACTTCCAACATCTTGCACAGAGTCACATAGAAACTTTCTCAAACATGGTCACCCTCCGGCCAATTCTACACTAGAAACTAGCTAGTGGTTTTGGTTTTTTTACTGCCATAGCTTTGTTGGCAAAAGACCTATTTTCAGCCCAGTCATAATGGCATAATTCTGCTCAGGCTGATATATCTTATATGGTGTTTGGGAAACAGGCATAAGCACAGTTTTTTGGTATAGGAGAGCTTTGCTGGAAAAGCTATACTGATCAGCAACATCTTCCTAATGTAGACCTGGCCTTAGCAACAAGCTCTTGGAGCAAGTAGCTGGATAATTATTTTAGCCTGTAGTGTGGACCACTGTTGAGACTGCCCCTTATCAGACACTTGTCTACCTATATCATATTGTACTACAGTAAATTACTTTGGTGGTTTTCATGACATCCACTAGGGATAAGTCAAACTGAGCAGACTGTGCTTACGGCCAGTTTACCCAAAGTGCAGACCAAGAGTGAAATAATGTCTACATATCATTGTTTTGGGAGTTTTAGGACTACAGATAGGTTATAATAAATGCCACTTGCATAGCCTTAGAATGCGGCCTGCAGCTCCAGTTTTTTTATAACCACAGGGACAGGTTAAAACTGTTCAACTACAGGGTTTGTTTCGCTAGTGAAATCAAACAAAAAGCAATTTCTGTTCACAGATCATGGACGACACATGGACACGCCAAACAGTTATTGTTGCATCTATTGTTGATAACAGAATGTATCTATATAAATGAATATAGAAGAGGTGAGGCCCTAGGTTTTTTCTGTCAAGTTACAGTCCCGTGTATCACAACGTTTGGGAACCCCGCTGTTACAATCATATCTCCCCACAGGAGGTTGAAACTCGAGCTGAGTGGGAAACAGTTTTGTAGTCTCGTGAATATTTTTGAGCATTGTGGGGTTTGTTTTGTTTTTTGTTTCTCAATTTGGGGAAAAAGTTGAAAATTTTGAAAATATTCATAAACCAAAAAAAGCCAACCCCTCCCCCCCAAAAAAATTCAGTTTTGGTCATTGAAACGTTTGGTTTTGGTCAGTTTGAAACAATACATTTTCTGTGTTGACATTTTTTTCTTTTGTAAAACCTTTTAAGAGGACATTTGGAACAGGAAAACAGGATTTTTTATTTTGAACATTCTGAAATGAAATGTTTTCTTCTTTTTGTTAAGTTGGAAAATTCATCGAACCACACCCTGTTTCATGAACAGTTTGGATTTCGATGAATCTGCATTTTTCAATGAAAAACAACTCATCCAAAAATTCCCAACCAGCTCTAGTTGAAAGAACAACTGCCCCGGTGACAGGAAGAATTTTTAATCTACTTCTCGACTAACCTTTTACAAACACAAATAAACTAGTGCATCTACTTTAAACTATCCTATTGTACTAGCTCTGCTGTACTACCAGGGCAGCGTGAAAGAACCTTAGTGTAAATGAGAATCTAGCCAAAAGTGTTTGGATAAACTTGCAGTTCAGCAATATGCACTGTCACGTTACTGAACACCCCATTCTGTTGCCCAGCTTGCCCTCTTATTATGGTTACTAATTATTCATTGTGTGCCAGCAGTGTAGTTGGTAATGGAAAGATAGCTGGTGACACAGTGAGTAAATCAGAGATGGGACCACCCCTGGATGTCATTTAACTCAGAATCGGAATCTCCCAAAGTTCAGCATTGCTCCCATTTGGGGGATTCCATCGTTAGCAGCCATAGGTTAAAACAGTCACAAACTTCAGTTGTCCACAGTACATATGGATGTAGATTTTAAATGATTCCACAAAGCTACGCGGGGTTTTAAACCGCTACGTTTTTCATCACTGCGGTATTTTGTTAATGCTGTCGTTTAACGTTAGCCAGTTCTGCAAGAAAGTTAAGATGCAGTTTCAGTCTCAGGCATAATATTAGAAAGATGCGTAGGAAGCAAAGAGAGCTAAGAGCCCTCAAGGGAAGGGTTGGTGGAGAATGCAGTGACTTGGGGGTGAAGGTAGAGTGTTATAGTCCTTATCTAACCGGCAGCTCCTTTTCAAACAAATAAAACAGACAGGGTGCACAAAACACCCCTAGCTCTCTGTGGAAAGTGGGTGGGTGAGTGGGGATTTGTTATAACTCCTGCCTCCATGGGGAAATTATTATAGGCAAGTTCATCTTAATTTTCTCAACTAGTATGTATTTCTAACGGATCCACACTCCTAGAGAGTATGATGTTCAAAGTCTGTTCCTCTTTAAACCAAACCCCACATTTATCTAAAACTTAGGAACAGGCATAAGATTAGATTTTAAAAGGGCACATCAACAGAAAAAAAAAACCCAGATGTCTGGAGGTAGTGAGAGTTTCACTCCTACACAACAGCGAAATCTTATAGCACTTCAGAGAGAATTTAGGTTTAGAACTATCCTCACTAGAAGTAGTAGTAGAAGGAAATTGTACAATCCTGTCCTAACCCCACATCTAACTCTCTCTCTATTTATCTCACTTCTCAGGATGTGAAGAACTAACAGTTTATAACATATTGAGCCACGCAGTAATGATCCGTACTGTATGGAATTGTACCAGCAGTATGCGAAATGGAGAAACCCCCCAAAAGGTGCAATGGCAAAGGACTTTATTTACAAGATAAAGGAGGAGCGTAATACCTTTGTACTTTCAATATGTGTTAAGCAGGAAATACACAAACTGATATTTGTCCCTTTACTTAGATTGTGAAATTCTGTGACAAGGACCATTCTTTTTGTTTTGTGTATGCACAACACCTAGCACAATGCAGTCCTACTTTATAACTGGGTCTCCTAGGCATTACATATAATAATAGCCTATTATTTATGAACTGTTGACAACGTGCCTACTGCTGTACCAGCCATGCATAAAGTCACAGTCCTTCTCCAGAAGTCTAAAAGATTGTAAAGAGGATCCTGAAAAAGAAACTTTGCTAAAAGCACTATTGTAACTGGCAAACCAGGTGCCAGCTCTTGCCAAGACTGCAGGCATTAGCTAAGGACTAACAGACTCACAGCTGAAGACCAGAGCAGTTCACCTGTATGTTAGTTTTGCTCAAAATAGGTATTAGTCTTATAAGAATGTATTTAGTGTTTTTTATTCTATGAGATGCTTGTAAATTGCTGCATGCCTTAATCTCACTTGTAATGTCGGTATTCCATGCCATCAGAAAATCTGTAGATTTTGTTTTATAACTTTGAAAATGTTTGCTCTGAACTAGTGAACCCTGGCATGGGAATTGTCCCCCACTCCACCTTCCCATCCAGAAGGACTATCAAAATCAGACGGGCCATCCAGGAACATCACCATACAAAGGCTTGGTTAATGGCCACATCACACCTGGGAAATGCTACATGCAGGGAAGGTCCTCCTGTGGCCTTGGAAACTGAATGAAGGAAATAAAACAAGAAGTTTCCATCTCACCCTTCGCTGTTTGAACTCTTACAGGGCCAGAGGCTCTAAACGGAGGCAGAAATCCCCAGGTTCTGCCTGAAAGACACTTTGAATTGATAAATCACTACAGCTCCATCACTCTTAGGATTTAAATGGTAACTCATTTGTGTGCATACGTTTGCTTGCTTTAATCTGTAAATAACTCTTATTTCTTCTTCCTAGTTAATAAACCTTTAGACAGTTTATTACAGGACTGCTACAGATGCTGTCTTTGGTGTAAGATCTAGGGTACCAGTTGATCTGAGGTAAGTGGCTGATCTCTTGGGCCTGGAAGCAATCTGAATGTGGTGTGATTTTTAGCGTAAGTGACAATTTATCACTAAGTCCAGTTTGTCTGAGTGTCAAGATAGACTGGAGAGGCTAAGGGGACTGTCTGTGACTCCATGGAAGGACTGCAGTAGTGATCCTGGAGTTCACATTTGTTACTGGCTTGGTGAAATCTAATTTTAGATCACAGCATCAATTTGGGGTGTCTGCCCTGAGGTAAGCACTCAAAGCTGTGAGCCACTCCAGAGAGCATAACATCTATTAATATTTGTAATACTAATTCTAGACAGAAAACAGCAAGGTGAGTTTGCCTTTAATTAAGTTTAATCTTAAAATGGATCTTAGAGGGATACTGTTTTAGCTGCTAGGTCGTGAGTACTTAACCTTTTAGCTGCTAAGTCATGAGTATGTTTCTAATTATAGAGGTGTCTGCCTTCAGATTTTTAGATACCTTGTATTAATCTCACTTCAAAACTCAAGGTCTTTCTGAGGCTTTTCCAATGCTTTCAAGGGTCTAAATGTTTCCCCGCCCTCCACTCCATTTTGTGGGTCCATTTCTTATTGCTGTTTTTTTCAGTATGCTGCCTTTGACCTCAATATTCATTACTGAATGATGATATATCTTAACATTATAATTATTTTCTATACTGTAAAACCTACACACAATACTGGATGCCTTAGTGAGTCATGAATGACATTCAGTTTTTATGATTATTATTATCATCAGTACCAAGGACCTAGTCATGGACCAGAACCCCATTACATAAGAATGGCAATACTGGGTCAGACCAATGGTCCATTTGCCAGGTGTTTCAGAGGGAATGAACAGAACAGGCTATTATCGAGTGATCCATCCCCCTGTAGTCCAGTCCCAGCATCTGGCAGTCAGAAGCTTGGGGACACTTAGCACATGGGGTTGTGTCCCTGACCATCTTGGCTAATAGCCACTGATGGCCTCCATGAACTTATCTAGTACTTTTTTGAATCCAGTTAATAGTTTTATGCACCCCCTGGCAATGAGTTCCACAGGCTGACTGTGTATTGTGTGAAGCAATACTTCCTTTTGTTTGTTTTAAAACTGCTGCCTGTTACATTCATTGGGTGAACACTCGTTCTTATGTTATGTGAAGGGGTAAATAACACTTTCCCATTCACTCTCTTCACACCATTCATGATTTTATAGACCTCTATAACATCGTCTCTTTTCAGAGCCGAATAGTCCAAATCTTTTTAATCTCTCCTCATACGGAAGCTTTTCTATATCACTTATAATTTTTGTTGCCTTTCTTGGTACCTTTTCCAATTCTAATACAACTTTTAGTGATGGGGCAACCAGAACTGCATGCAGTATTCAAGGTGTGGGCATCTGGTGGATTTATATAGTAGTTTTATGATATTTACTGTCTTATTATCTATCCCTTTCCTAATGGTTCCTTACATCCTGTTAGCTTTTTTAACTGCTGTTGCCTATTGAGCAGATATTTTCAGAGAACTATCCACAATGACCCAAATATCTCTTTCTTGTGTGGTAACAGCTTATTTAGACTGCATCATTTTTGATGTATAGTATGTTTTTCAATGTGCATTACTTTTCGTTTGTCAACATTAAATTTCATCTGCCATTTTGTTACCTAGTCACCCAGTTTTGTGAGATCCTTTTGTAGCTCTTCATAGTCTGCTTTGGACTTAGCTATCTTGTATCATTTGCAAACTTTGCCACCTCACTGTTTACCCTGTTTTCCAGATTATTTATGAATATGTCGAACAGCACTAGTCTCAGAACAAATCCCTGGGGGACCCCGCTATTTACCTCTCTCCATTCTGAAAACTGACCATTTATTCCTAACCCTTTGTTTCTTCTCTTGTAACCAGTTTGTGATCCTTGCGAGGACCTTCCCTCTTATCCCATGACTGCTTGCTTTGCTTAAGAGCCTTTGGTGAGGGACCTTATCAAAGGCTTTATGAAAGTCTAAGTACACTGTATCACCTCTGTCCACATGTTTGTTGACCCCCTCAAAGAATTCTAGTAGATTGGCAAGGTATGATTTCCCTTTACAAAAGTCATGTTGACTCTTCCGCAACACCATCTATGTGTCTGATAATTCTGTTCTTTGCTATAGTTTCAACCCGGTTCTGAAGTGAGGCTTGTCAGCCTGGAATTGCCAGGATCGCCTCTGGAGCCTTGTTTAAAAAAAACACTTATCCAGGCTTATCCATTGTGCTAGGTGCTGTACAAACACAAAAAGACAATCCCTGATCCAAGGAGCTTACAATATAAGACAAGAAACAACAGGTTAATACAGACAGATGCGGGAGGTATGAAGATATGTGTTTGAAAGTTTAACAAATGGGCAGTGCAGATTGGCATCATCGGCCAATCAGAGGCGAGCTTTGACAGCTTGACAGTGAAAGAGAGATGATAAGTAGGGTGGGGATTGACCGTGAAGGGCCTTGAAAGTGAATACATGCAGCCAATGTTTGATGTGATAGAGAAGAAGGAGCCAGTGGAAGAATGCAAAACGTGGCCAAAGCATCAGACTAGGAAAATTATCTTAGTAGCAGGATTCTGAATGGATAGGAACAGGGCAAAATTGCCTTTGTCAAGGCCAGAGAGAAGGTTGTTGCAGTTATCGAGACATGAGATGATAAGAGCCTGGATAAGTGTTTTAGCTGTCTGGATGGGGGGAAAAAAGCTGAGATGTTGTGCACAAAGAATCATCAAGATTTAGACATAATCTAGATGTGTGGACCAAGAGCGAGGTCCAAGCTGAAAATGACACGCAGATTATGGTGCCACATATTGGAATAGTGGTAAGGAAAATGGAGGAGCTAATTCACATGGTATCAAATTCCATGAGGTTTAAGTCCTTTTGGGAAAAATATTGAAAGGTAGTAACAAATATTTACCTCAGGTGATCTAACAGTCACTAAAAAAAATGACATGACCAAAGCATACAGGGTAAAATCATGTACCAGCTGAAGTCAATGGCAAAATTCTCATTGACTTTGATGCAACCGGGATTTCACCCAAAATTTTCAGTGAAGACAAATCTAATAGCTGAGAATTACAGGGAAAATTCTGGTCCCATGGAAATAACTGGGAGTTGACTTCCATGAGACCAGGATTTACATAAATTCTCCAAAAGTGCAAGCTCTAAAAGTACTTAGCATTAGAAACTGGTATTTAGGCCTGAATGATCATGAAAATCTAGAAGAAAAATAATGTTCCATCTAAACGGAAAGGCAGAAGAAGCATTCCATGAAATTAGATGAGGGATTCTCTGACTGGCATGACTAATTGCCGTATTCTCCAGCAACTTGTGAAGAAATGAAAGTCTAATTATAACATGCAGTCAAATAACTGGAAGTGGTATTTGGCCAAGGCAAAATCAGAAGCTTCACACATTAAATGGGATAATTTATTGCAGCAGAAAGTTAACAACAACCAATACCAATAGTTAATCAACCTTAAAGCCAAATAAAACAACACATTTGATATTGCTTTCCCAAATATCCTTTGTTAATAATTTGTTATTGTCATCACAACACATGAAAGAGCACTGCAGATAATACACCTAGGGCCTGATTCATCTCTCTGTTACTGCAGTTTTATGATGCTGAAACACCATTGATTTCTATGGGGTAACACTGGCGTAAAACTGGAGTAACACAGTGGAAACTACTCCCGATTTTTCATCTTCCTGGAATTTTACAACATATCTAGTTGTGATTAAAATGTAATCCCATTTTTAAAAGATATTTTGGCACTTATTTTACTTCTGAAAATAATTGTTTTGTTTTTTGCAATTATTAATTTCTTTCTTTTTCTAAAAAATTATTAATTTCTTTGTTTCTTTAAAATAAAGTGGAGGCTGGTGCTCTGGAAAAGACCTTATCCTTAATGCTTTTTGTTTAACCTGTAGACCTGAACAGTTGAGATAATAAATAGGTCATAATGCTGATTCTCCTATCTGCCTTTTCTAAACAAAGTTTGTTGACTCTGGGTCAGATTCAGATGTGATGTGTAAGGTGATGTAAGTTATACATTAGTGGGTACGTGTAAAGGAGTCTAATTGAGTGTCAGCTGGCGTGATTTACATAGGAGCCAGAATAAAGGTTTTACCTGTGAAAGAATCTAATAGGTGTAGGAAAAAATAGGTCAACCCCTCAACTTTAACTTGTACAATACATTTCTCCAGTCTCTCAGAGTGAAAGTGACAAACTGAGATTCCCTTCCACACATTTTGCTACCTTTAACCACACCTTTGAATTTGGTCCTATGGGTACATTTCAAACTTCTGATCATCCAGGGTTCCTGATTTCTTTCGTCAGTGGAAGGAGGTGTTGATACAAAGGGGTGATTGGAGGGGGAATGGGACCAAGACCGACAATCAGCATAGTGTCAGTGTTGTATGGGTCAACTGCAGATGAAATGGGATGCATGTGATTCTTCCCTAATTTTTTTTTGGTGACAGTTTTGCTATGATGTAGAGACACCCCAGTTCACTATAAGACAATGGGATCTTAGATTCTGCTAAGAAGGAGGGATGAGTAGCTATTTCTCAACATTAATTTTGCTCTGTGAATCAATCAGTGTGGGCAATGAAGAACAGTGCATTTAGTATCCATTGGTAAGCAAATCCATCCCTTTTTCTTTTTATCTTTGTCTAATAGCACAAAAAGAGGGAGTCCCAAAATATTTCCCGACTCCATGACTAATCATATATATTTTGGAGCTCAGAGGAGGGGAAGTAGGGGTGAGGGGAGAGAGAGTTTTTCTTTCACAGGAGATTTTTCAAGATTTCAACGTTTTTCCCAACCACATTGGCACAGAATGTCAAAATCTTGAAAATTTGCCCTAACCAAAAATGTGAGAAAAAAAATTGGTTCTGGTCAATCGAAACATTTTGTTTTGCGTTCAGCGTTTTTAATTTAAAAAATTACTATTCACCTAAATTTCTAAATGAAAAGTCCTTCCAAACCAAACAAGCAGAACTTCTTGTGTTGAAAGCGTCAAAGTGAGACGTTTCAACAATTCCAAGACTTTTTTCTCAAAAGTTTTTTAAATCAGGAAATTTGTCAGAACTGAACCTTTCATGCAAAAATGTGTTGGTTTAAACAAATCTGCATTTTTTGCCAGAAAGAGGTTTGGTTGAAAAATTACTGACCAACTCCAACACACACACACACACACGCTAAGCCCACTTCTGGGCTTTCCTCTAAGACACACACTGTGGACAACTTTCACTCTCGTTTACACTTGTGCCACCTCCAAGGAAATTGCTGTGTACATTAAAATAGATTACGGGGCATATTCTCTCTCGCACTCTCTTTCATTTTTGTTATGTTTACTGTCAATGCGAATTTCACATATTCTGATGGAGTAGAACCTTACTCCAGGAGTAAGCCCATTAAAATCACTGAGGCTACTTGGGCAGAAAGATACTATTGAACCTGAGTGCAGGTGAGAGAATTTGGCCAATAATTATTAAAACATTCCCCCTCACATTCAAGGCTCCGATTCAGCGAGATACCTAAGTCTGTGCCTAACTTTAAGAAGGTGAGTAATCTCATTTAAATCAATCAGACTACTCACATACTGAAAGTTATGCACATGTTCAAGTACCTTAAGGGCTTACATGTAGGATGACAAATTCAGTAATTATGATGATTGACGATAATGCCAGATAACAAAAATGCTAAATAATCTTGTGTCTTGACATTGTAACACTGTATAATAAACATTGTAACACCGTAATTACTTACGAATCCACATGGTTTTCAAAGGAAAGGAGGATCGGAAAAGGCGATGTCTTAAATGCACACTCAGCAATAGCTTCTATTACTTCCTAAAGAAATTAGGACACAGATAGGTTACACACCCTTTATGTCTACAGGAGATATATTTTGGTTCCTGATCTAACTTATCTATCTGCAAAGCAAACACAAGAGAACTCAGTGCCTTCCAAAACCTTGCCCAGACTTTTTATTCTGAACAACTTGAAAGTTTTGGATTTGCTTTTACAGTCTGATCTACAATCTGATCTCCAAAGTGCTACCTCACTCCAAACGTGGTTTTGTGCCTCTCTGTGATTGAACCAATAGCTTATTGTAGAACTTTTTGCAGGTCATGATTCATTCCATGCCTAAAGTTATACCTTTCATGGATTATTTTGAATAATTAAAATAATCATGTTTTATTTGACAAGCCTGTTGTATCTTCTAAGTAGCATCTTTCTTTTTCTTTTCTCGTTTCTTTTTTTTTGTAAAATCCGTAGTACTCTGACGCACACATTTTCCGTCCTCTCCTGTTTGTTGTGGGAAAAGCCTTCAAGGCACAATACAAAAAAGACTGTTTCATTGAGTTTTAGCATCCTACTGTGTAATAATCTATAAAACATATATTCAGAAATGGAACCATTTATTTGTAAAGGCTGCCTTTCAGCCTTGACTGAAGATGGCAATAGTTTATCTACCGGAGGAATCATTTTATGACTTTAATTTTAGCTGTGTGCCCATTTTATCCTATATCAATGCACATATTGTTAGAAATAATTCACATTTCCCTCTTGAAATACAAACCCGCTTCCAGATGAACTCGCTTTAGCATCGAAGACTGTTATACCCATACAGTGATTAAAAAAAAATAATGAGTCAAGCACCAAAAATCATACAATGGAATGCAAAATAATGAGGGTTTTTTAATCTAGTGAGAGTTCTTTTAATTTACTTTCTGGCTTTTGAACTTTTAGAAGTCACCTTCCCAAGCTACGCTATACAACCACGAGGGTTGGAAATTAATTTTATTTTAATGAAAGCTGAGATTCCGGTGCATTCACACAACTCTAGAGCCCAGGGCTTTAAGAAAAAACACCAAATATAGCAAGAGTTGGCAACACTGAGTGTATATCCTGATGTTCCCGATAGAAACATCAGATTATATCTATACTGTATGGAGCAGATCCTGACCTGAAGTCAATGGAGATATGACTATTTACACCAGCTGAAGAACTGACTCACCAGTGATATGACTGTATACACATGCACACACTCCCCACATAATAAATAGCAAACTTTACACACTTAACTACCTCACCGGCACACTGATCATTAACCCAGCTCTACCAAGATTACTTCTCATTCTCTAGCCTCTGAGCTTCAAAAGCTTCAAAAGCCATTTGTTTTTTCCTTTTCCCAAATGTGGAATCTTCCTCCTCAGGGCCTAGCATAGGTTGATTCTATCTAGCAGTAGGTTTCTGGTTACATGTTTATTTGTAGAAGTAAAACTGATAAATAAATGATACATAAGTAAGCAGTCGGATATCTCATGAACCATGAGAGTTAGCAACAGACACTGCACGCCATTGGACAGTACAAAATACCTCATTCTAGATGAAACTTGCTTCTAGCCCAGGTAGATCACAAAACACTGATGTCACCTTACGTTTGTGACACTGGGTGGGATTTTTTTATTAGTGCCTATGCGACGTAAGCACATAAGTCCCATTGAAAGCCATTGTGGCTTGTGCACCTAAGTGACAAGGATCTTTTGCAAATCCCACCCATTATGATCTACAGAAAGGTTAGTTTAGATCTTTAAGATTTATTAGCTCTATTTTTCGTTCCCTTTAGACTTCACCACTCTCACACATGGATTGCAAGAGCCCCTGAAAGCATAATTAAAATAATCAAGCTGCAGGCCCTTAACCCTACTGCAGAGATCTATTTCTCATTTTGTAGTAGACTTGGGCCGAGCAGCACTCTATGAAATGTTCTTTCTAAGAGACCTGTGACTCACGTCCGGGTGAAAGGGTACAGCGTGTGTTACATTTTAGACACCTGCGAGGGACAGTGAGCCAAATTCTCTTCTCAGCTCCGCGCAACAGTATGGATAGCAGTGGGAGCTCTGCCTGTGTAGGGAAGAGCACAGTATGAAAGCTAAGCACTCCATTGTGCACTTGGAAGGAGAGCTTTGCTCCAGTTATGGACTAGTTCTGTATAGTCATATGAAACTACTTCCTCGGCTGTCATTGCAACTCCCCAGATGGGATGAAAATACTGAATACAGGGGGAGAAAATGAAGTGGGGGGAAAGTCAGCTTGAAAGGGTAAGAGCTTGGTCACCCTTCTGGGATTGGCTGAATCTGCAGATGTGAGATTCAAACATTGGGTCAATGAAGTGATGAGCCCTTGTGGAGACACTGAGCTTTCTGCATCTTCAAATTTATATACAGATCCACTTCAGTCAGTGCAGAAATGATGCTAAGATCCATGTTTCATTGTAGCAGGAGCGTGACTCACTGGAAATGATGCTCCAAAGTAGAGACACAGAAAGTGCGTATATCTAGAAAGCAACTCCTGAATTTGACAAGAGGAATATGGTTGTTTTTGCTATAAGGTCATATACCTGCAGTGGCTCCCAATCTGAAGGAGTCAGAAGCCTCACAAATTGCTCTGAGTCATGAGAGGAGACAAAAAAGAATGAATGAAGTTGTCTCAAAAGGGAATTCATATTACTTTTTGTCTCTACACTTTAGAAAATCTCTTTATGTCAGTGAAAACCGATGGTCTGAGCAAACAGCAGTGCCTGTGACAGCCACGCCAAAAGCACGAACCGTTCAGTGACTTAGCACCCAACAGCCAGAGCCAATGATGGTTCAGAACTGAGTCACACACCTCTGATGCATTCTATCACTACTGCTTTGCTCACCTAGCATACACTTTAGAGGTGAAAAGAGGAGCGGCAATAAATAAATAAATAAATGTAAAAGGACATTTGCATTAGGGGTGACTGAAAGATTCTGATTATACTCAGACGTCCCTCCCTCCCCCTTCAGATGCCAGCGAGACATGAACTGGATCCTGAAATCTCCTGGGCCCTATTCTTGTGTATGCTTTAAAAGAATCAGACAGGTTTTGCTTTATACTCTTGTACGCGGCTGAGGAGAGGTTGAGAACCACCTTATTTAATTAAACAACTTTCAGAAACCAAACTCTACATCAGCATCAACTAATTTCTCAACTGTGAAAGGAGAAGGTTAGTAATAATAGTGCCAGGGGTAGTATTTTACAATTTCCTGTGACTAAATCTATCAGCATAGAGTTAGAGAGAAAGAGTGAAAAAAGCAGAGAAGCAGTGCAGTGCAAGTGAAATATAGATACTTTGTTGTTGTGTTACTTATTTATGTTGTAAGTGAATGACTATCAAGACAAGTAAACACTTGTGCCTTACAGTGAAAGAGACCCACGCAAAATCTGTAGCTGTTAAAGTGGCCAAGCCTATCACCAGTAACAAAAGGATACTTCAGAGAAGGATGATATTTTCCCAAATATCTTCTGCATATTAGTAAGCCTAGAACTGTATTTTCATAGAAAAGAAGTACCTAAAATTAAAATTATTTCTTTCAGAACTCTAAAATGCTGCCCTTACACAGCATTTTAGCTAATGTACTATTACCGCTATCTAGCATTTGTGCAGATCAAATACATACTGTAGACTGAAAGTGAGATAGCCTTTTAGCCAATTTCAATTACTCCTGTGCACTGACACTGTTAATGTCTCGCTACCTGGATGGGCAGTCCGTTGTCACTTTAGTTCCTGGAATTTACAACTTTGTTATTTCTTTATCTACAGTTACTATCTTGCTGCCTTCTAAGCTCCAGCATTTTTGTTTCCTGCTTTCCCCATTAACCCACTGATTCCCAAGCTGTGGGTACCAGACTGTTCAGGGGAATCATGGGAATAACATCTCAAGTGTCACTGAACGTGCCAGGGTGTTGGCAGCTTTTGAATGCCTGGAGGGGAAGAGGTCCTCTGCCACTAGCTGTGTGCACTCTTGTCTCCTTTCTCCCTCACACAGAATCATAGAATATCTATGGGACCTCAGGAGGTCATCTAGTCCAACCCCCTGCTCAAAGCAGGACCAATCCCCAATTAAATCATCCCAGCCAGGGCTACTGCTACACAGCCGTTCTCCCTGCAGGCTTTCTGCAACCTTAGTGCTAATAGTCAGACCTGCAGGGGGAAAGGAATGAGTAAATCTGCAGGCCATGGAAAGGAAAGAAAACACATGACAGCAAATTTGGCAGGGAGTTAAGAGTCCCTGCCAGATAGAGAAGAGAAGGAGCTTTGCCCCCTTTTCTGTCAAAATCCTCATTCAGGCCTTCTTCTCTTGCTTGGACTCATTTTGTCATGGCTTCAATTCCAGCTCTCCAGACTCCAGCCCATACAGGATCCCCCTGCTCGTGTTCTCACCCGTACAAGAAATGTGGCCATATCCCCTCTATCCTCAGACAATTCCACTGGCTCCCCATTCACCTCAAGATTCAGTTCACACTTGCCCTCCTTGCTTACAAAACCCGCCAGGGACTCCATACATGTCTGTCTGCTCTCTCTATCATCTAGCACTGGTCTCTTTTCTGTCCGAATGTGGCATCTCTCCACTCATGATCTTCTTCTTGCAGCTCTGGACTGCTGGAACATCCTCCCTCTATCTCAGTTTCAATGACTCTCCACCTGTTTTCAACACTCATCTGAAAACATCTCTTTGCCCCTCCATTTCTCTTTCCTTCTACCTTCGCTGTATGAAGGTGTTTAACTCTGCCATGTGTAGGGACACATTTTACATGCAAGGAACTACCCAAGATAAAGTGACACTGTGTTGCCTCATTATACCTTGAAGGATATTTCCGTTGTCATGGTGAATCCATGTGTAATGACGGGCTCTTCTTCTGCTGTTCGTCCCTTCCAGCAGTCCAGCTCCACACAGCGGCAGCCTGACAAGAGCACTTGGCGATACATCTCTACTGAGGAGTTACCAGCCAGCTGTCCAGCTGCAACAACATAACAAGGACACAAAACAAGGGGATTCATTCTGGGCTGCTGGGATAATTATAATGAATCTAATAACAATGAGTGTTAATAACATCATTCACCCTCTGGTGACAGGCAAGCTGTCAAAGAATTTAAGAGCACCAGATCTAAATGAAAATGACTTAACACAAGACAGTGCCATAGTCCAGGTTCTGTCTTTATTTACAATGGTGTAAATCAGGACTACCTCCATTGAAGGCAATAGAGTTACCCTGATGCAAAGCCACCGGGAGACTAGCATCAAGGCCTGTACAGACAGACAGACACGCAAGTCAGTGTGCCTCATTATTATTCTCCTATCTTTTAAACGTTTGCATTTTTCAAATGGCAGATAAACATGCATCTTTGACATCGGTGAGATGTAATAATTGCAAGACTTCATAAACAAGATTTTAAAAAGTTCCTTGCTATCGTTGTTTTCAAAAGTAATTGCTAAGATCCCCAAGTTAGTCTGAATTCCACATTAATAAAGAGCTCTTTTTAAAGTCTCAGTTCTAAAGCACGTGTTATACTTTAAACAAGTCACACAAGATACAAAGGCTACTCCACAAAACTGGGACAGTAGACCTCTTTTTGTCACAACACACAATACAGTGCAGTGCAAGAGAAAATCAACAGCTGTACAGTCACTCATGGATCAACAGTAGCTCCCAAATCAATACGTATCATACTAATCACCACGGTTATTTGGTTAATTAAATTTCCCGAGGTGATGCTGCACTATGTATTAAAAATTTAATTAAATTACCTGTTTGCAATACTGACATATTGTAAAATTAAAAAAACAGCCAACAGCTTTTTCTCAAACCTGGAGACTTAAGGAAAAAAATTCCCCTCTCATTTAAATCAAATGTTTGTGTTTATGAAAGGTTCTGGGCTTCCAGCACTGGAAACCTCAATCTTTACAACGGGTTCAGCTCCAGTAATGGCAGCGCAAATGTCCTGTGATGGAAGACTAAAGATAATGGAAGAATGGTCCAGTGAGCAGGATGTCAGCCTCAGACTGGGAAGACCTGGGTTTAATGCCCTGCTGTGCCACAGACTTCCTGTGTGACCTTGGGCAACTCATTTAATCTCTTCACACGTCATTTTCCCATTTGTAAAATGGGGAGAGCACTTCCTGACCTTGTGGGGTTGTTGTGAAGATAAATACATTAAGAACAGTGAGGTGCTCAGATACTATGATAACAGGGGTCATATAAGTATGTCAAAGAGATATATAATGTACCTGTCGATGAATGCACTCCGCATTCACCACTTCTTTGGTCCTCCTATGGATAAGCTCTCTGTTGGGAGCTCAGCTCCTCTGACTGCTCCACTCAATTTAAATGTTTACTTTCTATTTTCTCTACCCTTTTCTCTTATTTTAAATTCACTTTAAAAACAATAAAAAGCCCTCCTCTTTGAAAATTCTTATTTAGGGCTGGTGCCTGGGATAGAGAACTGCGGATGGAATTTTCAAAGGTGCTCAATGCTGGTCCAACTCTGCTACTGAAGTCTGAGAGTTTTTCTACCATTTGCATGTGTTTAATGCACTTGGTGTTTATATGAACCTGGCTCCCTTCAATTCTTTCTCCCTGCGTCACTGTTATTCCCTCCTCCCCCATTTCACATCTCCTTCCTGTTTTCTTTAAGTGCTTTTCCCCTTTGATTCTGCATCATAACTTTTCAGAAGCAGATGGATGCACAAGCAGATAATCTTGCTTGCAAACATATACCGTGCACGCAGTCACACCGTCTGTGATGCACAATTATCCATTCCCCCTGCAGAATGCCTAATTTGCACAAGCACATGTCTGTTTGCAGCAGCATGCACATATTGTGTCTGCATCTTAAGTGTCTGTTTTTGAAAACTCAGCTCTCAATGTTTGGGTCCGCTGATCTATGTTGACTGAAAAGTTGTATGTATTTACAGCTGTTTTCTTTTACGTTGTCTTTGTTTTCCCTCAAAGCAGTCTGAATGTTGATGAATGCTACTGCATGTCTTAGGAGAATATTGTCCATCATCTACTGGTTTGCATCAAACATTTTGGACTTGTGAAATCCTTGACTTCGGAAATCTCTATCTAAAGCATCACATGCACTGCTTGCCATATGACACTTATCCACTTGCTCTGCTAACATGATTCAACTCTCTTTGGAACGATCACCGCTAAGGGTGAGAGGATGTTCAGTGTCCATGAACATTCAATCCTCAGCAAGACTGCCAACCAGTGTGCAAAACCAGTATCAATTGGTTTAGTGCTTTGGATGACTAATTTTTCTAATACATGAAATAAAAGCAATATTCCAAGTGTTTAACGTATATTATTTATTCAAGGGATGGCCACTTGATTCTGCATCTATTCCAAATAGTCTCTCTCGCAGACGAATTCTAAAATGTACTAATAGAAGCAATAATGGTAATACTTGCAATAGGATAGTTTGAGTATCACGCTACTACAGAACAATATAATACTGAACACTGGAAGTTCCCTTCTTCCATACGTACTAAATCTGCTTTAGCACCATAGTACTCTAATTGCTACTGAATTGCATTGAATAAGGAGGAGCATATTTTTGACAAAACCTGAATTTCCCAGTAAACACAAGACCAGATCCTCAGCTGGTATGAACTGGCATTGCACTATTAAAGTCAATTGAACTATGCCGATTTATACCAGCTGAGGATTCATAGATTCCAAAGCCAGATGGGACCGTTGTGCTCAGCTAGTCTGACCTCCTGTATAGCACAGGCCACAGAGCCCCCCCCAAAATAATTCCTAGAGTGTGTATTTTGGAAAAAGACACCAAGTCAAAAGCAGCCCCTCACTGTGAGCAAGATTCAAAACTGCATGGGGGAACCCCATTGATTTTGAGTCCAATGTGTTAACCACTCATCCATCACAGCTGTTTTGGCTGTCGGGGGGCTAGCCTACTGTCTCCACATCCCTGCACTTACAATTACCCATTCTGCCTGCAAACAACATGATTTGCAGAAGCTTTCACTCAGGTCTAGATTTTCAAAGTTATGCTAGCTCGCTTGTGTGCACATACCCCTTCCACGTGCGTAAAACATGTCATAGAGGTAAGTTTTTCCAGCACATGGCCAGTTGGATGTGCCCTTTAAACTATTGCTTATCACTGTCATAGCTATGCTGAGTACCAGCTCATTTTTCTTTATATTTGCACAGCAGTAAGCTTCATATCTGACGTGGAAAACATCCCGCATCGGATCTGATATGCCAGAGTTGTCTGATTGCCAAAGATGTGACTTCAAATCTGAATTTCAATGATTTACACAAACAAACCACTGAAGTGTCACATGACAGGACAAAAGCCTGCACTTACCTTTAGCCTCTCTAGAGGTGGGATCAGAGCAAGTGAGGTGGGATCAGAGCAAGTCAGGTGTGAGGCCCTGATTCACCCTTCCTGTGCAAGGCAGACTGGTTCGGGGGGAGAGGGGGAGAACGTATTCTGAAGTTCACCTTAGTACTTCTTCAAACAGATGCAGTATGCAGCTGCTTCTAGCACATGCTCCTGATCACACATGTAGCACAGTGCAATCCAGGGGTGAAATCCTGACTTCATTAAAGTCACTGGCAAAAATCCCATTGACTTCAATGGGGTAGGATTTCACTTTAGGTGTCTGACTATACTTGCTGGGTGTTCTGGTGCATGAGTTGGTGTGCTGGTTAGTTTTCCCCAGTTCATTTTTAAGGGACTAGATGCGGAAACATGCCACAGCACATGAATAAAGAGGGACTAGCACAATGTGGCCCTTGGGCTTAAAGTTGGCAGCCTGGATGTATTTGCCCCGGGTACTCCATTCAGCACAACGTACGGTACCAGTGTATGTAAGTGGGGCTTTGTCCTCCTTAAAATAGAAGCTTGAGGACAACTCTTTAATTTTAATGCACTCTAACCCTCAGGCTTCTGAGTATTGCACTAAAGGATATGCCCAAACCTAGGAAATTTCAAAATGGCAACAAGAACAGGCACAGAAAATGTTAATAGTTTAGGATTAGGGTTAATAGCTCATTGTTAAGCAACAGTGAATTATCCCCACAAAAAACAAATTAAAGGAAACAAAGAAGTGATGAATGGCCATTAAAAGTTGTGGATTTTTTTAACCTGCCCTTTAATTTGGGCCTATTTTCTCTCTGTGTATCCTATGTTCCCATCCGACCTAACGGCAGCTTTCTACTGTGCCTGTTCATCTCTGCAGCTAGTTAAGGCAGAAGTCCTCGAAGCTATTAGTACCAGCTGCTTTAAAGACAGCCTGAACTGAGAGTATGTCTACACTGCAATTAAACACCCATGGCTGGCCTGTCTCAGCTGACTCAGGCTTGTAGGGCTCCGGCTGCAGAGCTGGAAAACTGCAATCTAGACATTCGGACTCACGCTAGAGCCTGAGCTCTGGGACCCCTGAACATCTGCACCACAGTTTGACAGCCCTGCAGCCCAAGCCCAAGCTGACACAGGCCAGACACAGGTGTTTAACTGCAGTGTAGACATACTCTAAGAGTTTTGCCTCCATGGCACACTCAGAGCCTGACAAGTGAAGGAGCAGGAGACCTGAGATGAATCCAAATGAGGGCGTTTTATTTTTGGCAGTAAGAACTGTCATGCTAGACCAGAACAGTGGTCCATCTAGACCAGTAACGGGTCACTCAGAGTGGCCAATCTCACCTTCAGGGGAAAATGTAAGACCCCTATACAGTAGCTGTGTGATACTGTATTGGGGCAGGATGGAATTTCTGACTGCAGCTGGTGATCATCTCATGGCCTGAAGGATGAGGATTTACAGTCCTTATAATCCTTACCCTAGCTAGTGTGACTCCAAATGGTGTCAGACCAGCCCTAAAATCTCATTACCATAGTATCTTAGCACCTCACATTAAACGTGTTTTTTGTCTCAAAACACCCCTGTGATGTAGGGCAGTGATCCTCTCCCCATTTTACAGATTGGGGACCTGAGGCACAATGAGGCTAAGTGACTTCCCATGGTCCCACAGGAAGTCTGTGGCAGAGCAGGGATGTGACCCACATCTCCCAGTTCCTAGACGAGTACTCTAACCTCCCTTCCTCACTAAAATGCATTTCTCAAGCGGGAACATCATGAAATAACTTACCCTTCACTCTTTTTTTTAAAGCATCCTCAAAGTGTCTATGAACCATGCCAGTGTGGGCATTGTAAGTTCTGGATGTTGCAACATAAATGCTGTGTGGAGTAGATGGACTGGTACTGTACCTGTGCCTTTTTTTGGTAAGAGGTGAAGTTACACAGCTCCATGTTCCAGCTAATCTTAACTGTTGAGAGCCCAGTCCTTTTTCCCTCTACTGGGTAACTTGGATGGGGTTTTGTGGTCTTCCCATTGGGGGCTTTGGAAATGGGGAAGGCAAAGAAGCATCTCCACAAAACTGCAGAGTGGTCGTGGTTTTGCACTGTGGGCACTACTCCAATGCCCTCTCCCCAAGGTGCCCCCCTCTTTCCATCCCTCCCTCCCTATAAGTCCCTTCTGTCCAGTGGTGACCTGGAGCCGGTTCACACCGGTTCGCTGGAGCTGGTTGTTAAATTTAGAAGACCTTTTAGAACCGGTTGTCCTGTGAGGGATAACTGGTTCTAAAAAGGTTTCTAAATTTAACAACCAGGCAAAAGTGGTGCCTTAGGCGCCGACTCCGTGGGTGCTCCGGGGCTGGAGCACCCACAGGGAAAATTTAGTGGGTCCAGAGCACCCACCGGCAGCTCCCCTCCCTGTCCCCAGCTCACCTCCGCTCCGCCTCCGAGTTACTCTTCGCCCCGCTCTGCTTCTCCGCCCCCCGGCTTCCCGCGAATCAGCTGTTTGCACTTAGATGAGAGGAAAGTGATCAGGAACAGTCAGCATGGATTCACCAAGGGCAAGTCATGCCTGACTAATCTAATTGCCTTCTATGATGAGATAACTGGTTCTGTGGATGAAGGGAAAGCAGTGGACGTGTTGTTCCTTGACTTTAGCAAAGCTTTTGACACGGTCTCCCACAGTATTCTTGTCAGCAAGTTAAAGAAGTATGGGCTGGATGAATGCACTATAAGGTGGGTAGAAAGCTGGCTAGATTGTCAGGCTCAACGGGTAATGATCAATGGCTCCATGTCTAGTTGGCAGCCGGTATCAAGCGGAGTGCCCCAAGGGTCGGTCCTGGGGCCGGTTTTGTTCAATATCTTCATAAATGATCTGGAGGATGGTGTGGATTGCACCCTCAGCAAGTTTGCAGATGACACTAAACTGGGAGGAGTGGTAGATACGCTGGAGGGTAGGCATAGGATACAGAGGGACCTAGACAAATTGGAAGATTGGGCCAAAAGAAATCTGATGAGGTTCAACAAGGACAAGTGCAGAGTCCTGCACTTTGGACAGAAGAATCCAATGAACCGCTACAGACTAGGGACCGAATGGCTAGGCAGCAGTTCTGCAGAAAAGGACCTAGGGGTTACAGTGGACGAGAAGCTGGATAGGAGTCAACAGTGTGCCCTTGTTGCCAAGAAGGCATTTTGGGATGTCTACGTAGGGGCATTGCCAGCAGATCGAGGGACGTGATCGTTCTCCTCTATTCGACATTGGTGAGGCCTTATCTGGAGTACTGTGTCCAGTTTTGGGCCCCACACTATAAGAAGGATGTGGAAAAATTGGAGAGAGTCCAGCGGAGGGCAACAAAAATGAGTAGGGGACTGGAACACATGACTTCTGAGGAGAGGCTGAGGGAACTGGGATTGTTTAGTCTGTGGAAGAGAAGAATGAGGGGGGATTTGACAGCTGCTTTCAACTACCGGAAAGGTGGTTCCAAAGAGAATGGATCTAGACTATTCTCAATGGTAGCGGATGACAGGACAAGGAGTAATGGTCTCAAGTTGCAGTGGGGGAGATTTAGGTTGGATATTAGGAAAAACTTTTTCACTAGGAGGGTGGTGAAACACTGGAATGCGTTACCTAGGGAGGTGGTGGAATCCCCTTCCTTAGAAGTTTTTAAGGTCAAGCTTGACAAAGCCCTGGCTGGGATGATTTAATTGGGGATCGGTCCTGCTTTGAGCAGGGGGTTGGACTAGATGACCTCCTGAGGTCCCTTCCAACCCTGATATTCTATGATTCTAAGTCGGGGGGGGGGGTGGGCTGAGAAGCAAGTGGTGGCTTCACGCTCAGGCCCAAGGAGGCGGAGCAGAGGTGAGCTGGGGCGGCGGGGGGGCGAGGAGGGCCGCCCGCGCCACAGCAGGTAACCCGGGGGGCGCGCAGGGGAAGCGCTCCCCAGCTCGCCTCTGCCTCCCTGGGCCTGAGCGCGAAGCTGCCACCTGCTTCTCAGCCCTCCCAGGCTTCTCATGCGAACAGCTGATTAGCAGGAAGTGGAGGGGGGGGGGTCGGAAAAGCAGAGCAGGGTGGTGCGTTCAGGGGTGGAGGCGAGCTGGGGCCAGGCGCAGGGTGGGGCGGGGAGCTGCCGGTGTGTGCTCTGCACCCACCAAATTTTCCCCGTGGGTGCTCCAGCCCCGGAGCACCCACAGAGTTGGCACCTAAGGAGCCACTTTTGATGTGATCAGTAGGGGGAGCAGCAGCTCCCCCTGCTCCCCCCTAGCTACACTACCCCACCCCTAGGAGCCAGAGGGACCTGTGGGATGCTTCCTGGGAGCTGCCCCAGGTAAGCACCGCCAGGACTCCCCACCTCGCCCCCCAGCAGGTCCCTCTGGCTCTTAGGGGGGCTATGACCCCATCGTGGGGTGAGGAGGGAACAGGTTGTTAAGATTTTGGCAGCTCATCACTGCTTCTGTCCTGCCCAAAGGTGCCCATACCCCAACTTTCCCTGTTGCCATGGAAAGCAACACTCTTTATGTGTCTCTGAATGGAGGGAGAACGAGAAGCTGCTCCTGAGAGGGTACCTGGGGCTCCTCCCCACCCTGCTCAGCTCCCACCTGCTGGCCAGCTTTCTGCCTCTCCCAAGCTCTTCTACCCTCCAAGCCAACAGAGCAGGGGTGGGAAAAACCCAGACAGAGATGGCCAGGGGAAACCTACAGTAGAGTGGCCCCTGCTACCCTATTGCCTGGTCCCAGCAGCTCAACAAGTGTTCAGTGACAGCAGGGAAGATGGTGAGTGGAGAGGAAAGTTAGCTTAGTGCTGCTACATAACACAGCAACCTCAGACTGGTCACTGTCCCATCTTGTCCTCCCCCTCCTCAACAGCACATTGTTGTCTCTTGAAACTGTGAAGCTGGAGCATCATGGTGTTGGGTTTTTGTTGTTTTTTTGCCCACCTTAATTTCCTTCCCACCCCTGAAACTTCAGGTGTTGTGAGGTAGGTGTTGGTAACCCACAAGCTGGGAAGGTCTATTCTGCTTGGAAAAGCTGGCAAGATCCTGTGCAAGAAGGGAGGTGGGTGCACGGGTTGGGTGGAAAGGTTTTAGGGAAGTGCTGAAGGTTGCAAATAAGCGATGCAAGTTGTGGGCTCAGGACTTGAAGCACAAAAGCAGGTGGGTGCTGTAGGCAAGGAATATTGTTGCAATAAAGAAGGAGATAATGAACTTGTATCCAAGGAATACTGCTCGGCATTCTTCATGGGAGATGCTCCGTGGCCTAGGAGCACAGGTAGAGGAAATGGACATTGGAGGTGAAGCAGGGTTGGGAGTTAGTTGGGTAGATTTTGCAGTCTATGCACACACACTCAACCCAAAACTGATGAGCTCTGCATCCTGCATTTGTTTTTCCTCTTAACAGGCAAAAAGGCGGATGGCAAAATATAATTTTAAAGGTTAAATAAGTGTGCAAAAATGATTGTGATAGATAATGATCATTACTGCTTGGCTTCCAGTGCTGCAAGGAATGCTGCTGCAGTGTCACTCCCCACTGTGACAATAGCAATAACTTCAGGCAACTCTGAGAAGAAATCAGTCACAAAACAGGACTGCTGATTAATGTCTGAAGGATATTTCTTTAAAAAATCAGTGGTGAGAGAAATATTTTTTGCCCCGAAGAGGAGATTTCTTTAAACCAGGTTCGAATTAATAGAAATTACTTCTTTCCTGATGGATTTTACCTTTGTTCTTAACTGTTGCATTTCTTTCAGGAGGAGGGGGAAGCAATAAAGCTTCTAAATAAATAATCAGGACTTGATGTACTGCCAAGTGTTTCTACTAAAGGCTAGAAAAATGGTCACGACAATTAAAAATAAAGTCAGACTGTACATATGTTTCTCTTCATGTTGTAACAGTGTTTCTTTGGGGATGCCTTTTTCTTAGCTTAAAAACTAACAAAAGGATTGATAATTAGTAGGGCAATAACTGTAACCATAATAAAGATGGATTGCGAGACTGAATGGTTTCCCTACTTCCTTAATAATGATTACATGATTGGTTGCTACTGCCATTTGCACTGCTCAAATGAGTACACAGATGTTGCTGAAGCTTTTGTTCCCAACTTTCCAAGCCTTTAACCCCTTCAACAGTCAACAAATAAGATAACAATCCAGTAGCATTTGTTGACATGTTAAACTGAATGAAGTGTCTGCGGAAAAAATGCAAACAGCAACACGGCTGTATCTGGGCTAGCTTGAAAATAAATCTGTGGCTCTCAGCTTTTGTAATGAATCTATAAAATCTAATTATTAAGTCCCGTTCCAGGCCAGCTGTCTCAGATTTATGGAGCACACGAACCCACAAAGAAACGGGGCACACATTTTGTATCTCAAAAGTTAAAACACTCTCAGCATGATTTTGTATTTTTTCTGGTTTAAATTATGACAGCTTTTTTTCACTTGTTCTGTAACAGCATTTTAATTCTACCAATCCACAAATGATATGTTAAATAGGACTGAGAGCTACATTTGAGTCAACAGTGTAACACTGTTGCAAAAAAGCAAATGTCATTCTGGGATATATTAGCAGCAGGAGTGTTGTAAGCAGGACATGAGAAGGAATACTTCCGCTTTACTCCACACTGATTAGGCCTCAGCTGGAGTATTGTGTCTAGTTTTGGGTGCCACCGGATATGGATGAATTGGAGAGAGTCCAGAGCAGAGCAACAAAAATGATTAAAGATCTAGAAAACATGACCTATGAGGGAAGATTGAAAAACACTGGGTTTGTTTCGTCTGGAGAAGAGAAGACTGAGGGGGGACACGATAACAGTTTTCGAGTACATAAAAGGTTGTTACAAGGAGGAGGGAGAAAAATTGTTCTCTTCAACCTCTGAGGATAGGCCAAGAAGCAATGGGCTTAAATTGCAGTAAGGGCGGTTAAGGTTGGACATTAGGGAAAACTTCCTAACTGTCAGGATAGTTAAGCACTGGAATAAATTGCCTAGGGCAGTGGTTCCCAAACTTGTTCCACCGCTTGTGCAGGGGAAGCCCCTGGCGGGCCAGGCCGGTTTGTTTACCTGCCGCGCCCACAGGTTCGGCTGATCGCGGCTCCCAGTGGCTGCGGTTCGCTGCTGCAGGCCAATGGGAGCTGCTGGAAGCGGCAGCCAGTACGTCCCTTGGCGCGGCCTGCCAGGGGCTTTCCCTGCAGAAGCGGTGGAACAAGTTTGGGAACCACTGGCCTAGGGAGGTTGTATAATCTCCACCACTGGAGATTTGTAAGAGCAAGTTAGACAAACACTTGTCAGGGATGGTCTATAATACTTAGTTCTGCTTTGAGCACAGGAGACTGGACTCGAAGACCTCTTGAGGTCCCTTCCAGTCCTACAATTCTATTGTTTCCAAGAGTAGCTTCTGAAACTATCCCAAAATGTACATCAAGTAACGTGCTGGTGCAGTTTGGTAGGAATTCTTTTCAAATTTGGTCTGACTTAAACTCATAAAAGGCAAGGCAAGTTTGAAACACAATTGGTAACTCACTCCTTCCTGCTGCAATATTAAGGTTTATGCAATGTAAGATTATTTACAGTCCTGAGACATTTACGATATCTAAGACAAATAGTTTGGATTTCTGCCAAAGTTTCATCCTTGATTCTGTACTTCCTGGCTTCTGTTAGTTGTTAGCTAGTTGTCGGTTCTGTTGGTTGCTTTTAAGTTAGACCTTTAGGGCTTCATCATGTTCTGAGCTGCACCTATGTAAATCTAGAGTTACTCCACTGAAATCAAGGGCAGGACTGCGAATTTTCACTGCCATAAATGGGAGCAGAATTTGGCCCTGTACTGCCTCCCCACTCCATGAGCCTATCCACTAATGTGAGAGACTTGCCACATCTCTACAGCTCCTTGGACAGCAGCCTTACTATTTAAGTGACAGTTTCCATGGATCAGGAATTCTTTGTAACACTGCAGCATTCTAACTAAATGGATTCTTCTGTATATCAGTAGGGCCCAGTCCACATTACAGACAATAGGCCTGCAAAATATCACCATAAAAATAAAGCTGCTTTTGTATTGAGAATGCTTGAATTCTTCTAAAGATCATACATTTCTGTATATTAGAATCATAACTTTTAAGCAGCCAAGCTGATATTTTTTTAATCTAATTTGCAGAAACAAAGCTGCTCCTGAGCAGAGCATGACAAGTTTTAGGATACAACACAATTTACAGCCAAGGTATAAAACTCTGGACTACGGGTGTCTAATGGAAATACTGACAGTTCATTAATTATACAACAGCGGCAGAAAGTTCTATAACATATATAACAGATGCAAATTAACAACCACTTGCCCTGTTTAGATTGGGCTTCTACATGGAATTGTTGTGTTTGGATCAGTGCTCCCTGGCATTTTGCAGAACTAAGGCATGTCTCTAAATCAGTAACATTAAAAAGACCATAAATCAATTATACGAGCCAGATTTTTACTATGTACTGTTATCACTTCTTCCTTGTTTAATATAACACAAGATGATGCTAACATAAAATCAAATGTAACAAACAAAATTCCCTTAGGCAAGTGTGCTTAAAAATGCTTAATTTTTATATAATATAGAAAAAAAAACATTTTAAAATTGTGAATTCACAATTCTTTCCCCAGAGATAAACCCTATGGCCAAGATTATAAAAAAGGAGAGTCAAAAGTTAGGCTCCTAAATCTTTATGTAGCATTATCAGGGTAATGATCTGCTCTTGCAGTCTTGAGTGTTTTAAAGCCCCATTGACTTTAGAGCATAAATAATACAGATCAGGTCCTTAATTTAATTATGTCATGGGAGCTTCTGGGAGCTCAGCATTTCTGAGAATTGGCTTGCACCATCAAAGAGCCTAGATGCTGAAGGCAGTTAGCAGCCCAGATCACCCCTCCTTAAGAAGAAAGGGGCAGAAAGGCAGGAGACTCATGAGCCATTCTGGACCTCTCTGATCTCTCAAACCAAAACAAATCTATTGGGAAGATTGATCTCACAAAAGCTTCAGGTTCAATTAGTTTCAATTAGAGGGGGAAAAATGAAGTAGATGCAGGGAGGTTCTTACTATGAGGATTTTACCATATTGGTTCACCTCTCACGAATCGTAATGAAATATTGTCTTGGACACTAGACAATGAACCATTTCTTTTCCAACTTAAACATCTGCTCCGGAGCCTGTTTATGTTCATGGGGATCTTTCAACTTCACTAGGCTTTTTGGATCAGGCACTGACTGAACTATATAACTTCCAATGGATATTCAATATTAATAAGAATAAGGAGGTAACATCTCTGTGAAGCAGGATAAGAATCACTGTCTGTGTTGTCCTTACTTTTCAGAAACAATCAGAGTGTGGGATCATTTACACCCGAGTGGTTAGTGCATCCATCCAGTATGACTGCAAATACGCTGTCTATTAATGTTGCAAAGTAAGAAATCAGATCCTTCCCGTACTATACCTGTGAGGTAGGTGTTGTGTGAGGAATTGATCAAATAGTGAGACAATGGCTGAGACATATCTTCATTCAAATCCAGTTTCTCAGGTGGAACAACGCCATTCTCTTCTCCACCCAGGTATCGCATAAATCCATCCACCGATATCTGTCCTGGGAAAGCACAGATTCGGGGGAATCACACGTTAATTCTAAGCACAGTATCCTCGGCACATACATATTTTCCCATTCAATGCATATCTAGAATGAGGCATATGAGAAAGGCCACGTTATAATCACATTAGACTAGTTATGAATATGGCCTACATTTATACCATTTACAGAAGTGTTTTTATTATTATTACCCTTAAACTCTCAGAATTGTGTGTAGGGATCTAAACACATGACATCAATTGTACAGTCTCGTACAGAGAGACTGTCCTGCCACACTGTTGATCTCATTCCATTCACTGCAATGAGAGCCAAGCATCAAAATTCCCCATATATGGCCCATACATAAAATGTCATAAATAGTACTACCTTGCCATTTATTTTGGTTTGTTCATTAACTTTCTAATTATTCTCATTCCCTCCAGTTCCTCTAGAGCCAAAGCCTGAGGTCCTAACTCAGTTTGCATTCAATTCTTTGCATTGACTGGGAATTTTCCTGAATAAGGACAGAGTAAAAAACCCCACTGCTGGGGGAATAAATATGCCAGGAATCTGTAGGGCAGAAGGTTATGGACACAAACCAATCAAAAGGATCTGGTAAATTCTCTATTGTCAACATGATTCCAGTATGTACATCTGAACTTAGACTAACTAACCCCCTCAGCAAGTGTGAGTTAGTGTTTTGTTCTGTAATTATTTCACCAATTTTTATTTCCCAGGGTGTCAGGACTAATGCAATTTGAACACCCCTTTGAAACTACAGGACCAAGATCAGCCTGGGCACAAGTGGGATCTACACCACTGACGGCAGTGAAGCTGTGCCTAATTCCACAGAGGCTGAATTTGAGCTGTAAACCACTAGGCTTTGACTTACTCTGGATCTGACACATGCTACTCCACTGGGCCAAGCCATAACATTTCCTCTCAACGTCCCCCCCCCCTGTTTTTTTCTGATTTTATTTGTCTAGTTTTCCTCTCCTGATCTGTTTGAGGAATTGTAGTAACCCAGCAGCTTCAGGCTGTTCCCTCAGCGCACTACATCAGAGGTGGGGAAACCTCTGATGTAGCTCGCTCCCGGCCCCTCCCCTGCTGTTCCCCCTCCCCTGCAGCCTCAGCTCACTGCACCGCCGGCTCAATGCTCTGGGCGGCGTGGCTGCGAGCTCCTGCTGGGCAGCGCAGCTGCAGGGCCGCGGCCTGACCCGGTGCTCTGTGCTGCGTGGTGCATGGCTGCCTCCAGCCAGGTGGCACGGCTGCCTCTCCTGGTGCTCTGGACGGCGCGGCTGTAGCGCTGCCAGCCACCGGTGCTCCAGGCAACGCGGGAAGAGGGCAGGGAGCGGGTGGGGGGGTTGGATAGAGGGCAGGGGAGTTCAGGGTGGTGGTCAGGGGGTGGGGGTGTGCATAGGGGTTGGGGCGGTCAGAGGGCGGGGAACAGGGGGGTTGAATGGGGGCAGGGGTTCGGGGGGGCAGTCAGGAAGGAGGGGGGGGTTGGATGGGGTGGCAGGGGGCAGTCGGGGCAGGGGTTCTGGGGGCAGTCAGGGAGAAGGGGTGATTGGATGGGGCAGGGGTTCCAGGGGCGGCCATCAGGGGACAAGGAATTGGGGGGTTGGATGGGGCAGGAGTCCCGGGGGAGCCGTCAGGTAGCAAGAAGCACGGGGGGTTGGCTAGGGGGTGGGGGCCAGGCCACGCCTGGCTGTTTGGGGAGGCACAGCCTCCCCTAACTGGCCCTCCATACACTTTCGGAAACCCGATGTGGACCTCAGGCCAAAAAGTTTGCCCGCCCCTGCACTACATACTTGTTCCTTGTAGATAAACATAAATAAATACTGACTTCTCTACCTCTGAAGAACCTAGGATACAGCTAGATAAGGATGATGTCTCCTAACAAGGCCAGGTTCCAAGCTGGAAGAAGATGTGTTTTAATTGGCCTCTCCAAAGTAAGCTGTACAATATCTCTAACTGCAGGAGCTAGCGGACTCGGTACTGGGCTAGGACGTGGAAGATCTGGGATCAGGTTCCTAACTCTGAGACTGTCTAACTCTGTGATCATAGCAAAAATCACAAGTTCTATGCCTCGAGCAACCTGACCTGTGAAAATGGCACCTGGCCTTTGTAAAGGCCTCTGAGATTATCAGGTGAAAATGTGCTCACTCTCTCTCCCTGCATAAAGTAGCTATTTTAAGTCTGGGCATGGACTTCAGGATTTGGCTGTGATCAGAGAGGAGGATGTGGCCAGTGAACCAAAGCGTGTTAAGTGTGTAACAGATTTAAATTCTGATGTCTTGTTCTCATAACCACCAATGATCATCACACCAAATGAATCTATTTCTGTGACAAGGAGCATAGTCAGAATACAAAATAGCGCAATCATCATTCTTTCTCATGACAACGACCAGAAGAAGGGTGAAAGGGAAAACAGCAAGCCCATCCACAGCTTGAACATAGCAATCTGACTACAGCCTCCTTGGATGCTCTGACACAGAGTAATCAATCATCTACAGACTGAGGCCTAGATGCTTTCCCTTTCACAGCTGGAGCAAAAAGAGTCAGGAAACCTTCCTCGGGTTTCAAGCCCAGTGATTCATCGGACGATCAGAGGGCTGGACAATCTGCTCGGCACAAAGACCTGACCCGTTCAGGTGCCATGGAGCTGTGTTGTTACTGGCTGCACGTTGCTACCCAGCGAGTACAGACCTGATCCCAAACCCATCAAAGTCAACGGACAGACTCCCAGTGACTTGGATCAGGCTCTTCGTGACATAAATGCAGAGTTAATGCTATTCTGTGACTGTTTCCTGCAGAATTAACCCCCCTCTCCACCCCCACGCCCGGGACAGGGTGGGGCTTTCCTGGGCCCCGCTTGGGTGTTTTCAGAGTTTCTTCTCTTCCCTTCCAAAGTTTTTTTTTTCCTTTGGGAACCTTACTTCAGTCTTCCTGGATTTCCAGGTACAGGGACCTTCCTCTTAAGGACATTCAGTCCGAGTTTTCCTTTAAGAGAATCCATTGAGGTCTGGTTTGTTTATGGCAGGTAGGTATGGCTAAACCTCGGGCCAGGGTTTATCTTCAACTGCTCCCTGGAGTGATCAGCTTGTATCTGGTCTGGTGAGTCCTTGTGGGTGGCGGAAGTTTACATGCTGTCTTCCTCCCAGCAACCCTGTTGTAAGGGACAACAGCTTTTCTCCTGGCTGCTGCCTTTCCTGTGACAAGTTCTCCCTTTTAAACTTGCTTCCTCCAAGTGGAGCAGGCGCCGCTCCAGAGGAGCTTGTTAGCCATCTTGATTGGGATGGAGGCATGCCCCATCATACCCCCACCACAGCTCCCTACCCCATCCTCACCTCAAATATCTGTGGAGCCTTAAACAGGTGGTGCTAATGTGGAGAGGCCTCATAACCTTGCTAGCTATACACCTACATAGCTTAGCAGCTAGCTCATTGTGACAGTGGGCTACTTCTTCTTCATCACAATGAGGCAGACTGCATGTCAGACACTGACACAATATGCAAGCAGAATTACTGCAGATTTTGCAGTGGTGTGAGTTTGATGGTGGAATGGAGACAGCAGATGTCAAAGATGCTTTTACTCCTGGGTTCTAATTTAGTAGCTCGTTTGTGACCATGTAAATGATCTTGCCAAGGCCAACCAATGAGCGACAATTCTCCATAGATGGTAGTCTGCAATAAAATTACTTGAACGTATTGGTACGGTGAGTTCTGAGTTTTCTCAATCATGCCACAAGGGGAAAAAAAGCATGACCAGCTTCTTCAGTAGCGACTATCATATTTCATCTGAGTATTAGGAAAAGGGAAACTGGCCAAGCGAACAAGCACAGCAAGACAGGTCCACAGTGAAACTGCTGTTCTTTGTGCTCTTCTACAAACAGGAGGACACAGTCCTGGGTCTGAAAAGGAGCAGCACAAGAAACTGAAGTATCGGGCTTGATCACAGAGACCTTACTTGGGCAATTCCCACGAGGCCTATGTTGTGTCTTTATCTACTTCACTAACCTAAGCTTTTTTTTTTTCTTTTTTTCCTCTAACTCAGGTCTTTAGAAATGTTCCAATTTAATTTCTTTAAAATAATCAATATAATCTCTCTCCACATCCCTGATATAAAGTGCAGTGCACTGCTGTGAAAAGAGAATTAAATTGGCTTGTTTCCTTCTCACTCACCATTACCATTAATAAGAGTTCAAGGGGTCAAATCATTCCTTGTGTGGCCCTAAAGCTTTCAAATGATGCCCTCAGCGATACCTCTGCAATTCCCTTGCCTTCTATGCGTTGGAACGAGTGTAACTAACCACTACATAGGATCTGATCCAAAGCACACTGAAGTCAGTTAAAAGACTCCCATTAATTCCTATGGGTTTTGGATCAAGTATACAGTAAATAATTTAATTGATAATGCAAAAGAAGGAATAGAATCCAAAACACACTTTCTTAGCTGTGTTGGCACTGGAGTAGACTGTACTCTGGTTTTAATCACACCAGCTATGTTCATAAATCTCTTGCAGTTATCAGCTGAGATCTTTTCCTTTACTGGGGTAGCGTACTGTTCAGTAGGTCACCAGTACACAGAATGCCTTTCTTTCCCACCGAGATGGCTCCTCTCTAATACATGTAGTTCTTCAGAACTTATTCACAAAATTATATTTCATGGGGTAATGCAGAAGGACTCTCCGCCATGAAATGCTCACCCAGATGATGTCCACCAAAAAAAAAAATACTTCCTCCCTTCTGTGCAGACTTTAAACATCCTATACATTAATTAGACCTTTCCCATCATTCAGCAAGTACTTGTTCTGTTTAAAGATACAAGTTTCTTAAGGGAAAAATACCACATGTATACTCTTTGCGAAGATACCCTTGATGTCCTTTGTAACAGAACATTGTACTTCCATCATATCAAGGTTTACAGTTCTCATACAGGAGAATATTAAGGATGTTCTAACGGATCACCAATTTTCAACTTAAGCCAAGTCTGTTTCTGATTAATGGTCAATTACAATTTGTCTTAATACTTCTTTTTAAGAAAGGAAATCCATACTGTTATTTTTGTTGTCAAAATAGTGTAAAAACCAGCCTGGTACATAATTTTTTCTTCTATACACAGAGAAAACTGATGGATTATTGATATTAGTTATGTATTTGACACGACAACTGGTGACTGATGAGCTTTTGACCTCACTCACTAGTACTTGTTTTAAAATTAAAAACACACCAAGCATATTTCATATTATGTGACAGCTGGATTTACTGGCAGAGCTTGTCATAAATATCCTGCTCCTGCGCAGAATGGACTATACTTTTGTGTCTGATGACCACGGAGCCTAGAAATCTGTTTACCATGGAAAAAAGTGGAATTTGCATTTTTACAGAGAATCTTTAGTTTTTACATTTTGTGAAAAAAAACATACACTAGAACCCCATTTATCCATCTCTCCATATTAACTGACCCACCAGCTGCATGGGGCTGACCACCTGAACCACCAGCCACCCAGGGCTGAAGCCGAACCACCAGCCGCTGGCAGCCCTGGGTGGTTCAGTTAAGATGCAGAGCTGGATAATGGTGGCTTGGATACACTGGGTTCTACTGTGTATCAGTAAGACACTGTGTTCAACTGATACCTATCTATATCGGGGCTAGTGAAACTAAAGTGCAGCATTTAATTTTAATCACGAAAAAAACAAGATTACATTTGTTGGAGAATTTTGGGTTTTTTATCACAGAAAACTAGGATTCCCTGCTGATGACTATCGTTTTTCTCCCATGGACCCACTATACTGAGAGATACAGAGAGAGGAGGAGTGTTTCAGTTGCATGATATTTGGGTCCCAAAACATGAACACACACACACACAAAAGGCTTTGGTGGGGTTTGGTGAAAGTGGCCTCCTAGGAGTGTGAATACAGAATGTGGCCCCATATTTTACCACATAAAGGAACGGGAGAAGTAAAATACTGGAAAAGGATTGAGAAAAACATGTAAGGGCCTAAAGGATACCTGGAATAATATGTAGTCCTGCTATTCTATGTATTATTTGTAAATGAGATAAAATTTTCAAAAGCACTCAAGTGGCTTAGGGGCCTACCCCACATTTTCAAAGGAGACAGATGCAGATTCTCAAAAATATTCAGGTGCCTAAGTCACTTTTGAAAATGGGAATTAAGGTTTTTTAATTGTTTAATTGTTTCAGCCCTCACCATAATATCTGGGCATTTTATAAACTTCATCGGTTATCTGAGAAGAGGAACACTCCCCTCCCCTCTTCCTTTTAAGCCACTTTCTCACAGTGATCGGCAACACAGAAAAGTTGCACGAGACAAAATTGATCCCTTTTTTGATCATATTAACAAGCTAATGGAGGAAGGGATACACTAGAACGCATATATCTGGCTATTATTGATGAAGGAATCTTACTGGAAAAGTTAATCCAGCAGAGAACGAGAAATGAAAATGAACTGAAGGCTAACTAGATGGTCATGATGGTTCCTCCTGGCTCTGAAGCTATGAATTGGATTGTATGGGGGTCCCATTGCTAGGGCTGGTTTCATTTCACATCTCTGTTAATAATCTGAAAGAAGGGTCAGCCACATGACAAATAAATTGACATGGGAGTCTTTGTGAATAGGATGGGAGGGAGATACTTGGAAATCAGCAATACTGGAAAAATGGAGAGGTTACAAAGGGCAGCAATACTGGATGAGTTAGCAATGAGAAATGGTCGTAAAAGAAGCCAATGTGATTCAGGGCTGCAGAGGATACCAATATCAAATCACAGACCAAGGAAGTGACAATACATGGCTTCAGTCATACCACCACTAATGCACATACATAACCTTAATAATGAGAGGAGTCCCATTAGACGCATGAGTTTACAGGTAAGCATGTGCTAGAAGTGTTGGAAGGATCAGGGTCTATATGTAAGTGCTAAGTCTGTACTCCTCACTATCGCAAAGGTGTCTGTCAACTGGAGATAATTTAGAGAACAGCAACAGAAATTATTTATAATACTTTCATAGTCTTGTAGAACTGGAAGGGACCTCGAGAGGTCATCTAGTCTAATCCCCTGTACTCAAGGCAGGACCAAGTATTATCTAGACCATCCCTGACAGGTATTTCTCCAACCTGCTCTTAAAAATCCCTAATGATGGAGATTCCACCACCTCCCTAGGCAATTTATTCCAGTGCTTAACCACTCTGACAGTTAGGAAGTTTTTCCTAACGTCCAACCTAAACCGCCCTTGCTGCAATTTAAGCCCATTGCTTCTTGTCATGTCCTCAGAGGTTAAGAAGAACAATATTTCTCCCTCCTCCTTTTTTATGTACTTGAAAACTGTTCTCATGTCCCCTCTCAGTCTTCTCTTCTTCAGACTCAACATACCCAAGCTTTTCAATTTCCCTCAGAGGTCATGTTTTCTAGATCTTTAATCTTTTTTGTTGCTCTTTTTCCTCCAATCTGTCCACATCTTTCCTGAAATGTGGCGCCCAGGATAATAGGATAGCACTTTCTACCCAAGCATCTTAAAAAGCTTTAAACAGGAACGTAAGCATTATTATTTCCATTTCACGACAGAAATGGAGCTATAACAAGATTATATGACCTGGAAAAAGATCTTAGGTCTCCTGATTCTGTGTCTTGTGCTCTAACCACTAGATGACATTGCCTCTCTAAGGTACCTAGAGAAATAAGAAAAATGAGAGAGCTCAATACATATAACCTGTGTAAACAGTGACTAAGTAGGAATGTAATAACTGTCAGCAAGGATCTGAAGCATAAACAACAAGGATGGGAAGGAATTGTTTAAGGTGGCCAAGAGCAAAAGCAGCTAAGAGTAATGAGAACAGAATAAGCAATGGAAAATTTACGACGGAATATTTGAAAAAGTTTCACAATAGTGAAATCTATTAAACTGTGGAACAGTAGTGCAATGGATGTGGCAGATGCCCCATTGCTTGAATCATTTAAAATTAGACCTGATATAATATTGGAGAATATACGGTCATACTGAGAGAATGGTGACCACAATTTGGATCTTTACTTTTTTAAAGATAAAAATAACACACTAAATTCTACTCTGAATTACACCTACCCAGCAACTCTCAGACTTACACAGACTGTAACACTGCTGAAAAAAAAGCAGGCTTACTATAAAATTAGAATCTTGCAGAGGACTCTTAACCAATAACACAGGAGAAGAGCAAGATTCCTTGTTGTATGGCTGCCTTGAGATATTGTACTAAAGGCACAGGAATGGAGAATGGTATTTTCTAAGCAATTTCCAGAATAAATAGTTGGTAAATGACAAGTAGGTAGGGAGAGAAAACATAGGTCTGGAAGAAAAAAGATGTCTGCCCTTTAATTGAGTACATAAGGAAATTGTTCAATATCAGTTAATCCATGTGGAAATACGACTCCATCCTGCAGCGAAGGACAGTCAATTCTAGGATGTTTTGCTGAGTAAGAGCCAGTTGAACAAAGAAAGAAGAATCCGCTTTGTTTGAGTTAGAAATCTTTGTCATTATAATTCGAGCTGGGCAACATTTTTTGGATGAAACTTATTTTGCCAAAATAATGCCGATTCAGGGCAACTGAAATAGTATGTGAATGTGCGTCAAATTTGCTGATCAGAAAAAAGATTCCAAAAAAGTCAAAACATTCCCTTTTGCCATTTTTGAAATGAAACGTTTTGACTTTTCAATTCAAAACAACCTTTTGTTTCAAATTTTACAAGTTTATTTAAGAAAAGTTGAAAAACTCAACAAAACATTTTGTTTCAGTTTGAACAAACCACTTGGTTTGGCCCACAACTATTTTTTTATTTTTTAGTTTAGCCCACAAAACAAAACAAAAAACAAACAAAGATGGGAAAAAAAAGACCCAGCAATTCACACAGCTCTCATTTAAAACGAAGGCATCACCAACTTTTTATCATTTCAGATGATCCCTATGGAACAGGGAAAACAAACATTTGATGTCTCAGGATAGTTTCTGCAATAGGAAAACAATATATCCTCCACTCTACTGCCTGTGGTAGAAGAATTTAGACCCTTAAGCAATTTACGCTGCATTTACGTAAGGAAACCTTTCCTCAACTTACTACCATTCTTAAGCTGTATATGAACCGAGCAGAAATGAACTAGCAAAGTGAATGTCTACCCAATAATCTACATGTGCCTCTAGTATCACGAACCTCGGAAAATCTCCAAGAAGAACATGGTCACGTCAAATGTAAAAGGAAGACAGGAGAACAGAAGAAGCAAAGCTTCCAAAAATTTCTCCAAGATGTGCCTGGTTCATGTCAATAAATACAGGTCAAGGAAGTACGCAAGTAATGTTACAATGTTAAATTTATTACTAATTATTTATTTATTTATCTATTTATGGAGATTTCCATTCTGCCTTCGGCACTTTCCAAACACTCAAGAAAGATGGGCTCTGCTCCAAGGGGCTCACAGTCTATGGAATTTGTGCCTTCTGCCACAGTGGTGGTTGATACCAGTAGGTTAAACTTGTAGGGTGGTTTTTTCAAAGCCACCTCAGAAAATCAGATGGCCAATTCTCATTAATTTCAATGAGAATTGGGTTTCTAACTCCCTAAGGTAGTTTTGAAAATCTCTATTTTGCCTGCTAGAAAGTAGGACTAGGAATCACAACTGCTGGTGATTAATGGATACACATTGTGTGTTAAAAACATAATTTCAGAATACGGAGCTTCTGGAAAAGCTTCCCTTTTTGCTTTGCTTTGCCTTTATTGACATCAAAACTGGATGTCTCGCTAAGGGTATGTCTACACTGCAGGTTTCTTTTGGAAACATGTAGTGTGCATATGTGCATAGCCCCCCTGTCATGGTATAAATCGCATTGTAGACGGTGAGGCATGGATGAACCTAGTAAAGACACACCTGAAGGATATGGGTATGTACCCAGACTACATACCCTACGCGTTCTCTACTGCTGCAAGCCACACCTCCTGTCTACACTGCTTTTTATTAGCAGTGTAGCATCCCATTGCCTCCAGCTGCTGGAGCCTCTCCTCCTTCCCTGCAACAGGGAAATGCTCCAGCAGCAGGGGAAGGCCCTGGCAGCTCCCCACTGCTGGAGCCCTTCTCTGCCGCAGGGAAAGACTCCCGCAGCAGGGAACAGTTGAATCATTTTCCCCCTGCCTCCCCTCTGCCAGAGCCTTTCACTGACACGTACAGCTACACACCGCAGCATGGACACAGCCTGTTTTCACTCCCACTTGTAGCTACACGTACACTACATGCTGCCAAAAGTGATGTGTAATGTAGAGGTAGCTTAACGGATGTGCTATTGCTCAAACAGAAGTTATGGGCTTGATGGAGGAATTACTGAGTGAGGTCCTATGACCCATGTTATGCAGAAGGTAATGGTAGATGATCGTAGTGGTCCCTTCTGGCCTTAAAAGTCTATGCATTTCCCTTTGATACAAGACAATCTAATATTTCCTTTTTAAAGTTATAACATATGTTTTCAAAGCCACAGACCAAATTTTGATCTCAGTTATACTGTCTGTAATGGGAATTGCATAAATGTAGGCCGGGGTCAGCCCCACTGGTTTTACTTTATATCACAGTTACAATTATTAAACCAAAACAGTTTTAACAATATTTTTTAAAGGGTTACATTAAAAAATATCAAAAACTAGGGGGCTAAATTTCATTCTGGTGTAAATACGCACACCCTTTCCTCCAGAGTGTAGACCTAGACGTGGTGACCAATGGTTTCATCAACTCTAGGTTAGACTACCACAAAACATCCATCTGAGGTTAACCATAAAAGCCACATGGAACCTCAGCAACTTGCTCCATCGTGCAGTCCAAAGAGAACACATCTTACTGCTAACTCTGTGCTTTTCTCTGACTCCCTATCCAATTCCCGTTTCATTTCAAAGTGATGGCCCTGATATGTACAGTCTTTAAAGCAGTAAGCCCAAAATATTTTCTTGTTCTCCTGGTAGAGGGTCCTAGTCTCCAAAATTCAGGATGAACTTATGTCTGGACACTTTTAGGTCACAATGCAAGATAACACAGGCCTTTCTAGAGCAATGAAATGGCCCTGAGATGCCTTCTTGGAAGACAAGCAACTAAGCAGTCCTGTACAAGATATTTTCTATGACATGAGAGAGGCAGAGACATTAGGTCCTCTGCAAAGAGAACTAGTTCTGACTTTTTCTCATGTACATGGTGCCTGGATCCCATGGTAGATCTAGAGTGACAGACAAAAATACATTGATTCACAGTAGACCACTGTTTTATCTCAGCCAAATAATGTCTAGTAGGAATGCCACTATTAGCATATGTAGTTATTTTTCCAAACTGTGATCTGTGGGTCACTTAGGGTTTGTCTAAATGGAGCACTATGGGGAATGTGATTTCTAAAGCACACTAACATGTTGCCCATTAATTGGTCCATGTAGACCCTGTTGGTGAGAACTAAAAGTTCCCCAGTACTTTTAGTAGTGCTGTTTTAAAGCTTAAAATTAATTAAAGTAACAGTGCTGTCGGAAATTCTGCATTAAGATTTTGTTGTGGGATCGGCTATGAAGAGACCAAACAGTCTGCGCTGGAAAGAAGCAGATATTGGTTGGAAAATTCTTAAATAACTTACCAAAGTGGAAATGGAAAACTTTAAAAATAAAAGAAAAATAATGGTTCCAATAGCACAGGACAGGGGTTGGGCCTCCTCCTCTTATTAGATAGGACAGCAGCCAATGGGAAATAGTTATTTAGTGTCATTCAGCTACCCAAGCTCCTCCCCCTTTCCTCTTCCCAGTCTTCCTCTTGCTTTACTGGAAGGAGGAAGCAAATCCCAGCTGCTCCCATTTTGGGCAGTTTTACTGTCTTTTTTGCTGGCTGTTTTAGGATTTTTGGGCCACGGCTCTCATTTTCTTTAGGCACCATGAGTTCCTCCACGGAAGAGAAGAGGAGGAGGGGCACAGAGTATACTCCTCATGCTGACACGCATCAGCGTTCACTTCGCAGGTTCTTTCCACACTGCCAGAGTCAACAAGAGATTGTGGCAGCAGGGGTAATTGCCTGGGTGAGCCAGGCCTTTGCTACTGCCTAGGCTGACTATGGTAGAGACTCCCTTGACTTCTGAGTGAGTGGGAGTGAAGGAGCTGGCCTGTAGGAGGCTTGAAGCCTCAAGCAGGCTTGCAAAATGAGCCAACCAGAGATACCTGCACAGAGAAGGAACCTTAAGCAGCTGATTCCTTATCAAAGTAGCTGAAGCAGCTCCAGAGGAGGAGGAGAAAGAAAAGGTGGAGGGGACTGACTTTGGGAAGCCACAAGGGAGTCTGCTTAGGAAGGCCAGTTGGAAGCTAAGACAAGACAGACTGTGAAGGAGCCCTTTTTGCTCACCCAAGCTCTGAGGTAAGAGCCACACCCTGGGACAGACTTTTTGGACATCTGTGAGTGATTGGCGAATTTCCCTTTTTAAGTTTGTTTGGGGACCCTCCCACTCCTAGAAAGGAGCCTGATCAGGCTATGTGTTGTGAGACAAACTTTCATTAAAGCTTTTTGGGATACGTCTCCCTAACACTATCACAGGTTGATGACACAAATTCAGCAATATGATTTTGGTGGAGGCTAGATTGGGATGGGAAAAATTTTATCTTCACATATGGATCAAGAAGACTGGAAATATGCTTCTGTTCTCAGTTGCACCAATTTTATACTGGTGTAACTCCCCTGGCTTCAGTGCGGTTACTCCCGATTAACACCTGAGAGCAGAATCAGGCTGAGAACGCATATGTGCAAGACAGCTCATATTTCTATACAAGAATATGCAACAAATGTAACAGAATAGGGAATTTCCCCTACAGCCTAAACTTTAATATTATAAATGTAGGGACAATGCGCAAAACCTAACACCATAAGTATTGCTCAACAAAGGGTTGCAGAACCCACCCTAAACCTTACCCTTGCAAAATACAGCCAGTGATTAAAAAGCAAAAAACCTTGCCATATTATCAATCCATATAAAGCCATATTTTCCCACTGCTGTGTTTTTAGGTTAGCACCTTCAATATCCATTAGTGCTAGTACACATCATTGCTTTGTTTTCCATTATTTATTTATTATGTTGCTCCAGTTAATAATTCAGAAAGTTTAAGTGCTGCCACTGTAACGTATTTGCAAAGTGGATCCAGGGTGCGGAGATCTCACATTTCAGTAGGAATTTTAGGGGCTGGGGCTTCACTTAAAATAGACTCTTGTTAGCAAATGTGCAAGCTAGTGCAAAGCAATGAATTTTACCAATCGGCAAGCAAGTCAAACACACCCATCTAAAAAGAAAAGAGAATGCATTTACAAAACTGTACTTTGCTCATTTATTTTGACAAGAGCAGTTTACGTGTAATTATTTTTGATAATACAGAACACACTCTAAAATTTGCTGCAGTTCTGTTTATAAAACTAATGAAGTCTCAGTAATAAGAGAACCTAACCTGAGCACTCTATGAATATTTTGCGGAGACAGGGGGGAGAAGCCAGATATTTTTCTGTGAATTACAAATTGTGAAGATTAGTGAACTGTGGTTTTGGTGGGCTCTGTTGTACCGTACTCATCAAACAACAGAAACTGCTGAAAGGTCTTCTGCTGTAACATGGGGGAGCGGCATGGAAAATGTCCAGAACTCAGGAGTTAATATAAACATCTCTAATGTTTAATGTCGGAATTAAGAGTAGCTTGTAGGAGGTGTTTAGCACCTTGGAAGATCTGCCTCCATGACCTCTGGAGACAGGAAGCCCCACCGCTTATATGTCCAAAGTTAGGCTTTAAACAGACTTGCATTATTAGAGCTCCTTCAAACTGCAACAGCAGGGCCCTTACCTGCTTTGTACTTGTTTGTGCCAGTAAACACTGTTGCCTAGGAAATGACCCCATCAAGTCATCAAAGGACTCTAATGTGACTATTCTTACATGCAGTGTTATTGTAGCTGTGTTGGTCCCAGGATATTAGAGACAGAAGGTTTGTGGTGAGATCATACCTTTTATTGGACCGACTTCTGTTGGTGAGAGAGACCAGTTTTCGAGGTTACACAGAGCTCTTCTTCGTGGTCCCATAAAAGATATTACCTCACCAACCTGGTGTCTCTAACCATTCTAAAGCAGTTACTGAAAGGCGATTTAAAGCAGTGGAACCAAATTGTTTAAAAACATATTGATGTTTAACAGGGTGGGGAAAGTACATTTATATTCAAACGAACACTGCATGATGTCTTAACAGTGCTCTGGAAAAAAAAATCCATGTGTCAGGCGCTCTATAAAATAAAAGTGTGTTTCAATCTACGACAGGGAGTTCATTAATTTACCTTATTGTTTAAAAAGCAAGAGTAACAACCAGGAAACTTGCACAAGACAATAGGAGTTGGATACCTTCCGTAGAGTGCTTTGAAACCCCGCCGCCTAACTATCTATCTCCCTCTCTCCCTACTAATGACACACACACAATATTTATGAGGCGGTTGATCAAGGAGCTGACTGAGTTTGAGGGGAGAAACACTCGTTGCTGTTGGGGGAAGGTTCTTTTTTTTTTGAAGATTAAAGGGGGTTACCCTTGTGAGTTTTATAATTGGTCAGTTTTTTGGCTTATGGAGAATGTGGTAATTTCCCTAGGAAAGGGTTTTGCAACAGGCAGAATTAATATTTCAGCATGCCCATATTTAAGACATGGAAAAGTCTAAAATCTTTATTCCCTCTCATATCTCAAAAATATGCTTTGGGGGAGCTTGTGTTCTGATTCATCCACCAGGGAAGGAGAAACTGCAAGGCACATCAAGACTCCATTCCCAGGGCTTACACTATTCTCCTGCTTTGCTTAGGAACTCTGAATTTGTTGAAGTCACTAAGTGTCGGGCCTTGAGTTATGCTGGGTGGCTGGTGGAAAAATGATTCACTTCAGCAGCAGTAAACTTGTAGGTGTTATTGTGCAAAGATTATAACTTTAATAAAGGATCCTAGACATAAAGCTGGGTGACGTTTTTCAGTTTTTCCAGAGGAAAATGCAGGTTCCAATCAACCAAAACAATTTTGTGACAATTTCGCAAAATTGTTATGGTTAAAAAAACACAACCTAAACAAAGTCTGGAAGAAATCAAAATGAAACATTTCAATTTTTCTATTCCAAATGACTTTGTTTCAAAATTTACATCCATTTTATTTAAATTATTTTTTTTAAAAAAATGTAAAAGCTTAAAACTGACTGAAATGTTTTGGGCCAACAAAAAGTTTCATTCAACTCCAAATGTTTTTACTATTATTATTATTATTTATTATTTTGGAACAGCCAGTGACTTGAGAAATCAGATATTTGCACAGCTCTGCCTGCACATTTTACAAGCTTCGTATGATAGTTGGCAGAGCTGGGCTGGGATTTCTGCACAGCTTATGAGCACTGCAGATATTCCTGCAGAGTTTACTCGTCTTGCAGGAACTCCTGCAGAGCTTAATTTTCACAGGAAAAAAAATAGATACACAGGGTGCGGTTTTTGAGGAGTTTCTAAACTCCAGAGGCAAAGACAGAGACAGAGAGACAGGGCTCATACTCCTGGGACTCAGAATATAAGTCTCATCGCTCTCTGATTAAAATTGTAACAAGCCCTTTGACATCATGTGTTCACAGACCAAAGGTTTCTTTAAAACCCAATCAACTCAGGCAATTCCCACATCAAAGGTGTAGCAATAAGGTTATGGTTATTATTTCATATACACAAATTTCCTTTAAAAGGGATTAAGGTTGGTCACGTGTGACATCTATCTTATGCAAGCCCTAAACAGCATGGAAATACCAAGTTATGAGATGTCTCTTAACCATGCCAAATGCCTGCATAGCATGTTTCTGCTGACCGTGATAGACTGCACATCATCACAAGGAACTTCCTTCTGCTTCCAATAGATAAGGAAATACTACACGCATTAATCTCCTTCATAGTTATCATGCAAAACATTAGTCACAACCTCACACTTCCTCCAGAAACAAACAACGCACCATATACTTGACCTATGTGCATTGTCAACCATAAGCGTCTGCTGATATTGCAAAACCTTAATTTTAACCTAGCAACAGACTACATTGCCACAAAATGTGCTAGGTGATTTACAAATATGTAGGAAGACAGCCCCCTGCACTCTAAACTTTACAATCTAACTGATCCTGCATGTATTTTACTCATGTGAGTAGTCACCATTGACTTTAATGGGGCTCTGACTACTCATATGAATAAACGAGCCCAAGGACTGGAATGCTGCTAGCTGTAAGAAACCCCAGACAGCCATTTTCGGACATTTGAAGAGCTTGGAAAAGAACTGAGATGGTACCATTCTTCACAAGCTCTGAAGTCACCAAGTGACACACGCATACACACACTATATATTTAAGCCATCAGAGATCATCTGTGAAGGAAGATCAGAGGGAAATGTGTTTATAGTAGTACTAATGTATACAAGTGTAAATGTTACATTGAAACCTTTCCTTGCAATACGCGTAACAGCAACAAAGTGGTGGAAGTCTGTAGAAAGAGCACCAGTAGATTTACTACCTAAAAGCTTTTGTTTTAAAAGTTATTTACGAAATATCCTGAATATCGTTTACAACGTTTCTGTATATATCAAATGTCAGTTTATTAAGAATTGTGTAGAACTCGCTCTTTGAATAGGACTGGAAGCAGGGTTTTGCATACAACGGTCCCAAGGTTTAACTCTGTAATGCCTTCTGAAGTCCTGAAAATAGAGAACTGAGCTTCAACACAGTGTATGTCTACACTGAAATCAGGAGGGGTTATTGTAGCTTTGACCAAAGCTAGCTCAGATATTTCTTCTTGTGCAGCAATCACACCTCCTGACTGCAGTGTAGACATAGCTAAAGAGCTAAAATGAGGAGTAAGAAAGTGGAGTGTAACAGAATTGTCCATAATATTACCCTCAACCATTACATTTAAACTTAAGTACATTCTGAAGTGCTTCATCCAGTTGGGGTCAGAGTGCTCAACACCTTACAAAACTGAACCCTCATCTCCACTGCACAGCTCCACAGGAAAGCTTGAAGCCAAATGTTTTCAACCATCTCAAAATTACAGGTACCCAGCCTAAGTCAATGTCTTGATGTGTGTTATTACACACACAGGAAAATTTAATACATGCCGTACTCTTTTGGTTCTCTTTGTAGGAATCAACTAGAAGTCCAGAACTTTATGGGATACTTGAGCCATCAAAAGCTTTTGAATCTGATTCCCGCTTTGTAACAGCTATTTTACGTGGCAATTTAAATCAGGGAAATAATGTCTTTAAAAGCTAGAAATGCAAGAGAAAGACTTGGCTTGGCTTTCAAGAGTGCAACACAGCAGCGCCTACTGACCTCAGTGGGATTTGCGGGTGCTCAGAACTTCTGAAAATGAGGCCAATAATTCACATAAATATATAAGGATATTCAAACAAAGGAAGGGGACACCCTTCACCATTAATATCTATTTTTACATTTAGTCTCTGTTTCATTGTATGCACTTTTGCAAAACATCAGTTAACCTAAAACAAGACAATGAGCACAGCTGATGGGTTTTACAAAATCAGAAACGGCAGGGACTGAAAAAAACAAACCCAGAAACAGTTGCACGCGTTTAAACTCTTTTAAGAAATCTGGGGAAGAAGCAATGTAATTTGCTCTAAGGCTAGCCAATTAAGTCAACCTAATGCTAGTACGCAGTCTTTAAAGTTTCTCTAATCCCACCATAAAACACGGTATGTGTACATTGGTGTGATTTAAAGTGGTTGAAATCACTTGGTTGAAAAAAGCTTTTGATTTCTGACGGGGTTTTCTTTTGTTCTGGGTTTGGATTTGATTCAGTTTCAATGGTGTTGGTTCATTTCAAGTACAGTGATATTTTTTTCTTGCAAAACCATATAACACGATCGGCACATTGACAATGACTTGCTCCTGGGGGCGCCAACCCTGCAACTCCTGTCACTCCCCTGATCCTCTCTCCTGTCTCAAATATGCACTTATTTCAGTATATCGTCCAGACACTACAGTGATGAGTTCAGTACAGGAGCCTGCTTACCTCGGCCATCTGTGCCCCTCTGATCCACGCTCATTACACCATCTCCCAGCGTCCCTTCTCCACCTGTCTCTCTTGGCATGCTGCTTCCTGCCTTCCTCATACCATCACTCTGTTCCTTGTTGTACCTCATTAAACCTGGGCGATGGTCGCTCAGGTCAGGCCCTCTTTCTGCCTCACTAGAGCAGCTTTTCTTCATGGCTGCAGGGGAACATTCAAACCACCCCCCTTGGAACTGCTGCTGCCCTGGTCCCTGTGGAGGAGGAGTAAGGGGCCAAATATACCAAATGAGGCCGGCAGCTCTGTTCTTGCTTATCTCTTTGGCCAGTTTCTGGTATGTTCTGGGAACCGTGGAGCTTCTGCATGTTCGTAGAGCTCCGGCTGGCAAGTGATTGGGCCAGGGGGTTAAAGTTATTTAACTGCATGGAAGGAGAGGAAGGATCACACTGGGAAGAGCTTCCCAATCAACTCTAATCGGCTGCTCATTTTAGCACCCTGAGTGGGCGGGCTTGGGAGATACCACCTCTTATTTTTTCCCCCAAATCAAAAAGGAGCGAAGCCCAAGGCTCTGTCTACACTACTATGTCTACGTGAATAATGTAGCTGGAGTCGACGTACCTTAGGTCGACTTACCATGGGGTCTCGACTGCGGGGGGTCGACGGGAGAAAATATCCCATCCACTTACCTTACTCTTCTTGTCAGGGTCGACTGGAGAGCGATCTGCAGTCGATTTGGTGGGTCTTAACTAGACCCGCTAAATCGACCACTGGTGGGGTCGATCTCAGAACGTCGATCCCGGCTGTAGTGTAGACCTGCCCCAAGAAACCCAACAGGCCATCTGAGCCACACCCAGAAGGAAGCCAAGCTGGAAGAGCCCAATGGTGTATTAGGGGACTGGCGCCCAGACAGCAAACATGTCATGTTTGAACTCCTGCATGATCTACTGAAAGCTCATTTTGTGGGCAGAACTTGGAAAAGTACCAGTACCTTTCTCTTTCCTTTTCCAATTTAACCTCTGCACAATCCCTTCCAATAGCACAAAGAATGTGAAGCAAAAATTCAGTTTAAAGGATAAACCATGACTCTGAACCCACACCATTGATCGGTGTTGATTTCAGGTCTATTCGTATCTTTTAGGCTTCATAACCTCTCTAGCAAAGAGCTCCACAGGCTGATTGTGCATTGTGTGAAGAAGTACTTCCTTTTGTTTGTTTTAAATCTGCTGCCTATTAATTTCATTGGGTGTCCCCAAGTTCTTGTGTTATGTGAAGGAGTAAATAGCATTTCCTTATTCATTTTCTCCACACCGGTCAAGATTTTATAGACCCCCAGTTGACTCTTTTCTAAGCTGAAAAGTCCCAGTCTTTTTAATCTCTCCTCATACGGAATCTGTTCCATGTCCCTAATCAGTTTAAGTTGCCCTTCTCTGTACCTTTTCAAATTCCAATATATCTTTTTTTGAGATGGGGTGTCCAGATCTGCATACAGTATTCAGGATGTGGGCATAGCATGGATTTATATTTTCTGTCTTGTTCTCTATCCCTTTCCTTGTTCGCTCTTTGGACTGCCATTGCACATTGAGCAGATGTTTGCAGAGAACTATCCACAATGACTCCAAGATCTCCTTCTTGAATGGGTAACAGCTAATTTAGACCCCATCATTTTGTATGTATAGCTGGGGTTATGTTTTCCAATGTGCATTACTTTGCGTTTATCAACACTGAATTTTACCTGACATTTTGTTGCTCAGTCACCCAGTTTTGTGAGATCCCTTTGTAACTCTCTGCAGTCTGCTTTGAACTTAACACCCCCTTTGGCAGTGTAAAGGGGCATTAAAATTGGTGCCAATGTACTGGACTTAGTGTAAATGAGGATCAGACTCTGAGAGTTTTGTTAAACTGAGGCTCCAAGGCTTTGTCTCTTTGATGATTATTTTGAATCTGATCCTTTGAAGTGATAAGGGTGTGGAATTCAGGGTACTCAGCAGCTCTGAGGAGATGGTTAGCAACTTGTAGGACTGCGTCCTGTATCTCTGAATCAAAATATGTTTTTTCACATCAGATCTGTTTTTTCAGGATATTCCCACACCCATAACAATTCTATGATATAAACACATTGAAAAGGAGGGTAGACAGTAGAACATATGAATCAGAATAAAACAAGATGCATGCGTAAAATCAATGTTATGTTAAGACTCAGGGTGGTAGTAAAAGTCTATCTGCTGAGAGTAGAATAGGATCTCACAGAGCTTTTGGCAAAAAGCCCAGCTGAGCCCAGAAAACGTTCAAGATTTTCAAAAGAGAATTTTCTGTGATTATGACAAAAAAACCCACATTCTGCTATAATCAGAGCCTGCGTTGTATAACCACCTTATCAGCAAATAGATGGCTGAGCTATTAGTGTTATTACAATGATCAGGCCATAGAATGATTCTTCTCAGATTCAATACCACTGATTGTTTTATAACGTTTTGCATTTCCCAAACATCTCATACGCAAGAAAATAGTTATTGTCGAAGTGCTGCTTGTGCTGAAATTTACATATCAGAGGAACTGTTCTGAACTCTCAATTATACATACTGAAAAGCAAACGGAAACCAGCCCATCCTTCCTAACTTAAGTTCCAACAAAATTCATTGGAATATTAACTACATCAAGTCTCACAAGCCTGTAAAGTCTAAAATCAGCCATTTGGAAATGTGATTAGACTCTGACCCAAAGTCTGCTCCAGTGTGTTGCTCTGGTATAATTTGTTCATTGTTTCAAACCAGAAACAGAATACAGCAAGACTATCAAAAGCACTGACCTTTCTTTGCTAGAGTATTATTGGGTTCGTATTTCTCAATCAGTTGTTGAACTTGCTCCTGTTTCATTGGCGGATAAAGGATTTCATTTAACCGTGGATCACGTTGCTTATAATTTATAAACTCCATCATCTGATCAACAGTAAGGTATGGTCTGCTCTTGGCACCGCTAGAGAAAAATGATGGTTAAAAAAAAATAAAAGAAATTAGAATATTTTCCCTTGCAGTTTTGTTCAATGGTTTGCAACTTCCCATGGAAACAGAAACAAGATTCAAACTACCAGGCAACAAAAAATTATGTTCTGTTAAGTCTCCAAACTCATTTACTTTATGACTATGTATGGCAAACTTTCTTCATTAAACACCTATTAGTGAGAGGGCTCAGCATTGTTGATGTCAGTGAAAGGCAATTAGGCCAATGCTGAGAGCTTTTGAAAATTCTACTCCTAGATTCCTGGGCAGGACATACTTTTTAAATGAGAGGAAACAAAATGCTGTATTACTGAGCCTGTTACCTAAGTTCCATTGGCATTCCAGGCCTAACTATTAGGGTTTTCTGTTGGAGGACAGAAGCCCTGATTTTATTATACGATTATTTGCTTGGTTTACAGTGCCCTCAAAGAATGCTAGGGACTTTACAAAACAGGCAAAAAAAAAATAGATCCCAACCCAAGGAGCTGACAATCTCAGGCTACGATCCTGCAACAGGCTTTGTGTAGAGGGACCTCTGAACACACCTAGGGCCCCAATGAGCACCATATGAATACCAGGCACTGTGATGTGCCTGCATGCATGCAGGATTGGTGCGAAAGGAGATTACTATATGTGGCATTTTCAGAAGCATTTATTGGTGGCCTGACTCTGTTCCTATTGCAATGAGTGGCAGTTTTTCCATTAAGTTCAATGGGAGGAAGGTTCGGCCAAAGCTGAGCACTTCTGAAAATGTCACCCTACTGGTTGGGACAGAAAAAGATGAACAGAGCAAGAACACATAGGTTTCAAATATAAGCTCATGAATTTGCTTTGATGGCTTTTGGGATGTGTCTTAGGTGTCTTGGGAACTAACATTTCATCCACGTGGCTACCATCTTGCCCCATTTTCTTGCTCCACTGGTAATAGGAGAAGAGGCTTGTTGGATATAGTTGGAAATAGTGTTGGAGCTGAGAAGTACAGTGAATCTTGCAGGAATAGCCATACCACCACATTCCATTGTCTGCTTGCTTGCCAGGGGCCAAATTTAGCTCTGGAGTAAGCAGGTGAAACATTTTGTGAAATCAAGGAGTGTTGCATCTACTTAGGCTGGGGTTGCATTTATCTCCAATAGTAGTGAGACAGCAGGTTGCTGCAGAAATAGTCAATATCTTGTGGAGGACGGAGCTGTACATAAGAATGCCAGTGAAACCAAAGAAAGTTTTTTAAGCCTGAAAGGTCTGTGAGGTTCACCAAAGAAACATAAAACCGTACTGATCCAATCCCAGAAAAAGAGGATGTGAAAAAGTTCGGCTAAAGTTGTATGGCTTTCATGTGTTTAAGAAATTGAAAATATGAAATGACAAAAGCACAGCTGTTTGCAAATGTAATTTACGCTGTAATGAGGCATATGATCTCTAACTGCATCATGCATGAATCCTAAATGCTATTGCATTCTTATTCCCACTCCTTATTAGTCTTCAAGTGGTTTCTATACGCTGATATCTAATGCCTGTTCTCATGCTTATCACTTCCTCTACTTTTTTCTCACTGAAGCTTAAACTATCATAATACATATTGAGAAACAAGGCCTGGCAGTTCTATTCCTCTCGAAATAAATTACTGTAAAACTCTGGCCATTACAAACAGTGGCTAAAGCTTGGAGGAAGGAACTTTTGATCTACATTCACCTCCTAGGTTAAATAACAATCCTTCTTGACATGGAAATCTGTTCCTGGCAGTCGTTGTGATGCTGTAGCCTAAATAACCTACTTTGCCATCACTACCAGAGAAAATCAGTGGAGGAGGGGAAAAAAAGTGTCATTTCTTACAACTCAGAAAAGATGTGGTCAATTTCAGGCCGAGGGCAGAGATTGTTTAAGAATACTCTGTATGCTTCTGGGGTGAAGTCCTCTTGAGGGATTGAATCATTCTGTGAAATGGGGGAAAAAACACTGAAGTAAAGAAATAGCACATTTTGTTTACAAGCAAGTCATTACAAGATTATTTCCCTTTGCAGAATAATCAACTCTCCTGAATAACAGAGCAGTTTTAAGAATATATCTTCTGACAAAAAAGTAAAATGATCTGTTTCAATAACTGGGTGATTTGTTTTATGACTCTGTCCTCCCTTAGACAAGATTATCTTTTACCCTATGCACCCATGCGGAACTGTAAGAAGACACAAAACTTTCCTTTCTTCCCCTATGTGAGTTACCCACAGAATGGGTGAAGGAGCAGCCTCCATGTAGCTGCTAATTCCAACTCCACACAGGTGCGCGGAGAGTGGTTAGGGGCAGGGAATGGGTGGAACCCAGGCTGCTCCTCCCAGCCTTCCCAAGGGGAAACAAACTGATACTTTTATAGAGCTGCAACAGGTTACTTGACTCCTTGGAGCATGTGAAGAACCAGGGAATGAATTGGAACCCTGAGCAAAAATTAATACCCTGGTCTTGTCCATGGACCGCACAAATATTTCCTGCTACTTACTCAGGACACACGGATAAAATATTCTTCTTCTGGAAAAGTCCTATGGAATTTAGCCTTTCTAAAAGTTTTTGTTCATTTGTTTGTTTTAACATCCAATATAACTTAAGAGAAAATACTACAGAATTCTGCAGAATGGTTCCAAAACCTATAGAAAGAAAGATTTCTTAAATTTTATAAGTCTCTAGAGTAAAGTATATAACTCTATTTTTACATGCTATTTTTATAATCTCTATTATATTCTACAGAGCTTTTCCAGAAGAATAGGATTATTGTGTTTGCTCTTACACATGGGGTATTTTATTACAGTACAGAAGATTTGAGCCTTATTGCGATTGGCCCTTTCATGGGACTCAGGTGGATGCAAGAGCTTTCTTCCTAATTGACACTTGTCTAAGAGCCCATCCAATCACAGTCCTTGAGCTCAGCAAAGAGCAGGGGCTGCTCCCTCCATGCACCCACTGGGGCAGGGAAAACAGAGAGAGGAGGTCTAAATGATGATGCAAGCCCCAATGCAGGCCAGTAGCTTCACACGTTTTGACTTTTGCCTTTGCATCAGTCCAATGAGCTCTTCCGAGAAAGGAGGAGGACATGCAAAATAATCACTGTGTAGAGGAAACCTCCTAAGGAGCCAGAACAAAACTGAAAATGCAAAAATGTGGAACAGACATATCGAAGACTTGATCCTGAATTCCTTTCATGTGAGCCACCCACATGGAAGGCACTGGGGGTTTGGCCTGTGGAAGGACTACAGTATCAGGTGACACTTCTCCATACCTCCAAACTAAGTACATGATTCCAATCAGTGAGAAGAAAGTGTTTTGGGATCGGATGCAAAGCCATTTCCCTGGAAATGCTGCTGAGCCCACTTGTGTCAAAAGCAAGCCGCCGACAGAGGAAATCATTGCTATTATTTATTCTGCTGTTTAGCACTGTTGCCAAGGGAACCGGAAGTGTCTATTCAAGCTTTTGTTAGAAGGAAGGGAACTTTTCAATATTTTTCTGCTAAAAATGTGCCATAGGAGTGATTGTCCCCACCTCCCCTGCACTAGTGGGATCCATCCAGCCCCAAAGGGAAGTTACCTGTGGGTGTTTGTATCAGAACCACCCCTTGATGTTTCTGCTGGGAGGGGGTACATCCAAAGCTCAGCACTGCAGGCTGCTTAGGGGATGTGCTGACTTGTATATTCCCCACTGTCCTGGCCACACCTCCTCCCAACCCAAGGTACCCACTTTTAGGGTTGGATGGCTCAGGAGTCTGTGACAAAAGAGGGCTTTCCACCACCCAGGCGCCTGTGCCCTCAGTTATAGCAATAAAAGCCCAAAGCTCAAAGCTCCTTGGCTCTGTGGCATGGTGAGGCTCAGAACGAGACACCTCTCTCCCCACCATACACTTGCCATGCCCCACCACAGGTGTCCGCCTCAGACCCTGTAATCCTCCAGTCAGTTCCACACAGTCGGGGCAGCAAAAGTGCCTCAAAATAAGCCAATTATACAGACAACCACAAAAAAAGTAACGTGTTTTTATATGCACATACAGTTGCTGAGGGAACTGGAACTGTATCTCTCACGCACAAGCGCACACACACACACAGCTATTTTCATTATGCTTAACGGGCTATTCATTTCTTCCCAACTTTTTTCATTTATGCTTCCTTGGGTTTCCTGAACTGTTCCTTCCTGCTCTCTGGACACCTTTTCATCAGCAGTCTGTGGCCCAAAAACCACCTTCAATGCATTTTCTATTATAAACACCTAAGTTGGGTGTATTAAACAGTCCTCAGTGTCGTTTTTATAATTGCAAGGGAGCTAAATGTGGCTGCAGGGCAAGTTTGGATCTTTGAGGGACTGGGATGTTTTCCTCATCTCCTTCACAAAAGCCTCCTCTTTTCAACACTCCACTCCTACAGCATCTGTGTGATGGCCCCCATTCTTGGGATTTGAACGGTTGAAGGCCTCAGATGCTCGAAAGTACAGAGGAAGTGTGTAAGCCACCACTCAGGATGTGTGATGTGTCCTTGTCTGTCCCCAGTACACAGAGGATGTAAGTCTGCTATAAATACCAGTTAGCCTGGAGCTTTAGCACAAGCTGTAGAGACTCCTACTTTTAGCTCTGCAGATCTCTAGTTGAATCCCTGCTGTCAGCCAAGATGGAGGCCATTACATAGCAACAGGCCCACATTCTCTGTGGACTGGGCTCAGAGGGGGACACAGTGACCAGTGGGTTAAATCTCCTTCTGTTATATTTGTCACTAGTTGTGTTCCCCACTTATCCATTTCACTCTTCTCAGTGGCGAGGTTCCCTCCTACATACTACCAGGCGTTGGTGCACAGGCATGCAGCATTTGAATCAGAACACAAGTCCAACCAGAATGTGGCTTTGGTCAATCAGTGCCCAGAGTCATACTCTAGTTGGAATCAGGGCAGATGGAAAGTGAAGTAGAATCGGAATATACAAAAATCTATTAAAACAACCAAACCCACTGCTGAAATGGAGGCTAATCCTCACTAAGTTCATATTCAGTGCAGCTGGGATGGAGGTGTGGGGGTGAAACGTGGCTACAAGGGAACTGTCCATCTCCCCTAATCCCAGAGGTGACCAGAGGCCAAACCAGCCCCCCCAACATGAGCTAGAGCAGCCATCTGGCTGCTCAAAATTATGCTGGCTGGAACAGTCCAACAGTCCCCTAGGTACATGAAATAGCTAGAGCATGGAACACTCCAGACTCATCCAGACACAGGAATCCCCAGCTGCCCCTTTAGAAGCTGGAGTGATAAAAAAAGTGACTTGAATTGGGACAAAGATCTGACCCAAAGGCTCTGGGTGAAACTTTGTTGACATGCACAAATCCCCAATGCATTGTGGGGACATGTGCACAAGGACAATCTTTTTCGCTCCCAAATTCAGTGATTGTTGCAAGGGCATGTTAATAAGTATTCGCCTCCCCAGCACGATGGTGGCGCACTGGTGCACTACTGAGTCACAGGGGAGAGAATCTAGTGATCACCCAACACAGATTCCCACGCCACCCAGAGTTCTGCCTCCAATCAAAGAACTGATCCAAACTGAACCTGTTTAGCTGGTGAGACTGAATGAGATCATACCCTGAAGTGGAATTGCTGGCTGTATGCGATGCCCGCTTACAGAGTGTAAAGCTTTCTTGACAGCTTTTTGGGGTTTCTTTTTTTCTGGATTAAAAAAATCAGTGGTTTTTCACTGATGGGTACAAAATGTTTTATGAATAACCAAGTTGGACTTTCTCATAAGTTTGCTTACATTGTGTGTGACAAATGGAGACTCAGTTATTTTCTTTGTTAATGTACATTTGCGTTTCTATAGCAAGTGGAGAAAAGGCTTCAAATGAACTGATTCAGTCTTCAGACGTAGTGACACCTCTGTTTAACTCGAAATAGTGTGGGGCACAACACATAACAAATAATGACAATTCTTGAAAAATACAGTTCTACAGAGCTGAGGAGCGAAAAGCTCTTTACACTCTTTGTTTTGGCACACTGTAATATTTCTGAATGCTTGTGTGGGCATAATCTGTAGGAAGTTGCTACACCTAATTATGGTTCTTAGAGAGAACCAGGCAGAAAAATACCTTCCCAGTGGTATGCGTAATGTCTAAAAAGAATTGTACCACAGCTGACAATAGGCATTTTCTCCCAAATCTGACTGCTATACATTCGTAAAAAAACAGAACAAAGAAAGGCTGTCTGCAGTAAAGCATGTACCTCAATTTGCATTGCATCTGAAAACTCGCTAGACAATGGATAATTACAATATGCCATTGCTTCACTAAATGAGTAAGTATTTCTTACAGGGGCAATTTTGATACCAGTGCTCTGATTACTGAGGGTCTTTATATTCCCATAGATTTCCATTCCTATTGGCTTTAATGGGAGTTTGAGAGCGCTCAGCACTTTGCTGGATGGGGACCTTTCCTGATGACCAGAGATCTACGTTTCTGTCCCCTTTTGCATATAATTTGGTTCAAATTCAGAAACGCATTTGAGTTTCCATCCATTTATGGCCACAACCATACAAAAAGCCACCGATGCAAGCCGCTGGGAGGAAATAAAATATGAAATGTACATATTATTTATTTACTACCACCAGTGTGCAGGGGTGGCAGGTTTGTATAATTTTTGGTGCAGGTCCAAGTCCCACCCCACTTCCACACCTGCTTAGGGCTCTGGAAGGGAGTTTGGGTGTGGGGTGTGGGCTCTAGACTAGGGCACGGGGTTGGGGTACAGGAGGGGGTGTGGGCTCTGGGAGGGAGTTTGGGTGCAGGAGGGGGTTTTGGGTGCAGGCTCCGGGAGGGAGTTTGGGTGCAGGAGGGGGTTTTGGGTGCAGGCTCCGGGAGGGAGTTTGGGTGCAGGAGAGGGTTCAAACTGTGGGAGGGAGTTTGGGTATGGGAGGGGGTGAGGGGTGCGGGGCTTACCTCAGGCGGCTCCTGAAAGCGACCCGCACACTCCTCAGGCAGCAGCTCCTAGATGGCGAGGGCCAGGGGTCTCTGCGCACCACTGCCCGCAGGCACCGCCTCAGCAGCTCCCATTGGCTGCAGATTCGGCGCTCAGGGCGGGGAGTTCCAGGAATGGCGCGCCACGCGGAGCGAGGGCGGGCAGGAAGCCGCTTTAGCCTCGCTGTGCTGCTGGTGGTGGTGGCTGAGGCCCCCAGGCCCTTTTTAATCGCCCAGGGGCGGCAGACGGGAATGACAGATGCTCTGGGGGGAGGCGTGCGGGGGCAGCGGGGCTGGGGGAGAGACCCGGCCCAAACATTGGTGGAGTCGGGCCCCATGCTCTGAATATTCCTGGAGCACAGGCACCCCGGGCCCATACAACTCGCCGCCCCTGCCAATGTGCTCAGTATTGCATATGACCCAAAGATAAAGACAGGAGATAAAAGCTTGGCCCAAATAGCTCCTACAACCTAAGAGACAATTTTAGACACTCGCTGAGTTTGGACAGCAAAATCCTCATTGCCAGAAATATTTAATATATTTTGTCCCTTTCAACATGCTGGCCTGAGAGCTAACCACATATCAGTGGAGTCACCCACAGACCTTTTGTCCTAAGCTCTTTCTGTGTTCTCTGAACAAACTGCCCTGCTTTTTGCACTGCAGAAAAACACGCCTTGTTTCTAAATTTGCTGTATATTTGGCATTCAATACTGTTTTGTTATTAAGGCCCTCTGTTCATTTCAGGCACTGACCATTTATGATTTGTCTGGAATCCCACTTGCTTTTGCAGCACCTGTCTCATTCCCCTATTGATTTAACAGCACAACAGCTACTCAGATGATAGGATTCAATAGCCAGGATATTTTATTTTGGAGTGAATATTTACATTCGTGGCCCGTTTTTGTGCTCAATGGAGCGTAGAATACAATCTCCATGGCCAAGGTTTTCAAAAACAAGCGCCTAAAGTCAAGCTATAAACGTCACATCCTGAAGCATGGTCGGTTTGCCGAAGTGCCGAGCACCTTTCAGCTCCCGCTGACTTCAACCAGCCTGGCTGAGATTTTAAAAAATGCCTAGGGGAGTCGGATGCCCAGTTGGACACCTAATCCCCTCAGGCATTTTTGAAAAATTCACTCCCCTGACTTCAATATTTGCTGCTGGATACTCAAAAATGTGGAAAATCAGGCCACAAGCTCTTAAATGCATATTTAGGCACGTCAATAAGGACTCAGTCCTACAAGGGGCTGAGCACTCTGACCCAGCACCAGCAAAGCACTTGCTTCGGTGCTTCAGTTTAAGCACATGGATCATCGCCTTGACTTTCATAGGATGACACATATGCTTCAAGCTAAGCACATGTTTAAGTGATTTGCAGACTCGGGGTGAGAGTGCTCAGCACCTTGCAGGAGCGAGCCCTTATTTCGGTTGCCTATGTATGAATTGAAGAGCTTAATTTTAGGCTTTTAGGGCGAGATACCCCTTCCTATTATTCTTCCACAGCAGCATAAATCTCTGTTAAATCTCTGTTCCAGCTGGAGGAGAATTCCCAGGAACTAAGTCAGATAGTCCACATTGTCTTGGGAGGCCCCCTCCACAAGCCGCAGCATTAGGGGCATGTCAGGGGCAGGGGCTGGGCCTGTAGTCGACGCAGCTACAGGAGTTCTGTGCAAAGATGTCACCTGTAGGCAGTTCAGCTCAGACTACAATAACTTTGGGCTGGGGGAGGGATAGCTCAGTGGTTTGAGCATTGGCCTGCTAAACCCAGGGTTGTGAGTTCAGTCCTTGAGGGGGTTTTATAGGGATCTGGGGCAAAAATTGGGGATTGGTCCTGGTTTGAGCAGGGGGCTGGACTGAGGTCCCTTCCAACCCTATGATTCTATGAACTTTTAGGCAGTCTCCTAAGGTAGAGGCTATGACTACACTACAGCTTATGTTGGCAGGGGCGTGAATAAAGCACCTCCCTCAGCGACATAAGTTACATCGACATAAGCGCCTGTGTGGACAGCAGGAGAGCTTTTCCCACTGACATAGCTGCTGCCGCTCTTGGGGGTTGGACTAGTAAAGCTGATGGAAGAGCTCTCTCCCGTTGGCAATGCGAGAGGGCTTGCACTGGTGCAGCTGCACTGCTGTAAGCTCTCCAGTGTAGCCATAGCCTAAGTTACATGCCAGGGGCCATATCAGCTCCTGAAACAACCTAGAATCAGGATGGTGCAAAAGTGGCTTAAACCTACCTAAGCCCCTTTCCCCCCCAGGGCTGCAGGGGTTTTTTGCTGTGCCTTAGGGGCTTTTACAGTCTCTTAGAAGTGCAGCACAAAATCACACTCTTACTTTGGAAAAATCTCAGCCCATGAGTCCTACGCTTCCCTAATGTATATCGTAAATATCCTTTCTATGCAGCTTGGAGAGACATCTTTCTTTGGAGGTTTAGAAAATATATACAAGCACACTCATCCAGTGTTCTGGGTGCCCCGTCAACCTTTGTAAAAAATATACTAAATAAACAAATTCCACTTTTCCAAGGAGGATTGCATGCTATTCACATACCTCAATGAGAGACAGTATCCTGTATTAGTTTCAACTTTACCTTGTTCTAGTCTAAACTTTATGTCTAGAGGACACAAGATGGGTGAAAATATCACAGAAATTGGAAGCTGAGAGCCCAGAATTCTGCTTGTTTAAATAAATGGGAACACAGGTGAAAGAGCAGAAGTCAAAACAGTCGAATTTCCCCTTAACTCCGTGGGATTTGCTCTTTCCTGGAGGATTTGGTCATGGAACAGTGTTTCTTTTAAAAGATTTTATTTCCAGGATAATCAACTGAGTTTTCCTTACTGCATGTAACACATCATTTTTTGTCCTGAACAAAAAGATCTACCTTATACTATGAATAATTGTCCAACTAGTGTCCCGGCAAAAAATATACAGCAATCTCTAGATAAAATTGACTATTGACTCAAATAAACAACAGAAAGAGCTTGTGGTTTCCTTCAAGCATTGTAACAATGTTTATGTTTCTTTCAGTGAGAGTTAAGAAATCATTTTTACCCTTATTACCACTCAGTAAACGGATACATTAAATCAAATGAGTTAAAAAGCATGCCTCGGAGATTCTTGAATATCTCATCTTAAATGCTAACTGCACTGCCAATTAAATGAAAAGCAATCCTGGAAACAAACCTCAAACATATTTCTTTTTTTAAGAAACAAATGAGAAGGTAGAAAACCAATCACATATCTGCTGTGTGTGGTAAAGTATACGGTGCATTATTTTCACAATCAGTTTAGATTTCCATAATCTTTACATACGTTTTGCAAATATTTACATAAATTGCTTGCAAAAAGCTCCCTAAGCCTCTTTCCATCTTTTTAGATCCATTTTCCCCTAGATTTCTGAAACATCTGAGGGTCTGATTGAACCGGGGGAGATGAGATCTTTGAGGATTGGCTTGTGGAGTTTTGCCCTGTTGCTGTTCTGGGGCACCAGATTTGCCCTTCCCGCAGGAATCAGCTGTGGAACCAGGTCCCAAACACAGTCTGGGTGCTCACAAGAAGTCTGGGCCTTCTGCAGGCCAGCTCTGTGCTTCTGCAGCAGATCTGTCTCCATTGAAGCTAGGCTGCTAGAGACTACCTTGGTGGCAGCTGTTCCTGGCATCCCTCTGTTAAAGTGGGGTCTCTTCAACAGTGAAGAGACTACAGGCTTACCTTCACTGCAGAGTGAGCTGGAGTTATCCACACCTGAGTTAACTCCTCTTTAGTTATCCTAGCTCAAGTGAGAACAAATCACACAGCAAACACCACTGGAGATGCACAAAGTGTTTGAATCGGCAGCACAGAATGAGTGCATTTACACCTGGGTGGGAAACCATTTCCCCATCCTTTGAGAGTTACTGAGATCTTGGATTTTTTCCTCCATTCCGAAACGGGATGAAAAATTAAAATCTCAAAAATTTCCATCAACTGATCATCTAAAAAATTGAAAGGCTTTGATCATTACAAAATGTTTCATTGAGATTTTGACTTTTTAAACAAAATAACATTTTTAGTATACATTAACTAACATTTTGAATAAATTACAAACCTAAACGTTTCATTTTGAAAACATCAAAATGGGATGTTTCACACTGCTGTTTCAAACTGTTTTCAAATTGGGAGATCTGTCCATATCAACCCTTTCTTGTGAACAGCTTTGGTTTTAACACATTGGTTTCTGACATAACAATGCTTCGTCAGAAAATTCCCAACTAGCTTTAGCTGTATGAGCAGTGCAGAATGATTGTATTAGCAGAGCAGAGTAGCTGTGTCCGTACTAGCTAAGTGTTAGCTGTACTCAAGATTTTACCCATGTTCCCAGGCTCGCTAGCGCAAGTTTAAAGCACCACTTAACTTGACCTAGAGATTAAGTGTGTGGGCGGGAGTCATGTTCTGTGCAATGCTCCAATTATAACTTGAGCTAACACTGCAGTGAAAATGAGTCCTGAAAGTCTGTAATAGAGTCAGTGACTGTGTTATAGTCTCATGGCATCTCCACAGAGTATGGCACACAATCCTGTACCCTTCCCTCCAGCTCACTTACACTTCCTTCAGTTCCCTTCCCAACTCCTCAGCAAAGATACTCAGACTTGCAGAGAGCCATCTCTGGAATCCAGGGGTATCTTCTGTGCAGGAGAGGAAGAGCCCCTGGCTGAGGGCCTGTTCGTTGGGCAGGTCTCAAGGGGCATGATCAGCCCCTGAGAAAACACTGCTGGAATCAGCTATGAATTGGCAACACTTCAGAGCAGGCCAAGAAAATATCTGAATGCTTACCCTGGCAGATGGAAGGCTACAAGCTTCTAATGCAGTCTCTACTCGCTTTCTGTCAGCGGAAAACAAGCGGTATATGCTGCAAAATGGAAATAAAGAAGCAGGGATTTGTTCAAAGGCACATCACACTTTTCTGTATTATATGGATACAAGCTGTGCATGGCTAACGGACTGCACAGCAAAGTGACTTTTTGGGAAAACTTGTGCATTCATCCTTTGTTTCATAGCTAGATCTTGAAAACAGAAACACTTTCACAAAAAAGAAAAAGAAATCAAAATATTCCAATCAGATAAACACTTAACATTGGAGGCAGTGAGTTGACGGGGAAAGTAGTCATAGAAGGGACAGAAAGGGTGAGGACAGAAAGAGCCCTGAAAGGGGAGATCAGTTTCTTTCACCTCTAGGTCACTGGTTCAAATCCAGCCCAGAATAGTAGTTATCAACACTTATTACCATTTGTTGGGTGCTTAGTGGCATATATTAAATAATTTGGGTGATGTCAGCCCATTTCCCAGCATTCCCACCAAAAAAGCCATCATCACAATGGGTATCTAGCATAGTTATAATGGCTCCCCATACCTGTAGCATTTGAGCACATCATAATCTTTAATATATTATCATCACAACAACACTGAGGTAGGGAAGTGCTATTATCCCCATTTTACAGATGGGGAACTGAGGTGCAGACAGTCTAGGTGACTTGCTCAAAATCACACAGGCAATCTAGGACGAAGAAAGGACTTGAACCTAGGTCCCGAACCAGTGGACCATCCTTCCCTTTTGGTATTTTAACCGGGTGGTCTTAGCATCAGATACAGAAGTGCAACCTCCATAGACTTCACCCACAGCCCATGAAGACAGAGCGGGTTCCTGCCCCCCAAAAGTGGTCTGGTTAGCACACTGACACAGCAGTGAGGAAGTAGCTTGCCCTGCCAGCAGCGCTATATGCATGCTGCGTGGATAAACAGATTTCAGTCAAAGGGGTGACAGTCCAGCACCATTCCAAAGATTAAAATCACACTCAAAGGTCTGAAAGATCCAATTTAAGAACAAAGGAGAGAAGAAGTTACCTCTTCAGAGGAATACGTCCTTCTGGAGTGACTTGCAGCTTCAGTTTTGTGTAACTGTAGAGAAAAAAAACACGGGGAATGTCTTTTTCTTTTTAAAAGCTTTTCAAAGACTCTTACAGCTCAATCCTATTGTTTCTAGCAGTCTGCGAGTTTTACTCGCTCATTTTGTACTGTCTGAAAATCTTGCAGGACATCATTAACAAACATCGCTGGTGAGTGAGAAACGTCGCCTGCCTTCATATGGAGCAATGCAAAAATCAGCAGTACACGTGAATACAAAACAAAACCCACAACACTGACATCGAAAAGCTCAGAATCAGAGGTTCTCTCTACATTGGAGCTGGAACATGTCATTCCCAGCTCGAGGAGATGTACCCATGCTAGCTCTGATCAAGCTGGTGTGGTGTAGCCATGCTAGTGGGCAGGGCTAGTCATCTTAAGTAGGTGTTTAGGGTTTTAGATGGGATAATATTTGGGGTAGCTAGCCGCTGTGGCTACATTCAGCAAGCTAGCTCTGACCAAGCTAACATGGGTATGGTCTCCGCAATACAAAATCTAGATCCAGAGATGACATACTGTTAGATTAGGAATGGAATGGCCAAGCAGATCAGCTAAGATTCCTGCTAAGCGAGGGTTGCTCCCTACTGCTTTGTTGAGTCCATGTTTAAGTAATGGACCCTTCCATCACCTCCTTTGGAAAACTATTCTACAGCCTGATGGCTTTCTCTGCTAGGAAAATTTGCCTGATAGCCAGTCTAAATTTTCCTTTGCTTAATTGCATCTCGTTACTCCTAATTATAACCCCCTTTAAGCACCCTAGAAATAATTCCTTCCTTGAGGCAAATTGTGGGCCTGGTGCAGAGCTAGCCCATCCCAGGGAGAGGGGAAGGAGAGAATATGCCTCAGGAGGTACAACTTCTAGCTCACTGACGCACAGGGATACTGAGTAAGAAGCCCCATTCCTGGAGATGGTGCTGCCTGCTCCCTACGCTGTGGGCTAGTAGGGGGCACACTCTCTGCTGAGTGCAGGGATTGTAAGTGTCCCTGGCCCACCCCACTGCACACCCGTGGAAGAACTAGGGATAACGTGGCCCTTGGTCTTCATATCACTAGTCAGATGAAAACAAGTCAAACCACAGCCAATTAAACATCCTGGCAGCAGTGAGAGCGTGAAATCCCCTCTAGCCAACATAAGCCGGCTCGAAGACTTAGAATCAATGTGCTAAAGAAGTCTGACTATCAGTCTGGCCACTTCACTCGTGTCAGCCTGAAAGCCTTGTGTGATGATCAAATGGGTTAAAGTCTCACTGGTACTTTTCTGGTGGACAAATCTATTAACTATCTACCAAAGGTGCCTATATACAGGCAACTAAATGCACTATGTGGATTGACCTCTTAGAGTGTATTTATATCCCAACCCTCACAGCTTTACCCATGCCATGCCTGTCGGAACATCGGGATCAGAATACATTTCTTTTTTTCCAAGCCATGCACATCCTCACTCACACAAACAGGGTCTGATCCAAAGCCTGAGGAAATCAATGGGAGTCATTCCACTGACTCTAGCGGGCATTAGATCAGACCTTCCTTGGGACTTGCCCAGCTGAGTGAGGGCTACTTGCATAAGGATCCATCTACCGCATCAGCCCTTTGTCTGAAAATAGCAGAGCTTCTGGGGTAAGCTTTTTGGTTTAGGGTTTTTTGTTTGTTTTGTAACGTAAAGAATATAATTAACATCCCCACCCGCCCTCTTCTAGGTTTGGCATTTGCAAGATCAGAACATTAGCAGCACTGTCAAAAACAGAGCAAGTTCTAATACTCTAGCCTGTGTAATAACTGTGAGGTGGTTTCACAAATCCTTGCCTTTAGAGATATACCAAAGAAGCCAGACTTCCTGTGCTACACAGTACTGCCAAACCCAAACGTTACAAGATCATGTGACTGGCTTAAAAATCACAAGCATTTTAAAAATATGCATACATTTGGGGTTCTTTTTCATTGTCTTCTGCTTTTGCAGCTTTACGGGGTCCTGAGTTCACATTTACGAGCTTTCCTGTGAAACCAAGATAGCTAGAAACTTATATTTTAGTTAAATGAAAGCTGAGATTCTCAGCTGTGTTCTTTATGTAAAGCTTCAACTGTTGTGATGGTATCACAAGAATGAACGACACTGGTGTTATAACAATTCTGACCAATCCTGATCGGGATTCCTTCCCCCAGGACTTCTCGGTATGTTTTATGGAACACCCGAGTACACACCATTTTACCTTGTTCTATAGCCACAATTCTTCCCTCCTCGAAGGTCTGGATGTTATTCCTGCTCCATTACTGGCTAGAAGGGCTGCTATTGAGAGATATTACCACCCTCAAAAGCTAAACATGCTACTTCAGTAGCTCACTGCTGGCTCTGAGAATGACAGATCCAGGACTTGAAACCAATCCCAGGTCTCCATGTCAGCCCTGGTTAAGCCTTTGCTATGTACTCCAGTAATAAAGGCAAAATTGTACTGCACAATTACAGTATAACAAAGACAACAGAGATTTAAATCCTAGGTGCCTGTTTTGTACACCACAGTCTAACCCTATTTTTCCTCATGTGACCTGATCACAGGAAACCTGTTCAGTCATTTTATTAATACACCCTGGACATTATGAAAGTTTGGATGCCAAAGGGAGGAAAATGCCTTTATAATTCAGCTCTACTGCAATCATTTTTAAATTGGATGACATGATTCTAATGGTCACCACTTTATGCAGGACTGGCATTATAATAGGTGGGAAATGTTTAATCTTCAAAGTCAAAGATACCTTGAGTAACTCTGATTTGGCATCTGTGCTTAAGGGTCCTGGAAATCCTGCAGCACCTAAGTGAGCTATTAAATAGTGGAAAAATAAAAGGCATGGAGATACCATGCTTGCCTGCTATTCTACACATCTTAGAGTTGTAGCAATTTGTGTGCCCTTGTACATACACACACATGCTGTGCTTCCCCTAGAGGCAGTGCGTCTCTGCTCTGTCCCCAACACAGGGTTGTGTCTACCATGCGCAATACAGTCTAGTGTTAGTAGTTTATGAGCTAAGAGCTGAAAGAGGAGGTTACTCACCAGTCACTGGAGGTTCTTTGAGATGTGTGGTCCCTAACTGTATTCCACTGTGGGTTACACACGCACACCATTAGCCTGGAGTTGAAGAATTTAGAAGTAGTGTCTGCTGGTTTATGCATGCGCCCTGACTTGCCTTGTGCTTCCGTCCAAGGGGATAAAGGGCAGGGGCAGACCAGCCATGTCTCCAGTTCCTTCTCCACCATGAATCTGACAGATTGGAAGCAGAAGGGAAGGAGGGCGGGAAGTGGAATACAGATAGGGACCACACAACTCAAGGAACTTCCCATTACAGGTAAGTCACGTCGTCTTCCTCTTCCTGCCGTGCCAAAGGAGTTATCCACTGCCAAGTCCTGCACCAAGGTGTAGTGTGTTGTGAATGTGTGGACAGAACTCCACATGGCTGCTCTACATACATCTATCAGAGGCACGTCTTGAAGGGATGCCACAGTCATTGTTTGAGCTCTAGTGGAATGAGCCCGTACCCCCCATGGGGAGAGGTTGATTTTACAGCTGTTAGCAGAGTTTAATGTAGCCAGAAATCCATTTGGAGATTCTCCGGGTGGAGATGGTGTGTTCCCTGATTCTCTCTGCTACCTCAGTAAATGGTCTAGGGGACTTCCTGATTGTTTTTGTTCTCTACAGGTAAATGGCCAAAGTCTGTCGGACGTCGAGGGAATTGAGTCTATGTTCTTCTGTGGATGTGTGAGTTTCGGGAAGAAAACAGGTAGGTAAATGGGTTGGTTAATATGAAATGGGGAGACCACCTTTGGTAAAAATTTCAGGTATAAGCATAAAGAGACCTTATCCCTGTGGAATACTGTAAATAGCGGGTCTGCCCGCATAGCTCCAAGTTCACCGACCTTCTCACCAACAAGGAAGGTGACCTTCGTGAATGCCAAAAGAAATCTTGAATTGTTTCTTTCCAGGGCACACAGCAGGGCCGACGCCACGGTGTCGTTATTAGACTCACAGCTCATGAAATACTGCAAGATCAGCTGAATTGTATTCATAATGCTGATCACAAGACTGGAGAGCAGTGCAGGATCCATGCTTTCAGGCAGAGATGGCAGGCACACAGTTTACAGGGGCTGTTCAAAAGTGGTACGAAACGAAGTCAGAAGCCCACGGAATGATAGGATCGAAAGAACTGCATAATGGGATAGTGAGCCTGCCCCCATGGTGAACTGTGATCTATTCCCGTATCTCCCAGGGGAAGAGGGTGGTGAGTTGCACTGTCGGATAGCTACCCATGATGCAATGCTCTATCTGTCAAAGCAAGAGCACCAACTGTGGATTTGCTCTGCTGACACAAGGAGCGTTGTGTGGCATGCACAACCAATGTAATTAAAGCAACATATGATTGTCAATGTAACTTGTCTTAACTCTGTAGTATAGACAAGGCCTTACTGCTCAAACTTCTCAGGTATGCCTGGGGAAAGTTTGACACATATTGCACCCAGCTGCGATGTGAGATTCTCCCAGGCAGTAGAGGCAGTGTTGGTGGTTGTCGCTGACTGAGAAGGATTGCAGGAGGAGGTGCAGAGTTTGAAGACCAGAGTTCTGGGCATAGTTCGGTACCCGAATGGAGCACGGGGGAAGGCCCCCCAAATTCTACTCTATTCTAAACTGGTAAACTACTAAAACTAGGAAAATAAGTAGAACTATTAAAGCTATGACTAAAACCGATAAGACATATGTACAATTAAAAGTATTAGAGCTGCGTCAGAGATGAGGACCTGGAGGTTCCAACCCAGACCATGAGGCAGTGAGAAGGAACTGAAGATGCAGTCAGTCCGTCCCGCCCTTTATCACCTTAGATGGAAGCATGAGGTGAGTCAGGGCACATGCACAGACCAACGGACACCACTTTCAAATTCTCCAACTCCGGGTGCATGATGCGAATGCATAACCCACAATGGAATACAATAGGGACCATCTCTCAAAGAAGAATCAAGTGTCATGTTCTGAGCTCCACAAATAGCAACCATTTAGGTAAATGAATCAAGCGATGCTCTGGGGCTAGCTCTGGAAAACAGAGTGTCGCTTGCTTTATCCTGTTATAAAGAGAACTGCATTCAAAGTATGACGTTCTCAGCACTGTCACTTCAACAAAACTATCTCTGTCTGTGCGTTCATCATCCACATGACACCTGGTAATCTTGGATTTATTCAACTATGTTTCTTTAATTTGCAAAATGCCTGCTATTTTTATGAACTTCTCATAAACACCCTCTGTACTTTGTCCTACAACACTCAGAATCAAAGTATTGTGTGCCAATGAATCTAGATGAATAGATTCACAGTTTCTCTCTACTGAGTACCGAGACCCGAGGGATCAACCGGAGGAAAATGGAAATCTTGTACTTCTCATTCTTTGACTAATAATAGATAGCACAGAAAAAAAACAGAGAAGTGGGTCAGTCTGAAATTCATTGTTTTTAACCCTGAGCAGCAGTGCCAAGACCTGACGTCACTCTCTGTGTGTGTAGCAGGAAGAATGCAATGGCATTCAAAAGTATATTCCAGCCACGTCTCCTAGGTAATAGTTTGTGAAAGGAATCATATTTCCCTGATTTTTTTTTTTTTAGATATCAGTTTTTTGAACTCAGTGAGAGAGGAAAATCCATGTTTATAGAACTGACAAGCCAACAAAGTATAAACAATAGATGGTAAGAAGGCTGACAAAAGAAAAAGGAAAATGACTCAGAACAAGGAGTAACACCCTTGGCAATAAATATTACTGCTACTTACGCTTTTTCCAGAAATGCATCCCTTGACATGTTGTGTGCCAGCAGGTTTGTTGCCAAACTGAAAACTTTGTCCGTCCATTCCTAGGGAGATATAAATTACAGTTGATGTAGCCCAGATGCAGCCTCTCAAAGGTGCTTGTTTAGACCTTTATTTTCATGATGGCAAATAGTTTCAACATGAGTATTATTAACAGAAAATGTTTCATAAAAGCCTGAACCATGCGTTTCCCAGCACAGCTTAAGTTCTAGACTAAGGTACTGTCTTTTTCATTATGCATAAATCAAAACTTTGACACCTGTGTGTTTCAAAAGAGATTTCAAATATTGTCAGATAGGGCCTGATGCAAACCCCACTGCAGTCAATGGCAGTCTTTTCGCTGACTTCAATGGACTGTGAATCAGGCCCACAAAAAAATACCTATGACCATGGGATGGCCACCATCTTGGTGGATACATCACTACAAACCAATGATCTACAGGAAAGTAACATAGTTAGGCAACAATACTGCACTTCCCCCTTAAGGTATATGGTCAAAACCTATATGTAAGTATAGATTTTGTATGGGCTACTATGCATTGACCTGAGAAATATGCAAAAGAAACCACAGCATCAGGGAAATACCAAAGTGGCTTGATTATCTGAATATCCTGGGGGAGAGGAGAGGAGAATGAATGTTCAGTTAATAGTTTCCAGTAAGAATACTTTTACTGCAATTAACTGATGTTGACAGACAGGATTTTGTTTTTGATAGACACAGGCATGTGGATACTGTGGATTAAGTCAGATTAATAGTTCCATCGAAGTCACAATCATGTGGTTAATTAAAATTTTGCATGCTCTGGTGATGCGTGCTGCTGGGTGCATTGAATCCATCACTGCACGTGCAATATGTTCTTCCTTTCTCCAACACTGCTGACAGCTCTGCTAATCCCCCGTCATTCAAGTTGGCAGTTGGAGGGTTATATTTGATACCCCCTTTCCTTTCCTTCCTGCAACCAGGATCTTGCCCAATCTCGTTGTTTTTTATAACATTTCCAGAATCTACCCCTTTTGTCTCTGCTTCTAAAACATTCATTCATACCATAATTTTCCCTTTCACCCAGACTGCTGTAACCTCCTCTTCTCCAAGCTGCCTTCTTGAGTCTATCCAACATTCAACAGCGAAATAATATTCCTCTCCTGCCATTCTGAATGTGTCAAGATTAATAATGGCAAAGTATTCTGATACCATACCTTTGTACATGGGTCTCTAGTCAAACAGCCCCAAAGTTGATTCTGGTTCTCAGGTCACTCCAAGTTCAGCATGAGGGAGCCTCAAGAGCTCATATCTTGTACAGTCCCAAGGCAGAGTTGTCCTCTGCAGCTGAGCCAACAACTTTCTCCCCATGACTGAGTTTTCTGGCATACCCAACAGCAACAGCAGACACCTGGGCTAGATCTCAGAGAGAGACTTCTAGCCCTGCTGGTCACAAAGTTGTTCTGGATTTACATACTCATTGCCGAGAGATTTTGGACCTCTGTCTCCCAGGACAGACTGTATTGTTTTTCTTGACCGTAACCTTGTAAGGTCTAACCTTAAAACACAAGGGATGTGAGAACAACAAAAGAATAGGGCCTCTAGCATCATTACTTTCCTGTGACTATGTTTTCAGCAGAGGCATATTAAAGGTAGCATTTTATTTCATCCTGGCATCTCAATTTTCCAGTCTCAGAATAGCCACATTTTATAAACATTGCTTTGTTTAAGCACGAATAACAACAACATTTAAAAATGTTCTTTGTGACACTAACTACTGCAAAGTTTAACAGCAGCATAAAATGTTATTTTAGCAGCTTAAGATACGTTTTCTTTTAAGAAAACCTGGTGGGCTCTGTTTTGGTCAGACAGAACTGTATCACTTCAAATGCATCCTAAGAACTGAGAGTGGACAGGCTGTTACTGGATTTTTATTGCAAGCATTTTTTATATGCAGTTATCCTTGTCAAGATATTTTCCCTCCCGAACCTCTCTATGACACTTGCAAGAGAAGCAACACTCGAGCCAAGTAATCTAACGCCTACCCTCAGATTGAGCAATAACTGACCCTGTCAAATATCTGTGTGAAGCAATGAGTGAGAAATAATACGTGATCACTTCCCCTCACTTTCAAGGGTATACATTTAAATCCCCAAACGCTCCAGCCAGTAAAGCCAAGATCAGGAAAGCTGCCAAACGTCACATCATCCTTCCTGTCATGAAATGATGGCACTGAGCAAAGATCCAAAGCTCACTGAAACCAATGGGGGTCTTTCTATTGACTTCTGTTTGGATCAGACTATGAAATAAGCGGTGTCCTGTTGTTTTAGCTACCGAATGGACACCCGCTCTCTTTGGTTAAGCAGTATTGTATACAGTCAATACTGAGATCTGGAATTATGATGCATCATATAATTAAGGCCCTTTATTTTCAGGTTTTTTTAGTTTAAAAATTCCTGGAAATGTACCAGTGTTTAATACAAAAAATTAAAAACAGGTGAAAATCAGTGCAAAAAAATCCACTTTGCAATTTCTAGGTAAATATTACTTTCTTCTCTTGTGTTTTTTTTTAACTTAAAAAAACCAACACTTATGCTCTCAAATGTAGTTAGACACGGGTTTTCATCTTTGAACCATTTTAGCATGAAAAGTAGTTCGCTAACTTTTATTTGCTTTGAATGCTGCTAACTATCCAAGCTATCTGTCAAGCTGCTACTGTGTATGTGCATGGGATTGATAACATGTACACCAGTGCTCAAATCATTCCAGTACTTCTAACCTGGCTCCCTACTCCAGAAGGAGAGATGGCAGCTCAGGAACCTGGCACAGGTTATCGAGCCGTCATCTCCCTTTCTGGAGGAGGGAGCCAGGTCCAGGGAGTTCTGGCACTTCCAAAATTCAGGTAGAAATTGGTTAAAAAAACACCCAAATAATGCCTTTTGTAAAGCCTGGGAATTTTCAGTAAAAAAAAGGTAAAAACTGAAAACCAAGGTGTTACATATGACACGTGATAGCCCACATCACTAGCAGCATAGATTCCACAAGGCAAGCCATGCTGAGGCTTCATCTATGGGATGAATAGCTATTCTATATAGAAAGAAAACAGCTGGTATTTTACTGTGGGAAGATTACAACAGACTCAGAATCACGGTTGCTTACCATGGGGTTGTAACTATGAACACTTACCCCCATACATAATGCAAAAGGAAATGATAAATCTGGAGATTTTGAAGTAAGATTTTGCTAGTGCCAACAAACTCCTCTCCCAAGTTGGAAGCCTCTGAGCTATGGTATTTTTTAAAAGCAGAAAAATGGAGCCTTGCAACAAATTTTAATTTCAAGCAAACTACTTCCATCATAAAAAAAGAGCCATATGTTCCTGCTCTCCTTTTGGCTTTGTTCTGTTACCATCATTCATATTTATATCATTCCTATTAACTTTACTAACAAATCAGGTAGCTGTTATGTACTCTAGTCAGTAAGGAGCAAACAATGTGTAGTATATTTTGAGAGCTCTTGCTCAGTGAACACATTTCTTTCATCTATTACATGAATCAGAATATATACCTAGAGGCATTTATCTCAGTATGAGAGATGAGAGCTGTTTTTCATGGCAAAAGACAGTACCTAAGTGCTACACATTTTTGAAAACATTTAATTCAAATCAGAACTGAATATGCGTGAAGACAACGTTTTTCGCATGTTTGTTTTTGGCTCAAAATTACCATCTGAAGTTGTTGAAGTCACATGTTTCAGCATCCTCTGGTATGAAACATTTCATTTTTTTTTTTTAAAGCATGTCTCTGTACTGATTATTTTATTATTTATTTTACTGCTTATTTTAACAGAAAAGGAAATTTGGAAGAATAAAGAAGTATACTAAAAAAACATATCACAGAACATATGGTATCTGGGCACATGCTGTAGATAAATCACTTAACGCTTATCTACTGGGGACATTAAGGAAGGTTAATAGAAATTAATTTTTAACATGGATTAGATAAACAGCATTAAACCCCCATGTAGACACTTTTATTCTGAATTAAAGTGGCCTTAATTTGATTTCTTCCTTTAATGCACTTACACACCTTTATTTAATACAGATTAACCTTCCTGAGTGTCCCCATGTAGACAAATGAGGGACTGTCCCTCATGTATGGAGGAAATCACAAACTGTTAGCTAAAGGCCTGATCCAAAGCCCCTTCCCACCTAGATCCAGTTGTTCCTTGAACTGCCACGTACCCAGCACGTGATCTAGCCCTGTCTCAGTTCCCTTTCTATCGGTACTGGTCATCTCCCCAATTTTTATATTAAGGACCCTACTTTTTGAGCTCCTTATCTGTATAAAATCTGTATATAAATCTTTCTCTTCAACAACATTTTCTAAGTAAATGGAAAAGAATGAAATGAGGACCATAAAAGATATAGAACTAGGCAAAATAAAATAGGTTCTGAGACTGGGAAATAAGACAGTTGAGAGCTTTGTCTGTCTAGGAAGTCTGATACTGTATAACAGTCAAGCGGATGTAGAATAGGTGAAAGAGGAATGCAATGGTCAGAGTTGTCTTTAAAAAAAGGTAAGGGAGTCTCTTTCAGACCAGACTGATGATCCTTAAAACTCATGTATCAATCACACTGGTGGATGAGACCCTGCATAAGCTCCTATGTGAAGAGAAGGAATTTTTGATAGCTTTGAAAACAGATTCTGGAAGAGGAGCATAAAGATGAAGTGAATGCAAGAAATGAAGACTGAAACCATCAGAAAGACAATGATGGGAAACAGCAGGTGCCTGAAGGGGCAGAGATTAGGTTACTGGAGAAAGAAAAAATGCTTTGAAGACAGTTAATGGAGTGGAAGCCAGAAGCTCCAAGGGTTTTCAAGAGTAGTTCGAATGGAAAGGATCAGACAAAATGGGGCTGGGGAAACATTGCCCTTGATCATACAGGGAAAGGAGAAAAATAAACAAACATAGAGGGGCTCATTCTCCTCTCAGTTACACTGGTTACAGACCAGACTGATGATACTTAAAACTCATGTATCGTATCAATCACACTGGTGGATGAAACCTGCATAAGTTCCTATGTGAAGAGAAGGAATTTTTGATAGCTTTGAAAACAGATTCTGGAAGAGAAGCATAAAGATGAAGTGAATGCAAGAAATGAAGACTGAAACCATCAGAAAGACAATGATGGGAAACAGCAGGTGTCTGAAGGGGCAGAGATTAGGTTACTGGAGAAAGAAAAAAATGCTTTGAAGACAGTTAATGGAGTGGAAGCCAGAAGCTCCAAGGGTTTTCAAGAATAGTTCGAATGGAAAGGATCAGACAAAATGGGGCTGGGGAAACATTGCCCTTGATCATATAGGGAAAGGAGAATAATAAACAAACATGGAGGGGCTCATTCTCCTGTCAGTTACACTGGTTACAACAAAGCAACTTCTGAGTTACCTCAATATATGCCAGAATCAAGACTCAAGCCCAGATGTTGACCCAATGTGTCTGGAATCCCTTGCAAATTCTGCTCCTTGATACACACATACAACTCCCATTTAAATAAACAAAAGAGTTCCGTAACTGCCATTCATCTTCATCCCCACCACCATTAGAATGTATCTACTAATCCATTTCTTGGATTCCCAACAAATGAGGTACAAACAGGCACTCTCTGTATTAACTAGCATGTCTGTTACCTTCAACTCACACCTAGGGATCATTAACAAGTATTTATTTTACCTAGAGAAATGTGAGCAAAGCAGTGTATTGTGACTTCATTTTAATTTTCTAGTTCTTTATTTAATTCACGTAAAGCAAGATCCGTACTAAATGCTTAGCTTTAGGCTCATATCCGCATTAATTCTATCACAACTCAGAAAGCGGAGGTGAGGAACTGAACCTTTTGAACAGAATGACCAGTAAAAGGCTTGAAAATATATTAATTTCAAAAGTTGAATAATAATAAACTCAGATCCTACAGAAATATAAACCAACTCCTGTAAGAAAAAAAATACAATTTGATTATTTAAATTGCTTTGTTAAGATCTTTTTCAAATAATTTTAGGTTAAGTTTTTCAGAGTGAATGTTTTTAGCTTAAAAAATAACATACTCAGGATTTAAAAGATTAGATTTTATTGGCAAATGTCAATGAACGTCAATTTCACTGTACCCACAAACCTACAAAAAATGTTTCCATCAATAATAATTGAAATTTACAGATAGGCGAAATGAGACATATGCATCTTGAGATCTTATCAGAGTTTGATTGAAGGATATTTGATGTATATTTGTCATGTGATGTTGTCAATTTGTGTTTTACAGTTATAATGCTTTAACTTTTTGAATCTCATCATCTACTGTCATTAAATTATTGCTGTCTGACCCACCCCATTGCCTGACTCCGCCCATTCCACAACTAAACATTTAAATCAATAAAAATAAAAGGCTTAAAATCCATTTTGCACAACCTTAAACCTTTACATCCATACAAATCTAAAGTAAGTGCTTAGAAATAAACAGACGTTATCTGTAGAAAACAGCAAAAAATAAAAATTGAATTCTGCCGAGCCCAAACATAGGACACGTGAAAGGTAAATAGCAAAGTGTGCATGCCAGTGACTGAGAGGATGTTTCCAAAAGCACATATGGCAATTGGGCACCTACTTCCATTGGAAAGTCAATGGGAGTTAGGTGCCTAATTGCCCTCTGCGATTTTGAAAATCTCCTTCTAAATTTATAAGGCCCTGATCCTGCAGTGAGGTCCACATTAGAAGCTCCAGTGAGGCTTTATGTGGGTGCAGGGATATCTCTACACTCATGGAGTTCATTGCAGGAACTGGGTCTGTGAAAAATTAGAGGATTTATTTAGTACAGTGCGGTATATACAAGCAGGGTGGGATTTTCACACTGAAATAAGTGGGAGTTTTAGCATGACTTTAATGAGAGCAGAGCTATGTCAGTGCTGAATGCTTTTAAAAATCCTACCCTCAGGACATACTGCCTGACAGATCAGTAACAAATGAACTCAGCTGGTTTACATATATGTCAGATTACGTTAAGGATAAATTAAGAGCCTGATTCAGATCTTAGTTACTAAAATCAAAGAGGTTAACTCTGGATTTACTAAAAGAAAAGGAGGACTTGTGGCACCTTAGAGACTAACAAATTTATTTGAGCATAAGCTTTCGTGAGCTACAGCTCACTTCATGCATCTGTTCTTTTTGCGGATACAGACTAACACGGCTGCTACTCAGAAACTCTGGATTTACTGTAGCTCAACCTCCACAGAACCTAATTTTATTTACTGTATTTTCACTTTCCATCAATAACTTGGAGATGGACACATAACAGTATTTCTGGATTTTTCTAATTTGTCCTTCAGATAGCAAACATATCATGACTTTGACCCAGGATGGCTAGACTGGAAAACAGAAAAGAAAGGCATACAACTCGTCCCGTGTTAGTTCATTTCTTCTTTCTTCCAAAGAGTGAGCAGATTTGCGCAATTTGGCTTTATTATGCCTTTACATCTTCCTTCAAATTCTTTTTCCATTTATTCATGTTTATTTCAAGTGCTTCCTCCCATGCAGAATAAACCTTTGTTGGGTTTCTTAGCAGCCTAGCTGTACAATGTACTGTGAGGTAACCGTTCTGCATTGTTTATATCATCCAGGATCAACCAACCAGCCAGACAGAATTTGCAATCGCAGCTGCATGGGGAAGAGGGAAGCCACACCCACACAGGGACAAATGGGTTGCTGCTCATGTCCCTCCCCACATGGGTGGATGGTCTGCTCAGGTGGTGGGTCTCTGGGGCCAGGGCTGCCCACACTCAGAAGAGGGTTGGCTGAGAGGCTAAAGGGTACTGGTGAGTAATGAAAATATCCCCTTCCCTAGACAAAGAGCAGGAGTCTATAAAGACTACCATCTTTGGCCAATCTAGCGGACTTCATGATCAAAACATTATGATTTTAATTAAATGATTGTAGGCATTTAGGAGGTATTTGAAGACAGGGAACTAAAGCATGCGTTAAAAAATCTGTTGTATTTTGCTGAATACATGTTAATTTTATGCAACTTGCCTGTACTGTAAAACTGTACAAAAAAGTGTTTATATATGGTAATCACTAAGAGTGGAGAAAAGACATGCTGAAAATTTGTGGAGTACTAACCTTTGCACACTACAAGAAAGGCTAGGTGTATAAGCCATGTGTCGTTGCTGGCATAACAGTTTATAAATAGGCAGGTGCAGATAAATAGACTCTCAAACCTCAGTTCATTACTTTGACCTAGGACAACATTAAAAAGTCAACAGTTTCCACACTGTGGTATCACGGATATCCCAGAATTTCCACAGAATAGGAAATGACTTGTGATGGTTGTTGATAAAAATTGACTTATTGTTGGAAATTCACAATGCATTCTTTGACATGGAGGCAATTTTCTGGACATACAGTTGTTTACAAAACACTCATTCCGGCTGTGCAAAGAGAATAACCAGCAATGTTCTGAGGATAAACACACCAATGGCTTACAATTTCCCATGAATACACTTTGCTGCTGTGATGCAGTACAGTATATTTCTCTAACAGCAAGCTGATTTCATCCATGAGTGCATCTTAACAATCCCCTCCTTTTTTCTATTTTACCCATCCTGGAATAATAAATAAAACAATAATAATAATAATATTCATAAATGTAAATAATGGTAAATTGAATGTACCTTTGCTATTTCCTCTTGAAATGCCACTAAGTTCAAGTACGATATGTTAACCAGATCTGGACCATAGACAACAGTTATCATTCGATTCTCCAGCCGACCTCCTAGGTTCCCAGCATCCAACAGTTCACGCAATTTTGGATCCTGCAAGTAAATATATTGTGAGACAGTAAACATCTGATTTGCAAAATAACTTGCATTTTGAGAGACATGAACATTTTAAGCATCAGCTACATTTCTGGCCTGGTTCATTCCTCACTGCAAATATCCAAAGTAATCACCACCGGGAACAGTGAAAGACTTGATCTTGATTTTCCAATGAGCCTGATCTCTGGATGGGTGCAGTGAAGAGGACAGATTGTAAGGGCCTCTTAAAGTTTCCCACCCATCTGGCCTCCTTAAAGTTAATCATGTGCTTCTAAGTGCTTTGCTTAATCACAGCCATAGAGCCTGATCCAAAATCCACTGAAGTCAGTGATTTTAATGGATTTTGGATCAGCCCCAACGAGGGAAGAAAAGGATTTCAACTGATTTCTTCCCTCACAAAGAATTCAAGCAGAATCATTAGAAACGACACCACCACGTATAACAGAAGAATATACTTTTACTCCACTCCCTTCCCCTCCATGTCCCAAGAGATCTTTTAAGAAAATAATAAAAACGTATTATTTTAATTGAAAGTTATAATCCAGATATATTTAATTTGCAGGATTTCCAGTCTCATGCTCTTATAGCAATATTAATCTCTAGGAGCAGTGTTGTAAAAACAAATGCATACCATTTCTGAATAGTGAAGAGATAATTAATTTTGCAGTTAACTATAGTAACTGAGGTTTGCCACTGGTAACACAATCTCTAACAAGAACCCGTTTCAGGATATTTTGTTTATCTCTTGGCTTCTGATGATTTAGACTGCAGCAGTGCCAACCAGCATGCTAGGTCAGTGTTTCTCAAACTGGGGTCCATGGAGCAGGGAGGGTTTGGGGGTCCCTGAAACATTTTAAATCAAAATGGGGGTCCTCGGGTTGCTAAAGTTTGAGAACCTCTGTGCTAGGAGCTTTCCAAACTCAGAACAATGCATGGCCCTTGCCCTGAAGAGTTTACAGTCTTCAGACAATGACAGCTGGTGGAAAAAAAATTTTGAAGTCAAATTGGGTGACATTCACCCCTTTGCTAGCACAATCTGAAAGCGTAGGCTTCTTTCACAGGTAAAATTTTTCAGAATGTTATAAATATAAAAATTTGCCAAGTGAATCGGATCCTTACTGGGTTAAATTAAAACCAACACTCGCATTCCTTCAGAAAAGTTAAGACATGATGAAATCTCTCTAGTGAATTGAATCACTTGTGATCTATGAAAGACAGATATAATAGCAGCTCCCATTTAGCTCTCATGTAAACTTTTCCCCCGTTGAGTAAATGCCATTATTATTCATGCTACCGTTCTTCAAAACTCAAATACCCTTGGAATGACAAACTAAGAGCTATTTGTCCTCTATAAATGGGGTTTATTATAGCAGGATGATAAATTTCAGTGTGTGAAAATGACCATTTATCTTGGAAAATAGGGAGATCTCAGCACAGGGGGAATATCAACATGCTAGTAGACATTAATCTAACAAGGACATCTTCTGATAGGTATTACATGCATTTGCATGCATGGCTTGTAAGTATCTACTGAATGCTTACCCTGGTTCAAAGGAATATTTTGAAGCACCACATGTTAATTGGAAGGAAATAGAAAAGCTGTCTCTCACGGGATGCTGAGCTTCTTTAAATATTGGGTACAACGGTAAATTGTGTTGGGAAAGGAGACAGAATAATAAGCCTATTCAAATATGTTGAAGATGAGGAATATTATGGTACGTGCTCTGAACCAAAGCAGACCTCACGGATAAACAAGTTAAAACAACGTTTTCACACCTCAGACACAAACAGCAAAGGAATATAAAAGCAGGAGCGGTGGCCAAGGGAGCGTGAAGGAAAGAAGAAAGAAACAGAGATGATGTCAGCTAGCTGCTGGGTAAGGAGAAAAACAGACGGAGAAGAAATGTAGACTTTTCAGTCAGAACACAGTGTGTACAAGGTTTACTCAATCTTTACCCAAGAGTATAAATAACACAGGCAGAAGTCCAGCAACAGAGTGGGGGCTATCCAGTATATTGCAATGAATGCAACATGTATAATTACCTGCCTTGTGGGCAAGAGGCATGTGTGTGCATTCGGTGAAAGCTACTCAGAGCCCTCAGAATGCAACTACAGGCTCTCAAAACCAGAGGGTTTGAACTGGAGGATCTAAGAAAGATAGAGAGGTACAAAAAAGAGACTTTTCAGGACACAGTAGAGCAGTACCTCCCGTTCTGACAGCCTCTGGGCTGCTGCAGGGGATAAAAGTCTCAGTGAAGGAAAACATCAAGCTGGAACAGAGGGAAAGAATCCTATAGTTGGGACTCTCCTTACAACTGATGTCATGGTATCCTCTCACACTGAGGATACCCCTGCAAGGAAGAGGACCTCAGTTATTAGGAAGAGACAGGGAATAGTAATGGGGGATTATTCAATTATTAAAAATATTAATAGTTGGGTTTCTGATGACTGAGAGAACCGCATGGTGAATTGCCTGAAGGGTGTGAAGGTTGTGAGACATCTAGATGGCTCTCGAGACATCTAGATAGACTGATGTGCACTGTTGATGAGGAATTGGAGGTCGTGGTACATGTAGGTACCAATGACATAAGGAAAGGTAGGAAAGAGGTCCTGGAGGCCAAATTTAGGCTGCAAGGTAAGAGATTAAAGTCCAGAACCTCCATTGTGACATTCTCTGAAATGCTCCCAGTTTACGTGCAGAGCCAGTCAGACAGGCAGAACGGCAGGGTCTGAAGGCATGGATGAGACGATGGTATTCTGGAGCAGGGATTTTGCTTTATTAATTATTGGGAAAGGAGGAGCCTACACAGGAAGGATGGGCTCCAGCTAAACCAAAACAGAACCAGACTGCTGGTATGTAAAATTAAAAAGACTGTAGAGGAGTTTTTAAACTAAGGATTGGAGGAAAGCTGACAGGTGAGGAGCACACAGTTCACATAGAGATATCCCTAGGGGAAGATTTATTAAGGGGCACACTGTACATCCTAGTAAAGATGAGAAGACAGTAGTTGATAAAGGACAGGCAGGAACTGAAGAGACAATCAAACGAAAAAGAGTTCCATTCAATTACATTACACGATGGCAGACAATTAAATATTGACATATTTTATAATGCTTGTATACAAATGCTAGAAGTCTAAGAACTAAGATGGATGAATTTGAGTGCCTGGTATTAAATGAGGATATTGATATAATAGGCATCACAGAAACTTGGTGGAACAATGATAATCAATGGGACCCGGTAATACCAGGGTACAAAATATCTAGGAATGACAGAGTAGGTCGTGCTGGCGGAGGAGTGGCACCATATGTGAAAGAAAGTATAAAGTCAAATATAGTAAAAATCTTAAATGACTGAAATGTCACCAGAGAACCTCTATGGATAGAAATTCCGTGCTTCAATAATAAGAGTATAACGGTACGAATGTACTACAGACCACCTGACCAGGATGGTGATGGTGACTGTGAAATGCTCTGGGAGATTAGAGAGGCTACAAAAACAGAAAACCAAACAATAATGGGGGATTTCAACTCTCCCCATATTGACTGGGTACAGGGCACCTCAGGACGGAATGCAGAAATAAAATTTCTAGACACCATTAAAGCCTCCTTCTTGGAGCAGCTAGTCCTGGAACCCACAAGAAGAGAAGCAATTCTTGATAAAGTTCTAAATGAAGCACAGGATCTGGTCTAAGTGGCGAATACAGCTGAACCACTCAGGAATAGCCACCATAATGTAATTAAATTCAACATCCTTGTAAGGGGGAAAATACCAAAGAAATCCACCACATCACTATTTAACTTCAAAAAAGGAGACCTACACAAAAATGAGGAAGCTAGTTTATTAAAAGGAACAGTCACAAGAATGAAATGCCTGCAAGCTGCATGAAAACTTTTTAAAAACACCATAATAGAGGCTGAAACTAAATGTATACCCCAAATAAAAAAAAACAGTAAGAGGACCAAAAAAACCCAACAACAACAAAAAACCCACCATGGCTATAAAAAAGAGTAAAGAGGCACTTAAGAGACAAAAACGCATCTTTTAAAAACCGGAAGTCATATCCGTCTGAGGAAAATATAAAGGAGCATAAACTCTGGCAGGTCATGTGTAAAAGTGTAATTAGGAAGGCCAAAGAAGAGTTTGATGAGCAAATAGCTAAAGACACAAAAACAAACAGAAATTTTTCTTTAAGCACATCAGAAGCAAGAAGTCTGCCAAACAATCAGTGGGGCCACTGGACGATCAAGATGCTAAAGGAGCACTTAAGGAAGACAAGGTTTTTGCTGAGAAGCTAAATTAATTCTTTGCATCAGTATTCACTGCAGAGGATGCCAGGGAGATTCCCACACTTAAACCATTCTTCTTGGGGGACAAATCTGAAGAACTGTCCCAGATTGAGGGATCAGTAGAGGAGGTTTTGGAACAAACTGATAAATTAAACAGTAAGTCTCCAGGACCAGATGGTATTCACCCAAGAGTTCTGAAGGAACTCACATGTGAAATTGCAGAACTACTAACTGTGGTATGTAACCTATCATTTAAATCAGCTTCTGTACCAGATGACTGGAAGATAGCTAATGTAACCATTTTTAAAAAAGGCTCCAGAGGCCACCCTGGCAATTACCCGTCAGAAAGGGTAACTTCAGTACCAGGCAAACTGATTGAAACTATAGTAAAGAACAGAATTATCAGACACATAGATGAAGATGGTGTGTTGGGGAAGAGTTAACGTGGATTTTGTAAAAGGAAATCATGCTTCAGCAACTCACTATAATTCTTTGAGGGGATCAACAAACATGTGGGCAAGGGTGATCCGCTGGACTTAATGTACTTGGACCTTCAGAAAGCCTTTGACAAGGTCCCTCACAAAAGGCTCTAAAGCAAGTAAGCAGTCATGGGATAAGAGGAAAGGTCCCCTCATGGACCAGTAACTGGATAATACACAGGAAATAAAGAGTAGGGATAAATGGTCAGTTTTCAGAATGTAGAGAGGTAAATGGAGGGATCCCCCAAGGGACCAGTGCTGTTCAACATATTCATAAATGATCTGGAAAAAGGGATATACAGCACAAAGTTTGCAGATGATACAAAATTATGCAAGATAGTTGTACAAAGCAAAGAGTTACAAAGGGATCTCACAAAACTGGGTAACTGGGCAACAAAATGGCCAATGAAATTCAATGTTGATGAATGCAAAGTAATGCACATTATATAAAATGACGTGGTCTAAATTATCTGTTATCACTCAAAAAACAGATCTTGGATTCATTGTGGATAGTTCTCCATTTATGTGCAGCAGCAGTCAAAAAAGCTAACAGAATGCTAGGAACCATTAGGAATAGAGAATAAGACAGTAAATATCATAATGCTTCTATTCAAATCCATGGTACAAATCCCACCCCTTGAATACTGTGTGCAGTTCTGGTCACCCCATCTCAAAAAAGATATATCAGAAATGATAAAGGTACAGAGAAGGGCAACACAAATTATTAAGGATATGGAACGGCTTCCATTTGAGGACAGATTAAAAAGGCTAGGATTAATCAGCTTGGAAAAGAGATGACTGAGGGGGCATATGATAGAGGTCTATAAAATCAGGGATGGTGTGGAGAAAGTGAATAATGAAGTGTTATTTACCACTGCACTTAACACAAGAACCAGGGGTCACCCAGTGAAAGTAACAGGCAGCAGGCTTAAAACAAATAAAAGGAAGTACTTCTTCACACAATACACAGACAGCCTGTGGCACTCCTTGCCAGGGGATGTTGTGAAGGCCAAAGGTACAGCTTTGTTCAAAAAAGAATAAGATAAATTCATGGAGGATAACATCTATGGCTACTCGCCAAGATGGTCAGCAACCCCATGCTTTGGGTGACCCTAAACCTCTGACTGCCAGATGCTGGGACTGGATGACAGGGCATGGATCACTTGATGATTGCCTGTTATGTTCATTCTCTTTGAAGCATCTGATGTTGCCAACTGTCAGAAGACAGGATATTGGGCTAGATGGACCATTGGCCTAACCCAATATGACTGTCCTTATACTCATTCTCCTCCCCACAATCTGAAATATGATTAACTAACTACTAAAACATTCATTTATAAATAGTTTAATGGACTGACTTCAGAAGTTCATTATGCATAGATAATGTTTTAAATAAGAATGAGGAGAGCTATGAAACCATCCAGAATTACGCTTGGATTTGAAACCACCAGGGTCTACACCACAGACTGAGTAAATGTCATTCAGGCTTTATAACGGGGGATTACATATATGGGGGTAAATAGATTTTATTTTTTAAAAGTAAATCATTTGATCTTTCTCTACTAAAAATAGTAGCAATGTATCATACTGCGAGACTGCATTGCTTGCAGTGCAAAGGCTAAAAGATGGATACATTAAGGCCAGGGGATCAATAATACTTTACTATATTTGTCTCCTGTGTGTTCTGAATTTGTTTTTTCTTAGCTTGAAAAATAGGTTTTATTTGGTACTGGGTCTGCATGCCACAGGTGCAGATTACTTAGCTTTAAAAATTGCCTGTCTGCCCTGTGTTGGTTAATTTTGTTGTAGTAAATCTATATGAATTGCTATTAAAGATATAGGAAATAATCACAAGAAATGCTTCTGAAATAGATTGATTTTTACGTTTTTTCCTTCAGAAATTTCCAAGATCTTCCAGACTCCTGGACCTGACCCTCCTATTGAAATCTGAAATAGCTCCCCGAATCACAGGTGTAGATACCCAGCCCATTCCAGCTGTGCATTTATATTGGGGTGGCAAAGAGAACTATAGAAAACTCATTACCAACTGCCCTGCATATTTTTTGCTAAAATCATTACCCCGGGCATATATGAAGAAATTGGGACCCAAGTGATAATTCTGATAAATGGCAAAATACTACCCTTTTAGGTCATGCCCAAAGGAGGTTTGGCCCTCCAAGGGAGGTGGTCTTAGCCCCACCTGTGACCAATTACCTGCCTCTCCAGTGATGGGTCTGAGGGCAGGAAGGAGGTGATAGTCTAAAATCATCTGCTCCTCAGGCCAACAGGCAGTTCAGTGGGGAGAAAGACCTGCAAGACACCCTAGGCCATAGGAAAGGACCTGGACAGGGGTCAGGCAGCAGGACCTGATTTATCCATTTAATTTATGCTAGAATGGTCTGGTTTGGTGAAATAAACCTGTTCCTAAAGAAAGGGACTGAAATTCTGCTGCTGTTTGGAGCTTAATTTGATGCACTGGCGGGCAGGTGGGCCCACCAGGTTACAGTCTTGATCCAACAAAGCTTGATTGCCATTGAAATCAATGGAAGTCGGGAGCCTAAATGCCTTTGAGGATCTGGGCCTAAGTGTTTTGCTGGACTGGGACTTTAGTGAGGACACAGGGAAAAAGAAAAATCACCCAGCTCTTTCTGAGATTCACAGAAAACCAGCTAGACAAGCTTATAAAGAAAATATTTGTGCTATAGACGAAGTCTTTTGGCACCAAACAGTCAGGAACTACCATATAGATTAGAAGATATCTCTGGGCATGCTTGCTAAATGGCAGATTGTCAATGTTAGCGTCCACGTAAGTCTTAAACATTGGTGCTAACATGATGAAGACTGTATTCACAGCTGATTCCAGATGTAGTGACCAGATAAGATTCTACTTCCAATATGCTTAGACGTTTGCTGCAAGAGATAAACAGCCTGTGATGGTCTTCTATACAAAAGGTCTGATGGCAGCTGACTCCATCCCACTGGAGTCTTTCACGAACTACAGTTCTTATACTGGACCTATCTGAAGACCTAACTCAGGAGATGAACTTACACAAACCCAGCATTTCTGCAGTGACACCCCTGTGGCTCAAGCACTGATAGATGCCAGGGTGAGGAGCATTCTAAACAGACAAATACACAAAGGGTGACAAGGATAGTGTCAGCAGGAGGAAAGAATTTAGAATCCATTTCAAACTGGTTCATCCATGTAGAACAAGGATAGGACAGGTGCCTGTGTTGCCATCCCCTTATGTAAGAGCTGAACTATTTCATTCTGCTCCCTCCCTGAAACTGGTAAACAAAAATATGCCCCAAAGTGAAGAAGCCAAAATAGAAGTGCAGAGCAGAGAAGAAATCCTCCAGCAACATGAAAAGAAAGCCAGAATAGTTAAGTGGATGGGATGGATGGGAGAAGTTTATTGATGGATTCTACTGACATTCATGAAACGGTACTGAACATTTGTTAGAACCCACTTAGCCCACAGGTAGAATCATAGAATAATAGAAGATTAGGGTTGGAAGAGGGTTGGTCATCTAGTCCAATCCCCTGCTCAAAGCAGGACCAACACCAACTAACTCATCCCAGCCAGAGTTTTGTCAAGCCTGACCTTAAAAACCTCTAAGGAAGGAGATTCCACCACCTCCCTAGGTAACCCATTCCAGTGCTTCACCACCCTCCTAGTGAAATAGTCTTTCCTCATATCCAACCTAGACCTCCCCCACTGCAACTTGAGACCATTGCTCCTTGTTCTGTCATCTGCTACCACTGAGAACAGCCTAGCTCCATCCTCTTTGGAACACCCCCTTCAGGTGGTTGAAGGCTACTATCAAATTCCCCCTCACTCTTTTTTTCTGCAGACTAAATAACCCCAGTTCCCTCAGCCTCTCCTTGTAAGTCATGTGCCCCAGCCCTCTAATCATTTTCGTTGCCCTCTGCTGGACTCTCTCCCATTTGTCCATAGACTGATGGAAATAAAATTCTAACAGCGTTCCAAATCCTTCTCCAGTTGTGATGTCTTTCCTTGAAGTCTGACCAATAGCATGTCCAGCAATCTCAATGATAGCTTCTCCAGTCTTAGGGTATATCCACAAAGCAAAAGTGGTGCGTGGGCTAGAACCTTGCATCCTGCTACTGCAGATAACAATAGCAGTGAAGACGACCTTCAGTGTTGGCAAGCAACCCAAGCACATACCCAGGATCTGTGCTGGGCTTGCACTACTTGCACTGAAACTTGCACTTGACCATCTTCACTGCTAGTGCGACCCACATTAGCTGGATTCAAGCTAGCTTGGATAGGCTCACCTTTGCACAGTTTCTGCTGACTAGACATATCCTTAGATTACTGCCAGACAATGCAGAAAGGCTAGTGTTCTTAAAATGTAACTTGCTGGTATTTAAATTCCAACTAATATATGTTTTATATGTTACAGTCAATGCAATATAGCCTTGTAATAATATCAGAATTTGTTTAACCTATCCCCTAAAATTTGCACCATCTTTAGGAGGAAATTGACCATACTATTTTTGTTACATACTGTAGGCTGTGTATATAAAACATTGCAATGTAGTTTTATTGACTTAGCTTTTAAAGCCTGGCTGGGATATGTTAGACAATTTTTCTCCTCAGAGATTAAAGGATATACATTCCCCACGCCCACCCCCACCTGGATTCCTATTTGCTAGCCGTGACATTTGGGGGAGCTGGAATACAGTATCCAACAAATCAGAAAAAAGATGGATTCTTCACATGCTTATTGTACAGTGCTTTTCATCCTAAAAGAAGAGGTATTTTACAAAGCTATTCTTTAGATAAAGAGACTGCAGTGTCTATATTGCTATGGCAAATGTTATGGATCAGATAATAGACCACATACCACCTTGGATATAGGAACCTGTTTTACTGAGGGGGATTGTTGCCAAGGCCAGTAATGACAAAATGAATGACAATGAATAGTCATTGGGCCAGGGAAAGAGGCACTATCCTAGGACATGAAAGATCCAGTGACTATTTATATATAATGGTTTAGCTTGAACAGGAGAGACTGAAAGAGTCCCACATCAGGATATCCCATAGGCTAGTGGCCCAGGCAGTCTCCTGCAGTGCAGGAGACCCAATTTCAACTTGCTTCTCTGCATCAGGCAGAGCAGGGTAGTGAACCTGGGTCTCCCACATCCCAAATGAGGGTCTGAACCACTGGGCTAAAATTTGTAAGCGTGCTCTCGTCCTCCACTGCTCCTGCCACCCAGCAGTGAGCGTCAGAGCCCAGATCTACAGACTTGGGCTTGTGCTAAGACGCCAAAGGCTGTGTAGACATCTGAGCTTGAGCTCTGAAGCCCAAGGAAGGGGATGGGTTTTAGAGCCCAAGCCACAATGTCTAGACTGCTGTTTTTAATGCTGTAGCACGAGCTCCACATCTCGAGACTCTGCAACTCACTCCTATGGGTTTTAAAATGCAGTGTAGACATGTGACCACAGCTACAGTTTTTTGGTGAATAAAATATTTGTGCGAAAAAATACACCCAGCTCTAATAAGCAGCATGCATTTATTGCGTCTTCTAATCATACTTCACTCTCAGGGGCTGTGTGTAGCATACTGTACGTTGCCTAGCTAAGCTTCACTTTCTCTGAACCACGAGGATTAATGATTAAATTATCCCATCTCTGCAGAACAGATTTCTGTGTTTATTAAAGCCCAAACACTGTTTTTTCTCTTATACACATCAACGGGCAACAGACCAGCCAAGTCTTCAACTTAAATGTACTGCGACACCCATCTTACTAAAGCCTGTCAAAGCTTCAGCCCTTTTTTTTTCCCCCCTAGAGCAGCTGAGTCTGAGATCTGTGTCAAGCACTTGGAGAATGTGCCAGATGCTAAAGATTTTCTCAGGACTGAACAACCAGGGTAAAATGAAATAAGTATCAAAAGACTCAACAGGAATATACTGCTTCTTAGAAACAGGTGCACAAGTAAAATATTATAGCAAGTCTCATTCGTTAAAGTCATTAATTTACCAAGTTTTTAGTAAAATAAAGAAATGACAGTGGAAAGCTTCTTTCTTTTTTGTCACACGTTTTGTGCATGTGGGTGTGTATAAATTGCTTAAAAAGGAATATTAGCTATAACAGGAAGGTATAAGTACCTTCTCAGAGAGAAAACACTAACAGGCTCTTTAATCTAGTGGAGAAAAGCATAACACAGAATCAATGGCTGGAAGTTAAAACCAAACTGGAAATAAGGCATAATATTTTTTAATTGGGTGATTAAGCTTTTAAACAAACTACCAAGGCAAGTGATGGATTCTCCATCTCTTAAAGTCTTCCAGTCAAGACTAGATGTTTCTCTGGAAAGATGTGCTTTATTGAAACACAATTTATTGGGCCGAATACAGGCGTACCTGGATGCAATTCTATTGTTTGTGTTATACAGGAGGTCAGGCATGGTCTAATAGTCCCTTCTGGCCTTAAAAATCTATGAATCTATGCCCTGGTCTACCCTAGGAGTTTAGGTCGAATTTAGCAGCGTTAAATCGATGTAAACCTGCACCCGTCCACACAATGAAGCCCTTTTTTTCGACTTAAAGGGATCTTAAAATCGATTTCCTTAATCCACCTCTGACAAGTGGATTAGCGCTTAAATCGGCCTTGCCGGGTCGAATTTGGGGTACTGTGGACGCAATTAGACGGTATTGGCCTCCGGGAGCTATCCCAGAGTGCTCTATTGTGACCGCTCTGGACAGCACTCTCAACTCAGATGCACTGGCCAGGTAGACAGGAAAAGGCCTGCAAACTTTTGAATTTCTATTTCCTGTTTGCATGGTCACCTGCAGCTTGCCACGATGGCCAGAGCTCATCAGCAGAGGTGACCAAGCAGAGCTCATCAGCAGAGGTGACCACGATGGAGTCCCAGAATCGCAAAAGAGCTCCAGCATGGACCGAACGGGAGGTACGGGATCTGATCGCTGTGTGGGGAGAGGAATCCGTGCTATCAGAACTCCGTTCCAATTTTCAAAATGCCAAAACATTTGTCAAAATCTTCCAGGGCATGAAGGACAGAGGCCATAACAGGGGCCCGAAGCAATGCCGCGTGAAACTTAAAGAGCTGAGGCAAGCCTACCAGAAAACCAGAGAGGCAAACGGCCGCTCCGGGTCAGAGCCCCAAATGTGTCTCTTCTATGATGAGCTGCATGCCATTTTAGGGGGTTCAGCCACCACTACCCCAGCCGTGTTGTTTGACTCCTTCAATGGAGATGGAGGCAACACAGAAGCAGGTTTTGGGGACGAGGAAGATGACGATGATGAAGTTGTAGATAGCTCACAGCAAGCAAGTGGAGAAACCGGTTTTCCTGACAGCCAGGAACTGTTTCTCACCCTGGACCTGGAGGCAGTCCCCTCCGGACCCATCCAAGGCTGCCGCCAGGCAGAGAAGGGACCTCTGGTGAGTGTACTTTTTAAAATACTATACATGGTTTAAAAGCAAGCATGTTTAATGATTAATTTGCCCTGGCATTCGCGGCTCTCCTGGATGTACTCCCAAAGCCTTTGCAAAAGGTTTCTGGGGAGGGCAGCCTTATTCCACCCACCATGGTAGGACACACCAGGCCAGTAGCACGTACTCGGGAATCACTGTAGAACAAAGCATTGCAGTGTATGTTTTCTGGCATTCAAACAACATCCGTTCTTTATCTCTCTGTGTTATCCTCAGGAGAGTGATGTCATTCATGGTCACCTGGTTGAAATAGGGTGCTTTTCTTAAGGGGACATGCAGAGGTGCCCATTCCTGCTGGGCTGTTTGCCTGTGGCTGAACAGAAATGTTCCCTGCTGTTAGCCGGGGTGTGTGTGTGTGTGTGTGTGTGTGTGTGTGTGTGTGTGTGTGTGTGAAGGGCTAGCCATGTGGTGGGAGGAGGCAAAATGCGACCTTGGAACGAAAGCACATGTGCTGTTTATATAATGTTAACTGCAAGGTTTACTGTGAAAGAGTGTAGCCATTGTTCTAGAAAATGTGTCTTTTTAAATACCACTGCCTCTTCTTTTTTTCTCCACCAGCTGCATGTGTTTCAATGATCACAGGATCTTCTCCTTCCCAGAGGCTAGTGAAGATTAGAAGGCAAAAAAAATGCACTCGTGATGAAATGTTTTCTGAGCTCATGGTGTCCTCCCACACTGACATAGCACAGATGACTGTGTGGAGGCAGACAATGTCAGAGTGCAGGAAAGCACAATATGACCGGGAGGAGAGGTGGCGGGCTGAAAGGAGTAAGTGGCGGGCTGAAGAGAGTAAGTGGCAGGCTGAAGAGAGGGCTGAAGCTCAAATGTGGCGGCAGCGTGATGAGAGGAGGCAGGATTCAATGCTGAGGCTGCTGGAGGATCAAACCAATATGCTCCAGCGTATGGTTGAGCTGCAGGAAAGGCAGCAGGAGCACAGACCGCCGCTACAGCCCCTGTGTAACCAACCTCCCTCCTCTCCAAGTTCCATAGCCTCCTCACCCAGACACCCAAGAACGCGGTGGGGGGGCCTCTGGCCACCCGGCCACTCCACCCCAGAGGATTGCCCAAGCAACAGAAGGCTGGCATTCAATAAGTTTTAAAGCTTTAAACTTTTAAAGTGCTGTGTGGCCTTGTCCTTCCCTCCTCCACCACCCCTCCTGGTGCTTCTCTCCTCCATCACCCCTCCTGGGCTACCTTGGTAGTTATCCGTCTATTTGTGTGATGAATGAATAAAGAATGCATGAATGTGAAGCAACAATGACTTTATTGCCTCTGACAGCGGTGATCGAAGGGAGTAGGGGAGGGTGGTTACCTTACAGGGAAGTAGAGTGAACCAAGGGGCAGTAGGTTTCATCATGGAGAAACAAACAGAACTTTCACACCGTAGCCTGTCCAGTCATGAAACTGGTTTTCAAAGCTTCTCTGATGCGCACTGCACCCTCCTGTGCTCTTCTAACTGCCCTGGTGTTTGGCTGTGCGAAACCAGCAGCCAGGCGATTTGCCTCAACCTCCCACCCCGCCATAAACGTCTCCCCCTTACTCTCACAGATATTATGGAGCGCACAGCAAGCAGTAATAACAGTGGGAATATTGGTTTCACTGAGGTCTAACCGATTCAGTAAACTGCGCCAGCGCGCTTTTAAATGTCCAAATGCACATTCTACCACCATTCTGCACTTGCTCAGCCTGTAGTTGAACAGCTCCTGATACTGTCCAGGCTGCCTGTGTATGGCTTCATGAGCCATGGCATTAAAAGGGGTAGGCTGGGTCCCCAAGGATACATATAGGCATTTCAATGTCCCCAACGGTTATTTTCTGGTCTGGGAATAAAGTCCCTTCTTGCAGCTTTTGAAACAGACCAGAGTTCCTGAAGATGCGAGCGTCATGTACCTTTCCCAGCCATCCCACATTGATGTTGGTGAAACGTCCCTTGTGATCCAACAGTGCTTGCAGCACTATTGAAAAGTACCCCTGGCGGTTAATGTACTCGCCGGCTTGGTGCTCCGGTGCCAAGATAGGGATATGGGTTCCGTCTATGGCCCCACCACAGTTAGGGAATCCCATTGCAGCAAAGCCATCCACTATGACCTGCACATTTCCCAGGGTCACTACCCTTGATATCAGCAGATCTTTGATTGCGTTGGCTACTTGCATCACAGCAGCCCCCACAGAAGATTTGCCCACTCCAAATTGATTCCCGACTGACCGGTAGCTGTCTGGCGTTGCAAGCTTCCACAGGGCTATTGCCACTCGCTTCTCAACTGTGAGGGCTGCTCTCATCTTGGTATTCTTGCGCCTCAGGGCAGAGGAAAGCAAGTCACAAAGTTCCATGAAAGTGCCCTTACACATGCGAAAGTTTCGCAACCACTAGGAATCGTCGCAGACCTGCAACGCTATGTGGTCCCACCAGTCTGTGCTTGTTTCCCGAGCCCAGAATCGGCATTCCACCGCATAAACCTGTCCCATTAGCACCATGATGCCCACATTGCCAGGGCCCCTGCTTTGAGAGAAGTCTGTGTCCCTGTCCTCATCACTCACGTTACCGTGCTGACGTCGCCTACTAGCCCGGTATTGCTTTGCCAGGTTCCAGTGCTGCATATACTGCTGGATAATGTGCGTGGTGTTTAATGTGCTCCTATTTGCCAAAGTGATCTGAGCGGGCTCCATGCTTGCTGTGGTATGGCGTCTGCACAGAAAAAAGGCACGGAATGATTGTCTGCCGTTGCCCTGACGGAGGGAGGGGCGACTGACGACATGGCTTACAGGGTTGGCTTACAGGGAATTAAAATCAACAAAGGGGGTGGCTTTGCAAGAAACTGAATGGTCCCCTCAAGGATAGAACTCAAAACCTCAAGGGCTAGAACTCAAAACTGGGTTTAGCAGGCCGTTGATTTCACAGAGGGAAGGAGGAGAAAATGAATACAAAACAAATCTGGTCTATTTCTTGTTTTGAGCCACTTCATCTATCTTTATACATCTTGCTGGCAGCAGACTGTGCAGTACGACCGCTAGCCGTCATCATCTCCTGGGTGCTCGGCAGAAGATGGTGCAGTATGACGACTAGTCATCATCTTCTGCTGGTTGGAGGTTAAAAGACAGTGCACTGCAGGTAGGACTGAATCGCCACGAGACAAAACTTAAAAGGGAAATGACCTGGCTGAGTCATTCCCAGGCGCCCGATTAAAAGAGCACCCAGGACTACGTCGATGACGGCTACCAGTCATATTGCACTGTCTGCTGCCAAAAGGCAATTAACTGCTACTGCGTAGCAATGCAGTACCGCGTCTGCCAGCACCCAGGAGACATACGATGACGGTTAGCTGAGCAGGCTCCATGCTTGCTGTGGTATGGCGTCTGCACAGGTAACTCAAGAAAAAAGGCGCAAAACGATTGTCTGCCCTTGCTTTCACGGAGGGAGGGAGGGAACAGGGGCCTGACGATATGTACCCAGAACCACCCGCGACAATATTTTAGCCCCATCAGGCACTGGGATTTCTACCCAGAATTCAAATGGGCGGCGGAGACTGCGGGAACTGTGGGATAGCCACCCACAGTGCAACGCTCCGGAAGTCGACGGTTGCCTCGGTACTGTGGACACACTCCGCCGACTACATGCACTTAGAGCACTTGTGTGGGGACACACACAATCAACTGTATAAAACCGCTTTCTACAAAACCGACTTCTATAAATTCGACCTAATTTCATAGTGTAGACATACCCTATGAATAATTTAATCTATCAACACAATAGAGTTTTCCTAAAGACCTCTTTGGTGAGAAATGTGACTCCTGTTCCTGCATTGATCAAGTAACATTTACACATTCACCTACAATAAAATATATTGTCAAAATGTTTCTTATTTCTATATCTGAGATATTAGTAGAGTTGCTCAGCGAAACTTTGACAAAACTATATTTCATCAGAGTATACAGTTCTCTTGAAATCAAAAGGCTTTGTAAAATCGGGTCGATTTCACCGGAATTTTCATTTCGGGAAAATGGGAGGGGAAGTTCCGACAATGTTGAAATGTCCCATTTTGACATTTTCAGAATGAAATGTTTCGATTTTTTGTTCTGAAAGGATTTTTTGTTTTGAATTTTTAAAATATTGTATCATATTTATTATTATTATGCAAAGAAAATTTAAAGAATCAAAATCAATATGAAATGATTGACCTGAAACACTTTTTTATTTTATTTTTAAAATTCCTTCTTGCAAAATTTCAAAATTTTGGGTCAAATCAGAACTAAATCAAATTTCAAAAACTTGAAATCCTTCACAAAATGGAGCTTCCATACTCTTCCCGCCTCTAGCTACTAGGTTAATATTGTTCCAAGACTTAAAGAATAATTTCCTTAAAATGAGCAACACTTTCATCTAGCTATAACTTTTATCTCACTATAAGCTCAGTCATTTATAATATAGTAGGAATGAGAATATTTAGAGATGAAACTGACACTGATAAATGTATATATTAAAATAATTCTTTCACAGTGCATGATGCAGATCCCATTGAAGTCAACTGGAGTTTTTCCATTAAATTCACTGGATGCTGGATTGGGCCTATACTGTCAGGACCAATCTATCAAGGCCGGGATGTAGGCAGCCAGGACTAGTGGTTAGTGTTGGGGGTGGCAGGTCTCCACGCCAGCCAGGGTTCAGAACCAGGAGGTCAGGAGCTGAGGTCAGGAACCAAGAGTCAGACACCAGGAATCAGGACGAGTCAGGGAACGGGGAGGTCAGGAATTATGAGTCAGATACCAGGAATCAGGTTAAATAAGGAAACCAGAAGGTCAGGAAAAGGAGACAAACCAGATATCAAGAACCATGAGTCAGATTCCAGGAATCAGACTGAGTCAAGAAACAAGGAGGTCTGGATTAGAAGACAAGAACAAGTAGAGCTGGGTGAGCAGTCCAAAGCAGGGCAGAGCCCATTTGTTTCTTCTTTTTGTTTAAGTAGAGGGAGTGGGCCATTGTTCCTCCCCAGAGGGGAACCTTTGATCTGGGCTTCAGGGAGTCCTGATTCTAGCTGAGAGTGATGACCCCCAGTAACCCCATAGACCAGAGTTTGAAACTGTGGGTCATGCCACAATCTTAGGGCCAAAATCTCCTCTGTCATCTGCATGACGAAATTCTTCACTTCTGTTCTTCTGTCTCTCTTTTGTGCTATTCTGAGGGTTTAAGGACTTACATCACATACACGACTGTTGCTGGCCCTTTGCATGGGAGGAATTTCACACGCAGAGCAGAATGGGCATCAAGAGATCAGCTCTGTGGCCCAGACCAGAGAGAATTTAGCCTTTAATAGCTGTGTAAATCTTCCAACCTTTAGTTTTTTATTTAACAAAAACTATCAGGGTGAATGAGAGCCACTCAAAGGGATGAGAAGAAGAAAAAAGGCAGAGGTCAATGCAAGCCAGATCGTGACCTCTGGGCAAAGCCCAGGTGAAAGCGCCAAGTGTAGGGATCATAAGGCAGACGGACTACTTCTCCCAGGCTGCAGAGCAGGAGTGGAGCTATTTGAAAGCTGCCACAGGCAAAGCAGGTGACTAAGAATTGTGCCGGTCCTATTATCTTTGTTACCCTGTCTCCTCTGCACTCATCCCGCTTGTTTGTCTCACTGGCCTGTTACATCTTGTCTTTTAGAGTGTTAGCTCCTCAGGGCTTTCCTATATGTTTCTGCAGCGTCCAGTTCAATGGGACCTTGGCATGGCTGAGGCCTGTAGGTGCTATCCGCCATCTAAACATTGAATAATGACAACACTTAGGGTTGCCAACTTCATAATATTTAAAACCCGGACACCGTCATTCTCCCTCATCCTGACTCTTCCCCACAAGGCCCAACCCCTGCCCCGCCTCTTCCCACCAAGACCCCACCCCTCATTTGCTCCTCTTCCTCCCCTCCACCCCACATTGCTTGCTGCTATTCCCCTCTCTCCCCTGCCTGGGTTGGGAAGGAGTCACCTGCAGTGCTGCGGATGGGAGCTGCAGCCGCCTGACGCAGGTAGGAGGCTGGCGCAGGTGATGACCTGGGGCCTCCCTGCTTGCAGTAACCAGACTTTGCGTACCCAGTCAGTAGATATGACCGGACACCGTCAGGTCCCCTTTTTGACTGGACTTTCCGGTCGAAAACCAGGAACCTGCTACCCTAACAACGCTGTCTGCAATCCTCGTGCTCACCATTCATGGAGGCCTTATTAAATATTATTATTATCATTACTATTATCTTCATCATCATTTGTACTGTGGTAGCACATAGCAGCGGCAGTCATGGAGCAACACTGCACTGTGCTCGGCGCTGCACACACACAGAACACAAAGACAGTCCCTGCCCCAAACAGTTTACAGTCTGTCGTTCAAGTTAGAGGATCACATAATCACACACCTGTGCCTTCTGCTAGCCAAAACACATGCACAGCAGTGGCAGAAAGCCTCATTTCAAGCATCTCAACCACCATCATGCCCCCGAATAGTCAGAAATCTTCCATTCTCTCACAGTATCGCACAGAGGCCACCAAAATCCTTAGGTAATAGTTGACATTTCTTGTAACAGCCACCTGGGGGTTTGCTAGTTTTGTAAGAATTAAAATGCGGAGGAGGAGTGGTGTGGTGATCTCTTTATACAGAATCATGGCAATGGATGTAGAAATACCTATGTGATCATTAAGTTAATTGTCCTGGAAGGGCAAGTTGCCACTTCTGGAGAGCGGAAGTATCCGTTGTTAAACTAAAATTGTCTACCTTTTCTGTAAATTGTCATTTCCACGTTATGGTGTTTATTTAATGGAGGGGTGAATATAAAAAATGCGTGGATGATACATTAACTGCTACATTCTGCTTCTTGGTGTATCGGATTCTATAGTAAAACACCATTGGATTATGAAAAACATAAGTCAGAGCTTTACTGAAAGCTGGCTTAGCATATGCAGAGATGATTAATGAATTCTGTCCATCTCTCTTACCTGTATGGGAAATTTACAGCACTGATTCCCTAATTCTAACTTTTCAGTCTCTTAGAATAATTCCAAAAAAGGAAACATGTCTCTCACAAGAACTAATTTTTCCTTTAGATACTATTCAAGCCTTTGAGAAATACCAGATTCACATAAAAACCATTTTCTCTCTAAAGGGAAGTCAATTTTGAATGTCGTTTTGGCAGAAAAATGTATTAAAGTTCTTAGCCGCTTAAATATTATAGCAGGATGTGTTACAGTCATGATTCTACATTCCCGTATAACATGTATTATTAAAAATGCTGGACTGTTTGAACGGCCACATTTAACTTAAAGACATTTTGACGCATTATCAGCTTTCAGATTCTTTGTTATAAAATTATGAATGTGACATGAGAGTGTTGTAATATATGTGGAGTGAAAATCCAATTACAGTAAAAGCCTGGATCTTTATAGGCTGCTGCTGTGAAAATACCAACTTCACATTGCCACTCCATACATATAAATCAGCTGCACCCTGACTCACGAAAACATCTTTATTCAGGACAGCATTTAAACACATGCTGAAACCCCACTGACATCAAAGCGAGAAAATATGAACCCCAAAGGCACAAAGGCACAAAAAGCAGAAAGCCAAGAAAAAGAACCACAAGAACCACAAATGGGTGGTTTTTTAAAAAAATAATGAATAGGGCTCCCAATTAATCACAGTTAACTCACGTGATTAACTCAAAAAAATTAATCACAATTAACCGCACTGTTAAACAATAGAATACCAATTGAAATGTATTAAATATTTTTCTACATTTTTAAAGGTATCAATTTCAGTCACATAACAGAATACAACGTGTACAGTGCTCACTTTATATTATTTTTATTACAAATATTTGCACTGTAAAAATGATAAACAAAAGAAATAGTATTTTTCAATTCACCTCATACAAGTACTGTAGTGCAATCTCTATCATGCAAGTGCAACTTACAAATGTAGATTTTTTTTGTTACATAACTGCACTCAAAAACAAAACAATGTAAAACTTTAGCGCTTACAAGTCCACTCAATCCTACTTCTTGTTCAGCCAATTGCTAAGAGAAACAAGTTTGTTTACATTTACAGGAGGTAATGCTGCCCGGTTCTTATTTACAATGTCACCTGAAAATGAGAACAGGCATTCGCATGGCACTGTTGTGTCTGGTGTCGCAAGATATTTATATGCCAGATGCACTAAAGATTTCTATGCCTCTTCATGCTTCGGCCATAATTCCAGAGGACATACTTCCATGTTGATGTCACTCATTAAATTTGTGACTGAACTCCTTGGACAAGAATTGTATGTCTCCTGCTCTATTTTACCCTCATTCTGCCATATATATTTCATGTTATAGCAGACTTGGATGATGACCGAGCACATGTTTGTTTTAAGAACACTTTCACTGCACATTTGACAAAATGCAAAGAAGATATCAGTGTGAAATTTCTAAAGATAGCTACAGCACTCGACCCAAGATTTAAGAATCTGAAGTGCCTTCCAAAATCTGAGAGGGACGAGATGTGGAGTATGCTTTCAGAAGTCTTAAAAGAGCAACACTCCTTTGCGGAAACTACAGAAGCCTAACCACCAAAAAAGAAAATCAATCTTCTACATTATCTTCTGCAAATGTAAACAAACCTGTTTGTCTGAGCGACTGTCTGGACAAGAAGTAGGACTGATTGGACTTGTAGGCGCTAAAGTTTGACATTTTAGAAAACGTAGAAAACATCCAAAAATACTTAAATGGTATTCTATTATTGTTTTTTAATTGCGTGATTAATCGCGATGAATTTTTTTATCACTTGACAGCCCTAAAAAGGAATCTCATAATTTTTAAGCCAATTTCATGATTTTGGATGCCTGACTCATGATTTCTGAATGCTTGGGGTTGGCAACAGTAAAAAACCCGTAACACTCCTTTTAATAAAGCATCCTGCTTAACACTTTCTCTTTCAGTTTCTATAACTCTCAAAGGCCATGGTGCAAAGGCTTCTTTTAGTAAAAAAGGACTGGCCAAGAACTTGATAACAGACCTCTCTGTAAGAATGCAGAGTTCATTTGATCAAGGGCTAAACATGCAATTCTGAGAACTGCAAGGGACTCTTATGAATATGTATTGAGTATTAAAGGTAAGGTAGGTGGGGTAATATTTTCCATCGGATCCACTTCTGTTGGTGAAAGAGTACTATTATGCCAGTGGCAAACTGCCAAAGTGCTACATGATCAGTACTGCTAAAATAGCAACACACAGCTTCCAAAGGGCTGGTGGAGTGTTGCTGGGAATTTATTCAAAACAGATGCTGATATTTTAATAGTGCTTTAATTTTAAAAAAGGTTTGGAAGGGGATCAGATGGTCCAACGGCAGTGTTTGCCAGTACCGTTAGGACACTTGCACCATTCTGGGACAAACCTTCTCCAGGTATCCAATTTGCTTTTTATATGGGATGGTGGGCTTGTGCTAACTGATAACAGACCCCTGAACAGTATTGACAGTCAAGTCGTGAATGCTCTTTCCAGCAGTTCTAAAGACTATCCCGAGTGACCACAGGCAAGTCACTTACCTTCCCTGTCTCTCAGTTCCTCCATCTATTGCATTTACATCTCAGATAACAATATGTATCTACCTCACAGGAGTGTGTTAAAATAAATTCAGTAGGGGCCTGATCCTGTGCTTACTATAGCCTATACCACAGGTCCCATTGACTTGCAGGGGCCAAAGATCAGGTCCTAAGTCAGTAAAGCATTATAGAAAACTACAGCAGGCTTATTATAAAACTTAGGAATAGGTATAAAAAAGGGTAAATTAATAAATCACAACAAATTTCTGAATGTAAATGGCCAGTAACAATCACTGCATCTGCATATACCTGATGATACCCTGGTCATAAACAGAGGCAGCCCTTGTGTGTGAACAAGACATTGTGGGGGGTCTCTTTCCTACACATACTTTAAAGCTTAGCTGCCACTAAATCAGAAACAAAAACCAATCACTGAAGAGATTAAATTGGGCTCACAGGCATCTTGCATGAGGTTTAAGAAGTGCAACGGCAAGGTATGCAAAGCTGACAGCACACCCTTATAAAGATTAAACAACGACAGTAATACATTCCCAGGTCTGAAAAAGAATGTGGTGCAGGGGAAGCTGAGTCTGTATGAGTCCTGCTGGGTTATATTCCATGATTCTCATGACAACTATTTTAGAGTACTGCTAAAGGACCTCCCCCAGCTCTACAACAAAACCTGAACACTGCGGCACCAGCAAAGTTAGGGGACATCTTTGGGAGTTCCATTGTCACGTTAAGTATCTCATCTGTCTCAGTCTGAGTGGGTGAGTCACAGAATTCATTATCACGCCAACTGACAAACCTGTGCTACCAGCCTTATTAGAGGTAGTGTAAAAAGACATCCGAGCAGAGCAAGAAGTTGCGGGTATTTGGAAAAGAACCACTCTAGACAAATCAGACATGTTATTGTATGTGGCCAACTCTTACACAAGTACTAGCTAGAGTCAATTGCAAGATCATGGCCTAGGTTTTTATCATTTTCACTGCTAGCATATTTTACCACACACGCATTTTCCAAATGTTTTAACCTGCATTTTATCATTTTAAAGTACTTTGGAATTCCTTTGAACGTGAGGTGCTTTTTAATCACAAATTGTTATTATTGTCGTTTAATGACTACTAGACTGGAGAGGTTATCAATAAAATTGGCAGTGGGATTTCATGTTAGTGCAGTGCTTAATAAAATGAAATTTCTAAGCCCATAACATTTGCTGAATTTCTACATTTCTAGCTCTGAATAAATCCCAGGAGAAATCAGCTTAGTTAAGTTGGCTAAAGTTGCAAAGAGGGTTCTCAAAGGCCCTGCTCCAACAAAACACTTACGCACGTGTTTGATTTTAACTTAGTTCAACGTTAAGCACATGCTAAATATTTTGTTGCTCTGGGGCCTTCAAGCTTGATTTTGTTTACTCAGAAGTCAGTGACAAAACTCCCATGAACTTCCATGATGCAGAATCAGGCCCTTACTTCACAAATACCTTATCAGAGTTTGTACACATTTTAAAAAAAGAAAAAAAGGTCAAAAATTTTGAAACTTTGGATCCAAAAATTAGGTACCTATTAAACCACATAAATAAATGGTCTAATTTGGGTTCTAACTGTTGAATGATGACAAAGACAACAAACCTCTGAAATAAGGGCACTTATTTCAGTGACTACATATGGAATTAGTTGCCTTTCTTTTCCTGTCACTACCTGCTCTGACCTTTGGAGTGGTCAAACTCCAGGAGAGAGAAAGAGCAGGCTATATACTACTCTGTCATGTACCATCCAGTGCACCAGGCCATCCAAAGAAGCCCAATGCCTAATGACGGTGTATGTCTCTCTGCTAACGGCCACAACACTGCTCATTAAGACTTTTTGTGTAAGTTTTCACCAGTATGAGTAAGGGTTCCACAACAAGATCTTGAAGGGACAATCATTCAATAATACCCCATAAAAGCCTGTGGCCTCTATAGTGAAACACAGTAGCACAAAGGTATGAGACATCACAGATAGCTAAGTGGAATTTATTGCTTTTAACTCAAATCTAAATTTCAAAGCTGATTCAAAAACCCTTTCTGTCACACACCATCAAGCAATAATACAGGATGGAGGACTTCCAATCAAATAGACTGACAGCCTCATTTTTCACAGAAATCAATGTTTTTTTTCTCAGTCTTTTCTGAGACCGAAGTCAAAACTATCAATAGTTTATCTGTCACTAATCCCTTCTCACTGATTAAACATTAAACATTAAAAAATGTCCAGGCACGGGAATCAAATACAACAACAAACCTAGTTGAAAGGATTTCATTTGTTTTTCATTCCCGACAGACATTATTGGCAACATCAAAGATATTCAAATCAGCACTTTTTAAACTCCCCCTTTTCATTACTATAAAAATGCAAATGTATTTTGATTTTTTTAAAATGTGTCTATTTACATCATTAATTCACTCTTACTAAATTTGCAGCAGCTAACCGGCAGGCAGGGGTGCTCTGCAGTACCCGCTTGAGGGCCATGCATAGTACTGGAACTGCTCCCCAGTATGGTTTGCAAAGTTTGGCCACCTGTTTGGGGCAGGGTAGCCCAGGCCATATGCTTGGCATCAGTCTCTAAACCAAAATTGTAACTCAGGATTCGGCTGTCTGAGCCTTGAAACAAAGAAGAAAACCCTTCAAAATACAAGCACTTAGTTGCAGTATTTAGGGCAAGGCCCTGGCCTGGGCCATCCCTGAGGAGCTCCCCATCTCACCCAGCTCTGCCCCAAGCAAACACAGGCAAGCTGTCTTAACTAGCCTGCTTGTTCTTGATTGGTCAGTATTTACTCCTGGCCCTTCTAGGCCTCTGGAGAATTCTCTTGTCGGTCGCCAGGTCTGACTGGATTTTCCTTGGTTGGAGAGTTGTCGCTGCTAATGTGTCTAGCGGGAGCAGGGAAGGGCTGACAGACCCCCATCATGCTAACCCACAAATTAATTTAGTCCAAGAAAGCCAAAAGCTGCGTAATGGGTTTTTACAACAACCATTTTAACACCTTTTTATAAAAACATTTTAACAAAATGGCAGATGATGTTCAACACTGATAAGTGCAAAGTAATTTACACTGGAAAAAAAATCCCAACTGTACATATGAGTTCTAAATTAGCTGTTATCACTAAAGAAAGAGATCTTGGAGTCACCATGGATAGTTCTCTGAAAACTTCAGCTCAGTGTGCAGCAGTAGGCAAAAGGGCTAACAGATTGTTAGGAATGATTAGGGAAGGGATAGAAAATAGAACAGAAAATATCCTACCACTATATAATTCTTGCTATATAAATCCATACTGTGTCCAGTTCTGGTCACCCCATCTCAAAAAGGATATAATGGAACTGGAATAGGTTCGGAGAAGGGCAACAAAGATGATCAAGGGTTTGGATTGGTTTCCATATGAGGAGAGACTAAAAGATTAGGGCTGTTCATCTTAGAAAAGAGACAACAAAGAGGGGGATATGATAGAGGTCTATAAAATCATGAGTAGTGTGGGAATAGAGAAGTGATATTTACCCCTTCACACAATGCAAAAATATCAGGGGTCACCCAATGAAATTAATAGGCAGCAGGTTTAATACAAACAAGAGGATGTACTTTTTCACACATAGCACAATTAATGTGTGAAACTCATTTGCTATTGGATGTTGTGATGGCCAAAAAGTATAACTGGGTTCAAAAAAAGAATTAGATCAGTTCATGGAGGATAGGTCCAGCTATGGCTATGAGCTACGATGGTCAGGGATATAATCCTATGCTAAGGAAAACCATGAACCTCTGACTTCCAGAAGCTGGGAGTGGAAGACGGGTGGGTCTCTTCAGAGTCTCCCTGCTCCGTACACTCTCCCTAAAGCTCTGGTACTGGCCACCATTGAAGACAGGATACTGGGCTAGACGGACCATTGGTTTGACCCTGTGCGGCTGCCCTTATATTCTCATGCACCTTTTGCAAAAATATCAAATCAATGAGTTCCTGAGAATTATGCAGATACGTTCTAATGGAAAATACTACTGAAAATACTCATCTTTCTATGGCATCAAACTATATTTTAAATGTGTGTATTCAATTACTGCAGTGCTGTACGTACAGAGAGTAGTTAGGTGCCCAGCTGCCTGATTTGAACATCCAGGTACTTGTTTGCAAATGTGATAGTTGCACAACCCAATTTAGAATGCACAAAATGGTCTCTAAATGTCCAGAAATCAAAGGCTGGTTTAAAGCTGACAGTCTATAGTTAGCAAAGTCCAATATCATGGGACTACACGTATGGCTCCCACTACAAGGCTAGACAAACAAGAGCTGGGAGCGCTTTAGAGGAGGATTTAGTCCCTGTAGAAACAGATTGCACCTTGCATTGCCCTCTAATACTGATCTTTTTGGATACATATAGCAGGCTGAAAGGCTCAGATGAGAACAGTATCTAAATTTCCCTTGGCATTATGATATGGGGTCTTTCAGAAAGGGAGAATAATTAGAGAAACATTTTATGAATTATATGCGTGCTTATACAAAATGAAGTGGGTTTTTTTCAGTATAGAGATTAAATGCTAAGCAGATTTCATATGCCTGTCTGAACAAAATTCAACTTTGAAAGGAAAATGCAGTGATTCCATTTCCAGTTCATTATAAAAATCACCACATAAGATAAAATCAGGTTATGAAAATTATAATGTATTAATAATAATTATTATCGCCATTACTGTAGGACCTGGGATCCCCAGTCTTGGACCAGAATTCCATTGTGCTAGGTGCAGTACAAACATAAAACAAAAAGATGGTCCCTGCCCGAAACTGCCTACAATTTGTATTACTTGATTCCTATACCATATATATGGTGTGGTTATGACAGGCAAGTGTAACAGTATCAAGGACATGGTATGCTTCACTTACAGATAGAATCTCAGCAGAAGACCTGCCTACTCTACTGGTTTTCCCTGTAGAATAAAGCACTTTTGGCCTATTAGGAAATATGGCCAATCTACTGTTTAGTAATAAGCCAGGCTCTGTGCCATGATGGGTTTCCTATGATTTTTCTGTGCGTTAAGAAAAAGTTCTGGCCCTGAAAATGTTTCAAAATCATTTTCCGTTTCTCTGACTTCTCTCATAATTTAAGCAATCAAAAACCAGATTCCCCATGCTCGCCCATGGCATAATTCTAAGCAAATCTCTCTCTCACTCCTTTGTTTGTTTTCCCTTATAATGTCCAGATTTCTCATTTCATGCTCTTCGTGTTTGAAATTTACTATAGGCAAGATCATGTGCCAATAATAAGGTGTGGAGCATGACTGCACTGCCCAGGAGCACCCTGGGGGTGCAGGAAGACACAATTCCCTCCCTGTTCCTCCCAGGCTGCTAGGGAGAAAAGGAGTGAGTAATTTTCTGCTGGCCTTTCCCCCACACATGCTCAGCTATACTGGCCAGAGAGCAGGGGGTGGACCCACGGCTCCTGCCATTCCAGCAGCTCTCTGCCCCACTCTCCTCACAGCTGCTCCAGGGGGGGAATAAATGGTTGCACAGCCCAGCTGACCCCTGCATGCCTGGAACTACGGTCCCAGATAGCAACCTTGGAAGTTTTCAGGTCATTCCCAGAGATCAGACAGCAGGCATGTTTGCAGAAACAAGTTAGGGATGGTTTTCTTTATGGATCTTTGACTGTCCAATGCACAACCTTTCAATGTTACTACTAGTACTATCTATCCATCTTAGGTAGATAGGCCGAATCAATGCAGTGTCACAATCATTAACAGATTTATCCTCACAACATCCTTGTGAGGTAGGGAAGTACGATTATCACCAATTTACAGATGGGGAACTGAGACACAGAGAGACTAGGGCCCAGAACCCCAATGGTATTTAAATCATTGAAATCAATGGAAGTTAGGAACCTAAATACCTCTGTAGATCAGGGCCTAAGTGACTTGCCCAAGAAAGTCCATGCAAAACCAGGGAATTGAACTGATGTCTTCTAAGAACTCTGGTGACTTGACTTTCTGCATTTCCTTTTAACTTTTTTTAGATTAATTGATAAACTGAGGAAATTCTAAAAAGGCAGGGTGGTTTTCTACATGTCTGTACAGATCCTAGCATATTTTGGTTGTTATTGACATAAATAATAATCATCATCATACCAGATGTTTTGTTTGGCATTCCATGTACTGTACCATACAGCTATATTACACTTTCTTTTATTCTTCCACAGCTTTAGTATGGCAGCTTTTATTTCTTGAAAGCATTTCTTTCGCTAGACACTATACCATAGTAATGCCATCCAGTTCACACCTGTAAAAACACCCTAGCAAAAAAGACTCAAAAATGTAAGCGCAAGAAGATGTTTACCTCTGTAAAACTGAACGAAATGTGATATTTTTTTCAATCCATGCTATTTTGGGAGTATGCCTACAGGGAAAATAGCCCAATACTAAGAATAATTTCTATCAATTGTCACATTCAACTGGGTTAAAGCACATCTTAATCCAAAAGATATTTTACAAAGAAGCCTTAACTCACAGAAGAAAGCAACAATCCCATTTTAATGATCAACCTTTCTTAAGATTTTTGAAAGCAGCAAAATTGTATCAATTTCCATCAGCTGCAGATATTTCACTGTCAAAAAACCCCCCAAAACTTGGTAACCTACAAATTTTTCAACTCCTCTCTTTCTCAAATATTTTATTTTATTTTTCTGCAATGGAATTTCAAGGGTAGAAAAAGCAGAGAAAACAAACGTGACATTCACTTTTTTTCCCCAGCAAAACCTTTGCTAATTCATTCTCTTTGGTCCAGTGTGGAGTATTGTAATCATAGCCATCCACTGAAAAGATTTCTACAGAAGACGTGATTTCTACAGCAGGTTGCATGGCACATTACATAGGAGCAGGAACATTTGCCCTGCTGTCCTGGCTCAATTTCCACCTACCTACAAATAAAATATTCTTCTTTCAGTCCTGAACTGCTGTGCCGTTACTCTGTTTGAAGGCTTTATCTCAGACGTGACCATGCATTTCAGCGACTTCTCTATATATAGGTTGCAAAGTCTGTCGACTTTCTGAGATCCTTTGGATGAAAGGCACAGTATAAACGTCATTTATGCTTTGAGAGCTCTGCAGGGCTTGGACTGTGAATTCCCACGATCGGTATTGAGTTTGCTGCAACTTTTATCTGGTGGAAATTTAAACCCAGAACATCGAAGGTACTGAATGTAATTGTTGCCTACACAGCATCAAAATAGCCACCTGGAACAGACTGTTAACAGTTACTGTTGAAAACATATGAATTATAAACTTCTGAGTTAATACATATGACTTTGACAGTTTGATTATAACTGCTGGAAAATGACAATGAGCGGGAAGCATTCTATTTGGCCACCTTATCTTCTTCCACCATAACCCACTGCCTAGAGGGACCAGCCTCACTTTGGTCAGAAATGGTTAGAAATATAGATTACAATTACTAATACTTCAATTATGAGAGAGTGGTAGAGGGTTCTTACTGGTACAATCTCAGACTTACCAAGAGAATGGAAGATGGAAAAAACATAGATGCGGCAGTACAAAAAAGAAAGCAGATGAAGGAAGGGAAAGCCACAAACTTGCGAGTAATTATTTCTTCTTTATTATTTTGAGTGTTGCTAAATACCTGCCGTCCCCGCTGACTTTAAGCATTCATTGCTACGAGCATATTTGAAAGGAGGAAAGAATTACAGCGATGACGTGATGGCAGCCATCTTGGCCGACACAACCAGGACTGAAGTGGAGACTTCCAGAGCTAAGAAGTATAAGCTGCTACAACTTGAGCTCTGGAGCTTGGGCTGTGATGCGGCACAGAGGGGGACATATAACATACACTCACCAGTGAGTTACGACACATTTTCTCCTGGGCTACTTCATGCTAACCATAAGTTCTCATGAGATGTCATGGAGTGCAATAACTTCAGAAGTTAATTCTGAAGGTATTCTGTGACTTTTGTTAACTGCAGTAATTTTACAATTACCTGATAAGTCCTTAAAACAGACTGATTAACTGATAGGTTATTTTATTATGGAAAAATCCCGGGGAAGCAGGGCCAGATTTACTCTCCTCTGGGCCCGGGGCTATTAGATTTTGTGGGGCTCCTGGATACAAGTCGTTTTCCTGGGAGGGAGTGTGGTGCAGGAGGGGGATTCTGATCTGGGGCAGGGGGTTGGGGTGGATGAGGGGGTGCGAGGTGCAGGCTCCAGATGGGAGGCGCTTACGACAGGCAGCTCTCGGCCGGTGGCACAGCAGGGCTCAGGCAGGCTGCCTGCCTGCCTGCCATAGCCCCATGCTGCTCCCAGAAGCAGCTGGCTCCTAACATGTCTCTGCAGCCCCTGGGGGTAGGGGGACAGTGTGTCTCCGTGCACTGCTCGCGCCCGCAAGCGCTACCACTGTAGCTCCCATTGGCCAGTTTCCGGCCAGTGGGAGCTGTGAGGACAGTGCTGGGGGCAGGGGCAGTACGCGGAGCTGCCTCCTCGCCGCAAGGGGCCGCAGAGACGTACTAGCAGCCAGCCGCTTCCGGAATTGGCGTGGGGCCACAGCATGCAGGCAGCCTGTCTGAGTGCCTTGCTGTGCCATGGGACTTTTAGTGGCCTGGAGTTGGAGATCACTGCCTACAATTTATTTTTGTGGGGCCCCTCCTGGAGCTGGGACCCTGGGCTGCAGCCCCTAAAGTCCCTGCCTTTATCCCGCCCTGCTGGGAAGGTGGTGTGTTACAAGTATATTTAAACTTAATGTATGGACATATCACTGAAAATGAACAGTTCAACTTCACAAGGCAATGTGACTTTGTACTGATGCAACCTGTATATTGAAAAAGAGGAATGAAATATACCAGGAGTATGAGTAAGAACTATGAAAAAGTTCTGAGACCTTGTGCATCAGGAGAGAGCGCGAAATGAAGAATCAGTAAAGAAATTGGATTCAGGTGGTTAAATGATAAATGAATTTCAATAGCTGAGAAAGTGCATAATGCTGTCTCTCAGTACCTGTTAGAAAAAGAACATTCCAATGGCAATGTTTTTGGCAAGCACTTGGAAGGAGAAGAAATTTCTCAGGGGATGTCATGAAAATCATTGAAAACAGGTTGCTTTGAACTGTATAGTGCTGAGAGCTAATCAATGAAGACAACATAAAAAGCGTGGCTGGATGCATTCGAGATAGGTTTGTATGGAGAACATAACACATCAGCTTGGAAAACAGAGTCATGATGGAAATAATGAGAAGCATAGACGTGTGAGTAGCACAACAACATGGTCAGTGAGAAAACGAAAATAGGGATGATGGAAAAATCAATGTGTGAAGGAGGTGATGGAAATGGTTCCAGCAGAAAATGGAGTGTACATCATTAGGAATGTGTGTAGAAAAACCCAGATGGAATACTAACGACAACCAGAAAACTAGGGATGAGAAGAGCAAAATCAAGAAGGGTAATAGTTTGTGTTCTTGAAATAATAGACAATATCCAGTAAACGTCTCTTCTGATAACAATGATATCATATGCAAGATTCCCATTCTTTCCATGAATGGAAATTAGCAAATAGCAATTAATTTAATCAGGATTTTTCAAAGGATCCTAAGGAAGGTAGGTGCCTAAATTCCATTGAAATCGAAAGGTAAGTGATGCTCTGAAATGTCCCTCTGTTTGCTAGAAGCTGGGAATGGGTGACAGGGAATGGCTCGCTTGATGATTACCTGTTCTGTTCATTCCCTCTGGGGCACCTGGCACACTGTCGGAAGGCAGGACACTGGGCTAGATGAACCACAGGTCTGCCCATATGGCCGTTCTTATATAAATGGACACTCTCAATTCAAATGTATTTTGGTAACTACCTTAGGCAATTTTCAAAATTTCAGGCTCAACAAAAATACCAAATGACATTGTGACGTTGCACCCCATAATGCTTTATAGAAATATGCTTATGAGTGTACATATGACATGACTGGAATATGTTTTATGCTAGATATGCCATGTAACAGATCTCTGCAAAGGTTATCATATACTAGATACATTCATCCTATTTACATGCATGTATCATTTTTGTGTTCAAAGTTATGAATATTGGCTATATACTTGTTTGATTTTAAGTAGCCTCAGTGAAGCAGTTGGTCAGCTTCATGAGAAAAGACTATTCTCAGTAAGTGCCCAGTCAAGAAACACTTAAGCAAACAATGAACTTTGAGAGACGCCAGTCCACATCTGACCTTTCCTGGGAATGTGGCATCAGCCGGTAAAGTTCTGAGTCATGGATGGGCATGTGACTTGCCCATGTGACTCCAAAACTCCATCTTGCAGCTGTATGCTGCTTAGGAGAGGAGAAGGGGTTTCCACCCACAAGAGAGGAACTATATAAAGACCTGGGAGACCCCTCCATTTTGTCTTCAGCTGGCTCAAAAGGTAGCCTCTCCACCCCCAAAGGATACCTGAAAGAAACTGGAACAAAGGAAAGTAACTACAGGGGTGTGAGTGATTGCTGGACCCAGACTAGAAGAAGTCTAGTCTGTAAAAGAAGCTTACTGGAACATTTCTGAGGCTGAGATTTCATCTGTAATCACTTTTTTACTGTATTACGCTTAGACTTGCATGTTTTATTTTATTTTGCTTGCTAATTCACTTTGTTCTGTCTGTTATTACTTGGAACCACTTAAATCCTACTTTTTGTATTTAATAAAATCACTTTTTACTTATTAATTAACCCAGAGTATGTGTTAATACCTGCGGGGGGGGGAGCAAACAGCTGTGCATATCTCTTTATCGGTGTTATAGAGGGCAAACAATTTGTGAGTTTACCCTACATAAGCTTTATACATGGTATAATGGATTTATTTGGGGTTTAGACCCCATTGGGAGTTAGGCATCTGAGTGTTGGAGACAGGAACACTTCTTAAGCTGTTTTCAGTTAAGCCTGCAGCTTTTGGGGGATGTGTTTCAGACCTGGGTCTGTGTTTGTAGCAGGCTAGCATGTCTGGCTCAAACCAGGCAGGGCACTGAAGTCGCAAGCTGCCAGGGAAAATGGGCTCAGGGGTAGTCTCAGCACATCAGGTGGCAGTTCCCAAGGGGGTTTCTGCGATCCAACCCATCACAGACATAGTAAAATTACCGCCCCACCCTAGAACCCATACAGGATATCACTAAACAATTGCAACCCATATTCGAAGGGGACCACATCTTGAAAGAAACCTTTCCCGAATACCCTTTTCTGGCCTTCAAATCAACCTCGCCAAGTTCATTATCAGAATCAAGCTCCTCCACAGACCAGGACAAACCAAATCAAAGCGGCACCAGACCCTGCCACCACAACAGATGCAAAACTTGTAGACATATCTCCACTTCTATGATGATCAATATCCTCAAAGAAAATCTGCACATCTTCAAAAGACAAGCCTGAGAATTTAAATTCATAACTTTGCTAGATACTAAAAATCACAGACTTAAAGACGCTGGATTTATGGTTTATTACAACAATCTGCAAGCCACTACCTCCCCTTTTTTCTCCTATGACTACAGAGGTGTTAACTGGCCACTTCACCTTGAATAGTCTCTGTGATTGGTGTTCATGTCACACTTTACCTGAAACGGTTAAGGTAGCTGGGAAGGAGCTAATTGACCTAATAGGATACACCTGAGGGAGAATTAGGCAGGACAGGCAAGCCTTAATAGAAGATGAAACTCAGCTGAGCAGGTGTGGGCTGGGCTGATACGAAGCCAGCAAGGTGAGGAAAGGAGGGAGCTGTAGGGGAAGTAGGCTGCAGTCATTCCCTAGGCTTTGGGAGCTTCAGCTGGACCCCATGGGAGGGCCAGAACACAGAGAAAGAGAAGGGAAGTAGGAAGGAGCTCAGGGAAATAGCAATGGGATCTGAGAGTGAGCCACTGACTAGTGGGTCCTGGTGGTGGAACCTGGAGTAGTGCGTGGGCCAAGGTTCCCCCACTGAGAAAAGTGGCATAGGCTTGAATTAGAGGGTGGCCTGGAAAGACAGCCTGGAAGTTGATCCTGTGGGACTTTGATACCCCTGGAAAGGGAAACAAAGATAATGACCTGGCCAGAGGGCTAAGTCATGAAGAGGGAGCATGCTGAGCCCCAGAGAGAGAGGAGCTGCGGTGAGAGTAAACTAAGGAAGGGGATGGCAGGCTTGGACGGAGCTAATCCCCTGTGCAGCAAGGAGGAGGTGCCCTAGCGGCAAGTGGACTCCGGTACAGTCTCTTTCAATATCTGTTAACTACTTACGTTAAACTATCTGTTCCACTTGTATTTAGCTGCGACACTCTGAGTACCTTTCCCAGACCTGAAGAGCTCTGTGTAGCTCAAACGTTTGTTTTTCTTTCGCCAACAGAAGCTGGTGCAATGAAAGATAATACCTAGCCCACTTTGTGTGTCTAGTAAAATTAAAGGTGTTTGGGCAGATTTTGCTGTCAGCCATGACACCATAAATACAGAATAACTTTATTAACTTGAAAGGAGTTATTCTGGATTTACAGCAGTGTAAAACGGGCAGAATTGGGACCATTTGTTTAACAGTCATACATTTGTTAAATTTTTTTTAATAGACTTCTTTAATTAGATCATGCCAACTTGCAAAGAACTTTACATTTCTTACATTGGAATATAGGCCAGTGTTTTTATTACTAATATCACTAGGTAGGCACCACAGAAGATTTTACTTATTCAAGAATTTCTTGAACTACAACCAGTAATTTAAAACTCTTTCATTTAGATAAGAGACTTATAAAGTATATGCAAAAATAGTATCCCAGAAATGTAGGACTGGAAGGGACCTTGATAGGTCATCTAGTCTAGTTCCCCGCACTGAAGCAGTACTAAGTATTATCTAGATCATCCCTGACAGCTGTTTGTCTAACCTGTTGTTAAAAAACTCCAGTGAGATTCCACAAATCCCTAAGTAATTTGTTCCAGGGCTTAACTACCCTGACAGGAAATTTTTCCCGGTGTCCAACTTAAATCTCCCTTGCTGCAATTTAAGACCATTACTCCTTGTCCTGCCCTCCGGGTCAACAAGAACAATTTATCACCCTCACATCTACCCTCATCATTAGGGGGCACTATGGTACAGTATGGGAGATCTAGTCCTTCAACAGAGCCTGGCCTATAGGGGAGAATGGGAGCATACGGCACCACTGCAGCATTTCCAAATCAAAATATTTAGGTTTTTGATTTTGTGCTGAAACGTCAAAAGTTTCCAGGGGAAAAAGGTCATTTTCTGACCAGCTCTAGTGAGCAGGTAATTCCTGCCTAGTACAGAGTCAGTTTGGGGAGCAGCCCCTAGGCCAGCCATAGCAGGAATCATTATCTAGCAGTGACAATAGTACCACAGTCCCCTCAGAGCCATTATTATTTTAGGTTTGCTGTCAACCACCAGCAAGTAAGAATTGTAAAATACTTGAAATACACAGCAACTGGACAAATTGCAAACAGTAACTTACTGTTCCACATTACACACTGCTATAAATTGTTGTAAGAACATTTAATCTTTGGACAATGCCAGAACCATTCAATTAGTTTGCTGTATTGTGTCATTTTGCTGAGGTCTTTAGCAGACATTTCATACAATTACCCACTTCTGTGACTTAAAAGAAAAAGCCTTTGATCCATCAGAATCTTTTGGTCATCAGTCTAGTCTGGGATAGTTCTTTTCTCTCAGCCTTCAAAAGTGCTGCAGAATCATTATGCCTTGTGCTCACCTTTGCTCACCTTTCAAATGTGAGAAACTTTGTGTGATATGACTTTTTCTGACACTGAGTCTAGCTTGTTAAGTTATGTAACCCAGAACCCTGATCTATCAGAACGAACTACAGAATACCATATATGTTCAATGTGCAATTTTCCACAATATTTCCATTACTCTTGATGGAACCTGCAAGTGAAGCTCTCTGTATAACGGGTGAAAAGGTCCCTTTACCCAGCTGAACCATTTAACAGGATAAGGAAGGACATGTTGAAACTTTAAGGTTACAATTCGTTATAGATTTGAAAAAAATTACAAGCCTCTATTGAAAACTCCATATAACATGAGTATTTAGAAGGTTGCCTTGCGATCACAGATGGCAAGTTTATATTTTCCCAGAGTGAAATTTGGGGGAAGAATAAAAAATGGAATACGAAAACAATACTTTTCCAGTATAGTAAATGTATCAATCACTTCATCAGACAATTATAATCTACACATGCAAGACATACACCTGCCCCTGCGTGAGTGAAGGCACAAGAAGTCTTTTCCCTCTGCCTTTGTGTTCCCTCCTGCAAAATGCTATTGCAATGTTGACATTGACAGCAAAGTATACATAAGTATAATACATAATACATAAGTATAATAAGTATAATACATAATACATAAGTATTATTAAATGAGTTCATTTGCAATGTTCTACTGAATGGCTCTATTCCACCATTTTTGACATTCATAGTGCATGGTGTCTACGAATCTATAACTCTCTCTATAACAGGGTTAGCCAACCCCGATCACAGAATAAGCCAGACCTGGGACAGAACAGAGGGACTGTCCTATAAAGAGCAACAGGGGCCTAAGATTAGGGTGACCAGATAGCAACTGTGAAAAAACGGGACGGGGGGAATAGGTGCCTATATAAGAAAAAGTCCCAAAAAATGGGACATCTGGTTACTCTACCTAAAATGAAGCTGGAAAATTCAGGAAACACTAGCGAGACTGCAGAGAATGTGAAGTGCTCCTGCAGGGAAGACTCTGAGACCAAGGGAGCTGTGAAAAAAAAAAAGGAGCTCAGGAAGCTTTTGAGGGGAAACCATGACAGGGTTTGGGCCTAGGCATTTGGAGGCCCATTGGCCAGAATCAGAAGACTGAGCTCCAGGTAGGGAGAGCTGGGAGAATGGGCTGTGAGAACAAGACTGGGCCAGAGAAAGAGCTCTAGCTGTGAGAGACCTCAGAGCGAAGTGTAGACTTTTATGTGGTGAGGGACTTAATTTGGGGATCCTGAGGACTGTTAGAATTATTTCTGTTATTAAACTGGGCCCACGCAGGGGTATTGTTAATTCAGAAAAGGAGTGTTTCTGTTACTAAACCAGCCCCAGGCAGGGGGCAGTGTTATCCATGTGTACAGTTCTTAAGGGGGCCCTGAAGAAGAAGCAGAAGCGGGATATCTGCAAAACAATCCCTGGGCATGAGGGGGTGCTTAGTAAGCAACCACCCTGCTACACTTGCTGACCTTTCGGAGCCTCTTCTTGTTTCTCTCATTGTATTTGGCTTGTAAACTCTATGGGGCAAGGAATCCATGTTAGTCAGTTTTGTAAAATGCCATGAACATCTATGGTCCAATTCAGAGAACTGCAATGTTCTGAGAGCCCTCAACTCCCACAGAAACTGAGGATGCTCATCACCCTACAAGAAGGACCAGGTCCCTATGGCGTGACATCAGTCAAGGCACTGAAAAGTGGTTCAGCAACCTGCAGATGTGTAATAAGCTTTTGTTCCAGGAAAATCATCCGACAACAGAAAAAACTTGGAGGCATCCAGTTAAACCTCAGAGGGAAGTTGGAGGATTCATTTCTCTCTTATGGAATCCATATTTCATATGCAAAACGGTGTTGAATTGTGGACTATAATTCTATTAGAAAGTGCAGACCCGCTCCAAAGACCACTGAAGTTACTGGAAAGACTCCCATTGATTTCATGAACAAGGAGAATCAAATGAAAAACCAAACAGATTTCTGCTAACTTGGAGATTTAGGAGAAAACTGAAATCTAAAACTGTGGCAATCTGTACCTCAACACAGCCCCTTGGAACTCTCATATTCACCACTGTCACGTAATTATGATATGTTTCATACAAAGTATGTCATGTAAGAGATCATAGGAAAGGTCATGGTCTTCTAAAACCCACTGTTCTGTCTATATATCATTAGTGTGTGTGAAATTATGAGATTTTGCTATATGGTTGTTTTTGAAATATGTGTAAGATTTGGGAGTCGTCCCTGGCTATTTCTCCAGTGACAACAAAGGATATGACCCACACCCAGGCAGGTGTTAAACGACCAATAATCATCAGGGGAGTTGTAGACAAGGGATTTGAAATTCTGTAATAGCAGTACCACACAATGGTGATTGCTCAACCCTGTGACTCAGCAAGGCCCACCAGGCACTAGCCTGGGCTCGTTTCTTTTCAGGGACATGGACTATACTTTTTTGAGTATAAAATAAGAGACAGTGGCATCATGCTTTTACTTTTCTTCTCCCTCACCTATGCTGGAAGCAACAAGAACGCTGGGAACACAAGCCCCTGAACTGAGGAGACCGGTCCCAGGCTTAAAGGGAAAGCCTGTGTATTAAGGAGTATAACCTACCCGCAACATCCAGTGGGGTGAGAAAAACTACTTGATCCAAATATTGCTCAGTCTAATACATTTTTAGACTGCGTGCTTACCTTTTATTTTCTTTGGTAGTTATCTCTGACCTTTTGTGCCTACCACTTACAATCATTTAAAATCTATCAGTAGTTAATAAATCTGTTTTATATTTTACCTAAAACAGAGTGTTTTGGTTCAAGTGCTTTGAAAATCTCAGCTAAGATTACAAAGGCTAGTGCGTGTCCTCTCTACATCGAGGGAGGGGCAGACTGGGTAATGAACTTACACTGGTCAGCCTTCTGACCAGGGCAAGACGGTACAGTTTTGGGGTGCCGGGCTGGAGGCTTGGGAGATTTGCTGGTGCCTTTCTCTGTGTGATTCGTGAGTGGCTCAGGGAGCATTCATGCAATCTCGCTGGATGTAAGGCTCCACATGCAGTTGTGCTGAGTGATCACAGCTCCTGGAGAGGTTTGCGGCTTGTCACTAGCAAAGCACTGTGAGAGACAGCCCAGGCTGGAGAGTGAAAGGGGCACGGCAGTACCCCAGTTCCAGGCTGAACCCTGGGGATCCCGTCCCAAAAAAAAAATCACCTTTTTCTCTCTCACATCTAAGCAGAGAAAAGTCACCTCTTCAAACCTGCTCTGAGACCCCTTCCAGGCAATGTAGTCTGTTCAATGTTTCAGAGCAACACAACTGTCTACCAAAGAACAAGTTTGCCACTAAAAAAAAAAAAAAAAAAAGCCCAGAGCTACTGAACATGTTTTGTCCCCCCTTGGATCAAGTGTCAGCAGCAGTGGAGAAAATATTTGACAGTGGCATATTTTATTGGATCAGCTGTCAGATGAATTCTTCTTTGCCTTTAAATAAAACCATTAAAAAAGCAAATTTATAAGGGAATTTTCTGCGTAGGATTCTATGAAACTCACCTACAAAAGGCTGCAGATACTAAATTCTATACATTTCCATATGAAGTCATTATGAATTCTACCTGAGTTAAGACTGGGTAGAAACTGAGTAGGAACATAAAAATGCAGCCCACAGAATGACCTAATAGTGCAAAGCAAAATTAAAGTACATCAGTGTATCTTCTGTTTCATCCCACTGTTTAAACATTAATGGGCAATTTTATAAGAAACATTCACGTAGTAGCATATGAAAACCTTATGAAATGAGAAGTTAATGCAAAGTTTTGTTTAAAAAAGTGATTTGCCTTGTGGCTCAAATATCAGTCTTCATAGAGCAACAAACACGGCAGTATCTAGATCAGAAGTGGGCAAACTGCGGACTGCTGACCACATCTGGCCCGTGGGACCGTTCTGCCCGGCCCCTGAGCTTCTGGCTTGGGAAGCTTGCCCCCGGCCCCATCCACGCTGTTCCCCCTCCCCTGCAGCCTCAGCTCATGGCATCACCAGCGCAATGCTCTGGACAGCAGGGCTGCGAGGTCCTGGGGCAGCGCAGCTGCAGAGCCCGGCCTGACCCGGAGCTCTGTGCTGCGCGGTGTGTGGCTGGCTCCAGCCGGGCAGTGTGGCTGCCACGCCCGGTGCAGCCGCACCGCCAGCCACCAGTGCTCCAGGCAGCACGGTAAGGGGGCAGGGAGTGGGGGAGGCAGATTGAGAGCAGGGGAGTTCGGTGGGTGGTCAGGGGCCAGGGGTGTGGATAAGGGTCGGGGCGGTCAGAGAGTGGGGAACAGGGGGGTTGAATGGGGGCAGGGGTTCTGGGGGTGGTCAGGAAGTAGAGGAGGGGTTGGATGGGTTGGTGGGGGGCAGTCAGGGGTGGGGGGTGGATGAGGCAGGAGTCCCGGGGGGGCAGTCAGGGAGGAGAGGGGGGGTTGGATGGGGTAGCAGGGGGTGTGGATGGGGCAGGAGTCCTGGGGGGGTCATCAAGGGGTGAGAAGGGGGGGGGGTTGGATAAGGGGTGGGGGCCAGGTCACTGGCTGTTTGGGGAGGCACAACCTCCCCGAACTGGCCTTCCATACAATTTCTGAAACCCGATGCAGCCTTCAGGCCAAAAACTTTGCTCGCCCCTGGTCTGGATGTTGCAAATGTAAATATGTTAACATTCTAGCTAATGAACATGAAGGGTTGTGTTTATGACCTCAGCAGAGCAATTAGCAATACTATGATAATAACAAGAGCAAATAGATACATGATACACTATAGGGGTTCTGTTTGAGCAAGGAATTTGAATTAGCCAAATCATGCTGGCCTTACTCACGTGAACAATCCCATGGATTTTAGCAGTGAAAGCCTGAATGAGTAAGCCCCATAACAGTGATGAGGAATGGCAGATGCCCACAGAATGTGCATAGTGGAGAGATCTGGGGCAGGGTGTATGTGGGGGTGGGCTGCTTTAATATAACTTTCTCTTGGTCAGCTTTACAATGGTGGGATGATTGCTTCCACCCAATACAAGAGTAACTGGATAATGCTGTATCCAAGGGGAAAAGAATCAAAACATCTAACATGTCCTAGTTGTTGCTTCAATCATACTAATTTCTCTCATTGTCTTTAATGGAAAGTTTTTTGTCTGAGGCCTGGTCTACACTTAAAAATAGGTCGACATAGCTACATCACTCAAGGGTCTGATAAATCCACACCCCTGACTGACATAGGTGTGCCAACCTAACCCCCAGGTGTAGACGCAGCTAGGCTGACAGAAGAATGTTTCCATCAACCTAGTTACCATCTCTTAGGGAGATGGTGTTCCTACACCTACTGGAAAAACCCCGTCTGTTGGTGGAGTCTGCATCTACACTTTAGGGTTATGCTAGCATATACACGGTATGGTAGCTGTGTTGGTATAGTTACCGTAGGGTAGACATGGTATGAGAAAAGAGTGAGGGCTGGTCTACACAACAAAGTTAGGCCAGTTTAATTACCTTGATAGGGCTGTGAAAAATTTCACGCCCTGTGCGACATAATTAAGCCAATCTAACCCAGTTTAGACACCACTAGGTCGATGGAATAATTCTTCCATCGACCTAGCTATAGCCTTTCAGCTATTCTTCTGTCACTGCAGTAAGTGTCCATGCCGCAGCTGTGCCACTGTAGCATTTCTAGTGTAGACATACCCTGAACACCGAGTGCAGAATAAGGATCCCACTGAGGTACAGCTGTGTTAAGTATTTTGAGTTTAGGTTTGTCCTTTGACACATGCCCCAACTTCCACTATACATACGCACGGTTAAGGACTGGATTCGGGCATTTAGGCCTGGATTCAGCAAAACATTTAAGTATGTGCTTGATGTAAAGCACAAGAGTGGTCCCACTGAAATCAATGTACTGTAGATTCACAGTGACAGACATTCTGAAAATTCATTTTGGGTCTAACACTTCTTTAAACTTCGGCTTCTTTAAACCAATCTGGCAGTGTGAAGGGGGAGTGTAAAGTATAGTAAATTGTATTTAAACTCATTTTACTCTGTCAGAGTGGTGTGAAGGGAGTTTACTGTAAATAAGAATCAGGCTTGTTCTGTTTTGATTTTACATAGGTGTAATATATGCCATTTTAACACAAACTTGTAAAATACAAACCATTATTCAGGCAAACATACCAATTTTTTATAGTTATAAAAATAAAAGGAAACTGAAATTTTGTACTTAGGACTTGAAATTTTCTAAGCATTCTGCTGTTTAGGTAGGAAATATTGACAGAGAAAATTTATTATTTTTTGCAATGTAACAGAAATGAATAGTGGCTTTGACATTTATAAGATGAGGCAACGATTTGAAAACATCAGCTTTTCACTTTCCAAGCCTTGTTTCTTGCTTGATAAATATATGACTGTTTGAAGCCTTTCACATATGATTAAATACACACAACAAAGAATTTAATGTGAGAAACAGAAAAGTTTTTGTCTTAACCCACATGCTTGATTTGAACTAAACAATGACAACAAAAAACAGTTTGTTTCATGCCAGAGACATTTTCTCCAAGAGGTTGTTTTCCAAGTATATTTTTTGGTTTTCATTTTGAGTATGCCTCATACAAACATCAGACCCAAACCTGCAGTCTCTTGGTGCATGAATGGAAGTTTCGTATGTGGAATTAATACAGATAATAGCCTACCTCTGAGATCAAATTAACAATGTCCAGACTGTTTAAGGAAGATCAGATATTAGAAAAAAATTGTTCTTCTCTAAGATTTGACATTCTAGCTAGCATAGCCTTGTGCACAGTAAAGGTGAGCTGGAATTACGGACAACACTATCTCAGAGGAGTCTATAGGGAACACACAACAAAAGACATTTTCAGAAACAATAAAAAAAAAACCCTCCACTTGCAATCTCTGGGTCTCATCCTGCATCCCTAATTCATTCCTATTTGTGAGACTGTGTAGCAAGATTTAAAAAAAAAAAATAGCTTTAATTCTCTGGATAAATGTCTGTTTAAGGATGCATATTCCATGGATTTAAAGTACACAAACATAGCGCCTGATCCAAATTATGCTGAATTCAACAGCAATCCTTTCACTGAATTCAAAGGGCTTTGGATCAGGCCCACTGTGCAAAATGGTCGTTCATTTTCATTTTTTATTTTCTTTAAAATTTCCCAGGAATTTACTGGTGTTTATTAAAAAACATTAAAAAGGACAAAAATTGGTAAAACCTGAAAACAAAGGGCCAGTACCCAGGGGTGTATAGTGGTGCCTGGTATTCACAGGAGGCCACCTGCAGAGATGTGTGATGGGTTGTGAAGGCAACCTTCAGCTCCTTGCGGGCCTATCGCTGAAGCAGTCAGGTGGTCTCAGCTGCCAGGACCCAGCCTGTTTCATTCCCCTACTACACAGGAGAAGCAGATGGGGCATGTATAAGGGCCCAGGCTCAGGGGGACTTTGTCAGGCAGGGAAAGCAGGAGAGGGCTAATAGCCAGCTCCTTGCCCATCTTACACCCCCACTGCACAGGGAACTGGGTGATAGGGGATTGAGACAGGAAAGGACCCCTCTTGACTGCCGGGACCAGGCTCCCTGCTTGTCTCACTCTCCCACAGTGCAGCACCCGCTGCCAACTTGCAGTAACCCTCCTACATAAGAACATAAGAATGGCCATACTGGGTCAGACCAAAGGTCCATCCAGCCCAGGATCCTGTCTGCCGACCGTGACCAATGCCAGGTACCCCAGAGGGCGTGAACCTAACGGGTAATGATCAAGTGATCTCTCTCCTGCCATCCATCTCCACCTTCTGACAAACAGAGGCTAGGGACACCATTCCTTACCCATCCTGGCTAATAGCCATTAATGGACTTAACCTCCATGAATTTATTTAGTTCTCTTTTAAACCCTGTTATAGTCCTAGCCTTCACAACATCCTCAGGCAAGGAGTTCCACAGGTTGACTGTGCACGGTGTGAAGAAGAACTTCCTTTTATTTGTTTTAAACCTGCTGCCCATTAATTTCATTTTGTGGTCCCTAGTACTTTTATTATGGGAACAAGTAAATAACTTTTCCTTATTCACTTTCTCCACACTACTCATGATTTTATAGACCTCTATCAGATCCCTCCCTTAGTCTCCCCTCTTTTTCAAGCTGAAAAGTCCTAGTCTCTTTAATCTCTCCTCATATGGGACCCGTTCCAAACCCCTAATCATTTTAGTTGCCCTTCTCTGAACCTTTTCTAATGCCAATATATCTTTTTTGATACTGTATGCAGTATTCAAGATGTGGGCGTACCATGGATTTATATAAGGGAAATAAGATATTCTCTGTCTTATTCTCTATCCCTTTTTTAATGATTCCTAACATCCTGTTTGCTTTTTTGACTGCCGCTGCACACTGTGTGGACGTCGTCACAGAACTATCCACGATGACTCCAAGATCTTTCCTGATTAGTTGTAGCTAAATTAGCCCCCATCATATTGCATGTATAGTTGGGGTTATATTTTCCAGTGTGCATTACTTTACATTATACATGTACACACTCGCACTATGCTGTCCTGTAGGCACTCTGCAAGGGGAGCAGCTGGGTCCAGGGAGTTTCAGCGTTTGCAAAATTTGCATAAAAACAAAAAATCGGTAAAATTCAAATACTTGCTTTTTCAAAAGGGATTTTTCAGGGAAATTTGGTAAAAACTGAAAACAAAGGGTCTTAATAATACAGTAAAGTTTGTGAGCTGTCTGAAAGAGTCCTTTCCCCAGCAGCTCTACAACCTACCAGATCGCTTCCCTGCTCCCTCTAGTCCATGGTAGCTAGGGTTATCTATGACTATACATATTATTTATGTATTTGTATTTGTTGTGTTTTAATTGACATATTATACATGCCCAGAGAAACCATCAAGGGAGCACGGCAAGGACTGGACAGTTGTCGAGCTGTTTGGGAAATGAAAGCTGTTACCCGTGCAGAAAATACAAACTGACTTTCTATATGGGATAAGAAAAATGACACAAGAAGCAAAAAGCTGAGTTGGTCTGGAGAAATGGCTCTTGACACAGCTGTCTGGCAGGACAACATCCAGGATGTATGATGCTCAATGTTAGCATACTCTATTGATGTACTAAGTATTAAAGAATACTAAGTATTATCCATAGTGGAGGGGAAAAAAGAAGAAACATTCTAACACTTGTAGCTGCCAACCTTACAGTCTATCAGTATCATTCAAAGACCATGGAAGTCAATGGAGACTCCCATTGACTTCCTTGGGTTTGGATCAGGCTCTACATGACTGCTTAAGACTAGAAGACTGCACTAGGCTTCATGGAGAGATTAAATTAATTTAAATGGAAAGAAGTACAACTAAATAAATACAGTGCCAAATTCAAAGCAGTTCAAAGTTTTTAAAAATGATCTGAGCATAGAACCAAGAGGACATCCAACCACCTCACAAAGCCAACAAGCAATTTGATATGGAAAATCTAATATGGGAATAGCAGGTGAATGGCATAGGTCAAGAATGAGGTTCATGGCAGAACTTAATGGGAAAGCCTGAAAAACTTGCAGAACTCCTACCTTGCAGACTCCACACACGTGCTACCCAGCTGATCAGTCTCTCACATTTATGAGCACCCACTTTCAGCCAGAATTGTCACACTGAATAAAATGACAAGTAGCACTCGGTTATTGATATATGTACTGAATGCTCAGTACATAAATCAATAACCTTGTGAGCCCTGTCCTTTTAAAACACTCGGTCCATCAATCCTCTGCTGAATAATAGACTCAAATGTCCTGATCCCATGATTTTACTTTAAATGCTGCATGTGCCATTTTCAAATGCTCACGAAAACAGATCACAGAGGTTATGAGTTCGCTTACTTGAAGCATAACAGTCATTCTCTGCACACTCAGGGTACTTTTCTCACACAGCTTAAGCTTCTCTTTCATCATCTTTGACCAGCATGAGTGCCTCAAGTAGGGTGTCACGCAATTGGACTGAAATTTTGGCCAGTGGCTGTAACGCTCAATTAATTTTCAGGCACGTCTGCATTTATCTGCAAAGTGGAACAGCTCGTGATTATACATTCTACAGAGTAGCTGCCATTTAAAAGTCAATATTTGCCAACAGGTACCATATAGTTATTTTCTATTCTACATATGGGAGAAATGGTGGTATTTTAGAAGCCATTGTGGTAAATGTTCGCAAACGATGACTTTTTAATGTGACAGCTGTTTTTTTTTCTCAGTGAATTTCCATACTTTGAAAGATTCCAGTTTGTCAGTAATCCTAGTGTTGTACATTTTTAAAAAGAATATTTGAGTTCATTTGAGCCACAGTTTCCAATATTTTTCTTACAGCATTGTTTCAGCATGGTGTAGCTCACACTTATTTCCCTCTTCTGTGAACTTGAACAGCTGGCCACCTTGGCTTTGTTTGGATGAAGGAAACATTAAACATAAAATATTGTAACGCACTCCATTAGAATGATCCCTTATGCTGTCAGACTCTAATGCTTGTCTTCTATCTGCAGAGAACAACCTTATACTTATTCTGGTTTAAAGTAATTTAATACTTGTTTTGATTCCAAAGATGGAATCAGATGAAGAGACGAGCAAAACTAGATAAGTGAACGCTGGCTAACTTTGAACCAGGGGATGTTCAGTAGCTCTGGGCTTCCCAGTTACTCTCAGTCTAAATGAATATATCTGTTGGAGTTCTAGAGGTAAAGAAGGAGAGTGTGAATTTTAAAAGGATGTAATTAAATTATAAACCTCTTGGAATGCATTTTCATTTACTCTTTCACCTGCCCATAGCCTTCTATTAATGCTAGCTATTTTAGTTCTGTATTCACAGTACTGCCAATCCCACGCACTCAAAAATTGCGAGTCAGGCCCCCAAAATCATGAAATTGGTTTGAAAATCATAAGATTTTAAAAAATAATAGTAAGTGTCAGGTTCACTTATTTGGCCTTCTGGTTTCTGAGCCTGTAAGGGTTCATGTTTTCAAACTTTTCTCCACAACCACAGGTTTGAGAAACTTACTATTTTTAAAATGAAAGCTGAGATTCTCATGTATTCATTTGGCTCCAGGAGCTGGGACTTTAAGAAAATAACCAAATATCTCATGATTAACGATAAAATTGCAGTAGTTTGCAACACACATCAATGAGCCTAATCTACAGGCCGCAAATAAGCCTATGCTTTGCACATGCACAACCGCACCTCCATGTTGTTGATATCGCAAGCCTGAGAACAAGTGAGAAACCTACATGTCTATTTAGACATATGTACGTTCAGAACTCTGTGGTGCATGTGAACCTCCACAACCCCAGGATTTGTTTGAGTGACGTCTCATCAATTAGTCACAAATTATTGGTCACATTTACTCTCTGATTTCCTTTTTCTTTCATTTGCCTTCTTTGCTCCTTTGATATCTTTTTGACAAGAACAGATTGTATAAATACAAATATGAACACAGAGCATACCAACATTTTGCAGCTCACTAATTAGCAGCCATTTAAAAAAAATATATAAAGAGGGATGTTTGGGTTTTTTATTTATTTTATGCCTTTTTTGTTGTGGGAACTTTGCTAATATGGCACTGATACTATTCTCTGACAAAGGCTACTGAAAGGTGGCCAGGGTTAAAATTAAGGATAAGCTTATGTCACGGATTCCATGACTTTCAGGGACCTCTGTGACATTTTCCTCTTCAGTCCTGGAGCAGTCAGCTGCCATGGGGGGCCCTAGAGTGCCAAGCTGCCAGGACTGCAGTGGGTCCCCGGCACAGCAGGGCTCGGGTTCTCTTTCCCTCCCCCCCCCCCCGGCTTCAGTTGTCCCCCGTCACCTCCCCTCCCCATTATTTTTAGTATAAGTCACAAACAGGTCACAGGCTAATGTGAATTTTTGTTTATTGCTCACAACTTGTCCGTGACTTTTACTAAACATAACTGACAAAATCTTAACCTGAGTTATAATGTATTTATCTAAAGGGACGCAAACATACAAAAGAGCTATCCAGTACAATCAATACCATTAAAATTAGATAGTTTGATCCTTGAACTGACAAGACTTATTTCCAGCACAGGCACAAAACCTGTTGGTTTAGTAAACATATGTTCCTAAAAATATCTGGCCTTACATCACATGATAAAAGCTGCATCTCTTTGGCCCCCTTGCCAACTAGTTCTACTAAATCTTTACCGCATTGTAAATTCATGTGTCTAGCAATGAATGTCTCCATGTAGAAAATTGATTAACTTCTAATCAGCGTCTGCCAGAGACCATGCTACTACTGTACAGATACGATATTTTGTTCCACAGGTAAAAGTTGACTTTGAATTTTTTTTCTCCCAACACTTATTTGCTCTAATTAAGTCTTGCACTTCATTTATACAGCATCTGTAACACAGAAGCTCCAGTGAACCATGTGAGAATGCATATCTCTGATGAAATACGGTGTTCATGTCAACATCTTCCTATTCCTTGAGATCATACTGTAAGAATGTATTTAAACTACTGCACTGTAAAAAGGTTTTCCTCAGAGGCTGCATATTGTCTCCTTTCCTCTTGGAAGCACACCTCGATTGATTGATTGATTGATTGATTTAAATACAGAAGGATTTTATCATCTCCTTGACAACCCATAAGTAACCCATACTTATGCAAACGGAAGGTATGCATGCACATCTGGCAAAGAATATTGTAAATAATTTAGGAAAGTCTTTAACGTTCTTTTTGAACACACTAGGTTGTCAGTGTAGCCAACAAGGTCAATAGCAACAACTCAGAGAGTGAATGCAAGCTTTTAACATCTCATTTCTGTTACATGATTGGAAATGTTCCAACATCCACAAACTCATACAAATCTGATAGCAGTTTCTGGTCTCGAATACAACTAGTGCTTTCTTTTCATTTTTTCCCCTCTTCTGAGTATTCTACATGATCAACTTTGTGCCAAAATTACAATGACTCTTATGTCCGTTTAATCAAACAAAATGTATTCTTGTCCTCTTCGACTGCCTAATCAGAAGGCTGCTATATCACCCTCATCAGCTAAAGGGTTACAGTGTAGTGTCTTAAGGGTTCTTCTTGCTGCAGACCAAGTTCATTCAAATGCAGATGCGAGGATGGTTACAACTCCTCAAGCGGTTACTCAGTATGCTGATGGTCCCCTTTTCTCATCTTCCCAGACATAGACGAGTGAGCCAGCATGTTAAGTAATGGAGAGTGGCAAAATGCTCCTGCCGCACTGGTATCTGCTTGCTCCGCGTGATTTCCCTTTGACCCACATGGAGTCAAACTTGGACTTTATAATGATATTTCTTTGCTATTTCCATACCTCACAGACAGTTGAAAATCTGGTCTGATGCTAAAATAAGATGCAAGTAACATTTTATATTCTTTTGTTACACTCTTTGGACAGAGGAAAAATGACACACTACAGCAGATGTGATCCTAATCTGGTTCAAACAGACACAATTCCATTGAAGTCAGAGCTACACCACCAGTAGATTTGACCCTATCCCGTATTCCTTAGTCTGCAAGTGCAATTTTCTTTGGCTGTGCAGGGAGTCTAGTGAAAGATCTCCAAACAAAACATGGCTTCTAGAACGCTAGAGGATTCTTTACTCTTGTTGATGGATTTTGTTCTTCTTTTTTTGGGGTGGGGGTTAAACTAGGGCCTGATCCCAAACCCATTTAACTCAGTGCAAATGCTCCCACTGACTTCAAGAGGCTTTGGATCAGGCCCAAATTTCCTTCAAGCGGTAGCCATCTGTAATGTTCTTGGACATCAGCCGTGGGACTCTGCATTGTTTCATGCTTGTAAAGCTACATCGGTATGGTTCTGGTGTCACAAAAATTGCAGCCATGACACTCAGGGGAATAATAAATAACATTTCCACAACCCATGCTCAACAGCAGAGATGACCCGTGCCTGCCTATCTGGGGGAGGGGGCAGAGTGAGGGCAGCCGGCTTCAGCAGTGTTACTGAGCATGCTCAGCCAAGCAGCAAATCTGGTGGGGGACACGTTACCCTGCATGCCTCCCCATGTGTCGCCCCTCTGTTGAACAGTGCTGGAGAGGGAAGAATAATGAAGCTGACAGACAATCTGACCAAATTGGTAGGGCTCAAGAACCTTGCAACCAATGTGTCCTTTTAGCCATCTGGCAAAACTTTATCACTGTCAAGGAGTGCTTGGCCAGGCCATTTGGGCTGTGCCAACGCTGTTCTCATTCCAGTAGCATCCTGGAAACTCAACGCATATGTCTACACCACAACAAGCTACAATACACTGGTCTCCAAGGGGGTTAATGCAGAAAAAAGAAAATACAGAAAGTAAACAGAAAAAAAACATAGCTAGTTCTAAGGAAATAGGAGAAAGAACAGTATCTTCCATTACGGGGTTTAAGAAAAGATTGGTTTGTCACTCCTCCAAATTTAAGCAGAACAATCCATTTAGTTTGAGTGCCAGAGTGCACTTTATAACACAGACAAATGAATCAGGAAAAGATTAACAATATAAAATAGTGATGGATAAGGGCTCTAAATAAAGCGTTAGCAAAATAACATTGCCAAAGCTGTTTAGTTCATTACTTTTTCCCATTTTATTTCATTCTTTAAAAATATTTGTATGCTACTGTATTTACTTTTTGGAATCTATGGTTGATCTCTTCAAGGGACATCCTTCACATGGGATTTTTTTCATTCAAAGGCAAGAGCAACCTCACTCAACAAATTCTTGGAATTTTGTTGAAGATTCTCCAAAAACCTCTGACTAGATCAATATTTTTCCTTCCTTTTCTCCGACAGTGTTCATAGCTTTTTAAGGCCAAAAGGGACCATTAAATCATCTAGTCTGACCTCATGAATAACAGGCTCAAAGAGACAGTAATTAACACAATTTAACACTATTCAAGACTTACTATTCCCCCCCCCAAACATATTGTACAATCAATAGCATAATAAATACTGATATCTCACTCTTAAATAGGACCTCGGTGTGCCAACTTGGTCAGGTGATTGTGTTTTGGGTAAAACATTGCATCTGTCCTCCCAGAGACTCTTATGGTCCACTCTTTCTAGACTCTAACAGGTTATCTCATAATCCAGTGCCTGTTAAACAGCAAACGTATAAATGAAGCCACTTGTGTCTAAATGGCTATATCCTGTACTGGATTCTTATTTCAGTCTATGTGTTTAGCCATAGGTAAAATATTGGACCCTTGTTGGAACCTCATCTAACCAAGCACAAGGGAAAAATTAAGGTAAAAGGAAGAAGGAAATCTCATATGTCAAAAATTGCTCTGATGCCCTTTTCCCTAAATCTACCCAATGGAATTAATTGTAAATCTGTTTAATCTGGTACTGATACTGGTATTTCCCCTGATATTAAATACATTAATTCTGCCTGTTCACTCATGCTGATTTCACAGTTTGTATAAGCAAAGTTCTGTACATTTTTGCCAATAGGTTAACAGACCTGCTGCAGTTTTGTAGGTCTTCAAGAATGAATTTTACATGTCTGATTCTGAAAGATTTTGCATGTTTTATTACAGTGGAATCAGAAAGTCAGATAATTAGGACCTTATCCAACCCCCACTCAAATCCAACAATTTTCTTTACCGATTCCCACCTTAAAGTTACTTGTTTTCTGGACAAACTTCCAGAAATTGTTTTGCTGCTAGATGTGACCATTTTGTTTTATGTTACTACGCTCAATTAGCAGCTCAATTTTCCTTTCTCTCCGAGTCTGGCTCAGAAAGAGTAAGAGGACGGACCAAAAAGAGTTGATCACAGTTCCCTGATTCAACACACCTGATGTTTGTGGAGAATCAGACATAGCAAAGCTCCACTCCACCACTCCTTCTTCTCTGTCCCACTCACGCCATGACTTCCCCTTACCCCGCAGGAGGGGTGAACAGCTGGCACAGGAGGTGATGAAGATACTGGTGGAAATCTTGCAGAAGTGGCAAGTTGCCCTGCACAGGAGAAATTCTCCATTGGCCATCTTAAGCTGCTTTAAAACCACTTAGCAGACCATTTATAAAATATAAATTATTAGTGTGACGTTACACTCCATATTCTTCATGGAAATACTGTTATGATATGAATGTGGCATAACTAAGATATGTTTTATGCAAGATGGGTCATGTGAGATATCACTGGAAAGGGTATGATTTACTGAATGTGTTTATCCAATTTGTATGCATGTATCATTTCTGTATCTAAAGTTAGGAATATTGGCTATGTAACAATTACAAGTGTGTGTGTACTTGGAAAACACCCACCAGACAACAGGCCGTCAGCCTCGATGGGCCATTAGGAAGAAACAGTAAGTCTGTGAAGATACTAATCTCTCTCCTTCCTGAGAAGAATGTTCTGGGATGTTGCTTTGACACTACAAGGTCAGGTGGTCATGTCACCTGGTACTAAACACCACCTTGGACTTCTAGTAATTTTCCACTAAAAGGATGGGGAGGTCAAGACTGGGAAACAAAAGTTCCCGCCTTATGTACATTCTATTTAAGGCTGGGGAATAAGTTGATCTTGATTCACTCTTCACTGAATTCCCACCCAGGATGACAGCTGGAAAGATCTGAGAAACAAAGACACAGGGGGGAGAATTGTTGAGCCCAGGCTGGAAAAGGGATCTGGTCTGTGAGTATGGTGTCTGAAGATTTAAGATGCAAGCAGGGTAGCTAACCTTCAAGAATTTCTGCATCATGCCCAAAAGCAACATTTAGGGTGAGAAATTACTTCTTGAAACCAGTCTCTTTAAGATCTTAAGCTTAGTATGAGTGTTTTGTTTTATTTGCTTACTAATCTGCTTTGTTCTGTTTGCTATCCCTTATAATCACTTAAAATCTGCCTTTTGTAGTTAATAAACTTGTTTTTGTTTATCATAAAACCCAGTTTGTGCAATTTATAACTGGGGAGAGGGGCAAGAAGTTGTGCATATCTCTTTCCACATTGAGGGAGAGGGCAAATTTTTATGAGCTTGCGCTGTGCAGATCTTTCTATACAGTGCAAGGCAATATTTTTGATTGACTCCCCAAAGGAGGTGTGCACATGAGTGCTGGGTGAACTGCCGGGCTGAACCCCCTCACACAGAGCTAACTTTGGATTGTGTCTGCAGCTGGGTGTGGCCTTACCTGTGTGTGTGTGCTAGTGAAGGCTTGAAGGCCTGGCACAGCATAAACAGGGTGAGGAAGCCCAGGCTGGTGGAACGGGTGGTCTAACCCGACATAATTAGCTCCTAATTTAATCTTGTAATGATAGCTCATGGGTTGGTAGCAAGGCTTGGACCCAGGACCACTGAAACTAAAAAAAGGGGTCTCCACTACTTGATCTAAAGAATAAGAGTCATTAGCCCACAAGCTGCAGCAGACTGATAAACTGCTCTGACCACTAAAGGGTGAGAAAGACCAATGCACTAATATCAACGTAAACTGCAATCTAATGGATGGGTCTGCAAATTTTAGCATGATTATAAAATGTACAGTTGTTTCTAAGATGAAAAAGACATAGGCAAGATGCTAATTATGAGACCGGTTCTTCAATTCCCAATGAAATTTCCAGATTTATAGATTCCAAGGCTAGAAGGGATCATCAATCATCATCTGGCCTGACCTCTTGGAGAACACAGGCAACAAGATTCCATAAATTAATTCTTGCTTCAAGTCCAACAGCTGTGATTGAACTAGAGCATATCTTCTAGAAAAACATACCACCTTCATTTAAACATATCCTGTGACGGAAATGTTACTGCCAGAACAGGGACACGAACTCTGGATTCACAGATTAAACGTCTCATGATGCATCACCTCAGCTATTGTGGCAAGTTGACCATGCCTTCATCTCTCCCCGACTTCAATGGAAGTCAAGATTGCTCACTGCCTCAGAGGTTCGGCCTCAATGTTATTAAAACACAGATACAAAATCTTCAAGGTCAAGAAATAAGCATCTAGTGATTTCTAAAGGTTTGTTTTCCATCAACAGGACAGCATCCAACAGAGAGCCATGCCCACAAATCAACAGTGTCCATTAAATAATAAGAAGGTAACAGAAAAATATATTAAAAGCATGCTGCTCTGACACAAAGCCTACAAAAGGCAATAAAACCATCCACTGGTCACAAATCAGACTCTTTGCAAGTCCTGGAAACCAGGGAGACTATGGCAGGAGTTGCTACACGCCTGCCAACTTGCAGCTAGTGCTTTTTCCATAACAGTCCTGCTGAAGCATGGGAAGGGGCATGCCCTCTTGCGCTCCCAGCTCTGTTGGCAGTGTTAGTAACACTCCTGGAGCTGCCAAGCTCCAATTATGCCTTCCCCCTGCATAGCACTGGGGGTGGAGGGAGGAGTTTAGCCATTTAAAGGTATTGGGATCGTCAGCTTTTTTTCTCTCTTTTAATGTGAGGCTATGGCACACTGAGAAACTGTTTACAAAAAACCCAAAGGCTTCCCAGCATAGAAGCCTTTCTGAGTTGCTTAGGGGTGGAGTTTAGAACCTTGCATCTTTTAGCTGAAAGTAAGCAGCCAGATTCTCACCAGGCTTTAATCATGGGGTGGTTAAAGGAAATCACATCAAAGCAAAGCAGCATTTGTTCCCATAAATACACACACTTTATTTTTCAATTCACTTTTTATTTGGGACCTGAGTTGTACATCCAGTGGGCCAGAGCCACTGCCTGGATTCTGCAGACCAAAAGAGTAGGAGGGCTGTGATGCAATCTCTCTCCCACCCCTTTCCCAGCAATCCACCAGGATCCCGAAGCAGCAGCATAGCCTGGCCATCTGGAAGGTGCACTACATCTGCACTTTTCCCAGAGAGATTCGGCTGGCAGGGTTCTCACTAAGTGTAAAGTTCATCTCCCCGGGCAGAGGGAAACAGTGGGCTGCCTCCTTCCCTCCCAATGAACGAATCCCAGTGCAGGTGCTGCTGCCCCCATGGTACAAATTGCCCCTATCAACACTCAAGGGGATGATTCAAGACTAGTAATCGCAAAGAAGACAGGTTTGTATGGTCAAAATGGAAACAGATAAGGAAAACTTTAATGTTATTGCTCTCTGCAAGCAAAAAGAGGCCTCTCTCAGAACACTCTGCCTATGGACGATGAACTAGAATAGCATCTTCTGGTATTTTGTGGCATGAATGGCTGATATTAATTCACAGAGATCCAATAAATCAGAGCCTGATTCTGCAAGTGCTCCTCCACAGGTAGAACTGCTCCCTTCCATGGGAGTTCTTCATGCAAATCATGTGTAAGATTAGGAGCCAGCACTTAGGATCTTTAAAAAGAAAACTTTGCAAGCTTTCCGCTAAGAGACGCTATTATTGGTGCATGTTTAAAAATGTATTTGCTGTGAAAAATGGTCAGCTCTTCAAACCTTCAAATTCCTCTTAAAACAGAGATGATACTTTCCTTTGGGACACAAGATCTGAAACTCTAACTGATCATGGATTCCCTTTAAAGTATAAATTTACTTCAACGCTGTAACTTTGGCGTATTGCTTCCAGAAAGCTGCATTTGAACTAAACCGACAACAACTTTCAAGTGTGTTCAAATGAATGTTTCAAAACACTACACTATGTAAGAGATCTTGAAACAGAAGTACACAAAACAATACTATGAATTGATGTAATTAAAACAAAAGAGGAATACTTTCTTTGTATACAGCAAGATTTAAAAAAATATTAGGGATCTGATTTATCTAAAGAACATGCTTTTCTAAAAGCCTTTCTGCTCCCCAACAGATCTTAAGCCTAAAGAGATTATATATTCAAATAGAGAAAAAGCAGCACGCATATCGCCAAATTTGTTATGTGTAAGATATGACTGAGAAGCTGTGCCTCCCTGTCTACACACCAATTTTAGCAATGTAGTATCCAGCTGCCTTTTCTCACAGCAGGCAAAGGCTCCAGCAGCATGGAAAGGCTCTGGAAAGGGAATATTCCCACTGCCTCCCCGCACCAGAGCCTTTCCTCATTGCAGTGAAAGGCTCTGGCAGTGGAGAGCTTCTGAAGCCTTTTCCCCGCTGTCTCCCCTCTGCCAGAGTCTCACTGACACATGGAGCTACATACTACAGCGTGGATGCAGCTTGCTTTTCACCATAGCATGTAGCTACACATATACTATATGCCACTCACACTGGTGTGTAGTGTAGATGTTAGCTGAGATGGCAGATACACCAGTGAACACTTACTCTAGGTGGAAGAATAATCAAACAGAGCTATAGTAAAGGGACATTGTCCAAAAAGGTCAATTCCAAGGGAAGCAGTTTAAAAAACAGAACCCAATAACTATTTTCTTGCAGAGTTTTCCACCCAGACACTGCAATATTGTGCCAGTGAATGAGCCCCTGAAAGTGAAATTGACTAGAAACCAGTGTTGTCAATCTTAAGCATTCAAAAATTCATGAGATTGGCTTACAAATGATTGATGTTTAAAAATGTTAAATTTGGGGTTCTTTTTGTTTACCTTATAGGTTTTGAATTAGGGTTCATATTTTAAAGTTTTTAGCTGCAATCATGATGGCTAGAAACTTAGATCCAACATAATCACCTGACTCCAGCAGCTGGAGCTTTAAGAAAAACACCAAATGTTGTGAGACTCTCAATAAAATCAGGAGAGTTGCCAACACTGAGCAATCGACTACTGTATTTTTGTCTAAATTAAGAGAAATCTCAAAACTATATAAACAACAAAATATAAATAGCACCAAACAAACATGTTTGATTGTGTTGCTGCTGGGCCCTTCTAAATACAGACCCTTGTACACACAGTAAAGAGCAGGGGGAATACCAAAATCATCCACAACACCCCATAAAATATTTTTAACAGATTTATTTTAAAAAAATCAAAATCTATTTAAAGGATACTTTGTCAGTCAACTGAATTATGTGAAATTAGCATCAACTTTGAAATTGACTGTCTTTTTAGTTAGAAAACACATCAAAACTCAGCAAAAATAGAATTGTTACATTTGAAACATAAGATATCCCAAATTTTATGTTACTAAACTTCCATCATGCAGTTAGTAGCTGACAAAGATGAATAACCTGAGAACCTTTTTAGCTATACAGAAATGTACAGCACATAAATTCTCTTAAACCATCATAAAAACAGATTATCTATGAGCGCTTCAGTAATTAAGGAAAATTAACAACAATATATTCACAGCTTTCCAAAGCTCTGTTGATTCTCTCTGGTAAGCCCCACATATCATCCAACCAAAGGAAAAAATAGCTTTGCTATAGTGCAACACAGGGCTTTTGGGTCAGCAACAACATCAAAAAAGCCCTAAATCTTTGCTGTGTGGAGCCTTCAGAGGTCATACTCTGGAGATCTCCCTTTATTTCCTATTTCTTCTACATTATTTTTCTTCAACTCTCTGAAGATGATTATGCCGCAAATTCACTCTAAACTGGGATGGGTGCAGGGCCACAAAGTCCAGGCACTATTCTAAAATTGGCTTCTTTAGCCCTGAGCAATTTCCTCCTTTTGATCGGACGTAATGATTATTTGGATAGAAACAACAGCACGAGAACAAACCTGCAGTTTTCTGAGACGTTTTCAGCATTGACTTTCTCATTGAAAAAAAGAGATCAATTTAGGGCTTACAAAGGCAGAGGTTTCAGCCTTACAATAACTAAGCATTAAGCAATAATCTCCTACCACGAGCTGAGACTAGGAACAGTAGTTCCAAAAAGGGGATTTCACCCTAGAAAATGTCAGTGAATTAACAAAACCAATCAGGATCCACCACTTGTTGCAGTTTTCCCTGAAATCTCAACTAACTACTTCCAAAGTTAATGTCAAAACTCAAGGGAGGACACAGTACAATGATATCAATGAAACGAAGGGCTATTGGGCTTACATATTGGTCAATATACAAAGGCAGATGGGAGCCAAGGCAGCAGACACATTTGCAAGAGCCAATAACTGAGAGAGCTGGGCAATATTTTTAGGGCAAACAGTTTACTTGCCGAAAAAATGCTCTTTCAAATCCACCGAAACTATTTGCACATTTGTGTCGAGTTTGCCAAACAGTTTTGACCCATCTGAAAAAGTCGAAACGTTTCAGTAATGTGGGAAACAAAATGTTTAGTTTCAACCCCAAACATTGCATTTTGATTTTCAGGCGGTTTGACAAAAGCAAAGGAAAGGAGGACTGGATTCACCAACCAGCTGGAGGAAGCAGTAGTGTTGCCCTTACGAGTGTTAGCTGTGTGATTAGAGCACTCGCCTGGTGTGTGAGAGACGCACGGTAAAGTCCCCCCGCTACCTGAGGTGGAGAAGGGATTTGAACGTGTGTATCCCACATTACAGGAAAGCAACCCAGCCTATGGGTTATGGGATATTCTGGTATGTGGCTTTCTCAGGATCGCCTATGGAAGCTGTTTCACTTTGCATAAATAATTGAAGAGTCACTAAAGCAACGATCTGAACCTGGATCTCCCACAACCTAGTTTAGTTCCCTGACCACCAGGCTATAGATTCATAGATTTTAAGGTCAAAAGGGACCATCGTGATAATCTAGTCTGACCTTCTGCACACTGCAGGCCACAGAACCTCACCCACTCCTGTAATAGACCCCTAACCTCTGGCTGAGTAACTGAAGTCCTCAAATCATGATTTGAAGACTTCAAGTTACAGAGAATCCGCCCTTTACACTAGTTTAAACCTGCAAGTTACCAGTGTCCCATGCTGCAGTGGAAGGCAAAAAAACCCAAACAACCCCAGGGTCTTTGCCAATCTGACAGTTCCTTCCCGACCCCAAATATGGCGATCAATTAGACCCTGAGCATGTGGACAAGACCCACCAGGTAGACACCTGGGAAAGAATTCCCTGCAGTAACTCAGAGCCCTCCCCATCTAGTTCCTGTCTCCGGCCATTGGGGATTTTTGCTACTGGCAGTCGCCGATGGGCCACATGCCATTGTAGGCAGTCCCATCACACCACTCCCTCCATAAATTTATCAAGCTCAGTCTTGAAGCCAGTTAGGTTTTTTGCCCCCCATTGCTCCCCTTGGAAGGCTGTTCAAGAACTTCATTTCTCTGATGGTTAGAAACCTAATTTCAAGCCTAAAGTTGTTGATGGTATTTGTTTCTGCGCCCACATTGATGCTTAACTTAAATAACTCCTCCCCCTCCCTGGTATTTATCCCTCTGATGTATTTATAGAGAGCAGTCGTATCTCCCTTAAGCCTTCATTTGGTTATGTCCTGGTGTCCTGCACACTTACACTCCACTATCTCTTCTCCCTGCTCCCTCACTCTGTGCTGTTTTCCCCATTGAGACCTCAAGGTGCCCTGGCGGTGGTAGGGACAGGACAGAGACCGCTGTCACTGCTATTTTTGTAGCCTCTGGGCTAGAGGAGATTTCATTTTTCCTGCTGACTGCTGCCGAACATTCTCTCTGCACAGGCTCTCCTTCCTCCCGGTTACTTCTGGCTTCCTGCTCACTGCAGCAGACTGAGAGATCGCAAAAGGAGAAGCAAGAAAGAAAGGAAGAAAGAAAGAAAGACAGGCTTTGTGACAGGCTCCATGCTGGCCAACAGCAGGGAACGAGCGAGGCACCTCTAGAGCTGAAAGCAGGAGTCTCTGCAGTTTGAACTAGAAAGACGGGCTCTCATGCTGAGAGCTGAAACAGAAACAGGCCCACATCCTCTGTGGATCAGGCACAGAGAGGGCTGCAATAACACATGCTGACTGGTGGATTACATACTCAGCAGCCACAACCTTGATCAGTCTCCGCCCTCTCTGCATGTGTGAACGACTACCTTTGCCTTCCACTCCAATCTTCTCTTTTAAACACTGTGCCAAGCTGTCCTTCCTTTCCTTACAGCAGAACTCCTAAAGCCGCTTGTGGTGTGTGTCCCCTGATCAGAAAACCCCAGCATGCACCGACCACAAGCCTGTCAGAACACAAGAGAGCAGCAGAATAAGACAGAGACTGTGACTGTGGACTGAGTAGTTTATTAATTATTATTATTTATTGGACTATTGTGACAGGCTGAGGTTATAGGAGAATCTAAAAAGGAAAGAGAATTTGATTGGTAAAAAGAAACAATGATTGGGTTGGAGAGCAGACGTCTCTTAGCCCTGGTCTACACTGGGAGGGATCGATCTAAGTTACGCAACTTCAGCTATGTGAATAGCAAAGCTGAAATCGATGTACTTAGATCTACTTACCGCAGTGTCTTCACTGAGGTAAGATGACGGCTGACGCTCCCCCGTCAACTCCGCTTGCACCTCTCGCTCCGGTGGAGTACCGGAGTTGACGTGAGAGTGCTCGGCGGTCAATATATTGCATCTAGACTAGATGTGATAAATCAACCCCCGCTGGATTGATCGCCGCCTATCGATCCAGTGCGTAATGTAGACATGCCCTTAGTGAAAGTCGTCTGATCTACAGGACTTCAATAAGGCATGCTTAGAATGAGATGAGGTGTGGGGTTGGTGATGGTGGGGAAAACGACACTGAACATGGCTATGTTTTCCCATTCAGATGCAGCCTGGATAAACTGGAGGGACAGGGTCTGGGCCAGGAGGCTGGTTTTCCAAACTAGTTTGAGCATCCCTAGTCAGTAACAAAGCTGTTCAGAATGCATCACATTTATTCACTAGAGTTTTAGAAAGTAAAAGTCATGTTACAGCAGCCAGCTGCATGTGATAAGTACAGTAGTGACATTACATCACCAAAAGCATTCAAAGGAAATTCAATAACTCCTATTTATTAAATTCAATATCCTGATTACCTAGCTCCTAAGCATGACAAAGCTGTAACATATGCTGTAGAGACTGTAGCTGTCTAAAAAATACAGAACAACATGATGTTTATCCAGTGTTATTTAAATTATGATCCCAATCTCATTCATATTCTCCCTCCTTAAAAGAAACACATGTGCTTCCTTTCATATCTTCAGCCTAGTTTAACAGAACCACATCAGCGTCACATCTGTACACACTTGACTGTGGTTTTGTTGGTTTAGGCTGTCCTGAGTAGCAAAAACAATCGCCACATCCTCTTTTTCCTGTCTGAACTGAAAAGGAATTTTTTTCTTTTAACTTGATTTCAAGTGAATGAAACAATAATACCAAAAAAAAAAAAAGAGGAATATATTATACTCGCTTGTAAACATGAAAAAGAACAAGGTAAGAGGAAGAAGCAAACTACAAAGGCAAATATGAATTACCATCCTGCATCAGAACAGTGATCCACTTAGACGAGTATCTGCCTCCAGCACCAGACGCTTCAAAAGAAAGTGCAAGAAACCCTGCAGTAGGCAGTTTCGGGATAACTTGCTCATGGGGAAAGTGTCCTCCTAACCCCTATTAGCCCAGGATCATGAAGGTTTCTATCCCTTCCAAAAGCATTAGTTATATTTTAAATCCTTACTGCTACACCTCTAGATATCGTCATGTCTATATATGTCCAATCCTTTCTTTAATCCTGTTAAGCTCATGGTCTCAGTGATATCTTCTGACTGTGAGTCCTAATACCACAGCTTAATATAATATTTGTGCTTGCCTACAATTGCCAGGTCATATTGTTCTTATTCATAAAGATGGAGGAAAGTGGATCACATAACCAGGACATTCTAATGTGTCATGTTTTGCACATTATATCCTTGCGTACTGAAACCCAAGAGATATCAACTGAACTCCAATCCCTGAAATGTCAAATAATTGGTGGTGTCACCTGAGAAAGATTAGTTATTGCTTAAAAAGAAAAGGAAGGGCTGAAATCGCCATTTGTCTTGAGCAGCAGAGATCCACAGGGAAACTGATAAATCACTTAACCTGGAGAGATGTGCTGGTCTGCAGTGACCATCAGTTTTAATGATGGTCTGTGAGTTAAAGACAATATTCAGGTTGCTGTCTCACCACCACTTGTTTGTGGTGGCAGTACTTGACTTGCCAACCCCTGGAAGGGGTCTTACAGTCTGGGGCAATTCATCACAGATGGAGTTCTGGTTCATCCAGCATAACCTACCCTCTGTGCATTGAGGCTCACCACTCCCCATGCACAAGGTTGTATTATGCAGCACCACTGTACTGAATCTAAGTGGCCATATAGGAGGGGAAGCCCAGTAGCCATAGAGAGGTTCAGACGGAATACCTGCCCTCGGTTTTCACTTTACCAAGAGATTACCAGGCCTATACAGCCTTTTCCTCTTCCCCATCTCCATGAGCCTGGAAAAATGGAAGTGGAAAATCTGTGGCAGGAACCAAGCAGAACCTTGTATGTAGTTTTTCCCTTCCCACTAGAGCAGCAGTTCTCAAATGGTGAGTTGGGACCCCAAAGTGGGTCGTGACCCTGTTTGAATGGGGTCGCCAGGGCTGGCATTAGATTTGCTGGGGCTCGGGGCTGATGCCAAAGTTGGAGCCCCACTGCCCAGGACTGAAGCCCTCAAGCTTCAGCACCTTGAGCTTTGGCTCCCCTTTCCCCCTGCCCAGGGTGGCGGGGTGCGGGCTTTGGTCCCCCTTCCCAAGGTTGTGTAGTAATTTTTTTTGTCAGTAGGGGATCGTGGTGCAATGAAGTTTGAGAACCCTGCACTAGAGGGATGATCAGAATCAAAGAAGTATTTGAAAGCATTCTATCTAGCCTACTTTTCCATATAAATTTGTAGCACTCCCTCGCAGTCTGGCAGGTACGTTCTGTTAAGAGAGTTTGGGCCATGTGGGTTTTTCCCAGAAGTTGTATTTATTTAGTCCTTCAAATGTTTAAAATACATCTGTAGGCATCTGTCCAATGCCTTGGGTGCCTGTAATAGGGTAGCTGGCACATTAAATGAAACTGGGCTCATTTCTTCTGTTCCAGTCCAGGCGCGCCCTAGTTTGGTGCAATGAGGAGGGCGTGGCTGCCCCAGGGGAGTTATAAGTGAGATCTCAGGATGCTGAGAGCAGAGTCCAGAATGCAGAGTCCAGATTCCTGGGAAAGCGCGTAGAGTTTAGAACCTGAAGTCTAGAAAGGGAGAAAGTCTGGAGTCCCGAGAGTAAGAGCTCAGCTAGACTGAGAGCTAAAACAAATAAAAGGAAGTTCTTCTTCACGCAGCGCACAGTCAACCTGTGGAACTCCTTGCCTGAGGACGTTGTGAAGGCTAGGACTATAACAAGGTTTAAAAGAGAACTAGATAAATTCATGGCGGTTAAGTCCATTAATGGCTATTAGCCAGGATGGGAAAGGAACGGTATCCCTAGCCTCTGTTTGTCAGAGGGTGGAGATGGATGGCAGGAGAGAGATCACTTGATCATTACCCATTAGGTTCACTCCTTCTGGGGCACCTGGCACTGGCCACTGTTGGTAGACAGGATACTGGGCTGGATGGACCTTTGGTCTGACCCAGTATGGCTGTTCTTATGTTCTTACGTTCTTCAGGAAGGAGATGCCTCTGCAGTAGGGAGCACTGAAAGTTCCCTGGTTGAGCAGGGGAGCCAGACCAGGCTGGTGAAAGCAGAAGGCAGGCAGGGGGTCACCTCTATACTTCCCCAGGGCAAAGAGCCCTGGCTAGAGATGACTGAAGGCTGAGCGCAGCAGAGGAAGAACCCAGAGGGCCAGAGAGGGCTCCAGGCTGGGGAATGATAGAGGGGTGACCGGGCTGATGTCTTCAGGCAAGATCTGTAACCCGCCTTGGGAAGGAAACTGGAGGGGATGAGGTGAGTCATGGTGAGAAGCACCGCAGCTGCACCTGGAGCTGGGGTAAGGCATGGTGGGAGACGCTGGAGCCATATTTGGTGTTCGACTGTTGGGACGAATGGACCGGGGGGGTGGGGAGTTCTGGTTTATGGTAGTGGGACTTTTGGTAATAAATTAACCCTTACAAAAAAGAACTCTTTTTATACTTCGAAGGCTTTACTGAGTTTACTTGAGGAACCAAGAAGGGAAACTGAGGCAAGCAGTCACTTGCAGCGGGCACCCAGGAGGAGGCAAGGCATTTACAGTGCCTATCCCATAAATTTAAAAAAAATCACAAAATTAAAATGCAGATCTAGAGTTGCCCATAACTGTATCCACCTTCATCCACACCCGCCACTACAACCTTAAGAAACAGGTGGGAGGGAAATGTTGTTTTTCAGCTGGTGTTAAACCAGGATTTTGGAATATCGACCTTGCAGGAAGTTACACTGGATCCTGGGAAGGACTGACTACACACCTTGCTTTCAACAAGTTTCCCCAAACACACGGTACAGAATGACTTCATCATTTTAAGTCAGATACATTTCCTCACCCAATTTTGTCAGATTCAATCCAATATCTATATTGACCTAAAATAACAGCAGAAGCTAACTGGTAAAAATACAATGCGATACGCAGGGCTCAGTCACTTCCATTCTTCGATGGAGCATCTGAAATCATCTCCTATCAGTAATTAAACGTCCACACATTTGAGGGATTTGAAGCTGTTAATTCTATCTGCGTTTGTTATGGTATTTGATGCATAGCAGACTTATAATCAATGGTACCGATGGCCAAGCATGTTAAATTACAGTTATGTGCAAAACATCAGTCCAATATTTCGGCATCTTAGAGATGTGTACTATCAAGGAACAAATCTTGCAGCCAAACTCCCACTGATGTCAATAGGATCGGACTCACATGAAATGAGAGAGCACGACCAGGGGCAAAACTGCCATTAATTTCAATGCAAGCAGGATCCATACTGCAAGAGTCTCTGAGCCTGATTCTGGTCTGACACTTCAAGTTACTCCACTGACATCAGCCGAATTACACTGCTCTAAAGTAAGTGTGAGATGAGAATCAGGCCCCTCGTCTTTGGTAGATGAGCTAAGAACCTTGGTCTGTGTGACATAAGGGCCATAGGCTGCTTTTGCACTAGGACCAGGCCAACACAGTATCATGGAGTTCTAATGCTCCCCCCTGCCCCCGTCGGCTCCCCAATCCCATACTGAACAGAGCTGAGACAAGGGACCTGAAAGTTTTGCCTGGCTAGGAACTTCAGAATCAGGTCCATGTGAAGTAGAGACAGCTAGTCCTCTAGATCCACAAGAAAAGACTCAGTATTGCTAATCCCAACGTTAAAAAATCTTGAGTCACAGGCAAACAATCATGAGATTTAAAAATAATACTAAAACTGAGATTCTTTTTAGTTGCCTTCCAATTTTTGAGTCTTTAGGGTGCACTCAGGCCACATTTTCAAGCTTTTCTCCATAGCTGTGAAGGCTAGATTTATTTTTTTTTAAACAAAGGAAAGGTGAGATTCTCCGCTCATCACATGCCAGGACTATAAGTATAAACTGCAAATACTGCAAGACTCACAATCAACTTGCGAGAGTTGGCAACACTAAAGGCTAGACATTCTTACTGGAGCTGGCCAGGAAATTGAATTTCTGTCATGTGAAAAGTTCTGAGTTTTTGAAAAAAAAAAAAAAAAAAAAAGAGCAAGAAGCCAGGGAACCTGGACTCTAACAGCTCACCAGGTGGGCTGTCAAAATGCTAGCCAGCTGGCCTGCCTGATTTCCATCAAAAGTTTGACAGCATCAACACGGTCCCGCAGAACATTACGATTTCATTGATTCTTATGATGGAAGACTGTTCCATCGGAAATTTTTTGACCAACTCTAGTTCTTATCTCATCTACCAAGACAAATAATTTCACTATGGCATCCCCAGTGGATGTGCTACTTAACTGTCACTTATAAGCGGAATCTCTGTATTGGTTCTAAAATGACAGTAACAGTTATACAATGAAAATGAGTCACACAGGTGAGCATGAAATTATCAGTAAATTTGGGGCTACCCACACATTGCTGCAGAAAATCAGTCGTCATGTCAAACAGCTACATACACAGAGAAAAATATTCCACTCATTTTTCTTTACCTCTTCACCTTCTTACTCTTATATGCTCTAGTTATTATAACAAACCTCAGGGTACGCAAAACATGTGTAAGTGAAAGTTACTTATCAGTTTTAATGCTATATAATTAATCTAAATAGAGGCCAGCTGTTAACACTACACTATACATATCCATAAAACCACAGTCCTAGGAGAGCATTTGTTTCTGTCACTCTGTGATGTATCATTTCAGTTTAATACTGCACAGTAGCCATTCATTGAGCTGCTCACTTGAATTTCTTAAAGAGTGTTAGTCAATTATATTAATTGGCTGTCTTGTTGATGAATTAGTTTATTGATAAAATATCTTTCTTCCATAAAATACACATTCTAATTGCCACGTGCTAAACCAGAAAACTGGTTTCATGACACTAAATGAGTTGTAATGTTAATATATAAGAGACAGAAGACAGAGGAGTAAAAAAAAGAAAAAAAGTTGTATTTCCCCATGTTTTTCATTTCATTTACTTCCCAGTATTTATTTTGAATTCAGATGAGTTTGCAAAATGGAGATCAGAGTTCAGGGTTAGATTTAAAATGAAAGTGTTCTGAACTGGGTTTCCAATCTGGCTCATTAGAGAGACAGTGTAACATTTTCAAAAGCCAAAGTCCCATGTTCACAAGTGATTTACGGCCAGATTTCCAAAGGTATTTAGGCACCTAAGGATGAAGATAGGCACCTAGAGAGGTTTTCAAAAGCACCAAGCAGGTTAGGTGTCTAAAGGCTTGTCTATTCGAACACTTAGTTTGAGGCAAGTTGGGGTGTAAGTCTATCACACATTGGTCTCCCATGTGGACTCTGCTCCCATGTACTAAAAATTCCCCAGTCTGCTTTAATCTACTCCCGTATCAAAGCAGCGTAGATCAATGTGCACTAGGGAACTTTTAGTATGTGCCAACAGGGTCCACATGGGATGCTTAGTACGCGGCAGGCTACTGCAGGGTAGATTTGCACCTCAGTTTGCATGAACTGTTTGCATAGACAAGCCCTTAGACACCTAACCTGCTTTGGCACTTCAGAAAACCCCACCAGGTGCCTCTCCGAACCTTTAGGCACCTAAATACCTTTGAAAATAGGCCCTAAATCACTTGTGAGCATGATGGGACTTAGGCACTTTTGAACCCACAGGCTCTAATCACACTGTTCAGATCTAGGTTCAAGCCCAGATTTCACACTTATGCAATGTCTGAGGCCATTTGGGATTTTGAATTCTGGTGAAGTCTTCTCTCTTATTTGGTAATATATAACACATGCATTTTAGTCTCCATGATCAAACAGAAAAAATAAATGAAACTTGCAAAATTAAAGAAAATTGGACTCTCATATTTTCACGTTTCTAGCACACTATACTTTTGGGACAAAACAAAGGCTTTTGACTGTATTTAGTTGCTGTGGTATGTGTATCAGTAAACACTGTATAGCAAACTTGTCTTCATAGATCAGCTATTATTCGTAGCATTTCTAGCAATGGTCTGGATGCAGTTATGACTCTGTCCATATCGCTAGACAAACACCAAACTCTGATCCTGAAACCCATATAAAGGCAAAACTGAGAGACGCTAATGGGAGTTTTCTTGGCATAGGCGCTGAGTTTAATTGGTACAGCCTGACATCCATTTAAAGGAACAAGATGAAAGTTGCAAATTTATCTGGGAGATAAGGAAGGAGCCAGTTCATGGCTGAAATCCATTCTTCCTGTCCTTCCTCCTTTTTGTAATTGTGATGTCCCAGGTTTTGAATCCAAGCCTGGGAGTCCATAGACAGCCACCACCTCCGGGCCGCTACCCAATGTCTGCTGAAACCTGCAGGGTTCAGAAGCTAGTAGGACTACAGCTTCTGGCAAGGCACCACGCACAGGAGCCCTGATTGGAGGATTGCCCAGCTCCACCGATTGGTCCAACCACGCTATTTAAGCCAGAAGGAGGCACAGGAAGCAACAAGGTGATTTCCTGTTGTGGCTGCACTGGAACCTGCTTCTGCCTGCCTCCTGCACCAACCCTGTTCCTATTTCCTGCTCCACCCCTGGCTCCTGCCTCGCCCCTGCCTTCTCTCCTGTTCCCACCATGCTCCTGTTTTGTATTTGATCCTTTCTTCTCCTCCAGTTCCTGCCCTTCCACCTCAACTCCTCAGTCCTGGCTCCGACCCCGGCCTCTGACCCTGACTCTTGCCTGACCCTTGGCTCTGGCATTTGGTATCTGACCTCGGTTCTGACCCTCAGCTTCCATTCCTGGTTCTGACTTTGGTTTGACCCCTGTCTTTGGTAATTGGCAGTTGACTCAGGTGCTGACTCTTGGCTTTGGTCCCCAACCTGGATGCCTGCTCCGCCCACTAGACCTGACTCCTGCTCTGACTACTAGGCCATGCTGCCTACATCCTGGTCCATAACAGTTTGGGGATGATCATATTTCTGAATGTTCTCATCAGACAGAAAAGATAATCTCTATAAAGTGTAAATACAAAGTATGCTTTTTTAAGGAATGGAGTCCAAGATGTGGATAGCAGAGCTCTTTTCACATCTTCAGTTACAATTCCCCTCCCCCTTCAATACTACTTGAGCTTTTGTAGCTATTCTTTCCTCCTGGTGACCTGTGGAATATCGCATAGTAAATGAAATGATAATCATATCATTCCTGCTGTTAACTTGCTAACTTCTTTCCCTCTGATTCAAGTGCAAGTGCTGCAGTTTTGCTGGAGAGGGAAGAGGCGATCACCTTACAGATCAGTCATATGTAGAAGAAAGTAGACCCTCCTCACTCATAAAGATACAAATAAATAGCTATTAGAATCATAGAAGATTAGGGTTGGAAGAGACCTCAGGATGTCATCAAGTCCAATCCCCTGTTCAAAGCAGGACCAACACCAACTAAATCATCCCAGCCAAGGTTTTGTCAAGCCAGGCCTTAGAACCCTCTAAAGATGGAGATTCCACCACCTCCCTAGGTAACCCATTCCAGTGCTTCACCACCCTCCTAGTGAAATAATGTTTCCTAATATCCAACCTAGACCTCCCCCACTGCAACTTGAGACCATTGCTTCTTATTCTGTCATCTGCCACCACTGAGAACAGTCTAGCTCCATCTGGCTCTGGCTCTCATCAAAGAAGAATACTATCCATTTTGATGAAGAGTGACTAATAGAAATGCTCTCTAGATCTTGAAGAGCTCTGATTATTTAGAAAGACTTTTGTCATATAGCATTTAACAATATTAATCCTTCAGTGTTTGTTGTTATGCTGCCTATTCAATCCATTGTCTAATCTGCAATGAAAACTACCAGTTTCATCTGCCGCACAGAATATGCTTTTAAAGTTAATAGGTTTGATAAATGGTGCCTCTTTCCTCTCAGCCATCCTTAACCTGACACGGTGATCACACATCTGTCTCTCTCCTCCTAGGGGAATATTCATTGTTGTTACCTCAAAGTCCTGAGAGCTCTACCTGCCAGCTAATATTAACCAACCGACAGCAGAAGAAACAAAATAAAATGAGCCTGTCTAATGCGAGAGTTTCCTGAAGATCAATGGCAATCACAGTAGTTCCTAATCATAAAAAACTATGTAGAATATTTTGCACTATGAGGCCCTTATCTCGCTAAAACATAGGCCAGGTCCACATTAGGAAAATTCCTCATGTTAGAATACATGATAACTTACATGATGCTTATCATAAATATAAAGGGAAAGCTAACCACCTTTAAATCCCTCCTGGCCAGAGGAAAAACCCTTTCACCTGTAAAGGGTTAAGAAGCTAAGATAACCTTGCTGACACATGACCAAAATGACCAATGAGGAGACAAGATACTTTCAAAGCTGGAGGGGGGGGACAAAGGGTCCTCTCTGTCTGTGTGATGCTTTCGCCGGGACCAGAGCAGGAATGCAGGTCAGAACTCCTGTAAAGAGTTAGTAAGCAATTTAGTTAGATATGCGTTAGATTCTGTTTTGTTTAAATGGCTGATAAAATAATCTGTGCTGAATGGAATGTATATTCCTGTTTTTGTATCTTTTTGTAACTTAAGGTTTTGCCTAGAGGGATTCTCTATGTTTCGAATCTGATTACCCTGTAAGGTATTTATCATCCTGATTTTACAGAGGTGATTCTTCTACTTTTTCTTCAATTAAAATTCTTCTTTTAAGAACCTGATTGCTTTTTCATTGTTCTTAACATCCAAGGGTTTGGGTCTGTGTTCACCTATGCAAATTGGTGAGGATTTTTATCAAGCCTTCCCCAGGAAAGGGAGCGTAGGGCTTGTTGGGATATTTTGGGCGGGGAGAAGTTTCCAAGTGGGCATTTCCCTGTTATTATTGTTAGACACTTTGGTGGTGGCAGCTTTTAACCTAAGCTGGTAAGAATAAGCTTAGGGGGTCTTTCATGCAGGTGCCCATATCTGTACCCTAGAGTTCAGAGTGGGGAAGAAACCTTGACAATGCTAAACATGCCTTGGGAAGAAAGGGTCAAGTCATACTTAAATGTGTTAGCTTGACTGTAACCCTGGGGCCTCTTGTGGAATGCTATGCCAGCAAGTGTTTTCACTGATGCCCATTGGAATACTCATTCAGTAAAGCTGTGTGTGTGTGTGTGTGTGTGTGTGTGTGTGTGTTTGCAGGATTGGTACTGTAACATGGTACATCAAAAGGCAAGTATCCTCACTGGGGAACACTGGGACATTTTGAAATGTTAAGCGCTAACGGCTAAAGAGTCAGCTGAACGCTTGGAGTGACCTCTCTTAGCCCACCAGTTACAAATTAAAGAAAACACAGTTATACACACGGGTCCAGATTTTCAGAAGTTCTGAGTGCCCAACAAAATCCCTCTAAAGTCTATGGCTCCAATCCTGCAAGCTAATACAGGCAGGCAGATCATGCATTCAGGTCAATATACAAGGCCTGCGTGGACCATTTTTCAGGCCCAGAGTTAATGAGTGCTTCAAAGGCTCAGGATCTGTGAAATTCAGGGCAATTCATTTCCCTGTCAAAGACATGGGATTGAGGATTCTTTAAGGAAAATCAAAGGGACACTGTCAAGGGCTATAAAGGTTCTGCTAAGTGGGTTAAAAATCCCACCCATATCAAGCCAGGTGTCAGCGTTCATAGCTGGGATTGTCAGAAAACCCAGCTAGTGGGAATGTGGCTGGGCTCAGCTGGAGCAATTTGTTCTTCTGCGGGACTCTACAAAATGTCATCCCTCTCGAACTTGCCCTCAGAATGAGCTTATGTTGAGCTGGTAACTGGAGCCTTCCTGGGACAAAGGAAGCCTGAATAAGAGAAGTTCTTTTTCACATTTCATTTAGGATGAAGCGTACCCAGGTGTGGTGGAGGAGCCTGAGGCAAGGTCCTCTGAAGTAATTAAGTCCCACAAAGCTGCATCCAGGAGGGCCTCTGAACTTCAGGCATGTTGCTGAGGGGATCTCTGAGCCAGCTAGGATGAGGAGAACTGATTGAACAGTGTTAACGTTCATTAAATGTTAAAGGTTAATTGTTTTGCAGGAAATTTTAAAATGTTTGTTTTGCGTTTTTAATTTTCCATGAAAAGTTTACAGCTTTTTGAAGAAAACAAAACCAAAACATATAAACCTCTCGGTTTTCAAAAACGATTTTTAGTAAGAATGTTCGGTTTTTGGTAAAAAACTTCAAAGGCCAAAACTTGATTTTTTTTTTAATTCCAAATCCCTTTTTTCGATTTTAGTTTGTTTTTTCATTTTTGTAGAAACCCTCCAGAAAACTTCAACCAAAATGAAAATTTTGTTTTGATCGAAAAGCTGTTTGGGTTTTTTAAAGTGTTTTTGACTAAACATTTTAGTCAACTCCCCTGACTAGGCCAGAGTAGAGGGGGTTGTTTGGGTGCATGTTGGAGGAGAAGCTGTGGGATCTGAGCTGTATAGGAAATCTAGTACAGCAATCCTCCACACATTTATCAAAGAGGGGTGTATGGATGGGCAGCAGCAGCAGTCAAATCCTCTGGCTGGGACAGTAGCCAGGAAGGGGCTATGTAGAAACACAACACGCAACTTGTGGATTGAATTCTCGCTTAGTTCTTGCTTCATGCTTTGTAAGGGGAGGGGTGACTTTCCTCCATGTGAATTAACACTACGACAAGCCTTCTTTCAGCGGACCTATAGGCCCTCAGCTGATTAAACTCAGGCGTAGTTCACCTTCCCTCAGGTTACCTGACCTCAGAGACACACACTAAAGATTTTTAGATCTCCATGAGAATTTCACTGTTGATTTCAGTGGAAGCAGTTAGGCCAATGCTGAGCGCTTTGGAAAATGTCACCCTAAATATTTTGATCTGTCAGAAGAGAGGAGGCGAAGAGGAATTCTACAGATATTAAATGTATCGCTGTTGTCAAACAAACCCAAAAGACAGATACATTTGGTCAGTTTCCAAACCACGGTTTGTGCGTAAACTACTAGTTTTGCGGCAGCAGCTGTTCGGTAACAAATCCTGCGTCCCAGTCTCTGGAGCTATCAGTGAATGGTGCTGGTAGACAGCTGTTTTGGCATGATAAAGAGATATAAAAAAGTTAAAGTTATTATCCAATAAAAGCAGCTGTGTTACAAACACCATTCAAAAACACAGGAAAAAGCAATGCTTTCCAAAATGGGTGGGGAATAAAACAAATGGCCAGAGGAAAGAAACATTTTTGAGCTCTTAACAATGGTTTACAAACAACGTGGAGTTCAAATCCCCTCTAATAAGCATGAGCATAACTTTAAATCTAGCTAATTTCTCCTCTCTCGTTTGACCTAGTTAGAGTTGGCTGGGAGATCCGCTCAGCAACGGGAGAGGGCACAAATGTTCCCCTGAGCAGCTGTTTTGGCTGCAGCCCCACAGGGTTTAAATGGTACCAGAGACTCCTGGGTGAATTTCATCCTAAATGTTGAAAGAAAAATGCATGTTTTAGCCTCTCTCTCCTTGCCCCATGGTGGTTCTGGTTCCCAAGCCACTCCAAGCTCAGCCTGAAGGAGTCTCAAGAGCTCACATCGTCGTACGGTTCCCAGACAGAGTAGTCCTCTGCAGCTGATCCAACCACATTCTTCTCATGACTGCATTTTCTGGCACACTCAACAGCGACAGCAGACACCTGGGCTAGATCTCACGGAGAAATTTCTAGCCCTACTAATCACAAAGCTGTTCTGGAATTACGGGACTCTCACTGAGAGATTCTGGACTGCAGTCTCCTGTATGCTATGTTTTCGGCAGTCTTGTTGTAGCCATGTAGGTCCCAGGATATTGGAGAGACAAGATAGGTGAGGTAATCTCTTTTACTGGACCAACTTCTGTCGGTGAGAGAGAGAAGCTTTGGAGCTTACACAGAGCTCTGCTTCAGGTCACTTAATGTAACTGATAAGTTCTAATATCTATTGCATTTATATCTTTTGGGTAATTGTTTAGTCATGAAAAATGTTCAATACACATTACATGCTTTTTAAAAAATTACTCTAGGTTTAGGTACTGCGTGACATGAAGACAAGCGCTGTGTAAGCTCAAAAGCTTGTCTCTCTCACCAACAGAAGCTGGTCCCATAAAAGAGATTACCTCTCCTACCTTGTGTGTTTTATCTAATGCTAAGCAATCCCTTAGACTGGTAAAATGGATTTATCACTAGTCACTCCATTTAAGGCACCTATAAATGCACTGTCAAACACATACAATATAATCTAATTGTTAAAAAAATGGTTTCAGAGTAACAACCTTGTTAGTCTGTATTCGCAAAAAGAAAAGGAGTACTTGTGGCACCTTAGAGACTAACCAATTTATCTGAGCATAAACTTTCATGAGCTACAGCTCACTTCATCGGATGCATACTGTGGAAAGTGTAGAAGATCTTTTATACACACAAAGCATGAAAAAATACCTCCCCCCACCCCACTCTCCTGCTGGCAATAGCTTATCTAAAGTGATCACTCTCCTTACAATGTGTATGATAATCAAGTTGGGCCATTTCCAACACAAATCCAGGTTTTCTCACCGCCCCCCCCACACACAAACCCACTCTCCTGCTGGTAATAGCTTATCTAAAGTGACCACTCTCCTTACAATGTGTATGATAATCAAGGTGGGCCATTTCCAGCACAAATCCAGGGTTTAACAAGAACGTCTGGGGGGGGAGAGGGGTTAGGAAAAAACAACGGGAAATAGGTTACCTTGCATAATAACTTAGCCACTCCCAGTCTCTAGTCAAGCCTAAGTTAATTGTATCCAATTTGCAAATGAATTCCAATTCAACAGTTTCTCGCTGGAGTCTGGATTTGAAGTTTTTTTGTTGAAGAATTGCAACTTTCGTTCTTGTTAAACCCTGGATTTGTGCTGGAAATGGCCCACCTTGATTATCATACACATTGTAAGGAGAGTGGTCACTTTAGATAAGCTATTACCAGCAGGAGAGTGGGTTTGTGGGGGGGGGTGTGTGAGAAGACCTGGATTTGTGCTGGAAATGGCCCAACTTGATTATCATACACATTGTAAGGAGAGTGATCACTTTAGATAAGCTATTGCCAGCAGGAGAGTGGGATGGGGGGAGGTATTTTTTCATGCTTTGTGTGTATAAAAGATCTTCTACACTTTCCACAGCATGCATCCGATGAAGTGAGCTGTAGCTCATGAAAGTTTATGCTCAGATAAATTGGTTAGTCTCTAAGGTGCCACAAGTACTCCTTTTCTTTTTGGTAAAAAAATATTAGTTAGAAGTTTAAAAACAAATCACTTTAACATTCATTCAGCACCCCTGAAAATACCCCATCACTGGAACATGGGGAAGTTATTGTATGGCTCTTAAATGATAAATCGGAACTAAAAATTCTTACCCCGCTGAGTAAATTACACAGGAGTAGTTCCACTGAATTAATAAAGCGTTTGCAGGATCAGGGTCATAGACAACATCTTTTTCAAGGAGTTTGTGCTGTCACTGTAAGGTCCCCAAATACCTAAACCTGGAGTCATTTTTTAAAAAAATATGTAAAGTGTACTGAACATTTTTTCATGACTAAACAATTATCCAAAAAGATATAAATACAACAGATATTAGAAGTTATCAGTTACATAAAATGAAGATTATATAAATAATATTTTCCAAAACAAAAATAAGAAAACAATTTAATACCAATGTAAGATATTAGGGGAGATGATATACTGAATATTACAAAATAGAGGTGTCTTGTTGCTTTCAGTAACACAGGAAGCTGATTAATAGGGTATGTTTGACAATTAGGCCTAAACAAGCATGCACATGTATTTGAGATCATGCCCATGGGCTGTCCCACTGGTTTCGATGGGACAACTCAAATACAAAGTTAAGCATGTGCCAAAAAGTGTTTGCAGGAGTGCGGTCTTTTTGCAAAATGAAAATAAATGAATCAGTTCAGTCAGAAAACAGTGAAGAGAGGACTTGGAATATAATAAGAATAAAAATATAAATGGAAAGATAATGAATGTCTCACTGTAATCTTCGTGAATAGCATTGCTTGAGAAGTTTATGCATAATATCTTTCCTCATTATAGTTCATAGTTGTTTGAAGTCATCTCAAGCTTCTAAATTGAGTATCATTCCATTTAGGAAAATATTCCTCAAATGAAGCAATTTTGCTTATGTATAAAACCTAATCTGGCAAAGTTGCTGGGGAAAAAATCTGCCAAACTCAAAGCAGATTGTGTTTAGTGTGCAGTATGGCCACAGCTGCTCAAGTCCTTGTGTGCATTAGAAATACTCTTTATTGAGCTAAACTCACACAGTACAGTACATTTTGGTCAGTTAGATTAATTGATATTTTAATTTTGTTACTTGCTAAGTATACAGCCCCATTCATTTGCATATAATGTCAGCATCCCCCCCAAAATAATTTATTATATCAACCGAGTTTGCAACCCCTCCTGTCCAATTATTTATTATGGCAAGAATTTGCCTCTATGGGTCTGTATACACTGCCATTAGATACCCTCAGCCGGCCTGTGCCAGCTGACTCAAGCTCATGGGGCTCAGGTGGTGGGGCTGTTTAATGCAGCGCTTACAGCCCACTTGTGCAGGACCATGTGTAACCAGTGATGCCACCACGAAACAAATATGAAAAAAAATCGAACGTGTCTTTCAAAATCTGTTTAATCTTATCTGACATCATTACAGGACAGAGTAAAGGTTGCATGGATGCCTTAACAACCTATGTCTTCCCTTTCACATACTTGGATTTATTTTAAATGAAGTCTTAACTCTGAATTTCCCTGGGTTTATAATGCATGATTCTGGGAAAATGCAACATCCTTGTAATCTTTTTATTATTATTATTATTATTAAATCACTGATACATCCTTTCAGCCTTAACTTAATGGAGTTTTTTGCCTGGGAACTTCTAGGAGAAACATGTCGGTAATGGACCAGTTTGTGCTTTTTTGATCTGCAAGCAGAGAGGGTCCCCTTCCCCAGGCAGAAACAAGACTTGACTTCCTCTGTAGCAGTCTCTTTCACTTCCCTGGAAACCTGAGGAAGCCTTTTTGTGGGTACAGGGGTCTGTGTTGAGTGGGGGAGGGGGGAGTGGCCGGCATGCAGAGGGAGGACTGAGCAGGTACTGCCCAGCAATAGTATGGACAATATTTTAATAAGATGGTTATTTCATTTGAAGTTTTAATTAACGTCTAAGCCTTGTCTTTTAAGCATACGGTATCTTCAAAAGCTTATCAGACGAGCAGAAGTGAAGCAAGTGAGCAGACACAGTAAGATTAAAACCATTGCTAACAAATAATAAAAACAAAGGCCGGAAGAATTCAAAAGAAGAGTTCATTTGCTTCCATTATAGTCCTATTTAGGCGGGGAGGGAATCCTAATTGAGATTTTGTGCTGTTTTTTCAGCGGGACCCTGTTAAAAATGAAACATGACTTACTCCCTAGAAATGTACAACTGCAATAAGAACTGCATGAACAGAAATATAGCAGCTTATGTAATCATCATATCCTTTACTGGCTTTCCCATGGCTCTACCCAAAATTAAACCTGCATCTTTATTCTGCAGGTGCTAATTTGAGGGCATCGTCTTTTAAGAAGAATTTAGTATCTATGAAAATGGCTGTAAGACGGATGTGTATTAATTATAAGGTGCCGTGTTGTGCATTAGTGTAGCAATAATTGTTTATCAAGAATTAGCTGCCAAGCATTTGATGCCATGCTGATGATTTGGTGTGTTCAAAAAGATTCGGAAGCCAGCTGAAGTACGGAAGAGGTAGAATAATTTATAGGATTTTTTTGAAGCAAGTAGAACAGTGTAAGAACACTGACCCTGCATTTATTCATGTGCTATGTCTGAGACCTTTAGATTCTTCCCTGAATAAATTACATTTTGATCTACAAACTTTTCATCCACTGTTTACTGGAATGACTGAGCCAAACATAAAAAATACACCTGAAGGATACAGAATAAATATCGTGGCAGCTCCCTGACAACTTGTACTACACTTATTCATTCTTTCCACTGCTGCTACATAAACACATCTAGTAAGGCAAATAGCTAGTATGCATCCAGTTGCTTTTCCTTTATCTGCCTAAACTTTCATTGACTTGTTGACCAGTGCTCATTGTTCTCAGATCCAAGGGTTTGGGTCTGTGGTCACATATGCAAATTGGTGAGGCTTTTTATCCAACATTTCCCTGGAAAGGGGGGGTGCAAGTGTTGGGAGGATTGTTTATTGTTCTTAAGATCCAAGGGTCTGGGTCTGTAGTCACCTAGGCAAATTGGTGAGGCTTTTTACCAAACCTTGTCCAGGAAGTGGGGTGCAAGGTTTTGGGAAGTATTTTGGGGGGAAAGACGTGTCCAAACAGCTCTTCCCCAGTAACCAGTATTTGTTTGGTGGTGGTAGCGGCCAATCCAAGGACAAAGGGTGGAATATTTTGTACCTTGGGGAAGTTTTGACCTAAGCTGGTAAAGATAAGCTTAGGAGGTTTTTCATGCAGGTCCCCACATCTGTACCCTAGAGTTCAGAGTGGGGGAGGAACCTTGACATGGTGGCATAGCGGTGGGATTAACCTGAAAATCGTTTTGAGATCCAGTTGAGATTTTTTGAACTAGAAATACAGATTTTAAAAAAGGAGATTTTTTTTTTCCTTTGGAAAGGAAGTCCAGAAAGCAGCTTGTTTTTCTCTGCTTTGTGGCCAAGCAGAGACAAAAGGGGATTATCTTTGTGAATTGCAGGTTTTCTTTGCCTGGAGGCAGGGTACTTAACTCCTGCAGGGAAATTCACAGTCTTCCAACCCAGAGTTTTTTTTTTTTTTTCCCTAAAAGTAAATAGAAGGGGGGGTGTTCTACCCATTTGCCTGGAGACAAAAGTGGCAGGGGTTTTTTTTTGGATTTTGATTTTTTACAAGGAGCACAAGTTTAAAAAGGAAACTTGTTTTTTTCTTTGGGCTGGGTAAACAGGTTTCCAAGTAGTTGGAAGTTTTTTGCTTTGATTTGGGCCCAGAGCAGAGACAAGGGAATTGTCTTTTTCTGTAGGCTGACAATCACTATCAGAGAATAGGTATTCTATTCCAGCACAGCAAAATTTTACAGCCAAGTTTTGTTTGTTTATTTCTAAACTTCGGGTGTAAAGTTAGTTAAAAACAGAGAGGTTAGAATGACAAAATCCGCAGCTCGACTACAGCTGGAATTAGCCAGATTTCAGGCTGAGGAAAGACAAAGGGAACATGAAAGACAGATAGAACTCATGCGGCTGAAGAAGGAGGAGAAGGAACAAGAAAGGGAGGCAGCGAAAGAGGCAGAACAACACCAAGCGGCTGCTCACAGGAGAGCTATGGAAGCAAGGGACAAAGAACTGGAGGAGAAGGAAAAAGAGAGGAAGTATGTGGAGGAGATAGAGAAGATAAAGGCTCAGCAGAATATCCCAACAAACCCTAGCAATCCTTCTCCAAGTACCACTTCCCATCCCAGAAAGTTCCCCACCTACAAGGCAGGCGATGATACTGAGGCCTTCCTAGAAAACTTCGAAAGGGCCTGCCTTGGGTACAACATCTCTACTGACCAATACATGGTAGAGCTGAGGCTGCAGCTCAGTGGACCCTTAGCTGAGGTGGCAGCTGAAATGCCTAAAGAACACATGAATGAGTATGAACTGTTTAAATCCAAGGCGAGGGTCAGAATGGGGATAACACCCGAGCATTCTCGTCGGAGGTTCAGAGCCCTAAGGTGGAAACCAGACGTGTCATTTACCCGACATGCCTACCACATTGTGAAACATTGGGATGCCTGGATATCCGGAGCAAGTGTTGAATCTCCCGTAAATTTGCCCTTCCTAATGCAAATGGAACAATTCTTAGAGGGTGTTCCTGAAGAAATAGAAAGGTACATCCTAGATGGGAAGCCCAAAACTGTAATCGAGGCAGGAGAGATTGGAGCCAGATGGGTGGAGGTGGCAGAGAAGAAAAAAACTGGTCGCAGTTGGAGCGGAGACCAGAAGGGACAACCCCAGACCACACCCTATTACCGGGGGCCGCCCAAAGCCCCACCTACCTCCCAAAGAACCCTCCAGACCCCTTATCGTCCCACCACCCCGTTCTCCAGCAACCCTCCTCGCCCCAGTGACCCGTCAGCTGGACGATGTTTTAAATGTAACGAGCTGGGGCATGTAAAGGCCAACTGCCCCAAGAACCCCAACAGATTACAGTTCATTGCACCGGAATCACACAGAGGTCCACAGGCCCAGATACCTCCCAGATACCCTTGGAGCGGAGGGAAACTGTGAGTGTGGGCGGGAAGAAGGTCACCGCGTGGAGGGACACCGGAGCACAAGTGTCAGCTATCCATGCTTCCTTAGTGGACCCCAATTTAATCAACCCAGAGATCCAAGTGACGATTCAACCCTTCAAGTCCAACTCTTTCGATTTGCCTACAGCCAAGTTGCCTGTCCAGTACAAGGGCTGGTCAGGAATGTGGACTTTTGCAGTCTATGATGATTATCCCATCCCCATGCTGTTGGGGGAAGATTTGGCCAATCATGTGAAGCAGGCCAAGAGGGTGGGAACGGTCACCCGCAGCCAGGCTAAACAAGCCGTAAGGCCTAGCTCTGTTCCGAAAACTTCTATCAGGACCCGGTCAGAGGTGATGGACCCGGACCCCAGGCCAATGTCTGCAACAGCAGTAGTGGATCCAGTCCCAGAGACCCAGACGGAACCAGTCCCAGAACCGGAACCAGCCGAACAACCAACACCAGACCCATTGCCAGCACTGAATCCAGTACTTGCAACCTCAACACCAGAGGGTCCCACCGACCCTGAACTGGCAGCAGCCGATAACCCGACACAAGAGGCTCAGCCGGTGCCTGAATCCCAACATAGTGCACCAGCGGAGAGCGGTTCACAGTCAACAGAAACAGCTCCATCCCCTATATCGCTTCCAGAGGGACCAAGCCTAGGGCCACAATCCAATGAGGAACTGATGTCTCCAGCATCAAGGGAACAGTTCCAGACCGAACAGGAAGCAGATGAAAGCCTCCAGAGAGCTTGGACGGCGGCACGGAGCAACCCACCGCCTCTCAGCTCTTCTAATCGATCCAGGTTTGTTGTAGAAAGAAGACTTTTATACAAGGAAACTCTTTCTGGTGGACACCAGGAAGACTGACATCCTCAGAGACAGTTGGTAGTTCCAACTAAATACCGGGCCAAGCTCTTGAGCTTAGCCCATGATCACCCTAGTGGCCATGCTGGGGTGAACAGGACCAAAGACCGTTTGGGGGGGTCATTCCACTGGGAGGGAATGGGCAAGGATGTTTCTACCTATGTCCAGTCTTGTGAGGTGTGCCAAAGAGTGGGAAAACCCCAAGACCAGGTCAAAGCCCCTCTCCAGCCACTCCCCATCACTGAAGTTCCATTTCAGCGAGTAGCTGTGGATATTCTGGGTCCTTTTCCGAAAAAGACACCCAGAGGAAAGCAGTACATACTGACTTTCATGGATTTTGCCACCCGATGGCCGGAAGCAGTAGCTCTAAGCAACACCAGGGCTAAAAGTGTGTGCCAGGCACTAGCAGACATTTTTGCCAGGGTAGGTTGGCCCTCCGACATCCTCACAGATGCAGGGACTAATTTCCTGGCAGGAACTATGAAAAACCTTTGGGAAGCTCATGGGGTAAATCACTTGGTTGCCACTCCTTACCACCATCAAACAAATGGCATGGTGGAGAAGTTTAATGGAACTTTGGGGGCCATGATACGTAAATTCGTAAATGAGCACTCCAATGATTGGGACCTAGTGTTGCAGCAGTTGCTCTTTGCCTACAGAGCTGTACCACACCCCAGTTTAGGGTTTTCCCCATTTGAACTTGTATATGGCCGTGAGGTTAAGGGGCCATTGCAGTTGGTGAAGCAGCAATGGGAGGGATTTACACCTTCTCCAGGAACTAACATTCTGGACTTTGTAACCAACCTACAAAACACCCTCCGAACCTCTTTAGCCCTTGCTAAAGAAAACTTACAGGATGCTCAAAAAGAGCAAAAAGCCTGGTATGATAAACATGCCAGAGAGCGTTCCTTCAAAGTAGGGGACCAGGTCATGGTCTTAAAGGCGCTCCAGGCCCATAAAATGGAAGCATCGTGGGAAGGGCCTTTCACGGTCCAGGAGCGCCTGGGAGCTGTTAATTATCTCATAGCATTCCCCACCTCCAACCGAAAGCCTAAGATGTACCATATTAATTCTCTAAAGCCCTTTTATTCCAGAGAATTAAAGGTTTGTCAGTTTACAGCCCAGGGAGGAGACGACGCTGAGTGGCCTGAAGGTGTCTACTACGAAGGGAAATGTGCTGGTGGTGTGGAAGAGGTGGACCTCTCCATGACCCTTGGGCGTATGCAGCGACAGCAGATCCAGGAGCTGTGCACTAGCTACGCGCCAACATTCTCAGCCACCCCAGGACTGACTGAACGGGCATACCACTCCATTGACACAGGTAGTGCTCGCCCAATTAGAGTCCAACCTTACCGGGTGTCTCCTCGAGCTAAAACTGCTATAGAACGGGAGATCCGGGATATGTTACAGATGGGTGTAATCCGCCCCTCTGAAAGTGCATGGGCATCTCCAGTGGTTCTAGTTCCCAAACCAGATGGGGAAATACGTTTTTGCGTGGACTACCGTACGCTAAATGCTGTAACTCGCCCAGACAACTATCCAATGCCACGCACAGATGAACTATTAGAGAAACTGGGACGGGCCCAGTTCATCTCTACCTTGGACTTAACCAAGGGGTACTGGCAGGTACCGCTAGATGAATCTGCCAAGGAAAGGTCAGCCTTCACCACACATCTCGGGCTGTATGAATTTAATGTACTCCCTTTCGGGCTGCGAAATGCACCCGCCACCTTCCAAAGACTTGTAGATGGTCTCCTAGCGGGATTAGGAGAATATGCAGTCACCTACCTTGACGATGTGGCCATATTTTCAGATTCCTGGGCAGACCACCTGGAACATCTACAAAAAGTCCTTGAGCGCATAAGGGAGGCAGGACTAACTGTTAAGGCTAAGAAGTGTCAAATAGGCCTAAACAGAGTGACTTACCTTGGACACCAGGTGGGTCAAGGAACTATCAGCCCCCTACAGGCCAAAGTGGATGCCATCCAAAAGTGGCCTGTCCCAAAGTCAAAGAAACAGGTTCAATCCTTCTTAGGCTTGGCCGGTTATTACAGACGATTTGTACCGCACTACAGCCAAATCGCCGCCCCACTGACAGACCTAACCAAAAAGAAACAGCCAAATGCTGTTCAGTGGACCGAAAAGTGTCAGAAGGCCTTTAACAAGCTTAAAGCGACACTCATGTCTGACCCTGTACTAAGGGCCCCAGACTTTGACAAACCGTTCCTAGTAACCACAGATGCGTCCGAGCGTGGTGTGGGAGCAGTTTTAATGCAGAAAGGACCTGATCAAGAATTCCACCCTGTAGTGTTCCTCAGCAAAAAACTGTCTGAGAGGGAAAGCAACTGGTCAATCACTGAAAAAGAATGTTACGCCATTGTCTACGCTCTGGAAAAGCTACGCCCATATGTTTGGGGACGGCGTTTCCACCTGCAAACCGACCATGCTGCACTGAAGTGGCTTCACACCGTCAAAGAAACTAACAAAAAACTTCGGTGGAGTTTAGCTCTCCAAGATTTTGATTTCGACATCCAACACATCTCAGGAGCTTCTAACAAAGTGGCTGATGCACTCTCCCGTGAAAGTTTCCCAGAATCAACTGGTTAAAATAGTCCTTGAGATTTAGAAAATATTGTTAGTCTTTATGTACTTGGTAGTATATTTAGAGATGCATGTGTCTTATTAACTCTGTTTTTCCTAGAGCTCCAGGAAGAAATCCCAGCCAGTGTTTCACCCTAGCTGAGATTTGGGGGGCGTGTCATAAATATATAGGGAAGGGTAAACCCCTTTAAAATCCCTCCTGGCCAGAGGAAATCTCCTCTCACCTGTAAAGGGTTAAGAAGCTAAAGGTAACCTCGCTGGCACCTGACCAAAATGACCAATGAGGAGACAAGATACTTTCAAAAGCTGGGAGGAGGGAGAGAAACAAAGGGTATGTGTCTATCTATATTCTGTCTTTGCCGGGGGTAGACCAGGAATGAAGCCTTAGAACTTTTAGTAAGTAATCTAGCTAGGTACGTGTTAGATTATGATTTCTTTAAATGGCTGAGAAAAGAATTGTGCTGAATAGAATAACTATTTCTGTCTGTGTATCTTTTTTGTAACTTAAGGTTTTTGCCTAGAGGGGTTCTCTATGTTTTGAATCTAATTACCCTGTAAGGTATCTACCATCCTGATTTTACAGGGGGGATTTTTTTTTTATTTCTATTTACTTCTATTTCTATTAAAAGTCTTTTTGTAAGAAAACTGAATGCTTTTTCATTGTTCTCAAATCCAAGGGTTTGGGTCTGGGTCACCTATGCAAATTGGTGAGGCTTTTTATCCAACATTTCCCTGGAAAGGGGGGGTGCAAGTGTTGGGAGGATTGTTCATTGTTTTTAAGATCCAAGGGTCTGGGTCTGTAGTCACCTAGGCAAATTGGTGAGGCTTTTTACCAAACCTTGTCCAGGAAGTGGGGTGCAAGGTTTTGGGAAGTATTTTGGGGGGAAAGACGTGTCCAAACAGCTCTTCCCCAGTAACCAGTATTTGTTTGGTGGTGGTAGCGGCCAATCCAAGGACAAAGGGTGGAATATTTTGTACCTTGGGGAAGTTTTGACCTAAGCTGGTAAAGATAAGCTTAGGAGGTTTTTCATGCAGGTCCCCACATCTGTACCCTAGAGTTCAGAGTGGGGGAGGAACCTTGACAAGTGCAATACTGTTAAAGAAATGTATGAAATATATATGACACAAAGCTTCACTGAACCACTATAAGGAAATTCAGTGCCCCATTCCAAGTGAATACATACATATATTTCATGATTCTTGCAATACGTTTGCCAAAATTGAAAGCTCAAATTCATTATCTATTGACGGGGAAACAGTTGGTGCTAAAATTATCTGAATTATATTCTGGATTCAGAGCCACATGTGTAGCCAGCTACAATTGCCTTAGTGAGAATTCCATGCACATAAGGGATTTTGATGAGAATTCTGTACCCATAACCGAAATCACAATATGGACTCAAGTCTAATTTTTTATGATTATTTTACAGAACTCACAAGCATGCTAGGCATCTTGCAGAACAAATGAACAGCATGCTGTCCCTGACCGCAAAAGCTTGCAATCTAAACCTTCTATTCCTGCAATGAGGAACACTTGGAGGGGCACCTGTGCCCATACAGTGCTCACTGTAGGAACGGGACTAAATTTTACACAATGCAATGAATGGGCAATGAAAGAGAGCATTGTGGTTCCAAGGGGAGAGACAGCAGACACAGTAACAAGTTTATGTAATTGCTCAGCAAAGTCTTGTGTGGTGGAATTTTTTTAAAAAGTATAGTTTAAAAAAAATAGTGTAGCACAGGGAAGACAACTGTTTTGGCTGACTTGTTTCTGGTGGGTGTAACAGCAGAGATAGGTCAGAAGGTAGGATTTGAATGCGGTAGGTTGGCGATGGAGGACTTTGCTGCATAGGAAGTAGCATGAGGAAGAAGTACAGAAACAATTACTGGAAAAGGGGATTGTGTGGCCAGATTTTCCAAAAAGCTTGGGTCAATTTTTCAATGGCTCAGCACTCACAAATGGGGAAAGATTTTTCGGAAGTGCTCAGCACCCGGCAGCTCTCCCCTGGTGACACTTACGGACAGATTTTCAAAAGAGCCCAGTACCCAATATGCTGAGCTTTTCTGAAAAGCTGGCCCACACCGCGCTGTGGCTGGCTTCCCTGACTGACCTGAGTGGGTGTGGGCCAATGAGATGAAAGACTCGGTCAGACACATCGGTGAGGCAGAGTTATTCAGAGACTTGAAGGCAAGGGCAAGAAGCTTGAGTATGGTGCAATGAAGCAAAGGTGACAGGTGGAAAGATTCAAAGAAGGGGTGACTGGGTCTGGTTGATGGGCAAGGAAGATGATGTTAGTGTGTGTGTATGTGTGCGCACACGTGCATGTGTGTGTATTTTTTTTTTGAGGGAAGATGTGTGTGTTTAAGGGGGGGCAGAGAAAAGGAAGCTTCAACAGTCAGGGGAGGAGATATTGAGGGCCTGGGTGACAAGTTTTCATGCCTGGACAGAGAGAAAAGTTCAGACCTTAAAAATGTTGTGAAGGAAGGAGCATCAGCATTTGGACACAGCTGAGATGTCAGGGATGGAGAAGAGGGAGGAGAGACAGATGATGCTTTGGTTATAAGCCTGCATGACAGGAAGAACTGTGGTGTTGTGGTGACAGACAGGAGAATGACGAGGAATATGGAGCAATTTGTGTCCACGTTAGGACTATGATTTAATGTTTAATTTATTTAAGATACAGTCCTGGTGATGGAGTTAGCTGTGCCTCTGCCCTCTTTTCAGTCTCTCAGAGTGTAGACACGTCAGGTCTTGCCCAGACTTGTCTTGGGGTGGCAAACTCTTAAATGAGCACCCAGGTGCACTATCGACTGCTTATAACCCTGCAGGACTGACTGGATGTTAGGCACCTGCATTTCTTCCCTTTGGTGATCAGTGATATTGTGACCAAAAACCTTCCTAAAATAAAATGCTTTATTTAGCAGTTGGAGCAAAGTTTTGGGGAAAAGGGGATTTTAAAACACAAACAGCCTACTGTCTTTAGTCTCACCTAACGATGCGCTTTACAACAAGCTAACTTAGATAGGATTTCTTCTTAAGTGGAGTTACACTTGTACAGGTGGAGTAGCAAAAGGCCCAGGGAGATGACAGCAAGGTTTGGGATGGTGCAGACCTTGGCCACTGATTTGAGGGTCCCTAGGATGAAACCTGGAATAGTGGGCGTGTCTGGGTTCCCCTACCAGCCACTGGGAAGGATTGAATTGAACTGATAGCTTTGAATTGGATGACCGCTGGGAACAATACCCGGTCAACCAATCCAGTGAGACTTTGATGTCCCGGAATGGGAAAATGATAGTGACCTGGCTGGAAGGCTAGGCCACGCAGAGGGAGCATCCTGACTCACAAAGAGGAAGCACTGTGACTCCTGGACCATGAGAGGGGCTGCAGCATGAATGAAAGATGGAAGGGGATATCAGACTGGGCAGAGCTAATTCCCAGACGCAGCCCCAAGAAGGTGCCCCAGTGGTGAGTAGGACTCCGTTACAGTCTCTCTGCAGAGACAGCATTATCCCTAGCTTTTGTTAAGAAATCTTGCAGGAGCATATGGAAATGGCAAGCTAAATGGTACAGAATTCATATGAGAATGTATTGTTCTCTCTCTTTAAAACTCTACAATTCATTTTCTGTCTGGGGTCCTCAATAGGAATTTGTTGCTCATTAGGAAGAAAAGATTTGCTAGAGGACCTGGAGTGCTTGAGTCCACAGCTTCACTTTATCTGTGAGTCATTTAGAACTACAAAGAAGAAAACTTACATTTTGCATCAGGAGTGACCCAGGTATTACCCACTAAGTTTTTTCACTGCTGGACGCATAGAAATGGCATACCAAGTTTATCCCTCTTCTGTAAACGGTAAACCCTCAAGCAGTAGTGTGAACAGAAGAAGGTATCATCCACTTTAGCAGGTTAGCCATATTTCTACAAAGACTGATCAAATCTTCCATGGCCAGCCAAAGAGAATCATTTCTTGAGACAATAATTCTAAATAATTATGATTTACAGCTCTGGGACCAATATGAACCAAAACATGCTTTTAAAAAAAATTTAAGGGAAACATTTTCTGTAGGAACCAAGTACCTTAAACGTGGCAGGAAAGGCTGCTGATTGCTTTAACAATAGATGTCTCTTTTTTTATAAGTAGCAAAAGTTATTCTAAGTTTAGAAGGAGTAGGAGTCTTAACCAACGCTGCGTGAGCTTGAGCTTCAACAAGGTTTTGTCTGTCAGAGAGAAGGGGTGTCACAGAAATGAAGGTAGGAGGAAGACATTAGGTAGCAGATAAAAAAGTGCCCTTACTTCTGCTCTGCACAAAAATCTTCTTCTCCCCAAGGAATCTGAATTCCTGGATATAAATAGATCTCTCAGCAACTTGCAGAACTGATAGTTCAAGGGTCTGAACCCTGGGGGACAGATGAACAGAGACCCAATGGTCTCTTCACAGTACTATTATCTCAGTCATATTTTTAAGCCAATAAATAACATGAAATGATAAGTTTTAAAACACCGAATGGAGAAGTGGGAGAAACTCCAGCTGCTTAATCTATGGAAGGCAAGAGACATTTAGGCCTGAATTTTTCAAAACCGTCTTCAATATTGTGGGCAGAATTAAGTTGGCCCCAAAACCGTACCCATTTTGAAACCTAAGTATCTAACTGCACCTGGATACTACATTTAATTTTGAGATGAAATTTTCTACCTTAATATTGAAGGTGGGGTTGTGGCCCAACTAAATATCAGGACCTCAGTCCACCTTCCAATATTGTTGCAATTTTGCACCCACAGTTTAATACAAATGGAATTAATTGTGTCCACAGTTATAGCTATAGACTTTGGTCTATAAAATCTGAGGATGTGATAGAGTAGTAATCTCTTCAATGGGCTTCTCTTCGCTAGAGGTATTTTACCTCTAATTAACTCATTGAAAATTAACTCGAGGTAGCTAACACTTTGGTAAAGGCTAGTCTGGATGCTCCCCAAATATTTGCTCCAGACTAAAAACAGTTGTAATAGGGCTGTCAAAGAATTAAAAAAATTAATCAGGATTAATCTCAGATTAAAAAAATAGTCATGATTAATTGCAATTTTAATCACACTGTTAAACAGTAATAGAATACCATTTATTTAAATATTTTTGAATGTTTTCTACATTTTCAAATATATTGATTTCAGTTACAACACAGAATACAAAGAATACAGTGCTCACTTTATATTATTTTTATTATAAATATTTGCACTGTAAGAAAGATAAAAGAAAAAGTATTTTTCAATTCACCTCATACAAGTATTGTAGAGCAATCTCTTTATCGTGAAAGTGCAACTTACAGATGTAGGTTGTTGTTTTTTACATAACTGCACTCAAAAATAAAACAATATAAAACTTTAGAGCCTACAAGTCCACTCAGTCCTATCTTTTCTTCAGCCAATTGCTAAGACAAACAAGTTTGTTTACATTTACGGGAGATAATGGTGTCCGCTTCTTATTTACAATGTCACTTGAAAGTGAGAACAGGCATTCGTATGGCACTATTGTAGCTGTCATTGCAAGGTATTTACGTGCCAGATATGCTAAACATGCATATGCCCCTTCATGCTTCAACCACCATTCCAGAGGACATGCTTCCATGCTGATGACACTCATTAAAAAATCATGTGTTAATGAAATTTGTGAATGAACTACTTGGGGAAGAATTATATGTCTCCTGGTCTGTGTTACCTGCATTCTTCCATGCTGATGACGGGTTCTGTTCGATGACAATCACTGCATAGCAGTGCAGACTGATGCTTGGGTGGGAGGGATAGCTCAGTGGTTTGAGCACTGGCCTGCTAAACCCAGGGTTGTGACTTCAATCCTTGAGGGGGCCATTTAGGAATCTAGGGCAAAAAAAATAATAATAATTGGGGATTGGTCCTGCTTTGAGCAGGGGGTTGGACTAGATGATCTCCTGAGATCCCTTCCAACCCTGATATTCTATGTTCATTTTCATCATCTGAGTCAGATGCCACCAGCAGAAGGTTGTTTTTCTTTTTTGGTGGTTCGGGTTCTGTAGTTTCCAAATCAGAGTGTTGCTCTTTAAAGACTTCTGACAGCATGTTCCACACCTTGTTGCTCTCAGATTTTGGAAGGCACTTCAGATTCTTAAACCTTGGGTCGAGTGCTGTAGCTATCTTTAGAAAGCTCACATTAGTACCTCCTTTGCGTTTTGACAAATCTGCAGTGAAAGTGTTCTTAAATCGAACAACATGTGCCGAGTCATCATCTGAGACTGCTATAACATGAAATATATGGCAGAACACGAGTAAAACCACGGAGCAGGAGACATACAGTTCTCCCCCCAAGGAGTTCAGTCACAAACCTGCAGGGCTCAAGTCGTGTTTCTAGCTTTTGCAGTTTTTCAAATCCTACCTGTTGGCACTGATCGATGGTGCTTTCAAAGAGCTAATGTGGCTGCGACAGTGGCTTTACTGAAAAGCAGGCGCTGCACCATACCCAACGTGGAGTTCCATCTGGTTGAAATATCTTGCACATCTTTTCCTGTCCATTTGTAGCTTGTGGTATTCCTAGCTCTGTACTGTTAGCTGGGCTGTGTTTGAAATGGCCCACAAGTTTTCTACATTTTGCGAGCGTATTTTCAAAACCACCATCACTGAGCGCTACTCTGATGGATTGCTGCAGGCTGTGAGTGATGCCGGCCGTGTTCAAAAGGCAAACCACTGTCTGCTGCTATCATTTTACATCCACTGTCAGTACTAACTGTGGTTACCTTTTCCTGAACAGTCCATTCTTTTGCAACATCCAAGAAACGCTCTGCATATGCTTCAGCATAATGTCTCTCTTCAGTATGTGTTATCATTAAAGCAAACGATTGCAGTGTCCATGCAGCTTCAATCAGGGGTGTCGTGACTCCAAGATAGCTGTGATTGCTCAAGGATGTCCAGTGATCACCAGTCACAGCAACAACGAGTGCATTTTACAGAAGCTCCAGCTTTGTAGTCTGCTCATTATTATATAGGTCATGTATTCCTGATGAAATGGTTCCTCGGGACGCAAGGTGTGTGACTGATTGGAAGATGCAATTTGAACAACATTTCTCAGCCCTCTGTTGTTGACAGTGTGGAGTGGTCTGCAGTCCATAGCTATCCACTTTCAATAGCACTGGTTAAACTCTTGTACTTTGTTTGATCCATGGGCTTGTAGCAATCCTGAAACTCTGTAAGAGTACTCTGTCTCAACTGGTGGGATTCATTTGCTGTTGCGGGGTTATCTGGAGCACAAGAACTGGAGGAGAAAGCATGTTTAGCGCCTAGGTGGTATTGCAGATTTGAAGTACTTTGATGGTATTGGAACTCAGCCTTGCAATAGCTAAAGATAACCATCTTTTTATCCAGAGAACCATCCGGACGTTTTTTAAAAATAAACTTCCTATTCAAAAGACCTAAACTTTTCCTGCTTTGCTCCATTAACTTCTTCTGATATTTAATCACTTCAGATCATGAGAGCACAGCTCTGTGCCAATGTCCACCAAGTGATGAAGTACAGTAAGTGAAAAGGGTGAAAATAGAGAGGTGTGGTTAATATTTGTTTTAAAAAAGCGTTAATTTTGCATTAATCACTTGGGTTAACTGCGATTGACAGCCCTAAAAAAATAATTCTACTTTTGTAAGTTGCCCTTTCACAATAAAGAGATTGCACTACACTACTTGTATGAGGTGAACTGAAAAAATATGATTTCTTTTGTTTAGCTTTTGTACAGTGAAAATATTTGGAATAAAAATAATATAAAATGAGCACTGTACAATTTGTATTCTGTGTTGTAACTGAAATCAATGCATTTGAAAATGTACAAAAACAAGCAAAAACATTTATAATAAATTTAAATTGGTATTCTATTATTGTTTAACTGTGATTAATCGTTATTTTTTTAAATCTAGTTCATTTGTTTTGCGTTTATCGCTTGACTTAACTGCAATTAATTGACAACCCTAATTTGTAATTATACATGGGGTTGGTAGTGCCACCAATAATTAAAGTTGCTTGACATTTCCCATTATAAGAAGCTGTTTTCAATTGCTTATAACTTTGCCAAACTTTAACTATTTGGGCTGAATTTTTACAGGGCCCATGTCTTCCTCGAGCTGATTTTTTCCCCCTTTTTTTTTTTATTTATACCAGCCAAAATGGTTAATCTGTTTCCAAGAATGAGGCAAAGGAAAAATATATTGTTTTGCCCATGTTAAAATATTCTGATTATCTTTTCTTTGGGAAGCTCTGGAGCCCCCATGATTTGGAACCAGGACTTGAAATTTGGCAGAGGGTGGCCTTTGTGTCAGGTATGTGCCTCTTGCTATTCCTATGAAAATCCAACCAAATACTGTGGCTAAGTGATAACCCTTTGAAAAAATTCAGTGGGCACATGCTCACTAGAGGTTTCCTCAGTTTTAGAAGCTAAATTCCCTGAAGATTCTGTCCACAGTGAGCACACTCCAATGACTCACAGCACCTAATGCCTGTGTGCCATACCTACCATCCCCTTACAGCTCCTATGTGTGACCCCACTGAGCATGCGCCATCTCCACAGAGGAACTGAACATTATCCGTCCACACAGGGAACCTTAATTCTGGTATTTCCTAACTCTCAAGTGCTTGACTTTGCAACCTTAATAATGAAGGGTTTGGAGAGCGAGTGAGAGTGTAAAGAGAGATTGTGATTTACCCTAAGAAAAATCACAAACCTTTGTAGCCTGGCACAAATATTTGGACTGCATTTTCACTAAGAAAGAAGGTTCGTATCTCCAGTTAGCTAACACAAAGTAACCAGCAGGAAGCAAAATCCCAGTGAAGACAAGGAAGCTTGCAGTTTTCACATAGTGTTAGCAGGTCAATTTAAAGATGAGGGAGGAGCCTAGGGTTTATCCTGACCTACTAACTTATGTTAAATCAACAGTTTGCCTTGTCTTCACTAGGATTTTACCTCAAGTGAAGAACACACTTCTTTTCCTAGTGAAGACAAGGCCTTACTGAATGTCCATACTTGCCTTTACCCAGTGGTTAACGACCTTGAGTTAACTGACAATCAGCTAATGTGAGGTAAAAATAACCATGTAGACACTTCCAGTGGGTGCAATTAAAAAGCCCAATTAATTGTGCCCACAATTGGAAGCAGGTTTTGAAAGTGTAAGCCATATGCTGTACTTTAGAATAAGACCAGAAAATTCAGCAATTTTCCACTTTATGCATACGATGAAGTGAGCTGTGGCTCACGAAAGCTTATGCTCAAATAAATTGGTTAGTCTCTAAGGTGCCACAAGTACTCCTTTTCTTTTTGCGAATACCGACTAACACGGCTGCTACTCTGAAACCAGCACTTTGACTGGTGTTCTCACACATACATTTTATGTTGTAAAGGAAAAACCCTTTCAACAAGTATCAAGATTAATGAGTCAAAGAACCACATTCACAAAGAAATAGGAGTATTTTCATTGACTGCAATTTACTTCTATAAATAAATCCATCTGTGCGTCTTTGCCCCTAAGAGCCTGCTTAAAATGAATCCCAGGCTAAACTGAGTTACACAGGTGCCTCTCAATAGACAGCCCAGACAAAGGTGCCAGTTACTGCCAGTTGTGATGACAAATTTTATTTTTAATAGTGAATGTGCATGGCCTATACATAGAATACAGATAACCAGGACAATAGAGTGGTTACATCTGTTCTTCTCTGACATAGACTCAGAGAAAGATAATCCAGGAAAGTAGCCTGACTATTGTCATCTGCATCATTTTGTGTAGCTATATCAGAGCACTGCATTAGCTATACCTCCAACTGTTCTGGGCTAGATGGTAAGGTTGCAACTAGAGCTGGTTGGAAATTTTTTTGTCATAATGATTTTCCAATGAAAAATGTCTTTTTTTCGCAAAACCAAAATGGTCTGCATGAAAACATCAGTATTGCAAAAAAACCTAACAAAAACGTTCTATTGGGAAAATCCAAGTGATGGATCCCTGTCTACCTGCCAGGAAGGCTCTTCTGGGCCGAAAGTGAAATTGACAAAAGCATTTCAAGGGGGCTGCCAAGGCTGAGCATCCTGACTCTGCCTTTCTGTCTCCCCCCGCCACCCCAATCTGGGGGCCAGAGGGGATGAGCACCCCAGTTCTCTGCCTCACTGGCTCCTGGAGCTGGGGGGAAGCAAAATGAGCATCTGAATCTCTGGTCACAAAGATGGGGGAGGGGGGGAAGAGTTAGAGCACCCCCACTCTCTGCCTCTCCAGAAGCCCCCCTAAAGGCACTTGACAATTTCACTTAGTGAGTGAAATTGACAAGAGCCTTCCAGCTGGGCTTCTGGGAAGCTGAGAAGTTCCATTTCAGTTCTCCCTTCCACTGAAAAATTTCATAGTTCAGGATGATTTTTTTTCAAAAATTCCACAGGAAGGGATTTCCATTTTTCAACCAGCTCTAGTTACAACTTGCCCTGAGTAAAGGGCAACGCGCAGCTATGCCACCCCAGGAGTAGACCAGCGGATGCATGTAGATTCACTGTTCCTCCCCGCTGCCTTTGGGAGAGAGGGGGAAACAAGTTACTTCACCTGTTTTCATGGACACTCCTCCCTGTCACAAATGGAGGCGGAGCTCTATCCACTCCCCACCCACTCTCTTGTAGGAGGGAATATCAGGTAAGCAGCACCCACCTTCCCTCCCACAGCCAGAGTCAGAATCTGAGAAGAGAGGGAAGCAAAAGGTGCTTGGACTTAGTTCTGCAGACAGCCATGTAAGGGCTGTGACTACCTACCCCCCAGTGAATAAATGCAAGTTCCATTTTCACTTGGCTTCCCCTCCACACACACACTTACCAACTCTGGAACTACTTCCCCTCTCCCGGTGCTGCTGAGAGAGGCACACAAGCTTGACTTTAATGCAACACTCATGATAAACCCCAACTAAAAAGGCAACCCAGCTTTACGACTGTGTGGTCATGCTTTGCATCTGCACTGCTTTATGGGAGACCCATCTACATTCAGTACCTACCCTTTCTCTTTGAACTGCCATGGACTCAGGAGCACTGCTGTAAGCAGCATGCTAAAGTCCTCCTTGAACAGGGCATGGGTTGTGTTGTTTGACAGAGATCCCTCTGGCCAGTTAAGTCACATCACTGACAAGCTCTTAAGATGTTCTTATTCAAATGTGCTCAGTCAGCCTGGTCTCTAGGATGCAAGGGTGCACTGACCAATATATGGGTGTATCTATAGAGATTTGGGGGAAGGAGCACTTCCCAGGCTAGCTAATGGATAACATCCTTGGATGCAGAAGAATGAATCACAGCGGGCACATGGCAGTATTTGGGGATAGAGATAGATTAAGTGGTTTATTAATCTTCGTCCATCTATTTGCACTGGAGTCTAAAGTGGAAAGCAAAACATTTAAGCCTGAGCATTCATGCCAGTTGGCTATCTGAGCTCTTTACCGAGTAACTGAACCATACTTCTAATGACAGTACTTCCGCTATTAGACATGCTCATTTTATTCAGAATACTGACTCTTCTTGGAGTGAAAATTACAAGCAGCTGTGAAGCATATTCATCAGAATCTGTCTTCTATAGATAGCTGAAACCCCCTCATCCTTCCCTCTGTTCCATTGTAGATGACATTACTGTCTCTACAGTCTTATGAACATGTAGTAGAAACAAGTCTAAAAGCAGATTATTCTTCATGCCCTGTAACCACTGTCATAACATATGTACTGCTAGAAGAATTGTATCTTTGCATCAGTTTGGGTGCTACTCAAAGCATACTTAACCTGTTTCATTTAGAAACCATGAGAATAAAGTATAATAATGTGTTACATGCCACTATGAAGATAATCACCTAATCTATGACTGGCACTTACCACTCATTGAATGGATTGTAGAAACAATCTGTGAGCAATGGATCTGAAATAACCCAGACAAAAAGGGAAGAGCTAGAACCATGCATATATATCACTATGAACGTTATCTTTGATATCTCATAGTTAGCCTGGATCTGTGGGGTATCAAGTGGATCAGTGAAAGCGATGGACCCATGCAGTACTATTCTTCATTAACAGCACAATGGCACCAGCTATCCTCTGTGTCCTTATACTATTCTAAACTGCATGTTTTATCTTTCTATAATTGTAAATATATATCAATGCCTTTAGAAATACTCCACACCACATTTGGTAGTTCACCAGAGTATGTAATGTGTACGGGATTGTATCTGTTTCTAGTAGCTGGCTTGCTAAGTGGCTGGGAGAACATGCAAATACTACCCACTGAAAGTTCTCCTCTACCTCATGTGACAGATCTGCTGGCTTTTCCTGCTGAAAGTCTATGGCTGTAGTCCGAGCTCCCTGTATTTGTGTATGATTTTTCTAGTAATTGTGTCCACTGTCTGCAGCACATGGAGTCATTACTGCAATATTAGTCTTAAATTATTGCTAGGTGTAATCATGCTTTATAGGTGGAAATAGCTCTGAAGACTAACTGAAACAGAGCATGGTTCTTTGGCAAAAAAAAAAAAAAGTTGGTTTCTCTTCCTTTGCACATACATACTCATACTCTTCTAAATGCAATAGCATATTCCAGGGAGAGTATCAATGAGATCTTTCCTAATGCTTTGAGCAACTAGCACAGCTAACTAGTATACAGTACTGTTGTTGTTCTAGAATGTCACAGAGCTGCTCACAGTTTCCTGCTGGGTCTAATTTTAGGATTTTTTAAATTTATTTTTATCTTGTATAATGTTTGTTCTTCTGCAACTGAACAAGGAAAAGCATTACGAATATACGGCTTCTGAGGTTATGTCTTCACTACAGAGTTAACGCAAGTTAGCCGAGCTCGAGAGCGATGTACTGCAAAACACCACTCAAGCTGCACAGAACGATTGTGTTAGCAGCTAATAAGTTGTGCTAACTTGAGCTGATCCTGTACCCCCAATGAGCCAGCCAACTTGAGTTAAAAACACAATCACACATGAGTGAAGGTTTTGTGTGTGTGGACTGGACTTGAGGCAGGGGCAACACTCAAGTTACAACTTGAGTTAACTGCAGTGATGAGTAGCCCATAGAAAGACAAGTCACTAACATATTCCCTGGAATGGTGTAGATTTTTTTATTTCAACACAGCTGTGCTGATTTACACCAGTTGAGGATCAGGTTCCAAAACTGTAGTTGGCATATATGTCTGAGAAAAGCTTTATCCCTCCAGAGAATATCAATTTGACTCTAAAAGGAATGGATATCTCACATGCGTAAAGGCTACAGGGTTGGATGCTTTGACATTTCTTGATCTATCCCCAATTAAAAAAGAAATTCCAGGCAACAGTTCTAATGTCTTTTGTAAATGTAGCCCTTTTTGTTCTTTCGGATAAGAAGAGAAGAATTCCCTAACCTGTGTGGAGCACAGCTGTTAGCAGAAACTGACAAGACTTCCTTTGATCACTGCTGAGATATGCACTCAGAACATGTCTCTGGAGCAGACTATCTACTAAAAAAAACAAACTTTCTTGTTCAGAGCCTCTCTAATTTTTTTAGACAGAAACAGAATGTTCAGCACTCAATTTTTTTTAGTTTTTATTTTCAATCAGAATATCATTGTTTGAATATATAGGCTCAAAGCCTCAATCTAACTTCGACATACAGAACAGCAAGGGTCCCTTAAAACGACTATACTATTAAATAGATTTTATTGAAACTACAAAAGCTAGACAATTCCAGACAAAGGCTCTTATCCCTTCTAAACTCATTCTCTTGTGCCCATATATTAAAGAACATATTGTATGCCATGCAGAGTAGATTTTGGCTAAGCTTGTAAAACTTGCAGGTAAGAACGACTGCACTATGTCTATTTGCGAACCTGACTTCATCTAGGTAAATGAAAGGGACAGTTAAGTAGATCCTGGCCCAGCTGAAGTCCATGGGAGATTAGCAATTGATTTCAGTGGAGCCAGGATTTTCATCCTTGGTCCACCTGCATTCACAATTTTTATATCTGGCTGTACTATTAGTTTTCCCTCCTAGCTGGGACAACCTGTAATACCCTGAATTTGGCTAACTGCTTGGGTCAAGAGGAGTAACAATAGCATTGCCTCATGGCAGGATCGAATGTGAATAGGATGCCTTTGACCACTTTGGTGCCTTGTAAACATTTGCCATTTGACCAGAAATGTAGTATTTATACAGCTCAAAAGGCAGCCACTAAATACCGGAATATTCCATTGAAGTTTCACAAAACATGTCAGGTGCCTTGACACATCATGTCATCTTGAGTACACACTTTTTATAGCATTTAAAGAGTTAAAAAAATCTGACAAGACCCTTTATTCCACCACTAGTCCTAGAAAGGGCACAGGAGAACTCAAGCATTATAAGTAGTGGGATCATACTTTACAATGGCCACAATGTGTTTGAAAAGAGTAAAGTGGAGGCCTGTTTGTGCAGAATACGCAGAAGAAAAATGATGCAAAACCAAGCAATACACGTGAAAATGTGACATCTGAACTGTCCAAGGTCAGAGGGACATATGAGGACCTTGGGCCCCGATTCAGGAGTTCATCCCTATGCAGCAGAGCACATGCGTAAGCCTCTCTGACTTCAATGGGACATTAGCGTGTGCTTAAGCACTTTCTAAATAGCGATGCTTTCCTGAATCGAAGCCTAAATGCTTTGCTGAATTTGGTCCTAGGTGAAAAAAAATATTAGTTACACAAGTTATAGGAAGCAACTTTAACTGATACATTCAATTTAACTCCCATTATAATTTTAAAACATTGGACAAGATACATGCGACTTGCGTTTGGAAGCCCAATTATTTCCTTTTCGTAGTATCCCTGCCCCCCTCGTGGACCTGTACTGGACTCATGGATACCTCGCAAACAGAACAACTAATTCTCTGAATGGAAAACGACTCTCCTCTTTCTTTTTTTTTTTTTGAAAATGAAACATTTTTTGGTTCAAAGAACATGAAAATACAAAAATTACAGGGTAAAAGGTAGAGCCCTTTCATTTAGATTTTTTGTTGTTATCCCTTGATTGTAACAATGTCTGTCATGTAATATTTCCATCGCATGCTTTTTCTTCAGCTCCAAAAAAGAGTGGCTTTAATATAAATCTTGACTAAAGGTGGGCCACACAAATGGAATTCCTTTGAAACACTGAAAAATGAACATGGAAAATAATGAAGGGAAAATTAGAGCTTGCATGAACAGAATCACTTGTAGGCATTGCAGGGGTTACAGTCAAAGTAACTGCATGCCTAGAAACCACCGCTTGGCCAAGCAGGTGCCTAGCAACAAAATGTTATACATGATCAGTTTTTAAATAGAAAAGTGGTTGTATTTAATAAGTCTAACAAGAATTCCAATGTGATACATCAGCTTGCTACTGATGCAACTGATTTTACAGCAATGGCTAAATGTTACTTTTATAACGTCAATTGGCGTTATAATTACAGTTCCTTTCCATTTATTTAATGGAGACAGCTATATGCCTATAAATAGTGTATCTTTTCCCCTTTTTATTTAGGATTTGTACCTAAAAATAGCTGACTTGATAAACATTAAAGCAATATGATGTTACATGCAGGTGGCACTCAACTGATTACAGCATTTCAAAATCTAACACGCACCATTAACAGATGAAGATGCCAATCAAACTATAGGGGATTACAAATCAACAGTTCCGTAGAATTACCAGTACTATGCAGCTAGATGCACGAAGAAAAGCATGAGGCATGTGGGAAAAAGAATATAATCGTTAAAATTCATCCTTGGGGTAACTCCACTGAAGTTCACTGAACCTGAGTGAGTTAACAAAAGGTGTGAATCTGGCCTATTCCTTTATCTCCGGGTGACTGTCCTGAAGAAAGAGAGGCATGATTTAATCAATCATTGCAAATATGCACATTTTATGGACTAGTATATTAAGTAGACATAAAACCACTTCATACTATGACAAAAATATATTGCTCCTTTCTAGATATAAAAATTCATTATTTATTCTTTTTCCCCCCTCCTGCTGATAATAGCTCATCTTAATTAATTAGCCCTTACTTGCACTTTTTCATGCTCTCTGTGTATATATATATCTTCTCACTATATGTTCCACTCTATGCAGCCGATGAAGTGGGTTTTAGCCCACAAAAGCTTATGCTCAAATAAAGCTGTTAGTCTCTAAGGTGCCACAAGTACTCCTGTTCTTTTTGCGGATACAGACTAACAAGGCTGCTACTCTGAAACCCATTATTCATCCACATTTCCTTTCTTTTCTTAGAGGAATATACATATGTAACAGTTAGAACTGGGATCTTTTTTGTGGCTACATGTTCCTCCAGATTTGGGCGAACATAATCCTTATTGAAACAGATGTTACAATGCCATCAGAGGAAAACCAAATGATTAGGGAATAACAGGAATTTTAATGGAAAATTCTATTCCACACTTGTTGCTAGTAAACAGTGTACAATTCATGTACAAGTAGTTGCTATTAAAAAGTGAATATGTGCCAAACATGAATAAAAATGCCCTCACAATTACAGCAAATGCTGACTTCTATACATTATCTTATTAAAACAGGTGAAATTAGAACTTTAGGGAAAAAGCAACAGAACACACATATGGTCAGAAATGAACACCTACAGAATCAAAAAGCGTGCCATCTGTATGTTAAAGAAAAGTAGTGGTAATACTGAACGAATTGAAAAAGAAAAAAAGTATAAGTTATAACTGTACTGGCAAAGTGAAAAAATAAGATTTCGGCTCCAACCCAACAATTGACAATATCTGGGTACAGCAGTCTCTCCATGCAGCATAAATTGCAATATAAGAACTTAAAGGGTTGGGTTTTTTGCACTTCCATGGTATAAAAAATGAAATTATATTTTATCCATATTTAATAAGCGTTTTCAAGGTACAATTCCTAATACTGTTACATTTTTCAGTTGACAGGTTATGCAGTGATCTATTAATAGGGATGTTGCTCAGAGACTTCCACTTAGAAGCTATAGCCAATTAGGATATGACGACTTTTTAATAGCAACAAGTGTAGATCTCCTATAGAAGGCCAATTTGCTCAGAGTTTGAATGGGAACCTATCTTTGGACTATTGCAATAAGCTACACTCTGTGGGCTACATTGTCCAACCTTTACTGATGTTGGTGAGTACTTAGGCTATGTCTACATTAGCACTTTATTCAGTAAAACTTTTGTCAGTCAGGGGTGTGACGAAAACACCTACCTGACCGACAAAAGTTTCACCAACAAAAGTACCGGCACTGGGGATGGTTTAATTATGCCGGCAGGAGAGCTCTCTCCCTCTGGCATGGAGCGGCTACACAGGAGACCTTACAGCAGCACGGCTGCAGCAGTACAGGTAAGGTCCGTTGTGTAGACATAGCCTAAATCACAGAAGGAGGTTGCTCGAGTTAGTCCTGTTCATTAAGTAGATATAGTAGCCTAAGAATACAGTACATTAAGGCTGTATTTTCAGATGAGCTCAGCTCCCATTTCGGCACTAAAATTACTTGCCAGAATTTCAAAAGCACTCAGCACGTTGTTTTAATCTGAACTCCTTTGAGAACCCAGCTATAAACGTTAGAATGGGAGTGGCTGGGTGCTAAGCACTTTTGAAAATTTGGCTCCAGTTTTGAGTGCTGGGCATCTGAAAATCTGACCCTGAACTCTTTTGAAAATCTGTCCCTAAGAAGTTATGCCCTTCATATTTTAAGTGCACCACATCCATGCTTATATTATTAACAACTATTTAGAATGGTACTTTTCTCTAGAAAAAAACAGAAAGTATTTGAATTTTATCAACTCCCCCTCCCAAAATATATTACAGCAATTATAACTACGAACAGCACATTTAAAATAAAGAATCTAAGCTAATTTTAATATTTATATGTATATATACACACCAGTAATACCAAACATACCTAATACACACCAGATATAAAGTCTGTGTATAGAAAAATGCACACACACACAGAGTTCCTCAACAGCAGTAAATCAATGTAGTGCCACTGATTTGTACAATGCTATGCTGCTTTGCACCACCTGACAATCTGTCCCACAGATTATTAGGATAATTGTGTTAAAGTTAATATCTTACTTTTTCTATTGTGATACTTTCTGGTCATTTTCTACTCAATTGCCCTTGAAAGAGTTTGAAACTATTAGCAGGCTAATAATCATCCAGTATAGTAGTTGCCTAAACATATTCAAAGGAAAAGAATCATTTCTTTGTAAATCACGTCAGGCTAAGAATAAACATAGGAAAGAAAGTAGAGTGTAAATAGACAATTTTACAATCCCTGATGTTTGCTGCCTGAAAAATCTAAGGAACTATTTTAGTAGGTCTTAGTAGCTACAAAGTTAGAACATCTTTCTTCTTCCCACTATACTCAAATTTAAAGAGAGAATCCAACATCAAAGATACTACACAGGAAAAGTACTTAACCTGCTTACTGAGGATTATCCTACTGGAGCTGAAAGAGCACATCAAGTGCCCTGAAAAAATCTGCCAAAAGCCACAAATAGCCAGAAGTCTATAATTTTATACAGTAATTGCATTCATTCTGGGAGTCAAAAACACTGTGTCCTGAGAGTGGAGAGGGTAAGGCAGGAGATACTGTATCTTCTATGACACCAAATTTATGTTACATCCACCCACACACCAGCTTTCTACTGCCTACAGAAAGAAACTGCACTAGGGTTGCCAAGCCTCCAGGATTGTCCTGGAGTCTCCAGGAATTAAAGATTAATCTTTAATTAAAGATTATGTCATGGGATGAAATCTCCAGGAATACGGCCAACCAAAATTGGCAACCCTAAACTGCACCCTAATACTGATACGCAGGTGTGACCGGGTATATCAGGCCTTTGGTGGTCCCCTGTTCGAGGCCTTGGGTCCTACCACACCCAGCCCCAGGAGAGGAGCAGTGAAGGTGAGTCCTTCAGGCCTGCCTAGAAAGGCTGCAGGGGAGCAGCCAATCAGAGTGCAGCAGGCTCAGATAAAAGGAGCTGCAAGGGCTGAGCAGGTCAGTTGCCAGCTGGGACCAGAAGAGTGAGAACGGGCTGGAAGACAGAGCAACTCTCCAGGCAAAGAGCCCTGGGAGAGACCCTGCTCCACAGGGAACAGACAGAGAGAACCCAAGAACTGTAACCCTAAGGTGATGGGACCAAGTGGGAAACAGCCCAGAGAATTCAGCAGCAATTATTAAGGGAAGCAGTATGTGGCTGTTGTTTACAGGGCCCTGGGCTGGGACCTGGAGTAGTGGGTGGGCCCATGTCCCTCCACAGGCCACTAGTGAAGTGGCCTAAGCCCTGAGAAGGCTCTGTTGGGAAGCCCAAGTGAAGGCAGGACTTGAAGGGGCCAGAGGTAGGGCTAAACACCCTGGTCAGGGTAGACCAACATTTCCAGTTGGACTCTTTACTAAAGGGCTGAGAAAGGGACTAGATTTAAAGGGCGCAGAGACAGTGCTGAAGACCCTGTGTTGAACTCCTGTTACTCTGGAAGGGATTCATTCATCAGTTCTGATGCTATGACTTAGCGGGAGAGCTGTGCTATTGGAGAGCCATCTAGTGAGGCCGACAACCTACAGGGCGTGCCAAGAGAAAAAAGATTGCAGCATCAGACCTGGCCGACAGGAGGCACTCACGAGAGGCGAGTGTCCCTGTCACAGTAGGATTTTCCTGGAGGAAAATGAAAACACCTCTAGTGTACCCAGCTTAATTACAGATACAGTGTCAACAGAACGCATCTCCTTTATCATGACCGTGTGAGGCCAGTGTTCCAACCTAGGGACCTCTCCTTTCTCCCTGCTTCACCCTGGTCTAAGCTCACCTGATGCCTCCCTCACAATACATTCATTTCTCTCTTACCCCCAATATGTATCTTTCCTCCTGGCTCCTCCCCACCAGTTCCTCCTTTCTACCTCTACAGGATTCCCTTGCATTTTATCTACTGCTCACGACACCTTCCCAAGTTTCTTTCTCCTTCTCCTAGACCCCTCACAGTCAACAGCCCCACTGTGCTTGGTTTCTTCTTCTCTCTTCATTCTACAGGCAGTGAAATACACAAGCAGCATGGTAGGGGAAGAGCTTCTTCTGGCAGAAAAGTGAATTACTTCTGAAGGGAAAAAAACTGCAGCAAGTGGCTATGACATGTGTGGGGCCTTCAGGGGTCCAGTCCTTCCTCCTAACCCCTATCCTTCAATGGCATGAGCTCCACGTATTACAGGTTTTCAAACACTATTATAGCATATTACCTAGATCTGAGAACACCAGCGTAGCAATCATTAACCCTCGATTTAAGTGATCATATGAACAAGAGAACTGAAAACCCAGCACACAGTAGGAGAGAAAACACTCCATAGTCAGACACTCAGCATTTTAATTGTTAAAATGATCGTCTGCTAAATTTAAAGTTCACCCAATTGGTTTTATACATATTTTATTGAATGTGAATGCCTGGCTGAGAATAAAGAATTAGGGCCGACATAAAAGGTTGCAATGACCTTGAGAGAGACTATTACAAGAAGCACTTTGTCACTGAAACAAACAGACTTGAAATACATCTTGTGAGGCAAAAAGGGTTCTGAAAAATAGCAACAATTGAGTGATACATTGCATTATTGATTAAAAGTGTACCTTGTTTTCCTCAGTTATATAAATATAACAAAGTCCATTTTTTTCCAAGCATCTTGACTTGTCAATCTAACCATGCATTATTACCTAAGTTATTTTAGTAATTGTAAGTATTTCTTCCACTTTCTCCATAATGGTAAGTTCATAGACTAGAAAATATTATTTCTCAGTGAGGCACGTAAAGGATCACGTTAACATCTATTTTAAGGCAGAACCTGTAATAATTCCCTGCCCAAAGAAGATGATCCATCACAGCTACCCTACAGGCAGAGCATGTGAAGTTAAGAATCAGTTTGCACATCAGTTCCGAAACCCCAATGTCGCTCACTTGTAGATTTTCCCAAAAAATCTTCCTTGAATTGAAAAAAACCCAAACGGCTACCTACCTTTCGTAACTGTTGTTCTTGGAGATGTGTTGCTCACGTCCATTCCATAACCTACCCTCCTGCCCCTCTGTCAGAGTTGTTGGCAAGAAGGAACTAAGAAGGCGTAGGGCCGGTGGTGCCTGATATACTGCCGCAGGAGTGCAGCACTCCAGAGGGCCCACAGCTGGCCCTATGGATACTGCTAAAGCAAAAGTCTCCGATGACTGCGCATGTGCGTACACGCACACCTAGGATGGAATCGACGTGAGCAAGCACTCGAAGAACATTTTATTCTTATTCTTAGCACTGTAGTGATGATTCTCTTTGAAGTTCAGTCATTAAAGTTACCAGAGTGTGAAAAACATGAATCTAATTGTTATGATAAAATGAATTTGGTTTTGACACATTAGATTGCTCACAGGACAGGTGATGGGCTGCAGAGCCTTTCATCTAACTTCAGCTGCCTCCTTCAACTCTCTGAGCCTCAGCCCTTCTCTTCATTCTGAGATTAATAAATTAAAGTAGTCACATTACACCAAAATTTAAGAATCAGTGGCTGGGTGCTTGAAAGAGGATGGCTAGAGTGCTTGGAATGTGCTTTATTTGATCTGGTTTGTAAAACGTAAGCACAATCATGTCTGGATCTAACCAATATGGCAGCCATCCACAGGCTGTGTGTGGGACACGCTAATGTTTTGCTTTGCAGGCCTCAGATATGGCTCCTCCTACTGACATATAAAGAAGATTCCCCATTGATTTCATAAACTGTATTGGCTTTGGGTGGAGAGCTCCTTGCTGGAATGATTCCTCTCAAGTAAGGATAGTCCTTCATATAATGTTTACCTTTCTGCATTCCACATTGTCCGTGACAGACTGTGGAGTTTTTATTTATTTTTGCCAGAGTGCACTTATTCATTTGCTCTTTTTGTAAGGCTTATGGCTGAGCAGGCACTTTCATTCTCAACTTATTTTCAATTATCTATAGGGATGAAATTTCTCATGCTTATTCCCAGCCCAACGATGATGATTTTTTGTGCTAATTTGAATGTCTGAGCCTCAAGACTCCTGCTAGACAGTTTTTTGTTTCAAACTTTAAACAAGGACATTTGGTGACAAAATATAATGGGCCAGATTCTCCCTGTATTAGGGTGCTTTCACGCTATTCTGCCAGCATAAAGATGTGCCCTGAAGCCATGTTAACTGGCCACCGGAGGACTATCCCTGGGTGACATTGTGTGATGCAGTGTTGTAGACATGGCAAAGGGAATGAGGGCTACCGGCTACTCAGCTGATCTCTTGAGTCTACTAGTTAGGATCATCCTTCACAGCTGGTCCAGGATCAGGAGAACACAAAGCGGCTTAAATCCCCCTTTGCATGCGCACACAATACAAACATGCCCACGCCCTCCTTGATTTGCATAGTGCAATCCTCAGTCGGAGCAGATGATGAGGTCCCATACAGAACGCGGAACTTTTGTGGTAATTCTGGATTTCTTGTATCTTCTGCTATTAAAAGCACATCTTTGAAAATAATCGCTTACATTTAAACTGACTATATCATATGTATAAAAATGTATTATCTGCATTATTGTAATGCCTAGGAGCCCTTGTCATGGACTGGGAGCCCACTGTACTAGGCATCGGACAAACACTATCTATTTTCACTTGTTGTCATTCGAATTGAATGTCAGAAATTATATTCAAGGCTTCGAATGTAAAAGCACAAGATGCAAGAAATCCAGAGTTTGCATGAAAGGTCACTATTTGCCAACAGTTACGATATTGCCCTCTGAAATGCCACAGTTTCACTTTACTTAGCATGATTATTTCCTATTCTGTCTCACCCACCAATTTCTGATAACTGTTGTCAAACGTTGATTTTTTAATGGCACGTGTAAGCTAAACTGACTCAATACCCATTGCTGACAGCTGACAATGTTCTACAAGACGGGATCCGTATTCTAAGCATTGTATAATGCTTATAACACCATCCACATACATATATTTATTCCTGATCTTCAAAACAGATTAACACTTGTCATACTGAAGTTTGGAGAGGGACAATAATTTTTCCTTCCCACTTCTAAGATAAACCCAAACAAAAGATTACAAAACTAATAGCAGATGATAGCAATACGCTTCAGATGTGCTCCCTTTGGTTTAAATGAATATTTAGCATGTTCACTCACAAGTCAGACATAAACAGCTGGAATCACTTTTACTAGAACCTGGGCAGCTGAATAAGAATCTATAATAAAATATTAATTAAAAAAAAGATCCTGTTCCATGTACACTGAGGAAAATATAATTGTGACAATATTTAATAAAGGAATATTTTGGAGTGAGATTCTGTGCTGTGCCACTTATAGGGTTTTTTTTATATTTAAATGTTGTGACTATCATTTTTAATAAGCTCAAATAACACATAACTATATTGTTGATTATTAGTATTGCTTTGAAACCTTTCTGAAAGAAAAGTACTATACAAATAAATTATAGTACAATAAACTTAACTAAGAGACTTTAACTCACCTAAAAACATCTCCCTTACCTTCCCATGACAGATTGGTTAAGCTAACTGAACACAATTTCAGTACTGTCAACGCAAGCATTCAAAAAAATCATGACATTGGCTTAAAATTCATTTTTTTATTTGTATTCTGATTTCTGAGCCTTTAGGTTACTTTCAGGTCATATTTTCTAGCTTTTCTTTGTACCTGTAAGGACTAGAAAAATGAAAAGTGAGATTCTCCTCTAGCCACATGAATCCGAGAGCTGTGGCTTTAAGAAAAGCACCACATACCACAAGACTTGTGATCAGCACATAAAAGCCAGCAAAACTCAATTTATTCATGTGTGTATTCCTGAAGCTGCAATTCCTGATGAATGAAAATTGTCTTCCTGCAGATTCCTTGCTGCTGGTGGTGCCGATGCTTGCAAAGGAGCCTGAGCACAATATGAATCTTCATGATACAAGAGAAAGAGACTCACCTACGACCTTTGGAAAAAAAAATATGGAACTACCATGGCAAACACGATCACTGGGTCTATAGCCCTGGAGACTGACTTCCTCAGAGTGACTCCTTCCTTGTAAAGAAGACAAATGATTTCCCATGCTCCATCAGTGACATGAGATATTGCAAGATGGATTGAGTGGAATATATGAGGGGATTTGCAAGAGTGCTTAGCACTGGCCTCACTCTGCCTCCGTTGACATCAATGGGAGTTTAAGCACTGATGTCAATAGGAGTAAAGGAAAGCTTTTGAAAATTCAACCCTTAAATGACAACCACAAAGCTGAACGGTGAGATTTTCTTAAATATGGTAAATATTCCAGTTGAAGTCAGTGGGTGTTTTCCCATTCTCTTCAAGAGGACAGGGTCAGGAACTGTATGTTTGCTGTGTTGAAAAAAATAAATGGAAAGAAAAGAGAACATAAAATGGCCTATTAGTGTCTAAATCTACAAGCATCAACTATTAAAAAGCTGGGATATGGAAGAGGATTTTGGAAGTTAACATGTGAATAAGCATTTAAATCATCCCAACGCTGCCTTGATAGTTCAATTGTGGGAATGAATTAAATGAATTAAATTTTACTCAGTTTTAACAGCCATACAATTTCGGTTTGTTTCCACTACAGCAGGCTATTATAGCAGGTGGACCAGCCTTAATGGACATTTTGCATGTTGGCTTTGCTGCCTGGAATAAATAGTGATTGTTTAGCTCAAGAAGCATTTGTGGCAGTGGCATTTTGAAGAAAGTGGGAAACTGGATGTGTTTATTTGCATATAAGAGGACCCCTCACATTCAGCCGTTTCACAATGGAGTTAGTGTCTAAGATCTGGGCAATAACTCCAAATTGGAAAATGTCTGGAATTTCTTTTTCTAGACTAGCTAAAATGTTAATTATACAAACACCCAACCTTGATTTAAAAATTGCCCATGGTGGAGAATCCACCATGACCCTTGGTAAACTATTCCAGTGGTTAATTACTTGCACTGTTAAAAATATACTCCTTATTTCCAGTCTGCTTACGTCTAGCTTCAAGTTCCAGACCTTGGATCATGTTATACCTTTTTCTGGTACTCTGAACAGCCCATTATCAAATATTTGTTCCCCATATAGGTACTTATAGACTGTAATCAAGTCACCCCAACCTTCTCTTTGTTAAACTTACTAGATTGAGCTCCTTAAGTCATTCACTATAAGGCATGTTTTCTAATCCTTTAATCATTCTCATACACTGGTGCTGCAACAATTTTTAGAGCGGGGGTGATAAAGGTGGAAACCGTGTATTTGGGTTGTTATTACTACCTCCACGCAGGGCGTGCGCCAGCCTAGTTCCAGCAGCTATGTTCTCGTGGCTCTTCTCTTATCCCTCCCCAATTTATCAACATCCTTCTTGCACTGTGGAAAACGGAACTGGATGCCATATGCTAGCAGCGTAGCACCAGTGTCAAATACAGAGGTAAAATAACCTCTCTACTCCTACTTGAGATTCCCATGTAGATGCATCTCATCAGATTCCGGGAAGGAAAATGCAACATTACATAAATTAAACTGAAGGCTAAGCTAAGCCAAAATACACATCTGAGGAAAAGGCCCTCAGTAGGGATTTTTAAAGAATTTGAATTAAATCTTGCTCTCCTAACTCAGCAGAGTTGTCCCGTTGATTTTACTAGGACTATTCAACAGAGCAAACAGAACATGATTTAGCCATAAAAATCTAAATCTTGCTACTCTCTTGAGTTTATGATCAGGGGTAAATTTGTAATAATTTTCTTCAATACTGGCAGGATTATTTGGGGCCTGAATTATAAAAGCATAATAATATAATATAATTTAATAATATAGTGTGCTTGTGAAAATGGCTATTCCATAATAAGAGCACTTCTTTAAGTGAGTTGATACTATCACAGAAACACTATTGCATTTAAATAACAATATTATAGAAAAGGAGTACTTGTGGCACCTTAGAGACTAACCAATTTATTTGAGCATGAGCTTTTGTGAGCTATATTATAGAATCACCTTTATCATAAAAGTGTTAAGATAAGTTCTCTTGTGTTATTAAAAAATACTGAAAATTCTCTTCTGAAGATGCTGAAAGTTACTTAGGCTGCCTCTTCTCTTAGAAAAATGAGTTCTATCCCAGGTGTCCCTGGCAATTGGGCAAAGAGTCCCAAAATGATGGCAGTAAGAAAGACCTCCTCTGAATTACTCATGTGAAAGCTGTCTGAGGAATTTGGACACCCAATTGTCAATAATTTCCAATGGGAATTGTATGTCCAAATCACTGAGGCAGTGTAGAGGGTCTCAGCCTTAAAGGAGTGCAAAAATTGACAAAATTAAAGTGACAGCAGATATCAAAGGCTATAAAACTAACTTGATTTAGACAGAGGATCTGGATTATGTTCATAAAGTACAGTGAGCATTTATGAAAGATGCCGAGTTGAAAGTTATGGAGCCTAACATTGTCTATACACGCCCAAACACCTTCATCAGCAGTGCAATATTCCCTCCTAGTCTGCCTTGATCCTATAATGGAGGAATCAACTACAGAGCTGAGTGGGTAATTCAGTCTCCAGGTCGGTCAGCTGAGGTTGACCACGTTCCAGTTAGCACCAGCTACAGTACAGCTGTGTGTTCACAAAGTACCAGATCCAGACCCATCCCACTCATTCTCCCCAGGGAGAAGAAATGTTTCTGCTGGGTGAGGTAGATGCGCGATTGCAGAGAACTTGGAGAAGCAGGTGAGGCAGGGCACATTCTCCCCTCTCAAACCTTCTGCAAGCGGGGGCTGGAGAGATTACTTCAGCCATTGGGCCACAGCAGCTTCTATAGAGTGAGGTGGCAGGAGGGGAGAGGAAGAAGAGGATCAGAGGTCACATGGTAGCAGGTAGCATGCATTGCCTCCAGGTGAACTTTCCATCACTGTGGGGCAGCTGAGGAGGGTCAGAGGAAGCTAAGTGAAGATTTCAGGCTGAGGCCTGTTGCTCTTTGATGGATATGAGCCTTTTCTTGCTTTTTATATTTCTCTTAATGCTTTTGATACTCCTGCTGTATGACTGATGACTTTTCTTGTTTTAAATCTTACCACCTACTAAAATGTCAGGTGGCATTCAAGGCCGCCAGTCAAAAGTTGGGAGGATGAAGAAAGAAGGCCAAATTGTCTCCTTTAAATGTGAATCAGTCATGGAAACTTGACTTTTGGCCTCCATATTTTAGCTCTTATAAATCCCTCAATTCTATAGGCCTGAATTATCAATGGTTAAAATCATATATAAATGGTTGGCAAAATTTACTAAATAAAAGCTAGGTTTTACATTTGATTTCTTTGAATCCTCTACCATCTGAAGTTAATATCTACATGGAGTAAAGACAAATATAATATCTGCAATTGTTATTTTATTGTAATTTATTCATGAGTAAAAGCCATCAAAAGCCCAATAATAAAATAAATACATTACAATGTGAAGGTAGCTTTACAAAGCCAGAAGAAATGAGAGAGGTATTTCCAGTGAAATGGAATCAGACAGTGCCAGACTTCAGCAAGCCAGAGGCATCTCGTAGACTGAGCAAAGGACTGACATGCACTAACATGCTGTTTTAGCTTCCACAAGCCACTTGCAAGGGCAAAATTTTAAATAGTAGCCTCTAATTTGAGTGCCTGACTTAGCCTAGAGTGAAATCCTGTCCATGTTGGATCAATGGGAGTTTTGCCAATGATTTCAATGGAGTCAGGGTTTCACCCTTGGGGCCACTGATTTCAGTTGGAGTTGCAGGTGTACTGCTCCTCTGAAACTTGGACCCTAAGACTGGTGCCTAACTCCCCTAGGTTCCTTTGAGACTCCTAGCTACTGTTTCTAAAGTTTGACACCCCAAAATTGAGATGTCCAAAATAGGGGATCCTCTTGAAAATCTGGGCCTTAACTATTCTGTGAATCTCAGTTTCTCCATCTCAAGTGGGAGGTAATATAACTTTCCTGTCTCACAGGAGTATTGTGAAGTTTAAGTCACAAGTCTGAATAGATGCTTTGTACAGCATTTTAAATATATAATCATGCTATATAACTGCTAAATATTATTGTTGTTTAATATCTTATTTGTTTCTGAGAATTTGTAAGGCTATCCAGTACTTTATAGCTATCAGTAGGTCATTAAGCTATGATCAGTGAGGTTAAATTTCAAGTGTGAACTTTGCTTGAGGATAGCCTGGACTAAGCAGGAACAGGAGACTCAAGGAACTGAAGCTCTGGGTAAGGCAGTTGACAATTCCACTTTTCATGTAGAAGTCTTTGTCTACATGGTGTCATAGGGAAAATGATGGCTCTGGAAAACTGACACACACCTGCTTTCAACCGAAAATAATGCTTGGATAACACAAATGGCGATAATGTTTTCTTTTTCATCCTAAATCTAGTAGTTGAATGGCTCCAAGTTTGATGGGTTTTCCAATTAAAGATTAGAACCTCCAGCGAAGACTTAAATGCAGCTTTCTCAAAAGGGTGGTTGACCAATCGAAAAATTATAGCGTGCAAGATGTGACGCCAGGGCAGGATAATTTTATAATTCCACTGAATTATCAGGCTTTAACTTCTGTCTGGGAGGAAAGTAATTAAACAAATCAACTGGCTGCTAAGGAAGCAGAATAGTTTAAAACTGCAGCCCAGGCATTAGAATATTGTACAATTTGGAAAACTCTCTTTGAATCATAAAGCCATAGGGTTAGAAGAGACCGCAAGGGTCATCTAGTCTAACCCCTGCCAAGATTCAGGATTTGTTTTGTCTAAACAACTGACCATCCAGCCTCCTGTTGAAAACCTCCAGTGAAGGACCTTCCACAACCTGCCGAGGCGTCTGTTCCATTGTCCTACTGTTCTTACAGTTAGGAAGTTTTTCCTGAGATTTAGTCTGAATCTGCTCTGCTGTAGTTTGAACCCACTGCCTCTTGCCCTGCCCTCTGACAAGAGAGAACAACTTTTCTCTATCTTGTTTATGGCAGTCTTTCGAGTCTTTTGATCATCTTTGTTGCTCACCTCTGGATCCTTTCCAGTTTCTCTGCATCCTTTCTATACATAGGTGACCAAAATTGGACACAGTACTCTGGCTGAGGCCTAACCAGCACCAGTAGAGAGGTATTATTACCTACCATGACCTGCATGCTATGCCTCTGTTAATGCAACCTAAAATTGCATTTGCTCTTTTTGCAACAGCGTCACATTGCTGACTCATGTTGAGCTTGTGATCCACTACAAATCCCAGATCCTTCTCCGCAGTGCTGCTGCCAAGCCAGTTATCCCTCATTCTATATTTGCACATTTGGTTTTTCTTCCCTAAGTGTAGCACCTTATATTTGTCTTTATTTAATTTCATTTTTCTGTCTATAGCCCAGTTCTCCAATTTATCAAGATCCCTTTGAATTTTAGTTCTGTCCTCCAAAGTGTTTGCAATCCAACCCCAGCTTTGTGTCCTCTTCAAATTTGATCAGTATGCTCTCTATTACTACATCCAGGCCATTCATAAAGATGTTAAATAACAAGGGACGTAGAACTGATCCCTGTGGAACCCCACTTGAGACCTCCTTCAAATCTGGCATCTTTCCATTAATAGCTACTCTTTGTTTGCGGTTGCTTAAACAATTTATGTATCCACTTAATGGTAGTTCCGCTGAGCCCGCATTTCTCCAGCTTACTTATCAGAATGTCATGTGGGACTCTTGTATAATCTGTAATATAATTAAAGAAGTGAACAAAAATTGACCATAGGAATAAAACAATTAATAATGAAATAGGATCCCACAGCCAGTTCAGATACTGTGAAATCATCAAAAAGATCAATCTACTTGCTGGATCCCCTGAAACACTCAAAGCACTTTGCAATTATTGGTAAACTGGCCTTTTGGGTCACAAATCACCAAATGAGAAAAATGTTCCCCACTCTCAGGTCAAAGAAAATGGGCAGCAGGTTTACCATCTTTCCCAATGCCTTACACCTCATCACGCATCTATCAGCTGAACTCATGCCCACTCTTGTTCATTAGGTCCAATCATCGGTACATACTCTAGTTGATAGCCATTCCGTAAAGTATCTCATGAAACAAAAGCAAACTGTGTGCAAGTTCACAGGAAATAAAGCAGATGGTGGCACCTTCTAAGATGCAGGCAAGTCTTTAAAATGACTAACGTAGCAACGGTATATTGAGCATTCTGTTAGAAAATGGGCAATTACTCTGGTTTTGCATACTGGAGGTTTTCTGCAGAACTAACTCCCCCAATCTAAACACAGACAAAGTTGTTACTTTTAAATAGCCTCTTAACAGCTCTGTTGTTGACAATATCTTTAATAAATGGCATGGTGGATAAAAAACAAGCAGCTATTTATATCAGTAACAAGGATGTATTCAAGGGTAGTTACTTACATTCTGTCTCATCTATGTTTGTTCATGGAATTTAGGATCACAGAACTTTTATAGATCTCTGTTGCCAGTTTTTTCCTTCCGAAATACGAATCAGACATCCATTTTGTAATGTGCAGTTCATTAGCTATCACAATGTTTTCAATTAAAGACCTGACTTGAAGCCCATTGAAATCAATGGGAGTCTTTCCACTGACTTTAATGGGCTTTGCATAAATGCATAAACCTATTTACCTTATGTTCTTATGTACATGAAAAATGTTGTTTTCCTGAAAAAATTTATGTTATTGAAAATTTTTGATTTTCACTTGGGAAAATCAAAATAAAATATTTCATGGCATTATCATGGGAGATGTGCCAGGTAGCCCAGCCCATGGTGAAGAATAAGGTCATGAAGCATCAGAACAACAATGTCCATAAGGCACTGTGACAGCTTGGGTGGGTGCAGTTTAAACTTTTCAGTTCAGTTCAACAAACTGAAATGAAGCGTTTAGATCCAGGAATGATTAAACATTTCATTTCGATCGAAAATGTCAAAACAAAGGTTTTGACATTTCCAAATTAAAAAAAAAATCAGAACTTTCCATTCAGCAAAAAGTTTTCAAATGTCTAAATTTCTTCCGAATCTGAGATGAAAACAGGTGTCAAAATATCAGAATTTCCAACAGAATGGGAATTCTGATTTTCAACCAGCCCTAATAAATAATAACACAGTAATTTAGTTTTGTCACCACTCATCTGCTACAGCTGGGACAGCTATAAAAAATTTCAGCAAGTAACTCATAAAAAACTCACCATGCCCTTAATTAAACTGTTGCCCTATTTGTTACCTTAGTTTTTCCTTAAACTGATCCTGGTTACATTAAAAATCCTCAGGGTTCTCTTCTGAATTGAACAATCTGAGTTTGTTTTGAAATCATCAGATTTCCAGTTTCACTTCCCTTAGAGGAATGTTAGTCTTGTTGATAATTAAAAACATTCCTCCCTTGCCTCCAACAACGCAAAGTCAATGTGATTCCAATGAATTATTTCATTCATTATCAAAGTAATGGGAATCGATGTTTGCCCACTACAAGGGGATTCAACCTTTTTAGAGACATTGGGACAAATTCAGAGGTGACGAGTACGGCAGTCTAAATTACACTCTGATAGAAAGAGTTGAAATGGCCAGAGGTCTGGTTTCTATCATGGCAGTTTAAACCCAGAGCAAACCCAATTCAGCCAATGGAGTTACTCTGGATTTACACCATTATAACTGAGAACAGAATCTGGCTAAATGAGTCTAATGAGAGACAAAGTTGGCGGAAGTTAGATAGTGGAGCTGGAGCAGAGTGATGAATGATGTACAGAGACAGAAGCCGGGAGTAGCCAGGAGGTGGGTGAGAAAGACCCTCCTCCCTTTCCTGTAGTGGACTGTAAAAGGGAAGGAGAGATTAAAGAGAGGGCATGGAAAATGGCGAACACAAGGAATGCGGGAGTGGCAAATGACACTTGTTAGGAGAGGACTGCCATACCCCTCAACTCCACTGTGCCTTAACCCTCTGAATCAAATTGTACCTTGCACTGGAAATAACACCATTTTAAGTTCCAATGTCTTAGATGTAACAACAGCTTTTGTGACTCATGACAGCAGCCTTAATGCTGAAATTTTGTGCACAATGACTGATTGCATCTCTGGAACAAAGTGCTTATTACCAGAGAATTGTCCTCGTAGGATCAGCTGTAACCTCAACATCTGCTTATTTTCTTTTCGAACATTGCTTTGTTCAGTCCTTACCTATTGAACGTATTTTGGTTCCCAGTAGAAAGATAGGGAGCGAACTTTTGCAAAGTGTCTCAACGTAGTAGTATCTCAGCTAGCACCTGCAATGTTATCGAAACCAAAATCTGTTAATACAGCTTTAGAAAATGCCCAACGAATTTTTTTTTTTTTTACTGTTACAACTTTTTATTCTACAGAAAATTCCTACCTGTACCTTCTTTGCGCTTCAGCATGCCTAGACTGTCACTTTCCGGGGTAGAAAACAAATGAGTTTCTTTGCTTGCAGCCAAAAATAAGTGAGCAGCATGTTCTGGCTCGAGCAGATGAGTGAATAGAATGTCCTTTCCCTCCCATCAATAACCCTGTGCCAACTTACTAAGGACCAAAAGATTCAGAGACTATAAAAGAGTTCTGTCATCCACAAAGTTGCATTAAAATACCATATAAAGCTACATGGTAATGCAGCTAAATACATAGGTATTTGTAAAGCTTTTTTTCCTCTCGCTAGAACACAATTTTTCTTAAAACTACTATGTGTGCCACTGAATGGATCCACATGCTACAGAATTCAGTCATCAGTACTTTCTATTCCAGCCTATGTCCATATAGTGGAAGGTTGTTATGAGTGCAATAAGCCCTTTGATTACTCCAGAAGCGACCAGCCTGCCACAATCAGCACCTGTGAACTTCTGTCAGCCTAACAGAGGCTTTTCTATACTTGCTACTAAATTGCAGAGAACAAAACTCATGTGCAGAGAATCAGACAGGGTCACTTAGGACAAAGGGATAGACAAGCTCATGCTTTAATTTACTGAGCCATGCCAGCTGTCTCCTGCAGTTTGTTCTGTATACCTCTCAACCCTACATCTCCTGTCCTTCCTATGGCTGAAAGTGCTACCAACTTTTACGGTGCCCATCACAGTAGTAGCTGCATGCCTCCCAAATAATTAGTTTTGTAATTGTTATTTGTATTTTTGAAGGCCTTCTCTCTCCTTCCCACACCTGTAGGAGGATGATGTTGGATTTTTATTTTAATAAGTGAATTTAAGAGGCTGTGCAAAGTAGGCAAAATGGGGGGTGGGGTTACTTGGTTCTGAATGCTATGAGGTCAGTGATCATTTTGATCTCTTGTGAGAATGTTCTGTCTCCATTTCATCTAGATGTTGCATAGAACCTGGGAAAGGACAGAGTCTGATGGGACACCGGGTAAGGGGACAATACTGACTACTATTATTTCGGTAGGGAGGACTGTGGGTGGGGGGTTAGTCTGGATCAGTGGTTCCCAAACTTGTTCCACCGCTTGTGCAGGGAAAGCCCCTGGCGGGCCGGGCTGTTTACCTGTCGCTTCTGCAGGTTCGGCCGATCGCAGCTCCCACTGGCCGCGGTTCGCTGCTCCAGGCCAGTGGGAGCTGCTGGAAGCGGCGGCCAGTACGTCCCTCGGCCCGCGCCGCTTCCAGCAGCTCCCGTTGGCCTGGAGCAGTGAACCGCGGCCACTGGGAGCCGCGATTGGCCGAACCTGCGGCAGGTAAACCAACCGGCCCGGCCAGCCAGGGGCTCTCCCTGCACAAGCGGCAGAACGAGTTTGGGAACCACTGATCTAGATGTTCGTCTAGTGGAAAGCTGGGGCCAGATTTTCAAAAGAAGTCAGCATGTTAGCCACAGGTGTCCCAAGGGGAGCTGCTGAGCGCCAAACTCTTTTGAAAACCTGGCCCTCCAGTCTATGGATGGGCCCAAAGAAAAACCTTGGATGTGAACAACCTAGGTATTTACATGTGGATCAACACTTTGTGGCTTAGTCCCTTCTCCACTGCTAATTGCAGCCGATTCGTGACAGTTTACATGGAGAAGCCTGACAATAATGTATATTGGTCTGAAAGGATCTGAACCTCCAAAGAGCTGCAAATCTCAACAATAGTATTATTAATAATACCTAGATGCTAAATGCAATCAGCTCCCTCTTAAATCAGTGTGGACCAAGGGCACTAAACACCTTGCAAACGGTGCACAGAATCAGTCTTTTCCCTTCTTTGAGCTCTTCCCTCATTTTTTAATAAGAGTATTAATATTTCTAAAAGAGCAACATTACAAATCTCCAGGAACTTACTTCTAAAGTTTTGTGCTCCAATGTGTAGCAAAAGCATGAAAAGTGGCAGGGCTTTAATGCAGTGAGATGTTCTAAGTGAGCTCCACACGGCTTCAGTGCAGTCAAACTGTTTTATGACAAACAATTCTTACTAACTGCTGGATTAAACCATTACATTCCCTCTCTCGGGCCTTTATAGGTCGCCGATTCCTATGCAATGATACTGAATGGCAGGCACCGTTTTTGAGATTTGTCATATTACAGACGCGTTTAAACTGCTGTGTAAATAAAGCAACGGGGGGAACATGTCTGACCATTTTAAATTATAAAAGAACCATACGCAATATGGGTAAGTGCACAAAAATGAAAAGTTAGGCTTTTTACAAGCATGCTGTTCACAGCAGGTCTGATGAGATGATATTGGTGCACCATACAAAATGGCCGAAAGTGCTGACTCTGCAGCACACAGACCACTTCCGTGGAAAGGTCAGCCACTGTGGAGAGCAACAAGACAAAGGGAGGCGTTTGTGTAGAAATATCTGCGTCTGCGAGGTCTCATTATGAACATCCCATTGCCAACTCAACCCAAAATGTGCAATAGCTCAGTGGTTCTCAACCTGGGGTACGTGTACCCCTGGGGGTTCTCAGAGGTCTTCCAGAGGGTACTCAACTCATCTAGATTGTGTTTCTCAACCTGTGGGTTGCAGCCTCGAGAGGGATCGAGGGACAGGTTTGGGGAGGGGGGTGGCCACAAGTGCAGGGCCAGCATTAGGGGTGGCAAGCAATTGCTCAGGGTTGCCCATCACAGGGGGCCCAGCGAAGCAAAGTTACATGCTTCAGCCCCACTGCCTGGCTTTGGGCTTCAGACAAGGCTCCGAAGTGAAAAAACAGGCTCAAGTATCACTCTGAAATTGTAAGCACAATATCCATATTCCAATCAATTTATTTTATAATTGTATGGCAAAAATGAGAATGTCAGCACTTTTTCAGTAATAGTGTGCTGTGGCACGTTTGTATTTTTATATCTGATTTTGTAAGCAAGTACTTTTTAAGTGAGGTGAAACTTGGGGTATGCAACACAAATCAACCTCGTGAAAGGGGTAAACTAGTCTGGAAAGGTTGAGAACCACTGCAATAGCTGACCTGGGCTTTCCTTCATCACTCACTCACTGACTATTCCATCGTACTCAGCCTATGGCTTTTGCCAGTTTGACTTTCCTCTTTTTCCCCCCAGCATCCAATCCCAGTGGGTTTCTTTCCTATACATCATCTCCAGTACCACTCCTTTCCTTTAGCTAAAGCAATTGTCTTGCCTTGATTCCTGAAAATCCATCCCCCTTCATTCTGCCTCCCTAGCCAACATGCTTCTGTGCAAATCATCCGCCTTCCCTACCTTTCTGGACATGTGTTTGAATCCCTCTCCTGGCTCCCTCTCAGTTGCTGAATTTTTACCCTCCTTTTCCTCCTGTGCAACTGTCTGTACAACTGCTCCAGTATACAGCTGCACTCCCATTTCTTCCTGTGCCCCCATTTTCTCTCTCCACTCTGCCTGCATGTAACTACGCTCCTTTACATCTTTCTCCCTATTTCAGATCTGTGCCTTTTGCCAAGGTTCCCTTACACTGGAGCTCCTCCTCCTTCAACCCTTCCTCAAAACCCTCTTCTCCCATTATGTCCATAGGTCTTAATCAATCTCCAAAAAAGAAGTTCTGTTTACTGGAACTGGTTGCAAAATATTAATCAGTTTGTCTGAAAATTCTATTTTAAAAAAGGGAAGAAATCATTTGAAAAAAATGTGGTTTTTTTAAAAGTATTTAATTGAAAGCTAAAAATTTTTCACTTTGGAGGGTTTGGTTTTTTTCCCCCTTTTTCTTTTATGCCCCTGTCCTTTCTTTCAGTTTGCCTCTGGCAAAGGAGGAGAAAGGGGAAAAGGAAATGGAGGGAGGGAGCGAGAGAAAAGAGGAAACAAACCACAAATAAAAAACATGTCAATAGAAATTAAATTTATTTGTGAACATTTTCATTCTATAAAAAAGCAAATTTTTGTTGAAAATATTTTTCAACGACTAGTTTTTGACTAGTTCTATTATACTGACTAAAAATGACTGCTAGTCCTGGAACCCACACAAGAAGAAGCAATTCTTGATTTAGCCCTAAATAGAGAACAGGATCTGGTCCAAGAAGTGAATACACCTGAACTGCTTGGTAATTGCAGCCATAATGTAATTGAATATAACGTCTTCGTGTGAGGGAAAATACAAGAGGAAACCCAACACAGTAGCATTTGACTTCAGAAAGTGGAACTGCACAAAAATGAGGAATCTAATTAAACAGAACTTAAAAGATAGGGTCACAAGAGGGAAACTCCTGCAAGTTGCATGAAAACTGTTTTAAAACACCAAATAGAGGCTCAACTTAAATGTAAACCCCAAATTAAAAAAACATAGTAAGAGGACCATAAAAGTGACACCATGGCTAGAAGCACCGTAAAAGAAAACACAATGAGGTGCCACAAGGACTCCTCGTTGTTTTTGTTGATACAGACTAACACGGCTACCACTCTGAAACCTGTCACAGTAAAAGAAGTGGTTAGAAGCAAAAAGGCTTCATTTAAAAATTGGAAGTTAAATCCTACTGAGGAAAATAGAAAGGAGCATAAACGCTGGCAAGTCATGTGTAAAAGCAGTTAGGCAAGCCAAAGAAGTTGAAAAGCCACTAGCAAAACACACAAAAACTACGTACATCAGAAGCAGGCAGCCTGCCAAACAATCTGTGGGGCCACTGGATGACCAAGGTACTAAGGGAGCACTCAGGAAGATAGGATAGAAGCTAAATGCATTATTTGCATCGGTCTTCGCTGCAGAGTATGTGAGGAAGATTCCCACACCTGAGCCTTTCTTTTTAGGTGACAGATCTGAGGAACTGTCCCAGATGGAGGTGTCAGTAGAGGTGGTTTTGAACAAACTGATAATTAAACAGTAATAAGTCACCAGGACCAAACAGTATTCACCCAAGAGCTCTGAAGGAACTCAAATATGAAATTACAGAACTACTAACTGCGCTATGTAACCTATCACTTAAATCAGCAATCAGGATGCGACAGAGTGCTAGGTATGAAACCCTGAGTCAGCACTCTGTTCATAGCAGCTTCATAGAATCATAGAATCATAGAATATCAGGGTTGGAAGGGACCCCAGAAGGTCATCTAGTCCAACCCCCTGCTCGAAGCAGGACCAAGTCCCAGTTAAATCATCCCAGCCAGGGCTTTGTCAAGCCTGACCTTAAAAACCTCTAAGGAAGGAGATTCTACCACCTCCCTAGGTATCGCATTCCAGTGTTTCACCACCCTCTTAGTGAAAAAGTTTTTCCTAATATCCAATCTAAACCTCCCCCATTGCAACTTGAGACCATTACTCCTCGTTCTGTCATCTGCTACCATTGAGAACAGTCTAGAGCCATCCTCTTTGGAACCCCCTTTCAGGTAGTTGAAAGCAGCTATCAAATCCCCCCTCATTCTTCTCTTCTGCAGACTAAACAATCCCAGCTCCCTCAGCCTCTCCTCATAAGTCATGTGCTCTAGACCCCTAATCATTTTTGTTGCCCTTCGCTGGACTCTCTCCAATTTATCCACATCCTTCTTGTAATGTGGGGCCCAAAACTGGACACAGTACTCCAGATGAGGCCTCACCAGTGTCGAATAGAGGGGAACAATCACGTCCCTCGATCTGCTCGCTATGCCCCTACTTATACATCCCAAAATGCCATTGGCCTTCTTGGCAACAAGGGCACACTGCTGACTCATATCCAGCTTCTCGTCCACTGTCACCCCTAGGTCCTTTTCCGCAGAACTGCTACCTAGCCATTCGGTCCCTAGTCTGTAGCGGTGCATTGGATTCTTCCATCCTAAGTGTAGGACCCTGCACTTATCCTTATTGAACCTCATCAGATTTCTTTTCTTTCTTTTTCTTCTTCTTCAATCAGGCATAGCAGATTGGAGCTGACAAGGCAGACCTGTGCCTAATTTGTGGGTGGGGCAGGGCAAAAAGGCTAATTAAGCCATTAGTCAGAGCCTACAAATAGGCACAGGAAAGAAGTGACAAAGGGGAAGAGAGAGAGAGAGAGAGAGAGAGAGACTGATTGATTGATTGATTGAGAGATTGATTGATTGATTGCTCTCCCCCTATTTGTAAAGGCACTAGGTATGCTGTGAAGGTGGTGGGACTCAATTATAAATAAACTGCACAGGGTGTTGAATCAGCACAAGGGTCTCTGCGTGGTTTGCAGACGGAGACAGAAGCAGGACCAAGAAGGCCCTGTTACACAGGAGGATAGCTAATGTAAGGCCAATTTTTTTTAAAAGGGTCCAGAGGCAATCCTGGCAATTATAGGCCAATAAGACTAACTTCAGTACCAGGCAATTTGGTTGAAACTATAGAATAAAGAAGAGAATTATCAGACACATAGATGAACACAATATGTCGGAGAAGAGTCAACATGGTTTTTGAAAAGGAAAATCATGCCTCACCAATCTACTAGAATTCTTTGATACGGTTTTAATTAGTTTTTACCACTCAAGAAAGAGATCTTGGAGTCATCGTGGGTAGTTCTCTGAAAACATCTGCTCAATGTGCAGCAGCAGTCAAAAAAGGAACCATTGGGAACCACTGGGAAAAGGATAGATATAAGACCAAAAATATAATGCCACTATATAGTTCCATGGTATGCCCACACCTTGAATACCACATGAAGTTCTGGTTGCGCCATCTCAAAAAAATATATTAGAATTGGAAAAGGTACAGAGCAAGGCAACAAAAATGATTAAGGGTATGGAACAGCTTCCGTATGAGGAGATATTAAAATGACTGGGATTTTTCATGCTGGAAAAGAGACGACTAAGAGGGGATATGACAGAGGTCTATAAAATCATGACTAGCGTGGAGAAAGTAAGTGTTATTAACTCCTTCACATATCACAAGAACCAGGGGTTCTGTGTCAGCGTGGCTGATTGTCTATTTACATTTAAGCAATTGAGGAAGGCACCAGGTCTTGTCATTCAGTCAGTGCTTCCTACATTATCAGCACTGACAAATGAGGAGGACTCCCAGTTCTTCATCCATCACTCCTAATCTATGTGGTTCCTCACTACTGCAATCTTACAGCCTGCGTGAGTTGCTCCAGCACCAGGGAATGTCTCACTTTTCTAGGCTAGAAGATCTGATCTTGGTTTAAGAGTCTGGAATATATTAAAATAATCATTACTGAGGAGGGACATATCACTGCTATCGCTGTTGTGTTATTGGCGGTGTCTACTGATACCTATTGGATAGTTCCAAGAAACATCTCTCCTGAGAGGATGGCAACCATGGGCGGCGGGTATCAAAGGCAGGGGAAGGCTAAGCCTAACCAAACTGCCTGCATGGCCCTGCCCACACTCCACCCCCAGGCCCTCTCCTGCTTCCTGCCATGCTCTGCTGCAGCTCTTCCTTCCCAGATCACTGGGGCCCCGGGCCAGTGGCGTTAGCCTGCCCACTTTTCGCCAGGGTGAGCCCCCGCCCCTTCCCATCCTCTTCCCCGCGAGACCCTGGCCAGGCTAGGGCAGGATGGAGCCTGTGTTGCCACTGAAAGGCTGGCTGTGGGCATCTCCCAGGCTCACAACATATTTCAGTAACATCCATAGAGCAAAATTTCCTAACTTCACATGCAATGGCCATACATATAATTCAACAGACTAGTAATGTTCAACAGATCATGACTTTTCAAATTATACCTCATAAGGCATACTCAGTAGAAAATATATGTAGGTACGGGGTGTTATTTTGAGGTACAGGGTGTCACACATGCCTCCAAAAGACAGTCGTCAGCCAGGGCCAGCCCAATAGTTGGGTTTGTGGTCCCTTGACAATGCTTTAGTTAGTTACATTCAGTCGGCAAGGGGTCACCTTAGTGACTCTGTCCTGTTGTTTGGCCTCATACCCTGTAAAAACCTCAATTAATTTTTCTTTGCCAACACTGTATGACATTCGTATGGTTGGCCCAATTACAATAAAAAGTATTAAAGTAAAAAGATTGGTTCTGCTTGCAGATATAAACGAGGGTTTTATTTTATTTAAACGTGTTCAGCTGTAAGACTCAGCAAGCTGGATTCAAATACAATAAAAACTTGCCATTTTATTCTCAAAAATGAAGGAAAAGACCTGTCTCTGTTACAAGTAGCAATGCATTCAAGAAGACTCACCAGAAAAGGGTCTGATGAGATTCACAGCCTACATATCTGCCTTAGCATTGTTCCACCATTGTACGGCAACATGAAGAGCGGGCAGCCATTAAAAGTTTACCTTTATTACCTAATTAGACAAGGTTGGCAGTATAAAGAGGATCAAAGTACTGCTGTGTCAGAACTGGACATTTTAATTAAGCAGATATCATTCTCTTAAAGAGAGACTTCCCAACTGCAAGTACTTAAAAAACAACAACCACCCTACTGTCAAGTACTGCCCCACAGATTACATTGTGTTTTTATCATACTCCATTATTTGTAACAGCTCTTTAGAATCTCAGAAATAAATGCTAGCTGTAAATCCTTTTTTGTCTGGCGAAAATTGCACCACCACCCCGCCTCATTCTTAAGGAGCACTCAGGAAGGTCTTGTTTACACACACAAGTTGTACTGCTTTACCTATATTTGTATAGTTGTGTACACGGATGCTTTTATAGTTAAAGCAGTACAACACACCCATTTTCTCTCCACCCACCAATGGACACATTTATACTGCTATCCATGTGCTTATACAGGTATAGCTTACTCCCATATGGGAAGGGGACTAAAAGTCATACATTTATACTGGTATAACTGCATCCACACTAGGGGTTGTACTGACATACCTATATTGGTAAAATATCACATCTGTATCAAAGAAAGCTCAGTATGAGTCACTGCAGCCTGGGGCTTGTGAAGCTTATAAGCTCCAAAGCGTTGTGAACCACTGGGCCAGGAAGACTTTAGAATAGTCGTAGAGTCGAGGAATTTGTGGAAGCCTACCAGAACCTACCCCTTCTCCCAAGCATCTTATTCTACAGTAACAGTATTTAACTAGACCTCTTTCAAGGATATATAAATATATATATACATTTTAAAAGAAATCCATCAGGAATAACAAAATACTGAATTCTATATCTGATCAGTCCAAGAAGAAGGGTATGAAATCACATTTTAAAAGTCTGACTTTAAATGAGTCAAAACAATACAGGACTATTCCAATACACTGTACCTTGACAGGTGAGCTGAATATACACCATATACAGCTGATGCCACCACTGCTTAACCTCTGAGTACTGCTAACAACAAAAAAGGCAACACCACTTCCTGTAGGCCCCGAAGGAAAAACTACAAGTGTTGGTTCTTTTTCTGCAATGCATACAGATCACTTTGGAGACCACAACCAATATCAGGGCAGTAAGATAGTGCCTCTACTGCAAAGAGGTTATGATCTAAATTGGCAAGACAGATAAGGAAAAAGGCACTAGTGAAATCCTCACCACCCCACTCCAGCCGCTTTAAACTAGGTTTAAGGGACAGAGCAGCATAAAGAGTCCTAGAAGCCCCATATTTAGCTGGGGTTTGATTCCCTAGTGCAGGCACTGTGATGACAGCTGTAAGGCTGTTTCCCAAGGACCCACTGGTGTAGAAGACATACCAGGGGCAGGGCTAGGGGCAGGATGAATGGGTTGGGGCCAGGACCATAGCACAGTGGAGATTCTGAGCAGTACTAGAGCCTCCTAGGGAGGCTGTAGTAACTTAAAGACGCCCCAAGGGCTCTCTATGTTCTTCTGGAGGCCTCTCTAGCCCCAGGAACAGCACAAGATAAAGAGGGCACAAAAGTGGCTTAAAGTTACCTTAGCCCCACCTCCCCTGGGCTGCGAGTTCTCACCCACAGAGAAGAGATGTGACTTTCCCAAGATGCAGTGGCTAAACTCGCAGTAGTGCCCAGATCTTCTGACTCCCAGCCTCACGCAGAAATGGATTTGGTGTTGTGACACTACATTACATGAATGCTATCATTTCATACCTACTGCAAGCTTATTACGGAAATACCAAGCAATGCAATCTCTCTTTTTCATTTTGGTCTCTCGGGAAATATAAAAGGCTATAATCTAAGATGAAAAACATTCATAGCATTTCTGTAAAATCTTTATTATTAATTATTATTATTTTATTTTAATATTTAAAAAAATCTGGTCAAATACTGAACTGAAATACAGAAAAGGATTATGGAAGGAAATGAGCATCTTGCTATATTAATTAGGCTATTAAAAACAAATGCAAACTGTTTTATTATTTATACATTTGCTAATTACTTTGTACTCTTAATTCTTGACCATCAAAACACTCCTCTCCAAGCAGCACTTTCCAGGGCCCTAGCTTTAAATGCAAATCAGTAAAAATGACTAACTTTGCAAGAGAGGTCCCTAAATACAAAGTTCTAGATACGTGGAGAAAGTGAGAGCAATCAAGAGATTCAAGCTTATGATTTTAAGGGCCAGATCCAAACCTCACTGAAATCAATGGAAAGTCCGCCATCAACTTCAATGGAATTTGGATCAAGGCTCTATATCCACAAAACCCATGGAACCATAATCAGACCTAGAATAACCAGGCACAAATCCCACTGACCTCACAGTTTCGCTGAAGCTGGTTTAGTGGAAAATGCACATGCTCAAATGAGGGCTGAATTCAGTTTATATTATCTACTCTAGTTACCATCCAGTAGCAGTAATTAGTTCCATAATTCAGGAATTGGGAATGTACATGAGGAAGAAAAAGCACAGGGACCCGATTCAGGAAAGTACTTAAGCACTTTAAGAATATGCTTAAACTCCTTTGACTTAATTTAATATTCCCTAAGAGTTTCTCACAGCCTGGAGCTGGGATCATCCTTTGTCAAAGTTCTGTACAAATTAAAATATTTGAATCATTTTTGGTAAGCTTTGATGAAGGTAGGTAATAAACATGTATGCCTCCTGGAAAAAAAACCTAGTTTATTTAGGCAAACAAAAAGTTCTATTTGAAACTTAAAATCACCAGAAGACATTTACTTGTTTCAGAAACATGGATAACTGAAGTCAAACCTGGATTCTCTAAATATCCTAGGGAGACACTGATTAAGTCCTGATGAATTGAGGTTTTGGGTAATCAAGGTAACCTTCAGAGTAATGAAAAAATGTTATGAAAGATGACTTTGTATCATCTAACAGGAAATTCTTAAAATTGAGATTTGAACAACTGAATTTGTACCATGCACCTGTTTACAACACAGGTCAACTGTTAGCAACTCTACATCATAGAAACAGAGGTAGTCAAGTAATAAAGTTCACCTTGTTTTAGGAAATCCACAACTCCCTCCAATTATTGAAAAGATGCTCTCTAAATTGTTTAGTCAATAATAACCAGTTTCCTTTTTTGCCCTTTGAAAAGCCTCCTATATTTTAAATTCATTGTATGGTACCAAGAGATGATTTGAAAAATGATCACCTACTTTATGTCAGAGGTGGAACTTCTGATGGAAGTGCACTAATAGTTTAATATTTCAGAAGAAGAGTACTGATCACACTGTATACACAGATACAGAACAATGGTTTGGTCTAAAAATATCACACAACATTGAAACTGCCGGTAGAATTTCAAGTAGGCTAAATGCAATATTCCACACTGCAATTTGCCCAGTTAATTTGCATTAACACTTCTTTTTCAAAAAGTTCCTTGAGATCTTTAATTGTCACTAGTATCTGGGAACTCATTTTTACATTTTTATCCAAATGACACAAGCAGGTATGGACAAAATTTGTAAGGCCAAGGCAGAAAATGAGATTAAACTAGATAGGGACATAAAGAGTAACAAGAAAATATTTTACAAACACATCAGAAACAAGAGGAAGACAAGGACAGACTAGGTCCATTACTCTGAGGTGGGAAAGACAATAACAGAAAATGCAGCAATGGGCAACGTGTTGAATGCCATTTTTGTTTCAGTTTTCACCAAAAAGGTTAGCAGTGATTAGACGACTAAAATAGTGAACATCGGTGTAAACGGGATAGGATCTGGGGCTCAAACAGGGAAAGAGCAAGTTAAGAATTATTTAGAGAAGATAGATCTCTTCAAGTCAGCAAGGCCTGACAAAATACATCCTAGAATACTAGAAACTGCCTGAAAAGATCTCTGAGCCATTAACCATTATCTCTGAGAATTCATGGAGGACAGGAGAGATCCCAGAAGGCAAATATAGCAACATCTAGAAAAGGAGGAAAAAGGACAATAAGATAATGGAGCAAATAATAAAACTATCTCTTTGTAAGGAGCTAGAAGATAACAAGTGATAAGTAACAGTCAACATGGATTTGTCACGAACAAATTATGTCAAACCAAACTAATATCCATCTTTGACAGCGTAGCAAGACTTGTGGAAAGGGGAGAAGCTGTAGATGTGTTCTATCTTGATTTTAGTAAGGCTTTTGATACTGTCTCACAGGACCTTCCATACACAAACTAGAGAAATATAGCCTAGATGAACCTACTATATGGTGGGTGCACAACTGGTTGGAAAACTGTACTCAGAGAGTAGTTATTAATGGTTCACAGTCAAGCTGGGAGGGCATATTGAGTGGAGTCCCACAGGGATTTGCCCTGCATCCAATTCCATTCAACAACTTCATAAATGATTTGTACAATGGCATAGAGAGTGCACTTATTAGGTTTGTGGATGATACCAAGATGGGAGAGGCTGAAGCACTTTGGAGTATGGGATTAGAATTCGAAATTATCTTGACAAACTAGAGAAACAGGCTGAAACAAACAGGATGAAATTCAATACGGACAAATGCAAAGTACTGCGTTCAGGAAGAAATAATCAACTGCACCAAATACAAAATAGGAAATGACAACTTAGGAGCAGCACTGTAGAAAAGGATCTGAGGGTTATGGCGGGTCACAAACTGCATGAGTCAACAATGAAACAGTTGCAAAAAAAGCGAACATCATTCCGGGATGTATTAGCAGGAGTGTTGTAAGCAGGACAGGAGAAGGAATTCTTTCTCTAGTCATCACTGAGAAGGCCTTAACTGGAGTGCCATGGCCAGTTTTGGGCACCACACTTCAGGAAAGATGTGGACAAACTGGAGAAAGTCCAGAGTAGAGCAACAAAAATTATTAGAGGTCTAGAAAACATGACCTACAAGGAAAGATCGAAAAAAATGGGTTTGTTTAGTCTGGAGAACCGAAGACTGAGGGGGGACATGATAACAGTCTTCAAGAACCTAAAAAGGTTGTTGTAAAGAGGAGGGTGATGAATTGTCCTTATCCACCTCAGGACAGGACAAGAAGTAAATGGTTTAAATTGTAGCCAGGGAGATTTAGGTAAGAAAAATTTCTTAACTGCAAGGGTAGTTAAGCACTGGAATAATTTACCTAGGGAGGTTATTTTGACTAAAATCCCCATCCAGGTTGTTCTGGCATCAGTCCATTTTCATCTCTTACATTAAACTTTCGTACAGGACTGCTTTCTGCAGTGAAAGGTGTCAACATGGACATTTTGAAAATCCCAACTGATAAAGCCCCCTTCAAACACCATGTCATTTATTTATTTTTAATTCCTTTATAAAATTTTAGACTTGTTTTGTTTTTCCCACTCCCCAGTTGGGTCTTTGCACTAAGACAGAAACTGGCTGACTGTAGGAAAAACAAGAGACATGACTACACACAGGATGTTGCAAAATTCACAGAATAAACACATAAAAAAAATTAAAATGAGAAAAATATTGTTTTCCACAAACTGATTTCAATTCTAATCCTTTTAGGAGTTACTGGCTATTTAGTATGGCACAGGATTTCTTGGACAAAAAAAATGTGATTTTCAATGTCCCTTTAAACAACTGCAAAAGTGACATAAGTGGTGACTGAATATTGGTGCTTGTACAGGGTAACATCCAGGCCTTAGCCTACTTCTTAGCACCCAGACAATAGGATCTGTTGAGATAGGAACCTCCTCAGCACAGCTGACAAACTCTGGCACTGCATCACCAGGGCTTTGTTTTCAGGGAGCTGCTGGGCAGGCACAAGGCAAGAGGTGGGGGAGGGCACTGCAGGTTTCTCTCCCACTGGCTGACAGTCCATCAGATAACCAAAGTGGGGGGGGGGGGGGGGGGGGGGGGGGAGTAATATATTTTATTGGACCAACTTCTGTTGGTGAAAGAGACAAGCTTTTGAGCTACAACAGAAGTTGGTCCAATAAAAAGACATTACAGTGACAGTGCCCCCCATGAGGCTTTATGGAAATATGCTTATGAGTCTATCTATATTACATAACTGGAATATGTTTTATGCTACTTATGCCATATAACATATCTCTGTAGAGGTTATGATCTACTGAATCTATTAATCCTATTTGTATGCATGTATCATTTTTGTATTTGAAGTTATGAATATTGTCTGTATACTTGTCTGATTCTAAGTAGGTTTTAGTGAAGCAGTCAGCCAGTTTCCTGAGAAAAGACTATTCTCAGTAAGTGCCCGATCAAGAAGCCCTTAAGCCAACAAGGAACTTGGAGATGCCAATCCACATCTGAGCTTTCCCAGGAATGTGGCTTGGCTGGTAAGGAACTCAGTCATGCTTGGACATGTGACTTGCCCAGGTGACTCCAAAACTCCATTTTGTAGCTGGACTTTGCATAGGAGAGAGGAGAGGGTCTCCACCCACAAGACAAAGTCTATTTAAACCCCTGGGAGACCCCTCCATTTTGTCTTCAGCTGGCAAAAGAGAGAGACTCTCCACCCCCAAAGATACCTGAAAGAAACTGGAACAAAGGACAGTAACTACAGGGGGTGTGAGTGATTGCTAGACCCAGACTAGAAGGAGATTAGTCTGTAAAAGAAAGTTTACTGGAACTGGTGAGGTTTTTATCTGTATTCAGTTTTTACTACTGTACTAGACTTAGACTTGCGTGTTTTATTTTATTTTGCTTGGTAATTCACTTTGTTCTGTCTGTTACTACTTGGAACCACTTAAATCCTACTTTCTGTGTTTCATAAAATCACTGGGGATGCAGAGCCAGAGTTTCCGGGGTGCAGTGCCAGTTGCTTCTTCTTCAGCAGCAGAGCTCTGTGTGGCAGAAAAGCTTGTCGCCTTCACAAACAGAAGTTGGTCCACTTATCCTGGGACCAACATGGCTACAACAACAATGCCAACAGCCCATTTGATAGAAATTTTAAGCAGCAATCCCAGCTGACCACTCCAAACTGCAACTGTTGACCTAGCAGAGGGGCAAATCTATGGCTGAAGAAAGTCCCTTCTCATCTGATTAGGGGTAGGGTAGGGGAAAAAAGGGTACCTCCTCTCTTTTTCCCTGACTCGTGAATTCTAATGACTGTTCTGAGTTAGAACTGATACACTGCATCCAGTGCTCTACACGGTGGCCTTTTCTTCATAGTAACGAAAAAGGAGATGAAATCTGTCAAGCTGAATTTCTTCAGACACCTAGTTTTAAAATATAAAAGAGTCCACACTTACTGATTTTAAATAATTTATAAATGCTACTTGCTATTTCACAAACGTTACTTCTTCACTCAAAATATCTCCCAAATTCACAAGAAGAGAAATGACTTCCATTTCCTTCTGTATTAGAGGCGCAGGGGCTCTCTCTCAATTAATGATACATCTGTCAAAAAGTATTGTTTCTATCCGCATAAGATTATTCCAAGCTGTCTCCAAGGCAGCCAGCCAACCAGAACTGATCCCTTTGGTGGAACACTGAACCTTAGAACTGTTTCAATCAATTAGCGTCTAATTGTTCGTTAGCAGCGCTTTAATAAATAAAACTATATTTTCTAGCTTCTGATAAAGCTGGTCTTAGATGGGTAATCTGGAGTTCAGTTTCACCACAACGTGTATTTCATTATTACTGGCACGTGTATGTTTACAGCATTATTTTCTGAGTGACTCTCCAAAATTGTTTTTTGACAGATGACATTTATTTAAAGCCCTATACATCATTCTGAATTCTGTAACAAATATCAGATGGGTATTGGGAAATATAAAATAATTCATACTATAACCCATTAAGGGCCAGATCCTTCCTTGTTGTAAAAAGGCATAACTTCATTGACTGCAATGGAACACGCCAATTTACCCCAGTGGGTAAGAATTCTCCCTTCAGTATATCTAGCTGGCAGGTGAATACAGAAGGGGCATGCTGCAGTCTTTTCTTATTTCTACCTTCTGAATAATGGGTCATTTATTGTTCATCTGCTTCTAATTTGTGAGCATTTAAGCAGAGAGAGATTACACACACAAAAATGTCAGTGTAATCCATTTAATGATACCATATATCTGTGTCAGTCACGGCTACATAATCCCAGAAACTGTTCACTGCTTGAAGTTCACAGACCAGAATGGAAAGCCACCTTTAGGCCTTCCCTTCCCACTCAAAACTTTAGTTTTTGCTCTTTGGTACATAGGATGAGAGTGGTAATGGGAATGTAATGGATACTTTCTTCTTGGGAGCCTAGTTATTGAGCGGCACACTTTGATCAGAATGGCGATATCTAACAAAGACAATTTCCTGTATCTGAGATCTCATGATTTACACTCTACTAGGAGATGAAATACTTAGCAAGAGTTCCCATTTAAAAGCCTCCTTATTAGAGATGCTATATCAGGGGTCTCAAACTCAAATGACAACAAGGGCCACATGAGGACTAGTACATTGGCCGGAGGGCTGCACCACTGACCCCCACCCCGCTGCCCCGGTCCCGCCCCCACTCCACCCCTTCCGTGAGGCCCCGCCCCTGCCCGCCCCTGCCCCTTTAAACTGAATAACCTACAATGAACTGTAGCCACAGTAGATTGAGAAGTGGATAAGATGATTTCTCATACAAACGCAGGTAAGTACGTAGAAACGCAGGTGAGGATATAGAAGATAACAGATTGCTGAGCACAAAAGTGGAAGTGTTGGGGATTCAAGTAGTCACGTGATGCTTTTATTCTGGGGGTTGCGAGCAGTAGACATCTACAGGTTTAGTGGGCAAAAATTCACTACTGCTTTTTGAAAAGTGCCTATCGAAGACTGTTGATGTAAATACTTAGGAGGACACTACATGTCCCGAAGGAGCATTTTGAAAAATAAAGAATTTAGTGGGACTTCAGCTTTCTGACCTGGGCCCCAACAAATCTAATGCTGGCCCTACTTGGCGGACCCCCTGAACCTGCTCTCGGCCCCAAAGTGGGCCCCAGACCCCTGGCCGAGAAACACTGCTCTAAGAGACACAGCACAAAACTTGCCACCTGGGAACGGAGCAGAGGCGGTTAAGCCACCTCTGCACCTTCACAATACTGGACTTCTCCAAAGTCCTTGGCATAATTTAGAGAGCCCCGGGGGCCTAGACTGCACTGCCTGCAATCTCCATAGTGCTGCTGCCCCATCCACAGCCTTGCCCCGGCACAGCCCCCATACCAAGACATATCTTTGGCAGCCTTACAGCTGCCCACTACAATATCTGCATTAGGAGAAACCTCCTCTGGTCAGAACCTGGGCTTTTAGAGTGCCTTGAGCTGGTTTAGGCCCTTTTAGGCTGCATGGAGGAGCTGGAACAAAGGTGAAGATTTCACCCACAGATTTTATTGCAAGACAGAGCAATCCTCCTTAGCTCAGCTGTTCCCTAGCGCTTCTCTCAGCCATGCTTCTTTTTTAGTGCTTGAGGGGCATAGGAGGAAACTATTTTGGCTAACTGCCTTTCCCGCATGTTTTTTTATATTTATCCCTCCCCCACCCCCGGCCATGCAAATATGCTGACTTGCAGGGAATAATACTGAGCAGAGCCTGTGTCTGTATGATTTTTCCTTTCACACTTATCAGGGAGCTGCTATTTGGATGATCCTTTTATGGGTATCTTTTAAGATTATATCTAAATTCAAAGGGCACACAAAAACCTAAACCAAACAAACTGAGCACACATCAAAATGCTGAATGATTCAACATTGTTTTATAATGCAACTGATACTAAAACTGGTCAGAAAGTTTCTTACGACATTTCAGCAATACTAAGAAGTTAACATAAATCTAGCCTATTGCTGGTTGTCTTTCCATTCTGTTCCCAAAGTGCTTTTGTTCACGGATGCTCAGATCTTTTTGACAAAAAAGCGTGTTAGCTTCACGGATGAAAGAAAATCTTGGAATGTTTGAAATACATCAAAAGTTTTAAAACATTATGATCGATGGAGGCACTTTTTCCACCGCGGAAGTGTAAGAAGTGGTTGTAAGGGACTTGTCTTGCCAAGAATATGTACTATTGTAGCTTTCTGTGGCTAGTGCAGGACAAAATATATTGAAAACAAATGACCTGCAATCCTTAAATAAGCACGATTTGATCTAATATAACCCACATGGATGCCAAAGAATGCCTTGGGAAAAGAGTAAATGTCTCCTATTTCACTAGCCTGAAAACTTGTCTTTTTAATCTTAAGATGATACAGAGCACATCTTTCACTGTTTTAACACTATTTCCCCTTTACAAAGCCTTAGAGGTAGCAGTAGTAGAAGTCAAATCTTCTATAAAATACTCACAATCTCTACTGAAGGTCTTCTGGGCCAAATTTTCTGCTGCATTCAACTAGCAGTGCTGCATTTCATTACTACATGCAGAGCTATAGCTATCTGTTCACCACCCCTGAGTGGCTCCCCCTTCACACCTCTTTGTCCTCCCTCTCTGCAGCGCTGCTTCCCATGGAGATTGCTATCGCTGTTCCTCTGCCCTACCCAACTAGACCTGCCGTGGCAGATGGGTCTCTGCACCCCAGCTCCACATAGATACAAGCAGAGAGCGGAAATCTGCGAGGCACTGAACACCCAGCTGCGGGATTGGAGTGTGGTTTGGTTGCCTGTCTGCCTCCTGCCTGCCCTACAATAGCTGTGAGAGTAGCCCAGTTCCCTGTCCCGAAATACACTCTTCTGCCGAGGACATGGAGAAGGCTAGCAGAGAATTCCCCTGCACAGTGGGAATTTTCCCTTGGCCATTTCTAACCACTCAGACATAAGCACATGCTTAATGTTAAGCACATGCTTAAGTGTTCTGCTGAATCTGGACCAAAGATTCTGTGACATTCCATACTTTGAGGGAGCGCCCTGTAACCCCCATGTTCATCATTTATATATAATTGTGATATTTCGTATAAAGCATGTCATGTGAGGTATCAGGGGAAATGTTATGATCTGCTGAAAGCCAGGGTTCTATCTAAATATGTATATGATTAGGGCATATGAAGTTATGAGAATTGTGTTGTACGGCTGTCACTAAAATATGCTGTGGGTTTGGGAAGCGCCCAGATACTAGCTCTCCAGAGACAATGACAAGGGAAGTAACCAACACCTGGGTGGGTGCTGAACAGACATCACCAGCTATTGTCCAGCAGAGGAGTTACAATTCCATGACTCACTCACAGGAGACACACCGGAGCAGGGATATTGCTTCACCTTGTGACTCAGCAATGCCCACCAGACATGCATGGTCTTGTGTTCTCCAAGCACATGGACGAAGGGCATAAAACAGAACATAGTGGCCACATGCTGGGCCTTTCTCCTTTGCCCACCTATGCTGCAAACAACAAGGACACTCGGAAGACTGAAGACTCCAGCAGAGGGGACTGGCCCAGGTTTGAAGGGTGAAACTTGTGTACTATGAACTTCAGCATCCAGTGGGTTGAGAAACACTGCTTGATCTAGATGTTGCGCAGTCTAATACGGTTGAGAGTTTAGACTGCGTGCTTATATTTTATTTTATTTTGGTAACTAACTCTGACTTTTTGCCTATCACTTATAATCACTTAAAACCTAGCTTTTGTAGCTAATAAATTCGTTTAACTCTTTATCTTTACCAGTGAGTTTGCTTAAAGTGTTTGGTAAATCTGTTCGGGTTTACAAAGGCTGGTGTATATCCATTTTCCATTGATGAAGTGGTGAACCAGTTAATGACTTGTACCAGTCATCTTGAGCAGTACAAGACAGTACAGTCCTGAGGTACAAGGCTGGGAGCTGGGGGGATTTGGCTGGTGCCTTTCTCTGTGTGATTCATGAGTGGCTCTAGGAGCATTCATGTAACCTAGCTGGGTGTGGGGCTCCACATGCTGCTGTGCTGAATGATAACAGCGGCTGCAAGGGTTTGCAGGTTGTCATTAGCAAAGCACCGTGAGAGACAGCCCGGGCTGGAGAGTTAAGGGGGCACAGCGGTCCCACAGTTCCAGGCTGGGGAATCCCATCACAGATCCCATGCCATTCTTCCTAACAGTAGTTAGCTACATCTTCACCCTGAAAAATATCCCCTTCCTGGCATGGCTGTGAAACATCCTTTGAGCCAGTGGTCTCTCTACCTGGATCCCTCTCATCCCAGGGGCGGATGTAATTCAGGGGTGAATGGAACAACCACCGCACACATGTAGTCTCTACAGCATTTTATGCTGTTATCATTTGTTTTACAGCACCAACATGTGTGCTAAGCGCTCTATGGGAAATGAAGGAAGACATGATCCCTGCCCCCTAAACATCACAATCATAGGCCCTGATCACGTAAACCCTGCCACACACCAGTAAAATGGTTTTATTCATGACTCATTTTATTAAGCTTACTGGGAGTATGCATGTACATCCAAGACTGGGGTCAAAATGTTAGCCATGACAAAATGGTGAGGTGAGAAAGAAGAGTAGTTACAGTAATTTGAATTCAGTTATTCAGTTTAGATGCATACACATCTTGATGGGTTTGTTATTTTTTAATCTATTTTAAATACTTTAAAAGATAAAATATAGAAGATATATAAAATAGTGACTATTGATGATTCACTTGTGGGAATGAATAGATGATTTTATAGATTTATAGCTCAAATATGTAAGATCTTTATCTAGAGAGAGAGAGAAAAAATTAGTTATGTTATTGCATTTTTACTTCTTACCATATATTTTGATTTCTTTCTAAATAACGATTCTTTTTATGTTCAGAAATTTCATTTCTATTCAAAAACACATAAATACATACATTGCAAAATACAATGGGAAACATATTTCCAGGAAGGGAATTAGGGGCCTAAAAAGATATCATAGCTACTACACTGAAAATCTAAACAGAAAAGGCAGTTTACATGTCTGTCAAATAGCAAGGCTGACACTAAGGGTCATGGAACATGTCCATTTTGAAAAGCAAGTGGAGAAATGTTCAACAAACAAAAACTAATTTTTTCAGGATTCATCAGTGTAATGGAATACACCCCGTAGTCCACCCGACACACTATTGTAATGATCTTTGTACAGAGTATGCCTTGTAAGGTATTGTTTGAAAACTCATAATTTGCTGATCAGTATTGATTGTCCTGATAAAATAGGTGAGGCAACATTGTATGTGGAGTTACAAGATTTCCCTGTATGGTGTTATTAACATGTGTTCCAAGCCCTGCCCAAACTGAAGTTGGCAAACAGATCTGTCCTAACCAAAGGAATGAGTGCTTGCCTGAATTTGCATGTAAGCACTAAACAGAGTCACCAAGCAGGAAGGGAAACAAAGGAAGCTCAAACAATTGAAGAAAAAACAGCAGGGAACATCCTTCCACACAGACTGTGTCTCTTGGTTCTCAGCTGGAAAATTTTTTTCAAGCGGGGGGGCTTAAACTATAAAAAGCAGAGGCAAATACCCCAAGACATCCTTCTTTATCTCCCTGCCCACTTCATTCTCCACACCTGGGAAGACAAAAGGAAACAGCCGCTGGACTCTGGGGGAGGGGACCTGACCTGAAAGTTTGGTCAGTAATCTGATGGAGCATGTGGTGAGAAAGTTTGCTTTGCAACTCAGTTTCTTAAGTAGATACTTGTAAGCCTTTTATCTTTATCTCTCTCATAACCATTTCTGACATTTATGCCTCATTACTTTTACTCACTTAAAATCTCTCTCTTTGTAGCTAATAAACTTGTTTTATTGTTTTATCTAATCCTGTGTGTTTAAGTTGAAGTGTCTGGGTCACTCTATTTAAGATAATAGCCTGGCATATTAGTCCCTTAAAGGAATAACATACCAGCCTATTATCTTAAATAGAGTTAACGTATTTGAATTGTCCAGGAGACGGCTGGCCAGTACAGGACATACATTTCTGGGGGAAGATTGAAGGCGTGTCGGGGTCACCCTGCAATATAACCCAGGCTGGTCAGAGCCAGGGTGTAGTGGGCAGTTACACAAAGACACTCAGGGTGTGGCTTGCATGCTGGAAGGCTGTTTGTGAGCGACCCAGGTGGGAGCTACTACAGCGAGGCATTGTAAGGCACCCAAGGTTACAGAGCAGGGGTGCACAGCCCCTGACTAGTCTGAATTGTGCCCCAGTATGTCACAATAGGACAACTAATTCATCAGTTTGAGATATGAATGTGTCTAGTTCCTCAAGGGCAAAAATACTAGTTAAATGTAACTCCTGCTGCTGCTCTGTCATTCACACACAGACACACTCACTGGCTGATCAAGAATATTTTACCTAACCAACTACTCACTGGTAAATTTCAATATAATTCATAAATAGAAACTCTGGGTCCGATCCCAGCTGGTTTAAATCAGTACAGCACCCCTGAAATCCATGGAGCTTTGATGATTTACACCAGCTGAAGATCTGGCCTTCTGTCCCTGCTGCTGAACAGATTTTATTTTTTAAGCTGTAGGTTTCAGTCTACCTAGAGCCCAATCCTTCACCATTACAGTCAATGGCAATGGTTCTTTGACTTCACTGCTGCAAAAGCAGGCCCTGGCAGAACTAGAAATACTGACGGATTAGTTGGGACCATGCTAAAAACTTTCTCAAATTTCACGTTTAGCCAATTATAAAGATAAATTCAAGCTATGAACTCTCATCCACACCAAAGGTGATACTGGAGATTTTGGTCCAGGCCATCTCTAATATCACTAATAAATAAGAGGTGCAGGGAGAAAGAAGATCCTTAGAAGAAGAAATAGTAGTCACAGTCTGCTGCATATCATATATACCTTCTTTACATGTCTCCCATCCAAGTACTGACCAGGACCAGCCTTGCTGACCTTATGAGATGTGGCAAGATCACAGCCTATGCTGATACGGTGTGTCTACAGGTTAGGGACTTTTGTTTATTAATAACAGAAATAACAATGTTAAATTTATGTTTGCAGTGTTGAAGTAATGTTTTCCCAGGATACAAGTGAGATAAGGGGCATGAGGTAATCTCTTTTATTAGACCAACTTCTGTTCGTGCGCAAGACAAGCTTATACAGACCTCTTCGTCAGGTCTGGAAAAGCTGAAGAACACTTTTTCAGACCTGAAGAAGAGCTCTGAGTAGCTCAAAAACTTGTCTCTTCCACCAATGGTGGTCCAATAAAAGAGATTACCTCACCCACCTTGTTTCTCTCAATGTTTTATTTATATTGTTTTGCAGTTGTTTAGATAGAAGATTCATAGTGTGGGATAACAAGGGCAGGAATCAAACCAAGGGTTCCACATAAGAACTACTTCAGAATACTATCAGAGAGTCACAAGAAAAAACATCAATATAGGATCAGGGGAGCTGGCAACAACCCTTTATTTAGATCACCTAATACTTTTTCACATTAAAGATTCTTCTGACCTTTTCTTTGACAAAAGCAGGCCTTTGATATTCTGCAGGGAGACGCTCCTCAGGCTACAGAAGTATATATATAGTCCTTTGAAATAGCACTCACATGTAACTGAGTTACAGTGTGTTAAATATCACCATTTCCTCTTGCTTTCCTCGGGAAAACTTAGGCAGCCTCCCCAACTCACAAAACATGCTCTCAAGAGCAACCTTAATTTGGCCGTGGTGTGAGCATGTATTATGATCCTTAAGTATATGATAATGTATTATTTTTTCCACATGACCCCCTACCTCATTCAGTGCACAGAGTGGACATACAAGAGGGTCAAATTAAGGCTGCATGGACAAATATAAATTTGGCATTTCCTAACTTTTGAGTATTTAATTTACAACCTAGATAATGTTCTTTTAACATAGTGCTGTTTTTTGTTGTGTGTGCGCTCTCATGCAGCTGTGTGTAATAAACTATAGAGAACGTTTTTAAAAAATCATATTACATGTGTATAGATATAAAACCACTGGGAAATTAAGCCACTAATTTCCTAATTCCCATGACGACTTGAGCACCTAAATACCTCAGGTTCCTTTGAAATCTCAGCCACAATAATTAAGATCAGCCATTGCTAAGACAGAGAAGCAACATGTCTGCAGAACATAGAAGTATTCTCTGTAGGTCACCCATCTAAATACTGAACAGGACACAGTCTGCTCAATTTGTAAAAATCAGACAAACTCAAAACCAGTCAGAATATTTCTTCTCAAACCTGCAGCTTCCTCTCCATTCAACTGTGACTGACTGTGTCCTCAGTAATCTGGTCATCCTAGGATGCACTTGTGTAATGTGAGTTTCTTGTACAATCAGCTATTTGAAAATCAGTTGCACAACTTGTTATACGATTAGCTTTCTAGTTTTATAAATCACTGAGATAGTGACTAGTTGAAAAGTCATGGCGGATGGCCGTTCTGGGAAAGTAACAAAAAGCACCTTAAAATGTTTTCAGAAAGTAGTAAAGGCCAGAACATAGGGGCTAGAATTCAACAAAGCACTTATGCACATGCTTAAAATTAAGCATGTGCTTAAGAACCACTGGCTTAAAAGTTAAGCACATGCTTAGATGCTTTGTTGAATCGGGGCCTTAGAATAGAATGGCCATATCAACCAGGCATACAGTGGGTTAGATTTTCAAAGCTATTCAGGGGCCTAAAGATATAGATAGGCATCTACCAGAATTTTTCAGAGGAGCTTAGGCACCTAACCTGTGTGAAAGCTGGATCTCCCACTACAGTGCAACATATTACTCTCCACTATGCCCATTTTTAATGACGGCTTTTGTTTGTGAAAATTTCTTCTTATAAAGCTAATTTCATTTTCTTACAACTTGATCATGATTGTGTTTTAAGTTAAAAAAATATTTTCATAATAAAGGAAAACATAAAATGTGTGACGTAAAAGTAGATGTAATACATTCACCAGCATCAACAGTATATCATTTAATAGATATATACAAATTTTGACAATCATGAATGTGGTAAAAGGATTGAAAATCTGCAATATTTTCTGCAATTTTGCAAAAATAAAGTCAAAATATGATGCACATTTTGATCATAATAGTAGAACTCTATGATAAAAGTCTAATTAATATTACAGAATTTCAGCTTATTCATTATTAGCTCTCCCCTGCATTGCTTTAATGCTGCACATGGATGTGTGGTGTTGCATAAATATAATTACTAGAATCAATTCAATATACGATGCTATTTCCATATAATTATAAGGAGACTGCAATATGAAATGACCACACAGGCAGCTTTGTATTTTTCAATTCTTAGCGTAATTAAGTTTAATACTGACTCAGTGAATCTGGCCATGAATGAAATGCAAATTCTGCACATCATTGTTCTCTGCTTACATGAGACAAAGGTCATTCACGTAAAAGTTAGCATTAACAGCAGTTGCCCCTTCATATGGGCAATTAGTAGAACAGGGTTCTCCACCAGAAGCTCAGGTTCTCTGGATCATAAACAGAAGACTCCATTAGCAACTCTGGCTTAAAAAAAATATACATGCATTCTGAAACAGCGGTGTTCAATATGTTTTCTAGTTAAAATATTCTTTGAACATTTTCATATTTCTCTTTTGCTGTTTGGTTTTATTCCTATTGTAACAAGTACACACCTGGAAAATGCAAATCCATACGACCCCACTGACAATTTCTGCAACAAGTACTTAAGGCTGGATTTGATTCGGAGAATTTTAACTTCCCCTATCCTGTATACGTATGTGCCTGGGTAAGTGTCTAAAACCTAGATATGTGGATTAAAGTATCTGAAATTATCATGCCAACACGTAGGCATGTTTTCGACTTTACTGCAGGACTACTCATGGAAATAAATGAAGTGTTTAGAAGATGAGGGACTAGGTTTAGAGAGTCAGACAGATGGCATGTCTGTTCATTAGTGAGGCTGTTCTTACGTATAGTAACACCTGGCAAATACACACCTCTGATTGTTTTCCTTCTGGAAGTTTATCGACATAGCAACAAGGCCATGTTCCAGGCATTGTATTTATGGGAGAATGCCTTTCCCAGGTAGTTAAATTCACTCACGCTTTAGCCTCATGTCCACCAGTACCAGCTAAAGCAGCAACGATTGCCCCAAAATGCCCTGCCTGGTCTGTCAGTTTTTATTACCTGAGTAGTTAGCATTTAAACAACCTTTAACACCTCAATCAGTAACAATGTAACAAAATCAAATCAGATACAATTTATACCCAGAAAAGCATTTAACAATATTTACATTCAATGTTTGAATGAAACAGCATGTTTTTTTTCCTCTTGAAAATGCCTATAAACTGACAAGGGGCCAGATTTTCAAGAAAGCACACACACTAGGGGCTCTATTTTCAAAAGAGCTCCCTTTTACACATAGATTCATAGATATTTAGGTCAGAAGGGACCATTATGATCATCTAGTCTGACCTCCTGCACAATGCAGGCCACAGAATTTCACCCACCCACGCCTGTGAAAAATCTCTCACCTATGTCTGAGCTATTGAAGTCCTCAAATCATGGTTTAAAGACTTCAAGAAGCAGAGAATCCTCCAGCAAGTGACCCATGCCCCATGCTACAGAGGAAGGCGAAAAACCTCCAGGGCCTCCTCCAATCTGCCCTTGAGGAAAATTCCTTCCTGACCCCAAATATGGCGATCAGCTAAACCCTGAGCATTTGAGCAAGATTCACCAGCCAGATACTACAGAAAATTCTTTCCTGGGTAACTCGGATCCCACCCCATCTAATATCCCATCACATCAAAATAAGCAGGCAGATTTAAACAAACAAACAAATAAATAAATAAGACAGGCTTGTCTACACATCCCCGCAGTGCAGACTACAGTGGTGGGGCGGTGAATTGCAACATGCACACACACAATCCAGAGTACAGCTCTTTAGGGTCCCTCTCCCAGCCCGTAAAAATGCAGCTTTGGTGCTGAGATCTTTTCTGTGGTGAGGAGGTGTTCGTTCACCTGCTCCCCGATCCGTTCCTCAGCCTCTGTCCCCCACCACATAATGCTTTAGTAAGAGTTACCTTGTGAATTTGACATGATAGATTAAATTCATCCACATGGAGTGAGTGGATTGCTCTTTTTATAGTTGAGTTTTGAATCTAGAATCACAGAGGTTTGAACAGGTTAAAAAAACAGATCCCTGGAAGAGAATTTCTGAGGCAATAAAATAAAGCCTTTAATTCTGTCATTTGGATTTCAGTGGAGCTCAACCAATGATACCATGGTTAAAGTGGAGTTTATATTGTGACTTGTCAGTCTACTGTATGAGCAAAATAATGGCTTGGATATTTTATTTCTGCTCAAAAAACTAGACACTTACCTAACTATCCTTTGGATAATGACAAAAGGCCTCAAACTTTAAATGGAAAATTGAATTTAATACAGCCAGAGCACTTATAAATTCCATCATTTAAGTCTTTTGTTTTCAGCACATATTGTAATGTTGTGCTTAGCTGCCCCAGTGACCTAGCAATAACTCTCTACATTCCCATGTGGGAAGTTTGAGCAGGAAGCCCTTTTTTATCCTGGATTGGCACTTTCAGGTCAAACTGGTGAAGCAACGAGCCATATCCTCCAGGGTTGGAGTAGTCAGGAGAGTGTTAAACTAATAACAAAAGGTGAGGATAAAAAGAGGGAGATATGAGCACTCATTTAGCACAAAATCGAGATGCTGAGAACAAAATTAATCAAGGAATCAAAGGACATGAAGAGAAGAAATTCTTTAATTGCCTAGACACTGGTGCTAAGAGAGAATCTGGGTAACAAACAAAAGGAACTACTCATTTATAAGGCTCTGATTGCGTTATGAAGGTCACGGATTCTGTGACTTTCCGAGACCTCTGGGACGTCTTCTGAGGCAGGGCTGGAGCAGTTGTCAGCTCCGGGGTAGCTGGAGTCCCAGAGTTGCCAGAACAGTGGTCCATGGCCCGCCAGAACAGCGGCTGGGATTGGATCAGCCCCCCAGGGTTGCAACAACAGCAATCAGCCCCTGCCGCAGGAGCAGCCTCGGGGCTGGAGCAGCTGCAAGCCTCAGCAGCCCTCTGTCCACCACCAGGGTATTTTTGGTAGAAGTCAGAAACTGGTCAGGAGCTTCTGAGAATTTTTGTTTATTGCTCTTGACCTGTCCCTGACTTTTACTAAAAATAGCCATGACAGAATCGTAGCCGTACTCATTTGTGAGCATATATTTGATTTAGTTGGTATTACTGAAACCTTGTTGGATGATTTGCATGATGGGAATGTTAAAATCAATGGTTATAACTTATTTAGGAAGGATTCCAAAGCAAAAGATATCTCAGTGGTTTGAGCATTGGCCTGCTAAACCCAGGGTTGTGAGTTCAATCCCTGAGGGGGCCATTTGGGATCTGGGGCAAAAATTGGGGATTGGTCCTGCTTTGAGCAGGGGGTTGGACTAGATGATCTCCTGAGGTCCCTTCCAACCCTGATATTCTATGATTCTATGAAAAGGGGTTGGGGGGAGTGACACTATATGCCAAAAAATGGCATTACCTGCTTCCCAGTCTCCGATAACTTGGAAGAAAATGATCTTAAATGCTAATGGACCAGTGTCCTAACAGATTGAGCACAAGATGAGGTATTAGATGGTGTCTGCTACAGACCACCAAATCACACTAGGGAACAGGATGTCTCCTTAGGCAGCTATCTATAATGTGTAGTCAAAAAGGTTTGCTTCAATTTGAGTGACATCTACTGCAGGTCAAATGCTGCTATTATTGAACTATCCTTTGAATTTCTTAATAGTGTAGATGTGACTAAAACTGTTGAATCCAACATGGGGTGGGGGGATTCTATATTAGACCTATATAGCCAGAATGGGGGTAGGCAGTTCCTGCTCCACACTGCTCCTGCTGGCAGCAGGCTTCCAGACAAGTGGCCAGGCCAGAATTTAGCCCACAGGTTTGAAGATGTTTGTCTAAATGATTTTATAACAAAGAAACCAACATATCAACTGGTACCTGAACAGCCAGCATTACAAAGCGTATATAAAGTACTGCTAGAAAGAAGAATGGATTCCTTACAAAACACACAGTGTACTCCAGGTCACTGGGTCAGATTCTGACTCGCGGCATGGCAGTGTAAATCTGGAGTAACTGACTGTCGCTGAGATCAGAACCTGGCTCACTGTGGGTCAGATTTCACCTAGCCTTTGGTTGAAGGCTCTTGGTGTTCTCTTCCATCTTGCAATCTCTGTGCAAGTGCTGGGTACAAGGAGAGCCCCTGAGATCCAGGAAGTGCAGAAACTTCTCTCTTTGCTCCTAGGCACCCCAGCAAAGCAGAGAGCCTGCTGCACCATTTAAAATGGAGACTGCAACATGTGCATAGACACTTCTCTGTGGGCAGTGAGTTTTACACAACTTATCCCACATTATTGCATGCATAACTGAGGAAGGGTTTTCCGCTAATAATTGAGCTAATAATCATCCAGCCATGAGGTACATCTTTCTCCCATCCATCTTAATGGCAAAAGGGACCTGTTTACAAAGCACAGAGATATTTCATAAGAAGCTTAGTTTAGAGGAGAGAAATAGCGAGATGGACTCCAGCACACCAAATGTAGGGCTCGAGCCTGCAAGGTGTGCTGAACGCTCTGGCTCCAATCCCGCATTTTATCACGTGCTGAAGTTCGAGCACCTGGATAGTTCCACCAAAGTCAGTAGGACTTTCACATGCTGAAGGCGATGCACGCCCTTAAGCACTTTGTTGGATCAGGCCAGAATGCTCAGCACACAGAATGCTCAGAGCCCTTTAAAGCACAAGGCACAAAAATTAATCTATCAAGTAAGAGAGAGTTCAGCCTTTACGCACAGCAACACTTGTCTTTCAGTTCTAACATAACAGTTCATCATTTAACTTTTGAAATGTCTATAAATAACCTTTGAAAAGACTCGTGCTGAAATTTCAAAACTATTCCACACGCTCAACACATGCCAACAACAAAAACATTGCATAGAGACAGGAAATCCTTTGGAGTCATTTTATTTTCAACACAAAATCCTCCTGAGTTTATTACACACATACTGACTGTGGTATTTTTTTCATGTAGGCTCCTCCGAGCTTTTTTCCTGGCATAAACTTTCCACCATGACCTCTGAAATCCATTTATACGAATTCATTTTTGCTTCTTCACCATAAAGTGGTGGAAAGGATTAACCAGTGGTGATGGCACTGGATAGGGATGGAGGTGATCTGGGTTCAACACCTGGCTCAGCGATTGACTTTTTTGTGTGATGTTGGGCACGTCATTTGATTTACCTTGTGCCTCAGTTCCCTATCTGCAAAATGGGAATAGTATTTCCTTATCTCACAAGGATGTTGTGAGGATAAAATCCATCAATGAATGTGAGGCACTATGATGTTGAGTGCCGTATAAAATATGTCTATTCAGGTGTAAAATAAACTCACTTGGGGAAAAAAAAAGAAGTCTCCAGAGAAAATCTTGCTACAGTGGTTTTAAAACAATGTCATCAATGAACTACTTAAAATTGTTTTATTTCCCCATTGCCACCTGGAAACTAAATTCCTCTGGGTGTCATAATTTCAGGTTACCCTTACAGTCTGCTTCCAGTTTCATCTGATAGAACACCGTAAAATCCCACCAAGACTCATTCATTTATCTCAGATGCCTAAAATATGAAAGCAGAACTGCTGAAAAGTTTTCCAGAAGCTATGAATAGTGTATGAAATTTCATTTGTGAGGGATTTTTTTTATAATGGTGGAGAAGAACTTCAAAAAATCCTTTTAATTCTGCAGCATGCAATACAAAGAGATGCAAACACTCCCCAGTCATTAAATATTTTCACAGTGCTATCGAAATCAGAAGGGGGATGAAAGTGGGATGTCTGAAGAAGTGTGGAATGCTACAGAACATATATATATATATTGCTCAGAAGTTGACAAGAATTGGTATTCAGAGGGAGAAACAAGTATGGAGGGAAAGTAGATGAGAATCAACCCAAGGGGGGAATTTGATGAGTACCGTATAGCACAGCATTGTGGAAAAAAATAATATGTAAAATGCATGTAATTTTATACACAGCATAGCCAGTAACCACAGTGTGACAATTATTCCAAACTGAAAAAGATAAAGGGATGGGTTTATGTTCTCAGGGAACATTCTCTTACAGAACACAGGCCTGACCCAAAGCTTACTCAGGTTAATGCAAGACCTGCCACTGATTTGAAAGGCTTTTCATTAGTGCGTAAGAAACCAGGTAGCTATTTATTAGACTTCCTACTGGTCAGTAGATTCTCCTTTTTAACCTTCCCAAGAGACATGTTGCTTCTTGAATTGACTAGGACAAACTCCATACATTCTATAGCATTGGTCCCCAAATCGTGGGGCGTGGCCCCCTAGGGAGGCACAGAGGAATGTTTGGGGGAAGGGGAAGCGGTGGGGCCCAGGCCAGTCCCAACAGGAGACAGGGAGGGAACGCCACCCAGCCGGGCTCTGTCCCCAGCCCAGCTCCGACCCCAGCTCCAGCTCTGCTCCAGACCCAGCCCAGCTGCAGCTCCACGCCAGCCCCTGCTCTGCCCCCAGCCCAGCTCTTCTCTCATTCCCTCTCCACCCGCAGCCCAGCCCTGCCTCCTCCCCCAGCTCCACCTTCAGCCCAAGGTCCTCTGCTGAGAAAGCCTTGGCTGTGCAGTAATGGAGACAGATTCCATTATGGGGGGCGGGGGCAGGTGAGAGAAAAAGTTTGGGCACCACTGTTCTATAGTGTGGCAATTCAGGTGCGATATTAAGTTCATTTGAGACCACACAGCATGGGGGTAACGTCTACTCTCCCATTCATATCCTGAGCCATAATTTTATTTGCTGACAGACAGTCTCGTACTCTTAGCTTCTAGGAACTCTAACTTAATCTCTCAAGGGCACATTCAATAAAAGCTTCATCCTGCTTTGACAAGATGGATGTTTTATTTTAATTTAGTTTACTTTGTGCAGGCTTTCTCGGAGCAGAATCTGGCTAATTGCACAGTACAATACTGGTAGAAACCCAGGCCACATTTAATCTAGTATCTTGTAACCAACAGTGGCTTTAAAAAGCTATTCCAGAGAAAGGAGGAATAATCCATAATATACCAGGCTAATTGCAGAATACTATGGGGAGAATTTTTTCCCCTGCCCAACTGATTATCACCATCCTCCTGAAACTGGCGGATTGATGGATAGCCCTGGCAATTTCTAACCTAGCTAGTATAATGGCAGATACTATTCTTATTCACATAAGCACGCTTACCATGCATAACCCAACATGCTTTATGAAACATAAAAAGCAGGCAGCCAGAGGATGGCCAGTAAAATCATATGCAGTAATGAGCTAAAAATAGCATATGAGTCAATCTCCTCATATCCAACCTAATGTCTGAAGCATGTATATTTCATGAGGCGTTACAGCAAGGCACTTTTTTCCACACTCCAAGTCACGTTTAGTTCACAGTCTAGTAATAGGGCCTTTCACTGTTTGGCTAAAATAAATAACTAAAAAACTGGATGAAGAAAGGAAATTTGAAACTGTCACTTTAGATTGATGGAAGCGCATGGATAGCTGAACAAAATGTGAGCAAATATTTGTTGCTCTGATCCTCTCACCAGTTTTCCAGACACCAAATCAAATGATTCATTTCGGGTGAGTTGCAGATCTATGATCTGCCTCTTTCCTTAGCCCACTCCCTTTTTCCTCCCTTCCCTCCCCTCCCACCCTTGCCCACTTCCCACCCTGCACCTCTCCTTTTGAGTTCTTGCATACCACGGCTCAGTACTGGTACATGGAGCGTACCAAATCCCTGGGAGTGCCAAAGCAGACAATGATGCAAAGCAGAGGCCTGGGATATAGTGGCAACTTCTCTCTGAAAGTCAGCAGATGGGTCCTGAAATGCAGATGGATATCACTGCCTGGCATGTGGGAAGAGGCTCTCCTTTGCAGTCTTCTGCCAGTAGAGTGGAAGGTCTGGGGCTTTTTTCTCTTTCAGTTCTTTCTTCCCTTTACCCCTCCTTTTCCCAGCTGCCGTTACTTCAATATTACCCGCATCCCTCATTCTCTGCTAAAGAAGAACCCTCTGCTTCCATATAGAGAAGAGAGTGGCCCACACCCTACCCTTCCTGTTGGATGGGTCAGGATCTGCAGAATCTGCTCTCCCTAATGAAAAGCAGGCTTTGCCTCCAGGCTCTCCACTCATCTCAATGTGCCTTGTCCTCCTCAGGGTGGGTGGTCAGCACTTCTGAGCAGAAACACCGGAGCAACCTGGGGGAAATGCCAGCTTTGCCGCAGGAGCAGAGAAAAGAAGCAGTATGACCCCCTTCTCACTGCCTCATCCTCCCAGAGTCTGGTGCTTGGATCCTTTGTGTTGCTCCCATGGGGCTGAAGTGGATCAGGCTGGTAATGAGAACCCTGTAAGTTTTTACCAAACACTATGAACCAAGGAAACTATACACTAAAGTGCATCCCATGACTGGTTGTATTAAAAAGGAGACAAGAGAGGAGGAAGGAAAAGAGGTGTTTCATTAGCCTTTCAATACACATTCACCCTTATTTACTAGAAGTTTTGTTTCGCCCAAACCAGCGGAGAACAAAAGCCAGGCTTTACAGATAGCTTTAGTATCGCCACGGAATGGTGTGAATCAGATACTAAGGAAAGTAGGATTATAGGCATTAAGTAGAGCATTAGCTTTCATAGATTACAAGTAGGCAGCTGACAAGCCCCATGAAACACACGAGAAAACTTGGTGTTCCCTATTAGGCAAAGGACTAATGACCAGGGGTGACAAAGACAACAGCCCCCACCTACGGTAGGGCCAGAATATTGGCTATAATGGTTTGAAAATTTAAAGTTTATCAACTTTAAAGCAATGCCAAACCCCATCCCCACTATAGAGCCAGATTTAATGGAAATACAACTTAAAGCAATGTACAAATATTTTTTCATTACAAGGGAGGAAATGGATAACACATATGTGCCCGCATGTCTGCGTATGGAAGGGCCTCTGGGCATGGATCTCTCCAATTTTGCACGGCATGGGAGCCCAGCTGCCATCATACCATCTCCTCTCCCTCCTCCCAGTCCCACGGAGGATGTCCCACAGGGTCAGGGAATCCACATGAGGGAAAGAATAGAGACTGGGCAAGGAGAAAAAAGAGAGAGGGGACTGGAGTGGAGCTGGAGGGAGGAACATGGTCCCAGGGCTGTATTATCTTTTCTGTTGAGCTCCTTGTCAAGCGTTCCTGAAGCTACAGCTAGTCCCTAGTAACAATCTGATAGAACCCCGCTGCAAGGAAAACCACAGAGGTGATTCTGCCACGTCTGTGGGTGGGACTTGTGGCCTTGCAGGGGTGCCAAACTGCACTCTACCAACAGGATGACATGGGAGGATCTACACAGAGACTTCTCTCCTTCCTCCAGAGAAAAGGATGATCCGGGTCATCTGAACTATGGTGCCCACATTAGGAAAACAACTTCATGACCCCTCCATGTAAAGGTAGCGCGGGTGATCCATCTCAACAGCGCTGGTTTCAATTCTTTGCTCAAATTTGTGGTGTGACCTCGGGCAAGTCACTGAGGCCTTAATGCACAAAGACATTAGGCACCTAAGTCCTAGTTTTGGGACCACCCCGATGCATAAGACTCCTGCCGAACCCGCTAGGTATCTAAACTCACTCTCAAGCAGGCATAAACCTCTCCATGCCTCAAACCACGTCCCTTACCCCCAATCTGTAAAGTGGGGATAATATTGCCCTACCATGGCATGGGGAAGATAAAACCCAACCCATGAATGACTGTGGCACACTCATACACCATGGTGATGAGAGCCATATAAAGTACCTAGACAGGCAGAGCCCTGTCCTTCCATTGCCATGTCAAATTTAGATGGTCAGTTCCTTAGTCCAGGAACCATGTCTCCAAACTGCCATGTGTACCGATAGCGTGGTGTCAACAGTGAACAGCAATGAGATAAATCATTTTGATTATTTCCTCTTGTGACTGAGGAGTTTTTAGCAAAGAAGAAGAAGGAATGCATGGACTGAATTTGCCTGAAGCTATTCCATATTGTGTTCAAACAAAACAAGTTTTGAAAGTTCTATTTAAACAATGGAATTGAATCGCTTGCAATCTGCTGTAGATTTACATCGATTAACTAAGAGCCGCTCTATATTAATAATATTAATGGAAATGACTGCTGGATTAGGAGAGCATGGACACGTGAATAAAGAGGAATATGAGCCAAAATTCAAGTGATGTGTTGCAGATTAAGAAGGGAAATTATTTAAATAAACACTGCAAAAGACAAAATCCGTCATGAGGAGGGATAAAAAGCTCCCTCCTGTTGGGAAATATGGTTTTATAAAGGATGCACAGAGTAAAAGGATACATTTAGGAAGACAAAGAATAAGTGGTTTCTATTTTAAGTAAGAAGAACCATGATCTGGGTGCTTATCTACCTTAGGTACTCATACAGACTGACCAGCGAGAGAACGGCTCTGTAGCCCATTGGTTCAAGGCCTCTCCTAGAAGAGCCAAGTTCAAGACTCTGATCTGACTCAGGCAAAGTGGGTATTTGAACCTGGGTCTCCCATTCCCTGAGTGCTCTAACCACTAGGCTATATGATAAAAGGGGAGTGCCTCCACTTTGCTTCCTGTGAGAAAGGGCTGATGTGGCTTAGGTGCCTAACTTCAGGAGAGGGTTCACAGTGATGAATCCCAAGTAGAGGGAGGTGCCTGCCATAAGGAGCCTAACTACCATTGAAGAGCAAGGTTTAGGCCACTCTCCTCAGCATTTCCCATTGGCTAGCTTAGGCAGCTCCTTGCTCAGACTCATGGCTGTTGTGGACCCCATTTTTAAACACTTGCATGCATTATATAAGGAGCTGGGGTGCCTAACTCAGGGCTGTGGATTCCACTGCACAGCAGAGCCCCTAAAAATGAGATGTTGCAATCCAGAGACAAAGTCCCCTTTTTTGCCCTACCAGTAAATGAGTTGCCCAAGGTCACACAGTAAGGCTGTAGCAGAGCAGGGTGTTGAACTTGGGTCCCCTAACTTGTAAGCCAGCACCTTAACCATTGGACCATCCCTACTGTATCTCCCATGCCTGACCACAGCTATATGTAGTGGTCAGGGATACGAGAACTGGTTGCACTTCCCTGATTTAGAGCTGCCCAGCCCTTAGGGCAGCCTTTAGGCTACAGGTGTAATGTCCCTCACCAGAGAATGAGGTTTTTGGAATTCTGCTCTGCCATGTCCCTCCCTGGAACGTCTCTCATGCTCTCAATCTCCTTATCCTGGGGGTCAGGGGATGGTAGTATAGGAGCAGCAGAACTATCTATGTCAGATTTACACCAGCAGAATTCCTCTCCACTGGCCCACTCCAGCTGCCCAAAGGTCATTTTGCACCATGTAAGCTAAGTAAGAACATCACTGGGAGTTGGGCACCCAACTCCTTTATGCCTCTTCAAAAATTCTTCCCCTAAGAGGTCAATTTCCAAAATTGCATCCACAATTCCGGATGAAGGAAATGGGAGTCACAGTGGAAGTCTGCATTTAGGTGGCTAACTCTCCATTTTACAGATTTAGGTACCAGACTCTCAGCACCGAAATTTGAAAATTGAGCTCATCATAGTAACATTACCACTGGGGAGAAACTTACATAATATTCTACAGCAGGCAACAAAATTACTGGGTTAAATATGAGCCCACTGACTCAAAACAATCATTGCTAGAGAGAAAGCAGGAGAATTAACTTGTGAATCGGGTAACGCTAGTGGCAAGTAAGGTAATGGGGCAGGATTCTGAAGGCTTACAACGTGAGATGTAAACGGCAAGATAACCAAATGGGATAAGAGTGAAGGCAAACAAGTGAGACATTAAATGGGGATTTGGTGGATGATCTGGATACGAGAAGCTGTGCTGTGAATACAGATGGTTGGAAACAGGTGGGAAGCTGCAGTCAGCAGCGAGCCAGAAAACGTCTGGTAAGAGCCATGTCATCATTCAGAACAATATCGATGTTGGTTACTAACTGTTGATTTTTCCCCACTCGTTCCTTTTAGCAATACTGCTACCCTCTGCCCCAAATGTTGAAAACCAGTGCAGGTGGTAGCCACATAACCATTAAACACAACTCAAAATGTCCTGCAGAATCTTTATAAATATGTGATCAGCACTTAGTCCGCATTGTCTTCTTATGGTATAAATGTCTTGGGTTTTCTCCCGGCTCCCTCCATCCCAAATCTCTACAAAGCATTTTAAAATTCATTAGCTACAATATCACAACATCATGTGAACTAGATTATAGCAGAAGTTAAGGATAAAATGGATAAAAATTCTCATGGAAAAAAAAAAGGATAAAATGGATAAAATTCTCATAAGCACCTGAGTGATTTAGGAGCCAAAGTCTCACTTTCAAAAGTGACTCAAGTACTTAAGGCCAGATTTTTTACAGGTATTAGGTGCCTTGTGAGGCTTTAAAAACACCCAAGTGTCTAACGTTCATTGAAATCAATGGAAATTAGGTACCTAGATCCTTTTGAAAATCCCATTTCAGCTCCTAACTCCCACTAAATTTTCAGTAAGACTTAGGCTCCTAAATCACTTTTGAAAATGTTACCCCTAGATTCCTGGATGTAGCCAAGTACTGCATATGACTGCTCAGCAGGCAGAACATAGAGATTTGTGCTCCTCCAGTTGGTCCCGTAACAATCTAGAGCAGCCTAAAGGCTGCTCTAAGCTACACCAGCTGCCAACAACTCCAGAGCTGATACAGCAGACAGGAATCAGGTGACCATAAGCTACTCCTGGCTATTCCCCCTTTCTGCTAACCATGCCCACTATGTCAGTAGCAATGGGCAAGCACTTGGAGCAAAAGTTATATACTGGCTCTGTGCCACCAGAAAGATTCTCCCTACACTTCCGAGTCTATTTACACCTGCTTTGAGCCATGATACAAAGCAGTCACACCACAGTGCACAAACTTCTCCCTGTTTGTTCCCGGATCTTTCACTTGTTTCATTGTAAGTGAATCTGAATATGCTACACGCTTTACTACCACACCGGAGTTTAAAGCATGTATACGTTCTCACGATACTGCCAATTTAAACCCTTGCTATACTCCACTGGCACGTATTTTACATTTTTGATTATTTCAATGGAGAAATTCAGTATTTCAAAAACTGGATTTCCAACAGAATAACTTTCCTCTTGGTTGGCACTATGCCTTTAAAGTCTTCATAACTCATTTTCAGTGGGGGAAAATATGACAAATAAAACAGCTTAATATTGAAACCATTAATATTTTTGGGGCCAGATCCCCTTAGTTATCCAGCAATGGTAGAAAAATTCAGTGTTATGCTCTTTGAATGGGAACTGATTTAAAAAAAATCTTTAGGCAGGATTTTTTAGTTTTTAATATACTTTATGCGAAAACTGTATTAACAGACATTTATTATCACAAAACCCTACAGCAAACTGATAACCAATGATTGCTACCGTCTTACTACACACTTCAAGATATGAAAAGCACATGAGGAAAAGTAATCAGAATTGCCCTCAGAGAGCACTGCATGACTCAGTGAACTGGCAATGAGGTATGGAGCCGTTCAGCTCTGCAGTAAGTCACTGGTTTGACTCTAGCTCATGGGTGGCTGTGAAGCGGTCTACATAAAATCATGGTATCTATATTATGCCCTCCACAGTGATGTCTGAGTACCACGGTCTACTGTCTCGGTGCTCCGATCATAATTGTCCCTAATTAGCTGCCTTAATGGCAGTCTTGGAGTCTGAATACCCTGTGGGTCTGCCACAGAGAATGAATTCTCTACACACCTCTAGAGGGAGGTCGCTTCAGGACAAGTTCCAGGCCCGTAGTTGGTGCAGAGCGCAGAAGCCATTGCCTGCGCAGTGCCTGTTTTGTGGCTTCATAAAAGACGTTTTGTCTCAGGCCTGACAATCTGCACTGACTCCATATGCACAAGTGCACTCGCTGCAATCCGAATAGCATGAGAGAGACAGATTTTATTTGGATTATGGGGAGTTTGGACTCTTCTCTGTCTCGCCAGGACCACAGCCTTCCCTGCACCTTGTGCCTGCAGGGATGGAGTGTCACAGGACCGGGGGCAGCGCAGGGCGCCCTCTGCCATTCCGCAGTCCTGCCCAGGGGTCTCTCCTTTATTATCCGAACCGCTGGATTATCCAAACCCCTCTCTTGTCCCCTAGCACGAGATACATGCTGCAGACAGTATGTGTCTCATGAATCATAGAATCATATAATATCAGGGTTGGAAGGGACCTCAGGAGGTCATCTCGTCCAACCCCCTGCTCAAAGCAGGACCAACCCCCAAGTAAATCATCCTAATCATTCCATGATGGGGGACAAGGAAGAAATTTGAACAATGTGGAGGTTCGGATAATAGGATTTTGTATAAACAGGAGTATACTGCACACAAATGTATTTAATATATAAATAGGTTGTATGCTAACAAATGTTTGCGTTCTATGAGCCAAACTCTACATACAGAATTTTTACCTTTTTGACTTGTAAACAATATATTAAATGTTCTGACACAAACAGTGGGCCAAATTCTGTTCTCAGTTCCATCAACATAAATCAGATTTGTAACAGTGACCAACACATGGTCCAGTGAGCGAAAGGAATCCTAAGAGCATAAGGGCCCAATTCTGCAAGTATGTGCAGACACCAAAAGAATTTGTGACAGGCATGAATGGGAATGCACTTTTCAGAGCCCAATCATGGTGTCAATGGGAATTCAGTTTCTGCCTAAGTGCAATCCAGTGGTGAATGGCTGTCACAGGTACAGCTGATCAGGAATATTTCAACCGCAGTGTTTCCATCAGAAAATGAATTCACTGAAACCGACACTCTGTGAATGAATGCTGACGAAACTTTCATCGGGAAAGATTTCTCAGGTCTAAGATAGAATTTCTGGCCAGAACATACAATAGTCAGGTGGTTAGAGCATTCACCTGGGATGTGGGAGGTCATTATGCAAGTCCGTGATCTTCCAGATTTGGAGCAGGGACTTGAGCCTGAGTCACCAAGATCCCAACTGTGTGCTCCAATCCCCAGGCTATCAGCTATTCTGGGGTGGATCATTCTCAACGTCTCCTGTTGGAGTTGTTCCACTTTTTTTTAAGCAAATAAATATCCATTCAGCCAGAGAGAGAGAAACAGATGGATTCTATAATGCAGTGGCTATGGCCCATCCCTGGGATTTAGGAGGGGAGGGGCAAACTGTTCAAAATCTCTGAATTTGTCATGGGATTGGCCCAACTCAAGTTACACGTACCAGTCTGCACCAAGTCTGCAGAGTATATGAGTCTGTAACATCCGCAGCTACAGCGTGTTAACTCAAGCTGTAGCAGTTCATACTTTTAGCCAGGAGGGTGGCCATCACATAAGGAATGCAGCACTGTTGTGTGTATAGCAGAAATGCCAGTATTCTGTATCTATAAGAATTTGTACGTCTTCCAGTGGGATGGGCCTAATTTTAGCACAAACTATTTAGAGTATATCTGGGAAACTAACTATAAGAGGGGCATGTATTCCGCATATTAAGGGCAAATCCTGCAGTCCTTAGCCATCAAAAGACCTCCTGGTAAAGTTAATGGGAGCTTTGCCAAAGTAGGGACTGCTAGGTTGCAGGATTGAGTCTTCAATGTGGAAAACTCCCTTGGACATCAGTGGAAGTTCTGGGTACAGAATTAGTGCTGAATATGTCACCAAAATGTTTTATTTAAAAAAAAAAAATCTGTTTCCATACCAGTAAATAAGCAGTCCAGCTAAAACTTAGCCTCATGGAGGCTCTCCTCTCATTTTCATCATATTTAATCAGCTGCAAAAGGATGTTCAAGTGGAGGTTAGGGATCAATGTAGCAAGCAATTAATAGAAGATAGAAATTCTCAACTTCACAATTAATATTTAATCAGATTTTGCAATCCTGCACTTTAGCAGTCATTTAAAAGTGCACGGAGTGGCAACAGTCTTAAACCACTGAAAAAAATAAACAGAACTCCAAATGGCTCCTGAACAAGAAATCTCGCTATAATATTTTTGATAGATATTTACGTGCAGTTTCACAGAATCAGTGACATTCCCTTCTCTTTATCAAATATTTTGAGAGGGTAGGAGAAGAAAAACTGGTTGTAGTGTAATTTCTAATGCTTACCATTTAATAGCAATAATAAATGAAAAAAGAATAAGTCACTGGACCAAATGATAGTATTTCTCCCTACATAATACACTATTCTTTTTGCCATTAGTAATTAATGCTCACTGATATTCAGGATGCAAATACAAGGAGTGTTTTGCCTTTTTGGGGGGAAATGGAGCATTCAGAGTATTACTGATGAAGAGATAGAAGAACAAAGAAGAATCCAATTTATTTAAACAGCGTATGTCACTGAATCAAGAACAGAAAGGGTATCACTATGAAGGAACTCTGTGATTCTCCACCAACACGTCTTTGTAACAAGTTAAAGATACTGAAAAATCTGAGCATGGGGATGGATGAAAATTTGGGGGTAGGAGGGATGGAGGGCGCTGATCTCAGTGCACACACGATGTGTGTACGTTGAACAGTAGGATTACAAAAGATATAACAGTATGTAACCATGATAAATTGCAATATATGAAAGAAATCATCCCAGCACATAAAACCACATCAACTAATTAATATAAGGTTGCCAAAACTTCTGTGACAGCCTGTAGGTTCCAGGGCAATTGGAAGAATATTTCTACCTAGAGAGAAAAATAAATTATGCTGGAGGAATGTCATAGTAATAAAAACTCCAACTTTTCTGTGCACAAGGGGACAGGGTGAGGTTACATGAAAGTAGTCAGACCCACAATTATATTTCCTTAGGTCATGCTTTCTCAGTGAGCTGGACTGCATCAGTTTGACACTTCCCATATAAGGGCAATGTAGCTGTATTCTGCAATATGTAGGCACGAACTACTGTCAATTACTGGGAGGCCATTCCTTTTCTTGTCAGGTTTATTGGTCCTCTCCAACCAATATGTGGGGTTGGAATACACACCAAAAATAGAAAGCTGTAGACTGCAGCCTCAATTCATGGCAGCACTCAATTAGCTCCTTAACTTTGAGCATGTGCTTAAGTCCCATTGACTTCATTAGGACTTCAGCACAGGTTTAAGGTTAAATATGTGTTGAAGTGCTGCACAGAATAAGGGTGGTTTTTTTCCGGCCTACTGCAATTGGCAATATATGGCCAGTCTTGCCATTGAAAGTGCATGATTAGCCCTCTGTGTCTCTGTGTAACCCTATTAAAGTCCTCATTAGGCTCCCAAAGGGACAGGCACCACATGTCAGACTGTCAAATTCAGGGTTGGGCCAGGGGATGTTTTACAATACTCTTGACAAGATGCAAAACCTTTATTTACTCTCTGCTGAGGCTTCTCTGATTACATCACAAGACAATGCGCTCCTCACTCCAGAGTCCCAACAGGAATTGTGGTGGCCATCTTGGATGTCTGTACATTTAAATTTTACTTTACGTTTCCTATCCCTCACACAATCACACTGACAGTAAGATTTTAAACTTACTCGGGACTTTGTTGTATCTGTTGGTGCCTAGCAGATGTATTTTTTTAAAACGATATTTGCTGTGAGTTAACAAGCCTAATTTTTAAAAAAAAAAGCCACAAAAATGGGTCCCGACCACTGAAATAAGTGTGGAAAAGACTTTGTGTTTCACACGTATGTCCTAACAGCTCACTTGCAAATGGCCTTAGAGGCACTATTTTAGGTCACAGGTTACATCAATTTGTCTCAGCCAATAGCTAACTGAGTCACCGAAAATAATTAATCAGCTAGTAAAGCAATACTACAAATCTTCTAGATCACTTGACCCTCTCAGCCAATTGGATAGCTTCTGGCATACATACATTTATATAGAGACGTATATGCATTTCCAACAGGCTATATAAAATTATTTGGTTTCATTTATGCCAATAGGTTTTAAGCACGTGTGAAGAGTACTTACTGAATCTATGCTTGGTGTACAAATCTAGGAATGGACATTAAAAGCATCAATAGTTTTACTAAGCACTGCGTACTACTGCCCATGTTAACCTGTTTAATACCAATCTGAGAAAATTACATGTATTTTGTACAAATGAGATTAACCATTTACTATTTAGATTTTTGGATTGTATCCTTTCAGAATTAGGTTGCGAAATGAGTAACTGGCTTTAACAGGACATTGTGATAAAAATTTGTTTAACAGAAGAGTGGAATAGACATAGAATGTAACTGACACAGTTAACTTTACAAGAATCTTCTCTATGGAAAATGACAATGTCTTGACTGGTCCCAACCATCCATTTTCATCCACTGAGAAATTCAAACTAAACAAATTATATGAAGTTATTTTCCATTCTGAAGATGCTGCTGCATTGCCTTGATAGGCACTTGGTATCCATTAGTGTTCTCCATCTGCTTCAATGTTCTGAATCCACATGTTAATGATACCTATCAAAATGATACTAGTAAACAAGGGTGGACTGTCAGATACAATTTTTATCGGCATTGGTTTCATAATGACCTGTTCCTTAGTATGCTGCCTAACTGAAAACCTAATATTTGTTTTGTTGATGCATTTGATAATGCAATACTTTGGGTGCAGAGAGGGGTTCAAGAATTTGTGAAGAGAGTTTTCTATATACTTGAGACTTTTTCTCAATGCAAACAAGGTCAAATAATCAAAGCAAAAGACCTCTAAATCTTGACACAGCAAACAGTCTAAGCAGTTATCCACCCAGACAAGAAAAACACAAAAGCAGAGTTATTGATTGAGGAACCCCTTGTAGGAGACCCCAGGGGACAGATAAACAGATTCTGGCCAGCTTAAGTGCCATGGCTTCAGAGACAGTGGGTAGCATTTCCTGTTCCTTTTTCACCAAGGGGATAGGAAGCGCAGGTTGGTAGATGCTTCTTCCTCTCCTTCATGTCCCTTTAAAACTCTTCCCATATTGGTGGACAGAGTGCACAGACAGTAGAGCATTGTGGTTAGGCTGCATTTCTCCTACATAGGGCTCTTCTATTTATAACACAAATGAATGTAGAAATATGGAAAATTATAATCTCTGTAGCTCATTTTGGATGTAACCTGCAATACCTATAGTGGGAATAACGTGTAAAGTCAAGAAAACACTTTAATTCAAAGCAACAGATTCTCCACCTCACCTGAACCCTGCCAAGTAAAATGAAGCAATAAAGCAGGCTTGAACATAAAAGTTTACAATGTGAATTCACTAGCTACCACATCCCTAGAGTCCCAAAAAGCCATTCGGGCAGGTTGGAGTACAACTGTTGTTTCCTTAACTCTAGATGAATTGGGACAGTCACTAACACAAATGATCCATGCTGAACTGCCAGCAGTGGTCTGGAGAGGTGACATGAGATGAACTCACCAAGGATGTCCTTTCTTGTCTTCTCCCACCTGCACTGTCTATAGAAGTATCTCCAACCAGGGGCGGTGAAAGCTTCCTAACAGTGTGTGTTTGGGGGGGGGAACACTAGCATCTGAATCGTGGTCCCACCCCCTGCACTGCCCCTTCCCCTGAAGCCCTGCCTCCATGCCGCCTCTTCCCTCCAAGACCCCATCCCCTATCCCTGTCACTCATCCTTACAGCAGTAAAAAGTGGAAGGGCATAGCCCTCCTACTTTTGAAAGTGGTGGGGCCATGGTCCCCTTGCCCCTCCCTTTTCTGACACCCTTGTCTCCAACAGGCAATGAAAGCTGAGAAAGTGTCAGATTCCTAGAGACACTTAACCTTTTTTCTCCCAATTGAACAGGATCCATGCATTGGGACTTTCCTCCCTTCCCTTAGGAAGATGCCATCAGGCCTCACTGGTATGAAAGAAACAGAGCAGATTGCCAGAGCCAAAGCCGTAATGATGCAGCCCTACCCTGTCCCCCTTACACACACTCTTCCATCTTCACGGGGCAACGGGAAGTGTAATTTAGAGCCATTAATGAGGAGAATGAGCCTGTCAAATCTAATTCATTATACAGGATGCCAGACTTCAGCTAATATAATAAGAGCACTCTGAGCAGTACCAAACTTTCTTGTCTCCCTCACTCTACAGCCCTGCTCTTCAGCTGTCTCTGTTTTCTTTTAAAGTAGCATTTAAAAAAATGTTTGAGATCACTTCAAAAGCTGGGGGGTAAAAAGGAATTCCATACATAGTTGATATTTCTGCAGATCACAGGATTTTTTTGGGTTTTGGGAGACTCCTTAGATAGACTTGATTACAACCTGTCTAAAACTTTAAACATATTAAGATTTAAAAAGTACATCAACCCTCAGCTTCTTGGATCTCTAACTTTGGGCTTTAAAACTCAAGTCCTTTCCACCTCTATAAAAAAAGAAAGGTTTCAGTAAACAGAAGCACAGCAGAAGAGCAGTTAAAATACACCACAAATGAAAAACTGTGGCTGTTTAAAGTACAATACAAAAACTAACACAAGACCCTGAAAGTACAAAGAATCACAGAGGTCTGGGTGCTTCTGAGTTCAGAAATGGATGGCCAGGAATATCTTATTAAGTAGGAAGCTGTATCCTAGAGAACAATAGTTTACTATAGAGAAAATGTGTATGTTAGTGAACTGGGTCTTTGAAATACTGTGGTATTATTTATTAGGCACCAGCTAGGCTTGAGAATTTCTCTCTCTGCTGGAGAGTCGCAAAACAAGAATGAGATCTAACGCCATGTGCTTTGGCATAGCGGGAAGTTAATTGCACATAAATCAGGGGATGAAATCCTGAGAAAAACTGAGATCACCTTAGATACTAAAATACCAGCCAAATCACCCACATGACTTCTGATTTATATGTATGACTTCAGGGACACAGTCCTAAAGAATTAAAAACATGGTTAATTGAGGCTTGCCTGGCTGTTCTAACTAAACAGCCTCAAGTCTGATATCAAACGGGCACTCAGCACTTCTCTTCACCACGAAATCTCAAGTTAGCAGTGAAATGAATCATACTGAGGTATTGCACAGACAAGTCACTTCCAGCTGAGAATGAGTAGATTTCATCCGTTACCCGAATGGCAACGTAATATATGAGAACGAGGTTCAGGCTATAAAACAGATTGGGGTATTGACAACCCCTGGAAATGTGCATGAATATATGAATAAAAAGGTGATTGGAACCTTTCAGTTGCAGTGGATTATAGTTAAACTGAAAAACAGTCACTAACTGCCCAACGTTTTAAAATAGGACCCACATTCTAACTCCCTTGATGTGCATTGGTGCCGAGGCATGTTTTGGAAAACGGTTGGGAAACATTATTTATCCTCTGCTAAAATCAAGGACGTGTCCCCTCCTCAGCTGAGAGACAAGGTGATTGGAAATATCTTTTAGTGGACCAACTTCTGTTAGTGAGAGAGGCAAACTTTCAGGCTACACAGTGCTCTTCTTCAGGTCCGGGAAAGGAACGCCCCGCATCACAGCTAAATGCAAGGTGGAACAGATTGTTTTGTATAGGTAATTAGCACATATTCTATGGGAGCATTCAAGGTGGAGTGCATTAGCACCTCTGCAGCCTTAGAACAAAAAAAAAAAAAAAAAAGAGCGTCGGGGTTAGCAGGAACGTTTGGCCCTATGAAATGCCTCACTCATTCACATGAAGTCCTAGCATTACTTACAATTCTATTCTGATTTTAAATGTGTTGCTTTGTTCTCTTTTGTTTTAATTACACTGTTTCATTATTTTTATTAGCAACACTAATAATAATCTAATGGCTGGAGGAGGAAATATTTGAAAGGGTAAGACAGATCATCAAATTCAGCAAACAGAAAACCAAAAATAAAATTGTTAATGACTAAATTCCAATCATGTTTACACCCATGCAACCCGATCACCCAAGCTGAGCCATGAAGTTAGGCAGTCTTTACTCTGTGGGAGCCCTACTGACCTTAATATGGCTCCTGGACAGGTGTCAGAGTCTACCCTTGCGGATCAGATCGCAGAATCAGGGCTTCATTTTGTCGGCATGTTAGTAGGGCAGCACTTGAGGCTACTTTAACTAGTGCTGAGGGACAAATTAGCAGGTGTACTGTCAAGAAGGCGCAAACCACCTCCCCACTTAGTTATAAAATTAACCATCTGCTTTATATTTCATCTATACAGCAGAATATGCAATCCATTGTGAAAGGGCATACGTACCTAAAGTCCTCAGTAACAAACTATTTTCAGACAGTGCTGGGGAGTGATTTTTTAATATACCATAATGCACTGTATAGAACTGATTACATAAACCACTTCAGAGTTCCAAACAGAGCCCCTCAATATAGCTACTGACGCTGCTCTGAGTCAAGAAACAGATGCTGAAGAGCATCTTATTCTTTATATAGTAAGTGAAGATGACATTGTACAAGGGAGAACAACTGGTACATCTTCAGCAGGTGTAAATTGTCAGAGCTCCACTGAGCTAGTTCCAGCTGAGGTTATGCCCCAAGCGTCTGCCAGTGAAGTGGGCTATGGAATTTGTATGGCAGGCGATTCTGAAGAAGAAGATTTCTCAGTTAACAAGGTACTTAGGAAATCAAGTATACTAAAGGCTCAAGCAGAAAAGCTGAATAAAAATAAAGATCAGCTCTCTAGATATGGTGACGCACAGTGAAGGGGTATTCTTTCACCATGAGAAAATTCAGGAGAGCTGCGGTGAAATCTTGGCCTCACTGAAGTCAGTGATAAAATACCAATTAACTTCACTGGGCTAGGATTACACATGGTGGGGAAAGGGAAGTAGGGAAGAGGCCTTCAGATGGAGGTGGTGGTGTTTGGTTAGTTTTCTGGGGGAAGGGGAGGTCTTTTTTGTCTTTTGGTTAGGAACCCTCCCATTCATCAGCAGGACAAGGACTGCATTTCAGCAATATGTTTCTACAGTACGTAGTACCGTCATTAGACTCTCTCGGTGCTATTTAAATATAATATAATGACAAATTTGTGTGGTCTTATAGTCATTTGTAGATGCTTATATGTTAAATTGCTCCCTTTCTAACACACCACAAGCCTGATCTCAGTTTCCTCTCTGTGAAATTCAGAATTCCAGAAGGCCTGTAGAAAGCCTGATGCACACCTTACTCCTGACTTAGGCCCAGCAGGTAGGATGGGTTTCTTAAAAGCACTCAGCTTTGGCCTTAACTCTGCTCCCACTGAAATCAGTGATACAATTCTTATTGACTTAAATGGGAATTGAATTAGACTGCCACGAAATGTCTGTGAAAATCCACCCTTGGGGTTCAAACTTTCAAAAAGTAGCCTCTAACCTTGGGTGCTTCTGTTTTTGGTTCTTCTACTCGAGTCACCTTGAGCCTGATTTTCAGAAGCTCTTCAGAATTTTCAGAAGTTGAGTACGGCATACTCCAGCTGATGTCAACGGGAGCGGTGCGCATGCAGAGCCTGTGAAAGTGAGCCACCCAAAAGTAGAAGCCACTTTTGAAACTGTGAGCCTGTACAGGATCTCTGCACTGGGGTGTATTTTACTTACTGTATTCCTGGTAGCAATTCTTCTAATTTTATCATGAGTCTCTCCCAATTTTGTTGTGAGTTACTTTTATTAAAAAGCCATGTGCCAAAGTTATGTAATTACATGAATATCTCAGCTTTAATTTTCTTTTAAAAGCAAGATTCTGGCCCTCATGGTTGCAGAGACAAGCTTGAAATGTGGCCTGGGTATACCCTAAAAGCTCAGAATCCAGAAGATGAATAAAAATAATTAATTTTAAAGCCAATTTTATGTTTTGCGGGGGACTTGAGTGTTGGGGCTGGCAATGCTGAAGTACTGATGGTTCCCTGGGTTTGTCTAGGACTAAGATAGAGAAAGTTGTATGAGCTACAGCTGAAGCTGGTGCTGTTTATTATCTTCAGGCAGCAGTATGAGTTTAAATCTTACAGAGAAAAGGAAAGTGAGGTACTACTTTTAATTGGACCAACTTCTATGAAAGAGACAAGCTTTCGAGCTACAGGCTCGAAAGAAGAAGAGCTCTGTTCAGCACAAAAGCTTGCTTGTTTGTGAAGTTAGGCCCTAGGAAGGAAGCATTTAATCTGCATTTGTCTTGTAATCATTTCTAACTGCTATGCCTCATTGCCTCTAATCACTTAGTCTCTTTGTAGTTAAATAAACCTGTTTGATTCTTTAATTGAAACTAATCCAGTGTATTTAAATTAAATCTTCTGGGTAACTCCATTTAAAGTGGCAAGTTTTTGTGTACTGTTTCCTTAAAGGGACAACAGATTGAATATCTCTGGACTGTCCAGGAGAGGACTGGGCAGTATAAGATATACATTTCTGAAGGAAAATCTGGGACTAGGAGTGTGTTGGGGTCACCCTGCAGAGGTAACCCAGGCTGGTAAAAGCCAGAGTGTAACCCAGCAGGCAGGCTGAAGTTACGCAACAACACTCAGAGTTTGGCTTGCATGATGGAAGGCTGTTTGAAGCTGCCGAGGTGGGAGCTACTACAGCAAGCTATGATAAGGCACCCAAAGTTGCAGGGCAGGGGTGGCAAAGCCCTCCACTGGTCTGGATTACACCCCGGAATGTCACACTCACCCATCTTGTCTCTTTAGTATCCTGGGACCAAGACAGCTACAACACCACTTTAAACCTTGCAGCTACTTTATAGGCTCATCCATATAAACTACCAAATAAGGTTGGCCACAGTGTATTTGTTAACATGATGTGCATCCATTTTGTTGTATGCCTACCACAGTGACTCATCTGAATAGAAGATGGCTTTTGTCTCCTAGAGCTGGACTTCGGCAGTATTTGTAAAGCTAGGGGCGATTACAGAATAGGTATATACATAGGGGAAGAAGCATTCCTTGCTCTTAGCAAGCAGAAATGAATGACTAGAATTAAATCAAGGGACCCTAGTGCTTGTATAGCTTATAAAAGTATATGCCTTAGTTACGACTCTTAGTTGTCACTGATTTGTCAGCCATGCAGTGTCCATTTCAGTTTAGCATTTTATAACCTCATTAAGGTCCCATCTTATTTCCTTTTAAAAAATATTTTTAAAGTAAGAATACAGCATCAGTATTTTAAAATTAAGGCAGCATACATACCTGATCCAAACAAGGCTGAGTCAAAAGTTTATCAAAGGCACATTGGCACATGCAAGAAGCTGAAAGAAAGACTGATTTTACAGCAAAGACTGGCCTATTAATTACCTTCTACATACTATGTTTTGCATTTAGTGAATGAGTAGCTAATAGAAGAACCTAGTGCAAGAATATGTACACTGTTACAGGAGAGGACTGGAGAAGGTCCTACAGTGAAGGTACTACAGTGAAGGACGACACTATTTAATGTTCTCAAAGTTCCTTGTTCACTCTTAGCAAAAAGAGACTCTCTGTGATTCTTTCATGGACACACCTGAGATTGGATCTTTCAGACTGATAAGCCCCACCAATAGCCTGATGGCCAGAAGCACTTCTCCAGATTCTGAACTGCAACAAAGCTGAATGGAAAAGTGCAGTAAGCTCATTAATAGATGCAACAGGGATCAAATCTGCAAACAGTGATAAGTCACGTGCCTTTGCGGAGGGAGGAAACAAGAACAGTGACATTGCTATTCTTAAAAAGCTTCATCAGCATTTCCTTCCAAAAAGAACAGAACTTGGGAATGGGCACTCTTTTACCAAAAGGCCCAGAGGCCCTGGGAAAGTATGGGAACCTTTATAAGAATGCTATATTAACTATCGGATCATGTGACTAATATAAACTGCCACAGTTACAGCGCTAGCTGAACCTCTGTGCCATCCCTGGTCTCTCTGAGTGCATTCCCTCAGATGTCAGGCCTCATGTGCCTTTTCCTCTCCGGGGGTGAAATCATGCTATTCTCCCAATCTTGGACAGTGTCCTGGAGAATAGACCCATGTGTATGCTTACCCAGCAGGTCTTAGTGAGTTAGGCATTTGCAGTTCTTCCTTTCGGGAGTCCCTAACCAGTGGTAACAGTCTACATGCATGTCTATCTTACCTAAAGCCCTACCATCCTGTAGGCACACCTACGTCCTTTAGACATCCCCAACGGTTCTGGTTGGGAACTGCTCCCCCCACAACAACTGCCTGATCTGTGGACACAGACTCTTTTTCAGTCTTTGTAGTCCTTTTTGATTTGGTGGCTCCCAGCCTTGACCCCAGGTGACAAAACAAGTTTGGGAATTTAGCTGGAACTCAGAGATAGAACTGTCACATTGTTTACCAGGGGTGACTTATCCGGAGCCATTGTTTTACTTCCTGCTTGTTTTTCCAACAGCGCTGTTGATTTAACCCAATAGATCCATACAGTAAACATCTCAACAGACAGGTCGCCACACAGCATTAGTAAATTATAATTCAAGAGCTCCATGTCCATCACATAAGCAAAAAAAAGCATAAAAGAGATTGTCTAGTAGCTAAGATTTTTAAATAAGAATGTTTCCGAAAGTTACCGTTCATGTCTGAGTTAACTCTGGGGGAGAGAGAGAGAATCAGGCAGGATGGCTGGCTTCAGCTATATACCCTTTCGCCTTATTCTAAGAAATTCCTTGATCAGTGTTAAAAGAAAACAACTTTCTCTGATCCTTCAACTATTGTCACAAATATAACAAGAATCTTCCTGCCCCGAAAACCTAATTTTTCCTTCATTACCAGCAGACATGCTGTCAGTACAGCAGCTTGGTTGCTTTTGCCTGCAGGAAAGCAAGTCCTTAGAACTGTCACACAACCCTGTAGACAGGTCCCATCTCAGCCTGCTTGGCCAATATTGCTTTATAAATCTGGGAAGTGTCATTATGTAATTTGCACTGCCTCAGATGGAGCTCCCCAAAATCTACAATTGGCCTATTGGAAAAGACCACAAATTTAAAAAAGCAATAATATTTAGAAATCGACAAAAGTCCTACATAAAGAAATGTATGGAGAAGATAGGGGACCATGATTTACGAAGACCTCAGCAATCGTATGTGAAAAATTAATCAGGTTTTAAGAAAACAGTGGACTCTCACATCATTTGAAATCTAGATCAAGACTGGCTATCTTCCTTAAAGCTATGCAATTGCTCAAACAGAAGTTATGGACTTGAAATTATTGGACGAGGTTCTTTGTCCAGTGTTATGCTGGAGGTCTGTCTAGATGATCATAATGGTCTCTTCTGGCCTTAAAAATCTATCAACTGGTAGTTTTATCCTATGCAAAAAAAATTGCTACCATTCAGGGAAAAGAGGTTTCCAGATTTTCTGAAGGAACTTTATGAAAACAATGGAAACTAGCCATAACAGATTATTAAGACTATACCATTTTGAGAGGGTAGTTAATGCATCCAAAATTACTTTTAAATATTCACCCTCCACAATATGCATAATTATCCATTTCTGCTGTTTGCCTGCACTAACTATAAGTCAACTGCCCTCTTTGTGTCTGTGTGTGCCCATGCATGAAAGGACTAAGTAGAGAAGTGATGCATGTTAACACAATATAGATAGTGAGAGCCATTAGGAAGTCTGAACTGAAATAATGTTCCCACGTTTTATGCCATCTTTTAGAACAGACAGGAGCATTGTCCTCTTGAAAACTAGATAATTCATGAAGGTCTTTGATGTTCAATATTTTAAATGTGATTCAATTATCAGCTCTGGTCTTGTGAAATGGATTTGAACCGATCGTAATTATAACAGGAATTGATTTCTTACTGAACTGGGGTCAAATCCTACCCTTCACTCCCCTGTACAACCAGTAGGAATATAGGGTCAAGAACTGATGAGGCAGGACAGAGGATTTATCCTAGGGGCAGGCCAGGCCAAGGGTTCCACAGTTATATGGCTCCCCTAGCAATTCCCTCTCCCCCATCCACTGAGAGGGACACAAGAGCCACAGAGCTCCTATGGTTGGTCCTGGGGCTACAGCAGCTGTAGGAGAACTGTTGTGTTGCTGGGGTGGTTTTATCCACAGGTTGTGCACTGTGGATAGGATTTGCCCACTGGAACATACAAAGGATAAAAGGAACAAAGAGAGCAAACCAGCATTTGTTACACAGACATGAGCCTGGGGTAACTGGTCCCATGCCCACTGAACTCAGTGGATAGAGTCCCTGCACGGCACGTGGCGGTGTGTAGAATACATACACTGCGCACCCGCCCTGGCTTGCGTATAAATAGCAGTGTAGATGGCGAGGCACTGATTAAGCGAGTACAAAAAGACACACCTGAATGCTCTGGGTATGTTCCCTGCTCTACACAAACACTCTTCCAGCTACACTGCCTCCCCACTGTGGGAGCTTTTCCCAGCTGTAGTGAAAGATTCTGGCAGCAGGAAAAGGCTCCGGCAACTCCCCATTGCTGGAGCCTTTCCACACCACAGGAAAAGAGCCCTGCCCCGCTGCTGGAGTCTTTCCAAATGTCTCCCCTGCCAGAGCCTTTCACTGTTGCATACGGCAACATGTGTCCTACATACCGCCATTAGTGGCGGTGCGGTGTAGACGTACCCATTGATACCTGGTCAGGACCCCAATGTACAAACTAGCTAAGAGGAAATCAGGTTTACAAGGTATAGCAGCACCTACAGCTTTCATTGCCAAATGAATCTCTCTCCTTTACTGAAATGAATTACATTCAGTGTTTTAATTTGCCCCCTCATTCTAGTTACCACATCTCGCCGTCACTGCTTCTAAAGCTGAGCGCACTACCGCCCCTATGTTTATGAATTACTGAACATTGGCCCTCTTCTGGGCACTGGCGCCAATGATGCCTAACAACATGGGAACCAAAGGCAAGTTCACCATGGGAATGGCCTACACTGTAGGTTTTACTGAACAGAAAACAGAAAGCAGCTGGCACTCCGCAACCTACTCTGTAATGTTTACAAAACGATAATCATCTAAAAGAACTGGCAATGGGAACTTAACACAAGTTAAACAAATCACCTCCAAAGTGGCACTGTGACACAATGGAGTCAAAACGCATTTCCTTTCTTGTTGGAACAACCTCATTATTTCTTACTCACTAAGGGGGGAAAGGGGCAATTATACCATGGAAACAGTGAAAATGTACAAGGAGACAACTGGAAGAAAAGAGCTAGTCAGCCAACAGTGAATTATTTAGGGTGAAATCCTGCAGTCCTTTTGCAGGCGAAAGTGTTAAAGGAAATGAGAGTTTTCTGATTACAGGATTTGGCTGAAAAGGTCTCATCTCATCCAAATTTCACTGAAGTCAATCGAAAGGCTCCTACGGACATCAGTGGGCTCTGGATCAGGAGGTTTCTTAGGAAGGGAACAGAGTCCATGATCACGTTAATTACATGGTGTCAAAACTGACAGGCAGGAGCTAAGATTGTTTAAAAGTAATTATTTTTCCTTTATTCTGAGAATAGCAAGAGCAAAATTATACTCATATCACTATTGACATAAGAAAGAAGATAATGGAATCATATATCAAAATACATAAGAATTAATGAAGTTGAACTAGTGGTACCATGTAGTGAGGCGGTGTGGCTCCCCGCTGCCCCGGAGAGGGACAAGCCCATCCGGGTGCCGGAGTGGGCGGAGACAGGGAGCTCTAAGCCTGCCCCTCAGAGGGTCAGGCAGTGACCCGGAAGTATAAAAGCTCACCCTCAGAGCTCACTGAGGGCCCAGCCACCGGGGAGGCCCGACGCCTCCAGCCTGGCCTACGACTGGGAAGCCCCCTCAGCCCACAGTGCATGCCAGGAGTTGCCGGACCTGCCCTGCGCCCGCTACCCAGAGGAGTTGCCGGACCTGCCCTGCGCCCGCTACCCTGAGGAACCCATGGTGCTGGACGCCCCGGAGGACACCGCCTGGACCCAGATACCCCAAGAAGGGGGATTAGGACATAGCCCGGGGACAGCCGACCCCAGTCTGGCTGTAGCACTGCCAGAGCCCATGTCAGTGTGTTGCGGCCAGGATCCCCACTGACCCAGCAGCGGGTCTTCTGCCGCTGCTAGGGCCCCGGGCTGGGACGCAGTGGAGTGGGAGGGCCTGCGTCCCCCCTGTCACCCAACTTGTGGGTGTCCGTCTCCCCCTCTTCCGGGTCCTTTAGGGCCTGGGCCTGCTAACATTGAACTGTTTGCTCAGCCCCTGCCTGAAGGCTGGAGCTACTGACTTGCTTGCCCCGCCCTGACCCAGGGCCTGAGCCTATTTCTATATAATGTTTGCTACTGCTCAGCCCCTGCCGGAGGGCCTGAGCACCTGACTTATTGTTGCTCCTCCCTGATCTAGGGCCCGGGCTTACGGTGTTTGTTTCAGTTGCAGCAAGGGCTGTCGAGGGAGACTCCCGCGGCCAGACTAATTTCCCCAAACATTATCCGTGTGTAGTGAGCCGGTGTGGCTCCCCGCCACCCCAGAGAGGGTCGAGCCCCAGCTAGCCGCATTACATACCATAACTGACATCCTTATTTTCCCAGGGGTTGTTGAATGTGTAAAGAGACTGTGTGCATGTTAATTATTAGGGGATACTGGCTACTTTTTATTCTTGTAGGGCCACCCGCCAGCCAATTATTATTAATCCAAAGCTACTCTTTGCAGCACTTATTCTATCTGAGTCAAAAGGAAATAGTGATAATATTACTTGCTTACAGAGGATAAGAAGGGACCAGAGAAAGTACTTGAAAACAATAGTCCAATATGGCAGATCTCCCTTAAAAGATTCATGAAACCAAAAAGGTAACAATAGCTTTACATTTAGCTTTCCTCACAAGCAGAATTTCCATTTATCATTGGCAGCAGCCTATATTATAGTTATGTAATGACTGCATATTAAACAAGATGTCAGAGATTTACTCACATGCAGTGATTGCATGTGATATAAATGTGTAGAAGAGCCAGGAAAACAGATCAGCCCCAGCACACAACCCAGGCCCCACATCCAATGCCTTGTTCATTGGTGTGTGCAGCCTCCCCAACAGATATAGGACAAAAGTATGGTAGAGAAAAGCTTTTTTAAAGGGAATTGTGTTCTTTTTAGTTTATTTAAAGTGCCTACATAGGCAGGACTGGAACTGAGTATCACCTCGACAAGGAAGAATTGGAGAAAGGAGCTTCATCAGTTGAAGAAGCCTAAGTATTTTAGTCTCTTATCTGAAGCAACTGTTATAATGTTGGAGACAAATAAATTGAGGCCAATATTTCAAAGGACATTCTGCGAGGGCCTGTACAACCAGGCGAAAGCGCTACTGATTTCTTTATGAAGCGTCTCTCGAGTGAGAGCTTCAAAGAAACCGATGCGAGGGTACAGCAGAAAGTGGAGGACCAAGACCCAACTCTCCTGTGCCTAGGGCAGGCTTGTTTATCAGCTGCCTCCAAAACATATTTTAAGAACATATTTCCAGCACATATCGATAACTCTTTATACATGACCAGCATGTGCATCACACAATTCATCACCAGCATGTTACCATGAGACAGTTTGGCTAAATATTTTAAACAACAGTGTGTTAGATGTGCCCTTCGCCAGTTGGCATAAAGAGATTCTTAAGTTAGAAGATGTCTGTGACAGCCTTTTGGGACAGATTTAGGCCAAGACCTATGTACTTGTTGAAAAAATGCTCCAAATCTTTTTATATTCTCAGGCTGTGCGCGGTTTCTGATACTAGCTCGGGGTAGTATCCTTGCTGGAGGATCACTGTCAAATTCAAGAGTGGTTGTGGTGGCCTTGATGAAAACTGGAAGCACTGGCCGTTATCAAACTTGCATCTTTATGAACCTGGGTAGCTATGGACTGTGCTGCAAATAGTCATGTGCTGAGCCACTCAGACCATGGGAAGAAAGTCATATTTTGGTAGATACATGCACAGGAAGGAGAAAGTGCCTGTCACAGATGACCCCATATGTCAGTGCCAAGAAAACCAAGGGAGGTGAAATGGCTGGCCAAACTATACCACTCTGACTCACATACAAACTTCAGAATCAAATGGAAGTGCAGGTCCCACACAAAAGATCTTTAAGCTGACAAATTCCCAGGACTTTGAGAGAGGAAATTCTCATCCTCCCAAAATCTCTCCGTTGTGGAGAGCAATGAGATTAGCCTTACTTTCTCAGATGGAAGGTGAAGCGGGGTCAAATGTAGTGCTGCAGCAGTTCAGCAGGGTGAGTCTGAACTCAAAGTAGGGGAAGGATGGGAAGCTTAAGGTGTGTAAGTTCCTGTAGAATGGGCTTGTCTAAGAAAGCTGTACTGTACAGGCCAGTGGCTTGAGAAATAATGTAATTACATACAAAAATCAACCCCTTCTGAAGGACTGTGGAAATAAGTTGTCAACAAAAATAGCCCCCCCCCGCAGTGCTCACCTCTGAAAAATCATATTTCTGCAACCGTTCATGAAACATTGACATGCAAATTATCACAAATTCCCCCTTACTTGGAATTAACAATAGTTGTAGCAACAGTAAAACAGTATCTCTTGGCAAATATTAATTTCAGTGGAGACTGTGGTGATATATATGTGTGTAAATACACACACACACACACAGAGCATGATATGGTTATGTATATATGCCCAGAGAGAGCCAAGATTAGAAAAAAATCACCATCAGGTTATAGCAGTAGCCATGTATGCAGTGAGCTGAGTTCATATAGAGAGAACAGGACAAATACAGATCCTAACTGGAAAGTTCAGGATGCATCTTATGTTCTTATTTTAAGTGATATGCTGCAAAAATTGTTAGGAAAAATATATATTTCTGTAGCTTTTAAAATGCTTGCTATAATCTCTAGAGTTGCTTCCCTGCATTTCAAATTAACATAGGGTTAGGTTGTGACTTGGGCTGAGTGTCCCCTCTTGCATGCCCACAACAGTTACCCAGGCCTTGGGTCTGAGCACACACAAGTAATTGCAAGTAGCCTGCTTTAGAGCAGCTGGGCTGAGAAGAGAGAGCGGAGCGCGGCTTTTCCCATCCCCTCATGCACCAGGCAGTGCAGACTAGAACAGCAATTTTGTGATTTGCTGGTAGTATAGGTCAGCCGCAAATCACTGCATTCCCACAGCCAGTGAGGGACACAGTGCTTCACAGGGATCTCTGGAGGCTATCTCCTGGGACACTGCAACTGAGTGAGGTCTGTGTCCAAAGCCTTAGCCTAACTTGTACAAGTCAAAAAGGTTTACGACTCTTCCAACTCTGACTAGCAAACCAATCATTAACATGCCAAGATTCGGGAACTTTTAGCAGGTTCCTATTTTTATTAACCTTAAAATATGCTGACGATTGTCTAATGCGATTGAATCATTCCCACAAGAACAGAATGCAAGGCAAGTATCTGAAGTGCTTCTTCTTCAGTTTAAAAATATACCCACCATGATACATACTTCAAAATGACAGACCATTTAATAGCCTCAGTGACAAATAGCCTGTTATTAAATATGATCATTTAAACACAGAGGACCATGGAGACAATATCCAAAACTTCTACACTCACAAGAACCTTAAATGTTTGAAGAAGAAAAAACAAAGAAAACAGATTAATTTGTTTGAAATAGGGCATCAGTGAGTCCTCTGCAATATACAAATTCTTCTAAAATTCTGGAGTACTCTGACAAATATCTAAGAAAATAAATTCACTGTCTTATGATCCTAAAAAGGACAAGGCTCATCTGAACTGCACTGCTGCTTGGTCTCAGTAGCTAAGCAGAGTATATAATCAGTGGTAATAAGGATGTAGGAAGAGGGAGTTGGTGTGGCAGCCGTTGTAGGGCCAGATTAACATCAGCCTCAGCTTCTTACCCACCAGAAGGAAGAAATGAATGGAGCACTTTAGACCAAAAAGTATGTCCAAAATTCCAACACAAGTCTCTTTTAAAAGCAGCACTAAGCAGAGACTTTATATTCACTGAAAATAATAATAATGCCCTTGTAACACAATACTGATTTTTTCCTCTTCAGCTTGCTCAAATTTCTAGCTCCTAGACATCTCTATATTTCTATTGAGATTAGAGTTCCTGTTGCAGAACTAAGTCCTTGTATTTTACAAGACAGCATTTTACAGATGTGAGCACCTTATTTGTCTCTATTGGCATCCCAGCCCAGTAATTAACCTGCCACCTTTCACTTTCTTCCCACTTTCTAAACAATGCATCTACAGGTTTGCTCCCAAGTACATCAACCACTTAGCTACAGAAAATGGATTTTTTCCCCTTCCCAAAGAAAGAGAAGTCAGATCTGCTGAATATTTGAAAAGAGGTATAATTACCAACCATTAAGTAGCACGCATACGAAAAAAAAACGTTCAAGACTGATGTTCATTACAGGGTTTTCAGAACCCTTTTCACTTGGTAAAAATATCTGGCAGGGGTGAAAGGAAAAACACAAACAGCATGAAGTTTCTTTGTGTAATACATTTCTTATTCTGATCATGGAGGAGGAGGAGAGAGAGAGAATCTGCACTTTCTAAAGTAGTTTGTTCCAGAATGCTGGCTCCTACTGTGCAAAAACAACCACCCCTTTCCCCACCCCATCCAAAAGGAGCATTCAATCTTTGCAGCACACTACCCCATTGTACGTCACTGAATGCCTCATTGGCGGTGTAACTAGTGTGAAGGAGGGAACACAAGCCCTTCTTTGCCCTCCTGGTGTTGCCAGTGAGAGTTTGGGGAAACATGATTCACAACTGTTGCCAGTGTGTTGATTGGCGGGAATGAAAGAGAGAGAGCACCCTCCCATAAAAGCACTGACAAGCACACCACTCTGTTCTCTTCTTTCAGGAACTAAAAAGATCCTGGGAGGTAGAAGAGCCTCTTGATAGTGATAAGCAGCAAAGACAAGCTGTAAACCAAAAAACTTTTCAGTACTTTGATAGAATATCTATTTCTGTCCCTCTCTGTTTATTGGCATACTTGAACTTGTAAAAAGTGAACTTGTGAGAATGTAGCGGTTTTGACAAGCCTCTTTTTTCATGGTCCCGGAGCTAAAATAAAAATGAAAATCATTCATATCTTGCTGGCGCACACACACACAGACGCAGTTATTTCATGATCGTTAACTGATAGAAGGCCAAAGAAGAATGGGATTGAGGAACTATCTGCTATAGTGATGTCCAATTCACTCAAGTATACTTATCTGATGAGCTGACAGAGGGGTTTAAAAGAGTTTCTCACATACTAAACGTCACTCAGCAATCAGGACGCTCTCTTAGAAACTCAAAAAAAGGCCAAGGGAAGTGTGGTAAAAAGAGTTCATGGTGTGATAGAAAAGGACAGATGGAACAAAATTAAGTGGAAGCCATTTTTATCTGATCACCTGTACATACTGAATACTACTGACTGTTCGGAGGATGTGATAAAAAGGAAAAACAACATCATATTAATCCAGCGGAAACCAATTGCACAAGTCAATGAGATTGTGCTCCTAAATCCCTTAGCTGCCTTTGAAGATCTCCCCTGGGGGGGAGCCAACAACAGGTAACTTGGATTTGTGGGGTTGCAATTCCATCAAGAGGTTCTGGTGACAACATTCACAATGGTGAATCTAAAGCAGAAACTGAGCCAAATGCACTACTAGACATTTTATAAACATTGCACGCATGAGAATCTGCGCTTTGCATGGGCCCAGGGTGCTCCTACGTGGGCTGAAGCCTCGTTGCTATCTCAAGACCCCCTTGCTGCTGCTGCACAAAGCCCCTCACAGATATCTCCTCCTCTCCGTACTTTTTCCAAGGCTTTCCCTTCAACTCCACTAGCTTCTCCAGTAAAGCCTCAATGGAAATTTACATCAGCTGAAGGCCTGGCCAGCGTTCAGAATTCAGTTCATGGCTCTATTTAGGCTAGCCTGTGTGGTTTTGATGCTGCTTTGGAGCACCGCTTTGTAAAACCACTGTTTGCAAAGAGATAAGGCAAATTCTGCTCAATTTATTCACACAAATATGCTCGTTTGCATCAATCTGCAGTCGTGAGTAAAGTGAGCAGGATTTGGCTGAAATTATGGAAAATTGTTTTTACAAATGGTTTTAGTAATGTCATGTTCCATCCACAAAGGCTGGTGCAACTATGTTTGCAATAACCATTTTTGTACCCATTTTTAAAAGATGTTTCCTATCAAGAGAAAATGTATTTTAGATGGGCAGTAAAATACTATGAAACTTTGCTTGATTTGCAGGGACTGAGCTGGTGGAATACATAGTGGGTTTTGTATATGACACACACCTGCTAAGCACATTGCAGTCCTTCTGGACTCATTCCAGTGAAGCTGCGCCAATTTACTGGTAGATTCTACGGCCAAAAAAAGAGACCATTATGGTCATCTAGTCTGACCGCCTGCACAAGAGAAGCCAGAGAATTTCAGCCAGTCATCCCTGCATCAAGCCCATAACCCCTAGTTGAGCTAAAGCATCACACCGGCTGAGCATCTACCCCGACTTTTAAAAACCTTTTACAAACAGTTTCCTAACAAGGGGAAACTGTAGCACAGGAGGGATTTTAGGTTTAGTTAGAAACATTTATGATAGTAGGAATACAAACAAGAGAAAGATTATGGTACATTGAGTGCTTTTAGGGACTATATTAAAAATTCTGCATGTCAGAACTGTTCAAGTACCGCAGGTTGAATTCTACCCTCGTATGCCCTCCATTTCCTGTCTTGGGTAAGGTCTGCAGTGTGTAATTTTAAATTCTAACCATTTTATTTTTAGTATTCATCTAAGAATGTTATTTAACCAGGAAAGATAGGGCATGTTTCAATTATTTAAAAAGACAGTAACAACTATGAAATAATAGTGAAAAATTGGATCACTGTGGCCCAAATTCAACTATCCTCTCAAACGTGCCTTACTTTAAATAAATGACTAGTCCCACTACACATGTATATGAAGTTGGTCATGGGCATAAGTACCTTGTTTAATCAGGGCCTAAGTTAAGAGACACTAACATATTACTTGGGGCCTTATTCAAAGCCCTTTGAAGTCTTTAGAAAGACTCCCATTGACTTCAATGAGCCTTTGATAAGGCCCTTAGTATTGTGGTAGATTTTTATTAGGGGATGCTGTCTTACTTTTTATTTTTGTAGGGCCACCTGCCAGCCAATTATTATTAATCCAAGGCTACTCTTTGCAGCACTTATTCTATATGAGTCAAAAAGAAATAGTGGTAATATTACTTGCTTACAGAGCATAAGAAGGGACCAGAGAAAGTACTTGAAAACAATAGTCCAATGTGGCAGATCTCCCTTAAAAGATTAATGAAACCAAAAAGGTAACAATGGCTTTACATTTAGCTTTCCTCACAAGCAGAATTTCCATTTATCATTAGCAGCAGCATATATAATAGTTATGTAATGACTGCATATTAAACAAGGTGTCAGAGATTTACCCACATGCAATGGTTGCATGTTCACGCACTCAAAAAGCATAGACTCATAGAATCTTAGGACTGGAAGGGAACTTGAGAGGTCATCTGGTCTAGTCTAGATAGATAGATCGATAGATATATGTGTAGAACAGCCAGGAAAACTGATCAGCCCCAGCACACAATCCAGGCCCGCCATCCAATACTCTTATAAAGTATATCTTTGCACAAACAAGTTCATTTAAATAATCTTACAGAACTCAGACTCTCCAAACTTAGATGCAGCATGAAAGCTTTTAAAAGAGAATATACTTCTAATTTACAACATCTCTGTAACTCTTTTGTAATACTTGTCCATAACAAGGTACACAGTCGACTCTGAAGCACCTCTAAATAGGTTTTATTATTTTTTTAAATGACTCAGAATCATGTAATGTTGACTTCCAACAGCATGAGAAGAAGTCTCTCTTGTGGGCTACTTTGAGAAATTCTAATTTACAATGTTATACTGAAATCAGAAGCACTGTCCACCCACAACTCCAACTCAAAGTCAGTGGTAGCTGTGGATGTTTAACTCTTTTGAAAATCAGACCCTGGAAGTTTTAAGCTGACTCCAGTAGGAGCAGGACAGAGCCCTATATGTTGCATTCATGCAATCACTTTTACTTGGAATAATTCATTTAAACCCTTTTGCAAAGACAGTATGCTTTGTGAAATACGTTAATGGATTTTATCTTACAGAGAGCTAGACAATTCTATGGTTCAGGCCTTAAACTACACATCACCCAAGCACGGTGGTACAGGGCAGTAAAGAGGGAGTGGCAGGATGGTAAAACTGGTGCAGTAAAAAGAGTGGATTTTGACAACAGCAGGGAACAAAATGCCTTCACAGACTGAATGTTGCTGTTTGCCCTGGTGTTTAGAAACAAAAGCAGTAAAAATATAAGTGATTGTAATTGTGTAATACATGCAAAACTCAAAGACACAAAATATCTTCCAAAATCAACCATCCTCAGGATGTCAACGGGATGTTTGTATTGAATATTAATTACATTGATGTGGGTCTGGGACTGGTTATATTTAGACCAAAAAGCCCTGCTAGGCTGATGGAGAGGTGACAGCTTTACTGCCGCAAGCCTTCCAAACCATCAGGTTCAGAAATATCTGTCTTATATGGTTACGCTGGAGAGCTGCGGTTTTCAGCACTCATTTCTGTCCTTGTCAGGCAGTGAGATATAGGTGGCAAATATGGATGCTTAAGATCCCGTCATTCCGATAACCCACTTGCTTCATTCCTGCTTCGGTATCAGGTGAGTCAATGTTTTTGCTTACTAGCCCCAGCAGTCCTTATCAGAACGGAAGTAGAGCAAAATGCAAGAGATGTTCACACAAAGGCAAACCAAGATCAGATGACTAGAAACTGAAGCAAGACAAATTCAAGCAGGAAATAAGGCACACATTTTCAACTAACCATTGGACCCATTTACCCCGGGATGCGATTCATTCTCCATCATTTGCAGTGTTTAAATCTAGATTGGCTGACTTTCTGAAAAAGGCGCTGTCGCTCAACCACGAGTCATTTGACTCAGTGCAGACATCACTGAGTGAAATCCTAAAGGCTGTGTGATACAGGAGGTCAAGCCAGCTGACCAAAAGAGTTCCTCTTCCAGTCTTAAAATGTATTGCACCATTTCAGGGTGCAATATCTTTCCATGTGACACTTTGGTGAACCAATCCATACAAATGCTTTCAAGCGCACTAAACTTTTCACTGCCCTAATCCTTGACAAATAATCAGGAAGAAAACAAGTATAATAATAAAAGGGCATGATGCTCTTGGTGTATAAAGTTCAATAACAATATTTCAAGGGTAGCCACTGTCATTGTTTAAAAAGATATTCATGGGAAAATAGATTATTTTGTGTTCTTGTCCCACAAAGCTTACTATGTACCAAGAAGTGAAACTAAGAAACCATGAAGAGAACCATGAACAACAGAACTTGAGACTAGCACCATAGGTGCTGGAACTAAGAGTGCTGGGAGTGCTGCTACCCCCCCGGCTTGAAGTGGTTTCCATTATATACAGGGTTTACAGTTTGGTTTAAAGGCTTTCAGCACCCCCACTATACAAATTATTCCAGCTCCCCTGAATAGCACTGAATTACAAAGCTCCAGTATTTCTGACATATATCTTCCAGCAATGTAAATATAAAGGATAAAATAAATCCAAATCGTGAACTTTTGCCACTAGCAGTGGCAGGTCAGGCCACTCAACTAAACTAAGCACATTATACAGTTTTACTTCTAATAGTTTGGAGACAGTTTCCAAAAATCCAGACAAGGCAGAGAAAAAAGAATAATGGCTTAACGGCTAAATTACGATCATGCTGTTGCTTATATCAATAGCATGTCACCAGCTCCAACAACTTTATGAAATGAGATGACCTATTGTTACTGAGCAGAGACAGTGTTAAAGTATTGTGCAAAGATTTTTTTAAAAAAGGCAAAAATGCTGCTGCAAAGAAAGGAATTTGTAAAAATTGCTTCTCTGGGAAATGAATGGAAGTCTTGAGACCATTAAACCCCAGCCTCCAGCAAGAAAACATGTTACTTCCACTGTCATAAAAAAAATTAGAATTAGGATAAACCTGGCATCTATTTCTCTGACATAGGGAAACATTGGGGAGAAAAAGCAGGCTGAAAAATATTAATTTAGTAAGAGCTTTCAGGTGCAGCACTATTGCTTTTAGGTTAAAAGAAAGCCAGCTAAAATTCACTTAGGCAGGTTTTCTAGTAATAGTCATTTACTGATGTCATCTGTGCCTGCCTTCCTGTTTAGAACACAATTAATGTCTCTCTCTCTTAAAAACTGAGCCTGTCAAACTGGTTTGTGCTCATTTTAATGCATGTGGAATTCCACTCACACATGCCCAGATGTAAAGTGCTAGATTCCAATCCCTTTATTCACACCGAGTAGCATCTTCCTTCAGAAATTGCCCCAACAAAGTCACTGGAGATACTTGTGGAGTACGATGCTATTCAACACAAATTATGGGTATCAGAATCTGGCCCACAGAGATTAAAATAGTTTTCTTAGTTTCATAAGCAGAGTAAAGATCTCAGCTGGTTTAAATCCACTGACTTCCACTGCAGTAGTATTACACACTTTATATTAGCTGAGGATCTTGCCCTATATGTGGCCATTAAAACGGACAGGATTGTTTGTACATTTCATAAAGCCATAAAGAGACCTGCCAGAATATGTAGAGATGATTAATCACTCCTTTTCAGACTCAGCTGGTCACTTCAAGCAAGTGATATTTTTATCCATATTCAACTGTATTATTCATTTACTTTCTCATATTGGAAATATTGGATTGCATACAAAAGAGATGTAAAGACAAGACTGATATTGAGTTTACATATATTAACATTGTGGGAATGATTAACCGAAGCCCAAAACATTACACATTTTGCTCCCAGGTGTCATTAAAATCATGTCATAGAAATGGTGACATTTCCCTCAATTACATGGCAATTACTGGATACATCCCATTCTTATGATGATATTTTTACACAACTAGTCATGCAAATTTGAATGTAACAGGTCAGAATAATTCCTTATTACAAAGAACAAAAGAGGTGCAGAGGCTGAGTGATTAAACTGCTTGACTACAATCCTAGAAGTTGTGAGTTCAAGGATTGCTCTATTTCACACTGAAGGCTATGTTCCATCAGCAGCCAAATAGGTACCTGACCCATAGGATTAGGGAAAACAAAGGGGGCTGAACGTGATGCTAGCTATATTGCTCCCTTTTGTACCATTAGCTATGGAAACTGATGAGGTATAAACTGTCTCAGACTGATGAGCCATCTGTGGCCCAGGGCAGACTTTGATAAGGAAGATGGAAATAATCTCCTACACTAAAATGGCTGAAGAAACATTAGTTAGGGCAAAGACAGTCCTGGAAAACGTGTATCATTTTCTACTGCTTAGATACAATGAATGAAACCATATGGTAAATTTTACATTTTTTTCAACCACAAAGTGACCTTACTTCTGGTTTCTGAATATTAGCCTTCAGGAATAGAAGGCTATTTTATGCCTGGCCATCTATTCTCAAGCACTACCTGAAGCTAATGAAAGTCAAGCATAGTCAGGGTGGATAAAAGTCAAAGATTTAAAAAAAAAATTTTTTTATTTAAATTGGACTTTTTTAACTTTAATTAAATACAAGTTTGTTTTTTAAAACTAACTCCATTTAATATTCAATTGGAAATTGACAATAAATGTTAAGCATCATTTTATTACAATCTATTGAAAGTATTTAAATGAAATTCAAAAAAATAATATTAAATAGCACATTTGCTACCAAGTTTTAAAGAAAGTCAGACCACTGAACTGGTGGAAGTCACTGACTAAGTACCTAAAACCGGAAGTTACTGAATGTTAAAATGGCTTTTGACAGCAGTAGCCTCTTCTACAGATACAGAATGAATATTTTCTTCACTTCAGATTATTCAACTGGATCAGTTAAATTATTAGTCATTCGAAGTTAAGAAACCAACTGGGAGTGGAAAAATCAGGACAGCTTGTTTTTGTCTTTCAATCTATGAATAACAACAACATTTGAGAGGATGAGATCTACTAGTTCTAAAATCTTAAAGGACACGGTAACAAGAAATAATCAATTCAATTTACTAACTTCTTTGTTTAATTGGGCAGTTAGTTTTAAATCCAAAACATACTTCGATAAACCTTGACAAACTTTTTGTCTTGTATTTCCAGCACATTTAAAAGTAGATTTATTTAATTTAAGAAAAAAATAAAATGCAGTTTTTGTGTATTTGTAATTGAATTTGAGCTTCCATTCAAAGAGAACTTGATGCAAATCACAAGTAAAAAATGAAGCATAATCTAGTAAATAAGTTGGATCATTCACCATTTTCTAAAATATTCAAAAAATATAAAAATTAAGAATCTGAACAAATGCAAATTAAGCTACATAACTGTTTACACGTGTATAGCTACACCGTATCCTCCTGATTAGCAAAAAGAAGCACCAAATTTAGTGTAAACTAAACTTGTGTAACTAAACTAGTGTAAACTTGCAAATGTCTAATGGATACCAACCAACAAAAATCCTCTTTTCTTTAGGAAAACAACAAAAAAGCACAAATACAAAGAATAATTAAAATCTATTATTTAAATCAAGGTTTTCCCCCTGCTGATTTAATTTAACCCATCCTGGAATTACTTATGCTTCTTAAGGATATAAGGAGCTAAGTATTTACATTAAGATATATTATTGTGATATTTACATTTTTTTCCCTGAGGCTTTTATTCACAGAAGTCTTTGATGGATTGGTGAGTAAATGAGGTTTTTAATTTACTTCACTCTAAAATAATTGATAATAAATAAAAGAAGAGAAAAATAGAGTGAGGATTTATGTCAAAATTTGCCTTCGAAGCTAAGACCTCATTCTAGCAAAGCACTTAATCATATGCATAACTAGAAGTTTGTCAGTATTCCTATTGACATCAATATCCCATTGAAGACAAGTTCTTAAAGTTACACACCTGCTGCTTTGCTGGATCAGGGCCAAAGCAATTCACAACAGATCTTTATATACATTTCAGCCAAAGTTTCAGGGAAGATCTCTTGTGACAGGTGTCAATGGAAGTCATGCACACAGCTCTAGGGCATTACTTGGCCCTTAGCAATAACAAGAAGACGTCGTCATCCTGTGTCACAAAACAGGCGAGAGGTCTGAATCACAGTTCTAACAGTTAGACATATACTACAGTGCCACAGTGGACTGAGATGATGAAAAATAATGCAAAATTAAGGCAAGTAGTCCCAGTTAATTACACAAAGCCATGGCAGATTTTTTTTAAATGTATTATTTATTATCAGAGGGGTAGCCGTGTTAGTCTGTATCTACAAAAACAATGAGGAGTCCAGTGGCACCTTAAAGACTAACAGATTTATTTGGGCATAAGCTTCCCGCAGCTCCCATTGGCCAGGAACGGCAAACCGTGGCCACTGGGAACTGCAAGCGGGGCTTACCCTGGACAAGCCATGAACCAAGTTTGGGAACCCCTGCACTAACCTAACCTCAATTTGCAGTTTGGAGACCAGATCCAGAGTTTCTTGGATGTGAACTCAGGAGGAGACCAATAGGCTTTGAGCGGTGGTTTTCATCCTGTGATCCACATATCCTGGGGCTTCGCCAACTATGTCTAAGATTTCCAAAGGGGTCTGAACCACCATTTGAAATTTTTTAGGGGGGCTGCAAATGAAAAAAGGTTGAAAACCACTGGCTTAGAGTGCCTAAGGAACATACTGAATCAATGCATACATACCCCTATGCTCTCTTTTGGGTGTTTGATGACTGGCACCAACAGCCCCTATTCCCCATCCCAAAACTCTGTAGATGAATTTAGCTCTTGGCATTTTCACTCTTCAGATTTGTTATGTACCGTGTAGTAATTGTTTAGCCAAGTACCGATATTTACCCCCTTTTAATCTTTTCTCATAAGTCAACCACTCCAGCTCCTTAACTTGTGTTGGTCTTCCTTGAAGTTCCTCCAATTTGTTGTACAATATAACATGGAAGTCTTTATCAGCATCACTGCTTTTTAAGTTGCTCCCTTGCTATTGAATATTTAAATGTTTTAGATAATGCATTCTTAACATTAAAAAGTCTCACTACTATTAATAAAAAAGACTACATGCAATTAAATCCCAAACAGAACTCTGATTTTATTAATCCTGGTACCATTAGGGATTTATGTCTCAGATGGATGCTTACATAAACCCAAGTGAGAAGCAGCAATTCTTTCTTCACTTTGAAAGAGATTCAAGCTATGTATAATTTCTGCAATACGAGCATAGGAAAGTTTTGTGTAATAGTTTTGCAAATGCTCATCCCCGCTATGTTTGAAAATAAGCTAGTGGAAATTCTTCTGTTCTGTACCCACTTCATAAATTTTACATCATTATTTTTGCCTTGATGAATGCAGTTGCTTTTCTCTCTAGGGAGACTAGCAGAATGATAACAAAGCACTTCCAGATTTAATGATTGATAAAATAAGCCCAAAATGTCATAATGTACACACTGTGGTCCCCACAAACTGAATGTCTTAATCTTTTCACACCAGTTGTTTCTGGTTCATCCAAGAATAAAACTGCATAAAATATATTCTCAGACTTGGCTTTAAGAGCTGTGCATCTACCTCGCTGGGCAAAGATGCTGTGATATTCCCCTTGACATGTAGGTGCTCAGTCAGCAATAAGCATGGTAGACAAGAGTTGAACAGCCTGGACTGTGAAAGAAGTTGAGGGCATTCCCTCTGATACAAGGCCAGAATTTCTGGAGAACTTGTTGGCTGCAGCCTGTTAGAAAGAAAAGTGGGATCTTTCTCTCCATGACTTTCCCTTTGGAACACGATCAAACCCCAAGTTATTTCATTCTATGAAAATTACATTCTTATTTTTAAGGCAATTAAAATCACAGGAGTACTGTTCCAGCAGCACTGTCTGCTGCTAGCAGTTTACTTCCTGCCCTCACCCATGATATCCAGCCATGACACAAATGCTGATGCTACTAGGATAGCATGTGTGCCCGGTACACAGCACCCGTGCACATGAGTGCCCAACCATGGCTTCCTGCCCCGTGTTGTAAGATTCTATAACTAGGACCATCAAGTACTGTGGTGCAAGCACTTAGATCACTGTGGCAATGGAAGAAGAGCTTTGCAAATTCATTATCTCCTTGTTCCTGATCATGGTTTTTATTATTTTTTTCTTACTTTTTCTTAGTTATTTTTAACTATTTTCATTTTGATAGGAGGGCCTTCCAATTATGGCTATTGGTGGATGAAGGGGTCCCTCCTGGTAGCAAGAATCATTTGGGGTTAGATGCGCAAACACTTTCAGGGATGGGAACACGTTCACATAACCAGTCCCGATTTCATAGTTCAGCTTGTGTGGGAGACATCATGCTAATATAAACCAGTGCTTCTATCCAATATTCTCATGAGAATGGATATGAAAATTCTTGCTGTCACTAAGGCCACATTAAGGAAACAAATGCTTAAAAATTAAGAAATGTGCATGCTGGTTTGCATACAGTAAGAACTGACTTGAACGTTCACCCAAAGTGATTTTTTTTCTTTTGAAGTTCTGTAAAATCCAGACACTCATTACTTTTTGTTTTTACACATCTCTGCATTTATAGAATTGAGAGGTCATCTAGTCCAGCCCCCTGCACTGAGGCAGGGCCAAGTCTACTCATACCATTAGGTGTCTGTCCAACCTGTCTGAGAAACCTCTAATGATGGGGATCCCACAACTTCCTTTGGAAGCCTATTTCAGTGTTGATCTATCCTTATAGTTATATACTTCCCCCTCCCCTAAATTTTAACCTTCCTGCAAGATTAAGACAATTTCTTCCTGTCCTACCTTCAGTGGACATGGAGAACAACTGATCATCATCCTTTTTATAATAGCCCTTAACATATTTGAAGACTTATCAGCTCCCACCTCAGTCTTCTTTTCTCAACAGTAAACATATACCCAGGTTTTGTGGGGATTTTTAAATCCTCCCTCAGAGATCAGGTTTTCTAAAGCTTGCACCATTTTTGTTGCTCTCTTCTGGACTCTCTCCAATTTGTCCACGACTTTATTAAAGTGTGGTGATCAGAGCTGGACTCAGTACTCCAGCTGAGGCCTCATCAATGCCAAGTAGAGAAACACAATTACCTCCACTATCTTATACATGACATTCTGGTTAATACAACCCAGACTGATATAAGCCTTTTTCTAAAGTGTTCCACACTGTTAATTCTTATTCAATTTGTGGTCCACTGTAACCTCCTGATCCTTTAAAGCAGTATTACCGTCTAGCCAGTTATTCCCCACTTTGCAGCTGTGCCTTAGATTTTTATTTCCATGTTCTATCCCGAGATCATAGTACTGTGCATTCCCTGACCAGGCTGAAGCAGTAAGTGGTACCAAAAAATCTTCCAAGAGAACCTTCTTCTTGCAAGATTTTTGCCTGTTTTTGGTGACCGAAGGAGGTTTGGCTCAATCCATTTTCTGAAGTATTTATCTGAACAGAATGCCTAAAGTCTTCAAGGTTCAGCTATTACTAGTGGTAGCATACTAGCTGTCAACTACAGATCAAGCCCGTCCATGAAAGTCCTGATTTTGCTTGTGACACAAAATGGAAGAATTCTGCCTTGCGTGTCCAGTGTTATTTTCCAGAGGTCTGTGGAGCAGTTCTTATATGGCTTAATCCTATTGCAACTGATGTCAAAGGAAAGACTTCCACGGACTTCAGCATAAGGTGGAGCTGGTCCATAATACCTGCTAAACTGTACCTCATCTCTGTCCTGTGCAAAATATCAGCGGACACTGTGCAAAGTTGTCAGTTGGTAATTCAGAGGAAATCAGCAGTATTGCAACAGTGAAAGACTGCCCCCCCCCAATCTTCTAATAATCTATCCAGATGGTCTCATATTATATTGGTCTCATAAACATGTACAATAAATATTTTTCTAATATACAGTTAAATATGGGCCTAGTTTTAAAATCTAGGGACAAGATTTTCAAAAATAGTAGCCTAAAGTTAAGCTCCTAGGTCTACAGTCAGGCACTTAAGTGAGTGGCTGGATATTCAAAAGTGCTGAAGACCCGGCATCTCTCATCAGCTACTGATTACATGACTGTTTTCAGGAATCCAGTTAATACTGATTTTAGATTATAAGAGCTGATTTAGCTCCTGAATGACACTTTAATTGGGAATTAGGTGCTTTGGAAAATAGGATGTAGGCTCTAAGTCACTCACATGCTTTTGAAAAGTTTATCCTGAGTCTTGAAAATGTTTGCATCGCTAGCTGTCACCTACTACACCACAGAAACACAAGAACCCATATGGAGTACCATCAAACAACAATTCGTACTTGATGGGGACCACGTCCTGAAAGAAATCTTTCTCGAACCTCATCTTCGGGCCTTCAGACAGCCCCCCAACTTTGCCAAACTCATCATCAGAAGCAAGCTCCCCACACAGCAGGGCACTCTAACTCAAAGCGGCAACTCAGAGCCAGAATAGATGCAAAACCTGCAGACATCTCTCCATTGCTACAATGATCAATATCCCCCACAAAACATCTTTCAAAATTCATGAGTCCTATACATGCCTATCACAACATGGGACATACCTCATCCAGTGCATCAAATGCCCCAACAAAAACTATGTGGTGAAACCAGACAATCGCTACGCTCTCGAATGAACTCACACAGAAAAAAGATGAAACAAAAACACCGCATCACCTGTGGGCGAACACTTTTCACAAAGTGATCACTCCGCATCTTACCTCTCAGTCTCATCCTCAAAGGAAACCTGCAGAAGGTTCCTGCAGAACACTTTCAAAAGATGAGCCGGGGAGGTTAAATTCATTACTCTGCTAGACAGTAAAAATCATGGTCTCAACAGAGACACTAGTTTTATGGGTCATGAAAACAATTTGTAACCTACTAACCCTCCTTTGTCCTATGACTGCAGAGGTGTTAATTGCCCACTTCATTTTAAGTACTTTCTTGCAACATGTGTTAACCCTTTATGCTTAATAATCTGTCCCATCTTGTATTTATCTGTGACAGTCTGGTTACTTTTTCCAGACCTGAAGAAAAACTGTCAGAGCTGGAGAGCTGAAGAGCTTTCCAGACCTGAAGAAAAGCTCAACAGCTTGTCTCTTCCACCAACAGAAGTTGGTTCAGTAAAAGATATTACCTCACCCACCTAGTCTCGCTCTAAAATGTGCCTTAAGTGTCTAATCTGAGTCACTCAAATTTGAAAATGGAGCCTTGAAACGATTACAGGTGACAAATATACTTACAAATTAATACTTCCCAAAGGCCTTTCATAACCATCACCACCACAGAACTCAAATTTAACAGCTCCAAGACTTACCTACCTACCTATTGTAGCATCAGGCTTTCATTTGACTTACACTTACCCTTTGCCAGAAAATTTAATAATCCATCCATAAAGATACCATTCATAGGTAAATCAGACTTTCAGCTTCCTTAGACAGGGCTCCTTTTTCCTTAAAAAAACAGAACCAAATTTTCTTGATCTACTGAGAGAGCAATAGTCATATTGAAGCAGAAATTGTCACAGGGTCAGCTACATAATCTCTTCATTTATGATTCTCGATGGCTGAATTCCAGCAAGGAAGTATTGCCTTTGATAGACTGACTGTTGCCTTCACTGTGTTCCATGTTTAAATACTTTATCCTTCTGATGATTTACCAGTATCATTCTAATTTCTTATTTGGAATTCTGAAAGTTTTATCTTTCTCTTCCAGCTCCTCTTTCTGTCCAGAGATTTAACTAATCCATGAGAACTTCATTTCAGAGTTACTTAAAACTAAAATATATGATTTCCTGCAGAAGTTCTTGATTCCCAGACTGATTGTAAGAGTGATCTGAGGGGATCTTTTTAATTAATTCAGATGATTAAGCTGGTTAAGCAGAAGGGCATTATAGACTAAAAGTGCTTTTACTTATGAAAGTAAAATGCCTAAGTGGGTGGTAGTAACTATCTGGCCAAATAAGTATGATGAGAACTTGAGTGAGTCTTACAGAATTTGACTGACTACAGGAACAAAATTTCTTTTAAAGCAGTGTACTGGTCTTCTGAAAACAGTACTACATCTGCAAATATTTTGTGACCTTTCAGGTCATGGGATATGGGTTGGTAAGCCTGGCTATCAACCTCCTAAAATAAAATGTGTGATATATAATCTGTTATTTAGTGCAAACATCTTAAAACTTCTCTGTACTTTCACAACACTTACATAAATATTCCTATTTGTAACTCTTGATCTTATGCACGTGGGTCATTGTTTCCTTTTTCACATACAAGAGAAGCTACATAGAAGTTAAATGGAGAAATATTTAACCTAAAGAAATAAGGAATCCAACATTTTCTCCAGTTAATTTCACTGCACCGTTGAAAATCCTCTAAAAGCATGGAAGAGAGAACTGTTTCATGGTAAAAAGATTTCAAAAATATGCACTGTTAATATTTTTGCCCCATTTTATAACCAGTTAGAGAGCTGCTTGAAACATTTCAGATTTCGACAGATTGGAAAGTGAACATCCCATTACTTGACTAGCTCTACCTAAGATGCATCATAAGGACTGTATTTCTCCCCCACTCTAGTCTTCAGATGTCATAGGGAGCAAGAGCCATACCAGAGTAAATATCGGGCCAGATGCCCAGGTGACAAATTCTTGTCACTGCATTCAGTACTTTTATTTTAGTTTTGTGGAATCATTTTTATTGACATCTTGAGCATTTGTTTTTATCCCTGCTGCTTTACAAAATATTCAACCTTAAGAGTGTTCAACAGACCAGCAAATGCTACAAGACTTAATATAGCAAAACCCAGACTTTGGACCAAAGGCAATTTCTATTCACTATATTCTCTTGGATAGGGAATTTTAGGGAACAAACTAAAAACTTACAGTATTTTAACAAGATGTCCTTATACCAGGCACAAGAAGCCCATGGATCCGCACGCTTACCTTCATAGATCCGGTAACCATCCGAAACACACCAAGAAATCTGTTACCTATAGCCAGGCACTCAGACATCGCAGAATATGCTCTGAGGAGAAAATCTGGGATATAGACCTTAACATGCTCAAAACCGTCTTCACCAACCTAGGATACTCCAGAGAAGTAGATCACATTATGGGACAGGCTACCCAAATACCCGAGAGAACCTGCTTCAATATAGAAATAAAACCCCTCCAACTACACACCCCTACTTGTCACCTACCATGGCACACCAAACAACTACATTCCATACTTGATGGGGACGTCATCCTGAAAGAAATCTTTCCTGAATCCTCCTCTTCTGGCCTTCAAACAACACCCATCCCCCACCTTCTCCAACCTCACCATCAGAAGCAAGCTCCACACTGACCAGGTCAAACCAACTCAAAGCGGCACCAGATCCTGCCAGAACAACAGATGCGAAACCTGCAGAGATACAGCTCTGCTACTATTATAATCACTCCCCCCACCCCACAACACACATTTCAAGATCCTTAGATCTTGTGTGCAGGCAGTCAGGACCACTGTGACCATCCAGCCTTTCTGGCCTTGACATCTGAACCTGTGAATGTTCTTCACCTCTTCTTTCACAGGTCATGGAGAGAACAGGAAGTTCTGCTCTGCTCTCAGCAGGGTGCTGCTAACACGTGCAGCTCTGTAGTATAACAATAACTGTCATAAATCTCAGGCTTAAGTTGGTTACCTGCAGGAATTATTTCCCCAATGCACAACTGGCCAGATGCATTTTGGAGGGTTTTTAAAAAAACAAACAAAAAAACAAATACCTTCCTCTGAAGCATCAGAGATTGGCCACAGATGGAGAGGGAACACCAGACGGACCAATGCTCTGAGGTAATACAGACAATCATCTTTCTTAGGTGCCTGCTGGTGTCTCTTGCTTACGTGATCAAGTTCAAGCTGATCACCAGAATTGGGGCCAGGAAGGAATTTTCCCCCAGGCCAAATTGGCAGGACCTTAGGGGGGTTTTGTCTTCCTCTAGAGCATGGACTGTTGATTGCCTGCTGGGAACATCTGGGCATATTTTACCTATCCGTGTCATCGCAGGGGCCTCTGATTTGTGGCACACAAAAGTTTAGTCTCCTGAAGACTGAAATGTTTTAGTCTCAAGTTACTGGGCTCAATATAGGGGTGAAATTTAAATGGCCTGTGATTTACTGGTCGGACTAGATGATCTGATGGTCCCTTCTGCCCTTAAACTCTCAGTGGGGTGCTGTGTTGGCTGTGATGTGTGATTTCCTCCCCCGCACACACACACTCCTAAATGACAGAGCTATGCCAGCAAAACTTTTAACGGTAGACCAGGCCTCAGTTGCAAAGAAGCAACAGGACCTTAGCCCTACTTTCCTTAACAAAGGTAGAATAGCAAAGGTTAGCTGTTAGGCTGATAGCGATGAAAGCCCAATGAGGAGTCTTCTGCAAGCATTGAACCCTTTGTAAATATCACCCCATGGCCTCTTTAGTGTCCACATAGTAACATATTAATAGCTCAGATAACAGTTGGGTAAAAATGTGGTGAGCACATTTCCAAGTTCACATGAAGGGCAGATTTTGCTTCAGACACACCATGGAAGAATAGCTATGGCACACACCACTACCCTGTAGCTAATACAACTAATGCAAAGTCCTGAACACATGAAAGGGTCCCCAGTTGCCCAGTTCTGCCCATGGAAGTGATAGCAAAAACAAACAATACATTCAGGACCAAAACAACTCAACGATCAGTGCCTAGGTTTTCTAAGGTGTCTAGAAATTAACAAGGAAAGAATTCACAATGCAGGGAGGGATTACTGCGCTGATTTACAGCATGGGATCCTACTGAACAGCCCTGGATTGATTTTTCAGTGCACCATTAATGCGTTTCACCTCTACCTATATGAAGCCCCAGAAACAGGCTTCCTCCAGAGACGAGCCGTACCTGACGGTAATGAGGGGGCAAAGCGAGGGCAGCCGGCTTCAGCAATGTTGCTGAGCATGCTCAGTCCGTATGAGCATGCTCAGTACAAGCAAATCGGGGGGAGAGGGGGTCATGTGACCTTGTATGGCCCCCACGTGCGTCATCTCTGCATGGGAGGAGTGTAAAGCAACCTCAAACCATGGACAGGCCACATGGCTGTATTCCAGCCTCCTCCACGGTTATGGGCTGGAATAGTGGTTGCTGTCCCTTTATGCACACTATGTCGGGGTTATTAGGTCCTGGATCTATGTGAACTCAGATGCAATGGGCTCCTCCTGCACAATGCTCCTCTCTATGCCAGCTCACTGGGAGCCCATTTCTACTACTGGATATTGCTCTGCTTGTCTCCTCTCTCCACAAACTCACTCGTGCATGGAGGATAAGCATCACCGAGGGCATTGGACAGACTCTCTGCACTGGGGTGAATTTCATCATCTATAATGGCAATTATATATCTTGTACCAGCAAGGGAAAATTCTGCCGTTGGTTGCATCTTTGGAACCGTGTTAAGATAAATTCTGCCTTTATTTTTATAGCTGCAAGTCCACTGGGCCAAATCATGCCTTAGCACAATCTACAGAACCCAACAGAGTAGTGCCTGCTTACTACAGGGCTAAAGTTGGCTTCTCATTTGCACCACCACGGTGGTATAAAGGGCCCATGGAGTGAGTGTAAATAATTTATTCACACTTTAAGCCCTATTTAAACTACCAGAGCAGTGGGGGGAATGGACTGGGCTTAGTGTAAATTGGAACCTAGACCATGGTGTTTAATGACAGCCTCTTAACTAGGTGTTGCCAATTCCTGCAAATGATGTAAGATATAAGGTAACAATCACTTCCAATATTTTCTTTTTGTCCCAATTTATGTGAAACAGAAAAGGAGAACAACTCAAATCCTACACTGAAGGTGACCGAAATGCCTTTAAAATAATAAACTGACAATGTTAACAGGATATGGGTAGGGAGGTAGGAATTACAAACAAGCACAACCAGACACTGTTTCCCACTAGTTCCCTCTTTGCTTTCCTCCCAAGACTCAAGTTTGGTATTTTCTCTACCAGAGCTGTTGACATCTCTAATCTAATCTAATCTAAAGCTGTGTTAATAACATAGTCGCTTGTTGTACTGATTAGATGCTAGTGTGATCAGCAGCTGCAGCAAGACCCACTGTAAACTTTCAGACCCGTAACTCAGGACATAACAGGCAAAAGCCTATCAGGTCCACTGTGAAAGGCATTTATTTGAATGCATATGTGCTTATATCTTCTCTCTTAGGATCAAATCTTGCCAGGCTCTCTCAGACAAAGCTCCCATTTGGTTTCAGTGGGAGTTTTGCCCAAGTGAGATGGGCAGAATTTCTTTCCTGATGTCTTGGGATGTAAACAGGAGTTTTGCTTTTGTTTTAACTGGGGGGAAAGGCAGTGTCAAGTGTTTTAATCCCTAAAACCAGTAATCCATCTGGCCATCTGGAGAGAAACAATTATCTGATAGTATTGATCTACATCTGAACTATCATAAAAATGCTTATTTATCAGATGGCAAAGTAATGAGATCAATTAAAAAATAACCAGAATACATAAAACATTGCATTTGTGGGAGGCTGAGAGGATGAACAGCACATGGTTTTATAACAGATAAGAATAGGAAATAGAAAGGGAAAGCTAGGAGAGAATGAACAGCTGTGAAATCTATTAATTTAAAAAAAAAATCAAAGAAAACAGAGGAAGAGTACAGAATTGGTGCAAAACTGATTCTAATAGAAAAATAATTCCCAAAGGATTCTCTATTATAATTCTCAAATGCAAATAGTAAATCTCGGTGTTTTTCCTTAAAGCTAATAAACTTAAACTTACACCTCTTAGGCCCTGATCCTGGAAATTGTTGCAGAGACCAAATGTAGCGTCTACGCAGAGCCCCACTGTAGTTACTGGGGATCTGTGCAAGTGTAGTGGCATGTCCTGCCCAGAGGTAGAACACTGCAGGGTCAGGCCTTCAATATTAATCAGCAGAAGAACAGGTATTCGGCCTCGTGACTAAAATATTTTTAAAAGGTGCATGACTTAATATTTAGTGTTGCCATTTTACAGTGGATCGAACTAAGGCCCTGATCCTGCACAGACTTAGTCACATGCTTAAATGTATGGACTGTGGGTAGTCTAAATGAAATCAATGCAGTGTATACATTTAAGGAAGTCTGTATAAAGCTTTGCAGGTTTCAAACCCTCTTTAAGACTCTCCTTTACCGTGATGCCTACAAAAAAAACTTGATCGTAGTTAGGCTGTTGGTGTGCTGAAATCATTGCCTACTATGCTGCTCAATATTCTCTCATTGTTTCCTTATACTCCCCCATTTGTCTGTCTGTAGCTATCTGTTGTCTCTTGTCTTATACTTAGGGCTTGTCAATTCCCCAGTACCTGTAGACGCGCGGTGATCGATGCATCAGTGCTCGATTTAGCGGGCCTAGTGAAGTCCTGCTAAATCAACCGCAGATCACTCTCCCGTCGACTTGTGTACTCCACCTGAATGAGAAGCGCAAGGGGAGTCGACGGGAGAGCGTCTCCTGTCAACATAGCATAGTGTGGACCCCGCGGTAAGTAGATCTAAGTACGTCGACTTCAGCTACATTATTCACATAGCTGAAGTTGTGTAACATAGATCGATCTCCCCCCGTGGTGTAGACAAGGCCTTAGATTGTCATCTCTTTGGGGCAGGGACTATATGAACTGCACCTAGCAATACTTAGGGGTTCTTATGCGCTGTGCTAATACAAGTAGTAATAACTGATCCTGCTCATACAAAAATAGTGTGCCACTCAGAAAATTTCATCTAATGCAGTGCAAGTATGTGGCATCATTTAGTGGTGGGAAATGGTTTAGATATCCCCAGTATTTTATATACACACATTTTAATTACTTTGAACTACTTACGCTTAATCCCAAGGAGTTTAATTTACATTTTCTGCCATATTAGCTATCAAAAACCTGTTTTTAAAACTAGAGAAAAAATAATGATTTAGTTTAAACTATCTTCTGCAAGTAATACTGTTTGACTCATTAATTCGGAGCTGGCAATTAAAGTTCTAAAACTTTCATTTCCATTGTTTTTATAGCACCTTTTGTCCATACCTGAAGGGGCTGATCCAAAGCCCATTGAAGTTAATGGAATGACTCCAAATGACTTCAGTGGGCTTTGGATCAGGCCCTAAAGTCCATTACAGATGGTATATACAGGGATTACTCACAAACAAAACAGCAGCCACTCTGCACCACCAGTAATGAACAATTATTTTAAGTGGGGATGTGCAGATGCACATTTACATGATTTTCATCAATGATCTGGAGAAAAACAAAATCACTGACAAAGTGTGCAGATGACACAAAAATTAGGGGAGTGGTATATAACTAAGAGCACGGATCTCTGATTCAGAGTGATCTGGATCTTTGATGAACTGGGCACAAGCGAACAGTATGCATTTTAATACAGCTAAATGTAAATGGATACATCTGGGACTAAAGAATGTAGACCCCACTTACAGGATGCAGGGGACTCTCTCCTGGGAAGAAGTGACTCTGAAAAAGATTTGGGGGTCATGGTGGATAACCAGCTGAACATGAGCTCAACACTGTGGCCAAAAGAGCTTATATGATCCTGAGATTCATAAACAGGGGACTCCTGAGTGAGAAAAGAGAGGTTAGTTTACCTCTGTTTGACACTCATGAGACCACTGCCAGAACACTGTGTCCAGCTGTGGTGCCCACAATTCAAGAAGGATGTTGGTAAATTGGAGAGAGAAGAGCAACAAGAACAATTAAAGGTTTGGAAAACATGACTTATAGTGATTGACTCAAGGAGCACAATGTATTTAGCTTAATGAAGAGACGGTTAAGGAGTGACTTGATCACAGCCTGTAAGTACCTGCATGGGGAACAAATACTTGAAAATAGGCTCTTCAGTCTAGCAGAGAAAGGTATAACATGATCCAATGGCTGGAAGTTAAAACTAGACAAATTCAGACTGGAAATAAGGTGCAAATTTTTAACAGTGAGAGTAATTATCATTGGAACAATCTACCAAGATTCATGGTGGAGTCTCCATCACTGACAATTTTTAAATCAAGATTGGATGTTGTTCTAGGAATTATTTTAGGGAAGTTGTATGGCCTGTGATATACAGGAGGTCAGACTAGACAATCACAATGGTCCTTCTGACCTTGGACTCTACCAGTCTACGAATCTCCAATTGAGATTGCGGTGGGCACTTCAGGTGGGCACTATTTAAGTATTGACTGAAAAGGAGGTCCACCACCAACTGATTTGCCAATTTCCTAAACCACCAAGGTTTTCCTTTATGTCTGTCATTCAAATGCTGATCAGGGCTGCCCCTGCTTAGCTTATGAGAACTCAACTTGATGTAGTATGATTGACTCAATAATTACTGATGTGGAATAAATGATATGGATATTACTGCCTATGCTGGCACAAGCATATAATCTCATAGTGCAAATGTCATTGCTTGATGGTACAGATATCTTCTATCTTAAGTATTGCTAATATGCTCAGTCAACACTGAAGCCTAGATTTTATATTTGTATATAATACAAACACACACACACAGATACCATTCCTTATATGCCCAGATGCTAGACATCAGATTTATACATACCTGTATATAAAATATTTTACAAATATACACCCCCACACCATATTAAACAAAAAAAAGTTCAAATAATATTTTTAAGGTTCCAAAGTGAAGCACTCAAACATCGGGAAATGCTGGAATTCTAGCATTTCTGTGAATGCATTTTACTGCTTTAGTTACATAATCATATAAAACTTTTTCACAGGATCTTGAAAAAGGGGTATTAATTTACAGAAATATTCATCATGTAGTCTAAATGGTTTAACACAGCAATAGGCCAAAGGAGGGTATGTCTAAGTTGGCCGTTTGTATAGCCTGATGTGTAACCCTGACTTCAGTATCCTACTGATGAATTAAGCGCAATCACTCAATGTTATTCCAGTATAGCAGCTAAACTGAAATTAAATTTGGAAAACAACACACTTTAAAAATTGAAGTGTTTATGCAATGTACCCTTCCACTAAGGAAAATAGTTCCTAGGAGAAGGATAAGAAAATAGAGCAAGGAAAAGTCAAATAAATAAAAATTAAAAGGTATGTATTTGTTTGTTTGCTATTTTTAATATATTATTTTCTAACCAAAGGAAGCTACCTCAAGGCATTAACTGAGCAGAGCCGATGCCATCTGAAATCATTTAAAGAACTCTACTTTGCCTCTCATGCCTCATAATGCAGGTGACCTTGATTTTATCCTACTATGCTGCCTACCTTCTTGCTTTTTATAGCTTAACTAATGGCCTTTATTACTGATGTTGCTTCTAGTATATATTATGTTTAAGAAACCAAAAATGCAGCATTAAAATTATACTGTCAGCTCCCCTTCATTCCTTCTAAAAACTATCGAGCAATTACCTTCAAGCTGGCAATACCAAATTATTTCTAAGTGTATCACCTGTTGTCTATACTTTAGAAGACGATAATGTGCAATATAAATAGCTGTGCACTACATAACTTAAATTACAGTACATGAAACATACCATTGTCTTCATGGAAATAACAAACTAAGTTGCAGCATCTGAGTTGGTTGTTACTTTAAAAGCCTGATCTTGCAAGATGCTGAGCCAGGCTGTATGGTGTGGAACAACTTCAACCTCCAATGACTTGTAATATTTAGCACAGACAAAAAGCTTTATTCTAATGCATAAGTTAAATTTTGAATTACTTATTTGTAGTTATTCAAATCTTGAATAACTCAGGTGTCTAAAATGCCTAGCACACATAGGGCTTGTCTACATTACCTTCTGGATCAACAGCCAGCGATCATTCCAGCAGGTGTCGATTTATCGCGTCTAGTCTAGATGCGATAAATGGATGGCCGAGCACTCTCCCATCGACTCCAGTACTCCACCAGGGCGAGAGTCGCAGGCGGAGCCGACGGGAGAGCATCAGCCGTCAACTTACCACAGTGAAGACACCGCGGTAAGTAGATCTAAGTACGTCGACTTCAGCTACGTTATTCACTCAGCTGAAGTTGCATAACTTAGATCGATCATCCCCCCGCCAGAGTGTAGACCAGGCCATAGAGTCGTGCTAGCAGTCTAAAGGTTCAGCTGCAAACTTTTAAAACTGAAATAGCGGTTTACACTTCCAAGATTTTTCCTTAATTGTACAAAATCTTAATCTGCTTATAGCCTGTCTGGTTTTGTTTATCTGGAGCAAAGCAGCTTGCATGAGTAAGATAATTCAATTTCAAAAACGCATTCCATGAAGATGTCTCCAATATGCAGTTTTTAGTCACCAGTATTTTTCATTTTTGATGGGTTCCTCTTTCTGCAATTACGCCTTTCCTTTAAAATATTAATAATGTTATGGCTATAATGTGCATGAAAGGGTTCTCTTTTTTTAAAAAAAATACCATCTTGTAAATCTGGATTTTTTTGGCCCTTCTGTGTGTGCAAATCTCTCACAAAGTATTAGTCATGCTCTGATTTCTGTTAAATACATGTGGTGAGCTAAGTTCGACCAGCTGACTTAGCATTAGTATCTAAACTTGAGACTGGTTTGTAGATACTAATGCTATCTTTAGTTGCAAGCATAGCCTTATCCATTACAAACTAAATACACTGATAATTTGCCTGAAAATGTTGGGGAAATCGTTTTTATTAAATGTTTCACCAAACATCAAATTAAAAATCAACCCAGTGGGGGGCAGGGAGGATCCAGAGAAAAGCTGTACAGAAAATAAAAAGCAATATGGAGTGTTATCTGTTCCAGCAGCCAGTCACTGATTTTGCAGTGGCTTACTTTAGTATTACTGTATATAGAAATCTAGACTCTGGGAAGACCAAACCAGCACCAACGGGCACATTCTGAAGGAAATAAAACCATTGCAGAATGTAGATCAAGGGTGAAATCCTGACTCTACTGAAGCTAATGGTAGTTTTGAAGTTGATTTTCCTTTGACTTACACTTGGTTTAAACTAATGCAACTCCATTGATTTCAATGATCTTGCCCTCGATTTAACCCAGTGTACGTGACAGGGGGAATCAGGACTTTTATTTCTATTACAGAATGCTCTTCTTGTGGATCAACAGCACAGAGCTGTCACAGCTCCAGTGAAAATTGTTGTTTCACCATCCTCCTCTAACTCTCTGGCACCGTAAATCAAATCTTCATGTGCAGTCTCTCAATCCCCTTCCTTACTGACAACATATCCAAGATGTCAGATTTTTACCATTGCCCACTCCCATCCATGCCAAGGAGTATAACTTTATAACACACGTTCTACATAGTCCGCTGAATTGCCCAGTTATCACCTTGTGGAACATCCTACCACCCATTGAGGATCCCTGTTTGATTAAGTGAACCCCCATCCAGAGCTTATGCCCAAGTAAATCTGTTAGTCTTTAAGGTGCCACCGGACTCCTCATTGTTTTTGTGGATACAGACTAACCTGGCTACCCCTCTGGTACTCCTCATCCAGAGGCCACTCAGAGATCTGGAGATTGCTCTGTGGAGACATGTACATAGATGAGCAATTACAAAAAGATTTCTGTTGCCTGACCTTTCTGCGTAAGGGAGGAGCTGGTGGGACATGTGCATAAATCTGCACTTTTCCACCTCCTATAGTTCTGGGAGCACCTCCAACAAACCTTTTTACTTTCAGGCACCCTCTTGCTAACTATCTTTTACAACCTCCTCAACAACCTGCTTTGGATTGTTTTGGCCAAACCAAGCTAACTATTAAATAAGCCTAAGCAGCACATAATGAGATGTGAGGGACTTCTCGGCTTGGGGCCATATTTAGGAAACTCTTTAAAGCATGTGAATGAACTAAGTGCCATCTTAGACTGTAAGCTCTTCGGAGCATGGGCTGTCTTTTTGTTCTGTGCTTGTACGGGGCCTAACCCAATGGGGTCCTGGTCTGTGACTGTGCTTCTGGGCATCACCACAATGCTATTAAATATTAGTATTATTATTTATTAATGCAGCACCCATTAAATGGTACAATCTTTGTGGCTCAACGTGCCCCAAAATGGAGTTCTCTCTTCAGTGACCTCAGACAGTCATTTGTCTTGCGATTAGAGAGAGCTCCTCCTTGTTTCCCCAGCTTACCATTGCTTTCATTTGAGTTCTGTACTCTTTTAGCCTTGTAAAAATAGAGGGACCAATATTGATATTTGAAGATCATTTTGCTTATGGTCTTCAGATAGGACTCTTTCCTTATCCCACACATAGAAAAGGGGCATACAAACAATGAACAATAAGGCGCTGTTATGAACATAGAGCAAATATGAACAAAATAAATAAATTTTAAAAAGCAAATAATAAAAATAATCCTGAATATATTTGGTACCTTTCCTATAAAGCGATACCAGAGCATTTTACATCTTTAATAAACTAACATATAAACTATGCACAAAGTTCACTTCATCCACCACTGAAAACGTAACCTCTTGTAATGAAGTAGCTCTGTAACAGACTATAGCAAAAACGCCACAAGAGTTCACGGCAGGAAATGAAAAATGAGCCACTTTGGGATTTGGCCAGGACACTAAGGTCAAACATCATTACCCTTGCAAAACAAACTACAGGATCTTGGGTTATCACAAGAGGTCAAGACCTCCATTTAACCTACCTCCAGCACTGCAGTACACCTAGCACTAGGTCATTTTTTAAGTATGCTGGAAACAGGAGTACCATCACCCGTTGAATTACCAGCTCCATACCTTGCAGCACCTAGTCTTCACTGATCCACCTACTGTCCTGGCCTGACTCAGGTTTGTTTATTTGATCTGACGGAATCACAACCTAATGGAGCAGGGTGCTGATATGGATAATGCTTTAAAAAGAGGGATGTCTATTTGAATGATATTAAAGACATAAAAGGCCAATATGTAAGCAATGTTATCTTCTATTTGTACATCAGTTCAGGGCTCACTAAAGTGAAAGATCTGTATGTTTTTAAATATCTTACCTCCTCTCACAGTTCCTCTAAACAATTCTCAATTATTTCATAGTAACTCATGGGTATAGAGAGCACAGAAACATCACAAATTAGTAATGAAGTCACAATGGCAGCATTGCCAACTCATGATATTTGGTCTTTTTCTTAAAGCCCCTGCTCCTGGAGTCGGGGGAAGTCACATGAGAATCTCAGTTTTTATTTTGAAAAAGATAATTTCTAGCCCTCATTGTTGCAGAGAGAAGTTTGAAGCCTCAAAGCTCCAAAAGAAAATAAAAAGAACTTAACAGTTATTATTTCTTAATAATCATGAGGTTGGTTTTTTTTTTATAAATACTGTCATGAATATTGGGAGTCTGACTTATGGGTTTTTTTATTATTACTATTTGCCGTTTTGCTGTAGCCATGTTGGTCCCAGGATCCGAGAGAGCCAAGGTAGGTGAGGTAATACACCACTTACTGGACTGACTTCTGCTGGTGGAAGAGACAAGCTTCTGAGCTTCACAGTCTCGAAAGCTTATCCTTGTCACCAACAGAAGTTAGTCCAATAAAAGGTATTACCTCACATACATTGAGCTACCATGATTTTTCAACTTTTGAGACTGGCATCCCACAATGGGCTTGATTCACTAGTGTGCAAAATAATTATGATTCCGGTACATTTTGACCTCATTGTGTTTTAGTGAGGATGACCTACACAAAATACAGGGCCAGTGGAGAATCAAACCCCACATATTTGCCTGTCCATGATTTATTTACTTCTCTGATGTGCTTGATCACTGTTTTAGTTCTCAGAGTTACAGCAGGGCTGGTCCCTGGACATCACTTGTGCACATGGCATGCTGCTATCTAAGGCGATTTTAGAAATAAATTAAAATATTAACACGGGAAAACATCAGTAGTGACAACATCAAACATCTCTTTTAATTAGTTATCCTTAATAATAGATAACCTAAAGCCAAGCTTCTCCACTAATAGATTCATAAATACCATTTTCCCTATTTAAAATCCTTGAAACTCTAGGCACTGGTTCAAAGCCCACTCTTTGAAGTCAATAACGAACCAACAGGTTGAACTGAAAGAAGAATCTCAAGGACATGGTCTCGAAAGGGAAGGATTTAGAGCGAAATCTGGCCCGCTATCTTTTAATTTCTCCCCAGAAAAGAGGCCAGATCCTCTGCTGTTGTACATCACAGCTCTTCAGGCTCAGGGACAATGTTAGCTCCCACTTTTCTGTGACAGTCATTAACTTCTAAATGTGTGCTTTCAAAAATACCTTTATATTAGCCATTAATTAGGCAAGGAGTCAGGCAAATCAACAATAATTCAGTTACATCAGCTATGTATCATTCTTTCAGTAATTTACCTGCTGGGAAGTCTACCAGTAGTCAGCAGTTCATTTTCGTACACGAAATCTGTACACTGCATAAGAGATTATTTAAAATCAGTTCTAGATATATTTTGTGCTCTCTTCTGAGTAGTTTTAGAAACTTTTGGCTCTTATGTTTGATGCTTCTTTGATTATTTTATGTTTATCAACAAGCCCTATTGTTCCACTAAAAATGATAGACAGTGCTGAGGTGCACAATTAGATTACATACCACATCGGAGGGTTTAAAACAAAATTAGCACGTGCATCTAATGTGATAGTTCTGTAAAGGATTAATCCTAGATTTATGCAAACAGATGACATGTTATATAAATTCCCTGCTGCTCATTTTTCATCTGTTAAGTTGTGCTGTAGATGGTCAGTTTAAATATTTGATTGTTCCAATATTACATGTTCACTTCACATCTGCAAATATTCACTCCCGTGTCCTAGAAGTATTAATCACGTGTGTGAAAAAGGGTAAGTAAATCAGAGCTTTTTCTTCTAAATATATTCTCCCGCAAAAAGGAAAGAGAAAGAAAGAAATACCTCAAAACAACTCAAAATATGAACATTTTCATAAGTTCTGTTTCAAATGTTCATTGTTTCTTCCTCAGATTCACAAAAACAGGCTATTCCAAACTCACCGTGAACAGAAAAAGAAAGCAAATAAATATGGAGGGCATTGTCTGATTCAGTTACTACTGTGAAATTGCATTAGGCACAGATCTCAAAATAATAACCATTCCGTGCCTTGGCTTTTACACAACCTGTACACATTTGCAAACACACTGAATGCCATGCCTGCAAGCCAGCAGCTTACAAAGCAGAGTTAGAAGGGCTGTATTCATAGAGATGCAGATGACAATATCTGTAAGCCATCTCTTTCACCAGTTAAACAATTTCGATTAATGGCCACAGAAACAAATGGCTTAACTTTCAGATATCTAGTGGGTTTCTCTGAAAAGTAAACGATGAAGATGTTTAAATTTAAAATGATGCTAATATTTTGTAGTCGGAAGCCATGGGGGAAGCCATGGAGACAGCTTTGGTGTGTCCTACCTAGCTCGTGCTTGGATGTACTGTGCACTGGTAGAGGTTAATGGCTGTTAGTTGTTATTTCTGCGGGACATTCCAGACAGCACTCTGGACGGAGGCTTTTTTCACTAATAAAAACATGAGATAGATTTCAAGGATTAGACAGATTTGATTTTCTCTCTCCAGTAACAAGTACATTGTCAGGCACAATTTATTCTTCCAAGAAACATGTTACAGAGAACAGGACGGGAATTGTACATCTTACCTAAACTGATTATAGATTAATGCATGATCCTAACCAAAGATATGCGGGCATACAGACTGCATAGCTTCTGAAATCAGCTACTGTGCTGTAGCCAGTTTCAGAAACAATTGCATATGATGAAAACATACTTCCACTTTTCAAATGACAAGAGCGATAGATTAAAACAATTACAGTAGAAATACAGTTTTCTCCCTTAACAAACCAACATTTACACAAAGTGGTATGTGAGATAACATAATTATTTCCTCTTAACATTCACAAAAGGTTGTGTAGGTAGATAGAAACATTGACAGAAACTATATATACCCACAATTAGGGAGTCTTCATGTGGCATTGTCATGCAATTTCAAACAAACAAGTAAATACCGTGATCCACACCTGCAGTGAGTAATTATAATAGCAGAATTGAAAGGGTATTTCCTGTAGATGCCTCTTTTAACACTGACTGAAATGTTTTTAACACTGAATGAAGTAAGAGAGTTAATTCTTTTTGCAATCTCATGCTCATTTGTTGTTCATCTGTTAAACCCACATCTCAGTGGCCTTTAATTAAACAATTTATAGAGCCATGGAAAACAGATCTTCCATAGAAATTATATTAAAAAAAAACATTGAAGTATTAATAAGATTTTTGAACTCTCAGTGTAGCAGGCATCTTTATCCTAGTACACCTGTCACTGTCCCTTTGTGTGGTCTTTCAAGGACTGACCACTCCCCTTAACTTGCCTTCGGTCAGATCAATACCTGGACCTTCACCTCTAATTAAGGCTAGCAGCCCTTCAGTTTTAGGGCTTGCAGTCTGCTTCAGTTTCTTGTTGGCAGCCTGGTGCAGGACTGTCTCCCCTCTGCTGTCCCAGACCTTTTTGCCTCCCTTTCTTTCTCTGTACTCCCTCCTTTATAGCAGGCCCAGTTTCCTCTATTGGTTGCAGCTGCAGGTGCCTGTCTCCATGACTGGGAGCTCTGGCAGTTGCCTGGGGTGTGGTGAAGCAGCTTGCTTGTAAACTAGAGAGGTTCTCCTCCCCATGCTAAGTTCAGTATGTAGACCCCATTACAACACCAGTGACTGCAACGTTATTTAAAACTGAGTCACAGCAGGCATTGATGTCCACATCACTTGTCTTTTTATGTTAAGACTGGGAATCGTTTCAAACAATACTAGACACATTTCCATTTCCTCCTCAGTCACGTTACATAGGTAAGTTATGAATTGATTTTCCTCCATGATTTTATTTCACACACATATTAATGAAGAGTCAGGCTCATTTGCTTGCAGTTTACCAGGGATCATTTTTCTCACATCTCAGAGGTAATTTATCATCAGTAATCAAGAATGAGCTTGAAAAATTGCATACTAGGAAAACAGCAGTGATGGAATCAACTGGGGTTTCAAAGCCAATGAGTTTCATGTTCTGGCACACTGGAAGACGACGACGGGCAGGAGAAGAAAAGGAAAGGGGTGGAGATGAAGAACATGTGGAATGGTTCTCCTGTCTCATCAAAGATGGATGTGACCAAAATATTTCGAGCTGTAGAAAGTGGTATCACTTACTTAACTTGTCAAAAATGAGGCAGTCCCCTAAAATCATGAGACTGGCTTAAAAACCATGAGATAAATAAAAAGAATACAGCGTTGATTTTTTTTTTTTTTAATCTTCGAGAGTAAGAACGTCTTTAGTACCTTCAGGTCATGTTTTCAAGCTTTTCTCCTTAATCACAATAGCTAGAAATGAATTTCTAAGGGTTAACAAAGTTCCCCAGGTAAAGGAAAAGGAGTGGACACCTGACCAAAAGAGCCAATGGGAGGGCTAGACCTTTTTAAAATGGGGGGAAAAAAACTTTTTTGTGTTTTGTGTCTCTCCAGGAAATAAGGGAACAGAGGGCAGCAGGAATGCTGTGTAAGGCTTGAACCAGGTATAAACCAGGGAATGTTTAGTTAGACGCTATCAGGTTTATTTCTTATTTTGGCTTGTGGATCTCCTCTGTGCTAACCCCAGATGCTTTTGGTTTGCTTGTAACCTTTAACCTGAACCCCCAAGAAAGTTATTTTGGGTGCTTAATTTTTGGAATTGCTCTTTTAAAATCTAGCAAAAGCCTAAGTTCCAGATGTATTTTCTTTCTTTCTTTCTTTCTTTCTTTCTTTGTTTTTAATAAAATTTACCTTTTTTAACAACAGGATTGGATTTTTGGTGTCCTAAGAGGTTTGTGCATATGTTGTTTAATTAGCTGGTGGCCACCACTAATTTCCTTTTTTTTCTTTCTCAGCTCTTCGCCGGAGGGCAAGGTGAAAGTGTTTGAGGGTACCCCACAGGGAGGAATTTCCAACTGCTCCTTCCTGGGTCCAAAAGGGATTTTTTGCATTTGGGTGGTGGCCGTGTTTACCAAGCCTAGGTCAGAGAAAAGCTGTAATCCTGGGAGTTTAATACAAGCCTGGAGTGGCAAGTATTAGTTTTTAGAAACCTTGCAGGCCCTACTTCCTGCACTTGAGGTGCCAGAGTGGGGATTCAGCCTTGACAGGGGCATTCGAATGTCTCAGTGGGCACCAACACATATTTGTAACAAAAAGGGATTTATTTATTTATTTCAGCAGTAGACTCACACAGCCATTAAGGAAATTGAAAAAACACATGGCAAATACAGATAACAAAGAGCCCTATAAATACTTTGCGGTTTACTGATTGTTACAGGAAACCTGATTTATGAACATTGAAATAAACAGTACTCCGCTCTGGCACTCGATAATGTGAAACCTATTTCACTGCTTAAACAAAGCTCAACATAGGACAAGTGGACATGAAATCCATCCCCTAGCCTGGGCTCGGGTCTTTGGGTTAGAGTTGCGGCCACCTCCCCTTCGCCACCCTTGCTCAGGACGTTGAAAACATGGTTACCATAATGCCATACATGTGATGATCCTTGTCCCACTCCACTGCTGTTTGCCATGCCAACTCCTTATACCACAGTGTGAAGAGTCTTTCCACTGTGTATGCAAGTGCACCCATGTGTGGGTGTGACAATCAAAGTCCAGACACCCCAAGGGGAGAACAAGTGGTATGAACCCCGAAGAATAAGCAATTGAATCAGCTGATTATATACGAAATCACTGTGTATAAAAATGTCAAGTAAGGTCTTTTATGAACGCTTACAATGTTCTGAACTTGATGGTCATTATAAGATATGTATACAGACTGTGGTTATGAATCTATGTATTTATGTATATAGAAAACTGTGCTCATAGCAGCAGCCGTGTTAGTCTGTATTCGCAAAAAGAAAAGGAGGACTTGTGGCACCTTAGAGACTAACCCATTTATTTGAGCATAAGCTTTCGTGAGCTACAGCTAACTTCATCGGATGCATTCGATGAAGTGAGCTGTAGCTCATGAAAGCTTATGCTCAAATAAATAGGTTAGTCTCTAAGGTGCCACAAGTCCTCCTTTTCTTTTTGCAAATACAGACTAACACGGCTGCTACTCTGAAACCTGTCATTGTGCAAGGCACTGCATTTAGCCGTATGGAGTGAAAATCTAGGAATGCATCCGATGAAGTGAGCTGTAGCTCATGAAAGCTTATGCTCAAATAAATGGGTTAGTCTCTAAGGTGCCACAAGTACTCCTTTTCTTTTTGTGCTCATAGCCTGTACCACAATTTCAAGTACACCTCACAGCAGGGAGGGGCACCTCCCAAGACAGGTGTTTCCATGGAACCAGCTCCAAGTAATGCCTGATTGAGAAGGGGTTTCCCTACTCTGAATAAATAAGAGTCACCATGGACTGAGGGGGGGAAAAAAGAGGGGAAAAAGCCTTTTAAAAGCAGACTTGTATCTGAGGTTTGGGGTCCAGAAACTGAGGGTAGTGTCTGTGAACGGCTGGGTCCCCTTTGTGGCAGGGGGTACACTGGGAAACTGTCCAGAGGCAACAGGTAACTTGTATTAGAAAAGGAAGTTTATTTAGCATGAAAGTGTAAAGCTTGAGGTTGCGTCTTTACTTTCATCTTCCAGGTAACCTGTATATGTCTGCTTTTCCTTACCATTTTATCTTCCCATCTTTGATTTTTCTATTAAAATAACCCCTTTGTTTATTTTTATCCGACACAGACCACAGACGGTCGTGCAAACTGTGTTGAATGGCTCTACCAAACCACACTGACATCTGGGGGGGGCTGGTTTCACGCCTTTGGGAGTGACAAATCAGAAGGGAAATGTCGGAGGGTCTGGTAGTTAAGGACTTAGGGAGGACAGATTTGGGGAGACTTGGGACTGGAAGGGCAAACGGTATCACCCTGCATGGAGTAATTAGGCTGGTGGAAGCCAGGGTGAGACTTTGTGTTGGTGGGCAGATTACTGGTGTCAGGGTTCTGAACCAAAGCTGCACAGCCATAAAGGCACTGCAGGTTACAGGGCAGGCAGTGACAGAACCCCTTACTGGTCTGGGTGATCCTCAAAACATCACAGTGGTGCACTCTACTTGTATAGCTCCAGTTATGTAAAGAACCCCCTGTATCATGGGTGAATTTCAATGCTCGTTAGATTACTTGAGATCCCGCTAGAGCTACTTTTCATCAAGTCAAAATGATGTACCTAATTAATGGTGCATGTCTGAGTTCTTGTAGCGAAGAAGCCACCAACACAGAAGTGGGAAATGGATTTTCTTAGTGTAACATGAATGCCAACTACGTATGAACTATGAACTGCAGACATCAAAGGACTGAGATAAAAATGACCGGTCTTTAAAATACATATCGATCAATTCATTGAAGTCAAAAAATTTCAAACCCAAATATTCACATGGGTCCAGTGACCCTAAAACTTGTTCCAACATTCTATACTTCGAACCCTACTTGAAGCCATTGTTATAGAAAAGGAAAGTCCTATCCTAGCAGCACAAATTGTCTTCTTTCCATTCCACAGACACTCAAACTATCAGCTTTTTGTAGCCCATGACTTATGTGAGCTTCTCAGGGAGCATAAGTTTCCAAGTCTTTTATTTGATAGGATTTCTGAAAGCCCCATGAGATAGATCTTCATTTATGTTAGCTGTTCTCTTATTCTCAGGAGTAAACAGTCTCATGAGTGATCAAAAGTTCTACAGGCCAGGATATTCTTGGAGGTTTTTTGGCATCAGACAACACTTTCAAATGGAAATGTTGCCAAGAATGTAACTAAGTCATCAGGTACAGATCCCTGCTATGTGACATGGTATAACCTTTTAAAACTCAACCCATGGCATATGCCAGGCTTTGAAATAAATATTAGACCCTCAGTACCACTCTTGTGTTTCACATCTTTGTAACATAGGAAATGAAAATACAAACTGCAATTGTAAAACGTCAGAGGAACTGCCAATAGCTGGTAAATTTAAACAGAAACACCCCCTTCTCGATTTTCATGCAGAACAGAATCTTTAACCGAAGCACATGTGCCATTAGATATTTAGAAGTTTGAACAAGAGCACAGGATTTACCATGCCAGAGCAGACCACTGGGTTCATGAAATTCAATCTCCTGTTTCTAGAAGTGACCAGTAAATTACTCTTGTACCTAGACTGCCACGCAATGCTACAGACAGAGGAAAATATCCTCTCTCCCGACACCTAGTACAGTCCACAAATAAATAAAGGTTAAAGTCATACAGCTATCCCCTATATTTAAATAAAACAGTTTTATAATCAATGAACTGCTTGGCATTAACTCCAGGAGTGAGTGCAGATTATCCTTTTCCCCTTATAAATTGTTGTCAATAATCCATCAAAATGGCTTTGAATTTATCTTTCGGCTAAAACATGTTAATACTGACATGGTGGTTTGTCAATGGAGGAGCTGTTGATTTCACTGAGGCAGAACCCTTTGACTAATACACTGATTCTCAACCTTCACAATATTTTGGACTGTATCTCAAGACCAAGATCCCTTCATACTCCACCGCACTTCCTACTTGTTCAGTCTTGATCTCACACCTTCCCTGCAGCTATTCTACTATTTGGCTATGTGCAAAAGCAATATTAGGTCATATAGGCTTTGATTCAGCAAAGTACATAAGCACACGGTAGGTGCTTTGCTGATTTGGGTCCTAAAAGTTGACATGACGACAATGCATTTCCGTTAACGTGATGTATGTGGCTGCTTGTTTGTCCATCTAATCACAACTCAAACAATTGTGTGTCTACGCTTGTAATTACCTCGGCTGAACCAAATACATGCTGGATATTACACCAAGGATGAATCTTCTTGTTACTGATTCACTCCATAATAGAAGGCAGCCCCTATTGCTCTAATCTCTCCCGGTTACTTTGCAGTTGCGTTCTGCCGTCCTGTGTTTGCTACTTCTCAAACTGCAATGTCCTCTACAGATGTGACCCTGGTTGATTTTACAACAGAGAAAGACATGAAGCAGATATGGGGGATGTAGGAAAAGTACTGGAGTTGTTCTCATTTGTTTCTCAGAAAAGCCTCTGTAAATCTTTAATGAGCCCTGGTGACAAATTCACTGTAAGACTCAGTGGAATCATGGAGAAACAGATCCACGCAAGTCAATGCAACTGAATCAGATTACAGTGCTGGTTAACTTGGCTCCTGCACCAGGCTAAAGCCGGCACCAAGCTTTGCTGTTTGAAGACTGGTAGATGCTGCATCAGCGTGACAGAAACCACTCCATGAACTGCAGTCTAGATTACAGGCCAGTAACTACGCACACAGCAAGCACATCACTGGCTGCACGATTTTTCTTACTTGAAGAGTGTTTTTTTATTTGTTTACTGAAGAGAATAACTCTTCTGCTTGACTGGGCTTGATATGAACTGTATCTCATTTGACAAGCAACACATTCGTGCACTCTTTTGACTAAAACACGCATAATTTTCTGTGCACAACCTGCCTTATTTTTCCTGGCTGCTGAAACTCTATAGCAGAACGGCTGAGGCTACGTCAGAGAAGATTTCTGCCTCCAAGCCTCACTGTTACGGTGCTTGAAAGAAATTGTTGCTTCGTTTTTTTTTTTGGGGGGGGGGGGGGGAGCACAGTTAACGGAACACACAGTACGAATGATAGCATTGTCCTCTGACAGTTGCCTCTGAGATTAAAATCACTGAACAGATACGTACTCTCAGAAAGACAGTTGCAAGCCACTGAATCGTTAGGTTACAGGGCTGAGACAGTTCTTATCAAATGTCCACATTTTACTATTTCCAGGATATGCTCACGGCAAACGAAGTACGCTGTCTGACAATCAGTCATTTAGCACGTGACAAAAGTCAGTAACGGACTCCACAACCGTAGCCTGTACAGTATCAGGGGATTTGTAAATCATACAAAGAAGGAGCATATAAACTCTACTGTAAGCAAAACATCGAGAAGTTGAACAGATACATACGTTAAACCCGTCTACAATTTTTTATTCCTGCATGCCGGCACAAAGGACAAAAGGGAAATAAGGTGCGATTCCTCCCCTTGCACTGGTGAGCCACACCACTGCCTTCAGTGAGTGAGGGGAACAAGTCCTATAGAGCTGCTGTGTTACCCCCTTGAGCAGGTGAATGGAAAGATGAAGAGTGGAGGGGATGTTATGATGAGATGCCTACAATGGCATGTAGCCGATCTGTGCCTGCTAGCAGCAAATATCTCTAACGGCCAATGGAGATATCATCAGATACTAGATGGGGAGGGCTCTGAGTTGCTATGGAGAATTCTTTCCCAATTGTCTGACTGATTGGGTGGGTCTTGCACACATGCTCAGGGTCTAACTGATCGCCATATTTGGGGTCAAGGAGGAATTTCCCCCCCCCAGGGTTAGATTGGCATAGACCTTGGGGGGTGGGGCGGGGTCCGCGTTCCTCTGCAGCATGGGACATGGGTCACTTGCAGGTTTAAACTAGTGTAAATGGTGGATTCTCTGTAACCTGAAGTCTTTAACATCATGATTTGAGGCCTTCAGCACCTCAGCCAGGGGTTCTGGGTCTATTACAGGAGTGGGTGGGTGAGATTCTGTGGCCTGCGTTGTGCAGGCGGTCAGACTAGATAATCATGATCGTCCCTTCTGGCCTTAAAGTCCATGAGTGGGCAGAACATGCCTGGCAGTGCAGCTCCACTAGCACATTGAGAAACCCGCGCTGCAGCAGATACAGACCTCTCGCAGTTTGGGCCATTCTTAGTGCACTAAAAAGACTGAGCTGGGCAGCTACTGGGTCAGCACAACAATGCACTACCCTTTACTCGGGGCGGTATTATAATAGAAACCACTGATTACAAAGAAAGCATCAGAATGAGTTGTTGGGTAGAGTAAAGGTAGTGCCAAAGCCATCCCCCATCTCCAGGGCCACCGGAGTAGGAGAAAGAAGTTGCAGTTCCAAAAGGATGCTCTATTACATCAAACTGTGGGTTGGGACCCCAAAGTGGGTCGTGACTCCTTTTGAATGGGGTCGCCAGGGCTGGCTTAGACTTGCTGGGGCCCAGGGCTGAAGACTGAGCCTCACTGCCCAGGGCCAAAGCCAAAGCCTGAGGGTTTCAGTCCTGGGTGGCGGGGCTCAGGGTACAGGCCCCCTACCTGGGGCTGAAGCCCTTGAGCTTTGCCCCCGGCTCAGGCTTTGTTCCCCCCCAGACACACACACACACACACACACACACACACACACCTGGAACGGTGGGGCTCGCGGGGGGCTCAGGCTTCGGTCACCCGTCCTGAGCTCGTGAAGTAATTTCTGTTGTCAGCAGTGGGTCGCGGTGCAATGAATTTTGAGAACCCCTGCTCTATTGGGTTTCTCGGGTGATCAAACAGCACACAGCCTATAAAAGAAAACACAAATGGAACACCACCAAGAAAAGTTAAAGAGAGAGTATTGAATAAAGTCAGTGGGACACAAAAAATGATTGACCGATGTTCTGCGTTGTTCATTTTTCTGCTTGAGAATCACTGGTGGGATATTCGCAGAAACAAATACAAGGAGTAAATAAGGAAAAACATGATTTTCACTTTTTTTTTTTTAACTACAAAAAGATTACTGTGAGTTTAAATATTTTCACTGCTATTTTAAATACAAAATGCTTCACTAACATTGCCTAGCTGTACAGTGAATTTCCCACCCCAGTGAAGTCAATGGCAAAATTCCCATTGTCTTCAAAAGGGGCCAAGATTTCACCAGATATTTGGCTGATCATCACAGGGTTAACTATGAATCTTTGATTAACAGTTTTTGCTGGTGATAAATCCCAAACAACTGATTGCTCCAGAAACCATATTACACACACACACACAAGAAACTGCAGCAGTGTAACCTACTCTGAAGGTGAACCAGGATAGCTTGTCTCCAAGCTGTCATAAATATAAAGGGAAGGGTAAACACCTTTAAAATCCCTCCTGGCCAGAGGAAAAATCCTTTCACCTGTAAAGGGTTAAGAAGCTAGGATAACCTCGTTGGCACCTGACCAAAATGACCAATGAGGAGACAAGATACTTTCAAAAGCTAGGAGGAGGGAGAAAAAGAAAGGGTCTGTGTCTGTCTATGTGATGCTTTTGCCGGGAACAGAACAGGAATGGAGTCTTAGAATTTAGTAAGTAATCTAGCTAGATATGTGTTAGATTATGATTTCTTTAAATGGCTGAGAAATTAAGCTGTGCTGAATAGAATGGGTCTGTGGTCACCTACGCAAATTGGTGAGGATTTTTACCAAACCTTCCCCAGGAAGTGGGGTGCAAGGGTTGGGAGGATTTTGGGGGGAAAGATGTTTCCAAACAACACTTTCCTAATAAATAAACCCAGATAAACGTTTGGTGGTGGCAGTGGAAGTCCAAGGGCAAAGGGTAAAATAGTTTGTACCTTGGGGAAGTTTTAACCTAAGCTGCTAAAGTAAGCTTAGGAGGTTTTCATGCAGGTCCCCACATCTGTACCCTAGAGTACAGAGTGGGGAAGGAACCCTGACAAGTGCCAATGCAAGTGCCAGTTAGTGCTAATGGGAAGGCTGAGTTTGGTGATGTGAAGATGTCCACTGGGAATTGAGACAACTAATTCATTTTACTTAAGCTACAAAAAAGCCATCAGCTGTACTGACTACTTGGAATCTGATACAATTCCCATCATTTCAGCAGAAAGACTAACAGTGACTTCAGTGAGTCAAATTAAGCCGTTAGTCATGCTCAAGTTGAACTGTCTGAATGTGAAATCCTGTGTGATACCCAGTTCCACCACCGTGATAGTCAGGTTTTGGTTACTAAATATTCTTCTATCGGAAGTGATTGCATCTAAATCCTAATGTATCAGGGGATATTTAACTGACTTCAGTAGGGCCAGGATTTCACTCTGCATTTTTAATCCCCAAAGACTGCCCTTACTGCTGTCCCTTTCTAATAGACAACAGCAAAGCCTTCAAAATACCTCAAAGGATAAAACTATTGCTAGTACATCAGGGCACAGGAGCCGTCTTTCTCAGTTGCCGGGGGTGCTCGACCTCTGCTCCGCTCCAGGCCCCGCCCCCACTCCACCCCTTTCCCCAAGCCCCCACCCGTGCCCCGCCTCTTCCCACTCCTGCTCTGCCCCACCTCTTCCCGCCCGATTCTGCCCCCTCACCCAAGCATGCCCTGCCCACGTTCCTCCCCCTCCCCTCCAGCACCTCCTGCATGCTGCTGAATAGCTGATCACTGGTGGGCAGGAGGTGCTGGGGGGAGAGAGAGGAGTTGATTGAGGGGGCTGCCGGTGGGTGCTGAGCACCCATTTTTTTTTCTGTGGGTGCTCCAGCCTCGGAGCACCTGCAGAGTCGGCCCCTGCATCAGGGTGCTCAACTCCTTTTATAGAAGACTCTCCGCTTCTCTTTTGTTTACATGAAAGCTGAGATTTTCAACTAATAACCTGATTCCAGCAGCTGAGCCCTTATGGAAAGTCACCAAATATCACTAGATTTGTGATAAAATCATAAAAATTGGCAACACTGCTTTCTAACACCTGCAACTAGGTCTCGCCTCCGTAGAGCTGGTTTTTTTGGGTTTTTTTTTTAAACAACTAATGAACCACCACTCATTTTACAGCCTGCTGGGCTTAACTGGCCAGGTTAATGAGACACTGTTTCTGTTGCAAGGACCGGGGGTGGATGGGAGGGAGGGAGTGCGTATATATACACACACACACACGCACGCACCCTATCACCTTACTATGCTGGCCAGGTGGAACCAGACTCACTATGGTCTGCAGCTAGCCTCTCACCATCAGCAAAGAATCCGGCCTGTATTGACTAATGTAATCATATTTCAGCAGAAATGCTCATTCAGTTTTAGAAATGTTGCAATTCATGGAACACAGATTATGTTAGCATTCTCACATTATAATTAAATATGTGTTTTAGGATTCTTCATGGAAATAATCAGGAAAAGCCATACACTTTTTTTTTTAATACACACAATAAACGTGTTATGGGTAGTAACAGTCCCAAGGAATTTGTATCTTGGCAAACAACTAACCATCTCTGCATATTAATCAGAGGCAATGCAATCCCAGTGTATGAGAGGAATTAATAATTTTAGCATGACAAAGAATATTTTCCACCCACTCTCCATTATAGCTGATTCTATTTCTAAAATTGTATTGACTAGATGCATCGTTATTTTGACAAACACACACACACACACACACAAAATAGAGCGACTTAAACATGCACCAGTTACATGACAACTCCCAGAAACAGTATTTCTATTGTCTCAGAATTAGAGGTGTTTATTTTTTTCAAAATTCCCCACAAATAACAAACAAACCTAAACCATATGGAACCAGACCTAAAGATCGAAACTTCGCACTAATAAATTAATGTATGTTACAGTTACATGCTTTGATTTTTAGTTTTAGATGTAGAAGTTGTTTTCTGATTACCAACAAAGAAACACTCAGCCCTGGACTGAATTTGGCTTAAAAGCCTTAGGAGTATTTTTACAGCACTTTCTAACCTTGGTGTGGACATTTGACAATTCACCTGTGCTGTCTAATGATCATATCACTGCCCTTGATCCACACACGCAACTATTTGACTATTTTGAGTACTATGTGGCCCGAAATGGCATTAAGTCCATGATATCTAGGAGCAGGTGTGAAATTCAGACTGAATTACTTTATTCAGATTGGGAAGTCATCAGTCCTAATTAATGCAAAAGCCAACAGACTGATCCTGCTCTCACATATGCCGTACAGCTTGCCAGAACTTCTACCAAGCATCTGGCATCATTCCTGTACATTTTGAAGAGAACCCCTGGGGTTTCTATGCCTGGAACATATCAAGCTCCCTGGAACGGAGAACAACTGTTTCAACAAAAAACCTGTGTCCAACTTAGACACTTTAAGTCAGCATGAAATGTGGTGCTAGTCCATGCACTTGAATGGTAGATACATCCTGCCTACTGTACTTTCCACTCCATGCATCTGATGAAGTGAGTTTTAACCCATGAAAGCTTATGCCCAGATAAATTTGTTTAGGTGCCACAAGGACTCGTCATTGTTTTTGCTGATACAGACTAGCACGACTACCACGGTGAAACCATTTATACTTGTGTAATTTAGCTACTTCCATGCTGTATCCAGAAGATCATACAAAAGGGCTCCACTCAATAGAAGTGACACTGGCTGATGGGCAGGATTCCTCTGCCTTTGGGCCTTGTCAGGAGGGACCAACTCCTGATTTTTGTCACTCAAGATCAGCCCCTGCATGGGAGTGACAGGTCAAAGGCCCACCAAGCACAGCGACTGGGGAAGGCTAGCCACCCTCAAAAGAGGCAGACCAGGCTGGCCGTCAAGGTGAGTACATGTGGCACTCCAGTTAGGCGCTGTAACAGTATGCGCATTCCCCTGGGTGGTAGACAATTCCTGCATGCATTGTGTGTTACTGGGAGGCAACAGCCTTGTACCACTCCCAACACTGGGCAGTGCATACCAGACAAAGCTGAGTCCTCACTTTTACTCAGGCGAAACTGCCAGTGAATCCAGTGGGAGTCTGAGTAAAATGTGGACTAAGCTAACCTGGGTGTTTCTTCTAGCATCAATATTATGGGTAGTATAATAATATTGCTCAGCCTTGTTGATGTCAGTGGACCATAAATAAACACATATGTCAATGGGTCATATGTGGAAGGAACTAAGAATCATCACAAATTTCCGCTCCAAGTGCCAGGTAAAATTCTTTGACCTTGCCTCCTCTAACAGACATACAGCAACATGTATATTAAAAACAAAAACAAAACCCCAAACCTACCAAAAGAAAATACTTCATTGCAGATGCAATGTCCCTCTGGGGAGAGGATGAGAGAACCAACATGTGACAGATGTTAGTCATACCGCTTAATGCATTGCTGGAAGGCACTCAGATCCTAAGGTGTATAAGAAGTAGAGAAATAGAAATATTGAGCCATCATACCCACAGATGGCTCATGAAGGCCTTCTGGGTGAGCAGGGTGGAGGAGTGTCATCAAAAGGCAAGCAGCTAAATTCGCCAGCAGCAACAATTGATAATTTTGTTTACTTAACTAGGATGAGGCGGTGAGGCAGCTGAGCTGTGGAAGCCCAGAGACATAGAATTCGTACTGAATAAAGCTCTAAGGTATTTTGTTATCACTTCTAAAAAGTGAGGTTTGGACACGCCTTAATATTAGTACACTCCTGCCTATGTTTTAAAAAACTATTTCTTACCGAAATGTCCATTGGTATAAACAAGAACAGAGGTGGGGATGCATTCACCTCCATTCTCTTGCACACAAGCAGAATACAGTAACATAACACCAATGTAAGACATACATCCTAGGCTGAGTACAGGGGCTTGAAAACATATTCCCACAACAAGGGAAGCACAGTGTACTGCAATTTCAGGGCACATACAATGAGTATACTCTACTCTTACAATAAATCCATTCTTACCTCGAACATGAGGATGTAAGAAATCCAGAATCACCCAGTGAGCCATCTAATAAGTGGGTTTTAGCCCACAAAAGCTTATGTTGAAATAAATTTGTTAGTCTCTAAGGTGCCACAAATACTCCTCGTTCTTTTATCTAATATTTAGACTCCTAAATATTGTTGGAATCCAACAATAACTGAATCCTAGTAAGTTGCATTCCATCAAGTGACTAAGCTCGATATATTCCAGCGTTGTATGCAGTGTTGTAGCCCAGGATATTAGAAACTCAAGTTGGGTGATGTAATATTGGACCAACTTTTGTTGGCAAGAGAGGCAAGCTTTCGAACGTTCACAGAGCTCTCCTTCAGGACTGGGAAATTTTACTCAGGGCTCGTCTTCACATACAACACCACGGCGGTGCCGCTGTGTCGCTTTAATGAAGATGCAACCGCACCGATGGGAAAGCTTCTCCTGTTGGTGTAGTTATTCCACTTTCCCAAGAGGCAGTAGCTATGTTAATGGGAGAAACTCTCCCGCTGATGGCGCTGTCTATATGGGTGGGTGGGAGGGTGGGGTAGGTTGGTATAACTACAGTTTCACCCCCCTGAGCAACGTAGTTATACCTGGTCTGTAGTGCACACCTGGCCTGAGTACCTCACAGCTAAACAGAAAGTGGAACAGATTGTTTAGCACAGGGGTTCTCAAACTGGGGGTTGTGACTCCTCAGGGGGTCGCTAGCCGGTTACATGAGGGTTGTGAGCTGTCAGCTCTGTGGGACTGACAGCCCCGAGCCCCCATTAAATTAAACCCTGCCCCCATTTTTAATTTATAATGGCGGATCACACTCAAGAGGCTGGCTGTGTGAGGAAGGGGTCACCAACACAAAAATTTTGAAAACCTTTAGCATAAGTAGTTAACAAGGGACCATTCAAAGTGAACTGACCTGTTAACACCCCTCCAATCACAGGGAGAAAAGGAAGGGGGCTGCGGGGGTTGTTAGTGGGTTATTGATTATAATAAGCTATAAATCACTTTTCAGAAAGCAATCACTCTATATCTGAGCCCTTGTCCTCAAAGGAAACCTGCACAACACTTTCAAAAGACAAGCCTGGGAGCTTAAGCTCATATCTTTCCTAGACACTAAAAATCATGGTCTTTATTAAGACACTGGATTTATGGTTTATTACAATAATCTGTAACCCCCCTTTTTATCCTATGACTGGAGGAGTGTTAATGGCACACTTCACCTTGAATGTTTCCTTAGAATATGTGCTAACTAGTTAGTTATGTTAAACAATGTGTTCAATCTTGTATTTCGCTGTGACACTCTCAAGAACCTTCCCCAGACCTGAAAAGCAGCTCCATGTAACTCGAAAGCTTGTCTCTCTTGCCAACAGAAGTTGGTCCAATAAAAAATATCACCTCACCCACCTTGTCTTAATTTTTACTCAGCTTCTAAGTAATGAGGTTGATCAAAGATGCTGTTTAAAAAGTGCTTATAGTCTGTTGCAAATTGTTTAGTTCCATTTGGTTTATCCAAAAATTTTCAAATCAAGTTTTAGGATGCATCACAGCTTGGAGGCTGCATTGCTCAAGGTAGATAATGACTTACTGATTCTCCTGACTCTTACATCATTTGTCAATTTTTAGCATCACTGGACTCCCCAGCAGCATTCCATGCTACCCGTCACATCATTCTTTTAACACATTTAGTGTCCATTGCTGTGCTGAGTAATACAGCTTTCCCATGGTTAAAATGAACCCAGGACTTCATTTGGTGATGGTTTCCTTGTGTCTGCAATGTTCAGATTCTGCTTCTCTTTACTGTGGTGCTCTACAGGGAGCAGTTTTCGAACTTCTAAGTGTTTATATGCTTCTACTTGCTTCCAGCTCAGCGAGGTACAGAATAATCTGCCTGTCGTTAATATGCTGATGACAACAAATATATCTAACTTTCCATCTAATTGTCGATGCTGCAACTTCCACTCTGACCAATTGTTTACAAGACATCAAGCTGTGGGTGTCATGTAAATTTACTAAACTGAATTATAATAAAACGGGGAAGGTTTAATTATTTGTTCTAAGTGCCTGCTGAAAATTGCTCCCACTTTGGCATTTTTATTTTATAATGCACTATTTATTCCATCTTCAAGCATCCAAAGTCTAGGTCTGTTATATACACTGTCATCAGATCTATCAATGGGTAAGGTTCAGTCTACTGCTAAAATATTTTATTTATTATAATATTACCAGGCTGAGACCATTGTTCAGCAAGAAGGATTTACATACGTTAGTTAATGCCTTTGTTTACAACTGATAATTGTAATTGTTTTCTGAAGTTCATGATAGAATTACTTAAAATGCAGCTTATTCAGAGTGCAGCACGTCTTATCTTTTCTAGGAAAGCAAAGTTGTTGTTTTTGTTGTTATTATTTTATTATGGATTATCATAGCACCTAGCAAGCCCAGTCCTGGACCAGGCCCGATTGTGCTAGGCACTGTACAAACACAGAACTAAAAGACGGTACCTACCCCTAAAAGCTTACAATCTAAGCATAAGACAAGAGACAACAGATGGATTCAGACAGAAAGATGGGGGAGTACAAGAAAATAATGAGCTTCAGGCCCCGATATGCAAAGCCCCTATGTCTTGGTTGGTAAAATTTACTGTGGAAAACAGTGGGTCCATTGCAGGAGTGGACTGTCACTGCCTCCCTTTAGGAAGGACAAGGGGCTGGCTTCTCTTAAAGAAGGAATTGTTGGGCTTTTGCTCAAGAAATTTGCTCTTGGCACTGGTGAGTTCTCTGCCTCCTCCTAAACCTAAACCTCTGTCTAAAATGTCACCCTAAACCTCTGTCTAAAATGTCATGTGACGCTCTATCGAAGAGGATACCATTGTCTCTCTACTTCATACTGTAGTGTTTTAATTGTTTATGGAGCCCGAACAATGTAATCTGCATTATACAGAACAGAGTGGAGATAATGGGGCCTTCCCCAAGAAGCTGACCCCCTATACAAGCAGACAACAATGGAGACATAAAGAACACCATGTCAGCAAAATAAGGATCCATCACCTAGCAGTGAAGCAGTTGGGATTGTAAATAAATAACAGCACTTCACCAGGTGGCAGGTAACGCTGAGATACACTTCCTGGAAGGAGTGTGTTTTGAGGAGAGATTTGAAAGAGGAAAGGGTAGATGTTTGCTAACATGAGATGTTTGCTCTCTCACAAAGAGAACGGGTGACCTAGGTGCGAGGGGCAATATGGTGGTACACAGAAAAGGAGTGTGAGGACACAAAGACCAGCCATGGAAGGAGTCAAACTGTTGTGGATCCAGCTAGTTTTATGCATAGACTGTCTAGAAAACTTTTCACAGAGAAATGCTTGTGTCTGTAGATCAGTGATACTCAGACTGAGGCTTGCAAGCCACAAGTGGCCTTTTAGTGCATGTTCTGAGGCTCTTGGCAGCACATATTAAAACACTGATTTAACTATTAACTAATCTAAGTTCTTAACCAAACAGGATGCTTTTACTATGTTATTAACCAATTGTAGTTGGTAAAATAATAGTACTTGATCAGTCATTTTGCTGTGAGAATAATACACACACACACACACACACACAAAATATTTCCCCATCATACTGTTTAAATATGAATTTACAGTAATATAGTAAACGAAACAATGAATTCACACTGCTGTGGATCTTTTGGGTAATGCTGATCACTAATTTGGCTCCTGAACCACTGATGTCTGAGTACCACTGCTCTAGAGCGTCTGGATTCATCACTCTTCTCACCATCTTGGAACCGTTCTGAGGGAGATTTTCACAAGTGTCAAGGGATTGAGGAGCACAAGTCCTCCTGAAAGTCAAAGGATTCCAACCCATTGTGAGGAGATCTGAGGTAAGCAAGGTGAACTCCCCAACACAGACTCATCCCTGGGCAGACTCAGGCCATGTCTACACTGACAAGCTTACAGCGGCACAGCTGTACCGAGACAGCTGGGTCGCTGTAAGAACGCTCGTATAGGCCCATTAGTCGACATAATAAAACCAGCTCAACAAGCGGCAGTAGCTATGTAGGCAGGAGAGCAACTCCCGCCGACAATGCTGTACACACATTGCTTATGCTGGCAAAGCTTATGTCACTCAGGGGGGCGTTTTTTTCCACACCCCTGAGCGACCAAAGTTTTGCCGATAGATGTGCTTGTGTAGACATGGCCTAAATCCAGCATTTCCTTTTCAGTCATCCCTCTAGTACACTATCAGTTGACTGCACCTTTCTAAACCCATCTCAAGTACTCTGTCCACAAAGACCTCGCCTCCACACCTTGCAAAGAATTCACAAGCAAGAAATGTGTTCTTCTCCCAGGGAAAGCGCTCTAAAGGCAAACTTCCTTTATCACTTTCTTTGCTGCACTCCAGTTATTTAAACTCCCGTGTCCTGTGACTATGAACTCAGAAGATAAACTCCATTCAGGTGTAAAGTTTACCAGACAATTCCAACCCATAGCAAAAATGCTTTTGTTTAAATCAACATCTCCCTCAGATAAACACACACAGCATGGTGTGTATCCGACTTTCCGCAGCAGAGGAAAGACTCCTTGACATCTTTATTTTGCTTTTTTAAGACAACTCTCCTTTTACAGCTATGCCAACTGCCCGGGGGGCGGGGGGGGGGGGGGGAATACAGTTAACTCTCATTATTGTGAACGTGAAACTGAAATGCTATGCAGGAAAAGAACAAACATTTTTTTTTAAAAGATGCCACTGTTGTATTTAAGTACAGTGAATTCAAATGAGCTTGGGTGAAGAGAAGGTGAGCAATGTGCACAATCTGCTTTTATTTATTGTTGGCAGAAATAGAGCCCTACTAAGGTGAAATTTACATAAGAGTTTCTAACTTAACGCCAAGGTTATTGAAGGGAAAAATGACATGAATTTATCAAGGGATATAAATAGCAGTGATGCCAACATTTGAAACAGGCAGAGCAGCAGAAATCTTGCTGGGCTGCAAAACTAGGGCCTGATCTACCTTCCAATAAAATTCTAAGTAGGCAGCTAACTTTTCTAGGGGATTTATAGCATAGAAGAAAAAGGCTATGCACCATTTCCCACACGCTGTCTTATCAGGGAGGCTATTAAACACAGCATAATTGCCCTAGTTCAGCCTTCACCACAAAGAAAAGAACAACCGCTCCAGCTTTCAAATGTGATAAAGACAACAAAAGCCTCTTTTGTTCCACTGATAAAAATATAACTTGACTGTTGTCACAGGGCCACCCTGAGTGGTGGGTGTGGCCTCCACACACAAAAAGTCACAGGTGCTTTCCCTCTCTCCCTAGAGGGTAGAATAGGAGTTTTATTTGTCCTTCCCTGAGCTGGGAGAGGACATGTGCCAAAACATTTCAAAAACATCCCAACCCAAGTCATAACACAGACTATTCATGATGTGCTCTATGAGTTAGGGCTAGTCTACGCTGGCAATGCTGCGCTTTAATGTGGCTTGTGTGGTCGCGTCAGAGCGCTGGAAGAGAGCTCTCCCAGCGCTCTAAAAAACCCACCTCCACGAGGGGCATAGCTACCAGCGCTGGTGCACTGTCTACACTGGCGCTTTACAGCGCTGCAACTTGCTGCACTCAGCAGGGTGTTTTTTCACACCCCCTGAGCGAGAAAGTTGCAGCGCTGTAAATTGCCAGTGTAGACAAGCCCTTATTCTGGGGAAGTTCTATGGCTCCCATTCTACAGGAGGTCAGATTAGAGCATCACAGTTGCCCCTTCTGGTGGCTTTCCAGCCTACTGTCCTCCGAGGTTTCAGCTCCAGCCCCCGCAGCTTAACGGCCAGCACTTGGAAGCAGGAGGCCAGTAGCGTCCAACGTTTGAATGGTAGCTCTCCTGATTGGCCCAGGAATCTACTTTCTTCAGAGGCCAGGCAGGGCTTGTTGAGAATTTAACAAGGACAATTAGCTCCTATCTTTTTGGGTCAATTGGTGGTTAAAGCAACACGACTGATTCCTAGGCGTCAGGAGTCTGGGTATGTCTACTGTGGAGCTGGAAAGGTGTAACTTCCAGCCCAGGCAGACATACCCAGGCGATCGCTGATCAAGCTAACGCGCTAGAAAGAGCACTGTAGATGCAGCGGTGCTAGCGGTGGAACAGGCCGTCCACCGGAGTATGATGCTTGGCAGCTTGCCATACTTAAGCGACTAGCCCCGTCCTGCCACTCTCACCGCCACAGCAACTTTAGCTTGATCAGACTTCGCGCGGGGATGTCTCATGGAGCTGGAAATTATACATTCCAGTTCCAGTGCAGACATTTCCTTCCTGGCTCTTTTGGGAATCAAATGAGCATCAGAGAGAGTTAAAAAGAGAGAGAAAGAAAACACCCCAAAACAAGACAATCTTTCATATTTCATTGGTATCACACTCACTCCCTTAAATCAGACCCTGTTCAACATGAGACTATAGAAACTTCCCCTGAAGTATACACTCCCCAAAGCACCAGACCATGTTTGCAAACATAAAATAGCGGTCAAATTCTGCTTCAGGACAGGGTTCACGCAAAAGTCAAATGCCTCAACTATATTTACTATCCTGATGGTTTCTTGTAATTCCTATTTGATCAGCTGTATCAGAAGTTAGAACAACCATGTGTTATTTATTTATGCATGCATGCGCTGAATGAGTCTGAAACAGTGCTCTAAAATCCCAATTTGTAAATTCAGAGGACAGGGTTAAAAACAAAGTGAGAGAGAGAGAGAGAGAGAGAGACTGCTAAAGAAATCTCAATACACATCTGGCCTGATTCTCCACTCCATCACACTTGTCAATGAAAAAAAAACAGTGCAACAGAATAGAAAATCGAGTGCAGTAAAACCCCCAAGCATTTCAAAATCATGAGTGATCCCACCCAAAAGTCATGAGACTTTAAAAAGTAATAAACTTGGGATCCTTTTTATTTGCCTCTCTGGTTTTTGAGCTTTTAGAGTTCACATATTCAAGCTTTCCTCCACAGTTATGAGTGCTAGAAACTTCCTGTTTTTTTTAAATTGATAGCTGAGATTTTCCCCAGGTCACCTGATTCCAGAAGCTGGGGCTTTGAGAAAAATGCCAAATATCGCAAGACCACAAGAGTTGCGAACACAACACCTGACACTTCAAAACGTTAACGACTGCGCTTAGCAGATTTTTACCATGTTAACTGGAAATGTGTTTGCAGGGCTGAAATGTTTGAAGTACTGGGGGTTGCCCTGTTTATTTATTTTAGGCTTTCAGAACAGTCCCTTTAATTATTTATTATTTAATTTTCTCAAGTTTCTATACCATCTGTCATTTTAAAATATTTCATTTCCTGTTGAAAGGGGGAAAGCAATAATCAAATGCATCAAAAGTTTTAAAAGGTGAACATTTGCCATAAGGATTCTTCCTGAGCCTCGCCAACTCGTCCTAATATTTCTGTTTGCTGCTGAAACCCTTATATAGTTACATAAAGATTTCAGTTTCCATAGAAACTGTTATTGTCTCAAGAATTTCAAAATGGTAAAAAATAGTGTGTATTTTATAGTCCTATTAGCATACTGTGGATGCAAATTCTTCAATAGTTAATCATTCAACTGATATTTAGTATCTTATGACATTATTAAGTTATGTTCCTACATTTAAGAATTTATATATTATTGACACATCTACACCTCACATCAGAGCATATGAATGTTCACAGAAATGTGTGTTTTATTGCACAAGAACCAATTTTTCTCTTCACTGCATGTAGATAGTTTATTTTCTTCTATACACGGAACATTCCAAGTAAAAGAACAAAAACAGGCCTTTCCCAGCCCTCACACCGAAATAAAACTGCAGAGGTTGCTACCAGGTAAATGGGATGGCAAGAGGAAATGAATGTGCAATTCAAAGGAGCAACTATTGATTTACAAATCAGCTTCAGCATTTTTGAAACATAAATAGCTTGGGGCCTGCCCTTGCTGGAGTTCTAATCTGGCTGACGTCAATGGGAATTTTGATGAGTGAGGACTATGGGGTGAGACCCTGAGCATTTCATGTTTCAGAAATGAATCTACATCAGCAGTTATTCCTTCTGGTTTAAAGATGAATCGCTTATTAATCTCCTGCTCCCCAAATTACTTTTGCTTCCTTCTTAAATGATTCTAATAACTTATTAAAAAGCAGAGGTTAATATTATCATCTTACTATTCCCTCGGCCCTGTTATATCTCCCATTATATTGGAATCAAGACACTTCTCCTAATTCACAATTATAAAGGTTTCTTTTGGGTTTTTTTGGAACATTAGTTCCATTTATCTTCTCATTTGCAAATTCACTGCAACACTGGCGGTGCTTGATATTTGTCCTTGGTTACCAGCACTCTGTACCTAAAGCATAAGACTTTGCACAAACACCACAGTTAGGTGGGAAATATTGCCATAATTTCCAAGTCTGGTGTTTTGAGGTTGAAGAGAGAAGAATAAATCCTTTAAAATTGGGGGATAGGAAGGATTGGCTTGTGGCTGAAGCCCTCTATCACAAGTCACTTGGGGCCAGATTTTTAAAGATATTGAGGCTCCACCAGTGGGATTTTCAAAAGTGCCTAGGTGCCTACCTCCCATTCAAAATCCCACTGAAGGTCCACCTGCATCTCTAGGTGCCTAAATACCTTTAAAATCTGGTCCTTGATCTAACTTTGCCTCAGTTCCCCCATATGTAAAATGGGCATATCACTCCCTTCCTCTGACTCTTTGTCTGTCTTCTCTATTTATTATAGGAGGCAGGAGCTCTGACTATGTGAATGTACAGTGATCATCACAATGGCCAAAGATCTCGGCTGGGGCTTCTAGGTGTTATTGAATTGTAAATAACCACACAATCAATGGGCCTCACTTCCATGGTTACCACCCCTGAGTTTCACCCAGTTTCTTTACATGTGGGGACTGGTTGAGCCCTCTTTCACCTATTTGGAACATTCAGCGTTCACCGGTAGTGAAGACAATGAACAAGGAAATTCAATGAAAACAAATCTTTCTGTTGTTTCCTTGCCAGCTGAGATCAGTGGAAATCTGGCCTGAGCTGGAGGTGCAGGATCAAGCCCTTTTTTAGAGCTAAATCATGACAGGGTCCTGTGGAAACACATCATCCGAAAAAAAGGGGCAAAAAAAATGGAGAGGGGTGGGTGTGACGCTTCCTGGGGGTACCCATGGCTATGGGGGCACGTCGCTACCATCTGCTTCTTAGAATGAGGAAGCCTTTTCTGTGCCTGCAGGGGGTCCTCTCCCCAACTTCACCAGCCACGCGCAACACAAGCCCTCCCCTCTAGGCCTGCACAGGCCTTGCTCTCTCTAAAGGTTAGCGATAGGCACAGCTCACCCCTTGAGCCCTCCAAGAGTCTGCCTGGAGTGTCCCATCCCTGTTCCATGGGACACTCACAGATTTGCTGCTCCCAAAGGAACAGGACAGCCCAAAATAGGAATAGGAATAGGAATGAAAAGGACTTGCAGCCAGAGGGAACAGGGGATAGGCCGGAGAATTGCACCGTCACCAGGAAAAGGCAGATCTAAGTGATTGGGGACTCCTTACTGAGAAGAATAGACAGGCCTGTAACCAGAGCTGATCCAGAGAACAGAAGGGCATGCTGTCTACTGGGTGTTAAGATACAGGATGTGGACCTGAGGTTGAAGAGGATCCTAAAGGGAGCAGGAAAGAATCCATTCATCATCCTTCATGTGGGAACAAATGATACCGATAGATTCTCACTGGAACGTATCGAGGGAGACTATGCCAGGCTGGGGAAGATGCTTAAGGAAATAGAGACTCAGGTGATCTTCCGTGGGATTCTGCCTGTTCCTAGAGAAGGGCAACAAAGGTGTGACAAGATTATGGTGCTCAATAGATGGCTCAGGCAGTGGTGCTATAAGGAGGGCTTTGGGACGTATGGCCACTGGGAGGAATTCATAGACAGAAGACTGTTCTCTTGGGATGGACTCCATCTGAGTAGGGAGGGAAATAGACTTCTAGGATGGAGGCTTGCACAACTGATTAAGAGAGCTTTAAACTAGGAATTTGGGGGAGATGGTTGGGAGATGTCCAGGTAATCTCCACGCCAGATTTTAACACTGAGAGGGAAGAAAATGAAGTAAGAAAGGATACAGCTGTGGATAGGAGAATGGACATAAGGAGGAAGGACAGTGTGGATATCAGTCTAATAGGTCATACTGGCTGTAGAATGACCATGCCTAATCGGGTGAAGAAAGTGAGTGAGGCCAAACAGCAAAAATTAAGATGTTTGTATGCGAGGAGCCTAGGAAACAAAATGGAGGAACTAGAGCTACTGGGTGCAGGAAGTGAAACCAGATATTATAGGGATAACAGAAACATGGTGGTATAGTAGTCACGACTGGAGTACAGGTATGTGCTGTTTAGGAAAGACAGAAATAAAGGTAAAGGTGGTGGAATAGCATTGTACATCAATGATGAGGTAGACTGTAAAGAAATAAGAAGTAAGTGATGGAATGGATAAGACAGAGTCTGTCTGGGCAAAAATCACAGTGGGGAAGAAAGCTACTAGAGCCTCCCCTGGGATAGTGCTTGGGGTGTGCTATAGACCGCCGGGATCTGATGTGGATATGGATGGAGACCTCTTTAATGTTTTTCATGAAGTAAATACTAATGGGAACTGCGTGATCATGGGAGACTTTAACTTCCCAGATATAGACTGGAGGACAAGTGCAAGTAATAATAATAGGGCTCAGATTTTCCTAGATGCATTTCTTCATCAAGTAGTTGCTGAACCAACAAGAGGGGATGCCATTTTAGATTTGGTTTTGGTGAGCAGTGAGGACCTCATAGAAGAAACAGTTGTAGTGGACAACCTTGGCTCGAGTGATCATGAGCTAATTCAGTTCAAACTGAACGGAAGGATAAACAAAAATAAATCTGTGACTAGGGTTTTTGATTTCAAAAGGGCTGACTTTCAAAAATTAAGGAAATTGGTTAGGGAAGTGGATTGGACTGAAACACTTATGGATCTAAAGGCGGAAGAGGCCTGGGATTACTTCAAGTCAAAGCTGCAGAAGCTATTAGAAGCCTGCATCCCAAGAAAGGGGAAAAAATTCATAGGCAGGAGTTGTAGACCAAGCTCGATGAGCAAGCATCTCAGAGAGGCGGTTAAGAAAAAGCAGAAAGCATTCAAGGAGTGGAAGATGGGAGGGATCAGCAAAGAAAGCTACTTTATTGAGGTCAGAACATGTAGAGATAAAGTGAGAAAGGCTAAAAGTCATGTAGAGTTGAACCTTGCAAAGGGAATTAAAACCAACAGTAAAAGGTTCTATAGACATATAAATAAGAAGAAAACAAAGAAAGAAGAAGTGGGACCACTAAACACTGAGGATGGAGTGGAGGTTAAGGATAATGTAGGCATGGCCCAATATCTAAACAAATATTTTGTCTCAGTCTTTAATGAGGCTAATGAGGAGCTTAGGGATAATGGTAGCATGACAAATGGGAATGAGGATATGGAGGTAGATATTACCATATCCAAGGTCGAAGCCGAACTCGAACAGCTTAATGGGACTAAATCGGGGGGGCAGATAATCTTCATCCGAGAATATTAAAGGAACTGGCACAGGAAATTGCAAGCCCATTAGCAAGAATTTTTAATGAATCTGTAAACTCAGCGGTTGTACCATGTGACTGGAGAATGCTAACATAGTTCCTATAAAGTGATCCGGGTAACTACAGGCCTGTTAGTTTGACATCTGCAGCATGCAAGGTCTTGGAAAAATTTTTGAAGGAGAAAGTAGTTAAGGACATTGAGGTCAATGGTAACTGGGACAAAATACAACATGGTTTTACAAAAGGTAGATTACGCCAAACCAACCTGATCTCCTTCTTTGAGAAAGTAACAGATTTTTTAGACAAAGGAAACGCTGTGGATCTAATTTACCTCAGTTTTAGTAAGGTGTTTGATACAGTGCCACATGGGGAATTATTAGTTAAATTGGAAAAGATGGAGACCAATATGAAAATTGAAAGGTGAATAAGAAACTGGTTAAAGGGGAGACTACAGCGGGTCATACTGAAAGGTGAACTGTCAGGCTGGAGGGAGGTTACCAGTGGAGTTCCTCAGGGATCGGTTTTGGGACCAATCTTTATTACTGACCTCAGCACAAAAAGTGGGAGTGTGCCAATAAAATTTGCAAATGACACAAAGCTGGGAGGTATTACCAATTCAGAAAGGACCAGGATATCATACAGGAAGATCTGGATGACCTTGTAAACTGGAGTAATAGTAATAGGATGAAATTTAATAGTGAGAAGTGTAAGGTCATGCATTAAGGGATTAATAACTAGAATTTTAGTTATAAGCTGCGGACGCATCAATTGGAAGTAACAGAGGAGGAGAAGGACCTTGGAGTATTGGTTGACCACAGGATGACTATGAGCCACCAATGTGATACGGCCGTGAAAAAAGCTAATGAGTCTTGGGATGCATCAGGCGACGTATTTCCAGTAAAGATAAGGAGGTGTTAGTACCATTATACAAGGCACTGGTGAGACCTCATCAGGAATACTGTGTGCAGTTCTGGTCGCCCATGTTTAAGAAGGATGATTTCAAACCGGAACAGGTACAGAGAAGGGCTACTAGGATGATCCGAGGAATGAAAAACCTGTCTTATGAAAGGTTTCAGAGTAACAGCCGTGTTAGTCTGTATTCGTAAAAAGAAAAGGAGTACTTGTGGCACCTTAGAGACTAACCTCAAGGAGCTTGGCTTGTTTAGCCTAACCAAAAGAAGGCTGAGGGGAGATATGATTGCTCTCTATAAATATATCAGAGAGATAAATACGAGGGAGGGAGAGGAATTATTTAAGCTCGGTACCAATGTGGACACAAGAACAAATGGATATAAACTGGTCATCAGGAAGTTTAGACTTGATATTAGACGAACGTTTCTAACCATCAGAGGAGTGAAGTTCTGGAACAGCCTTCCAAGGGAAGCAGTGGGGGCAAAAGACCTATCTGGCTTCAAGACTAAGCTTGAAAAGTTTATGGAGGAGATGGTATGATGGGATAACATGATTTTGGCAATTAACGGATCTTTGACTATTAGTGGTAAATAGGCCCAATGGCCTGTGATGGGATGTTAGATGGGGTGGGATCTGAGTTACTACAGAGAATCTTTTCCTGGGTATCTGGCTGGTGAGTCTTCCCCACATGCTCAGGGTTCAGCTGATCGCCATATTTAGGGTCGGGAAGGAATTTTCCCCCAGGGCAGATTGGCAGAGGCCCTGGGGGTTTTTTGACTTCCTCTGCAGTGTGGGGCACGGGTCACTTGCTGGAGGATTCTCTGCACCTTGAAGTCTTTAAACCACGATTTGAGGACTTCAGTAGCTCAGACATAAGTCAGGCTGTGATCCGTTTCTCATGAGACAAGACATGCTGTCAGTTGGTCTCCAAGGTGAAAGACCCAGAGTGGACCTTCATCTGCTCTCCCAGATAGAGCCCCATAATCCATTGCTTTTACTCGTAAACAGGATCCCCTCCAGCTGTTTATTTCTTCCTGGCAATGTCCTCTCTTGTAGAGTTGACAATCTTTCAACTGGTATCAGGCTCATTATGCAATGCCCAGTACATGCATAACCAGACAGAAAGAGAAGTGCCTGTTACTTCCTGCTTAGAAGGAACCATCCAGTGACCTGCCTTTCCTTAAGAACATAATTTTCAGTATAGATGCATACCTTGGTAAATACTATCTATGTACACGCTCCACAATGATTATGATGACAGCAGAGACCCTACATGCCACCTTTTAGTGATCCAGGGAATCTGATCCAGGGGGAACTCTGTAAAACTCTATGCACGCCCTGTGCCCTCTGCCAGTTGGCACCAAAAGATTCATAGGTCATAGTTGGCCAGGTGCATCTGGAGTATGGTGCAACCTACAATGGCCCCTTGCACACTAGAGGGAATTGTTCCTGGAGCACAGTCCTTCCCCTGAGCTTTCCAGGGGTGAACTCCTCTGCAGCACTCCTACTTGAGCAAGTGGTCAAATACCACTGTTGGAGTCTCAGTGAGCCGTTGTTCCGGATACTGGATAAAATGCTGGCCTCACTGATGCCAACAGAAGATTTGCCATTGACTTGCGTGGGGCCAGGATCTCACCCGCCCAGCTTTCAAAAAGGCATTGGATAGAGTACATTGCACGTGTGCAAGACAACAAAATGCTTGGTCGATTTCTGGAGAATTCATGAGATGGATCAGGAAGTTGGTATATTCACACCCAGCAGCTGATGCTGATTCTAGGAAAACATGAAGGTTCAAATAATGCTTGAGTGGGTACTCGGGGGGAGCGGTGGGTGTAAAAGAGCCCCTTCTTTCCTCAGGCACCCCAGCAGAGAAGAGCCACAAAACTCAGCTTCAGTGCTTGGGAGTGCAGACGTGGGGAGAAGTAGTACCGCCCATCATGCTACTGTCCGCAGCGAAAGGAAGGAGGGTCTAGTCATGGATAGGGCATTAGACTGGGTCACAGGGAACTTCGGATCAGTCCCTGGCTCTGCAGCCGACTTCCTGTGTGATGCTGAGAAAGGCATTTAACATGCCCTGTGCCTGTTTCCCACCTGTAAGAGGGGAGTAGAACTTCCCTGCCTCAAAGGATGATGGGAGGAAAAATACATTAAAGACTGTGAGGAGGCTTAGATGCCATGGTGATGAGGTTCATATTGGTACCTGGATGGCAAGAACATGTCTTGTGGGACCGTGTACAGGAAAATGTCCTTTTTATCACAACTACAGGGGAGTATAAGGGGATTTACAGATTACACCTTCCCAAGAGGTGTAACAGGCACCATACATTGTGGCCATGGCAGGTATGCAAAAGACCACCTTCGTAATATTTCCTTTCTCCAGAGGATAGGCTGCTCCCACCCTACCAGCCTTCCACAGCACATAAATCCATCGCTTAGCTTTAATGATTGTTATCAGAGCAAAACATATCATGATAGTTTGAGACAGAGTGAGATAGGTTGACAGAAAGACTAGCAATGTTACCCACTATACAAGAAGATAAAAGGAATTGAGTATTTTCCCCCTACGGCTAAAAATGACCAAAGGAAAAGAATATTCCTTTTTATAACAATTAAGAAGGCACATTAGAGATTACAAAACACATACAAAACAATTCACAAAGTATGGCTCTCTTGACTGGTGGAAGACAATTGTTGAAAATAATACACACAGATGAGTTTGAAATAGACCTATAAATGAGCAGTTTCGCTTCCTGTACTTAAAGATGCCAGCACTTACTACCAAAGATGGACTTTATACAATACCGTGGCAAATAATTAAAGGTAACCCAAGAAACACCCCTGTTCTGTGCTAGGCCACAGGCCTATCAGGAGTGCTCTGAAAGAACGAGACCTACAGGCAGCAAAGCAGCGAGTTATTGGCTTTAATGAAGGTAAGTGACACACCCGCAACGGGGACTCCAAGCGTTGGTGTCACGGAGGCGGGGAACCCAGCGCACCGGAGCTCTGCCTGGGACGGAGTCCGACGAAGGGGCAAACAGCGAGCCATAATAAGCAGTACACAGAAACAGCTCATGAATATATAATTAGGTACTTTCCTAAAGGGGTTTTCCGCTACCTGGCAAAGGGCCATGCAGGGCAGACAAAACCGGCCTAAAGCTGGTTATAGCCGGATTTCTATGTCCTACACTGACCTGTCAGCTCCGAGATAGCGGAAGTTCCCTAGCTAGGCTGTAACAAAGTCTTCCGCAGTCCCTTACAACCCCCCTTTTGTCTGATGGGGGTTCAGAAGAGGGTGGAGGAAGAGCATCCCGGAATAATGAACGGGTGGAAAGGAGGGGTTTTTTTTACATGTGGGTGGCTGTGTAAAATTAATTTAATATAATTTCAAATAATTATTTTAATGCTGCTGGGACTTTGTTGCAATACTAATGATGTGTTAGGGTACCTAGTGCCTTGTATAGGCATCTTTGGTGTTATTATTTAACTACAAAAATAAATAAATCAAATAGGACATTCGAAAAGCCAGTGCTGGATACAGATGATCACTTTATTTCTGTCCACCTTTGAGCCTGACCTAAAGACCACTGAAGGTGGTGTAAAGACTCCTACTGACTTAAATGGGTTTTGGATCAGGCCTTTGTAAGACAGAGGCCCAATCTACAAGCCTTTTTTCTTATAATTAATACACAAAATTAAATGAGCTTACTCAAACTAGCAGGAAACAGAGTCACCAAATTTAATACCACAAATTATCATAAATCAGAGGAATGCAAAGAAAAAACGTTATTTCTACCCATTTAATGAATCTTCCATCCAAATCCTCTTTCTGATACAAACAGTTGGACCTTGTGCCATGACCTAAATATCACATGGTCTCTAAGACAGCCAGGACACAGCTCATATAGGCTTACCACATGTCCCTGGTACGGAGAATGCCTCTGGCACCACATATACGGCCAGATCCTCAGCTGGTCTAAGTCAACGTCAATGAATCTACGCCAATTTACAGAAGCTGAGAATCTGGACCATAATATTTATATACCATACATTCAGGAATGATGTAGGATGAGCAGATTATGGGTGCTATGCCTTTACATGGGTGCTAAGTGCAAGGAACTTTCTCCTCTGAATAGGCTCCATGCAGGGGCTGGCCACAATTACAGTCCTTGCCCTCACCTGAATGCAAGGATTATTCCCACTAGTACTTAATGGTAGGGAAGTAGAGGGTCCATGGACAGGGCACCCTGCGACCTGTTAAGGAGGGTAGCGGTGGAGAAGTGATTCTGTACATCTGGTAGCTTTGGGAGTCACTATACCTCTCTGACGGCCACCCTCTCGGCCTGGGGTTGAACTAGTGATGTCCAGATCTCAAAGCATGAGCTGCTACTGTGGCTCTGTCACACCGAGTCTCCTGTAACATACACTCGCCCATGAATTACACCTCTTTGCCCACAGTGCTCAGAACACGGACCTGTGCATAATAGGCATAACTGATCCGCAAATGAGCATTTTGCTCCACCGGGTAAACATGGCCCTGTCAAACTGCCAATGCAGGTGCTGCATCTATTGCGCCACGCAATCAAGGATCCCACGCAACCAGTGATGAAAGGCGGGCTGATTCACACAGGTACGAGGCATTACACCAGGACGGAAGTCTTGGTTTTCTGGTACCCTTCAATTAATGCCACTGCACTCAAGCTGGTGAAACACAATAACAAAAACAGCCTTTATGCAACCTACTAAACAAAAGCCCCCAAAACAATGCCTGCACATAAATCTAAGCTAAAAACATTTTTGCTAGAAGAACTTGAATGCCTTATATAAAGGTGGGTATCAGTTTAAAAATAATGTTCCAGCCCTTGTTAATTTTTTATTACTATTCATCATAAAACCATTAATCATGGAGAACTAATTTGGTATTAATGTTGATGTCATAAAGTACTTCTGTAGCATTTCAATTACAGTTCAGCATTTCAAATGCTGCTGGCACCATATGGAAAGCTTTGAAAACCAGATTTAAATACATTTGAAGATAACCATCAGATAGGTTCAAATACACAGGACTTGCCATTCATGCTGCTAAAACATATTCTGACAAAACCTGAGCAGCTCATGGGAAAGCATCCTGCAACACAGCTGGGTGGAGCACAGAAGGGGCAGAAAGGAGTGTGGAAGGAGAGGATCAACTGCAAATCAATCATCCACTTCCTCCCCTGAGGCCAGGGTAGGAATTGCAACTCCAGAGGCCGCTGCAACCCTGAAGCTTCAGCAGCAGCTATGAAGCAGCAGATATTCATTTCCAGAGCCCTGGAGAGATTTTCTTTCCTTCTACAAACCTCTGTGGATTTCCCTAGGGTACAGTCCAGTTACAAGAACGGCGCACTAGGGATTTTCCACTTAGATGTGAATTATCTGTCCAAAACCAACAATACAGAAAACATATTTCTGTCAGCAACGCTCAACAGGAAGGTACAAAAAAACCCCACCTAACTGGATCCACAGGGTCTGATTCAATGACCACTGAAGTCACATGAAAAAGACTAATTGGCTTCAACAAGCAGGCAAACATCCCGTACCAAATGCAAGGGAGAACTAAAACTAAACACTCAGCCCCCAGGGAAGTTAAGAGCTTCCATCATTTTGACTGGATCTTTAGAAATAATGCATGAGTTTCCAGTTTTTTGTTTATTCGCTGCAAAGAAAACATTCATCAGAATTGTACACACAGGCTCAACAGTCAATGGCCCAGCCGTCTCAGCGCATCGTTTCACAGGCTGTGTAAATGAAGAAAAAAGCAAAATGATATTTATTGTGTTGGGCAAATTTTCTAATTGCTGTATATAGTTTCCAAGCCATCTTATCTAAGTTATCAATGCAACATCTGGTACACACACAACAGCAGTTCCTACCTTGGGAGCTCTGGCATGTTTCCCACATCTGGCATCTCTGACGAAGCTGAGATCTAGCAGCTCTGTCTCCTATAAGGAAAAGTTGAAATACACATTGTTACCCATTCATTGAAAATGCACACTTCGCTAACTGCGCTTTTGTTCCCTAGTAATGCTACTGTTAGCCCTCAGTCTTCAGTGAGCTCTGTGCAGGTTCTGTCCTGCACATTGCATACCGGTCAGGAGTAACAGTTCCCCACTGCAATAGCGGGACCGTTGTCATATAGCCCCATTGTTTCCTTGAAAATCTGCTTTGGTCTTTTTCCCCCCCACCCCATCTCCACCACCAGTTTGATATATTGATTTTCCAGGTACTCATTTCAAACCAAAATTATTTAGCCTATTTCTTGTGTTGCCAAGCACTCTACTGTGGTTCACATTTTTCAACAAAACCTCTGTGTATTGTTTTTTATGTATCCCTTGTCTCACAATAATTAGCTCCTGGCTACCATTCTGCAAAAGAGAAAAAAACAGAACATCCTAACTTCACAGTGGAAAAATCTACATGATTGTAGACAGGACATTTTGAAAAATGTGTGTGAATAAGAAGGATGCTGTGCACTCAGTGATAACGTGCACCATCAATTTTAGGGCGACTATTTTCCTTACTACTCAATAAAAATCATGTACTTTCGACCACCATCTCACACTTCAGATGACTTCTACATATTGCACTTAAGAGAACAAAAACGACGTGCTACGTGACCTCTCCTACATAGGGAAACAATTACAGAGAATATTGTGTTGTATTTTAGAAGGGTTTAATTTTACCTTTTAAACACAGTTTTAATAATACCAGCTAGCTTTTATCAGATCTCAAAGCACTCTACAAAGAGGAGTTCAGTATCATTATCCCCATTTTACAGATGGGGAAACTGAGGCACACAGGAGTGACATGATTTGTCCAAGCTCATCAAGCAGGCCAGTGGTTGAGCCAGAAACAGAACTTAGGTCTCCTGAGTCCCAGTCATCCACCTTAACAATAGCCAAACTTTATCTCCTCTAGGGCCTCCTTGTGTCCAGTCCTGCATACTCATGCAGAGGTGTAAGGTATCCCCCCTTTACTCTGAATAACTACCCATACCATGGGTAGCAGTGCAGCATGAGATGCACCCTCTGCGGGGCCAGTACTCCCCCACACTGCATGGGGAGGTGGAGAAGGTGCGGAGAATGAACGGAACCATGGCTAGCCCCCCCCCCCCACACACACACACAATGAGCAGGGCATTGCTGCCACACCACTGTGCTGGGGAGTGTACCCGTCACCAAGTCTAGGGTTGGTACAAAGGACTCCCACCCTCTTGGAGCAGGGGGAAACCAGGCAGACTCAGAATCAATATCCTCTTCCCTACCTGCTCCTGGGTAGGTGTAATTGCACATCATGGAGGGTTTTGGATGTAATACCTTAACGTATACAAACCCCACACTGGGCAACAAGGGGTTAAGGGGCTGCTCTGGGCTCGGCCAGGCCTGCCCCGCCACACCTACAAGGCAGGCACAGGGTGGAGGAGAAATTAAAGGATGCAGAACAGCTCCTTTGGGGGCAAAGCAAAAAAGAGAGCAGACGTGCACTTCGCAGCTCCTGAGAGAAAAGCTGAGGGAAGGCAGAATCTCCCCTATCAAAGGTCCCTCCCTGAGGGAAGGGAGGACCTGCTTCAGGGATGCCCTGAGAGGGAGGCATTCCCTCCCACATATGGACTCAGTTTATTTGCGTTAATTCTTCTTGTTTTCTTTATGGACTATCCTAGCAGGGGAGAGAGTTGGAACTAGGGTGACCAGATGTCCCGATTTTATAGGGACAGTCCCGATTTTGGGGTCTTTTTCTTATACAGGCTCCTATTACCTTCCCCATACCCTGTCCCGAACCTGGCTGAGGGCCAAGCCACCGGAAGAGATAGCTGCTGCCCCGAGACAGGGGGAGCTACCACACCATGCATGGCCACAAGGAGGTGCCAAGCGGTGAGTTGACCACCTGCACATCTAATCATAGACAGCAAGCTTTGGGCAACCATGGGGTGGTAGAAAGTGGCCCAGGGAGGGCAGCATCAGCTATCAGACCTTTGATAGTCCTTACAGGGCTCTAGGCTGGAGTCTGGTGGAATGGGAGGGCCTGGGCTCCGCTACCAACCCTCCCCCACCACCACCACCCGCAGTTTGAAGGCAGTAAGCCTCACCACTAGGCAATGCTCCCCACAAGTGAAGGCCATCACATATGGACATAGCTACTGTGGAAAGAACAGTGCTTGAAGAGAGATTTATCTCCACTTGTACGCTCTTTGCAAGCACCGAGCACATATTTCCCAAGTAGCAACACAAACTATCCTGTGAGATTCGGGCAAATAACTCTGATTTGACTGGACATTGCTTAAAAATATTAAAGCCCTCTTACTATTGTCTGCCTCATTTACACCTTGATGAGGACTAATAGTCCACATTAGCATAAATCTGTTCAATTACAGGTATAAACAGTGCTAAAGCAAGAATCAGACCACACTAGCCACAGAGCAACACTACTTTAACAGAATTTTTATCTTAAATAATTCCTGCGTTGATGCTCAGAGAATTTGAAATCCATGTACAGTATAAAGCCACTATACCTCGAAAAACAAAAGCAAATTCCCAAGAGAAAATACAGGTTTTCTCTGTGACCTGTACTATAGTAGCTGTCAATTGGTTTCTTTTTCATTTTTTGTAGGCCAGATCCTGAGCCAGTCAAAACAAAAAACAAACAAACAAAAAAAATAGTGAGAGAAATACACTTGTATCCTGTGGAAAAAATATTCACCTGACAACACCAGTTCCTATCCTTTTCACAGCTGGCTGCCTGTACCGTTATCCGAACCAGTGTTCAGGAGTATCTGATTCTTAACAAAATGGCCACTGTGCACCACTTCAATTCCAGACTGAAGATCCACTCCCAGACAGACCACACTGCTCCCACGCTCTCCCGTCCCTTGCTCCGTCTGACATACCATCACAAATGAGGTGCATAGTGATTGGATCAGATCCATGCATACACCTCTGCTGGGAGCAGAAAGGCCTTTTGGCATCCCAGGGGCTTATGTGTTCGATTCCAACCCCCACCCAGGCATGAAGAGACTTAGGACATGGAAATGAAATGGGGATTGAAGATAATAGAACCATCCCCCAAACACCCGGGCAGGCCACAGCAGTGAAGCACAGTCCCTCTGTGACAGCATACAATGCTGTCATGGCTAATACCCCAGCTGACAGGCCTGAAGAGTGGATGCTGCTCCTTGGTGCCCCTCACGTGAAGGTTCCTAGTTACTGAATCTGTTCAGGTCTAGGTGGAGCAGCTCCTCTTCTAGATCATCCAGGTGGGTTTTGAAGCTGCTGTGGGACTCACCCGCTCCCAGTGCAAAGGTGCTGCGGAAGCTCACTTGCATGACACCTTCTTGTCATGTAGGATCTAGCAATGGGCCCTCTACCAAAGCATGAGCGTCATCCACAGTGCACAAAGAGTGCAGTGTGGATTGTGTTTTGTTCTCCAGCACCCAGCATGACTGATCCCCAGGCTGGGATGGGGCCAGATCCTCAACTGGTGTAAGTCAGCACAGCTTCACTGACTTCAACAAAGCAATGCTGATTTACACTGGTTGAGAATCTGACCCTAGGTCTTACTGTAACATTTCTACATTCTCTTCATATTTTGTCCATCCTTGCACAGAATTTTCTTCCAGACCCCAGAGATGTCAGATCAGTGCAAGAATGCCTCACATACGTTTTTATTTCTTCTGCAATTTATTTTATGCCATATTTGCATACCACTGTAAATGCATCTCAGAATGCAGCATAACAATTTTAGTGCAGACAGCCAGACTATTCTTTGTTAATTAAAAAAGCTTTTTTCCCCCCTCGTTCTGATGTAAGAAAGATAAAAAAATACAAGTTATTTATTTTTTCAAGCTGTTCTTAGGAACCACTCTAGCGCCTGTTCTGTGGAAGTCCCATTTGGAATGTATCAAAACTAAGGGCAGACTCAACGGAGGAGACAGGAAGAAAAGCATCTGAAACAAATGAAGCTAATTGCAGCGCTCTATTAAATAGCTGCGTGTGCAGGGCTGGTAGCGAGCTTGACTCTGAATACAGCAAAATAAGGACGCGATGTGGAGTCTCTCTGTTGACTTAATGTCTGAGAGACACTCAAATATGGGCAAGAACAAAACTAATGAAATATATGGAAGAGTTGCATTCATGTTTATCAGACTGATAACGGCAATAAGATTTAGAATGGGAAGAGGAGCTCTAGACTTTAGATGTAATTAAAGAAAGATGGAGAAGAGAGGACATTTAACAAAAGGGAGATAAGGTAAGCGAGAAACTGAAAAGAGAACCAGGGATTCGAGAGTGAAATGGAAACTAAGACAGTCTTTCTCCTTCTTTGCAGTTCTGCTCTATCAACACAACTGAACAGGGTAAAAAAAATTTCTACACACAATGAAGCATGCAGATTATGATTATTCAAAATTCAGGGTTTTATCCTCGACTAGTGTCAATCAGCATAGATCCATGGACACTAGCTGAGTATCTGGCCCTAAATGTTAAGGATCACATGATGATCCCCTCGTCTCACTGAGTAATACCTTCACCCCAAAAGAAGTCCCACTGACTTCAGTGAGACTGCTTGTGGGGTCAGGCAATATTCAACATGAGTTCGGGTATCCACAATGCACTACTGACAACACCAAGAGCTCAAAAGTAACAAGAAGGGCTTAAAAATCGAAAGATGATGGAAACATTTTGGGTGCTCTATTTGTATTCTGGTTTTTGAGCCTTTAGGGTTTGTGGTTTTCAGGTTTTCCCTGCAATTATGAGGGCTAGAAAAAACTTTTTTTTTTTAAATGAAAGCTAAGATGCTTGTGTAATCACAGGTCTCCCAACACTGGGGCTTTCCAAAAAACACCAAATATCACAAGATAAAATCCTGAGGGATGGCAACCTTGTGGCAATGTGGCTCTAAGGACGCTACAGACATGAAGAAAGATATTCCGCTTACGCAATCAAAGAAAGATTTAGAAAACTGAAAAGACTGACAACTGCTAGAAATGAATGGTTGTAACAGCGAGAACATGAGAAAGAATGAAAGAAGTAGAAGAAAAAGGGATTACAAGAGAAGATGAAAAACTACACACAAGGTGATTGTAAGAAGCTTGTTATTGTAGGATTGGCCTTGTATTTTATTTTAAAAAGAGAATAAATGGCTAGACCTCCCCTAACACAAACATATAACAAGAGCCTTTCAACTCAAATAATACACATCAAGAATAAACACGAACAACAAACAGCCAAACAAATCAACACCTCACAAAACAATCAAGTCAATATTATTACCAGCATTTGTATCCTCGGATCTGGGCTCCCTCTAGGAAGGGGATTGTTAGAACAGGGCAGTGGAGTTGTAAGCACACTCAGTCTACAAAACCAAGGCCATCTGAAGAGGGGATGTAATTAGATCCCTACTTTTAAAGAGTGGGATCTGTCAATCCTTGCTGCGACCTTATGCACGTTACCATATTTTGGGTCTGGCAACCGAGCACACAGGAGGTTTTTTTGGCGAGCGCACAGACTTTTCACGTAGGTTTTGTAGGAAGTAGCTACGCAAGCCCTGGGAACACATGCCCCATAGTCCTTGTTTATTAACAGATATTAGAACTGAACGGTACATTTATAGAGACAAGGTGGGTGAGCTAATATCTTTATTGGACCAACTTCTGTTGGTGAGAGAGACAAGAGACAGAAGTTGGTCCAATAAAGATATTACCTCACCCACCCTGTCTCGCTAATGTCCTGGGCCTAACACGGCTACAACAACACTGCATACAACTATGGTACATTTAGGCAATTTAATTTTACACGTGCCTCCTGCATTGTGAAAATAGTAGCCCTTATGCCATTGTAATTTGCCATCTAAAGGCAAGAGATTGAGGTAAGCACACCCACATAAATGTCACTGTAGCCTGCATTCACTAGGGTCTGAATAGGTCAGAAGGCATAATGTAACATTTCTTAGAAGTTCCGAGGTTCAAGAATATCAAACCCTCTGCGACCTTTAGTAATTGCTTTCATCTTCCCAATGACTCATTAAAGAGTGGGAGGGCAATTTCCTAATATTTTAGTATACATTTTGGACAGGTTTTTTGTGAAGCCAAAATATGCTTCCATTCTTTACTACTTGGCAGAAGAATGCTGCAGTTCAAGAGCTGCAAAATTGACAGTCTAAATCCTGCTGCTACGGAAATCAATGGGCACAGGCTTGGAACTGTGTGCTAGATGAGCCATGAAAGCCTATGGCAACGGAGAAGCAAAAACACTGTAAGTCCAGCCTGGCACTGAGTAGAGAGACCTGTAACCATTGTTACCGTGAGCTATTACTCTTGCAAGAGAATAATGTCTTTTAATTCAGCTACCACAAAAACACTAAGAAATTAATATTAATCCTGCTATGTTTGTTTTCAACTATCATCTGAGACAGAGACCCATCCATATAGGGCTAGATTGTGCATCCTCACTTTTCTGGGTGAGCACGTTCTCACAGAAACAGTGCATTGTGCCACCCTTCCTGTGTTGGGGAGCATTTACTCATGCAAGCAGTCTCATCTGAATTCAGTAGAGCAACACCAATTTATACCTGCCCAGGATCTGGCTCACTCTTACTTTTATTAGATAATTTCAACCTCCCAAAACCGAGCGAAGCACATCACCCCTTGTGCTAGGTACTTCGTATTAACATAACATTAGTTAACAAGGCAAAATTCCTCAGTGATAAATGAAAGGTGTGGGGTAGCTCCCTTTTATGGACACCCAGCCAGCCAGTTAGCTATAAATCCCACTTGGTGGTTGTTCTCTACTTGCTTTACCTATAAAGGGTTTCTAACCATCACAGGAGTGAAGTTCTGGAACAGCATTCCAAGGGGAGCAGTGGGGGCAAAAGACATATCTGGCTTCAAGACTAAGCTTGATAAGTTTATGGAGGGGATGGTATGATGGGATAGCCTAATTTTGGCAATTAATTGATCTTTGACTATTTGCGGTAAATATTCCCAATGGCCTGTGATGGGATGTTAGATGGGGTGGGATCTGAGTTACTACAGAGAATTCTTTCCTGGGTGTCTGGCTGGTGAGTCTTGCCCACATGCTCAGGGTTTAGCTGGTCGCCATATTTGGGGTCGGGAAGGAATTTTTCTTCAGGGCAGATTGACAGAGGCCCTGAGGTTTTTTTGCCTTCCTCTGCAGCGTGGGGCACAGGTCACTTGCTGGAGGATTCTCTGCACCTTGAAGTCTTTAAACCATGATTTGAGGACTTCAATAGCTCAGACACAGGTGAGCGGTTTGTTACAGGAGTGGGTGGGTGAGATTCTGTGGCCCGTGTTGTGCAGGAGGTCAGACTAGACAATCATAATGGTCCCTTCTGACCTTAAAGTCTATCATTCTAAGTCTCCCTGCATAGGTAAAAGGAAGGGAGTGGGCACCTGATCAAAATGGCCAATGGGAAGGCTAGAATTTTTTAAAATTGGGGAAAAATTGGGGGATATTAGGAAAAACTTTTTCACTAGGAGGGTGGTGAAACACTGGAATGCGTTACCTAGGGAGGTGGTAGAATCTCCTTCCTTAGAAGTTTTTAAGGTCAGGCCTGACAAAGCCCTGGCTGGGATGATTTAATTGGGGATTGGTCCTGCTTTGAGCAGGGGGTTGGACTAGATGACCTCCTGAGGTCCCTTCCAACCCTGATATTCTATGATTCTATGAAAAAACTTCCCCTTCGTCTGTCTGTGTTGTTGTCCCGGAGAGCAGAGACAGGGCTGGAACTATGCTGTAAAAAGCTTTGGGCCAGGTATGAAAATCAGCTCATACCTAGAAACTACTCATTTGAAACCCCAGATATGTAAGTAGTTCAGGAAATGTCTAGGAAGACACAATTAGGTTTCTCTCTTTTATTTCTTTATGGCTTGTGGATTCCTCTGTGCTAACCCTAGGTGCTTTTGTTTTGTGCGTAACCTTTAAACTGGACCTCAAGAAGCTATCCTGATCCTTCGTTATTGTAATTGTTTTTTTTTTTTTACCTACCAAAAAGCCTAAATTCCAAATGTATTTTCTTTCTTTTTGTTTTTAATAAAATTTACCTTTTTTAAGAACAGGATTGGTGTTATGTGTGCTAAGAGGTTTGTGCATATGTTGTTTAATTAGCTGGTGGCAACAGCTGATTTCCTTTGTTTTCTTTCTCAGCTCTTCCCCGGAGGGGTGTGTGTGAAAGGGCTTGAGGGAACCCCACAGGCTGGAATTCCCAAGTGCGCCTTCCTGGGTTCTCAAAGAGGTTTTTGCACTTGGGTGTTGCAGCATCCACCCATCCAAGGTCAGAGAAAAGCTGTAATCTTGGGAGTTTAATGCAAACCTGGAGTGGCCAGTATTAATTATTAGAATCCTTGCGGGCCCCAACCGTCTGCACTCGAAGTGCCATCGTGGGGAATCAGCCTTGACAATCTCTTTGGGGAGTCTGGCTTAAAAGTGGATGGCACAATTCAGATATTTCTTTATATATACACCCTATTTACCAATATGAGGAACTTTACATACATGTATATACACATTATGGTCATGTAACAGCATTTAATGATTATGGGTCAGATTGTGTAACCTTTACTCATGTTGATGAGCAGTTACGTGTGTTTGGTTACATACCATTGCATGTTCATAAATTATACATAAAGGCCCAGTACTATGATTCTCATAGTGTGGATTTACATGTAAACAGTATACATAAATAGAAATAAGGATTGTGCCATCCGTTTGTGACCCAGAGTTCCCAATAAGATCAATGGCCCATAGTTTAGTTCGTGAAATTCTGCATGACACTTTAGCCTATTTCAAGATTACATAGTAAATGTAGATGTCTGTTTTGATGTCTGCATGGAATGAATCAGCATAGGTATGTACTTATTTTATATATAACCTTACTCCACTCCCCCCCAAAAACACAATTCTACTCCACCATGTTGAGTGCTAGCCTGTTGAGAAACCATGTAATCTTACTGCTGTAAACTCCATTCATCCTTCCACCTTCCTCCTTGCATCACCTCAGACTACTGCTGTGAAGTGCCTAGCACAACTCTGGGCAGATTTGTCTTCAGTGTAGCTATGCCAATTTACATTAGCAGGGGATTTGGTTGAGTAAACCCTACTGTAATCTGCATTAATTACATGATAATTAAATCATGTTGTTTCATAATAATTACAGCCGGATGAAAATTTTTGAATCGGAAATGTCAATTCCTTGAAATTGAAACTTTCCACAGGAATACGTTGGCTGACAAAATTTTGTTCAGGAGAAAAAAAATCAAAACAAAGGGTTTTGATGTCAGAGTGTTCTATTTGGACATTTTTGTGATGTTTTGATTTTGTGCATCAAAATGACCTATTTCGATTTCTTTTAAGTCATTAAAAAAATGAAATAGAAAGAGTCAAAATTAAAATGAAATATTTTGATTTTATCAAAACAAAATGTTTTGACTGACCTGAAGTGATTTTTTTTGAAAATTTTGTTTTGCAGGAAATTTCTAAATTTGACCTTCCGTTCTGAGTCAGAATGAAACCAAATTTTGAAATCAGAGAATTTTCGGTTAAATGGAAAATCTGTGTAGCACAGTTACTGTGACAAATGTTTTATCAATACACCCTGGCCCAACCCGAACATACCGAACTTGATTTTTTTGTCAGTAACAACAGTATGAATCTGGAGTAACTGCTTTGTTTTTCCACTCAACTTGACAAGCAAATAAGTATGTGATTTCTTTTTAGGTTAAACAACCCATTATGAGAAAATGTTGTCCGCTGAGTGTAAAAGATTAAGTGAAAATGAGTTTGGCAAGCCTTAATAAGGCAAATTCTTATCAAGATAATTGTTTATGTTTATGGACCAGAGTTTTAGTTTATATACATTGGTGTAGCTGTACTGAAGTAAACAGAGCTATGCTGATTTATACCAGCTAAGAATCTCGCCCTGTATATTCAGGACTAAATATGTATGCAAATTTTGGGACTCACACTCATCTCTAGAGTGAATATGGCAGCCACATTTCAGGGTTAGAGATTTCAGTAGAAAGCTCCAACTTCAGTTACATCTAAACTGTCTCAGGTATTAAATTCCCCGAAATGACCAATGAACATGAAAGGTTGAAATAGAAAAGGTTCTTTTTCAGTCAGGGCTACATCATGTACTCTTCCCTTCCTTTTCTCTTTCCTTTAGTCACTTTGCAATATAGCACTGTAGCGGGGTCTTATTGGAAAACCCGGGAAGTGGGTGGGTGCAAGCCTACCCACTGCTAAAGGCCCTTCCCCCAGCCTAGCGGGAGGGACCACTGGACCCAGGGACCAACTGATTACGGGGGACAACTAATGAAAAACGGGGACCGGAGTAAGGGTCAAAGGTTCAAAATGAGGATACCGGATGAGGACACCGAGCAGAGAACCCCGGACAGCACCCACTGCTCCTCAAAGCTGTCGAGGAAGGCAGCGGACTCTGCCCAGTGGAACTCTGCCTGGATACATGAAACTAGGGAGGAATGGAAATAGGCCCAGCAGTCGCAGAACACCCCCTCGTCCAACATCCTCCTCCTGGTATTGTAGATGGAGACTTTGGCCAGAGCCAGAAGGAGGTTGACAAGGAGGTCTCGCGACTTCGTGGGGCCACGGATAGGGTGTGTGAAGAGGAACAAGTGTGGGGAAAAGTGCAGCCAGAACCTCAACAAGAGGTTCTGGAGGGGCCGGAATAGGGGCTGCAACCTGGCGCATTCAAGATAGGCGTCCGCCAGGTTCTCCCTCACGCCGCAAAAGAGACAGGCCTCAGGTATAGGGGTGAACCGCGCCAGGTGAATGCCCGTGCTCACGGCTCCATGAAGGAGCCGCCAACTAATGTCCCCGGCGGGCCATGGGACCAAGGTGGAATAAAGGCTGGCCCACCGGGGCTCCTCACCCTCTTTAGGTGGAAGATAGTCCCGCCATTTGGTGTTGGGGCAGGACACAAGGGTGAGGAATGTAACGTATGGAGCACGAGCGTTTACAACTGTAGCGGGGTGGTCACCCGCTCCTGGCCCAAAAGGGTTAAAAGCCAGCCCTTGGAGAGGGCCGGGGCTGGGAGCCTTAGGCGGGGCTGATTGGGAGGTAGCCTCAGCTGTGGCCACGCCCCAAACAGACTCGGCTGGCCCTATAAAGGGGCTGCTGGGCTAACACTCAAGAGCCTCTCTCTAGCTTCTGAGAAGGAGGGACCTGGCTGCAGGGACCTTAGCAGAATACCTAGATTGGAGCAGGGCTGGGGAGCTCCAGCTGCAGCCTAGTATTAGGCCCAACAGGTACTGGGGTTGCAGGGGACAGCCCAAGGTTAGACAGAGGCAGCAGGTCCAAACCCAGTCTGGCCTGTGATGAGGGGCTTATACTGTAGTCTGCCCCAGGGCGTGGGGGCTCGCTGGTGACTGGCAGTAGCCTATGACTGAGGCAAGGTAGGGATAGGGGGTGGGGGTTCCCTGGGGAGGGGAGACCCTGCAAGTGAGGGGTTAGTGCCAGGGGGCAGCACCCCGGGGTACAAGGGGCACTGGGTCTGGTGTAAGCGGGATACTGGCCTGCAGAGGGCACTCCAAGGCTTGATGTAGAATTAATTCCCAGGACACCAGCAGGAGGTGCTGCAGGGGTGAGTCCCGCATGCCTACAAGCACACAGCAAAACTAATGTCATCATCCCAAAAGGAAAGCTTTATGGGGGAATGGGGAGGTGAGGGGGGGTTAAAAGCTCTCAGCATTTGCCTAACTCCACTAAAGTGTTATTATAGCTGCATTGGTCCCAGGATATAAAGAGAGACAAGGTAAGTGAGATAATATCTTTTACTCGATCAACTCGGTGGAAGTCACAAGCTTCTTCAGGTTGTGGAAGCATGAAAAGATGGATACCAAATGGTGTGTTGTTAAGCATCATAAACTCAACTCCTTTGTCAATAATGGAATTTCAGGGTGAAATCCCAACCCCATTGCAGTCAAGGGCAAAACTCCCATTTGGGTCAAAACTTCACCTGGGATTCCAGGGGGCAGAGATTTCACCCATAGTGTATGCATACATGGTCTTTGTTGTTAGAATCTAGTCTGTGTTCTCCAATTTATCACTAAATCCGCCTTTTAAAAAGTACAGGTATTACTGATAATAGTGAAGGATCTTTATAAGTTAATTTTTTTCTTTATGAATCCTAGCTGGCAATTCTCTGTCAAATTCTTTATGATCTTTCATCCACCCCTTTTTTCCTCTTAGCTCCTTAAACAATGAGCTGTTAAAACCCCCCCACATATTATTGCTCTCATGCTAAGGCTGGCCTACCTTTTCTAACTGCACAGTTCCCTTCTAGCGCCTTGTATAGGATTCAAATCAATTATGGGATCTCCTTCTGCTAGCAGACATTTGTGGCAATAGCTAGGTATTCAAATGAAAGGAAACAAATGCTCTTGTCTGGTCAGAAATACCTAAAACTTGTTTGTATTGGCACTGAATGTGTAATTGGTTTCCAGAAGGGTAATCAAAAGATGTCACAAGAATAAACATATTTATGGCAATGAAAAAGCTGTGCAGTTCTGGGTTCGTCTGCAGAATCCAGTTAGCAATTTACTTTGGTCACGACTGAAATCTCTGCTTGACAATGCCAGAAGGACCCTCTGGTAAACTGCCCATCACGCAGGTCCACTAGCGCAAAGAGAGGACCACTGTTTTGCTGCTAACCGCATGCTTTGCTCTCTGGATGTTCATTGTAGTCCCTACCGGAGGAAAATATAGCAACCTCTTCAAACTGTGAGTTAAAGCCAGTGAGCTGCTAAAACATCCTAAAAATCTGTTATGGATTAAAAAAGCCAAACCCTGCTATCTGCTGTATGGGTGCACAAAGCAGGGAAGCTAGGGGAGAGAGACACTCCTCTATTTCCTATAATGTAGCAGGGCAAGATTCTAACCTAGCATTCAAGTGACCTGCTGGGATACAGGCTAATACCCCAGCGGGTGCATGGCAAGCCAGGGCGTTATCTACTTACGTAAGGACATGGCGAGGCTCCTCTGCATATGCTGCTGTCAGCTATGGATGGCAGCTGCCATGACAGGGGAGGCCGTAATGGAGCTGCATAAGGTGCTCCTGACCGCACGTTCCCTCCCCAAGACTTCCTGCCCTGCATTGGCACTTAGACTTCTGCTTCCCTCCGCACCACAGCTCAGAAAAAGGCAGGATTTTACCTGAACTCTGCGGGCAGGCATGCAATTATCAGGTACAGAGGAAAGATCGCTTAGATTGAGGTGAGGAGGAGGGGGTGGATCTTGAGGGCAGCACTGCTGTGGGTACCATTTATATAAAAACACACGGACCAGCTTCTATGAAGGCACATTAATGAACATTGCTATTCCTGTATTCTAACTCCTCTAAGCTGGCAAGGAGGAAATTCTGAATTCTCTGCCTCCAAACACCTCTTGAAGAATCAACGCCCACTGTTCTGGCACCCAGTGCTTCAGCATTTCTGAAGTGCTGTGAAAGACAGAATCCTCAGCTTCCTCCACAGCTTCAGTTGCCTCACAATGGCGCATTTATCTGCAAGCTCTGCTTCCATCGCTGACAATGCTGACCCAAGCCCTCTACAGCCCTCCTCCACTTCAGTGCCATTTAAAACATAAGAACCAGCTCCCACTTGCAGGAGGGAGGCCAAGGAGAAAAAAAATGCTGTGAGGGTCTGAATTCTCACCGAGTTTCCCCAAATTCCTGAGCACCTCACAAAACAGCAGCAAAGTCAGCCCCAGACAGAGCCTTCCAGGGATCCTCCGCAGGCCAAGGGCCATGTTTGCAGAGGCAATGTGCCTCCCTACTGGTTCTGCAGCCCCCTGTGGCTCTCGACTGTTCCCTAGCGATGGAGTTCCCCTTGAGCCATTTGGCCACTGTTTCTTCCACCTACACCTCCCACAGAGAAGGGCTCCGCTCCACAGAGCGATATTGCAGGGGAATGCAGAACAGGTAATATAGCCAGTGCTAGCAGAAAGATACACATTCACCCCTAGTGCAACCCTAGGCCTGCCCCCCATAACCATGTGCAGGGACACAGTGGAACAAGTGCATGGAAATCACTGGATCCCTCTCCATGCACAAAAAGTCCCCTCCATATGTGGATCTAGGGAAACAGTCCCCCACCTATGGAGCATAAATCCACATCAACCACTGCGGCAGGGCGGTCCCGCCTCAAACCCCCTCCAGTATCAGGTTATGGCACGACATGTACACCAAGCTTCAGTTTCCCTTTCTGTCCACCCATGAAAGGAATTCAGTTTCTCAGTGTTTAATACAAATTTATTCACAGACATTAGGGCTGTAATTCCCCAAAATCCTTGTAATAAAACCATTATCCAATTCCCATATAAACATATGATTTTTCCCATTCGCCTCCAAATCACCCATCCAAGAGTGAACAGCAGCACTTTGTTCCCAGTCCCTTTTGCTCAGAGCCAAGACCCCACTCTTCAGACCTCCCTTCCTGACAGCAACCAGCCTTCCTGCAGCCCTGGTCTTCACCCAGGGGGCTCACCCTCCTGCAGCATTCCACTCCTCCAGGCCTCCCTGCCAGGGAGTCCTACACCTGCCCACAACAGGAGAAGCCAGCCTCCCACAACAACTCTCTTATTTCTGGGCTCAGTCTCCGTGGACCAAGCTGGTTTCTCCCCTTAGCCCAGGCATCTATGCACAAACCTTTTCCTGCAATTCAGCAGGGTTTCCTGGATATGGCCAGTCCTCTCCAACGGCTTTCTTCAGCTCCTATTCTGCCCCCACCAGGTCTCATCCGGACTCAGCTCTTTCTACTGCTCTCTTCAAGCAACTCCTGCTAGTACTTTCTTGTTGCTTCCTGTCTCTCTCTGAGTCTCAGGGAGCTCTCACCCACCCTGCCTGCATCTGACCCCTCTGACTCTCCAAGTCTCTGATTCATACAGTCTCGTTCCCTCTCAGACTTAGGTGCCCACTCCTAAGCCCAACTGGGAGCCCCTCTTTCATCTTAAAGGGCCAATGTCACCTTGTGACCACCACAACTGAAAGGGACCAGACGTAGGGGTCCGATGACAGTCAGTGATCCTCAGCTGGTGTAAACTGTCATAGCTCTGACTTCAATTGAGTGATGACCATTTACACCCCAATGGGGGCAGGATATGCTGCAAGCAACGTTGTTTAGTTGCTTTGTTTTCACTGCAGATAACTGAGCCCAGTCGTTGCCCAAGATGTAAGCAGGGAGTGGGTTCCTTGCACAAGTCAGTCTGGCCCAAAAGGTAAAGCACGTTAAACAAGCTGTATACAGACAACGACTTCCAGTAGAAAGAGGAAAGTATTTTGCAACCAGATAATGCCCTTTTTAAATTACCACAATCTTTCTGAGACAAAGTTGTTGGGGTTTTTTTTTAAGCGCCTAACTCAAACAGTAAGTCTTAGCAGAGAACAGAAAATGGTCCCATTTCTTAAATGGGCTAGTTGGAAAACAGTAAGTATTTTCTGTAAAAGTTTTTGAAAGAAACGAATGTTCATTTTCAAAAGTTTTCATCGACATTTTCCATTTTTATTTTAACTTTTGTTGACACACTTTACATTTTCAAAACATTTAGTAAAAAGCCTCTGTGCATCAAAAATTATTTTTGGACTGAAGAATCTAAACTAGCTGTAGTTAGGAGAATTTAATAGCAACCTTTAACTATTGTAGAGATTTTGAAACTCAAACATTGGATCATCTCACAGAGGCCCAATAAATGGCAGATGTAACCATATAAAAACACGTGTTTAGGGTTCTGATTTTCAGTTTTAACTCATAAACACCAGTAAAACACTCATACAAAAAAAATATGAAGTTGGTGTTTATTCAATAAATGCCAGAAAAAGCACCAGAGATTGTTACTTGAACCTAGGCTTAGAAGAATTAGGGTGGTTTTGTTTTGTTTTTTTCTTCCAGTAAATGTCGATTTTGCCGCACTCTCACAAATCTCCAAAACAATATTTCCTTCAATAAGAATAAAAATTTACAAATAAGCAAAGTAAGAAAATGGTGCTTGAGAACTTGGAGTTTGATTTAAGGATATTTACTGTGTATATTTTCATATGCGATGTTGACAACTTGTCTGGTAATGATTATAGAGCATTAACTCTTGGAATCTCAACATCAACAGTTATTAAATAATTGTTTGACCCTTCCCCCATAATTTCCCACAACTGTGAAAATGGATATTGAAAAAAATGCTTAAAAATAATCAATATTATTTGTCACAATTATTAAAAAACCCCACCAAATATTGAATTCTATCTAGCCTTCTTGTACCTAATGGCTTATGTATATGGACAGGTAATGCACTCTATGGGGGTGTGATTTCTAAAGCACACCAATGTGCTGCGCATTAATTGGTCCATGTAGATCCTGCTGACATGCTCTAAAGGTTCCCTAGTGTGCTTTAATGTAGTGCTGCTTGAAACACACATTAAAGTGCAATGGGGATCATAACGAAGAGAGAGCCCTGAAAAACCTGGTTATGGGACACTGATATAGAACTCAAAAAAATGCCAAAATAACCCTCTCCCAATGAAATTAATACCCCCCTCCAAAAAACCCCAGAAGCCTGGGTTCCCTTTTACACCGTACTGCTATGACAAGCTGCAAAGCCTTCTCTAGCCTGCACTTTCACCAACATACATATAGATGGGACACACCCAGCTGCAGTTACATGCAGGCTCTCTGACAAGCCCCAGCATGGGAAGGCTCCAGCTAAGGCACCTTCAAGCTCCTCAGGCACACATCCCCTCTAGAGTGTAAACCCAAAATTATATCGCCTTGTGCTACACAGGGAACTCTATGGCGTAAGCTCATAAAATTTGCCCCCTCCCTCAATGTGGAGAGAAATATGCTACAGCTTTTTGCCCTGAGTTATGATTCCCACACACTGGTTTAGATAGAGCAAAAATAAGTTTATTGACTATAAAAGATAGATTTTTAACTGATTATAAGGGATAGCAAATAGATCAAAGCAGATTTCCTAGCAAATAAACAAAAAATGCAAACTACGCTTAATATACTAAATAGATTGGATATGAGTAGCAAATTCTCACCCTAAGAGATGATACAAGCAGACTGAAGGCTCTTAAGGGGCTAGCTGCACTTGCTTACAGCTTGGAATCCCCAGGTGTTCCATTCACAGGCTAAAAATCCCTTCAGCCTGGGTCCAGCATTTTCCCCAGTTCAGTCTTTGTTCCTCAGGTGTTTCCAGGAGTCTTCTTGGGTGGGGAGTCAGTGAAGAACGCAGGTGATGTCACTCCCCTCCCTTATATAGCTTTTGCATATGGCGGGAATCCTTTGTTTCAAAGCTTGGTTCCCATGCCAGTCAGCAGAAAAATACTGACATCCCAAGATGGAGTCCAGCACCAGGTGACCTGGTCATTTGTCCCTGTAGAGTCACAGCAGCCATCCCCCAGAGCTGTTTGGAGCATTCACAGGAAGGCTCACCAGGTGGGAGCGAAGCTTCTCCTAAGGCCTATTGTTTCTTCCTAATGGCTCATTAACTGGAATGGGCCCTTCCCAGCCAGCCATCTAGACAGAGCATTTTGCCTAGTGGGCATTGCCCAGGAATAGCTACATGTGAAATAGATACATAGTCAATATTCATAATTTTGAATACAAAAATGATACATGCATACAAATAGGATAATCATATTCAGCAAACCATAAACTTTCCAATGACACCTCACATGCCTTATTTTGCATAAAATACATTGTAATTATGATATAAATGAAATCATACTAATATCACTATGAAGAATATGGGTGCAGTGTCACACTGATCTTCTAAGCAGTTATTCTTAAAGTAGTGCCCAGTGACTGCTGTAGTGACATCCTTACTGGAAGGCCAGAGAAGAAAAAGAACCACCGTTGACTCAGAAAAAGTGTTTGCCATCTTAATGATGCGCAATCTCTAAAAATATGTCCCTGGAGACCTAGAAATGACAACATTTTCAAATACAGAGGCAATAGGATGCACAATGCCATTAGAAGAACGAATGCAAAGAGATTTCCATACTAGTGTACCCTTCTGATACCAAAACAAAGCAAAAACAGCCCTTGCGGATCTAGGTCTTCAGTTCCTCACCTCTACATTAAAAAATAAATACATTTGCTTGGATTTACAGACATAGTGGCTGAGCAGACTGGAAATTGGTCCATGGGAGTTGATTGCAACTCAATTCCCAATGCCAAAAGGTAGGGTCAAGAATCTCTGCCCTTGTCACAATCTGTGATTACCTCCCGCTCCCAGGAATGGAAACCCTGGAATATGCTCTGACAGTAGTAACAATTCTCATTTCCACCAGTGGCACAGTGAACTGAACCATATTGATGAGTGAAGCACATGTCACACAGTCAATGCTATTGTGCTAGCCATCAGCCCAGGTTCAAGTTCACCGTGTATCTGAAAAGCATGTAATTTGGACTAAGATTTTTTTAAATCTGTGTTTTCTTGTACATGTCTGAAGCTATGGCTATATTTCAATATTGCTATAGCATGATGAGATTAGACATTATCGGGGTAGAGCAAGATAATTATTAGCAAACGTCATATGACGGCAGCCTACGTCACTGTCTGACACGTTGGGCTGAAAGCCAAGCTGCTGTAAGTTATTCCTTCTAGATCGATGATAAGTTTCATCCAAGAAATGTTTAGTAATTGCAGTTGCATCCTGCAAGTTGGGGAGAAAAAAAATCATGTGCCTTAAATATCTCTGCAACAGCCTTCCACAAGGGTCAGTTTTGGTTCCCTTTGTTCAATATACACATAAGTTTCCTAAAAGGCAGATTGAGAAGTACGTGTATGCTGATGACATCTGTATGGAAACAATTTCCATAGCATTGAAGGGAATCTCCTCCAAGACGTGACCACTTACTTCCAGAAATGGAGACAAATTCTTAATGAAACGGAGACAGTGCGAACTACTTGCCATCACAACCATCTTGCCAATTGACCCATCTCGATCCATGTACTAGGATGGCTCCCGCTATTCCAACCACTTGTCACATACTTGGGAGTAAAACTCGACCATTGCCTGACATTTAGCCTCACCTGGAGCACCGCAAAATGAAGATCTCTTCCAGTACTGCCTTGTTACAAAAACTGTCTGGAGTCTCCTGGGGAGCAGACCCCTTGGTCCTGCACACAGCTGTACTGGCCCTGGTGTTTGCTCCAGCTGAATACTGCTCAGTGTGTATAGGGGTACAGTCACCACATTCAGCTTGGTAACTTGCAGCTGAATTTGCCCACTTCTATTATGAGCGGCTGCTTGAATGATACATCAACCTCTAGTCTGTATCTGCCAGTGCACTTCGCTCTGCCAGACCATCGATGAGATGCTATTGCTGTTACGTTTGCCTGGAGAGCTGTGACAGATGAAACAGACCTCTTACGACTCCAGTTGACTGATGCCCCATTATAGGTCAGGAGGCAACACGCTGTGCCAACTCAAAAGTCTGCTCATAATCTGGCAAGGAATCCCACTGCTGCGAACCGGGATGTGACATCACAGCTGATCTCTTGACACCCCGTTGCTACAGCAACTCATGCACTCTTGGACAAGAGCCTTACTGTCTTACTGTCGCTTTTCCATGCACGGATGAGCAGCAACGCCAGGGAGCTGAAAACTACGTTCTTATAGAGTGGAAACATCAGTGGGATGAAGTCTAACACTAAGTAAATTCAGAAGCCCATCTCTGCACCTGCCTCTGTGTCTTTGATCTTGATCACAGATCCTGGACCAGGCTCAAGAAGCTACTCTCAGGCTCATCCAGTGCTGCCGCAGCATGCACTGGCTGGTCCTAGTTTCCTCTCCAGGTTGTGATTGTGGGGCAGGCAGAGGCTGAGAGAGAAAACAGTTGTGAAGTGATCTGCCCAAGGTCACACAGCAATTGAGTGGCAGAGCTGGGAATAGAACTCAAAGGCTTCCAGTCCACTAGACCAGGCTGCCTCCCCTATAAGGTGGATGAACTTGCAACTGCCTGTATCCTCCAAATCCAGGGGATCCACTTCCCCAAGAATGGGCTGGAAAGCCAGGGTGATGTTTGAATGTCCACGCACTAGTGCTATGTGGTGTGGAGTAAAGAGCTGCTACGTAGCGGCTGGGAGCTCTGTGGTGGTAGTAACTTGAGTTACCTGGGGAATCAGGTTGACTGTAGCATCATACCAAGCTGATGAATTATCACTACCTTCATTTCATAGACAGGGAAACTGACCTCAGAACATGCCTACTGGATTGGGCCCCACGGGCGAGATAGTGAGGGAATGCCTCACAGGAGGATCCCACCAAGGTGTAAGTGTCCACATCAGAATTGATAAGCCTTGATAAGCTTCATGGTTGTCTTCCGGCTTTAAATGTTCCAATCAGCATGTCTGAGGTTTCTTTGGAATCCTCAATTCTGCACTGCTCCGCTGGCTCACATGACTGTGGTCTCACTATGAAAGAAACTTTTGCTTCCTTCACAGCTGGGGGTCTGCACACAGTAGGAGCTATTTGCTGAACCATAGTGCAAGTCAATTTCTCTTGATTGTTGCAGCTAGATGTTGCATCCAAACAGGTGTTTTGTTTTTCTGCAATGAGCAGTGGGAGTTTGCACAGACAGTACTGATATACCAGTTAGATTAGTTTGGTTCCATTGGAGCTGTTCTCTACAGTCATGACCAATGAGTAGCAATGGTAGAAATGATGGAGGTGGGACCAGAATTCAAGTAAGAGTCACTTTGAATTGACCTTTCATGCAGCAGACAAAAAGCACTGTCTGTTAAGAAGCCTGTCTCTCCAAACCAAACAGTTATAATCACATGAGTCCATAACAGTTAAATGCCGCCCCACATGAGAGACCGATCATATTTTTGTAAGATATTTCCTGACATTGGCTCATGCTCTCAGGGGATCGTTAATACGATTTTTGTCACGGCGCTCACGGAAGTCAAGGATTCCGTGAATTTACCGGACCTCTGTGACTTTGGCTTCAGCTGCGCGCCTGCCTCTGTCCCTGTGGCTTTGGCCGTGGCCAGGGCTGCTGCTGCGCGCCCCCACCCCACAGCTTTGGCAGGTTCTGGAGCTGGGGCTGTGACTCCCCGTGGGGCTGGGGCTGTCAGTGCCCCTCATGGGGATCCAGGTGTCATTCCTCCCTCTCTCCGCCCCCGTTATTTTTAGTAAAAGTTATGGATAGGTCAGGGCTCCCATGAATTTTTGTGTATTGCCCACAACCTGTCCGTGAAGTATTATTTCCAGAGTGCCCTAGATAGTGGATAGTTGGAACACAGGCTGTCACCTAATCCACCCACAGACCTGAACGAGACAATGCAGAGCTTGCTGCTTGTCGCAAAGCATGATATGCCCATGTAGGAGCCAACCCTGCAGTCCTTAATCATGCAAAACTACACTTGATGGCAATGGGAGATCTGTCCAAGTATGGACCACAAGCTGTGTCTTTTTGACCTATTCTACATGATCCCTGTTCTGTTTTATGCAGCCTGAAGGTGTTGACATTCAGGGCAGGCTGAAAAGCTCATCTTTGTTTGGAGGAGATGTTTTGGAAAGGACTCCAGGGGGTGGGAGTGTGGGGTTTTCACAGAGGACTTTGCTCTGCAATGGTTTTCTTACTGACTGGTTATTTTATGTGGACGGGGTTATAGTCTGTATGTTTAATTGATGGCAGGGTGCCTAGAATCTTCAATAGGCAGCTTTTATGTTCAATGTGTTATCTATGATTCTATATTTATACTATTTCCTTGATGCCTTTAAAGCTAGCAAGAGTAGGGGATTAGACCCTTAGATCTGTTCTCTGTCTAAATACATAGTTTATGGAGTGGTGACAAAACTAAATCTTAACACAGAAACCCAGATCCTACTTACAGGACCAGCTCTGTATGGCTACTCAAGCAGGGGGAAGGCATAAGAATTCTTTCACTGCACACTATACAAAGGCTGGGAGCAAGTTCATTGGGAGTGCATGTGTTTCTTACAGCTAGCCGCTTCTCTGCCCCCCCGCCCCCCCCCCACAACACACACACTAGCTACCCAGAAAAGGATAGAGGTATGGGTGAGTCAAATGCCTGCCAAATTTCCTAGTGGAATCTCCCCCTGCAGCATGGTCTCTAAGCACTGCCTCCTTCACAGACAATAGCTTAAGGGCTATAAACTGACCCTGTGTAATAAACATGAGCTAGAGTGAAGATGACAGGATCCAGGCTTGACTTCAGGGCTGTGGTTTGGGTTCAAACAGTGCCAAAAAAAACCTGCTCTCAGATTTCCAGCCCTGAATCCTGAAAAAACTCACAAGATCAGTTATTCTGAGAAGATTTCTGCCATCTCAGGGTGAAGATTTGTGCTGCATCAGAACTTGCAAGTAAGTCACCTAGGTTTTGGATACAACTCACAGCAAAGACTGTGACACAGGTTCAGATCTATGGATCTGAAACCCTGTCCTCCAAATATTTTAAACTGTTTCCATTAAACATCCATATTTTGGCTCATCTCCAGCCTATAGACTATGGAATAAGCAAGTGGTGCAACAGAAAACAACTGACGATAATTCCAATAACACTTAATAGTAGGTCCTTTGGGAACTGACTCTCCGTTATTATTACTTTAGCAAATATTCTTCCTGTCAAAAAAGTTAAACACAAAACCAAAGACAAGTCTTTACTATATAATCCTGTTACTTTTAACACAACTGTTACAACATTCTATGGTGTTATAGGGAATCTGTAAACTTGAGAGAGAGGGGTTGTCTTCACTGCAAAAGTAACTCAGGCTCCTACTTGAGTGATGACCCTAACTCCCCTCCCAGCCACACACAAAACCCTGTCAACTTGGGCTAGCTGACACCGCTCAGAGGATGGGCTGGAATCTGGGCGTGCTCTCACTCACCCAGCAAGCCAGTCCCATCCCTTGTGTAGCAGCAGCAAGTCCGTGCCTCCCGAGTGCCTGTGAGCAGAGCTGGGGCTGGTGCCAGTGAGGGAAGGAGCGAGCAGGGAGGAGAGGAAAAAAGGGGCTACAGAGACAGGAGCCAGATACAGGCAGCTGAGGCCACCTGCACCACCACACGGCTCCCTGTGCTCGCAGTTTGCCCTCCCACACTGCTCCTCAAATAACCCCCTCACCAGAGACCACCAATCTGTCACTCCCACCCAACCCCCCACCCAGTCCCTGCTTAAACCCATCCAACGCCCTGCCACCTAATCCCCAAATAAACACACTGCAGTTTCCCTCCCCCCCAAAATAAACCCCATAAAACTCCTCCTGCCAGAGCCCCCACCCATGCCACCAACTCCCATCTCCCCAAATAATCCCACCCCATCACACAAACCCCACTAAAATATCACCGTGCCAAAACTCCCCAAAACCCATTCCCCAAAGCCCCAAATCCTCACCCGCCACTGCTCACCATCCCCCCATCCTTATTCCCCAGTAAACCCAACTCTTAACACCAAGCTGAAAAGTCCCAGTCTTATTAATCTCTCCTCATATGGCAGCCATTCCATACCCCTAATCATTTTTGTTGCCCTTTTCTGAACCTTTTCCAATTCCAATATATCTTTTTTGAGATGGGGCGACCACATCGGCACATAGTATTCAAGATGTGTATTCAGCAATTTTTTCAGCACCACTGTTGATCGACTTTATATCAAGGAGATCAAGACAGTCAAAGACAAAAGCAGCATGCAACATATATATCCCTTTCTACATCTTTCCTTGATTATGAACATACACATATTTGGACTAATATGCCAGAGAATTATTTATGAGGCGATAACAAATACCGCATTGGAACTCAACTTCCCTACATATTCTCTCAGCCTTCCCTCGCAGGGATGCTAGACCTTGGTAATAAAAGTGCTTTGGTGTTTGGGTCTTTAATGAGTCATTTAAGAAATTCATAATGTAACAAACAGGAATCTCATTATCCCATTTGGAATAAAATGGTCTTATTTTACTTATTTACTTATTCGTATAAGTATGAATTATTGATTTGATACCATAAAAAGAGACTATATGAACAAAAACTCTTTTTTTCCCCCACAACAGCAATTACTTATCAAATCTAAAGTTACCATAGGACAGTTAAGGAAGGAATAATTAAACAGTAGTTTATACTGAGGCCTACCTTGTGGGTCTGATCCTGCAGTGGTTTCAGTGGATGTTTTCCCTGTGTAAGGGCAAAAACCCTTTATGCAGGTGTAAGGAAGACCCAATATAAGTTACACAGACTTAGAAAAATAAAATGGAAAACTTATTGAGCCAGTTCTTCAGCTGATGTAAATTTGCAATGCTCTATTGAAGTCAATAGAAATGCGCCAATTTACTCCACCTGAGGATTGGCTCTTTATGTCTCAATATAACAGATGAGAAGAGTTTAGGTGAGTGCATAATTGTATACAGCAATCAAATGTGAGCACAGGAAAACATATCACTGGGCAAATCTCACTTTCCCCTCTTGGAATTTATATAGTTTCTAGTGTAATAACTCAGCAGAAACTATCACTGACATATACTCCAGCAACAGATGACAGATGATGCCACTTGTCAGAAGTAAACTTATTTCCATTTCTTTTTCTCTTAACATCTGTAGTTGACATCTTTTAACCTGCCCTGTTTCTCCCATTTTCTAGCTCCTAAACTCACTCAGTTCATTGAGGAGGATGGTTATTCATATTGGTGAATTAATTGGGTGGAGCTTAGAATTTCTTACTGGTTTGTTTTGTATGAGCTGTACTTATTTTTACTGTATGTGGTCCCTAAGTATGTGGATAAGTACATTTTAAAAATTAAAGTCAAAAACATAAGATAAGCAACAAGTAAGGATCCAAATTACTAGTGGATGAATCTCTAAAGATTTAATTTACATTCATCCACTAGAAATCTGAGTGCATAATTTCCTTTATTATTACCGTATTTTATGAATCTTCTAAATACATATGGGAAATAATTATTTTCTTAGTGTATTTGTAGTGGTATGTCTCATGCTCTCATACTGTGAGGGGGAAGCTACACTTGAAATTAGAATTCTACTGCATAAAGAAGTGGGACATTCTGTAATCTCACTGAAAGATGAATGAACTGGCTCCCCCAAAACTTGAAAATCTTGGTGTGGTGGGGCAGTCGCCCCCACCCCTGAGAAAAGGGCTGGAACAGGCCTTTTGAGGCTGCGCAGACCAGCAGCCAATCAATAAAGGTCTGTGGAGGGCCAATCAGGGGAAGGAAGAGGCAGCCAATGAGGGCCGGGCAAGACCCTATATAAAGGCTGCCTAGCAGAAAAGAAGGGAGTCTCTCCCTGACTAATGAGGGAGAAGGACAGGCTCTTGAAGCAAGGAGCCAGCACCTTGGACAGAGCAGTGCTGGGCAGGCTCAGGGGAGCAGGAGAGAGCTCCAGCCCAGTTACCTGCCAGGCTGCAGACCCTGCTACAAAGGGCCTAGAAGGTGCACAGAGAACAAAGGGGAAGTGGCCCAGGGAAGACTAGGCGGACAAGAGGGGAACAAAGGAGAGCCGAAAGAGGCTGCTGCTAAAGGGTCCCTGGATTGGGACCTAGAGTAGTGGGCGGGCCTGGGTCCTCCCCCTTATCTTGCACCTGGCCACGGAAGATGGTGGCCAATACAGACTGCAACCTGCCCCTGAACTAAGGGGCTAGACTTTGGGTTATGGTTGGCCACTGAAGCAGGTGCAAGTCCCAAAGATTGCTGTTAACCCGCCCCCCGGAAGGGGGTGAGTCTGGAGTAGTGGGCAGTGCCCTGAAGTAGATGCCACCGAGCGGGGAGTAACGTGGGTCCCAGGGCAGCAGAATTGACAACAGGCAAGACACCACACGCTGAGGATGCCCCGCAGCGGACAGAGCTAATTCCCAGAACAACCAGCAGGAGGCACCAGCGGTGGTGAGTCTTGACCCCGTCACACTTGGGTTGCTTTACACTGTTGGCTCATGATTCAGCAAAGCACTTAAGCGGGTGCTTAACTTAAATAAAGCCTGTGTGCACTAAGATCCCATTAACTTCACTGGGAAGTGAGCAAGAGCTTTCATGAATAGGGATTGACTTAATCACACACTGATTATGGGCGCTGAAGCCTTTAAATGCCACTTCCAAGTGGAATGCCAATGGACAACACTGATTTCCTGTAAGCGTTACTCCACTCCACAGGACATGTGGACCTTTTAAAAGTACGGGACTGTACTTCAATGACATCTGAAGAGTTAGACCATCCTGGGGATTTCAATCATTCATTTTCTTATAATGTTTTATCCTTCTATTCAAGTTGCCGTTCTCTGCAAACAAGATGAACTGGCATTGTACAAAAGGCTGTCCCATTGCACAGGATCGTTCATACCATATATTAGGAAGGATTTGAATAAGTGACAGAATAAGGGAGAACCTCAGCTACAGCTCAGTGTCACATTGTCTATCTACCAAACAAAAAAAATCTTATAATCCTATCCAATACATGCACGTTATGGATGTTTTCCTGGCTAAAAATATGATCCATTGAACTAGTAACATCAGATGGCCTTCCTTACTCCTAATTGGATGGCTTGTACCGGACACGACTAAGTCACAGAAGAATTTGTTTTGTAAATTGTTACCCTTAGTATACATGGAAGGACACTCATATGGCTGAAATCTAAGAAAAATGACTGAGCTTTTAGGGGGAAATCACAAAGGTACTTAGAGACCTAACTTGCACTGAATTAGCTTACCTTTATGAATCCCATGCCTTCTGACTTTGGACAGAATGATCAAATTTCAAATCTGGGATTTTTCAGTTCTCAACAGCCCATAATTAACATCACATTTTAAAATTCCCGCTTGTTGAAGACGTGGGAATAAACTGTGCTGTCTGTTACAAAAGTCTGTTTTATAGATTCTGGAGTATAAGTGTGGGGTTTTTTCCAGTGCCCCATTTGGTCTTTTTGTAACACATTTGCTGTTTTTAGATATTTTATTGTCTTGATCTCAAAGGGGTTTTTTATTATTTTTTTTTGGTTTGTTAGCATTTTATTTGTACTCCTTACTACAGAAGACTGAAGTGAAACTTTTCCCAATTAATGCCTTTCATGTTTGTATTGTTTACATGTGAACAGTTTGGAGTGAAACACAAAAGCAACGAACTACCAAGGCTACCTCTGTTAACTAATGCTATTACTACAGTTTCCATATTTAGCTCTTGACTTTTTTTGAAGTCCTAAATTCCCCAACCCACAAACACTTTAAATTCCCACTGTCTGTTCTACGACCTCCAGTCAGCTCCCTTCCTCCAACAGCAGCATATTGCTACTTGCTGGCTGTTCACTGATTGGCTTATCTTTTAGGAAATTACCAAATTCTCCATGCCAGTCTCAGGTGTCAATCATCAGGCTGAATATTTTTTTAAAGTTTCAGCTAAAATGGCTCAGCCAAAAAGGGCTAGATTCTAAATTCTACAACACAGTACAGTCATCCCCATAAGATTTTAAATCTGGCTTGGGCAGGGATCACCCAGTTTTCAGAGATGTGCCTTTTGCACATGAAAATACATCCAAATTTGGAAAAATGATATGCCTGTGAAAAATCTCAATTTGCACATGTTAAGTAAAGGTCCTGTGGAAAAGCTAGAATGGGACGATCCAGTTAAAGACTGTATCATAATGCACATGCACATGAAGACCGAATTAAGGTTGCACATGCAGCCTTAGATCTGGCAATTCCTAACTTTTGAGTTCTTGGCTTGGCAACTTTAGCATTACTTAACACAGGTTTTTTTGGATGTAAGTTGATCTACAGTCAAGTTGTAGTTAATTCTTAACACTAAGAACTGCTGTATCTTTAAAAACAGACACCTCCTGCCAAAACCACTAACATGCAAAAGCGTGCTAGTGAGGAGAGAACAAAGGGCAGACAGCCTTTAGAGGAGGGGTGCTTATTTTGGTAATAAGATATTCAAGTAGACCGAGATACAGCTATTGTGCGGCTAAACCTTCAAAAGGAACTTTAAGTTATGGAAGGTAAACAGAAAGAATTCATCAGGAAGCTAAATGGTGTCTCCAAGACAGCGATTACAATGATTAGTAAAAACAACTGGAGAGCCAGAAAATATCCTTCCCTGAGGAGAAAGCGGAGGACACCATTTTGCATGGGGTGGGCTGGGAGAAGTTCCATGAGAGGATATTAATTCCTACACCAGGAGCTTTACCACTGATTTCAATAGGAGCAGGGTTAGGCCAGTGCTGAGCACTTTTGAACATCCCACCCAAAGTCTAGCCAGGGTGTGAATCAGTCTGAGCAGGGAAGATGACAACAGATACCTGAAACTAGAAACTGTGTTTCTGACATACAGGATTGTTGAAAGGCTCAGAAGGGGGGAAAGCAAGCACTCTAGGAAGGCAAGACAGTCTTCAGTGTAATGATACCATACAGTGTTGCCAAATCTCATGATTTTAATCACAAGTCCTGTGATATTCAGTATTTTTGAAAGCCCCAGCTCCTGGAGTCCTGTGATTATTGGAGAATCTCAGATTCCACTTAAATAAAAAGTCTATAGTCCTCAAGGTTACAAAGGAAAGATGGAAAAAACGACCAAAGTGTATGCTAAAGACTCAGAAACCAGAAGGCAAACAAAAAGATCCCAAGATTATATTATTTATAGCTATACACTCACTTATAGTATGCACACACTTACCCGCCCCCTTAAAAATCTCATGATTTTTTCCAAGCCTGACTTATGATTTTTGAATGCTGGGGTTAACAGCGCTGTGTACCTATCTTGCTGAACTGTTTCAAACTTGCTGCATTACGCATTATCCAGTCTTTTGTTTCAATCTGATCAACTCCCTATTCTTGATAAAGCTCATTTTCAATTAGACAAGTCTCAGGTTGTTTCTGAGGTAAAGTGGCTATAGAGTGTCTGTGAAAGGAAAACAACTTTCTGATTTCTCAAGGAAGGCAGCTGGGGAGAAATAAAGTTCCATCAATTTCACACACTTTTCTCTCTGTTGCAACACCCCTCAGGGTCCTGATCAATTCCTATCAAAGGGGCAAACAAAACGCAAAGTCCCCAAATAAAGTTCACAAAGTCCCATTCAATTTCCTGCTTTTAGGCAGCCACTCCCTGGCTGGGGGCTTGTTCCCCTGCAGTCTCAAACTCTTCTGCTGCTACCTGCAGGAGTCATCTAACTCTCTGCAGCTCCCCCTGCCACAGCTACCTCTCTGGGTATGTCTACACTACCATTAAGCTGCAGCTGGCCCATGCCAATTGACTTGGGCTCACGGGACTTGGGCTGCGGGGCTGTTTACCTGCAGAGTAGACTCGGGCTGGAGTGTGGGCTCTAGGACCCTGTGAGGTGGGAGGGTCCCAGAGCTTGGGCTGCAGCCTGGGTCAGAATGTCTACACCGCAATAAAACAGCCCCGCAGCCTGAGCCCCATAAGCCTGAGTCAGCTGGCAATGGGCCAGCCACTGGTGTGCAATTGCAATGTAGACATCCTCTGGCTCTTTATAGAGACCAGCTGCCCTCTATCAAGCCCCATGATGATGCACAGGTGAGCTGCATCAGCTTTCTCTTAAAAGTCCCAGACCTCTCGTGCCACAAGTAGTCCCATTTAAGCCAACAGACCCACTCATGGAGTAAGAGGCTACTTGACCTGAGCGAGGGGATAAGGATCAGACTCTACGTTACAAGAGGTTAGTAGTTTTATCAAGTGTTAAATAACCTGGTTAATTTCATCAACCAAGTGACTAATATACCAAAAGTTATTGTGCAATATATTCGACTTGATTGGTGAGTTTTTGCAGATCAGCTTGCCTGTGCCAATCCGAACTTAAAACACAAGCCAGCTTGGCCTCGTCTTGCTCTTTCACCACACTGGTATTATATCCCCCCAAATACACAAAAGGTGCTTCAAAGCACCGACATCTCCTGGTAATGTACGTGCTCCCTGAAAAGTTTTAAGTGAAAGCCCTGCTATAAATTTGGCTGTCAATCAGTTTATAAAGACATTTCAATGTGAATTTTTAACCTTGTTTTTAATCAGTACAATCTTGCCTCAGGTGCTTTGCTCTCACTTTGGTCTGTACAATAACATCAGTTTCACTGCTTTACAGACAAGCCAAGAACGTTCATGCACCAGCTATGGTAAAAAAACAAACAAAACCTAAAAAAACCCAAAGCAGCTGAGGCTTAGCTGTCATTCTGGAATATACAGATTGCAAAAATTACTTTTGCCTGTTAGCTACATATTTGGGATAAATCTGTATACAAGCATTGTCAGAATATGCATGGAAGGCACATGCCAAGGGCTGAAATAATTTTTTGTACCAGCGCAAAATAAACAGTATCAGTCAAATACTGAAGAGAGAACAAAACACAGATTTCAATTCTCCAAGCCTCATCCCAGTCTTCCAAATGGAACAGTCATGGAACGAACCATGAAATATAGCACACACTGCAGGAAGATCAGTTTTCCTGTTAGGAAGTTTGGCTCTAAAAAAGTGTAGATGTATGATATTTTAGCACTTGACCAAAATTCTTATTTTTAAGACTATGGGTCACATTTTCCAAGGATCCTTCTAAATTGTACCAGAGCATAAATTGTGTGCATGCACAATCCTGCATTTGTGCAAGCAGAAAGCAGAAACATGCATACAATTACACCTTGCATTCACAAGTTCTTCTCCACTCAAATTTGACAGGTGCAATTCAGATGATTTCTCTGAAAATTTGGCCGTATGCATCAGCATAAAATCAGAGTTCACCTATTATAATACTGTAGGTTGTGTATTAATTAGTACAGAGATCATATATTTCTTATAAAATAATACTCTAGGGGCAAAGTCTATCACTCTTACTGAAGCTGAATTAACCTTATTCTTTGAGTAGGTCCCTTCTTTGGAGTAGAGCCAATCATTTCAAAGAATCTACTAGTGGGTAAGATATTACCACAACTTCAGTGAGAATGGTATAATCTGGCTCCTAATGGTTAGTAACAGGAAGAGCTGGGATTTTCTTTACTGTTACTTTGACTCATAACCGAAGTTACTCATGTGGCTTCAAGTGTATTACCTCATATCAAACCAGCTGAGATGTATTATCGAGTACGGTGGATTCAGACTTCTTCAGAAACAGACTCAATAACAAACTAATTCTGGAGAAGACACAGGGCCAAAATGGCTGATCTCTTGGGCAATCTCCTAATACTGTGTGAGATTTAGCATTTCCTTCTCAGTGTGACATTTCCAGAGGTATATGGAATTGTATGGTTCATTCTTCCAAGCCTTTTCAGGTTGCAGTACCTCCTGTGATTTCAAATGTCCATATCTTTAGAGCCACGTAGCTGTTTTAAACATTGCTAGGAATGGGATTCCTGTCTGTGATATTAAAGGTTTGCACATCAAACTCGCATCATTTTTTAACTACTCATTTGTGTTAATTTGTTTAACTAAAATCTTATAAACGCTAGAGTAGAATGTCTAGCCATTGGCAAAGAAACCAAAGAATCCCAGTTTGGATTGTTTAACCAGTTTTCTACCTCAGATAAATTATAAAGTATCTCTGGAGTTCAGAAGAGTCTTGAAACACCCACTATCAAACAAATCCCAAAGTTCTAAAATATCCTCATCAATCTATTTCTGGGATACACTTACAGCCCCTTTCCCCCCGCCCCCTTTCATAAATTGAAATTGTACCAAACTTCAGCTCGTGCAAATCAATGGGTTTCAGTAATACTGGAGATCAGTTTTTAATATTTTTCCATGTTCACGATACAGGGATTAGAATTTGCAATTTTTCTCAGTAAGACTGAGGTGCAGAGATTGGATGCAGACAGAGGGAAAAAAAATCAGATAGTTTATCCTTCTGTCCCAGCAGGGTTTGATGTAGATTAAATGCTATTTGGCACAAAGAGAGATCTGGAAGACGCAGCTGCCCTCCGCCTGCCTCCAACTAATTAGAAAGGAGAGTTTTGGGAGAGTAACTGGGTAACTACTGTACATTCTGCCTATGTAAACTCTCCCCACAGTGTCACAGAAATCTCCTTCATTCCTTGTCCTAAAATCTGTGTAGCATTGCTGTGCATTTAACAGTTGCTATTGAAATGGCTGCATTTCAGTGGAAAACAGCGATTTCCCTTCATACACACAATATAAAAACATGCCTACACTATTCATATCCCCCCCGCAACGTGCACGCATATGCGTATGCGCACACACACATATATACACTCTTGAGACAGCTGCATTTGGGAAGTTGCCAAGCATGTGATAAATAACGTTTACCATAAAGGCTGAGTGCCTGAATTACCCTCCACCAATCCATCTTCAGCGGGACTTACAACATTAAACATCTGAACAGCTTCAGATGCCATTAAAACAAACATAGCTTCACTACATGCGAGCAATGTAGCCAACCATACACTTGCTAATAAAACCATGATATAGCATGCAAACACATAGTCTCTCTTTGCATAGGTATATAATATCTCTGATTATACACCCCACACAATATAAGTATGGATTGTTTCTAGGATGCTGTGAAATGAAAGACACAATAGAAAAATGTAAGAAGTAGTTATTATGATTAATTGCCACACTGGAATAGACCAGTGATCCAACTAGTCAGGAACCCTACTTCTGATATTTGATAGGAAAATGTAAATTTTTTTTATTCATGGAATATACACAGAGAAGTTAGATACAAGCAAAGTACTGTTTCTGCAAAGTTGCAGTGTAACTACTTTATTTCTTAAAATTCAGAATGATAACACACAAGAATCCAGAAACAGAGAGAGACAAAGCAGGCTGCTCCCTAAAATAGAGAGGTACAACTCACTTTATTCTAGGGTGGCTTTCTGCAGACTTACTGCTACTAGACCTAGATAGCACACTTCCTTACAGAGCCCCCTAGACTACAAGCAGGACCAAGAATCTCCCTGATAAAGTGATAGTTTTCAATGCACCATAAAATCCATTAAAGTATATCTGGCAATTCTCCAGCTGTACAGAATTGGGAGGGAGGGAGGGTGAAGAATACTCTTGCTGGTACCAGCCAATGATCATCTTACACACTGAAACATGCAGATTCTCATTCACATTAGCTGTCTAGTTCCATTCCAATATGGCTACCCGCATTGTTTGTCTCAATGATATCCCACAGCAGGGATTTTCCTTGGACTCTGTATTGCATAAACAATTCTGAATTTGTTCCTATCATGTTCCTTACATTGAGTGCACTCTTTTTGTGTAATGAGACAATGTAAAATGGAGCAACCAGATGGCCCATCATTCATTACTTTATATGGTTCTATCCTATCTCCTCCAACAGTACTCTTTTCTTTTCAGGTTAAAAAGGCTACGATTATTTAATGTGCTCTGGTGTGGAACTTCCTCTGCCCTATACCCCATTGGAAGTGTTGCCTTCTCCCTTCTATTTCAAGCTAGAGATGGTTAATGAGCCTTTCCTGCACCTAATTCCATCGTGGCTAGCCCCACTTGCCTCATCTTGGTCCCAGTAGCGCCTCTCACCTCCCAACTAGGTCGCCCTTCCTCTTGGCACCCATTTGCCTCTCTCTGCGCGCACTGAGAAATGCAATGCTGGCTTTAATGGTTGCAGGGCAGTGTGATGCAACATGCTGACATGAGCAGTGGCGATATCTGGTAGTGATTGAATAATGGAGACTACACAGCTAGGGCACTATGGTCAAAAGTTGTGTAAGAACTTTGCACCAAATTAAACTACGACAAAAGGCAAATGAATAAAAACCAATGGGGATTGTTTTTGTTTTTAAAATAACTTTATAGCAATAACTGCCACTTGAAATTGCATGGCTGCTTTTATGGCTCTCGGCTGTGCGTGAGGACATCCTCTCCACCCAGGAAAAAGACCGCGTGCCTGGATTGTTATTGTGATGTGTTTTTCTTTGGCTGTTATGAAATATTTTAACAAATACCCAGTATGTTATGATCTGTCCACCCAAAGCAAGTCTCAAAGTGATCACGCACAGCACGCCTTCAGTGAAAGGCCATAATGGCTTCTAAAGGACCCATTACAGGCTCTTATGTCAATAACACTTACACTGGAGGCCATGGTTATAGTCTGTCAGGTCAATAATCCACTAAATAGTCTAGCTAGGCTCAGTAATGGCTTCCTCAGTGCTACAGAAGAAATGTTACCCATTTTAAAAAGGTTCATAATTATATATTTACAGGCATCCATAATTAGCTCTGGTGGAGCCATTACAGATAATCAAATAAATACATATATTACTTTCAGGTCCTTATGCACCATGTATCCAAACACCTTTGTGGAATAACCAGAAAATGATACTCATTCTCTAATCCCGTATTTATTCCACGAGAGCCAATAAGCATTGTTGCAGCTACTCCTGTGTCTCACTAGAGCCTGACCCTACTTCACAAGAGCAAATTCTCCATGACAGCTGAGAATCTTCAGTTCTAACGCATTCTGTTGTCCCCTTTAACCGTAGCACACAGCATGTGGCGAAAAACCACAGCCAATGGTTTTGTCAATTTGCAAACAGGTAAAGGAACAAAAGGCCCAATTCTGGACGCGCTTGATGCCCATGCAAATTGGGAGGCAAATCTGCTTAAATCACAGACCAATAGATCACCTAATTTGATTTCCTATATATACAGGCTACCAACACCACTAAATCCAACAACCTAAATGAGACCAAAGCATTACAGCCTACAGGACATAAAACTACGATGTAACACCAGCAGAGAATAGGAGGGACCAAGATGTTTTAGGTCCTCACAAGGGTAGGGAAATGATTACATGAGCCACACCTAGATGATCCTGGCAAGTGTCCCATGCCCACACGCTGCACAGGAAGGCAAAAACCCTGCCAAGGTCCCTGCCAATCTGATCTGGGTGAAAATTCCTTCCTGACCCCACATACGTGAAGATGGAATTAGGCCCGGAGGCAAAATTAACCACAGTGCACAGGGCAACACAAAGGTGTCTATAGATTAGCACTCATAGTACAAAGTAAAGATACCAATTTTCAGGTTTAAAAGCATGCATACTCAGTGGCCGAAATGTTAGTGTTAACTGTTACATGACTGGGATAGTACAGCATGTGTATCTGTATTACAGGACTTCTGTATTATAAAACGGTATAGCCAATTACCTCCTCTGCTATATAAATAACCAGAGCATTTCTGTTTTATCCTTCCAAATCCAACGTGCTGGCTTGAGTATACTATTCAAAGCTTGTAATGATCTTAGGTATCAATTCAGGGGGGAAATGAATAGGTGGAAAAAGTAGACGTACTGCTCTAGTGACATTTCAATTACACCACATACTGCTCAATTTGTTTTGGTTCATCCTTGTGCCTGGAGCAACTGACACAGGGCAGGGATTCTGGCAGATACGGTCCTTGTCTAACCATTACTTATAACCAAGCATCGTATGGGTTTTTCCTGGAGTGTCTCATTCTAGCTGTCAACCCAGAAAAGGGTCTTATTGCGTACTACTCAAAACAAACATAGTAAAATGACTTATATGCAGCATTAGGGAAACAAAATGAACAATCTGTTTGTACAAGCAGGAAATATATGGCAGGTTAATACTAAAGGTGAACTTTAAAAGCCACGTGCATTCAAGATTTTTTTTTTTCCTCTTCTCCCCCCTGACCTTCCTTCATTATGTCTAACATAAAGCTAATTTGTTTGTACTAATGGGTATCTGGATCTGCAGATACCAAATCTGTATTATTTTTACTTTAAACACAGCATGGAATTAAAATTAAATTTAAAAGAGGACACCAGCTTGGGGGGGGGGGGGATCACAACTCTTTCTGATTTTCTTTTAACTACTATATTTACCAGTAACATCTACAATTCCTAAGGCTGAAGGAGAAAGGAAACTATTCACCCAATCCCCAATCTTTTTAGTTTATTTACTTTGTGGATTAGGCAGCACCTTGTGAGTAGTCAGTTTCACTGTTTTGCCAAGGTGGGTGTGGTAATCTCTTTTATTGGACCGATTTCTGTTGGTGAGAGAAACACGCTTTTGAGCCACACAGAGCTCTTCTTCAAGGGTCAGTTACACTTCTTGTCTCCTGAACCAGCATCATGACACCACTCTTATGCACTGCTGGGGGTGAGGAGCTAGGGAAGGGGGGGGAAGAAAGAAGAACTGTTGTGCATACTTTCTCCCAGGCTTTTCGGAAGGCTTTCAGCAGGAACAACACCACAGCTGCTTCTGAGTTTGGCTCCAGGAGTCTTTACCCTTTGGAGGAAGGGAGCAACAGGAACTGAGAAGAGGAATAGCCTGGGGAAGGGATAAGGGTATGAGGAGTGAGCAGAGCATGTCTGGTTGTATTGCTCTGGAATGTGCCCACTCTCCTTTCCGAAGAGACCCTAATAAGGATCAGCAGAAAAACTCTTAAATGGTATTTTAAAAGGAATAATTAACAGAATAAAATCAGGTGTCCTGCTATTTTGCAAAAAATTCAAGTTGACAGTGTCTCTTTAAATAAAAGAAACAGGTTTTTAAAAACAGAACTAAAACCAAAGAAATCTGCCATTCGATGCACACTCCTTGATCCCACTTATGCCACTAGGAGGGGCTCTTCACATCCCAGAGCAGAATTTGCCCCATAATATATAATAAATGCCTCATTTCTTATACAATGGGCTGGATACTCAGCCTGTGAAAATCAAGGGATTACATGGGAATTGACACCAGCTGAGGCTCCCAAATGTGGAACTGTTGCTTTCATAAATTACAGCTAGTTCAGCAACATGGGTAGAATGTAACTGACTAGTATAGATCTGAACATTGTGAAGTTAGAACTGATGGACTTGGGGACATGTGTCGCGCTTCTCAGCAGAGTTAAACGCTGTTTTTTCAGCTTGTCTTGGTGGCACGCCTCAGCTGAAAAAAAGTAGAGCATGACATAGCTTTCGCTTAACCGCAAGGCATGGCACATGCCAGAAAACGCAGCAGTCCCTTCTCAACTGGCTAAGCAATTCCAATGCAGTTAGTTATATCCACATGCATGGAATTCCAAAGCAGTGCATACATTAGTATTTCTCACTTCCACTAGGGACTTGTCCAGAATTCCATATTCTGGATGTTTATTGGTTCTTTTGATTCCTGCTAGTAAATTATGAAGCGCCATCCCAGGCACTAGCTCTCATATCTGTGCAATCCAAACTCTTCCCAGCCAACATGCAGTGACATAAATCCATTCACTGTCCACAAGAGCGGGATTTTGCTACTGCACGTCTAGCTTATTTGACAGGCGTATGCCGTGTTATGGAGGCAGGTAGCACCTTATTACGTACCTGCACATCTCTGGCTCCATCCTCAATTCATCATACACCTAAAACTTCTGTTCTCCTCAGCGAGAGCTTTGGGTGCGCAAGAAATGCCAGAAAAGCCCCATGATCAGACAGCATGTTTCATGAGCACAACATTTATCCTTTGTTGCCGACAACAGCATGTGAATAAGCGATGTCTAGGATTGACACCTCTTACTTTTAGACATACAAGGCTCTTTTCCTCCTTAGGATCGTCCAGCAGATGTGTATCACAACATTTCACCTGGGATTTGCACAAGCACTCTGTGTTGGTGTAAATCTGCTCCCACTGAAGTCCACAGTAAAACTCCTAATGGCATCAGTGGGAGCAGAGTTACACTCACGCTGCATGCTTTTGAAAATCCCAGCTGCATCATGTATGTGTCCTGCTATGGCTGTTGGAGGACTGCAACACCGCACTACAACTGCAGCTGATCTCCCCTGCCTACACCAGCTAAAGCAATAGAAGATGTGACCTTCTGAGTGTAGTCTGAAGTTACTAGTGTCATGCCCCGCCTGCTGCAAGGCATACATAGAATCCTGAATGCAGGGCTTGGCAGATAAAAAGCCTTTCCCGTTTAACTTTCGCTAGGCTGCCAGCATACCACATGTGCCTACATACACCCAGGCACTTTGCTTTCAAGTCAAATCCAAGAAGTGATTGCTAAACCACCTTCCAAAAGCTTCTTTCTTTATGAGTCTATTTTAAATATCAAGGATCATGTGATGTCTACCTGTTGCAATCCTGGAACAAACTGTTTAGGGATACAAGTCACTATGCAAGCAACGGAACCCAGATCTACCTTAGCAGCACAACACAGAGAGAGCAGTGTCAAGGACGCTTTCAGCTCCGTACCTAATAAAAAGGGGTGGACTGTCTGAGGAGTTATTATAGGAACTCGGGGCTTGGTATGATGGAAATAAGACCCCTTATGCGATTGACTCCTCAAGTCGTCTTATTAGAGCATGTAGCACACACTGAGTGCTATAATTAAAATAATAAGCTCTCATAATTTAGGTTTGTTTCTCTGCAAGCACTGGAACGGACTAGCTATTATCGTCTTATGAACATTTTCTAACAGGAGCATTGGACGTGTCCTGCTTATGCTCATCCAAGCCACCACGGGCAGTTGGGCAACTAGATTTGACGAGTCAATAAAATATTCTGCCATTTCATTTTTCTAGGTCTACTTGATGTCTTTATGCCTGGCAGCTGCAATGCTCTAAAGGCTGCGGAATCCAAACGACGCTGAAAATGGAACAGGCTTGAAAACTATGCACTCAGATGGGAAGGGACGGCTGAAAAACGTGCCCTAGGGAATGGAGCCCTGCCCCAGCAGATTGTCCGTGCTGGCTTATGTAAAATGAGTTGGTTCTCTCACTGGATTGTAGGACTGATCCAAAGTCAGTCAGAGTCTTTCCATTGATTTTCATGGTCTTTGGATCAGACTCTCAGTGAGAATAGAAACTGAGCTGCCCTCTCTTCCCTAGAGTGGCTAGGGTGAAGCACACTGACTGTGGAGCTTTGCTGCCACGCGGTATCTGTTCTCTGAATGGAGAGAGTTTCGGTCTCAAGGGCTGTCCATTTTTTTTCTCTTCAGAAAATGGGCAAAGTCACTTGTGACCCGTCAAGCAAAGGTCTTACTGAGCACACGCGCACATACACACAGATACTCCTCCGAGGGATGCAATCCGCGGTATCTGCTCTGCTTCTCATTTTAATAGACATCGGCTGCTGAATGCACTGTACGCATTTCTTGTCGAAGGAGAACGGTCAATCATCTCCAGGAGCTGTGGAGTGAATCCACATAGACAACTGACTAAACCTGACCATTCTAACCATGTCTGATATGATTTAAGATGCCAGGTGCTGTCAAAGTGTTAGATCTATTTCTGCTCTGTGTTCTATATAAACATTAAGTAAGTAAATAAATAAAGGAGCATTCCTTTGTGCCTTGTGTTTGAAAGACCTCCGGGCACCCTAAGCTAAAAATAACTAAGAGGCAAAATATTTATTCCCCTCCATATAGCTAAGTACGTGCTGAGGAGGTATGCAAGCTTCACAAAGGATAAATTTCCCTACACAGTCCTAGGAGCAAACAGCACCCTCACTGTAGTAGCTGTCCTTACTAATGGTGCACCCCATAATTCCAGGGAGTAATGGACTGTGGGTCTCAGCAGTTACTAGCCCCTCCTGCCCCCCGACCCAAAACCCCTTCCTCTGTGGTATGAGGGAGTTCATACTCCATACAGCAATTTGCCAAGGAGAAATGTGTCAAATAGACTGCAAAAAGGAGTGGGAAAAAAAACCTTCCGAGCATCTCCTCCCCCATACCAGTACAAGATGCAATAGCATAACCTGATGACATCAATACAGCGACACGGAAAACAAAGAGATCTAGATCAGTGGCTCTCAACCTTTCCAGACTACTGTACTCCTTTCAGGAGTCTGATTTGTCTTGCCTTCCGCTAAGTTACACCTCACTTAAAAACTACTTGCTTACAAAATCAGACCAAAAAAAATACAAGTGTGTCACGGCACTCTGTTACTGAAAAAATTGCTGACTTTCTCATTTTTACCATGTAATTATAAGATAAATCAATTGGAATATAAATATCGTACTTATATTTCAGTGTCTAGTATACAGAGCACTATAAACAAGTCATTGTCTGTATGAAATTTTCATTTGTGCTGACTTTGCTAGTGCTTTTTATGTAGTCTGTTGTAAAACTAGGCAAATATCTAGATGAGTTGATGCGTACCCCCAGGAGTACGTGTGCCCCTGGTTGAGAACCACTGATCTCGAGTCTTGCTCTGAAAGTTGCCACCGATGGTCTTTGGTGTATAATGAATGGAAGAGTTACGAGCCTTCCTACAAACTATCTGATCTAGCTGGTTAGTAATAGCAGTGCTGAAGTCACAGCAATATGGGTGGCAGCCATTCAAGTAATAGCCTAGGTCCTGGGCAGGCAAGGCTAGCCTGTGCCCAAAACTAGCTCAGATATGTGTATGTGTGTTGCAATCACACTTCCCAATGGCCATGAAGACATACCCCTAGACTGGCTGACCACATTTACCATTTAGTGGTAGTCCACATGCTGCATAGTTTCTCCCTGCCCTTAGAGTAAGAACTAGCCTCTCATGTATAGCTGTGTGGTAAACGTGGATAATTATTTATTTTTCATGGCAACCCCTGTGCCTTACGCAATACGTTGCACTTACATAGTGCCTTTCATCTCAGTGTGCTTAAGTATTAGTTTCAATGGGCGTGGTCAGTGCTCTGGATATCTGGATCTGATATACAAAAATCTCTCTTGTATTCACTAGAGGGGGGAGAAAATGCTCTTCCAAAACTGCTCTTCTTATACATTCATTTAAATTAGCTTCAGAGCTGCGTCTCTAGCTGCATTAGTCTGGACACACCATTTTAATCACAGCCTAGTACACCCAGCGGCTCGATTCTGCACTCACTCACACACGTTCTACTCCCGTGTAATTCCACTGGCTTCAGTGACGATATGGACTCAAGCCAGTGAGGGGAGAATCAGGCCTGCTGCACGTAGCTGTCTTTGTTTCTGAACGTTCAGAGACATCAGCAGACGCTTCCAGTCACACATCACTTCAGCTCTTAGTCACATGCATCTTCAGAGGAAAGTAGCAGAGCTAATCGATAATCTTTCCCTTGCGTCGGACAGAGCCAGTTCCGTGCACCGACACATGTTGCAAGCTATCGCACTCCTAAGACGGAACACCAGCTGAGAGGGAATGTTGTTTAGTAGCTACAGAAAGAGAGTGGGAGTCAGGGCGCCTGGTTTCTATTCCTGACACTTTTACTTATTTGCTAAAAGTTGCATGGTATTAGGACAGCATTTTTAGAGGCATTTGCCACACTTGCCCCTTTATGGAGTACAGGAGCTATTTCTAACACAACTCTAGGCACAGAAGGATCTGACACACACAACACATGTTAGAGCTGGAAACAACGTGAACAGGTCAGATCTGAGAATCAGAGTCATTTTATTGTCCTCCGTTGGAAGCAGTGGGTTGCTTGCAGTGTTAGTTATGTGGTGATCTCAGTAGTTTTTAGATTCCATTTCACTGCAGTGAGTTCCCTTCTATCAAACGATCCTAAAAGTTCAGGGTGACAGTGTGGCTGCCTCGGTGGCACAGCAGAGGGCACCACCAGCAGCTTCCCCCTTTAACGTTCCTCCTTAGGATGTTGCAATAATGCACATCCTGAATGCGAGAGGGAGAAGTGGGGCCTTCTAGCACTCACAGGAGCGACTGCTGCTGTTCCAAAGGGGCTGTGTCTTGGCAAGATGGGTGGGTGGGGATAGTCCCACCTCCTGCACATTGGCCAGTGGCAGCAGAGCTAAAAGAGGGGCAGCTCACACTCCACCTGAGCTGGTGATGTAGTAACTGTCCCTGGTAAACAAGATAGACCTTCCTACCCAGCCCAGTGCACCTGCAGGGGAGGAGCTTGTTCCTGGCTACTACAGGCATAAGGCCTCCAGACGCCAGCACTCCGGCAACACATCTCCTTCATCCTCACAGCACAGCTCCGTGTGCTAGACTCATGCGCTCTCATGGACTTCCATGGACTTTGGATGAGACCCTTCGAGTCGTAAGCCCTGAGCATGCTGTTTTTTTAAAGGCAACATTAGAATGGCCCACGCCAGCCAAACAGATTATCTGGGAGCAATTCCTTCCCCTTCATTATATCTTATGTACCTCCTCTGCCAGCAGAGGCCAACCACACATATGCAGCCACCGGGTACATACCTGGTTCTGGTCATCTTTATCATCTGGATGTTCCAGGTTCAAAAATTTAGCTGTGACCTTTGATCGGTGACCAGCATGCTAGTAGGTTTGGGCATGGGTTTTTTCCTCCACAATTCCTTCCAGCTCAGGACAAACATCTCTGACCACAACAAAGTACATAGGGTTTGCTTAGCAAGTAAATATGCAGTAACATATAACAGACACATCATTTGTTGGCCTCAACATGTGAGTATGAGTGACGGAAACAGGAGGCCGAGATCTAAAGGCTAGAAGACCAAGACTTCGCTAAACATCCTGTATAAGAGACAGCAGCATGCCTCAGAAGAACTCTTCAAAACGGCACAATCTAGGGTGACCAGATGTCCCAATTTTATAGGGACAGTACCGATTTTGGGGTCTTTTTCTTATATAGGATCCTATTCTCCTCCCCACCCCGGTCCCGATTTTTCACACTTGCTGTCTGGTTACCCTAGCACAATCCCTTCTCTGTTCTACCCTTGCTCCTAGGGTGAAGTGAACTATGCCACCCCTTTACCATGTGCAGATTCCTTCCCCTGGTGCCAGCCACCTACTCTCCACCAGAGGAAGTACTGGGCATGCAGCCTTTGCCCTCCCTACACACTCAGGCAGATATTTGCAGAGGCTGCTGGGAAGGAGGGCAAGAGGATTACCTCCCCACTGGGTGTCTGCACAGAAATGGTTCTGCAACCTGAGCACAGATTTATAGAGTGAGGAATTGACAGATTTAGCAAACACTGGATTAATCCGCCCCTCCGCCCTTTATTTTTTATTGGCCTTTTCTTAATCAGCTATTTCAAGTATTAGCTTTTAGATTTAAAAATAAAAATCCCTTTTGCGCCTATGAAAAGAAAAGAGAGAATGACTATAAATCTGGGGACAGATATTGACACAGCATGAATAGCAATGAAAAAATGTCCCCAAATCATTAGTCACTGTTAGAACTGGTGCCATTTTTTTTCAACTGAAACTCCCGCCCCCAATTAAAAAATGGTGCTTGTCAAATCCATTACCCTCTCCAGATCCTGCTCAGTCTTGGAGCAGGTAAGACAAAGACACCCAAGAGCTACACTTCAGAACATTCACAAGGGAAAGCGATGAGGTGAGGTGAGGTGGGAAGATAGATAGGCTTCTATCATATGACAATGGTAAAGAATCGCATGAAGAGATTTTATCTGAACACTGAACAAGGAACTTTATTAGAATAAAGGTAACAATAGGAGCCCTACTCTCTCTCTCTCTCAGCCTCCTTACCAAGCTTCTGCCAAGAGCTAGAACACATATTCGCACATGTCAGTTACGTCATAAAGACATCACCATGTCTTTAACATGTACTTCAAATGACAGCATGCTGCTATATACTATTGGAAGCTGAATTCAGAAACAAGATCATTGCTGCATGGACCAGCCAAGACTGAATACCTTATGGTTTGTTTTAACTACATACGTGTGGGTGGTACACACATCTATACAAAAGTATTTAATGGAAAATGGACTTTTCGGCTATTTGAACTAATGGGGAGTTAATTAACCAAGTCACAGATTTTGCCAGTTTCAACTTATTCTAGACATTTTTGCGGCTTGTTGTTTAGCCAGATGGGAGAATAGGAGGAAGTTTCTCATGCTGGCAAAAAAACAAAGAAAATTAAATAAAAAAACCCATGAAAACCATAAAATTCCTTAAAATATATTGCCATTGAAGAGAACATCTTGTAATCTATCTGAAACGATAAACAAGAACATTAAACCAATACCCCGCTCTCTCCCTTTAGACAAATAAAAGGTGTGCCAGTAGGAAGACATCCATCAACAATAAGCAAAGTGTTATTCTTTACAGAGATCGAGGTCAGCGTATGTTTATTCTACCATCTTCAAAGACATTCAATCCGTTTGAAAGATGGCTCAGCTCTGCACGAGTGCCATGGCACAGGTTCATGTTTGCTAACTCTCCCGGATACCATTTCAGCGTGGTTCTGTTTGCAAGCATCAAGATGTTTTGGTTTCTTTTCTAACTGCCAGCCTTGGGTAAATCAGAAGTACTTGTGGCACCTTAGAGACTAAAACAAGTCCTCCTGTTCTTTTTGCAGATACAGACTAACACAGCTGCTACTCTGAAAATTGAGTAAATCAGTCATGGATGGATGGCCAGCATCTCCAGCAGCCCTCTGGAGATCTGTGCACTTCATGCTCCTGCCAAACCCAAACATTCAAAAATCATGAGACTGGCTTACAAATCACAAGAGTTTAAATGGATAATAGATCTGGGGTTCTTTTATACACACTTTGGGGCGGGTTGAGTCTTTAGGGTGCGCTCAGGCCACACGCTCAAGATTTTCTTGGCACCCATAAGGGGAGATCCTCACACAATCACCGTACTCCCAGAGCTGGAACTTTCAGCAAAACACCACAGGTTATGAGATTTGGGATCAAATTACCCATGTTGGCAACACTGACAGCAGGACAAAACCCATGAAAACTTTGTGGGTGAAATCTTGGCCCCATTAAAGTCAATGGGAGTTTTACCATAGACTTCAATCGGACCAGGATTTCACCCTGTCAGTCCAAATTCAGAGACTTTCCAGCCCCCCTGCATTCAGAAGACGATTTTAAGATCTTTCCCTCCTTTTGGGGGTCAGATCTCCAGAGTGACCTTACAAGGTTAAAAACAGTAAGGAAACACTGCAAGAAGCAATTGGGTTCAGTGGCAACTCTGCCATGAGTGCACCTTAGGGCACTGCCTTAATCAGAAAATGGAGAAAATAAAGTCAGAGGATAATTTATCTTCCTCCCAATTCACAGCATGACAGTATAGCTATTTAACAGCTAGTTCTCCTGGACAAAGGACAGGTACATCAACTTCCCATACTATACATTCTGATATGGTGTTGCAGAGCAGTAGTTCTCAACCAGGGGCACACAGAGGTCTTCCAGGGGATAGATCAACTCATCTAGATATTTGCCTAGTTTTACTGCCGGCTACATAAAAAGCACTAGTCAAGTCAGTACAAACTAACATTCCATACAGACAATGACATGTTAGACACTATTTATATTCCACTTGGATTTATTTTATAATGTTATGGAGAAAATGAGGAAGTCAACAATTTTTCAGTAATAGTGTGCGGTGACGCTTTTGCATTTTTATGTCTGATTTTCTAAACAAGTAGTTTTTAAGTGAGGTGAAACTTGGGGGTACGCAAGACAAATCAGACTCCTGAAAGGGGTACAGTAGCCTGGAAAGGTTGCGAGCCACTGTTGCAGAGCAGCAGCAGAGAGGTCTCCTTGGACCAGTCTGACACAACAAGAGGAGTGAGAGCATTTTCCAAAGTGCACAGAATAATGAACTAGCAGATAAGATAAATTACATGCAGCTGCCACTCTAGATAGTCAGGCCAGATTTGCACCTGGTGTTAATAAAGGTAGCCCCACAGAGTTGTTTGAGCTATCCTGATTTATACCAGCTGAGGAATTTTTCCTAGTTGTTTTAATTTAGGAAGTGAAGAGTTAAGAATTTACCACAATGTTAATATTCTTCTTCCACAGAAAGGGAGTAAATGATTGTCTAAAATGGATGAAAAGAAAAACACTACCTCTTTCCTTTTGGCAGAAAGAACTTGTGGTAAAATTCAGATGGTGAACAGCACTATGTCAAATCAAGCACATTAAAAAAATAGGTGTGCCTGCCAAGATAATCATCATCATGCAATGTCCTAGAAGCAATCTGGAGTCCCAGCTCATTGTCTGGCTTGCAGTAAGGTTAATGAGAGTTAGGTGGATAATGCTTTCATTGAGTGGAGGCTAGGAGCCAGATTCAGCTCCTTTGAAATCAATGGGCGTCTTTCCACTTGTTTCAATGGGTATTGGATCAGTCTCTAGAATGTGAAAGGTTTCAGAGTAACAGCCGTGTTAGTCTGTATTCGCAAAAAGAAAAGGAGGACTTGTGGCACCTTAGAGACTAACCAATTTATTTGAGCATAAGCTTTCGTGAGCTACAGCTCACTTCATCGGATGCATACTGTGGAAAGTGTAGAAGATCTTATTATATACACATAAAGCATGAAAAAATACCTCCTCCCACCCCACTCTCCTGCTGGTAATAGCTTATCTAAAGAGATCACTCTCCTTACAATGTGTATGATAATCAAGTTGGGCCATTTCCAGCACAAATCCAGGTTTTCTCACCCCCACCCCCCCAACACACACAAACTCACTCTCCTGCTGGTAATAGCTTATCCAAAGTGACCACTCTCCTTACATTGTGTATGATAATCAAGGTGGGCCATTTCCAGCACAAATCCAGGGTTTAACAAGAACGTCTGGGGGGGGAAGGGGGTAGGAAAAAACAAGGGGAAATAGGCTACCTTGCATAATGACTAAGGCTTGAATAGAGACTGGGAGTGGCTTAGTCATTATGCAAGGTAGCCTATTTCCCCTTGTTTTTTCCTACCCCCTCCCCCCCCCCGCCAGATGTTCTTGTTAAACCCTGGATTTGTGCTGGAAATGGCCCACCTTGATTATCATACACAATGTAAGGAGAGTGGTCACTTTGGATAAGCTATTACCAGCAGGAGAGTGAGTTTGTGTGTGTTGGGGGGGGTGGGGGTGAGAAAACCTGGATTTGTGCTGGAAATGGCCCAACTTGATTATCATACACATTGTAAGGAGAGTGATCACTTTAGATAAGCTATTACCAGCAGGAGAGTGGGGTGGGAGGAGGTATTTTTTCATGCTTTATGTGTATATAATAAGATCTTCTACACTTTCCACAGTATGCATCCGATGAAGTGAGCTGTAGCTCACGAAAGCTTATGCTCAAATAAATTGGTTAGTCTCTAGAATGTGAAAAACCTTCATTCAGTCTAAATACAACAGCTAAATGCTAAATCTGAGCAGTACTTTACTATACCAACAGCAGCAAAATTCAGGGTCAAGAAAACTGCATATAGCAAAGTCCTTTCCTACGTAGGTAGGCTATATCTTCTGTATTATCATTATATTGTCTACTTTGTGGTATTCAAGATTATCTTTACACAAGGGAAGTTAAAGTGATTTTAAATCTGATCTTGAGGTGTTAGCAGAGAGGCAGTATGGCCTGGCGGTGTATACATCCCATCTATTACACCTGTTCCAGGGCTGGGTCACGTCTGACATTTTCACAGCAAGCAATTTTTGCATTGTGAGTTTCTGAACAAAAAATATAATTTTAAAAAGTATGGAAAAATCCACCACTTTTTCAAAGCCTTATAACTCAGGAACAGCTCGTCTGATTAGCCTCGGGCGTCCCTTAAAATAATACAATTCTGCCTGGGCAGGAAATGCAAATAATAAATTTAAAAATAGAGACACAAGGTGGGTGAGGTACTGTATTTTATTGGACCAGATTCTGTTGGTGAGAGAGAATTTCAAGCTTACACAGAGCTCTTCTTCAGGTCTGGGAAACTTACTGAGTGTCACAGTTAAATAAAAGGTGGAACAGATTGTTTAGCATAAGTAGTTAACACATATTATTTCAAGGGACCATTCAAGGTGAAGTAGCCCATTAACACCCTGCCAGTCATAGGGAGAAAAGGAAGTAAGGTAGGGGGAAAAAGCAGCGGGGGGTGGGGGGGGGGTGTAAGCAGGTTACAGATTGTTGTAATAAGCCATAAATCCAGCATCTTCCTATTCAGTCCATGATTTTTAGTGTCTAGCAGAGTTATGAATTGAAGGTCCCAGACCCATCTTTTGAAAGCGCTGTGCAACTTTCCTTTGAGAATTATGACTGATAGGTCAGATAGAGAGTGATTGCTTTTGTGAAAAGAAAAGGAGTACTTGTGGCAAGTTCACCCCGAGGTGATACGATGTTCTTGTCTTTTACCACTTTCCTGTGTGAGTTCATTCGAGAGCACAGAGATTGTCTGGTCCCCCCCCCCCGCACCCCATAGTTATTGTTGGGCATTTAGTGCACTGGATGAGGTACACTGCATGTTGTGATAAGCATTTATAGGATCCATGGACTGTGAAACGTGTGTTGCGAGGGGTGTTCATCATTGTAGGAGTGGAGAGATGTCTGCAGGTTTTGCATCTGTTGATCTGACAAGGTCTGGTGCTGCTTTGAGTTGGTGTCTCCTGGTCTGTGAGGAGCTTGCTTCTGACGATGAGCTTGGAGAGGTTGGCGGGGCCGGGGGGGAGGTTTGAAGACTACAAGAGGGGGTTCAGGAAAGATTTCTTTCAGGATGGGGTCCCCATTGAGCATGGGTTATTGTTGTTTGATGAGACCTCATATGGGTTCCAGTGTGTGGTAGTAGGTGACAACTAGGGGTGTGCGATAGGAGGGGGTTTTATTTCTGTATAAGCAGATTCTATTGGGGCATTTGGGTGGTCCAGTCCATGATGCGATCTACTTCTCTGGTGTAGTGTCATTGTTTGATGAAGGCGGTTTTGAGTGTGTTAAGGTGTATATCCCAGACTTTCTCCCCAGAGTATATTCTGTGGTATCTGAGTGCCTGGCTGTAGATAACAGATTTCTTGGTGTGTTTGAGGTGGTTACTGTATCTATGAAGGTAGGTGTGGCGATCTGTGGGTTTCTTGTATAAAGTTGTGTGTCGGGTTCCATTGTTGAAGCTGAGTGTGGTGTCCAGGAAATTGATGCTGGTGTGCAAGTGTTCCAGAGAGAGTTTAATGGATGGGTGATGGTTCCTGAAGTTGTGGTGGAAATCTATGAGGGAGTTTAAGTTATCTGTCTAGAGGATCAAAATATCTTTGATGTACCTCAGGTATATCATTGGTTTTGTGGTGCATTTGTCCAGAAATTCTTCAGGATGGACCATGAAGAGGTTGGCATATTTGGGAGACATCCTAGTACCCATGACTGTTCCCATGGTTTGGACAAAGCGTTTGTTGTTGAATGTAAAATTGTTATGGGTGAGGATGAAATGCATGAGTTTGGCAACATGTTTGGGGTGGATATCTGAGGGTTGTCCATTGTCATGTAAATATTTGAATCAGGCAACTATGCCCTCATTGTGAGGGATTTTGGTGTATAGGGAAGTGATATCCTTGATGGCGAGGATGGTGTTCTGAGGGAGGTTATTAATGTTGCAGAGTTTGTGGAGATAGTCAGCTGTGTCCTGGAGGAAACTGGCCCTTTGTGTGGTGAGTGGTTTGAGGATGGTTTCTATGAGTCCCAATATTCCTTCAGTAAGAGTGCCACGGCCAGATATGATGGGCCTGCCTGGGTTCCCTTATCCTAGGAAGCGTGTAGAAGGAACCTGGGGTGAGTTCATGGGAGATGAAGTTTGTGAAGTTTCTCTTGGAGTTGTTTGGGAAAGGATCTGATGATATCCTTAAATTCCTGGGTAAATTGTGTGTGGCGTCTTCTTTGAGTTCTTTATAACAGGTGGTGTGAGAGAGTTGTCCGTTGGCCTCATTAACATATTCTTCATGGCTCAGGATTGTAATGGCACCCCCTTTTTCTGCTCCTTTGAACACTATCTAGTGATTAGATTTCAGGGACTGCATAGCTGTCCTCTCAGCAGTGGAGAGATTGTGGTGAATGTGTTGTTTGTTAAGGATTTTACGAAAAAATTTCCTGAGGCAATCAGTGTAGTGATTGTCTGCTCTGTGGTGTCCCTCAAAATATGTCAACTGCTTATGCTAAACAATCTGTTCCACTTTCTATTTAGCTATGGCACTCTGAGTACATATCTCAGATCTGTAGAAGAGCTCTGTGTAAGCTTGAAAGCTCATCTCTCTCACCCACAGAAGTTGTTGCAATAAAAGATATTACCTCACCCACCTTGTCTCTCTAATATCCTGGGACCGACACAGCAACACCACCACTAAATTTAAACATGGCAATAAACTATTTTCAGCAGAGGCACAAATGGAACGGACGGTGGATCCTGTCCAATGACCTTAATTACATAGTCATATGCCTCCTTCTCAGTTCTAGGGCCACAGACCTCTCCCTTTGAGCCAGCCGGCAGCACCACCTCCGCAAGATGAACTTTGCCGTTTTTAAAAAAAAAAAATAGTTTTGCCCTTCCCCATGGGCTTCTCCGTGGCAGAGTGGTGGTAAGGGGAACACATCGGGCCCCACAGAGCATCAGGAAATATGTCCAGTTTTGCTAGGTGGTCTACACACACATAATGAGACAATCCCTCCCTGCCATGAGGAACATGGACGGGATTGCTCTGGTGCTAATGACGCATAGAATTAGGAAGCTGGTGTATTTGTTTGGCTTTGGGATATAGGAGAACAAGCCCACCAAACCATATCTGATCCCGAATATTTTTCACTCTCCAGCTGACTGCCCCCTTCTCAACATCTTAAATACTCTGTGCCTGCCTTTGCTGTTCAGGACCCTTCTACTCCTGCTGCTGCCAGGGACAAAGGTGCTTGGAGGTTTCTTTTCAGTAAAAGGGATCCAGAGAAGGAAGGGGATCAGATCAGACTCGAGGGATGGGGATGAAGGCGGAAGAGGGGGAAGGAACGGAGGCTCCAGAGTCCAATATGTGGGTTGCAATGGTTAGAGACTGTAACCTTCTTAACTGCAGTTCTTTTCAAAATACCTTATGCCAGAGGTCCCCAAACTGTGGGGCATGGAATAACGTCCGGGGGGCACGGCAGGGCCTGCACCAGCCCCTGCAGGGGCGGGGAGGGAGCGTGCCCCTCCCCACGCCCAGATCTACTCCGATCCGGCCCCCAGCCCCTCCCCAGCTCCCTGGCCATGTCCCCTGGGCCAAGGCTGGGGGCGGGGCCGGGAGAGAAGCCGCACCTGGCCACGGGCCCCCACCGCAGCCCCGCTGCAGCTTCGCTCCTGTCCCCACCCCAGCCTTGGCCCCCTTACCCCTGTCCACGCTCCCCTCCCGAGCTGTGGCCCCGCTCAGCCCCGACTCCGGGCGGGGGAGGGTAAAGATGGGGTAAGGGGGGATCGCTGCCTTTATTCCCCACTATACGGTGCTGCCAAAGTGAAAAAAAAAACCCTACAACCTGGCGTATCTGCTAGTGGTAGGTAAAGTACATTAAACATCTTGCAAAGCAGAGGGCATTTGTGTTCATTTTATCCCGTGTCCACCACTCTTAGCTCTGTACTAAGGGCTAGCAAGGTGCATTCCACGTTCTATCAGACTCCCAAGTAACGTATTTCTTTTTTAGTATATAATATATACAAAAAAGCATCTCGTCAGAGCTCAGAGAGCCCTTGGCAAGGATTAAAAATGCAATCACATCGAAGATAACAAAGTTCCAAATGCCTACTCCGCTTGAATTGAAGAAAATGGTATTGAACAGGTGAAACTAAAGGCAGAATTTGGCCTGGGGAATCTTAAACACACGCTGAGTTTGTATTAGGATTGCCACTTTTCTAATTGCTGGTAACTAGATTCCCAAGCCCCACCCCCTGGCCCACCTCTTCTCCCAGGCTCCACCCCCTTCTCGGCCTCTTCCCCTAAGGCCCCATCCTGATCGCTCGCTCCTCTCTCCCCTTCGCCCATCACTCTCTGGATCGTCTCCACCTCTCTTCCCTCCCCCCAAGTCCCCAGCTGGGCTCCCTCTGCTCCGGGCTGACAAGGACCCTGCCTGCAGGTAGGAGGTGGCCCCGGCTGAGCAGCGGCTGGCGCAAGTTAATGACCCGGTGCTTCCCCCCAGCCCCGCGGTAACTGCCAAGTGCCATTTTCCAGTAAAAAAACGGGCACCTGGCAACCCTAAATGGCACCCAGACACAAAAGCCAAAAACTGGACTGTCCAGGTATAACCCAGACAGGTGTCAACCCTAGTTTGCATAGCAGTTAGGAAAAGCATCTTTTCACTCATGGAGCCCATTTGATCTGCCAGAATCAGTGAGACACAACAAACAGGAATCCCCACAATTCCATTGGAACAGGGTCACTTTTCAGAGAAGGTCTGCACTTTAAAACGTTGCCCATTTGCTGCAGGCAAAAGCTAGCGTGTAAATAAATGATGCCCGGAATGTGTCGTCTATAAAGAATACAGCCCCTTTTGAAGCATATCTCATTAGTTCTGTATGACAAGCTGTTCACGAGCACTTCAGTCTTCCAGCCTAGAGGAGTGAATCTTGAGGACAGGATCCTGGCAGTGGCAGTCCCATTGGTCACAGGTGGGCCGATTTTCAGAAGAGCTCAGCTTCCCTTTAGACACCTATACAAAGACCAGGTTTTCAATAGTGCTCATCCAGCAGCTCCCATTGTAACACGTATGCCCAGATTTTTTTCCAAATATCTCAGCACCCACCATGCCGAGCTCTTCTGAAAATGTGGCTGCTTATTTTGGTGCCTCTGTAACCCTCTGGGAGTGTGTGTAACAGGTCCCCCTCTGCACCAGATCCACAGCAGGTCGAAGTGTGTTACTGCACCAGCGAGTACGTCTAAATGGTAGCAGCTCAGGCTTTAGCTCGGGAAATCCCTGGTCAGGGGCACTGCAACAGAGGGGGCCACTTTTTACCAGCCATAAGGGCGAGCAACAGTGGGAAGGGGGTGGAGAAGAGCGAGAGGGGGCACGGTCTTGGGGGGAAGAGGCAGCACAGGGGTAGGGCCTCAGGTAAGGGGCAGTGTGGGGGCGGGGTTCGGGGGAATGGGTGGCACGAGGGTGGGGGCTCAGGGAGAAGGGGCAGCATCAGGGGTTGGGGCCACAGTTCGGGAGCCTGTGGCTCCTCCACTTTTAGGGAGCTTCTGCTGCTCCTGTCCCTGGTTGACTCCCCTCCCATTGTGAGTGCTCAGCCCTTCTGAAAATCCTGGCCAGGGCAGATGGCTGCGGAAAGTACACGTAGATTTTCACATCCTCCCACTCTCAGTGCTCTCCCGCACATCAGGTTTCTTCCAGGCTCTGCCTCTGATCCTATGTTTGCTTCCAGGCTGTTTAGTATCCAGAGTCTCTTTCTTTACATTATTGCCACTAGGACTGTTACTTTAGCATTTGGACATGTATGTTGCATCCATTACCTTTTTCTGCCATTTACCTGCTCATCCTCTTCCTTCCCTGATATTTTAGGTGTCTCATCAATTGTTTTCTTTCTCTTAATTACATGGTGAACTTCAGTGATGAGCTGCCAGAAGCTGAAGATCCGGTTCCGTCAGTCGCTCTGGGTCTACGGCGACACTTCGGCGGCAGGTTCTTCACTCGCTCCAGGGCTTCGGCTGCACTGAAGGACCTGCCGCCAAAGACCCAGAATGAGTGAAGGGCCCGCCGCCGAAATGCCGCCGAAGACCCAGAACGAGTGAAGGGCCTGCTGCCAAAATGCCACTGAAGGCACGCAGTGCCGCCGGGTGAGTACAAATTCACAGGGGAGCCGAGAGCTCGAGCGGGACGACCAGGACAGGAGTTTGCCCACCCCTTTAACAACCGGTTCTAAACCGGCTGAAAAATTTAACAAGCGGTTCACGCGAACCGGCTCCAGCTCACCACTGGTGAACTTCCTCTCACTCACCCGCACACAGTTCTTTTTTTATTCCTCACTATATTTATTACTCCCTAAAACAAACAGCTTTTTTTTAAAAAAAACTTGCAATTATTATTTTGCTTTACTCACCTTTCTATTCCACTAGGGCCAGATTTTCCAAAGTGCTCAGCACTTGAGTCCACATTTTCAAAAGACCTCAGCACAAAACCTGACCCCTCCACATCACAATGAGATCAAGTATCGGGGGTAGCCGTGTTAGTCTGTATCCAGAAAAACAATAAGCTTTCGTGGGTAAAAAAGTGGGTTTTTTACTCACGAAAACTTATGCCCAAATAAATCTGTTAGACTTTAAGGTGTCACCGGACTCCTTGTTACGATAATGGGAGTTAATTGTACAGGTTGAACCACTCTCTGGTCCGGCAACATCTGTGCTCCGGCATGATTTTATTTTATGTTTTTTGTGCTTCATCTACTTATTTCCTTGTGCCAATACAGTAAAATTGTGTAACAACACTAACACTTTGCTATGAAGGAAGCCGGTAAGCCTTGGATAGCGGCGTTGCAAGCATCGTTCCGTTTATTCGCCTTGGCGAGATACAAATAAAAAGAGACCTGCTCGCTACATATTGACCTCCCGTGGTTCGGCAAATTCTCTGGCTCGGCACCTGTCAGATCCCGAGGGTACCAGATTAGAGATGTTCAACCTGTACATGGAAATCTGCTCTCAAATTGTGGATATCGGTCATCTGAAAATCCACTTTGAGCTCTTTTGAAATGTCTGGTGTATTTTTTCCTCCCTATATGCACACACCTTTTTCTTTTATTTCGCTGATTAGATCTCACGTTCTGTCAAATTTTGCATTTACATGTTTATTTTTAGTCTACCCTACATTCCTATGATAGCTCTTTCACTTCTAACCTCACACCCTCAGTCATATTCTCTGTCTTACTATTATTTCTTCCTCCTTCATCAGTTTGCATGCATACTGAATTGGAAAGTGAGCCTAAGCTAGCTGCACAAGCATACCTCCAGATTGATTTCCTTCTTAATACACTATTAAGAAGGTGCTTCTGCAGAGAGAGACACTGGGGCAGATCAGGGGATGTCAGGCACTATGGGTCTTGAATGCTGGTCCACTGGGCTTTTTGAAGCTAGCAGGTTCCACCCTGCCACCCAGGGACCTGCTAACTGTTGTCAGAATAGGAGCTGAACTCAGACAGAGGACTCCAGTCCCGGGAGCAGATTGGCAGAATGCTGGTTGGTCCACAGCCCCTATGTAAACCCAGCACTGAAACAGAAAGTTGTCCATGCACCCAGTATCCACCTTGCTCTGGACTGTGTGCTTCCTGCTTCTGTGGCTTGACTTCATGGTATCTGACTCTGGTTATCGATCCATAGTTCTGTTCTCGCATTTGTCTCCTGCTTCTGATCTCCTGGTAACCTGACTCTGCCTGCCTCCTGACACTCGAATCTCAGTTGTGCCTATGGCCGCTCTCAGACTTTGACCTCTGGGTATCTGACCCGGCCTGATGCCTGACTCCTGCTTTGACCGCTAGGTCAGGCTGCCCCTGTCCCAGTCATGACATGGGAGAAGCTGGGGCAATAGCTGGTAGATGTATGATTTTTGTGGGCTCCCCAACCATTCCCAACACCCACTTCCCCACACAGGTGGGAAGTAAGAACTGCAAAGGCTACTGCAGCCACTGAGCTGCTCTGCTTCCACTTCACGGCCCGATGGGGAAGGATTTCTCTCAATATACATGCACAGGTGGGCAACTAGATCCCACTATGGAATGATTCCATGGAAGGTCTCTGAGATTCAACCCACAGAGTTTCCTGAATCCTGGCCTTTCCATGCATTTTTCAGGGAGACTGCGAGCAGTAATTGGCTGGCTGCAGTCCTAGCCTCCTAGGCCCTAAGCCAGTGAGATGATCCTGTGAGGTCAGTACCTTCAATGTCTATTGAACTACTATGCAAAAAGAAGGGGTTTGCTTGTGGTGAAGGCACTGGTTTCAGACTCAGGAGATCTGCATTCATCTCCTGGCTTTGATACAGACATCTTGTCTGACCTTAAGTAAGTGATTTCATCTCTCTGTGTTTCAGTTCCTTATTTATAAAATGCGGAGAACACTTCCTGTCTCTTTTAAATTATAACGTCTTCAAGGCGGGGACTATCTTTTACTCTGTCTACACAGAGCCTAATGCCATGGGGCCCTGATCTTGACTGGGACCTCAAGGCACTAACGAAATACAAATAATGATCGTGACTGAAGTCAATGGTAGTTGGGGGTAGCTCTGTACCAGCGTTTCTCAAACAGGGGGTCCCGATCCAAGAGGAGGCTGCAAGCCTGTTGCGAGGGCCGGGGGAAGAGTCACGGTATTGTAGTTCTTACTTCTGCTCTGCCTTCAGAGCTATTCAACGCAGAAGCAAGCATGGCATGGTATGGGGAGGAAGGGGAGTCATCACAGCCTGTAATATGTTCAAAGGGGGTCCCAGGAAAAAAGTTTGAGAACCCCTGCTCTATACCTTACAGGAGTGGGCCTTGAAATGACAGACACTTCATTCTAGTGCTGGATTAGGAACGTCTGCACTGCGGAAACGTGCCGTGATGCTGTGAAGATGTGCACAGTAAAGTCTTTCCCATTCCTATGCAAGTTTTTGGTCCTGCAATATTAACCAAGGCTTCTATTAAAGATTTAACACCACCTGTCCCTCTGTATCTGCTGGCTGTGCATTGCAGTGCTGGAGAAGAAAAGCAAAAATCAAGTAGCTGCTGCAATACCACCCTGGCTTCCTGTGAGTCCCCAAATATCTCCTCATCCTCGAGCTCACCGTGTAACAGAATATAGAGCTATTTCTATTTAAAACTTGTAATGACCCAGGCAATGTGTGTGGAGCGAAGGGGCTGGCAGTGGACTGGCTATTTATAAACACCAAGCTGATGTCAGTTTGAATGAGATGAGTTTTCCAAATCTTACATCCAGTTAGGGAGATGACAGATCCGTTAAGCTAAAAAAATGTACCAAAGTGCAGTGGGGCTTTCTACTCATAATAAATCCATTCATCTGCAGCATGTGACTAGTTCTTTCTCTGCTCTGTACGTATTTACCTCCTTAGGTTACTGAGGACCAAGCAGCAAATAAAACAAGTCATATGGGGTAAAGTCAGGTTAACCCAAACCTAGGCTAGGCAGAATTGCAGTAGCTACGTGACGCAGGGCATAAACTGCTCCACGGGAGGCCCATACCACTCTGAGGACTCGGAAAGCTGAAGGACTCCAGTTCTCCCCCAGGGCAGTACGCAATGCACAGACTAACCCGATATGAAGAGTTTCCTTTTAATACAAACCTCTACAGCACATTTTAGGATTTTAGGCTGCATCAGCTCATAATGCTGGATAGAACCCACCCTAGGATTCTCTGGTAGGAAGCAAAGTGTTTTACATAAGCAACATGCAGGGAAACAAGGTGAGAGATACAGGGGCACAGCTGGAAACGCTCCTGAAATGCAATGGGCTAGGAGGGACTTTTAGAAAGAATGTTAACAATGCTAGCTGCTGTTCAATGGGGACTGTCCCTTTTCAGGAGGGGAGGTGGCACCTACTGTTGTGTGTTAGTGATGGATGAACAGATTGAGTAGGAACTGGGGTGATTTAGTACCTAGGCTTTGGGATCGCACTACAGTTCTTCTATTTGGAAAGAAAAAGCATGCACCTATGGCAATGCTGAGATTTCCCAGCAGAAAACCCAGAAATTCGTACTTAGGCGATATTAGTAAAGAGTGTGAAGTGTTTTAACCTCAGAGCAGGCACAGTTGCTAGGAAAATAATTGTTAAAAATCTAGATGTCAGCAAACAAAATTAACAGAGCTGACGCAGCAATTATGGGTATGACAAGTATCGTGTAATATGGGCCCATACCTTGTAAGTCTATGATTGAGCATGACAATTGTGGCCAACCATCTGTTTCAGGTATGTCTGGTTGCATACATTTCATATCAATTCAGTGAGACTGATTTGTCCCTGGCATAAGTGCTCTGCAGCAATTACACAGGGTTCAATAAGGGTCTGTGGGATTTCTCTCTTACAGTGCGTTTGTAGTGATATTTTGTTTTCTGTTGAGAAACATGCACTTCTTCTTAATCTTTATTAAAAATACGAAAAAACCATTAACCTCCCCTCCCAAATTCATGTTCAATATTACATGTTTATAAAAGCTGTTGTATATGTATTTCATTTTAAATCAGTAAAATTTCATCATGACTAGGATGGAAAACCGAATCTGCAAAGCATTCCATTCCCCTCTTAACAGCAGGGGACAACTTATACCATCCCTGATAAGGGGCAGTTTGTGCCATAAGGGACAACTCTGAGAAAGGGGATAGGTGGAGCTGCACTGCCCGAGAAGGAGCACTGGCTGGCCAGGCTATGTGCGCTTGTAGTGGGAGTCGCCCATGATCCTGGCTTGTACTCCATGGCGGGGGAGAATGTATGGATTGCAATTCTGCCTGAGCCACCTACATAAGTGAGACAAGAGTGGGCAGATCCCACACAATCATGCTGCTGCTTCTCGCTCTAGGTCATTCCTTGGTTCGCATCACCATAGTCACAAAGGGACTCTCAGTCACTAATGGATTTTATCCTAACACCACCTTTGGGAAGTATTATTCCCCTCTTACGGAAGGGGGACTGGGAAACAGAGTAGGCTAGAAGTAACATTTTCAAAAGCAACCATGTGGTGGCTTTCAATGAGACTCAGAAGCCTAAGTCACTTAGGGGCTTTTGATATTTTTACCCTAAGGGACTTGTCCAAGGTCATGGAGACAATTTGGGGGATCTGTCTGCACAACTTGTAAATTCTAGTTGCTACAATGAAGTTGTTAGTATGAAAACTGCTGTACCAGTGAATGCAGCTAGGTGGGCTGTGTCTCATCTCTGCCAGCCCAGGGACAACAGAGGGTCGTTAGAATTTAATGACCGGACAACAGGTACACTGAAGAGGTTGCCTGAGCAGAGAAACCAGTTCTCTCCAACTTCTCTCACCATCAGTCTGAGGGGTTGGAGAGCAGACAGCAGAACACAGTCCCCACGGGGGTGACGCTAGTCTTTAAAAAGGACTCTCAGGGGGAAGACTGCAGGAGACACACAGGAAGTTTTGGGCAGGTGAGAGGAAGGGGACAGAGCAGACAAGCTCAGAGAAGGCGAGCTGGTAGGAGAAAGCTGCATATTTCAGAATGCAAGCCTTGCACTGCAGCAGAAGGTCCCTGGATGCCCCAGATGACTCTGACCTCAGCCCAAAGAATGCCCCAGAGAGATGAGGAAACTAAGGCAGGAACATGCCTGGAGAGTTTATTATTTTTGTTTAGAGCTGTGTATTGCTCATGTGATTAAGTAAAGAGCAATGGAGTCTGAGGCTCAGCACTGGTTCCAGAGGCAGGGGGCCACGTGGTTGCAGCTCTCATGAAGGGTGCTAGATATTGGGTCTGCACCCAGACAGCGTGCCTGTGGACCCCAAGACGGGGCAGTGCCTGGATGCTGTTCAGACTCCAGAGGTTTAAAACACGCAGGGATGCAGTCTGGTGAGTGGTCAAGAGGGGAAACTCGACCAGAGCAAGGACAGTCACATCAGCCCCTGGCAGAGGTGGACATTTTATCCCAAGTTCTCTAACCCTAGAATAGTGCCCAATCCCCTAGACCCTCTTTCCTTCCTTCTCATACTATCTCACTTAAGAAAGGAGGCTATTTTTAAAGCAGCCTGTTAACATTACATAAAATCTCGTATGGAATTAAAAAGACAAGCACAAATATAGCACGAGCTGCCTTTCAGATTTACATCCACTGCTTCCAGTTGTCACTTGGCATCCTCTGCATTGTAATGCCTGAAGGAAGCCCCCCACGCATGCTTATTTAACACCTGTTTAACCACTCTTGACACTGGCCACATGCATGCCTGATAAGTGGGATTTATGGTGCTGCCTTGATTAAGCAACAGTGATTGCCATTGATTATCATTAGGCTAAGACGGTTCCCTGGGAGATATCCCAGTAAAAGTGACTGCCTCAATTAACCACATCCCAATTCAGGGGGCTAAATGGTGCTAACATAGGGATAAGAAAGGCCAGCATTTTCAAAGGCTCATTTTTCCATTGGAGCCATGTTTAATACAGAGCTTTAAAATTAGAGCCCTGTTCTCCTCCCTAGGAAAGCAGGAAATGTGGACTTTTCTAAGGATCTCTCCTTTGGGTAGTTGCACACTCTCACGCCAAAGAAGAAGGGAAGGGCAAGGATTCCACTTCCATAGAATGGACAGGGCTCAAGTGATGAGCAACTATTCAACATTTCGTTTTATCCTCACTGCTCCGTGTGTGGGCCCCGGGCCTAATTCGCTGCCCATTATTCACACCCTGCTCTGAAGACGGGATTATTAAATTTCCTCACAGGCTTTTCAATGGCACGTATCACTACGCGAACCAAGTGCTTACAAATATTAATTGACTTCACCACATCCTGGCGAGGTGAGGGCATATTATCCCCATTGTACAGACGGGGAACTGAGGCCCAGAGCAATTAAGGTCCATGAGCATCCACTAATTTTGGATCCCCAGTTTGAGAGGCCCAAGACTTGATTTTCCAGAGAACTAAATATTATGTAGTGCTTTAACTGTTCATTGACTTCAGTCGCAGCTGTGCATGCTCAACACTGAATGTCACTCCCACGTGCATATCACTTTTGAAAATGGGATCTAGACTCCTAAATCCCAGAAATCAGTGGGAGTTAAGCATCTGGACTCCAAGCCACTCAGGCGCTTCTGAAAATTTCACCCTAAATTCTTGCCGTGAAGAGCTTGCAGTTTAAGGACCCCCCTGAATGGTGTTGGCTCCAGTAAAGGGTGGGAGGAAGGCAGGAACGTGCAGTGACCCTGGGCGCTAAGAACATTTGGGCCCCCCACACCTCCCTCGCTAAGGGGCTCCCCCCCCCAGCTCCTCCTTGTCCCCCGAGGTCCCACCCCATGACCGGGCTGGAAACTGAAGCCAGGCCATGGTAAGAGCTACCCAGGGAGCCTGGGCTGCTGTGGGGAGCCCCGAACTCTCCACCTGCCCTAGGTGGTGCACCTCAGCAGGCAGGAACACAGGCCAGGGGCTGCCCTTGGACACCCCAACCTCCCACCCAGCTCCAGCTTCTGGCCCGGCGAGGGGGCAGGGTCTCTGGGGGAAGAGGAGAAGCAGGGGCTGGGGCCCCAGGGGGACAAGGAGAAGTAGGGGTGCGGGGCCACAGTTCTGGCACCGGAGGCCCCCCACTTCTATGCAGGTCCAGCGCTCCTGCAGGGGCCTATTAATCCACCACTGGAGGAAGGGGTAAGCCTCTCCGCAGTTATAAGGATGGACCCCTAAAAAACTTCTTTTTCATTTTCTATGGCACTGCAGAAGCCAGTCACTCAGCCAGCACTCTACCATTGCAAACACATCCTAAAGAATTATTCGCCCACACTTTCCTTCTGGCAAACTCCCTTTAACAGTAACAGGCTTATCCCTTCCTTGAGAACAGTTAACACAGTAAATGTGTGAGCCACACGAACACATGAAAATGCAAGGACTAGTTCCGTATGCAAATCAGTACCATGGAAACAAAGAAATGCCAGCGCTGAGTTAAGGGCAATCAGCCGTCACCAGAAGAGCAGTGAATCAAGGGCTAAAGAAAACGGCTGTCAACAGGATTACTTAAAGAGATAGCATTTCACTGTGTCATTTGCCTTAATACTGAACTATGGTATTTATATTCAACACGTCAGCAGGTAACTTCAGCAGCAGCTAGCCCGTTATCGCTTGCATTGCCAGATAACAAAGAGATAATAATCTGACCTGTAACCTATAGAAATGAGGGATTCAGTTTTGTTTTTTTTCTTGTTTATTTTAATGACAATTGCTTTTCATTTCCAAAGGTTCTGAATTTTGCATATTCTTTATAAAATGGTTTCCCGAGCAACTCTAGCCATGTAAGAGTTTCTCCTCCCCTTTGCTTTCTCCTGGAAAGGAAACAGAGATGCTCGTGTATGTCTTCCCTATTTCATTTCTTTCCTTTGGGGATTTAAAAAAAAATGTTTTTAATAAAATTAGTGATGAACAAATCACCTGTTGCAAAATAAGAACTGGTGTAAGCATTAGCACTATCTAAAGCAAACCTGGAAGCTACTCTGCTTCCCTAAGAAGTCAAGGAGGGAGCCAACCAGCCAGTCACCCTCCACCTATAGACAGATCCAGAGAGGCCCGCTGGGCCGCCTGTCCAAAGATTTCAGGGGCCCGACTGTCCACTGCCCTGCACTTTGTGCAGTCATTTACAGCAGTGCAAACAGAGCGTGCAATCCTACCAACTCAAAAGGGCAGGGAAAGAGAGAGGACGAAATAATGGGTGTAGGGGAACAGAAAGAAGGAAACAGATACTGACATGTAGGCAACGACACCAAGTGATCTGTTACATAAAAGACAAAGGGGAAAGATGGTATAAACTCCCGCTGATTTCAATGGGCTTTGGATCAGACTCACAGTAACTAGGGCTGGGCAAATAATTTGAGCTATCTGGCCAGCTCTGTAACTGGCCAACTACTATTCAGCAGTACATTACTCCAGAAACGTCAGCGAAATCAGCCAAATAACGTTCTACCACCCTTAGTAGAAAGTCAAATGTACTAAATAGAATCCTGAACACATTGATGTCACATTGAAATCAACATAATAAACAATACACAATAAAGCTGCAGGATCGGGGACATTATAGGTATTTCTCTTTCTGGAGGCTGGTATAAGACATAAAGTATGTACGTGAGCAGGGAACTCATGCTCGTAACCTGTAGTGTAGACCTAGCCCTAGTCTTCATGCCAGTAGGTGCTGGGTAAATTTTTGAAGCCCTGATTCTTAGCCTTGTTCTGCAGTTTATGGCCTCAACTTTCAAAAGTGACTTGTGATATGTTTGCGAGGTACCCAACCTGAGACACATCAGAAGGGTCTGATTTTCAGTAACTGCTTTGTGTATATCAGCCCACTTCAAGATGTCTCAAGCGGTGGATCCAAAAACTGAGCAACCCAAATTCACCATTTGCTTTGCAAAATTTGTCTGAGAATGTCTAATGGGTGAGAGGCTTTCTGAACCAAAGAGGGTGCCTTGTGCAGATAGGCGCTGATTCCATGGGTGCTCCGGGGGTGGAGGCTCAGCACCCACCAGCCCGAACAGCTGATCGGCTATGCTGCCGATCAGATGTTTGGTGGTTGGGGGAGTGGTTTGGGGGAGGGTGGAGAGCAACGAGAGGTGGGTGGGGGTCTCAGGGAGGGAGCAGAGCTGGGGCAGGGCCTCGGAGGAAGGGGCAGAGTGGAGGCAGAGCGGAGGTGGGGAAAAATAAAAATCAGTGCCTATGCTTTTGCAGAGATTCATGCTCTCTGGTCCCATCATCCTGTTCGATAAAAGGAAATAAATATTAAGTTCTTTGTTGCTTTAAGTTCAGCCACGAAGAGCTGTGAGTACTCTGCCGTACAGGAAGCACACAAGAGAACAACCCGTTACAATGCACGTGGTTCAGCTTATCTAGCACAGAGTGCTTAGAAGTAGCAGAAGACAGATTGCAGAACAAAATCCAATACTTGCCCACCCAAGATAGCAGGATAAAGGAGGAAAGCACTCCCTTCACCAATAAACAACTTGAATTAAAAAGGATTAAAAAATTCCCCTCCATCCTGCCAACAAAGTTAATTTCCCATGCCTATTCATTGTATTTTCCAATGAAATACTCTACTTAACTATTGTACTATGGATGCCTTTAAACATTTCTACTTATAGACTACACCGAACGCCACTTCAGTGGCCAATGACCCACTTTCAACAATTGCTCAACTGATTTTGAATCAGTTACTTCCTGTTTTGCATTCAATACAGGCTCAAAGAACACTGAAGACAAAGGAAAAGGAGGACTTGTGGCACCTTAGAAACTAACAAATTTATTTGAGCATAAGCTTTCGTGAGCTACAGCTCACTTCATCGGATGCATTCAGTGGAAAATACAGTGGGGAGATTTTTATACATAGAGAACATGAAACAATGGATGTTACCATACACACTGTAAGGAGAGTGATCAGGTAAGGTGAGCTATTACCAGCAGGAGAGTGGGGGAGGGCGGGGGGGAACCTTTTGTAGTGATAATCAAGGTGTGCCATTTCCAGCAGTTGACAAGAACATCTGAGGAACAGCGGGGGGGGGGGGGGGGGGAATAAACATGGGGAAATAGTTTTACTTTGTGTAATGACCCATCCACTCCCAGTCTTTATTCACGCATAAGTTAATTGTATCCAGTTTGCAAATTAATTTCAATTCAGCAGTCTCTCATTGGAGTCTGTTTTTGAAGTTTTTCTGTTGAAGAATTGCCACTTTTAGGTCTGTAATCGAGTGACCAAAGAGATTGAAGTGTTCTCCGACTGGTTTTTGAATGTTATAATTCTTAACGTCTGATTTGTGTCCATTTATTCTTTTACGTAAAGACTGTCCAGTTTGGCAAATGTATATGGCAGAGGGGCATTGCTGGCACATGATGGCATATATCACATTGGTAGATGTGCAGGTGAACGAGCCTCTGATAGTGTGGCTGATGTGATTAGGCCCTATGATGGTGTCCCCTGAACAGATATGTGGACACAGTTGGCAACGGGCTTTGTTGCAAGGACTACGTAGTTGTAAACCACAGATTTTGAGGTTAGAATCTAGGCTACAATTTCCAGTGATGATATCAAATTCCAATATTTTGGATACAATGGAAAAACAAAGCTAGGCACATTAAAATATTTATGGGAGAAACACCCTAAATATTCTTAAAATATAATTGGAGCATTAATTCTATTTGCTTTTGCATCAGTACATGAGGCTTTAAAGAAAAGTTACTGGGAGAATACCAATAATATTTTGCTATGACTTTAATGAATTTTTTTCTCTCTATTGCTAAAAATATTTTTCCAGCATTAAATAAGGAAGATGAATCCCCATTGCAACTCTCATACCACACAACAAATCTGGAAGAAAATAGAATGAACAGGAATTTTTTAAAAGGGGGATTTATATTTTTTTGATGCAACTTGTGAGTTCAGCTAATGTGCTTATCAGCAGTATTATTTCTGGTTTTTTATTTATTTACTGCTTGAAGCAGAGGGCCTGATCCAATGCCTGTTGAAATTTGTGGGGAATCTCCCTTTGTCTTCAGAGTAGCAGCCGTATTAGTCTGTATCCGCAAAAAGAAAAAGAGGACTTGCATTCTTCCAAAATTCTAAGCTCTTTCAAAAAAAGACCAATAGATAGAGAACATCTGAGGTTGGAGCCCCACCCAGCCCATCTGAAGAAGTTTCAATATAAGCACTATTTGCCAACTTCCTGCTGCAAATCAATTGTGCAGGAGACCATGAATTGTTTTGGGGGTTCTGAACATTTAAAACGTTTCTGCACATTCAGGAACAGCCAGGGATATTCTAGAATCCAGTCCACAATGGCTCCACCCTCCATTCTTTTGCCCCTCTTTCCTATTGCAAGGCCTGCCCTGCTGATCCTCAGCCCTGGCTCTTCCCAGCATCCACTTCCTCCCTCCTGCTCCTCTGCTAATGCCTCTACGCAGATGATTCACAGATCTGCCTCTCTGCTCCAGACTCGTCTCCTGTCCAAACTACAGTCTCAGTCTGTCTCTCTGACATCTCCCCATGGATGCCTAGCCGTCAACTAAGCTTTCCATCCTTTCTTGATCACTGTGGACAACACCACCTCCCTGGCCATCACTCAGGCCTGTAACCTGGACGTCATCTTCAACTTAGACCTCTCCCTAGGTCCTCACATTCCGGCTATGTCTAAATCTTGCAGATTCATTCTGCGTAACATCTCTAAGGTGCACCGTTCTTCTCCAGCCACCCAGCGGGAGCTCTCATCACCTCACATCTCGATTACGGCAGCATCCTCCTCTCTGCCCTGGACAAATGCAGCCTGGCCCCACTCATATCCACTCAGTCTGTCGCTTTGCCCATATTGCTCCTCTCTTTGCATCCCTTCACTGCCTCCCCCTTTTCTATAGCATCAAACATACAGTGCACATCTTCCCTTTAGAGCCTGGTCACAGTCTATCCCCACCAGATATATCTCTCATTTGCTATCGAGATGTCAGCTCCTACCTCCAACTGGCTCATGATGCCAGTTTCCATTGTCAGTTTAACTTGTCAAACAAACCCATGATGCTCCTCACATTTGAGAAGAGCATCCCCATAAGCTACCTCATTATCCTCCTTCAAACTCTCCTCTGCTGTGATGCCTAGAAAAAATTTGACACTGGTTCAGGTGCCCGGGTGCTGAAGCCGCTGCCAATCATGCTGACTAATATTTTCTCATTGTTTCCTTGTAATCCCCCCATCAATCCCTTCGTAATCTCTTGTTTTATGCTTAGATTGTAAACTCATTGGGGCAGGGACCATCTTTTTGTTCAGGCTTTGTACAGCGCCTAGCACAGTGGGGACCCTGGTCCATGACTAGGGTTCCTAAGCACTGCATTAGTACAAAAAATAATAATTACTCACTGCAGCTAATTCAACCCTCATCTATGAGAACTCCACTGAGAACCTGTCACAGCTACAGACTGTGGATTTAAGTCTTCAGGCAGCTGTTCCCCTGCTGGAGAATCCGCCTAAGTGTGATTGCAGTCCTTTGACTTTTATAAGATAATGTTTGGCCCTCAGGCTGTAATGGCTGGGCACCACTGCTCTGCCTAATCACGTCTGAATGACACTCCAGCTACATGAACTCACCTGCTGACCATCCAAAATCACAGCATGCACTGTGACTCTCTTCTGTCTCTGGGCTCGATCCTGCAATGCGGCTTCAACTCCCATTAACTTCAATAGGCGCTGAGGATGCTCACCCTTGGAGGAACCACTCTGCACCTTGCAGGATCAATCCCTGTGTCCAGAAGGCACAAAAGGGGCAGGAGTTTTTTGTTGTCTTCCCCTGCGCCTCTGTCACCTATGATACAGACCTCCTCTGTGCCCAGTCCACAGAGGATGCAAGTCTTATCCGTCTCCCAGTTAGGCTGGTGCTTTAGCACAAGCTGTAGAGACTAGTGCTTTTACTCCTGGAAGTGCCCAGGGTTGGCCAAGATGACAATCATCCCACTTTCCCTCAGGAAGAGGGCCTGGTCAAACCCAAACAAAACTGCATGAAAAACTATTGCCATTCTTTCAAAATGACTGATCTGCTTTCCAGTTTAAAAAGCACATGCCGATATATACACTGGATTTCCCTTGCTGCCTTCACAGTCAATAACTTCCTTTCATAAGACTTTTTATTTTTTCCAACAGACATTAAATCTCAAGGTATAAGTTGGGAACAGATGGTGTGGAATGCCAGGCTGTCAACTTCCCTTAACAATACCAGGCCTTGTGTGCCTAACTCACCACCCACGGTGGCACAGATCCTTTCATGTCGTCTCTGCAGAGCAAGTGGAAAAACCACTTGTATGATCTAACGCAATCATAGGGATAGAGAAGAGTTGAAACCAGCTGTGAATGCACTGACGGGGTGCCAATTACTATTATAGTCTTTATTTACTCATAAATCATGAGGTAACTAAATTACATCACTCATTTTTCAAGTGGTACAGGAGTTTGTAGAGTGGATCAGCGGTCATGTCACACTCCCCATTAGTACCCGGCCTGGGCTGGGAAGCGAATGATCCAGCCAGCGGACCAAATTCGGTGCTGAATCCTGCTCATGTCTGAGGCATGTTGCGCATACGCAAAAAAGCAGCAGAGCTCCCCAGTTGCTTGGGGAATTGGCACTTGGGAAATCGCAGGGCAAATTCCCTGCCAGCCTCTCCCTCCTCCCATCACCTGCTGGGCGTGCTGTCAAGACAGCACATTCCGTGACCGGGGAGCGATACAATGGTGGGCTGCTCAATGGCTCCCCCTGCAGCTGCGTAAACAGAAGCAATATGTTGGCCGGCTCGGGAGAGCTCCCTCCAATTCTCTTAAGCCAGAGGGAAGGTGGTTGCAACAATGTGCCTCAAGCATGCAGAGCGGATCAAGGGAAGGAGAGAGGAGGGGTCTGGGAAGGAATCCAGTGATTTCCTCCTGTTCCTAGTCTCTCCACTCTGGGAAAAACCTACGGAGGACATAAACAGAAATAAAAGGGATAATGAATGCCCAGCAAAGAACTCCTGGAGGCACTTTTATTATTTTAGACACCCTCATGTGGCTTTCCCTAGCTTTTCAGTATACTTAGAAAACTTACCAATAAAAAGAAATGGTGCCCGGGTGCACAGCACTCTAGCACAAAATGCCCATTACTGGCTTCCTTCTGTATACTCTACGTCTAACTAAGACTCCACCCCCATTCTGCAATGAACTACGTCTCTGTACAGAGCCTCATTGACATCAGTGGAACTCTGCCCTTGCAGAGTTGGTACTAAATGTACCAGCCAGCATCCACCACCTATTCAAAAGCACACCTTGTAACCTGCAATGGAGCTTGGACACAACAGTAAGATTGGGGTTGGGAGCAGACCAAATTCCGTTGCGAGTTAAGGCATGTGATGATGAATGAGAGGCAGGTAACCAGGTTGCACAAGGCCCAGCAAAAAGGTTCAGGGTTCCGTCACTGGTATTCATGCCAGTCTTTCACCGCCTTGCAGGATGAGGTTCTAAAGCAGTGGCGTCTAAACACATGCCTAATTTCGACCATGAGAGCAGACCTGTTGGGCCAGATTCACCATTGTTCTGCGCCTTTTGCAGCCGTTTACCCCTGTGAAAAATGGGTGTAAATCAAGTAGCACGTAGCATTCGCTTAGCACTGGTGAAAGTGACTATGCAATGTGCAGGTCAAGGAATCTGGCCCATTGACTTCAAGAGCACTATTCGTTTGATTACAGTTACATATGCAGTTGAGCACTTTGGTGCATTGGGGGCTGCAGTTAAATCATTTCTGTGGAGGCCTAGACACTCTGAATATAGAAATGAAGTGTTAATTTGTTCTCAATTGCCTTGTCTGTGCCATGTCCCCCTCTGCTACTTCCTGCACAGTCAGTGATACAGACGTAGGCTTCTTGCAAGTTTTGCTATCAGAAGAGCAAGGCATTATTTTTACCGATACAACCAATACTGCAATCCTTGAAAATAAAATGAAGTGAAATGATAGTCCTAACCCGAGTTCCTATTACCGCCAGGCAGTGAAATTAAGCTGTGAATAATGTTGTAAATAACTCTTGAAATTCCATCCCTCATGTTTGTTTACGCGTCTGCAAAATTAACAGCAAATGCTTTGGCAGAAATTCAGCAGCAACATGCTCACTCCTCCAATTTAAAGGTGGAATTAAATGCTTTTATTTAAAGGTAACAATAAACAAAATGATTTGAGCTCCTAAATCATTATGGTAAGAGGACTCAGGGGAAGAATACTGTTGAGCCAACAAAGAACTCTACTGGTAGCGTGGTGCGACATGCATCATAATCTCTCTAGTCCTTGACAATTGAAACAGTGGGCCCTTGAGCATCTGCTACCCTTTGTCAATATGATATACTGATTGCTTGTGACAGGTGAATAAGCAGGGAAGAGGGGAAGAAAGTCAAGGGGAAACAGCTTTTGCTGAATATTGCTGATTGCAGTGTAAAGTCTTTCTGAAATATTATGCCATCATTTTGTAGGACTCAAGGAAAGTGATAGCATCCACAAAGTCAGGATCAGCTGAACTTTTCTGGGAGATGAATAACCTGGTTAGTTAGGGCTGTTTACATACTTTGACAAATTCAGGCATTTTGGGAGTGGTTCCATCTTGGGTCTCCTTGAATTTGTCAACTTGGTTTCAAGCTTGGGTAGGGCACAAAGAGTTTATTAGTTGCATACGTCCCTTCATGAAGGTGGATGAACATTAGGTGTCTATGTAGATTCTTTTAGACCAATTCACTGCCTTTAACGACAATGACCATGATGTCTTGACATCCCATGTGAAAAGGAAGTCAAAATAGTGCAGGCTGATATGAGCAAATCACTGCATATCTTCAACAGCAATCTCTTTATCTTAAGTTAAGTTCTGCCCCGTGTCTAGAACTAGGGAGGAAAATTGTTGGGTAAAATGTAATGGATTTACTGATGCCAAGAAACATTTATTTAAAAAATCAGCAAGCTAGAATTTACAAAGGTGTGTTATAATGAGTCATATATGTAAAATGGGAGATTTTCAAAATAATTTAAGACTTGCAAGTTTTCCTACTGGCTCATGTTGCTTTTGCTTGAATAGCACCATAAAGCAGGCAGCGCCAATATGTATGTTCACACTATGTTTATATATCAACACTTCATAGAGAATGCACTGTGTGAAACCGCAGATACTTTTTTAGCAGAAATACGGACTCGCTGCAATAATTCACCGAAAGTAAAATGCCCAAATTCACCCGGCTGATTTTCTCTGTGGTAGCGTCAGAGCACGTTTGAGAATTTGGGAAATTCCCTGGACTGGCTGAGTATCTGCAGACTTAGGAAAACTTTGGGTAAAATAAGAATGATGCAGAGATAAAAAAGAATAATTAACTGAAGTCTGACTTAGAGGTACATTTTCAGGGGAACAGAAGGCTCAGGGAATTAATAATAGGCCAGGGAGCTTTTTACTTCTAGGTCATCACTACTGATCCAGATCAGAGTGGCTGTTACCAAATATTGTGGCTATCTGCTAGCTGTTTGGTGGCTTACAATGGTTACCTATCAACCTTGCGGGAAGTTTTACAATAGAGGCCATGGTAAGATGATCAAAGAGACTGACTTCCCCATCAACAAGAAGAGCAGGGATGAAACACATTGGTAGGAGACTGGAGGGAAGCTTGTACTGCTGCTTTGCATATTGTATCTGTTCTGCAGATGGAGAGAAGACTTCCATCTCCAGGACTGTCTGCATGACCCCTTACCTAAGCACTAAATTCACTTTAGCACTACAGAACTTATCCCGAGCAAGTGAGCTTCACTTGAATAACAATGTGCTGCAAAGCCAGCAAGGCTGAGGCTATGTCTACACTACCACAGTACGTCAACCTAAGTTACGCAACTCCAGCTACGTAGCGAATAACGTAGCTGGAGTCGACGTAACTTAAGTCAACTTACTGCGGGGTCTACACTGCAACTTACCTTACTCCTCTCGTTCCCGGTGGAGTACCGGGGTCGACCGGAGAGCATTCTGCCGTCGATTTAGTGGTCTTCACTAGACCCGCTAAATCGATCCCCGGTGCATCGATCGCTGGAGTGTTGCTCCCACAGTAGTGTAGACATAGCCTGAGGTAGTGAAACCTCAGCTGTAATGTGTGTCACAAGGCGCAGCCATCACTGTGAGACAACAGTCAGTTTAGCAAAGGGAGAAGCAGATACGGCCTGCTGCGCCCCTTCTATCATAGCTGAGATTTTCATCATGAAGTCCCTCTGAGGCCCCAAGCATGGGCTCAGCATCAATTCGTCTCCCAAGCCTGCAGAAATACATAATTCCCTCTGCGTTACGCATGTATGGTCCCAGGTACATGGCTTCGGTGCATAGTCCCGTGTGATGTGGATATCTGCCAGGCAACTTTCAGTAGCAGGAACAGAAGTTTCCAGGCCAGCTTGATATGAGCTTCAGTGAAAATGTCTCCTCCCATTCAGAACTATTAATGGCCCTTTAACGCCTGAAAAGCAATTTTGGACTAGTAACGAAACATCCTCAGAATCCTCTGAAAGCTGTCTCAGCCATTCTGTAGACCAATAGTGTCTGCTCCCAGTCATCGTTCAGTGAGCCTCTTTATTACTGCGTATTTGCTGGCCTTTATCTGTCTGTCCTCTACAGCTTTTCAGTGTTTTATCAATAAACTCTTAATGAGGTGCTGTCATAAATATAAAGGGAAGGATAACCATCTTTCTGTATACAGTGCTATAAAATCCCTCCTGGCCAGAGGCAAAACCCTTTCACCTGTAAAGGGTTAAGAAGCTAAGGTAACCTTGCTGCCACCTGACCCAAAATGACCAATGAGGGGACAAGATACTTTCAAATCTGGAGGTGGAGGGAGAACAAAGGGTTCTGTCTGTCTGTGTGATGCTTTTGCCGGGAACAGATCAGAAATGTAAGCCTTCCAACTCCTGTTAAGTTAGTAAGTAATCTACCTAGAAAATGCGTTACATTTTGTTTTGTTTAACGGCTGGTAAAATAAGCTGTGCTGAATGGAATATATATTCCTGTTTTTGTGTCTTTTTGTAACTTAAGGTTTTGCCTAGAGGGATTCTCTCTGTTTTGAATCAGATTACCCTGTAAAGTATTTACCATCCTGATTTTACAAAGGTGATTCTTTTACCTTTTCTTTAATTAAAATTCTTCTTTTAAGAACCTGATTGATTTTTCATTGTTGTTAAGATCCAAGGGTTTGGGTCTGTGTTCACCTGTACCAACTGGTGAGGATTATTATCAAGCCTTCCCCAGGAAAGGGGGTGTAGGGCTTGGGGGAATATTTTGCGGGAAGACGTTTCCAAGTGGTCTCTTTCCCTGTTCTTTGTTTAAAACACTTGGTGGTAGCAGCATACTGTTCAAGGACAAGGCAAAGTTTGTACCTTGGGGAAGTTTTTAACGTAAGCTGGTAAGAATAAGCTTAGGGGTCTTTCATGCAGGTCCCCACATCTGTACCCTAGAGTTCAGAGTGGGGAAGAAACCTTGACAGGTGCATTATTCAGGGGTCACTTTTAACCATTTGCTTGTCGAATCCCTGGTTAACCTGGATTGCTCTGGGAGAATTGGACTCAGTGCATTATCACTGCACTAACATTAGGTAAGGGTCCATCATACGACAATGTTATCAATCAAGGATGTGCCAGTTGTAGTTATTTTGCCTTCCAGGCCACAGTTCTGTACTTTGGTGTTTGTGGTTTTGTGTTGCTGTAGCTTTCCACTACCTTAGCAACCACTTAAGAGTTGTTACTTTCGGCTCTCAGCAATTACCAGAAAAAAATCAAATTCAATCTGTTTCCACCCAAAGGAGAAAATGAATTGAAGGAGCTGACAGAAACCTTCACTCACGCAACACTGATTGCCGACATCTCTAACTGTGCTTCAGAAGCGCACACTCATGCAAGTGCCACAGAATAAACAAACTGGATGCCTGGTAAGAAAGCGGCTTGCCTGTCACTCATACCAGTTAGTCACCAGTTGATGAAATGGAAACATGGAAGTCACTTTTTGACATTCAGATGAGAGTTCATTTGGCCTCTGGAACTTCCAGATCAACTGAGGAGGGGAAGCAGTATTCTGACGGACAATCAGCAGAGAACTAATTTTATTACAAGGTTTGCTTCCCAGGCAAATTAATGGCCTAGCTCTAAATTTTGGTTTCTAACAAAGGCTATAGACAGAGCCATGCAAACCCTTCCAATTACAATTGAAAACTGACTTGGTAAATATTATTATTACAGTAGCACCTAGTGGCCCTAATTGTGCTAGGCACTGCAAACACAGTGTCTGCCTTAAAGAGCTTACAGTCAAAACAGACGAGAGAGATAAAGGGTGGGAGAAAGGAAGCATTATTACCCCACATTCTACAGAAGGGAGAATTGAGGCACAGACATTAAGTGACTTTCCCACAGGAAATCTGTAGCAGAGCTCGAAACCAAATACAGGTCTCCCAAGAACCAGTCCAGCAGTTTAACCACAAAACCAGTCTTCCTCCCAATTAACAAATATAGGTTTGCTATATGGGTGTGAGTGTACAAGTCTTGAAGTCACAAGTCTGCATATGGGTGTGAGTGTAAATAGGCATGTCTTACCTGTCAAGGGGATGGAATGGTAAGGTAGCAGTGGAAAAAGTAACTAGCACGAATAGATAAGAAAACTAGCCTACACCCTTCCAGTTAACTGCTTTTCCTCCTTCCTCTTCACCACCTCTTTGTATAACATAAATTATCTATTCACCGATGTAATACACATGCAATTTACTCCAATTACACAACTGGTTCATCGCTACTGAATTTGACAGCACCATCTGCACAAAGGTAAACAGCAGTTTAAAAATGGTCATTAGAAGAAAGTGGAAAAAAAAGTGAACACAGATGACTGAAATTGTGAGCATTAGTTTAAGAGGTTACAAGAAGAGGTTAAAGTGGCTGAAAAGCCATCACGGGTAAGTCTGGAGATTGTCAGCAAGAACTTCCCTTGAGAGCAGTACATGTAATTTTAAATGAAAGAATTTGACTTTGTTTATTCATGCAAATACTAAACCCTTCCGGCATCTTAACAAAAAGCAGCAACTATTTTTAGAAGTGGGTGTCAATTCCCTAAGGCTGGGGTGCAAGAGAGACATGTTATGAGAGAATACAGGTCAAGAAAGGGCACCCTAAAGGACTATAAAAAACTTTCCGTGCGGTACTAGGATGCATTATAACCCCCTAGAGAGTAACTTCCAATGCATTTCTTAGCCACAATATGGGATGAGAGGTTTGCACTGGCTTAAAATTTTCCTCAAATCTGTGATCTAAACGAGACTGAGTGAATGAGTCTGTGTGTAAGCGTGGGCGGGGGGGGGGGGGGGGTGTAGGTATATCCATCTCCAGTCATTTAATCAGTGAGAGCTATTTGTAAAAAAGAGTAATTTTTATTAGTTATCAAATTAAGCAATTTCACTCAGACGAGGACAGAAATAAATAAACCATGTTAGTTTTAGTGTGTTCAGATTTCCACTTGTACCCAGATGATTCATCAGTGTTGTAGGATTACAGCACACACTTGGCTGACAGAAGAAGAAAAACAAGGATTGCATTAAGCATGTTTCCGGGATGGTTAGCACTATTTTAACTCATGGTGGGACTGATACCATGGTCTCTGGCAAAACTCCCACAGACATCAGTGAGTATGTAATCTGGGTAAGGACTGTAGGATCAATCATAGACCGATCTATATACAGACTGTGATAAGTGGTGATTTTATGACAAAGCTGAAACTTAGAGGGACACATCAGACAAGTCCCAATTATTGGTGACATGGTACAACTAATCTCCTCTGTAACATGTTGAAAACTTTATCCTATAACACATGAAGGACTGCTGGGTTTATTTATGTATGCTAGGAACAGTGTCAGGTTAAAAAAAAAAAAAATCTCAGATTTCCAGAGAACATTTACCTAGTTTACAACACCACCTTAGAAAATTCTCTCAAATTAGACAATGAATACACATTCGTCACTTTCAGGTTCTCAGGCACCAGCACATTTCTATCACTAGCAATGCTTTGGTTGGAAGTCACAACAGGAGGTTTATTTGGAAACGTTTCTATTGGTCTAAGAATAGGTAAAATGTGGGAGATTTTCTACATTTTAAGCAAATCTAACCCACCGGCGCAGTATATTAAATACTGCATTGGAAGATCTCTTCTCCATAAAAATGGGTATTCTCTAACAGTTTAAAATAATATTCTAACTACATACCTATTTCAGCACAGGAAACAAAGCACAAACTACGAGCAAGATAAACAGATGAGTCAAACACAAAAGAGGAAAAATTTAAATATATTCAAAATAAACTAACAATTTTCTACAATCATGTACTATCCATTTTCTTTTTTTTAAAAAGGCGACAGCTTGAGCAGAATGAAATATCACCGAGATTCCCCAGTGCATTTTAAACAAAAGCCGGTATCAGTATTCTAAATTAGAAAATACATTTGAGAAAACATGCATGGCTGCTACTTAGCCCTGGTCTACACTACAAGTTTAGGTCGAATTTAGCAGCGTTAGATCAATTTAACCCTGCACCCATCCACACAACGAAGCCTTTTTTGTAGACTTAAAGGGCTCTTAAAATTGATTTGTGTACTCCTCCCCGACGAGGGGATTAGCGCTGAAATTGACATCGCCGGGTCGAATTTGGGGTAGTGTGGACGCAATTTGACGGTATTGGCCTCCAGGAGGTATCCCAGAGTGCTCTATTGTGACCGCTCTGTACAGCACTTTCAACTCAGATGCACTAGCCAGGTACACAGGAAAAGCACCAGGAACTTCTGAATTTCATCTCCTGTTTGGCCAGCGTGGCAAGGTCATCAGCAGAGGTGACCATGCAGACCCAAAATCACAAAAGAGCTCCAGCATGGACTGAACGGGAGGTACTGGATCTGATCGCTATATGGGGAGATGAATCCGTGCTATCGGAACTCCGTTCCAAAAGACGAAATGCCAAAATATTTGAAAAAAATCTCCAAAGGCATGAAGGACAGAGGCTATAACAGGGACCCACAGCAGTGCCGCATGGAACTTAAGGAGCTCAGGCAAGCCTACCAAAAATCCAAAGAGGCAAACGGCCGCTCCGGATCAGACCCCCCAGACATGCTGCTTCTATGATGAGCTGCATGCAATTCTAGGTGGTGCCCCTACCACTACCCCATCCCTGCACATGGACTCCTGCAAGGGGGGAGTCTCACACAACAGGGATGAGGATCTTGGGGGCAAGGAAGATGATGAGGAGGAGGAGGATGAAACCGTTCTCCCCGACAGCCAGGGGCTGTTTATCACCCTGGAGCCAATACCCTCCCAATCCTCCCAAGTCGGGCTCCCGGACCTTGAAGGTGGAGAAGGCACCTCTGGTGAGCATACCTTTGTAAATATAATACATGGTCTAAAAGCAAGCGTGTTTAATGATTAATTTGCCCTGAAGACTAGGGATGCATTCACGGCCAGTACAGCTACTGCAAAAGTCTGTTAACGTGTCTGAGGATGGAGCAGAAATCCTCCAGGGACATCTCAATGAAGCTCTCCTGGAGGTACTCCCAAAGCCTTTGCAAAAGGTTTCTGGGGAGGACAGCCTTATTCCGTCCTCCATGGTAAGACACTTTACCATGCCAGGCCAGTAGCACGTAGTCTGGAATCATTGCATAACAAAGCATGGCAGCGTATGGTCCCGGTGTTTGCTGGCATTCAAGCAACATCCATTTTTATCTCTCTGTGTTATCCTCAGGAGAGTGATATCATTCGTGGTCACCTGGTTGAAACGGGAATTTTATTAAGGGGTGGCTGTTCCTGCTGGGCTGTTTGCCTGTGGCTGAAAAGAAATCATCCCCGCTGTTAGCTACACAGTGGCAGGAGGGGTGAAGTGATCATCCCAGAGAATTGGCGGGGCGGGGGGGCGACCTTGTACCGAAAACAGCTGTGCTACGTAATGTTAACAGCTTGGTTCACCCTGAAAGAGTCTACCCATTGTTCTCTAAAATGTGTGTTTTTAAATACTACTCTCCCTTTTTTTTCTCCCGCAGCTGCAAATGTTTCAACGCTCCCCCATCATCTCCATCCCAGAGGCTAATGCAGATAGGAAGGCGAAAAAAACGCACTCGCAATGAATTTTCTCTGAGCTCATGCAGTCCTCCCGCACTGAAAGAGTTCAGCAGAATGTGTGGAGGCAAGCAATAGGAAAGCACAAAATGAATGTGAGGACAGGAGTGACGTGCAAGAGGAGAGGTGGCAGGAGCAAGAGGAGAGGTGGCGGGATCAAGATTATAGGTGTAGGCAGCATGATGAGAGAAGGCAGGATGCAATGCTGAGGCTACTGGAGGATCAAACTGATATGCCCCAGAGTATGGTTGAGGTGCAGGAAAGGCACAGACCACTGTTGCAGCCCCTGTGTAACCGCCCGCCCTCCTTCCCAAGTTCCACAGCCTCCTCACCCAGACGCCCAAAAACACAGGGGGCGGGGAGGGGGCGCTCCGGGCACCCAACCACTCCACCCCAGAGGACTGCCCAAGAAACAGAAGGCTGGCATATTCAATAAGTTTTGAAGTGCAGTGTGGCCTTGTCCTTCCCTCCTCCACCATCCCACCCGGTGCTTCCCTGCTCCCCCATCCTTCCCGGGCTACCTTGGCAGTTATCCCCGTATTTGTGTGACGAATTAATAAAGAATGAATGAATTTGAAACAACAATGACTTTATTGCCTCTGCAAGTGGAGATCGAAGTGGGGAGGTTGGTTGGCTTACAGGGAAGTAGAGTGAACCAAGGGGGTGGGTTTTCATCAAGGAGAAACAAACAGAACTGTCACTCCATAGCCTGGACAGTCATAAAACTGGTTTTCAAAGCTTCTCTGATGCGCAGCGCACCCTGCTGTGCTCTTCTAATCTCCCTGGTGTCTGGTGTAATTAGTGGCCAGGCGATTTGCCTCAACCTCCCACCCCACCATAAACATCTCCCCCTTACTCTCACAGATATTGTGGAGCACACAGCAAGCAGTAATAACAATGGGAATATTCGCAAAAAGAAAAGGAGTACTTGTGGCACCTTAGAGACTAACCAATTTATTTGAGCATAAGCTTTCGTGAGCTACAGCTCACTTCATTGGATGCATAAACAATGGGAATATTGGTTTCGCTGAGGTCTAACCGAGTCAGTAAACTGCGCCAGCGCACTTTTAAACATCCAAATGCATATTCTACCTCCATTCTACAGTTGCTCAGCCTATAGTTGAACAGCTCCTGACTACTGTCCAGGCTGCCTGTGTATGGCTTCATGAGCCATGGCATTAAGGGGTAGGCTGGGTCCCCAAGGATAACTATAGGCATTTCAACATCCCCAAACGTTATTTTCTGGTCTGGAAAGTAAGCCCCTTCCTGCAGCTGTTCAAACAGACCAGAGTTCCTGAAGATGCAAGCATCATGTACCTTTCCCGGCCATCGCACATTGATGGTGGTGAAACGTCCCTTGTGATCCACCAGTGCTTGCGGCACCATTGAAAAGTACCCCTTGCGGTTTATGTACTGGCTGCCAAGTTGGTCCGGTCCCAAGATAGGGATATGGGTTCCGTCTATGGCCCCACCACAGTTAGGGAATCCCATTGCAGCAAAGCCATCCACTATGACCTGCACATTTCCCAGAGTCACTACCCTTGACAGCAGCAGCTCAGTGATTGCATTGGCTACTTGGATCACAGCAGCCCCCACAGTGGTTTTGCCCACTCCAAACTGATTCCCAACTGACCGGTAGCTGTCTGGCATTGCAAGCTTCCAGAGGGCTATCGCCACTCACTTGTGAACTGTGAGGGCTGCTCTCATCTTGGTATTCCTGCGCTTTAGGGCAGGGAAAAGCACGTCACAAAGTTCCATGTAAGTGCCCTTACACATACGAAAGTTTCTGAGCCACTGTGAATCATCCCAGACCTGCAACACTATGCGGTCCCACCAGTCTGTGCTTGTTTCCCAGGCCCAGAATCAGCATTCCACGGCATGAGCCTGCCCATTGCCACCAGGATGTCCAAACTGCCGGGGCCTGTACTTTGAGAGAAGTCTGTGTCCATGTCCTCATCGCTCTCGCCACCACACTGCTGTCGCCTCCTCGCCTGCTTTCGCAGGTTCTGGTTCTGAACATACTGCAGGATAATGCGTGAGGTGTTTACAATGCTCATAACTGCCACGGTGATCTGAGCGGGCTCCATGCTTGCCATGGTATGGCATCTGCAGGAGAACAGAGTTGCAGCGGAAGCGGTGGCTGACGACGGATGCCACGAGAATAGATATTTAGAGAGAACAATGAGAGGACCTGAGAGGTGGATTCAGGAGAGCAGAGTTGCAGCAGAAGTGGGAGCCCATGACACCCAACATGGAGAAATTCGCTATTGAGACAAGAGCAGGAGAGCAGAGTTGCAGCGGAAGTGGTGGTTCGATGATGACGGTTAGCAGTCCTACTGCACCGTCTGCTGAAAGCAGTATGGTGTCCGCACGGAAAAAAGGTGCAAAACGATTGTCTGCCATAGCTTTCACAGAGGGAGGGACGACTGACGACATGTACCCAAAACCACCCGCGACAATGTTTTTGCCCCATCAGGCATTGGGAGCTTAACCCAGAATTCCAATGGGCGGCGGAGACTGTGGGAACTGTGGGATAGCTACCCCCAGTGTAACACTCCGAAAGTCAACGGTAGCCACAGTACTGTGGACGCATTCCGCCAACTTAATGTGCTTAGTGGGGACACACACAATCGACTGTATAAAATCACGTCCTAATAAATTCTACCTAATTTCGTAGTGTAGACATCCCAGACTCATCATCTTAGGGTAACAGAAAAGGTTCATGGTCCATGCTCCATTTCTCTGAGTTCTAGTATGGGCAGTGGGGCAGGCAGGAGGGTTTGCATTTGACCTGATTGCAAACAAATACATTCTTAGCTCGATTTGCTGACGTGCAGCACCCAGAATTCCAGCTGATGTCCCTGGGAGCTTGTAACAGAGTGCACTCTGCTCCTGCTCTCTGGTACCACAGAAACCTGCTCCAACTGCCAGTTAGGTAGCGATTTTATTTAGGTTCCTCCGCCAACACTTTTACAGTTCTGTGTGGAAGTACTATTTTGCCCCTTGTCTCGTCAGCCCTCTCCCCAGAGCCCAAGAGTAGAAGAGGTCTCCCTTCCTTGAGAGCCCTCTGAAGTTGAGCTTAGCTAGCCCTACCTACTACCTTCCACCCCCACTTCTTTCCTGTGCCTTTTGATCAGTCCTCAGCAGATGGGCTACTTAATCATCTAGCGCCCCCTAGCCTGCCAGCTTGATTGGATAATTACATCCCAATCCCCAAACAGGCCACTCGGTGGGACCTAATTAGTACCAGAGTGATCAGTGTGCTGCTTCACCTGCTAACTCCAAGCCCTCTGCCACAGAGCTGACAGTGCTCAAACACCTGTAAAGCAATTAGACCCTAAGAGGGGATTTCAATGCAAGGGTTCATTTCAAACAGCACTGGATAGACTACAACTGCAGTGCCTAGTACAGATAGGTTGGGACCTCTAGGCACAATACAAATAGTAAAATCAATCAATTGATAAAACTTGGGTGAGTAAAGATAGAGTTCACTTCTGAACGGGCAAATATCAAGTGCGTGAAAGGCTCCGTCCATTTCTCTCAGGAAAAATCAGACTCTGTGAAGCACTGAGACGGGACTACTGACTTATATGCAATTTGATGCTGAAGAGCTGGGAGGTGTTGAGATAAAAATCTCTCTGTGACAAAGGGAATCTTATTTGTTTTTATGTGACATCAATAAGGGCTTGTCTACCCTACAAATTAAGTCGACTTAAGTTAAGTTGGCATACAGCCACCACAGTAATTAAACAGGTGGTTCATGTCCACACTGGCTCCTTCTGTTGGTGGTGTGTGTCCTCAGCAGGAGCGCTTCCACCAACTGAAGTGGGGAATTGTTGGACACAGAGCTGGAACCTGGCAGCCCTGGGACTGACAGACTCAGCTGTAGGCACAGGGATCACAGCTCCCCTCCTCCGCAACTGTCAGGCAGGCACTAGCTCACAGCTGGGGCCCCCCCACCCTGGCACTGACAGCTGAGCTGGGAGCCCGCTCAGGGCTCATTTTCACAGCAGAAAACTGACCAGAAGAGAAACTGACATTCTTGTCTGTTTCATGGCTGCTGTTGTTTCACAGCTGGAGCCCCCTCCTCCCACCTGGGACTGACAGCCAGGAGCCGGAGCTGAAATGTGAAAGCGCTTTGAGAGCTACTCCTGGAGAGTGGTAAGTAAGGCCTAGGTGCTGTTATCATTCCCACAAAGTGTCTATCAGAAATCAGCGGGAGCTCTCATGGCAAAAAAGCACTACCAGGCACTTAGATAGCTTCACCTAGTCTGTTTCCCTATAACCATTAAAAGTTATGCAAATTAAAAGAAAACAGGACAAATTAGGAGAGGTACATAAGGTGCTGTGTTAAACTGAAGCGATGAAAGTACAAGGACAAGGGGGCCAAATGAACAAACTGAACTTCAAGAGAATCAGTACCAGGGAAACTTTGCAAAGGGCCTGCAATTGCAATGACAAATTTAAACATGGATTTACCAACAGACACTGATTGAAAGGCAGTTTAGAAAAGCCTTTTAGTCTGCAATATAGCAGTGGTGTCGACCATGGCCAGCAGGTTGAAAGTGAGAAATTAGAGTCTGATGTGGGATATCATTTATGGAAAAGCAGAGAATGTAAAACGACAAAACCAAGGAGTTGAAAGCCATACTATGACAAGGTAGTTAAAATATGAAGGTACCATATGCTGACTTCAGATATTTGCTGGAGGCACACTACATTTTGCCCATGACGTGGTGAATACGGTAGGTTTGGATGATTCTACCATCTCCTATGGAAATCCCTACTTTCAAATAGTGAATATTTGAGTTGGTTGACATATTTTCATCAAAACGTGAGGGAAGGTTTTGATGAAAAATGGCTTTTTGACCAAAACAAACATTCCTTGGTTTTCAGTGGGAAACAGACAACCGATTTTTTTTTTAATTTTTTTTTTTTTTTGGCTGAAACCAAAACTGGAAAAAAAATAATTCAAACAGAATGAAAAATTTCACTTTGCTTGAAAACAGTTTGCAGATAATAAACAGCATTTTCCTCCCAGCTCTAAGGAATCTTTGGAACCCGGGAATTCTTTCAAAGCAATGGAACATGTGCAGCACTCTCTGTGTTATTCAGAGCTACTTTTAATGGAGTCACAATGCCAAACTTCATTCTTTTAAAAAAGGAAGGAAAATTAAAATTGGGACGATGATATAATACTATATCACATATATAATGGTGAATCTTCTTCTGGTAGTGCCTCAAAAGGGAATGGTGGGTGCACTCAGGAAACCAGGTTCCAACCTCATGGATCTGGGCCTGCTTCCTTGGCTTCCCAGTCTCAAGCTCTTTAAAGCTGTCCCCCACATGACCACAAACGGACTCATTCCTCAGAGGGCAGAAAGTTAATGCTATTTGGAAACCCACTAAATATGCTGCTGAGTCCCAAAGAGTGTATGCGATAGAAAGCAGCGGCTCACTCCTCCCCGGAACACTCCCTCATGGGCCATGCAGCCCCAGCCAGCTGTACAGGAGGGGTTGTCGGGTTCTCCGGGGAGAAAAAACACAACGGAGTATGTAACCCACATAAGGGAATGGGAGTATCAGGCCCTAAATGTGCAGCTTTTCTTCCTTTATGCCATTTTATCAGCATGGAACACACACTAACCATACAAAGAGCATACACTCAACTGCATTCACTAGCAGAGTTCTGCAACGTGAACTTTACATCAGCCGATGATCTTCGTGTTAACACAGACAACTGGTACTAACTTAGGACTTGGGATACTTGGGTTCATTTCAATTCCCCGTTCTGCCACAGACTACCTTTTGGGACCTTGGACAAGCCACCATCAGTCTGTGCCTTAGTGTACCTATACATAAAATGGGATAATAGTACCTAGAGTTAAAGACATTACAGATTGTAAGATACTATGGTAATTGGAAGGGGAGGGAGCACATCTGTATTATGCTAAACAATCTGTTCAAACCTTGTATTTCACAGTGACACTCTGAGTACCTTTCCCAGCCCTGAAGAGCACTCTGTAAGCTCAAAAGCTTGTCTCCTTCCCCAACAGAAGCTGGTCCAATAAAAAATATCACCTCACCCACTTTGTCTCTCTACACCTAAAATAAATAGCATATTTATCCATATTTGTCCATCATACGACGTCTATTGTGCAATCCTGACCTACACTCTCAGAAAGAGGCAATTAACCTAGCCAGTCATCGACGATATACATCAAGGGACTGAATGGATCACTAGCATGTGGTTTATTATTTAGATTTATATTACACTATATAAAAGAATGCCTATGTGGAGTTCTGGGAGATCTTGATAAACTCTTACATCTATAAATGCAACCAAACAAAAAGAGACTCACGTATTTATCCATAAATAACACTATGGTGGCAGCAACATGAACGTAACCAAAAAGTACTAAAGCCCACCTCCCACTTGGCCAGAGAATAACAGAGGGATGGAAGTCCTTCAGAATTAAGACGCTTTCAAATTGATCAAAAACCATCACACAACTTTCTGGATAAATCTGGGGTCTGAAATAATTTATTTTTACATTTTTAAACGCTAGTTGTCGGTTACAAAAATAAAATGTAGACAGTGCCTCTATACAACACATCCCATCACATTTTGCATTTTTGTTCGTAATCTTCTATATTTACTTCTTCATCAATCGGGATGTGGGAAACCACACCAAGGACAGATTCTCTGGACAGAAGCAGAGATGTGAGTGTGGTGAATTATTTTCCCTTTTCTTGTCTTTCTCCTTCAGTTGTAATGGGGAGGAAGAGAAAAAGGGCCTTTGATACTGGCAAGCTCAAAAGGAAAAAATAAAACCTGAACAGCAACACATTACTTCTCCATTGTTTTATATTTCACACTCACCCTTCTTTACATAACCAAGCACTCTTCAGACATATCCCTGCCACTTACACAATGAGAGTGTCACTTCCCAAACAGCTGACTGACAGGAGCTTGACATACAAAAATGTTGCCTTCACGGCAAAAAAGGTGGAACCTTTTAAACCTGCACATTAGCAATCCTGCTGTACAATCCTAGTGGAGCCAAGGTGCTGCAGTTTCACTGTCAGGTACGTGAAGCCAGGGCAACCATGGGTGGGGAGGGGTGCATAGCGCTGACATAGCATAGCTACCTCACGGTAAATGCTTCAGGGACCTGGTCTCCACTAGGTCTGTCCAGTGGGATCGCTAACACGTTAGTTATACCATGGTAAAAAAACACCTTTTGTAAAGCAAAGATACAGCTGCGCACAGAATAGGTCACATAGCACTCTCAGATTTACCAGCAGTATGTACATAATGGCTTATTAACAGCTAACCCATGAGAGGCGCTTTTCCTTAACTTATGCGTTGCAGCCAGCTGGTCACGAAACAAATATTTTTCCTGCAAGATACGGGGATGGAAACAAACCAACAAACAAACGTCAAACTCTTTCAATGAAAGTGTTTGTTTGGGGATGGGTTTTTTTTTTTTTTTTTTTTTAAAGGTGTCATTTTCAGTTGCCGAAAGTAGAACAATTTTCAGGTTTTCAGCCTGAACATTTTCAATGAAAATGGAAATCCCAGGGCCAGATTACCAGCATTCTGTTGCTGTCTGCTTGGCTTTCTTTCTGCTTCTGTCTCTCTGTCCTGCTTCTCATTCACTCACACACCCGTCCTCCAAATAAACAGTGCCCAGCCTGGCACCTACCCACACAGTTCAAATTCCTGAGTGGCCTTGGATTTGCCTTTGTTTTGGCCAGATACGTGGGCCTATGTTTGGGGTGGAGGCCACTTAACTGTTTCAGCCACTGGATGACAATGTCTTCTTTACATTGATCCTGACTGTAAAGTGGCAGTTGCACCTGACCCATAATATTACGTTCATCCTGTCCTCAAAAAGCACTCGGCATTGGCTGGAACTCAAGCTGTCTCAGTATTAGAATTCTCGTTTGCTACAAACCATTTGATCATCTATTTATCAATCATAGCTGTTTCACGATAAGCAGAATGGAATGGCAAATGTTTGCATGTCAGAGTGTAAGTCTCTGTAAGATAGTCTCTTACTCACAAGCTCCGTGTAAAATCCATTTGGTTTTTAGTTTGTAACAAAGCTATTTGCAAAAATGGCTTAGTTGCATTCAACTTTTCAGCTGAGACAACCCAGAAAACTCCATTTTTCTATGTGCATTTTAACTGCCAAACCTGTTTAATCAAACCCATTTTAATTCACTCAGGTTAGATTCAGAAAGGCAACATCAGTACGTGCTTAAGTCCATCCTTATTCTCAGGACAGCAGTTAAGTGTGTGTTTGATGTTTAGCATGTGCTTTAGGGCTGTTCTGATTTTGGGGCACCGCCCTGGCTACCAATGTATTTCAGAGAGTACTGAACAAACGGAAACAATCCTCAGGGCTTATCAAGGCAAACCTCCTGCCGCCTAGCCTGAGCAGGGACTTCAGTGGGGAGTTCTGCCAAAGGACTTGGCTACACTTGCGAGTTACAGCGCAGTAAAGGAGCCCCAGGGGCACTAGCTCACTACCCGTCCACACTGGCAAGGCACGTAGAGCACTCTGACTCCGCGGCTATAGCATTGCTGGTACTCCACCTTGGCAACTGGAATAACGTTTGCTGCGCCCTTGCTGGAGCGCCGCCAGTGTGAACGAGGTGTTGCTTTACTGCGCTCCGATCAGCCTCCGGAAACGTCCCATAATCCCCTTAAGTCAAGTGGCCACTCTTGTCATTGTTTGGAATCGGGTGTAGGAATGCAGATATGCCCTTTGAAAGCTCCATCTCTGACAGCCGGCTGCTTATCTGCTCCGAGACAAAGCAACCATTACTATGGAATGCTGTGTGTGAGAGAGAGAGAGGCAGGGGGCAGGAAGGTCTGCTGCTGTCTGAACTTACAAGACAGCATGCTGACATCCTCTCAGCCCCCCAAAAACCCTCTCTCTCTCCCCCCACATACACACAACACACTCCCTGTCACACTCCACCCCACCCGCCCCCCATTTGAAAAGCACGTTGCAGCCACCTGCATGCTGGGATAGCTGCCCATAATGCGCCGCTCCCAGTGCCGCTGCAAGTGCCGCAAATGTGGCCACGCCAGTGCGCTTGAAGCGGTCAGTGTGGACAGACTGCAGCGCTTTCCCTACTGCGCTCTCCGAAGGCTGGTTTAACTCAAAGCGCTCTACATCTGCAAGTGTAGCCAGGCCCTCAGTAAAGACCAAGGACTTGTCTACACTTGAAACACTACAGTGGTTCAGCTGCAGCACTGCAAATGCACCAATACAGCGCTTCAGTGTAGACGGTATCTACACCGATGGGAAGGGTTTTCCCCATCACTGTAGCTAGGTTGACGGAAGAATTCTTCCAAAACCTAGCACGATCTACACTGGGGGTTAGGTCAGCTTAACTACATCGCTCAGGGGTGTAGATTTTTCACACCCCTCAGCGACACAGCTGGGTCGACCAGCCCTGCATAAGGTAAAGCCTGCACATTAGATATCTTGCTAGGCAGGGAACCAGCTGCAAGACACGAACAACTTTAATACAGGAAACAGGGTTAAATTTTCCAAAGCACCTAAGTGACACAGTAGCCTAAGTCCAATAAAGTTGATGGGGCTTTGACATAAGACTTACTCCACACTACACAGACTGCGCTGATACAGTTACACTCCTACAGAAGGAGTTTCTCTCTCAGGATAGGAACGCCACTTCCCCAAACGACATTAGGGGCTCGTCTACACTACGGGGACTATAATGGCATAGCTACAGCACTGCAGCTATGCTACTGTAAACCAGTAGTGTACACACGCTACGGTGATTGAAACGCTTCTTCCATCGCTTTAGTACCTCCGCCTCCCTGAGGGACAGTAGGTAGGTTGACAGAAGAATGCTTCCATGGACCTAGCCACGCCTACACTGGGGGTTTAGTCAGCATAGCTCTGGTGTTCCGGGGTGTGGATTTTTCACACCCCAAGTGCTACACCTATGTCCACCTAATTTTTAAGTGCAGACCAGGCCGAGCTATGCTGACAGAAGCACTCTTCTCTCGGCATAGTTCCATCTACACTGCACAGATGGCACAGTTATATTGACTAGAGGGTGTTGGTTTTTTCCCCACACACCAACAGACACAGCTATGCCGACACAGCTTTGTAGTACAGACCTAGCTTTAAGCACCTACATCACTTAGTGACTTTGGAAAATTAAATTCTGTGTCTTTTTTCCACTGTTGCACTCGCCTCTGCCTCTGCCCCACAAAATTGTGCTAATTATGACAAAACGGCTGAGAAACTTGTCTCCTCCTGCATCATTAGTCCTTGTATTCCCAGATTTGTCTTTCTGATGTTGAAGAACAATAATAATCTTTCATTTTATTACGGCACACTGAAAGCATTTCATCGAACAACTTTATTAAAGAAATTATGTCTCCTATGTTTTTCTAAATGATAAAAGGCTGCACTAATTGTGGAGTCTCTCTGCTTTAGGTTTCATAATGATTTTAGGGGAAGATTTTCAAAGGCACAAAGGGCAGCTAGGCCGCCTACTCCTACTGGAAGTCAATAGATGTTGGGTGTCTAACACCGATTTGTGCCCTCACAAATCTCTTCCTTAAAGAACTTAACAATGGATGGGCTCAATCACTGAAGTATGGAAGAGTTCCATGACATGAGGAATTACAAAACTGGGCTCAACAATATACAGGGTCCTGATCCTGCAAACACTTAGGCCTGCAATTAAGGTCTGCCCTGACATCAAAGGGACTATCCTTTGGTAGTCAAGTGAAGTGAGTATTTGCAGGAATGGGACCTAATTGATCTAAAAATATCACACTGAAGCAAACAAACCCATATATTTTAAAAACCCCATAAACCACTCTGTGTTTTCTGGACTAATTCTAAACATGACAAATTTCAAAATGACAGCTCATGTGGTTTTTAAGAAGTTTAAAACAAACTGAGTAGAGAGAATAATACATATTAAACATAATTCTTACAGCATCTCTAGCTGGGAAATGAAGATGTTATTGCATAAACCTCGTAAATATTCATTCTTACAGGGGATGAGAAATACATTTCCAGTGCAGATAAAATGACTTGAAGAAAAACCAGTTACTTCAATACTTTTCTTGCCTCATTACTGTCTTCAAAGAAGAAGGAACTACATAACATGTTAGCTACCTGACTGATGCTAAACATGACGCTAGCCAAATTTTATCAAACAATGGTGAAGCTAAATGTCAACATCAAACAGCTGTTCCTCATTACGCCTTAAAAATCTTATTTTTTTCCTGCAGTGTTACACTGTGAGGATGGAATATGTGCTGCTTGCTAGAAATGGAGGCTAATTATTCAGCCAGGCTTCTTGTCCTACATGTACATGTGATCCTCATGTCAGCACTGACCCTTGTCTGTGTTATATATTTAGGCCTTATTGCTAGGACACCTATATAAATATTAAATTAGGACATTAATCTTATTTCTGTTGCTTGCAATTTACAAAATTGACATTAATCAAACTTACAATGAACTGAAATGACCAGGTGAAATGTATTATTTGCACAGTCAATATTTTAATTTTGAAGTTAATTCCCAATAAATATATTTAAACATTTTTAAATATTATAGACCTGATCCTGAAGTTCCATACCGGTAAAACTCTCACGGGAGTATTTTGTTTACAGAAGGGAGGTACAACCAGTGCACTGCAACCTATGCAAAGCAGCTCAAACACCAGTAAGCGCAAAACAAACACCCACCTTCAGTATCGCTTAGGTACGCCATGGCAGCAAAACTTGGGGGCTGTATTACATAATGACTCAATGGCGGTTAATCTAATTGTCAGCCTGCCAGTAATTCCAATCGAGGAACTTATGATGACAAATAGCCTCTGTCTAAGCCTTGAAAATGTTTTAGCCAATTAGAGCTGCAAAGGCCCGGGCGCTTCAGTTAAAGAAAGGAGAAAACAGATCTACACATCTATTAGAAGAACTGGGTTAACACAGATGATATGTCTGAATTATTGAATGACACATCTACAGCTAACTCATTGTCTCTATGAGAAAAAATCATAACAGATGGGAAAATCTGCATTTGGACTGGCAGCGTTTCCTCCAAATTGTCGCATTGTGGGTTGCCCTCCAGATCACAGGTGGGGTACTGCCCCACTTCTAACCCCATGGATTTCAGGACATGGATACAAGAGATGTTCAGTACCTTGCAGGATCGGCTCCTTTGGCAAACAGACATTCTTGGTGAAACCCTGGCCCTAAAGGGTGTTTTGCCATTAACATCACTAGAGTCTGGATTTTATGCTCCATCTTTACAATAGCTAACACATATGTAATGGTCGGTGACTGAATTAAAGAGTTCCCGGGCAGGACCTTAATTGTTCATTCTTTCACTTTTCTTGTTAAGTGAATATTCCCAAACGATGGGTGTATTGTTCATACTCACGGTGTAGTAAGCCAAGAAGCTCTAAGGTGGGTCTGTGAAGTCCAGTTTTAGAAATGAGAGCACAAGGCCGCTCTGGTGAGTTAAATACAGTAAGTAAGCACAAAAGTCAGATCTACAACCTGAGAGGCTTTGGTAAGGCAAGAGGTGATAATCTTACAAATACTAGTGATCCTATCTCAGCATCTCTGTAGAAGCGGCTGCTGGAGTTGAAACAGCATGGAGACCACTTTCCCTTCAGACGTCTGAAGAGTTTTCCACAGAACTAACAAAGTCCCCAATTGCGTTAACTAGCATTTCTTCTCTCTCTCATCCAGGCAAAGGAAGGCTATGACTCCCTACAAATTACTTTGGTATAATTTACGTCACTCAGGGGTGTGAATGATCCACACCCCTGCACTACGTAGTTGTACTGACCTAAGCACTGTGTGGACAGTGCTATGTTGGTGGGAGAGCTTCTCCAGCCGACGCAGCTACCGCCTCTCATGGAGGCGGGAGGTATTAAGCCGACGGGAGAATTTTCTCCCATCGGCTTAGACTGTCTTCACCAGAAGCGCTACAGTGGCAGAGGTGTATCGGTGCAGCTGCGCGACTGCACATGATGTAGTGTGGATATAGCTGAAGAGAATGCTCAGCATTTTTAAAGACTCCAGGCCAAACTCTTCTCTCTGTTACACCCGAACAAATCTGGAGCAGCTCTGAAGAAGTCAGTGGTGTCACTCCAGATTTACCCTGGTACAAATGAGAGCAGAGCATGGCATGGTGCCTTCCCATGTAAGTTTTAATGAATGCTGTGAATGCAATACCATATTGTTTGCCTCTAACAAGAGTCCTGTGTAACAGCACCCTGAACTATGGACTTAACTCACAATTATTAGCACAACGGTGTGTGCAAACTGCACCTTTTTTGCTAGCGGGGGCTCCTGAACCTCAGAAGGATTCACTTGTGAGGTTATATTAACATCCTCCAGATGCTGAAACTCACACAGATTACGATTGCCATCTTGTTAAGTGGAGCATCTTACTGAGCCTACATGACACCTATACTCCAGGATCCACCCTGCTTGCTGGCTGGGGACAATTTAAAGCCCTGAAGAGCTGGGATCTGCCAGGTTGCATAATCTGCCTCCTTGCCCCTGCAACAGCATCATTGATGAAGCTGGAGCGAGCTGCCAGCAGGGTGCTTTCCATGAGGACCCCTTCACTTTGGATTTCATTCCCCTGCCTGGTCTGAAATAGCCAAATCTACTGACCCTTTGGACACCTTGCAAAGCCCATCTGTTTTCACAGGCTTTTCAGGAAGGTGGAAGTACAGGAGAAAATGGGTCGGGTCTGATGTGGAATGAGCTTAATCCTTGCTGGTTAAGAATCACTGGATAATGTTAAGGGATAAGGCCAATGGGGGTACTATTACAATAAGGCCTTGAGGCCTTAATCAAGATCAGAGCCCTGTCGTGATAGGTGCTGTACAAACACGTAGGCCAGGTGTACGCTTAGAAATTTTGCCTGTATAGCTACACCAGCAAACCCTTCCAGTGTAACCATGCTGGCATAGCAGTGCTTCTGCTGGCGTCGGTTAGTGCAGTTTGGTGAGCAAAACAAGCTATACAGGCAAAAGCACTTTTATGCTGGTATAACTGCATCTACTCTAGGGCTTTTGCCAGCAGAGCTATGGGGAGGGAAAACAAACAATCACACCCCTCAATGACACAGCCATTAAATGTAGACCAGGACATAACGAGAGAGAGCCTCCACCCCCAAAAGCTCACAATTTAAATAGACAAGACAAACACAGGGTGAGAGAAAGGAATTGTGTTATCCTTACTCTGTAGGTCGAGCACAGAAGCACAGAGAGATTGAGTGACTTGCCCAAGGTCACACAGGAGCTTTGTGGCAGAGCTGAAGAGTAAACCCCCATCTCCCTGAGTCTGCCCCAAGATCATCCTTCCTCTCTGGACTGTGCTGTATAATATTGAATAGTGATTTGAAATGATAGCGGGGGCCCTAATGCTTTAGGTACGTGCCTTTTGTTTTAGAAATTAGAATAAATAGATAAACGTATGAAGTTATGTGACAGTAAGTAAACTCTAAGAATGCAGACCGAGATAATCATCTTCTCAGGAAACAGTGAATCATTGGCAAAACACTCTTCCCCTTTATAGATTTATGGGGAAATTTAGCCTTCCTTGAAATAATAGTACAGGAGCGTTTATAGTAATGGCAGTGGGTTCTGCACAGGCTCCTCATCTTGCGAATAACAGCAACACACAAAACATTGTACCCCACATACACAACAAACCAACCAACATCAGGGGATCTATTAGCTCCGGTCTCTACTGTCAGATTGCCTCGGGCAATCCATCCAAAAAGTTTGTACACCGAGGATTCAAGCTGATCCCACCAAAGAGAAATTCACGATGAGATCTGAATCCTCCTCCAGCAACCTTTTTTTTAAAAAAAAAAAAAAAAGGATTTTGTAATAAAAATAAAAAGGTCTTGGACCGCCTCCATCTGTGGGCGGGGAGAGAGGGTGTTGCCCCTTTAAAAGCTGCCACATTCCCAGCACTGCCAGGGACATCCCCAACCAGGGCTAAGTACATCACAGTTCTGGCCCACCCAGTCCTCACTCGGAATGGCCCCAAATTCCCTGAACTGACCTTTGGGGAATGCTGCAAAGCCTGTCTTCTGCAGCAGATAGTTGGGGAGGGGTGAGGTGGCAGTAGGGGGACATTACTTCAGGAAATTAGAAGGGTCAGAAAGTTTTGGTATGCTATATGGTGATTGTCCGTATTGGAGAGTGTGCAGCTCGGTTTCATTTAGGAGCAAGGTTTGCACTGTATTGTTTTTTTCAATTGATGGCAATGGTGCCTAGAATCTGGAATAGGTATTCTTGTGTGTTTAAATTTTAAAGTATAAATCCAAATATATTTAAAAAATTATTTCCCCTACCTGGTTAACAAAATATACTGTGACATACATTATATATGTTCCTGTACAATACGGATTTTACCAACAACTGCAATACATAGTTTGTTCAAGTTTAGTTTCGGGTAGGATTAATATGGCCTTTAGGCATATGCAACCATCTTAACAGCTCGTAGAATTAGGGATCCATTTTAACTCTGATGCAGTAGCCTGAGGTTACTACTACAGGCCACCTCTTCACGCAGAAGCGTCTAGTGTCTTGATATTATTGTTGGTTTGCAAATGCCAACTTCCCCAGCCCAATTTTGGAAAGCGCAAATGAGAGCTGCTATGCCTGAGTGATGCTTGAATCTGAATTTACGGTTTCCCCTTCTCTGATGTAATCATTTGTGACATTACATTGCTTTAAAATGGTATGTTGAGAAATGGATGATGCAAAACTTAAAAAGAATGGCTTAAAACTGCTGTCAGAAACGGCTGAATTCAATGTGTGCTTAGTAAGGTTGGTATCTCTGTTTGCTAATAGAATTGTAATGTTGTAAAATTTCAGGAAGTTAAAGTCTTTATTCACATGCCTATACTGTTTTTTCCTGGTAACTTTACAGTGCAAAGTAACTTTCAAGCTATTTTCTTTTTGAGTCTCCCAAATCAAAACATATTGGTGATTTGTGAGGTTAGGGGGTCACATCCAAAGACTATTAAAATCAATGTCAGTGTATCTGTTGACTTCAAGGGGCTTTGGGGTGAGGTCATAGATAAAATACTAAAAGATCTATATGTCACCATCTCCTACAAGTACCTGGTGTATTGTGGGCTGTATAACTGACAGGGTCACAAAACATTTCCTGTGAGTTCTGCACATTGCCATTTACACAACTGATTTTGCACCCCTCCATCACATATGATCACACAAATTCCAACCAACAGAAAAGGAATGGCAGAAATACACTCACTCATTAATGTTTCCCAAGTACGCACTCCACATTTTAAAATATTTCTTACTTCCTAATCCTTGAAGGACAAAGGTAAGAAACCAGCTCTCTTCTCCACAGTCAAGGGAACTGGCATGGCTCTGATGCATGAGCAAGTACTGGCCAACTGCAACATACAGGGCTCTGAAGAGATGGATCATGTTTGGGAAGAAGTACGGGCAGGAGATCCTGCACTGAACAGATCCTTCCATCCTTGCTGTACAAAGCTCTATGCAGGGCCGGATATAGGGGCGGGCGACCCAGGCAATGGCCTGGGGTGCCGGACTTGGGGGGCACCAGGTTCAGGGTCCCATTTTTGTTGTTAGCGACAACAGGGAAAACAGAATGTTTGACGTAAAACGTTTCAGGTATTCCATATGCGGATTCATAAATATAATGAATAAATACAGATTTACAGACCCTAGTGTGCCAATTTATCATCTTATGTGACAGGGATAAATCATGCATGCAAATTGTGCATTAACGTGATGAAATGGGCTACAAATGCAATAAAAAATAAGGTATTCAAAAGTTTAACAAATGGGGCGGGCACTGAAGACACTCCTCGCCTGAAGCATCATTCGTCTAGGGCTGGCCCTGGCTCTGTGGGGACTACTCCAGTTATTTGGCTGGCTGCTAGAAATAGATTCTGCAGATCAACTGTGTACCTACTACACTGCCTGGGGGCCTGTGGAGAATAATTCCATGTCCTATCCCCCTACAGCTGCCCAGTGCCCCACATGGTTACTTGGCACTGAGCAGAGGGTTTGGCTCAAATACAATCTCATTGAGTATCTACACAGATTCACTGGTTCCCAACTGGGCTCCCTACAATAACTGCAGCCAGTGTTGGGCAAGAGAAAAGGAACTGGGAAATTATTTCAGTGGCCTGACAAGAAATCTGTACATTTGTTCTCCTTTTTCCCTGTTAAAGTAGAGCCTACTGACAGGGCAAGCATTTGGATAAAGACTCATCTCATTCTTATTTGCAAACCTATTGTACTGAGTGATGAAGTCAATTATGCTTATTCTAATTTAGTCTATTGAATCTGGATCTGTACCCATAATATATTGGCTAACGAGGTGTTTTGTCCTGATTATAATCATTAAAACGTAAGTGCACTTTAAGCACTTGTGTGCTCTTTTTATTTAAAAAAGTAGCAGTATTTAATATGCACAAAGATGAAACAAACTGTTCTATAAAATGTACTTGGGTAGCTTATTTTTTCAGAGCTTCGTTAACTCAACAGTTTTGAGCAAAATTAGGATCTATTAGATACATCTACAGGGTTTATATTAATTATTTATATTAGCATTTTAATCACAGAGCAACATTATATACTTAGGGCCATAAACTGCCCTTGATCTGTGGCTAAATTTCTGTTGATATCCGTGGAAGCTGTGTGCACAGACAGAGAGGTGTATATAGCTCTTAGAAAGAATTCTAATACTTTGGTTAAGTAAATTTCTGCTTTATCAGATGAGATAGTTCTGCCTGTTGTTCAGAAGGATTAAGTCTAGCAAGTATCAACATGAACTCCTGTATGTGCAAATTATCCAGAATCAAGGAAATGGCATCTTCTGGTGAATCAACAAGCACTAAAATGCCAAAAATTCTTACAGAACTGAATGACTGTTGCCAACTTGTTTTGTTAAGGAAAGGTAATTTCTGCTTTAGTAGAAAGTCTACTCCTCAAATACATCGGGCAGATTTTCCTGTACATCTAGTACATCAGGCAGATTTTCAATAGACATGCTGAAGCCAGTATAAGACTTTCAGCAATTAACAGAGCCTTTTATACTAACTGGTTTCAGAGTAGCAGCCGTGTTAGTCTGTATTCGCAAAAAGAAAAGGAGTACTTGTGGCACCTTAGAGACTAATTCCACTGAATGCATCTGATGAAGTGAGCTGTAGCTCACGAAAGCTTATGCTCAAATAAATTTGTTAGTCTCTAAGGTGCCACAAGTACTCCTTCTCTTTCTATACTAACTGTAGTTCAGAAAAGCCAAGGAATAATAGTTATTTTGTCAGCTAATCACTTTAAAAGAGAGAGACAGAAAAAAAGAAGGCACTTAGAGAAATGCTGGAAGGAAGGTTTGGCACACACTGTCACTAGAGTTTTGGGCAAATGGATACTGTATTGTATAATCACCACTGATCAGGACAAAAAGGGAATTCCAGATACATCACTATTCTCCAAGGCTCCCACGGTTTTGATGTGAATGAATATAATAAAGGGAAGGTGTTTTATTGAGAGATGCAGAAGTCTGGGAATGAAACAGACAGAATACTTTTGTTATCTTTAAGCTTGATATCCCTTTCAGGAAAACTGTTGTCTAATAAAAGGGCGTTGTCTGTACAAAGATAGCCTGACACATTATTTTCATGCATATGTTGTGTACGACACACAGGTACGGCACACTCTGAATGCTACAGAATTCAGTAAGGGCTTTAGGAAGACTGCTACCTATATTTACCTTACCCCTTCTGTATCACTTGGTATCCATTTGATATCCTGAGACAAGCTGGGACTTTCAAAAGACCCTAAGAAAGTCGGGCAACCATCTCCTGTAGGATTTCACTGAATCAATGAATTTAGACTCCTTTGAACTTCCCAGCCATGGCACCACCCTCCCTCTGATTTAGATAATGGGTTGTAGGGAAGGAAGGTGGGATTGTAAAAACCATGTATTGAAAGCATAACAAGCGTGTGCTTATTATACAAGAGTGTTTGAAAAAAGCATGCTTTTACGTAGAGATTTTCAAAAGTGCCAAAGGCCTGCATTCAAGTTACTTCAGCATATACCACTTTAAAGCCAACAGGACCGTGAGCATGTTTAAAGTTAGGCAGGTGTTTAAGAACTTCGCTGAACTCAGGCCTAAGTGAGTTGCTAGACTGTTAAACTGGGGCTGTGTTCAACCTCAGAAGTGGTTGCATTTCAGTGATTACTGAAGTGATCCTTGTATAATCCCTATCAACCTCTTCACGTGGATGGTGCAAGGCTCAGCTAGTTAACACCTGTAAAGTGCTGTAAGATCCACAGATGATAGATGCTAAGGAAGTAGGGTTGCCAACCCTCCAGGATTGTCCTGGAGTCTCCAGGAATTAAAGATTAATTTTTAGTTAAAGATTATGTCATGTGATGAAACCTCCCAAAATACATCCAACCAAAACTGGTGACCCTCCAAGGAAGCCTGCTTGAAAGGCATAAAAATTTTTCAGATAGACTGAAAAGAGAGGGCTTTTTCAAAGTGGAATATATTCAGTCTTCAAAAGTCTGGCTGCCTGTCTAGCAAAGAATATAAAAAAAGATAGATGGTTTCGTCGTACTTCGCACCACTCATTTCATACCATCAGCCATCAACAAGCATTTGCAGGGAGTTTAAAGCATGGTGGAGAAAGCAAGCCCTGCTGTCCTCAGGCCAATTTGTCAGCAATGACCAGCTGATGGTATGGTGGGGGGTGTACTTGGATACTGGGTTCCACATGGCAAATCTCTTTGGCGACGAAAGCAGCGGAAGTTCCTTTAGCAGCAGATTTCAGTTTACTAATCCCCCTCAAAATTAACTATGTTTAGAGAACACGTGGCTACTGAACACACATCAATGGTTTAGCGGAACGGAATGTAAACAAGGCCTAATAAGTTACAGAAGAGGCTGCTGGCAACCGTGTCTAGCTATCTAAGGTGTATTAGCGTAGCCTCCAAATCCTTAATATTTGACAAATCTCACACACCCCTATGAGGTAGGGAAGTGCATTTTACAGCTGGAGAACCGAGGCACAAGGGCCCAGATGAATCAATGGAAGTCTGAAGCATAAATACCTTTGAGGATCTGGGCCAAAGAGATGAGACGCCAGAAATGTAAAGGTATTAGGGCATCTAAAGATGCAGAAAGGCGCCTAGTGGGATTTTCGAAAGTGCTCTGATGCCTAACTTCCATTCAACCCAGGACACCTGAGACCCATGCTAGCACCCTAACCATTGCATCATCCTTCCTCTCCTTCTACTCTTAGAAGAAAGGGGACTATGTGTTGACATTAAAAGGCAACACTCTAGAAGTAGCCTCAATGTCCTGTGACAGACAAGTAGCATTGTCAAAAACAAATCAGATATTTATGCAACCATGACTATCTCTTCTCTTGCATACGGTGATTATAGGGCCAAATCTGGCTGTGGACTTTAGGTACTGCCACAGCATTAAATCGTAATAATCCTACACTAGCATCTGGAAAAAGTGCTGTATAATAGTGTGCTATCAGGTGCATTACAGAGGTTTATTCTTTCCTTGAATTAATCCCACATTAATCACTGTCAAAAACAAGGTATCAAACTAGACGGATCACTGGGCAGTTCTTTATGGCCTGATGAGTGCCCTCCGGAGGCTGTCAGAAGTTGGCACAGCTTGTACCAAGTAGGAAAAATCAGCAGACTGCAAAGAGCAGGAAAAGAAATGCTACAGAACAATAAGACGGGTAGGTTTCAAGCTTTCTTCAATGGTTCAGCACTGTAGCAGAGGAAGAGAGAAAGAGGGGCAATTAAGCTTAATAGCAGTTTTTAAAGCATGAATGTTTAGGATGCAGAGGATGCATTCCCAATTACTACATGTTTCAAGTAGGTATCAAGATCAAAGGAAAGACATGTTAAATTTAAAAGTCGCTCTGAGGCTGCAATTAAGAACATGAACTCCTGGGAAAGTAGAAGGAGTTTGCCGTGGTGGTTGAAAATACAGTAATTATGTACAGAACTAAGATTAGCTATAAATGGTTTTATGACTGAAGAAAATATCCCTCAAAAGGACTAGCATGTAGGAACTGGGGATTTGTAATGCCTTATACTGCCCATCATGAGAATTCTGGTTCCACCTTGTCCGACTTAGCCAACACTCCCTTTTCATGGCAAGGGTGTACAAGCAAGAAGAAAAGGATTTGGCAGCTTGGAGCACATGAAACTGGGTTCTGTAATCTATCAGGCCCAGTGACTAGATTCTAGAAAAATCTAGAACAATGTTTGGGAGGGATGGGGGTAGGTTTACGGAAGGAGAGAATGCAGCTTGAACCCCAGACAGGGAGAATTTTCATTTTAAAACTTTGGGCAAATCCTAGAAATGGAGGTTGAGAGCTGGGAGGCAAAATGAAAGTGACAAGACCCTTCCAGATGAGCAGTTGGCGTGCCAAAATAGTCTGTCTTGGTTCTCCCAAAAAAAGAATTTTTCCGGAAATGCCGCCTCACAAAAATTTTACATTTTTGACTTTTTATCCTGATTTGTGATGAAAAAAAATCTGAGAAACTAAATTTTTCCAAAGGAAGTAATTTCCATTTTCCAGCTAACTCTACCTGTGAACTGTCTCAAGGAAATCTTGGCTACTTTATTAGTTACAGAATTAGGGAAAGCTGCTGTCACTAATTATTCTGACCTGCTCTTGTGGATCCAGTTATTTCATTTGACAAGCCAATTTACATGGTCAAGTCACAAGGCATGTCAAGAGGTCCTTTATGCCAAATGCAGATATAGAAGCTGGTTTTTGTCTGTTAACATTTTTATCTGCTAGGAATTAGTCATGGGAAAAAAAAATTCCCCATAAAATCCATGCCCAGGGGTTATGCTTTCCTTGTTCCATGTTAGAATCAATTAGTTCTCCTTCTTTTCAGTACATGTTTGTAAAGTGGGCAAAGATAGATTTCTATCATTTTAGATCTCATGCCAAGAACTGTTACAGACCAATAAGGAAGCAATGTAACTTGACTTTGGATTCCCATGTGTGGAGTTGCCAACCAATAACCCCTGCAGAAGTTAAAACATGTGGCGTTCGTACTGGGTCTAAAGGCTCTAAGCAGTCACTGTCCAATGAGTGTACAACCTAAGCAAAAGACGAGACATCAGGTGGATGCAAACAAGATGCAGGAAGCACTAATAGTTGGACACTGGTAAGTGTGATAAGTAGCAGTCCTAGCACACCAGCTGTCTAGGCATTGATGACTGTTTGGTAGGCATTGTAGCAAATTTTAGTCGTTTTAAGGAGAGATTTGGAGGAGGACAATCTAGTGGCTTTGCAGATATTTATGTGGCACTTTTCCCACACAGAAGGGGAGACAATGGAGAAAGTGAAGTGGTGTTTGTGGGAAAATATGACAATAGACAATGAAGGCCAGCATTATTGGTGGAGCAGGGGTGGTCAGCTCAATGGCATAGAAGAGATGATATATGGGTAGAATGGAGTCTTCTCTGTTAGATGGGCGCTCCATAATCCTTGATTTTAACACTCTGCAAATGCACTCCAGTCAAGTCTAGGGACAAGTGACTGACACATTCAGCCGAAATGGGATGTTATTCCCCAATACAGATGTTAAAGCATCTATAGTGCACGTTCAGAAATATTTGGTCCTCTCGGTTGGTCTAGAGTCTCATTCACTTTGAAGTAAGCTGTTAGTCCCTTTGAAAAAGGACTACCCCGCAAGGGGGAAACGCTGTTTTTGTTATTTAACTTCACATATTACTTGCATCACATTATTATGTGACTAAAACACCCAGGCTTCCTTTCTCAATCTGTGCTCTTGGCGCAAGGTATGGAAAGGAGAGACTGTGGGATCCTACTCAGTTAGGCCTTGTCTTAATCAGGGGGAAAGAGGGGCAGTGGAAGTATTTTACCACCCTATATCAGCTAACACATGGTAACAACGTGCGGTAAAATCCCAGGGTAGACAATGCAATTATAGTTTTTATCTTGACCCACTAACACATGTTAACACCGAGTGGGACAACCTACTAACTAGTGTTAAAACGACAGTTGTTTTGCACAATCTAGGATTTTAAGATGGGTTAGCTAACATGTGGTAAAAATACCCACCTTTTCTCCTAGTTTGGATACACCCCCTGAGACCATGTTTCATCCTTGCCATTGATGCATATCTTTCCTGGTGAATGTATTTCTTCGTATTTTAATCAATTTTTTAATATTCTGATTGGCTAATACAGATGGATATTTGCCATTGACCTTAGTGGGAGTCGGACTGGGCCCTAAAATTGAACAGTTCTGACTGTTTCAGTTATAAGGCACAAGAATGATCACCAAAGAACTTGTTTAATTGTTAGTTAGACCAGCAGATTGGGGTTAAATTCTTGGCTGCATCACAAAGTTACGGTGTGGGAAAGTCTCTCTGTCTCAGCTTCTGAGCACAATGGGGTTCTGGTCTCTGTTGGGCCTCCAAGATAATAATAATAATGCATCAACACCAAGACCCCACCGTGCCCTTAATTTCCATCACCAAGAATTCCATGGAAGCCTCCCCTCACCCTTTAAAGTAATCTAAAATTATGTCACAGTACGTCACTTATGATGTATTCTCTTTAAAAACATTCAAACACCGCCCACATTGGGAGCTCAATGATCAAAGGAAGGAGATGTTGACTCTGACAGTTGATTGGAGGCTTCAGTAAAACGTCAACACCAGGGAAAATCCTGTAGAAGACAGAAGCTATTTGATGGCTTGCTCCCTCCTCTCTAAAGTCTCCTGGAGAGACCTGAAATGTTTTAATAAATGTAATTTAGCAGAAAGAGCTACAGTCATAACACACTTTTGTACAAGTCAGTACCACTGTCTTGACTTTATATATATCCTAGGAACTGACCTATTGAACGGAGAGATTCAGCAAGATCAGTGTTCACAAACCACTGGCAGAAATAAGATTATAATTGGGTAATTCAGATATTATTAGCTGCTGGCAGTGACAATTCTCATTTTGGACACAATGCTGTGACAAATGACTTTAAATGCACTCTTACACTCCTCATACCTGGAAAGCTACTAAAACAAGGCCAACAACATCTTTTGTGCACTAGGAGCTGAAATCGATTAATCAGGGCAGAGTTAAATTTGCCGCGTCTTCCACATGTGCCTAATGAGTTCTTCACTTACTCAAATAAGACGCACAGTGGACTTAAAGGTAACAAGTGACAGTAATCACCATTGTAATGGTATTTGAAATCTCCCCCTTTGACAAAGGCATTTTCTGTAAGGGCTGATAACTAAATTCCATACTTAATATGAAAATGCAGAGGAGAGAAAAATTACTGGAGGAAGAGAACTAGGTCATACCACCCTGCACATCCCCTGCCTTCCACTCAGAGCACTTGTAAACTTACCTATAACTTAATACTATTAATACTATTATTTAGTAGAAGGAAGTACATTCAGCAATAAGGACCATGAGGACATGCTGCCCCTGCTCCTTCCATATGCAACGGACTCTGCTTGTGGGATCTAAACCCAGGGACTTCAGTGCAGAAAACCTGAGGCTCTACCACTTGAGCTGAAAGACTAAACCCTATAGCAGAACGCAGTAACAAAGTCACTTAAGTGGACCAGGCACTAGAGGGAATCAGAGATCCACATTCTTCGCTGGCCCTGGTTAGGAGGAGGTGGAGAGGGCTCTAGATTCAACTGATTGGGACATGGTTCTACTATGCAGGAATCAGTGACTCGTATAGAAGCTATATATCTCCATGCACCGTGGAGTACAGCTTAGCAGAGGCTCCCTGTCTGTCTTGATGCAGAGGATATTGGGATTTTAAGTGTGGGGATATGGCTTAGTTGAGGCCAGCCGAACATGGCTGCACAGATCCATGCATCAAATCCCCTATGCTTGGAAGGTGTATGGGGATTATATAGGCTCCTACAGCCTCAGGCCCACAGGAATGGCCACAGTGGTTTTGGGCATGAGGGGTAGGGAAGGTTCTTTTCCTTGGTTTTGTAAGGAATTCCTCAATTTGCAGCCCAGTTACTCAAGATCTGCCCTAGCGATAGGGCTTGGCCCTAACTGTATAACTGCTACAGTCCCAAAGCAGCTTCCCGTTATCATGAATTTTAAAAATAATAATACAGATGCTGATCATTCATATATTTTATAATCCCAAATAGGAATGAGCACTCATCCAGTCTCCCCACTGCTTCCTAGCCAGAAATTCAGATCACACCTCATCATTTTCAAGATTTTCATCTGACCATTTAATCAGTTTTTGAGGCAGCAAATTTGAGTTTCCCCAAGCTCTGCTTTAGTTCTGACAAACACAACACATCCTAACATTACTGGGGTAGGTTCTCCATCTTGCTCCACTCCTTTTGTGTAGCAGCAGATTTACCATCCCCAAAGAGGCCTCTGGGAGAATTTCCCCCATTTGGTGCAGAGCAGTAGATCTGGCCCTAAGACCCTCATCATCCATCCCTCACAGCCCCCAGTGCAGAGGACATGATGCGGGGGGGGGGGGGGGAAGAGGGGCAGGGGAGGGAGAGAGAGAGAGCACGCACATGACTGAAGCATGATGCATTCTGGAAATCTTAAACAGGTGCAAGGTCCCTTGGTGACAACGGCCAGCTGGTGTACCTTAGAGCACTCAACAGGCTGGGACTGGGCAGAGCTGTAATCTGTCTTTTAATGTCCTCTTCTCTCTCACGCTGTCCAGCCTGGGCCCAGAAGAGCATTTGCTTCATTATGTCGGACAGTGGTACAATAGCACAGAGATACTTGTATTTGTTAAAAAGTGACACACACTTAAAAAGAAATCAGGTCTCCAACGTCCAATAGGGTATGGACCTTAAGTCATTTTACTTTAGCTGGCTGTTTGATGTTGTACAACACTACCCATAATTCAAGTAGTGTTGGTTAGTTCTGACTGGACACCGGTCCCATGCCATTGTTTCTGTTCCCTGACTGGGTAAGCATAACTCTTAGAATCAAATTTCCAGTGTGCATATTTGCACTTACCTGTTCAGACCTCACTTTCTGAGAATATTCTGTAATAGTCACTTAAAGTTGACCATTTCCCATAACTTTCTCTACAATATTCTTTGGAAAGTGAAATCAAAAGGGGAACAAACACAGGCCAAATGAGCATCCATATATGGTAAAAATCTTGCAACAATGAATTCTGTCCAAAAATTATCCCTTTGCCAAAAGCATTTCCCAAACGTAAGATGACTGGCATATGATTTAGAAATGGTGTTTGCATCTGAGCTCAAGATAAACATACCTTAAAAATATCAGTTAATAAACTGTTACAAATTGCCACACAGTAATAAATTTAAAGATAAACCTATCAAGTGAAACTAGAATACTAAGCAATTCTGCCTTTACACACATTATGCATCACTGAGTGGCTTGGAGAATCATTTAATAATGTTTGCACTCACAGACAAACTAGAAAGAGGCAACCCCAAGCCAGACATCTAACTTCTCCACCTCTTTATTCCACTCTCTTTTACTGTATTGTCCATTTTGAAGTTCACATTATTCTCTTCCTTATTCCAACTACATTCAGACACTAAAGGAATCAGTCTAGCCTGCTAGATTCTGATAGTTACATTAAATTTCACCGGGTTTATTGCATGTAGGCAACACTTCCTGGCCAGTGTCAGCTCAGACATTTCTTCTTAGGTCACTGATTCTCAGACTTCTATTAAGCATATCCTTGATGGTTTTAATTAATATTTTTTATTTAAGCAATAAAGCACAAGGAGAAGAGGCCTATGAAAAGGTCACCTACTAAACACTGGAAGCTGCAACGTGCAGCTAAGTGCTTTCCAGAGACATGACTGTCTAATAATGTGCCTGTAAACTGGATTTGCCATATGTCTACTGTAAAGAAAAATGGTCAGCTTTACATACTTAAGGAAACTACTTTCATATGTAAAAACTAAGATTTCAATGTGTCTGGCATGACTGTTGATCACAGAGTAAAATAGATTCCTAAATTTGTACAGTTGGTGGGATCAATCTGTTTATTTTCAGCCACTTCTGCAAGCCATGTAAGTGCATGACTCCAACCCAAGCCAATAAGAGCTTGGTGTGCAAAAGGAATGAAGACTCTTCAAATGTATAGAGAGAGAGAGAGAGAGAGAGAGAGAGAGAGCGGTCTTAATACAATCATTTTAAAACCAAGGTCATAAGGCTTCCTATAATGCTAATCTCCAACAAAAATATGTTCGTAGTAACTGACTTCCTGGGTTTCAGATGAAAAGAAAGCTATGCATGCAATTACCATCACAGTGTAGATACATACCTCAGTTTATACCTCAGCAACTTCTTGCATATGCTATGTTAAAAAAAAACCTCAGAACACGGGAGGGCACCAAGGATATAAAAACAATAAATGCAAATGTAAAAATATTCTTAAAGCAATGATAGCCAAGAGGAATACAAATGTCACAAGCGGATTTTGTCTTTAGTAAAAGGATTTTAGATTTGCATGTACCTGTACTGTGATCTCAAGGGGCCTGATCCAAACCCCACTGAAGTCAATGGGAGAACTCTCATTGGCTTCAGATCAGGCCTATGTCATGCCATTCACACTGTTAAAAAAGCAACAACATTTGTTTTAGTCACCACTACAATATTGTTTGTGTAACAGACATGCACATGGTAGTTTTCCTCAGGTTAAAACAAACAGCACATATTGTAGTGCTTCATAATCATAAGCATCTGTTTAAATCTTTTTATTAACTGTCTGTGGCTTTAATATAGCATTCATGCATAGAGAATGCTGAAGGTTGTACTCCAGTTACCTTTCTGTATGCATCCGATGAAGTGAGCTGTAGCTCACGAAAGCTTATGCTCTAATAAATTTGTTAGTCTCTAAGGTGCCACAAGTCCTACTTGTCTTTTTACAGTTACCTTTCTAACTCCCCCTTCTCAATTGTTTATTAAAAAAAATTACAGAGGATGAAATTGTCTTTGCTGGTTTTCAGCTTAACAGGTGAATTGCATACACATATATTTGAGGAAATGGCTAAGATTTGTTTATATTTGTGTTATGAGAGCCCTGGGGGGAAAACCACCACACATTTAGTGATGGTTGAAAATATTTTTGCCCTGTGGAAAATTTAGATTTTTTTGGCAGAAATTAGAATGGCAAAAAAATGTGGCCAAAAGCCAAAATATATCCAAGTTTCTTTGATACTAAAACAAAACCAAACCACAAAACAAAAAAACGACCATCAATGATTTCCATGAAAAGCAAACCCCTTTCGCAAAACCCAGTTTTCCATTTAAAAAGCAGTTTTGACAGAAAATTGTCAGCCAGGCCTAGACATGGTCCCTCATGTTCCAACATAAATGTTCACATGCCAAGAACTCAGTAATGGCTAAAGATGGAAGCTTCAAATTTGACTTTATTTAGAGACCTTATGGATGGAAGAAAGTTTGATATTTTTAAAGTTGATGTACATTTAAGATGTTCTCTTGGGCACTAGAACATTTCCTATTCACTTAGAACAGCTTTCTTTTAGAGCAATCCATAATGTTTGCGGTTTGCAGGCCACTTCAGTTAAGGACTTCTCAGTTTGTCACAAGAGGCTTCAGTTAAGGATGCATTGGTTGAGGACTCCTGCAATAAGGATACTGCAGTGTAGAATAAGACTGTTAAGGACGTTGTTTGTTAAGGATGCATCAATGAAGCTCTCCTGAGTTAATCCATTCATTCTAATACATCACCACTGAGAGCAAAAGGTTTGGAATTTTACTGAAGAATGAAAACCTGTGTTTACTTATTTATTTTGAAGCAGGCCAAGGAACAGTTCCTTCCCTGCCAGCTGTCAGATTTGCTTTCAGTATTTCTATTGTTTATATGAAAAGGCCAGCTATAAAGGATCTGAGGGGAAAGGACATTGGATTAAGCAAAGCAACAAGGAAGTAATTTATTTTTTCCATTTCTTGAAATCTACTATGTATAATTGGACACAACTCTTTCACAGCCTTCAGAATGGTTGGAAACTGCCAGAGATTCCCCATAGTTCCCTACAATGCTCTTTTCACAAAACAAAAACAGAGAAGTATTAGGAATACAGGTTTACGAGAACATGCTGCTTGTTGGGGATTTTTTTTCCTAGAAGATATGCTCTAGTTCAGGGGTTCTCAAACTTCATTGCACCCCCTTCTGACAACAAAAATTATTACATGACCCCGAGGGGGAACGAAGCCTGAGCCCACCCGAGCCCCACCGCCTCCAGTGGAAGGGGGGGCGGGCAAAGCCAAAGCCCAAGCTCCACTGCCCAGGATGATGTGGCTCAGACTTCAGCTTTGGCCCCAGGCCCCAGCAAGTCTAACGTCAGCCCTGGAGACCCCATTAAAACAGGGTCCCGACCCACAGTTTGAGAACTGCTGCTTTAGTTCAAACACAGCTATAGGACGTGAGACAGGAGCTAATTTCAGGAAGTCCTGTATGCTGTGTAGTTCAGGAGGTCAGACTAAATGATATAGCACTCCCTTCTGACCTTAAAATCTATGACTCTCCAGTAACATGCACCTCTAAAGCTCATTGAAACTATTCCAAAGAAAGTCCAAACAACATGTCATAAAAGTTCAGACTTAAACATTATTTTATTATCTAACATTATGTAGTATTCATGTAATAAACATTTACAGTATAATATTTTCATTCTCTTATTACCTCTTCTTTCTTGCCACTTACCTATTCAGGGTTGGCTACTTTTATAGCCTTCTTCCAAAACTCATGATCGTAAGCCAAGCTGTCATGCAAATTGGTCTGTCTGAGGTCTGCTGATATCCGGTTTAAGTCTTTCGTCCCCTCCCTGTCTGTCTCTTACTAATTAATCATTTGATGTTTCACCTCAAGAAGCACTTGTGCAACACTGTCAATGTGGATACAGCCTCTGTAAGTCATTGCCAGTGGTAGGAGGAGTGGAAGCTGCAGCGTAGGCAGGATTCCAGTATTTAAAATGACTTTGTTGGCTAAAACTAGGGATACACAACGCAATGGGAAAGACGCTGAAGCCCTTTCTAATCTACAGCTTCCATTGTTGACAAAGTAGAGCTGTACTGACGGTGAATTAGGGTGTCAGTTTTTGCTTGGATAGAGAAGGCCCAATACACCATATTTTACTTTCTCTGAAAAGTGGCTATGTAAAAATGGCCCCTTCTCACTCAGTAGACCTGCTCCCATGTGTATTCACAGTTCTATCTGCTGATTTCAGTGACACAGTTACTTTGACTAAGTTTTGCTCCCAGGAGCACTTCAGCACCAAAAGAAGCACAGAAGGAGAATGACCTGGGTTCTGTTCTGGCTCACACCAACACATTGGTTCACTAGGCCTGGATTCACAAAGGGACTTAGGCTCTTAAACCGCAGATTTAGGTGCCTAAATCCAGGACTAGGCACCTGCATTCCAGTTTCAAGCTTCACTGCAATTCAAAAAATAATCTGCTGAAACCCGTTGGTGCCTCAGTGCCGACATTTGTGGAATATAAGTTCCCTAGGCACCTATTTTACTGTCTCTGGGCATAAACACTGCTGCCTCACTCTAGGCATCTGGACACCTATCTCCCGCGTAAGCCCGAGAGCGATTCACAAACTGGAGGATGATAGGCGTTCCTCTGCCTAACCCACCTGTAGAACTCAATCCAGTAGGCGTACTCAAAGCATGCCTACCAGCTCAGGCCCTGCAGGAGAATTCACACAAAGCCAGTGGGGACTGAGAAAGAGGAGGAGGACCTCCCTCATAACTTTTAGTCCAGTCCTTAGGGTACTCAACTAGGATGTGGGAGACCCACAGATCAAGCCCCCTATCCACCTGATAAGAAGAAGGGATTTGAACAAGGATCTGCCACCTCTCAAGTAAGAGTGACCTAATTAATGGGCATGGGGTAGTCTGAGGGATTCCCCTCAATCCTTTCCCCAGGGACTGTTCCTTGACATGGTGGGAAGGCTTGCGTCCAATGACCCTAAGAGCTGTGCTGGTGGGAGAAGAACTCTTAGTAGGACCATCCAAGCCAGAAAGGTCAAAGGGTAGGGGGCAAACTAAAGGCAGTCCACCAGTCCTCCCAGTAGGGGATTGTGATGCAGGCGAACAAACTGTCCACATAAAAATGCTTTTTCTGTTACTGAAATAACCCAGACACAAGAAAAATCTGTCACAGATTTGCAAATACAATAATCAACTATGGAAAATCATGAGCTGGACATAAGACAAAGATAGTACTGGCCAACCAACAAATACAGGTGACACTATGATAATGGAGAATCAAAGCCACAAGGAAATTCTTCATCTGAAATGCGGCATCTTCATAGCTAAGGTTAAGACAAGAATTAGGTTTTGGACCGTTAGATCGCTTTGAAGCACTGGTAGACTAAAACAAGTTATCAGAGGGTATGTATTATACTTGAAACCTAGCGGATCCAGCAGTGAAGGCATATTTCACAATAGATTTGAAAAGTTAAAGACAGACCTTGACGGATAACATTGAAAAACTGCCATTGTTCTTTTAAGAAACATGTGTGGATGTAGCCAGGACTACAGTAGGGATGAAAAGATCTAATGGAGAAGATTGGCTCCAACCAAATATATGAAGGCTTGTTGAAGCTAGGAAATAATTAAAGAAGAGAATTCAGCAAGAACGAGGCAGCAATAAAAGCTATTCTGTGACAAGAATATGCGGACAAAGACAAGGAAGTTAAAAGAGCAGCCAGAAGAGATAAAAGAGAAGGGCTGGAAAATAAAGCAAGAGAAGCTGAGGACACGTTCCAAAAGAAGGGATTCTGAAAAGATGTTTCAAATCTCTAAATAACTGACATCACAGACCTTGAACCGTTGTGGCATTGTGAAGGCTTCAGATGGCACAATTTTAGCCCGAGAGGAAGGACAGACAGCCTGTTGGGTGGAACATTTCTAGGTTGTGCTTAACCAGCCAGAACCGCCCCCCCCCCCCACACACACACGAATCAGTAAAGCCAGTAGATCACTTTCCTGCTTGTCAAACATCTGGAAGAGTAAGAAGATACATCTACACACTCAAATGAGACTGTACAATGCTACTGTCCTCTTAAACTACTGTAGGCCTCAGAAATGTGGCAGATGGTGGAAGTACACAATAGGAAACAGAATCCACTCTGCCAGGATTGTTTAAGAAGAATTTGGGGAAGTGATTGGAGACATTGTGTAACCAATGTGGAGAGCTGCATGGGTCAACAGACTGGGGATTCAATAATTAGACAGATGGCTACTGTAGTTTAGCCATATCTTCAGGCTCTTTCGCGGCAGAAGCAAAAGGTACATCTTGGTCTGGATCCCACCTGGAGGGAAGAGAAGGCATCGAGAACAAAGAATGGCCGATTGCAGGATGATCTAAAAGGATGCTGCTTTCACAGAGACAACTTCCCATGGGGTCAAACGTCTTGCTCCAGGCAGACGGCAGTGGGAAAAATGAGATGCTTCGTGTGCAACTAGGCAAAGGAGATTCTAAATCCAAAGTCTAAGTCCCCTCAATCTGCCCTGAGGAAGTTGTTGCACTTTGGATAAATGGCACTGGGCCAGAGAGCCCGTGCACATCAATATGAGAATTACTCTTAGCCTGGTCATTAGAGCACTCACCCAGAATGTGGGAGACCCTGGATCCAGTCCCACTGCTCTGATGACTCTTTATCCAGCTTCATCAGGAGAGACTGAGGGACATTCCCCACAAGAATATCCCATGGCCTAGTTCTTAGGGCCCTCACCCAAGAAATGGCAGATCCCTGTTCAAATCCCTTCACCTCCCTCATCAGGTTGGGTGGGAGGGACTTGAACTGGGGCTTTTCCTTCATCCCAGATGAGTACTCAAGGCTAAAAGTCCTGAAGGAGGACCTCCTCCTCCTGCCACCCACAGCTTTTTGCAAGAAATAGCATAGACACCAAACTCCAGGAGAGGGTTTACAGCTGAGAATGGCCAGCAGAGATAGACACCTAAGTCTGGGCTGCAGAGAGGTGCCTATCTCCATGATAGGGGAAGGGTTTAGCATCTTCTCTTCTCCTCAGCTTCTCCCATTAGCTAGCTTAAGCAGCTCCCTGCCTAGCGTATTGGCTTTTGTGAATCATATTCAAAGGCACCTTTCTCTCCCTATTCAATGTATAGGGAGTCTGGGCAACTGACTCGGGCTTTGTGAGAATTACAGTTTTGCTCCTGCAAACTCTCTAAGCCTCTAAAAGTTTAGCGGTTGCGACGCTCAGTGTCGCATCACCTAAATCTCTTTGTGAATCTGGGCCTTGGTTCCCACTGCACTTCCAAATTCTGCCCTCAGTTGTAGTACCTGCCGCTCTAAAGAGGACAGTTGCTGGAACTTCAGAAACAGAATTTAACCTGAAAAATCTTTTATTCATCATCCAGAAAGACGACAACTTGACTTTCAGAGATCAGGTTTAGATTGCAGGAAGGGGCGGGGGGGGGGGAAACACACCAACCACACTATACCTGTGAACTTGAGCTAATTTGATATGGAAATTGTTAGGACGCTGGAACCCCAAGATGCCATCCTCACAAGGATGCTGCGAGACTTTGTTATCATTGGTAAAGCACTTTCTGTCCTCCATTGAAAAGCCTTATGGAAAGGCAGATAGCAAGCTCATTCCCCCAACTCTGACTCCTTTATGCCATGTAAAAGGGCCAGAGTAGCAAAAAGGGGCCGCTCTAGAGCCTGGGGAGGGTACCTCAGTGCAGGCTCTGCAGGTTGCCTCCCAAGGACTCCCTTCACAAGCCCTGGCATAGGGGGTTTGTTGGAGAAATGGCTGAGGACAAGAAGGGCCATGGTACATGGTGCTATGGAGAGTCCAGTCAGCATTACAGCCCATAGGGGGGCCCAGAGAGGCTGTAACTTGGAGTGCCCCCAGAGCTGTTTTTCTGATGCTGTGGGTCTCTTCAGTCTCCAGAACAGCCCAGTATCAAGAGAGTGCAAAGGTGGCTTAAAGCCACCATTGATTGGCCTTCCCTGCCACTGCACTGCAAGTTCAGTACAGTGCTTCTAAGAGGCGCAGCACAGAATCTCAAGTATTTTAGTGGTTGTGCCGGTAAAAGCTTCCGTCGTTAACGATGAAAAACAGTTTCCACTCAAACACATTTTTACATGCTCATAGCTACAGCTAATGGAAATGCAGGACCTCACTCTTTGCTTGAATAAAAACGTGAACTGGCTTGGCCTGTGTCTGTTCCCCTTTTCATTAATGTTCCAGGAGAAGAGTTTACCGGCAGGAAAGTTAATAGAAATAGTGAATTTAAAGTGGATGTTATAGAAGATTCTCGGTAAGTGAGTTCTGAACTTGTAAGTGCAAGTATTCGCACTGGGAACCAGATTCTAAGAGCTACACTCATCCAATCAGGGAACAAAAAGAATACCATCAGCTCTATGTGTATTCAGAGACAAGACAGCTTGAAGTCTGGATAGTAAATACAACCTGTTAATTAACAATCTACAAATAATTTTCAGAAACTATCCATCCAATTAAGGTACATACATTTGATTCTCTCTAACTCCTCGTGTTCAATTCACAAACAAGAAAGGAGGCTAAGTGTGCTGAATAAATTATTTGCTATGAATTATTCACACATGGGTCTTTGCTTACAGGTATTTACAAGTTCAGCTACTGGAGCAGAAGTTTGCAAGCCCAAAAGGGTAGTGGTTTAGTGGACACATAGTCAACCTGTGGAACTCTTTGCCAGAGGATGTTATGAAGGCAAAGACACTAACAGGGTTAAAACAAGAACTAGATAAATTCATGGAGGATAGGTCCATCAATGACTATTAGACCTATTAGTGTCCCTAGACTCTGTTTGCCAGAAGCTGGGAATGAGCGACAGGGGATGGATCACTTGATGATTACCTGTTCTGTTCATTCCCTCTGGGACACCTGGCATTGGCCACTATTCGAAGACAGGATACTGGGCTAGATGGACCTTTGGTCTGACCCAGTATAACTGTTTCTTATGTTATGTTATGAATGGGTGGTGGAGCTTGTAAACACAGCCAGCTGTTTACCGATACATACTGATACTCCTCAAGCCCATTAGCTCCAGAGAAAGGTGGTGACAAGCTTTGTGGATGAAACTAGTAGGTCTTTAGCAGAAGAGGTCCACAGCCGCCACAAACTTACAGTATTTGCCGTGAATGGAGCTATTGTACTTTGAAAACTCTGGAACGGACTATATCTGCTGGAGAAGTTGGTAGAGGCAGTTCCCAAAGCAAATGAGAGCCGGGAAGGCTTTTACATACCTGAATGTCAGTCAAATCTTGCGGGAAATGTATTATCTTCAATTGAGCAAGAGCTATAAAAACAAACCGAGTTCAGTCCATCTAGGTTTACTGCACCTGTACTTGAAGGAACGTCCAAGATCTCATGGTAAAGCCTGAGCAGCCTGACAGCTGCACAAACACTTACAAGATCCATTGGAAAGTTGTGGTTATGCTACATGAGCTATAGTCTGTGACTATAAAGCTCCATGAGCTAACATCCTAAGTCACTAATAAACTTAATATAAAGGAATTTTCCTTTGTTTCCCCAGAAAGAAAACTTTACCCTTCACTGTTAACTTCTTGATATTACACTCATATAGTCTTTATTACTATGTTCCTATCTCAAATGTATATTTTCACGTGTTCATTAATGTGCACTAAAATACATGGGATGGGCAACACAGTCAAGGTCAGCATTACAAGAGACACCTTCCTCCTGGAATCTCCTGACTTTTCAGGGCTTGTTTTTTTGCGACTTTAATTAGCACTAGTATTTTATGCATTTCATTATTGTTATCCTCTTGCTTTCAAACCTTCATTGCTCTCTTAACATAGCTAATCACAAATCCCCAAATGCAAAAGAACAGAGAAGCACAATTTGTCTTTTTTTGTTAGTAATTCCATTACAAACAACATTTGGATCCAGGTTGTGTGTAAGTTACTCATTGATAGTTCATTGTCTCCTACCCTGGGTGATGTTGGATGGGATCCTTTCATACCTTCTTCCTACCCTGGACAATGTTGGATGGGATCCTTTCATACCTTCTTCCTTTAACCCCTTCAGCTCTAAAGCTAATACCCATAGCCACAGGCAAAATATATTTGGCAGCTTCAAAACAGAGGTTTCCATGTTTTAGAATGATTCTTGCCCTCCACCTCACCTCCACCACCTAAACAGCAGTACCACATGGCTCTTTCTGCTTCTAGATATTCCAGGTGCTACAGTTGAATCAGCCCGTTCATTGCTGCTGGACATTTTGCTGCTACAGCGTCTTTTCCAGCCAAAAGGAATGTTTCTACCATCCTCTCTTAACTGGGAGGATTCTAGTTAAAGTGTTATTCACGCTACACCACAGCTGCCAGTCGATCTAAGCTATGCAATATGAGTTACATTAGTAGTGTAACTCAAGTCGGGATAGCTTAGATCTACTTACCACAGGGTCCACACTATGTTATGTCCCTGGGAGATGCTTTCCCACGGACATTGCTTCCACCTCTCATTGAGGTGGAGTACAGAAATCAAAGGGAAAGCGCTCTGCCATCGACTGAGCAGGTCTTCACTAGACCCGCTAAATCGATGCCGCTGCTTCCATAATGAAGACAAGCCCGTAATGTACAGAAAATGTGCACTGCTTTCAAAGCACTCGTCCAACTTAATTTTCACTGAGGGGACCTTGTGGACCTAGATCCCAGTCCAGCTTCTAAGGAAGTCAAGACAAAGCTCCCATGAATTTAAATGGGTTAAAGAGGAGGCCCTTAAGGAACTGGCAGACTAGGCCAAATTCTGCCATTAGTTATACTCATTGCTCTGCCCTCATATACTCCCATTGCTTTCAATGGCACCAACACCTGCTGCAGTTCCACATGTGAAGAGGCTGAGCTGCAAGTTAAAACTCCACTTAGCAGCTTTAACTTGTGACTTTTTACATGAAGCTCTTAGAAGGAGTTGTCCTGAGTACAGGGTATTTGGCCACAACTTTTTAAAAGACCATGCCCACTCTGAGTGAACAAGCCATGTCTGTGCACCAAGGTTATGCTCACACTGTTCTCTCTTGGATTCATAAAATGGCAGTGTGCGTGTGGCACACTTCTGAGTGCATTAGATATAACTGACACCTTTTTGTCTAACGTGCACTACTCACAAAATGGGGTGTTTGGACCCCTGGAATATCACCACCATCTGGCAGAAGAAAAGGAAAACAGAAGACAAAACTAAAAACTGGATGAAAATGGCATGCTTGCTAATCAGTTTTCCTTTTAGGTATCAAGCTATTTGCAAATGTAGCCACGAAACTCTGACTGTACCTATGAAATTACATTGCTACCATTAAGAAAATATAAAACGTTGGCCTCTTCATGCTCAAAACAGAGTAGTTAAGTGGGAACAAAAAATTAAGCTAGCAATATTAGATTCTTGCTACAGTATATGGGGCAAAGGTTCTCATTTTATGATACCATATAAACTCATAAAACTGCATTACTTCATGCATTAAACGTTTTATGAACAAAGGTAACTTGTGTCTGAGCGTTAAATAACTCATATGTCAGAATTTAAAGTCAAAAATAGTAACAGCTGTGAGGAGTGCATCTGGATTCTTTAAAGGTTCTATTTATATTCATGTAATGATATCCATTAAATGGCAGTTCCTCTTGAGTTAGCGGCAAGCAATTGATAATCCTTCTGATGGTTTACAGCAGGAGCTCAAATGGCCCAGCAGACATGGCCAGTGCAACCAATTACTTGGTTCTGGGAGCTGTAACTGGATGGGTTAAGAAGTAGTCCAGGTCCAGGACTGGCCACTGGGCAAGTCACGCACAGGCAAAGGCGGGAAGAATCAGGTTTTACTTTGTATCTGTGGCATGAAGCATTGTTCTTTCCCTTCTCACTAGTTTGCCATGCCACTGAGCCAAAGATCTGGTAATGGTACTCGACCAACAGCACTTTCTTTCTAGTGGATAACCACGGCAAAGACGGGATCAGACTGACCTGCTGCTGGGTTAATCAACGCCATCATTCATGTGTTATAGGACATTCACAGCTAAATCCTTTAGAGAGCATAGAAAACAAGTCCATTGCAGCCAGTGGAATTACATCTGGGTAAAATGTGAGAGTTCAAAAATGGGTTCATTGTGCCTTAGTAGTCCTCCCTAAAATGACCAGACTACCACACTTTCCTACTGCCACGCACTAATATAAAGGAGATCAGAATCAGACCCTTGGTACTAAACAACTCTACAGTGTAAGGATAGAAAACCCAGCAGAAAAATCAAGGTTACAGGCATTCTCTCATTTTCCTACAAATTATGTATCTAGCTGAAACATCTGTCTGCTTTTGTAATGCAGTGTGTTATTTTTCTTTTGCTCCACTTATATCTCACTTTTATCTTTTATTTTCTTCACTTCAGGTAGAATATCTTGAAATTTGATTTCATGGGCTTTCAGATTGTGCTTTAAAGAAAGCACTAGACATTCTATATAGAGGAGCGTGAAAACATTAGGACAAGCTCAGCAAATATAAACTGGAGAGAGACCCCCCAGATGCATGTTATCCATAACTGTTTGCTGTTAATGACCAGGATGGGCTTTGAAATACAGCATAAATCTGCCCTGCATCCTGCTGTGAGGAATTCCCCCAATACTTGGGGTGCAAAAAAATCTGCTCTACTCTATATTCCTCCTAATAAAGGCTACCTGAATTTAGTGTAATAATAATAATGCTAATTCCTCCTTCTTCTAAAAATCCCATCACTGGGAGCCAGAAGTGTGTCTTACAACTGCACCAACTCTGAGCTGCATACAGGCTTTCTAATAGACAGTTGTCTTAAAAAGCTTTATCATAAACAGACCATTGGTAAACTCCTTCTCAGTATGACAGACAATGGTAAGATATGGCTTTCCAAATGGTATCATAATATCTCCACGTGTGTTACGTATTTCATGATCCTTGGCAACTTAGGTGATATATCAGTATCAAAAGGAGGAGTGAGCTTACAGTGTATTTGGGGATGCAGCAGTTCTGCAAAATTGAAAAAAAAAGAAAACCAGATGTTTGCAGCCAATTCCTGTAATGCTTATGCTAGAACAGCATAAACTGCTAGCTTTTTTCCCCCCAATAAAAAAAAAGACACCCCACACAGTTATAGTGTGTAATTAGAGTGTGAAATGAGAGTTTAGATGACCACTTGACATATTTACCTGTAGCCTAAGCCCTGTGGAATTTTATAAATATAACATCAAATAGCATCAAATGAGTAGACCCTGATGTCTATTCTCGCTCATTTACAAATACAAGTGAGATGACTTTTTAAACGGAGTAGCTGAAAGAGAGAGAAAAAAAATAATTTGTATTGAACAGTTGTGGGTAAACATGCAGGTCCACTTAATATTTCCCAATTAAGCAGAGAGCTTAGAAATGCCATAGATAACAGAAATGCCTTGGGTGGTGTATTACTTGTGCATCACATTTGAAGGGTGTACCTGAAACTCATTTCCAGTATTCAGCCACTGCTTATTGCCGATACGCTAAGTAGTCTATGGGAGGTATTTGAACGTGGGCGAAGGGGAGGGTTCTTTCCAGCATTGTTTTCGATAGCGTGAACTTAATTTATTTATGGCTGGCCTTGTTGCATAATATTCCACCATACTTTATATTACCTGGCTACAGGTCATGTAAATTCCAGCAGTGCATATTCCTTTGGTGGATGTGTGGAAGGGGAAGTTATAGAAGCACAGTCTGGGTTAAAAAAGCAATGTTGTCCTTGAGTCCACTGTTGGATTGTTTCTCTTAGGACCCCATTATTGTGGGCAGCATACACTAACAGGCAATTGCATACCTAAAATGCATGGACAATAGAGATAAATATTTAGATAAGGCAATCAAATGTTCCCTCATGCACATGTGATAATGTTAGTACATTTTGAGATCTCACATACACACACACTATTTACCTGCAGCTGGAGCTGACACTAACATATAGATTATACAGGCTTGAGGATGGGGACTTCCTTTTCCAGGAGCTTTGCAGGTGGTGTCAAGTCCTACAGCAGCAGCAGATATTTTGGGAATAATATTTGATGATTCAGAAGCAGAGCTGAATCAGGATAAGAAGACTGCCACTTCTCAGGCTAAGGGGATGAGGTGGAATGGTTAGAACTGACACTAGCAGATAGGTGCTTATTCATAAAGACAAACCTATTTAGCGGTCCGTATTTATGTGGCTTATTTGTATCCTCTCCTCTGGTATTTCAGAAGCTTTCAGGCAATGCATGTCCTTTGGTTAAGAGATGTATAGTGCACTTGCCAGTCAAAGAAATGAGAATGGGGGTGACGTGCCCAGAAGTTTTAACTGCCGTTGGTTCAAGTGTCAGTGGTGAGGAACGGTCAATTATTTTTCAGTATTATTGGGCAACAGTAGAGGGAAACAAAATGGGAATTCAGCACTGAAGAAGATCTATTTTCCCAGTAACTGATCTGTGGGCTCCTTTTCACGTCTCAAGAGCTTAATGGTATATTTCTCAACTGCAAATTTCTGCAGCAGTGTTCCGGCATAGAGGTTCATACTTTAGGAAAACCCTTTCTACATGACATTCCCTAAGAACTCCCTGATAATGCCAAGAGAAAGTCCTGAATTGTTTAAGTGGAGCATTATTGTGCCTACATAATAATAATGTTTTGTTAACTGCGGGGCTATTAGGAATATTCTGGTATTCGGTGGTAAACCGTATGCTAAATGCTGACTATTCAAGCATTTATCCCACAAAGCACATCCACCGTCCCATCAACGTCAATGGAACAACACATCGGCTTAACGCTGGGATGGATCAGAGTGGTCAGCATCTCGAAGGACTGAACCATAGTGAGTGAAGACTGTCTAAAAGAAGGAAGTTTGAAACATTTAGGGAATGATTCTCAAAAGTACCAAGCAACCACAACTGAAGAGGTGGCTGCCTGAAAATAAGGTCCTCTAGACAATAAGGTCCTCTGGAACAATTTTTCCTTGTCTGCCTCTTAAAAATGTGACTATCTGGTGTTCAGTGGTAAGAAAACTAGAAGTTCTTCTGCTGCAGAGCCAAACCCAGCTACAGGGTTTTTATTTGACTCATCCATTGAAGAAATGGGTGCACCCAGGAAGGGGAGGCACTGGCCTGAGATTTCCCTGGAGATTTTCAGTCAACATGTGATTCTGTATTCGCTGTGCCCATGAAAGCATTCAGCCTGTTTCCAGACACAAGAAGAAGCACCTGCAGAACTAAGCTCAACTATTTGTGTTGCTCTTCGGCATGTTGCCATGGTTGAGAAGACCCAAGGGAGTGCTGGGAGATGGCAGACAGCCTGGTGAGAGCAAAAGACGATGTTGAGCTGATTTTTGGTTGTTAAAGGCGTGCAGCACTGGTGTCGTGACTTTGGTTTGTCTGTGTGTTCCTGTTCTTACTGGAAACGTAGCATTCCATTTGCGTTTAAAGTTCGTATGCAAGAAGGTAATGCGGGCAATCTGAGCCCAGACCAGGAGCCAGGATGTCAAGTTCTAATCCCAGGTCTGACAATAGTCCTCCTCAAAGCCTTTGGCAAGCCACCTAAACTCTCAGCCTCGCTACCCAAATCTGTAAAACAGGAAGAATTTGAACACGCCTTCAGCATGCTCATTTTTTAAGAAGTAATATCAACTTGGGCTTAATAAGAGGCACCGAGGCTGAGTCGATAATTTAGCCCACAGTATAGTTAAGAGGAAGCGTTACAAGTTGTTATTGTGAAATATGCACTCCATCTTCTATTTTATGCCCTCAGAGTGGCTCCTGTTAACACTTCTGCTCACATAACTCCCTGTCTACACGACCACAAGAAATACGGCCACCTAAACTGTATTCCCTCCTCACAAAACCCCAGTCTTCTCAATCTATGTCCCAGTTCCTCAGTGCCCCTTGAGGAGGGCTTAGTGAGGGGAAGTGGGTGGGGAACTAAGAACACTTCCCAGGGTTAGATTGTGTAACGCAGTGGGGAGATGTTGAGATAGCCAAAAGTTCAGATGGTTATTAGAGTGCAAGGAGCTGTGTCATAAATATAAAGGGAAGGGTAAACCCCTTTAAAATCCCTCCTGGCCAGAGGAAAAATCCTCTCACCTGTAAAGGGTTAAGAAGCTAAAGGTAACCTCACTGGCACCTGACCAAAATGACCTATGAGGAGACAAGATACTTTCAAAAGCTGGGAGGAGGGAGAGAAACAAAGGGTCTGTGTCTGTCTGTATGCTGCTTTTGCCGGGGATAGAACAGGAATGGAGTCTTAGAACTTTTAGTAAGTAATCTAGCTAGGTATGTGTTAGATTATGATTTCTTTAAATGGCTGAGAAAAGAACTGTGCTGAATAGAATGACTATTCCTGTCTGTGTGTCTTTTTTGTGACTTAAGGTTTTGCCTAGAGGAATTCTCTATGTTTTTTAATCTAATTACCCTGTAAGGTATATATCATCCTGATTTTACAGAGGTGATTCTTTTACTTCTATTAAAAGTCTTCTTGTAAGAAAACTGAATGCTTTTTCATTGTTGTAAGATCCAAGGGTTTGGGTCTGTGGTCACCTATGCAAATTGGTGAGGATTTTTACCAAACCTTCCCCAGGAAGTGGGGTGCAAAGGTTGGGAGGATTTGGGGGGGGAAGATGTGTCCAAACTATGTTTCCCAGTAAACCCAGTTAAAGTTTGGTGGTGGCAGTGGAAATCCAGGGGCAAAGGATAAAATTAATTTGTACCTTGAGGAAGTTTTAACCTAAGCTGGTGAAAATAAGCTTAGGACGTTTTCATGCAGGTCCCCACATCTGTACCCTAGAGTTCAGAGTGGGGGAGGAACCTTGACAAGCTGCATAACAGAGAAATAAGTATGCAACTAAGTTAACTATGCAGGTTCCGGGTGCACCAAATGATTGGGGCAACGATACTTACACTGTGAGAATTAGTCAATTAACGTTAATACAGCACCTTGATGATGAAAAGAGCTACGTGATATAATTAATGTCGTAAGGGCTCAAATAAACATGATGACTGAATGGAATCATGGGCTTGCTGCATTAGTTAAATCTGCCTCAGGTCCTGGCTCACCTCAAGAATGGAAGTTCTTTGGGTTTAAACAAGGAAGAACATCCGAACTTTACAAGAAATCCTTAAAAGAGAAGAACATAAATGACCAGAAGACAAAATACCAGTAAATGAATATTTAACCACAAAAATGAATTTACACTATACAGCACTTTAATAAAAGGAACATATACAACACCTAAGGACCTGACATGTTGAGGTTGAACCCGAGCGCACTCTCCTATGCAAAATACTTATCCCAGGAAGGGCACAGAAAAGGCACCCTAAGCGTGGGCATTCCTTTGAAAGCACACATTACGGGGCCAAGTTTCTTGTTGCCAGCAAAGGCTAATGGGATTTATTTAAATAAATGTTAAAACTTCAGTTCGTGTTCAGTTTATTTCTTTAACACAACTCCTAATCTAAACATAAGGTTAAGCAGAGTTGACATTTTAAAATTCACTCTTGCTTTAGCAATGGCATTTAAAGTCATGTGGGAAGCAGTTTCATTACTAACATTTACTCTATGGGACAAAGAGCAAGCTGAAAGGAGCAAGAGAGGGGTGGAATTGCTGTGGTGCCTCAAGTGGTTCGACACTGTGATTAATGAACATACAGGGCCACATTTAAAATGAAGGCAGAGTGCCAGATTTAATTAGCAAGCACTTGTGATTGACTTATCTTCCAGCAAATAAAATCCCAGCTACTGTTTAAAGTGACTTAGGGATACGGATTGTAGACCTGAAATTTGTACTGTTCAGAATCACAGAAATATTGTGATGGCCACATCATATTGTTTAAGGATAAGGGGAATGTTGCAAGGCTCAATATTGCTAATTTGAAGAGTGCAAATGTTCAGGGCCACACTTTCAGCTACCATTGAAAACTACATCAACTAATCTATGAAAATAGACAGCTAGATGCCCAAGTAGCCAACACACTCAAAAGTGCGGGACTTTGAGAATGAAAACAGATATGCCATCAATTACTTTTTACCTCTGAATGACTCCTGAATGCCTAAATCCCTCTTGAAAATTAGTTTTAGGCTCCTACATCAGTTTGACATTGTGACGCTGAGCACAGCAATGCCCAAAAAGCTTTAAAAATCTGGACATGCCTAGCTCACGTTTGAAGTGGGACTTAGACACTGCTGAGAAATAGTATCCACAGTATCATGCTGCCATAATTTGACACTCTCTTGCATACTATTAGTTCATGGTTGAGATGTGCCACCCAGGATAATTCATTTTAGATTAATCTTTTTCATATAGTTTCTTGGGACACTGATCTCTGAGCACAGGTATGTCTGAGCACAGTCTGGGACACTAATCTCTGAGTACAGTCTGGAAGATGATCACTGAATTTTTCCAGGTACCAAAATGACTCAGGAGGTCCATTCTTTCTGAAAAATACTTGGAAGGGCATCAGTGAGAATAAAGCCAGGAGTGACGAAAAAACAGATCTATGAAAATAAGGGGGAAGCTTACACACCACCCTTGCAGGAGCTTTGCTACCTCTATACCATGCAGAGAACCACCGAAAAGTTGACGTGAATGCCTTTTTTCCTTTCAAGGGCAAACTCTGATTGCAGTAGGGTGGTCACCGATGCATCCCTAGAAACCAAACATTCCGGGATTTCTGGGAATGGCATGGGCCCACCCCCACCTGCGTGACCGAGGCAACATGCTCTACACCACACAAAACCATGTTCAGTTTTGTCTCAGTACCGGATTGGGGACAAACCTTAGAAAAGCATGACTTTGGGCTTAAAACTGGAGGACTGGACCAAGGTTGCAGAGCTGGCGTTTGGGGCCTACCCACTATTCAGCCTCTGTTGCCCCCACATTTTTGAGCCCCTGTAAGTCTTAATGCTGACCTCAGGTTCCAAATCATTTATTTTTAAGCTATGTTGTTGCAAAGTGTATGCTTCAAAACATAAAATGGGCCCAGGACTGAAAGTGTGTCCTGGCAGTTTCCTCTGAAACTCAAAGGTTATTCACGGTCTCCATCACAGCTGCCCAAGGCCAGCTATGGCAGCCCAGGAACCTCATAGCCACAGGCTCTCCAGTTTTGGAGGGGCACTTTGCAGGAGCTGCTAACGCAGCCTCTGGCCATAGGGGACTCAATGGAGGCATCAGATCATCCAGTAGCCCCACAGAGAGTGATGTAGCTGGAATCTCAGTGTGCACTGCCTAGGGCAGTCCTAGGAGGAATTCTGGCTAACTCAGAAGAGCAACTCTTACATCCCTCTGGTGCCCTTAAATGCATGAAAGACTCAACGTATCCCTTAATTTCCAGCACTCATTGGGTCAATTAATAAATCAAGATACAAAATTTAAACATAACGCATGCCATGTTTTAATGACTCTGGAGAGAAATGGCTACTCGTGACTATGATGGTTTCTGTGGCTGATCTTGGCAGCTTTTGTTTATCCTATTAGAAGTGCTTGCAAATTTAACGTTTCTTAACAAACCGGGACCTACTTTGAAAAATAAAGCTCTCTGTTTAGTCTGAATTAAGCCTCTCTGATTTGTTTAGGTGATTATTTCTCTTTTTAGCAAGTTCAAGGGAAAATGAAAACAAAGGCTAACCTTAAGGGGGCATTTCCTTTGAAAATTTCAAATCAGCCTTGGCCATGCCAAGTCTTGCTTTATTTATTGCCTGATTTTTCTAGAATGCAAAGACATATCATCCAGCAAGAGACAAAACCAGCTTTCATGAGACAGTCTGATGTGCATTTTATTCTGGTAGGGGGAGAGTATTTTGAAACTCCAGCTTGGAAAAGACATTTCCTGATCTTTTAATACAATATTCTCCCTAGAGAAAGGGCCATGTACAAGCTCCATGGATGTGTTTGACTCCAGCAACTTTTAAAGAAAGTGCCTGCTCTTCCTGAGTTCTAAAAACACTTGGCTGGATGTTTATGTACCAAAAACACAATCCTTTCCCATGAAATTTAACAAGTTTTGCATGCCCTGAGAAGTGAAAAGAGCGGGCAAGAATTCAACACAAGCAACTGTGCAGAGTAAAACAAGCTTAGGGCTCAAATGCCAAACTTCAAGAAACAATACGTCCTCGAATCCACAGCAAAGAGGTTTTTGTTTGTTTGTTTTTAAGATTATGTACCGTGCTTTAAAAAAGGATATATAGAATATTGTAACACCTGACATTATTGGGGTGGTGGACATCACATTTCTAACAATACGTTATGTGACCTTTGAAAAAATTATTTTTGTTGGTGAAATGGCATGATATGGGTAATTATAATCTGGTTAAGTGTTGGATCAATAAAAGAAATCTTTTCTCAAATTACTGAACATGATTTCCTTCCACCTCTCCCCAAATAATACAGCCAAGGATATATTTTAGGGCTGTGTTAATATTTCCATCCAAAGTTTATTAATAGTTTTGTGCTGAAAATTGGCACACAGGCTATCAGCACATGTTTTTGCACAGTGTGAAAGATCCATTGGGTTGGGTTTTGTTTGTTTTTAAGTGTTTTGATGGGTAAAAAGGACTTCAACTGGTTTCAGACCTTCATAGTGCTTTACTAGCAAATCAAGTTGTTTAAAAATACCCTGACATTTGGTTGACAATTATAGAAGGGGATTTGGTTTAATGTAGCACCTTTCTTACTTAAGGTACAGTACTACAAAGCAATTTATAGTGTATTATTTGTATTACTGTAGTGCCTAAGAGCCCTAAATCTGGACCAGGACCCCATAGTGCTAGCATAGAATCAATTCACTCCTCAGACTTCAATAGTTGAACACCTCCCCAATATCTTGTGCACAGCCTTGAACATCAGCTCCTGACTGAGAGGGGTAATGTTGGCTAGAACACCAAGGTTCTGACCTGCACTTTCTAAAAAGGACATTTCTTAATGGGTAGAAGGGACCTCGATTCAATATTTCAGCAGAAGGACAAAGTCTGTATGAGGACAAAGGCCTAACCCTGCTCCCATTGAAGTCAGTGAAGGTTGCACCATCAATTTCAGTGATCACAGGATCAAGCACTGGATCCTTACAATACTTAGTATCGCACGGGGGTATTAACAGTGGGAGCGAGCACAAGTTCTGAAATAGTACATGAAACTAAGACCAGATGCCCCAGAGGTAGGAAAAACCATCAACTGAGCCATGGAGGCATTGTCATTTTGAAACAAGAGTAACATGAGAATATGGAGTTTACATCTGATACTGTCCAGAGACAAAAGGGCATTGAAGACAACGGGAGTCTTACCATTGATTTCCACAAGCTCTGAATCACAAGCTGTGCAGAGGGAGTGCAAGGCATTGCCCAGCCAGAAGGACAACACTTTAGCCCCCCACTCTGCATTGGTATAAATTATTACAAAGTTGCAAAGTGGAGGATCAGGCCCTAATATCTTAAAAGTGGTGCACGCAGAGCAACTATGTTTTCCCATAACGTTTGGTTGACTCACGTACTCTTCTAAACTAATCTAAAAAGAGGGAAAAAAAAGGTTGTTCCAGTTGATCACATTTTTAAATGTAACTAAAATGCGCGCGCACGCACACACACACACACACAGCCCCCAGATGCAGAGCACCCATTTGTGCATTATTATCTGTTTCCTATGTGGAACTCCACACTATTGAAAAAACTTTTAAAAACTTCCCAGCATTTTCAATTAAAATAAAAAATATATATTCTTAATTTCCTATACTAAACTACTGGATGGTGTTTCACTATTAAACAGTTTCCATCATTTCATCCCAGTGATGCATATGAACATAGGAGATACCACACTGGATTGCACTTAGAGTGTAAGTCAAACACCCTGTGTCTGATACTGGCCAGTAACGGATCATGGTGCAAGGAACCCCACGAAGAACAATTCTGGAATATCTGAGTTGAATTTACATCAGGGAATGCTTAAAATCCCGGTTCACTCTCTCTCTCTCTCTCTGATAGCCTAGAGGCAACGTTTCCAACTCAAACACAAAATGTAAAGAGATTCAAAATGGCAGGCTGGTCTGAACAGTTGAGGCAGATGGAGCCTACACGTTGCTGGAAAAAAATGAGACCTAAAGTAATGCGTGCTGCAATAATTGAACACAACCAGACTAAAAGAAGTGAGCTTCAACTTTAACTTCAAATTTCCTTGATTTTAGGAGTTTGAGTTACAAGCTTACTTTAATGGACTTTTTGCCTAAACCCTGCAAGATTTTTTAAAAAAGAGGCTAATAAAAAGCAGCTGGTGAAGCATTTAGTAATCATGCATTGATGAGCCTGAGACTAATGATACAGGTTTTGTATGAATATGATTAGTGTTTGTTTCTGTATTTCAATCACAATCTCTGACAAAGCCGCCAATGGATTTGGCAAGAAGTCAGATTATAGCTATTGCCTTTAGACTTAATGATTTAGATCACAGCGTATTCTTTTCTACTAGCAATAGATTGCCTTTATACTTGCCTTTACCACTTGCCTTTACAATACCTTTAGTGTTCTCTGTTAGTTATTTGGATTGCAGAAATATCCCAAATTTACTAGAAACTTTCCAAAGACAAAGGAAGGCACAGTCCCTGCCCTGAAGAGTATATGCAGTCTAAATAACAAAAGGGATCGGTTTGAGGAAAGGGTACTGGATGCATGAAAATTCTCTGGTCTGTGTTACACAGGACATAAGACTAAGTGATCATAATGGTCTCTTCTGACCTTGAAGTCTATAATATAAAAGCAAAATGATCAACAGGCACACGCCTTACTCGTTGTTTAAATGAAACATATTTGAATCTTCTGCAGCCCCCTTCCTCCATAATTCAACCCTTTGGCTTTCTCTCACACCAGCTTCAGTTGCAGTGTCCTCATGTCCCTCCCTCCGACAGATGAGCAGGCCACTCACCTATTTCATTTTGTAATGATTAACTTTCAGCCAGCGAGAGAGAGAGCAGACATTCTATAAGATGGGCCAAATCCTCAGCTGGTTTAAATCAAAAGAGCCCGAGTGACTTCAATAGAGCTATGCCAATTCGTAGCTGCTCGGGGTTTGACCCAGTAAATATTGCTGTGAATAAGACTTCTTTTATGACTGTGAAGACACTTTTTATGAAGCTGTCATAACAAAAGTAATGTTCACTTTCTAGCTTACCTCAGTCAAAACATGTACTGGAAAAAAACTCGTTGCTTTTTATGTCATTAATTCTAGTGATCACCTCATTCTGTTACATACAAGGTTCAACTCCCAATAACTCTATAACTAGAAACGACATGTGGCATATAAAATAGTGCCATTCACTTTAAAATATACAGATCAGAATAACAGAACACATGTAAATTCTGCTGAAAACTTTAACCACTACTCGCATGTATCGTGAAACTTGTGATCTTTAACCATTCCTATTCCAATTTAGAACTACTCAACCCAGTTTTACAATCACGCTGAGACTAGAATACGAGCCAATTTTAACAGGCTCTTAAAAGGGTTTTTTTCCCTCCAAGCACCTAAGTGGTTTCCAGAACTTTACAAATAAATATTCAACAGACAGTGAAAATGCAGAAAATAGATTTGGGTCCCTATTTATTGTCTCTCTACTGCTCTTCTAAACCATTAGTGAAAACAGATGTCAGAATATAAATCTTTAATAATAAATAATAAAATAATAATCAAATAAATAATAACAACAACAATAATTCATTATTGCATTCTCATTATCATTCATTAAGAAAACAATGTATGTCTCCAAAGTTCTGCTAACAAGATTGCCCACTGGCCAAAGCATTTGCAGCCGGGCTACCCTGATGCCATAGAAAGAAGAATTTCAGCACATGAACCAGTACAGGCTAAACGTAAGTGGTTAGAACCCATGAGGTTTTCTGCTTCTTTGCCAAAGAGCTTAGAGTATCCATGCATGCAGCTTTTTATGAATGTATTCCTAGATCTCACTGATGAGAGGGGAAGATAGTGATAGATCGACCTGCTCACACTGCTGAAAAGAACATTACACTATGGACGTTTTCATTTGTAATAAGAGGGCTGTACAGGGGAAAAAATGTAGATCTAAAAAGGAGGTAACAGTCACAGTTAAAAGTACAGGGATATTTAAGTTCTCTGTTCAGAGCCAAACTGTTGATCACTTTGTACCACAATCTTCTGGTTAAGCACACCATGGTTTTTGGAGGCAAATCATAAAAAAAAAAATCTACCAAAACAAAACAAAAACAACCCCACACACTTAGGAATATATATTACCTCCAACAGAAGATAAAAGTGTTTTCTCCATTTTAACATGAGGAGCAGAGTTTGGGAGTTTTGTTTGTGTAATACCGTCCATATTGATAATAGTTTCCGGTTACTTTATCAGAGTTAAAAAGGCCAAGTTAATGTTTAAACTAGTAGCAACAGGTGTGGATTACATATAGCATGCAGCAACCCTTTCTTCTGCTAAATTATGCTTCATTATTATTCACCTGCAGACCACTGGAAGTTAGATGCCTTAAGGAGAGGTTTAGTAGCAACAGAGCTAATGATTAGCCACGTTTGCCCGCCTGGTGAGAGATAATATACTAAACAACACCACAAAGCCCAACCCTTATGAAGATTACAAGGCTTTCAATTATTCTATTTCATTTATTGCCCTAATGTTATGCAGTGTTTCTCACTTTATAAAAACTATCTGCATTCACACTTTGAAGGCTTGACTCATCCCTGCTCACAGTGGAGGATGCAAGTTGCAGCACTCCTACAGCAGTGGGGAAGCGGCACCTGAAGAGGCATTCAACGCAGTCATTTTGCACTGTGGTTCCATGTGATGGGGCGCACCTCATCACTGCAGCGCCTACTGCTGGCAGTCCGGGGAATTGGTGCTGCGCCCTCTTCTGGTGGTGTCTTGCCCGCTCTCACCTGTGTTCCTCTTGTCTTGACCCATGTCCTCTTCAGTGACACTGACCTCCAGCTGTGCCACAGTCTATGTCCCCCACTTCCGGGGGCACCTGCAGTCCACACTCTAGCCACTTCCTTCAGTGGCACCAGTACCCTACTTGCCCTTGTGTCAGGACCTCAGTCTGCAGATCCGTGCAACCTGCCAGGAACTGCCTTTAGCTCCTTGGGTCTCTTCCTGAAGCACTGCTCTACCCAGGGTGCTTGCTGCCCTCCGCCTGCAAGGCAGCCAGTCCTCCTGCCTTCTCAAGCTCCAGGGAGTGACTCCCACTGCCCTGTTCTGCAGCCCTTCTTATATAGGCCAGCCTGGCCCCGATTGGCTGCTCCTATAATCCCTTCTGTGATTGGCTGCCTCCTGTGCAGCCTCCCAAGGGCTGCTTTTAACCCCTTTTCTGCTAGTGTGGGGCAGACGCCCCATCACATTCCAGAAGATTAGAGCCTTCACTTGTGGTCCATGCATCTTCCAGGTGACCTACCGTGCCCCCTCCCTGGACAGAACCATCCACTTCTGGAGTCTGTCTTGGAGCTCCATGATTCCTTCCACAATGGTATTCCAACATAGGACTCCAGCGTTCCATATTAGCTACAGACGTGGTAATAATCCCAAGCATATATAAACATAAATGGAAACTAGAGCTCATCATGCACTGTATAATCCAGGTCAGTGTATCTGTTTAGTTTGGTTTAAAAAAAAAAAAGACAATGACATGCAGAGCCCAAGTTCTGCCCTTATTCACACCCATGCATCCTCATTGACTAGAACAGGGGTTACATGGGTGACAGCAAGGACAGGTTTTAGACCTTAGAGTGCAGATGCAGTTTCCAAACTGATCAATGATTTTAGGTAATGGGGTGGGGGGGGGGGGAAGAAAGCCTTCACTCAGCTAGAAGTACTCTCCAGTGGATCCTATTTCTAACTAAGGGGATGCTAGCCCCTGCCAAATGCCATCTGATCAATGCTACACCCCTAACTGATCTTTCTCCCAAATTTTCATTCACAATATTCCTCCAGGAAGCCAACATCCAAACACTCAAAAATTGCTGGCTTTAAGGCCAATGAGTTTAGACATTCTGCGCAGTACAAATGTGGATGCTAAGAACAGTCCCGTGTTCATTAACCTTTGGGTGCATGAAGTAACGCTCTTCTGACTCTGGAACAGTTAAGGCAGGATAACTAGGCTTCAGGATTGGAATCAGGAAAAGCCAGCTCTATAATAATTGAGTGCAACACTAATCAATGCCCCTCACAGCCATGCTGAGTACAGCAAGCTGGTGGCAGCGGAAGACAAAGATGTTAGTTTTACAGTGTAGAAGAAACAACAATTAGTGGCTTACATGCCATTAAGGATAGTCTTAAAGAGTTACTAAACGCATCATTGAAAATAGTATTGTAGAGTGCCCACATGGCAGATCAGCAACCAGGCTACAAAGGCTGGCCTTGCCCTGGAGTCCCAATTGACTGGGGATGGGCAGTCAAGAAGAAGCTGGCCTTTCTACCCTCCCTGCACAGAGACCCAGTTGGCTAGAAAGCCAGCAGGAAATCCTGACCCTATTTCCTACTGCTAAGCCTCCTCTGATTGGAGGATGGGATTGTCACTGTAAGAGAGGGCATGTATTAACACTACAGGAAACAACCAGTGAACCAAAGATGCTGAGCTCCTTCCTTCTGCAAATCCGTCTACCTTTGGAGATCCCATTCCAGTGCACAGCAGCCCTGACACTTTCTCTGCAGAAGGATGGATGCTACACTAAGTTCAAATCTCACATACCTGGGCACACAAAGGGGGCCAGCAGAAATAGAACCAGTGTCAGTGGAAGCTTCAAAACCTGTGGGTTGTTGAATGAAGGGCAGGGGCGTGAATGGGTGTCACAGGAATGAGTTGTTGCCAGGAGCAACTGGAAGGTTTGGTGGCAAGAGGACAAAAAACACTGAGACACATTTAATCCATTCCTTAGAAAGTAGCATGGGAAGCCTCAAAACATTCAGGTAAGCATTCAAAAGGCTTGAGGCTTCCTCCTCTGTAACAGATTCAGATGCAACTCCAGCATTATCAGCTTAACTACCTACGGAAGCTGCCAAGGAGGGAGATGTCGCTGCCAGAGGGACAGCTTCCAGAGAAGAACCTCCGAGTCTTCTGACAGCCAGCTGGATCTCATGGGAGCTGAACCAATTGTTGCAATATCAATTAGCATGAAGTCTTGCCCATGAGCAGAGCAGGTAAGACACAGAGGTAATGCCAGGAAGAGTAGGGTTAAATATCCAAGAGAATAGTTTTTGTGGTGGTGGGGTGCTGCCAAGTTTACTGTATGCTTTTCAGTGGGTTTTGCTTTACATCCACTACATACAGACACAAGACAAGAATAAATTTGTAGCACAAAAAAAAAAAAAGGAAGAAGGATGGTTGCTGTTCAAGTATACGACACAAGCCGCAGGAAGAGGGGCAAAGAATCCATTTTCCTACAGGAGACAAATTCAAAAGACACCCCCTCAAAAAAAATCTTGAATTGCAAATGATATTCTTCACTATTTTGAGTGCAAAGCAGGATCAAAAGGTATGATCCTCTGTGGAACTGATGCAATGTGTTCCATGTATAGCATACAGTAAAAAATTGATACAAAGGGCAGCATAAATCCGATTACGCTTTAATGAACACTGCTGTGCAGGTACAGTTACCCCTTCCTAGTAGAAAGGAGGCATAGCTGCCAAATTTTGTACAGCTCCATGTGTAATATTTTATGCAGGTTATTTAATGAGCTTGTTTGCGTATATAACTATAAAAAACTGGATTTAGTGTTTGTGAGAGGCATCGGCTAGACATCTGGATTATTACTTGTACTGCAGCAGCATCTGAAGCTCCAGTCCTGGACAACTGTGCTAGGTGTCGTACGCAAAGACAAGACAAAAAAAATCAGCAGTTCTGAACTGATCATTTAAAAACCTTTGTTTAACGGGGCAGCAGCAAAGTAACCCTCGCACACAAACTGCCCTGCCAGCATGCTCACGGATTGGAATGTAAAAAAAAGCAAGGACTTTCTCTAGTGGTAGCTCAGTCTCCATTGCCTATGCAGTCCTTTGCCTCTCTGTTTAATCTGCCAGTTACCCCAAATGTTCTAATAAATTTGTGATGTGGAAGCTGGAACAAAGACCCAAACTCATCTCAGAGGCCACTGAATAGCCACTAGACAGGAACAACTTTTAAACCCTATTCAGCAAGGCTGGATTCAAACTGGTGAACCACAGGTGAAGGCTCCGCAGTTCACTAGCAACGCCTTGAATCATTCAGGCCCTCAATAAGTGCTAATTTAAGAAAGAGGACCCACAGATATATTCATAAAAAATAAAATCTCATTACCTTAAGGGCAAAAAGTCAATCAATGAAAAATAGGAATTGCCAACTTTCGGGCTCAGTACTCCTCCTATTGAAACCCATCAGAGTAGATCCTTATTTTGTATAGTGGGCCAGACTCCAAGGGCAGGGATGGGACGGAAGATACAGGCCTTTATCCTAACTAGCCTATGTGCAGGGCAGGCATCCATCCCTGAACTTTCACTACGTAACGAGTCCTGTATTGGGAAAGGGCCTCCCAAACAAGACAACCTTGAGTCAATCCACCAACCTTGGAAGAGGCAGTTATTTTACTCTGTGTTTCCCAATTCCTTACTCCAGTAAATCCTCAGTGAAGAATGCTGAATAAACAGCTCACACATGGCTACTCATTTCGACAGCCCATTTAATTTGAAGTCACAGCTAAAGGGAAAAAAAAATACTGCACAAGTTAAATAGAATACAATTCTGTACTTGTCTAAAAAAAAAAAGTCATTCTCATTTCTCTGTTATAATGGAAGAGCTTTGCTGTGTTGGGCTGTACAAATGCATCGCTCTTGATGCTGTTCATTTTATTCTGAAACCTCTGAAAAACCCCCAAGGTTCCACCACACTGTGTAGCCAGACTCCTTTGAAAAAGTTCTGGTTCTTTTGCCCTAGCACTTTAATTAAAAAAGCTACTGGAGCTCAATGGCTTCAAGCTATCTCCTCATGACAATCTTCCCTGTGGTCAGCAGAGGAAGGATTTTTTCCTTTGTAACTCTAGACTCATTACTCATTTACCACCTGATCTAAGATTTCAGTTGCCAAAAGCTGTTTAACATCAGCACAACACTTCAAAGTGGATGCAAAAAAAAAAAGTCTCTAATCAATGTAATTGCTAGGTAGCAAGCAATACTTCCATACTCTCATACATCCCCCCTACGATCTCCCAGAGCTTTAATTTACATCAATCCAATATTTTCCCTTGTGTTTCAGCAAAACCTTGACATAAGATTCCAATACATCCCCAGACATCACTACCAAGTCACTTGCCTTCCGCTTAATACAAAGACAGGAGGATTATGGAATGAAGACAGAGAAGTCATCATAAAAAAGGGGATTCCATAGGTCAGAATAGCATTCCTCTTACTATTGAAAATGATTGCTCCAAGTCCGCACCCAGAAAAGCACCCTACTGTGGCACATGATATACTTCGGGTAGGATATGTCTAAAGAACTGGCTCCCACTGTAGGCAATAGTAAAACTGCCATGGACTTCAACAGGAGCGGAGTTGGGCCAAAGGTGAGTACTTCTGAGAAACCCATCCTCCAGCTTTACTCTGAAAATGAGTGCACAAGACTATAAATAAGTGTACCAGCAGAATGTCCTCTGTGAAAGGCAAAAAGCTTACACACCAACTGCAAAACACAACATTAAGTGATGACCTATTGACTTTTTCACTAGGAGGGTGATGAAGCACTGGAATGGGTTACCTAGGAGGTGGTGGAATCTCCTTCTTTAGAGGTTTTTTAAGGTCAGGCTTGACAAAGCTCTGGCTGGGATGATTTAGTTGGGGTTGGTCCTGCTTTGAGCAGGGGGGTGGACTAGATGACTTCCTGCGGTCCCTTCCAACCCTGATATTCTATGATTGATTTTGTGACTCTATGATTGGTAGCTGGTGAGGAGGAAACCAAACATGTCTGCGCTCCTCATACTCCAGCTATCGTCCTATGGTCTAAAGGCTCAGAGACCCCCAAGTGATATCACCTGATGAAAGATGAGATGACTACAGCAGAGTTTGGTGTACTCTGTACAGGCTCAGGGACCAAACATCTCAATTCCTCCCCACCCCTGGGAAAAACTTTACACTTGGGCCTGGCTTCCAGAAACTTAGGCCACTGTCTCTATGTCATAAGAAAGGATGAGCATGTTACCACCATGCTAGAACCTTCTGTCAAAAGGCAGGTGAGAGGATTATTTCCAATCTAGCTCCTATACTAACAGGGAAGCCTAAGCAGAGCTGTGTAGACCCACATAAAAGCTCTGTAGAGCTACATGAAACCTTTGCCACTGTCCGACCCACTAGAATCCCCCTTTGCGTTCGCTCCTTGTTCTTGGGTGCTGTAAAAAATTGCGCATATTGTAGCTAAAACCTACTTAGTTTCTAACCAACCCCCTCTCCGCCCTCCCCCCACCCCCAAACAGGTTCAAATCTGTGTCTGTCCAGGTCCACATACATTTAAAAAATAACAATGTCTAGAATAAAATAGAGCAGGACGTCTAATTTTTCTTATACAAAGCTGTGCAGGAGGAAAGTAGGAAGATAGCTCTTCATTCTAAGGGACAAGCCTTGTAGTAGACAAATGTACATATGAGTGCCCAGTAACAGGTGCTTTAGAACTGTATTGGAACAATAAAATGAGACAAAACATTAGCTCTTTGGCTCCTTTTCTTGGCAGGGTCTTATCTAGTAGGGAAAAACATGTAGACTCCTAATTCCAGGAAAGTAAATAATATATAGCATGACTTTTCCTAAGCCTCTGCTACAGAGACTCTATTGAAATCCTGGTGTATAGTTTAATTTAACTGTTCATCCAAGCAGGGAAATGAAAGAAGCTACCAGATACTCTTAAATAATGCAGCATATCTGTGCTCGAGGCTTGCTAAGTTTCCCCCTGTAGGTATGTGATAAATATTCTTTTATGTGCCATTTTCAATAGGAAAAAAAAAAAGATCAGCAGGGAAGGCTTTAATCAGACGCCAGCCATTCAATTTTAAACCCAGGTCCCTGTGGTCAGTGGGAGTGGCAAATCAATGAGCCAGGTCTCATGCTTTGCAACTGATGAACCTTTTCCATCATATTGGATTAGGCGGATGTCTCTTTCTCCATTGAACAGCAAAGGGGGCCCTATCTTTCAAAAGTGCTGAGCAGATTCCAGCCCAACAGATTGCAGGATCAGTCTCTATATGAAGCCTTCGGTATGAACAATGACGGATGCGTTTATATGCAGCTGGGAAGCTTTTTGAGACATCAGGTCAAGTTGTTCTAAAATAACCCAGAAAGATATCTAACTCTACGGGTATGTCAATGCTGCAAACTCCATATGGCAGCGAGTATAGAACAGACACTAGACAGCAAGGCACTGCTCAGGTGAGTACAGACATGCACCAGATCCTTTGGGTACCTACCCTTTATGGCTCTCTCCTCACGCCCAAGCAATGCCTCCCCATCTACATTGCTATTTTTAGCAGCACGGTGTCCCACTGCCTCCCCGCAGCAGCGAAAGGCTCCAGTGTCAGGAAAAGACCCTGGCATGGTGGAGGCGGCAGGGAAAGCCTGTGGCAGTAGGGAGCTGCTGGAGCTTTTCCCCAGTTCTCCCTACCACCAGAGCCTTTTGCTATGTTATGTAGCTACAGATGGATGCAACCCGCTTTTCACTCCAACGCACAGCTACATAGGTAGGTGCCTGTATCCTACATGCCACCGCTAGTACAGACAAGCCTTGACCGTTCACCTAAGGGTACATCTATACAGAGGGAAATGAAACACCCCATGCACCGAGTCTCAGAGCCCGTGTCAGCTGACTCAAGCTCGCGCTGCAGAGCTAAAAAGAGTACTGTAGACATTCGGGCTAGGACTGGAGTCTGCGCTCCAAGGCCCTCCCTGTTTGTCAGGTTTCAGAGCCCGGGCTCCAGCCTGAGCAGGAACATCTCCACTGCTCATTTAAACCCATGGCGTGAGCCCAAGTGAGTTGATCCCAGGCTCTGAGACGCCCTGCTGTGGAGTGGGCTTGGGGTTTTTTTTGCTGTGTAGACATAACCTAAGTGGCTTCGCAGCTGTTTCAGTGAACACAAACCATTGGCTGGAAGCTGAAGCCAGACAAGTTCCAATTAGGAATTGGGCACCACTTAACAGAGAGTGGGAATTAGGAATTGGGCACCAATTAACAGATTAATTATTGGAACAAACTACCAAAGGAAGTGGTGGATTCTGCATCTCTTGATGGCTTCAAATCCAAACAAGATGCCTGTATTGGAAAATACACTTTCGCCAAAAAGGCCATTGGGCTCCATGCAGGAATAACTGAACAACGTGGCCTGTGATATACAAGAAGTCAGACTAGACGTTCTAATGGTCCCCTCTGATCTTATAATTTAAACACCACAGAAATCTTTCCTGCCAAGATCCCAGACAATCCTAATGACGAACCTTACACAGTTTTAAGATGTCGGTTCCTTATTAAAATAAACCACGTGAAGCTGAGTACATGAACTAATCATCTTCCTTGCCAACCCCTGCTTGGGAGTCGAATATGTGAAAAGCGAATGGAGGGGCCGGCTTCACCCAGGAAACAGATTGACGCACAACAGTAAGTTAAAAAGTCAGGCGGAAGAAGTGTGATTTTTCAGTTGACTGTGTCCCTTTAACTTGGGAAAGGGCACACTTGAGATTTTAGGACAGCTAAAATCTAGACCAAGATCACCCCACGCAACTCATCATTTAGAACAGGGGCAGCCAACCTGGGGCTCCGGAGCCACATGCGGCTCTTCAGAAGTTAATATGCGGCTCCTTGTCTAGGCACCGACTCCGGGGCTGGAGCTTCAGGCGCCAACTTTCCAATGTGCTGGGGAGTGCTCACTGCTCAACCCCTGGCTCTGCCACAGGCCCTGCCCCCGCTCCACCTCTTCCCACACCTTCCCCTGGGCCTGCCGTGCCCTCGTTCCATCCCCCTCCCCTCCAGAGCCTCCTGCACCCCACGAAACAGCTGACTGGGAGGTGCAGGGAGGGAGGGGGAGGCACTGGGAGCGGGGTGGGGTGGGGGGAGCTGACGTGGGGCTGCTGACGTATTACTGTGGCTCTTTGGCAATGTACATTGGTAAATTCTGGCTCCTTCTCAGGCTCAGGTTGGCCACCCCTGATTTAGAAGCATACTACTCTCACTCATTTTCGTCAACTCATGAACACAACTCTGCATTTCACCAAGCTGAAATATAATGAAAAAGCCCAAAAGCCGGAGCTTATAATCCTAACAGTGAACGTCTTGATTCTGTTGTTCCATGTCAAAACCTGTGATTCTAATAACTGTTTGAGAGGAAGAGAATACCTGGATAAACAAGTTTCAAGCAGACACTCACCTGAGCTTGGACAAAAAGAAAGAAAGAAAGAAAGAAAGAAAGAAAGAAAGAAAGAAAGAAAGAAAGAAAGAAAGGAGACATTACCAAAGCTCTCCTGGGGAGGACAATCACCAAATATTAACTTTCCCCCCTCCAGGTAAATACCAATAATAGTACATTACGCTGCAGTACGTGCATCAGGTCACCAGTCTAGTAGCGGCAGATTAAAAGCTATGAAGCTTGGTAGTAAGGAGATTTCTGAGAAGAGGTCAGGAACAAACAGAAGTCTTATCCTCAAATTAAACAAACAGAACAAAGGCTGTGTTATGAATCCAGCCTGAAACATGTGTATTTCCTGTTAACACTGCCTTCATGTTTGTTTATAAAGTGTCTTCTAGCAGTGCTTGCCATATTATGATAACGTGCTGAAGTTCTCAACCAAGAAGTGGGTTATATGAAGATACTCTTCCCTTTCCACCATTTCTGTACAGTTTTATTACCAGCTTTGCTAAAACTACTCCTTGAACATAGTTGTTTCTTACCTCTTGAAAATGGACTTCCGTGAAAAACTCAGACGGAAAATGCTTTGGTTTAGCATCTTGGAACCTTATAACTGAACCACTGAACAACTTGACTCCTGCTGTCCTATTAATTGATAATGCCCTGGAAACGGTCAGGCTTTTCCCATCACAACAATGGCAGTTTACCCTGAGCTCAACCGTATATGGCTCCCAGTCTTTGCTTCTTCACGTGTGAACTATAGCATGGGAGAGAGCACAGATACAAGCATTATTGAAGCCATAGTGTTTGCATTCAAATAATCGAAAACTCAAGCAAACTTGGATTTAGACCTGAATTGCTCACTCACCCCATATTCGGCTTGCTAAATGCTAATCTACTCATTCTAATATCCATATGCAGAGCTAAAATGGTAGACAAGGTCATGCAGATTTTCTCCAAAAAGAGTTTCCCATCTTGCAGGTGAATACACCGACTAATGTCTCTGAATATATGGAAAAAGAAAAGGACGACTGGTGGCACCTTAGAGACTAACAAATTTATTTGAGCATAAGCTTTCGTGAGCTACAGCTCACTTAGTTGTAGCTCACGAAAGCTTGTGCTCAAATAAATTTGTCAGTCTCTAAGGTGCCACAAGTCGTCCTTTTCTTTTTGCGGATACAGACTAACACAGCTGCTACTGTGAAATCTGAATATATGGGTTATCTAGTTGAAAGGCAGTCCTGAGATTCTAGTTTTATGACAAGCTACAAGAGCAAATGCTAGTAGGAAAAATGTCACATGATCCCAGTAACTGTAACCCATCCCCATTCTCCACTCTATATTTCCTTTCTAGGATTATGATACAACTGTGTTAATGTTGAACAAGATTTCTGAAAATCTTACCCAGACATTCAGACATGCTGGAAGGCTGTTTGTGAGCGCCCAGGTGGGAGCTATGACAACAAGACATTGTAAGGCACCCAAGATTGCACGGTACAGACGACACAGCCCCACACTGGTCTGTGCCCCAGTTTGTCACATACATACATCTTTCATTATTAGTAGAATTGTAGTGCTCAGAGAGCTCAACCAAGATCCAGCCTGCTAGGCACTGTCCATACCTACAGCAAAAACCGGTCCTTTCCCCAAAGTGCTTATATACACCTCACAAACACTCATGGATTTAGCGTCATAGCGTCCATCTGAGGTAGGGAAGTGCTGAGCCTCTTTTACAGCTGCTGAACCTGTGGCTCAGAGAGGTGGAGTGACTTGCCTGATGTCATAGAGGAAGCCTGCCATGGAGCACTAGATCCCAGATCTCTCAATTCCTAGACCAGATCTCTTAATTCCTAGTCCAGTGCCCTGACCATCCACACAACCACCCTTCCTCTCCATTATGTAGCACCGCTAGACGGGACACTGTGATAACTTAGTGTGACCTGCATAACACAAACCACAGGACTTCCCTGGTTTAATTCTCCTTTGAATTAGTTTGCCCATAATTCAAGTTGAAGCTGGTTTCCCATTATAAGACCGCACTCTCACCACCTCAGCACACCCAGTTCAACTGACTTGAAACTTCACATGCTATATCTCACCTACGGGCACAGGTTTTTTCTAAATTCATTTTTCACAAGAATACTGAAGCACGTGCATTAAAAAAAAAATACGTGTCACTGTATTAGAAACATCACTCTCGTGTATACGTTGCAGACACACAGCAGGGGGATGGATGCTTTGGAAGGTGCGTGTGACTGAGATGCAGATAGCTATGACCAGGTAGTGGACGGGGAGGAATCTCATTCGGGTCACCTGTGTTCAAGAAAGATGAACTCAAAGTGGAACGGAGAACCTATCTTACAGAGAGAGGAGACTAAAAGAGCTTGGCTTGTTGAGCCTAGCAAAAAGAAGGCTCAGAGGGGTACGATTGCTGTTTATAAATACATCCAGGGGGTAAACACCAGGGAGAGAGAAGAATGATTTAAGCTAAAGGACAATGTTGGCACAAGAACATATGGGGATAAAGTGGTCATGAACAAATTTAGGCTGGAAATTAGAAGAAGATTACTATCTGTCAGAGGAATGCAGTTCTGGAACAGCTTCCTGATAGGAGTAGGGGCGGCAAGAAATCTAACTTGTGTTAAGATGGAGCTTGATAATTTTATGAAAGGGATTATATGATGTGAGCTGATGAAAGAGACTTTTGAAAAAGCTTCTCTCCTTTCCACGAATTCAACACAACTGGTTAAAGACATACTAAAGTATCACCAGCATGATGGGTTTAACAAGAAAGTTTTCTCAGGCAACCTTCACCATGAACGATGTTTACACGTTTCTATCTTAATGAAATATTCCCAAGAATGGTGAGCATGGGGCAGGAAGTGATGGAGTACAATATCTCCCCATGCTCTGTTCAAAAGACCCCATCGAGCTTCATTAAGTTCCCACTGGGAGCTTTACTCAGTAAGATGGGTTAATGTGCTGAAATGCAGAGCTATACGTGACAGAGTGCAAGACTTATAGACAGTCATTTTCATGTAAATCAAAACACACGTAGCACAGGATGGAGCTTATGAATCATTGTATAAACGATACAGTACAGAGAAGGCAGGCATTATGGGATCTGTAACTGTATACACAGAAAATGCAAACAATAGCTACTGTATTTATGCAGATGGCATTACAGCATTCAAGCCATTTAAAACACACTGTGCAAAACTTCAATATTAAAGCATTATAACAAGTGTGCATGGCACTACAGACAAACACAGAGGCAAGGTGATACATAGGAGGCTAAAATGTATGGACTAGCTTGGGACTTTGACAACATGACCCACAATGGAATAAGAAGTCTCCCCCCTTACACTGCTACATGGGTTACAGGAGCCAGATGTATGGGAATAAAGTGGGGTTAGTGACCAGAGCAGCTGGATGGGGAGTCAGGGTAGCCATGGTTCAGCATAGCAAACATTGGTGCAGAAAGATGTCACAATTTTCTGCCACCACAGACTATGAGGAAAACACTAGCTCCTCCTTTCCCACTCCCCCAAGGGAGAATTCTGACCCAGTCACAGTACCTCCCTCCCTGTTTCCACCACACCCCTTACTTAGGCCAGACCTAACATCGCAATCCAGCCCTACAGCATGAGCCTGAGCCAAGGAACTTAGGAGCAAAATTCCAGTGGACTGCAATGAGAGCAGACTCAGGTCCAAGCCTGCAAGATGCAGAAAAGCGTCCGCTCAGCACCTCTCATGCTCCAATGTCCAGACATCACAGTGCGTAATGACCAACATGGGAACAGAGGGGCAGCGGAGAGGAGTTGAGACAAGTGATAACAGGGAGGGGGATAGGCCTTGGAAGAGCATTGTTTACAAAGAACGCAGATCAAGTCAGTTTCACCTCACATCTATTGGGGGGGGGGGAATTGCTTTTGTTTAAATTAAGAGTTGTCCAGGCTGCAGAGGGGTAGGTAGTGATGGAGCAGAGAATTTACACTGGAAGGCTAGCCAGTAGAGTGAGTTGGGGATCGGAGTCGAAGGGAAGCATGATTGATACAAAAAGAACAGGAGGACTTGTGGCACCTTAGAGACTAACAAATTTATTTGAGCATAAGCTTTTGTGGGCTACAGCCCACTTCATCTAGTCTCTAAGGTGCCACAAGTACTCCTGCTCTTTTTTGCGGATACAGACTAACACGGCTGCTACTCTGAAACCTATGATTGATACACAGGCCCAAGTAGAGATAAGGACAATTTGTTTGACGTGTCAGACAGACAGTCCTAATTGGCCCTGAGAAAGGTGGTGTACAGAGTTACATGCTTTTACATCTACCCTGGGAAACAACAACTGTCAATATTTAGCAGGCAGGTTCAGGTTGCCAGCACAGATAAACAACCTTTGTAATTTGTTAGATGAGTTATAGAGCATAGCTGCTTGACACACTCTGAATGTTCCTACAAACACGAGGCAATAAAGCCTCAAAGGGCTAAGCAGCATAGAATTCTGTACCGAACAAGAGGGCTATACACTATATTTCACCTTTATTCCTCCTCCTTTCAATCATTATTGGTGTAATTTGTGCAATTTTGATGTTAGGAAGCACTTACTTAGGTAGTCCCATTGACTTGAGCAAGAGTTGCACAAATGAAGCTCTACCACATTAAACAACTTCCGTATGAAAAGCAGAGCTTAGAGTTTCACCGTATTGAACAGCTGGGGAAGCCAGCCTCACTTACTGCTTCGCACCAAGCAAGCGCATGCCCATTAATCAACATTTTTGTTAATATTGCGCTTGTTAAGCGGCAGTCATTGCCACTTGTGAACGCCAGGCTTAATCAGCTCCCTGGGAAAATGTTCCCCTAAAGCAGCTGTCCCGATTACCCATGTCCCACTTAAGAACAACATACTTTATAGATATGTGTATTGACAGATTTTGGTCAGCTTATTACCATCAGCAGCACAGCAGACTAGGACATTGGGCATGGAAGGGCTACGCTGCAGAATTACAGCCTGTGCGTAAGTTGGGGGGAGCTAGGGGGGAGGTCTGAACCCCCCCCCGCCCCCAACCTTGTGAAGTCTGTTAACTCTTAAGGGTGGGGTGGGGGGGGAGAGAGTGTCACTGCAGCACATTTAAACTGCAGTGCTGCAGGCACTTCCTAAGCATACGTTTTATCACCGTGCTAACTGAACATGTTAGAGGTTTTAAAGATGCCCTGGGGAGCCATAATTTAGAATATGTTCTTTAGCAACTGTTCACTGAAATCTTGCACATCCTGTTCATCTTATAGTGCAGAGCACATCCTGAATAAAGTTGTGCACCAGCTTAAAAGTACGCGTTGCAGGGGGCTTGGGCTGAGCATTGCTACATCTCACTTTTTAAAAAAAGGATTCACAGAAGCCAGCACATTGAGTGGGGAGGCACCTAAGCTAGCCAACAGAAAATGCTGAGCAAAGGGGTGAGGCCTAAGCCCTGGCCCTCTCACAGAGCCGGGCACCTAACTCCAGGTGGAAGGATGCATCTCCCTCTGCTCGGGATTCACAGCATCAACCATTCTCGTGGAGTCAGGCACCAACACCAGCTCAGCCCTATTTCAGAAAAAATGCTGTCATTGTTCCCACTTTTACTCACATATCCCACTGGCTTGGGCACACCCCAAGGACGTGGGAGACCTAGGTTCAAAGCCCCACTCTGCCTAAGGTGACGGTGCAGGGACTTGAACTCAAGTCTCTGAACTCCTAGATTAGTGCTCCAACCAGAGGGGGCGGAGGTATCCTGGAGCAAGTCTCTCTCAGTCACTCCTGCTGAAGCTGTTCCACTTTGTATAACAAGGCATTGGCCTAGAGAAAGAGCAACTGACCCCATAGCCCTGTGGTTAGGGTCCTCACCTGGGATGAGGGATCCAAGTTCAAGTCTCTGCTCCAATCACTGTTTAAATATTTTATGCAAATGAACAGCTTCAACAGGAGAGACCCACCTCAAAATACCCAATATGCTAGGGGTGAGACTTGGGAGGTGAGAGTCCTGGGTTTAAGTCCATGCTCTACAGCAAGCAGAGGGGGAAACTGAGCCCACATCTCCCACACCTGGGTTGAGGGCTCAAACTACAGGCCTCAAGCATATAAAGGGGATGCCACCTCCTCCAGCTGTGTTTTGTGGGGAGGCCTATCAGGTAGATGTGCTCTAAAGTGGTCTCGGAGCTCGTCTAGTGGATTGGGCCCCACAGGCAAAACAAGCAGGGGCAGACCCTGTTTTATGAATCCGGACAGGGCTTAAGCATGAGTTAGGTGTCAGCCTACTCCGTCCTGCTGCTGCTATCACATGCCAACTGGCAGAAGGTCACGTGGCTGAGGAGTTTAGGCAGCTACAGAATGAGGCAGCAGCTAAACAGGGATTTTGAGGATCTAAATTTTGGATTTCGAAGCCTCAGAGTGCCATTTCACCCCTTGTGAAGCCTATCTTTGGAGAAATAATGTAAAGAGTTACTTGTGTCAGAATCTCAAGTGGATGGATAAGGCATGGGAGCCAGTAAACCCTTTTGCGTCCCAAGTGCCACTCCCTCACACTGGTGTAACTCAGGAGGAACCGTTGACATCAGTGGAGTTACACTGACATAAAAAAAAAGAAAAGGCGTACTAAACAGTCGCAAGTGAGATTCAGAGCCGGTGCCGATTGGTTTTGGGTTTCCTATTAAAAGGGCGCTGCCATCAGTGACCTGCCCAGAAATAAAAGAGGACTTCTTTCCAACAAAGCATTATAGCTAGGGGGCTTGTCGACATTGGGAAGTTGACTGGAATAGCTACTGCAGAGCTAGTCTGGTCATCCCCTCTACCCCCCACCATGTAAAAAAGCCCTACTCCTGCAGAACCAGTAAGGGAGTCTCTTCGCTAATCAAGGCCCTGTCATTGCAGGGGTCTTGAGCGTTAGTGGCATCTTGTTCTTGCCTGTTCTCTGCAACAGTTGAGCCTCCTGAGGACTGAAATACTTGAGTTTAACCCAAATTATTGGGCTCAGCATAGGGGTAACTGGGAGACATTTACTGGCCTGGGATGTGCTGGTCAGACTGGATGATCTCATGGTCCCTTCTGGCCTTAATCTCTACACAAATTTTGAAATCTCTATTTCAGCATAACCCGCAGACAGCCTCTGTTGGGGACGCTTCTTCCACAGAGCCACAGTCTTCTACCCCAGCAGACTCTCTGGAGGAGGACGGTGATGGGTGCTGCCCCTCCATAGTTACAAAACACTTAAAAAATAATATTGTGGGACGAACGTGCAAAGAACTTGGAGCGCTGACGGCTGCTGTGGGAAGGTGTGCCTGCGTGGCATCTGATCACTGGGCATGCATAGCACTAGGAGTTGGAGCAGTGGGGACATCAAGTACTAAAGAGCAGGGGCAAGGCTAGAGGCAGGACAGATGCAGCCGAATGCTGCTGCTGCTGTCCTCTCTCTACGAGGACTGCCTAGTACACTACTGTCCACTTGCTGTGAACAGTTTGTGGTATCGACAAAAGAGAACGCTGCACAATAGAGCATGTTCTTCTTACCACCATGGAGACTTGGGTAGTCATTTATAGCTATACAGAGTTCAAGCAAAATGCTACCAGATCAGCAAGACTGCACAAAGGGTATGTCTACATACCCTTGCAGGGTCCCAGAGCCCAGGCTCCAGCCTGAGCCTGAAGTGCAATTTCAGGCTCCCGAGTCAGCTAGCATGGGCCAGTCATGGGTCTTTTACTACCGTGTAGACATACCGAAAGATACAAGGCAGTGGGGTCAAGTGAATAGTCTCAGCGCTTGATTGGTCTTAAAGAAGTGCAAGTATTTGTTCAAAGATTATGAAATCCTCTGACTATCCCACAGTTAGTTGTGTGCCACCCCATGTTTCTGCTAAAACCCTTTTTTTTTTTTTTTTTCAATTTGTCTTATTTTGTATTAGTAGCTGCAGTCAAAGAATACACCTATGGAGGGAGATGACATGCACAGAGATGGAACATATCCTACTTGGAGAAAATGCGTTTGAATGCAAACTTTCCCCCAAAAGAGAATGGCTATTTAAAAGCACAATAGGAAGAATAAATAGTGAGTAAGAGGAGCAAACATGCAAAAGAGATAGTAGTATTTGAACTAGCCCAACTGCACACAGAGAATCCAATTTAACAGACATCAAGAGATCAATTGCTTTTTCTCAAAAGTACAAAGGCTGACGTAAGAGCAGTAGTCTTTCCAACCATACTAACAGTAGGTCAGCTGGCAAAATCAATGGCACCTGTGCAGTAGTGAAGACTATGAAATAAGAAAAGACTTAAAAAGCAAAAAACGAAGAAATGGAAGTCTGACTTCCAGCTGACCAACCCGCTGCTGTGTTCAATTATTGCCCGGGTCTCTGTGCAGCTGGGGGATTTTATGTACATTAGCAATTCTGCTGCCAAATTATTTGTATTACAGTAGACTGGATCCACATTGTCTTATGCACTGTAAAAAAAAAAATATAGTAAGACAGTCTCTGCCTTGAAGTACTTACATTCTAATTAGACAAGACAGACAAAAAGTAGGAGGGAAAACGGGCACAAACAGATGAAGTGCCTTGCTGAAGGTCTCACAGCAGACCTAGGACTAGAACCCAGATCCTCTGGACCCCACTCCAGTGCCCTAATCCACTACACCACGCTACTCCTAAAATTGTGCACAGCTGTTAGTTGAAGATCGCTAAACTTACTTAAGCTACTTAAACTTACTGTAGCGACAGAGATAAAGCAACACTCAGAACAGCTCAGAGGATGTATGAATTAACATGGGCTAATCATAGAAATAAGGTGGGTGAGTTAATATCTTTTATTGGACCAACTTCTGTTGGTGAGAGAGACGCTTTTGAGCTACACAGAGCTCTTCTTTGGGTCTGGGAAAGGTACTAAGAGTGTCACAGCTACATACAAGATCAATAGGTCATATTTGCAGGTACCTAAGCCAGAAGGGATCACTGTGATCATCTAGTCTGACCTCCTGTATCTCACAGGCCATAAAACTTCCGCAAAATAATTCCTGGAGCAGATCTTTGAGAAAAACAGCCAATCTTGATTTAAAAATTGCCAGTGACGGAGACTCCGCCACGACCCTTGGTAAGTTGTCCCCTTGGTTAATTACCCATGCTGCTAAAAATATAGGCCTTTTCCTATCTGAATTTGTCTAGCTTCAACTTCCAGTCACTGGATCATGTTACACCTTTCTAGTGCAGATGGTCCAAATGTTTTGTTTTGTTTCTGTCAAAGTTTGGGTCTGAAATACTTTAAAACCTGAAATTTTTCACATAAATCAGATACTTGTTATGAAAAACACTGGTTTCTCAAAGAACCAGTTTTCCCACCAAAAACAGTTACAATGGAAAATTTGACCAGCCTTAATATTTATTTCTGAACTGAATCTACAACTGCATAACCCTATCTCTTCTCCAAAAGTAGGACAATCTACAGTATGTTCTTACAGGAGCGAGCACAGCCTGTTCTCCATACAGCAATTTGCTGGACATACTCTTACGCTCCAACAGCTACATTAAGACAACACTGTTTTCAGAGAGAGTAAGTGGTGCTCAGCATTTTCTGAATAATTAGGCCAATTTAAGGGGTCACATGTTGGTCTCCAAAAATTTAGTCACCCCACAAAAGCAGTAATCCCCTTTAAAAGTTGAGGATTTCTCTCATTTTAAGTACTGGGCCCGAACTGTGTATTAATAATTTCCCACACCTGTTTTACGAAGGCTACATCCCACGCAATAAGAAGTTATATTTACCAGTGGCAAATGCTTTTTAGTGTGCCTCTGTCTTTGATGTAGTCCCATTTCCCTTACAAGTCCTGAACAATTTCCATGTTTTGAAAGTTGAGGGATTTCCTCTTAAATATAAAATACAATAGCAAATGACAGAAAGCTGGCCTCCATGAAAGATTTCTTTTTATTTTCACTTTCAGCTGCAATCCCCATCACTCCCCCTCACTTCCCTCCCGCTCCCCATGCTGATTTGTAAGTAGTTGGGGTGGGGGGCATCTCAGCATCTGGGAATTACAGGTGACTACAGATGGTTACTAGACTGACTCCCCTGTTGTGTTAACTGCTAAGCTAGAAAGCTGCTCCACTTTAAATATATAAGCAGATTCTTTTTCCTTTCAAGTGACCTATATAGCACACCTAAGGTAAGCAGGGGGGCTTGCTTTCTAACTCAAAACCCAGCAGGGAGGAGAAAGGTAACCCAGTCAGTTTCCAGTACAGCGTGAAAGTGCCAGTATGGGTGTTATTGCCAGTCTTATTTTTGAGGGCTCTGCTGAGGAGTAAAGTCTTAAATATGCAGTGTTGTTGCAGTCGTGTTGGTCCCAGGATATTAGCGAGACAAGGTGGGTGAGGTAATATTTTTTATTGGACCAATCTCTGTCGGGGAGAGAGATGAGTTTTCAAGCTTACACAGAGCTCTTCTTCAGATCTGGGAAACTAACTCAGTATGTCCCTGCTACGAAGTCTGTCCACATACGAAGTGGAACAGATTGTTTAGCATAAGTGGCTAACGCATATTTCAAGAAACCATTCAAGGTGAAGTCCCACTTGGGCGGTCAGCCCCAGGGTGGCGGGGCTCTGGCTGTCAAAGGCAGCAACAGGCAATGTAAGCAACGCAGTGTCTACAGGGACACTACGTTGACCTAACGACATTGACCTAGGTGCTATGCCTCTCGCGGAGGTGGAGTTATTAGGTTGGTGTAGAGGGCAACTTACATCAGTGGGAGCAAGGTGACTTGGAACCTTGGGTGCCCCGAGAAGTGTCACAAAGCCACTTAAATCAGTCTGCTTGGTATCAACTAACAGGATTCTTGTTTCCCACATTCGTACGCTAACTCATTACTCACTCAGATTGACTTCTAGGAGTTTAACTCAAAGTATAGCTGAAGACAACAACGTTCAGATGCTACCAGAGGTTCCTTCAATAATTAACAAGGTCGCAGAGCTCAGAAGAAAGGGATTTTGGACTTTCATCATTGATCCAAGGGCTCCACTTAGCCTCAGTTTACCAGAGGGGATGTGGAGATATGGGTTAGATGTCGTACCTATATCCACATCAAAGTCCCACAGGTACAAGAATGCTGGGACTATGTCATAAAACATATGCTTCCTAAAAGTGTTCACAACAAAACAAAAAACCCAACTGATACAAAAATGTTGAAGTTGTGTTCAAAGCCTTTAATACTCTTCAGTCCATGTGTCTTGGCTCTCGGATTCTGCGTGGATTATAGCTTGCAGCTGCAGCAAAAGGCTGTTTGAATGGTACCTACGAGTTGATAGAATGCCTTTGTGACTAAGGCTCACGACAGATAAGTGCAGACTCACTGTAAGTGGTTCTGTCTGCTGAAATGGTAAGGTTACTACCAAATATTTACAAACAGGGAAAAATACAATAACTTTTATTTGATTTAGCATGTTAAGATGATCGCTTAACAAGAGAGGCATAAGCACCACCTCTTCCCATTGATTCAGCAGTATTTATAATCTTGATCTTCTAAAAGCCTCAGTACAAAGGGTTTGTTTGGCCTTCTTTTCGCAGAGAGGGACTAGGCAGTCAGAATGTTTATAGACATCCTGCCAAGACCTCCTTAGCAGTGAAATAGACTGTACAGTATACTCTTTCTTTATTAAACTAAACAAAAACTACTTCAGTGTTGGAGCAGGTTTTTTAAAAAAAGCTATATGACCCTTTTAAAATTCTGTGTGAAATTAGTGTGATGAAATTATATTAGTTATGTATTAAATATATATTAAAAAACATACCCATTACTACAGTTTTCTAATCAGATGCACTGTAAAACATATAAGGACTTAATTTAAAGTTCTTTTGCCTGCAGGTCACTAAGGAACGCTCTGCTTTAAAGCCAAATTTAAAAATGGACACAGAGCACCATAAAAAGTTACTGGCCGAAATCCCCAGCAGGTGCAAGCGAGCACAGCTCCTTCGATTTGAATGGATCATTGGCAATTTAACTAGCTGAAAAGTGATCCGCTATTTACAGGAATGCTGAAATTGACTCGGATCCTGAAGGATCCTACATACTCTACTCCTCTCTTCTTCTAGATGTAGCACTTTGGCCCCATGACACATAGCAGATCAATTCTCAATCACAGATTTTAGGGCTAGAAGGGACTATTATGACCATCTAATCTCACCTGTTGTATGACATAGGCCACAGAGCCTCCCGCATTGATTCCTGCACTACTTAGTGATTCCTGCATCAAGCCCATATCTTGTGATTGAGCTAGAGCATCTCTTTTGAAATCCTAGCCCTATTGACATCAATTGGAGCTTTACCATTGACTTCAAGGGGACCAGAATCTCATCCCGTGCTTGCCACTCTCTGCAGCCCATAGAGAAAACTCTATATCGGGACCTCCCTATCCCCAACATTCCACATGGCATCAGGGGTCAGTGCATTGCCCTTACCACTCCACCCAGGGAACATTAAAGACAATCACAGCTTCTCATACACCAACCGTGACTTTCACAGGTCAGTGTAGGGGTACCTGAAATGGAAACAACTGTTCTTTTTCCTTCGTAAGTCCTGTTCCCTAAATTTAATCAAGTACTACCTTTTTTTAATTGCCTGGTTCATGTTACAGAATAAAATTTTATTGTTTGGAACAGAATTCATCTTTATTAGTTCACAACATATGCTGGCTGGTACTAAGCAGATCTGACAGCGACCAATTTCCTGTTCCTGCACTGTGTTACAGAACCCATAAACATCATTCACCAACAAACAATATTAATGGGTGCATGGACATTGTTATATTCCTACATACACAGCAATCACAAGATTCATACCAGGCCACGAAACAGCAAGGCCAGGTAGAGCACGCTACAGCAACAACCCACACTATTCACTATTAAAATCATCTTTCAAAGCCTCCCTGAGTTGTATAGCTCTGCATTGAGGTCTTCTAACAGCCCTTGTATCTAGCTGTTCAAATTCCGCAGACAGCCGCTCCACCTCCGCCCACCACCTCGGCAGAAACTTTTCTCCCTTCGCTTCACAGATATTATGCAGGCCACAGCAGGCGGCTATAACCACTGGGATATTTTTCTCACTGAGGTACCAATCTGGGAAGTAAACAATGCCAGCCACCCTTCAGAAGACCAAAGGCACATTCAATGGCCATTCTGCACCTGCTGAGCACCTGCAGCTGAAGCGCTTCTGGGTGCTGTTGAGGTGGCCAGTATACAGCTTCACGAACCGCGGGAGCAAGGGATAGGCTGGTCACCCAGGATGACTCTTGGCATCTCCATATTTCCAATGGTAATCCACTAGTCAGGAAAGAAAGTCCCTGCCTGTAGCTTTCTGAACAGGTCTGTGTTCTTGAAGATGCAGGTGTCATGTACCTTCCCTGACCAGCCCACACGGATGTCAGTAAAGTGTTCCCGGTGATCTACCAGCATCTGCAACAGTGTAGAAAAAGAGCCCTTTCTGTTGATGTACTGAAGCAAGGTGGTCTGGTGCTAAAATAGGGACATGCATGCCATCTATTACCCCACTGCAGTTCGGGAACCCCACTGCTGCAAAACCATCCAGCACGTCCTGCACATTGCCCAGAGTCACAGTCCTGCATAGCAAGACGTGATTAATGGCCCGGCACACGTGCATGACAATGGCCCCTGCAGTGGATTTCTTGACTCCAAATTGATTCTCAACTGACCAGAAGCAATCTGGCATTGCAAGTTTCCACAGTGCGATCGCCACTCACTTCTCAACTGTCAGTGCAGCTCTCATTTTGGTGTCCCTGAACTGGAGGACTGGGGTGAGTTTGGCACACAGATCAAGGAATGTGGTCTTATGTATCCGAAAGTTCTCCAGCCACTACCCACCACCCCAAACCTGCATAACAATGAGATTCCACCAGTCAGTGCTTGTTTCTTGGGCCTGGAACGGGCACTCCACCATCTCCCTTACAGTTACTCCATGAATGACACCAAGAACCTTGAATTGTTTCTATGTCCCACTGCAATCTAGCCTCCAAGGAAACATCATGTTCCCCACGGCTCCTCTTGTGCCTCTGCAAATACTGCAGGATCAGGCGCCCTGTGCTTGCAACGCTCATGACAATAGTGCAGAGCTGTGAAGGCCCCATGCTTCCATCAGAGATGGTGGGCAGCGAGGAGGGATGCGTGGGTTTGTGGGTCTTTGAAAAGAAGGTGCAAAATATTATGGGCTGCAGATGAAATTATGGGACGGAGAAGACCACGTTATGGGAATTTGACCACATGCTTCCAGTCACCCCTGCGCAACTCATTCCAGCCCCATCAGGCACTGCAAAAAATTCCCAAAACAGCCTGCACTGGATGGTGCTGAGTTGCACAGTGGGATACTAACCCATACTGCACTGCACACTGCATTGATACAGGCGCTCATGGGGAGGATGCGTACTGCTGACACAAGGAACCAAGTTTCAGAGTAGCAGCCGTGTTAGTCTGTATTTGCAAAAAGAAAAGGAGTACTTGTGGCACCTTAGAGACTAACCAATTTACTCGAGCATAAGCTTTCGTGAGCTACGTGTGCACACAACACAAACGATTTAATAACTGTGTCAGCTGTATGCCAAGGTCATTTAGGTCTACATAATTTTGTAGTGTAGACATGGCCTTAGATTTAGACAAGGGACACACTTTATACAGCAGAAGGGAGAATTTTTGAGGTCTACTGTGAACAGAGCCGGTATTCTGGCTGAGTCTGCATGGACCTCCAAAAAGAACTTTTCCCCTCTACTAAACACCTCTATGTAAGGGGCCATCTTCACTACGGTAGGAGAGCACAACCACAGCTCGATACTAGCAAAGCCAGAGGGTCTACCCAAAAGGGTAGGGTGAGGGTTGGGCCGTGGCCCCTCCCACACCGCACACTGGCCAACAGGGCTGACTAGTGCTGAAATATGAAATGAACGTGTTCAGAAGGTGGTCAAGCTGCCACTTCAGCATATGCTGCTCCAGATCCCCAAGGGAAATTCTGTATGCATCTACCACAGTTCCTCTTAGAGCTGCCAATGAAATGCCACACCTCTGCACTGCACCCCTGTACTGTCCAGGCAAAAATCTTGCTATTAATCTCAGCATGGAGAGGCATGAATATTAATAGGTCTCCACGATTCCTAAAGTATCAATGGATATTTTCATTGTCTGGAAGTTCAAAAAAAAAAAAAGGGGGGGGGGGGCACGTACGCTAATTTTGTTACAGGCAGAAGTTTACTTTTCTTTCAGAATGGTACAAAAGCACAATTTTTATGCAACTCCAAAACAACTGAAGAGCACTCCTGAAATTTTTCAAAACTGCCTAGGGCATTCAGAGACATTGGATGGTACTTTTTCAGAAGCAGCTAAATGACTCAAGGAGACACATGGGACTTGTGCTTCTGAGTCACTTAAGCGTATATAGAAAAGGAGTACTTGTGGCACCTTAGAGACTAACCAATTTATCTGAGCATAAGCTTTCGTGAGCTACAGCTCACTTCATCGGATGCATACTGTGGAAAGTTTAGAAGATCTTATTATATACACACAAAGCATGAAAAAATACCTCCTCCCACCCCACTCTCCTGCTGGTAATAGCTTATCTAAAGGACCACTCTCCTTACATTGTGTATGATAATCAAGGTGGGCCATTTCCAGCACAAATCCAGGGTTTAACATTGGTCAAACTGGACAGTCTCTACGTAAAAGAGTAAATGGACAAAAATCAGATGTCAAGAATTATAACATTCATAAACCAGTCGGAGAACACTTCAATCTCTCTGGTCACGCGATTACAGACATGAGAGATTGAAGTGTTCTCCGACTGGTTTATGAATGTTATAATTCTTGACATCTGATTTTTGTCCATTTACTCTTTTACGTAGAGACTGTCCAGTTTGACCAATGTTAAACCCTGGATTTGTGCTGGAAATGGCCCACCTTGATTATCATACACAATGTAAGGAGAGTGGTCCTTTAGATAAGCTATTACCAGCAGGAGAGTGGGGTGGGAGGAGGTATTTTTTCATGCTTTGTGTGTATATATAATAAGATCTTCTAAACTTTCCACAGTATGCATCCGATGAAGTGAGCTGTAGCTCACAAAAGCTTATGCTCAAATAAATTGGTTAGTCTCTAAGGTGCCACAAGTACTCCTTTTCTTTTTGCGAATACAGACTAACACGGCTGTTTCTCTGAAACCTGTCATTAAGCGTATATGAAAATCCCACCCATTAATGTCAAAGGGAAATGTGTGCACCTAAATCCCCAAGGCAACATAGAAAAAAAAGCCAGTCACAGTTCAAATTTAAATATAACTAAGTTAGGATTGAATGATAACAAATGACAGCCCAGTTTCTAAATCGAAGGCAGCAGTGTACTTTGTGCATGGGCACATTATAAACAATTAAAATACGAGACATCTTATGGTTTTACAAAATTGTTAATTTGAACATTTACAAAATAAAGGTCCAATCCTGCAATGGATGGATCCCCATCTTGTCTATATCTGGTTGCAGGATCAGAATGCAGGTGAGCTTGTCTCTAGGATCCTGGTCAGAAATTGCATGCATTCTTGCCTGCAACTGGTTTCTCCTCCAGATCAAGCTATTCAGAGGAAAAAAAATGTACCCAGCCACCTGTACAGCACAGGGTTTGAAGAATTCTATAAACAATCCTTTACCTTTCATGCTGGCTGGACAAGAGAAATATTCCAAAAATCTCAAGGGATCCAAAGCTTCTGTTTTGAAGCTAGCTTCTGCCTCGGGCTAGCACAGGAATGGGTGCTGGGCCATATTATAATAGTACTTTGCCAGCTTCTCTATCTTCAAACTCCTTATCAAAGCAGCAGAATTCAGCTGATCCAAAACTATTATCAATAGGTAACCTGTATCTTGAGTTATGCCCTGCTCTCCAATTGCACACAAAGGCTATTCTTAGAGAAACCGCATCACCACTACGACAAAACCCTTGCCGTCCAGAAATTTATTTTTCACCATCTATTTTTTTATGAGTTATGAATCTCATGAGGCAGGGCAAAGTGGAAGAATACTGTCCCAGGGTCCAGTATCTGTCCAAGAAGACAGTCCTTGAAATAGTAACCACAACCTTTTCATATCATCTTCTCTAGGAGAGGGTCCATGGGTTGCCAGTGTTTAACAGAGCATCCCAATCCAAGCTGTAGGGAAACACAACAGAGCAAAGCTCCTGAGACCAAGGGGGGGGACTCCAAGGGTACGTCCACACTGCAAAAACAAAAATAGCAGTGTAGACATTCCTGGTAGGGCTCTGAAACCCCCCTCCCTTGCTGGGTCTCAGAGCCTGAGTGGGAATGTTTACACTACAATTTTGAGCCCCAGAACACGAGGTCTGAGAGCTGCAATTAGTGGACCCAGGCTCTCAGACTTACTGCTGCAGGGCTGTTTGGTTTTTTGGGGTGGTTTTTTTTTTTTTTTTTGCAATGTAGTACACTCCCTCAAGAATGGAGAGAGGCAGAGCCCTAGCACCATGAGGTCTGCACATAACCAAGTCCACCCTTGAAAGTCACAGACGCTGCTCTCACCTTTGTGGGGCTCACCCATGCCAGTGGACAAGCCACATCCCAAGCATCTACATGCATGATCCGGGTCTCATAAAAACCTGGGTTATCTTGGGACTGATCAGTATCTGCGGACAGCAACCTTCCAGGAAAAGTTCAGAGGGCGACAGTCACTACTCATTTTGTTCTAATGTTATTTATATTGGGTTAGCACCCTGAAATCACAAATTGGGCCACACTGTGATAGGACTTTACACACACACACACACACACACACACCCCTACCCCTACCTAGAAAGGCCCCATTCCTGCCTTGGAAAAAAACACAGTTTAAGAACCTAAAAGCTAATGCCACTTTCCAGCTCATTGTGCTACTCCCCCTTCCTTTCCTCCACTGCCAAAACCAACCTGACTTTATACCAGTCCCTTGATTCTTCCCATTCATAAACTGCTGGGACTCCACAACATACACATCACCTGGGATACAGTCATACTCTCCCTGTTCCTCCTTCTGCACAGGTTAATAGAATAATCCCCAGGAGCTGTAAATTGGGGGTCAGGTTATCAACGACTATCTAGTCTCTCATGCCTCTTACTCATCATCATCAGGGAGAAAGGCATAGTTTTAGATCCTATGGAATATTACTGAATCCTTGCTCTGAGATGTTTATCTTCTCTCTTCTCAGCTACAGAAGACCTTGTTTTGGTGCCAGTGCTCTGAGGAAGGAAGGGGGATATCTGCTAGCATCTCTGGACTCTGGTTTGGCTGTGAAGAAGGGACAGATGTGACACGAACAGGTCTTTTTTCAGCTTCACACCATCCCTGGAGTGCGAACATCCAAGCTCCAAGGCAATAAACACAGCGTCTGTAAGCACCAACTTTGTACATTTTCCTCGTCATAAAGAGAGACGAGGTCTCTTCTTTCCCTTGGCCCAAAACCAGCTATCCTATATTAATCAATCATAGAATATCAGGTTTGGAAGGAACCTCAGGAGGTCATCTAGTCCAACCCCCTGCTCAAAGCAGGACAAATCCCCAACTAAATCAGCCCAGCCAGGGCTTTGTCAAGCCTGACCTTAAAAACCTCAAAGGAAGGAGATTCCACCATCTCCCTAGGTAACGCATTCCAGTGCTTCACCACCCTCCTAGTGAAAAAGTTTGTCCTAATATCCAACCTAAACCTCCCCCACTGCAACTTGAGACCATTACTCCTTGTTCTGTCATCTGCTACCACTGAGAACAGCGAAGCTCCATCCTCTTTGAAAGCAGCTATCAAATCCCCCCTCATTCTTTTCTTCTGAGACTAAATCGCATGTCCCTCAGCCTCTCCTCATAAGGTTCCAGCCCCCTAATCATTTTGTTGCCTTCCGCTGGACTCTTTCCAATTTTTCCACATCCTTCTTGTCGTGTGGGGCCCAAAACTGGACACAGTACTCCAGATGAGGCCTCACCAGTGCTGAATAGAGGGGAATGATTGAGCAAGAAAGTTCTTTATTGTGGTTTTGCTATTCTGAGCAAAGTTGGTTACCTTAATATTTCATGTGTCTTTTTATCAACAGATATCAAACAAGCACCATTAAAGATAAAAAAAAATCAATCTATACCTCAGAATCTGATTTTAATGAGGTATTTGCTCTATCTTGTAAACACAGAACAGGAAATACCATAGATTCCAGTGTAAATTGAACTACCACTGGCATAAATGCAATTTATATTTGCACCAACTGTGCATTGTCTCAAGAAAACACCACAGAGGTCATGCATGCAGAATTTTCCCTTTGTTATATCTACCCTTTCCTTCAGTTCTTTTGATGAGTGCACACACACACACATACACACACACTCAAATTATAGTGTAGCTGATCATAAAAAAATAATAATAATAAGGATGAACGGTGAAGAGATGCGTTCTCACTGAGGCTTTAATGTTGTTAGATGTGTATGACTCTCTGGATTTAGAGAGAGGTTTTGACAAACCTGTCCAAAATGTAAGGCCAGTCGCACATACCCATTTTAATTAGCACCGATTACATGGAATGAAGCCAAAACCTGTGTCTGATTCTTCCAGTACATAAGAGGAAGAGAATGGTTTCAGGTAAGTCCAAAATGCGATGGAATTCATAACTTCTCCTTTTTAGAAGGGAGCAGATTAACCCGTGATGGTCTACCATCTGTTAGAAACATGACAGCAGTGCTGTGAAAAATGTGTCTCTTGGAAGATCTCTCAAAGGTTGTAGGTGTGTAAGCAAGGTTACTGTTCCTTCTTTGGATTTCCAACCATAAATCGTAAGAACCACCTTAAAATATCTCACCTAATACTTAACCAGAATTTAATTTTTTTTTTAAATTTCAATAATTTCACAATAAATATAAATCAAAATATTCACTGCATAAGCAGAAAGTGCTCATCCCCAAACATTTTAAATAAAGAGACCTCTAGGATAGGTTTTGAAAACAAGCTTTACTTAGTTGTCATGAATTACTAACGAGACAAAATCTTTTTTGTTGCCATTTATATATATTTGATTCCCCAGTTTCAAAAAAATCAAACTGACACTTATGTCTCTTGTCCAAATACCCAACCTTTTAAAAAATGTTCTGGGCATTATAAATACATTTTTTCATGAATATGGAAATAACCATTCTATAAATAGACATTTTACAGAAGTGCTTCAAGGCATTGTTTTTACAGACAACAGTAGGAAACTGAAGGGAACGTGATTATGCCGAACCTCTTAAAAAATGGAATAAACTCTCCAGTCAACTCTGGGTCATTTTTTTCCTCCAGACTTAAGTACATGGTTAAGTGTTTTGCTGAATCAAAGCCTAAAAGGGACATTATATTTAAACAGGACCACGTGGTATAGAGAACAACCAAAATAAAAGCCTTTTTGCAACGCCAAAGAATTATTTGTAAAGACTTGAGGGTGAGAGGGTGTGTTTTGAAAACTAAGTTTCAGCAGCCTTGATGCTTCAGCCTTGTATACTCTGAACCCAGCAAAAAACACTAACAGAAAATGAAACCTGTACAGAAGCAATTACATTATTCTAATATTTTCTTTTGTAACAGGCAACAGATACAAGATAAGGTTACTTTCTAACAAGGTACCACCACAATCCATCTTCGGGGACAAGAGGAACTAATTTCTTCATAATACTTGGAGTGTGTTTTTCCATTGAATCGCTGTGACAGCACATTGACAAGAGATCAAAGGCCTGATGCGCCACTGTATTGCTCCACTTTCACCCTGGTGTAATGCCATGGATTCTGTCTGCAGGAAACAGGACAGCACTGGAATGACACTGGTGTAAAATAGGAGCAATGCAGCAGGCTCTAAGCCTTCCCAACAAGCATACAGGAACATATTTAACAAGAGACCGAGTCTCCAACACGGATTAACAAAAACATAGACCCACATCCTTACTCTGCGCTCCTCAGCTGCGACTAACTCAGCAGGGAGGTTTAAATAGGTGGCTTTAAACTCCTCCAATATTGGACCAACCACACCATGGAAAAAATCCTTGACTGACTTGAGCAGAGCCAAGATTTCACGCCAGATTGGTCCCCAGGTATAAACTGGAACAACTCTGTATTATGCCAGTAGTGGCCCCTGTCCACAAGGGGCCACTAAGGCAACTGAGGATTGCCAATCACGCTCCTTCTTCCCAGTCACATGCCCTGCGCAGCAGGGGCTGGAGAGGAGCATGTATGCTTTCTCTACATCACAGAGGAGCTCTCTGCACTGCAGCGCTCCTTGGGCGTCCTCTATGCCAGAATTAGAGGGCAAAGCTTCCTGCCCACAACCCTATCGCACCAGCCCTATCGCACCGTATTGAAATCAATACGAAAAAAGGCATTTCTGCTCTTACCTTATTTTGATCTGTCCAGTAAAAGAAAAATCCATGTGGATCTGTTCTGAGAAGAATTGGAGTCACAACAGTGGAATCCTACAAAAAAAAGGGTAAACAATATGAACATTAAACTTGCAAGGCAGATGCCACAAGGCCGTCCACCTTATCTTCACTGTTAACAAATAACAGCCCTAACAGCCACCCTGAAGGTACCAAATCACAGAATGTCACTTACACAGTTTAATCCCACATCCCAAATCTCCATTCCGATGTCATAATATATTTCTAAGTAATTTAAATGTTTTCATGTTCTACATTCTGTATACGTGCAAGAGAAAGAGAGAGAGAGAGAGAATGTATCTGCCCAATCATGCTCAGTTATACATATTAAATTACTGTAGGAATCTTGTTAATACTGTTTTCCATTTAAATACTTCCTGTTTTTGTCTGTAATTCATATAGGCGTTTTTTATAACGATATGCATTTTTCTGAAAGCAGATAAAAATCCAATTGTAAAGTCCATATGTGGGATCACTGAAAATTTTATTTATTAAAATTATCCGGAAAGTGGATGTATATTTCTCCTAACCAGTTACAGTTCCTGTAAAGCTTTGAAACTCAGCCATTTCCCATGCAACAAAAAATAAGGCCACATTCTACAGATCTTTAGAAAATATGGCTCCGATTGATCCAAGTTAAAATAAAATGTGCTGAACATTTAACAAAACAAAAACAAAAAAACATAAAACACGATTTAATCATGTAAGTTGCAGTCTATGATATTACTCAACTTTCTTTTATTCCACAAAACAGATGCAATACAAATAAAAATTTTAAAAAGCAGGATAATGTTGATCTGTCTTAAATACTTATACGGCTCCTTTTACTATAGCATCGGAGCACCTCACAATCTTTAAACATGCTTATCCTCACAACACCCCTACGACATAGGACAGTGCTATTACCCTCCATATGGGGAAACAAGGCACAGAGAGGTTAACTGGATTTGTCCAAGGTCACACAAAGTCTGAGAGAGAGCAGGGCCCAGGGTCCCAATTCCTAAGAGAGGGCCCTCACCACTGGAGCATCCTTCCCCTCCATAGACAAGCTTTTAAAGACTGGGGATCCTGTCTGGACTGGAAAGGTATTAAATTTGCAGCAGCAAATACTATCTTAAGGAAAGTGATCCAACGCTGACCATCTCAGCAAGAGCCACTGGTCTTGAGAAGATAACCAGTGGCCTAGCCACCAGGGATCACAGAATGGGAGCCAGATGGCAAACAGATTTGCCGGGTCTTCCCACAGGGTACATCCTGCTTCCTGCAGTGTTTACACGAGAGCATCCAGTGCAGCGGTCATGGGAGTCAGGGTAGGCCTCAATCAAGTGCTTTCCTCAGGGGTGGACTGCACTTCAGGGTGCAAGATTTGGACAGTCATCACTATTTTTCCAACAACAGGGAAACCACTGTTCCACCCCTGAGACAGCTGGCTGCCTGAAGCAGCCATGTCACCTTATTTCCCTTGGCATCCACCCTGACAAGCACTTATTGGTCACACAAGGCCAATGCAGTACCAGTTTATAATTTGTTCTCACTGGCCTCTGTGGGTGAGGACTTGAAGACCCGTCTTTCTGATTCGATCCTCCCCAGGGACCACCGCATGGGGAGAATGCAGTACGGGGGCTGGCTCAGTGGCATTTAGCTTGCTTTTTCTGACAAATTCAGTTGGGCTCGGACATTCCTTTGCTGACTGATCCATTTTTCCCCCTTCTTGTGTGAATGGATCAAGGGCGGTGTATAGAATATAATGTCTAATACACAACGGACACAAGCAGGTTGCTTGATTTAATTAAAAGTGATCCCATCGACTTGAAGTCTAGTCAGCTTTAAAAAAAAAAGAAAGAGAGAGAGTTGAATAGTTTCAAGCACGACACTTGATGAACCATTTGTATTGCAGTGGTGCCTAGAAGCAGCATACAGGGATTGGAGCCCCCACTGTGCTGTGCAGTGCACATACATAATAAAGAGACAATCTCCATCCCAAAGAATTTACAATCTGAACGTATGAGGAGGCAATAGGTGAAGACGAACTAGTGAAATAACCATAGTTGATACAATAAGCAAAAGTGACAGCATGTCCACCACTTAGCTATGGTCAAGCAATTGACAGCCATCATAACAACGGTGAGACATCTGCCCTCAATACCCTCACCAGTTTTTTTAAATGGTTTCACAGTCTTTTAACTGTCCCCATTGCTGTATGAAAGATACATCCAAATAGGCAAATTTGACTATAAAGAGAAATAGTGAAACTGCTTGTCAAATGCACGACACACACACTGGAAAAATAATTTCTCTAATCCCTTTCTGTTATCTGTCAGCTGTCATTTGTATCAACGGGGGGGGGGGGGGGAGGAGGGGGAAGGGAGGGAGAGAAACAGAGAGGTGTGAACAGTGTCCCTTAAAGAAGTTTTCATCCCAGCATAAGGACATACACTTTATAGAACCAAACTCTGTGTTTCTTGTGGATGCACAAGGAATGCAGCATCAAGCCCTTAATGAGGATTACCTGACAAAAGTAACTGACATGTGACATTATCTGCTTTGGGGACATGATTATTTATGGAGTATTTTATGTCAGCTTTACAAAGCACATAATGCACAATTCAAATACCCTTACTCATATTCAGTAGCATCTTACCGCACAAAACACTTTAATTCAACAGATAACACGTGAAGGTCTGAGGAAAGTCTATGTCCTTGCCCTGAAAGTATTACAGTTCAACTCAGAGAAGCACAACACAGGACCCACAGTTCAGATGTAAGATCGAGGGGAAACATTGAGGGAAAGAAGCTATGGAAAGGTGGACAGTAATAAGGAAAGGAAACAAAACACAAAATGTGCTGGCTAGAATTTTGTTAAATGAAAACCAGAAATTCTCTCTCCAAACATTAAAGTCATAGAACACAAGCTGGTAAGTCACACTAGGACATTGACTGTCGCAGGACAGTTAACTGAAGGGAAAGTCTGATCCACTAAAAAAATACTAGTGGTACTGTGTATTAGCAAAAGACGTCACAACAAATTAAAAGTATGGAGGGAGACAAGATATTTTGCTATGATTCAGCAATGCATTTGGGCACCTGCTTAACTTTCAATTTCAGTAGAACTTGTGCCTATGCTTAAATGTTTTGCTGAATAAAGATAAGAACACACTGGATTGTTTTCCTGAATCAGGGTCTTCCCCAAGTCCAAAGGGTGCAATGTGGTTGCTTGTGTAAACCACAGACCTTCTGGGTGTGGTGTTCTGTCCCATCTCGTGGCACCAAGACCATTTAGAAAGAGAGAGTTAAATGAGTCTGCTCTACAGCCTTAGCTAAGAGTCAGCTGGCTTTTAGCTCCTGTGGTAGAGGCTCATGCACTAAGGTCCTAGGTTCGATCCCACCTGCCGACGACTAGGGCCTGTCCATGTTACACTTGTACTAGATGCAATGGAAAATAAATCTAAAACAAACCAAATGAAGAAGAGATTGAGTGGATGTCAGTATCTGTAAAATACTATAAAAGTGCTCTGAAATCTGTTCCTTTCGAAAAAAAATGATTCACACCACGTAACTGCCTTTCCTCAGCCCACCTCTAGACATTTTTTGTGCCATTTGCACGTAAACTGACAGCACAGGAAAAGAGACGCAAGTTGCTCCTCTGAAGGATGAGGCACACAGGACATTTGGAGGGGGCGGAGGTGTTGGGAAAGACAGGCATAAAGAGATTATGTCTAGGATTAATCCGTTTTGCTGGTTAATCATTCCAAATCAACTGCTTAAATCCAAAAGCTGTTTGGCTGCATCTGTGTGGACGACATACGGCTGTCAAAGTACAATTTTTCGAGTCTCAGGCTGTGGGATGCCAGCTACACTCAGCAGACTTCGTAGTGCCACAAAAAGAATTGCACCAAAGCCTCCAATCCCTGTAAAGTGACAAAACGGAATCTGCACCATGCGATGCATAAAGAGGAATTACACATAGAAGCTTTAATTAAAGCTTCTGAGTATAGTAGAAATTTTATTATATTACAAAATCAAAAGCTGTGCTAACAAAAAAAAATGTTCAGCTTTAAGTCAGGAAATGCAAAAGCAAGAACATTTTCTCCACTCTGTTACTAATTTGTAATAATTTCTACTCTTGTTTTTCATGTTAAATGCACTGCTCTGATATGACAGAACATTTTATGATGTGTATTACAACAGCACATAAAAGTCCCAACCAAAATTGGTGTCCCATTCTGCTAGACATCGTATAAACACAGAGCCAGAGACAGTGCCTGCCCTATAAAACTTTTATTTACCATATCTAACTTTTTAAAAATGTTGTCTGCAGATCTTCCTCACCCTTGTGGCAGCTGTGAGTGGCAGCAGCAAGGGCTGGGTTCAGACTGTCTCGACGTTCTTGTTTCTAAAATAAAACTGTGTCAAGCTCTCATCCAGAGCCATACTCCTATTTCTGGATCTGGGAACAGAAATAAAACTTCTCTGCTCACCTTTGCAGGCTGCTCTTCCCCACTCACAAGCACTCAGAGTCTTTGGGACTATGGACCCACAAGTAGCTTTTTATTTGGGGAGGGGAAATCAATCAAAAAAAACCATGAAAACTCCCTATACATTTACACATAAGAAAATGAAGAACCTAAACCAGTGCATCAGAAGTTTGGTCAACCCCACGGTTCCAAGTAATAACTGTCTGACTTAGAAGATAAATATTTCATACACAATTGCTGTATTATATTTACAAATAAGATATTTTTGCACCCCGCATTGCTACGAGGCATTGTTGAGGAGTATCTTCAAACCCATTCATTCAGTTTTCTCCCGCACATAACTGACCCACTTCCCAACCTCCCCAAATGGAGCAGTTTTCCATCCACACCTACACAGACAACAAAACCGAGGAGACACAAAAGCACTTTATGAGTGTACGAAATACAATTCCCTTCCATCCAGGTAAACAAGACACCCCTACAAAGGAAAAACACCTAAGGACAAACAAAGAGGGAGGGGGGCAAACTCATTTCTTCCCCACCCCTATTGAATCCAACACACAAAAGAAAAGAGAGAGAATAAAGCAACAGAAGGAAAGACGAGGCTCGGTTGACTGTATCCTCACACAAGTGAGCAAAGAGGCTGTTCTCAGCACAGTCTCTCAGGACTAGATTTCTAAAGAGCTCAACTCCCATTTAGGCACCTGATTGACAAAAAGGTACTCAAAGCGCAGCAGCTCCCATCGAGAACAACAGGTGTCCCTTTTGGAAAGCCAAACACGTATTTAGAACATCTTTTGAACATCTGGCCCTAAATAAACAAACAGAACAACCAATATATGGCATGCTGAAACATTCATGGAGACGTTCCGAGAATACAATCCAGATGTGGGATGGGGAAGAGAGACAATGAGGGTGGAGAAGGAAAAAAAAAAAGCAGAGAAAGGCAAAGCAGATCTGCAACGTCTAGCCAACAAGTCCGTGCCACAAATGACCGCAAATTGTTAGCAGCTTCAAATACCACCCTCTGCCTACTATTGCCAAGCAGAGCTCTGGCTTCTGATGGAGTTCCTCTGCAAATTCCTGAAATAAAAAGAACAGCAGCAGCGTGGACCCGATCTGATAGACCAGTATATACAACATCAGTGGGATTAAAAAAAAAACAAAACCCTGATTTTTAATTTAAAACAGATTTTTTTTTATTTACATGTTCTTTACTCTCTTCCAATTTTATAGTCTTGAATTGCTCAAACAGACATTTTGGACTATTTTCTTTAAGTGGTTTCCTAACTTGGTATTAATTTCACATTTTGCATAGAGATATTTTCCACTAAGACGTTTCACACTTAAAACACTCTTCTAGCCCTGTGCTGTATTTGCAACCAAAACCACCACCTGACATACTGCATTCACAGAAGTCAAGAAAGCTGAAATGCATCAACCAGGCTACATGCCTCCATCAGAGTTTGATGTTAATGGGACTTGTGCCCGTAAGTCATTCAGGAGGCTTGAAAATTCCCCCCCACCCCCTTAGAAGCATAACTTTAGGCTCCCATTTTGGAAAATTCGGGCCTGTGTATATAAAAAAGGTCACTGTAATTTTTAGTGTACTGAAAAACCTAACTGACTTTTCATTGTTGTAAAGAGATTTTATGCCACTGAGGCACAATCAAAGAAAGTGGGATGTCTACCCACACTGCTCCACACTTTTCCCACTACTGCCCAATGCTGTGGTGACATGCTGAATGACCCAACATGAATGCATTCCGCCAAAACTTTTACTGGTGCAACTTCTGTGTTGAGACACGTCCTATGAGAAATGCTATAAAAGTGGATGGATGGCTTTAAGCACAAGAGTAGCAGACAGGAGATGATGACTAAAATTATGCACCTGTTTAAGAATCTGCAGGATCATGGCTTTAATCTCCCAATATTTTGGTCTTCACCTACAGCAGTTTTGTAAGAAAGTTTAGTTCATTGCAAGCTGGGGTGTGACCCTACTCCGCACTGACCTGCTGCGCTGTCTGTATGGCCCCCGCTGATGCCCTCCCAGTGTAAAGAGCACTAGATAAATGCACTTTAAAAGAACTGTTAATACATGTCTCCAGGATTCCCAAGGACAGACGTGAGCTGCAGGCTAGTGCGGGGTAAAGTCACACCCCAACTTGCGACAAACTAAACATTCATGTAGACAAGCCCCTAGTGTGGATGCAGTTAGAGCAGCATAAAGGCGCCTTATACCAGTATAATTATCTCCCCTTCCCGTACAGGAATAAGTGATGGGGTAAAAGCACTTTACCAGTACAACTACTAGAGTTGCACTGCTTTAACTATACCAGTACAGCATAGCTAAAAGCGGTACAAGTTTTCTACACAGACAAGCCCTAGGATACTGTACCAGGAAGGTTTCAGAGTGGTAGCCGTGTTAGTCTGTATCAGCAAAAACAAGGAGTCCTTGTGGCACCTTAGAGACTAAACGCATTTATTTGGGCATAAGCTTTCGTGGGCTAAAGGTGCCACAAGGACTCCTTGTCGTTTTTGCACCGGAGTCTTGGGGAGGGAAGTAGTGGCACAGGGGCAGGACCTCATGGAAGGGGCAGTGCGAGGGTGGGAAGAAGGGGCAGTGCAGGGCCACAGTTCAGGCACCGGTGGCCCATCCACTTTTAGGGCGCTTCCGTCGCTCCTGACCTGAGTACATGCCTACAGTCCCCAGCGGGTGCGTACTCAGGGCCGCTCACACTGCCGCGGCTACCCCCTGTTTTTAGTGCACTAGCTTTGTCCGAGCCAGCTGAGAGCTCACACAAGGATGTCCCCTTGAGTCTGGCATCACCCACCCAGCTCAAAGTGTAGATATGCCCTTCATGTCATGCCACTAAACAAGGCCGGGGGGGGTGGGGGAGGAAGAGTGTTGGGAATGGGGATTGAAATGGGAACAACACACCCTGAGCACACAGGGGCATTGTGAACATTAATTCATTGATGTAGTATCTGAGTGCTTCAACAAACGGTGAGGGGTGCTACAGAAAAGCCCATGAAGAAATTAATAATTGTGTCATCAGTGCAGGGTTTGAATAGCATACAGTAAATAAGCCACGGAGCCATCCACTGAACAATGAGGACTGTTAATAAGATTGAATAAGTCAACACCATCCATCCTGTGCAATGAATGAGCCGGGAATCCTGTGGCAAAATAGTATGTGATTATGTAATTAAAGACTGTATCATAATGCATACACACAGGGGACCAAATTAAGTTGCACAGGCAATCTTAATTCTGGCATTTCCTAGCTTTTGATTGCTTGATTTTGCAACCTTACTAATGGTCTTTTAATGTGGTTTGACGGTAGTAACAAAAAAATTATTTAATGTTTTTTTCTTAAAAAGCAAAGTTTTGTGTAGAAAGTAGAGCAGGTCAAAACTTCTTTAACTAGAACTTTTTTCAATCAAATAAGAACCTTCTTCTCTAAACTGCAATTTATTGCATAAAAATGTCAATGTTTATACTTTATACAAGTTTTTCATTTAAAAATAACCCATCTTGTTTCAGTAAATCAAAAACTTCAGTGACCATTTTGAAATGTTTTAGTTAACAAAAAGCCAGTTTTTGGTGGCTGACTCATTTTGATAGCCACGGTTTTTCTCCATTTTTTTCCACTCTGCTAGAAAGCATTTTTGCACAATGAAGATAATGATACATCAAATTCTACTGACAGAACTTTTATTTACCAGATTAAAACAGATAAGGATTTCAGTCCTTTCATCATTATTTGGCATAGCTGTTTGAAGGATAATCCAATGCTTGGGGCACTAGCTTGTGACTTCAGAGACCTTTCTCCACCTCAGACTTCCTGTATGACCGTAGGCAATTCACTTAGCCTGTCTGTGTCCCAGTTCCCCATCTGTAAAGAGGGTAAAATAGAACTTGCCTATCTTACATGGATGTTGTGAGAATAAATATAATAAGAGATTGTGAGGTGGTCAGATATTAAGGTAATAGAGACTATATGGAATTGAAAATCATTTTCATATCCTTTTGGGATAAGAGTCTACTCATTTTACAAGATAACCTTGGGGCCAAATCTCTGTCCCAGTAAACGCTTTCCAATGGAGTTCAATAGGATCAGAATTTATCCTGTGATGAAATATTAGCTGATTGAACATTTGAAATATGATTTGTTTAAATTCAGTATCTGATTTTCTTCTTGTGTTGCAAGAGAACGGTTATACAACATTTTCCCACTGGTTTAGATAACAGTGTATCCTTCCCTACTTTATTTTTGTTCATTATATTTGGTCCGATCACTGCAGATTAAATATAATTAAAGAAAAACAAACGGAACACGTTGGACTCAAGAGAGTTCCAAATCCAAACCGGCTGGAAAAACAGAGTTGTTCAGTTGAGTTTTTTTTTCTTCTGTTTTTAAAAAAGGAAAAGTCTAATCTCTGAATATGTCTAAGAGCAGACCAGTGTTGGTTCATTTCTGATGGTGTCAGAAATATTCAGTAGTGACTGATTTGGACAGAATAAAAAAAATGCCAAAATAAAACAAGCTATATGACAGCCAATAATTTAAACCACATCTGAAAGTTTCTTCAAATACATTCTCAGGCAAGTATTCACAACTAGTTTGTTTGTTTTATTTATTTCTACTTATCCATACTGATAATACTTGATATACGTACATCTCTGGATGTTTATAAAGTATAACAAACACATCAAATGTTCTTGATAATCTTCTGAAAAAAAGACGCCAAACAAACAAATAGGCCCATGAATTCTCCCGGATCAAATCACACTGCACTAGTCACCCACCAAGTTCAAAAGCATTTTATAAATGTGGGTAAAGATAATCTAGCACAGTGGCTCTCAACCCTTCCAGGCTACTGTACCCCTTCCAGGAGTCTTGATTTGTCTTGCCTACCCACAAGTTACATCTCACTTAAAAACTACTGCTTACAAAATCAGACATAAAAATACAAAAGCGTCACAGCCACACCATTATTGAAAAATGGCTTCCTTTCTCATTTTTACAATATAATTATAAAATAAAACAATAGCAATATAAATATTGAACTTACATTTCAGTGCATAAACAAGTCGTCTGTATAAAATTTTTGTTTGTACTCACTTCGCTGGTGCTTTTTATGTAGCCTGTTGTAAAACTAAGCAAACTTCTAGATGAGTTGATGTACCCCTTGGAAGACCTCTGCGTATCTCCAGGGATACAAATACCCCTAGTTGAGAATCACTGGTCTAGCAGATGGGTCGTTATGAAGTCTACTGAAGAACTCTGGGTTCAATTCCTGACTTCACTCTGAACTTCCTGGGTGAGCGTGGGCAGGTCACTTAGTTTGTCTGCACCTTTGTTCCCCATCTGTAAAATGGGAATAACGTTTCCCTACCTCCCAGGGGTATTGTGAGGATAAAATCCATTAGTGGTTTTGAGGGGCTCAGGCGCTACTGTGATGAGTAGATAGGATAATGATATTTACCCCATTTTACAGAGGAGGGTGTGGAGGCAGAGAGTGGTTAAGTGACTTGCCCCTGGTCATAAAACAAATGAAATGGTAGAGCCCAAGGCCAAGATTTTTAAGAGTGAGCAGCGAGTCAACATGAGACAAACGGAAGAACCTCATTTTCAAAGGTGAGTGCTCAGCCCTTCCTAAAAATAAGACCCCTTTAAAGTATCTCAATTTGGGCGCTCAGAATTCACTAGTTACCCTGGACTATCTTGCCCCAGGTCTCCTGACTTCCCACCTGGTGCCCTAGCCACTGGATGCTGCTGCGCGTGCAACAGTTCAATTCTGATAACTACATTTTTGGTTCAAACTGGGTTCCAGTTTTATGGCCAGAAAGTCGCCTAATTTAGGCAGCATTCCCAGTAAATATAACCTCTCCATTATTTATTGCTGGACTACACTTGAAAGTGAAAGTAAATAGCATAAGCAGCAAAGACCCAGTCAAAGCCTTTATGTAAAGTACATATTATCACTACGGAAGATAAGAAACTCTTTAAGTGAGAATTGAAAACAAATACACTTTTTTAACATATACTATTCCATTAACCTGCCTTGGCATGCCAATTACCGCCACTAGACAACACCAGCTAAACGGTGTCCTAGCTCTGGGGCTGGTGCTACCTCGGCAATGTCTGTCCTGTTCCCGCTGGGGCCACACAGCGAAAACCATTACGCACAATCAGCAATTTGTATATAGTGGTGGCGCTGAGAGCCTTTGAACCAAACTGTAAGCCCTGTATATAATGGAAACCACTTCAAGCTGCCGCACCCCCAGCTCCCCTAGTTCCAGCAACTATGCACACAAAGCCAGGGCAGAGCTGTACCTCCACCAACCCCATGAGAAAAACTCCTTTCTACTCCGGTTTCTTTAACTCACCCAGCTAGTAATATATCTGCCGTTATCAGGCCCCACCCCCTGCACTATCCCTAAACAAAGTGGACTTTGGAAAGCCTTACAACGTCACTTTGCAGTGAATGTAGTTCTTTTCAAAATTGCTTTAAAACTCTCCAAGGAAGAATTATTAAAACATTGGGTTTGATTTACTGTCAAGTGGCCAGAGTAAATTGAGTCTGTAAATCTCCTCTTCCTGAAACGGTAACTGTCAAACACTGGGAACGAGGGACACCAGCATGTCTACAGCACTGGCAGTCAAACCAATGCTTGAACAACCCAGACTTCTTTCCCTGCTACGAAAGGCTAAGATTGTTCCTGACCAGTGATTCTGCTCATCTTGATTTTTGGAAGCCTAACCTGAGACAGCTTAAAGGATCCCAATTTCGGAGGGCAAGGTGCTCAGCCCATTCTGACAATCAGGGCCCCCTGTAAGGAGTCTCAAGCCAAAACATCCTTCAATGGGGAAGTAGATGGCTATGGGGATATTATATAGTCACCTGTAATCCTGGTGTATGAGAACTTCACTTGTCTCGTAGGATAGAGGTGTATTCTCTTTTAAATAAGATTTTAAATGGATTTCAACGTACAGGACAGGAAATCCCCTGCAGAACACATGGAATTTCCAGTCTTTACGATTGCGTAGATTGCACCAATTTAAACAGTCTAAATTGACAGAAGATTATTACTGCTCAGAGCACAGTCAATGAAGTCAACGAGAGTCTTTCAATTGAGATCACCTATGCACTTCACACAGACATTGGATCAGGCCCTATACGAGGCGTGTAGGTGACCAATTTGCACTTATGAGTAGATGAGGGTCCACATCACACATTTAGCATTGCACATGTTGCACTTCTTAGTGGTCTCAGCAAAGTTACTAGATGGATATCGGAGGGCAGTTCGCTCTCTAACACCTAGGAATGGCCGCTCCAGGCCAGGTTTCAAGCACACTGGTGGGTCAGTTTAAAAGCTTACATTACTACTGCTTCTGGCAGCATCTCACCCCAGCATCATTCAAAGAAGTACTAAATTAATTCTTTAAGAGCTATTGCTTTACTCTTCATCTAACGCATTGTGTGACTGTGTGATAGCCACTAAGTGCTACTCTGGGTAAAATCCTTTCAGCACTCCCATTTGCAGAAAGCTATTTTCAGTGGCTTATAACTCATCTGGAAAATTTTGCTCTGGGCTGAAACTTGGTACAAGTCACAAGGTTTTGCTGAGGAAGAGCCTTTGTTTTATGAGATGTGAAAAGAAGTCAATATGGTCATTTTTCTATTAGAGAAATAAAACAGACGGGAAATGTGCTGTATGGGAAAGCATAGGTAGGGGATAATGCTGTCTTGACAGAGGAGTGGATCAAATCTTTTCCAAATCAGATTTCTAGGGTTGTACCAAACACGAAAAAAGTCATTTTCAGGTGCTTTGGGGAGGCCAAAACAACACAAACTGAAATTCCAGGACCAAGTTCTGTCGACTTGTGACTTCAGTGGGAATTTGGCTCTGCCTACAGACAGGACCAGTATTCATGTATGGGAGGAGGAAGGGGGTAAGAGAGGAATAGCTAATTTGTTTAGTAAGATATTTTCAAAAGCACCTAAGGTATTTAGGAGCACACGTCCCATTGATAGTCAAAGGGGCTTGTGCTCCTAACCCCCTTAAGCACCTTTTAAAATCTCCTCCTACAAAAGCGGATTGTGGGAAGTATTCTCCCCTGCCTCCACCCAACAAATATTTCATAAGGAGCCTTAGTGCATGAGCTTAACTTCTCTGCACATCCACTAGGTTTACACAATGGATCCAAAATAGTTGTAATGGTCTATTAGGTTTTATTGTCATGGTAAGTTCTTTAACATATTATGTATCATCATTATTATGGCTTATTGTTTCACAGAGGAGCTCCTATATACACATTTTCACACTTTAGACCATAAAGCGTCAGGTCAATGATGCTCATTAAAAAAAAAAAATCTCTCTGAATACAGGCGAACAGGCTAGATGGCAAAGACTCCAAAGTCTCTGCTGATTCGCTCAGTAGCAGATGCAAATGTATGTCTAGTGACAATTTAAGGTATGAAATGTTCCATACTACAGTAGGGATCACTTCCACTAAAATATTTTTCCCTGGGGTGATTCCATTGCTGGAATGAGGCACTGTGGGTAAAAAAATATTAAAGAAAAAAACCCTCTCGCACACACTAAGTAAATTGCAATTAAATAAATCAAAAGAGAGTTAAGGCTCAAAACTATTTCACAGTGTTATGCCCATGGCAGGTGTCTCAGTGCCAGATAATCTCAGTCCCATTTCTACATTCATATATGTTCCAGAGAACCCTCCTCACTCAGAGAGCCCACCAATAAAGAATGGGGCGGGGCATGAGGATCTATTCTTGTGTATGAGGCTGCAGGATTGGGGGGCTCATATGTGCCAGATATAACAGGGAATCTATAACAATTAATCTTAATTTAGGATTTATATCCTTTGTCAATTTTTGCTAACAACCTTCATGCTTAATATTGTGGGTGGTTTCATTTAGTCTATACAATATTAATATATAGTTATAATTAAATAAAAAAATCCTGTAAGTTATTTATACAGGAAGACTCCATTTTCACAGAGTGCATCTCTTCACCTATACACATTTCTGAATTACGGTGCAGTAATAGCCCTCACAAATAAAAACGAAGGACCAAATTCTCTGCAGACTTAACTCTATCAGCTAGTTTTATCTGCAGATAATTTAGTCCTATCTTTCAAGGTAACAATATCCATGAGATATTGCAAACAATTCTGTTCTTGTCACAGTTACACATTCGAGGGCCATGAAAAATAGGCAAAACACATAATCCATGTTTGATAACTCCTTGGATTCTTCACCTGGAGAGTATAAATCACTGTTAATTTGCCCTCAGCATATATGTGGTTTATGAATTTGCTGGCAAGATTGCTTACCAAAAATATATATATATATATATATATATATATATATATATATATATATCTCACAGCACTAGGGCTGAAACTGTGCTGTGATCTACAATACGGCAAATCTGATCAGTGAGAACTCACAGGTGTCAACTCAACCCGAACAGCAAGTGAATCATCCATTTTAGATCCAAATCTACCTCAGGCACTATGTGACCCTGGTGTTATCTCACTGTTTATAACTGTAAATTATTGGCACAGTCATGAAACTCAGCTTCTAGGAATCCCTTAATAAGTAAATCCCCATTGCTTCAAGACTTCCCTCCTAATTTTTTGGTGTTGCATTCCTCACTGCAAGCATTTGTCACACATTTATGAAGGTCAGGATCACACCTTTAGTCTCTTGACAGGTTGAGAGCAATGGTAACGTGATACTGTGCAACAGAACAGGAGCAGTGAACGGCACTTTCTCTCGGCTGTCCCACTAGCTGTTACTGTGCATGTCTCTAGAGAAGTCAACTTTACACAAGAATTTTTCTTTTTGAGCTGAGCTAGTATAAAAGGAGATCTCGAAAACTAGTTCTTCTCAACAACTCTTGCCATTCAATCTGTGCAGCAAGTCGGTCTTCTCCTTTATGCCCAATCCATATACTTTCATCACAATGCTGCCTCCATGCACACTTCAGCACCAACCCTGGTGGGGTGTCCATTTCTCTAGCTGTGTGTGGAGGGCAGGAACCCTTGAGGTTTTACCACAGGAGCAACTACTGAGGGATGGGATTCACAAGGAACCTGCCCCCTCTGTTTCCTTCCACCCGGTGCTATATCCTCCCCACTCATAACTGGTGTCCCAATGCTGGGGAGGAGAATGCTATCCACCCGGTCTCTGAAGAAGTCCCTGGCACAGCCTATAGGGAGAAAAAGAAGTCCCAACTGCTAATCGGCTACCGTTCAGGGGGCAGCATAGACCTACCCCTCTCCCACACTATGTAGCAATGCTGAGATGAAGAGACAGAAATAGTATTGGATGTTTCAGGGGAGGAAGGGATGCTGCTTGTGTGTGTGTGATTTTGTACTGAAGGGGTGTGAATGTGTTTTGTGTTGCAGAAACAAGAACGCACGAGAGCTTTGGGGGAATCAGAGAAGAAGTGAGTGTATGAGAGAGGGGGTCTTGTCGGGAGGCTTGAATGCATGTAGATTTTGGGAGCAGTCAAGGATTGTGAGAGCTGTTTGCCGAGGAAAAAAGGTGAGCGGGTACCTGTGATGTTCTTCATTTAGGGGATGCAAGGGTGTGTATGCACAGGTAGAGGGTGGAGAGGCAAGCTGGGTGAGGTAGAAGCTTTTATTGGACCAAATTCTGTTAGTGAAAGAGACAAGCTTTCAGCCTATTTCAGGTCGCAAGGTGGAAGGGGAAGAGTCCATAAACAGAGAGGGAATGAAGAAGACTGGCGAAAGCGGCAAAAGGCTGCGAAAGTAGTCATTATGAAGAGAGAGAGAACACAGGGAAAGAAAGAGGAAGGGGACAAAAGCAAAGAGAATACACTTTAAATCACCATATGTAACAATATAGGGGAATACAGGGTGAATTAGATGGAATACAACATAACCAAGAGACACAGGAGAGGGGAAAGATAACAGTGAATGAAGTGAAATGGGAAGAACAGATAGATGCAAGGGAGACAAAGTAAGTTCAGAAAAGTTTTAGCAGTCAAGAGGCAATTTAGATGTCAAAGGGTTACCATAAACACTAGATCCGAAGGTGCACACACTAACGTAGATGGTATGCTAAAAGGAATAGGGACAATAATTCACCGCCGGCATGGAAACAAATCCGTACTGTCACCCTGCTCCCCCTCCTTTTTAAACGGTCCTTCCCCCCCCCCCCCAAGACTCATCCTCCAACTTGTATAATGCGGGCCGGCACCTGTGTGGCTTCCGGGCCCCACACACTCGCCCTACGCTCTGGAAACAAACCCAGTGGCTGGGGAGGCCACACCACACACCGGTGCTGGCCCCAAACCCTCTGCACCCCAGCGCGGGCTCCTCCTTTTTGGAGGAATCATCCTCTTCCCCCGCCCCGCATGAAATTCAACGCACGGCAAGGACGCGGGGGGCCCCCTCGCTCTGCCCCAGCACACAACAGGTGCGAGCCAAGGTGAGGCTGCCCCCCGCGTCCCCCGACCCCCGTCCCCCGGCGGTGCGCGGCGCGGTCCATGTGCCGGGCCGGAGCCGGGCATCCAGCCGCGCTCGGCACGTTGCCCTTGTCCCCAGTCCCGCCGCCCGAGGGGGCAGCCTGGGGGAGGGGGGGACGCGTGGAGGGTGGGTGGGTAGAGGGGACACGGACACACACACACCCCTTGTCCTGGAAAGGGAGGGGCGGGGGGGACGGAGGAGGAAGGGCGGGGGAAGACCCGACTTACATCGTCCCACTTGACAAATTTGGTGCCTTTCTTCAGGAGGTCGGAGACGCAGACGGGTTTGAGCTGCAGCGCGTGGACGCCTGGCTGTGCCCCGGCCATGGGCAGCGCATGGAGGCTGCCCGCAGGAGGGCAGCCCCGGGGGGGAGGAGGAGGAGGAGGAAGCACCGGGGAGTGGGGGCAGGAGCCGGGGCTGCTGCAGCCGGGGCGCGCGGCGGCGGCAGGGAGAAGCCGGGCGAGGGAGTCACCGGCGCGCAGGGGCGGCGAGCAGGCAGCTGGCGCGGCCGCCGGCGGACAGAGCCATGCAGCGGCGGCACATCCTATATACACGCGCGCCCGGCGCGAGCGCGCTGCCCGCCCTCCTCCTCCTCCTCCTCCTCCTGCTCCCTCCCCAGCTGACTCGGCCCCCAACTTTCCTCCGCGCTGGGTCACCCGCCTGCCCGCGGGGCGGCAGCGCCACCTACCGCCACAAGGAGGCCGCTGCAGCCGGGGCGGGGGGGGAGGAGACAGAGTGGCGCGCGCGGAGCTGGCGGGTGGGGGGGGGGGGGGGGGAGACTGGCTTTGCAACCCCCAGGCAAGGCGAAGTTAGGGGCAGGCCAGCTCTGGCTCTATATGGGGAGAGAGGGGTTAGCACAGCTGCAGCTTTTCCCCTCTCCCCCCGGCTCCAGTCGTCCCCAGTATTTCATGGCCCTTTGCCAGCAGTCAGCTGGGGGGGGGCAGGGCCCACCTGCAGAACAGGTGACAAAGGCTTTCTCTGCTCAGCAGGAAGGGGGAAATCCTGGCCCCACGCGGCAGAACGCCCCTTGGCCTGCAAGCAGAGGCAAAATTCCACCCAGGAGTCTTATAGCTAGGGTGACACCCGTCCCTCCTGCCCAGGGACCGGTGACGAGTGTCCCCAGGAGCGCACGACATACAGGAGACAGCCCACATGGCAGCCAGCAATGATGGGGAAAATTCTAGTCTGGTACAAATGCTGGGGTTGGTTATTTGTTTTTTAAAGCCCGAACCTCACTGCCCCGGGTGGACCAGAGCCAAAGCCCAATGGCTTCAGCCCCGGTTGGGGGGCCTGTAACCTGAGCCCTGCCACCCAGGGCTGAAGCCCTCAGTCTTCAGCCCCGGGTGGTAGGGCTTAGGCTCGGGCTTCAGCCCCGGGTCCCAGCAAGTCTAACGCCAGCCCTGATGAACCCCTTAAAACTGGGTCGTGACCCATTTTGGGGTCCCGACCCACAATTTGTGAACCGCTGCTTTATATCATCAGTAAAAAATATGGGGAAAAAATTATGTCCCTAACTTTCCTACACCTGTCCTTTATTTCCTTGAAACATAGCCCACCCTACCTATAAAGAACACCATGCTTAGACACGGGCTCTATTTCCCGCTCTGCCATTGGCTGGCTGCGTGACTTTGGGCAAGTCATCGCACAGCCTTCTGCCTCAGTTTCCCCATTGTGCAATGGGGATAATGATACTGACTTGCTGTGTACAGCACTTTGAACCCTATGGCTGAGAAGTGCTGTATAAGAGCTAGGGAGTATTATTGTAATAATTAAGCATTTCTCTTATTCCCTGACTTACTGTAACAGATGGTGTGAGAACACTGGGTTTGCAAGACCCAGGGGTAAAAGTTGTATCACACTTGCTATTTAGGTACAGTGTGACAGGTAGGGTTGTTAGTGGTTACAAATACCTCTTCAGAGAGAATAAAGTGCAGAGAAAGTTGAGGATAAGTCTGGAAAATGTTATTGGGGTGCTGTTCAGACAAAGGGAAAAAATTCATTAGTCTGGAAATTGACAAATGAGGTGACGAAAGGGTAAAGACAACACCTAAAATCATCAACTCTTTTTGGGATCTAGTTATAATCTCATAGCACTGGTCTCTGGTGAGCCACAAAAGTGTATAAGAAAGGGGTTTTAGAAAGTTTTATGCTCTCTTCATAGAATCATAGAATATCAGGGTTGGAAGAGATCTCAGGAGGTCACCTAGTCCAACCCTCTGCTCAAAGCAGGACCAGTCCCCAACTAAATCATCCAATACTAATCATCCCCAACTAATCATCCATACTGAGAGGTTTTCTTGGAATAAAGACCTCTGACCTTAATTCCATTTTAGGTATCCTTTTCTCGATTCATTTAAAGACAGAATGTGCACTAACATTCGAGTGACATCCTAAAACCAAGGTTTTCAAGAAAAAGGTTTTTGAAGAACAAAATCAAACATGCTCTAGCAGTGACCTTCTGTCTGTTGAAGAGTCACTGCAGAGATAAAGTGTCAGATGACGCAGCACATAAGAGTTCGGATTTCCCTGCAGAGGTTTCTGGTTGACCCTTAAGATTTAAAGGCAGGTGGTCAAACTTGTTCTAACTTGGCCAATGCAAATTATGCAGAAGGAACAGCCTTTGAGGAAAATAAGTTTTGGGGTTGAGGATTGTTATTACAAATAATTCATTTGGTGTAGGTATATGTTTTTGAGATGTTTTAAAAGTAAGTTACAAGAATGTTACAATTTACTCATTTGTCTGTTATTGTTAGTTCCTGGGTTATTAAAATGTATTGGGCTTGCTCCAACTTTCATTGCTTTCAATGGGATACTTTCCATTGCCTTCAATGGGAGTTGAATCTGGCCCTTTGTGATAGTCCATGCAGACAACAATCAGTGTTCCACTACCCATGAACCTGTTTGATCTATTTTTTCTTCTTATCAAGCTTGCATGCATGAACGAATGTCACATTATTCAGGATGAAAGTCTGCCCACTCACTGCAGTGCTTTAATTTCTGTTGATTTGCCATGATTTAGGAGAGACGATGCCAAATTCGGTTTTCAAATGCACCAGCGTAAAGCCAGAACAGCTCCATTTATGCCGGGGTAGCTGAGACCAGAATCTGGGTGACAGTTGTCAGGATTGCCTTTTCACCCAAGCATATAGTGTGTGATTTATGAAGAGTTTAGGTTGGAAAAAACTGGTAGGTGAGAGTGGGAGTAGTAGAATGATCATCCATGATCACTTAAACTCTCACATTCCCAGCAAGCTACTAATTCACCTGTAGGGAAGACACCCTTGAAGGAGTTTCATGGTGTGTGGATCTCCGTGCAGGGTAATGAATACCCATGTTGGTTCTCCCATCTGCTTATTGGCTATACATGAGAGACTACTGTGTCCCTTTTTCTCAACAAGAGAGAAAGAACCGATTCACCTAAGCTAGCCTTTACTAAATCCAGCATCAGGACAGACGCTTCTGATTCACTGTACTAAAAAACACCTGTTTCTCCACTATTCCATCCTCACGCTCCATTTTGGGGATGATTTATAAATCTTAAAGTCTAAGAGGTGCACATACAGCATATACCTGGCTACCCACCCACACATATTTCAACCACAAGCTTCTTCAGTTAAGTCACTTTTATATGAGATGTACCCGATAATAGAATTTGGCCTCACAGAAATATGCCTTTAATAGCACATATAATAAATTTGGGTAATGAATTTTGCACCCAGATAAGAGGAACAAAGGAAAATATAGCATGTTATTTCAATAACTAATTCTTAAAAGAGGTGAGTGAGGAGATGGCATTAAATAAGTATATGAACATTAGTAACATTAGCATGTGTCTTTCTTCTTTGATACTGTGGACCCAGGATGAGATCCTGGATCCAGTGCAGTCAATGGGAGTTTTGCCATTGACTTCAATGCGAACAGGATTTAATCCCCAATCATCAGGTTGTGTCGCTCCATTGACATTTACACCAGCTGAGGATCTGGCCCTAAATAGACAATGCATGTTGCAAATGAAATAAAAATGCACAATTAAAGTCAAGCTTTTATAGCTACAAAGGCTAAAGTTAAGGTTCTGGGAGAAGGTTGGGGTCAGCAGGAAGGAGGGATGAGGCGGTCCTATCACTAGCGGGTTGGAGCAGTTCAGGGAAAATAAGAACCTGACATACCGCGGCCCCAAAGTCTATCGCATGTCTGCCCTATAAACTGAAGTTGACCTATGTTAGTTTGATTTACAGCCACTACGGTAATTCCTGCAGGGGTTCATGTCCACATCACCCTTCTTCTGTTGGTAGTGCGCGTCCTCACCAGGAACACTTCCACCACCAACTTAAGTGGGGCAGTGTTTGGGGCTGAGAGCCAGGGCCATCTAAAATGAGATGTCCCAAGTTGCGGGAGCTCGCTTTTGAATGTCTCGATGTTTTGTGCATTCAAAATCTCACCCTTACTGCTGTATTAACATAGATAGTGAACAGATATATTAAATGCACACTATATGTTTATATTGTGTGTGCACGTGTACATATATGTAATTTACAGAGAGAGAATTCAATGTACAGTGTGTGTTAGATTCACATATGCATATGTCAGTAGACAAATACAGATAGGGGAGTCAGAAATGATTTAAATAACAGATGGCATTGTTCTAAGTAAGATTAAATAAAGCTATAAGAAATATATTGGATGACTATGCCATAAAGCGATAAGGAAAATATGTGAAAAATACAGTTCCTTTATCCTGATTTCAGAAAAAATAAATGCAAAATATCAACCAGAGATATTATTCTGAGTGTATCAGAATTTTAAATGATTTATTCTGGTTAATCTCTGTAAAGAAACAAGTTATGGCCTTAGTCACACACACACACACACACACACACACACACACACACCCCCAATGGGTCTATTCACATGCTTAACTCTAACCATGCCCATAAGTGTTTGCAGATCAAAGGTGAAAGACAAATTCAGTGAAAGAAATAAAAATAAAAAAATGGCATTATCTTAATTACATTGTGAATTGGGGCAAAGTATGTTTTCCTTAATAATACATGTAGACTCACTGGCTTCAGTAGGACAACTTGCAAAATTTGGCCCTAATCTCCTAATAAAAACAAAGTAATTGCCAAGAAAATAGTCTAGTGATTTCATGAGTAGGATCCAAATCTTACCAGTGTTTACTGCAATGTGTAGTGAAACCCTCTCACAGATGACTGTCTTGTGAAAAATAAACCTAGTAAAGGTAAAAATCCCCATGAAATCTTTTTCAGTCAATCCCTCAGAGTAAAAAAATTCACACCTGCTAAATGAATAATTGTATGCACCCAAGAACAGTGCATGGTGGAATATATTTATGTTTAATTTGATCAACTCACTAGATGTCATGCGTAAATAAGATCTGATGGGTGAGGTCTGATATATCCTTTATCTTTATAGGAGTGAGCAGACAGAGTGGCTGTGCCATTTAAGTTATCAGGTGACTCAAGAGTGAATATAAAATTCTGGCACACAAAACAACACCATAGCAACAAAGACAGCCTGGCAACAGCAGCAGCTGCACAAAGGAAAAATTAGAAGGAGGGGAGGAAAGGGAAAAATAAAAGAGCAATCTGCCACAAACATCTATTCCCTGTCAATAGAATTTTTTAAAAAACAACATTTTTTCTTCATAATGTGTCATGCAGCATCTTTAAAAATCCTGGGAGAATATAGACTATGAGAAAGCTTAATGCATAATGGTTGAGATTATCTGTGACTTCATCAGCACCTTCATATATATGAAGTGACCCAAGAAGTCACTTCTGCACTAAGCCCACCATTTATTCTGGATTGGCTAGCCTGATACACTAGCTGGCACATGTATTTCCATACCTCAGAAAGCTGCTCATTTCTTCTGAGCAGGACTCAGGATTAGGTAGATCTATTCCCTCAGTGATCTTTAGAGCAAACATTGCCTATCAGGGCTCTACAGTCAATGTCTTTGGAGCTCTCTGGTTCTATATGTCCTGCAGATTAATTCATTCCATTGGGAGATCATATAGCCCTATGCTCTCAGTATCCTTTTCTGTGTCGCCTATATGGGATCAGCAGCTGAACTGGAACAGCTAGATAATTGCCTTTACTCAGAAAAAATAAAGCACATTAAGACTCTGTTAAACACAAAAAACTCCATTAATGCAGTGTCACGACTGCCCAGGTAAAAACAGAACAAGTCGAGAGAGTCAAAAGGTAGGGTTCACAGTGATGTCACTTCACCCTTGTTGCTGTATGTAATACAGTCTATTCTTGCTTCTCTGATAAACGTGTGTTTTAATATATTTTTATCGTTAACTACGCACCATAAGAACTGTACAGAATGTACAATAATGGCTAAATTATCATTGCTGTGAAATATCCTGTTACATACCAGATTCTCAGCTGGTGAAAACAGGTACACAACTCCATGGACTTTAATATTGATGCACCAATTTACACCAGATGAGTTTCTAGACCTTTATCATTTGCTTTCCTCACTTTTTTCCAAATCATTAACTCTCACTCTATCCCTGTGTGGCAATGCTTTGTGCAGGTGCTGGCAAAGTCATTAATGAGAGCATGGCTCCTGCGAGAAGCAAGGAATTCTGCAGAAGCACTTTAATTTTCTGGCATTAGAGCAGAATTTTCATAACAAGCACTTGCCAAGGGAAATCCCACATTGAGATTTTTTTTGCTCTTTTGAAATTGTCTCTGCCACTGTCTTGGTTTTATTTTATTCATTCCGATCTACTTATTTAGTCACTGGTTACTGAGGAACTCTGAGGAGTCTAGCTAATGCCCCAGCTGCTTCATCACAACCTTTCTTTCTCAGAGAAATTAGAGACAGGTCTTCTCATTAGAGACAGGTCTTCTCTCCAACTTTCTGTGGGGGCTTCCACAGGGCTCTGCGCTTGGTCCTGTTCTTTTCTCCCTCTACACCTTATTTCTGGGCAATCTCATCAGCAGACACAAATTCTGCCATCTCTGTATGCTGAGGGGTTGGAGGTCTACCTCTATACTGCAGACTGGTCTCCTTCTGTCCAAACTAAAATCTCAGCCGGTCTGGGATATCTCCTTGTGGATGTCTGGATGTCTAGCTGTTAGCTCTAGCTCAACAGAGCTATTAGTTTTCCCTCCTAAAGTCGACCCAGCTACTCCTTTCTTGATCACTGTGGACAACACTACAATCCTGCATGTCACTCGGGCCCATAAGGTGTCATCTTCAACTCAGACCTCTCTCTAGGTCCTCACATCCAGACAATGTCTAAGTATTGCTGATTCTTTCTGCATAACATCTCTAAGATCATTTAAACTCTCGTCCAAGGCCTCATCATCTCAATTCTGATCTTCGGCAACATCCTTCTCTCTGGCCTTGACACATGTAATCTTGCTGCTGCAAAGATCATTTCCCTAGCTCATCGCCATAATACCATTCTCTTTGAATCCCTCCACTGGCTCCCCCTTCTCTATCCCATCAAATACAAGCTGCTGGTCCTCACTTTCATGGCTCTTCACAGTCAATTCCCACTCTCCCTAACATCCCTCATTTGCTATCGATGCTCGCCTCTGATTGGCCCATGATACCAATTTCCACGCCCCATGGGCGGCATGTGACTCCTCCATTTGGGGAGGTTAGGCGCGCCCGGACCATGGCCCCGCCTCAAGGCCTGTCCCCACTCGAGCTCCTCTCCCCAAAGCCCCAGCCCACTCCACCCCCAGCCCCGCTCAGCCCCCTCCCCTGAGGCCCCCGGCCTGCCCGTCGGCAGCTCACCACTTGCTTGCATGCGCCTCTTCATCCTCTCCCCCAGGTCCCCATGTGGGCGGCGTGGGGATGGGAAGAGGCGGAGAGAGGGTGGGGTCTTGGAGGGAAGAAGATGAACAGGAGCGGGGTCTCAGGGTGAAGTGGGGGCGGGGCCATGGCCTGGGCACCCTTTTGGCGGCAACGCGCTCCAAAGGCGGCAAGCTGGCTGTTTGGGGAGGCTTAGACTCCCCTGGCTTCTTATACCCGCTGCTCATGCCACTCCCACTTGTTAAGTTTTTGAAGAAACCCCTTTGTATGTTCTCCATCGTGCTTGGGAGGAATTAACTTCCCATAAATACCTGTAAAGCTACATCATTATCCACCTTCAAATCCCTCCTCAAAACTGTTTTGCCATGATGCCTATGTAACGCTGAGGGACCCCAGTCGTCAGCGAGCAGGATCGAACCGGGGACCTCTGGAGCTTAGTGCATGAGCCTCTACCGCATGAGCTAAAGGTCAATTGACTGTTAGCTAACGCTGTAGAGCAGATTCATTTTCTCTCTCTCTCTCTAAGTGGTCTCAGTGCCACTAGATGGGACAGAACACCACACCCAGGAGGTGTGTGGGTTACACCTACAAAAACTTGACAATGGTTCATCTGCTGGTGTGCCAAGACCACTGCCTATCATGCAGGCCAGTATTGTCTTGTTTCCTTGTAGTTTCCCATCTGTCTGTATCCATCTGTTGTCTCTTGCCTTGTACTTATGTTGTAAGCCACTTGGGGGCAGAGACCATCTTTTTGTTCTGCGTTTGTACAGCACCTAACACAATGGGATCCTGGTCTATGACAGGGGCTTTTAGGCACTATGGTAATACAAATAACAAAAATAATAAATAAAAGGGCAGTAACTGGTAAGTCTGTCGGTGTCAAGAGTTGGTCTCTTAAGAACAGACCTAATAACAATTTATTTAGAGGTGCCTGTAACCTTGCCCCCCACTCCAAGATCTACTGATAATCTCCACCAGTAATGGAACCAGTGTGTCCCAGCATGCTTTCACCAGCTTGCAAAGGAGTGGCCCACAGCCCAGAGCTCCCTGAGCATCATAATTCATCAAGGATAAATGGCCAAAACTAAGGCAGAGATGACTTCACCCCTATCCCTTCGTAATATGGTTCTGCCTCCACTGAAGGGACCAGCCCGGTCTGAATCTAGATGATCGTATCTGTCACATAGATAGGTAACCTCACAGCAAGTAATTCCAACCTCCTTGCTTTATGATTCATCTGCTGTAGGTTGTCTGTGTGCCAATGACCTGCGAGAACAATACAAAACGGAGGTTGGGGGCACTGTGTCAACTGTATTTAACTAGAGAAAGTGATAATTTCTAATCTGACTATTAGGTTTAATCAGTTGTCTTGTATTCTCCTCAGAGCAGTCTCCCGAACAACACCAGTTCCGCTTATCTGTGAGGGAGGATCAATACAGTAGGTCCTGATGAGAGCAATGGTGAGTTAACCTTGAAGGAAAGGCAGTAATGGTCAGACCATGACAAGGTTATAAGTCCTTTGGAATTGTATTTTAATAACCAAGACCAGCTTTGCCTCTTTTGTTCCATGGTGTGCTGATTAAGAGCTGAACACTGAGGCTGGCCTGCATAGCTGCAGGAGACATATAAGGTCAGAACAATTGAGAAGGCTATGCATCTGGTGTGGAGAGGGGATCGGTTAGGGGCATCTCAACACCCTGGCTGATGCCTCTTTTATGGAGCAGTCAGCTAGATGACTGTTTTCTGAGACCTTGCCCTGCTGGTGGGAGGGACCATCAGGAAGGCAGTATGCATGCTCAGTGGATGCCTGGGTATTATTCCCACAAGCCTGACTCCCATGTGTGTCAGCCAGGCTGGGCAAGGTCATGGACTCTACCAGTGGGAAGGGGGGTGGGGAGCAGCATAGGCCGCATGTAGCCACTTCAGAGGCAGTTCCTTCCTTCTCAATATGTGTGGTAGTTCCATGGCTGCAGAGGCCAAGTGGACCAAACAGCTCCTGCAAGCTTTGTCCTATGGAAGCTCATGAGTTCAGTCTCAAGCACCAAGTTTTGTGCAGTTTTACAAGCACTCACACATCACAGCACACAAGGCAGGGTGGCCTAGCGGCTAGGGTATTAGATTGGGACTCTGGAGGTTCTATTCCCAGCTTTGCCACTGACCTGTCATGTGAATGTGTTCAAGTGGCTTCATCTCTCTGTGCCTCTCTTCCCCCAGTCCCACATCATTTGGACTGGCTTGTCTATTTAGCTTATAAGATCTTCTGAGCAGGGACTGTCTCTGTATGTACAGTGCCTGGCACAATGGGGTCCTGATCTTGCTTAGGGTCTCTAGGTACTACCATAATACAAATAAGTAATAAGGAATTGTTGGCTTAAATAGCCAGAAACGAAAGAGAACATTTAAGATATTGAAAAATGTACATCATCTCAATTTAATTTCACAAAAATAGTTCAGGGTTTCTTTTAGATCATTCCATGTTACAGGCAAATTTGGGTTTGAACGTGTTGTATTGGCACTCTGGCATGTTGTTTTCCAAACTTTTTGAAAGTTCCCAGATGCTTATGTGTTTTGATACCTCTCTCAAGCGAATACAAATAGATTATGATTATGCCTTATCATGGAGCTAAACATCTGATTTTAAAATGTAAAGTCTTGTTTGTAATCTCCTAATGTTTCTTCTCTCCTCCCTTTTCAGAAATATTTACTTCCACTTCCCCAAACCATTTTGAAATCAGCACAGGCTTCCCATGTCCATTCTGGCTATCTTACAAAACACAGTTGTAAAAACTGGAATTCCATGACCAAAAAAATTAGTCACAAAACAACAGAACACCATTTACGTAGTTGAAACAGAAGAGATATTCCAAGGTTTGATTAATTGTGTTTCTAATGACGTAAACTCTGAACCACAATATCTTACAGTGATCCTTCTCATTTTTAACTCATTCTCCTACAAGCTAGTGACATGTTTCAAAGAGGTTTCTTTAAATTTTAAGATCAGTTCTTAACATTATTTAGCATTCTTTAGCAATGTTGTGTCTGACCACTTATGCCCAGGTATATAGAGTAGACAACCAGTTAATTTCCTTCCACACTGGCTAGATACAACATATGTACAACTGCCAAACTGAGACCAATTAGTATCTTCCCCCTTGATCCAAAGACTGCAGCTTAGCTAAGTAACCTAAGGGCTATTCTGTGTTATCCAAATTCTTAAACTGATGAACCACTAAGAGCTGTGACAAGGTTTTGTGAGTTACAAATCATTCTGTTGGACACATAGAGGCATCTATTAATCAGCGACTAGCCGTAATGGACTCTGTGACCTAGAAGTGAGCTAAGAACTATGAAGCTAGAGATCTGGGTCTGAAGAATGGTGCAATCAGCGCCTCGTACCCTGAACCTGGGCAAGTCAGAGCCCTGCTGAGGTGAAACACTGAATTCTCAGGGATGTAACCTGCTCTGTGGGGACACTTGCTGGGCAATCAGAAGCAACATTCCCTGAGTTCCCAACTGGGAGATACACAAGTCATGTGTAGAGGAAGGGAGGAGGTTAAATGAAAAAGAAAAAAAAAAAGCCTTTATGAAGGAGCCAGCAGCCTGCAACTTGGTATTTATGATCTAACCACGACTGGCAGTAGGGGTTGTTGGGGGAGGCGGGGGGGGGAGGAACGAGCAGCCACTGTGTGTCTGTTGTATAAGAGTTAGACAGCACTGGGATCACTTGAACAATGCAGAACACACCCCTTATTCCCATTCTCCCCTCACAGTCCCCATTAGCAATCCAATCCCCGTCTTGTCCAGGGAGCGAGAACCAAAACAAAGCATTATGTCACTGAAAGTGATTACCAAGGGCCCGATCCAGCTCCTGTTGCAGTCATTCCATCAGCTTCAGTGGGAGCTGGAATGGGCTCTAGGAAAGCAAACAATATAAGTGATCTCCTAATGATCTTTTTATGAGATTATGCAACAGTTTCGATGAAACATCCAATGATTAATTTAGGATTCAACATTCGTTTTCCCAGTAGTCTTGTAAATATTTAAAGGTTGTGACATATAATTTGAAATAAAGAGCAGTTACCATAAAGGAACCTCAGCTTCTCATCAGCAAGTAGGAATAAAACTTTGAGCTAAACAGAACTCAAATGAACTACACAAAATATAATAAAGGACATATCTTGCTTTCTCTAACGAGGGTGAGATTTGCAGTAGTCATTTGGAAGAGCTGGCATAAGCATTGATTTTATCTGAATGTAACCGATGGTCATCCAGAATGGACCCATAATACACATGAGCATTACCGTTCCCGGCAGCAATGTGCCCAGCATTATTTCATAGATCATTACTGATCCGACTGCGTGCTTCCAGCATTAATCTGAATGGGTATGCAAATTAAAGACAGTATATTTTGCTGTTTCTTCATTTAGTTGAGAATTGGTTGGGGATTGGTCCTGCTTTGAGCAGGGGGTTGGACTAGATGACCTCCTGAGGTCCCTTCCAACCCTGATATTCTATGATTCATCAGAAAAACCAGGAACAATCAACATCTTTCATTCGTTTGACAGTGCCCAGAATGTGCTAGGTTATTGTTTATTCATAATACGGTAGTGCTAGGAGGACACAACAACTAGGTGCTGTACCTACACAAAGTAAGAAACAGTCCCTGTCCAAACGGTCTAAATAGGCAAGATGGACACAGGAAGAAAGTAAGCGTCATTCCCATTTTAGGGAGTTGATGGAGAAATGAGGCACAAAGAGATTAAAAGAGCACTGGGAATTGAGCCTAGATGGCCAGAATCCCAGTGGAAGGCCTTACTCACCAAAAACCAAACCACCTGTCATTTTCTCTCTTCCCAGGTGCCTCCCAATACATATAAGGAAACACAGGTGTTCTAACCAGGATGCAGCATCAGGGGTTAACAAACCCGTAGGGAAGGGAGTGGGAGAAAGGACATGGGGCACATTAATAAGTATACACAGTTCCTCAGTGATGGCTAGCCCATACCATGCTGTAGTAAGAACATGGGACCAGATCCTTAGGTGAGTCAGCACATCTCTACTGAAGTCAAAGCTATGTCGATTTACGCCAGCTGAGGATCTGGCCCATTTTTTAAAAAAAGTATACATAAAATAATTGTCAAGAACGTATTCTCAGCATGAGCTAACTTCTCAGAGATAACAGAGCAGAAACTGCTCACAAGGAGGTATTTAAATGAGGAAAGTAGAGCTGCTTTGCAGATCAGCTCAAGAAAGAAGTTCTATGCATCAAAGAAAATCAGGAAAGTATGGCAGGAAGGCCACATAAATGCAGCATCCAGGCTGGCACCATTGGCAGAGTGGAGGGTAGGGCAACCTAATGAGTTTAATCACTGAGAAGGAAAAGACAACACAGCAGGGACTGTCAAAGTGCTTGCAATCCACGTGCCTGATCCCAGGAGGTACTGGGCACCCATTGATCTCCGTGGAGTTTGTAAGTGCCCATCAATTGTCAACTTCAGGTCATAAAAGATCACCCTTCCTCAGCCAGAATCCCAGCATTCCACAGGGAAAATCCAGTGGATCCTAAAGTAATGAGTACAAATCTATCAAAACATGGTATAGATTCCTGCACATAAATTTACATGTAGATGGCTAATTTTGATGAAAGATGCAACCACAGTGCTTCAGTCTGACCACACGTACACAGAGGTAGCTTGTGTATCCGTTAAAGCGCAGGACTAGGCATCAGGACTCCTGGTTTCTTTCCCCATCTCTGCCATTCTCAACTTGAGAGAAATTGAAATGTTTTGCACAAGTGCTTCAGTTTCAGTGGGTATCATGATGCTTATTCACCACACTAGGGTGTTGCAAGGCTTACTTACTATCTGCAAAGCACTGTGGGATTGTCAGCTAAAGGGTGCTCGATCTATTGTAGGAAAACATCAGTAATGATAAACCTGTATAATAAAATGTTGGCAATAGGGATGCTGGCAAAACTTGTGTGTGAAGGGGTTTTTTTTTGGAGAGGGGGGGAGAACGGGAGGAAGGTTAAAAACACTCCACAAAAGCTTCCCCCAGATCATTTTGTGGACACTTACTGAATGGATGGATTTGTGGGGGGTGGAGAGGAATATGGAATACCGTCCCTGAACTCTGACTGCCACATCAACTCCAGAGGACTTGGTCACCACCTCTGAAATACTAACTACACTGAGTCTCCCTTCTTACCAATTCTATATCACAGACTGCTGTATAGAAAGATTACACTTAGGTTTACAGCCATAAGCAGGAGCACATAAAATGTGGTGGAAGTTAGATCACCTAGCAGCAAATCACATGCAGAAGGGGACCAGATTTTATTGATGAGAGGGAGCAAAACAAAAACATCACAACACTCCTGGCTGGGGTATGAATATCAGGAACAAGGAGGAAGATCTCTAAACAGCCCAAAGATTGCCTTGGTATGTAAGTGGTTACTAAAAGTCTGGCCAGTTAAGAGAGCAAAGGAACAGACATAGGCTAATGGTTGACATTTATGAAGTACCTCTTATCCAGAGACACCAAAGGGCTCAAAAGTAACATCATTCAAATTGTGGAAAACATGATTTTCTCTGTGAGCTCCCTGCCATGCAAGGATGACATCATGGTCTCACCCCTTCCTTGTCTTGCAGAATCCTTTGTGTGTGCGTGGGGTGGGGGTGGGGGCACTGGAGTGGGTGAAGAAAGATGTGTCTGGCACCCTATGGATTCCCTTGTCACAGTGCTGTGTGGGAACCCAGCTCAAGTTGATACAGCCTGGAGTAGCATTCACTTGTTCTGTCCCTACCCCCGTGAGGTGGAATTTCGCAGATGCATTTGGGGAAATCCTGGAACAATAGTTTCTGCAGGAACCACGTAGAATCATAGAATATCAGGGTTGGAAAGGACCTCAGGAGGTCATCTAGTCCAACTCCCTGCTCAAAGCAGGACCAATCCCCAACTAGTCCATAGGTAGGTGTGAGTCACAAGGTCCTGGCAGCCAAGGAGAAGCAGGGGACATCTCTGTGAATGTCCCTTGGTTCCCACAGATCCCCTGAGGTCCATTTTATTCTCAGAAACTGCTGGCTTCTTTAGGGATGGATTGAACTATGCCACCGTAATGGAAAGAGGATCTTTTGAGCTATACATTTTGTTCCTGCATAGAGGAGAATGGAGCTCTGTATTATACCAGACAATGCTTGCGTCCAGCATAGCTAAGGTTGCAGAAAAATTTCTATTATAAACTTCTGCTCTCCCACATTTGTGACTTTCAATAACATTGGCATTTTGGAATTAAATTTTTATAACCTTGTTCTCTGCCCGAAAATGGTTTTCGTTTTCCTTTATTAATATGAAATTTGAATAAAATCTAAGCATTTCTGAGCTACAAGAAAGGGAATCTGCTTTTGCCACTTTAAAAAGAAAAAATATTGACCACATATTTAGACCGAATTATAGCCAAACCAGGTAAAGTCTGAAACTTGGAATGTGACATATATGCTCTTAATTGAGGTCTGGTCCCTTTGCTTAATTGCATGGAGAATGAAAAACAGCCAATAGAAAAATCACTTCCATAGAGCTGGTTGGGAAATGATTTTCTCTCCCGATGGATATTTTCAATTAATTTTTCCCCCTTCATTTTCCTCAAAAAAGATTTAAAAAAAATATTTTGGAGTTGACAGAAAAAACAATATTTGGTTTTCAGCTACTGAAATCTGACTATCTGGGGGAGGAGGGTTGACAAACATTTTTCAATAAAAAAATATCGGTGAAAATTTCCATTCTGTCAAAGAAAAATTGACAACATTTTTGACCACCTTGACTTTTTAAACACAACCAATGTGCATTTGCTAAGCTTTTGTTTTACAGTGACCAAAACCCCACCCCTCTGCTTAATCGCTGTATGATTTTCCAAAGAAGGGGCCTGCTGCTGGGTCTGTTTGTATGAGGAAGCCTTAACACAAAAGCTGATTAAAAACTTGCCTTAATGGCACTGAAGGAGAAAACTGCAGGTGAAGAAAAAGAAATCATGGATCTTGCAACATTAGCATTGCTGCAGTTTTTGTTCTCTCTCTGATACTCTGCAACTTCTTGTCTATTCTGAAACCTGTCATCCAAAAATGAGCATCTCTTTTCCTAAACATTTGTGCAATTGCCCCATTTTACAGAAAACCATCTCCAACCAAACAAACAGTGATACCAATGGGGGGAACTTACCTCTCCCTCATGCCAAACTATGAGCACATACATGCTGAAGTTAAGCACAAGCATTTTTTTAAAATCTCCATTGTGTACCCAGCAGTTGTGCAACATGGCTGAGTCAACTCTGTTGCTGGAGTGAAAACTATTTTTCCATTTCCCCATTTTCTGTGATTTCAGCTGTGCAACTGTAACCCCCAGGCAAGTGCATGTGTGTTATAGGTCCCCTCTCTGTGCCAATCCACAGAGGATTGGAGTTGTTACAGCCCATGGCTATAGAGTCTGGGTGTGACAGGTTGCCCCCATTAGGATGCCACCTGATGTGCTGATACCACTGAGCCCACCTGTTCTGCCAGCCTGGGCACCCTTTTAACCTGTCTTGCTGAGCCAGGCTATTAAGCCTCCTCCAGCACGCACACGGGCAAGGTCACACCCAACTGCAGAACGACACAGACACTGAGATCAGTTCTGGGAAGACTTAGCTTAAGGGACTTGCCCCAGCACTCAGGTGTCCTCCTCCTTTAGAGTGCAGACCCAAAGGTATATTATGAAATCCACCTCCTCCCTTAATGTGGAGGAAGGTATGCACAGCCTCTTATTGCCCCCCATTATTAACTGTACGAACGGGATTATATTATAAACAAGATATAGGTTTATTAATTACAAAAGGTGAATTTTAAGTGGTTAAAGATAAACAGATAAACAGAACAAAGGAAATTATGAAGCAAATAAAACAAAACACGCAAACTAAGCTTGTTTCACTAAAGAAATTGGTTACAAATAGTAATTTCTCACCCTAGATATTGTTGCAGGGAGATTACAGACAGTCTTGAAAGGCAGCTGCACTGGTCTGCAGCTTGAGACCTCAGGTATTATTACTCACAAGCTAGACGCCCTTCCAGCTTGGGCTCAACCCTTCTCCCCCCAGTTCAGTTTTTGTTTTCAGCGTCTCTTTGGGTGGGGAGGCAGAGGAGAACGACAATGTCACTTCTCTGCCTTATATAGCTCTTGTGTAAGGTGCCTTATATAGCTCTTGTGTAAGGTGGGAACCCTTTGTCTTCCAGCAGAAAAACACTGGCATTCCAAAAGGGAATGAGGGGTATCCAGTACCAGGTGACTCAGATCCATATCTATGCATGGCTGTGGTAGCCATTGCTCCTAGCCTGTCTCCAGGGTCCACAGGAAGACTAAGCTCTTTTACAGTCCATTGTCTTTGCTAATGGGCCATTAGCACTGTCTGGCTTTCTCACGGTTGTACCTGAAGGGCTAGTTGGAGGTGACACCCAAAGTAACCCATCTGAAATACAGATACATAGTCAATATTCCTAACTTCAGATACAGAAATGATACAGGCATACAAATCAGATAATCACATTCAGTAAGTCATAACCTTTCCAATGATATCTTACATGAGCTATCTCGCATAAAGTACATCTCATATGGATTTGTCATATCCATATCATAAGCATAATTTCATAAAGAATATGGAGTGTAATGTCAGACTGTGCTCTTTACCTCAAGCTATAGCAGTGTGTACCTTTTAGGCCTACTTCAATTCTTAGTGCGTCAGCCAGCCAAAGATGGCAGTCATCACACACCACTGTCTCAATATAATTCTTTGCATCAGATAGACTGAGATCACTTAGTCAAACAATATGTAAAGAGATGTAAGTTGCGGGGGAGCCATTTAACAGATGACAGGAACTTTACACATCCCTATAGGACAGAAGACGAAGAGGAATTTGTCCACTGGAAACAGCTAGGAAATTTTAGATAACCAAGATAAAATGAAACCAATTTGCCAGGACACCAGGGCTAGCATTTGTCTTGCAAAAGAACCATAGGATCTTTAAAAATGAAGAGGTTAAGATCAGTCCATTTTGATATCCCATCCGAAGTACACAAAAGCAGGCATAGCATGGAATTTACAGCACTATGGAAGGCTTCAAATCAATACCATGTTTTAGCAAGAGCAAGCAGAACACATAGGGCAAAGATGTTAGATTGAAACGTCTTGTACAGGTCAAAATCAATTTGGTGGAGCAACACTCCTGTCTTACAGATATGACACTTGGTGCCTAGATACTATGGTGATTGGTATTTACAAATGCCTTGTTTATTATTTAATATATATAAACGGAAGCCCTTTTTTATGAAGCTTTACAGAGGAAAAGGCGCTCTGCTCCCATCTGTTCGTGCACAGGAACATATAGGGCTTCAGCTAGCTTAATTTGCATAAGCTTTCTACCCAGAATCCTCCAATGATATTGTGAGAGCCACCATAACTATACACAAACTCCAGACTGGTTGGATAGCAGTATGGAACTAAGGAAGGGGAAAAAGGGTCTATTGAAGGACAAGGGATCTGTGCATAGCTCCTGTATGCTACTGGTTCTTCTCTCCTGCAGATCCTGTGCTCCTGAGAGGACTTCATGGTGAGAGAGAATGCAGGCTAAGGACTTTGCTATGGGAGATGATGCCAAGGTGGTAGAGGCGAGGGATCACATACACCTCGACCCCTGATTTTCTGCTTGGCTTGTACTGAGCATGCTCAGTAACAATGCTGAAGCTGGCTGACCTCACTCAGCCCCTCCACTATCAGCAGACATGGGTCATCTCTGCAAGGTGGATCCTAAAGAGGGCTCTTTGCTGAAGCCACAGAGCTGAATGAATGTTGGCGAGGTCCCTCCTATCCAGCCATTAAATAAAGCTGAGGTAACTACCACTGGGTTAGGTGATGGAGCCTCAAGACAGTACCAGGCAGCACTGCCCAAAGGACTAGAGGCAAGTCTGCTGGAATGGACCTCGGGATTCTAGGACTATCCTGCTCACTAACACTAAGTTATTGGGGTTATTGGGCGGGGGAAGGGGGTGTGTGGCGCTGATATGTAAAAGACTGCCAAAGACACCGTGAGAGAGTGTTTTACTTACCATTCACATAGATATATTGGTGCTGTGTTTTCCCAGCTTGATGCTGTGTTCCATTTTCCCCTAATAAGTTTTCCTTGTCTCATACCCAAACTTAGTGCTTGTGAGTGGGGATGTATTGCCCATGAGAGGTGCGTAGGGAAGGTAGCGAGCCCAGATTTTAGTGAGCCCAGAACTTCTGGGTGGGGGTTCAAGCGACTGGTGTTTATTGGTTGCAGGGGCTATTTAATCCAGCCCCCTGGTTGCTGCTGACAAGACGAGGCAGAAAGGTGACACAGAAATGCCCTCTATTTCTTTAGACTTCTATTAAACAAAAAACCAAAACACCAAAAAGAAGCTAGAGCCTTGCTTGAATTTATTCTGTTGCATTCTTTAATGAAGTGTCTGGTTCGGGGGTTTCAAACTGGGGGTCGGGACCCCTCAGAGGGTCGCAAGGGTATTACGTGGTGGGTCACAAGCTGTCAGCCTCCACCCTAAACCCCGCTTTGCCTCCAGCATTTATAATGGTGTTAAATATATTAAAAAGTGTTTTTAATTTAAAAAAGGGGAGGGTCGCACTCAGAGGCTTGCTGTGTGAAAGGGGTCACCAGTACAAAAGTTTGAGAACCGCTGGTCTAGTTGATCTCAGTTGCCTCTTTCTAGCAACAGTCCACCTCTAATGGTAACACTTCTCTAGTCTCAGAAAATGTTATTAAGAAGACACTGCCTACTAGTGCTATAAAAATGAGTTAAAACCTGTTTCAGTGTTAAGTACTTTCTAAGCACAATGACTCAGAAGGAAACCTGTAGACTCCACTGTACATTTTAGAGAAGGTAAATACATACACCACTTCTTTAGAGATAAAAAATAATGGATACTTTATACTGACAGACTTCAGTATATGAACATGCTATTTTATATTTGAAGGGGTTTATTTGTTTGCCATCATATCAAGTGATACGAGACCAGCTGTGCACAAAAAATGTTAGTATTCGGTATCAAAATGGGCTAAATACATTGAAAGCATTATGGCACTGCGGCAAGGATGTTATTGTTAAGGTTTAAGAGGTGTTTTCATTCTAAGGCCCTGATTTGAGGCACTTGTAATTTTCTGAACTAAACACCATTTGGACTGAAATTCATCATCCATCTGCCCCCCTAACAGCCAACCTTCCTGACATGCCCATCAAATATGCAGGAAGACACTCTCTTCTTGTTTACCTCTTTGGTAACTTTGTTATACTGCATTATTAAATCTCCGGAGATTCTCTAGGCTAACTAGGTTTAACAGAGGGGCAGAGAAGAGGTACTCTGTCTGTGCCATTGCATACAAAATGAGATTCCCTGTAGGCACAAAGGAATTGCTACCCTGTATTCAGGACCATCCCTCCCTGACATTAGTATCTGTGCTCAATTAGCTCTGCCTGCTGTTAGTCAGACAGCATTGCCTATGACACGTGACATGCTTCACCTGTAAAAGTTTGTTCCACAGTTAGGGAAATCAACTTTGGGAATAGGTAATTCTTGAAACAGGATGCTTAAATATATTTTCCCACCTGCCACAAGCCTTTATGTAGCCCCTCTTTATCTTAAAGGGCCAGATCTTTTACTCTATGTGAAACAAAGATGCTGTAAAGCTCACTTCACTGGCTACATGGGGATTGCTCCAATGTAGACAGAATCCCTGGGATGATATAGAAGTGACACAGTGGCTCTCCACCACCTCCTTCTGGTACCCAGTTTGAGAGGCATGTCTGGTTGAATGGAAGCATACAAAGAGGGCCAGTTTGCAAACCCCTTGAATAAAATACAGACACAAAGATAAGGGCCCAATTCAGCAAGGTACTTCAGTGCATGCTTAACTTTAAGCATGGGAGTAGTCTTCCACTGAAGACTACTCCCATGATTAAAACTAGGCACATGCTTGAGTACCTTGCTCAATCACGTCTTTACTGATCTGCAGGCACTGAAGAAAGTGAATGATTTGTCTGGATCTTGCAATGCCCTTTTTGATAGGACACCATCTACACAACATGAGCCCTAAACAGTAAAATAGGCCAATTAACCTCACAGGCTGCACCTGGTAGAAAGTCAGGGATGGATGAGGCCTAATCACTGATGAAGTTCGGCTCGAGGAGAAGCTGGGCTGGACTTACAAAAAGAGGAAGTTGGTGGTAAAAAGGAGGCTGCGGGAAGGAACTTTGCAGTCATTCTCTAGAGCAGCAGGGAACTGGAAAGAGACACGGAGTCCTAGTGGGGACTAAACCCTGGGATCTTGCCTGGGAACACAGACTCTAGCAAGTACCCGAGAGAGGGTGAAGTAGCCACAGGGAACAGTGGTGGTTCTAGTGATAACTCAGGGGTGGGCCAGAAGACTGAGAAAGGACAGTAGGAAAGAGCCCAGGGAAGCATCAACAGGGTCTGGGCTTGCTTAGATCATAGTTGCTGGACATAAGAGTCCCTGGGCTGGAACCCTGAGGAGTTGTTGGGCCTGGGGTTCCCCTACCAGCTCCAGGGGAAGTGGCATAGTCTGGGAATGGAATGGAAGACTGCCTGAGACAGATTGTCCAGTGGGACTTTGAGACCCTGGAAGGGGAAAACACTACAGTGAGGTGGCCAGAGGGCCAAGCCACAAAGAGGGAGCACCCTGAGTTACAAAGAGAAAGCAATACAGAGCCCTGAGAGAGAGAGAAAGGGTATGCAACCGAAGGAGGGGGCATCAGACTGGTTGAGCGGTAGTCCCCAGATGTGGCCACAAGGAGATGACCCAGCAGTGAGTAGTAGACACCCTTATTATAAATGAAACCGACACAGCTGGGGTTCTGCTGGTCAGCTTTTTTACATAAAAGACCACAACAGCTTTATGGTTAGCACTTAGTATAACACGTTTCTTGCTGGCAACAATATTTTCGTAGTGTTTTAGCTTGCTGTAAATGTTCAATAGAGGACACTATGCTTGCAGCCAGTAAGTGCCAGAGCTGAAGTAATTCCACTCACAGCATCAATTTTTTAAGAGAACTATGTGAAATATTACAAATGCACAGTGCAGGAGAGTATTGGTACTGCATTATAAATGTGACTGGCAAAGTACATGTTATCTTTATGGAAGAGAAATTCTTCCTCAAATGTACATTGCTTTTAAAATAAATTCCTTTTGTATTTCAAAAGTAAGGCACCTACCTTTGGTGCCTGGATTTAAATCTAATCCATTCAGTGGTCAAAGCCTTTGACTGCCTTATAAAAAAGAGCCCGACGTCCTGCTTGGTTCGCTGGTGCCTGGAGCCGGCCCTGTGGTACACAATACATAAGAATGACAGAGTAGGTTACAATGGTGGGGGAGTGGCACTATATGTAAAAAAAAAAAAGTAAAGCAGTAGGACTCAACTACTAACCACTTGAGCAGCTTTGTAACAGTGACTGGGAAATGCTCAAGGAGTTGCCAAAAAACAGAAAAACCCTAGGAATAATGGATTACAACTATTCCTATATTACCTGGATAAATAAGAATGGCCATACTTGGTCAGATGAATGGTCCATCTAGCCCACTATCCTGCCAACTGACAGTGGCAAAGAGGGATGAACAGAACAGGGCAAGTATTGAGTGATCCATCCCCTGTCACCCCAGGGTATCTTGCCTAATAGCCATTGATGGACCTACCCTCCCTGAACTTAATTCTGTTGTAAACCAAGTTATACTTTTGGCCTTCACAACATCCCCCGGAAAAAGTTCCCCAGGTTGACTGTGAAGAAGTGTTTCCTTTGGTTTGTTTTAAACTGGCTGCCTATTAATTTAATCTGGTGACCCCTGGTTCTTGTGTTATGTGAAGGGATAAACAACATTTCCCTATTCACTTCCTCCATACCACTCAATTTTATAGACCTCTAGAGCATCCACAGATTTCTCTCTCTTCTCTCCCCGCACATTTAAATGTCTCTTTTCCAAGCTGAACAGTCCCAGTCTTCAGTCTCTCCTCATATGGAAGCTGTTCCATCCCCCTAATCATTTTTGTTGTCCTTCTCTGTATCTTTTCCGATTCTAATATAACTTGCTTGAGGTGGGGCAACCAGAATGCACACAGTATTCAATGTGTGGGTGTACCATGGATTTATACAGTGGTATTATGATAATTTCTCTTGTCTATCCCTTTCCTAATGGATCCTTACAGTCTGTTTGAACAATGTGCAGTTGCAGTCAAAAGCTAATATACTATCCACAATGACTCCAAGGTCTCTTTTTTTGAGTGGTAACACTTAATTTAGGCCCCATCATTTTGTGTGTATAGCTGGGATTATATTTTCCGATATGCATTCCTTTGCAACTTTTCAGTCTGCTTTGGACTTAGCTATCTTGAATAATTTTGTAACACCTGCAAACTTTGCCACCTCACTGTTAACCCCTTTTTCTAGATCATTTATAAAAAATTATGATCCAGATCATTTATGAACAGCACTGGTCCCAGTACAGATCCTTGTGGGACAGTGGTATTTACTTCTCTTCATTTTGAAAATGGACCATTTATTCCTACACTTTGTTTCCTATTTTTTAACCAGTTCCTGATCCATGAGAGGATCTTCCCTCTTATTCTGTGACTGCTTAGTCTACTTAAGAGCCTTTGGTGAGGGACCTTACCAAAGGCTTTCTGAAAGTCCAACTACACTATATTCACGTTTGACCCCCTCAAAGAATTGTACTAGATTGATGCAGCATGATTTCCCTTTACTAAAACCATGTTGACTCTTCCCTGATAAATCATGTTCATCTATACATATGATAATTCTGTACTTTACAGGTTCTGTTTTTCGCCTGGAACTGAAGTTAGGCTTACCAGCCTGTAATTGCCAGGATCACCTCTGGAGCCTTTTTTAAAAAATTGGTGTTACATTAGCTTTCCTACAGTCATCTGGTACAGAAGCTGATTTAAATGATAGGTTACATACCACAGTTAGTAGTTCTGCAATTTCACATTTGAGTTCCTTCAGAACTCTTGGATGAATATCATCTGGTCCCGGTGATTTATTACTGTTTAATTTATCAATTTGTTCCACCCACTTCTAATGACACCTCAATCTGGGACAGTTCCTCAGATTTGTCACCTAAGAAGAATTGCTCACATTCTCTGTAGTGAAGACTGATGCATAAAATTCATTTAGCTTCTCCGCAAAGGCTGTGTCTTCCTTGACTGCTCCTTTAGTGCCTCAATCTCCCAATAACCCCACTGACTGTTTGGCAGGCTTCCTGATTCTGATGTAATTAAAAAAATATATATATATTTTTGCTGTTGTCTATTTTGCTAGTTGCTCTACAAATATTTGGCCTGCCTAATTACACTTTTACAAGTGACTTGCCAGAGTTTATGCTCCTTTCTATTTTCCTTAATAGGATTTGGCTTCTAGTACCTTTTTTCCTCTAACTATCTCTTTTATTCTGTTTAGCCATGGTGGCAATTTTTTTTTTTTTTGCTTCTTTCTGTGGTTTTTTTTTCATTTAGCGGTACGCATTTAGTTTGAACCTCTCTTAAGTCGTTTAATAGTTTTCATGCAGCTTGCAAGCATTTTTCTTGTGACTGTTTCTCTTAATTACCATTTTAACTAGCTTCCTCATTTTTGTGCGGTTCCCCTTTTTGAAATTCAATGCTACTGTGGTGGGTTTCTCTAGCATTCTCCCACCCCTCCCCCACCACCATGGATGTTAAATTTAATTATGTTATGGTTGCTATTACTCAGTGATTCAGCTATATTCACCTCTTGGACTAATACCTGTGTGCCACTTAAGACTAAATCAAAAAGTACCTCTCCCCTTGTGGGTTCCAGGACTTGCTGCTCCAAGAAGCAGTCATTTAATGTGTGTAGATATATTGTCTGTGCATCCCATCCTGAAGTGACATGCACTCTATGGATAAAAATTACATGCTTGAATAATAAGAGTATAGCAGACAGACTATAAAACAGACCACCTGACCAAGATGGTCATGGTGACTGTGAAATGCTCAAGGAGATTACCGAGGCTATAAAAATAGAAAACTCAATAATAATGGATGATTTCAACAATCCCCATATTGACTGGATACAGGTCACCTCTGGATGTGTTCGAGACAAAATTTCTAGACACCACAAAGCAAGGAGGGAGCCGGGAGGAAGCCTGCAGTCTCTCTCCCCAAGGCAAGGGGAGATAGCAACCCCTGAGGAAAGGGATAGGAACCTAGGAGGAAGGGTTTACCTAGTAGACTTAAGAGAGAGGTGTCTGACTAGGAAGGCTGGAGAACGAAAAGCTTGGACAAGCACAATAGGTAGTTCACGGGTAAAAGCAGTAAGGTAGAGATGTAGGTGCACACCTTAACTGCTCTCTGTAAACCCTTGCATTGCAACTCAGAGCAGAGGGCAGGCCTGGGTTTCCCTACCAGCCACAGAGTGGTATTGCTTGGGTCGGTGAATAGGAAGACTGCCGGAGTCACTGTGGGAGTGACACAGGGCAGCGGGCATGAGGACTGTTGACACTGCCAGTGCAGAAGGACTTTGAAAGACTCCCTTGGAAGGGGAATCACAGTGTGACCTGGCTGGAGGGTTGAGTGACTCTGTGGGCAGAAAGAGAGCTGCAACAGTAGGAGAGAAGAAAGGGGGTGTTGAACTGGGCCGAGCTAATTCCCAGAACTGCCAGAGAAGCACCACCTAGGAGTGAGTAGAACACCCTGTGACAGACCCATACCATTAAAATGACAGTAAAATAATTTGCATGAGTACTATAGGATGGCTGAATAGACTGACAGACACACCGTTTGTCATCAGACCGAGCAGAGAGTAAGACTGCACTTCAGTTGTGACAAGAGATCAGAAAGATTGTCAGAAGTCTTTCATGAAGTGCTACTACAAAAGATACTCCCCAGATGTATTCTGATTTTCCTAGTGCAACGATGACAAATTTAAATGTAAACTGAGAGAAAGCAGAATATCCATATTAAAAAATAATCTTATTAGATGCAAGATTGTCTTCTGGTAAAACATCTTGTTTTATCAAAGGGATGCTGTATAAAAGGTGTCAGAAATGATAGTGACAGTACATCCTTCTTTCAAGACTGCAATGCCTCAACATAGTCACTGACCAATCCTATGGGACGTTATTCCTGTTCAGTATTGTTTCAACAGTCCACCCAACTGGCCTAGGAATGAAGGCCTTGGTATACACATTCCTCTTACATTGCCATTAGCTAATGCACAACACGCAACTTTAGTTTAAGGTTATTGACTCCGTGTCCTTAACTGAGAATGCATCTTATCCACATTCTCGCACTTATAAGCGTCTTTGTGGATTTGAACCAAAACTTTGATTCCATCAGGCCACCTAACCAGTAGTTAGTAGGATGCTGGAAATATTTTACAAAAATTAACATATACAGCATAGGTTAATCAAACACAAAACAAAGGGCAAGTACCAGTTATTCACCCATGTGAGGACAGATTTTCAAGAGAGCTCTTGGACACATCTTCACAAGGTGCTCTAGCACCTATCTAGGTACCTTAAAAAAACCAAACTTTCAAGAGTACTTAGCACCCAATATAGGCCATACTCATCTGAAAAGATGACCGCTTATTTAGGTGTCTAAATGGGAGCTGAGCTCTGCTGAAAACCTGGCCTGGATTCTGGATGCCCATAAACATAGCCCATAAACTGTGTATTTTATGTCTGTTTTTTAAGCCTAGGTTCTATAAATCCTGAGATTGTAGCCAATCATGTTTAAACATGGCTGCTCCCAGACTAGTGGGGCTCTCGAACAATTTTCCCCCAACCTGTACTTGACTGTGCCCATTTGTTTAATCTCCTCCTGTGACAAAGAGGGTTTACATACAGCAGTCTTACATTTCCTGTTTATGTGGGAACGTTTCAAGCCCTAACTGTATTTAATGTTGAGGAGGGTGGGGGCGATAGGAAGAGGAAAAACAAACAAAACCAAAACTCTTCAAGATGACTGATTTTTCCCCCCTTGGACCTATTCCGGTCTGTAATGCCCTTATGATCACATAGTGTGACCTCCTGCATAAAACACGGGCCAGAGAGTTCTCCCAGTGATTCCTGCATTTAGCCCAGATTGTGAGAAGGACTCTCTTATACTGGTCAAGGAACACTGAGCAGTGCCAGACTGCTGTATCACATCAAATACAAGGCTTTACTCTCCCCCCGCAAAAATCAAAGTGACATCCATAGCTCCTGCACCCATTCCTGTAGAGTGCCAATGTGCAAGGATTGGAATTACTGAATCTGGTTGCAGAGTCAGGACTTTAATTACCCATTTGCCAGGGGAAGTTTACTAACCATTTTAAGATTCTACCAGAAAACAGGCCTTTCTGTCAATAGGTATTGTGAAAAAGTCAGACCTGAGTAATGGGAGGGTGGTTAAAGGTAACTTTCTGTGGTAGAATGACTAAAGCCCTTTCCGCTATGAACTGAAAGAAGTTGCCTCAGGTTAATTATGGTCACCTGAGTTTAATTAAGGGCAGCCTGTGACCTTTAAAAACCTCTTCCACTGAGAAAGGGGAGGAGAGGTGAGAAGCAAGGTGCAGAAGGGTTGTGTGAAGTAAGGGGACAGGCTCCTCCTAGGTAAAGAGCTGTTTTACCCTGTAAGGGGAAGCCTTGTATTTGGGGAGGGAGGCCTTTGTTCCCAACATTGCTGGGCCAAGAGTGGTTAGACAGCGTGGCTGGTGATCAGTAGTTGGCATAAGAGGCAGTACTCCAGTGGGAGTTAGGAAATCTAATTTTTTTTTCAGAGTAACAGCCGTGTTAGTCTGTATTCGCCAAAAGAAAAGGAGGACTTGTGGCACCTTAGAGAGTAACCAGTTTATTTGAGCATGAGCTTTCGTGAGCTACAGCTCACTTCATCGGATGCATACTGTGGAAATTGCAGAAGACATTATATACACAGACACCATGAAACAATACCTCCTCCCACCCCACTCTCCTGCTGGTAATAGCTTATCTAAAGTGATCACCAAGTTGGGCCATTTCCAGCACAAATCCAGGTTTTTTTGTTTCTGTTTAAAGAAGCCCTGTGGGCCTACCCTGTAAAATATTGTGAATAAGACAACGTGAAGGATTAAACATCCTGAGTGGGACTGATTTACATCAGGTCCCTTCAATGCCAGAGGGGCAACGCTGAATCCTGCCATGATGAAAGAGATACACTGTCACAGTACGCAAAAGCTAAGAATCCAGGAAATTGTCTTCTCAATCAATCAGCTCTTTCCCCCTCCTACCACAATTTATTCTAACACCTAACGCAACCGTGTACATCATCCCCAGAGGGAGTACTTGCTTCATCACACAAAAACACATGAAAATTGTCAACACTAAGTGGCATCTGAGATAATCTTTGACTAAGATTGAATTGGAAATCTCTTCAGAAGTTCAGAGCCTTATATATATATATAGGAACAGATATGAAATGTGTCAACCCTGTCTACAATGACCACTCATTCGTGCTACTGACTTGGATCTCTCAATGGTTTTTTAAATGCATCTTTACAGTGTTTCAGATGCATTATATGCCTAACAGGGTGAGCATTCCAAACGATGTCTAGATGAATTGTGCTTTAACATTATATCATAATTCTTCATCTCTTTATAACTTTAAAAGTGTACTTAGTGGTAGCATGAGCTCAAGTGTAAATCAACTAAGTCATTTCATGATTCCATTAGCTTTGATTTTAACTTTGTTTATTCTGCAAACGGATTTAAAAGTTGACTCTGTAATGAAATGAGGATTAGACATTTATGTGAATATCGTTTTATACCAGCTAGGGCAACACAGTTCGAAGGGGGACACATCCTCTTCCTTCACGACATAAACTAATCACGGACTTCCCAGGATTGGGAAGAAACTTGGAATGTTGAGATGGATTCTCTTCCCTGTTACACAACCAGTATAGGATTAATGGGTGGTAAGGGAACAGTAAAGAGGGATGGCCCCTTGGAGAATTCTCCAATGCATGCAGCACGCAAGATGGTTAGGGCCAAAGCACGCAGCTCTAAACTAACCTGTAAGCCCCTCGCTAGTGGCATGCTGGGGTGTGGCCAGGGCACTCGGGCTGCTCAAAAGCTCAGAACAGCCAATGGACAGTTGTGCAAATTAGGGAGATGAATAAGTGATTTAATGCCGTCTTTCTAGCCCCTTAGTCTGGGTTCCTACTCCTGCTGCAGCATAGAATCTGGCCCATTATTCATAATGGGCCACAAAAGGTTTCCCCCATCCACCTTCCTCTGGAGTGTCTGTATCCTGAAGATGGGATACAGGACTGAAATATGAGGCACCCAAAATCTTTACCTAAGGCTACGGCTGCTTTTTAACATTTAGATTCTGCAGGATAGGTACACGGAAAGTCATTGCTACGTGCCACAAAACCAGAGTAGCTTTTAAAAAAGGAAAAGGTGGACTGAGCTAAAGGGGAAGGAGAGCCCTAGGGATAAAGATAGCCTGTAAAAAATGAAAAATACATTCTTTGAAGGATTTGGCAAATCAGGACTACAAGGACTCATATGCCCTCAATCCATCTGCCTTTTCTTTCTTTTTTTTTTAAGTCCAGAGTGGCTAAAAGCTTGGGCAGCTGAGATTGTGGGGCTTAAGGCTGCGTGTCATGGGGACATGGAGTTTGAGGATCCAAAGTTCTTCAGGGGAAGGTGTAAGTGCCCAAGAATTAACTGTGGATCTGACACCCATCAAAGGGTTAATTCATAAAAAACAGTTCCGGGAAACTGCTAGTCAACAGCATCAGCTAGCCTCAGAGTTGGTTCTGATGATGTGATGCTTCCATTTCTTTGCCCAGTGTCGTCTCACACTAACTACCCCGGGAAAGCAGGGCGGTTATTGCGGGGAGTTCTGGAATACGCCAGAAGACTCCAGCGTTCCCCAAGCCCAATCACTTTTATAAACTCTTAACTGGAGATATATGAAGTGGCATGATCTAGTGGCGGGATCACGGAGCCAGGACGCTGAGTTCTAATCCTGCATTCTAAACACAGCATTCTGAAGTCAGAGACAAGTCCAGATCCTCAAAGGTATTTAGGCTCCTTGATTTCAGCCAGTGGGAGTTAGGAGCCTAAATACCTTTCAGGATCTGGGCCTTAACCTCTAAATCTGTTTCTCATTTGTAAAATGGTGATAACACTTGAGTACATGTGAGTGTTGAAACGGTTAGTTAGTTAAAATTCCCCTTGCAAATATAAAGTCCTATATAAATGCTAAATAGTATCACTTTAACCATAATAAATTGGCATAATTCCTGGTCCTGATCACAACTTGTCCAGAGAATATGCATAATGCACAGACACTCAAAAGGGTATATCATTCATTATAATGACTTCGTACAGTCTAGGAAAGGATATTAGTCAGTACTAAATATTTGTGCTATCTCCAGAATGGCCCACAATTAGTACATTGTGAAATACATCTCCTTTTCCCTACTAGGTTTGTTTGCCATTTGTATTCTGCAGTAAAAGCTCTTCCTTTTAATATAATATGACTTATGGGAAGATTGAAAATAACAGCATTAAGCTGACTTGGCTTTAGCTCTTTTGGGACAAGAATTATAGCTAAAAGAAAGAGTTATAATGCTTCTCGGGGTTTATTTAAAAACAAATTCTATCCCTATAGTTTTTGAGTGCCTGTCACGGGGCTTACTGCTCACCCTTGGGGTCCTGCCATATGGCTGCATCTGGGGATTCGCTCTTTTCTGATCAGATGCCCCCTCTCGACAGTTGCTCACACCACATATCCCGCTTGCTCTCCAAGACTCGTGGTGCTCCTTCGTCATGACTCAGCACTCCAACCCGTTCACTGTATAGTTCTCCCCTTCCAGGATATCAAAATCCCACTCTGTCCTCTGCTGTACACTGTTTTCTGGTTCAAGGCTAGGTCTGTACCACTTTCCCAGCGGCTGGTAGGGGAAATCAGGCCTGCTGTCTACTCTGAATTCCAGCCCAGGGACCCTGTCCCGCAACTACTGTCTACTGGCTCCCAGGCCCTATTGTGATTTCTCCTTCATATCTTCTGGCCCCCTCCTTTGGGTTTACCATCCCAGACTCCCTTCTCCCAGGGAACAACTGCAGACTACTTCCCCTACAGCCCTCTTCTGTTATCAGCTTGCTGGCTTCATACAAGCTCAGCCAGCCTGTGCCCAGCTGGGCTCCCTCATCAATTAGCCTTTCAGGCCCTGGCTGTCCCCCAGGTGGAGCCTACCAAGTTAGTTGCCCCAACAACCTGCTTTGCCTTGTGTGGCATGGACAGCCCATCACAGAGCCTCACAATCTTTAGCGGATCTGATATACACAACACCCCTGTGATGTAGTATCCCAATGTTACAGATGGGAAGCTGAGACACAGGGTGGAGTAAATTCCTTGCCCAAGGTCAAATAGGAAATCAGTGGCAGAGCTGAGACTAGAAACCAAGCCTCCTGAGTCACAGGCCAGTGCCTGGTCCACTGGACCATCCAGCCACACAATCAAGACTGGAGATGAGCCTCCACAATCTCCACAAACCCTATCAGAGGGACTCATCCTAAAAGAGAAATTATCTTTTTAACATGGCTGAGAAAACAAGAGGCCTGATACTGGCACCACTGACCCATTTCCCTTCTGGTATTTCTACTGCTCTCTCTTGCTATTTATCAGTTTTCCTCCTCTGAAGGGAGATGATATTTTCTCCATAGCCCCTCAGGTCTGAGAGGCTAAGTGTAGAGGAAGTAGCTGTTGGGCATGGATGAGGCAGGTTATAGCATGCAGGGAAGAGAGGTGAAGAAGTCCATGAAGCTAGACTGTGGAGTGAATTAACAGAGGAGAGAGCAGGACAGAGAGGTCAGAGTGGCAGACCAGTCATGGATGCTGATAGACTAGAGGGCGATGCTAAACGACATGAGATGGTGGGCACCTAAATCCTTTAGCACCAAGATTCTATTTCTGTACAACTTGGTGTGTCAGTTCTAGTTCCCCACGATTGTACTGCAACCTCTCCGTTCTGAGCTTTCAGCCACTGTGGACTCTCATTTGCTCTTCATGGCTCCCAACCTGGGGCCTGATCCTCCTGCCAGTGGGGTCTGCCTCAGGGCCCTTGTTTCCTCAGCCATGCTAAATGATAACTTCTCTTTTAGAATGCAAGTCCCTTCGGCAGGGTTTGTTTGTGGAGATTTTCCTGGCTCAGGTTTTTCTCACCAGTGAAGCAAGCCTGGGGATTTCTTTGGGACTCTTGTGTCAAGACAAGGAGCACAGAGAGACAGAGGATTATGTGTCAGCTTTGCTACTTCCACACAGCATTGTCTGATGTATTTCAGTTACTAAACGGGGTGAGATGCTTTAAATGACACTGATCACAGCCCGCCGCCCCCCACTCCCCCTGCAAAAGGAAGGAAATAGGACTAAGAGTGTGTGGAGTATCCCTGCCATTCTTCTCCAAGAGCCAGATCGTAACTTTGCTATCTTCCCTGGGTAAAAAGCAGCATGTAGTTGGCCCACCCCAGGAATGAACACACTTTGCTCTTTCACTGCTCCCCACTTGCTTTGGGGAAGGAGTAAGTTACTTCACCCTTCCATGGAGTAGCTTGCTCCCCCATGTGCCCAGCCAGTCACATGTGCCCGGTCAGCGAGCAAGGGAGCGCGTGGAGCCAGGGTTCCTCCCAGACCCTGCCCAGTTCCACCACCCCACTCACAGTGGGGAGTATCGGCAGCGTAGCCCCTACTCATTGACTCACTCTCTCTTGGCTAGAGCCAGAAGGCAAGCAGCCCTTGGCTGAGCAGGGGCTCAAGCAAAGGAGTGTGGGGCATTCCTCACTTTTATCCCCTGCATGGCCATATAGGAGCTGTGACAGTCTAGCCCCAAGCAAGGTTCTGCTCCTTTCCTCCATCTTGACTGTGTAGTTGAACTAGGCGTCTAAACCCAGAAGAAAATAAATTCACCCCATTCTTTTTTAAAGAGACCGTGATTTCTATCCTTATCCAATACACAGACATTAAAGTATAATTAATATTGGAGTTATTAGAAAAGATACGTCATCACGCACAGAAAGCACTTTCTCTAATGACATATCCCCACCCATTGTTCACCCCCATTATGGTACAGTCTCAGTCATTCCCTGGTCCCCGTTAGTAGCTGATGTATTCCACCCGCTTTCATGGCAGTCATGAGATTGCCAAGCCAAGCTGAAAGAGCCTGAGTGTGCACAGCCAATGAGATCACCTCCAAAAAGAAGGCTGGGAGCCATTGTCAGGCCAGCAAGGAGTTCAGCATCGTTCTGGCTGGCCCTCGTGAAAAGCATTTTTCAGTGTTCAGCTGCTTTCTGAGGGGTAGAGTTTAAAGGGAGGTGGGGGAACTATTTTGTTTATCCTGCACCTTCTGTCTACAATATGCAATACATACAATAAGCAATACAATAAACTCTTTGTTCTTGCAGTAGATACATAAAAGAAATCACTAAAAAAATCCCTAGCGATTTGTCTAGTTAAGTGCCAGGTTGTGGCTCAGACTATGCACCTGCACAAGGGAATAAGAGGGAGCAAGACCCCCACAGTATGCCCCTATATGGGCTACCTTGGATTCATGCATATAAAATTAAGTGGGGCTTAATCTTTGCTCAGTTACAGTCTTGGGAGCAGATGGAGAATGACCATCCCCTTGGCTCCCCACTCCCCCTCTCATTGGTCCCAGTACCTATTGAGTTCCAGGAGCAGGTGGGCTTACATCTAAATGTCCCTCCCCCAGCCAGAGGGGAGGAGCTCCAGAACCCAGGGCTCAAATGATTTCGGGGAGGGGCGGGGGGCAACAAATGACAGAATGGCAACAGGAGTGAAGGTTACAGGGAGCCAGAAGGAGACACTGAGCAGAGAACCCCGGAGAGCGCCCACTGCTCCTCAAAGGTTTCTAGGGAGCCAACAGATGTGACCCAGAAGAACTCCACTCAAATAGGTGAATCTAGGGAGGAGCGGAAATAGGCCCCACAGTCACAGAGCACCTCCCCGTCCAACATCCTCCTCCTGATTTTATAGACAGCCACCGTGGCCAGCACCAGGAGGAGGTTGACGAGGAGGCCTTGAGGCTTTGTGGGGCCATGGATAGGAGGTGCATATATCAGGAGGTGCGGGGAAAAGTGCAGCCAGAATCTCAGGGGAAGATTCTGGAAGAGCTGGAAAAGGAGCTGCAACCTGGCACACCCCAGAGAGACGTGCCCCAGGGTCTCCCTGATGCCGCAGAAGGGACAGGTGTCGGGGAGGGTGGTGAACCACGCCAGGTACACACCTGTGCTCACAGCTCCATAAAGGAGCTGCAAGCTGATATCCCCGGTGGGCCGTGGGATTCATTGGTCCCAGTAGCTAAGCCAGCACTGGGTCGGGAGGGTACTTAATCACTGCTGCTATTGGCCCAGAGTAAATCTCTACACGCTGGGAGCTGGTGTAACTTTGATACAGGCATGTCTGAGTCACGGCACCCCCAACAGCTGCTCCTGGGGCAGTACAGTTTATACGATGCTGTGCCTCAAGTCAGAATGTAGCAGTTAAGCCGTTTCCTCAGCTACCACTGCATTACAACAGCACTGGTATAGGGAAGTGTTTCTTCAACAGAAATTCTACTGCTGGGGGAAATAAATTCATTATATCAGTGCTTGTGAAAGTTGCCAAATGTACAGAACAAATAAGCAGGGAGCAGAGCAGCCGCACAAGCTTTCCCGCTCTTTTTGGCAACATGCCTCAACCTTGACTTGGAGAGACCGCCACTTAGCTTGAATGGTAGTGTAGCCTCCATGTTCATTTGGTCTTTGGCCTCTCTGCTAGGAGTGCCCACAGGGCAGCAGTTAAGGGCAGCGGGGACGGTGTTCTTTTGTGACATGGACACTTGTCAACTAGGACAGTGACCGCAACACTAACCAATTTCAGAAAAAAATCAGATAAAGATTCACTCACTTGATTTCAGATTAACACGAGTAACCTAGAGGGGGAAAAAAGTCTCCCTAACCCACTCTCAGCCCTGAATGTCAGACTGTTATAAAGCCTACTTCAGAGGTAGTTATAAAATTCCCACTTTATTAATGTGCAACTGGTGAGAACCTGGTGTGCAATTTCTTTGTCCAGTGACAAAGCTGTATTTAAGCCTTAGCACATTTGCAGTTTCCAGACTGCTGGCCAAATGAGTGATTAGCAGGACAAGCTGAATATGCTCTTGTTTGCTGTTTCCAAAGAGTTAAACTTAGGGGCAAGATCCAACTGCTATTAAAGTCAGTGGAAATATTCTCAATAACATCGGGGGAATTGGTTCAGGCCCCTAAATCACTTAATCCAGTTTTTAATTAAACAGCATTTAATGAATAGCGGGTTGGTTTTTTTAGATGTTAACAATAATGAAAGCTTCATTTTTAAATGAAATTTCACAGGCTCTTTGCCCACAGGGCAGAGGAGGTTATGCCTTAGCTTACATTAGAAATGCAGAATTCACCTTATTGTGATGTTGGCTGTGGTGTAATGCTGGTCTCAGTGTCATAAAGGAAAGGATTCCTTTCCATACAGTGGGTTTCAGTATATTTTAGAGTTCACTGCAAGAAGTGGTAACTGCTCTTCATGTCACAGATGGCCTGTTCTCTCTCTCACATAGAAGGGGCCATATGATACACCTTGAACTGCAGCGTAGTTACACTTAGTCAGAAGTGTGAGTGCAGCCTGGGCAGACGTACCTGCACAAGCGCAGCTAAAAGGAGTAGGGTAGTTGCAAAGGCACAGACTAGAACCACTAGTACACACCCAGCATCTACACTGCTATTTAGCCAAGCTAGTGCAGGTATGTCTACCCATTCTGCAGTCACCCCTCATATTGCACTCTAGACATACCCGGAGTGTAAGCACAGCCATCTACCTAGTGATTTTAGGTTTGTTACAAGACAGGGTTCTACTGGATCTTCCTGAAAATACATTTGTCATAAACAACGGTGTGGCCTAAAAGCGTAGTATAATCTTCCTGAAAGGGTGTGAAGTGTTGGATGTCTGAAAAGGGCCAGATTGGGATAGTCCCAGTGATGCTGAGTAGTACCTTACTCCACGATAGCTCCAATGAAGTCAATGGTGCTACTTTGAGAGTAAAGGGATCAACAATCTGATCCTTACATTTGCTAACGACCCCAGCCCCTATGAGGACATAAGGCCTCCATTCCCTCCCCACTCATAGCTACTGATATCAGGCATGAGTCATTGCCATGGTCAGCTCTGTGAGGACGCTAACACATCCATAAAGGAAACAGATTGCTGTGCCGATATCAGTGTGCAGCTAGGCCCCAAAAGCTGACATCACGGTCCGGCATCCATACATACCCAGCCAGCTCAGTGACCAAGTGGATGGTAACATTTTAGTCCACAATACCAGCAAACACCACAAATCAAACGTCCTTGAGACATCAACTTCATGTATATGGTTTTAAAGGGGCTACAGCATCCCTTTAAAATGTTAGCAAGGAAATATACAGTGTTGTTGCAGTCCTGTCAGTCCCAGGATATTAGAGAGACAAGGAGGGTGATGTAATCTCTCTTATTAAACTAACTTCCATTGGTGAGAGAAGCAAGCTCTTCTTCCTCGTCTCTCTCGCCAACAGAAATGGGTCCAATAAAAGATATTACCTCACCCAGCTTGTCTCTCGAATATCTTGGGACCAATATGGCAACAACTCTGCATACAACAATGGAAGATAATCACATTTTTCCTCTGAAAAAGCATTCCCAACTGTTAAAATATGGAAAACGAAATTCAAAAGCTATCTTACATACTGCTAATGGTTATTAGGCCAAGTAAAACAATGATGCTCCAACATTAAAGCTATATTCTGTGGACTGACTGCATATTTGCTGAATCAACAACTGCTCTGTCCCCCTGCCCCCTGTAATAACTTGGCATGTGGCACAGTGGCATTCTGTGAATGTTCTGCCTTTTTCCAGCTTTTTTTAAAAAGGGTTTTAGTATTATCACATGTCACAACTTCTGCTAAGTAACAGGGAAAGGTGCATTTTAAACTGTCTCCAGAAAAAATGAGATGAAAGCAAGAAAGCTAATTAAAAAGAGCCACAGGCAGGGTTGTGTAGTTTCCTAAGGAGCAATGGGTTTCTTTTTTTAAAAAAGGAGCTGTTTTAAACTGAGACACTATTACTGACCCACTTCCAACCCTAGTATCTCAATACTTTGTTTCATTTGAAGAAATCAGAGCTATTTCCCCTCTTTTGTATGGGAGTGATACAAACAGAAATATTGTGGTTTGGATTTATGGGATCTGGCCCAGTGCTATAGCTGTAGATAAAACAGCTGTTCTGGAATTATCATCATAACGTCAGGCAGAAGCAATTCTGTTCTGGGGATAGTCATCTTTATTTTAGCCTCTGGTCAAAAGGTGCCAAGGCACACTTGAAAGGATTGTGCTTGTTTTGATTCCATGGGGTCATAGCAGGGCCTTTCAAAATGGATGTGACAATAATAGGCCAATTTCTGCTTGCCTTACTAACACTGAAAACTTTCACTCAACGCACATGCCTTAGGAGAAAGTCAAGGAAGATTTGGCCCAAAGTCAGTTGCAAAAAGTTTTCCCAGCTGACAGCATCAGTGAGCCTGTGACTTTCCTGAACTATTTGTACACCTGAAATGAGCACGGGAATTGAACATGTCCTGTCTCTAGAATGAGATAGGCAAGCCCCATATAAAGCAAGGCTCAGTGTTGAAATCTGCAGCTGCAGACTTCGCAAACCAAAGACCTTTGCCTAGCACTGCTATGATGCTGTTTATCTCACTTTGGAAACTGAAGGGCTTAATCATAGCCGAAGTGATTCAATAAATGTGGAGTCCTTTAAAGAGCACGTACCAAAATCATACACCAAATACTCTAGGTTACTCTCTCTGCCAAACAGGAACATCTCTATCCTACTATAGATGAAACTTGTAGCAGCACTGCTGCTTAACACAGTCAATTATAAAATCCAGTTTTCAGTTGCTTGTGACTTTGCCAAACTTTAACCATTTGGTCGAAATGTTTCCAGGCCGGGTGTCTACCTCAGACTGAATTGTTCTGGAAAACTTTCAGCAAAAGTGGTTGAGCTGTTTCTCAGAATAAAGCTAGGGGAAAGTAGGTAGTTTTGCCACAGTTACATTTTTTCGTACTGTTTCTTGGCAGAGCTCTAGCACCTTGATGCTTTGGAGCAGGAACGGGACATCTGGCAGAGAGTTACTGCCACGTTCACAGAAGTGCCTTTTTACTGTCTCCAATAAAATTCATCCAGATTTCACCAAGTAATAAGTCTCTGGGGAAAAAAAAATCACTATTTGTACCGGTTCAATAAAGCCTTTTAAAGTCTTGTTCCTAAGATCTCTGAACATTTCAGCTGCACTGAGCATGCATATTTCCAGGCCCCACTGAGGAAACTCTCTGGACTATACACAGGCAAGCCAACAGTCCCTGTGTGTGGCCTTAAGGAAGGTCTATTTTATTATGAGCCAGGAGACTACCATGAGTTCCCATCTCAGTTCCTGCACTGACTAATGCTAATAGCTCTGTTCACTTCAGAGCTCTTATTGAGCAAGGCCTCATACCCTTACCTTAGGAAGCAGACAAGTGTCATGCCCCACCAAGAGGTTACATAAGGTTGCTTCTAGTAAAGCAAGGAATAGAAGACAGTTCTCTAACACGGCACACTCAAGTACCCTTTGAGCCATGCTGTCTTTTATAAGAAATGACCAACTCTAAACTTGGAGCTCAGCTGGTGAACCACTTGACAACGCTCCTCTCCAGAGCCAGGATTTCTGATTCCATATATTCCTCTGCTGTTTAGCAAATAGCTATGGTAAGCCCCTGGCAGGGCACAGTGTTCCATCTTCTCTTCTAGTGGAGGATTCCCACAGAAGACAACTACCACTACCGGTTACTCCTTGAGTTTCAGCAGTAGAAGTTTGTGCTGTGGGTCTAAAGGTCCTGGGTTGAAGTCTTCCTGATGACCTACACAGCAGGCTGATATTGTTCCACATGATGGCATTTGGAGTTGCAGTGGGGGAGATTTAGATTGGATATTAGGAAAAACTTTTTCACTAGGAGGGTGGTGAAACACTGGAATGTGTTACCCAGGGAGGTGGTGGAATCTCCTTCCTTAGAAGTTTTTAAGGTCAGGCTTGGCAAAGCCCTGGCTGGGATGATTTAATTGGGGATCAGTCCTGCTTTAAGCAGGGGGTTGGACTAGATGACCTCCTGAGGTTCCTTCCAACCCTGAGATTCTATGATTTTCTCCAGTTTTTTAAATAAGATATAGGGAGCTATATTTTGTTTAAACAAATGGTATGTTATAAGAATGTGGTTATAAAGTCAAGCACTCTAAACTCAGAAAGGGACGTAGGCATAGATAAAGTGCATATTACATATACATACACAGAATGCAAACATATGATTAAAAAGACTTCAGTACCACATTTTCCAGCCAATAAAGGACATTTGAAAGAGCACCAAGTGTTCAGTTTTACATCTACAAGAGCTTTGTAGAAGACTCGTTAATCAGGATGACATTCATATCCACTGAAAGCAAACAGACAAGCCAATCTCGCAGATATATCTGGAAAACACTGGGTTTTTTCCAATGTTGTCAGTGCTAGTACTGATATAGTTTCTGCTTGACAAATAGAGTTTTGGTTACTCTAGAGCCACTGGGGCATTTGGGATTAGCCGCTAGACATGTTATGCCTCAAATTCTTTTCATTCTATAAAACGGGGTTCTAGAATGAATCTTAGCCAGCTACTTATTCACCCATTATAGAATGATACTCTGATTTTTCCTCTATATCTTTAAAAAAAACCCACACCTAATTCTACTAAGATGACGACATACAGGCACACAATGTTACAGAAGTTATTTCAAAAGCAAGTTATTCCGGAACATACGTTTATTTTTCAGAGTTCCTGTACAGTTGTTTATCCTCCGACAGGTCCTCTGGAAAAAAAATATATTCAAAGAATTTCTAAAGAACTTAAAATCCAACGAAACCTAATTGCATAAATACATGATACAAATCCAAGCCTTAGTTCAGCTGCAGATGACTACTCCCGCCCCACACTTCAACTGCTAGGAAATCAGGAAATTAGTTTGAAACCTGCTGCTTAGGGTTCAGTTGGGATTTTAGGATTTCAAGGCAGCTAGTGAGTCTTGATATACCAAGCAGGGGACTTGACTTGAAGTGATTAAAAGTGTCCATCAAAAGCAGCTCTAAGTGTTGAAACTGAGCTTTAAAACTTGGGAGAGCTGAGATCTAAAATATTTAGATGAAATATTTAGTGCACTTATATCTTCACACAAATAATTTATTAATATATTGCCAGCATAAGACTTTTAATCAAACACAGCTGCTTGCATACAGTATTTTGGGATGTAGGTTTACATTTGGCCTTCAGATCCTTGAGTATCAAGATTAATAGCGGTCAGGCTAAGACATTGGCACCTGAGATTTAAGGGTATTGCTAGAAAAAGCAAAGCAAAGCTTTGCAGTGGGTGTTGGTACAGTCCAATTTACTATGTTAGTAATTGCATTATTGTTCAGCAGTTATGAGCTTCTAGGACAGGGGTGGGCAAACTTTTTGGGCTGAGGGCCACGTCTGGGTATAGAAATTGTATGGCGGGCCATGAATGCTCATGAAATTGGGGGCTGGGGTGCAGGGGGAGATGAGGGTTCTGACTGGGGATGCAGGCTCTGGGGTGGGGCTGGGGATGAGGGGTTTGGGGTGTAGGAGGTTGCTCCGGGCTGGGACCAAGGGGTTTGGAGGGTGGGAGGGGGATCAGGGCTGGGGCAGAGTGCTGGGGCATGGGGGGGGGCAGGGGAATGACTCAGGGGTGCAGGCTCCAGGTGGCGCTTACCTCAAGCAGCTCCCGGAAGCAGCGGCATGTCCCCTCTCCGGCTCCTATGTGGAGGTGTGGTGCTGGCCAGACGGCTCTGCACACTGTTCCGTCCGCAGGAGACGCCCCCGCAGCTCCCATTGGCCTCAGTTCCCGGCCAATGGGAGCTGAGGGGGCTGCGCTTGGGACAGGGGCAGCATGCGAAACCCCCTGGCTGTCCCTATGTGTAGGAGCCGGGGGGGGGAGGGGCATGCCGCTGCTTCCGGGAGCCACGCGGAAAGCCCCAAATCCCGCTCCCCAGCAGAAGCTCGAGGGCTGGATTAAAAATTCTGATGGGCCAGACATGGCCTGTGGGCCATACTTTTCCCACCCCTGTTCCAGGAAGAAATGCTACAGCGATATGGTAGCTAATATTATAAGTATGATTAATTTAAAATGCACGCTTTATCTTTTCGCATAGGAAAAACACCAGTTCCCAAATAATAAAGTCTATGCTTAAAAGATAAAGGTAAAGCAGCAGAGAAGAGCCAAAATCCATTAGTACAATGAGTACTTCCGCTTTTAGTAGTAACAAGCAGAGCCAGTTCATACAGAGGTTAGCTAAACAGTTATTTTAAGGACTCACTGTCCTTACTGGAAAATTAATAGTATAAGTGTCAAAAGCCTTCCATGCTTTTAAAAATTAGAACAGTCAGTCTCTACTGGATATTTGTCCTGCATAAACAGCCTTCACCTACTGAAATGTAGTGTGAAGTTTATTCAGCTTCTAGCACTTAGCGTTGTCCTGAAATCATAATAGTCACTTAGCTCAATCACACATGGCATTTGATGAGCAAGCTGGTTACCTAGAGCAATACAGTTTGTCTGCTCAAATCATTCATGTCAGTGGGGAAACGGAAATAGGAAACTGAGAATAACTGGAAGACTTTAAAACACATTTTAAAAAAAAAGTAGTAAAAGAGTCTAAGCCGTTATTGCAAGTGCAGAATAAAAACCCTAGGAAAAACACCGATGCTTTGCCTAATATGTCCGAAACACAAAAACCACAGGACTAACCTATGCATGCCCACATTAGTAGGTAACTTCCCTTGGGATCGTACAGGTGTATGGGAGGGCAGCGCTAGACCTGTAGCATTTATAGAGGAAGAAAATCACCTGGAGCTTGTTCCTATGCAAGTCAGTGGTAGGTTTCACCATTGACTTGGAGGGGGAGTGAAATGGGTCATCTTACTGCAGTCACAGCTGGCCATTCAGCATCATGCACTTCACTGTACTTCTGCATTGCAACTATATTTTGGGGCTTGAACTCGTGTCTGTGAACATCTCCAACAATAGTTAAGCTACAATTATGTCAATCGGTGACTTCCATTGACCTCCGGGACATTTTCCAGCCCTGCCCTTGCTGCTCCTAGCCCCCAACTTGGTGGGGAGACCGCACAGCTGCCCAGCCCCTGGAGCAGGGGGACCCCGGAGCTCCTAAGCACCGCATCGGTGGACGGACCTGGGAGCCCCAGCAGCCCCACCTACCCCTTTTGTCAGAGATATTTTTAGTGAAAGTCAGGGACAGGTCACAGGCTGCCGTGAATTTTTGTTTATTTCCCGTGACCTGTCCCTGACTTTTACTAAAAATATCTGTGACCAAAACCTGACAGGGGCCTTTCCTGGTATCTAACCTAAGCCTTTTCTTGTGCAGCCTCCAACCGTGAAAACATGGGGGGGGGGGGGAGATTCTTTTTGCAGAGATCACATTGGCAGAGGAGATTTGGGGGTGGAGGGGAATAGGGGAAGTGGATCCCTCAGACAGAAGCTTCCCTGGTGGCCCAAGGGGCCATATGATAGCTGAGAATTTGTGGAGGGGTGAAAGATTAGTTCATCCCGTTGGAGCCAAGTAACCCCTCCCACACTGATACAAGAATCTAAGTAATATTTCCGATACAGAGACAGGACAGTGGTCTTGAAGGACACAGGGAAGGGAGGAAGAAAGTGGCCCATTCTGTGGATACTCAGGGGAGTCAGAGGTTGAATTCCTTGAAGATCTGTGCGCTCAAGAGATCTGGAGGCCCACGTCTGTGGTGTGGCTCCCAAAATCCATTTCTAAGAGCATTCGATCTCTGCCCAATCTTTCAACATGCCTATACCCAGGCTGTAGGAATTAGGGCACTCAATCCCTTGCAGGATCAAGCCCAACGTGAATTGCTAAATATAGCCGTAAACTGCTGCATCTGCCATTTGCAAATACCATTCTCTTACCACTGGCGTCTTAGCAGCTCCTCTGCACGTGACAACTAAGTGCTTGGTCCACGGAAGCACTGTTGCTGTGCTCTCGCAGTTGGGGTTACAAGAATCTCACCATTTCTCTAAAATTACATTCAGCAGGCTTGCCCTCTGATCTCCATTCAATATTCTGGTCCAGAACATCAGACTGCAAATTAGTTATTTGCTGCCAAAGTTAAGCTTGTTGCATTATAATGAGAGACAGTGTGGGCCAGATTCTGATCTGTCACAATGGTGCAGACTCCACTGACTTTAGTGGAATTGCTCCAGGTGTGTTGTTGAGAGTAAATTCTTCCACAGTCTGTCTTGCAATGGAGCTTGCTTCTCTGACAATGCTCATTAAAGCAGTTCATCCTGGATGGAGTCCAGAAAAACCAGAATAAAATTTAACAAAAAAACACTACAACTTTAATAAGGATAATTTCCCTTCTCTGGCAGAACTGATGAAGGGTATTTGACATCCTTCTCCCTTGATAGTGGTTATGAAGTGGACTAACACTGCTTAGTTTACTAAAAAAACCCAAAGTAATTTGTAATCCTTCTGTCTAATTTAAAAGTCAACATTTTAGTGAATGTTCTTAATGGATTTTCCCCTTCTTTGCTTTTACACTCACGTACATATTAAAGAGTAAGAAGTATCTGAAACTGAGTGAGATAAATATATGAAAGCAAGGTATACTGACAGCATGCTTAACTTAGCATTCATGGGCTGAGAGTCTATGCTTAGCCTGACATACTTGTGGATATGTCTTAGAAAATCTTGCTATACTTTGCAATAGACTATTATTTATTGTCACTTGTCTGCTTCTCTTCCCATCCCACAGAAGAAATCCCCTTCTACTTTAGCTAAAGTTACATGGCACAGGTCAGTAACCGCCGACCCCAGAGGATACATTCCAGTGTGCAACTCAGGCCAGCAAGGGGTGGTGGCCTGCCGCGTAACTTTGGTTGCCTCACAAGGCTTTGCTGTTGTGGCTTCCAACCAGGAACGCTCACAAACAGCCTAGTAGCATGCAGGCCACACCGTGAGGGTCTGTGTATAGCTCCAGCAACTCTGACTCCAACAGCCTGTCAGGTTTCAGAGTAGCAGCCGTGTTAGTCTGTATTCGCAAAAAGAAAAGGAGTACTTGTGGCACCTTAGAGACTAACCAATTTATTTGAGCATAAGCTTTTGTGAGCTACAGATGCATCCGATGAAGTGAGCTGTGGCTCACGAAAGCTTATGCTCAAATAAATTGGTTAGTCTCTAAGGTGCCACAAGTACTTCTTTTCTAACAGCCTGTCAGTAACTCTCCAGTCACACTCTGGCTTCTGCTGATCTTAGTTACCTCTTGCAGAGTGACCCTAACACACTCCCAGTCTTGAATTTCCCCCAAAACATGTGTCCTTCACTGTCCAACCCTCTCTTCGGCAGTTCAATCTGGCCATTGCCCCATAAAGAGTCAATATTTGACAGTTTGCTACTTTAACTTAAATTACCAAACAGTTCAGTTTAAATACAGCACTGGACTGGTTTTAATTAAAAATAAAAACAAAACAAGTTTATTTAACTACAAAGAGATATATCTGAAGTGAGTACAAGTACAAGTCAGAAATGATTACAAGAGAAAAAGATAAAATGCTTCCTAGTGGCTAAAGCTTAGCAAGCTAGACTTGATTCAAAGTAAAATCCTTACCATAGGTTACCAGTAACATCAGGTCAGGATCTCCCCCAAAAGTCAAAAGGCTGGCTCCTTTGTCATCTTAGGTGGGAAAAAATAAATAAAAGAGTGAGCGTGAGCTCCTGGGGTGTTTTTGCCCTCACTTTATAGTCCAGTCACCCTTTGAAATGCATTTTCCTAAGGGTTATCCTTGGATAAAGTTCATTCCAGCTGTGAGGATGGAGACATGGAGTCTTGTGGTGAACGAGGTTCTACGTTGTTGTTTGCTAAAATGCAGATCAATCTGTTCCTGTCCCTCTTTGTTGCCACCTGACCTGTGATAGCCAATCAACTTTGATGACACCTAGCAAGAGGCATCAGCTTGTCCTTTGTCTTTGAGAAACCGGTTTACCCTTTTCCCAGACTTGTCTAGCAAACACATTGCATGATAATTTCAGCTTGTTTTCATAATTTTAATGTGCATTTTGTATATACATTACACAAGAATATTGATGATCAATGTTATTCGTTTTTAAATGATACCTCACAAGGCATATTTTACACAAAGATTATTACAACAATGTGTAGGGTGTGAATACAGGGATGCTTTTGGTCACAACTACATCTCAGGATTTTGACTTGTAAGTTGACATTACTCTGTTTAGTTTTGCTGTTCTCTCCATGGGCTTCCGCTGATGTCGTTTCAAAGCATTTTGACTTTGCTGCACCATCTCCAGAGATATGCAATCACATTATTGGAGTTTTGAAGTCCATAGACCACTAATGATAATTTTACAATTGCCATTTGATATTCTATTGCTGGAGCAAGAACATTTTAAAATGAAGTTAGTTTTCACATCTGAATGAAATAATTACTATGAATATTCAGGATCCAAGTTTCAATTTTATGCACATTGCCACTTCAAAGTGGTTGTGATGTTTTTGATTGAAGTTACTCAAAGGCTTTAAGTCCACTTTAAGCCTTTGTCTGTCTTAAACTCAGCATAAAATTGATTACCAAAATTGGTCCGGAAAACTGTTTTAAACCTGATTTTGAAGAAACTACTCTGCTTAAACAAACAAAACTCATCTCCTGGATGTGATGATATGGGAAGTGTGGCATTGCACTGGCAGAGAAATCACGATCACGACGTGAAATGAGAGAGCCTCATGAAAGCTCTCACCCAAAATGGCTATCGGGGGGTGCAAGAGGTGGAAACAGAATTGTGATGAAGTAGGACTGTTCTTAATGTTTTCTCTGAATACTGGGTGGGTGCCTCAGTTTCCCCTATGCATTTCTTAAGTATCTAGGTGGTGGGATAAGGGTGTGTGATTGTGGCAGAGCCCTAGAGGGCCAGTGTGATGGTGTCTTCACAGAGAATGGCTGGCACTCTGTCTCCTGGCAACTGATGGCCTGGGCCCTCCTCTGCAAAGGTGCCAACTGAAGGTTTTGGAGATCAAAGAGATCAGGTGGCCTCCTGGCCCGGGAAAGAGACAAAGGCCAGAGGAGGGACTGGAGAGTTTCAGTTTGGAGCTGGCTGGGGAAATGGAGGGAGGCCCAGATGGGGCTCTAGCCTCCCTGCCCCCGCAAGATGGACCTGACAGAGGGGTCCTGTTCGCTGTACCTACGAACTGTGTTTTAGACCATGTTCCTGCCGTCTAATAAACCTTCTGTTTTACTGGCTGGCTGAGAGTCACGTCTGACTGCAGAATTGGGGTGCAGGGCCCTCTGGCTTCCCCAGGAACCCCGCCGGTGCGGACTCGCTGTGGGAAGCGCACGGTGTGGAAGGGGATGCTGAATGCTCCGAGGTCAGACCTAGGAAGGTCGAAGCTGTGTAAGCTTCTTGCCCTGGAGACAGTCTGCTCACAGAGAGGAGGCATGCTTCCCCAGAGTCCTGACTGGCTTCGTATGGAGTAGTTCCAGAGCATCGCTCGGTGACTCCGTGACAAGAATAAACTTATTTCTAGTTGAAGAAGAGCAATAGCACTGCCTTTTTTCAATAGAGAGGAGGTTCTTTATATCACCCACTCCCTCTGCATTTGGACAAGCGGACTGCACAAGCACGTGGATATGTAACACCCAAGAACAGTGCACACATTCCTTGGGGTTTTAAAATAATCTCCCAAAGGAATGTTATGGCATGTTTTCAGGACTAAATACTGAAGGAACTCCAAATCAATTCTCCATGTACTGATTAATCCACTCGCTGGCCTGTCACTATGCAGGCTTTCTTCTAATTTCATTTCCTCCTCAGTTTTCTTGGCCTGAATTACCACACAGTGGCCTCTGTGTTGCTGAATGCATACACTGAAGGGAACAGCTTTTGCTCCTGGGGTTTCCTCTACCAGGGGGAATTATGAAGTGGCCCTTTAAGATGGGCTTAAGGCATTCCCACAGCACAACACAGACTTAACAAGACCATGAATCTGGCCCTAGTACTTTTAATGAGAGCATCTGCTGAAGCTTGGGGTTCCAGACTTATTGAGCCTGATTCTCAGCTTCAAAGTGAATGCAAGCTATACAATCACACCTGTCCTACGAGTAGAATTTAGGCAATGTTTCTAACCACACAAAAGCCAGAAGAGAATCCACTTCACTCTCCCACTTCTGGTTTAGCTCTGCAGGGCTTACAATGGTTAAAAATAAACCCCACTCGTCATGCAAGCACGCAGCTATGACGCTGACTGTACAAAGGAAGCATATACATCAAGGTGCCTTTTTTCACAAAGTGACTCTTCTCAATGGCTGGTTGAAAGTTTTACATCAAGAGCTTTTTCCCAATGGAAAACCAGATTTTCAACAACACAGAGACTTTCATGAAAAGCGTCTGTTTTCTGTTTCAACTTTTCAGTCAAAAAACTGACCACCTGGAAACTAAAAATGCACTCTGAAATGAAACTTGAAGACTTACCATATATACTCAATCATAAGCCAGTTCGTTTATAAGCCAACCCCCCCCCATGCCCCCCCCCAAGATGGATAAGTAAAAATGGAAAATTTTTGTGCCCCATTCATAAGCCGACCCTGTAATTCAGGGGTCGGCAAACTTTGGCTTCCGGGCCTTGAGGATAAGCCGCTGGCGGGCTGAGATGGTTTGCTTACCTCAAGCGTCTGCAGGCACGGAGGTAAACCTAAGTAAACAAAGTGTCCTGGCACGCCAGCTACTTACCCTGACAGGCCGGGACAGCAACTGGTAGGGAAATTTTTTTGGGGGGGGGGTGGAGGGGGAGTAACACCTGTGACCACTCCCCACATGACCCCACCCCTAGCCCGGGACCCCCACACTCTCCCCATCTCATCCCTTCCCACCTTATTTGTGGAGGGCCGGGGAGGATGTCTCTGGCCTGGCCGCAGCGTGCTCCGGCGGGCCAGGCGGTGCAGCCACAGCCTGCTCTGGGGGGCCGGTCCAAGCGGCGCAGCCATAGCCTGCCAGCCCTGGGGCTGCAGCTGCTTCGGAGGTGGCCAGAAGCAGAGAGACTCTGGCCCCACCTCTTCCCTTCTGGCTCTGCTGCCTCTCCGTGCCCCCTCTGTTGGGGAGAGGGGCTGTGTCCCACCTCTCCCCCGCTCTATACCCGTTCATAAGCCGACCCCCTTCTCTGATGCTTCCCTTTTTTACTAAATCATTCGGTTTATGAACGGAGCATATACGGTAATCTGAGCAGTGAGCCACTGCTAGAGGAAAGTCACATAGGCACATGAGGGATCCAAACTACAAACACTCCCATAAGGCACCAGGGTGGCATTTCAGAATCAAAATAAGTCATTTCCCCCCTAAAACACTGATTTTTGTCCACCCAAAACTTGGTATTTACTTCCACTGAAAATTTCATTTTCTGACCCGCTCCATTTGTCACAGTGGAACTGTACTTTAAAGGATTGAAACCATGGCTTCCCCATCTCTCCTACAGCTGCTTTTCCACTATTCACTTACCCAGTTGTTTTAAAACAAACTATCCCAGAAATTCTTTCCTAGGATAAGTCTAACTGTGCATAAGATGATGTTTTTGGCCACAGCCGTTGTAGTTATGGTACTCTTTTTTCTTTTTTAAACTATGGTACTCCTAAGTATGATAATGCCTATGCCAGTTTAGATCAGCTAGGAATCTGGCCCAGCATTTTGCCAACAATACTCAAACTACTGAAGTCTTGAATATTTTGTGCCCAAGATTTGGGTATCTTATCAATTCTGGTTGATATTGAGAAGTTACTATGAAATTGCTGAATCATGGAATGCCTCTCTGTGTATGTGAATTCTACCATTGCTGGCAAGGCTGGGCGCATGTCTCTCAGACCACAGAATATCAGGGTTGGAAGGGACCTCAGGAGGTCATCTAGTCCAACCCCCCTGCTCAAAGCAGGACCAATCCTCAACTAAATCATCCCAGCCAGGGCTTTGTCAAGCCTGACCTTAAAAACCTCAAAGGAAGGAGATTCCACCATCTCCCTAGGTAACGCGTTCCAGTGCTTCACCACCCTCCTAGTGGAAAAGTTTTTCCTAATATCCAACCTAAACCTCCCCCACTCCAACCTGAGACCATTACTCCTCGTTCTGTCATCTGCTACCACTGAGAACAGTCTAGATCCATCCTCTTTGGAACCCCCTTTCAGGTAATTGAAAGCAGCTATCAAATCCCCCTTCATTCCGCTCTTCTGCGGACTAAACAATCCTAGTTCCCTCAGCCTCTCCTTGTAAGTCATATGTTACAGTCCCCTAATCATTTTTGTTGCCCTCCGCTGGATGCTTTCCAATTTTTCCCACATCCTTCTTGTAGTGTGGGGCCCAAAACTGGACACAGTACTCCAGATGAGGCGCCACCAATGTCGAATAGAGGGGAATGATCACGTCCCTCGATCTGTTGGCAATGCTCCTACTTATACAGCCCAAAATACCATTAGCCTTCTTGGCAACAAGGGCACACTGTTGACTCCTATCCAGCTTCTCGTCCACTGTAACCCCTAGGTCCTTTTCTGCAGAACTGCTGCCTAGCCATTCGGTCCCTAGTCTGTAGCAGTGCACGGGATTCTTCCGTCCTAACTGCAGGACTCTGCACTTGTCCTTGTTGAACCTCATCAGATTTCTTTTGGCCCAGTCCTCTAATTTGTCTAGGGCCCTCTGTATCCTATTTCTACCCTACAGCGTATCTACCACTCCTCCTAGTTTAATGTCATCTGCAAACTTGCTGAGGGTGCAGTCCACGCCATCCTCCAGATCATTAATGAAGATATTGAACAAAACCAACCCTTGGGGCACTCCGCTTGATACCGGCTGCCAACTAGACATGGAGCCACTGATCACTACCCGTTGAGCCAGATGATCTAGCCAGCTTTCTATCCACCTTATAGTCCATTCATCCAGCCCATACTTCTTTAACTTGCTGGCCAGATACAATGGTGAGTTGTTAGAACTGTACAATCGCCTATTCAGATGGGAGAGAGCACCACACAATGCTTTAGAGAGGTTGTCTGAAGCTGGGAGAAGCAGTTTTCCACGTGCCATCAGCAAGTGGCTGGCATTTGGAGAACTGTAAATACCCTAATGCAGGACAAAGACACCAAGATATTGATGCTAGTCTTTGAAAAGCACAGAGGCTGGGTGGGCCAGAGGAAAGATGCACAGAGCCATACAAGAAGCTTTGGGCAGGAGACAGGAAGCGTATCGACCATCCAAAGTCAGAAAGTGTGGTGGAGAGAGGACTCCATGTTTAAAAAAAAGACAATGCCATGTGCTGCAGCAGATGGATCCTGGATATAACCAGATGTCGGACCCCACTCCAAAGAATGGTGAGGAAACCGAGGCATGGAAATGCAAGTAGGGTATATTTTGGTATAGAGCTGTGTATTCTTGTGCAATTAAGTAAAGCGCCAAGGTGATTTAGAATCCTGTGAAGAGTCTGTCTATGTTGTGTGTTACATTTATGATGCACCCTTGAAGAGTTAACCTGTGGACCCAGAACACCCATACGGTGGAGGTTCTGGGCCACAGTGTGTACATTGCAGGAAGGAGTCCGAGGGGGTCAGTACTGATTCCAGAGCCTGGGCAGTGGGCCAGATGGTCCCAGCTCTACAGGAGGGATACTAGACCCAAAAGTGTGCCATAAGGCCTATGAAGGGATCTGCTCCCCACAGGTGCTACCTAGTGGTCGGGAAAAGGTGTGACAGGTACTCTTGTATCTTAGCACTCCCTATCAATAGCTGCTCTGGCCCAGTCCCTTCTGAGACTCAGCCCTCCGACTGGGCTGCAAGTTGTATCCATCCCTTTCAGCGTATGGAAAGAGTTCAACAAATGCTAGTTCCACTGCCCAGCCAGGGGCTTCAGGCTTCACCCAGCCACAGCCAGGGCTCTCTGGGATATGGGCTTTTAGTCCTGATCCCTAGTATCAGAGCTAGGCTTCTTGCTTCCAGCCCCAGCACAGGTGGGTAGGGGATCCCAGGCCTACCATCTCCACCAGGCTCTGATCTGGGGCCCAAAGGGTCCTGTATGCTGGATTGCTATGCAATACCCTCCCTGGATCCCTTCCTACCAGCCTCCCCACACACGAAGGCAAAGCAAGGACTTGTAAACAAAATAAATCAAAGAAAAATGTCTCCGACCTTGCAAGTGTCCAGAGTCCTTTTTCCTCAGCAGCTCAGGCAGACCATCAGTAATCATGGGCCCTGGCAGCTGGGCCTCCCACTGTGCTCCTTTTGCAAGCTTAGGTTCAGCCCTCCTCCACTGGCTCTTCTCCTTTAAAGCTCCTCCTCCAGTCTGGGCCAAGTTCCTTCCCCTCTAGAGGGGTTTGTTTTCACCCCATCACAAGGCCCCAAGACAATGTTGGGTTGGAGGAGATGCCAAGAAATAAATTCCCCCTTCCTTCTTCCTGCAAGCACCCCTTGATCTATGTCTGATCACTGGTTGCAATCCCCTTCCCTCACCCCCAGACCTTCCCGTCAAAGGAAGAGCAATTAATGGGCTGCAAAGAACAACAAGATTTATTGAAGTAACTCAGTAGTTAACACACAAATTGGTTTGCAGCCAGGACCCCAAATTATAAGTGGATTAACAAGATAAACAGGTAAAACTGTACATCACCATTTCACAGGGATACCCAAAGGGGAGCAGGGACGCCACAACAGGATCGGGGCCATGGCTGGAACAGGGACGGAAGAGGACCACGACTAAGACCACCACGGACTGGACAACAAGGACCAGGAACAATGACACCAGATCAGGGACTCACGAACAGGTAAGTTGATCTTCTTTCTTGATGGTATTCTGCAGACACTGGGCTGCCTCTGGGATGGACAGCACACTTCACGGGACGTGCCAGGCTTTTATGCTCTCCTGTTACTAGGCGGGCTATTCCCAAGTCACATGGCATAATTTTCCTGCTCTTACTGAAAAAGGGCAGCAACTGATGAACAAGAAGGGGGTCAAACACGGAGGGCAACCACCCACTTATATAAAACAAAATTGCAAAAGCCAAAAAACAAGCCTCACAACAGCACTGCCTGGGCTTCATTCAGACCCCGGAGGATTAAAACACAGGGTCCAGCCGTTGGATCCCCTCAAACAGTCTGACGAGTGGCCAAGAGGTGGGTATCTGACCAGAGTTGTGACATCCACACATGAAGATGGTCACTAATTTCAGCTGAGGCATATTAATTCTGCAGTCTCTCTCTCTTTTGTACAAAGAGCTGCTTGGTTCTACTCCAGTTAGAAAAATGCCATTCCAAACCGTCCTATTTGGATAGTGCAGTGTCTAGTGTAGTTTAGTGCTGGTAGGACCCAATACAAAACCCAGGGATAGTAATAGGATTATTTGCATTTACTTCAACGGGCTTCGAATCAGGTCCCAAGTGAATGTTATCGACAGTGAGGAATATTAATAATTAGTGGGTAGTGAAAAAAGAAGTGCGGTGCTAGGTAGATTAATCTGAATCCATTCAGAATTACTCTTGTTCTGCATTCCTGGCAAAACAAGCCTAATGGTAGAATAGATGTGATTTAGAAAGGAGTGACCCATTTAGAAAAGTCAGACTTAGAATACTTTAAAGTGCTTTAACACTGAGAAGTGCATCCGACGATAGTGATTTTTGGTCTCCCATGCTATTTACCACACTTTTCTCTTCCCGCCCTGTCACTGTTAAAGTGATTCTGCAGGCTGGGAAGTACTAGCTAATGCCTCCCAAGCGTAAATAAGAAACTGAAGATTCCTATTGCAGAAAATCAGATGAGTCCAGCAGCTGAAAAGATAAAACTCTTTAAGTGCTGAACAATTTCATCTTCCCTGTGGTAATTCATTTTAAGCTGTACTAACTCCTAGGGTTACATTTTGAAAAGAATCCATGTTTTAAGTTGCCATCTCATTTTTCCTTCCATTTATGTAAACCTGGTAAATCTTCAACCACCTCTCGCATCCAGCAGTCAGTTCCAGGGTGGCTGACCAGTAGCAGCCAGCTTTGAAACAGCCTCCAATTTTGCCCATGCAAATTCTGAGCCACTACTGAAATCAATGAGACCTTGGCCAGTGTCTACAGTGGGATCAAGATCAGGCCCTTTTTACCAAAACTAGTATTGGGTCATTTAAATCTCACAGTGATTTATACTTGCAAATGTCCATGTGCCTGGGGCAATGCTGATTTTGTGCATGCAAATGAATATATGCAAGATTAGAATAAGAAGCTACTTCTGAAAATTGGCCTTATATGTTGCAATATATGTGTGTTTATGTTCTACTGCAGTCTACTAAACAAAATCAGATCTGCTTATCTAGGATTGTTGATTTCTACTGGACAACCTAGGACAGGTAAGACATATTTTCACCATTGGCCTCCATTTCTCGCTGTGTATTCATGAACAGTTTTCCTCTGATATTCGTTATATGTGTATGTATTAGTAGCTAAGCATATAAAAATCTGTTTATAATCAGCAGGTCGGGTGTAACTGCTTATATTTGCATCCGCCGTGAAAGTTGCAGACAAAAGTGCAGACACAAGCACTTGCAGCGGCAAAGTTGCATGCACAAAAGAGGAGATTAGATTGAGCCCTACCCGAAAGTCTGGCTCTAAAATGGATTAGCTTTAGTGTGAACAGAGAATCAGCGGGGATCTTGAACTAAATTCTGCCTTCAAATATATTGACACAGTTCCCACTGAGTCAACGGGAACTAAGGCCTGGTGTACACTAGAAGATGAGGTCTGTTTAACTACATTGGTCAGGGGTGTGAAAAATCCACATCCCCTGAGCAGTGAAGTTAAGCCGATCAAAGTCCCTGTGTAGACAGTGCTAGGTCGACGGAAGAATTCTGCCCATCAACATAACTACCGCCTCTCAGGGAGGTGGATTGCCTGCATTGAAAGGAGAATCCCTCCCGTTGACGTAGGCAGTGTGTACAGTGAAACACTACAGCTGTGCCACTGTAACATTTTAAGTGTGTACACCTGAGAGTGAAAATTGCTCCCCTCCTTTTACATCATCCCCTCTGTATTTGCCCCAGCTGGGCTCTTCCCTTACTCCCCCATTCCAAGCAGTATTTTCCTGCAACACTGCTTAGAGCAGGAAGGCCCAGATCCTCAAATGCATTTAGGTGCCCAGTTCCCATGGGGTCTTTGAGGATCTGGGCTGAAGAGGTTGGAGTTTTCACGGTTCCTTTCATTTTCTACATCTGCATGACATTTTATTAGCTTACAGACTCCTCTTAATTTCCCTACTGCAGACCCAGACATTCTGCACAGTGATGCCATAGCTAACAAGTCTAAATTGCTCGTGGTAGAACTATCAAAGCTGGAGGTAACCATATTTTTATTTATTTGATGGCAGTGAAAACGCAATACTCTGAGACACTAGCAGATGAATTGTGGTGTCCGTTTTTCCATGAAAGGAATAGCAGTTTTTTTTTGTTTTGTTTTGTTTTTTTAAAACATAGACGTCTTAGATTTCTACAAGATATTCATCCAGTGTACTTGTATGCTGCTTACCCGGAAAGTTGTGTGCTTTCTGCAGAGAGTTTTCATTTTTTTTTTTTTTTTTTTTAAAGTGCTAAATTGATACAGACTCCTTCATGATCCTGGGGTAGCATTATTGTGGTTCAACTATTTATTAAGAGAGAAGGAATTCCTGAATATGGTGTGTCAAAAGTGGCCACAAGAAGGAACACTGGGAACCTGTCCACACAACAGGTTTGAAAAATAAATTGTGTATCTAGTTTGAAAATGCTGAACAGTGTGTTGCAATGAGAAACTGGAAGTCATCTTTACCATCTCCTAACTCTCCACTCACTGAGCCTGGCCCCCGACCCTGAATTTGAGTAAGAGTACGTGTACAGTAGCAACGAAACATCCATATTATAAAACCTAGCTCTTATCAGCAAATCTCAAAGCACTTTACAAAGGAAGCCAGTATCATTATCCCCATTTTACATATGGGGAAAGTGAGGCACTGAAGTGACCAACCAAGGCCATCCAGCAGGCCAGTGGCAGAGCTAGGAATAGAGCCCCGGTCTCCTGAGCCCCAGTGCTAGCCACTAGGCAACACTGCCTCCCCGGGGAACAACCCCCCAGATAAATTAACGTCTATCAGCAGTGGGCCAAACTCAGTCAAATCTCTTTCCTTATTTAAATGCATGTTCTTTTGAAGGCGTTACCCTTTTCTTTGTTGATTATTTGTAGGATTAGTTTAGTCAGCAACAATTAACTGCATAGGGATATGTTGTGTTCACGTTTGTTTCCTTGTTGTAAGTAACCAGCCTTAAATGAATAATCAGGGAGGGTCAGATTCCGCTATTCTTACCCTTCATTGAGTAACAGCTTACTCTACCAGTTGTCCCATTGTATTCAATGGGACTCCTTGAGGAGTAAGGTGCTACTCAACGTGAGTAACGCTGGCATAATCTGGCACAATGAACCTGATATTTTACTCCTTTATATCAATTCCACACCGGTGAAACTCCATGGATTTCAGCACATTGTATGGCATAAAACTGGAGTGACGAAGTGGAAAAAGCAAGCACTTCATCTGTAGCTTCTCTGTAGATATTTATAAAGGTTTTCTCTTGGGAGAGAGTCCTATAAAATTTAATGAGAATGAAGCCAATAATAATAATAAAAAAAGAATATGCTCTTACATTTCTTTGAGCAAATGCTAAACCTTTGTGTGTAGGTATTTGGGGACAGATCCTGGAGGATTCTATTACAGGGACAGAGTTCTCTCTCAAATTCTAAAGGATAGCTTTTAAAATATATATATATATATATATATATATATATATATATATATATATATATATATATATATATATATATATATATAGAAAGGTTCTTGCTTTCTATTTAATTCTGTGAGCCAGATTGAGGTTTCAAGACTAGCCCTGAGGAAGGTGTGATGCATAAAATGCATTATCTCAGGAGTAGTTCCTGGAAGCTGTCTAGCTCAGATCCCTCCCTGAGTCTTAGTATCTCCCTGGAGTTACAGGATAAAATTCTTGAGAAGTGGTTAAGTCCCATTCTCAAAAGTGACTTAGGCAGGTAGGCTCTTAAATCTCACCAACTTTCAATGAAATCTAGGTGTATAAGTGTCCAAGTCACTTCTGAAAGTGGGACAGGCTCCTAAGTCACTTTTGAAATTTTACCCATAATAATTTACTACGGATTCACCTACTCTGGCACCAAGGGGTGAGGGGCTGAGTCAAAGTTCTACCCATTGCAAAGTCCTACCCACCATGACCCACTGCCCAGCTGCTCCAGGAGTGAGAATAAGCAGGGTTTCCCCTGTTTACTACTATGCTCCCAAGATGCAAGTCTGTGTAACCAAGTAAGAGCATACAGGGAGGCTTTCTAACTACCTTGCGGGAGTGTGTAGCAATCCAAATCACTGTCTCTCCTCTCAGATTTGGGGGGGTTAAATGCTGCTTTTTCGAGGTTTCTCTCATCTTTGTGTTTATTTTTATGAAAGATCAAACATAGATTTTGCTTTTAAAAAAATCTTTCCACAATAAAACCAAAGAGACAACTGGGGGTGGGCTCCTACTGAGGAAATGGGCAAAATTCCAATTCACTCCCAGGAGAGCAAATGGGGCCCTATCCTGATCATTAATTGAGGCTAACATGGCCATTTGGATTTAATGTCTGAGGTCAGGGGATGATAGATCTTGTTTTTCATAAAGCAGTCAAGAGAAAGCTACTGACATTTCTGCTAAATTGCAGCCCGCTTGGTCTTGAAATGTTTAACACTGAAGCCTTGGAGGTGTAATCTGATTTCCTATCTTTATGTGTAACTGAATTCTCCCCAGGGTGCAGGAATAAGCCAACTGTGAAAGGACAGCAGCTGCGAAACCCAGACAGTACATTTTGCCATTTTCAGTTTTATTTCCCTTGTTTCTAAAACGAGAAAACGTGGTGAATGGTTTAGCAGGTGATCTGAGTGGGGTCCCATTTGGCTTCCTTTACTTTTATTAGGATCCTCATTTATCTCCTAGAAAGATGCAAGGGTGACACAAGTTCCTAGCAGGAATGTTAAGTATCATTGGTTTGGAGCAATACCCATCGAAAGTCCAACAATAAGGTCAGAGGTAGGTGCTTAAAGGGCATCACCATACTACGGTAGAGTTACCAGGATTCTTTTCATGCTTTCTTTCAGATCATGGTCAATAAGATTTTGATATCTTTCACTCACATTGCAACTTTCCCCTACACTGCTTCCCACCCAGTTCTTTTATTTGGCATTCCTTGCTGTGAAGTCTACAGCTTCTCTCAGAACTACGGGTCTTAGAATGCTTTGGTTCTGGGCCAAATAGAGCAGTGCTGAGCCCGTAGTTTCCATTCAAAGGCCAATGTCCCCAGTGAGAATCACCTTTTTTCCCCCCCTAAACCTCACACAGTTTCTCTTCCCTGAACTGTTGCCCAAGGCCCACCAAAGGGAAATTTAAGTCCAACAAGGTGAGTGAATGACAAAAGATAAGCAAAGGGCATAAATGGTGACATATGCATTTAGATTTTAAATTGCTTTTTGCATTTAATCCTCTAAGATCAGAATTTGCAACATGCTGGCGGTGAGTTTTTTTGTGCTGCACCTCTAGGGTTTTAAGCCACCTTTGTGCCCTCCTAGTTCTGCAGACTGGAGAGACCCTCGGCATAAGGTTCACAATTCTATAGGCTAAGTACCACCTAGAATCTCTGCAGTGCTGCCCTAGCACACACTCCACATCGTGACTTTCATTGGGGGTCTCAGAGAGCAGCCTTCTGGCTGTCTAACCACCATACGTGCCCTAAGGCACATCCTCCCTGGCCAAATACAGGGCTTTTATGGCCCCTTTATGCCATTTCAGCCCTTTTACCCAGTGTTAAGGGGCCAGAACAGAAGGGGAGGCTCTCACCCTGTGTCTGTGCACTCAAGCAGGTGACTACACACCCTCCTAGCAGATGCTATTTTCCATAGGCCTTTCAAAGGGGGTTTTAGGCAGGCATCTTCTTCTGAAAAGATGACCAGATAGCTGTGCTCCCCTGCTCTGCACCTGGTACAGTTAATCACACCTGTGCAAAGTGGGTGTAAAATGCTGCCATTCTCATTTGGTAGCATTTATTCCCACTTCGCCCTGGTGTGAATGACTGCCGAAGTGCCAGACAATGGAGAACTAGACTGATTGAGAGTTGTGCAGGCCAAGGCTAAGTGGGAGATGGAAACTCCAAAAGAGTTTATGACTTGTCTACCTATTCTATCAGATGCTTTATGCATCCATTTGTCTCTTGTTCTGTGCTAAGGGAATGTAGAGCCAGTAACCTTATCCATGTGTACCCTGCAAAGAATGGAATCAGTGAGAGTGCACCTGAAATATTGCAAACAACAACAAGGTGCTAGCAGATAATTTGATCAGAGTGGACTCCAAACTGATAGCATATTTTTCCAATCTTACTGTTGGACAACTAAAGCGAAGGTAAAACAAAAATGTAACACATCTTAAACTTTCTTCCAGTCATTGGCACATTTCTGAACATGGGGCTTTGGAAAGAGGATTTATGATGGAGGGAAAAAGCTAGTAAGAGATTGAGCTACAGCTATATTTTAGGTGAATTCTTAGGGTACATCTATACTGCAGCCACAGGCAGGGATGCTGGAACAATTTTTAGAGTGGGGGTGCCGAGAGCCATTGAATCAAACTGCAAGCCCTGTCTCCAATGGAAACCACTTCAAGCCAGGGGGTGCAGTAGCACCCCCAGCACCAACACCTATGGCCACAGCTTTGATTTGAAGCTTGTGTAGACATACCTGTGCTAGCTGCCCTGAAGTGATCTCACTAAAAAGAGAAGCGAGGATGCTGTGGTGTGAGCTTCAGTGCCAGCTGCCCAAGTGAATACGTACCCCAGGAGCGGGTGGGGTGTGTGTCAGGCAGGCTTGTGCAGTCCCTGCTAAAACCTGCACCAAAGCATCTACGTGTCTTTTCAGTGAGCTAGCTAGTATACAAATTGTGTGGCTGTGTCTTCATGAGCAGCAAATCACATCTGTGGCTGCAGTGAAGACATGCCAAGAGACCTGGCTGCCCCCTGCTTTTCTGGTGTTTTTACTCCCTAACCATGTGGGGAACATACGGGACTGGATCTCTGTTGAGAAGACATCAAGGGGAAGTGGGAGTACGCCACGCTTGATAAGAGGGCCCATCGTTCCAGTTCTGCTGTCAACAGCCAACCTGCCCACACATCTATACCTTGTATGAAGTGTTGTTGTAGCCATGTTGGACCCAGGGAGGGCCATCCCTAGTGGGGTATGGTGCCCAGGACACCCCAACGCTCCGGCCCAGGCCCCGCCCCAACTCCACCCCTCCCCCAAGTCCCCGCCCTGGTTCTTCCCACCCCTGCTCTGCCCTCACCCCCCCTCTTCCCGCCCTGCCTCTTCCCCCAAACTCCCGCTCCACCTCTTTCCGGCTTCCGCCCCCTTCCCCAAGCAATGCTGGGAGCCAGCAGAGTGCGGGGGGCCGCTCGCTGCTGCCAGGCTCCCTGCTATCCCCCCAGGCCGCCCTGAACCCTGCGTCCAGAAGCATGGGGCCCAGGGCGATTGCCCCGGTCCATCCTATGGACGGGACGGCTCTGGACCCAGGACATTACATAGACAAGGATTTGTTGTCTCTCTCACCATCAGAAGCTGGTCCAATAAACAATATTACCTCACCCGCCTTGTCTCTCCAAGGTCCATATGTGTCCTGTCTGCATCATACGCAAATCCACATTGCAAGCAGAGGAAGTTCAGGTAAGATTAATATAGCCCTGTCATGGGGTCCGCTCACCGCTTGAGGTGCCGCCCCCTGCTCATTCGGGGGATTAACTCTTCCAGGTATTGCGCCCTCCTCTGGCAGCAGCGTCTCTCCCATCGTCCTCTTGCCCTGCCCCTCTCGTTCCAGTAACCCCAGCCTCCTCCTCGTGACTCGGCCCTCCGGCCAGGTCACTCCGTGCCTCCCCCTTCAGCGGGGGATAACAAAGTCTTTCCAGAACAAATCATCCCAGGCAGTCCACTGCCCTGTGCCTGGTCTATGCCACATCCTCAGTGGCTGATAGGGGAAGCCAGGCCCACCCTCCAGGTTCCAGCTCCGGGGCCCTCCAGGCAGCAGCCAAGGCCTGCACTGCCCTACCTTGCTGCTTTCCCCCCGCCCCCGAGCCTTTTTCTACCTCCCCCCAGTTCTGGGTTTGCCAACCTCCCAATTCCTTCCTCCTAGGGAAGGACTGTAACCTACTCCCCTGCCACCCACTTCTGCTGCCAGCTACCTGGCTTTATACAGGCCCTTCTTCTTCTTGTCTAGCTGAGCCTCATGCCTGACTAATCAATCCCTGCTCCCTGCCTCCTCCTCCAGGTGCTGCCTATTAATTAATTGGGCCTAATTTACCCTCTCAGGGCCAGTGTGGGGAGTATAACCCATCACAAGCCCTTTTACCTTTTGTGAAACCGTCTTTTTCTGCCCTATTTTATGGTGAGTCAAGGCTTGACTGTTTGCTAAGACTCCACAGGGCAGTGCCAACTACCTGTCATCGTTCAAGCTGAAATATCACAGAGAAACGGTTCAGAGCCTCAGTGTGAGGAGCAAAGCTGCTTTTCACACTGCGTACTGCAAGAAAGAGCCCCACGGACATCAGGAGAATTTGATGCACAAAATATACCCTGGTTTTATAGTGGTGGTTAAAGACATTCTGAAAAAGTTACTGATTAAAATTGACTCCTTGCTACTGAATCTGAAAAGTACTTGTTATTTCTCAGTTGTATTACGGTAGGTCCTGAAGGGCTCAAGTGAGATCAGGGTTCTGTTGTGTGGGTTCTTTATAAAAATAATTTGCCCCAACGAGCTTACAGTTGAAATAGATAGGACAGACAAAAGGTGGGGGAAAGGTTTATTATTATCCCAGTTTTACAGGTTGGGGAATGAGGCATGGAAATATAGGATGGGATTTTCAAAAGCACTAAGTTTTGACCTAATTCTGCTCCTGCGGAAGTCAATGATAAAACTCCCAGTGGGAGCAGCGTTAGGCCGATGCTGAGAGCACATTTGAAAAATCCCACCCTAAGTGATTTGCCCAAGGTCACACAGTAAATCTGTGGCGTGGGGGAATGAACCCAGCTCTTCTGATGACCAGTTCTGCATCTTAGCCCCAAGCCGCCTTTCCTCAGTTACACAGGGATAATTACTTCCTCAGAGCAATAGGTTGTCAATCACTTTTTTGTAATGCATCTGAGTTGTACGGAAATGACTGTCCACTCAAGCTACCATGAATAAAATCATACTTGGGTAGGACTGCCAAGAAAAGTAACTGGAAGTACTCTCTAGGCAGTAACCAGGTGTCTTTGGAAGATTATTTATTTGTTACTCCGATCAGCCCATTTTAATAAAACTATGACCAAATCCTGCTCTCCGTAATCACATTAATTCCTGTGATTTAAGGAGGTGACAAGCATGCCTTTTATCATCCAAAATACTGTGCAACATCTTCCAGTTAAGGAATTTACTCCCTCCCACCCCACAGGTGATTGGAACAATCTATTAGGGGACATGGTGGTTCTTCCACCTCCAAATCAAGCCTGGCTGCCTTTCTCGAAGAGATACAAATTATGGGGCTCAACTCAGGAGTAACTGGATGGAATTCTATGGTCTGTGTTGCACAGGAAGTCAGACTAGTTGATCGAATTGTCCCTTCTGGGTTTATACTCTATGAATATCGTGGACTTTATCTGCTTATTGAAGTGTTTTCCATCAACAATGTTCCCCTTTCCTTCTTGGTCCATTTGTTGTTTTCCATTTTTTAAAAAGAAATTCAATCGTTTTTATAGTCTTGGGGGTTTTGTAGTAAGTGTTTTTCATTATTGTCTCCTACGGCTGACGCTAAGGGTCTGCAGCAGCTTTTCTCCCTCACATGCATAGATGGAAGCACTCAAAGCCCTAAAACAGCACAGATCTTTTCCGAGCAGTGCAGTTTCTGTGGATGTGAGAGGCTTGCACGCATGAACCAGTGTCTTCCCTTCTTGCAGTAACACTGATCTTTTATTTAGATTTATCTGCTAGTATCCAGACTTGGCATCCAGCACATGAAAACAAAAACAAAAAACCCCCAACAACCCGGCCATCAGCTAGTTCACTCACTACATCATCAGATAGGTGCATCTGGTAATGTTTTCAACTGATTTCCTTACTCAGCTCTCATGAGCCTGGGTATCACTGCATAGGTGCTAGAATTAGGGGTCCTGCCTGGCTTGAAGTGGTTTCCATCACATACAGGGTTTAACGTTTGGTTCAATGACTCTCAGCACCCCCACTACACAAATTGTTCCAGCCCCCTGTATCACTGCCACTGTCCTCTGCAGGCATTTTCCAATCTCAAAATCTCTTCAGTCAACCCATCTCCCAGTGCAGCTGAGAATTTTTGAGGGCTATTTACGAGTATCTCTATTGGTGCTCATTTTTTATATTGTGTTCCCAGCACCCAGTCAATGAAGTGCATCTGGATATTTCTCTTACTAGGTCATCTGTCCTAGCTTGGCACTGTACCTGAGATGTTTACTGCTGTCGATACAAATTTGATCAATTTAAGATCCAGGCATGTTCTAAGACCATGTATTTATGATGTAAAATTGTAGACATTGTGCATCATTATTACATTTACATGTTGCAGTTCCTGTATGTCTGTGATTCACCTCCATAACCAGACACCTTCTGGGTGAAGGAAGCAGGGGATTTAAGAGCGATAGCAGGTTGTATACTTCAGTGGATATTACACTAACTTGTACACCACTGTCCAATTTACATTTAACCTGGCAGTCTCCCCCCACCCCCAATGTTAACTCAGCAGTGTTGCTCACTATTATGATTTTATTGTGAGCCTCAATTTCGTGGGTTTCTTAAAGCCCTAGCTCCTGGAGTCAAGTGAAAATGTGAGTCTCTGCTTTCATTTTTAAAAAGTTAAGTTTCTGCCCTTCATAGCTGCCTAGGAAAGCTTGGAAAATGTGACCCAGCTGCATACTAAATCTGAAACAATTCATCTGTGTCAGTTAATGCAAAATTCTTGAGCAGCAAATCTTCTACTTTTCTATGGGTTCACTTGGACCTTGTACCCTGAGATAAAATTTATTACGTGCAAATGATGGGTTACCCATTGAAAGTACACAGTTCATCAAAACTACTCTAATATTCCCTCAGTCCTTTTTTTATTTGCTGACATATTTATCCAAGTATTAGAAAGCTCTCTACCTTTCTCGATAACCCAGGTTAGCAGATGAGATTTCTCTCATTTTTAGATTTCATAGGGTCACTGAAAATGAGCTCTCCATGCTACTGGAGTTCTTTACGCTTCTCAGAAGCATTCCCTCCCTGTTCATCCTGGGCATCTGGACCTCAGAAAACTAAAATACTGGCCAGAGTTGGTTTTTTGTTAGGCCATTTTTTTTTTTTTTTTTTAACAGATACAGTGCTTTGGAAACCACAAAATGTTCTAGGATTTTTTTTCTCTCTCTCTCCTGCAGACTTAATCTGTAAGCAGCTACTCTGCACCCAAGGTATTATTTTAGTTGCAAAGTGGCTCAAGCATTACTGGTGATGTGTTCACCTTCTAAAAAGAATTGCACCACAGCTGTCTATAAGCATTACTGGAGGGTCTAACAGCCTATACAGTGTATTATACAGTAATAGTACCATCTACTGACTCTCAATAATATTAGAAGATTCACTGCAGAGCACAGTTCCAGAGTGCGGTGGTGGGACTATGAAATCTCTACATAAACATTCCACTTCTTTGCTGCCTTATGACCAGTACCTTGGTTGTTCCATTTAATTCTATGCTTTCCATGATTGAGAGGCTGCTCAAGGATTTGATCATTGGATTGAAGTTTATTCTTTTCTAAACTCTACTAAACAAAATTTTTTTCTTTTTCAGCCAGAGCTGTAACTTTGCTTCTTCACAGAAGTTTGTAAAAGCACTACGGGTAGCCCTACAGAATAGAGTGCTACAGCTTTTCAAGCTAGAAACTGTGATTTAGATGGATATATTTGGTGAGTGTGAATCTATATTCAGGCCAAACAGAAGAGGGTAATTTATTGAAATATTGTAGTTATAGGTACACAATCTCATTACAAAAAGTGATTTTATTATTATGGTCAAGGCCCTGACAGCATTTCCATTATAAATGGAAATGGCCCACCTTGATTATCATACACATTGTAAGGAGAGTGATCACTTTACATAAGCTATTACCAGCAGGAGAGTGGAGTGGGGGAAGAGAAAATCTTTTGTAGTGATAAACACCCATTTTTTCCATGATTTGTGTGTATAAAAACAAACATCTTCTGTATTTTCGATAGTACGCATCTGATGAAGTGAGCTGTAGCTCACGAAAGTTTATGCTCAAATAAATTGGTTAGTCTCTAAGGTGCCACAAGTACTCCTTTTCTTTTTGCGAATACAGACTAACATGGCTGTTACTCTGAAACCTGTCATTATAAACCAGGTTTTTCAGCAGTTTGTAACTTTGCTGTTTCAAATCATCTGAGATTGCAAGTGGCACGCAGCTTGTCAGCCCTGTGACTTGTTCTTAAATAAGTGGAATTAGTTTATCTATCTTTGATCCAGGCAGCAGTAAATATGAGTAACAGAAGTTTCATATTAGAAATCTTCTGTTGGTAGATGAGACAAGCTTTTGAGCTACACTGAGTTCTTCTTCAGGGCTGACCTGTGTAGTTTGAAAGCTTGGCTCGACCACCAACAAAAGTTGGTCCACTGAAGGATGTTACCTCACCCACCTTGTCTCTCGCATATCCTGGGACCAACACGGCTATAACAACACTGCAAACAATGAGCTGGAAATCATCATTTTATGTGCCTTGTGTTTTAATTTTCTTTTCACAGTGAGCAAATGGCCTAAAATATTTGGAAAGCAGATTTGAAATATTAACACCACATGAATGATCTATTATGTATATTGCAGGCATCAAGCTGATCATGACTCTGTTGTGCAAGGCACTGCACAGATGCATAATAAATTAACTGATTATGGACAATTGCACACGGTTATCACTCTGAGCCAAACACTGCTCTCAGATAGGGGATGGTAACTCTGACTTTCACACCTTCCACCTTACAATGCACATACATTTGCCCCCACACACATTCTGTCAGGGCAAACCCAGCCCTACCTTGCTGAGGGAGTCTCCCTGGAAGGGCAGTACACCCATGGCCACTAGATAAGAGTGAGGGAGACTATAGTTTGGCTGGATTTGAGAGAATATACAAACCCTACATCAACAAGGAAGGGGTTAAATAGTTGCTCTGGGCCCAGGCAGAGCCACTCCACCACACTTGCGCATGCAAAGCACACGTGGCTTGGAGGAGGAGCTCAATAGGAGAATGAGCAGACTAGCTCAGCTGGGCAGCAGACAGTAGAGGTGAGGTGACCTACATTCTGAGCTCCTGAGGCTTGATTGTGGCAGTGAGGCCAAACCCCAAGGGAAGGCTCTTGGGATTCTCAGAAGGTCCACTCAGAAGGTAAAGACAAGGTAAAGACATTAAATAAGTGGCGTCAGCTGAGCACTCACAAATTCATAGCTGGAAACCAGGGCAGCTCACCTGTATGTTAGTATTGTTCAAGATAGGTGTTAGACTTGTAAAGGTGTGTTTAGACTCTTACAAAATGCTCGTAAGTTGCTGTATGCATTACATCTCACTGTCTGGAGCGGCTCATGACCATGATTGCCTACCTCAGGGCAGACTGTCAAAAGCAGGGCAGACACCCCAAACTGGTGGTGTGTTCTACAATTAGATTTCACGGAGCCATTACCAGATGTGAACTCCTGGATCCCTATAGCAGTCTTACCATGGAGTCACAGACAGTCCCCTTAGACTCTCCAGTCTATTTTGCCACTCAGACAAACTGGATTTAGTGATAGATGGTCACGTACACCAAAAATCACAAGACATTCAGGTTGCTCCCTGTCAAGGTTCCTTCCCCACTCTGAACTCTAGGGTACAGATGCAGGGACCTGCATGAAAGACCCCCTAAGTTTATTCTTATCAGCTTAGGTTAAAAACTTCCCCAACAACTTGCCTTGTCCTTGAACAGAATGCTGCCACCACCAAGAGTTTTAAACTAAGAACAGGGAAAGAGACCACTTGGAGACGTCTTCCCCCAAAATATCCCCCCAAGCCCTACACTCCCTTTCCTGGGGAAGGCTTGATAATAATATCCTCACCAATTGGTACAGGTGAACACAGACCCAAACCCTTGAATCTTAAGAACAATGAAAAAGCAATCAGATTCTTAAAAGAAGAATTTTAAATTAAAGAAAAGGTAAAAGAATCATCTCTGTAAAATCAGGATGGTAAATACTTTACAGGGTAATCAGATTCAAAACATAGAGAATCCCTCTAGGCAAAACCTTAAATTATAAAAAGACACAAAAACAGGAATATACATTCCCTCCAGCTCAGCTTATTTTACAAGCCATTAAACAAAAGAAAATCTAATGCATTTTCTAGCTAGATTACTTACTAACTTTACAGGAGTTGTAAGGCTTACATTCCTGATCTGTTCCCGGCAAAAGCATCACACAGACAGACAGAACCCTTTGTTCCCCGCCTCCAGATTTGAAAGTATCTTGTCCCCTCATTGGTCATTTTGGGTCAGGTGCCAGCGAGGTTACCTTAGCTTCTTAACCCTTTACAGGTGAAAGAGTTTTGCCTCTGGCCAGGAGGGATTTTATAGCACTGTATACAGAAAGATGGTTACCCTTCCCTTTATATTTATGATACTCCCAGTGCCAAGAGACAGTCACTTACCCCAGATCCGTTGGTACCCTAGATCTTACACCAAACGCAGCGCCCATAGCAGTCCTGTAATAAACTATCTAAAGGTTTATTAACTAGGAAAAAGAAATGTTATTTACAGATTAAAGCTAGTAAATGTATACACACAAATTAGTTACAATCTAAATCCTAAGAGTAATGGAGCTGTAGCGATCTGTCAATTCAAAGTGTCTTTTAGAGGTGGACCTAGGCGCAACCCCTGCATATCTCTGTCTCAGTTTAGAGGCTTTGGACCTCGCAGTGTTCAAACAGTGAAGAGCGAGATGGAAAAATTTCCTATTCTTATTTTCTTCATTCTGCTTCCAAGTCCACAAGAGGAGCTTCCTTGCACGTAGGTGTGATGTGGCCATTAACTAATCCTTTGTATGATGATTATGTTCCTTGGTGGCCCATCTGATTTTGATAGCCCTTCTGGAGAGTGGGGGAGATGATTCCCAGGCCTGGGCTCACCAGTTCAGAGCACACATTTTCAAAGTTACAAAGCAAAACTTACAGATTTCCTTATCACATGGAATACCGACATTACAAGTGAGATTAATGCATGCAGCAATTTACAAGCATCTCAGAGTCTAAACACTAAATACATTGTTATAAGACTAATACCTATTTTGAGCAAAACTAACATGCAGGCAAACTGGTCTGCTCTCCAGCTATGAGTTTGTTAGTACTTAGCTAATGCCTGCAGCCTGGGCAAGAGCTGGCACCTGGTTTGCCAGGGTCGTACGTGAATCTTACTTGTAATGCCTGTATCCCATGCTATAAGGTGGGATAAAAATGCCTGCTGTGGTTGTGAACTCAGGTGGAGGGTTCCCCCAATCATCAAGAACTATAAAAAACTAAGTGGGCCACTGTTGAAACATCACGATACAAAGACTGGGCTAATGGCCCTCTCAGACTGGCAAAGGAGCCATGTGCAAGGAAGCTTGTCCCATCAGCTTGAATTCTGGAAGTAGGAAATAAAGAGAGCTGGTGTGAAAATTCTTCCTCTTTTGGCTGCTTGGATTCTCACAGGGCTGGAGCTAGGAAAATAAAAATAGAGATCCCCAGGGTCCGCCAGGGAGCAACCTAAATATTTTGTGATCTTTGGTGTAAGTGACCATTTATTACTGAGAGATAAGGTGGGTGAGGTAATACTTTTTTATTGGACCAACTTCTGTTGGTGAGACACACAAGCTTTCGAGCCATATAGAGCTCTTCAGGTCTCTGAAAGGTACTCCCAGAGTCACAGCAAAATACAAGGTGGAACAGATTGTTTAACATGAGGGGTTAGCCCATATTTTAAGGGACCATGCAAGGTAGAGTGGTCTGGTAAAACCTCAGCAGGCACAGAACAAAAAGAGGGGGTTGGTGGGTTACAGTGCACCCGCCCTTTTTTGTCCTACACCTGTGAGAGTTGGTCCAACAAAAGACTACCTCATCCACCCTGTCTCTCTAATATCCTGGGGCAACACAGCTACAAGTACACTCCATTCATTTATCACTGAGTCCAGCTGACCTGGGTGGCGACATAGGCTGGAATGCCAAGGCCACTGCCTGGGATTCCCTGGTAAGACTTTGTTACTGTGATCCAGGAGTTCACATTTGTTATTGGATGGGTGAAATACCACTAGTTTGGAGTGTCTTCCCTGCTTTTTGTTAGTCTGCCCTGAGGTTGGCACTAATGGCCGTGAACCACAGCAGACAACGTGATAGTTATAACCCTCAATGGATATGTCAGTACAGCAAAGAAAAACCCACAGCTGGCCCGTGCCAGATGACTCAGGCTCACGGGGTTCGGGCTGCGGGGCTGTTTCATTGCTACCCAGACTTCCAGGCTTGGGTTGAAATTTGAGCTCTGGGACCCTCTGCCCTCACAGGATCCTAGAGCTCAGGCTCCACCAGTCAAACAGGCCTGCAGTCCAGGTAGGCTAGCATGGGCCAACCAAGGGTTTTTCTTCGCTGTGTAGACATACAGTGAATCTCATTGGATATTTGCTTAGAGAAACATGTGGTTACTTGCCCAGATCATGCATGATTTAATGGGTAGGAAAAGCCTGCCAGATAAGATGCAAGGTCCAACATTCATACTCTTTTCAAAATATTATAAACTCATTCCCCATGGTGCCTGCTAATGCAGCCTTTGGCAAAAGGAGCTTCATTTCAGTGGTACTGAATAAGTATAAGTCCTAAGTCCTTTGTATAAGTCCTAAGATCTGAATTTCCTCTCTGGTCTCTCTTCTTTAATTTCAGTGGGAGTTGTATTGGGCCCATGATATGCTAACTTAATCCCTGCTGTAACTCTACTTCAGACTGTGCAATTATACCAGGATGAAACTAGCCCAACATCTTTATCTTTAAAGAAACATTTCTGTTCAAGTATCTGCTTGTTTCTACCACAGGCATTCCCCTTATCTCACAAGGCTGGATTCTGCAAGCCTTGCACCTGTGTAACACCTCGAGAAGTCAATCAGTGTTATCGATGTGGAGAGCTTCCAGGACCAGGTCCTTAGTTTGACAATGCACAACTCGATTGATCCAAAGTATTTCCAAAATAGTATGTAGTGGCTATAGCAGGTTTACTTGCAGGGTGATATTGAGTCACTAGATGTCTCTGTGCACTATGGAGTTCCATGCAGATTGTGGCCTCTAGCATTTTAAAAAAACAAACCCCAGACCAAGCTCTAAGCTACATGGGAGCTTGCCTGTTTGTCTGTGTAACTGGACCAGCTGTCTCCCATGTTCCTCCTCATGGCTAGGGTCATGTGAGAGGGAGCCTGCCTCAGCTTCCCCTATCAGACTGTTCAATAAACTCAATACTTTTTGCCCCTTCAGTCCCTTCTCAGGTTCTACCTTTAATAAGTTAACATTCAAAATAAAGTTTCCAAGTCCCTCTAAAAGTCCACGCAAAACAAAGGTTTCTGTTCCTCCTCCCAGACCTTCTTGCCTAGGGTCTTCTGCCAGTGGTGCTGGAACATTTTTAATAGTGGGGGTGCTGAAAGCCAGCCCCTTTCCCCCAAGCTGATGCCAGGACCCCAGGCGCACAGGGCCGGCAGAGATGCTGCAGCACCCCCACACTCCTAGTTCTCACACCTACACTTGCTGCTTTTGCAGGCCCTACCTGGCTGGACTTTTAGTCCTAAATCCCAGCACTATCTGCTATGGCTCCTATTGCTATCGGGCAATCACACTGATCTTTATCCCAGGTGTGGCTTATTCTGTAATCAGAGTTGACTGACTCCAGCCCTTCAGGGGTGAGCCAGCCTGTTACAGGATGGCTCTAGTTTTTGTTTTTTAAGCACCTTCTGTTTAAGAAGATCCGTGCATCAGTATAACATGCCAGTAGGAAATGGTTACAACATTCTGTGATCTGATCCAGCAGTAACTATTCAGCCAAAATTCCCACTGAAGGCAAAGGAATTTTGTTTGAGTAAGGACGGCAGGATTGGGCCCTTGATCTCTGTTCTATTTACTGTCTGATTGGTAGTGCAAACTCCAGATGGCAAGTTGCTGAAAAGCTTCTTCCAACAGCAGCAGCCCTGTCTGGGACCCTGGCAAACACCACAAGAAAACAGCCTGATGCTTATGCATCAGATGTGTGACCAAGCTATGAATGGGGTTATCTAGGTGGCTCATTCTCTCTGTACAACGAAGTCTTTGTGACTCTCTTGGTTCTGATGACTCTAGACCCTTTCTGCTCACCCCTAAATATTTTCTTGCATGAGCCTCTTGAAAGATTTGCACACCCTCCCCTTTGTGGTGCAAAAAGGAACAGTCCCATGGCTGCATAAATTACTATGTAACCTAAACACTCTCCTCATTCCATTTTGCATTCCTCTTGGAGAGAAAATCCAGTCTCCCACTCAACAGCAATAAAATCCCCTTGTCTTGGCATGTTGTGCACTTCTGGGCTTTTTGTTGCTGACTAAGAATTATACACTCAGCATGCTTTACATTTCAATGTTAACTAAGCAGAGAGAGCATTTGGGGCCAAATCCTGTTCATTTTACTTCCATGAGTAACCCCCCTTAAAATCAATGGGGCTAATTGTGTGAGTAAGGAGAGCAGGATTTAGCCCTCTACTATTTCCCTCCTCCTATCTTGTTCTTACACTGAAGTGAGCAGACTTGCTAAGGGAAAAGACACTTGGTAAGCAATTATTCACTGGGAAGTGACTGTTTCAATACAACACTGTTTTTCTTCTTGTTGCTTTGGTGGAGTGGGGGTGGCAGGAAAAGCTGATTATCACATGAAAGGTAAATGGGCTGAAATCTCAATTTGCCATTGTGGTGCTGTGGGGTGAGTGATTGGATAATGAACTCTTGCACTGGGTAATCAAGAGCATACTTCTGAAAGAGGAACTGGATTCCATCAGAGTGTAATGCTGATGCTAGCACTGATCTAAAAGCACTGAACCGTTTCAGTACTTTGTGGACGCAGCGCCAATAGACTTCACATTGGACAAGGCAATTCGCCTGTTGCAAAACAAAGCAGGTCTTTCTTTTGAAAGAAATGACTGGAAAGGTTCAAAGGGTAAGAAGCAACTCTTCCATCAAATCTCAGGAATTGACTACAGGGGGAAAGTGACTATAGCAGAATCATTATGCTACTATAGCTATTCCAGTATAACCCCCCACTGTGGATACTTTTTACTAAAGGCACTTTATTCCAGTATAGCGTGACCATATGGGGAGTTATGCCAGCTTAGCATATTTATACAACTCTCATTCTGCCAGTCAGTTTCTCCACGTGAAAAAGCCCTTGGGTCTGATTCTCCACTGCCTGACACATCATAAAGTCATTACCCCACTCTTAAGTGGATGTAAAAGACTACCAGATCAGAGGGACGGTGTTACACTCACTTCGGCCTGATGTAAAGGCCTACACAAAGTGCAGAGCAATGGCAAATCAGGCTCACAGTATTTTGATTGACCACCAGTTGACTAATTACTCCAGAGCAAGGATTGCACATTTGTTGACTGTAGTGATGATGAGGATGAACAAATATTACTTGATTCCAGGTTTAGGAAGGATGAAAGTGGACTTCTCAGACAGCCGTCAACAGCTTGGTAATACTGGTAGGACATCAATCCTGCAGAGCCCTGATTGCACAGGTGTGGGTTCCAAGTGCGTTAGCTCTCACTGCATGTGGATGAAGGTGTACTTTCTTGCTGTGGATGTGACAGACTGACAGCCATCAGGAATTTGCATACGCACAGTGGTGGGGTAGGAACTGGTTTATTTTTATCTGTTTATTTTGTTCCTTTCTTTCTTCAGCAGTACCTGGATTTGGGGATTTAATTTGGCAATACAGACAGGGGCCAACTGAAAAGTTTGTGGAAGATTGGATTGGGATTTATTTTCAAAGTTCAAGAATGTTTGCTTCTGGGGTTTTGGTTCAGGCCCATTCTTAATACTTGTGTGTCCAGATGCAGATTGTGAGCATGAACACGGCTTACGATGTATCAGTTTCCATGATCACAGACATGCAGTTTTTCATGTGAGCGTTTAGCTTTTCTATTAATATGAAGTCTCGAAGCATTAGGTGACCTTTTAAAAAAAATCTAATTTATACACATACAGTATGCCTGCTATATATTGCCGAGATCATTCTGCTCTGCAGTGACACCCATGAAATCAGTGAATTTACTCCAGATTTACACCAGTAGCATTTGGCCCAGTATACTTTCTAATAGCCTCATTTTATAGAAATATAAATCCCTGAGGATGTAAATGTGTATAAGGTGACTGTATACAAAGCTAGCTGTTGCTAGAAACAATGTGATGGGTCAGTCTCACCAGCTGATGCAGAGGGCATAGCTGCTGAACTTGGAACACCTGATTTTGCCTTCACATACCCGATCCCTGGGCAATTACTACTAAAGTCAATGAGAGCTGTCCATGCAAATGTGGCCACACAGCTGGTTTTGCTTACCCTAAACACAGTCTCTCCCCCTCAGATTCTCTAGCAGCAGAACGTCTCTGAAATGGCAAAGTGTTTAAGTGGGACTGATGCGGAAACGCTCATGCTATAATGACAGGTTTCAGAGTAGCAGCCGTGTTATTCTGTATTCGCAAAAAGAAAAGGAGTACTTGTGGCACCTTAGAGACTAACCAATTTATTTGAGCATAAGCTTTCGTGAGCTACATGCATCCGATGAAGTGAGCTGTAGCTCACGAAAGCTTATGTTCAAATAAACTTGTTAGTCTCTAAGGTGCCACAAGTCCTCCTTTTCTTTTTACTCACACTATAGAAGCTAGTTCCAGTTTCTGTTGATACAAAGGGCCAGAATCTGGCATAGCTTCACCAGCATTAATGGAATCATTCCTGACTTGACATGGGTGTGAGATCAGAAGCAATCTTGCTACTAAAGCAGGGGTGGGCAAACTTTTTGGCCTGAGGCTACATTGGGGTTCTGAAACTGTATGGAGGGCCGGGTAGGGAAGACTGTGCCTCCCCAAACAGTCTGGCCCCCACCCCCTATCTGCCCCCTCCCACTTCCTGCCCCCTGACTGCCTCCCTCAGAACCCCCGACCCATCCAACCCCCCACCCCCCCCCGCTCCTTGTCCCCTGACCACCTCCTCCTGGGACTCCCCGCCCCCCCAGGACCTCACCCCCCCTCTTCCCTGTCCTCCGACTGCCCCAACCCCTATCCACACCCCTGCCCCATGACAGGCCCCCCTGGGACTCCCACGCCTGTCCAACCCCCCGACCCCTGACTGCCCCCACCCCCCAGAACCTCTGCCCCATCCAACCGCCTCCTGCTCCCTGACTGCCCTCCGGGACCTCCTGCCCCTTATCCACCCCCTTACCATGCTGCTCAGAGCAGCAGGACTGGCAGCCGCTCCGCCTGGCCGGAGCCAGCCATGCCACTGCGCTGCCCGACAGGAGCTTGCAGCCCTGCCGCCCAGAGTGCTGGTGGCATGGTGAGCTAAGGCTGTGGGGAAGGGGGGACAGCAGGGGAGGGGTCGGGGGTGAGCCTCCCCAGCAGGGAGCTCAGGGGCTGGGCAGGACGGTCCCATGGGCTGGATGTGGCCCACGGGCCGTAGTTTGCCCACCTCTGTACTAAAGGTTTGTGTTTGGAATAAAACATGCTCTCATTTACCCCTGTGCCGCCACACTGATTTCAAGGAAGGCTGCTACTATTGGGGTAAAGAGGAACGGTGTGGTCACTGGACGGGGACAGGTGTATGCGGGCAGAATTTGGTCCTCCATGTTTGCAGCAGATTTACAATTTGATAAGCATAGCCCTCTGGGGCTTGCCTCATAACCTAATAAAACCATTTTATCTAGTTTGCACAGCAACCTATTTAGCAGGCTTCAGAGGTGTCAGGGCCACAAAGGGAGAATGGTATCTCTACCTTAGAGATTTTTCTTTTTTTTTTTTTACTGCAGAAAAGAAATAGATTGCTAGGAACACTTCCTCCCGTGGAAGGAGAACTCCTCTTGAAAAACTGAAGCAATAAAAATTCATGCTTCTTGTCAGTGCTGTTCTGATCGGATCCGCTCAAAGTGGAAAGCTTGCTCCTATATCTCCTGCGCAACGTCAGCCTTCATTTCATGCTGTTGTAGCAGCTAGACGGGCATTCTGAGTAGACTGTGAAAGTGAACAGCAGCAGTTGGAGGGGTGGGGCCTGAATCCTGCAAAGAGACAGCTGCAGGGGTCTGTCTGCATACAGACTTCACTCGGGCACAGGAGTCCTCCTGCATGGCCCTGGGCTCAGGACTGGATCCTCAGTAGGGTGCACAGAGCTATGATTCTGATTTCTGGGCCATGCACCTTTATGTACCATGAGGTCAATTGGCTTAGCTCCAGTGAAGATATGCTGAATGCTGCCAGTGGAGGACCTGTCCCAGCATGTGTGCCTGCCTGTCTGCTAGGGGCAGGGTGGTGAGGCAATTCTAAATGGAGGATCTGGCAACAGGAGAGATGCTGCTTTCTCTCCCGTGGGGACTTTACGTTGCTGGTTTCCCTTAAATATAAAATAAGTCACCTAGACCTAAATTCTAGTCAACTGTATCCAAGCCCACATGAGGGAGTGACTGGGAGCGCTGTAGTCCCAACACAGTTGGCCGTGCGCTGGGTGTATAATGCAATTGGAGTTAAGCATTGTAGGCTCTCTAAAGACTAGGCCTTTTAGGCTCGGCCATGGTGAGTTCCCATAAACACCCAGAGGCTGATGAATAACCTAGGACTGCCAGGTACAATCAGTGCCATTACCCTATGCACGAGGGCTTTAAGTCACAGACAATGAACCTACAGTTCCTACCTTAGGCCTTAGGGTTGGCCTGATAAAAGAGTATGAAAGTGCGTCTCTTCAAGCCTACTGACAGGATATGCACTCCAGACCACCACTTTTAGTCCCAGCTCCCCAGCTGCCTCTGCAGTCAGCTCCCTGACCCAGCCTGCTGCTCCTGCCCCCTGTCCCCTCTGTCCTCTGGTGATACTTTCCTTCCCTGTGCTTTGTCGACTGTGGAGTCCTCTATGGGCGGGATGTTGCACTGGGGGTTAACACTTTGCTCAGTAATGAGCCAGCAGGTTCAGTACACTATTAGGTTTTTCTACTACACCTCTCACCATGGAAGCCACATGCCTTCTGTAGTTAGATATTCCAGGAAGATGAGAGGGTACATTATTTTATGCCTTGTCTATGAGAAAAGATAGGTTCTGCACATCCTTAGCTCCCACTTAGGTTCCAAATAAGTAGTCAGATTTTCAAAAGAGCTCAGGATGCGAGGTGCTGTGGGTAGTAACCACTTGAAAAATCTAGCCCTAATTCCTTTGTGTACATATATACAGGATGCTATGTGCTGGAATTTCTCAGATATAAATTCTTAACACCATATTAAATTAAGTGTATATTATTAATGTAGCAACTTTCCTCTAGCCCTAGTGAATTACTGAGGCAGAATGTTACCATGCAATGTCCTCTTACAATTTTATCCCTTATCTACAGTCCATGATAATGGTTTAGCAGATGCTCTGGTGAAGATCCCTTTTAATGCATACAAACAATGACATGCTTTCCAAGTTTACTGCTGTAAAGAAGTAATGATCCCAGGAGTATAGCAGTCTGACTCATGCAGGACAGAAGCAAACGCTGTCTGTTTGTCATCTGGCGCCAAAACTGGAACTCTGCTTTTTGTGAAAAATTTTTGGTTCAGTTTAAATAGATACCAAGATTTAGTGCAATGGCAAATTGTTAACCAAGCACCTGTTAGTATTATAGAATGTGGTGATAATAATTTAACAGAAGAAAACATTAGTGTTTAAAAACTAAACATTCTGCTTAAATATTACATGGTATGGTTTTCAAATCACTATTGAAACAGGCTTTAAACACAGCATCTTGTATGCTGTTACGTAGGTGATATCACAAATGTTATTACTTTCTACCAAAAAGTTTGCCTCCATCACTAGGACTGGAAATGCAAATTGTAATTTGTAATTTATACAGGGTGAAATATACTTCTTACCATGTATCTCCCCACACAGTTGGGTTCACCAAACTTGGTGTAGCTTTCCTCCAGCAAACCACCAACATTGCTGACAATGAGGCAACTGAGTGCAACAGTTACTTTTCTGTTAACTTGAACATTAAGTCATAAAAAGAGAAATTTTTTGCTATTGTACTTTAGCTCCCAGACATGTTTTTAAGACATGCTCTTGAAAGACAGCAACAACGAAACCCAAACAAACCATGAAACTTTAGAATGACAGCTCTGGAAATTCAGTATTGACCTGATAAAATTACATGCCTTATGCAATTAGGTGTATTTTAGGAAAATGAGTGTTACAATGATCTATTCTGCTCCGAGGCAGTGTCATGAATCTGTCATGGCACATAGTGAAAGAAGTCACTCAGATTATACATTCCTTACCATAGGACATCGACCCATCCTAATAATAGGATAGTGTTTAACAATGTAGAAAATAAACTCGATAGAGGAAAGTTACAGAAGAGAGTTTCCAAACACATGCTGTACCTTACACAGTTGTATCTAGAACTGAGTGTTCTGTTAACCCTTTTTATGGCAATAGCCAGGCAGACATGGGCGCAGAAGTCCAAATTCTGGTTCAGTGAACAAAGCATCAGTAAAAAGCCTTTACCCATGGAAAAGACATGGTACTCTGTGTTAACACAGCTTTTAATACCATGGACCAGAGTGATCTATTACTTTAAATTGTCAGGGATTCTCCTGGTCCTGCTTGCAGCTTACGGGTCTCTGTAAATCTGTAGGGAAGTGAGTGATCTGTCTGGGGCAACAGAGTTAGTCAGCAGACAACCTAGAATAAGATGGAGGTGAATTGTGCCACTCTGTTTTAGAGAGCAGCCTGCTTTGTCTCTCTCTGGTTTTTGGTTCTTGTGTGTTATTGTTCTGAATTCTAAGAGATAAAATAGTGTTACGCTCCAGCCTCCCAGCCAAGAGTATTTTGTTTGTATCTAACTTCTCTGCGTGTATGCCATGATCATAACAGGCATAGAGGGCGATCTTCCTCACAACCAACAAATGGGACCTGAGAACTCATGCAAATAGGTCATTACTACTGTGGCAGTTTATGAAAAATAGCAGGCTGTCTGCTGTTGTTCTCTTTGCAGGTTAGTGGCTATGCTGCATATGGGTACAGGGGTCATGCACCCAAAACAGAAATCATCCTCTCTATTCCAGTGCAGCGAGACACTGCGGAGCTCTCTACTGTGTCTCGAGGTTGCAGATTCTTACACTGCAGGCTCTCCAACATCCTGTAGTACAGGGGTGGCCAACCTGTGGCTCCGGAGCCACATGCGGCTCTTCAGAAGTTAATATGCGGCTCCTTGTATAGGCACCGACTCTGGGGCTGGAGCTACAGGCGCCAACTTTCCAACGTGCGGGGGCTGCTCACTGCTCAACCCCTGGCTCTGCCACAGGCCCTGCCCCCACTCCACCCCTTCCTGTCCCCTCCCCTGAGCCTGCCGTGCCCTCGCTCCCCACCTTATCCCTTCGAGCCTCCTGCACACCACGAATCAGCTGATCAGGAGGTGCTGGAAGGGAGGGGGAGGCACTGATCAACAGGGCTGCCGGTGGGCGGGAGGCACTGGGAGCTGGGGGGAGCTGATAGGGGGCTGCTGACGTATTACTGTGGCTCTTTGGCAATGTACATTGGTAAATTCTGGCTCCTTCTCAGGCTCAGGTTGGCCACCCCTGCTATAGTGGAAGCAAGGAACTTCTGCTGTGCTTAGGAACTTGTGCATGCCTGTTGATAGAGATGCAGCATTTGCTCCATATTGTCCACCAACACTCAGTCTGCCCATGCATGCGTGTGACTTACTATGGACCAGATCCTCAGCTGGTGTAAATTGGTGTAGCTTTGCTGAAGTCAATGGAGCTGCACCCTCTTAGAGCCGCTGAGGATCTGTCCCAGTGACTTCAATGGGAATCACATGTGGATGTCTGAAGGAAGTGCTGGTGTTTACACCAAATTAAAGTTGTTTCATGTTTTCATTTTACAGATTATTTTAATGTGGAAGCTGTCTTCAAAGCTGAACCCCTTACACTTTTCAATTTTCCCTTTGAAGCTAAATGTTACTGCAATATTCCCTAAAACTTCCTGTGTCTAGAAGGAAGGTCCTACCGCAGAAGAGTTTAAGGGCAACAATAGATTTATAGGAGAAAAACTTTGTTTTGACTTTTGCTGAATGATGAGGCTAAAATATTCCTTGTAATGTAATGATTTAGTTCAGTGTTCATAGACTTTGTTGATATTGTAAACAGAGAGCAGTGCTGCTCTGTTTTTTAATTACAAGTCTCTGAAATAAATAGTGCTCTTTGGATTTCATATGAGAAACCCTGAGTCTTGGATAGAATCCATAGACAGTCTTATGCGTGATTTCTGTCATTTGACAAGAATAAATTTCAAAGCGCTGTTTATAAAGGGCACATACATTAGAACATGAGACTGGCCGTGCTGGGTCAGACCAATGGTCCACTTAGCCCAGTATCCTATCTTCTGGCAAATGGCAAGTGCCAGATGCATCAGGGGCCACAAACAGAACAGGGCAATTTGGAATGATCCAGCCTGCCGTCCTGTTTAAGCTTCTGGGAATCAGAGGCTTGGGGACACCTGGAGCATGAGGTTTCATGCCTGACCATCTTGGCTAATAGCCATTGATGCACCTATCCTCCCTGAACTTACCCAGTTCTTTTTTTGAATCCGGTTATACTTTTGGCCTTCAAAACAAATCCTGGCAATGAGTTCCACAGGTTGAGTATGTGTTGTCTGAAGACGTACTTCCTTATGTTTGTTTTAAACCTGCTGCATATTCATTTCATTAGATGACCTCAGGTTCTTGTGCTATGTGAAGGTGTAAACAAAACTTCTCTATTCTCCACACCATTCATGATTTTATGGACCTCTATCCTATCTCCTCAACATCTTAGTCGTCTCTTTTTCTAAGACAACTAGTCCCAATCTTTTAAATCTCTCCTCATAATGAAGCTGTTCCATGCCCCTAATCATTTTTGTTGTCCTTCTCTGTACCTTTTCCAATTCTAAAATATCTTTTTTGAGATGGGCAACCAGAACTGCATGCATATTCAAGGTGTGGGCATGCCATGGATTAATATAGTGGTATATGATATTTTCTCTTATTATCTATCCCCTTCCTAATGGTTACTAACATTCTGTTAGCTTTTTTGACTGCTGCTACAAGAGATGACCCATGCCTGCTGATGGTAAGGGTGGGAGGGTACAACCCTGGAACAGCTTAAGTCACATATCCACCAAGCAACCCCTCCTCCTCCCAGAAAGCAGATATCCTTCCCTGCAGCTTCCAGCTGTTCCTCTTCCCTCTGCCTTTCCCTGCCAGGTGCAGCTCGCAGGCTCAGCTGCCCTGCAAGGAGGGGACCCAGCTGAACCATGTGATTGAGCAATTTTGGGGGGAATGTGACCCCCTATGCCCCCCCCCCATGCATTGCCTCAGGCTGCTGCACACTGAGGAGATACTGTATTTTCAAAGAACTATCTTCAATGACTCCAAGATCTCTTTCTTGAGTGGTAACAGCTAATTTAGACAAAAGTATTTTGTATGTATAGTTGGGATTATTTTTTCCCACGTGCATTACTTTGCACTTAGTAATTTTGAATTTCATCTGCCATTTTGTCACCCAGCCACCCAGTTCAGTGGGATCCCTTTGTGACTCTTCGCAGTCTGCTTTGGACTTAACTATCGTGAATAATTTATTATTGTCTATAAATCTAACCACCTCACCATTTGCCCCTTTTTCAGATAATTAATGAATATGCTGAACAGCACAGGTCTCACCCAGTCCAGATCCTTGGGGGATCCTCTCCATTGTGAAAACTGACCACCTATTCCTACCCTTGTTTCCTATCTTTTAACAAGTTAGTGATCCATAAGAGGACCTTCCCTCTTATCACATGACTGCCTACTTTGCTTAAGAGCCTTTGGTGTGGGACCTTATCAAAGGCTTTCTGAACGTCCAAGTGCATTATATTGACTGGATCATCCTTGTCAACATGGTGGTTGATCTCCTCAAAGAATTGTACTAGATTGGTGAGGCATGATTTCCCTTTACAAAAGCTGTGTTGACTCTTCCCCAACATAGATAAATATTATATGTATCTGATAATTTAGTTCCTTAGCATATTTTCAACCAATTAGGCTGGTACTGAAGCTAGTCTTACCATCCTGTAATTGCCAGAATCGCCTCTGGAACCTTTTAAAAAAATCATCATTATGTTAGTTGCCCTCTAATCATCAGGTACAGAGGCTGATTTAAGAGACAGGTCATATACCACAGTTAGTAGTTCTGCAATTTTATATTTGAGTTCCTTCAGAATTCTTGGGTGAATACTACCTGGTCATGGTGACTTACTACTGTTTAATTTTCAATTTGTTTCAAAGCCTCCTCTATTGACACCTCAATCTGGGACAGTTCCTCGGATTTGTCACCTAAAAAGAATGACTCTGGTTTGGGGATCTCCCCCACATCCTCTGCAATAAAGAATGATGCAAAGAACTAATTGAGCTTTTCCATAGTGGCCTTATCTTCCTTGAATGCTCTCTTAGCCCCTCGATTTTCCAGTGACTGTTTGGCAGGCTTCTGATGTACTTAAAAAAAAAATTGCTGTTAGATTTTGTCTCCTTAGCTGATTGCTTTTCAAATTCTTTCTTGGCCTGCCTAATTATACTATTCCAATCACCTTGTCAGCGTTTATGCTCCTTTCTATTTTTCCCAGTAGGATTTGACTTCCAATTTTTGAAGGATGCTTTCTGCTTCCAATTGCTTCATTTGCCCTGCTGTTTAGTCGTGGTGGCATTTTTTTTGGTTCTCTTACTGTTTTTTTAAATTTGGGGTATATATTTAATCTGAGCCTATATTATGCTGTTTTTAACTAGGTTTCATGCAGCTTGCAGGCATTTTCCACTTGACTGTTCCTTTTAATTTCCATTTAACTAATTTTCTCATTTTTGCATAGTGCCCCTTTTTGATGTTGAATGCTACTGTGATGGGTTTCTTTGGTATTTTCCCCCCTACAAGGATGTTAAATTTAATTACATTAGGATCGCTATTACTGAGCGGTTCAGCTATAGTCACCTCTTGGACCAGATCCTGTGTTCCACTCAGGACTAAATCAAGACTAGCTTGTTGATTCCAGGACTAGCTGCTCCAAGAAGCAGTCATTTAATGTCTAGAATTTTATCTCTGCATCCCTTCCTGAGGTGAGATGTTTCCAGTCGATATAAGGATTGCTGAAATCCCTCATTACTGGATTTTCTCTTTTTGTATCCTCTATATCCCTGAGCATTTCACAATCACTGTCACCATCCTGGTCAGATAGTCAATAATATATTCCTACTGCTATACTCTTATTATTCAAGCATGGAATTTCTATCCCTAGAGATTCTATGATACAGTTTGATTCATTTAAGATTTTTACCACATTTGACTCTATGCTTTCTTTCACATATAGTGCCACTCCCCAGCCAGCACAACCTACTCTACTTCCTATATATTTTGTACCCTGGTATTACCATGTTCCATTGATTATCTTCATTCCACCCAGTTTCTATAATGTCTATTATATCAATATCCTCATTTAATACCAGGCACTCAAGTTAACCCATCTTAGTATGTAGACTTCTAGTATTTGTATGTAAGCACATGTGAGAGAGTCCTATTCAAATGTAACACAGGAAAGCAAGCAACTGAATATTGACAAAATATACACTTGACTGTTCCTCACGAGCTCCTGTCTGTGCTTTACCAACTTCATTCCTATCCTCTTTACTAGGATATAGAATTCCCCCTTCAATAAATTTATTCCTAAGGGATGTCTCCACCCAAATCCTGTGCCCTCCTGCATCTGTTGGCTTTCCCCCAGTCCACCATTTTTGCACATCTCGCATACAAAACCAGGAGATTTGTAGACAGACCGCTAAAGCCTGGTCTACACTTCAAATTTAGATTGACATAACTACATCACTCAGGGGTATGAAAAACTCAACACCTCTGAACACCAGAGCTATGCTGGCCTAACCCCTGATGTAGACATATCTAGGCTGATAGAAGAGAAGTTTCTGACAACTTAGCTACTGCCCCTTGGGAAGGTAGATTACCTACACCAATGGAGAAACCCCCTTCTGTCACTTCAGGAAGTGTCTATGCTCCAGTGTTCCAGTGGCATAGCCTCAGCACAGTAGCTGTGCTTCGATTGTAAACAAGTCCTAAATATATACCAATATATATATATGAACCTGTTCCCATTGAAGTCAATAGCAAAGCTCTCATCAACTTAGAGCAGGCTTTGGCCTCTACTGCAAAATGCTTTTTTCAATAGCCTCACCCTTCCTCCTTTTTAAAAAAAACTCACACACAACACTCTTGAATTAGAGAACAACAATTTTTAAAAAATCCAACTATGTTCCATCTTGAATTTTTGTAGAAAAGCAGACAGTAAGCCCGTGATCCTGTAGACACTTAGGTCTCATCTACATTTAAACAATTAATCAGTATAAATTAGGGCTGTCGATTAATCACAGTTAACTCACATGATTAGCTCAAAAAAATGAATCGCGATTAATCACACTGTTAAATAATAGAATACCAATTGAAATTTATTAAATATTTTTGGATGCTTTTCTACATTTTCAAATATATTGATTTCAGTTACAACACAGAACACCAAGTGTACAGTGCTCACTTTATATTATTATTTTTTATTACAACTATTTGCACCGTAAAAATGATAAACAAAGAAACAGTGTTTTTCAATTCACTTCATACAAGTACCATAAAGAAATCTCTTTATCATGAAAGTGCAATTTACAACTGTAGATTCTTTTTTGTTATAGAACTGCACTCAAAAAACCAAAACAATGTAAAACTTTAGACTCTACTAGCCCACTCAGTCCTACTTCTTGTTCAGCCAATCGCTCAGACAAACAAGTTTGTTTACATTGACGGGACAAATTGCTGCCTGCTTCTTATTTACAATGTCACCTGGAAGTGAGAACAGGCATTTACATGGTACTTTTGTAGCCAGCATTGCAAGGCCAGATAAGCTAAACATTCGTATACCCCTTCATGCTTCAGCCACCATTCCAGAGCACATGCTTCCACGCTCATGACGCTCATTAAAAAAAATGCGTTAATTAAATTTGTGACTGCACTCCTTGGGGGAGAACTGTATGTCTCCTGCTCTGTTTTACTCACATTCTACCATATACGGGGAGGAGGGATAGCTCAGTGGTTTGAGCATTGGCCTGCTAAACCCAGGGTTGTGACTTCAATCCTTGAGGGGGCCATTTAGGGATCTGGAGCAAAAATGGGGGATTGGTCCTGCTTTGAGTAGGGGTTTGGACGAGATGACCGCCTGAGGTCCCTTCCAACCCTGATGTTCTATGATAGTTCATGTTATGGCGGGCTCGGATGATGACCCAGCACATGTTGTTTGTTTTTAAGTCAGGGAGTAAATTTACAATAGGGACAAACAAGGCCAAAGGAACAGGCACCTGCTACCTGAAGCATGGGGAGGTGCAAGAACACTGGCGCAGAAGGGCGTGCACACACACCAGCCAATGGAGGCGGAGCCATGGGCAAGTGCACTCGTGCACACATGTGAACACATGCTCACAGCCCCGCCCTGTCATACGGTGGGGGGGAGCCCCCAGACACCTGGGCTGCAGCAGGCCTCACCCCCCAACACCCGCCTTCTGCTTCTGCCTCTGCTCCGCCCCCCATAGACCCCGCCCCCTCCGTTGCGCTCCGGCGGAGTGACGCCCCGCCCCCTCCTCCGAGGCCCCGCCCCCTGAAAGCCCCGCCCAGTCCTCCCAGGCCCCGCCCCCCATGCCGTCCCGGCCAGCGAGGCCCGCCCCCTCGCGGAGGGAGGCCCCGCCCCCGGGCCGCTTCCGGCGCCTCTCCCCAGCGGCTGGGCAGGGCCGGGGAACATGGCGGCGGGCGCGCGGCAGCCCAGGCCCAGCGCCGCCGCGGTGACCGCGCTCCTGGCCGCCGGGCTGGTGCTAGCGCTGGGCCCCGCCGCCAGCGCCGCCGCGTCCCGCCCCTCCGAGGTGGGCAGCCCCGGCGAGCCGCGGAGCCGCGTGCGGGTCCTGAGCGCCGCCAACTGGAGCCTGGTGCTGCAGGGCCAGTGGATGGTGCAATTGTGAGTAACGGCCCCGCCGCCGCCGCCGGCACCTCGCCCCCGGGGTAATCCGCCGCCCGCCCCCGGGACAGTCCGTTCCCGCCGCCCCCGGGACAGTCTGTCCTCCATCGTCTTTCCCTCCGCCGGGACAGTCCGTTCTCCATCGCCCCCGCCCCCCCGGGACAGTGCGTCCTCCCTCGTCTTTCCCTCCCGCCCCGCCCCCCGGACAGTCCGTTCTCCATCGCCCCGCTCCCCCCCCGTGTCTGTCCCCTGCCCCGGACTGCTTATTCTCCACAGCTTCTGCCGCCCCCGGAGAGTGCCGTCCTCCCGCCCCGGGGCAGCCTGTCCTCCCCATGCACAGTCTCGTCTCCCCCGCCACAGTCACCCCGCGGTGCTGGGATGCCTATGCTGTACCCTCCCCTGCCCCCCAAACTCCTGTGGGCTGGTGGGGTGACAACACTGTGCATCCTTCCAGCCCAAACACCTATCCAGAGGAGGGACAGTGTAGGGGGCCAGGAGAAGAAATAATGTCGTGCTCCAGATAACTCGCTCTCCCATCCCTAGAGTGATATTTTTCCTGCGTGTACCATCTTAGAAGGAGAGAGCGACTGCATTACTTGGGACAACATTATTTTTGTTCATTTGTGTAGTAACTAACGCCCCCCAAATACAGTGTGTTTCTTCAGATTAGATAACAACCTTCTGAAATACAGGCCTGATCCAGCAAATCCTTTACATCAGAGGTAGTCAATAGGCAGCCGGTGGGCCAAATCTGGACTGCTAGATGCTTTTGAACAGACCCTAAAATCTTTTTATTTACCACTTGTTGTTTATTATTTTCTTTGGAGTTTTGACCTTGACTTAGAAATTTGGACCTTGACAAAAAATAAGTGACTACCGCTGCTTTTCGTGGACAGTCTTACCAGGCCTATACTCTTTTCTACTGCTTCCCATCAACCCTAGGTTATAAACATGCAAAAATTTTCCTGTGACAAATATCTACTGTTACCTCTGTCCTCAACAGGGAGTGGGAAATCCACTAAATAACGTTTGCATAATCAGGGCCAAAAACACTTAAGAACATGCTTAATTTGCTGCACGTTAGTAGTCCCATGGACTTCAGTGAGACTATTTGTGTTTGCAAAGTTAAGCATGTGTCCTGCATCTTCTTTGCACTCAAAGCTTCCATTGAGTTCTGTTGGAGTAAGGAATGCAAAATTGGGATACAGTGGCACTATGCATGAGTTCAAAACTACACAGTCCGTTCCCCTCCCTTCTTACTTCCCAGCAGGGTATGTCCAATTCTCCTTGTCTTTGGAAGATATGAAGCACACCAAAAATGCCTCATGAGCCTGTTCCTTCTCCCATTGACATCCATAGGAGTTCTGCCATTGACTTCTATGGAAGTTGACAGGTTTCAGAGTAACAGCCATGTTAGTCTGTATTTGCAAAAAGAAAAGGAGTACTTGTGGCACCTTAGAGACTAACACATAGAGCGAAGTTCACTTAGGTCAATGGAAAACTCCCATTGACTGAAATGATGCTAGGATTTCACCCAGGATATCAGACCATTCAAGTTTCTGAAATACAGATATTTTGAATTTATAGGCTAGCCCAGCTGTATTTGTTTAGAAACAACAATTTTGTATTTCTGCAAAACATTTTAAAAACAAGCGTTAGAAGGGATTATGATATTTCCCTGGTTTTGCGTGCAGGGGTGCTGTAAAGTGCAATTTGTATCTTGGCATGTTTGCTGCCTTTCTGTAAAAGTGCTCTCACAGCTTGAATATCCGAGCAGTTAAAAACAAGCTAAGAACTACTAGTGGTGTCCTTTTCAACGATACTATGAGGAACAATCAAGTGTACTTGTTTCCTAAATTTTGTTTTCTAAAAAATGCTCTTCATAACAGAGAATAAAGAGCTTAGTCCTAGGCTGAAGCCATGAGTTAGTTTGGATGATCTAATTCTGTATGCGTTATTCCTAGAAAGTCTGTGCATGTTTAAATAACATGACTCAAAGTTGATGGTGGTGGGTGTTAAACTTCAGTAAATCCTAGGGTAAATTTAGGATGTAAACTAGCATTGAGTCTATGAAAGCTGCATTCATGTTTGTTTTTAGACTATTTCCCTAGGTTTGTTTCTGCCTTGTTGTTCTTCTACTGGGATTGAGTCACTCTGCATTGGGAGGTGATTAGAGGGAGGGACTGTCTAGGCCACCTAGGAATTTTAGATTTCAGAAGCCTATTGGAGTCTTAGTGATATCAGCAAGTAGTCAAAATAGATATTATGCCTGACCATCTTGAAGGCCCTGCTTTAAAGACATTCCCTGACTCATTATTGTGAATAAGGTTTTTTAGGATTGGGCTTGATTTTTCATTGTATATTCTTGTCTATCTTAAGTGCAAAACTGTGATATGAAAATGAAAGGAAAGTTTCTGATATAAATAGAAGAAAAATAATAAAATAGATTTGAGGTCATCTGGTAGTTAGTGTTTTGCCTTGTTACTGCCGTATGAAAAATATTATGAGCCACTGATAATCAACTGATATATTAATGATTTCCTAGTACCTTTTTCAGTAACTATAAGTCATTTAGTATTTCATTAGTTGGAGACAATCTGTTAGTTTAGACTTAAAATGTAGGATTTAAATAGAAGGGGTTTTGCATAATGTAACAAAGCTTTTCATTCACTTAGACCTTGAATGGGTTAACACAAATTTTAGACTCTTTCTGTGAAGGTTTATAAATTAAGGTTTTTATATGAAGAAAGAAGATTCACTAGCCTGTGTATGAATAATAAATTTATACTAAAATCAAGTGGGTGGTTAATGGTAGTGGCTCCTCACTTTCTCTTGGCCATAAAAAGTAAGATGGAAAATATTTTAAGCAACCAGCCGCCCACTCCACACACAACCTGCCAAAAAAGGGGGGCAGAGGGAAAGGGAGCATGCAAAGATGGTGGCGAATGTCTAAAACCAAAAAGTGGTGGAGCAAGGACATTATTAGGTTGGTTTTCATTCCTTAAGAGCTAATTTTGTCAGAATTCAGTGCTGGTTAGATCTCAGAGCTTGTTTCAGTCAGATTCTCTCTTCTCAAAACTGGTGCTTAATTTAACTAAATCACCTGAATTATGTGACACTGGGACTTTTTAATTAAGATACTTCCTATGGTATTTTAAATTTAAAAATGAAAGCTCCTGATTTTTTTTTAACTAGCAACAAACTCCTCTGCTGGACTGATGTCTGCAATATGTTTTTTTGCCCTTCCACTAACTTCATGAATCTGAAAACCATATTTTCCACACTACAACTGTAGTGTTAACTCTGCTTAGACGTGATGAAGATAAATGAACTAGTGACTCGTGGAGATGGTAGCATGGGAAACCTATCAGCCCAGGTTTTACCACTAGCTGAGTATGGGGGACAGGACTTGACTTGCCTAAATTCTTTTCCCTTATGGTAGTTGTATTATGTTTATACATAGACACTGTATGTAATAGGAAATATCTGTTTAAGCTTCCCCGTGCTCTCTTTCCTTGAATATCCTAAAGTGCCTCTGGCTTGACCTCAAGAGGTCACCTCTCTTAAGTGAGAGTGAATCCACTGGTGCTGGATTTGTGATCAGGAGTCTTGACGTCTTCCTACTAGAAACTAGTCTGAGATCCACTGGTATTCACAGAACAGCTATTAAATGATGACAACTGTTTGTCATTGCTTACTTTGTCTGGATTTGAACTGGTGACCTGGAGGTGAGATTCCCACCCAGTTACCAGTCTCTTGATCCAGAATTTAGTCCGATATACTCCTCTGAAATTGTTGCAGTATTTGACATAAAAATCCTAGCTGCTTGGGAGGCCTGGCATTTTCTCCAACTCCTTTGGTGTGTCCAGAGTTTTCTTTCTACACTAACACATGATGAGTTCTCTTAGCACTTCTGTGGCAACCATGATTATACTGGAGATCCCTATTTAAAGGCTGTAAGTTGTCTGTTGTATAGTAAGGGCTGCTGTCTAGACCATGTCAACCTGCATATCTGAAAAATGCTGTCATTTGTTCAAAATGATACAATGGCAAATACTTAGGGAATAGTGTAAACTAATTGGCATAGTACTGACACCATTTATAAGCCGCAAATAGAAAACAGAAATCTTGAATGTCAGCATTTCAATTCTAACTTTTTCTACACAATACCAGCTGTGAAGAGTCAAGTTCTTTTTCCAGAACAGTACAGTGTATCACTGCAAAACACGCCAATAAAAAAAATTAGTTCTTGGATGGCTTTTTGTAACTTCACAGCTGGCAAAGTTGCAGGATCTGGAAATACTGCAGAACGTTTTATCAATGAAATGTAGGATAACTATCTTTGAAAGAAATCATAGCTTTTTTGGGGCTTCTGTTTGCATCAAGGTGAAAAGGAGTGTGCTGAAGTGTGTGAGATCCAACATTTGCAAGAAATGGTGATAGCAGGAGGCTAGTATGAACAAAATAGGAAAGGCTTTTTAATTGACTTCTATTTTTTCTCAGCTTACAGAGTAGAAATTGTATATTCAACAATATCTGAGAAAATATTTTGTTTTTGGTTTTATGTTTCTATTGTTGTTGTTTTTGTGTTATATGAATACATTGCTGACGTTGTCTGTGGCAACTTGAACCGCTGTATCCTGTACTTGTGGGAGGAATGACTTGGGAGCCAGAAGGTTGTCCCTGAGTTCACACATTTATGTGCAAGTGTGACTGTTGACAACTGCCCAGGCCTTGAACACTATTCCAGGTCTAGTGGTGGATTGAACGGCCTGATAGTGCCTGGGTTACCTGTTTGTTGGCCATGAAGTCTGCCCCAGTGGGGCATTTGTTTTGGACTAGGCCCCAGTTGAACTAATGGTGTACGCTACTGAGTAATGGTCAAAGAACTAACAGAAGAGGAGGAAGGGCTTTGGCCTGGCATAAGTGCTGCCCAGACAAGTGCTTCACCTCCTGTGGGCAAAAGAATACCTATTACTTTGGGGATGCTGTTTGTAGATATCGAGTACCACTTATTTGTCCTCCATATAGAGTGTAGGCAAGTCTACAGTGTAAGCCATTGTGCTAACGGTCTATACAGCAATAGAATTTAGAGATAGTGTTTACTGTTGAGGGTTTGAGCATAATTAGGGTATGTCTACACTGCAATTAAAAACCCATGTCTAGCCCGGGCTTGGACTAAGGGGCTGTCCAATTGCGTTGTAGAGTCTTGGGCTGGAGCTCGGGCTCTAGGACCCTATGAGGTGGGAGGGTCCCAGAGATTGGACTTGAGCCTGAGCCATATCTACACCACAGTGAAACAGCCCCTTAGCCCAGGCCCTGCAAGTCGGAGTCAGCTGGCATGGGCCAGCCCTGGTTGTTCAGTTGCAGTGTAGGCATACCCTCTGGGCCTTCTGCAGCTATAGTGGACAGATTGATGGAACTCACATATTTCTGTTTTGCTCATAACAAAAAGCATCAATATATCAATTTTAAAGTGTACTCCTTTGTGATATAGGTGTTAGTGGGTTACAGAGGTTAATTCCTGGATCTTTGTTGACTGGCCAGATTAAATGCACTCGAGACTTACTGAGTTTTGTGAAAGGTGACTCTCTTCTCACCTCCTCATAGAAATCAGGTCTCTGTTCCTGCAGAATCTTGGTGAGTCTACTTATCTTTTATTTCCTTGGAGAATGCAGCCTGTCCTGGATTAACCAACACAGAGTGTTGAGGAAGCTGTTGTAAAAACAAAATTTGAATGGTCCTAAGATAACTCCTGAAGAGCAGTGATAACACTACCTGCATTCCCGATGTTTTGGTTTGTGTACTATGTATTTGCAATATACATCTCCCTTCACAATGCATGACTTAAGGAGGTTAAAAAAAACCCTGTTTCATCAGTCTGAAACTCCTTGAATGCCAGGCTAGTGCTGTTGTGCATTCAAGAAACCTAACCCAAGTGGTACTCTTTGCAATGCTTTTGCAATGCAAAGACGAGGAAGGAAACAAATGAAAAAAACCGTGCCAATAGTAGCTGCTGTGGGTATATTAGCGACGTTAGTCACCAATTTCCTGCTTAAGTTAAATGCTGGATTATTTTACCATATTTGGCTATAAAGTGGAGGAAATGTTTTTAAGAGCATGATTGTCAATTCTTTTTATCTCTCTCTGTTTTGGACATATATTCAAAGGTTTAAGATGTGGTTTCCTCACTGTAAATGATGCCACACTTTGTAACAGACATGTTAATAAACAATAAGTCTTACACACATACCCTGAGTGGAGTTTACTGAAAGAATAGACTGTAGGTTTATGTAAAGAGGAACTGTAGCGTGAGGCTAATCTGAGGAAAATGTATTAGGGGAATGGAGAGGGTGCAGAAAATGATGGAAGGAAGCTAGGATATGAAGGTGGAGATGCTGGACAGGAAAGTATTTGGGGCTGGTGGAAAACAGTGGTAGGTTCCTGTGCATAATAAGATCTCTGAGGTGAAATCCTGACTCCATTGAAGTCAATGAAAATTTTTCCATTGATATCTGATGGGCCATGATTTCGCTCTCATAACAGCATAAAAGCCTTTATTTATCTTCCTGATCAACAGGGCCTGACTTTCTATCTTCACCTTCCTCTAGTATGGATTTGGGGTTTCATATGTTCCTTGTCTCAGAAAGTCTCTTTTATGTATCTCTGGGCAGGTCTATGCTATCTCTTAAGTTGATCTCAGGGTGTGAAAAAGACATCCCTCCTCCTCCCCCCCCCCCCCCCCCCCCCCCCCCCCCCCCCCCCCGAGCAGCGCAAATTACAGTGACCTAAGTGCTGTCCACAGCGGTGCTATGTCGGTGAGAGACACTCTCCTGCCAGCATTGCTTCTGCCTCTCACGGTGGTGGAGTAATTATGCCAACACGAGAGTGGCATAGAGCGTCTTCACGATGCGCACTACAGCGGCACATCTACATCGGATGTAGCTCTTCCAGTGTAGACCTGCTCTCTATCTCCCTTAGCTCATCCAGATCAGCCACTCTAGTGTAAAGAATCTGTACTTGATGTCTGAGGGCCATGAGCTCCTTGCACCGAATGCACACATACACCAGCTGCCCACAAGGCAGGTAATCATACAAGCCGCATTCAGTGCAATAAACTGGATAGCCCCCTCTCTGTTGCTGGACTTCTGCTTGCATTCTTTGTACTCCTGAATCTTTTTTTGTTTGTGTTACATCACGTTATATTTAATTACATCTCATAAAGACAGCAACTTCCTTACGTGATTCACACTGTTGCCAGGATCCAATGTAGAAGAAATATACTCACACAGTTGCTTCTGGGCTTTGAAGTGCGTGAGTCTTGCAGGTTTCAATCCACAGCTGTTCAGTGGATAAAGCTTCAGACAGCCCACTGTTAAGTGCAGTCTCTGAGAAAGTAAATATAGAGATTTTTTCCCTTTGAAACCATTAAGTTTTAAAAACAAGGTGAAATATTCTTACCTAGAGCACTTGAAAGGGGGAGAACCAGAATAGATCATTATATTAAATATACATTTCTAAATATTTGAGGCTCTCTGTCAGTCTGGGCCTTGAAAGAGTGACAAATTTTAGGCAAAATTAGGGTACTCTACTGGTGGTAATAGGCCACAGATGATGAGTATTCCTTCCCCTTCCTCTGAGAAAATCTTTTGCATATGATCCTAGGCTGCCCTGTCAGATTTGGATTTGAACTAAAAAAAAAAAAAAAAAAAAAAAAAAAAAGCTGATCCCCTGGTGCTGTAAAAAGGCACATCAATTTTGATAGGACAGACGGGAAGGACATTCTGCCTCCTCAGCCTTGTCACTGAGCTGGATGAGTGAGTGTATAGCAGGGAGTCACTGCAGTGGAAGATTCAGGGGACCTCACCATCGGGCCTCTGCCCTGTGAGCCCCCTCGGCCCCTCCTGCCTCACGCACCACCGAAGCTGGCTGCGAGACTTGCAGCCAGGCTGTCACCGAATCATGCCCAAGAAACAGCTGTACATGATTATGCTCCTCACCCTCATGTCCCTCCCGGACACCAAATGGCGGGAACTTTCACCACCCAAGTGGGATGAGGAACCCCAGTGGGCCAGTCTGTATTCCGCCCTAGTCCTATGGCCACCGGGGATGGTACCTGGCGACTCCTTCATGGAGCCGTAACCATGGGCGTGTACTTGGTGTCGTTCACACCTTGGTGTCGTTCACACACTTGTCCGTTCTGTGGTCAGAGGGAGACACTGGCGTACATTTATATCAGGTGTGCCAGGTTGCAGCTCCTCTTCCAGCTCCTCCAAAACCACCTCCTTAAGTTTTGGCTGCACTTTTCCCACACCTCCTGATTTATGCACACCCTATCTGTGGCCCCGCAAAGTTGCAAGACCTCCTCGTCAACCACCTAGTGCTGGCCATGGTGGTCATCCATCATACCAGTAGGAGGAAATTGGATGGGGGCTGAGGGCTCTGCAGGTGCAGGGTCTATTTCTGATCTTCCCTCAAGTCACACCTCCAGGCAGAGTTCCTCTGGGCCACGTTCACTGGCTCCCTGGATGCCTTCAAGGAGCAGTGGGCACTGTCTGGGGTTCTCTGCTCAGTGTCCCCATCTGGATCCCTGCTTTTGAACCTGTGCCCCTGTTTTTCCATTTTTTTGTCTGTGTCTGGTGGCTCCTCCCCTTAGGCTGTGGGCGGGGGGGGTGAAGGGTGGTGCTTTAGATGTAGGTTGGCTTGAGCCTGCCCATCCCCAGAGCCTCAATAGGTGCAATGGAAGATGAACTCTACGGTAAAATGTACATGTGTTAAATATCTGTCCTGATCCCAACTGCCACTGTTGATAGGATCACTGTTCAGATTAGATTCTTCTGCCTCCCCCGCTTCCTGGGCCATTTGTCCACCTGTAAAATTTAGCACAACAAATAGTATGGCTTTAATAAAGTTTAACTCACTGTTTTGAAGCTAGTTTTGTTGCCATATTTGGTCCCGTCTACAGTGTGTTTCTCTTTGGGTATGTGCTTGGATGTGAGGCAGAGAAGAGCAGTCTAAGGATTCGTTTTCACTAGTGGCCTTTTCCACCCCTACAAATAACCTCAGTATCAGCTGGGAGCTGCTGTACTGAGAGTGGCTGCAGAGACAGTAGGGTTGAAGCTGTTAAGATTCATGTGGATGGTCTTACTGTGTCTGAACAGTGCTTAACCCAACTGGGTCTCAAATCTTGCGTTGGCTTTTGGGTGCTACTGCAGTATAAATAAAAACAATTTATAATTTTATTTTTAGTAAGGGCAAAAACACAGGAGGATTTGTGTGCTTTGTGTGTGGTTTTGCTGGCCTCTAGGAAATTACTTTTATATTCTGGGGTGCCCAGTATGGCCGATTCCTGTGTTCTGTGAAAATCCATCTTATTCCCCATGTGCTCAACAGCAAAATACAATAATTTGATGATACAATAAAATCAACAATCATGGTTGTCTGATATGTCCTTTTATCAGTTGGCTTTCTCTCCCTGCTGCTGTCCTGGCTCTGGCACTCGTCTCAAAGGCATGATAGGGCATGTCTACACTTGCCTCCGGAGCGATCGATCCAGCAGGGGTTGATTTATCACATCTAGCAAAGACGCAATAAACTGACCGCTAAGCGCTCTCCCATCAACTCCGGTACTCCACCGGAGTGAGAAGTATAGGCGGAGTTGACGGGGGAGCGTCAGCAGTTGACCTACTGCAGTGAAGACACGGGCGCGGTAAGTAGATCTAAGTACATCGATTTCAGCTATGTTATTCACGTAGCTGAAGTTGCATTACTTAGATCGTTCCCCACCCGAGTGTAGACCAGGCCGTAGAGAAGAGCTGTCCATATAGTCTCAGGTGACTTGGCATCCAAACTTGAAACTTTGACCTCAGTGATTTCACCTTTCTGTTTCAAACAGCGTATTGTAGATAAGATTTTGAAACATTACCTTTATAACAAGATGGTAAATGTGTATTTGTTCAGTAACTAAAACAATTCTATACTCTTGCATCAATGAACTTCAGTAGGCAGTTTTAAAAAATATAAATAAATATACTTCAACCATATCTGTTTGCGATGGTGTTAGGATGTGTGTTTTTGGCCCTATTAACAAGCTATGGATGTCAGTGTGACACTGACCTGTTCTAAAGGAGCAGATTCTATTTAAGGAGTTGTGAGCTACAATTCTAGTGCGAAGCATTTCATGGAGTTTTTTTCCTCTCCTGGTTGGCTCTCTCATTTGTTGCACAGATCTGAAAAATGTTGTCTACTGCATTTGTAAAATATTTTGACTATTTTCTATTTTAGCATCAATGGAAAAAATAATCTGTTATTTTGAGGTTACCTATAACTTAATAGACTCACAGGAAACCAGTTATCTGTCATATTTCTTCAGATGGCTTTTGTAGCTTTACTTTTATAACTGGGAGGCATGAAAAACTTCATTATCTGGGAATCCTATTTTATGACCAGATTGTGACATTTTGATTTAAACACCCCCCCTCCCCCCAAACCAACAACAACAAAACTTCTTTGATCTTGTAAATATTGGAAATCTTGTGATTATCTTCTCAGGTAACACATTTGTAGTGCAGATGGGTTTATAAAACTCCTATCAATATGTCCAATTATTAGGTTGTAGGGGCATAGGCTGGCTTTAGTTTCTTTATTAATCTATTACCCATCCCACTGTTATGTAATTTACTAAAACCTAAATTCTTTCAAGAGCTCAGTTTTTGCTTTCCCTGAGCCTCATCTTTTCTGTAATTTTTATTTAAAACCATTGCATTTTTAAAGAGGAAGAGGTGTAGACAGCAGGAAATAGGAGAAAATAAAAATAGTTTTTTGTCCTTCTCCATTCCATCGTTCACCTCCATTCTGCACGCACATTCTTAGTACTCCTTTCCTCCACTTCCCATCCAGTTTAATTCTTGAGTATTTTGGGACTTACTACGTCGTTTTTTCTGTACATTCTTTAATTTCACTGCATTCTTGTGACATCTGATCACTACTGGACTGTAGTAGTTTAAGGTCTGTAAGGCTGTGTCTGGGAGTGGCTTGTGAAGAGATGACTCAACCAGTCAACTTAAGGTGCATAAAAATATGAAGTGAAAGTTAAAGGCGGGTCGCGGTGTCTCAAAATTTTGAATAGCGCCAAAAAATTTCAGCTATTCGAGCTCTTTCTCACTGTTCTTGGAACTCCTGGTGGAAGTGCCTACATATGGATATGCAATCCTATAGCCCACTGAAGGGGAAAGACTGCCATCGTATGTACTTGTGTTAGCAGGTCTATGTTAGCAGCAGCAGTGGGGACAGAGGCTTCTCCGAAGCCTGGTCCTCACTCAGGATCCCTTGCCATTGTTCTTAACATGTTTGGTAGCATCACATTCATAATGCTTGTGACGGGTGCACAGTAGACTGTGGAATGTAGTAATAATCTCCTCTTTAATAATTCTGTCCTCATCTGCAATGGGGGATAAAATAAATGTAAATACTTACCATGAACACAGCCACGCTACACCTAAAAGCATTTGATAGATCAGCACATTTATATCTATAAAAAAAAAAAAGCATAACTGAGGTGAATGGCAAGGTTCCAGCTATATTCCCCTTCTTTTAAAAGGATGGGAGGACTGCTGGCTCAGCCGATTGCGTGAAGTCCCTGTCTGAAATATTCCATGATTGACTTCCAGGGCATGCTGAAAAACCAATCTCTTTTCTCAGTTTTGGGGAGTTAGGAGGGAGGAGTAGCTAAGGTATGGTGTCTAAGAAAGATGTTTTTTTCAATCTCTTCTGATTATTTTTGATACATAGGAAAGCTTGGCTGCTGGGTCAGTCATATTGTGCAATTTGTTTTTAGTGTTAAAGGCACCTATAGCCTGTAAAAGGCATTTTCTCTTTTTACGATTCTACATATATTACTTACTACTATACAAGAGCACACTGTGCACCATCTCAACATTAATAAAATTTGTAACCAAGAAACAGTTAAAGCATGCTGCCACTTCAGTCATGGAATGTTATTTCTTTGTTTACTATCAACCCATGCAAGTTATGTAGGTAGCCCCTCATTGGAGTCAATGGGAATTTATGCCTTCCTGGAACCACATTTACTACAATGAGGGTTTGTCCATGTAGATCCCTGATGGGATGAGGGTCTACATGAGAGATGAGGTGACATAGGATGTTGGACATCTATGAGAAAGAAGGCTGTGGGATTGCTTATATTACAGGGTTTATACATTGTATTGAGTGGTATGTGTATAATAGATGTAGCTTGATGTGCGAACAAGGGTCATCTGGTTGTAAATGAAATTCCCATTGTTCTCAATGCCACTTGCAGATCTTGGGCAGAGTATATTGTTATGTAATATACACAGTCTTGTATAAGTCTGCTCCAGAAATCAGTGTTAAGTTCATCTTCCTCTCCCATTTTTTCATCTAAATATTTATATGTTGCCTGTTTTATTTTATATTTTCTTCTTTGTGGTTGGAGTGGAGACTTCATGTTCTTGCCCAAAACCCACCTCTCAATAAAACAGCTCTCCTTTATTCCATACATTACTTTAAAAGTTGTGCCCAGCTTTTTAATATTGTTTTCAATTTAATGTAGCCTACAGTGACACAGTCCCATTTGGCCTTTCCTATAAATCTGGTTGTAGTATAAGAGACGGTTTTGCTTACATTTTATTCTCACATCAATATAAAATACTTTTGCTTTAACATTTCTCATTTATTTTTTTTCTTTCCCATAATTCTTAAACTTTACATTTTCAACTCTCCGCAAACAGGGAGCTTTGAATTCTAAAAGGATAGCACATACTTAATTCTCTTACTATTCTGAAAATGGAATGCTTTAGGAGTATTCTTAAATCCCAGTTTTGCTCACTTGGATGTAGGCCTGTGGACTTCTTTCTTTTTCTCTTTCTCTTTCTTTTTCTTTTTCTTTTCTCACATCAGCTGTCTGCAGCGGCTTTCTCTCTCACCTTCTGCTTTCTCATTAGTTTTTCTTCTTGTCTTTTGTATTTTTTGACTACTCTCTGTTTCTGAATGTACCTTAAGTGATTTATTCTTTTCTTTATAGAGCACAGAGTTATTTTATGGATTTTTTCCTGTTAATATTGTCTGCTTTATTTGTCAGAAGCGCTTTCTCTTGAGGAATGTAACTTACAAAGTTCAGTACAAAAATCTGTTGCTTTTCTGTTGGGAAATGCATTTCTACAATATTATCTCTAAATGTTTGTTCCCTCTCGGTATATGTGATATTCTTGTATTTTTAAATGGTCTAATACATATGTCATTACTTCATAATTCCACTAGGTTAGCTTTCAAGCTAAGGCTTCCATTTCTAATTATCACAAGCAATACAATTTATTTCCAATCACAATTTCCCTTTTAATTTCTAAAATACCATCAGATTCTCTCAAGTTGTGATATTAGTGGCATTGAAGCAGCTATAAGACAAATTTCTTAGCGAGGACAGACCAGTCCCAGGCAGCCCCCCAACCTGAAGCAAATACTCTCCAGCAACCACACAACAAAAACACTAACCCAGGAACCTATCCTTGCAACAAAGCGCAATGCGTCCCGATGAGGAGGACGAGCTTGAGGAGAGCACACAGCACACCGTTCTCCCCGACAGCCAGGGTCTTTTTATCACCTTGACTGAAATACCCTCCCAACCTAACGAAGCCAGAGAAGGGACCTCTGGTGAGTGTACCTTTTAAAATATAATACATGTTATAAAAGCAAGCGTTTTTTAATGATTAAGTAGCCCTGAGGACGTGTCTGGGGATGGAGCGGATATCCTCCAGGGACATCTCCACCCAACCACTCCACCCCAGTGGGCAGCCCAAGCAACAGAAGGCTGCCATTCAAGAAGTTTTAAAGTGGCCTTTTCCTTCCCTCCTCCCACACCCCACCCAGGCTACCTTATGAGTTGTCTCCCTATTTTTATAATCAATTAATACAGAATACATGTTTTTTAAATGACAGTGACTTTATTTCCTTTGCAAGCAAGCTGTGATCAAAGCGGAGCGGATGCGTGGCTTACAGGGAATTTAGAGTCAACCAAGGGGCGGGTTTTCATCAAGGAGAAACAAACAGAAGGATCACACAGTACCCTGGCCAGTCATGAAACTGGTTTTCAAAGCTTCTCTGATGTGCAGCGCTTCCTACTGTGCTCTTCTAACCGCCCCGGTGTCTGGCTGTGCATATTCAGCGGCCAAGCGATTTGCATCAACCTCCCACCCCGCCATAAACGTCTCCCCCTTACTCTCTGAGATTGTGGAGCACACTGCAAGCAGCAATAACAATGGGAATATTGGTTTTGCTGAGGTCTGAGCGAGTCAGTAAACTGCGCCAGCGACCCTTTAAACGTCCAAATGCACTCTCTACCACCATTCTGCACTTGCTCAGCCTATAGTTGAACAGCTCCTGACTACTGACCAGGCTGCCTGTGTACGGCTTCATGAGCCAGGGCATTAAGGCGTAGGCTGGGTCCCCAAGGATAACTTTAGGCATTTCAACTTCCCCAACAGTTATTTTCTGGTCTGGGGAGTAAATCCCTTCCTGCAGCCGTTTAAACAGACCAGAGATCCTGAAGACGCGAGCGTCATGAACCTTTCCCGGCCATCCCACATTGATGTGGGTGAAACGTCCCTTGTGATCCACCAGTGCTTGCGGCACCATTGAAAAGTACCCCTTGCGGTTTATGTACTGGCTGCCCTGGTGGTCCGGTCCCAAGATAGGGATATGTGTTCCGTCTTTCGCCCCACCACAGTTAGGGAATCCCATTGCAGCAAAGCCATCCACTATGACCTGCACGTTTCCCAGAGTCACTACCTTTGATAGCAGCAGCTCAATGATTGCGTTGGCTATTTGCGTCACAGCAACCCCCACAATAGATTTGCCTACTCCAAATTGATTCCCGACTGACTGGTAGCTGTCTGGCGTTGCAAGATTCCACAGGGGTATTGCCACTCGCTTGTGAACTGTGAGGGCTGCTCTCATCTTGGTCTTCCTGCGCTTCAGGGCAGGGGAAAGCAAGTCACAAAGTTCCATGAAAGTGCCCTTACACATGCAAAAGTTTCGGAGCCACTGGGAATCATCTCAAACCTGCAACACTATGCGGTCCCACCAGTCTGTGCTTGTTTCCCGGGCCCAGAATCGGCGTTCCACGGCATGAGCCTGCCCCAATAACACCATGATCTCCAAATTGCTGGGGATCGCGGTTTTAGAGAAATCTGTGTTCATGTCCTCATCACCATACTGCCGTCGCCTCCTCGCCTGGTTTTTCAGGTGCTAGTTCTGCATAAACTGCACGATAATGCACGAGGTGTTTACAATGGTCATAACTGCTGCGGTGAGCTGAACGGGCTCCATGCTTGCTGCGCTATGGCGTCTGCTTGGGCAATCCAGGGAAAAGGACACGAAATGGTTGTCTGCTGTTGCTTTCACGGAGGGAGGGACGGTTGACTGACAACATTTACCCATAACCACCCGCAACAAATTTTTGACCCCATCAGGCATTGGGAGCTCAGTCCAGAGGGCAGCGGGGACTGCGGGAACTCTGGGATAACTACCCACAGTGCACCGCTCGGAATGTCAACACTTGCCAGGGTACTGTGGACACACACCGCTGAATTAATGTGCTTAGTGTGGACGCATGCACTCAACTTTATAAAATCTGTTCCCAAAAATTGACTTTTGTAAAATCGGAGTACTTTCGCAGTGTAGACATGACCTAAGTTAAGTATCCTCACACCTTCTTGTCAACTGTCTAAATGGGCCATCTTGATTATTACCACTCAAGTTTTTTTTTCTTTTCTCCCACTGATAATAGCTCATCTTAACTAATTAGCCTCTTACAGTTTGTATGGCAACTTCCACCTTCTCTGTATGTGTATATATATATCTACATATATACTATATGTTCCATTCTATGCATCCGATGAAGTGGGCTGTAGCCCACGAAAGCTTATACTCTAATAAATTTGTTAGTCTCTAAGGTGCCACAAGTACTCCTATTCTTTTAACAAATTAGAGTCAGTGTAATTTAGAGGAGGGCCTGAGATGTATGAAGGTGATGTAGAATGTTGTCTTTAGGACATAATTTTTGAAGATACACCTCGCTTCAGTAACTTTTTACAGCTTCCATGAAAATCAATTTTGTGTGTAAATGGAGTTATTTATGCTGCATTGTGAAGGATTTGGAAAAGCTGGTCTTTTCAAACTTGTGAATTGTTTAAACAGCTTAAAAAAATCCCTATGGATTTATAGAAAACTGGTTGGGATTTCATGATTTTTTTCCTAATCCAGTAGTTTTAAGAGAAAATTAGAAAAAGTGTCTACTTATCTGTGGTTAGTACTTTTATATTCCCATTGTATCAGATGTGCATTTTCTTGAAATCTTGATTTAAAAAACAATTTGTGTGTGTATATTAAACTAATACATTTTTCTCTGTTCTTAGCTATGCCCCTTGGTGTCCAGCCTGCCAACAGATTGAAGCAGCATGGGAGAATTTTGCAAAAGAAAGTGAACATCTAGATACCACGGTAGGAAAAGTGGATGTCACTCAAGAACCAGGTAAGCTATGAAATGAGCTCTATATAGGTATTTAAAAGGAACACTCGAACCTGTGTAACTCTTAGCTACTGGGAAAATATTCCATTTTACTGGGGCAACTGAAAAATTGGCCAACTCAGAAAAATGAGCTTATTTAATCAAAAGAAATGTTATTTCCTTCCATTTCTTTGTGCTGCTTGCATTTTTGAATTTAACAGCATAGTGTTTCTGTCTTCCAAATGAAGGATCAGTGTGGGTCTTCTGCTGTAGTGCCCTCTGCAGCGGACATCCCATAAAAGTGTCTACCTACAGTGTTGATCTACCTCTGCCATGGAAGGCTGTTAGTTGACTGAGATATTTCCACTGCCTGGTAGTAATAGTTGGGGGAACAAGGAGATTGAAAACCATGGATTATTCTAGTTGGGGAAACAATCTTGAAGTCTGCTCAAGCTAAATGGAAATTTTTATAAACTCTCTCTATTAGCTGGCTGCTTTATTGCTTTATTGTATTGTCTAGCTATAGTAATGCTTTTAAGTACTTTTAAAGGACCAGTTTAATTTGTTTCTTTTAAATGAAGTATGAATAGAAAAAAGCTTTTATAAACTTGTTCTATAAATTATACTTTCAAATAGGCTATTTCCTGGCTTCGGTGTGTTTTTTGAATGAGTCTGACACAGATATGTAACATTTTGAAACAAAAAAAAGCTTTGTTAGTTTAAGTACATGCAGATAAATGCAATATTTTTACAATTCTATCCTAGCTGCAGAGGGATGAAGTTTATTATAGTTAGGCTTGGAAAGATTAGATTTTTATCAGTAAATGTCGGTAAATGTCAATTTCACTGTAGACATATAAACCTAGGAAAAAATATTTCCACTGGTGATGATTGAAACTTTACAGATGGGCAAAGTAAGAAAAATGCTGCTTGACAACCTTTATTAGCATTTGATTTAAGGATACTTTGTGGTTTAATGGTTATACAGCTTCTACTTTTTGAATCTCAACATTTACCTTTAAATAATTACTGCCTGTTCCCCCCTCCCCCCCCAATTTCCCACAACTATGAAAATTTATATTGATAATAAAAATGCTTTAAAATAAACATCAGTGTCATCCATTGAAATAAAAAAAATATGCTAAGCTTAATTATAGTAATGATTTGCGATAAAAGTGGGAGGAAGTTCCAGATACATCCAAATCAGAAAACCATGGCTGATGATTTTGCTTTATCAAACCGTGGAAGTGCGTACACACTTTATGGGTTTATTTCTCAAGTGCAGGTGATACTGCAATTAAGTTAATTCCATACTGTTAATTTTAACAAGTTCAGACTTAATTTTTCTGTACCTGTGAAGCTGAACTCTAATCTCAAGGACAAAGAATACCGGCTGTTCGTAAGGGCTCAGTGTGTGCTTGTGAGTTACATTATTAGAAAGTTGGAGGAACACCAAAATTCTCTGAAATTGAAAAGGTACCGGTATGGGTTCTTCAGTTAGCGAATGCACAAATCGTTACCTGATTAATAAAGGGATGAGTTTGAAAACAGTTCTTCCTTTCTCATGGGCTAGACCTTAATTAAAACGAATCTCTGCTTCCTCATATTAAAGAAACAATGAGCTCCTAACTATTGCAATATCAACGTTAAGATTGCAACCAGTGTTCCATTGTGAGCCTGACCTTTCAATGCGCATTAAATTTTAAGCTCTTTTGTGTTTGTACCGTGCTAAAACAATGGGACTTTGATCTTTATTAGGGCCTACAGGCACTTATGTGAAGCATATGATTTTTTTAAGAAAATGATTCTTTCAAAAATAAGGCTGTGACAAGCAGAACTGTTTGGGAAAATTTCAAAGAATTAGTCTTTCTGATAAATAACCTAAAAATTACTGGTAGGATTTTCAAAAAGCCTAAGTGGTTTTGGCTCTCTGGTTTATCATTTGATTTTTCTTGTAGTAGGTAAGTTTACGATTACAGTGTGCCCTATGTGGGAATTCAGTTGACCATAGGCTTCCATGTTTTTTGTGCTCTAGAAAGTTTTTTGCAAAGGGACCTGTTAAGGTTACTTGAGTTTAGTCCATTTTTGGTTGTAACCTAAGTTGAAGTATTTTTCAACCATAGGGGCAATCATACTGGGGCTTTGCCCGTGTCAGTTCTTGGCTAGAAGGTATGTGCTGGGAAAAATCATTGTTGGAAGTGTGAACTTGGTTGTAATCAACAGGTGGGGAAATTTTTTTTCATGTCCTTGCCTTGCTCTCCCTAAAAAGTCTCCATTCAGATGGATTGGGTAATTGGATAGGGATGGGAATACTTAGGGATAGGGAGGGAGACTTTCAAAGGCCTAAATGGTTTTCAGGTGCCTAACTCCCACTGGTCAATGGGAATTAGGCACCTAGCTGCCATTTGTGCCTTTGAAAAGTAGACACGTTAATGATCATGTCATTCATTACAAACTTAATAAATGTACTGCATGAATGCCTTATGCATGTCTCCTGGGATGATGGTAGCCTCCATGGACAATGAAGGATTAATATATACAGTAGAAATTAAATTTCATGTATACCCCAAATTAAAAAAAAAAAGAGTAAGAGGACCAGAAAAATGCCACCATGGCTGAACAAGAAAGTAAAAGAAACGGTTAGAGGCAAAAAGGAACCCTTTAAAAATTGGAAGTCAAACTGAGGAAAATGGAAAGGAGCATAAATTCTGGCAAGTCCCGTGTAAAAGCATAGTTAGGCAAGCCAAAAAATAAGATATGCAGAGCAGCTAACAAAACACACAAACTAACAGCAATTTTTTTAAAGTACATCAGAAGTAGGAAGACTGCCAAACAATCAGTGGGGCCACTGAATGATTGAGATGCTTAAGGAGCACTCAAGGAAAAAAAAGACTTTGTGGAGAAGCTAAATGAATTCTTTGCATCATTCAAAGAATTCTCTGCATTTGTCAGAGGTGACAAATCTGAGGAACTGTCCCAGATTGAGGTGTCAGTAGGGGTGATTTTTGGAACAGATTGATAAATTAAACAGTAATAAATCACCAGGACCAAATGCTCCTTAAATTAATAATTGATAAATTAAACAGTAATAAATCACCAGGACCAAATGCTCCTTAAATTAATAATTGATAAATTAAACAGTAATAAATCACCCAACAGCTCAGAAGGAAATAAAATGTGAAATTACTAATTGTGATATGTAAGCTATCACTTACATCTTCTGTGCAGATGGCTGGAGGATAGCTAACGCGACGCCAATTTTTAAACAATGCTCCATGGGCAATCTTCACAATTATAGGCAATCCTAACTTCAGTAGCAGGCAAATTGGTTGCAACTATAGTAAAGAACAGAATTATCAGACACATAGATGAACACAATATGTAGGGGAAGAGTGAACATGGTTTTTGTAAGGGAAATTATGCCCACCAATCTATTAGAATTCTTGGAGGGGGTCAACAAACATGGACAAGGGTGTTCTAGTGGGTACAGTGTACTTGGACTTTCAGAAAGCCTTTGACAAAGGTCCCGCACCAAAGGCTCTTAAGCAAAGTAAGGAGTCATGGGATAAGAGGGAGGGTCCTCCCGTGCATCAGTAACTGACAGGAAACAAAGGGTAGGGATAAATGGTCAGTTTGCAGACTGGAGAGAGGTAAATAGCAGTGTCCCCCATGGATTGTTACTGGGACCAGTGCTATTCAACATATTCATAAATGATTTGGAAAAAGTGGAAACAGTGAAGGGCAAAGTTTGCAGTTGATACAAAATTACTTAAGATAGCTAAGTCCAAAGAAGACTGTGAAGAGTTACAAAGGGATCTTTCAAAACTGGGTGACTGGGCAACAAAATGGCAACTGAAGTTCAGTGTTGATAAATGTAAAGTAATGCACATTGGAAAACATACAAAATGATGGGGTCAACATTAGCTGTTACTACTCAAGAAAGTGGAGTCATTATGGATAGTTTTCTGAAAATACCCACTCAATGTGCAGCTGCAGTCAAAAAATGTTAGGAACCATTAGGAAAGGGATAGATAATAAGATAGTAATTACAATAATGCCACTGTATAAATCCAGGGTACACCCACAGCTTGAATATCGTGTGCAGGCCTGATTGCCCCATCTCTAAAAACATCCATTAGAAATGAAAAAGGTACAAAAAAGGGCAACAAAAATGATTAAGGGTATGGAGCAGCTTCCATATGAGGAGAGCTTAAAAAGCCTGGGACTGTTCATCTTAGAAAAGAGATGATTAAGGGGGGGATGTGGTAGAGGTCTATAAAAACATGAATGGTGTGTAGAAAGTGACTAAGGAAGTATTATTTACCCCTTCATATAACGCAAGAACCAGGGGTCACCCAATGAAATTTAATAAGCAGCAGGTTTAAAAGAAACAAAAGGAAATACTTCTTCACACAACACACAGTCAACCTATGGAACTCGTTGCCAGGAGATGTTGTACAGGCCAAAAGTGTATTTGTTTTCAAAAAAAGAAGTAGCTAAGTTCATGGAGGATAGGTCCATCAGGGGCTATTAGCCAGCATGGTCAGGGATGCAACCCCATGCTCTGGGTGACGCTAAGCCCCTGACTGCCGGAAGCTGGGACTGGACGACAGGGATGGATTACTTAAAATTGCCCTTTTCTTTTTCATTCCCTTTGAATTATCTGGCATTGGCCACTGTCAAAAGACAGGATACTGGGCTAGCTGGACCATCTGTCTGACCCAGTATGGCTGTGCTTTTGTTCTAGAAATGTATACAGCTATAATGGGAACTGTTACTATGCAGATGTAATGAAAATGGTGGTGCAGAATAATTTGACATATCAGTGGTTTAATTCATTGTTATGACTTTGAAAAATATTTTCTCTAGCGCTACGGGATTTTATTTGATTTCATCTAAAATGATAAAACAGAATATCTGGCAACTGATGTAAAAAAGTTAATATCTGTTTCTACACCAGTTACATGTAAGAAAAAAATGGAATTACTAAGCATGACGGAGAGGTATAAGTTCCATTAAGGATGCTGACGATGGAAACACCAGGAGTTAAGTACTGCTAGGTAGAAGTTTCCAGCTGATCTAATGAAACTTGGAAAATCAAAAAATGTGCAGTGATGACAAAGTGCCATTTTGGTGATTATATTTTAAAAGTTCTGATGTGCTACAGATTGAATTAGATCCCTCGATAACAAGTAATACATAGCTTTAAATCTCACATTGTTTCTTCTTTATTTAATCTAATTGCTTTTCCTTCCTCTGTTCCCCTCCCACTTCTTCTTTTTTTTTTTTTTTTTTTTTGGTCTTGCGTTACAGAGGTGAAATAAACAGCAGGTTCTTAATCCAGTGCCGTGTCTTGGCTGATTAATATGAGATTACTCTGATTCCCTCTTACTGCAACAATTTTGAAGGGCTTTTTGGGTATTTGAATTTTCACTTCTGATTGATCCATTTAGCATCTCATTTTTAACACAGATTTTGGTCTAAGGTAATGCAAGAGTCATAGAATCCTCATTTTAAGCATCATTTAACAAGTCCTAAAAAAAAAAAAATCCATGTTCTTAAAATCGAAAGTGCTGGCTAAGAATAAACCAAGCAAAATGCCTCTCCAAATACCTTCTTTGCTGAGAGCAGGGAGTTGTGGGGATGCAGAGGCTTGATCCTTAAGCCTGGGGTATATACAAGTGAGTTGGCATTTACACATAAGACCCGTACCTTCTGACTGGCATTTAGGGCCCCTTGCTACTGTCCCTGGCTTCCTGCCAGGCTGCCTTCTAGCAAAATTTTATAGACCTGTGTGAAGTTGCATGCCTGAATTAATGAATATTTACATACATAAATGAATGATAGTGAAGTTTAAAGATAACAGAATCAGTAATTTCTTCTTGAAGTATTTATCCATGTGGATCCCACTCTAGAAGCTCATGTCCCTGACGTGCACAAGGTCTGAATCTTTGAATGAGTAGACATCTCTGTTGGGCTTTGTCTGTGCTATACATGTACTTACACTTCTCCACTTCAGGGCATAAAGGGCAGAGTGGCCACAAGTCCCTTGGTTCCCTCTTACGACCCATGGCAGTGAGACCGAAGAAGCGGTGTCTGTCCACTACACATAGCAGAAGTTTTCCTTTCCTATCTTCACCTGGTTAAGGTTAATTTCCAAACAAAATTCCTCCTTTTAAAAAAAAAATTAATTTCTCCATGGTACTTTGTGCCGATATCATAATCCTAAAATAGCAAATTTGAAGCATTAGGGCTTCAAACCTATGTTCCTCTGGCAACAAAACCCTTGCCGTCACAGACTGTCAAAACCACTGCCTTTTTTTGTCTTGGCTAGAGCCACATACTAGGCTGCTGCTTGATTTGCTGATCTTTTCAGCCAAAACAAGAAAGTCAGAAACACTCAGTATGTTTTTCAGCAGTTGGAGAGAGGAGCCTCAGTAATGAAGAATGGACATCAATTTCCAATATGGGACTAATCACTTCTAAATCCCAGTCTGCTGGTGCCCCTGATAGCCAGTATGCAACCCTTGCGGTTGATACCTGCAAAAGATCTGCCCCAACACTGTCTGGTAAGGATCTGAGATTGTTGAACCCCGTCCCCCCGGCTGTATGGGCTAGCACCAAGTCCAGTAGTACCTCCTCCCTAAAACAAAGGAGGTCAGAACATCATTCCTCATGCCAATCTTCTCATTCCCAAAGAAGCTTAAACCTTTGCTCTCCTCTTGGGATAGAGCATTAAGACCACTCATATGATGGGGCAAGTGACATGAGCTTAACTTCTGGCTCAGACCTTTATGGGGCCTGCACCTGACAATGTTGGCAATTGCTAGCATTGACACAGGCACCAATAATAGCAGCATTAATAGTGCCAGCTGACCTTATGATAGAGGAGGTCGCTATGCTTGTTTTATAGAATTCCACTGTATAGGTTCTCACAGACACCACAGTAAATAACTACGGAGATGCTTGTTCATCACTCCAGTGCCTGGAGGCAATGAAATTATGGACATGGTGTCAACAATACAGGATAGCCCTAATAGCTCTTCATTTCCCAGGAGCCAGTAACAATGTAACAAACTTCCCAAGCAGGAAATCCATCAGCAACAACAAATGATCTCTGAAGAGCTCCATCATCATGCCTGTATTTCACAGATTTATAGATTCTAAGGCCAAAAGAGACCATTGTGATAATCTAGGCAGACCTGTGGTATAACATAAGCCATACAATTTCCCCAAAATAGTTCCTAGATCACACCTTTTATAAAAACATCCATGGGGAATCGTATTATAGTCTTGTTTGCCACTGAAGAAAATAGTGTCTGGTCTTTTTTGCTTCAGAGGATTCATGAGCCTGTGATCCTTGAAAGATGTCTGTATCATGCTGTGGAATCACAGTCTTGTGTGTTTCTCCACTGATCTTTCTGATAACCTGCGTGATATGGAAAATCAGACAGGATGCATCTGTACTTATCTTGACAGTGCCATATTGGCAAAGAAAATTCTGGTTGATAGATCTTAGTCTCCTCCTACTCAGCTTCCAATCACACTTCCACACTGTCCAGACAGATCACAGAATCAATATAAAGTACTTCACCTAGAAGTAAAATTGCTACACCTGGAAGCCTGGATATTGTCCAGTTGACTGCTACTGACAGATTCACTGTAAGTCCAACAAATCCTCCTGCCAAGCAGAAAGCGATTTACAATTATAAAGTACTCCTCTGAGTGGAAACGATTTTCAATATTTGGGTAGGCGAGCACAACCTTGACATATTGGAGGCTCCCAGACCTAAAATCCTTGATTTGTATTCTACATTTGAAACACTCTCAACTTTTAGTTCCATTCAGGTCCACCTTGCAGCTATTTATTCATGCCATCCTATGCAGTCGTGTTCTCTCTTCTTCACCCCAGATATCTAAAGGTTTCTGTAGCTTTCATACTTACCCACCAAAGAGCCCCCTCAGATGTGGGATCTTAATATTGTCCTTGCAAGCATCATGGAATCTCTTTTTGAATTTCTCGTGAATAGTTTACACCACCTTACTCTTTAGATGACCTTTTTTTATTGTTACGTCAGCCAGAAGGTGAGTGAATTCCAAGCCTTGTGGCTGATGATCCTCATACAACATTCCACAGAGATAAGGTGATGTTGAGATCCCCTCTAAAATATTATTACCAAAATTGTCAGATTTCCATTTAAATCAGTCTGTTGATCTCTCTGCTTTCATTCCAAAACACCATTTGTCCCCAGGGGAAACAAAACCTCACACTTTGGATCTTTTCAGAACCTGTTATAATATTTTGAGAGAACAAAGTCCTTTAGGCAAGCTCCCTGTATTTGTTGCCAAAAGTAGTGCTTCTAAGGGGTAGGTCACTTCTTTGTAGAGACTATCTAACTGGATTACCCAGTGTATGTATCGCATGGCTTGAACGCTTCTTCCTCCAAGCATCAAAGCTCATTCCACTAGACCACAGTCTCTCCTCTGCATGCTTTAGAAACATCCCCATATCAGAGATCTGCAAGATAGCCACTTTGGGTAATCCCCTTATTTTTGTTTAAAAACTTGGTTGCAAGATCAGGTGCCAGATTTGGTAGGACAGTGTTAAAATCACTTTTCTTACTGGCAGTTTGGATTGCGCAATCCCATCTTCCATAAGGGCATTGCTCATCAGTCACCTGGAGAGAGGGATCCCCGTGGATGCATATTAAGAACAAATGATTCTTCTTCGAGTGATGGTTCGTATGCCTATTCCGCACGTGGGATACATGTGTGTGCCATGTGCCTGAGTCCAGAATTTTCTTTGCAAGCAGTGTCCATTGGCACGCACGTGCACTGTAGCTCTCCTTGTGCTCTGAACTGCGGGCATAAAACTGACACCTGTCCAGTTCCTTCTTACTGCCGCAAGGTCTGAGTTGGAATCTTCTGTGTCCTCAGCACCTTTTTTCCTGTGTCATAGCTGTAAGATACTGCATATAGTTAGTTTTTTTTTTTTTAGTAATTTTAGTAGCTTTAGTAGTCTTTATAGTATAGTCCAACATAGTATAGTTAGATAGCTTCCCCCATTTCTTCCCCACCCAGGGGCTTTTTCTCCCCAAGATGTCTGGGATTATGCCCAGGGTCCCAGAGTTCAAAACCTGTGTTTTATGGTCTCCCTCCTTTTTGGTAAGCGATGAACATCAATGCTGCCTCTTTTGCTTGGGTGAGGCTAATGTTTCTGCCAGGCGCAACATCTGCCCTTCTCCTCCCCCGTGAGGGTTGGGAACTGAGACTCAGCAAACATCTCATGGAGAATGTAACGAAAAGGTCTCATTGTGACCCCACCCCAGATGCATACCTAAAATAGTTTCCAAGTTTCATACGAGTCCCCTTTCATCCACTTACCATTGTGTTTTTTTTTCCCTACACCACGTGCCTCATATGAGGGAAGATGGCTGCATTCTCTGGATAAAAGGGCTTTGGCCTTTTATCCGCAAAGAACAAAGGATGTTAGAAAGATGCCTAAAGTATTTATTTCCATAGCTGAGTAATCAAGCTGTATCGGCCCAGAGACTTTCAAAATGGATCTTGGATTGCATTGCTTTGTTACCAACTAGCTTGAGTTCCTCCTTCGGAGTAGGTGAGGTCTCATTCCACTGGAGTGCAAGCTACTTCGGCTGCATCTCTGAGAGGCGTACCCCTCCTAGAGATATGTAGGGTAGCTACTTGGAGCCCTTTGTATACCTTCATGAGACGTTACGCTCTGGTCCAGTCATCTGTGGATGCAGCTGTGGGGACAGCTGTTACTTCTGCGTCTGCACACCCTCCCCCGTCTGACTACTGTTTGATAATCTGTCATATGTGGAATACACAGAGACCTTCACTCGAAGAAATGGAGATTACTTACCTGTAACGAAAGGTTCTTTGAGATTTGTAGTCCCTAAACGTATTCAATTACCTGCCCTCCATCCCCTGCGCTGCATTTTGTTTGGACTGCAATAAGAAGGGGAAACTGGAGAGGCATCTGCCCAGATCACCAGTTTGGAGCACGGAGAGAGCTACAGCACATGCGTGGGCCAACAGACATTGCTGGCAAAAAATGCCAGACTCAGGCTCATGGTGTGTGTTGGGTACAGATAGGAACTACATATCTCTAAGAATTTCCTGTTATAGGTAAGTAACCTCTATTTACTTAACTTCTAGTAACTAGTAATCTTGAATGGTTGTCATCAGCTGGATCCCCCCACCCACCCTCTCTCTGCTTTTTTTGGAGCGTTTGTTAACTGTGATTCTGAATTAGCAAGTGAACTGAGGGACAGTTGCAACCACTCTGCACTTTATGCCCTTGGCAGGGGGCCAGCGCATGAATGTCGTAGGCACAGCTCAATAGATGCTGCTTTTCAAAGATTCTGATCTTACATGCCCACACCTAGAGTGGGATCCAAACAGACAAAACTTCTCAACGAATCAGTTACCATAAGGTAAGTAACAGTTTTTCTTAAGTTTTTTGCCTTTATGCTAGACAGTATTTTATATTGAATAGCGTTGTCATGGATTTACTGCAGTATTCTCTAGAACAAAACAACTAAACATTTTATTAGAGATGTGATAACCCCATTCATGTTCACATTTTGTTCTGAAAAGACAAATGTTTATAGGTATCTTTAGAAAATAGAAATAGAAATTTATTTTTTCAAAAGCTGAACTGAACAAATGTGATTTGTATTTTTTTTTTCTCTCCACCAGGTTTGAGTGGCCGTTTTTTTGTTACCACACTTCCTACTATTTACCAGTAAGTCTGTATCATACAGGAATCAAAGCTGTCAGTTTCCATACAGATGAAGCATCATGCAGAGCCTGTGAACAGATGCAAATTAAAATGATTTCTTACATACTGTTATTGATAGCCACCACCTGTTGAACATAATTCTGGCATATGTTATGTAACATAATTCTCCTCACCTTCCCCAGAGCATTAGCTGTTGCAGTGGCTAAGAACAAGACTTGCAGTTTATTTTCCTTCTCTGCTAAGCCTGTTGGAGGGTGTGGGATGAGTGGTTATAGCTATAAGTAGTCCTATGTATGCTCTGTGTTTTAATTTATGGGATAAGCACCCAGATCCCCGGATAGCTAAGTATAGGTTTTTTTTAAATTGAAGAAATAAATTTTAGAACTTAAAATATCTTTTAAAAACAGGTTTTTTTTGTTCCAAGACAAAATAGCCTTGCTATGCATATGTAGTTCAGATTAATATAAATTAAATCAGCTATTTCTTAATCTAAAGACAATTTTAATTGCATTATTACCAACCAATGCTATAGCTTAAATTTGCACAAAGATTTTCCTCTGTTCTTACTTGCTTGTGGTTTTCCTAGGAATTTTCATTTTGAGTCGAGATTTATTGTGACCATATCATCTCAAAGTGAGAATTTTCTTGGAAAAATTATGTAATCGTGAAGTCCGAAGGGAATTATTTGAGCAGGAAGAATAGGAATGTTAATATAACATTAAGGTTGCAAATTTAAACATATCAGGAAACTGAAGTCTGGGTTTTCATCTCAATAATAACTTGCTCGCACTGCATATATATATAGTACTGGATTTTTTATTACTAGATTGTTTTTAAATGTATGGACCTTAAAAATAACTCTATGTAATGTGTGCATATACTGTGTGTGTGTATTCCAAATTCTGCTTGTAACTGGTCTTAAACTGGTATAATTGAAAGCAGAATGGGGGTATGAATGGACAAAGAGAACATACTAATTGTCTGAAATTTAATTCAAGCTTTGGGCTAAAACTTTTGTCTGTGATAACACAGGTAAATTCCTCACCAGAGGTTGTTTCCAAGAAAAATAGTGTCTGTAAATGCCTTGTTTATGCGTAACATAATTTAAAACATTCAGGGGAGAAATTGTAAGGTGTACACTCCCTCATCCTTCCGCTCCATTATGTTGGAAGAATCCTTCAGATAAATGCACATAAATAATATGTCACACAGTTAGGTCTATTACAATAAACTAATTTAACAAAAAAACAAAAACACTGAAGGCTATTTCAAAGGAGCCTGAGCAAGTCAGGTGCCTGAATTCTATTGAATTTGAATGAGATTTGGAATCCCAACTTTTTTAGGTTTCTCAGAAAATCACTGCCTTAATGGTGCGTATACGTGGGTATATTTCTTTTAAAAATAGGTTTAATCCCTCGGGATTGTTTAGTTTGCAAGAGTTCATGAATTGAAGGATTCATAATTTTTTTGGAACCTTAATTTACCGTCAAGGGTCTCTTCATTGGAGTGCAGTTCAAGCTTCGTAAGTGGCACCAACACCTCTGATGATGGGTAATTCACTTTGGCTGTAGGGGGAAGTTTCTTCTAATAAGGGGCATCATTGTAATCACTATGTGTCTGTGTTCCTCAGTGCGAAGGATGGAGTGTTTCGCAGATACCGCGGATCAAGGACGTCAGAGGACCTTCAAGGCTATGTCTTAGAGAGAAAATGGGAAGCCGTAGAGCCTGTAGCTGGGTGGAAATCCCCCTCTTCTCTAATGTAACTGCCGTATAATTTTATCTTAAAAATAACTGGTTTTTGATGTTACTAATAAACGGTGCTAGACAAGGGGTGGGCAAACTCTTTTTGGCCCGAGGGCCACACCCGAGTGAAAAACTGTATGGAGGGCTGGGTAGGGAAGGCTGTGCCCCCCCAAATAGCCTGGTCCCTGCCCCCTATTCGCCTCCCTCCCACTTCCTGTCCCCTGACTGTCCTCCTCAGAACCCCCGACCGATCCAATGCGCCCCCCCCCCGCTCCTTGTCCCCTGACTGCCCCCTCTTGGGACCCCCGCCCCAAACCGCGCCCCGGGATCCCACTTCCTCCTGGGACCCTCGCCCCAGAACCTCCGCCCCATCCAACTGCTCCCTGTCCCCTCACTGCCCCCCGGGACTCCCCCACCCCAACTGCTCCCTGTCCCCCTACCGCCGTGCGTGCACCGCCGCCCCCCTACCATGCCGCTCGGAGCGGCAGGAGCTCGCAGCCCCGCTGCCTGCGTGGCAGCCCTGCTGCCTGCATGGCGGAGCAGGAGGGGGAACAGCGGGGGAGGGGCCGGGGGCTAGCCTCATGGGCCTGGAGCTCAGGGGCTGGGCAGGATGGTCCGGCGGGCCAGACGTTGCCTGCGGGCCGTAGTTTGCCCACCTCTGTGCTAGACTGATAGCATTAAAGACTGAAGACCTTGTTCACTGGAGAAGCACAGCATAGGTATTGGCAATCTACCCTGCTGTGGCGCCTCAGCCCTGACCCTTTGGTGTGTGAGCGGTTTATTTTCCATGCCTATTCAGTCCTTGACATCTTTAAGATTTATATGTTTTAAATACAGAGAGTTCTTTGAAGGTGAAAAGCATAACTGCTCAGCATTATTATTAACAGGAATGGCAGTTTTTATGTCCACTGAGTACTGGAATGAAACCGCTTTGTTATGCAGGTCTGCCATATAATGACTTCTGGTCACATGGGCCATTTTGATTCACTAAAAATCTCTGTCGTTAAGTGACTAGCACGTACATCAACGTGCAGTTTTCCTTTCTTTGTTGCTGAATGGTGGGGGATAAAGCGTAGTGCTAGAATAAGGTATTTTCCTGTAACCTGCTGCATTTACATAGGGTTTGCTTTAAGTGAAAACCACACTTTTCCCCTTAAAGATGGTGATGAAACAATGAATCAGAGATTTGTGTTGGACCTGTGCGTAAGAGAGTCCTTTAGTCATCATGAGTGAAAGTCACGTGAGGTGTCGAGGGCCCCAGCCTTTTTGTGCTGGGAAGGCTCTAGGGATTCTACAGGTATAAGGAGCCTCTCCTGCTCCAGTGTCTGTTGGAGGCTGGGCTGGTGAAGAACCACAGGATCCATGACTGTGCCCTGCATGGGGGTTACAAAAAGGCAGGTAGTGGCTCTTCTGGCCTATTGAATGAAGTAGTGGCTGTGGACAGCTGTGTCTGTCTGAATTTCTTCTCCCAAGCCTCTACTTAGTGTCCTCTACACAACTTGGCTTACCTCAGGCTAAGTGCAGGCAGGATGTCTTTCACCCTATGTTCACTAATGTGCAATATAAGTTTCTCTTTGAAGATGTGATCGGCTGGATGTGATGGATGTTGGAAATTTTACATCCATCTCTTCCATCAGTTTTCATTCAGTTTGTACAGTATGTCGTGCATCAAACTCTTCATCCCCTTTCTTTCTTAGGATGCATGGAATGGCAGGTCTTTTTCATCTCTCTGGATGTATCAGGGTAAGTAACACTATTCGCTATTACAGCATTTAAGATCTGAGGAAAAAGTGTGTCAAACAATGTTTAAACAGATATTTGACAGCCTTATACATAACTTACGTTTTTCTTATTGTGGCTGGCTATGCCCTTGATGTATTCCTGTGTCCTTGTAACTGAAGGCAGAAATTGTGCTTGGCTAATTAATCGTTTGCCAAAAATGACATTTTAAGGCTATAGATAAGATTATGATCAATGCCAAAGGGTACTCTCTGTTCAGTGTTATCTTAATATTGGTTAGCAGCCCTAATAAAATGAGCCATCCTAAAATTAATTCTGTACTGGTACTTGGAGGAGTTATAGTCTGATTACTACCATATTGCAGAATATATTTTGCATTCACAGTGGAGGTAGGATGCCATCATATTCTCTAGATGATTCTCTTCTTAATATTTATATTTTAGGGGTTGATAGATGAGGTTCTGTGGCCTGCAGTGTTCAGGAGATCAGACTTGGATGATCATGATAGTCCCTTCTAACCTTAAAGTCTGAGAGACTGCTTTGTCTGTGGAAGGTCTTGTGTTGGCCCTCTGCACCACGGCCAGAAAGAATTGCTTTATACATGAGCTTGTTTTAGTGTCATATCTTTCTCTAATCGTACAAAGCTGGGAGTATCACTTCCATATAACTATGAGAGAAGACCCAAGTTCAAATTTAGAATTTCTTGTCCTTTTTTCTGTTGTAACTTATAGCCTTTTTTAGAACCATTCAGACTTGTCCCATCTAACTACTAATGCATTTCAAACTCTCTGGCTGCCCCATACTGTGTTTTCTCCATTTCTGTAATGCCCTTTTTAAAATAAGGTGGTCAGAAATAAGCGCAACATTCTAAATGTATCCTCAGTAATTTTTAGGTTGCTAGAATAATTCCCTTTTATTTGTCAGAATAAGCATTTAAGCATTCCAGAATTGTACGGTCTTTCGCAAGGGTATCACACATTCTGAGCAGGACATCCCCTTAATCCTTCAGCTGCTGTGTATTTCTACTATTTGACCTGTTGTGGATATAGTGGCCTTTTGCTGCTTTGTCCCTCAGTTCATTGCCTTGAATGGTCATATGAAGTAGATTTATAGAATGTACTGCTGAAATATTAATAAGGGTTGGAATCCAATAAAGAAAAAGCAGCCCTCCTCAGAATGACTGACAGACTAGGAGCTGTGTAGTCAGTATAAACAAATCTAAGGAATAAACAAATCAACAGTATAAACAAATCATAACACAAGAACTAGGGTTCACCAAATGAAATTAATAATCAACAGGTTTAAAACAAACAAAAGGAAGTATTTCTTCACACAATGCACAGGCAACCTGTGGAACTCCTTGCCAGAGAATGTTATGAAGGCCAAGACCATAACAGGGTTCAAAAAAGAACTAGATAAATTCATGGAGGACAGGTCCATCAATGGCTAATAGCAAGGATGGTCAGGAATGGTGTCCATAGCCTCTGTTTGCCAGAAGCTGGGAATGAGCGACTGGGGATTGATCACTTGATGATTACCTGTTCTGTTCATTCCCTCTGGGGCACTGGTCACTGTTGAAAGACAGGATACCGGACTAGATGGACCTTTTGTCTGACCCAGTAGGGCCGTTCTTGTGTTCTGACATTCTTATTTATACAAGTAAAAAAACCTTGAAAAAGAAAATAGAAATGAATTTGGAATTCTATTAGTGACACTGTTAATGTTAGAAATAGTTTTCTAGTATATGCCTATTTTAGACTGTTCCATCTTTCTAGGGTCATTTTAAAAAAAGTCTTCTGCCTAGAATTTCTCATGCTTGGTGTCTAGCCAGATAAATGTTTTTCTTAAGATTACGTTATTTAAATCTGACTTCTTATAGGTACAGATTTGGAATAATGAGATTCTTCACTTCTGGAGAAGTCTTAACATTTATTTTTGGAATATCTCCTCTGAAAAGATTTAGTTTAGAAACTTTGAATGTGTCCTCAGTTGTCCTCAGCTCAGAGGAGTGCCTTTAGGAACTGGATGGCTCATTTTAGTTATTCACTATAGGCCAAATTACCTGACTTCAATATAAAAGTTGGGGAATCTGGTTTTATGAAATTTTAAACGTTAAAACATCTTTTAAATCTAGGATAGTGTAGTATGAGGCTATGTTTTAAGGCTATTCAGAAGCTGCAACCCTGAAGAAGGCAGCTGCCTGCTGGAGTGAAAGGTCTTATGAGGTCACATGACATCTCTACTTTGTAATCTGCAATAGTTGCTGTTTGGCTTCTGGGTGGAGATTAAAGTGTGTTTTGACCTAGGAAGCTCTAAATGGTCTGTGTCTTGTCTGCTTCACAACTGCCAATACTGTCACAACTGCCATTATTGGGGACGTTCAAACTGTAGTCTCCTTGAAGTAACAGATGGAGCTGTACCAAGGTGTCCTCCATGATGAGGGCCCCTCATCTTTGGATTTTATCCTCTCCGGCGTCATTCTGAAATAGCCTGAATTTGTTGTTGATCAAGGCATGTCTATCTGTTTGGGCCTTTGAGGAGGAGAATTATGTATGGATTAGATGTGTAGGGGTAGGGTTTAAGGCATTGTGGGAATTTTGTGCTGGATTTGAAGTTTTGAAGACTCTCGGTTTATTTGCAAATTGATGAAGTTGTTTGGGATATGGGTGATAACTTTTGTAATGCTGAATAATGGCAAGGAGTTCAGAGTCCCTTTTATTATCCTTTGGACAAATGCAAATGAAGAAATGGGGTAGACTGTTTTTTTTAAATTAAATTTTGAGACTTGTTTGAATGTAGTCTTCGAAAATATAAATAAAATGATAGAAAACTGCGCAGATCATCCATGGTCCTTCCCACAGCAATCCCCATACCTCAGCTATGTTCTTTACTCCCCTTTCTGATCAGCCACTGGTTGCCAGAGTGCCCATCTTTAGTTCTTGCTTCTGTCCACTGGCATCTACCTAAATAACTTTCACCAGAAAGGACAGTGGGGTGGAATCTTCACACAACCGCATGCTCCCCAGAGTCTCTTCCCCAATAGAGCTACTAGGAGAAATTCCGAGCCCCTGCCAGTCTCTACCTCCCCACCAATTTGGTAGGTGAGTAAGGAGGTGGCAAATTCTTAAACCCTGTGCCTGGGTGGGAAGGCAGGTGATGGCAGATGGGAATATTGCTTAAAGAGCACCCTTTAGAAGATGGGATGGAAGAAACCAGTCCACAAATACACATACACACGTACATCCGGCATTGAGAAACACGAGTCTTTCCTCCCTGTGAGCCTAATGCACATGGTACTGTGAACAAACCAGGTTTTTTCTAAAAGGTTGAAGATAACAGAATCCTTGATTTCCCTAAGTCCCATGATACTTGCTTTCTATTAATCAGGCAAAAACTAGGTTGATCAGAATGCTCTATCAAGCATTCAGTTGTAATGAAGTATAGAGCTGCTCATAAATGTGTCACTAGAGCACAAGCAGTGGGCTTCAGCTTCCTATGAAGGAGAGGCCACATATAGCAGGGTAACTTGCAACCCTTAAAGAAGGGAAGCAGAAAAATCGGCTTTGCAGCAAATTAAAAGATTGAACTGAAGGGATGGGAAGCTGAGCAGCTGAATTCCACGCAGGTAGGTTGAGCTACTCTTTAGTTGTTCCCTTGGATGGAACAGTGAATGGCATAGCTTATTGCTCCTTCTCGTTCCTTTCCTAGTAGGTGCAAATCTTTTCTATGCCATTTTACAGGAGGGCACTTTTAAAATTCAGTGGTTAAATGACTTGCACACTGTTGTGCATCAGTGCATTGTGCAAGTGGCATTGGACACTTGGATGGATAACAAGAATATCCAGAATTTATGGAATATTTTTTTAAAAAGAGAGGTTTCAGAAGGAATATAAAACCTTTTATTTCATGCATTAAAGCCAATCTAAACTATAAGGGATTAGGAGGAGACTTTCTCTTGAGGGCAGTAGATTATCCTACATGTGTGTACTCTTGGGTTTCTTGTACCTTCCAGCCAGTGTTTGAGACAGAGCAATAACTAGGGGTCTGAAGCCGTATGGCAGTTCTTAAGTTGATTAGAAATTGGGGTAGAAGTTCCCTGAATTGTAAACATCCTTGTGATACTAATTGTTGCAGATTTGCGCAGATTACGTAATGAAGTTTTATTTGTTTTACTAGGGCCCCTAACATTGCTAACACTAATGGATCTGCATGATAGTGCTGAGCACAGGGATCAGATCGTTAAGATAATCTGAAGCCTTACATTTGTTAATATTGTCCTTTTGCTACCCGGTTTCTGAGCAAAAGTAGATGTTACAGGACTGTGTGCTACAAGACCTAGGGAAGAGCATGAAAAAGATTCAAGTCAGTAATGTGAAGATCACTATATGTAATTATTTCCTTATGACATGGCTTTCCTTTCTTTAATATAAAGGATTAGGTTTACCCTTAAAAGTGCATGCACAACTTGGATACCTATTTTTGCTCATATGCCCTCTTACAAATGTAGGCCCTGTCTCTGTCCCTTCCAGTATGACGAGTGGAGTCTGGAAATTGCATTGTAAATTAGTGATGGAGCCAATATGAAATTTCAGTTCAGGAAGATTTGATATTGTAATACTAGTCACTGCAAGTATTACAGGAAGGAAAAATTGTAGTTTCCTTCCTGAAACAGCTTTTACATGTAGAATTATTAAATAAGGAAAACAAATGGTTTGATTTTTATCACTATCATATGTCTTATAAGAATTACAGTATCAGTAAGCTTAAGTATAGTGTGGAAGAGCGTGAGGGCAAAGGGGGATGATTCTTTTAATGTAATTAGTAGCTGTTGAATGAAAAGTCTCAATTGGGAATTAACTTGAGAAGAACAGTTTACAGAATGGGTACTAAATATGTGTAGTACGAGCATATTAAATCTGTTTTTTTCCCATTTGCAGCAAATTCACAGCTACTTCACAGGCACTCTTGGAATTCATGTCTGGGGTTCTTATGCAATCTTCATTTTAGCCACCCTGTTGATTGGCCTGATCCTGGGTTTGGTAAGAAAGCATATTACATTTTAATTTTCCTCTTTACAGCCAAATGTGAACTCATTGCTTTAAAAATTATCTAGAGATCTTGCTTTACAGTAATTGCTGAAAAAGAAACAGCAAGGGTATTTTATTTTTAATGAAGGGCTACAAGGGGGCTCTTTTGTAATACTTAAAATTAAATGTTTGTTTCAATGTGTACATAGTATTCCACTGAATGCATCCAATGAAGTGAGCTGTAGCTCACAAAAGCTTATGCTCAAATAAATTTGTTAGTCTCTAAGGTGCCACAAGTACTCCTGTTCTTTTTGCGAATACAGACTAACACGGCTACTACTCTGAAACCTGATAGCATGTATAATGGCTCTAAACTATCTTCATAGGGTTGCAGAGAGGAAAACATGTCCCATTAATGGCTGCATGTACTGTCACAATAAGAACTTGATACTAAATAGCATCAAGGCATTTCTGTGAACCTTCCTTACCTCTGTGGTGTTGGTAGCAGCTGTTTTGTGGGGTACTCCGCAAACTCACCTCACCCCCTGCATCCAAACTTTCTGTATGGGAGGAATAAAAGGCACCCTGCCACCAGCCCCTGAACTAGCTCCCATTCCCCAAATTGGTCGCATTCATGACGAAGTTTACCACTTACAAATATATTTACCTTTTAGACAAAAATCTTTAAAATTAGTTCCTCTAGCTGCAATGTTCTGAATTCATTTACCCTGCTGATGGCATCACTAACATGAGAAAACTACTGTAAGCAAAGCTTTCTTGGGGCACATTCCCACTCTGGGTAACAGAGCCCAAACTCCAGCTGGATCAGGAATACCTATACAGCTGTTGTTAGCACCATAGTGTGAGCCTTGTGAACCTGAGTCTGTAGACCTGGGCTCTGATAAGAACTGCTGCAGCTTTTTTGTGTGTGTGCAGTGTAGACATACCCTTCGAGCCCTGCTGAGCACTCATTACTCAAACAATGCTCAGTGGAAGATTTGCCTGAATAAGGAGAGTTGAGTGGAGGCTTTATGTGACCACAATCAACAGCAGTAGCGGGAGGAGCAGAAAGTGGGTTATACTAGTTAAACAAGGAAGCCAGTCTTCAGATACGTTGTTTTAAAATGTAAACAGATTAGTAATTTATTTTTTTGAACTCTAGTCTTTCCCCCATATTTTGTCAGCCTCTTTTCCTTAACCTTTCAAACTTGCAATCTTTGACTTTTCTCTGCCCTTCTCACCCCTAGGGTTTTGCCAAATCAGTCACTTATACATAATCTTCAAAATCCACTCCTTCCTCTGCATCCATATTGCTAAAACTCTTGTCCACGCCCACGTCATCTCTTGCTTAAACTGTTGCAACTTTTTCCATTCCGTTCTCCATAGTTCCAGTTCATGCAACGCTCTTCCTTGCCCGTAGTTCTGATCTTGGTCCTGTGTTTGAGTTCCTTCACGGTGCTCCTATCTCATTCGAACTTCTCTTCCTCGTATCCAAGGCTCTTCATGATGGTGCTTCTTTGTTTACCACTGATTTTTCTCTCAAGATCATAGAATCATAGAATATCAGGGTTGGAAGGGACCTCAGAAGGTCATCTAGTCCAACCCCCTGCTCAAAGCAGGACTGATCCCCAATTAAATCATCCCAGCCAGGGCTTTGTCAAGCCTGACCTTAAAAACTTAAAGCTGTCTCTTTATGCTCCGCTTGTCTTGCCAATCCCAATTATATAATTTTATAATGTATTACATTTTTAAACTAGTCTGCACATATGATCTCTTACTGGTTTAAATGTTGCTGTATTGTTTGGCTTTCTCAAAAGCTAAGTGACAGAAGGTGCAGCAATATTGAATTAGAACGGATCTAATTAGGATTATTAGGATAGATTGTTCACAATTTGAGAGCTATTTTTTTTCCTCTTTACCATTTCATGTTTAGAGGTTTAGTTTATTTCCCAGTTCTCTACTCTGAGAAAGGAAGTTATGGGGGTAATCCTAAAGTTGTCTTGGTTATTTGACAAACCAAAAAAAGATTTGAAAAGAAGTAATAGACATTTAATTATTTTAGCTCTCTTAATACTGTTTCAAAATGTAATGATCTCGTAAATAGCAGTTTATTAAATAGTCAAGCTCTTCTGTTCTGTAAATTGTCATGTAATCACACACCTCTTCCCTACTTTAAGAAGGAATCACTAATCTTATGCGTGACCATCTTGCAACACTTGTAGAACCTTACAAACGCTTTCCTCTTTTCCATTCCTGTTGTGGGTTTAAATATTATCCATTCTAGAGCAGAGCCTTCTTTTGGCTTCAGTAATTATCTTAAGCCGGGATCAGGACTCATTGGTTCAATCAGGTTAGGTTTTATTTGACCTTTATCTTCATGGATGGAGTAAAAATATTCTTTTAAATTGACTAAAATTAAGTAGTAGTAAATAACTTCACAAGATGTACCATTATATTGAAAGTTTCCATGTTTACAGGTAAATATTTTGATCTTTTACATATCCATCTGATTCAGTTTTTCTGAAAGCACAACCACTGTGGAAAAGATTGTGTATAGTAGGTGGAATGGAGATATATGTAGCATTGTAGTGCTTGAAGTGCCATATCTACCCATACCGTTGCTAAAAAAAACAGAAACAGTGAAAAATAATCTTATACTAATGATTAGTTATACTGAAAGCATAAGGTCACTTTGGTTCACTCTGTGAAGTTATAATTCATTAAATTTCAAGGTTTGACTTTTGGTCTTTTTGGGGGGGAAAGGAACCCAGATTGAAAGAGGCTTTCTGTAATTTCATTGTGTATGAAGATGTTTGCTTTTAACAGTGGTTCATAATTTCTCTGTTTTGATATTTTAGTCTATATTAAAACTTAATTTCCCACTGTTTCGTCCATGTGTTCCATCCTGGTTTGAGTCCCCCTTGGTGAATCAAAATCAAGTATCTGTGACATTGCCATCTGTTGTCACTGAGCAAAACTGACACCCAAGAGTATTCTGAAATCCCCAGATGGTCACAGAACTACAGTTGCTGAAAAAAGTACTTACAGTAGAGACTTGTACAACATTGGTAACATACCTGTATGCTGAGGGCCAGATTCTGGAGCCTCTTGTGTTAACTGGGTATTCACATTTTCCTTACTTTTTACAGCTGAACTAACAATTACGTGAAAGTTCATAAGATGTCACAATAACCTATAATGACAAATATTGGTGGGAAAAGGAAGACAGACTGAATTAGTCCAAACAAAAAGGCCTAGTGATATAACTCAAGGACTGTGTTAAGATCATGCCTGGAAATGAGAAAGTGTAAGACCAGAAATTAGTCAATCAAAATTGGTGTGTTGGATTATAAGGCCTAATTAGTGGACAAAAGAATGAGGGGATGGGCTGTTCCACCCAACATTCCCTTTTGGGCTATCTCCTGGGACCCCAGGCCTTCATCATCCTGATCCTGAGAGAGGTCCTGCCCAGACCAGGCCAGAGAGGAACCCAGATGACGTTGCCACCTCTGCTGGCTCCAGCTGAATCCCAAACAACATCCAGGATGAAATGCGATTGGATTTTAACAGTAACAGCTCCACCTTGTCTCAACTAATTTCTTTGCTTTTCTCCAAAAAGACAGTTACTTTACCAACTTTGGTATCATCTAAGGGACTGTCAAACAAGGGTTTTTTTTCTTCTAAAAACCCTCTCCAGATAAAGGGAAAGGGAGCGAGGGATGTTGTTAAAATGAAAGCCTTACTTAGTACTTTACATGACCAATGCTTTAACTGCCTTTTCTTCTTTTCTTTATCTTTAATAAAAGGTTAAAAAGACTTTTAATAGTGTGTTTGCCATGATACTAAGCAGGCCACGGTCTCTGTATACCAAACCCTGAACCTTGTTTAACACTGTTCAGTGTTAGACAGTGACCGGGTTATGTTATACCTTTGGCTCATATAGTCCATCTAAAGTAATACAGCAAGCCTTTGCACTGCTTCAGCGTTGGAAAGGGGCTATATAAAGCTGCTTTAACTGGACAACTGAATATTCAACTGTCCTCCCCAAGATGGTGTAGCCAGGATCATACACTCACCTCACAGCCCCTGGCATGGAGAGTGTGGCTGGAGTAGGAGGCATGGCTGTAGTTTTGTTGTAGTCCAGTGATCTACTGGCAAAATAAGCTTTGTGTGCTGGTTGCCAAGCAGCATCAGGGGCTGAACTAGACCCCTGATTGGCCTAAGAGATGGTTTAAAGCCACCTTTTGGGCCTTCCCCTTAGGTCCTGAGCACAGATTGCTGGGATTGGGATTGAATAAAGGGCCCTGAGAATTTAATTATAACAGAGCAGTAATTGTATCGAAGCGGTGTATGTATTGTGTTTTTCTTTATCCTTCGATATATACAGCACATTGTGGGCACCAGTGTATAACCTTGCAAAGATGAATGTCCTGCATTATAAGTTTTATAACATTTAGATGTCTGCATGTTCTTTTAAGTAGTAAATGTACCCTTGCTAACTGGATGTGAATCAAATGGGTGTTTTTTATTAGATTCACAGCTAGCAAGAAACAGAATACATTTATTACCCAAAAATGGATGAAGATGAAAAGTTTCAGCTGGTGGATCATTTGTTTGCCATTACTTCTAGAAAAACTGTATTTTGTACTGACTGGAAGATCTGTTTCTTGAAATATATAGTACCATTTTCTTGTTTTTCTTTTTTTCTACTGTTTATATATAAATTTTGGTTTGAGAACTTACATGGTGCACTTTGTGAGAAGTGATAAGATGGTGTTTGCAGTTTAAGTCACAACTTACTCGGACAGCAAAGCCTTATTTAAAAAACAAAACAAAAAGCCATAGCAGGAGGTGAAAATACTCTATGCAAAAATAACTTGGATAATTATCCAGTGGATAGAAACACTTCATAGGCCTTGCAAATAAATAACCCCACCTACGCCAGCTCTTTGCTGTAAAGAGCCTTGCTTATTAAATGGCAGTTGTTGGACATTTCCTTTTCTCCTAGCCTAAGCCATTTCAACGTGCCCTACACAAAGGAAGCAGGAGGAAGGGAACTGTCCGTATAAATACCCTGGCTCCAGCAGCACTTCCCTACAGCACTTTTTAGCTTCTTTAGAATGAAAACATGGAATTCTCACTCATTCCTCAACGTTGAACAAATATTGTTTCGTACCTTTTACTGTGAGTCTTCAGAGGGGGAAAAAGAGATCGTTTAGATAAAGGAAGAGGATGAGGGGGAAAAAGAGGTTAAAAACATTTAGCTTGGGAATCACCACTTACGCTGCAGGTTCCCAGCAAAAAGAAGACAACCGTCTGAGTCATGACCCTACTGTTCGTGTTCCTTTCATGGAACATGGATTAAAGTCTCATGCTGAGATTCACTGTAGGCTTGGACACACGGCTTGCCTTGTATACTAACCTTACATCTCTTCTCCCTCCAGAAAACTTTCTGAAATAATCACTGAGAAAGCGCTGCAATGATTTGATTGTGGGAAACTCCATTGATGTTGCACTGGAAATTTTGTCTGAGGCGAATAGGCCATTGCCCTTGCAGTGTAGCCACAATAATTAATTAAGTTCTCGATGCCTTTCAGCGGTGCATCAGCATCATTCAGGAGCCTTCTCAGTGCATGTTTGCCATCCAAAAATAGCAAAGAACAATTAGCAATTGTCATAAAAACTGAGTGGCAAAGCAGTGAATTTGATAAAAATGTTGCAACCGTCGTATCTGCTAACTTGGCCTTCAGTGTAGCACAAAACGAGTAATTTAAAGACATAACTGAAGTGTTTCTTACTGGATGTACTTCTCGAGACAGATTTAAGCTTGTAAATCCAATGTTAGATACTGCTAGTGAAGCAATAAAGGGAAAATTAAAGGATTAAATTAATCAACATGGCATTACTGTAAGATGGTGGTTGAACGGAAAAATATGTTCCTACTTACTGGTATTTATTCTGAGTCTGAAAAGTAACTTGCAGAATATTTTATCCAAATTGCTGACTGTAACACAGGAATGCAGAGAAGTATAAGGAGGTCTTTGCTCACACAACAAAAAGAAAATGAGAAAGTAGGTCACTTCTGTGATGCAAGCAACCCAAACTTTTAGTGTGTTCAGCATGCTACTCAAACCTCTTAGAGGAAAAAATAACATTAAACACTGCCCTCTACAGCACACTGTGGAAGTTAGAAGAGTCTTTGACCACCCATTGTTGGCTTACTGAACGAGGAGGATAAATACCGCAACTTCCCAGGGACAGGAATCTCAGGAAGTTGTCTGCTTGCATCCCGTTCCCATAAATATGTACTGAACATGAGGAGGTCTTTGATGAAAACATAACTTGCATTTTACACCTAGCATCTCCACAGAGAAACAATGAATTTACAAAAGCAACTGAAGACCTGAAGAAGAGCTCTGTGTACCTTGAAAGCTGGTCTCTTTCACCAACAGAAGTTGGTCCAATAAAAGATATTACCTCATCCACCTTGTCTTTGTAGTATCAGTGTTGTCGTCACCTAACACAGTGACGACAACACTGCAAAAAGCAACTGAAAGAAGTTTGTGAGGGAGTTGACAAATTACAGGCTGATATGACTGTTACCTTGTCAGTGGAAACGTGACTTGATTCACGCAGGACCTTCATCTCCTGAGATCACGAGTTTTTGTGTCTTCAGTCCCTCTTCCAGCTCTGAAGCTCATATGTCCATTAGATTCGTTTGCAGGATGACAGTGGTGCACCATGTAACAGGCAAATGGAATAGTCACGCTGCTATAGCTTATACCAATGCGCCAGTTACTCCTGGGGGGATTCTGCGGGACTACACGCCTACAGAAAATGTCCTCCCCTCTCCCGTAGATTTCCTGCCTTTCCCTGCAGAAAATAGCAGGGAAGCCGCCCGGGGATGGGTGCAGTTTTTTTGTGGGGATTGCCCCCCTCCAAACAGAGGCGAGGCAAGGGGGGGCACATGCCACTGCCCCTCCTCATTCCACAAGCACAGAGCTGCTCAACCGAAGGAGTCTGTGTCTGGGCTCCGCTGGCTCTGCAGCTGAATGCTGCCTCCTGGATCTAGTGCCAGTCGTGGTCCCCTTCTGTGCTGGGAGCCTTCCTGTTTTCTATTCTATGCCCGTGGTGGGGCTGGGTAACGTGGGGGGGGGGGGGGGGGGAATTAGGGAAGGGGAGGTGAGGGGGTGGGAAGGAAGGGGGATGAAATATGGCAGGGGAGGGGAATATGGGAGTGAGGGCAGGGAGATGGAGGGAAAACGGGGATAAGGGAAGTGGGATCCCGGCATGCGGCAACCCCACAGTAGCAGCTGGAGCTCCCCGTTAAGCAGGCCCATTGAACCCTCACCCTGACAAGCCCTACACCTGAACCCCTCCGACGAGCCTCTCACACTCAGACTCCCACCCCACTGATCCCAAACCAGCTGCACCTGGACCCCCACCCCATCAAGCCCCAATTCCCCAGCACCTGGACCCCCACACACAGCCCCCCCCCCCCCCGAGTCCCAGCCACCTTCACCTGGTACCCCCCAACGAGCCGCTGTGCATCCAGATCTCCCACTGTGTCGCCCACACCCAGATTGCCCCGCACAGTAACCCCTCACACCACATCTGGATCCCCCCACACTAAGCCTCTCTATACTTGGATCCTGCTGGGCTGAGCCTGCCCACCCACACCTGGCGCATAGGGACAGGGCCCCGGGGTGTTTCTAGGGCAGGCCCAGCCCTTGCACTGTATCAGGGACAGGTGCAACCTCACTGCCGAATCCTTGTAACAGGGCAGGTGAGGGCTTCAGGGTGATCTCCCACCTCAGTGGTGGCGTGCGCTCCCCACTGCCATGCTGGAGCCACATTTATTTATTGACAAATAAAATTTGCAGAATTTTAAATCTTTTGGTGCAGAATTCCCTCAGGAGTAAGGCCTGTAGATTTGCCAATGCATTGTGTTTCTATCTACACATGCACACATTTCATTCTTTGAATGAAGATTTCTTGCCTGAAGTGTCCAGATGTCTGCTAATAGCACTGATCCACTTCGGTGCCTTTACAAATTTGACCCTAAGTAATTGAGGACCCTTAGTCTCGCTGGAAGTCAGTAGGACTTAGTCTCCTAAGTCACTTAGGTGCCCTTGAAAATTTTACTCTCTTTTTTTAAGGTTTAAGGTTTGCTTTTTCAACAGGTTCTTGATTTTTGTTTTAACAGCATTTAAAGGCCTGTCTACTCTAGGTAATTTCTTACCCATTTTTCTGCACTGGTGTTAATAATGTAAGCACTCAGGTAGATGTGATGCAGGTGTCTTTTGATATTGTCATGTGGTGTAGATGCACCCCGAGCATCTTGGGCTTATCACTAATAAAGGGGTGGCCAACCTGAGCCTGAGAAGGAGCCAGAATTTACCAATGTACATTGCCAAAGAGCCACAGTAATACGTCAGCAGCCCCATGTCAGCGCCTCCCACCCACCAGACCGATGAGCGCCTCTTTCCCTGCGCCTCCTGATCAGCTGTTTTGTGGCATGCAGGAGGCTCTAGGGGGGAGGAGCGAGGGTACTGCAGGCTCAGGGGAGGGGGCACAAAGGGGTGGAATGGGGGCAGAGCCAGGGGTTGAGCAGTGAGCACCCCCCCAGCACATTGGGAAGTTGGCACCTGTAGCTCCAGCCCCAGAGTCGGTGCCTGTACAAGGAGCTGCATAGTAACTTCTGAAGAGCCGCATGGGGCTCCGGAGCCCCAGGTTGGCCACCCCTGTGCTAATAGTTCACAGCTACTGTTTCTGCTGTTTGGTACTTCATTGAGGAATGTGCCTTTTTGTTCATATCACTTTCCTATTTTGTTTTTTTCTCCAGAACTTAATGATTTGTGCAGTAAGCACACTTATTTTCCCTCAGTGGGACCAACTTTACGTTTAAACGTGGTATTTTATGGGTTGTTGTTTTAAGACTCTGGTAAAGGCAGCCTTTCATTTTCTTACTGCCCAAATAGCCTTCTTCAGTAGAGCTGGTCACGAATTTTTCCACAGAACGTTTTTCTGTTGTTAGGCAGATTTGGCAAAACCCAAACACTTCAGTGGAAAATTAATTTTGATGAATTTCCCATGTCACATTTTTTTTTTTTTTGCAAAGTTTCAGCATTGTCAAAATGTCCTGTTTGGCATTTTCTAAATGAAAAGGCTGCTTTTTGGTTTGACATGACTTATTTCCATATGCAAGTTAATATACAATAAAACGTTTTTAACACGTCAAAATCTAAACAAAACATTTCCAAATTGTGGAAACAAAATGTTTAGATTGATCAAAACTGATATTTTTCTAGATTATCAGTTCACAAACATTTGAGATTTTGACTGTCCTGATATGGGACACGAAAATGTTTTTGAAATATCAAGTTTTCTTGGGACAGGAAAGTCATTTCCTGTCCAGCTCTATTTAAGTTGTGCTCTCTATTGGAAGAGAGGAGATATTGGTCCACCTTACCTACAAGTGTTTTGAATAAACCTCCGGTTTCTTGCACACTTTTCATCTCAGTGTTGGTTTCTTGCACACTTTTCATCTCAATGTTGGCAGCACATGAGTTTTCTATTTCTCTCTGAACTATTTACTTTAGTTCCCAGAAGAAATTCTATAGCTTAGAAGTTAAGGAGACAATCAAATTGGATAAAGCTTCTCTGTAAGTCTCTAAAATTTTGTTGCATGGAAAAAAATGTTTTCAATCAGCTTTGTAAAGACCACTGTTCAGTGGATAGAAGACCTATTAATAGATACTCAAAAAGAATGATGGTTTTTAGGAAGGGGGGGATCCACTTCAAAGCTTGATACAGACATGTCTGTTGTGTAGTTCTCTGTTCAGTACTTTATTGTGAACAGCCTGACCTGCTGTTGTCCTGTGAGGTTGTAGTTTTTCTAGGTTGCTGTTTAGGGTTAGAGTAACTCATTTTTTGCATTGGTTGTACTGTCTACTTACTTGCTTGTTCTGGAATTATTGTAGGATGAGAGAAGCGGAGCATACAGCAATGGAAAGCTAGTAACTTTGTCAGCACCATCTCCTATTCTGCTTCTTCCATTTTTGTGTATTTAGTATTAAGGTTTCCCAGGCTTTGTCCTCTTTATAAATTAAGGCAAGGGGCTTAAGCGTGGATATTTATACTGCCAGTCACTGGTTGTTTTTTGTCCTCTGCTTCTTGGTAAGTGAGCTCTATTGGAATTCTTATTGTAGGATAGGAGAAGAGGAAAATGACCCATAGAATTATTTGAAAGTAGTAATTCCTTTCTGAATGTGGTTCTGCTTATGATAGCTGTTAAACCTATCTGAGCCTGTCCACTGCCATTGTTGTTTTTCTCTGCTTTCATCTGTTGAAGAAATTCATCTGTTGCATTTGCCACTTTACTTTTGTGTAGATATTAGTTAGGAACAGATGCGGAGTAATATAAATTCCAAATACTGAAATAATCCTTTACTTGATATTAAGGGTATATTTATAAATGCTTAGAACATGTATTCATCATTTATTAACCATGTTAGATATGAATAGAATGTGTTATAGACCATTACTGTAAGGTGTGATTGTAAAAAAGTACCTGTTTATTAAAATGGTCTAATCATTTATTAACCTTTTATAAACATTCTTAATACAAAGTGTGACCCCTTTCGTAATGTAAAAGTAAGTAATTATATGGGAGAAAACATTAGAACTAGGCCCCTGCACTGTGGAGGACCAGTACAGCAATGACTTAGTCAGGATGGCACTGTCTTCTTCAAAAAGTCTTCTTATTACACGGTCACCAGTTAAATTTACTGTAAGCTCATAAACCCAGTTCAGTTTGCAAAGGGACTGATATATTGCAGGGGCTGTGAGATAAGAAATTCCTACTGGTTAAGTTACTGAATTACACTTTTTCGTCTTCTACTCAGATATTGGTTTTGCTTGCAGACTGCCTTTGCCCTTCCAAGGCTAGGTACAGAGAAGAAGCAGCCGGTAAGCACTCGACATGCTTGGATATTCTATTTTTGGAAAGATTTATGCCTACTAATGTACATTTTTTTTCATGATAAAACTTTCCTCTAAGATTCATTGATGGCAACTGACTAATCCTGAGTACAGGCAATTCCTTCATGCATGTCTGAGAAGGGTCTGTATTTACTGTTGTAAACAACACTATTATTTTCATGTCCTTCCATCTGAGGAACTCAAAGCACTCTATAAACACCAAAGAGTTTAGCCTTGTAACAGCCTTATTAGAAAAAGTAGTAGTAGTCCCATTTTACAGGCACACAAACTGAGGCTAAAAAACATCCCAAGTCAATCAGGAAATCCATGTTAGAGCCAGAAGTAGATATAGTTCTCCTGATTCCCAGTTTTATGCTTATCCACAAAATTGTCTAATTCAGTGATTTCCAAACTTTAGCAGCCTGCTAAACCCCTTTCACTAAATTGTGAAATCTTATGAACCCACTCCTAAAAATGAATATTTCCGGGGATTTAAGTTTAAATTTCCTCCGCACTCCATGGGGCTCCTGCTGCTGGACCCTGTTGATCCCCCTGGTCGACTGAGCTCCACTGAGCTTGGGCTGCAGGTTCCGCTGACCGCCGGGGCTTGGGCTGCCAGCCCCAAATGCCTGGCCCCGCTCCCTGGGGCTCGGGCTCACTGCTCTGCAACTAGGTCCCACCTGCTGCCTCCAATGCCCGGGGTCCTCTGGCCGCCATTAGTGAAATTTTTCTGGCGAGCACCCTGTAACATTCTGCAAACCCCAGTTTGGGAACCGCTGGTCTAATTTAAAGGTACAAGCAGTCTTGCTCTCTGGCAGGATTTTTCTAATGCACGTTCTGTATATAGGCAGACATTACACAGACTGCACTTTGGACCCAAATGAACCTTCCTCTGCAACACTTAAGTGGAAGTTATGTTCACATATGGTCTGCAAGAGTGGGTTTTGTGATGCTTAAAGTCACCAAAGATGTAAAAAAAGTTGGCGTGATGCAGTTTTATAGTAATTAATTACTTCCGTATCCAGTTTGCTCCGTTTGCAAGTTGGGAAGTTTTCTACCTCTTACCTCAGTACCAGAACTAAATATTTTGCGATCATATCTTAGCTGACACTTGCTTAGTAGAGTTCATCTCAATCGTTGCTGCTAAAATAGAACGAGAATATTTATTTATTGATTGATTGATTGACTGGGTCTGCAAAGGAGGCAGATGTACCTCAAGACATACTTGGTGCAGATTTGCTGTGTAAGATTTCCTGAAAGGCATACAGTGAGTCCATGGCGGGGTATGATGAGAACTCAGGATTTTCTGGCTCCCAAGTCCCTGGGACAATCCAGTAGACCAAGCTGCCTCTTACGGCACAAAGTGCACCTTTAATAATCTAATATTATTTCATTATCTTTGTCTGTAGTCTCAGCACAGTTAAGGCCGAATTATCCCCTCCAGTATATTTAGAATGCTCCATTACTTTAATGGAAAGCAATATGTGCAGCTGTGGGTTGAAACTGCCCTTTAGAAAACTTTTATACAGTAGATTCCGCTTAATAGCAGCCCAGATATTGATATCTGGTTAATAGTAATATTTTGCTGGGAACCAATCCTGTCCCAATGACTTCTGTGTTAATGGGATTTGGATATTGGCAATGGGCATGCTGCTTATTAAGGGCTGCAGCCAGGGAAGGAAGTGCTGGGACATGTCATTCCTGGCTTCAGCCCCACAAACTTGCCTGTGCACAGGGACCCCACAGGTGGTAAGGGTCTATGAGCTGGGTGGGAGGGAGGCTGCAGGCAGGGCAGTAGCACGCAGGGGGGCTGCTGCATGGTACCTCTCCCTGGGCTCTCTGGGCTGTGTCTTGCTGGAGGGCTGCGCCCAGGGAAGGAAGTGCTGGGATGTGCAGACCCCCATCCCCCAGAGAGTGCAGGGGGAGGTACCGTGCAACACTGTGGGCCTGCAGCACACCCTGCTTCCTGTAGAAGGCCGCAGCATCTGGAATGCAGCCCCTCTCCCCTCTGCTTCCCTGGTTGCAGCCTTGCAAACCTGCCTTCCACTTATTGACAAATGCCAGATAAAAGCAACTTCTTGCTGGCAACCAGCGGGGTTGCTAATAAGCGGAATCTACTGTATATGATTTATAAAGGAGACAGTCCTGCCACCTTGTCAGTGTGAAGATTCTTATAGTAAGGTTCCACTCTACAAAAGTAATGGTGGTAGCAGTGGGCACAAAGCAAAAATCTCAATCCCCAGTGAATATTTAATCATTTAATGGTGTCTAGGTTTAGGTTTGATTCTGGAACACCATATTCCACGAATCTTATCTTGACATAATAGTACTGTTACCTGGAGGTAAAGAAATTGATTTGTATATATGTATGTGATTTATGGAATCATAAATATCTCTGTAATGTTTGCTGGTAGGTTTTTGGGTTTGGTTCAGTAGTATTGAAAATAATGAACTGAGTGTCTCAAATGCATCATTTAAAGTGATACTGCTAAGTAATTAGGTCCCACTCTGGCCATTTAAAAGTTGTGGAGAATATACTTCATGTAATATGAAGCCATCCATCACTCTGAGAAACAATGGGAATAGTATATTTATGACAGATTTACACAAATATGTGCTTTTTGTGTTTGCTAGATTGGCTCTATAGCTACAATTACCTAACAAAAAGCATTCCCAGAGTTGCTTATGTTCCAGCTAACGCTTGTAGGGTGATGGTGAACATTCAAGGAACTAAATAAAATTGAGCTACTGTTAACTTGTAATCCATTAGGAACAAAATGAAAACAAATATTTTCCTAATAGTAACAGACAAATTATAAGGGGGTGGAAGTTATACCTAGGTTTGAGAGTACAGAGAAACAGAGTAAAATAATAAAATGAGATGATGATGATGCTACATTAGAATTACACCAAGGATCTTTTCACAAAGAATATTTTGTAATTTTTGTACTCTTGTGATAGCGTGGTAACAAGAAAAGAGGCCTTAGCAGATGACTTGCCCTATGATTTAAACATTTTCAATCCTTATTTTGTTTTAGTAGAGTGGATTGAAAAGGAGAATGCAGAGCTTACAGCAGTAGAAGAGGTGGAAGAAGCTGAAGAGTTATCAGCAAATGAATTAGAAGAGGCTGCAGAGGAAAAGAAGGACATTTCAGATGGGGAAGATGGAGCCAGATCAAGTGAAGAGGCCAATTCAAGTGAGGATGGCTCAGAAGAGGACTCTGCCGTTGATGAAGGATCAGGGACAGAAGAGACAGAAGACATCTGTGAACAACCTCCATCTGATTCAGAGACCCAAAGCTCAGTAAGGCAACGTAAAAGCCAGGTGGCTGACAATGGACTATAGTTTTCTTGGTGTTTTCCATAAACTCGGACCAAAGAAATATTTGGGGCCCTTCTGGTCTGCAGCTGAAGCCAAACACTTGATTTGTAGTTTGTGTTTATGTAAAGCGAAACCTCTGCTCTGCATCAGCTGGCTTCTTTCTTCTTTCCTTTTTCTAAGCCAATGTTTGCTCATAGATTTTCATTTTTATAAGCACGCCTTTATATATTACGTTGGCCACGACAATCAAAATCATAAGTATAATTTGGTCTGCTTAGAGACTTAAAGGGTAGGGGGACGTGACCAATGGGATGAAAGACTTGGTAATGAGATGCTTGTTGTTCATGCTTGTGCTCTTTTATAGACACTGCTCGAAGCAAGATGAGGCAAGAGAATCTGAATTCACAAACCTGCATTAACAAGAAGTAGCTTAGCAGGACTCTTGACTTCCTTTTCTTTCTCTCTGAATATGTTCCTTAAATGCCATAAGAACATCAGGCTCATCCTAAAACAGCAGACAGAGGCACCTTAATTGTCTTCCATTAAAACAGCTTTGTGTTTAGTGGTTTTGTTTTCATCAACTCAACTGAAGCACCTTCATTATGTTGCTTTTTTTCTCGTTTTTTTCTGCTGAAATTATTTTGAAACTATACTATAATTTTATAACAGTAACTAGTTTTATTCTATGCTTGAAGTGCACCCAAAGCTTCTCAACTGTTGGTTATTCAAAGGCATAATGCACAAAGTCAGCTGGTGATCTTAATAATTTAAGATCATCAAAAAACCTTGGGCTATGGAACATAGACAACTAGATGCTTAAAATGACATGTTTGGAATCTCAGAGGCTGGAAGGGAAATGATTTAGTGAGAACAAGGAATTTTTACCAAAGTGTAACCTTTTTCTTTTAAGATGTTGCAGTGAGAAGTATTTGTGTCTAAAACAGTAAATGCCATATTTCTTACCAATACAAGCTAGTCATATGCAGAGAACTGCAGTGTTTTTTTTTTTTGTTTTTTTTTTTGCTGTTCCCAGCCCACAGTAGTTGGCAGTCAGAACTGCTTTAGTAATATTAACTGAAAAACCACTTATGGTTTCACCTCCAGTGTACTGGCTTTAATGACGGAAGTAGTCGGAAAAACACATCAGGAAATGAAAGAAATAGTTTTTGGTTACACTGCTGTCTTTTGTCTACATTCAGATGCATCTTTCGAACTGCATAAAGTGGAAACGGCTCATTAGCTAATCTGCTGACAACACCCCATGCTGTCGAGTTTATTCAAGAGATCAGCATTTTATTCATTCTAGTTAGCATGACTTATATTAAGAATTTTTTTTTAATAACCACATCCCGTTACGTGAATGAATATCTAAAGGATAATCCTGTACATTCCCACTTTGGCAGCATGCTGATCCAGATTGCATAATAAGAAGCAGAAAGGTTGTTTACATCTTTTGTATTGCATATTTAATTACCATGTTGCGTAAACCTGGCCATCTAGCATCAGTCTCTTCATTTCCTTTTGTGAGAAAAAGGAGTGTTCTGTGAGATTAAGATGGTTGCCCCCTTGTGTGAGAAAAGGGATATTACCAGTGCACAAAGGTGATTTCTTGGAGACAATCAGTCTTAACAGGGTCAGTTTACATCTGTCTTGGGAATTGTTTTACTGTTAATGTGAAAATTTTATTTAGCAGAAAGCAATCTAACTTACTGTGTCTCACTATTCTTTAAATGTTTCCAAATGTACAACATTTGCTAATCTAGTATAAATCCTGCAGTCATAGGGCCTGATTCTGGTCTGTTGTCTAAGTGTAAAGAGGTGTAACTTCACTGAATTCTTGAGCATAAAGGAGATCAGAATTGGGGCAGTACTTCCGTCTGCATATACTCAGATATTTAGACTGTTCATACAGCCATGAAGATTAGACTCTTTTCTCCAGCCCTCTGGATGCAGAGAAAATAGATGCAGAGAAAATTCTTAAATAGATATGATGGAAATGAAATTGTTGCAGTGCACTAAAATGAGAGCAGATGGCTTGGCTTGCCTGGACACAGTCCCCTAAACTTTCAGAAGTGGTGCTAAGGGCTTCAGCTGTGTAGCTGAGGCCAATTGTCTTTAAAGCGATACAGTCAATATAAAAAATTAATTTTTGCTTACCTCTGTTGCAAGATTACTGTAAATGGAAGAGACTGGGGGGGAGAGAAACCATGGCTGTGCTTTTAACAGAGCTGTGTATACTCCATTTCACAATTTTCTCTATCTAGTCAGTTTTCCTTGTTTGTGTCGGTAAATCATACAGCGAGAGGGGAAAATATTTTAAGAATAGGAAAATGAAATATTAAAATCACCAAAACTGGCTAGGACAAGCAGACCAAGGGTCATATCTTCAGTGACCTGACTAAGATTCAAGTTGATGACGTCTTCAGTGAGTCATGGATTTAAAACTCTGCTTGACCTGAAAATATAGGGGATTGTGTCCATCATGAAGTCATTGAAAACGTTGATTTGTGCTATATAAAAAGAAAAGGGTGTTCCCTACAGAGTAGAGTCTTGAGTTGCTCCAAAAAGATTTGGAGGGAGAGAAACGTCCATATTAAAAATGTCAAAAAGTGATGGCAAAGATTTTTAAAAAATAAGAGCTTAAAGTTGGCCTCAGAAAGTCATCTTGAGGCATCTAAATTAGAGGCCTAATTTTCAAAAGTACAGAGCATCTAGAACCTCCCAGTTACTTCAGTGCAAGATGCTAGGTGTATAGCCTTTAAAAAAAACCTTCCCCTCGTTTAAGTGCCTAAGAATTAAGTGAGGAGTAACTTTGTTTTTGAAAATCTTGGCACCTGTTTTTGAAAATCTTGACATGCTGGTGTTGAAAAAATCTGTTAATCTTGCAAAGAGGTACACCTCTGTCTCCATTAACTAAGAGATCTTAACAAATTATATAACAAGCTTATTGCCATACAAGATGCAGGGATTACAAAATGTGCTGAGAAACAACAAAACTTTAATGACATAAACAAATTTCTGCAGTCCCTTATGTTCAAGTAACTCCCATTCAAGTCAAGGAGCATGTCACATGCTTCAGGTTCGGGCTGTAGAAAGCATTCAGTGAAAACCAGTGTAAAGAAGACATGAATCTCTGTAGACGAAGGGACACAAGCAAGTGGGACTCGTGCCAGAACAGCAAACCTTTAGGCACATACCAAATGGCAGCTGTTCATCTCCCCCCAGTTATGTTTTTTGTGAATCTGACATTCTGTTTGAGTGATGATACATTCATTTTAAGGTGTTTCAAACATCAGACCCCGTAGATGGTGGCCCCTTTATTTCCATATTCCCGCTAATAAGGAAGATTAGTGCTAGCTTTGGTTTGACAGTTGATGTCTTGTACTGCAAATGGAGTTGAAATACAGTGGGTCTGATTATTGTATTTATAGAACACTTAACTTCTCAAAGTGCTGTGCAGACATTAATAACACCTCAGCTTTAAGATTGTCATTTTTCTTTGCCAAATAGACTTGCAGCAAAACAGTAGTGACTCTTGGCTTGTGGAGGAAATCTATTCTTCGGCTTAAGTAACAGGTGGTATTAAAGGGCATTATAAAAGGCAGGTTTCTCCTTAATGAGTAATGTGGTAACCGTGCAATAATAGCAGTGTCGGTCTTGAATAATATATGGAAGGCGTCTACCTTTTCACTGAAAAATGTCTTCTTAACCTTAAGACATGTTAGTGTAGTACTGAAATGTTTATGTCAGTATTAGACTTGCAATTTTAGCATCGTCTGTGTTTCTGGGTTATTTAAAGGATTAATACCTCTCATTTGTGCCAACTGAGAAGACTGTTTGTCATCTCATCACCTCCATCCTCTGTTTTGATTCACTTTACAGAAGTAGCATTTGTCCTTGCATTTGGAATATAGACAAAATGTCTTTGAAAAGAGGCTGATGTTCACACAATTGACTGAAATGGTTTGAGTAACTGTAGCACCGTTAACTCTGGTAAGATCTGCTGATGGGGAGTGCAGACTTTTGAAGGGTGACTAGAGATTTTGGATTCCCAATTTAGAGACTCACTTTTCAGAGGCTGGTGCTCAACATGTTCTGGCAATCATGTCCTGAAAGTGTCTCAACAAGAGCCTCCAAAAAATGAGGCACCCACAAACCAGTAAGTCAGTCTTGAAATGTTAAGGCTACATTTCTAAAGAGGGCACAAAAGAAGCTTTGCCTTTTTTACTTATGCTTCCGATAAAGTTTCAAGTGAAATAAAATCTGTGTAAGCCTTCGACTATAATTACTCTGTTGGACAACATTTTTTGTTACATGGCTTTTTCATGGAAATGTTACGCAAAATTACTTTTTATACTAAAAATTCTGTGGCTTTAAGCCATGGGTATTTGTACTGGAATTCCATATAAATATTTTATTTATGATCTGGTTCTGGCTAGTTTTTATTTTTCAGCACAATTACATTTGATTGAAGAATCACACTGTGTCTCAAGGTTGCGTTTGTAAATAGTTTATAAAGGATTAATAAATTAAGATGTTTTAATAAATGTTTAATCAATTGTTAGTTTTACAACACTTGCTGATGTTTAAAGCCATCTATAACACACAGTGTGGCTATAATGTGCTTGTAACATTTATACATCATTTTTAACTCTTTAAGTGTTCCATTGATATGACATCTGACCAATTTAATACTACATTCTACTTACAATTAGCTCTGCAAACCCAATTATGAAGTTGATAAAAGAATTTTCCTTAACCAACTTCAGGTATGGAAGTAAGAGAGCCTAAGATCTAGTTGTTCTAGTAATTATTTTTAAAGCAACGGAGTTTGTAATCCCAAATGGCTCAGTATTTTGAGATGTAAAATTTGTTTTTATATTCAGTAGGGAAACAGAATTCTTGCAATTCTTTGAAATGCTGACTGTATTTATTCACTGTGGTTGAAATTTGTAGTTTCTTGTGTTGGTGCAAAGTTAAAGCTCACTCTTTGTTCATCCAAAGAGTTGCTAATGTGGGCTGAAATTTCAAGTGAAAGTAAGACAGCTGATGGGTTTGTATTCTAATCTTCATACAAAACCAGGTTGCAACTAAATTTATTTTTTTAAGGTTTTGCATTTTTCTAATCCAAAACACAGTGAAACATGAGATGCAAACTCATGCATATCAAAATATTCTCATATGCCCTTTGAGTGAAGCAGCTGAGTTTTGTGTAGCTGTCAACTTTTCACTTGCTATAGATGAGTGATCTTTCTCTTTACATCTGGGCTGCATGTTTCTCAAATTAGACCCATGTGGCTTTTGTGAAAGGGTTTGCTATCTTAACTAAGTTGGTTCGAACAGTCTCAAAGTCAAATGACCTGTGTGTGTATGTGTGTTTGGTTATAAATCTGACATCAAACTCCTCTCCTTCATTTTCTCTCCCCAATCTGTGCTCCCTCCCTCTTTGACTTAATTGACTTCCAGAGAGACTTTCAAATCCAGGTATCGAGGCTCAAGCTGTCTGCATTTGAGGTTCAGTGTGAATGTTCTGTACAGCACCACAGTTTGAATCTCAACATCAAATGTTTGTTCTCCACTATAATAAAAATGTGGCTAGCTGCAATGTCAAAGGTCAGTGTGGAGTTAGCCTGAAAGCACTACCATCCTAGAAGTTAATAGGGAGCCATTACCATTTATTCAGAGTATAAACTCTGAGCCTAAGTGAAATATTGAGGACAAAGATCTTTTCAATTTGGTGAGTGGCTCAGTAGTACAGGAAAGTAGGGATTTCCTCACACTTTATCATTGCTCACCACAGCTTCTCAGGCACTCATTAAACTAAACTATCGGGGGCCCGAGAGAGAATACTTATTGAGTAACTGAAGCACTCTCAAATCTTTATCAACACTTATAAAATATTAATTCAGTATTCCCTCAGCGTTTCATTAGACAGGCCTGCTTTGTGGAATGGAGAAGGCAGTGTTTTGTTTTTTTTTAAATAACTTTTTTAGTAGCTGATTCCTTGACTGGTATATGATTATGTGGCTTTAAATATATATACATTTTATAAAAAATATAAGAATCACAGAATCTCTAGGACAGGAAAAAAATATAAAAATCACAGGATCTCTGGAATAGCAGATTAAGGATTTGGTAGGAATTTATAATTTTCCTCTTTGGGAATTATGTGGTGGTATTTAGTGGATAAGGATTTAAACCAAGAATTATTCTGTTTGGAGAGTGTCTGTTGGAAATAAACCTGCTATAAAAGCTTAGTTCCCAATGGGCATCTCTGCCTTTCTTCTACATTTTTAGACAAGAGAACAGAGTCAGGAAAAATGAGAACAAGAAAAAGGAGGAACAAAAGACAAATCCACCCAGGGTGGGGCTGGAAGGTGGGTGGGGGACTTCATGTATGATTGAGGGTGGCGTGGGGGTCACTAGGTGAGCGAATTAGGGGATAACCAGATGGGGAAAAGTGGAGCTGCTCTCCATTTTCCTTATTCCTTGGTCCTCCCATGCACTGGAACGGACATCCTTGCTGCTGGCGCCACCTGTCTGCCGTTGCGGGCTCATTTACATCATCTGCCTGAAGTGCTGCCCCTACCTCGGTCATGTCAATGACAAATGTTCAGAACACACGTTAAATTAGTTATTTAAAAAAAAAAAAAGCCAGAGAGGGTGGAGCGAGGGGCACAGAGAAGGTCGAAAGGTGAAAAGTTACATTAAGGAACACTGCTCTTATATATTACACTGATGAATCCTGACATCGGCTCTGCCCTAGCACGTGATACTGGTCCTCGCTGCAACCTACACCTAATCTTGCATCCTGTCGTGCCACATATGCATAGGCACCCACCCCTAACAGCACTGGTCTTCCCAAGGCATCTTAGAAAGTTGCTGCCCCTGCCCGTAAGCCCCTGCTGTTCTCACGAGCTCAATCCAAGGTCTTGCATGCACACTGCTGCTTTGTTTATAGGCAGCTTCACAACATGGTGCTGGTAGCTCTGGATTTTCCCCTCCTTTCCCCATCATGCACACACTGTGTTGTCCCAGAGTCCTAAGTTACAATAGTGTTAGCCCCTGGGAGCCAGAGATAAACATCCCATAGACCTATTGGGGGATCTTTGAAAACCTTAACTCTTTTAATCTAGGTACACCAAGGGGCCTCTACCCTGTCATCAGCCTCTCAGAATTCTTGGCCTGCCCTCTGTGTTGGAACTCTTTGGGGGGAGCCCTTCTCAACGTGAGAGACTCTTTCTCTTGGTAAATTCAGTCTGAAATGCAGACAGACAAATGGAGAGGCTTCCCCTAAGCAACTGCCGTAGGAAGGTATTCCTCTTTGTAGTTATTAACCCTCAGGAAAGGAAATGCCACCTCTTTATACTGTAGTCCCTTCCTGCTTCAGACTGTAGTCCCTCTTTCTCCTACCCCATTCCTTTCCACACTCTTGCTTCCACAGCGCCTGCATCAGTTCCTGGCACGGCCTTCATTCCATACTCCTCTGCAGTTCACGTTGCTGCCTTCTTCCCATGTAAACTCCCCTGTGACCTCAGTGGTCCTGTCACCGTGTTGGAACAAAAAGTTCCGTAAAATATCGGATACAGAAACCTCAAAGCATTTCAATCAAAATGAGACATTTGAGATTCCCAAATTGAAACATCACATTTTTGGTTTCTCGACCCAACTTGAAACATTTAATTTTGGATCCATTCAACTTCAGTCTGGATCCACCTGAACCATGGTGCCTTGTGCCCCCATTCTCCTCTAAGGGCTGGATTGTTCTGCCAGGTTACACCTCCCATGATGCATCTTGGCCACTCAGAGAGGTCAGTCCATCATGGGAAGTACCGGCTGCCTGGCATGACTGGTGCATAGTTTAGAATTAGTCTCTTCATGGTGGCTCAGGTAGAGGTGAAGGGATTTTTTTGGGTGGAAAATAAAACCAAAAAAAAATTCATTCAAATCCACATTTTCCCAAAGAACATTTTGTGTCTGTGGAAACCAGACCACCTTGTGAAAAATATTAGGCCAGAAAATTCCTGTGCTACTGACGATAAGGGAGATCAGACTTCATGATTCAGGGCCTAGGCTGACTGCTGCAGAGGGTCAGGAAGGAGGTTTTTCTCTTGCCAACTGTATAGCACAATTAGGTGTATTTTTGCCTTCCTTGTAAGCATCAGACATTGGTCATCATTGAAGGTGGGTCTCTGAACTTGGTGGACCAGTGGTGTGATTCAGTGTGAGAGCTGGTCAAACGCTAACCAAGTGGTATATTTATTTGACTGATAACTTATTTTAATATTTATTGTCTTTATTATAATATTGTGCTGTATTTAACCAGCTCTTTTAAATATGGCAGGAGGTGAGATCATCTGAAGGTCAATGGACAAATGGCTGGCTCATTTCAGTAGAGAGAAACTGGAAGCAGCTCAGACTTGTTTACTTTAATTTTTACTGTAATAACAGGGTGACCTTTGCCGTGGTACAAGGATGCATCTCATGTTAAAAGCAAACCTCCTGATTTGTGAGTTATAATCAATGAGGTAGAATTGATCAGTCAGTAATCAATGTATCATTGTCTGAGGAATGCACTTCCCTGGCAGTGGAACATGGCTTTTCTCGGCTGTGTTGGTCCCCAAAAGTGGCTACTCTGTAGGACGGCTTGCCAGGTGGCATGAGTAGAACATCCCACCCCCTCCCCACCACCTTGTCTCAGGCCAGTATATTCCTCCATGACACACCCAGAATCCATTGGCATGGGGACTACTGCAGTCTCCCACCGCCTGGATTTTCTAGATCTCCAACACAGAGCTACAGCAAAGCCACCCATCCATCATCATGCTGCTAGTGAACTGGGCAGTAGGAGAGGAAATTAAAATTGCCACTTGCTCCATCAAAAGTTTCAAGTCCAAGAGGGCCTCATTCCCTTTCCTTGCCCCATCTTGGCTGTTTAACTTCACTTTCTAGTCCTTCACACTCACTATAGGCACTGTCCCGCGAAGCAGGCCAGGGGCTCCTCATTCCCAGCATGAGTAGTTGGGCTGCAGGGGCACATGCCTGGGATGTGGGAGAACCAGGTTCAAGTCCCTGCTCTGAATCAGATGGAACAGGGACCTGACCCCAGGTCTCCCACATCCCAGATGAATGCCCTAACCACTGGGCTATTGGCTATAATGAGGCAGAGGTCTCTCTCTTTCTATCTTTCTCCCCACCAAAAAAAATTCAAAAGCCCTTGCGAAGTGGAATTCTTGTTTTCCAGCCTGCCCTACTCACAACCTCATTCACTGTTTGACTCTATTCCCACCTGTACTCAGTCCTATCAATACAACCCATTCCCTTCCTAGCTCTTTCTGACCTTTCCTTCCAACTAGAAAACATGTATTTTTAAGAACAAGTGAATGTAACATTTCCTCCTGCTTTTTAACACACTTTTTTCTACTCTTCCACTGGAAAAAGTTTTTAATAACAAAGTGTTCCCCTCCGCTCCCTTCCCCCCCCCCCCACAACTTTTCTTTATACTTTTCTCCCTCTTTTCTGGTGGGAGGAGGAAAAGTGTGTATTAAAAAAAGAAAGGGGGGGAACAAATAAAATGAAATTTTCCATAAAATTTTCAATTTTCGTTGAAAATCCATTTTAATGCAGAAAACTTTGACCAAAGAAATTCAACCAACTGTAATGAATAATGATAAACACAAAGAGCCTGATTCTCTCCTCACGTCCGTTGGTTGTACATTGGTATAAAGCCATTCATTTCAATGGTGTTACTCCTGATTTTACACAGGTGTGGGTGACAAAAGAATTGGGCTCATATACTGACAAATGATTTACACAAGATATGCGCACAGTTCACTTACTCACAAATGCTAGTACACACACCGCAGCGTATGTAAAGTATGTACCCTCAACCTCCTACCTGAAAGTGCAATTCATTAGTCACTAGGGCCAAGATCCTCAAAGTATTTAGGCACCTAACTCCCATTGAAATCAAGGGGAGTTAGGCATTAAATATCTTTGAGGATATGGCTCTAGATAACAGTGGTGGCTCGGGGCATTTGTGGTCACAGAACAGCAGGCTACTTGTGTATGTCAGCATGGCCATTTCTGCTGTTTGCTCTAAAGATAACAACCTCTCCCCATTCTCTAGTCTGCGGATGACTTCTGCAGATCCACAGGTCTAAGAAAGCTCATGTGGACTCTGCTGGATGGCCCCATTCAACGGGCAGCAGGTGAGTTTTTACCAGCTGGTGGTGCAGGAAGTAGACACCAACAGTACAGATATGGCCATTGAGAAGCTCAGCCCATGGTTCTTCCAGATAGCGAGAACTCTGTTGAACTGCGGAATCTAACACCCAATGTGGAGTATCTCCTCAGAGTTCATGCAGTGAATATAGCTGGAGCGTGGGAGTGGTGCAAGCCGTTCAAGGTGAGCGAACAAACTGGGCTGTTTTCATGGAGAATGAAGCCTGTTCTCGCACTCTTTTATTGGTGTCTAGAAGGATGCTAAAGCTGTAGGCCAGAGGTTCTCAAATGATGGTGCACAGACTTGATCTCCAGAGGCCCACAGAGCCCTATCAGTTGGCCTGGGGTGAGGGAGGTGGAGAATGCACAGACTGAGGCAGGCGCTGGCTGAGAATCCCAAAAGGCTGTTCCTCTTGCAAACCAGCAGGTGAAATGGCGCGGTCTGGGGAACCTGTGCTCTGACTGCGTGTTTCAGTTTGACAAGGCTTGTGCCCTGACATGTCACAAGAGCTTCCCAGGACCAAATCGCTCTATTGTAATGGGAGCGCAAAACCTACACCTGAGATGGATAGAGCTTCTTTCTAAATCACCCTGGTTAAGAAGGAGGAGAGAATGTTACGTTCCCTTTTTGTAATACCCCCATGTCTTCATGACAGAGTCCTGCAGATTCTGCCAGAAGCCCCTTTCCTGCACTTACCACTCCACCATCTGATCTCCAGGTAGAGGTCACCGTCCTTCTGACCCTGTGCGGCTGAATGGTCTCTCTTCAGAGCCCCTCAGCTTCCCCCTGCTATCATCCACCATTCGCTCTGCCTGGCCAGGAAGCCACCCTTTTCCCCACCACTGTCAACCCGGCACTGCGCACCTGCCCTCAACTCACAGGTTGCCACAGGGGAAGGTAAAATTGGTGTGTCAGTTCCTCACCTCTCTGTTGATATCTTAAATTTCAGTTTGCGACTATGGCCACCACTGGGGAAGGATTTTTGGCCCCAGGCCTTGTCACTGTTAGTCTGGCAGAAGAAAGATCCACACAGGAAAGTGATTTGTCTAGATAGGCATGGAAGGGAGGATATATACCGTAGCCAATGTTATTAAGGGCCTGGCCAGGCCAGGCCAGACTTGAGATATGTGTAGCTGTGTAAATAAAAGGAGATATGTCTTTCTGATTGAAATGTAGCTCTGGCTGTGCGGTCTCACTGTGTGACCCTGGGCAAGTCTCTTAACCTCCATGTATCAGCTGCCCAGTTGTAAAATGGGGATAATCACACCTATCTGCCTTGCCGTGCTTTTGAGCATAGATTCTTTAACGTTTGCAAGGCATTCTGATGGGGCCCTAGAGAGGCACTCGACCAAAATATCAGAGGATAATTACACTTTAAGCGTGGATGATCGTTCATCTGAGAACAAGCAAGAGAACTCTCAAAGAACACCCTTCTCTGACTCTGACTCGTGCTCACAGGATTGCCTGTAGAACTTGTCCTCTTTGATTCGCTTCATTAAACAAAGGGCCAATTGGTCCTATCTTTCCAGAAGTGCTGGGCCATACTGTCCCTAATACAGAGCGCTGCCTCTCCCTTTGCTAGACTTCCTTTTTAAAAATGGACTTGCCTGGCACTCTGACAAGGGTGGGAGCAGTAGGAACCTTTCTGTGGTTGGGCCCATCCTAGCATACATCTGCCCCCACACTAAAGGCTGATCAGAGGAAGGCTGTGAGAGTTGGCGGGTGGGGATTGTGTAATCACAGGATAGCTGCCTTCTGACACGAGGGCTCTTCAGGGAGCCCGGCTACTCAGGAAGAGTCTGGGGAGTAGCACAGAGGTGTTAACTCTCTGCAGGACTGGGGGTTCCCTGAGGAGCCCCAAGATCTGTGGGGCGGGGCAGCTACACCCCCTGCAGAGCCTGCAGCCCCAAGTGGCTGCTTAGACGAGGACTCTGATGTGAACCTCCCAACATTTCCTGACCCTGTTCCCCCCCTTCCAGCGGGTGCTATCATTAGTGTGCCCAATTTGGTGCCTCACCCCATCCACACGGGCTGAACTAAACCATGCTCTAGCCTAATTTGGCCACTCCCAAGGTTAAGAGCCACTGCCAAACTCAGCTGCTTGGCTGCATGGATCAGACCTTACTTTGGGAGGCCAGCTTTGCAGAGGACCTGGCTCGATACGACTTCAGCCTTGAAAAAGGAAAGCTCAGCTTCTGCCAAAAAGTGGTCGGCAATAACTCAGCTACTATACTGTTGTGAAAGCATTTTATGCTCTAAAGGAACGAGGCCTGTCTGACTTCATAGCCAAGGTGAGTGAAAAGTAAACAAAGAGCATAAATAGGGAAACCTAGCGTTAATATCACTCTGATTCAGTGATCAAGAGCCCTCGGTAAGAACCTGAATAGAACAGCCTCTCCATTTTAATCACTGAAGGTGCTTGAAACAAGGATGATAATTTTTTTTAAAAGAACACATGATTTCTGTCTTCACTGTCTCTTTAATCCTGGGAAAGGGCAGCGTTCTGTGGACAGCCTGGCTAATCTTTCACAGCTGTGTCACTACCATGGTAACTCTCCAGTGTCTGCCAGGGGAACAAATGAGAAGCAGTGGTAGCTGCAGAATAGGATGTTAACATTGCCTTGATTTCTATCCCCTTTCGACCCCTCCAATTACATCTGAATGTTTCAGCTGGATTGCTCTTTGACTTTTATCAGCCATCTTTGCCCTAGTCATTCCAGCGAGCTCTTTGCTGAGCCTCAAAATGCCATTGCCTTTCCCGAAGGTGACAGCTCAGACTGAGGAGGTCTCATTAAGCAGACAGAAGGAGACGTTCATCCTGCAGGACAGCAAGTGCATAGGTTCGTTAAAATACAGGAGCCAATTACTTGCAAGGAAGCCGTGTCAGAGCTAGCGTATATATCTTGTCCGATGCAGCGAGGAGGCTGTTCAGTGCACCGGGCTGTACCTGCAAGAGGCCAAATGATCAGACCTATAGTCAGACAACCAGTTTTTGATGTAATAAATTTGTATTATATTTATTTGTATTTATTTGTATTTGTATTATAAATCTGTAATAAATTTGGAGGTTCCCCCGGGTCAAAAATGATGAGGTAGCAGTAACCACACACCTTATACATCTCATCTGTAGCCTAAGAGGACAGCTGCGCTGCTTAAGAATAAGGAGTGTGGATGGGCAGACTCACAACCCCCCTGTTCTCATGTGCTGAGAAGCCGGATGGGATAACGTGTTCACAGCCAATGCAGAAAGCTCAAAGCACCTTTGCTGGGCAACATAAATGTATCCTGCCTCACTGGCTTGAGCTGCCCCACCCTCTACTTGATGGTCTTGGGTTGCTCCCAGTAGATGAAGCAGACCCATCCTGATGGGGTACATGACAATCAGATACGGATCAGTCCCGAGCTGCCCATGGCATCTGGGACACCGATGTATGATATCGCCTGCTGCCTTCCCAACACAAGACATAACGCGAGCCCCTAAGTGTAGAGGTGTACTGCCACCCTAAGCTAGGTGGTGATGTCACTGAAAAAGCTGCTCATCCCATCCTATCTCCATCCCAGCCTGGTAGCCCCTAACTATGCTATTCAGAAGCATGTCTATGGCATTCGTGTGTGGTAGCATGAATGCGCTGTCCAACATTCACAATATATCAAACTCCTTCTGAAATTAGTTGGACCCCTTCTTCTAAGCCAGTTCCTTACAGCCACAGGGCACAGGTGCTTGATGCCTTCTGCGCCTGACATCATTACAGCATTGCTGTTTGGGGAAGAGGGCGTGTTTAAACAGTGGTGCCTCGAGACATGCTCTGTAGGCTGGTGTGAGTGACATCTCTAACACCTACATCAGTGAAAGCAGGGCTGCTGGGGAGACGGAAGGAGCACCAAGGGTGATTATACATTTAGTACATTTTTTGAAAAGCATTTCATTCCACCTCCAAGGCAATTTGCTGGGATTATGGCGTATCTTTTCACAGTACAGAGTGAATTATTTGCTGTGAAAATGAACATGAAATAATGTAGCCATCCTTTTCTGCTTGCTGAATGTTCATCTATAATCAGAGGATGTACACAAAGATATATAGATTACATCTACATCAAAAACATGGGACAAATTCCGGCCTATCGCGTAAGTAGCTCCATAATGGAAATGCATGGATATTGCAAATGCAACCTTTGAAATAGCAATGTGCTACTGAATTGTGGCCAGTAATGACCCAGCCCTACCCACTAGCCTTCCTTACCCACCTTATCTCTGCCAGGAACATGAATGATCTGTTTGAGGGGTGTTCATAGTCCCCATTGCTGGGTCAGGGTGGCCTATACATACGAACGTGTGGACCACGTTTTCTTATACTGAGGCTCCCACCAGGAGTGTCCTTCCCTGGTCGCCTGTCATGGGACAGCTGTGGAATGCTTTGGGAGGGGGGTTAAAACTGAGGTGGAATGTCTCTCCTTTTCCTTGAGGATTTTCTGGCATATGGCTCTGTGCACAGAGCAGCCAGAATTTGGTCCTAGGTTTACCTTCTTAGCCAGTCTGGACTGAGCATTCTTCCCTGTTTTGTGTGTGTGGTGAGTTTGTGTCCCATAGTATGGGAGAGGAAGCATTGGCTTGTGCACCAAATAACTACTTAGTGACATAAAGGCAGTCTCGTTTATGTGAGGGTGACTAATGAAAAGACGTAGTGGGTGAGGGAGGTGGCATGAACAGCTTGAGAAGAGTGGAGCAGCTAAGCTATCTTCACCAGTTTTGGGGCAAATTATCAAGATTATAAAGTGACATACAAAGTACCTTTGAATGCAGCTGCATGTATTAAAATGCCTGGCTATCACACAGTATTTGTTCTCTGGTGTGCATTGGGATAGATAGCCTGTTTAGCATAGGCTGTATGCTTTTGAAATAAAAAAGGTAGGATACAGCTCCAATTTTGTATCATGAGGGGCGAGAGATGTCAATTAAACCATTCTGGATTTTGCTGGAAATTGACATGGATGTGTGACCTGCATTCCTTAGATAAAATATCTCCTGGTATAATTACACCTACGTTAATATTCATCTCCAGTAATTCCTCTCATGAAAGTTCTCAACAGATGAATACCCATAAGAAGCATAAACCTCTCTCTCGTAAGTCTCTTAGACTAATCTTCCTTTCATATGGGAAAAGCAATTAGAGACTTACAGCTTTCTCTCTAAGTGCTGTAGCTTTCTTTAAATGTTTCCCAAGACTGACCGTATGGTCAGCACTACCCATCCTGTTCCGATCCCTAAGGTGTTTCTTAAAAGATGTTAGAAAATCCCTGCTGAATTGTTTTTCTCACTCATTGTTGGATGTTATACTCTGGACAGCGTATCCATAAAAAAACGATGTACCTTTAAAACAAGACAAAGGCACTGGTTTAAAAAACAGAGTCTGTATCACATTACAGTGTACTAGGAAGTATTGTGATTCAGTTTTTGTTTGTTTGTTTACTTTGCAGCCTCATTAAAAAAATATAAAGCCACTCTACAATGCAAATGGCCAGGGGACTGGGTGGCTGGCTTTGTTTTTTGATTACGTGCCATTCCTGATTGGATAGCACATCACAAGTAGATACTGCAGCCTGGTTCATCAGCACGTTACTCCAGTTCGAAGCTGGTGTCACTTCAATAGTGCAGTCATGCGGTGAGAAATCAGGCCCTATGTTGACCTGTGGTGACCCAAATATGACCTACAGAGCTTGTAGGTAACCTTCAAAGTTCTACTGTACCTCATCCTATGACTTGGAAGGATAAGATTTTAATTCAATTCTAGATTTCTCCCTCTATCCCAAACAGCAATGGAAAACATCTGCATCATTAATAACCGACACCCACAGAGCAAGAAATTTGAAAACGTTAAGATACATTGTGCTTGTGAGTTACAATTCTCTCTGGCAAGCTGGTAAGAAGAAATTAATGTCATATAGTCAAAGTACTATGATTTAATTTCTAAATCTTGACTTGTTTTACAGTTATTACGTTTTGGATAAATAACAGCTATTAGGTGAGTTCATTTTATTTCCAGCTAAGGCATAAATCTCAGTTGATTGCACAGTTTCAACAAGACTTTGCAAATCATTACTTGTAGACAATGTCTTTAGGTGCAGTTCGAAAATAAATGCGAATGTTATCTGTTAAAATGCATAAAAGCTAAAAGTAGAATCCTGCCTAATCTTTATTTTGAGACTGCAACCCATAGAAACCACTAGTCCTATCATGCACTGCTCCTCCCAGTATGGAGAGAGATTTAAGGATAAGGGCCGGGCCGGCAAACGAACTGGGGTTGGTGAGGTCTTAATAATGTGGGTGAGCATGGAGTTTGGGTGTGGGGGGAGGGAAGAGACCACCAGGAGTTGATGGGTGGGGGAGGGGAGCTTGTGAGAGAACCAAGATCACCCTCTCCCCCCCGCCCCCCCCCAAACCCCCCCCCCCAGCAACCCTCCACTCACTGTTCTGACCCCCTCAACAACCTCTCCTTTTGCTGGGGCATTCAACCTTCTTCCCGCTGGGGTTCTCACAGGGCTGGCCCCCACCCGCTGAGCTTGTGTCTGCAGCGGTGGAATGGGCAGAGGCTTCCGCTGCTCACAGCCCCCCCTGCAGGGGAAAAGAGGAAGCACAGCACCATTGATCTAGGTGTTGGTCAATGAAGCAGTGAGGGGCCAGTTTTACGTGTTACGGGTGATCAGTAGAGGTGGGATTTATTTATGTTACAGAAGTGGACTCTACAGTGCTTGGTGCTGTACAAACACACAGTAAGTACTTTGGGGCACGTATTGTCTCTTACTGTCTGAGTGGACAAGACAGGGTGGGAGAGTGTAAAATGGGATAATAATCCTTCCTAAGGGGGAACTGAGCCACAGGGAGAAAGTCACTTACCCAGGGGCAAGGAGTCTGTGGTAGAACTAAAAAGAAAAGGAGGACTTGTGGCATCTTAGAGACTAACCAATTTATTTGAGCATAAGCTTTCGTGAGCTACAGCTCACTTCATTGGGTGCATTCAGTGGAGTCAATACACAAAGTAAAACTATTTCCCCTTGTTTATTCCCCCCCACCCCACTGTTCCTCAGACGTTCTTGTTAACTGCTGGAAACGGCCCACCTTGATTATCACTACAAAGGGTTTTCTCCCTCTCCACCCCTTCCGCTGGTAATAGCTCATCTTAAGTGATCACTCTCCTTACAGTGTGCATGATAAACACCCATTGTTTCATGTTCCCTGTGTATATAAATCTCCGCACTGCATTTTCCACTGAATGCATCCGATGAAGTGAGCTGTAGCTCATGAAAGCTTATGCTCAAATAAATTGGTTAGTCTCTAAGGTGCAACAAGTCCTCCTTTTCTTTTTGCGAATACAGACTAACATGGCTGCTACTCTGAAACCTGTGGTAGAACTGGGCATTGAGGCCAGATCTCCCGAGTAGGGGCCTTACCTGTAGACATCTGAGAACCCTCTACGTTTGTGGGTGTTTGAACCTGGATTTGGAGCTGGTTTTGCAAACTGCTTAGATCAGAATTTTTTAGTCTTTAGCACTGACAAGGTCTAGAGCACTGAACAAGACGCGCGCACACACACACAGTCCCTGACCCGAGGGACTAGCCTAGGTTAAGCTTTAATTCATGCACCCGTAGAGTGCCAATATGTTTATTTTGCTTATTTATTCATTTTTTATTTCTTGCTTTTCCTTTTCCCCACGTTGTAGACCTTTTACAGTCTGGATCTGCCCTGAACACACTGGGCACATACCTCAAATTGTGAATCAGAACAGAATGGCAAAGTCCAAAGAGAATGTCCAGATGTGCCAGGATTGTTTGCACATTTTAAAAAATCAATTCAAATGATTCAGATACTTGAACTTTGGAAAAGTCACACATTAATTATTTACAGGCCAAAAAATAGAGCTTAAAAAGAGTGGGATGTAAGAAGAGACTTATCCTGTGGCGTCCGCAAAATGTCTGGAAAACCAGTTTGTGTGGGTGATTTTGAACAATACGCCAAGAGAGTTCTTCCAAAAGCAGTGTACGACTATTACCGGTCAGGAGCAGACAATCAACAGACATTAGCAGATAACGTAGCAGCATTTTCAAGGTAGGAAAAAGACAGTGTCACTCTTTAATGCGTTGAAAGTCTTTACTAGGAGTGGAGCTGGTTGGGAAATAATTTTTTTTCCAGCAAGAATCCCCCCCCCCAAAAAAAAATAAAAAAACAAATGAAAAATTGTTCACTTCCATCGACTTTTTTCTTTGAAAAGAGAAAATAAATTAGTTTTTAAGTAACACTTTTTGTGAACATGGAATTTCTTGAAAATTTCCATTTAATAACAAAAAAAAAAAAAAAAAAAAAGTTTTCCATCCAAAGATGGAAAATATTTTTGACAGTGTTTTTTTGACCAGCTCTTACTGGGAGCCCGATCGATTTTCCACTGCACTCTGTAGAAAGACTCCTATTGACTTCAGTGTGCTTTGGATCACCCCTGGGGTAAGCAGTATTTAATCTGCTAATTGAGATTTTAATTTCTACACTCGTCTTCACACATCTGCCATCAGGGTATGTTTCAGCCTCCACGTTTCAGCCTCCGGCGGGCTAATGAGAGATGTGGGAAAACTTCAAAACAGGATTGCACTCCAGCAAATTTGCAACCCCGGGTAACTGACACTCATGTTTATTGGCTCAGACAAATGTACTAGCAGCAGTAGGCAACAATCTTTAGATCAGTTTCAACCTTCGTCAGATTCTCTTTGCGAGGATGAAATTCAAGGGGATTTATATCTTATCTCAAAATAGTGAACCACTGCTCCTCCACTCAGTTATTCAGATGACGATTGATGTGCATTCCTGCCAGGCAGCTGAATCAAAGCTGTGCCCTATTGGTGCCCCCAGGGGCAAACCACAAAACCTAGTGCACAGTCTGAGTGGCTGGGTTACGTGCTAGACATCTCTACAAAGGCCAGCCATTACTGTTGCGTGGTCAGAGACTATGTTGGGTGGAGGTCTCTCTCAGGCCTGGTCTATGCTAGAAAATTCGGTTGGCTTACCTTCACTGCTCAGGAGTCTGAAAAACACACCAGAGACCAAAGCTGCTTTTCTATCTTTGCAGTTCTCTTTTCAGTGTGTGTTTGTCATGTTTTGTCTTAAAAAAACAAACAAACCAGGATCAGACTTCAATGATGGCACCAGATTATCTAAACTAACCTTTTCTCCAAAAAAGGCCAGTTACTACCATCTTTTATACGTCTAAAAGACAGACAAAGAGGGGCATTCCCAATAAACAACTCTGTGCGGCTAAAGGATAAGAGAATAAGGGATATGGCTAAAATGAAAACCTTACTCTTAATATTTTGTATTTCTAATGCTGAAACTGTTTTTCCTTTTTCTGTATCTTTAATGAAAGGTTAAAAAGATGTTAATGGTGGTGGTTATAACAGAAGAAAACCAGCCTTAACTTAACATGAAATTTTTGGACCACACTTAGCCATTTAATATAACAGGAAACAAGGATTTCATTAACATCTTGTCCCTTGATGGGCACAAGACACCCCGTTATCACTACAACATATAGAGTATAACTAATGCCTATGGAAGACATAACAGGTGTGACCCTGCCTGTTACATCACAGGACAATGCAGATAGCTTATCTCTATTAAAAATAATTAGTCTTCAACTAATTGGAAGTCCCCTTAGGATGTTCAGCCAAAAGGCTCGCACAATTAACTGCTCATTTTTTTCCTTTGCAAGTGTTTATTGGCCTATTTATATGTAACAAATATTCTGCATTATATGGGATTAATAACCTTGGATGAGTAAATACCATTATATCAGCTTTTAGAAAGGATGAAATGCAAACTCCATTAACAATGGGTGTTCCCACTGAGGTCAATGGGACTGGAAGCAGGGCCAGTATATTTTTTCAGTGTTACTTTTTATAGGGAGGAGTCTTTACTGTTGGGAATTATTATTGGAAAAATCCAAAACAGCAGTTGTGGTTTAATACTAAGAAAAACTGGCTCCATTATGGTGCTATTCAACACTCAAACGCTCCTTTACAAAGGAGGGTAGAAATCCTTATCCACATTTTACAGCTGGGGAAACTGAGGCACAGCAAGGTGAAATGACTTGTCCAAGGTCACCCAGCAGGCCAGTGGCAGAGCTGGGAATAGAACTCACATCTTCTGCGTCACAGTCCAATGCTCTCGTCACTAGGCCATCCTGCCGTATTATACTTAATATGTGAGGCTAAGAAAGTCCTTTCTATTAGAATGCTCATTCTCCATTTAGGTGATCCTCAGCTACTTACCTGCTCCTGTGACACTGTAAAATCAAAGAGTTTTCCACTGGTTGTGTGCTAATGTATGTGTAATTATTAGAACTTATAGAGCACCTTGAGAACATGAGATACTCCCATTCCCTTATCTATGCATAGCTACCAGGAAAGGTAGTAATCTGGCATCTCTAAGGGTACAAAGTTAATGTAGTTTGGGTGCTTTGTTTGAGAAGTACAACCTTAACTGCATTCCTGGATTTCTAGTGTGTATAAGTATTTTTAAACTCTAATGTTTTTGAAAGGTAACATGCACTCGAAACATGGATAAGTGTCTGCAACCTGAGCTTCACCGCAATGATGTTTTTTCTGCAGGATTCTGAAGAGTGCCTGTTACATAGCGTTGACCATTCACACCGGCAGAGGTTCTGCCCCGTTGTGTTTTAGGGCCTATGGAGAAGGCTGCCAAATATGTTTCAGCCACAAGGCTGAATAAGGACGGATGGTCTTGTGGTTCAGTGGCTGGATTATGGCTCAGGAGTATTGGGTTCTCGGGCTGGGGGGGAGAAAGGAATCTTACTTCTTCAGCTCACAAAGTTAGTATTGCAAAGATTCACTAACATTGAACTTTATTTATGAAACCCCTAAACCTCCCATCGCCTTCAATGGAGGCAGAATTAAGCCAATACTTTTGAAAATCCTACCCTAAAAGCACAGATGTCACTTATACCTTGAAGACAAAGGAGTCAGGACCAATTGGCTTTAAAATTCAGGTTTTTTTTAACTGCAAAGTAACAGCACAAAATTGAGACCGAATCAGCACTTGGAAAATGTGTGGGAAATGCACAGGTTGCTGATTTGGTACATGATGCAATTATTTAGGTACATGCAGTAAATAGTTTTGGTGCCTTTAAATGTGAATTACTTTGTTGGATCAGTTTATTTTTTTGTCAACTCAATGGCTGCATTAAGTGACAAATGATTAGAATGGTTATCAATGAATGTACTAGCAAGAGAGAGATTACTTTGGGATGTGACACAGGTAATTTGGTCTGGACCATGTATGCTTCTGGAGGCGTGGCATGCACATATAATGGATTAAAAAATGCTTGTTTTCGCTTTTAGTCAATGAGAAGTTTGAGTAACTTCAGATGCTCTTGACATATCAATTCACCTAGAGTATAAATTTCCACCAGAGATCAGTTCTTATGCTAGTCACAGTAACTTTCTTGTATTCTTTGATTTTTAAGTGATTGTTAACACTGATCAGGAACATGAGTCTGTATTGCAATAAGAACCAGGGGTCACATTCCAATGTCAGGACTTTATTTCTAACAGTAGCTCACTGTTCCTTCAGAGCCCTGGGATAACAGGGTGGTAATTGTTGTTAAGGTGAGATTTTTAAGGTCAGAGAGGATTTTGGGATGTCCGAGCACGTCATCCCTACAGAACGTGACCTTTTTCACCTTGCATTTGTTTTTATCTCACGACACTGTGTCCTTCCAAGGCTGTGCTGCCTGGTGATTAAATTCACTCCTAAAGTTTTCTAATTACCAATCAGGATGAACAGAGAATGGATTTTAGGACAAGGTCAGGGTGTCTTTGGCTTGATGGCACTCAAGAAATCAATCTGAAATCTCTTCTTTCAGCATTTTAAATGAAGAGCGGAGGGGGAGGGGACTAAATCTCTGATAACCTGTTGTGACACACTCTGCCATGGACTTTCCAAAGGCATTTGGAACAAGAGACATTACACTCAGGAACACGTACATGGAACAACGACCGACTGTTTACCAAAGACACAGCAAACGATCATTGCCTTGTGGCTAGGTATTAAGGTAATTCAAGTGACTGGCCATATCTGTTGGGGAAGATTGAGAATGCAGTCAGGTTCCAGCAGGTATTTATATTCAGTTTAAAAAAAAAAAAAGCCAGGAATGTTTTGTATTTTAGATAGAAGTTCAAAGGAACAAAGAGGAACATTGCCTCTGGAAAGCCAAAGTACTTCCCTGAGTAGCAGCAAGTCACCTCATTTGGCATCTCCCTCTTCAAGAGGTATGTTTGAAGTGGGGGTGATTTATGGCTTGTGCTCACTTACTCTGGTCAGCATCTTCCTTCAGCCTGTCAGGTGTAAATTCTCAGTGCTGAGTGCCTGCTGCTGGAGGATAATCCTATACTGTGTCTCCACATTTTGGAATTCCGTCGCACTGCACTGGGAGACTAACGAATCTACTCTGAACATGTGCATCATGCTATCTCCCCATCGATAGCAAAGGGTGAATGAAATATTTTCTTGTTTCTACTGCAGAGGGATCTCCAGAGAAGGGGGTGGACATACCCACTATTACATGGCTTGTTTGAATAAATCTATGGAAATTTCCACCTGTCTTTCCCCAAGAGGTTTATAGGTTTTTAATGAGGATACGCTGGCTGCATTTGTGTGATGTCTGTCATCTAAGGCTCTCCAAGTGCTTTGCAAAAAAATGAACGGATTAAATTGAAAACAGCCTGTGAGATCTAATACGTTTCCTCTGGGTAACTGCTGAACAGGGCACAGCACCAGCCGTGACAGTTTCTGACAGGAAGTGCAGAGCTGTAGAGGGAAGGAAGGTAGCAGAATGAGTTAGAATTTGCCTGGGATAAGAAGCTTGATTTCACTATATGTTTATCTGGCAGCACAGAGCTGGGGCATTAATTAGCACTGACTTAGAGGGAACAAAGGAGAGCTGGTTAAAATTTATTATATTTAAACATTTCAATGACATTTAAAATACTGAAATTTAAAAACCAATAGGGGAAAATGTCAGTGAATTTTTTTCTCTTTTTATAAACCAAATATAGAACTGATTGAAATTTTTCAGGTTTTGAAATTTCAATGGAATTCAAATGTCAAAAATAAGGGGGGGGGGGGAGAAAAGAAATTCCTCCTCCCTCCTCTTTTTTTTTTTTTTTTTTTTTTTTAAACCAACTTTGGAAGCAAGCCACTGTGACCGTCCCCAGGGTACAATCTGGACTGTTTGAACAGCTGTGTCCCCTAAAATCTCTGGCCTGGAGTGCCTCTTGGCCTGCTCACACTGACTTCAGCATGCAAATTCACTCCCAGCTAAATAGGTGAGTGCTCTGACCAGTCACTCCTTAATTACATACAGGCCCACACCTGCTAATTCCCAGTCGCACATTTCTGGGGGAAGATCTGGGTCTTGTCCTGTCCAGCACACTACAGAACAATGCATGCTCAGAGACAGTCCGTTTCATCAAAGGAAATCCTATATGCCCCAGCCTTGCTATTCTAAATGGAGTTCCCCTCCACTCTAATCCAAACACATTGGTTAAGATAAAACAATAAGATGAGTTTAACAACTACAGAATGATAGTTTGTTATTACAAGTGACCATCACAGCCACTGAAATCACAAAAGCTACTTTCCGTATCACTGAGATGTATCGTGGTGGTTTCTCATCCCAACGACTGACAGTTTAGAACCGCGGATCACAGCACATGGTTGTGCAGGCTATATTAACTTGAAAAAAAGAAACGGGGGGGGGGGTGCTCAATAGATTATTAAAAAAAGTATACATGGTCTTGAATATATGTCCAGGAAATGCTATTGTTCCAGGGCTGGAGGAACCAAATGTGTCATTTTCTTTATTTCATAAGAATGGGTGACCTTGTAAAACCACTGCTGAAACATGAGCATTGGTCCACCATCTGTCTAGAAGAGGCGTGGGAAAACAACGGCCCACAGGCCGTACCCAGCCTGCAAACCGTTTTAAGTCGGCCCGTGAGCTCCTGCTGGGGAGCCGCACCACGTGGCTCCCGGAAGCCGCGGCACGGCCCTGCTCGGAGGGTCGCGGGCTGCTCCACACCTAGGAGCCAGAGATGGGACATGCCACTGCTTCTGGGAGCCACTTGAGGTAAGCGCCGCTCGGAGCCTGCACCCCTGAACCTCTCCCCAACCCCCTGCCCCAGCCCTGATCCCTCTCCTCCGCTCCAAACCCCTCAATCCCAGCATGGAGCACCCTTCTGCACCCCAAACCTCTCATCCTTAGCCCCACCCCGGAGCCCGCACCCCCAGCCAGAGCCCTCACCTCGTCCCACACCCCAACCCCAATTTTGTGAGCATTCATGGCCTGCCATACCATTTCTATTCCCCGTTGTGGCCCTCAGGCATTTGCCCACCCCTGGTCTAGAACTTGCTCCGTGAAAACGTTTAAAGGGGAGAAGTATCAAAAAAGGAAACCAAAGAATATTCACTTTTAGGAGCCATGTAATAGTGACAGTAGAAGTCCAAGGGGCTGGGAACTGAGGTTATTCTCCTAAAATGTGGATGTTTATAAACAGCCACGCCTCCTGATTCTGCAAATTTAGGCTGGAAATCTCATGAAAATCAGCTTTTTTTAAAGAGAGATTTGGGTACTTCTGCATCTGTTCCTGGCCAGAAATACTGCGGGAGTTATGGTATTTTGGCACGCACGGCTTGATCCTCAGCTGGTGTCCTTCAAAAGAGCCACATTGATTTACACCAGATGGGGATCTGAGCAGGGGTGCTGGAACAATGCATATAGTAGGGGTGCTGAGAGCCATTGAACTAAACTGTGAGCTATGTATATAATGGAAACCACTTCAGGCCAAGGGATGCTACAGCCACCCCCAACACCCCTAGTTCCAGCACCTATGAATCTGAGCCTTACAGAATAAAGCACAGCCAAAACCTGAAAGTAGAAGATGGGGTGGGGTGTGGCAAACCTTTCATAGACTTTAAGGTCAGAAGGGACTATTGTGATAATCTAGTCTGACCTCCTGCACATTGCAGGCCACAGAACCTCACTCACCCACTCCTGTAATAGACCCCGAACCTCTGGCTGACTTACTGAAGTCCTCAACTCGTGATTTAAAGACTTCAAGGTACAGAGAATCCACCATAAAAACTGCCCGAACCATAAGGTTTTATTTTAAGTTTGCCCAAAAAAATGAGCAAAAGTTTTAGAAGGATTTACATTTTCTGCTCTGTTTTGCCCATCCCTGCTTTATAAGTGCTGGGGAAAGTGGACTTGGAGTGTCAGAGGAGACCAGTTGCAGTAAGGCAAGAAGTAAGTGTTATTTGGTGGCAGTATCATAGAATCATAGAATATCAGGATTGGAAGGGACCTCAGGAGGTCATCTAGTCCAACCCCCTGCTCAAAGCAGGACCAATCCCCAATTTTTGCCCCAAATCCCTAAATGGCCCCCTCAAGGATTGAGCTCGCACCCCTGGGTTTAGCAGGCCAATGCTCAAACCACTGAGCTACCCTCCTCCCACCCAGAACACATAGTTCAAACCAATCTTCTAGTGTCATCTCAGGCCAGAACAGAAAATGTTCCTATGGTTACATATAGGAAGTCTCTGTAAACTCTAAGTTGTAAGTGCTGGAATGGAGAGGATGATAGGGGGTGGGGGAAAGCAGTGTCCCCTTCCTTGCATCCCTCAACCCATTCTTCACCAAAACACAACAATCAGATAGGCCAGGGGGAGGTCTTGATGGGAGTGGTAATTCCTTATTTAGTGGGTTGTTAGGCACAAGGCTGAGGGCCATGTCTTATGTGAATGTAATGGGCGAGAAATAGGATAGATTATAAACTCTGTGGGGCAGAAGCCATCTTTTTGTTCTGTGTTTGTACACCCCCTAGCACCGTGGGGTCATGGTCCATGACTAGGGCTCCTATGCAGTACGAGAACGCAAAGAATGCCAGCATAGTTAAAATCATACACTACTTCTTTAGCTCTTGCAGAGTACAATCACTTGAACGAAAGAGAAGGGAACATTTTTCTCTTCCCCCAGGAGCGCTTTCCTGGAGAAGCAGGGTGGTCTCGTGGGTAAGACAATGCATGGAAATGCAAGGAATCTGGGTTTAATTCCTGGCTCTGCCGCAGACCTGGAAAAGTCACTTCATCTCTCTGTGTCTCAGTTTGCCCTCTATAAAACTTGTTGGGTCTACTTAGATTGTAAGCTTCTCAGGGTAGGGACCCCCTCTTACTATGGCTTTATAATGCCTAGCACATTGGGGCATTTAGATGGTACCCTATGAATAACAACAGAAGTGGTGCTTCAAAGGGAATCCATGACTCCCATGCAGCACGGGTGGCTGGACTCAGCCATACTACAGAATTAGCTGGGCAGTTTTTAATTAGTTTTCTTTAGTTAAAATTCAGGAGCCACAATGTAATAGCAAGCAGCCATCCCAGCATGTGCATTGGCAAAATACAGATGTGTGTCTTGTTACTGCATGCCAAAAGCACCCAGCCTTCCCTCCTTGTGCCTCGCAATACACTCCAGACATGCACCAGTACCTACTAATGCACGCCCTCTTGTGGCTTGTCGTAATAATGGCTCGATCTTTACTGTTGTCTTTCAGACCTCAGCCTGTTGGTCACAGTAAGGGTGACTTGACAGACAGCCCAGCGTTAACGTCACCCCATGCATGTTTGTTATTTATATTGTGATATCACGGGGGGGGATAAAGGAGGCAGGGAGGGACCAGGACCCCACTGTGCTAGCTGTTGTTCAAAGACTCCCTGTCCTGAGTTGCTTACTGTCAAAGCACGACACTCGGCTTTATTGAGATGTAATACATGACTCTTCTGTTACCTGTTCTGGAATACCATTTCATGGCACGTGGCGGGGCAACGACGACTCACTGCTGTGGTGCCCACTGCTGGTTGTCCAGGGAATTAGCTCTTTCCAGCCCCGGAGCGCCCTCTGCCAGCTCATGTCTCGCCTGCTGCTGGCCCCCGGTGTCCCTCCCGGACCCTGGTGCCCTTTACTCAGGGGTTCTGCCCACCACAGCAACCCACAATCTGGGTCTCCCCATTCAGGTGAACCCCCAATGCCCTATCTCCACCTCAGTGACTACTACCTGTCACCATCTAGCCCCCACTCACTGGGGCAGACTGCAGTCTGTAAAGGCCACTCATCTTTGGCAAGGAGGGTTTGGATCTGCTGCCTCTGCCTATCTCTGGGCTGCCCCTCGGCAGCCCCAGTACCCTTTGTGGGTCCTTTATCTTGGCCTGGGGTTTTGCTAGGCTGGAACTCCCTAGCTCCCTCTGCCCTTCCCCAGCACTGCTCCACCCTAGGTACCCTCCTCAGCTTCCCAGGTAGACAGGTCCTTCTCTCTCTGCAACTAGAGAGAGACTGCCTTTCCTTCTGGCCCACTGCCCTCTTATAAGGGCCAGCTGGGCCTTGATTGCACTGGCTACAGCTGTGGCTGCTTTCCCAATCAGCCCAGCTTTCCCCCTGCCACAGCCCTCTCCCAGGGCTGTTTTAAGCCCTTCAGGACCGGAGCGGGGAAACCACCCTGCTGCAGCATCCATTTTGGAAATCTGGCCTTTATAAAGAACCAGAATGGTGTGCTCTGCAATGGTGTTATTTCCAGGCATTGGAATGGATGGGGCCCAATGCAGGGGCTGGGAGGGTCATGCGGATTCTGCCAGACTCATTCAAGGAGTAGAGTGTAATTTACCAGTCAGCCCTGCCTCAGGGGGAGTACGTAGCTGTGCGGGAGCAGACCATGCAACAAAAGGAACATTTCAATTCATTCCATCCCGCCCCACTTCCTCCAGGAAGGACGTAATCTTGCTGCTGGTACAGATCAGTAGCAGGTGACTTCCCCGTCTGCACTGGGCCATTGCTTTTAAGTAGAGAGGGTGAGGGAAACCAAGCCTGTGCCCATTTCTTTCCCACCCCCCTGCTACTCAAACTTCTCCCCTTTGCCTGACAATTCAAAGAAGCATTTTACAATCCAATGTATTTACATGCCACTCCTCTCAAAATATGCATGGTGCATACCCAGTTAAATTGTCACATAATCGCTCACCTGCTAGGATATTCACCGATCACCTGTCTACTCATTTGTCACTTAATGCAGCCTTTGAGTTGACAAAAATTAAACTGTCAAACTAATTCAGCTACTCCAACAGAGTTATCTTGTAATTTGCATTTAAAGAGCAGCCCAGTGGCGCATGTTCTCCCCACAAGGTCACCAGTGATGATGCAGGTAGCCCATGCCAGGGAATTAAAGGCTTACCTGGGACTCCCTTACTCCCCCTGACTGGGTGCATAGGAAGTAAGATAACCTAGCCTTAAGGAAAGACCATGGCATATTCTAGACAGCCAGTGTATAGGGTGTCAGCCACATAGGGACAAAAGTGCATGAGATCACTGACCATGTTGTACCATTTTCCATTAAATGTTTGTTTCCACAGGGGGAAAATAATGGAGGGAAGCTGAGCTGAGCACTAATTTTTCTTGCTATCTGACATTGACAGACACCTGTTTCTGCTCTGGGATGGAGACTCTTGTAGCTGTTTTGCACCTGCTGGCTGTTTTTTGAATACTGTATGAACAGATAATGTTCTAAGGCCATGGTTCTCAACCAGGGGTACATGTACCCCTGGGGATACACAGAGGTCCTCCACAGGGTACAGCATCTCATCTAGATATTTTCCTAGTTTTACAATAGGCTACATAAAAAGCATGGGTGAAGTCAGTGCAAACTAAAATTTCATATGGACAATGACTTGTTTGTGCTGCTCTATACAATATACGCTGACATGTAAGTACAATATGGATATAATATTGATTCCAATTGATTTATAATTGTATGGTAAAAGTGAGAAAGTCAGCAATTTTTCAGTAATAGCATGCTGTGACAATACTTATGTATTTTTATGTCTGATTTTGTAAGCAAGTAGTTTTCAAATGAGGTGAAACTTGGGGGTATGCAAGACAAATCAGACTCCTGAAAGGGGTACAGTAGTCTGGAAAGGTTGAGAGCCACTTATCTAATGCTCTTCACCTCTTTCCTCCTTTTTTGATTCCTTTCCTCCCTTGCTTTGTACATTTCAGCAGCTTCACAGAAGTTTGGGATAGTAAATGAAAGCGATGTCCCTCCCTAGCTTTTAACTTACCCCTGCCTACCTTTCAAATAGCTCTCAGGGCTGCCTTCTCTTCTCGATCTTTCCTGACGATTGCCGCCATGAAAGGAAACCTGATCTCATTCATTGTGAGCTGTGAATAACATAGTTAATTTTTTCTCCCCCCTCTCCTTTATGTCAGATTGAGGCTGTACCCACGGATGCTCAGGGATGTGTCTGTCATGGACCTGTCAACCGCTGTCTTAGGGCAGAAAATCAGCATGCCAATATGCGTTGGAGCAACTGCCATGCAGTGCATGGCTCACGTGGACGGAGAAGCAGCTACCGCCAGAGGTAAACCACCACAGCAGAGAAACCCCCTCGAGCAAATCAAAGAGATGAATGGAATGACATTGAGCTTGCAGCTCATGAATCTTTGCTTTGTTTCTTGCTGGTGATTCTTTTCTACAAATGGCTTTTAGTTGTTGCTGTCAGGTTATTTTTGTTTTGTTTTTGGGGTGGTTGTTTTTTTTTTTTTTGTTCTCCCTCAGTGTGCAACGGTGACGAGAAATGAAATGACTCAGCGGCTGAGGCATTGGGCCCAAGTTAATAACCATTTCATAATCCATGTTTCAAAACAGCTATACATAATTACAAAAGCTGTAAGGGCATTTTGAAACCACTGATCGTTAAGCCCATGTACAAGCAGATAATAGCCTCCGCTCGGTTGAGTTGTATGCACGCCTAATCCTCTGCTAGTCTAAGTGGCATAACTCCACAATGGAGCGACACCAGTTCACACCAGCTGAAGATCTGGCTTCTGTGGAGTATAAAACTGACCCAACACCAATTGGAATACATTTTGGCACACAGGGACTTGTTCTGGATCAGGGAGAGATGGGGTAGTGAAGGCAAACATTTCTGTTCCCAAGAGAGTGGCATTTTTCAAAGATTACAGGTGCCTACATATTAATTCTGTCATGAGTGGATCTAACTGGGACACTTTGTGTGATCAGCATATCTTCCACCATGTTCTCTTTATTCTCTTTCAGCCAAGTAAGTTTTTTGCTTGGTTTGCTATTCCTAAGGGAGTCACCACAGTTATGCCCATATGGTGACGGTGTCCTCTCTCTGGAGAAAGTGAATAAGGAATTGTTATTTACCCCTTCATATAACACAGGAACTAGAGGTCACCAGATGAAATTAATAGGTAGCAAATTTAAAACAAACAAAAATAAATATGTCTTCACACAACACAAGGTCAACCTGGGGAACTTGGAACTTGTCATCGGAAGTTGTGAAGGTCAAAAGTATAACTGGGTTAAAAAAAGAATCAGATAAGTTCATGGAGGATAGGTCCATCAATGGCTACTAGGCACGAGGGTCAAGGATACAAACCCATGCTCCGGGTTTCCCTAAACCTCCATGTCAAGGTTCCTCCCCCACTCTGAACTCTAGGGTACAGATGTGGGGACCTGCATGAAAAAAACCTCCTAAGCTTATCTTTACCAGCTTAGGTCAAAACTTCCCCAAGGTACAAAATATTCCACCCTTTGTCCTTGGATTGGCCGCTACCACCACCAAACAAATACTGGTTACTGGGGAAGAGCTGTTTGGACACGTCTTTCCCCCCAAAATACTTCCCAAAACCTTGCACCCCACTTCCTGGACAAGGTTTGGTAAAAAGCCTCACCAATTTGCCTAGGTGACTACAGACCCAGACCCTTGGATCTTAAGAACAATGAACAATCCTCCCAACACTTGCACCCCCCCTTTCCAGGGAAATGTTGGATAAAAAGCCTCACCAATTTGCATAGGTGACCACAGACCCAAACCCTTGGATCTGAGAACAATGAAAAAGCATTCAGTTTTCTTACAAGAAGACTTTTAATAGAAATAGAAGTAAATAGAAATAAAAAAAAATCCCCCCTGTAAAATCAGGATGGTAAATACTTTACAGGGTAATTAGATTCAAAACATAGAGAACCCCTCTAGGCAAAACCTTAAGTTACAAAAAAGATACACAGACAGAAATAGTTATTCTATTCAGCACAATTCTTTTCTCAGCCATTTAAAGAAATCATAATCTAACACGTACCTAGCTAGATTACTTACTAAAAGTTCTAAGGCTTCATTCCTGGTCTATCCCCGGCAAAGACAAAATATAGACAGACACACATACCCTTTGTTTCTCTCCCTCCTCCCAGCTTTTGAAATTATCTTGTCTCCTCATTGGTCATTTTGGTCAGGTGCCAGCGAGGTTACCTTTAGCTTCTTAACCCTTTACAGGTGAGAGGAGATTTCCTCTGGCCAGGAGGGATTTTACAGGGGTTTACCCTTCCCTTTATATTTATGACACTCCAACTGCCAGAAGCTGGGACTGGATGACAGGGGATGGATCCATGGTAGTTAGAAACTCCCACCTTTTGCCTTGGGATGGAGACCCCTACAACAGTCTTTGGGGAGTCAGAATTTCACCTGTAATCGCTCCATCACCGTGGTCAGTAACAAACTAACATCAGCAAACAGCCCACGTGCCGCTCCAGCATCACTCCCCCAGCCACCCATCGGGGCACCCCTTTCCTTTGGGCTATGGCTATTCTCTGTGCAGTGCATTACAAGCGCACAGTGGACAGACAGACCAGCTGCTCCCTGGGCCTGTCCCCTTGCCCCAAGCTCAGACACTCTGTTGCTGTGTCCCTGCAATAGCAGCAGGTGTCCATCTGTAATGACTCTCCACCGTTCCTTCCACAGTAACTTTCTCAAGGTTCTTTCCATCGTCTAATGTGACCAAATTACATACATTTGCATCTGTTGATTTCTGACATCAGGGTCTGTTTCTCTCCAATGGTATCTCTAACACAGGCATCCATCTTTTTTTTTTTCCATCCAGGAGATATGCAAGAGTCTTTGCCAGCACCACATTTCAAAAGCTTCAATTTTCTTCATGTCAGCAGCATTAATGTCCCATGATTCACATCCATAAATCGCTAGGGGAAAAAAATTAGGCTTTTCACCAGTTGCACCTTCATATATTCCGAGATACCACAGGTTTCCCACACTTCCTTAAAGGAGGCCATAGCTGAGCAAGCTATCCCTAGTCTTCTGATTTCTTTGGAACAGCCTCCTCGGTTGGTGTGTATGATCCCAGATAACTGAATTCGTCTACTGCTTCTGTTGAACATCGTTTCTTTTTAAGTTTTAATTTGATTTTTGGAGCTAACAGCTGATGGTCTGACCCACAGTCTGCACTCAAGACAGTGTTTACTGAATGGACACTCGATCTTCAGTATTGCTATATCATTACATAGTTGATTTGGTTCTTTGGCATATACTCTCATGTATAAATATCTAGGTTGTTGGGTGAAGATGGTGTTTGTAATAACCAAGTGAGCAGAGGAACAGAATTCAGCTAAACACCTTCATCTTTCATTTTGTGAACCCAGACCATTTCCCCCCATTACTATTTTATGAAAGCTTACAGCTCCGACTTTAGTATTCAAGTCCCTAATTACAGCAATGGTATCTTTACGTTGTGTTTTAGTGAGTGTCTCTTCAAGTTGTTCACAGAACCCATCAATCATATTGTCATCAGCTGCTGTTGTAGGGGCATAAACCTGTATACTCAACTTCTTGACAGGCTACTCTCTAAGGTGAATTATAATGATTCTGTCACTGACTGGATTTTATCCAAGCACACACTATGATGTTTCCGCCGATGACATAAATGCATGCCCATTTTCTCAGATCCTGAATAGTACACTTGTATCCATCCATTGTCATGAAATGACCCCCTACCCTTCCAATGCAGCTCTGAGATTCCATATATTTCTGTCCTACATATTTCCAATTCTTTGGTCACAATGGTGAGCTTCCCTTCATACAGACTCCTCACGTTCCAGGTTCCTACTCTGATGATTCATTTATGAAGGTTCAAGTCATTCTTTTCCTTGGTGCAAGGATTTGGTACAACATCATCATAACCACAGCTTGTATTGGTGGCTGGAGCCTCATCTCCAGTATAATTTGCCACACCTTCTGGCTTGGGGAGCTCACTGTCTAGTGCCACCCATGGATTACTTTACCTTTGTTCTGCTATTATAGTTCTCATGGGTGAAAGTACAGAGGGTGGTTTCCCATCGCTTTCTCTCCAGTTTGTTCTCTCCCATCTGCCATTGGTTAAATCATGATTTACCTCTTCTGCCTTCTGATGACATTTCCTTCCTTGAGGTCCTACTACCTTCCTCAAGTGCACATCCATCTGAAGGATTTGGCACTTGCTGAGGTTTGCCAAGTCACTTATCTGCTTCTCAGCACACAGCATTGACCAGCTGCAGGTGGTACCATCTACTGCCATTACACTAGCAGGCTACAAAGCCTGACCTGACCTACGGGAGGTAGGCATGGGATTTTTAGCCACCTGCCTAGCCAACTGGGGCTTTAGGCACAGAGGGCTGGTCCTTCCCACTGTTGATATGTGGAGAGGAGAACTCCACATCAGAACAGAAAACTCAATTCCTGGTGGGTTTAGGAATTGGGAGCAGAATTTGGGCCTGGTTTTCAGGCTCAACTGGATGCTTCAGCAGTAGTTTGTGGCTAGGCTGTTACATTTATGGGAACAAGGCTAAAATATTCTCTTGTATGTTTTAAGGATGAGGGGATGAACTTATCAGTTCAGTGTGGCCAAGATCTCATTTTTAAATTTTTTTTACTTGTGTTGCTCTTTGGAGCACTTTAGCATTTAGCCATGCACTTCCCATTACAGTAAAAGGGAATTAAAACATGCATAACTCTGGAGATGTACCTGTTGTTTCTTCCCTGCCCTCCATACACTCACACAATCCCGTCTGCTCACAACACCTTGTTCAGCTATAACAGAATTATTTTAGAATTAGGGGCCAGATCCTCAGCTGGTGTCTATCGGTGTAGCTCCACGGGAGGAGCCGTCAAAGGTCTATCCCATTGTTCTTAGCACTACGTATTAGCAACAATTCCTTTTCTGGCTCCAGTTCCTGAAAAAGTCAGCCAGGTAAGATGAGTATTGGTGGGAAAGGAATTGCCACATGAGCTAGTTCTGTAGTGGGTATAAATCTGCTGGAGTCCATGGAGCTGCACCAGTTTCCTGGTCTACCATTTTTATTTCTTCTCTTCCTTCCAGACATAGGCACGCTCTGAGGCACAGAATGAACGGTGGCATGCTCACTGCCATCATTATTTCTCGGTAAAAGAGAGAAGGGACAAATCATGAAGCGATTATATTCTTTGGAACCAAATGAATCCCATTTCAACCGTGACATGGGCCAATGGCTGCAAACGTTGGGGATCTAATGCCAGGCACTAATTTAATGTGTAGGGTCGTAAATCAAAGTGGCCGTCAAAGCTACTGAGCACATGCGTCTCCATCTGGCTTCAGATGAGAACCGTGTCCAGCCAGCACCTTTGAAGAGCAGGTCACTTTGATTTACTTGCCTCTATTTAGGCACCCAGTTGTGAAAAATTTGGCCTTTCATTTAGAAACATTCTTCTTTAAAAGAACATCTGTGGGGGCCACTTGCAACCTGATGGCGCTTCAGGGTAACAATGGTTTGCGGCAGAGATAAACATGGAAAAGTGCCATCAGCTTAAATACATGGCAAGCAAACAGGAGCAAATGACAGGTGTTTGCATTGTCGGAGCTACAAAGTGCAGATGGTTGTATAGAAGCCCTGCAGAACTCCTTGAGATTCTGGCAGATTCTCACTGGGTGTCAATCATCTATGGATCAATTTTGCTTCTATGTTGCACCCTTTTCTCTGGCCCTTTGTCTGTTTTTCTTTTGTAAACTTCCTGGGACAAAGACTATGACTTTCGAGGTGTCTGCACATCATCACATGCTGTTTGGAATCAACTGTAATATAAATAATGCTTTATAGAGTCAGAGATTTTAAGGTCAGAAGGGAACATTCTGATCATCTAGTCTGACTCCTCGTATAAAACAAGCCAAAGAACCTCACCCATTAAGATCTGCCCCAAACCCATGACTTCTGCTTGGGCCATAGCATGTCTTTTAGAAAGACACCCAGTCTTGACTTGGACTCCGAGTGATGGGGAATCCAGCATGTCCCTTGTGTGCCCGATTTCTGGTCTGAATGTCTCTCGCTTCAGGTTCCAACCACTGTATCTTGCGATGCCTTCATTTGCTAGACTAAAAAGCCCTCCACTGCCAGAAGTCTCTTCCCCATATAGGTACTTACAGAGCTGGAGCAAATCACCTCTTAACCTGCTCCTCAATAAATTATATGGATTGAGCTAATTTAGTGTCTCACTATAAGGCATGTTTTCCAGGCCTCTAGTCATTCTAGTTATCACTCATGATACCTTGAGCTGGCTGAATGATTCATAACAAATAATTAATTAAAGGCATTTTGCCTCCTTTTTGTTTGTTGGGAACTGGCTGCAAACCGATCACAATTTCATAAGAACAGTGATAGTGCATCAGACCAATAGGTCCATCTAGTCCGGTACTCTGTCTTCCGACAGTGGCCAATAGCAGGTGCTTCAGAGGGAATGAACAGGACCGGCAATCGTTGAGTGTGATCCATCCCCTAGTCATTCACTCCCAGCTTCTGGCAAACAGAGGCTAAGGACACTCAGACCATGAGGTTGCATCCCTGACCATCTTGGCTAATAGCCATTGATAGACCTATCCTCCACCAACTTATCTAGTTCTTTTTTTGAACCCTGTTACAGTTTTGGCCTTCACAACATCCCCAGGTAATTTCCTCAGATTTGTTATTCAAAATTATCCTCCCAACACATTCTATGAATAATTTTTTGGCTGATATATTATTTGCAAGCAGCTTACAAGGGGAGTAATGGATATTCATCCTTTAAGTTGTTTTCATTTTACATGCCAGTCTTGTGGTATTGTTTCTGTTCCCTGACTGGAGGAGCATAATCCTCAGAATCAGGTTTCTGGTGTTTTATTGTGAATTCAGTGTTTACTTGGCCCACATGTTCTGCAATAGCCACTGACAATTAGCTGGGATCGTTCCTCCTGGTAAAGTCCTTTGCTAGAATACTTGCACACAGAAGGGTACGTGAAAGCAGTCAATACAACAATTCAGTACAAATAAGTCTGTAAAAATGCAAACACCGATTAATGGATTGTCTCCCCGGTATTACGCCTCCTCTACTGGCAGTCGTGGGTCTGTTTATGTACAGCTACGAGAATCCATGCCTTTGTCAGTAGGATTTCAGGAGCCTTTGCTTCCCCATTAAAGTGCCACCTGCTCAAGGAATTTAACCCTTCGAGCACATATTAACAGTTCACATTTATATTGTGGTCATGCCAAGGAGTCAGCCAAGCTGGGGCCCCATTGTACAAATATATAGTAAATGATGATCTCCGCTCCAAAGAGCTTACAGTCTACAAGGCTGTAATATAGAGCTAAAGTCCAGGGTCATTAACCAGTATTCAGTGTCCAGCTTGGAGCTACTTCTTACTCTGGGCTGTTTGTCTCTAGCTCAGCCTAACCCTATGGACTTACAGAGAGCGCCAGGTGTGTATCTCAGAGGCCATGCAATAACTGTTCATGAAAGAGGACCAGCCAGTACCTTTAAGTTTTTGTAATGTGAAAATAATGAACGAGGCTATAAACAAGGGATAACAAGGTAAAATACCAGCACTGTGTGGGCAAGGTGCATGCATAAACTATACATTTAACTACATCTCCCATGCTAGAGTCCGAAAAATGCCAGTGTCTGTTCCTTATGAAGGGGCAACTTTGAGTCTGGTTCTGTTCCTATTGGAGGATTGAGGTCTATATGAAAAAAGTGGTTAGAGGCACTGCACACAGGGCCTGCTGAGGTGAATTGCAGCACAGCTCCCCACAGCGTTCCAGGACTCGGTCAATCGTAGCCTTTCCATTCAGACTAGCCTTCATCGCTCTTTAGCCGTCAGCCTGAATCAGAAACTCTGTAAGAGCAAGTTGCTTTGATGAAGATTTATAGCAGGTTTGAAGATGTATTGCTTCTTGGGGGATTTATTCGCGAGTTAATGGCTTTTGATATATCTCTACAGTTATACAGATGTGTTCCACATGATGGAGCTCTAATACCTTTAATAGATCGTAGTGATTAGAGACCAGGGCTTCCCGCACCGTCCGTTTTCTTAGAAATGGCTGGTCAGCTGACAACATGGTTCGATATTTTTGGCCTCGGTTACAACGATAGGACATTACTGAGGAAACTGCGACCCATAATGCTGTTAAATGCAACCATGGTAACGCCGTGTTATGGCTGAGATTTAAAATGCACAAAATTCAGGACATTCCATAGTTGATTACCACAGAGCCCAGGACGACTCGCTTTTAAGGCATACATTAACTGGCGTATACAGCACAGCGATACAAACTACTATCCGCAAGGGTTGCGTTGTGGTTGTGGTAGTCTGATGTACCTTCGTTTTGGAATGCCCTGACTTTTGTGCACCTGAAATTTTCAAGCTTAACAGATGATCTGACATTTAACTGTCCTGAGTTTTAAATCAGAAAAGGAAAAAGCATGATACTTACTCCTTTAAGTGCTTTGAGATCTGGTGATGAAAAGTGCTATATAAAAGCTAGTTATTAGTGGATTTTGTGGTCAAATAAGCCTTTACCCCTGTGGAAGCCTGTGCGGTATCCCCTTTAACTACAGAAACACACACAGGCGATCGCCAGTTGGTGTAAATCAACATGGCTTCAATGGAGCTACAGCGATTTACACCAGGTGAGGATCTGGGCCAGTCCCTTGGAAAATGCAACACTCTGTAACCTTGCATTCTCTGTAAGATATACAGAAAAAATAGATGTCATATTCCTCTCCTATTGTGAGAATGTACTCTTTCCAGCAGGAGAATGGCTGTTGTGAGGGGTCTCAGGAACCACCCACCTGCATGGGGCTCTCGGCCGGAAGAAGGATGCCCTGTTAGTTCCTTGGAGAAGCTGTTGCCTGGGGACTAAGGATGCCCTGATTTGAATCTCAGTGAGGGATGTGGGAGGGGCATTGGTCAGGTTGCAGGCACAATAAATCCAGCTTTGAGATGTAGCAACTCTGCGAATTAATACGTCTACTTTGGGTGGCTGGCCACCATTCAGCAGGCACACCGTCATCGGGATGGGGGTCCAAGAGACAGCATGATGCTGACTTTCCAACCGAACAGGTTGTATGGTTTGTAGAATGGGCAGTCTTTGCCCACCTCTTTGTTTTTCAAAAGCATAGTTACTACGTCTGATTTGCTCATTGAGTTCCATTATACAGAGCATCAGCCTGAGACGGGGGGTAAGTCATCTCCCCGTGATTCTGACTACTGCTAGATAATGAACCGCTCCTCACCCCACCAGCTCAGCTGGACAGGTACGTGAGGTGGGGACGAGCCAAGGTTCCACCCGTGCTCATCTCTTTCTGCCTACCTGCAGGAGGTGTTGATGAGCCAATCATGCAGCATTTTTTTTTCTCCCCCTGCATCTGCTGTGCACAGGCAGGGGGCGGTGAGTTGCTTATACCTGCTTAGGCTCCTTGCGGGGTCACTTATGGCTGGGCTATCATCTGGCACTTAAAAAACAAACCAGCTAGAAACCAGGGTCAAAGTTTCCCCCCTGCACTCTCCTATTTCGTAGGGAAGGGGGGGGGGGTGTATTCCTTAAGCATTTGTAGAGAGAACAGATCGTACACTGCTTTTGTGTGTGAGACTTCTCCTAAGTACTTTTAGTCGACTGCAACTGGCAGATCTGAGTGCCGCATTCCCCGTTAGGTCACCGCTCTTCAGCCGTACTTCTGGAAAATCTCAATGGAGTCATTTTCATTTGTTCAACAAACAATGTCAACACTAGCAAAAATGGCTGGTCTGAGCTAATCACAGCCCCTGCAGCAAACAGAACCATGGGAGAGGCTGACGCAGCCCGTGGCCTTCAGGGTGCACATTTGTGGAAATGCTCCGGAATGACCGCCCTGTTTTTTTTTTAGATCAACAGAAACCATTTTATACTTCACCATGGCATATTTTCCCCACTCCATAACGACTTCCTGCACAGATGACAAAATTCATTTTGTCAACAAAATTATTTTAGGCAGAGCTGGCACAAAGTATTTTGTTGAGCAAGTCATTGCAGGGACCAACCGTGTTTCATCAAGCAAATAACTTTAGGCACTTCAAACAACTTGGAAAACGTGGTTGTTTCTCTCCATAAATACTGCCAAGTTCTAAAGGCATCATGCTGAACCAACATAATGCATTATCCTGTGACCTAGAGATAATATATTTAGTGATGGATTTGGGTCTGACTGGCAATTCAGGTTGCCCTTTCCAAAGGATCCCCCAAGACTGGAAATGATGGGAGAACCTTCCTGCAAGAAACAAAGAAAATTAGTCAACCTCCCAAGAAACATATAAGGCAATGGACAACCTGAGTCCCAATATGTAAGCCAAACCCCAGGGAACCTTAAACATGCTTCCCCAAGGGGTCTTAACCTAGAGGTCCTGACCAACCTATCTTGCCCATTCTGCTAAATGGGAGTGGGATCCCAGCTAGATCCTGTCTAGGTGGGAGGAGGAACCTGGGAAGGTGGGCTGCTAGTATGAAAAGGGTTAAGAAATGTTGTGTTACCTCTCACCATGCTCCTTGGTGGGGTTTTGGCCCCACTTCTTGGTTGATTTGGGCTCATTAAGCTTTAATCTGTCCCTTTATCCCATTTTTAAAATTGAATTCCCCAGCAGAATCACAATTGATTATTATTTATCATTTATGTTGTGGTAGTGTCCGAAGGCCTCTCACAGGCCTCAACTGGATCGGAGCCCCTTTGTGCTAGGCACAAACATACAGGGCCCTGCCCTACAGAATTTACAGTCTGAAATTTACAGTCTGAACCTGAAAAGACCTTCATGCATGCCCAACTTTAGGCAATTTGAGTAGCCCATTTGACTTTAATGGGAGTAATCAACATGTATCTAGTTAAACACATGTGTCAACCAGAGTAGGATTGAGGCCTAAAAGACAAGAAGTAAAGGATAAATGAAAAACAAGAGTAGGTGGGCAGGATAGCAAAATTAATCTGATGTGTAAGCTCCGTCCAAACGTCTCTTGCTAATACAAGAGTGTCCCAAGTTATTGTGGATCCAGGAATAGTTTGCATAACTAAGCAAATAAAAGCACATTCTGAAATTGAAGGGTAAAATATGGTTGCTGGAGTAGCTAGTTTCATCTATCATAAAACTGTTGCTAAAATAAAATACTAGAATGGGGTGCATATTTCCAGCAACAGCTAGATTATCAAACCTGACGGGACCATTGCGATCATCTGGTCTGACCAGTTGGCACAGGCCAATATGCATGTGCGATGGGGGGACAAGCCCCACACTGGGGAGGTAAAGGTTAAGGAGCAGTTCTGGGCCCAGAAAGCCCTGCCCAGCCACCCTGCTGGCCAGGCTCACAGTTGAGGCTGAGCTCAAAAGGGAGCAGCTCAGCTCAGTCAGGGCAGATGGAGCAGGGGAGCCGTTGTGTGGTGCAGGGTCCTACCAAGAATCTGCAAAGGCCCCACGCGGCTGGGCCCCGGCCTCACTGCCAAGGCGCCCCAGGCCTTTGATGAGGACAAGATGTGACTGAGAGAGGAAGGCCCTTTGGAGCACAGAGAGGGAGGACTCCAGGAGGGACTCAGAGGCGAACCGGGGATGCCAACAGAGGAACAGAAGCAGGAGTAGGAAGTGGCTCAGGGAGCAGGCATAAGGGCACCCGCCCCCTTGGCCACACATTTCGAATTATTGTTTCATTGGGCCCTGGGTTGGAACCTGGTGGAGCAGGGAGGGCCCAAGTTCCCCTAGACTGTAGACTCCAGCCATTGACTTTTCCATATATAGTTCAGATGAGGCTGAAATTTTGTGAGAATTTGGCTCTGTTTAATCCAATTTGGCACTATTGAGCCCAGATTCAACTTTGAACTCAAACCCTAACCTAAACCTAATCTGGATCCAGATGTAAACACAGTCTTTCCAATTCATTTCCATATATATAGTTGAACTGAAATGTTTATTAAAAATATCCAAGATCTTTTACTATTAACAGAATATACATGAATGTAAATAGGGTAGATTATGTTCATTTACTCATTTGCGGTTACACTTATGTCGCCAGGGTTACAGAGGTATAACTAAGGGCATGTCTACATGGTAGGATAATGAGCTTTATGGGGCGGGGGTGATTTCTAAAGTGCACTAATGTGTTGCACGTTAATTGGCCCATGTAGACTCTGCTGGTGTTCCAGCTCCCCCGTACTCAGTTCCCAAGTGCACTTTAATGTACAGTGGAGTCGCATCTTACGCGGGGGTTAGGTTCTAAAGTCAGCGCGTAAGGTGAAAATCGTGTATAGTCAAAATTATCCTTGAAAATCCTTTAAATTGCCCATAAAGTACAGTATACTGTACATGGTTTTGTGTATACTGTACAACCCCATACAGTATTATGTATAAATGTATAACGTATACAGTAATGTACAATATATAATAGACTATATATGCAAAATATGATTTTACAGTACTGTATTTTTAATTACAGGGAGTAATTACAGGGGGTGATCAGGGCTTGATGTCAATCCAGGAGATGGAGGTGACGGAGAGCTTGGGTGATGGAGAGCGAGTCGTAGACGAAGTGGTTGGCTCTGGTTCAGCTCAAGAAGTTGATTGCATAGGCTCATCTGCTGCTGGTTGTTTTTCCTTGAAAAACATGGTGATCGGCAACTGTCGCTGTCGTCTCTTGAGCTGCTCAAACATTTCTTGATACGGTCTCAAATAGTCTGTAATACTACGTGTGATTTTGAGGCTTCGTTCCATAGAGAGATCGTATTCAGAAATTAAATCATTCGTGTTTCGCTGCTTGGAACACTGCAGCAAATTTATGAAGATTCCAACTTGCTGGCTCTTCGTGTTCGTCGTCGTCACCTTCATCTTCTGTAGACGATTTTATCAGTTCCTCTAACTCTTCGTTAGTCAATGTTTCTCTATGGCTCTCAATTAATTCTTCAATTTCTTCCTCAAGGATGTTGATGAAGCCATCACCACACACTTGCCTGGCCACCTGAACAATGCGTTTCACTTCTTTGTCAATGGTCGGGGAAACCCTTAAAATCATTCACACATTCCTTCCATCGGTTTCGCCACATGCATTGACTGTTTCAGGCTTGATTGCATCCATTGCCTGTTTAATATAAGTGATGCAATCGGCAATGTTGAAGGACTTCCAGCACTCCATCACATTAAGATTGGGATCAGCATCCATAGTGCTACGTATCCGTGAGACGTAAGCCTTGTGTACGTGGCCTTGAAACAGCGAATCACGCCTTGGTCGAGAGGTTGGAGGATGGAGGTGGTATTGTGGGGGAGAAAGACGACTTCAACGTCATTATGCACAAACCGGAGTGCCACAGGGTGGCCAGGAGCATTTTCTATGATCAGCAACACTTTAAAGTCAAGTCCTTTCTCTTCGAGGTACCGCTTGACCTCCGGAATGAAACACTTGTGGAACCAATCCAGACATAATGCTGCCATCACCCAAGCCTTTTTATTTGATTGCCAGAACACAGGCAGGAGACTTTTGTTCTTGCCTTTTAGGGCACGGGGATTGCCAGCCCTGTAGAACAAGCCCGGCTTTATTAAATGCCCAGCCGCATTGCCACAAAACAACACAGTCACACGGTCTGTAGCTGCTTTGAAGTCAGGGGCTTGTCTTTCTGATTTCGAAATGTAAGTGCTGTTGGGCATTTTTTTCCAGAAGAGCCCAGTCTCATCAGCATTAAAAACTTGTTCGGGAAGATAGTCCTTTTCTTCTGTGATTTTCTTTAATTGTTTGGGGTAGGCTTTTGCTGACTCTTCATTGGCAGATGCAGCTTCACCAGTAGTCTGCACGTTTTTGAGGTTGAAGCAGTTCCTAAAACTGATAAGCCAACCTTGGCTAGCTTTGAATTCCTTCTCAGCAGGATGCTGTCCCTCTTCGGCGGGAGGTTTGAACAGCGTGTAGAGGCTAAGAGCCTTTTCCCACAACATGTTGCCATCGATAGGCACACATTTACGGTTCATGTCTTCCAGCCATAAGTTTAATGCCTTTTCAGTCTTCACTAAAGTCTTACCAGGCACCTGGCTCGTCACCTTAGCAGTTATTGGAGCACTTGATGCCACAGCTTGACGAATTTCTCTCTCTCGAATCTTGATGGCACGGATGCTAGATCTGTTGCGGCCATATTTATGCGCCACGCTGGAGACCGACATACTGTCTCTCAATAAGTCCAACACAGCCAGTTTTTCCTCCAGCGTTGGAACAGATCGCTGTTTCTTCGGATGAGCACCAGATGAAGTAGTTGGCTTGCATTTAGGGGCCATGCTGTACGAAAAATACGTATCTTTAAACACTAGAATCACACTCAGCGCGGCGAGATGCTCACACTATGAGAGGCATGTGGGAACTGAGACCGACTGAAGGAACAGCAGATTCACGTCTCCCATCTCACGCTCACTGAGTGGAATGGTGGGCGGAATCGCCCGCACTATTTACAGGTCTCTTTTTTTTGCCGAGCGCATATAGTTGAATTCGCGTAAATTAAATGCACGTATGATGTGACTCACCTGTAGTATTGTTTCAAGCAGCATTAATTAAAGCATGCTAGCAGAGTCTATATGGTCCAATTAATATGCAACATGTTAATGAGCTTGAGAAATCATACCCCCATAGAGCACATTACCCCACCGTGTAGACAAGCCCTAACAGAAAATAAATAACTATCTAAACACATCTGAATGCAAAATATTTACATTCTCTGCCATATTAGATTTCAGGTCTGCTGTAGCTGAGTTACCAACATTTACAGGCCATGATTTCACAAAACACTTATAGCGGGATATAGAAAGTCACCTAAGTGACTAAGGTGCCTAATTCCCATTGATCCCAGTTGAGTCTGCACCTTGACGTCTTTACCTCAAAATTTGAGAACTTCGTTAACTCAGCCTGAGGTTATGGGCCTATTACAGGAATGGGTAGGTGTGGCAGTTTAGCCTGAAATTTGCAGAAGGTCAGGTTAGATTATCATGATGGTCCCTTAAAGTCTGTGTATTTATGAGCCTAGCCTGCTTAGGCACTGTTGATTATGACACTTTTAAGCAATTAAATTTAAGCATGAGTACAGTCCCATTCATGGCAAATTAACGCGTGTGCTTCAGTTCTTTGCTGGATCTGGGCCAAAAGTGAGTTCTACCTTGAGAAGCTGCTGGTTTCTGAGAGATTCCATCATGATTTGGTTAGCTCATGAGTAAAAAGATTTTTCTTTGAATTGCCAGTCACGTGAAATCAAGCAAGGACCTTAAATCAATCTGGATTCTTTCTTACACATTGGGCCAGATCATGGCTCAATTTAGACATTATGAAAGTGTTGCACAGACGTTTCTTTTCACAAATATTGTCATTAAGTTTTTTGGTAGGAATATTTGTTGACATGGTGAGTTTCAAGGTCATATTGCGGAATATTTGCTGAAAGCGAATTTCAAATATGAGAGGATTCATACCAGACACTGAACTGTTAAAATGATTCTCATCCAATCAGGTGACAGAAATGTACTGTGTTACTTGCATGTCCCACCAAATCAGTTTGAGTTTTGAATATTTTCAAGGAATTGCTTTGTGAACTACCTGTCATTGAGACCAAGAATTATTCACCACGTAATTCTGGGCAATGGAGCCATTGGCAGAAGTTGTTATCCGGTTGCTGCTAATTTGTGAAAAAAATCAGAGGCAAAGTTTTTCAAATAATTAATGATTTGCACTTTATAATTTTCTGGGCAGGCCAGGGAGTAAAAATGTTGTCTATCATTTCTCTCACTGGGACAGTGCAAATGCAAGAGACCCATCTGCTGCTGTTCACTTTATACGGTTGTCCTTCTACTGAGTTAAGCCAAAGGAGAATATAAATAAAAACAAATGCTTAGTAATTCTAATGCATTATCAACGCCTGTCTGATATCTATATTTATCCTGCTTCACGGATTCTGTAATTTACGCTTCCCTCTGCCTGTGCTTCATGGAGTAGCAAAACTTGCAAGATAGAAGACCAAAGCATGCTTGTTTCACCGATTGAAGGCTACCTAGTGGTTGTGGGAGGGTGTAACCAATTTGTTTGAATAAACTGTTCATAAGATGACACTTTGAGAGATTTGTAATCCTTATTTAATCAAACGTCGTCATAAAGACCACTTTTTAGGGCCTGGAAAGTATGGAGATGAGGTTTTTGGACAGAGGTCCATTTACATGAAAAATATGTATACTGTGGTGCACCAAGAAAAAAGCAGGCTCTATCTGATATTTTAGAGCTTTACGGTGGGTTTCCCTCTATTTTACATTGTGATAGATTGCCCTGTTAGAGTCATAAAATCTGATTGTGCGAGGTTAGTTAGTTTGTCATGCACCCTGGGGTGGAAGTCCCCTCTGAGCAGAGAGCTAGCACACAGCCTGGGCACATCTGAACCCCTATGTGGAGCTTTTAAATGATGCATAACTCTATAGCTAACTTTCTGCACAGGAGGGATTTTTCACCCACAAGATATTTAAATTCGAGGAGGAAAAAATCTCATGAGGCAATGTGGTCTAATAGACAGGGAACTAGACTGGGAGGCAGGAGACCTAGGTTGTATTCCCAGCTCTGCCACTGACCTGCTGTTTGGTCTTGGGCAAGTCACCTCTCCTTTACCTCCTACTCTTTGTGTGCCCACTTTCAGGGTATATCTTCACTGCAGGAAAAAAGGTGTGTTCTGAGCCCGAGTGAGCTAATTTGTGTGACAACAGCAGTGGAGACATGGGTACTCTGCATTTAACTTGGGTTAGGTGCTTTGAGTCCCGCTCCAGACTTCCCTACAAGCTTTAACTTGAGCTGCTAACCTGTACTGGAAGCGGAGACGCCGTGTCTTCACTGCTGTTTTAACCTGGTGACTCCTGCCAAGTAGCCAGCTCTAAAAGGGTCCAACACTTAGAACAGGAACAAATCTAACTTCTGCTCCTCAGCTTGCAGGTCACTGGGGACAGGGATGATGCTCAGCTCCTGGGCCACCTCCACCATCGAAGAAGTTGCCCAGGCGGCTCCTGATGGCCTTCACTGGCTGCAGCTTTATATCTACAAGGACCGGGAGGTCACCAGGTCGCTCGTGCAGCGTGCTGAGAGAGCAGGCTACAAAGGAATCTTTGTGACGGTGGACACGCCGCTCCTTGGCAAGCGCTTTGACGATGTGCGCAACAAATTCCAGCTCCCCCCGCACCTCAGGTACTTACCAGCCTGCTGCTCTGGAAAGCCCATTTTCAGGGGAGGGATAGCTCAGTGGTATGAGCATTGGCCTGCTAAACCCAGGGTTGTGAGTTCAATCCTTGAGGGGGCCATTTGGGATCTGGGGCAAAAACTGGGGATTGGTCCTGCTTTGAGCAGAGGGCTGGACTAGATGACCTCCTGAGGTCCCTTCCAACCCTGATATTCTATGATTAAAGTTACTAAGCAGCTAGGACATATGCACCTGTTGCTGCTGCTCCTGCAGTGTTGTATGTTGTTTTGGGTTGTTCCCTTCGGGGCGAGGGGAGGGCAGGTTCTTCCAGGTTAGGTGCATCACATTTTCCTTTATGACTCAGGAGCTGAGCAAGCTTCCTCTGTCGTGCTCACCCCTGCCACCTCTAGGAGCGTACTTGAGACCAACACTTGTGTGTCAGTGGAAGTATTACAAGCGGTGGGGAGCGGTGAAGGGGAACTCCTCCTGATTAAAAACAAACCAATCTGGATCTTGCAGTGTAATGAGTTGGACTGGAGAAAGAGGATCCAGTTTCAGGAAGCACCATGTTCAGGGTGCCACCAGGGGATCTGAGGAATCCATGCTGAGTCAGGTTGCTGGCTCTCATCACATAACACTAGTAGCTCAGGGCACATAGCGAAGATCTGTTTCCTACAACTCTTCCTGTTTGCTGCGTCACTTACTGCTAATGAAACAAGTCTTACCTGTGAGCCTCTGCGCGGTCAGACTGACTAGAACATTTCTGAAACAGTTTGTCATCAAGGTAATTCCACAACTTGGGGAAAATCTGCTTTTTCATTGAATTAACCCTGAAAAACCTTCTAAAACCAGAGAATTATTTTAAACACTGAAATAGCGTAATTCAAATGGAAAACACAACAAGACTTCCATGTAGCTTTTTGTTTCAGAGCCATAGGTGAAATTCTCCAGGATGATGCTTTTGTCAAGTTATCAGATAACTTTTTCTTGGCTTCAGACTTTCAACAAAGTTTCAGAGTAACAACAAGGTGCCATTGTGCACAGAAATGTATGTAAGACAACATTCATTCAAGCGTTGATCTGCATTTCAGAGTCCAAGAAAAACAACAGTTATTGCTAAAATCGGCTCCATGGTTCTGTTTTTTCCTATCCACCCCACAAACCAAGTGCTGAAAAGCTGGATCTTACTTGGAGAGGGGAGGGAGGACGCAGACTGTTCCCTTCTCATTTTCTTCTAATGCTACTATTAGAGTGGCACAATAAAAGCCTAAACCCAGGTGAAATTCAGCTAGTTTTAGGTACGGACAGAGAAGTGAAACCAGCTGTTTTCATGTGAAAATTGCTTGGTTCTTAGAACTGTTCATTGAAATGCAAAATGAAACTTCCTGCCGTCAGAGAACGGGCCCAGTTTCTGAAAAGGCAGAGTTGTTTGGTAGATAGGGCATTCGAGTGGGCCACAGAAGAGCTTGGTTCTATTTCTGGCTTTGCCACTGGGTGACTTGGGTAAGTCTCTTGTCTATTAAGACAATGAGCATTTTGGAGCAGCGCCTGTCTCTTACTAGGTGTATATACAGCCCCTAGCACAGCAGGGACCGCTTAGCATCTCTGGGTGTTACCATAATCCAAGTAACAACAGTATACATTCTGGTATGGAGTGCCATGGATTTCTTTTGTTTCACAAGGGAACTAGAATCAACTGATTCAACGTCATGCTTGTTGGACAAATGAAATGATGAATCTTCACAAGGCTTCAGGACTGTGAAATCTCCTATACCCATATGCAAGGCATAGAGCTTAACAAAACCCAATGTGATCCCCCCCACCATTTTGGAATGCTAAACTGTACAATACTGTTCAGCCACTAGGTGGCACCATGTGCAACATCCCTTACTTGAGTTAGTGTAGCCATAAGCAGGAGTGCATTAGAGGATGGTTATGAAATACACACCTCTGGTATATCTCTCAGTGTAAGAAGCTTTGTAGCCAGTCCATATCTGCTATAAGAGCCTGATCTGCTAGCAGTAGCCCTGCAACCTACTGTGTACAAGAAGTACGTGACACACCCTTCTTCATCTTACTTAAAAAAACAGTGGAAGCTTCATTTGCTCAAACTTTCCAAAAATATTCACCTTCAGGCAGTGACCACGCAAGGAAAATTTCAGTCCAAAAGATATTCATGTTGTTGTAGCCATGCTGGTCCCAGGATACTATAGAGACAAGTTGGAGGTGGTGTTATTTTTTATTGGACCTACTTCTGGAGAGGGGAGGAGTTAGTTCAATAAAAAAATAATTACCTCAGTCCCAAAGGTAAACATTTCAGAAAGTTACGTACAACTGTAAAAAGGGGTGTTTGAATGGAAACTGTTAAGCAACCTTCATTGTTAACAATTGCTGCCACTCCCACTATAATGCTAATGAAGCCTTTGTGAGCTCATCTGATGAGCCAGCCTATGAAGATTGCACTGGGGAAATTCCCCTTAACATCCCTCTTGCTTCAAGCTAACTCTTGAAATGTAAGTGGGTTAACTAAAGCTTGGTCCACAACTAAAACGTAGGCTATGTCTACACTTCAGACCTTACGGTGGCACAGCTGTACCACTGCAGCTGTGCCGCTGTAAGATCTCCCTCTATGCCGGTGGGAGAGAGCTATGCCCCGGCATAATTAAACCACCCCCAACAAGTGGTGGTAGCTATGTGGGCAGGAGAGCATCTACCACCGACATAGCACTGTCCACACTGGCCCTTTTGTCGGTGAAACTTATGTCGGTCAGGGGTGTGTTTTTTTTCACACCCCTGACCGACGTATGTGCTAATGTAGACAAAGCCTTAGGCTGGCCTAGCTGTGTCCCTCAGAGCTGTGAGACATTTAATGGCCTGGGCAACATATTTAGGTTGACCGAACCCACACTGTATATGCAGCTAGGTTGAGGGAGGAATTCTTCCATTGACTTAGCTATCGCCTCTGAGATGTGGATTACCTACATGGATGGAAAAAAAAAACCCTTTCCGTTGAGGTAGGAAGCATCTACACTACGGTGCTACAGCGGCACAGCTGCAGTGCGATAGCAGTGCCACTGTAGTGTAGACGTGGCCTCATTGTCTACACTACAGTGCTGTAGCTATAGCTGCAGTGCTCGTAGCATGGACATACTCTTAGAGATACCTATAGGCCAGATCCACTGTGAGAAATCCTGGCTGCACTGAAGTCAACAGGCGTTATGCCATTGACTTCAATGAGATCAGGATATCACTCATTGTGTTTAATGGGCTTTGGATTAGGCCCTAAAGGAGCAGCTCTGGTCCAGCAGAATGAGCATCCATCTATTTTAGGTAATTATATGGGCCCGGTTACCATAGTATCTGCGCTCCTCACAATCTTTACTGGATTTATCCTCACAATATCCTTGTGAGGCAGGGTCGTGATGTTATCCCCATTGTACAGATGGGAAACTGAGGCACAGAGAGACTTGGTGACTTGTCCAAGGTCACACAAGAAGCCTGTGGCAGAGAAGGGACTTGAATCCACCGTCCTAACCACTGGGCCATCCTTCCTCTTCATAGGTTCTATTCCTGACTTGCTGTTGGACTGGGGCCTGATCTTACTTCCCTTGAAAGCAAGGGGAGTGTTGTTATTGACTGCAATGACAGTAGTATAGGCCCTTTGTATGCAAGCTATGAGACACATGACTGGCCAATTTTTTTCGTTGATATCGAATACTAGCCTAAATGCTAGGATATGTGCCTCTGCTAACTGTGTATGATGGGGTGTATCTGAGGTCCCCTGCTGGAGGCCTTGCAGTCCTACCACACCGCGTCCCAGAAAAGGAGCAGTGGAGGTGACTCCTCCAGGCTTCCTAGAGTGGCTGCATGGAAGCAGCCAATTAGAGAGAGGCTGCAGGGGTAGTCAATCAGAGCCCATCAGGCTACTATAAAAATCAGCTGCTGGACAGATCAGACCAGTTGCTGGCTGGAGCCTGAGGAGCAAAGAAAATGCTCCTGGCTGCATTTTCCAGGTTGCAGCAGTTCCAGGACTGGACAGAGCACTGCCAGCAGGGACCAGCGGAGCAAGGAACATGCTCCTGCTGACTGCAGGGGCTCAAGCAAGACTTTATCCTTGAGCTAAGGGTGAAGGTACAGGTGAAGGGACAGTGGGGAAGTGGCCCAGGGAACACTAGCCACAGAATTAAGAGATGCAGCAGGTGGCTACTCTTTATAGGGTCCCTGGGTTGGGACTCAGAGTAGTGGGTGAGCCCAGCAGCAGGTACCCCCCCCCACCACCAGCCACAGGTGGAGTGGCCAAAGCCCTGGAGAAGGGGAATTTACACAGGCCCCAGGGAGCTGGCTGAAGACCCCAAAGAGGGTCAGCATTTGTGGACTTTGATAACCCCCTGGAAGGGGACTGAACTAGTGGCTTAGCTGACGACCCGGGGCCAGTGAGCCTTGCTACCGAGCGAAGAGTCTCCAGGGAGGGAGTCCTGGGGGCACTGCTCTATAACAGAGCAGGGAGTATTGAAAGCTAGCCCAGAATTGGCTGAGAGACAGCTGAGAACCAAGCCCAGAGGTAGGGCGAAAGAGACCAACTGAAGGTACTGGGTTAGGCCCTGTTGGACTGATTAAGGACTGAGCCCAGGGACAGGGCTACTGATAAAGACATAGCTAACGGCACTGTGAGAGGCCCTGTTAGACTGTGTACCCCAGAAGGGGTTGACTTGTGTTGCACACCTACAGACAGTGTGTGACTCGGCCGGAGGGCTGAGTCACTGAAAACCTGCTTGAGAAGTTAACAGCCCAACAGGTGGTCACTGCAAGTGACGCAGCTAGAGAGAGAGGAGGATAGGAGGCACTCACGGGAGGTGACCGGCCCCATCACACTGTGCAATATGAGGCCCCGATCCTGCCATAAGATCTGTACCAGTGAAGGGATCTGCTGGCATGGAACTCATTGCAGGGCGAATGTGGGTTTTTAAATGTTTTTTTTTCACTGTCATTTTCTTTTGTCTCTGTGTAACGTTAGAATGAAAAATTTCGACACCAACGATTTGGCATTTTCCTCCGAGAAAGGCTACGGTGAAAATAGCGGACTGGCTGTTTATGTAGCCCAAGCAATTGATCCGTCCATCAAGTGGGAGGATATTACATGGCTCAGAGGACTGACATCTCTGCCGATAGTCGCTAAAGGAATTCTCCGAGGTTTGTAGCGGTGAAGGTTCAGCAACAGGTTCTCGTGAGGCTTCCTTTATTTAAATCAACCGCTGATGGAAAGAAACACTTTTATGTTGCTTTATTGGCGCAGATTTTTCTGTAGGATTAAATGGCAAGAATGTGTTCACAGAATAGATAGAGAGTGTGCATGATTTTCCTTTATCTTTTAAAAAATATTCTTATAACATAGGCCACTGTAACTTTAAGCATATGCTGAAATCTCATGGATTTTAATGGGGATTACATGCATGCTTCAATGATCTGCTGAATAGGGAGGAGTTGCCCAACTGAAGCCTTAAAAAACCAGCTGAAACAAATGGCTTCTTCTTCCTAACTGGGGGCTGGCTTGGGAAGTGCTAACTTTCTTTCCGTGTTGACCGAGTTCAATGGGAGTTGAAGGGCGTTTTCTCTGCCTTTCTTTCTCATGTAAACTGTTCTACGGCATGCCTCATTGTGCTATGGGAGTCTCTCCCAATGTTATGAAGCATACACATAGATTTTATATTGCTCTGTCTCTTCCTCCTGGTCAGCAGGGACTGGACGTCATTATTTTTCCAGTTGTGGGAAGGCTAGGGCAAAGATGTGGGTTTTGTAGTAGGCACTGAAGGCATTGTCGGAGGTCTTTGATCACCTGGCCAAGAGATGCTCATTGCCTTCAATGATTGGGCCCTAGGAGAGTGCAAGCTAACAAAAATTATATCCTGCTTCTGCATCGCACAAACCAGCGAAGCATGGTTTTTATGGGCTTCTGACGTCCGTGCAGTTACAGAGGTCGTAACATGGGTAATGGCAGAGAATCAGAACCAGGACTGGCCTCTTTGCATAGTTAAAGATCATCTCACCAGTACTATTAAGAATTTACATGGTATAGAATTTTGTGGACCTAATTCTGATCTCACCTGTGCTGGTGTAAAGTGGGTGTAGCTCCCTGGAAACCAATGGAATTAGACCAGTGTCAGTGACGTCAGAACCAGGACCTTAGGTAACTACTCCTCACATTACTCTTGCAAGGTAGATAAGTGTTATTACCACCTCGATGAGATGAAGAGGGCTGGGTTGTGCTTTTGCTCACGCAGGTTTCCGATCACCGTAACTCTGCTGACCTCATTGTAGTAACTCCTAATTAACACCAGTGTAAGTAATTGAATCAAGTATGGAGACGTGGCTAGCCCAAGGTCTCATGGCAAGCTAGGCACAGAGCCAGGACTTTGCATTTGTATTTCCCTATTCTGAGTGCTGTCCCGGGTGCTCTAAATCACACTGCCTCCCTGAGAGACCATCACCACCTGCAAACAAATCAGTGATGTGTATGGGACCCTTCACCTCAGCCGTCTTCATGTACTGCACTGCAGACTGGACAGCCAAAAGTTGGCTTTGAGTTATTAACTATTGCAGTGGCACTTAGGAACGTCATTCATGGGGTAGAAGCCCGTTGTGCTAGGAGCTGTACACACACACACAGAGGGTTGTTCTGTGTGGAAATCAAGTTTGTATTGCTTTGTGCATATCCCGTACCCCATGTATTATTGCAACTCAGTTCTGCCTAATATCAGAGATTCTTACAGCTCATTTACATGCATAAGGGAAGGGTCATTGTCCCGTGCACTTGGAGTCAGGATACTTGGCTTCAGTTCCTGACTCAGCCCCTGTCTTGGTGTTTGAGTAAGTTGTTTGGCCACTCATATGGTTAACCCATCTATAAAAGGTGAACAGTAATATTTGCGGGACATAATTAGCATGTGGAAAGGACTTTGAGATCCCGTTAAAAGATTTGTGTGTGTGTGTGCGCACGCTCAGATACTATGGTAGCGGGCACCATATAAGTACTATAAATAGTTTTACATGTTTACCTACTTTAATATGTCAAACTCAGTATAATTCTATCTATAGTACTTATAATGGCCCCCAGGGCCAGAGGAGCTGAGCACTTCACAGTCTTTAATATATTTATCCTCACAACAGCCTTGTGGGGTAGGGAAGTGCTATTATCCCCATTGTACAGATAGGGAGACCGAGGCACAAAGAAGCATTGGGTAAAATGTTCAGAAGTATTTATGTGACTTAGACACCTAAGTGCCTGTGTCACTTAGGTACTCAGTCCTATTGACTTCTGATGAGACTTAGGCTCCTAAATCCCATTTTCAAAAATGACATAGGCACTTAGAAGGCTTAGTCATTTAGGGTCATATTTTCAAAAACGCCTGAGTGACTTGACCAAGGTCACTCAGTCTGAGCCAGAGCAAAGACTGGAATCCTAAGTCTTAGACTAGGGCCCTAACCATTAGACCATCTTCCCTCTGTCTAAGTTCTAGAAGACCCTCATTTTCCATTTTTAACTGATATTCCCAAATCAATACAATATTCCATTTTCCATAATTGTATAAGCATTCATATGTTGGCATTAATTTAGGGTGAATCTGAAATCAGCTATGACAGGAAACGGGAACAAACGGACGTATTCTACCCATGGGATGTACAGACCCAAGCTCAGTTCTGAGTTACACTCTGCATGTCTATAAGTGAGAATGGGACTTTTTTTTTGTTTCTTTCTGAAGCTTCTGTAATCAATCAAAAGCCAACTGAACCTAGTGAAGTGATTACACACTGTAATGATTTTAATAATTCCAGACTACAGTAAAACTCACCGCAGCAGGATTGTCTGACTGATGATGAATTGCAGATCAGTGTGATGAAAGTACATGCCAGCCACCAGAAGAGATCAATAACTGCCCACTCAGAACTACTTATCTCCTCCAATGTTCCAGGTGATACAAATGCTAACTTTAATTCTGGGCAGGCCACAATTTATGGACACAGCTGTCCACAGGCTGGTACAAGGCCCAGCTATTAGAAGCCAGAGCTCTGGGTAAATTCTTATTAACAGAATATTTTTACAGATGCTCTCATTTCTACATGGACAGCCCTAATAAACTGCACTGTCTGAAGGGCTGACTTTTGTTTCTTCCAGCTGATGATGCTAGAGAAGCTGTGAAGCACGGTGTAAATGGGATCCTGGTGTCAAACCATGGTGCGCGCCAACTGGATGGTGTGCCAGCAACTGTGAGTATTGGTGAAACCACTTAGGAATGGCACTTGAGAATCTGTTTAGTAACGTTAATTGCATCTACAGCTGCTTGCTAACTTGTTCTCTCTCTCTCTCTCTCTCTGTGTCCCCTGCTCCCGCCCTGCCCCTTTTAAGTTGCACATGTGGTTACTGGAGAGGAAACATGTAAATGTGTGCTATATTTTTTAAGCTCCAATGGGCTGTTTCTTTCAAGGCCCCTTAGAATTTCACAACGTGCATGTAGGCACTCATAGCCTTTTACTGGTCTGTGTGAGGGCAGCCTGTGGATTTCTTTCTTCTAAGAAATCAAACCAAAAGCCACAGAAGGATTAACATGTGGGCTGTTGCCTCTGGGAACCTGGGCAGCCTGCCCTGGCTGCAGGGCTCAGGAAAGCAATCCAAAGGAGTGGTTTCAGGTTAGCTCATTTAAGAGCCCAATAAAAAGAGAAAAGTAGTCCTTGATGCTTGGCATGCCATGGATAATTCAAAACTTTAACTGCACTAGGAGGCGCAAGTGGGTCCGTGTCTTCTGACACGTTGAAACAATGTCTTACCTCATGTTACCTGATGGCAACACAACACAGTGGAATGTGGAATAAATAATATATCAGGAGGCCAGAGGTGACATCTAAAGAATTTGTTGGCTGGATTAGCCAGGGTGACAAGCCAGCTATAGCTGAATTAACTCCGATATCTCCATTTTACTGTAAGCAGAAAGTCTGCATTTGTTTGGGGGTTGAGCCTTAGTGAACTCCTTTCCACTCCCATCTGTCTCTGTTCCCGCTGATGTCCATGAGCCCCCAATCTTTGGTGGTCTTCCACTTACAATAAGAATGGTAGGGCCCAGCAACTTCTGTACTGTTACCTTCTCCTAATCATACCAGTTAAGGAAGGAGGCCTGGAATTCTGGGGATTTTATGCTAATTAGTCAATATTCTAATGTGCAGATTTGAATACACATTTCCTTATTTGAATAAACCTTCCTACAATCAAATCTATCAAAGGTCTCCTGCTCACCACACCTAGCTTTCCTCCCCTTTGAGTTTCTCTACCGTTTTCCCCCATTCACCCTCTCTCTGGCTCCTTGTTGCTTGAGATTCCTGAGAGACTGTGTGAAAAGCAGGAGATTCAGGTGGGTGGGAGAGGTTGCCCAAAATCAAGAGTCTTACAGGAAACCAGGAGTCTTAATAGAACTGGATGAAAATGGGAAAAGGAATTGACAAAAAAGTTCAAAGTTGTTGTGCAGGACTGTATCAATACAACAAAACTTGTTCACCTTCACCCCCCAAAATATATGGAATGTTATTTCAAAGTTTTCTGAACTTTAAAAATTTAGAAATTCTTAGTATTTGTATCCAGTTTCCTCCCCACCCCTCCTTTTACCACCTAGTGCAATAGATTGAAGCATGTCCAGACATGTCCCCCCCAGTCTTTTCCTTTTGATACACTATAACTTTTCAAAACCTACTGGCAAGCTATGAAGCAGCAAAAGGAGAAATGAAAATTGCAAAGTCCGACGCTGTGACTTTTCACTACTTCTCCAACTTTGGAAACCTAACAGTCGTTGAAGCCAGGTCTACACTACCACTTACTTCAGTGTAACTTACATCACTCAGGGGTGTGAATAAGCCACCCCCTTCAGTGACGTAGTTACGCCTACCTAAGTGCTAGTGTGGACAGCGCTATGTCAATGGGAGAGCTTCTCCTGCCGACATAGCTACCGCCTCTCACGGAGGTGTATTTATTATGCCAACGGGAGAGCCCTCTCCTGTCTGCACAGAGTGTCTTCACCAGACATGCTACAGATGTGCAGCTGTGCCAATGTAGCACTTCTAGTGTAGACTAACCCTTCGTGTTTCATTTTTCCTTTTGCTGCTCTGTAACTTTGAAAAGATAGTGAGTAGAGTAAAAAAGAAAAGATGTTTACCTGGGGTGAATAACCATGCAGCTAGTAATCAGTCATGCTTTTGCATTCAGTGGCAGAAAAGAGTAATTGGGGAAATTGTTGCTTATGATAAAAAACTGGAAAGCTCAATAAAAATGTTTTCACAATAGTTCTCCCTTCTGAAGCACAAGCTGTTTTTCACTGAAAAACATTTTGAATGAAAAACTTCCAGTATTTGTGTTAGAACATCCCTTCCTTCCCTTAGAACCCTTCAAGCTCTTCCTTCCTTTCTTCCTTCCTCTCAGGGGGGGCCTGCCAATTTCCACCATTAACCCTCCTCCCTAGATCCTGCTGGTGTTACACAAATGACCTTTTGCTAGTTTCCAGAAGAAAAATGATCTTAGCTCTCTATTCCAGCTATGATCACACATGTTTCCTAAATGTTACAGAAAGCAAGGAGTCAGCCTCTGATTGGCCCTAGCTTGGCCATGTGTCTCAGGCAGACCAAGGACTACTGATGATGGTGGGGAGGGAGGAGGAGGATTGGGGGAAGACAGCCATGCAGTGATACTCTCACCCTGGGAGAATGTGGATATGTCAGCTGGCAACTTGGCTCAGTTTTTAAATGTAAGGTAGGGGTCAAAATTCTACTCTCAGGTCTTTCAGTTCTCAGATGTTCTCTGAATACTAGTGTGGCTCTCCCATGACATCACAGTAGGAAACTTACCCCTATAGGGAGAGAAGAAGATGCTTTGCGATAAGTCACATGAGCAGAATTTAGTACTTGTCCCTTCCAGCTAACTTATGAAATTAGATTGGAGTCAACAATGGGAAAGCATTTATATGAACATTTGTTTGCATTCAAAATGAAATTTAACTGTGATCATGACTTTTTAATATTTGCTTTCTGCAAACATTCACTTGGTCTGGCTTTACCACCTTGAATGTTTGCAGACAGCAAATGTCAAATGATATACTTGATTGTAAAATTCCAAATTTGCATGGTGTCAGGCAGCACTTAAGACCCACAACTGGGGAACTAACCATTACCATGTGACTTGTGTTTACTAACCAATGCTGCATGGATTCTGAAGTGTAAATGTAAAAGAGGATTTGCAGTGAACTATCACTAAAATCTTCAAGAGTGCCTCATAGACTTTTAAGTCAAAGTACCATTTTCAAAAGTGACCTAGACCAAGGTTTTAAGCATGTCCAGTGATTTTTGGTAGCCTCAGTTTTCAGGTACCCAATTTAAGACACCAAAAAAGGCCTGATTTTCAGAGGGCAAGTGCTCAGCCCTTTCTGAAAATGAGGATCTCTTTTTAGGTGGCTGAAGCTGAGCACCCACAAAATGAGGCACATCTGAAAATCTGCTTACTCACTTCTGAAAATGGGACTTAGACTCCTAAGTCACTTGGGCATTTCTGAAAATTTTACACTGTATGTGAGAGCTATTCTGAAATGAACAATTCATGAGGAAATTAACAAATGATTTTGAATAATAAGGAAATTCAAGAATTTTGACATTTCGCCAACTGAAATAGAGGAAAAATTGAACTGAAAAATGTATTTGTTACAAATTATTTGCTTGTAATAAGTTAGCTTGGAGGAGAAGAAACCGTTAAGTTATGTATTTTGAATGTTTGGTCTGTTCACTGGATTTCATATTGCAACAATGGGGTATATTTTATATTACATTTTTCATATTATATATTTGTACCAGATCATAAAGTGTTTCTGTTTCTGCATCATAATCACATGCTTTAATTTGGATGGGTTTTTGAAATGTTGAATGAAATGAGTTGAACCCAAACTGGTTAACATTTCCTAATATCTAATTACACATTGAGGAAATTGATGCAAACCATAATTAAAACATTGTACTTTAGTAATTACAGCACTTGTATGGTGGTGCAGTTTGCTTGCATGTAGAAAGAGGGAGATGTTTTGATCCTTTAAAAGGGAAAGGAATTACATCCCTGTTTGAAAAGGGATAATTTGGATCCCTGCTTGTTTTCCTAGAGCGTGATATTTTCAGCCTCTTTAGCACTTTGCTTCTAATTGAATGTCTCTCCTGCTTTGCTGAGATAGTAAAAAGTTAGGCATGACAGGAAGGGTGGTCCTGCAGTTAAGGTACTAGTCTGGGACTCAAGGCATCTTGCGTGACCATGGGCAAGATATTTAATCTGTCTCTGCCTCAGTTCCCTGTTTGTAAAATAGGAATAATCCCCCTTTCTTTCTTCCATCCTTTCCCGTGGTTAGTTTGATATTAAGTTGGCTGGATAGTGAGTTGGTTGGAAAGTGAATTATACTCCCCCCCCCCCCCAAAAAAAAAAATTAGACAAAACCATTTTTTAAAATTGTATTTCAGATTTTAGTTGAAATACTGAAAGTGTTTTGGTTGTCAAACAATGCCGACATTTTCCTCACAAAAATGGAAAATTGATCACAAAAATATGTTCACTGAAAAAGCCATTTTCACTGGAAAAAATCCTTTGATGGAAAATTTTCTACCAGCTTTAACAGTAAATTCTTCAGGGCAAGGGCTGTCTCTTGCTATGTGTATGTACAGAGCCTGGCACAATGGGATCCCGATCTCTGATGGGCCATAACACACACAAATGATATCATGCACAGGAAACTTGCGTATGTAGCCATTGTGATTGTGCATGTAAAACAGGATCTTTATGTATGCCTTCTAGCACAATTAGAGAGACAAGGTGGGGGACGTAACATCTTTCATTGGACCATCTTCTGCTGGTGAGAGAGACAACCTTTCGAGCTTGCACAGAGCTCTTCTTCAGGTCTGGTGGATCAGGTTCATCGTGGCTGGTCACTGGACTTGGTAAATCCCCATACTGCACTGTGCTAAGAGAAAAATGAGTTTAATCTGGTTCTAGATTTCATTATGAAAGGCACATACAGTCCTAACCAGGACCTTGCTTTTATGTGTAATGAGAAAGACAGCACCTTCAACAAAGTATCCCCTAGCACTGCACTGGATCATTACTAACCTCTGCCTACTAGTATGATTAGACACGTCCATATTTGTACACACAACTGCATTATTTGTGCACGTACATTAGGCACAAAATTCATGCTTATCTTCATTAAAGACTGGTTCCTACATGTGGCAGTTCGCTTAAAAATTCAGTAGTGTCACATGTGACTGAATTGCTACTGTCCTGTTCTTGCTTTCCTAGATTGATGTCTTGCCGGAAATTGTTGAGGCTGTGGAAGGGAAAGCAGAGGTGTTCCTGGATGGTGGAGTGAGAAAAGGCACAGATGTTCTCAAGGCATTGGCTCTTGGTGCCAAGGCAGTGTTCATTGGAAGACCTATCATCTGGGGGTTGGTTTATCAGGTAATTCATCAAAGGCTGCAGTCCAAATTTTGACTATTAGACTAGCCTTTTAGACATGCATTAACATTCAAAAAATATGACTAGGGACTGCTATGGGTGCAAACTCAAGCACATGAAATTTATGAAATGCCAGAATTAAGATTGTCCATGAAACCTTAATTCAGCCCCCTGGTGCGTATATATGCTGTAGTACAATGTATTGTCTTCCAATCTATTAGGGTGAAGAAGGAGCAAAAGAAGTTCTCCAGATGCTGAAGGAAGAATTCCAGCTAGCAATGGCACTTTCCGGTGAGACACCAGCTTCCTTTCCATAGTCGCAATCCTTCTCTGGATGCTGTAATTGAAAGTATTATTTTCAGCTCAGATAGGCCAACCTGTGCTCGATTTAATCTAGCTAGTGAGGCTAAAATAGCTGTGAAGATGTGGCAGCGTGGTCTTCAGTGCAGGCTGTACAAGCCCGCTTGGGTACCCAGTCAGGTAGGTAACCTGTGCTGGGGGTCAGTGGCACCATGTCTTCACGGTTGTTTTTAGCAGCACTGGCTAGATTAAAGAGGGCAAATATAGTGCCCATCTATAAAAAGGGGAATAAGTACAACCCAGGGAATTACAAACTAGTCAGCTTAACTTCAGCATCCGGAAAGATAATGGAGCAAATAATCAAGCAATGAATTTGCAAACACCTTGAAGATAATAAGGTGATAAGTAACAATCAGCATGGATTTGTCAAGAACAAATCCCATCAAACCAACCTAATAGCTTTCCTTGACAGGGTAACAAACCTGTGGATAGGGGGTAAGCAGTAATTGTGATATATCTTGATTTCAGTAAGGCTTTTTTGATACTGTCTTGCATGACCTCATAAACAAACTAGGGAAATACAGCCTAGGTGGAACTAGTATAAGGTGCGTGCATAACTGGTTGGAAAACTGTTCCCAGAGAGTAGTTATCAATGGTTCCCAGTCAAGCTGGAAGGGCATAACGAGTGGGATCCCACAGGGATCAGTCCTAGGATGAGTTCTGTTCAATAGCTTCATAATTGATTTAGATAATGGCATAGAACTAGATAGTGGCATAGAACTATTTAGATAATGGCATAGAACATTATAAACTTATAAAGTTTGCGGATGATACCAAGCTGGGAGGGGTTGCAAGTGCTTTGGAGGGTAGGATTAACATTCAAGATGATCTGGACAAACTAGAGAAATGGTCTGAAGTAAACAGGGAGAAATTCAATGAGGACAAATGCAAAGTACTCCACTCAGGAAGGAACAATCAATTGGACACATACAAAATGGGAACTGACTGCGGAAAGGAATCTGGGGGCTATGGTGGATCACAAGCTAAATATGAGTGAACAGTGTAACACTGTTGCAAAAAAAAAAGCAAACATCATTCTGGGATGTATTAGCAGGAGTGTTGTAAGCAAGACACGAGAATTAATTCTTCCGCTCTACTCCATGTTGATTAGGCCTCAGCTGGAGTATTATGTCCAGTTCTGGGCACCATATTTCAGGAAAGATGAGGACAAATTGGAGAAAGTCCAGAGACGAGCAACAAAAATGATTAAAGGTCTAGAAAACATCACCTCTGAGGGAAAATTGAAAAAATTGGGTTTGTTTAGTCTGGAAAGTGAAGACTGAGTGGGGACACAATAACAATTTTCAAGTATATAAAAGGTTGGTACAAGGAGGAGGGAGAAAAATTGTTCTTGTTAACCTTTGAGGCTACATGAGAAGCAATGGGCTTAAATTGCAGCAAGGGGGGCTTAGATTGGACATTAGGAAAAACTTCCTAACTGTCAGGGTGGTTAAGCACTGGAATAAATTGCGTACGGCGGTTGTGGAATCTCCATCATTGGAGGTTTTTAAGAGGACGTTAGGTAAACACCTGTCAGGAATGGTCTAGTTATTACGTAGTCCTGCCTTAAGTGCAGGGGACTGGACTAGCCGACCTATTGAGGTCCCTTCCAGTCCTACACTTGAGTGCAGGTAATAAAAATGGTTCAGTATCTAGCTCTTTTCATCTGTAGGTGTCAAAGTGCTTTACCAAGGAGACTAGTATCATTATCCCCATTTTTATGCATGAGGAAACTGAGGCACGGGGCAGGATGTGCCTTACTCAAGGTCACCCAGCAGGCCAGTGGCAGAGCCTGGAATTGAACCCACGTCTCCTGAGTCCCAGCCCACTGTCCTATCCACCAAACTATAAAAGTTAACAAGTCTGCACTGAGCTGTAAACTTTACACAGTTCTGTGTATTACAGTAGTATCTAGACACCCCAACCAAGACTCATTGCCCTCGGTGCTGCACATTCATATAGCAAAACAGTCTCCATCCTGAATAGTTCTATCTATTATTATTTATTATGTTTATTACAGTAGTGCCTAGGGACCAGAGAGAAAAGGACCCATGTGCTGGGCACTGCAGAGATCTAGAATAAGAGTCCCTGCCCTAAAAAATTTGCAATTTACATAGACAATACCAGGAAAAGAAGTATAATTATCCCTCTTTTACAGATGGAGTGCTGAGGCACAGAGAGAATAAGTGAGACTAAATAGTAAATTTTTCAGTGTTGCTAATTACCAATTAGCACACAACACCAGGGATGTGGTACATTCTTCATCACTAGGCATCTGTAAATCAAGATTGGGTGTTTTTCTAAAAGGTAACTCGAGCTCAATTACAAATTATATGGCTCAATGTGCGGGAATCACAGATGACATTCTCTAACCTGTGTTATGTAAGGTAGTCAGATTGCATCATCATAGTGGTCCCTTCCAGAATTAAACTCTGAAAGTGACATGCCCAAGGTAACCACAGGACGTTTGGTGAAGACCCTATGACTTGAGTTCTATACCTATGCCTTAATCACAAGACTATCCTCTCAATAGTCAAGGGTCATCTTTTGCTGGAAGACCAGTTCCTAAATAATGCTGATTATTCTTCTAAGTATATTCATATTATATGTATGTAATTTATCTCCCAGGATGCCAGAGCGTGAAAGGGATTGACACGACATTGGTACGAAGAACTTCATCTGCAGTTTCCAAGATTTAGCACAATAAAAGTGTGGCTCTGGATAAAGCCACCCTATTCACTGTGGCCAGATTGTTCTGTTTGGGCCTCATCATGAAACCCTTACTTAGGAGAGTAGCCCTATTGGTTTATAGAGGGCTACTTCTGAAAGACGTACATGGACCAGGTTTTCCTAAGTACTCAGCACCCCGCACTAGCTCCTTAAAAGGAGCTGAGCACTTTTGAGAATTTGGCCCCTGGTGCGAATAAGGATGGAAAGAGTGGGCCCTGATTCTCTCCTGGTGCACACAATTGTAGTTGTTGTCCAGCTAAGCAGAAACTGCTGACTTTTCAATATGTGTACAGATGCGAAGAACTTTTCTCAGATGTTAACATGCATGTCTGGAAGTAGCTTAGATGTTAAAACGAAACTATAAACAGAAATGTTTTGATAGCAAACAACTACCAAAATATCAAAGTTTAAAGGATACCTCTTGTTCGCTGTTTATAGAAACTACACTTCAGATTGTCCGGATTAAATATTCTTTTCGTATCAACATGGCATCGTTTCCCCTAGCAACTACATTACTGTGTGTAAACAGCGTAGGCTGGGAGCTGGGTAAGTATCTTGGAGGCTTTTGAGATGCAAGGGATTGTACAGCCAATCCAGAGTTTGGAGGTTTACAGTCTTAACTGACATGAATCTCTTTGCACTTAAATTATAATAACATATGAATACTGACCATAAGCCAGATCCTCAGCTGGTATAAATCCATGTAGCCCTAGTGACTTGAACAGAACTATGCTGACTGACACCAGCTGGAGCTCTGCTATATTTTTACTTTAAAAAAATTAACATTGGTTTAGATGATTTCTTGGACAAATTCAACTTCCCTGAAGTATAAATACTAAATAATAATAATGATGCAGTAAGTGCTGAGTATGACACCTTATATTGTCATCCACACATCTTAAAGCATTTCACACAAGGAAGGTCTCTATCCATTATTCTCCAGATAGGGAAACTGAGGTGCAGAAAGATTATAGGTAAACTGCTAAGAAAGTAAGTAAAATTGAGTGTGTCCTTTTATTTCCATTGATGATGTATAAAGAAGGCCTGGATGTGCATTTCTGTTTTTTTGGATTGATAATTAATTCAGGAATATTAGCGCTGACAAGGATTCATTTTGGTGGAGGTCCTCAAAATGGTGTACTGGGAATTTTTACACCTCAGAGAAAGTAGTAGGAGAGTGCTTAGATAATATGCCAACCCTCCAGCCTAACAGCCATATATTGGCTGATATTTCACATAGGCATATAAGTGGTACTCTGCAGCCATTGGGCCAAATCACGTTCCATTTACCCAAGTCCCATTAAACTCAGTGTGGCTCCTTGCGCGAGTAAGGAGAGCAGGATTTGACTCATCAAGGACTTTATCCGAAATCCATTGAAGTCAATGGAAAGACTCCTGTTGACTTAAATGGCCTTTGGATTGGGCCCCCAAGAGGCTAATTCTTCCAACCCTTGCTTACATAAGTAGTCCTTTTTCAAATGACTAGTCCCATTGTTCACGTGAGGGCCGTAGCTATTCATGGCTTGACCTTCCAAAGCTTTACTTACGTGAGTATTTCAATAAAATAAGAACTACTTGTGTACTTGAAGGATTGATAGCCCTTAGATCTAGCACCGTCTGAGGCAGGTCCGTAAGTATTATTGACGCTATTTGGTACGACGAAACCAAGACAAGGGACTTGGTCCTGTATGCCTTGAGCAAACTAGAATTCTCAGTAGAAGGGAATGGGAATTTTGCCTTGGTACAAAATATAGGAATGGGCACAGCAGTGTTAAGTGACCTCCCCGAATCCATAAAGGCAGTCGGGTTAAGAATCTAGTAGTCTCCCTCAGCCTAAACCCAAGATTGCTCTTGATATCTCACCTCTCAAGTGAACACAAAATACTAGGACTAGAGTTTTCTAAAGCGATTGCTGTTGGCCTAACTCTACTCCTTTGAAGTCAATGGCACGGTCAGTGGGAGCGAAGGTAAATCAGTGCAGAATGCTTTGGAAAAGTCTGCCCTAGAAGTCTAGCAATAAGGTTTTTTTTAAACAGAAAGTAGGGCTCTATCCCATTGTTCTGCATTTGTTGAAGTCCCGGGGCATTTTGCCATTGATATAAATGGGTGTAGGCTCAGCCCCATAGTCATTTATCTCCCATCAACCACATAGGAGTGGTGCATCTTCATCCCGCCTATCCTCCTACCCCCAACTTCCCTTATGCACTATTTGAAATATCTCGCATTGAGCTTTACTCATTGAATCATTTTTTGCCAAAAGTTTGAATTTGCAAAAGGTTTTAGAATAAAATGATGGAATATTACAGCATGAACGTAAATTGGGACTTGAACTCAAAGGGTGGTGGGGGGGGGGGAAACAAAAGACCACACGCTACCCTTCAGTTGTAAAATTCTTACTCGTATTTACTGCCGAGTGTATTATGTTGCATGACGGTTGCATAGCAACAAAATAAAGTTTATCTGTTTAAGGAAATATGTTTCTCAGAGCATAAGGAAGCATAATTTCTACTGTTTACTGCACTTATCATATGTGTTGCAATGTGGACTGTGTCAGATGTCAATTACAGAGCAATTTCAGAAAGACTGTTTATTTTAGATAATATAAATGTTACTCAGAAGATAGGGGCATAGTATCTTATGTTTACATGTTTAAGATCTATTTCTAAAGTTTAGAAGATGCAGTTTCCTGTCCTTAACCCAGCTTAATTTGAGGAAGGTTCCATAGTGTTGTGGCCCAGAGTAAATTTTGATGGTGAGGAAATAGACTTTATTTATTGGGTTTAATTAACCATTTCTAAGTTACTGCTCCTGTGGGATAATGAACTTGCTCTGCTTATCTCCAAACTGACTGACTCTCCAAGTTCAAAGCTGATAAGCCCTCTTCATAAAGAGTGATTTCAGAGCCAAATGCTGCAGGATGAAGTTAATGCATTTGCCTTAAATCTTTCCTTTTTAAAAAAACTTTCATGGTGAAGTGGAATTTCCCTGGATCTTGTGACAGACTAACAACATTGTTTGTGAAAATTAATGTGAAAAGACAGGAGTTTTGTATCTGATTTTTGATTATGGGGTGGGAAAGCAGGGGTTGGCTCAACAGATCGCAGAGGAGCACACAGATTCATAAAAACCCACACAAATAACCCCAGTCCCGTCCAACCAAAATAAAAACAACTTTCATTGCATACCCAATTTCCCCCCTGGGGCTAGGATGAGTGAGAATGAGCCACATGTGACAGATGTTAGTGTGAGAGAATGTACCCCTGTATTCACAACTTACACACTATTGTAATAATCTTTGTACAAAGTATGCCATGTAAGGTATCATTTGAAAATTTGTAGTTTACTGATCAGTATCATCCTGATAAAATGTGTGATATCATATGTTAAGGTTAGATTTCCCTGTATGATGATGATAACGTATGCTCCAAACCACAGCCCTAACCAAGCAGAAGTTGGCAGACAGGTCTGTCTCAAACAAAGGTATGTGTGCTCTGCTTGATTTGCATTTAAGCAGTAAACAGAGTCATCAAGCAGGAAGGGAAACCTGTGGGGAAAAAGCAGCAGGGAACATCCCTCCTCATAGACTTTTTGTCTCCTGGTACCAAAGAGGAGTACTGAAACTATAAACGGGGAGGGACAAACACCCCAAGGCACCCATCTCTCTCCCCCTGCCCATATTGTTCTCTACATCTGAAGTAACAAAGGAAGCCTTCATTGGATTCTGGAAGAGAAGAGGTCCTGATTTATAGGGTTTGGTCAGTAAGACTGTTGAACACATATGGTGAGAAATTTTGCTTAAATCTGATACAGTTTAAGTTAGGCACTCATGGCATTTTAACTTTATTTCCTTCTAACCATTTCTGACTTTCGTGCCTTGTTTCTTGTGTTCCCTTAAAAATCTCTTTCTTTGTAGTTAATAAACTTGTCTTATCTAACCCAGTGTGTTTAAATTGAAGTACTTGGGAAACTTCATTCGGGTGGCAAGTTTTGTGCATATTATTTCTATTCAAGAAATAATGGACTTAATAGAAACTTGTATTGCCCTAGATAGAGCTGGGCAGGACAGGACCTACATTTCTTGTGGAAAATCTAAGACTGGGGATGTGTTGGGTCCCCTGCAGTATAACCAAGGCTAGTAAGAGCCAAGGTGTGGCTGGCTGGCTACAGCACCCACACAGACATAGCTGGGAGTAACTTGCACGCTGGAGGCTGTTTGTGAGCAGTCCAGGTGGGAAGTGTTGTAAAGGGCACCCCAGGTCAGAGGGCAGGGGTGACACAGCTATGTATTAGTCGGGATTATATCCTGGTATGTCACAGTTATTCAAGTCAATGCATGATGATGACGATGGGATAGGACGCTGTATAGAATAGAATATGTCTTTGGCTGATAAGTTCAGTTGTTTAAGTAGGGAAAACAGAGGTAATTGGCAGTGTTGCCCCAAAACCAAAAAGCACAGAGGAGGATGTAAATGTGCATCCTTGCCTCTAGGGTGCCCCTTCACACCTGGGCATGCAGCACTGCATAGGACTTCGCCTCTTGTGCGCAACACCAGTGGCCAGTCCTTTGGCCAGCAATAGCTTTTCTCAGTCTGCATCTTCTCCCCCTCCAGGTGTTCCATGAGCCTTCTTGTCAAGTCACATAAAAGTCTAAGCCCCTTCTGGGATAGCATGAACAAGTCCAAATAAAGATTCAAACGAGTCTTTAAATTAATAGCCCTTCTACGCCTCTTGGGCTTCAGTACAGTTCCCTTATTGTATCCTACCAGTTAAGCCTTAGTCTAGGACCTTCTCCCCCAGGACCTGTCTCTTCTACACTCGCTCCCTCAACATCTTATACAGCCTAGCTTTGGCCAGGAGGCAATTAGATAATCACCTCCCCTGTGTGAAGCATAATTAATTAGGTTCTTTCCCTTGTGTTACAGGTGATGGGGATTAAGCCCATCACAGAGAGTGATAACCATCAACAGAAGGCACAGCAGTTGTAGCAAAGCAAAAAGCATACTGGGTATTTCACCCTCCAAATTGTATTCTGTGGACAAGGAGGTAAAGGAAAAGTGAGGGAGAATTAGGGGGTTCCAAAATCTTGACAACTTTTCTGAAGAATTCAAGTAACTAATCTGAGCCTTTGAGATGGAGGATTGGGCCAGTAGATGTTAGGAGACCCTAGAGGTTGTTGGTACTATCTGAACCAAACAGTGTGACTTAGAGGGGTGGTTCTGCAAACAAAATACATTTGCTTTTGTTCCAACGATAACTTTTTCCAAAATGTGTCTTGACAAGTCTACTGCCCTAACAATCATGTATCATTTTCTTTTTGCGAATCATGTATCATTGAGAGGCATTTCTTGGGTTTTGTGTACTTGGAGTTTTCATGTGAATTTATTACTTGTGGAAGGTGCTGGATTGATAGCCCCAGGAACTGAAATCCTTATTTCATCTAGCACCTGATGCAAAGCCCAGTCAAATCAAAAGATTTTCAGTTTATTTCAACGGACTTTGGATCAGGCCCTTACAGATCAGGAATAGCATAGACAGAAGGCACATTAGCTTCTTCATACCATGTACCTCAACCCAACCCTGGAGACATAACCCACTGGGTTGTATTTGATTTGTCCCCTTCAGTCCATTCCAAATTCAGCCCCTAAACACATCTTCCTGGCATGACCATCTGATAATGTCACTCCCCTCTTTTAATGCCTTCACTGGCTCCACTTCTGCTGTTGCATCACATTTAAGCTTCTTGTCAGTGCCTTCAAACTCTGCCTGTCCGTCCTTCATCTTGTCACCCATGCCCTCCGCTCCACCAGCGCTCCTGACTGGTCTGCTCGTTTTTTGTCTTGCAACATCATCTTCATGCCTCCTTCCAACTGATCTCCTCTACGTGGTATAACTTCACTATTGCCTATCTGTCCTTAGACTGTGAACGCCTTGGAGCAAGGAACCGCTCCTTCTTGAATGTTTGGAAAGCGCATCTAGCGGGTGCTACAGCAGGTGAATTATAGTAGTAATCTGACAATCAGGAGCTGAAAGGGTGTTACAGGGAGCTTCCAGCCCACCAGACCTTTGTTTGTGACCTTCAGTTCTCCTCTGGTGTCTGGTGTATTTTATTTTATTTTTACTTGTGGGCAAACCAAACAGAATTGCTCTGGCAAGCCATGTGTTACCTTTTCGCAAGCTCGGCCGGTGGGGAGAGTGCCAGTTATGGGTGAAACTTGTCTGTCTTATTGAGAATTTCCTAACATTAATAAACAGACACTTAGAGTAACTCACTTTGATAAAAGAGCAGTGTAGGTTCTGGTGCTATTGAATATGCAGTAGACTCAGAGATGAAACAAACCTAGGGAAGTAGGCGCTGTGTTTTTTGGCTTCCTGAATGGTTTTCAGCCCCAAATCAAATCCTAAGAGCATGGGAAAAGCTGCTTTCTGAAGTTGTGTTGGTGTGCTGAACCTCACTGTAAGGCTCTGTCTTATAAAACTACTTTTGATGTGGACATTTGGCTCCAACTCACACTGAAGGCCATTGTAAGTAACCACTGACTTACAGGACACAGAGAAGTTGGTGTCCTTGAATACTCCTAGAAAGTAGATTTAAAGTTTTTGGGCCAGCCCCTCAGCTGGTATAAATTGGTGTCACTCCAAATAGACTTTGTCAATCTACACCGATTTACAGCAGCTAGGCTCTGGCTGCTGTACTGCAAGATGTCACTGCTTTCAAATTCTATCACAGTGGATTGAGCAAAATTGTTTTGAAAGCAGGTTTGCCAATCCAGATTTAGATTCTAACGAAATGGCACTGTAATTATTTCATGATGCATACATGCTCCATTTTGTTTTCATTTTGCTATGCTTCTGTTTATCTTATCTCCTGCCAAACAGTGGGAGAATACCACATGTGTTACACAAAGAATTTCTCAGTGTAGCAAAACTTTTCCTCCAGATGCAAACTGGCTTTGTCACAGTTTCGCATCTTCATTTTCAAAGGCATTGCATTTTATAGATTTCAAGGGACAATGCTTAAACGGTTAATACAAACAGCAAGTGGTCAACTCCTTGGCTTACTTGGAGACATGTCTCTTGCAAAATGTTGACAGGTTGAAAACTATGGAACTGAATTTGTAATGTACCTGACTTTGGTTTTATGAAGCCCACACCCCATCCTGATGCTGCCCGTCTAGAGTAAACAGCTGCCATTTGAGCTTTCAGAATAGCATTTGTTCAATAGAACCGTCCCGGTAGGGGCGTAGAACATTCTTTAACAAAGGTTTGCAAACTGAGGGCCCATCTTGGAAGCCCTCATTCCCTTGACAAGGGAGTGCAGGAACAGGCTATAAAGACACAAATCGGTGCAGAGAATTTCAGTTTTTAACTTTCCTTGTTTAAAATAAAATAGCAATAATAGTTCCAGCAGCATTATCATGCTAACTGTGGGCTGAGTGTGGGGTGGGAGAGAGGTGTGTTTGGGGAGAAGGGGGAGGATGGTTGGAGGAGGTGAGGGTTTGATGGGAGGGTAGTGGGAGGAGTGTTTGTGATAGGGAGGAGAAGCTGGATGTTTGGAAGGAGGATGTAGGAGTGAATATTTGGGGAGAGGGAGGCATTTAGAGCCACATTGGTGGTGGGGGTGTAGGAGGGGATTTATCCTGCTAGGGGGCACTCAGCACTGAAGGTCTGTGCCCATTGCCTTGCCCAGACTTTGCTGGCAGTTACTCCACTGCTCTCCATGCCTGTTTCATCCTCTCTGGCCTCGTCTACCCTAGGAATTTCCCACTAGAGCACCCTACCGTTGCAAACCCTGAATCCGCTCCTCTGCTGGTAGCAATGGTGACAATGCACGTACCTGCAAGATGCTGCTGGTGCTTTAACCAGAGTCTTGTGCAGGCCTGCTTAAAACTGAAGTGGTGGCTTGAAGCATCTTCTGCCCCAGGCGACCTTTGGTGGAGCTGCAAAGGTGGAGAACCCCGGGAATATATCCCTCGTGTAGACACAGCCCAAGACATGACAACCAACAAGTTTGCAAGGTTTGCTGATGGCTTTCATGGTGCAAAACATATTTACTAAGCGGAACACTGAAAAGCCGCCACATGGTTAAAATGTTCTGTTTCCACTTGCCTGGCTTACACTGGAATTAACGACCCAGAGGGGAAAGGCAGTTAGCAGTCCCCTGAGTCATTCAGTCCCACTGTACCATACAATCACAGTCCAGGGAATCTAGTCCAGCCCCCTGTGCTGAGGTGGGACCAAGTCAACATAGCCCATCTCGGAGAGGTATTAGCCCTACCTGTTCTTAAAAACCTTCACTGATGTGGATTCAACAACCTCCCTTGGAAGCCTGTTCCAGTGCTTAACTATTGTTACAGTCCCAAAGTTTTTCCTAATGTCTAACCTAAATCTCCCTTGCTACAGATTAAGCCTATTACTTCTTGTCCTGCCTTCAGTAACCTTAGAGAACAATCGATCACCATCCTCTGTATAGCCCTGAACATATCTGAAGACTGTTATTGTGTCCCCCCTCAGTTTTCTTTTCTCACAGCTAAACATGCCCAGTTTGTTTAGCCTTTCCTCACAAGCCAGGTTTTCTAAACCTTTGATTGTTTTTGTTGCTCTCCTCCGGACTCTCTCCAATTTGTCCACAGCTTTCCTAAAGTGTGGTGCCTGTAATTGGACAAAGTACTCCAGCTGAGGCCTCACCAGTGCCTGGTAGAGAGCGACCGTTACCTCCTTTGTCTTATATACAACACTCCTGCTAATATACCCAAGAACAATATTAGCCCTTTTTCGCAACTGCATCATTGTTTTACTCATATTCAATTTGTGATTCACCATCGCCTGCAGATACTTTTCAGCAGTATGACCACCTAGCCAGTTATTCCCCATTTTGTAGTTGTGCATTTGATTTTTTTCTTCCTAAGTGCAGTACTTCCCACTCATCTCTACTGAATTTCATCTTGTTGATTTCAGACCCGTTTGTCAGTTTTGTTAAGGTCTTTTTGAATTCTAATCCTGTCCTCCAAAGTGCTTGCAACCCCCCACAGCTTGCTCTCATGGGCAAATTTTAGTAGCATACTCTCCACTCCATTATACATGTAATTAAGGAAAATATGAAATAGTACTTAATCCATGACTAACCCCTGCAGGACCCAACTAAATACACCACCCCAGTTTGACAGTAAAATATTGATAACTGCTCTTTGAATATGGTCTTTCAACCAGTTTTGTACCCCCTTTACAATAATTCCATCTAGACCACATTTCTCGAGTTTGCTTATGATAATATCATGTGAGATTGTGGCAGGCACCTTACTAAAATCAATATATATCATGTCTACAGCTTCCCCCTATCCATTAGGCAAGTAACCTTGTCAAAAATGAAATTAGCTTGGCTTATATGATTCATTCTTGGTAAATCCATGATGGGTATTTCTTATAACTCTTTATTATCCTTTGTGTGCTGACACATTGATTGTTTAAGAGTTTGTACCGGTATCTTTCCAAGTATCAAAGTTAAGTGAATTATGCTGTAATTCCCTGGGTCCTGTTCATTCTCCTTGTTAAAGATGTGTACTATGTTTGCCCATCTCCTGTTTTCTGGGACTTCATCCATTCTCCAGGAGTTCTCAAAGATAATTGCTAATGATTCAGAGATGGTTTCAGCTAGTTCCTTAAGTATCTTAGGGTGAATTTCATCAAGCCCTGCCAACTTGAATACACACAACTTATCTAAACACTTTAACCTGTTCTTTCCCTCCATGTTAATATTAATTGTGTTAAGTATCTGGTCACTATTACCCTTTTTAATGAAGGCTGAATTAAAAAAGGTATTGAACATCTCAGCCATGTTGATGTCTTCCATTTTTAGCTTTCCTTCCCCTCTAAGTAGAGGACCTATACTTTCTCTGGTTTTTCTCTTGCTCCTAAAGTACTTCTAGAACTTATTCTTATTGAACCTTCTGTTTCTCCAAGTTACTGTCCACTGATGTGATCAAAATCCCTGATTCACCTAAAGCAAGCAATCATTTTGGATATAGTTCCAGGCATCCAAGTCCATCACTGCAATCTTAGTTGTGATCTTCAGAGCTACAGTTTCATCCCAGTCGTAGAGAAAGGGAAGTGAAGGGACTTAACTACTGCCTCCCACTAATAACAAAAGCTGCACTCTGACTGAATCCTAACACTTTGCATTGAGTATTTTACCCCAGAGTATTTTTATTGTCATTAATAGTGACTTAATAGTAATCAATATACGAAGAGCAATGCACTGGGAAAATGCACAGCTACATTCATTGCTTTGACTGGCCAGCAAAGCAGAGCGATGACTGAAATGTTTCAAATTTTGGCAATTTTGATGAAAGCTTTCTGAGAAAAATGTTTCCTGTGTCTCAAAGGGCTGTAATGATATGGCTGACTGGGCTGTATTCTCAGCTGGTGTAATCTGGTGCAGCTCCATTGGTTATGTTAGCAAATATGACTCCGAATGCACCCAGGGAGCAGGCTTGTTGGGCAACAGTGCTTCTCCATCCTCATCACTTCTTCGTCACTGCTCATTCTCGCTCTGTCATTCTCTCTCTTTCACTTCCTCACACGCTATCTCTTTCACTGTGTGTGCATAAAAAAGAGAGAGAGAGAAAAAGAAGAGAAAGGGAGGAAGGGTGAGAGACTGGTGGCTGGAAAAGTGGCACCAAGCAATCCTTGTCCCCCCACCCTCTTTTCTGCACTGGTGACAATGGTAATGGCCCATAGCCTGGAGCAGCAGTATCCGAAGTGGTCAGGGGATCCCTGGAGGTATTAGTAAGACAGGTTTCAGAGTAGCAGCCGTGTTAGTCTGTATTTGCAAAAAGAAAAGGAGTACTTTCCACTTTTATGCATCAGATGAAGTGAGCTGTAGCTCACGAAAGCTTATGCTCACATAAATTGGTTAGTCTCTAAGGTGCCACAAGTACTCCTTTTCTTATTAGTAAGACAGACACTTCTCTACCTATTAACTCTGGATAAACTTGAATGAATGATTCTGGATTTGGTTAGAACAATTCTAAGGAGGTAATCATTACCTGGACCATAGAGGGCAAACACGTGTGACAAGGGATGGGAGAGTCTACATTTCAGGATCCAAATTTCAAGGCAAGCTTACAGGAGTCTTATTAAAAGTGTTTCCCAATGCATGTGGCTTCCTGTGACAGCACCTAAGTGGTTAAGAAAACGGCATGACGGATTAAAGCTGTTTCTCTTTTCCGCACAACAAATCGTTCAAGTGTCTGGTGTTTGACTCAGAAAGGAAACCTGCAGCAGTCATGTCCACCGAAATAAACCAACCAAGATTTGAGCTGCCAGCATTTCTGTCCGTTATGTCAAGGCATCCCACAGTTTAAAGCATAGCAAAGTAATATTTTTTTCCCCTGTAAATCCCAGGGTAAATATTAGGCAGACAGCATTTCTGCTTTGCACATTAAAAACCTGACCGAATTTGAAAAGCTTGCAAGTGCACTTTGGGGATTTTGGAAAGTGTCGTTTGGCGATGAGCTAAGACCAGAAGCTGCCATTTTGCAGACAGGGCAGGCGGGAAAAGCATTTGGCCTCATTCATGACTTCACAGCTATGGCAAATATCAGCTGATGAATATTTATGTTATCCCTGGCAAAAAACCTGAAAGGCAAATGGAGTGTGTGTGTGCGTGGGGGGCTGAAGTTAGGGAAAAGATAGTCTGAACTCTGTGGGATTTCTTTAGCAATGCTTTCCACGCTTGAGCAGTAGCTGCTGAATGAAATCATTATGCGCTGAGATGCCGCACAGGAAAACAAAGTTTGTCAAGACTCTGTTCATCAGCACCTCGCACTTTGTTTGAACCTTGTATGTGTGCTGGGCCGTGAAAGGGGAAACCCTCTTCCTTAAATCAAATGCTGTGTATCTGGAGTCACATTTTTAAATGCTTATTATTAATTGCAAATTGCTCTTCATCACATAACAACTCAAACGGCTCAATGAAAGAGCGAGACTGGAAAGGAATATAAAGTGCTACTGGGGGGTGTGGATGAAATCCCTTTTTTTTAACTTGAATTTTAGGAGATGGTATATTCATGCTAGCACCGCCTGTAGAAATGGAAGCGCGCAGACTACCGGCAACAGTAGAGAATGGCCATTTACCGCTGCACAGTATTCAGTTCTACCACTTTGTCTGCAGATCAGTTCTGTCTGATTAAAATGATGATTCCTGTTATTGGCGTTCCAGTAGCACCTAGAGGTCCCAACCGAGATGGGCCCCCACTGTGCTAGGTGCTGTACAAAGATATAGTCAGAGACAGTCTCTGTCCTGAAGAGCTTGCAATCTAAACAGACAAGCCTGACAAAGGGCAGGAGGGGAAACGGAGATGAAATGACTTGCCTTAGGCTACGAAGCAGAGCTGGGAATAGAAGCAGGTCTTCTGATTCCCAGTCTGTACTATCCATTTGACCATACTATCTCCCAAATTAGGAGCTACCTCAAATATCATGGCACATTTGATTGCTGTGGGTTAAGTTATCCAGTTTACATAGTGATTATGCTACACTTCTAAATAAGAGCCTGATCTTGCTTGCCATTACTTCTGTGATAGCCCTTACTCACGTGAGTAGTCCCACTAATTTACACTGTGCTACAGGAATGAGTAAGGGTTTTGGGGACTGGGTGTGTAAGGCAGTAAAGTAAAATTATTTTCACCTTCTGTGTATCAAAGATTTCATAATCTAAAAACAATATTACTTTTTGCTTGCGGGTGGGAACCCAGTCTCCTTGAATCTGGATTGTTTTAAGTAGGCAAAGGAAACCCACTCAGAGAAAATAAAAACAACCAAGGGACCATCAGCAAAATGTCACATTTTCTTTGTATTCCTCTGATAGCTTGTTTAAAAAATAAAAGTAAATTTACTAGCCCCGGCAGATCCACCTGGTAGGTGCTGTAAATATGTTTGACTGTGTGTGTCTACAGAGACATTATGTTCCATTCTTAGTTCTTTAGCCATTTTCCCAGTTTGCTCAAGTCTTCCCCTCTTCAAAGCCATTCGCCTTTCCAAGACACTCACAGAGCATCACCATGCAAGGGACTGGGATCAGAATACTCCTCTCAATGCTCAACAAGCTATAAGTTAACTGCAAGAAGCAACTGTCAGCAAAGTTCATGAAGATGACCGAGCCATTCTGGTGAAGCAAGCCCAGTGAGGCAATTGCCTGGAGTAAATAATTGCCCGAGGCCAGTGAGGATTTTCTAAAGCTTTTGGGTGGGACCAATTTCAGATACCTTCAAAAGGCCTGATTTTCAGAGGGCAAGTGTGTGGCACTTTTTGAAAATCAGGTCCCTTTCAGATGTGTCAAATTGGACACCCAAAACCCGAGGCACCCAGAATAACTAGTTGGATTGCAAAATCATGGCCAAAGAATCTTGTAAAAGGCACAAAAGTTCAGTTGGGGGGACTAGCATAATGGCTGGATTTTGATCATTATACGGTTTCTGAGAAGGAACTCCTGGCGAAAGCCCTTTATAGATAATTATTTTATTTACCATCAACAATTAGTTGAAGAGACCAAGATCTAGAACCTTCAGGTTAGTTGTGAAGCGTTAAGGATATTCTACCAGTCGTTTTTTTTTTTTGTTTTGTTTTTTTAGCAGAGACGTCAATCTGTTTAATTTATAGGAGCCAGCAGATGGTGCTGTGATACATCAAGTGAGTTGGGGGAAATGCACCCTTATGTAATAGGCTACTAATTCTAACCTGACAAGCAGCATGACCATATTCTCAGGAAAGGCTGTGTAATTACTAACAGAACAGGAGTGAAGTTCAGATCTCCACATCCTCATAGAATAGAAATCGTAGTGTACAGCATGCTGTCTAAACTGTTTACTTTTCCCAAACCAGGGAATTTGCCAAGTTATGGAGGCTTTCAATGAAGGGAAGAGGTTTTTAATGTGCATCTGCCTCCGATGCTATTTGATTTGGCCTTTCTTTGTGGAACAACAAAACAAGGTTGCTAGGGAGACCAAGATGAGAGGGCGGGAAGGTGTGTTTCTCTTGTCCAAGCACCATAACAAAGTTGTTTTGTTTGTGAGAGGCGAGGCCAGCTGGCATGGCTACTCTGGCCAATGCTAGTGTAGACAACTATTCATGGGGAAAGGCGGGCCAAGGAGACAGAGATCCCCCATAAAACCTTCTAAGGCCTAGCGCTGCCATGAGCTCTGTGTGGGAGGCAGCAAAGTCAATGGGAGTTCACCCACACGCAGTTCATTGCAGGGTCAGGGCCTCTGGAATCACAAATGACTGAACAGTAGAAGGGTCCCCACTTGAGCAGCCCCAAGGATTCTGCCATGATGGAACGCCCACTCTGAACCAGCTGCTGCGGCGGCAATCCACCGCCTCCTCCCCATAGCAATGGGATGCTCCTATTGGTCTGGAAATCCAGCCGCTATCTTCTCTGCTCCTTGGACAGCCATCTTCTGCTGGCTTTTGCCTCCCCCCAGGAGGAGGGGCTCTATTTTCAGTCTCCAGCTAGGTGCTAAGCATGAGCCTAGAGATGGCGGCATGTTTCTGACTGGGACACTGCAGGCTGACAACCCTCTGCCCTCCCCTCAAGGGAAGGGTGTGAACCCCAGCGCTTAGTTCCTACCTGCTCCCACCTGGTGCTTCTTCCCCTTCACCCCTTCAGTTCTCAGTCCTCCTTCCCCATGCTGGCTCCTTGGCCCCATTCACTGAGTGTCCAGTCCCCATTCCCCCTCTCCATCCCGTCTAGTGCTGCCCCCCTACCTGTTCCCCAGCCCTTAATGGCTGATTCCCTATTCCTCCTCCAATGGCAGTAGCTCACTGGTACCCTTATGTGCTCCCACTCATGTGGCCCTCTCCCCTAGATGCTCCCACCCTCTTCTACCTTATTCCTTCATTTTGTCCCTTCACATGCATCTCATGCTTCACTCACCCCTTCTCAGTCCACCTGCCGCTTCCTGACAGCTGCTTCTCCCCCACCTCCCAGATTAGCATCACCTTTCCTTTCTACTCCTGCCCAGCGCTGCCAGGCCCTCGCAGCTGCCAGGAGCAATGGCCCTAAATTATCCCTGTGGCTCATCTATACCAGACCCCCTCCACAGACTGGAAATTAGGCCATGTCCTATATATGCATGTATGAATATCCAGACCCAGTGTGTCTCTGTGGAACGAAACGTTAAATGAATCACACAGTCCTGTATTGTTGGTTATGATTTCACCTAACACCTGGTTTTCTGAGCTACAGGGATAAGGGAAGGACTCACTGACACCTCCACATTTCGATCAGTGTAGGATCGGACCCAATGCATTATTGCCCCCCTGTGGACACGTATCACTGTCTTGCAAAGTAACCCCCTGTTTGCCAGCTGGCAGTGGCATCTTGCGAGCTGACAATGTGCTGTAAAGGGAAGAGACCTGGAAAAGGGCAGCAGCTAGACTAGTGTGAAATATGCATGGCAAGGAACATAAACAACCTCGAGCAGCTGGTTTTGTTATCCCGCAAAGCTGTAAAGTTGAAAAAGGAATTGAAAAGCAAAAGAAGTGGACTCCGCACCATCCTGCTCTGCTTACTGGCACTTGGGGCTTTGAGTCAATTTAACTTTTTTTTTTTTTTTTTTTTTTTTTTTTAAGTTTAATAGATAAGCCGTGGAAGGAAAGAGAGACACCACATTTTGAACTCCAGGTTTCTCTCTCGATCCCTTTGTACCTAGGCCCAATGGTGAGTTAAGGACAGAGTTAAAGCCTGTCAGGTTCCTGTCTTTTAGTTGACCTTTCAAGTTGTTTCAGCATGGACTTTTGTGTGAGACTGCCCTTTTATTTTCTTTTTCAAATGTGATAGATCTGCTAAGCAGGGGACTACAACTCCATTAGCCCTCACCCCACTACACATCCCTTTCTGCTTGGCCAGGTAGGTCCCTGAACTTGGAAGTGTCTGGGCTCCATTTGGAAGCAATGTAGGCATGGTGAGCCAGGAGCTGCAGAGAATGCGTGAATTCAGCTGAAGTGCGTGGCAAGCAGGGAGCCGGAGAGGAACTGAATTCAGAGTAGAATCCCCAGGAGTGTGTGTGGAACAAGCCATGACTACGGAGTGCAGGTCTGGGTGAGACTTACGGGAGAGCAGCAGCGGCTGGGCAGGGAGCCACTGCAGAGGGACCCCAGGAGAGACACACAAATGAGCCTGGCCTTGAAATCTGCAAGCTCCTATTTGCTTGAAAAGACACTGGATTGGAGAGGGCACCCCAAGCTCTCTACTGGAGAGCCCCAAGGACTCAAACAATTGCTCCCTTTGCACTGTAACTGTTGAAGCCTCTAGGGTATCTACAACCTTTCCTACCAGCCCTAGGAAAATACCCTTTCCCTCAACCATGTGTCTGGGTGGTTACTGGGACCCACCAGGGCTCGTGTTTAAACACCTACCATGCCTGCCTCCAAGTTGTGGTGCACCTGGCTCATGACTGGCCCCCTTGGGGTTTGGTGTGCTCCAGCCTTGAGCAACCCCCAATACTTACACAAACAATAGTTGGAAAAATGAGAGCGGGCCCTTCGATATATAATACACGGTGTTTGAATGACAACGGGCCAGATCCTCAGCTGGTGATGTAAACTGGAGTAGCTCCATTGGAGCTGGGATTATTCACACCAGCTGAACATCTGGCCTACCAGATATGCCGAAAGCAATACCTAGTGACTTTTTTACAATGATGCTCTGCATTGGGGTGAAAGAGCAAATGAGTGTCAGACCACCTGGGTTTAGAACTTCGACTCCTCCTTTTCAGATACATCATTTGAGTCTGATCTTTCTTTCCCTTGAGGAATCACTGAATAATGAGCCAGGATGCTGGTGTGTTCAAGTGTTCTGCAGGAGAGTCCATCTGGAGAGAACCCCATTGGTTTTCATTTGAAAGCAAATAGGGCAACGTGCCGACTGAGACGCGATACGCATCTTAATGAGAAAAAAACGATGGAAGGGCAAATGCCAGGACTTGCAACTAACTCCAGTGTGTGATTCAAAACGTTAGTAATGCTGACGTGATACTCTCTGTTGAACAGTGCGTGGGGACCCACTAATGCTCCATAGATCCAAATTGCACCCTCAGCTACACAAGTATAATCTGCAGAAGTTCCACTGAAGCCATGCTACCCCAGATTTACATCCAAAAAACTGAGACTGAAATTTGGGCCATAACCTTGTTACACAGAAACGGGATTCGTTTAACAGATTTATTCCTTCGACAGACATACATTTTAAAGGACTCTTTTGTATTATTCTCTGTGTGTTTTGATTCAGTGCACAGAGAATGTATGTTATTATTTTAACAGATCTACTCCAATGCGTGATCAGCTTTTCCCTGTGCATGGTTCGTACAGAGCAAGTTTTGTATGTTACGTAGCTGGTTTTCACTGGGTAAGGTGACTATCTATGTGAGTTTGTTGGTACTAGGCTGTATGTGTATTGATTTGCTCTAGCACAATTATACTTGTCATTGATCATTTCAAAGACAGATTGTAAATATCGCATAATGAGCATACATTAAAGAAAAAAATTACATTTTACACTTGGGTCTTCATGCAGCACCTACCAGTGACTACTTATAATAATAATAATGAGTCTCAATTATTTATCATGTCTATTATCGTTGCGCCTAGGAGCCCTAGTCATGCGTCAAAACTCCATTGTGCTAGCGGCTGCAGAAACAGAGATCACATGGTCCTTTGGATGTTACTGCAATACAAATAATCTGTATTGTGTATCCCACAGCACTTCCCAAGCTCTAGAAGCACATACTTGAGTACCTCGCTGAATCAAGGCCACAGTGAATAACGGATGTGGTTATTTAGGAATCCAAAAGCAGTGAGGAATTCAGGTGAACACTCAGGAAGCAGACCATTTTCATGATATCAGGGTGGACAACCGCTATGGAGGGTGATGTTATGGGTGGAGCAATTTCTTCGAAGTGATCTTCCCTTTTTCTCCACACTGATATCACTTCACTCTTTCCTGGATTCAGCGTCAGCCAATTATTCTTCATTCAGTTGCTGATTTCAGCCCGGCCCTTGGGAGATGGTTTTGTTCGGGGCTGAGGTGAAGGTAATGTAGAGCTAGGTGTCGTTTTCATGTTTCTGATGTATCAACCCTTGCAGTTTCATACTGTGCTCTAGGGCTTTGAATCAGAGAGGGAGAGGCTGGATTCTTGCAGCACTCCCCGGGTGAGGGGTCTGGTGAGGCTGAGGTAATTTGGAGGCTGAAGGATAGAGCTGAGCAGAGGGTGCAGGTTCTGTTTCTTGGAGATTTTGAAATCTGGCAACATTTCAAATCAACAGAAGATCTCAAAATTCTCGGCAGAATTCTGATTTTTTTTTTGGTTTTTGTTTCAGGTGGATGGAAACGTTTTGTTTTGATTTTGACTTTTAAAATGTCGTATTCTATTATGATATATAATATAAATTCAAAACAAACCATTGCAATGTTCAATTAAGAAAAATGTCATAACAGGATGTTTTAACTTTGTCAGAATTACTGTCCTCCACCCCTCCGAATCCCCCTTCCCAGGTTTTCTTCTTAAACAAAATGCCAGTGAAATCCGCCCTGCTTCACGAAGCATTTCAGCATTGATGGAACCGCATATTCTGATGGGATGTGGTTGCGTCGAAATTTCTCTGACCGATTGTGACTGCGGATGAGGTGCCGCCCCACTGACTGCTGCCAGATCTTGAGGCAGGAACCTGTCATTCCATGGTTCACTGTATTAAACCTTGTGAAGAGGCCCAGAAGCGTGAATAGGGATGTCTGGCCCTTTCCATAGCCGAGAGGAGAGGTCATCAACTAGAACCATCTCTGTATATAGGGGGAACCCTTGAGAAGCTTCTTCGGGTATGCCTACAATGCAAAAATCCCAGCAGCAGCGACTCTCAGAGCCTGGCTCAACTGACTCGGACCGGGGAGGCCCATGGTACAGGGCTAAAAATTGCAGTGTGGCTATTCCCACTCAGCCTGGAGCCGGAGACTTGCTTCTGTGTTTGTTCTTCAGTGTAGACGTAGCTTTTTAATGAACTTGCTAGGCTTAGCTCGTGCTAACCAGAGGTCCTCCTGTGTTTGGAACTGTCTGAATGCATTTGGTTTCTCTTCACTAATAACCTATTAATCTGGCTGCTAATATTTTATTTATAAAACTGTAGCTGTGGCAAATGCCTCCTGCAACATGAAGTTTCTTTAAAATCTACAAACTCCAAATGGCAATTTTAACAAAGATAAATAAATGCCCTCACCCAGACAAAAATAAATACATAGACATACGTACATAGAGAAATAAGTAAACACAGAAACTCCTCCCTGTACCTCTTCCCCCTGCCCCCTCCTCAGGGCAAAGGACTGGGAGGACAGGTCAGTCTTGCACCCGGGACTGAAGTTCAATTGACTTGGACTGGCGGGGAGGTGGAGGCGGAACAAACTCCAGCATGGAGGCCTTCCACTGAAAACACCCAGCAGCCAGGTATTCCAGTCCGGGGGCTGTAAACTGGAGCACAACAGCTGACTTTAACTTTCAGAGCAGGATGTGGGGAAGGAAGTGGTGTTTCAGGTCACTGGGGCCTAGGCCATTTCTTCTGTGGGATGCTGTCATGCTGGGTTAGTGGCCGTGAGTTGCTGAGCAGTGCCGGGACGCCGGAGAGAGCCACAGCTGTATCTTCTTGGCTAGGGGGATGGCTGCCTTAATGCAGAGCTTTTCAGGATGTGGGTTAAAGGGGAAGGGGAAATATATATTAATGTGAGTCAAAGTGAATCAAAGGCGAGTCCACCTGTGAGCTGATCTTCCATAGAAAAGGGCATGTTTCTTTCTGGCACGTCTCATTTGTGACTGTTTTTGAACACTCACCCCAAAGCCAGACATAAGATGCAAAACATGCATATGACAATCCTGTAGACAATATTTTTTTTGTTTGTTTAAGGGTCATTTCCTTAAATACATTGTGCTGAATTTTGCAATACAATGCCAACGGTTGCTGTGACTGACTGTGGGATGCATATGGAATGTATTGTACATAGTAAATGATTCATTACTTAGGACAAATTTTCATTTGAAAAATCATTGCTTTATAAATGTATCAATATCTCTTGTAGACAGCTATACCTCTCATCCCAGTGGTCTTGGGGATCAGATTAAGTGTAAATCTGTGCATAACTAAGCAGTTGCTTTTCACATTTTCTTTGAGTTTTGATTTGTTTTGAGTTAAAAAATATCAGAATTTCAAAATGCCATTCAGTCCTCCGGTTCTGGTGCTCCAGCTGGTTTTGTGAAACCATCATTATCCCAAAGATTCAGAATCAACAGCCAGAAAGTAGTTCAGGTTTGCTTGAAATAAAATGATCTCAGGTTTGCTCCAAAAGTGCATGAACCTTAGCAGATTTTTTCAGGGCAAACCTGATGTGAGTTTTGAGTTTGCAGTGGAACCGCAAACCAGGCCAATTTTGTGTGGTTTGGGGTTTTGTTGCAAACATTGTGCACAGCTCTAGTCAGGACAAATCTGTACGTAAATGGGAGACCTTCAAGGGGAAACTGAGGTGCAGTAGGAAGTGGTGTTGGTGACTCAGTAGGTGGTACATTTCCTTATGAGTCAATACTGAACAAGTGCTCTTGTGTGGTGTTAGGAGGTGCTGTCTGGTCGATGTGCTCCTTTTTGGATGACACATGAATACCATGGTCATAGCCAAGGCCTTGTGGACTCTGCAGCCAGATGACCTGATTTCTGTAGCAGATTGGGAGTTCAGTGTCAGGATCATTTAAATTGAGGAATGGACATTTTTTAATGGCTGGGTGCTATTTGTGTACCCAGGTGAAACCAAGGCACTGTACAAACATCTAATGAGAGATGGTTCTTGCTTCAAAGACGTTACAGTCTAAATAGACAAATGAAGTATTGTTTTCCTATTATACAGATGGGAAGCCAAGACTCGTAGAGATTGAGTGCCTGAAACCAGATCTCCAGTGTCCTCGTCCAATACTTTAACCGCAACAGTATCTTTCCTCTCCACAAACATGCGTATAAATGATGCAGTCAGCACAGTAGCACGTGTGTTTTGTATTTTGACGTTGACTTTCTCAGTTTCTTTTATGCTGTCCTCCAATGTCCAGTTTGCTACAGATTTTTGTATTGCTCACATCTTCTGCAAGACAGTTGTGTGAAGGGGGATTATCGATGTTCTGGCAGCTGGGTTGGGCACAGATGGCACTTTTGGGCACCTGAGAAGAGGCAGGAAGCAGTTTTGGATTGTGGGGCAAGAACATTAGCTGAGCGTTTGTGCTGACAGGGTCAGCAGGGAAGCGGTCAACCATGTTGACATTTAAACTGATGGTTTGGCTTCATTGTTAACACTCCTTGGAAGTGAACGGAAGCAGTTCACACATCTCCAACAGCTACTACTTCAGGCTGTCTGTAGATGCAGGAAGACAACCATATATCCCACCCTTCAACCCTCTTCAAGCAATGGAGGTGTCTGACAAATGACCCGTATGAGAAAGCCATGTTTTGTTGCACATTGTGCCATAATAGGTTATATAATGGTCTGTTTAAAAACCTGTTTTAAAGGCTGTTTTCTCACTGTGTGAATTAAATAAACCGGGTTTTCCAAAACAGGAGTTTCATCCCATGCGATCCTCAGGATCCCTCCATGGATTGGTAGAAGGGTTTGCACTGACCCTTCAAATCTCGAGCACGGAGCTCTGCCACTTGATCTGGAGAAGAAACTGTTATTTTTCAAGTTGATTAGCCACTAGAGGGGGATGTAACACACACTTTTGCTGCTGGAATCCACATGGCTGTTTGTTAAGCAGCAGAGTGTTGGTGATCAGGAATCCTAGGTTCTACTCAGGGCTCTGAGAGGGTTGTGGTCGCTTGCATAGAGACAAGCTAGCCCATTCGTGTCAAAAGGCAGTACAGCTGAATAAATGAGTGTTAGGCCTTTTGTATTAGGGACTCAGGTTCTAGTCTCAGCTTGCTGCAAGTGACCATGTGCAACTTTTCGATCACCTTCATTATAAATGTGGCAAATACTATTTGACTGTCCACTCGGGTAGGGTTATGAGGCTTTGCGCATTAATAAGGGCTGTGAGGTTCACAGCAAAATAAGCAGAAGTTGGTAGAGGTGAGAACAGACCTCAGAGTTCCCTAGTTCAGAATTCAGTGCACCTTCACCTTGATTAAAGGACATATGGATAAGGAGGCTCGCTCTTCTCCCCCACACCTGGAGCGTCACCCGATTTGGAACAGAGAGTCTAAATCAGCTAGACTGTCCTGCAAAATCAAGTACCTTTGGCATAGTCAATAGTAAGACGATTTTCTTTATAAACATAAAGGCTTAGAAACAATTGTTTTACATGAAAACAGATTCTGGCGCAGCTTTGCAACAAGTTGCAGACTATGTATCTGCAGAATTGTAACGTATATGGGGGCCTCATCTTGACTGTGGGGGTCTTTAAAGAATCCAGGGTTCTTTTTTCAACGGTGGGGAATTTAGCTTTCATGTCTTGCCAAAACTGCAGCTTACCTACATATATTCTCCGTACATAAATGACACCTGTGGTTTCAACTCTAGTGCTTGTTGTACTAAACGGTTACCTAGGATTGCTACATTGCACCTTAAGAATGGCTGTGTTTCAGTGGTGGGCAAGGGAATTCCTGTACAATTGCATGGCCTTGTTGCTGTTGAAGCACAAACCTGGATGTTGGGAGTTTCTGGGTTGAAGTCAGTAGGAGTAATGTGACTAACCTGCTTAGGCACATTGAAAATCCCTCTACGTGCCTAAGGTAGGCCCTGCGGGAGCCCTTGGCATAACTAATCAGATGAACCAAAGGCTGTGAACCAGAGGAAGTCTGGCCTTGGCAAAATAGCAACACACCAGATAATAACTAACACCAAGTAAGCACATTCCTGACCGGAGAGGATGGTACAGGGACACCCAGCGGTCAGAAGTAACTGCGTGAACACATTCCTAGGGGGTGGTACAGGGACACACACATAAGGAGACAGAAGATAAGGAGAGAATGCCAGGATAATGGATGACGATGTTTTGTTCCAACTAGCAAGTGTATGTTGATCTTTCCATCTTTGTCAGCATCACTGACACGACATTCCAAAGCCCTAGGTCCGGGACTAAGGAAACGTCCTAAAGGACCATAAAACAATGATTGTGTAGTAGACCTGGCATCTTTCTGCTGGCCTAGGGGATTGCACCCTGGTGTGCTAATGGAGCTGGTACCATGGTCGTGGACATGTGTTAGTGTACCTGTAGCTCCTATGGGGCACTAGTACCACGCTTTGTCCACACTAAACCTGGCCAAGCATCTTCGCCACCACACCAAGCCTGTGGTCTTTCTTTATGAACAACATTGAGGTCTGCTGAATGGGCAAGCTGGACTCCTGGCTGGTGCAACTAACACCAGCGTTCCAGAAGCAGCAGCAGCAGCCTTCACCACCTTCCCCAGTACAAACAACGTGTATCTGCATCTTTAGGCCCCTCAGTGCTATTGACTATCCGGCCCTTAGTCTCGCTGCACCTCGGCTTCTTTGTTTCCAGTAATTATGAGGCTAAATTTGATGTTTGCAAAGTGCTTTGAGATGTTCAGATAGAAGCCACTATAGTCACACAAAGTATTAGGCTGGGTCAACTGGTGCTGTCCTTCCTCACCTAGAGCGATGAGCACCTGTTGACATCAGTGAAACTATCCAAAGAGTAAGGGGCTACTCAAGGTGAGCATGGGCAGCACATTCAAGCCCATTCCTTTCTAAATGAGGCATCATATAAATACACTATAACTTTACCTATAAATGTCCAGGAGAGGTCTCCCCGCCACTTTCAGGTACTTAAAGAAAAGATTATGAACAATAGCACCAGTAATACAATACTCACGTTGTCAGTGGGCCCTCTTTTATAATAAGGGAGGGTGACAAATTATTAATCTCCAACTTTCCTTTCTTTCCTCCCTATGACTGGTGGGGTGTTAATGGGCCACTTCTCCTTGTATGGTCCCTTGAACTATGTGTTAACAACTTATGCTGAACAATCTGTTCCACTTTGTATTTAGCTGTGACACTCTGAGTTAGTTTCCCGGGCCTGAAGCAGAGCGCTGTGTAAGCTTGAAAGCTTGTCTCGCTCACCAACAGAAGTCAGTCCAGTAAAAGATATTACCTCACCCACCTTAATCTCCAACTGTTGTTCGTCATCCCCAGCAGCAACTAAATTAGCCGGGGACCCTGGTGATGGCAGGTCAGTGATAATAGCCTCACTTACAGGGACTTGAAAAGTATGTAAGGGAATGTGAGTTGTCTAAAAACAATCAATGATGACAAACCAGAGAAACAGGCCACAAAAGCAATGCCAGTTTCAACACACGGAAGTAGTACAGAGGCAATGTGTAATGGAGGCCGGGGGAGGCTAAGCCTCCCCAATCCTCATGCCGCTGGGGGTGGGGGGGGGAGGGGCAGTGGCAGATTGGGGGCCCCAGGAAAAATCTCCCCCCTCCATGGCCCCGGGGCTGGAGGAGCTGTCCCTCCCCGCTCTGGCTCTAGAGCTTTTCTGGTCTTGGGGCTGTGGAAGGAGGGAGAAGAAGGATCGAGTGGGGGGCAGGTCGTCGGTGGGGAAGAAGTGGAGTGGAGGCAGAACAGGGGCAGGGCCATGGGGGAAGTGGCAGAATGGGGTGCGGCCATGGGCAGAAGGGGTGGAATTGGGGGCAGGGCTCAGAGCTCTAGCCAGGGCCGAGAGAGCTCCACCATGCTCCTGGCAGAGCCTGAGAGCTTGACCCTGGCCAGGGCTGAGCTCTCAGCCTCCCCACTACCCTGGCCGGGGCCACGGAGGGGAAGGGGCAAGGGGGAGATGAGAGCAGCGAGCCACCGGCATGGCCTCGGCTGGACGAGGTCGGACAGGGGGCTAGCCTCCCCAAGGGGAAGCGTCAACCGCCGCCCATGAAATCGTACTTGGTACATGGTTGCTGCTGTATTATTATATACAGGTGGTACTTTCTAACTGCAATGCAAACATAAGGGGGCTCTGTGTGAAATGGTCCTCACACTGCACACTAGTTCTGAATTTTGATGATCCCTTCGGTTCTTGGCTCCTAGCTATACACAGCTGTTCGATTAAACAACACCTAACCAATGTCACCTGTAGTGACCAACTGCTAAAGCCTAGCAGTAAGGACAGGAGCGTACCCATAGTCTTTTCATTCCGGAGGGTCATGGTCACGGTCGTGTCTCCATGGCACCTTGTATTGGAAAGTCTGAATACATTTCCTGACTGGAAACATGAAAAATACATAGGGCAGCTACTGGTACACGGGAATAAAGGGTGGAGAGCGGTTGTCCAGCCTGCCCTGCTTTGGCACCTGCTCATGGGGGAAGCCACAATCCAGGTCCTTGTGATTTCTGAACTCAGGGACAGCTGGCTGTTAGCGCTGCAAGCCCCACAGATATTCCAGCGTAGATATGTTGGGTGGAGCTATAGGCCCCTCATTTCGCACTGGCTGGCAGACTGAAACTGCCACTGGGGAAGGATGGGGGAAAACACACAACTAGATGTGGCTGGAAAATGGGATTTTTTCATGTGGAGAGAATTTAGATTTTTTTTTTTAAAAAAACAACATATTTGCAGTTGGGATTTTTGTTTATCTGCTGAAAAGGTGAAATTTTCTGTGGACAGCAGATATGATCCAGAGAAATGTTCGTTTTCTCCAAAACCCAATTTTCTGTAGCAAAACAGTTCTGACAGAAAATTTTCTACCAGTCCTTCCAGCAACACTTTCAAAAGGCAGGAGGGGGGGTCAGAGCCACTTCTGAATATTCTTTCCTAAGTGACATCGGACATATTCTGCCTAGGTCCTAGGCAGGCAGTGCCTCCTGGAATGACCACTGGTGCTGTGTCTTCTTGCACCTTCCTTACATGTGGTCTGATTATAAAAGCCAGAATACTGCCCTGAATTTCCCTGTAAAACAAATAAGATATATTCCATGAGTCTTCACGTTGCAGAGGAACAGCAACAACACCACCTTATTTGCAATAACAACGTTACTGTTATTTATCATAACTACAGTAATATGATGCATTATATTGAGCTATGTGGTGTAGCAGCTGTAACTGCTAGTATCCACAATAAACAAAGAGCTTGTGTCTGTGCAGAGAAAGAGACTGATTCATAACAAAGTTGCATGCACCACTAACATAGGGTTTTTGTGCACTTTACTATGGGGTAGGTTGAACATAGCACGTGGGATTTCAAACCCACTGAAATTCAATCAGTTCCACCAAACTTCCTGTGCAACCTGTTTTAAACTTTTGTTCTGATAAAGAAATGGTTTCTTTAAGGTTTACTGGCAATAGGCAGCTTGAATGATAGTTATGTCATTGTCCTTCTACAATCCTTCAATATGTTGGCTATTTGCAAGGTCTGTTCCCTTCTTTCTTTCGGTTCTTTCTGACACCACCCCAAACAGATGCCTTTGATCTTATATTTCTTTTTCCACGGACACCTATGGGCCAAAATGGATCGTTAACCCTAACAGAAAGGAGTTATAATTAAACAGTTGCACTTTTGTAGCACCTCTGCACTTTCATGCACACCTCAGAAAAGAACACTCATTAGAAGTCAATTTTGCAGTATATTAAATATACATCTATCACATGAACTTAACCCTGACTACACCCATACACACTGGAGTGGAGACTAGGACCTAATCCTTTCAGTGCCCTGCAGAAGCAAGCGAAGGCATTGCTTCCACACAGGATGTGTTATCTCCATAGGGCATAGTCCCAACCACCCTGGGCTGCTCAGGATGAGCAGAGACCTCAGTGCAACCAATTTTTACAAAAGTATATGAAAAGAGCAAGGGTCGAGTTTATGCTTGTAGTAACCTCATGGAATCCAGTGGAGCCAGAGCAAGAATGGTCCCAGGTGTATTGTGAACCTCTATCAGACTCCCCCTCACCGGAGGCAGAGATAACAAGGTGACTCATGGTCCCGGGCACCCTGAGAACTGTCAGAGGGCTCTGTCTGAATCCTCTCTGAAAGCAGAAAACAGCTGTGTGTAGTGATGGTTCTCATGATCTTGGAATCTCTCAGTAAAAAGTCAGTTGTAAAATAATTGCTATTGACAATGTAAATCTCAGACCTAGACACCTCAGTCAATTCCTCCTGGATGCGCCCCCCGCCCCATTTCCCAATTTGGGGCTTTGTCTATTGTAGACTTTTTTCCTTTAAATTTCCCATCTTTGCTTCCCACTAGTTCAATTCCACCAGGAGTGGCAGGGACTCACCAACAGACAAAGTGGTGGTGGCTGCTGGCATTTTAATCACTGATGAAGCAATGCAGGGAAATTTTTTAAGAAAAAGAAGTCTAATGTATTTAGCCTTGGACCAAATTAACTTCAGTGGCGTGACCCCTAATAGTACTAGTGCTAAGTATCGCTGAACATGGCTTAAATATTCTAGTAGATTGTAATGTATCTCGGAAGTGCTGACTAACAATAGCCACTAGAATTAATAGATAATACTCCTCTCATATGACAGGGGTCAGTATTTTTTGTAACTCTGACCCAGGTAAGGTGACTGTGACCCAGGGAGGAAATAAAGTTAATTTGTCTTAGTGTGACCTTTTTCAAGAAAACTGATAGTTCTTAACAGTTGGTTTCCAGGAGTAAATGTTATGTAACCACTAATTTCTGACCAGGGAAATAGCTTGGAGGTTTTTTAACAGAGAGAAATTCTTCTTGGGACAAAACCAAGTAATATTTTTTACATAAATGTTATAACTGAATAATACGGAGCTCATGACTGCATGTGAAAATGCTACAGTCACTGAAATAATTAAGAACTGAGATTTCAACTAACTTTTGCTCCCGTTGTTGCTTACTATAAAAAGGAAACACCTTATGCTTAACCATCTGTCCCAACTTATATTTAGTTCAGACACTCTGGTTGCCTTCCTCAGACCTTAAAAGCTCTGTGAAGCTCGAAAGTTTGTACCTTCCAATATACCAAGATTGGTCCACTAAAAGATATTACCTCACCTACCTTGTGTCTCTTATACCATACAAGTGTGCATGGGCAACATTCTTGGAAATGTAAATTTGTGGTACACAAAATACTATGAAATTGTGATGACTTTGTTACATACACCACACATTATTGATGAAACTGCTGTTGTAGGCCAAAGATTTTGGTTTAAAGCAACTCTGTACAATTAAAAATTTAATTGTTACTTTTGAAAACAGGAGCCCAAATTCATCCCTGATGTAAGACTTTTAATCTTGCCAGCAGAAAGGGCCTCTTCCAATCACTTGAGAGAATTGGGTACTCTCCATTCCTCATTTAGATTCAATGCTTCCATGATGGCATGAAGGCTACAGTCCAGCCTGACAGTGATCAGTCTGACAGCTTTGAAATCCACTGAGGAGTCAAACAGGGATGTGTTTTGGCACCTACTGTCTTTGGTATATTCTCTTCTCTGCTGTGTCATCATGCCTTCTCATCTAGCACCGAGGCTGTACCTCTCTATACAAGACCATGTGGAAAACTCTTCAACATGCCATATTTAAGAGCAAAAAGCAATGTCAAACACCACTCTATATGAAAACTTCTTTTCACCAGTGAGGCAGTGCTCGTCACACACTGTGAAGGAGAGCTACAGCAATGTTAGAGTAGGCGTGCACTAGCTTGTTATGAATTTAGACTAACCATCAGTGTACAGAAGACAGTGTTTATGGCATAAGGTGTGTTGACTGCACTGGAAGTTTTAATAGCTTGTGCACAAGTTCTGCTCTCTGGAATCAATTGTCATCTTGAGATTGTTTCAGATAATCTGGCTTAATTCTTGCATGAGAAAGGCAGCCACCTCATTTGGCCAGCTGACCAAGTACATGTGAGATAACAGGACACTGACAACACAGGTCTACCCACTGAAATTTGAGCATGCATCTGTATGGTGGCAAGACCTGGGCCACAAAGAAGCCTAGCACCTTTGACGCCTGCTTTCTTCACCATGCTCTAAATATCAAGAGGGCAAACTAAAGTTCCGGACAATGAAGTATTTGAGGAAGCGAAATTACCAAGTTTAATCACTACCCTCAAACACAGACACCTCCGTTGGCTTGGTCAACTGCACCACATGGACAACAGATGTATTCCAATGGATCTTCTCTATGCAGAACTTGTGGGTCAGCCCAGTGGCCTTGAAGCATTGAGGCCAAAGTTCAAGGTGGTTTGCAAGAACAATTTGAAAACTCTCAAAATTGACATTACCAGCTGGGAAGATGTGGCGAGTAACAAGCTATACTGGAGAGCTGTGCTGCACCAGGAAGTTAAAAAGGCTGAAAAGAGGTGGCTGGGAGAGAGGAAAGTGCAGCAGGCCTCAAGCACTAGTAATGCTTTACCCCCGAATTATTTGTGGCAAGGGCTGTCCCTCAAGAATTGGACTTTTTTATTCCTTTGTGATGCCTCAGCATGACACATACACACCAAAGCCATTCAGTTAGTATGCCACCCTCTTCTGAGATGGACAGCTGCCACGTGCGTGAGTAGGTGCAACATGTCCTTGCACCAGGTGTGGGATTAGATCACAGCTTCTTACCTGTTACAAATAACATCTTAGATTATTAACAGTACAGCCCATGTATCTCAGCCTCTCTACCAATCACGCAAGCCCTTGGACTGTGACAAATTGTGACAAGGTGGAATACCTGGGTTGTGTGTATGTTTGGGGTGGTTTTTTTTCCTTTGGGTTTTTTTTTTTTTGTGGTATGACATGCCACCATGCACAAAGTATAATGATTTAATGAAAGCTCTTAATTGCTTTCCTAATGGAAAATCAACTTAAGTACAATTAAAATATTGTCTGCCATGCTTTTCTCCCCCCTTTGTGTGCATGAGTTTGGGTTTACTACAATTATTACTTTTGCATTTTGTTTGTAGAGAGGAAGGCAGGATTTTTCCCATTTTAGGCCAGGAGAAGCTACCAGACTTGCATGTGAGTAACACTTTCTTATTGTGCTGTAACTTCTGAGTCAGTTGTATGTTCTTTACAACTACAGTTCCAGGAGTCAACAAATAGGATCCAACACCAGTTGGTAGGAATACTGTGCACACTTCAAAATAATACATAAAACAGAATCCACCATGAAATGAAATGCTTTAGATCAAAGCTTTTCTGGAACTCAAACCCCAGGCCTTAGCCCCTTTGCAGGAAGAGCTTTGGAAATCCAGATCCAGACCTGGATTTTGCTGCTCAGGCCCATTCTTTAATATTAGTATGTCTAAGGAAATAAAGGCTGACGTTTGCAAAGCCATGTAAAGGATTTTGATGACTACTTCCCATTAAAATCAATGGGAACTGGGTGTCCAAACCCTGTAGGAAGCTTTGAAATTCTCTGACAAAATCTTTTGATTTATCCATTTGACTGTTTTGCTTTTACCCGAATGGAATTTAAGCAGCTAACCTGTGTAAAAAATTAAATTTCTTACTAATGTTACATTATGGTTTCAGAATTAAATTGAGCCAAATTCAGTCAAGGAATTCAACTCACCTACTAACCTAATTCTTTTCTCTCTGGCTTTAGTATTAACAAAATGTTTTGCATTCTAATTGTAAAGCCTGGGCAAAATTAAAATGAATACATTTTCTCTCTGTAGATTCATGGACATATTTTTGGATTATCTCTATTAAGTTCAAAGATCGCATAGGTTGCCTCAAGGCTACACACAGCTGGTTTTTTTTATTAATTATAAGCAGGACTTCTATTCAAAAAGTGCTTAAGAGACACTTATTGGGGCAAAGTCAGTGTTTATCTTTTTAATGCGTCCCTTGGGGTTTTTTTTTCTGTATGTACTCTGCTTTTAAGTCAATTGCTTTCATTCTTAATTTTTCCACTCTTATGGTATTATTCTGATCTCACACCAGTTTTACACTGCTGTAATTCCATTGATCTCTATGGAATTACTCCTGATCTACACTGGTGGAAGAAAGGTGGGAATGAGCTCAAAGGGACAGATTCTTACTAGTGCAAAATGAATGTGAAACACTACTGTTGTGCTTTGAGAGCATTTCACACCCCCAATGCACAAGTTTAAATGACTACATGGGTTGTGGACAATGGTGGCTCTAGCTAAAGCTAGAAGAAATTTTTCAGATGGAATTTGTTGCCAGTGTAAACTCAGATTTGACACCAAAACATTTCACAAATGTATGTTGGCGTCACTGAATTGTTTTGGCTGGGGGGGGTCCTAAAAAATTCTGAAATTGAAATGTTTCAGTTTTTCAATTTGAAATGACTTTTTTTGTTTCAATTTTTTTGACTTCATTTAAAAAAAAACAATCAAAATTGTTAAATGCTCAAAATTGAACCAAAACATTTAATTTCGGATCAAACGAAAGGTTTTGTTCAACCTGAAATGAAATACTTTTAAACTTTGCAGTTAACCAGAAACTTCATTTTTCAGTTCAACACAAAAGTTTTGGGTTTTTTTTCTGAATTGCCACTGAACTGAAAAAAAATGCATGGCTCTAGATCTGTCCTGTGTACCCTATTTTTGGTGGTGTTAGAATCCAGAATGGAGAAAATAGGTACTTGTCCTGCCTGTTCTTTCATGGATATTTCTGGTGGGCTTCTTTTGTCTTTTACAAACCTCCCTCTTTCCTTCATTACTCTGCCCACAATTTTTCTGTCAAGAGGCAGAGTCTGAGGCAACCAGCATGGCAGTTTTGTGAATCATTTGAGACTCTTAATGACAAGTCTAGAATGCAAAGCAGTAATTGTGGCTCTTGCTCCTAACCAGTTGAAGGGACTGATCTGCCAGGAGAGCTACCTCTTGGAGATCAGAAGTGTAGGGGAAAAGTGAAGTACCAAAAGACAGACAGAGCTGGACCTTTCAAAGGAAATTAAAACCAATAGTAAGAAGTTCTTTAGCCATATAAATAAAAAAGAAGGGGGACTGCTAAGTATTGAGGACAGGGTGGAGATTAAAGATAACCTAGGTATGACCCAACACCTAAACAAATACTTTGTCTCCATTTTTAATACGGAAAATGAGGAGCCTTGGGGGCAGCAGCAGAGTGGCTAATGGGAACAAGGATATGGAAGCAGAAATTGCCACATCCAAGATGGAAGCCAAACTCAAACAACTTAATAGGACCAAATTGGGGGGAGGGCTGGATAATCTCCATGCAAAATATTAAAGGAACTGTCACATGACATTGCAAGTCAAATAGCAAGGATTTTAAATGAATCTATAAACTCAAAGCTTGTACCCTATTGACTGAAAAATTGCAGAGATAGTACCTCTCTTTATGAAAGGCATGTTGGGGGGCGGGGGAAGTGATCTGGGGATACTACAGGCTTGTTAGTTTGAACTCAATTGTATGCAAGGTCTTAAAACAAATTTTGAAAGGGAGGGCGGATAAACACATAGAGGTAAATGGTAACTGGGATAAAATAGAGCATGGTTTTACAAAAGGTAGATCAGGCCAGGCCAACCTGATCTCTTTCTTCGAGAAGATAACAGATTTTCTACACAAAGGAAATGCAGTAGATATATTCTGCCTGGATTTCAGTAAATCATCTGACACAATTCCATATGGGAAATTATTAGTTAAATTGGAGAAGATGAGGACTAATGAGAATTGAAAGATGAGTAAGGAATTGGTTAAAGGGGAGAGGACAACGGGTCATACTGAAAGGTGAACTGTCAGGCTAGAGGGATGATACTAATGAAGTTCCTCAAGAATTGGTCTTGGAACTAATCTTATTTAACATTTTCATTTATGACCTTGGCACAAAAAGTGGGAGTGTGCTAATAACATTTGTGGTTGACACAAAGTTGGGAGGTATTGCCAATATGGAGGAGGATCGGAATATCATATAAGAAGATCTGGATGATCTTGTAAACTGGTAATAGAAATGGGATGAAACTTAATTGTGCATTACCTTGCACTTTGCACATAGGGACTAACAAGAAGAATTTTTGCTATAAGCTGGGGACCAGTTGGAAGTGACAAAGGAGCAGAAAGATTTGAGTATATTGGTCAATCACAGGATGACTATGAACCGTCAATATAATGCAGCTGTGAAAAAGGCAATTGTATTGTAGTGGTGGTTCATAGTCATCTTGTGACTGACACATACACCCAAGTCTTTTTGCTTATCTGTCACTAGTGCAATCCTAGGATGCATCAGGTGAGGTATTTCGTGAAGAGATAGGGAAGGGTTATGGCTATTGTACAAGGCACTGGTTAGACCTCACCTGGAATACTGTGCAGTTCTGGTCTCCCATGTTTAAGAAAGATGAATTCAAACTGGAACAGGTGCAGAGAAGGGCCACTAGGATGACCAGAGGAATGGAGAACCTACCTTACGAGAGGAGACTTAAGGAGCTTGGCTTGTTTACCCAAATAAAATGAAGGCTGAGGGGAAATATGATTGCTCTCTATAAATACATCAGCGGGATAAACACCAGGAAGTAAGAGGAGTTATTTAATTTAAGGGCCAATGTTGACACAAGAACAAATGGATATAAACTGGCCATCAACAAGCTTAGGTTTGAAATTAGACAGAAGTTTCTAGCCATCAGGAGTGAAGTTCTGGAACAACCTTCCAAGGTGAGCAGTAGGGACAAAAACCTAACTTGTTTCAGGGCTGAGCTTAATACGTTTGTGGAGAGGATGGCACAATGAGGTTGCCTAAAATGGCATATGGCCTTCTGTGACTGCTTTTAGCGAATATCTCCAATGTCGAGAGGTGGGATGCTAGATGGGGAGTGCTCTGAGTTGCTACAGAGAATTCTTTCCCAAGTGTCTGGTTGGTGGGTCTCACCCACATGCTCAGGGTCTAACTGATCACCATATGTGGAGTTGGGAAGGAATTTTTCTTCAGGTCAGATTGGCAGAGGCTCTGGGGACTTTTCACTTTCCTCTGCAGCATGGGGCATTTGGTCACTTGCAGTTTTGCACTAGTGTAAATGGTGGATTCTCTGTAACTTGAAGTCTTTAAATCAAGATTTGAGAACTTCCGTAACTCAACCAGAGGGTACGGGCCTATTACAGGAGTGGGTGGGTGAGGTTCTGTGGCCTGAGATATGCAGGAGGTCAGACTAGGTGATCATGATGGTCCTTTCTGACCTTAAACTCTGGGTCTATAACAAGCTACTATTCTTTCCAGATAAACTAGGCTGTACTAGTGGTCAAAGCAGGAGGAGTACCATGTTCAGAGAGGGGAAAAGAAGTGTTTAAAAGGAAGTGGTGACTGAAATATCTAGTAGACCACCCAACCCAGTCTGACTGCTGTTGAATCATGGCTCCGGCCCAGTGAAGCTTCCATTTTATACTCTTGTGGTTGAATGGATGGCTTTTGGGTCTGCTTCTTCCTGAAAAATATTCCATTATTTGCTCTTACGTTATGGGTTATATCTTAACGGGTGCTCTTATTATCTGGCATAACAGATATGGCCCTGTATTTTTAACAGTATTCTTGCAGGGCCGGATTAATCTTTTGTGGGCCCCGGTGCCCGGACCATGGCCCTGCCTCCTGCTCTGCCTGTGCTCTGCCCTGAGGCCCCACCCCCACTCGGCCTTTTCCTCCCATGCTAGCAGTGGGCAGAGCCTTGGGGGGAAGAGGCTGAGCAGGGGCAGGGCCTCAAGGCAGAGAATGGGGACGGGGCCCCTTTTGAGTGTGGGCCCAGCGCCACAGTAAACCCGGTATTGTACACTTGTAGCTCAGCACTCATGACACCCAAGTATGTCTCTGCAGAACAGTCTCTGTATATAGGATTTATGTGTGATTGTTGGGGGAACTTTTTCACCTCTGATATACTGTAGTCAATTGTACTGCAATGGGGAATGACAAAGGTAAAAAGAACACCAGTTCAGTTTTCCAAAGCAAGTGATAGATGCCCTGTTACCTGATGAAGAGCTAGGTATTGTGAGAACGTGTCTTTTGTTCCTCTGGAGAGAGATCTGTGTTTGTTCGATATGTTCATTAATGATCTGGAACCAGGAGTGGATAGTGCATTAATGAACTTCTCAAATGATAGCAAGGTCTTGATCCTCAAATCCTGGCAAGGTTTTTGCACTGTGGTAGGAGTGGATACTGCGTGTGGGTCTGAGGGGAAATTAAGCAGTAGGCACGGTGCTCTCTGCTGAAAAGGCTCCGGATCTTTGCCTGCTCACTCCCTTCCTCTCAAGAGCACAGGGTGAAAAAAGGTGCCCGGGGAGTTACATAAACAGAACATGAGACTAACTTAGAATGTGTGCTACTATATTCGTGCAGCATTTAACCAAAATACAGCTTGAAAGCAGTAATATCCAGAAAGCCTTAAGACTAATAGTAGTGGAGAGCAAATTAGAAGCGATTTTTGCAATGTAATATGTTAATGCAGCTTTTGGCTGCATGCATACAGCTGTCACATTTCAGAGAAGGGAGGTGATTGTCCCTCTTTATGGCTCTAGTGTATACTAGACTACTGAATCCACTTCAGGCACCTTTCTTTACCTGAAAAGTTACTGGAAAATTGGAGGTCAGCCCAGAAGAGCAAGAAAAATAGAAGGGACTGAGTTATGAGAAAAGAGCCAAGCTACTGATTTTAATAAGTGATGACTAAACAAGGGAAAATTAGAACAATCTACAAACAAAGCTGGTAGAAATGTTACGAATTATTGACACCTTGATTGAAAATGGCATAATTTTTTTAAATGGCAAATTTTTATTGCTTTTTGACCATCCTCATCTGGATGTTGCCCCAAAAGTCACTTCTGGTAAAGGCAGAAAAGTAGCAACCTGCATGACCCTGCCCTGGGTAAGTATTTTCATTATTGACTTACTGTGAATTTAAGTCTAAATATTGTATGCACAGGGCCTCAGAGAAAGGCCGAAATATAAAGTATGGGTATTCAAAAGTGTACAGAATTACAGCCACCTTCAAGAAATGAAATTAGTTCTGAAATATTGGCTTTTGAAATCCTGAAATGCAGTCATTTCAGGTTGGAACCCTCCAAGCTTTCATCACTGCAGTGATGCTTCCAATTATTATGATGTGTTGTTTGCATTCTCGTAGGAGCTCCAGCATGGACTGGGACCCTATTATGCTAGGAGCTACAAAATGACAGAACAAAAAGACTGTCCCTGCCGGAAAGAACTCACAATCTTAGGCTATATCGACACAGGCGCTTTTGTCGGTAAAACTTTTGTCGGTCGGGGTGTGAAAAAAACACTCCCCTGACCGACAAAAATTTTACTGACAAAAAGCATCAGTGTGGAGAGCTTTGTTGGCGGGAGAGCTGCCGCCTCTCATTGGAGGTGGTTTTATTTTGTCAGAAGGAGAGAGACCTGCTGCAAAGAGCAGCTACACGGCCGACCTTACAGCGGCATGGCTGTTGCGGCACAATTGTGCCGCTGTAAGGTGCACAGTGTAGACATAGCCTATGTGTAAGACAAAAGACACTAGATGGTTACAGACCGGCCAATGGAAAGGAAAAGGAAACAATGAGACAATGTTGGTCAATGTGATCAGCAATTGGTCAATGTGCAACAGCAGCCTGTTATGTTTTTTTTTTTTTTGGTTTGGTTTTTTCAGTAGGTCTCACGGAAAAGGAGGATTTTGAAGCAGGATAATGAGTTAGTTTTGTGGATCTTTATGGGGAATTTCTCCCAAGCGTGAGGAGAGGTGTGGGAGAAAGCTTCCAATGAGGAGAAGTGAATGATTCAAAGAAAGGGAAGTCAATCTTTATCACTGTGTAAACAAATACCTTCTTGTACATGACTAGAAATAAGCCACCTTATCTAACCAGATATCTTGGTGGGCTTTTTCGTTATAAAATCCTTCATGTTTCCACTGTAAAACTGATAAAAGGTTCTGCAAGAAATGTTTGCTCAAAAATAGTAATCCACTACCATTTCCATCTAATCCAGAACACTTCCACCAAAACCAGATTCTGACCTTTTCTCTTACCCACCTTAATTTCTTAATCATCAGGACATCTGGCATGACTAGATATTAGGGTTGGGTTGGGTTATAACCTGTGTTGGGCTATAATCTGATTATTTATTCTTCTGGAGATTATGGGATAGGATGAAACAGAGATCAAAAATCCTAAACACAACACGCTGTGTCAAGACACACAGCAGATTGTGATGTAAAATGTCCAGTTCTGTCTAAAAAGGGAACCTTTTCTTCTTCTTGGGATATAATGTCCTAATGACATCAGAGAGACACTTCCTCTGCTGTCCTTGGTTCATTCACAATGGCTACAGCTCAGTCTTGTCTCAGCCAAAGCGATATAAGAAAGCAGGATAATGTTCTTACACTAGGAAGGCCACTCTTGCCTAATACGTTGGGTGTGCTTTGTTAAACCTCAAGACTTAGAATGTGAGGAACACCTGGTAAGCTTGGATGGAGAACAAATATTTCTGTAGGGGGTACTAATCCTGTTAGGTTTTACAGGATGTTTCAAGTAACTAAATCATAAAGCTCTGGAGGGATGACAAATTAGAAGGCGTAGGGGGCGCGGTGGAGAACTCCATTGAGCTTGCTCTTTACAGGAGGTTCTGTAAGGACAGTCAGAAACATAACAACTCATCCGTTTACAAGAGGGTGAGTGAGATGGTATTATGACAGTGACTAAGACTGACAAACCTAAAGGTTGGGAAAAGAGGTTTACACACTTTTTCTATGACATAAATATCAACATAAAAACCAGAAATGGATTCTTTGCATATCTGTTCTCTTGCTACATGGAAATATAGCAACTAAAACCAACCAACAAAGCCCTCACCTCTCTTTGGCACTTTGCAATTAGTTACATGTTTCAAAGAGACAAGGTGGGGTGAGGTGATATCTTTTATTGGACCAATTTTGGTTAGTGAAATACCAACTTTCAAGTTTACACAGAGTTCTTAAGCTCAAAAGCTTGTCTCTGTTCCCAACAGAAGTTGGTCCAATAAAAGATATTACCTCACCTACCTGGTGTCTCTCATATCCTGGGACCAACACAGCTACAACTGCACTGCAAACAGCATATTTGAAAGTGAGTTTATGCCCAGGAAAGGCACTGTAATGATAACTATGGAGATCTATATCCATTTTCTATACAGCATGGGCAGCAGCTGTGGAAGGTTCCCCACACTGCCCAATCAATATGCTTCTGTGGGACCACACCTAGGGACAGGGAAAGAGTTAATTTGCTAGACTAATAGAAAATATCCTCCCTTCTATATGTCTCCACGCCCCACATTGAGCAGCAGATGCAGGGAATAGGATCTCCTTTGATCATAGTGGGGTATGATGGTAGGCCAGGGCCTAATGGGAGCTCAGTTAGTCCACTTTGTCGCAGCTGGAGGGTATCAGACTTCATTCCTTATCAGAACCATCTGGGGAGGAGCTGGGACTGCTTCATAAAGGAAGGAGTGGAGTCCCAGAAGGGAAGAGAGAGACAGGAGAAAGGCTTGGAGACGCTGTGCTGTGGGTTTTTCTTTGCACTGTAGACATACCCTGAGTGAACTTGAGTCCAGCATCCAGTGAACCCAGACTCACTTCCAATATCTCATCTAAACCATGTTGTGCTGGTGGATGGGCATAAGCACAAAGCGTGGCACAAATCAGTAATCTGTTTTCAAGCTTTGTGGCCCTGTTCAGCAAGATGCTGGCACCTGAGCATAACTTCCAAGATGTGAAGGGCCTAAATTTAACCCCATTGTGGCTGTATGAAACCATGTGAATTAAAATTGCAGCTCCACAGAAACCTTTACAAACCCAAGCTGTGGGTGAAATCTCAGCCCCAGTGAAGTCAATGGCAAAACTCCCAGTGAGTTCAGTGGGGCCAGGATTTTACCTGGTGAGCTTTCTCTAGCTGCAGTATTGAAGTTGTTTGTGTTGTCTTGCCCCATTTTATGCCTGCCAGGGAAAAATAGTTGGGATTTTTTGTGTAGGTGCATTATTTCTGGCCACCACAGCCCTTTTCCTATAAAATTTGGCTTTGTTCAATGGATAGGACTGGTTTGGTCAAGCCAGACCTGGGCTGTGTACACCATTAGAGGTACGTTGCAGAATTATTAACAAATATCTCATTAATCCCCCACCACCCAAGCAAGCAAATGCTCCGTGTGCAGTATCACAATTCATGGGGCTTCAAGGTATAGATGAGTTTGTCTACCTCGTCACAGTACTGCACTGTTCGGTATACCACACATGCAGGCTCCAGCTGGCAATTTTAATTTAAGACCCCAAAGGTAATAAATTCAGCAGATTAATATTTGGCTGGGATTGAGTGCTCAGATTGTTCAACTGGTTATTATGGAAAACACATCAGCCAACCGCGTCGCTGACCAGCGAGCAGTGGTTCTATCCCCTACAAACAAAACCTTTGTTATACCTTCCTTACGCTGTCCCTGCTGAGCATTTGGCTCCAAAGCAAAGTAATGAATTCATAATCTGTGGCCGTTTTGATAAATCTAGTTGGACTTTCCTGTTATACAATTTACCTAATAGCTGATCCAATATAAAGGATAATATCATTGCAATGAAACTGTGTTTTCAGACGTTTGTCCTTGTTCATTTCTGCAGGGGTATGCCCCAGGCCTTGCACTAGAGAAGGGCCCGAAACCCTCATAATTCAAATGTGGATTTCAAACAACTCAAGGGTTTGGGGTTCTGGATATAGTGATGGGAAAATGTTTAATGTTTTTTTTGTTTTCAAACGTAACTAGCATAAAACATGTACTTATAGATGTATGGATTTCCAGCTAAATTGTTATATGCATTACCCATCATATTAAAAAATAATGTGTGTACACACACAAACACACACATATATATCTGGTGTTGATATTTGTGTGATACATGGCTCTTCAATTTGGTAAACAGCATTTATTAAGCACATTTGCTTACTTCACCTACACTGTGCGCATTAATCCCTCTCCTCCAGGATTACTTAATAATGTTCCAAACCTCTGAGTAGCTTCAAACAGCTGATATTAATGAACCAGTTTTTTTGTGTCATGTTTAAAAAAACCTAATTAATTGTTTTCTTCTTTCCTCGAAATGTGCAGATTTTCCACCAAAATGACACTGGCTTGAGCAGCAGGATGGGCACTGTCCATTCCTGCATCATAGTCAGGTTTAAGGTCCAATATATCACAACCCTTCAGGTTGAGAAAGAGCTGTGTTATACTGCTAGGGGGAGATTTTCCAGTTTTACAATGCGACACACAAAACTTGCATCTAGCCCTGGGAGGAGGGGCAGAGAAGATCAGTCTATCGTGACTCTTTTTATGTATAGTAAAGATATTTGAGGTCACTTTTAGAAACGTTTTGAAGCTATTCCTCTTAAACGTAACATTATTCCCGTAAGCTAAAAAGCATACTCCCAATAAACACAACATTTATATATGGGAATGCAGAACAATGTGTGAAAAGCTGGAAGAGAACATACTCCGCTGGGCTTTTCTGGTTTTGTTAGATTACAGTTTAGTGGTTTTTTTTTTTTTATCAATAATAAGGGCAGTGTGTGACAGAATAGCTGGAGCACCTTGAGGTTCCTGCAGCACAGAGAAGGCTGCAGGCTTAATTGGAAGTACTTAACCAATTTCTGCTGGGGGGATTACTGACATCTAGGAGGTAACAGCTGGGCTCAGGAGACAATTGGCTCAATAATTGGGAGGAACAGGAAGGAGGAGCCTTCAGGGTGAGCTGTGTGAAGGAGAGAAGGTGTGTGGCAACCTTCTGTGTCAATATGCCTGTGTCTTGTTCTGTCTGGAAAAGAATGGTGGAATAATAGGTACGGGTGGTGAAAGGGAAGCCGCCTGAGTGTGTTTGACTGTGAGGCAATGGAAGCCGGCAAGGCAGCGCACACAGTGGGTACCTGAGGGAGCACCCTGTGGTAGGCGGTCATTGACTTCATAGACTCATAGGGTGTGGCTACATTGTAATAAAAAGTCTATGGCACAGCCGCAGCTGGCCTAGGTCAGTGTTTTTCAAAGTTCGGGTCGTGACTCAGTACTGGGTTGTGGCATGTCAGGCACTGGGTTGTTCTGGTCAGCACTGCCGACTGGGCTGTTAGAAGTCCCGTCGGTGATGCTGCATGGCTAAGGCAGGCTAGTCCCTGTGGCCAGCAGCAGGTCCAGCTTCTAGGCAGGGGGGTCATGGGGTTCCATGTGCTGCCTCCCCTCCCCCTATACCGGGCTTAGGCTCTGCACTCCCATTGGCCAGGAACTGGCCAATGGGAGCTGGGTGGGGATGGTGCCTGCAGCTGAGAGCCGCACGGAGCTGCTTGCGTGCCTCTGCCTAGGAGCCGGACTTGCTGCGGGCTGCTTCTGGGGCGCAGCGTGGTCCGCGGTGCCAGGACAAGCGGGAAGCCTGCCTTTGCACCCCCGCTGCACCACTGACCAGGAGCCACTGGAGGTAAGTCCATGCCCCAACCCCGTGCCCCAATCATCTGCCCCAGCCCTGAGCCCCCCAAACCTCTCATCTCCAGCCCCACCCTAGTGCCTGCACTGAGAGCCCTGAGCCCTCCCAAACCCCTCATCCCTGGCCCAAGCCCAGAGCCCTGACCCCCTCCTTCACCCCAACCCCCTGCCCAGCCCAGATTCCCCTCCCACGCTCTGAGCCCCCCCCAAACTTGGAGCCCCTCCTGCACCCCAGAGCCCTCTCCCACACTCTGAACCCATCATTCCTGGCCCTACCCTGCAGCCCAAACCCCTCATCCCCAATTCCGTTGGGTCATGGGCATCAACAATTTTCTTTCACTGGGTCCCCAGAAAAAAAGTTTGAAACCACTGGCTTAGGTCATCTGACCTGACCTGGGCTCTGGCTGTGGGGATGTTAGGCTGGATCCCAGACCCGAGGCCCCTCAAGTGAGGGAAGATCTCAGAGCTTGGTCTCTGGCCCCAGCCTGAGTATCAATGCTGCAATTTGTAGCCTGGTGAACCTCTATCAGCTGACCTGACCTCTGACACTCGGTGCTGTGGGTTTTGTATTGGCCTGTAGACATGCCCACAGACTTTAAGACCAGAAGGTACCATCCTGATCATCTCATCTGGCCTTGTGCACATTGCAGGCCACAGGACCTCACCCACCCACTCCTGTAATAGGTGCGTAACCTCTGGCTGAGTTACTGAAGGCCTCAAATTTTGATTTAAAAACTTCAAGTTACAGAGAATAATAGGTGCTTGAGTGAATACTGCAGCGATATCAGGCCCAAAGGATAATCAATAAATGAAATTCACTTTAAGTATTACAGCACTGCATGAAGCTAGAAGTTGATAACGGGGGAGAAAATTGAAAGAATGGTAGACCACCCAGACAAAGGATGAGAAGGGAAACTGAGGCAGAGAGGTGAAGTGATTGGCCCATGGTCACAGATCAGGTCTATGCCAAGAATAGAGCTTCGGTCTCAGGCCTGTGCCCTATCCACTAAATTATGCTGCCTCCAGTAATAGATAATAGGCAAATGGAATCCAAATGTTGCAATAGTCTTTTTTAGTTTTTATAATGCCAGTGCATGCCCGGCCTTTTATGAAATTGACAAGACAATCGTTTGTCATTAGTTTGCCTGGCAGTGCAATTTTTGTCTGAGTTTTACCCCTCACCTATATTTCTCATTGGTCTCCGCACGTGACACTCCTGTTTCAACATTTCTCTCTGTGTGATGACTACCCAGCCTCCTTGGCTTTGCTGTTTTATAGCTTAACACAGATGAACAGAATGTCTGCCCAATAATAATATTTCAAATTAGGTAACATTTGTCTCATGCATCCTTAAGTTGTGTCGTGTCTGGAAACTTAAATCTTGGTGCCTTATCTTTTCAGAGAAAGCGTACAAATGTCCTATCCATGTCCCTGAAGCCTTATACACTGGCACTTGTACAATGGTTGGCATACAGTTTTTTTTATAATCTTTTTTTTCCCCATTGCAAGCAATGAACAATACCGTGGTATTTGTAGCATTCATTGCACTTAGCAGAGAGAATATGTAAGGAGTACCATCAATACTGCCCTAATGTTAAATGCTAGCCTACTGTTACTGCTATCCACTGCATAGGTGAGAATTAACAAGCTTGCCGTGTAATTATACTGGGGTATAATTCTCCTGAATGATGAGTCATTCAATTTCCCTTATAACCTCACTTTTACCAGAGTGGCTTGGGTTTCCTTATTTAGAGTCTTTTCTATGTCATGAATGCTTGCAGTATTTCAGCACTTTGCAGGCATCAAAGTACTAGTCGACATTTTCATTAATAAAAAGAAAAGGAGTACTTGTGGCACCTTAGAGACTGACAAATTTATTTGAGCATAGGCATCGGATGAAGTGAGCTGTAGCTCACGAAAGCTTATGATCGAATAAATTTGTTAGTCTCTAAGATGCCACAAGTCCTCCTTTTCTTTTTGTGAATACAGACTAACACGGCTGCTACTCTGAAACCTGACATTTTCATTAATGATTTGGATAATGGAGTGGAGAGTATGTTTATAAACTTTGCCGATGACACCAAGCTGGGCGGGGTTGCAAGCATCTTTTGGTTTGAATTCAACAAGATGAAATTCATTAAAGATAAGTGCAAAGTGCTTCACGTGGGAAGGAAAAATCAAACGCACGACTATAAAATGGGGAATAACTGGCTAGGTGGCAGTACTGCTGAAAAGGGTCTGGGGGTTAGAGTGGATCACAACTGGAATATGAATCAACAATGCAACACAGCTGTGAAAAAGGTGAATTTCATTCTGGGCGGTATTAACAGGAGCGTCACAAGTAAGACACAGGAGGTAGCTGTCCCTCTCTACTCAGCACACATAAGGCCTCAGCTGGAGTAGTGTGTCCAGGTCTGGGCATTGCACTTTAGGAGAAGATGTGGACAAACTGAAGGGAGACCAGAGGAGCGCAACAAAAATGATTAAAAGGTTTAGAAAACCTGACCTGTGAGGAAAAGTTTTTTCTTTTAAAAAATGGATGTTCTTAGTCTAGAAAAAAGAAGACTGAAGGGGGGGGGGTCTGATAACAGTCTTCAAATATTAAGAGGATGGCGATCAATTGTCCTCCATGTCTACTGAAGGTAGGACAAGAAGTAGTGGACTTAATCAGCAGCAACAAAGATTTAGGTTAGCTACTAGGAAAAACCTTTCTAATTATAAGGGTAGTTAAGCTCTGGAATCAGCTTCCAAAAAGGGTTATGGAATTCCCATCACTAGCGAGTTTTAAGAACAAATTAGACAGACACCTGTGAGGGGTAGTTTAGATTTATTTGGTCCTGCTACAGCTCAGGGGGCTGGACTTGATGACTACTGAAAGTTCCTTCCAGTCCTACATTTCTAGGGCTCTATGAATGCAGAGGGATGTTGTGGTGCTAAAGTGGGCCAGTATTATTATTTTAGCTCTGTTTTACTGATGGGGAAACTGAGGCACAGAAGGGCTTAATGACTTGGCCAGGTTTGCACAGCAAGTCAGAAGCAGAGCTGGGAATAGAACCCAGGGCTCCCTCATTCCAAAGTCCTTTGATCTAGCCACTGATGAACACTGTCTCACTTCCTAAACGGTAATGTCTGCCTTAAACACATGAAGGACGTTTATTCCTGTTCCATATACCAAACTATAACAAGCTGGACCAATCTGACCCCAGTTGTAAAACTATACATTTAATTGACAAGATCTTTCTATAAGGGAGGAAATGTAGTGTTAAAATACAATAATTGATGCACAGAGAGAACAGAAGAGGTATAGATATAATTGTCATGCTCTCTGGAGTGGATCATGACCGTGAGTGCGACTCTCCAGGGAGACTGTCAAAAAAACAGCGCAGACACCCCAGACGGATGGTATGTTCTGTAATTACATTTCACCAACCCAGTAACAAATGTGAACTCCTGGATCACTGTAACTGTCTTACTATGGAGTAACAGGCAGTCCATTGGGGCATTCTAGTTTATCTTGCCACCCATGAAAGTTGGACTTAGTGATAAGTGGTCACTTTACACCAAAAAGCACAAACTAGTCAGGTTGCTCCCAGTCCCAAGAGACCAGTCACTTACCCCAGGTCAATTCGTACCTTAGATCTCACACCAAAGACCACGCTTGTAGCCAGTTCTATAATAAACTAACGAAGGATTTATTAAGTAAGAAAAAGCAATGAGAGAGTTATGTACAGGTTCAAGAAACCAAGTATATACATACAAATGATTCAGTCTGTGATTTTAAAGGGGACAGAGTTGTAGTAATCTGTCAATTCAAAATGTCTTTCAGGGCTAACCCATGCCAAGCAGCATGCGGATCTCTTTGCTTATGTTGTCTCTCAGAGCCCAGGCAGCGTAAAAGAGAACCATTTCTTCTTGTGAGCATCTTTATATGCTTTCCCCCAGAGTTCAAACTGATGGGACCAGGGCTCCTGCACGTAACTTCTTCATGACTAGATGGGGCAATCAACAACGTATTTGTCCTACAATGGCCCATTTAGTCTTGATATTCCTTGATGGGCAGAGGAACCACTCTTCACAAGTTCAGAGCAGGCATTTTTACAATTATAAAGCAAAACTTACATATTACCTGATGGCACGGGGTGCAGACATTACGAGTAAGATTAATGCATACAGCAATTTACATGCATTTTATAGAATCTAAACATTAAACACATCTTTAAAGTCTAACACCTATCTTGAACTATATTAACATACAGGTGAGCTGGTCTGGTTTCCAGCTATGAATTTGTCAGTGCTCAACTGATGCCTACAGACTTGGCAAGAGCTGGCACCAGGTCTCCCAGCATCACAATCATAACTCCCTGTAAACTGAAAAGGAGTACTTGTGGCACCTTAGAGACTAACCAATTTATTTGAGCATAAGCATAAGTAAACTGTTTCCACATGTGATTTGTGTGGAAACAGTTACTCTGGGATCAGAAGGAAAGTTGTCGCTTTTGGCAAAACTGAAAATGCTATAGCTCGGGCTATTAAGGCAAGTGTTAGGCCTTCTTGTGATACTTTCGGAGCTATGAACTTATCTTAAAGGCTTTCTGTTTTCATGCCTATCAAGCCACATGGATTAGGCTGGTTCCGTTTTGTTATTGTAATGATGGGAAGGCTTACAATAAATAACTATAAGATTCAAAGTTATTGTGGTTACGAAGGCAAAGATGAACAAGATCTTGCATGGAAAGGGATAGAATGCTGAATTTACTTTCAAATCAGATATTGGTCACTGTCGGTTCAGAAACTTGTTTGTTTGTTTGGTATCAGTGTCTGTAGTTGCTACAGATAATCCGGTGAGCCCAGCCTTCCTTTTCAGTGCTTTGAGCTCCTTTCTATTCTTAATGACGTGGAACGATTACGGAAAACTAGAACGAAGACGATCTCCGCGATTATTGCAGCATTTGACTCAATCTCTGAGGCTATGTCGACGCTATGGACCCTACAGCGGCTCGGCTGCCGCACTGTAAGGTCTCCTGAGAAGCCGGCATAATTAAACCACTCCAGCGAGCGGCGGTAGCTATGTCGGTGGGAGAGCATTCTGCTTATGTTGGTCAGGGGTGTGTTTTTTTCTGCACAGGCAGGAAAAAAAGAGAACCAGTGGTGCACAAACGCTCTGAATCCCTCTGAGAGCAGCAGCAACATCAGGACTTCGACACCGCAGGACAGGAAGCAACGCGAATCTGCAATCGACCCAGCAGAACCACAGCCAGCGGAGCTATCTCACTTGGCTCAGACACCGCGCCCAAGCACGGACTGCTGTGAAGAGCTGTCAGCACACTGCCGTGATAAGATCACCCGAATACACTCCAAGGGATCTGGGAAAGAGCATTCCACTGCTGCCCAGACTGTACTACCTGCTTCATGACCCCACACGGAGACTGGCCCCATCGCACATGCCAAGACTCAAGGAAACCCTACAAAAAAAAAATTAGAGCCACTCCTTGCAAAGTGGATCTGTGCCCGTCCCGTCTGGTGAAAACCAGTGAAGAACAACTATGCCTATAACTAATGGAAAAATTCAATTCCTCTGTGATGGTTCTCAGGGTACCCAGGTCTGAGAGTCACCTTGTTACCCCCCCCACCTCCAACGAGAGGGAGAATTGTTTGGGGGGAGGCTTAGCTCAGTGGTTTGAGCATTGGCCTGCTAAACCCAGGGTCGTGAGTTTAATCCTTGAGGGGGCCATTTAGGGATCTGGGCCAAAAATTGGGGATTGGTCCTGCTTTGAGCAGGGGGTTGGACTAGATGACCTCCTGAGGTCCCTTCCAACCCTGACCTTCTGTGACTTCTATGACTTTGTGCTTAACTGGGTGCCAGCTCCCTGACACCTCCAATCTGTCAGCCACCCAAACAATCTTCTGGGCTATGCCAGCCCTTGCTTTGTTAACAATAGGTACACCCCAGTCGCCAAGCCCCTTTGAAGCATTCCCCTGTAGTGTTCAGCCCCTTATCCACTGAACACTCACTGGATATGTCTACATTGCAATAAAAGATCCATGGTAGCAAGTCTCAGAGCCCAGGTCAACTGACTCAGGCTCATAGGGCTTTTGCTATGGGGCTAAAATGAGGAGTGTAGATGTTTGGGCTGTAACCCGGATGGTTTCAGAGCTTAGGCTCCAGCCCGAGCCTGAATGTCTACACTGCTATTTTTAGCCCTGTAGCATGAGCCTCATGAACCCAAATCAGTTGATCTGGGCTCTGAGACTCATTGCCATAGGTGTGTTGTTTTTTTTATTGCAGTGTAGACATACCTACAAAATTACCAGATCAGCTCTTGGATGAAAAGCAGCTGGCTCCAGATGAACGCAGGCAAGACCAAAGTGATGCTCTTTGGAAAGGGAAATGCTTGGCCAAAGCACTATCTCTCTCTTCCATTGAAGGCATGCAGCCCCCATTCATCACAGTAGAGCAATGCCTTGGGGTCCTGTTTGATTCCTCACTAAGCTTGAATGACCACGTTGCGTCAGTTTCCCCAAATGCCTTCTTTCACTGCCAGCTTCTGAGGAAACTTTGTCCCTTCCTTCCCGACAGCCATCTGGCCATGGTGATCCATGCGTTTGTCACCTCCGAGCTGGATTACTGTAACTCGTGTCTGAAATGGCTATTAGCCAGGATGGGCAGGGATGCAAAACCTATGCTCTGACGTGGCCCGGGTCTCTGTTTGCCAGAAGCTGGGAATGGGCAACAGGGGATGGATCACTTGTTCTGTTCATTCCCTCTGGGGCACCTGGCATTGGCCACTGTTGGAAGACAGGATACTGGGCTAGATGGACCTTTGGTCTGATCCAGTGTGGCCGTTCTTATGTTCTTATGAAACTGAAACCAGGCTCCAGCTGGTACAGAATGCGGCTGCCCACTTCCTCCATGACTCAGGCCACTCTGAGCATGCCAGGCCCAAGCTCCTGCCTCTCTACTGGCTCCCAGTTCTAGTGTATTTTATTCTACGTAGGTTTTATACTGCGCCTCATCAGCCTTGCATCGGAGCACCTTTCAGCAGTGCATTAGGCAACGCGACTACACATCTGTCACATGCTCTTTGTTCTTTCCTTTCTCCCCCGCAGAGGGGGAAGTGTGTGGAGTGTCTGGTCTCACCCTGGTGCAAAGCTGGAGGGACTTCACTGGCTTCGTGACACAAGCAGCTTTCTCTCTGCTTTGCGTGTTGCATATTGCAGCGCCAGCCCCCCAGGCCCACAATTTAGGCTCAGCAACTCCATAAAATGTGTATTTTTTTACAAAAATAATTGCCAGTGAAGCACATTCACAGGATACCACCAGGCCAAGACCAGGGAACAGAGACTCTCTTAGACATTGGGTAAGTTCCAGCTTTCTCCCTAGGAGGATGTGCAAAGAGTAACCTGCAGGTCACAGCATTGTACTAGGGCTATTTTTCTGTACCACATATGCTAAGGGCCAGTTTCTGGCTTTTCCCCTGCTGGAAGGCCGTGGAGATGTCACAGCTGCGGGATGCTTCCCTGAGCCAGTCTGTCTGCACAAGACAGAGGCAGGGAAAATTGACAGAGGGGCCCGAGCAAAGCAGCCAGCCTTTACTGCTGCTTCCGAAACGAACAGGGGCTCTCTCCCGCAGCGGCCCGGTGTGCTGGGCGGCCCTCTGCTCCCTTTACGTCCAGGAAGCCCTGGTGGTAGCATTGCACCGGGGTCCTGCATGGCTGTGCCAAGGGAGTGCCTGCGTTCTCTCCCCTTCCGGCACAGGCCATGCCGGAATTCATCACGATGTGTATTTGAAAGAAGGCAGATGCTGCTCCCATTTACACTGGTTTAAATCCACTGACTGAGCAAGCTGACGAAGTCAGTGGGGTGACTCTGGAATTTACACTGGTGTAACTGAGAGTGCCATCTGGTGTCTGAATATCTGCTTGGGCACGATCCCAGCATCGTGCAGACATACTTCGCTCACGGGCTTCCACCTAGGTTCGGTGCTGCACCTCCTGAGAGATGCAGCGTGGAAGGCACAGCCCAGGGAGAGGGCTTGACACCAGGTTTGCAGCCTGTGGTCTCTGGGCAGCTGATGGGGCCCAAATGGCCCTTTGTGTAAGGACTGCTGTAACTTACAGTACCCTTTCTGGGGCTGTACCACAGCCCAGAATCCACATGGCGCTCAGTGCTGTCTCTACTCCCTCTCCCACCAATAGCCCACCTTACCCCTGAGCTGGGGGCAGGGCATGTTCAGGCTGCCAGGGAGCAGTAGCATGGGGCTGAGTTCTGGAATTTCTCCTCTGTCCCTTGGCCCAGATCAATGGGAGTTTGGCACCTACGTATCTTTGAGGATCTGGGCCCTTCTGTCACCTCTGTGGCCCTTATATTTAGCCTCAGTGGCAATAGAAGGGTCAGAATGGGGGCTGTAATCAGCCCTAGCATATAATACTTAAAGTTGGCTCATGCTTACTTGTCTGGGCAATTGTATGTATGTCTTTGACTTCTATTGTTTGTTTATTCTTTGTTCGGTGCACCTTCCTAGCATGCTGCCATCGCGTGTGTGTTTGCTCACTCAAAATAGAGAAAGGACAAGAAAGAATAACTGTGTGGCTTTTTTTTTTAAAAAGTCTTTGTTAATGTTTGGAGTGCTTGGTTTTGCCGCCATCCCCTCCCCCCCCCTCCCAAAAAATAAAAATTTAGCCTGCAACACAAATGATTTACCAACAAGATGGAATCCTTTACTGGATTGTATCATGCTGCCTGGTGATGTGCTGATGTTTGGGGTCATGATGTGACCCATCAAAAATGTTTGGGAGGAATGTCTTCCTGGTTTGCAAGTCTGCGAATAATTTATGCCCGTGATGACGGGTTTGAACTGCTTTGGCAGACTGAAAGCCAGGAGGGTGGTGAACAGTTGGTCTTGCTCAAAAGTGTCCAAACACCCACCGTTTACCAGGGGTCAAATTTATACTGTCTTTCTGGGATCAGAGTGGATATTTGTATATGATAAAATAAAAAGAGGTAGGAGCTAAGGGACTCAAAGCCAGATCTTAAATGAAGGAATGCTAAATTGTTAACCTAACTGCCGCTGATATTTGGTTTGTCAATTAGGTAGCAGATGCTCAGGTGGTTGTATATTGGCCTGTGAGCATTAAACACCTGGCTAAGAGCCATATCCTGTGAAGACTGTATTGTCCTTTTGATTTGAAAAGCAGCATCACAGTTATGGTTCCGCTTATGGAGTACTTCCCCCCTCTCTTCAGCTGCTTTTGGGAGCTTTAATAACAAATAAAAGTATCTTTCACCAGGTGTGCTCTGACTATAATAAAAAATGATTGCACCATGATATCCATGGTTTTCCAAAGATTTATTAATAAGCATGGCCATGCCTGATTTGACCATGCAATGTGCTCCTTGACGGAATGAGAGAGCTGGAAAAATGAAGTAAAGGAAACGTGAGCTGATTTATTTTTTTTCCTATGTAACAAGCTAAACCTTGATCCAGTGCATCTGTGGAGCAAAGGACTACTTATTCAGTGCCACCATCAAAACCTTATGAGGCAGGTGTGAATTGTCTCAGTTAAACTCTTGTATTCTCAAGACATAATTAAATATTGGCAGCCATTGGGGGTCCAGTACTAAAAGGTGGGCTATTTAATTGGATGTAAAAAATTCCACATTTTGGAGGGTCAGGTTGACCTTCAGTTATAGCAACTGGCCTTCAAGAGCTTACTGTGAATGCCAGTTTGTGTGTCTAAAATGCATGATTCAGATGCCCTATTGGAAAACTGGGCTCCTTACGCAAGGCATACCAACAGTAAAAAGCCTCAGTCCTGTACTTATGCGCATGATTGTGTTTGCTACCGTGAAAAATCTCACTGAAATCAATCTGCTGAAATCAACTCATTCTAGCCGGCGGTACTACTCACAATAATACAGCTAAGCACATGTGTAAGTGGTTGCAGGATCAGGGCCTAAATTTTAATTCCTTTTAGAAGCAAAGATTGAAAGAAAACATACTTTCATTTTAGGAATGAGATTTCAAAAATGAAAGCAGAGATTCTCAAAAAATGACTCCAGGAGCTAGAGATTTAAGATAAGCACCAAATGAGACATATGATAAAGTTATAGAGTTGGCAATACTATGACATTGAGCAAGTTCACCTCATACACCTTACAGCTTCCCATTCATTGGTTATTTTTTATTGAATCTCCCTGAAAAAACATAGGATCTAAATTACGGAGGGAAATAGTTCACACACTCTAGTTTCCCAAACCCTGTGCACTGTTTGCAAAGTGCATGAAACTTCAAAGAGTGTGAGATTTTTCCAAACCAGTCCATGCTACATCTAATATAGACTGGACCGATAGGGCCAGATTCTCAGCTGGAATACATCAGTGTTACGGTGATATACACCCACTGTGGATCTGGTCATGACAACTGCTTTGCTCATTTAAATTAAGAAAATGAAACTTTACTCTTAAAGATGTCATCAGTAAAACGCACTACTCTCTGCAATGCATTGCTGTCTTGGTGACTACTACGTTGCAAAAATGAATAGACAAGGCCATCAATTTGGGTCATTCTGGAGAAATATGTAGTATACTTTATCTAAGCTACAAAATCTAGGTAAACACCAAGGTAATATTGCAAAATATTTCTTTTGTTTGCTAATTCACAGGGGATGTAAACATCTGTTGTTAATGTCTCTACTTTAAACAAATGTTCTTCCTTTTCTGTACATGGTTCATAGCTGGGGATCTACATTCCATATATTCATTACAAAACAAAATTGGTTGAAAACTGAACTGTCAGTCAATCAGCAGTGCTTCTATAACTGTATCAGATCCATAGTACTTGCTAATGCAACTATTTATGTGTAATATATTAAGTGCTCTAGCAAACTGAGAATTCTCCAAGAGAAATATTTTTGTCTTTAAGAATATCATTATTTATTTAGTTTGTAAAAAAAAGTTTAACAACTTAAAAAAAGGACATTTCAAACTATGCAAGAGAAGAACTCCACATTAAATAACGTGTGAACCTGGATAATTCTAGCGATTTGGGTAATAGACTTGTAGCATATTGGATTGCTAGCTACATTATTGTAAACCCTAAACATTCTAAGATCATGAATCAGGGCCCACTAAATTATGACATTGGCTTAAAAATCAAGAAGTTTTCAAAAATAATACATTTTTGACTTGTTTTAATTTGCCTTCTCATTTTTGATCTTTTAGGGATGATGTTTTCAAACTTTTTCTCTGAGACCGTGATGGTTAGAAACTTACTTAAAAAAAAAAAAAAGTTGACCTCATGTAAATCACCTGACTCCACGAGCTGCGGCTTTTAACTTTCCCTCCCCCACCAAATATCAAGGACTTCACAATGAAACCCTGAGATTTTTCCTGTGCAATGTATACTATTCATTTTATCCTTTTTTGTGAATTTGTTTGGCACTGTTCTCACAAAATTTAAATCTTCCATTATAAGATATTCTATTAGCATTTGTTTCCAGTTACTGAAATGATTGAGATGATGTGACGTAGACACAGTAACCTTATACTTATTGGTTAGTCAGAAAGGACATACACAGAAGATAACTGAATTACATTCTGCCCTCATGACCCAGCTTCTTTTCCTGATTTCCTGAGAATCTTCTCTCTCACCCTGGAAACCATTCAGTTTCTCCAAAACAAGTTCATATGTATGGTTACAATATAGATACCATGTTAAGGTTATATTTAAATAATTTTGAAAAAAAAAGGAAATGTAATGTTATAACAATACACGGTCAATATATGTGTTGCTTAATAGTGTTAATTCTGTATTAAGATGTGTATGTAAATGTTTCAAGACCAAAAAAAAATCGTGAGAGTTGGCAATACTGCAAAGCTTATGTCATATCCAACTGACTACATGCTCTTTTACAAATGATGCTAGTGATGAAAGGGTGAGACTGCTACTTGTACAAATGTTTGTGGTTTAGCTCCCAGATTTCCAGAGAGAAGTCCAGAATATACGGTACGTCACCTGTTTGTTCTCCCCTTCCACGAGGCAACTAAGACAGACTTGTACAGCATTTCCAGATCATCCATCCCACAGGGTTTAAGGTTTGAGCTGATCGTTGCAATAGACGTTTCCCTTTATGAATTCAGATATTGCTTCTTGGTCTTCTATTGTGCTGCAGGCCTTATCCAACAGCACCTTTATGTTGTTTTCCCCACCTTGCTTTGCGAATGGCTAAGACTGGTTTACTAATGTAGTAGTATCCTGCATTTGGCTAGGGAAGTATTTGTATTTCTCCTCGTTCCTACTCACAGGACTATTGACTGTATTTAAATAGCAAGGTGTAATGTCTTTAAGGTTAAAAATATAGTTAATGAGAGATTACCAGAGTGAATTCATACAGGCACATTGCCACAGCATCCTATCAGTGTAAGATCTTATGATTCACTGTGGGAGCAGTAGGATTTGTACCCAGTTTGTAGATTATTTTACATCATGCAACGTTAGGGTCTAATCCAACCCTAGTTACTTCAGTGAAAAGACTCCCATTGGCTTCGGTAGCTTTGGATCATAGCTCTGTGTTTGGCGGAGCACCTTGTAGTGAATTGTGCCATGATAGCTGTAATCTTATAAATGCCCGTTTGCTGGCACAGAGCTCTTCCCAGCACCTCTTCTCCCAATACTATACCTTGGCTACACTCTAGTTGCTTTGCCATTATAGCAACACCGGCAGAGCCCCATAGTGTAGATGCAGGGTCTGCTGACAGAAGGAGTTTTTCTGCCAGCAGAATAACACCACCTTCTCGAATGACATTAGTGTAGCCGACTGAATAATTCTTCCCACTTACGCCTACACTGGGGATTTTGCTGACATCTCTATGTTGGCCAGGGATAGTGTTTTTTTTTTTTTTTTCCACAGCCCAGCCACCAACCAACATAGCTACGCTGATGCAACTTTGTAGTGTAGACCTGTCCACAGTCTTTAGTTCATCCATTTTAAATTCTTGCCGGGTGAATTTCACCCTGGGCCGAGAACCAGCATGAAGCCTATGCGGTGCTATTTTGCGGACTTAAGTTGTGCATTGATCTTACGCTGGCCTTCTGAATGGGGCTGCATTTCATCCATAATTGTTCTGATGTCAGATTTTGATATACAACTACAGCAGGAGGATCATGCATGTCTATTGTTGGAGAGGGAAGAATCTGGCTACAAATAGCGACGCAAAGCATTTGATTTTTAGATCCGCACTCTCTGCCTACTTACACGTCAGGCTGTTGAATGTCTTCATAGAGCAGGCCTGGGTTTTGGAGTTCTAAATTTTACAACTCTTTTGAAATAGGCAAACTTTGTTATAAAAGGTTTCTGATCTGGTAGCATACAACTCTCAACTGATGTTTGTATAAAAGGCATACTTTGTGGTCCTGTTTTTAATAGGAAATCATGCAAGAATGAGAGCGTTATTGGGCGTGTTATTTCTCTAGTTGGAAATAGTGGACAAAAGCATTTTTCCTGCTTAATTTCATATTAGCGGAAGCTCGACAGGCGGCATGTTTTGCTGTATATAATAGACAGTGTCCATTGTGCGATTATGTCAGTCGAGGGGAAAGCCTAGGTTTGGAGTGGAATTAAAATGCAGGGTTAGATTTACGGTGGTTTATACAATGCAAATAAATGGAGGAGGCAGACTCATGGAGACTTATTGAGTGTTCTCTTTGTGGAGCAAATTGTGATTTTTGGCTGTGGAAGGAAAGTAGGGGACAAAACAAAGCAAAAGAAGTTTTTTTTTTTTTTTTTTTTTTTTTTTTTTTTTTTAAATTTCACTAGTTCTAGGTCTCCTTTGCCAAGAATATAACTGTAATGTACAGTGCCAAACAGAAATCCAGTTGAATGTCAAGTGGCAAAAATTCCATGTGAGCGGCAGACTTGTAATCATTGTTTGCTTTTTTGAAGTTCCCTTTGAGGTCGAAACGGGATTTTGTGGAGAAAAGGGCTAGGGGAAGAAAGGGGGGATCGATAAAGGGAAAGGAAGAAACTTGTTGACCCTGCTTGACAATGCCATCCCTTTAAATCCAACAAAAGAGACACTAAATAAACATGTAACTGTAACCGACAGCCACTTGCTAGATTCATTTGGTTTTTTCCCCTCCGTGTTTTGGTTAATTTTAAAGCTGCAGCAGCAAGAATATGTAATGTGTTTGATGGGATCTGTGTTTTGCTGGGTTGTGGTGGTGAAGTAACCAGTCACTTTACAGCAGTGCCAGTCTTGCATTAGCATAGTCCCTCTCCATCTAACTATGGGCCCTGTGATGCTTGAATCTCTGTGGAGTTTTATGTATACTCTGGAACGCACTTAAGATCTTGTCTGCACACAATAGTTTGTGGTATACTGGTATAGTTAAAACAATATAATAACCCTCCCACCCAGGGCAGAAGCAGTTATACTGGTAGAAAGTGCTTATACCAGTATAGCTTATTCCCGCATGGGAAGGAGAATAAACTATGCCTGTGTACGGCTCATTTATTCTGCTATAACTATGTTCACACTAGGGATTGTGTAAATGCAGTGCCTTTTAGTTCTGCTTCTACAGCATCTAGCGCAGTGTGGTCGTGGTCCATGCGCTGGTAATACAAGTGTAGGCAGAGTCAGGATGAGCTCCACCCTGACATCTGGTGGTGAGTTGTGGCAAGTTGTGGAAAAGAACTTCAGGGGCTGATCTCATTTGCATAGGCACACCCACCCCACCTAGCATGAGTCCATAGCTGCCCAAATGGTCACTTTGGCTGCTGTGGGATCTCCAGTTTCTCTGTTATTGGGGCAGGAAGAATAAATTGTTATTATCCTGATTATGTGAATCAAGGACAGTGGAACTGTACTTGGCCTTTTGTTATGATGGAGGTACTTGCCATCAACTAAGTGGCACTCGCTAGGCAAGGAACACGGGTTCCGAAATTCAGTGAATTGAGAGAGGCTGGGGACAGGTATTAATACCGGGTGGTATGGGCCCCTGGTGAGGGCCTTACATGCCAATTGCACCACCACCACCACCTCCTCTCTCCACTGTGGATTATCAGAGCTAATTTTGATTTCATTAGGAATCTAGTTACAGGCTGCTGAATTCACTTTGGGCCAATGGTGCACTAGCACTGAGGCTCCCCTACTACAAGGTGAAATCATGACAGAGCTAAAATGACTAAGAGCTGAAATCACTGAGTGTTGTGTTAACTAGTGGGGGGGCCTGAAGATCTATTGTGGAGCAGATCGCGAGACGGGTGGAGCGGCTCATGGGATGGCTGGCAGAGCGGAGCGGCTGGTGGAGTGGAGCAGTTTGCGGGACAGCTGGCGCAGCTTACAGGGGGGCTGGCAGAGCAGAGCGATTCATGGGACAGCTGGTAGAGCAGAGCGGAGCCCCACGAAGAGGTGGGGCAATCCGCTTCGGACCACGTAAGGTGCCCCTTAACCCTCCCATTTCCACCCAGGTTGGGAGGTAAAACTCTGCAGATAAACTTTCGAACTCTGGGGCTGTACTGACCAGGGACAGAGACTTTTGTTGTTGGACTTTTGGGACTTTGGGTGGCTTTTGGGTTGCTGGACTCAAGAACCAAAGGGAAAGAACACAGCCCAATTTGCTTGGGATGGGTTTTGCTCATGGGTTGTGTTATGAATCCCGTTGGTGGTGTAATGCCACATTGTTTCTCTCTCTTCTTAAAAGGCTTTTGCTACACTCAGACTCTGTGCTTGCGAGAGGGGAAGTATTGCCTCTTAGAGGTGCCCAGTGGGGGTGGTATATATTTGTCCAAGGTCACTGGGTGGGTGCTCGAGCCGGTTTTGCATTGTGTTATTGGAAAGGAACCCCTAGATACTGAACCCGGCCCTTGTTGCTGCCAACTCTGACGGGTTACACAAGTAATAAAGAGTTATAATATTAGTAAAATAATCTCACCCCTACTGACCTAGTTGGGCCAGTACAGAACTGTGTGTGGACCAGGCCGTGGATGTGATGGAATGTTTTTATTATTTACGTTACAGTAGTGACTAGAGGCTGACATGGGCAACTTACTGTGGTAGGTGCTGTCCAACCATGCAGTAAGAGACCGTCCCTGCCCCGAAGAGCGTACGTGCTACATAAACAAGACACTCAAAGGGAGGGAGAGAGGGATAGTACATGAAAGCAAGCGATTGGAAACTGGAGCAGAGAGCTTAAATGACTTACCCAAGGCGTCTGTGGCTGAGCCAGGATTTGAAGCTGGAATTCTTTGGTCCTGGCTTAGTGCCCTAACCAAAATACCACCCTCCCCGCTACTCAGCGTAGTAATAAAATAGTAGCACCAGGGAGAATCTGCACAAAAGGACCCTGACCCCTTTATGGAACCCCACTGAAGCCAGGAGGGCACCTGCCTTGCAATAGTCCAGTGTCACTCAGTGTGAGAGAGAGGGTCCACAGGAGAGGATGCTTTTGTAGGTTCAGGCACTTAGAGCATTGCCCCACTGATCAAAAGGGTGGATTCTCTGTAAAGCAAACAATGAGCAGACATCAGTTTTCTGTGCCTGGGCAAGGCACAGAAATCTGCACCTTTGCCATGCAGACAATGCTGTGTGTTTTTAATGTCTGGCCTGCGGACCCCACAGACGTGACAATCGCTGCACTGAACATCCTGTTATGTTCCCCATGCTGTACGGAGGTCAAATCATGCTGAACTGTAGAAATGGTTCATTAGGCTGCTCCGCTGAGAACAGGCAGAGAGGGGTGTTCTGCTGTTAAACTGGGATATAATTACCTGTTTCCCCAGCTTTAATGAATAATGGGGCAGATTAATTCCCCAATTGTTATGGCTGCAGATCATCTGTGTGGAAACCATCCAATTCTTTGCAGAAAGGGGCTCAGGCACCTCGCCCTCTGGGAGACTTAGCCGTGCACTTCAGGGTCCCCAGTGTGAGAGGGGTTAGAGAAAGAGAGGTTGATGTAAGTTGGTGGGGACCCTGCTTTATCAATACCTCCCCCCCCCTTCTCTAGTCCTATGGAAACACTTTTGCAGGCAGTGGCAAACACAGCTCTTAGGGAGATACAGCAGTTCCCTAACAGTGTGGCTCCAGGCCAGGGAATATTTGGACTGCTGGGGGGTAGAACTGGTGCAGAAATATAAGTCATCTTGGCAGCTGCCCTGGTTTGGGCAATATTCTGCTGAGGATCTACCTTACAGAGATGAGCCTGAGCTGGAAAGCTTGGCTCCAGATCCCGATCCAATCTTCATAGAATATCACAGGGTTGGAAGGGACCTCAGGAGGCCATCTAGTCCAACCCCTTGCTTAAAGCAGGACCAATCCCCAACTTTTGCCCCAGATCCCTAAATGGCCCCCTCAAGGATTGAACTCACAACCCTGGGTTTAGCAGGCCAATGCTCAAACCACTGAGCTATCCCTCTCCTTCTCCATGCTTCAAAGGGGTTTGGATCTAATCCTTTGGTTTGGACCTATCTATGCATGACAGAGGGGTGCAGATCTGCTTCACAAAACACATGGAAAGATAACAGCTGAGCCTAGTTGAATTCATATGGAGGTAATTTGGGAGCACAAAACAACATGAAAGGAATACACAAGTGTGCTACAACAGTACAATGGCAAAAGGCACATTGGATACCAAGTCCATAATCAGCATGGGAAGGTTTTGCCCAACATGGGGGGGCGGAAGACGAATTAAAGACGGCAAGGAAGGAAGTAGGTTGCTCTTCCAAATGCAAGGAGCAGCTGTGAAAGAAGGTGCAAAGCACATAGCTGGTGGAGATAGAGAGCATACAATAGAAATTTTATTGGACACATTCAAGTTATTTCCCATTTTTTTTCTGATTATTCTTCCTCCTTAGCAAGACTGTTTGTCTGCTCCTTCAATCTACCGCGTCTGGGGTTTACCATCGGTTTAGGAAGCTTAATTAACAGACATATCAACTGTTACTTTTAGTTCCAGAAAGAATTGTCGGGCCAGATTCCCTTTGGAGTTCTTGCCCCGTTGCTCCTCTCCAGCAGCAGAGAAGGGCTACAAGGCTTCCAGATCTCACCAGCTGAGTGGGGAGTCACCAGGGTGGGGAGTCCCCGGCTGATGCAGAATCAAGGTAACTTTCTCCAATGCGACTTTCTCCTGCATCCCCAAATATAAAGGATTTGTCAAAAGGGGAGAGGTAGGGAAGATGCAAGGATGGAGCACTACTAGGCTCTGGCTATTCTTGGCTGGCATTTGTGCCCATGCGGCCCTAGCCAACACGTGTACTTTAGAGTCCCTTTCGGGCTGCTCATAATCATGCAAATGCCAAGGCTGGCATTGAACAGGATGAAGGAGCTACACTTGGCTCCTTTGCACTGCCCCCATCTGCAGACCTTGGGCACAGCTGCAGATCTAGCCCAGAGTCTCTGGGCAGGGTATAAGCCCCAGATCCTCAAAGCTATTTAGGCTCCTAACTTCAGATCAGTGGAAGTTAGGAGCCTAAATACCTTTGGGGATCCAGGTCTAGGACCCTTGGTGACATGAGCAATCTTTACTGTTCACGCAAGCAGTTCCACCGAAGTCAATAGGACTATCCATGTAAAGATTAGTGGAAGCCAACAGGGCTGCTTTTATGGGTACAGAGCTCTCATAGAAGAGCTGTAGGGCTGGACACATGAATTCCAAAAACAACTTATAGCTCCATTGCAGTTGAAAAGAGTCCATTTATGGTTCTTAAACTCCACTCTTATCTGTTGGCAAGAGCCAAAGCATAAAGATCTCATTTAGGATATTATAATTTTAGTTACTGGCTTATTGATTTATATTTTTACTGCAAAAAGTAAAAGCGGCGTCAACAATTAAGACGTGTGCTTTGGCATTGTCACCAGGATTTCCATTAGTTGGTCAAATTCAGGGTTAGATGATGTTATTAAGAACAGCTGTTCTCATTAAATCTGTCTTTCCGAAAGGTAAACAAATGGGCTTCTTATCTCATCCGCTGATAGTTACAAGTCAACAAGTTCATTAAGGGAATTACCAGCTGAGCTGAAATCTGCTGTTGCTACATATTGGTTAGTTAGCAGAGCCAAAATGAGGTTACTTCAATCATTACCTCTGAAATATGCCCCAAGCCCTGAGACGCCTCCTATCCCTTTAGAGGTTTAATATACCGTACATACAAGTAAAGCTGCATGGGCTTCAGCCAGTAGTGCCTTTTGGTTATGAATGACCTAAGGCAGATTTCAGCTGGCGTCCTGGGTCTTTACCTCACTATCCGTTCCCACAGCCATCCATTATCTCCGGGACTGTGGAACTTGTTCATCCAAGAGATAGTTGGGAATTTTCCACTGAAATGTTTTCTTGACAGAAAATGTGGTTTCTGGAATATCGATTTTCCATGGGAAAATGTTGATTTTTTAAAAATGATTTTTATGCTTATTTAATTCTGCCAATTGGTTGATATCTGCGACTATAAATCTAATGAATCATTAGAGCACCTAGAACTTTTTGTATAGGGCTTTTTTCATTGCTGCATAAATCTAAACAATTATATTAAATAATACTAATATTGTTTGGTAAAGGGCAGCCAAATTAAAACAAGCATTTTTTTTTTGCCTCCTGCTAACATTGTCAGTTAGGAATCTCAGGGTTACTTTTACTTTTAGAATTCCAGAACTATAGCTTAGCCTTAGAAGAATAACGACCGAGTATAGAATTATTCTGATTGGAAGAGTTAACAGTCAAATAGCTACTGGTTCGGTTGTTCTGTCTTTTGGGATCAGAGTGGTGACCCCACTGGCAGCTCCACACACTCAAACCCACAGACCTGGAATATTTGGTTGTTTCTGCTAAAAAGACCACAGAATTGTAGAATCCTAGAAATGTCGGGCTGGAAGGGACCTTGAGAGGTCATCAAGTTCAGCCCCCTGCACTGAGGCAGGACCAAGTAACCTAGACCATTATTGACAGGTGTTCGTCCAGCCTGTTCTTAAAAACCCCAGCGATGGGGATTCTACAACCACCCTTGGAAGCAAATTCCAGTAAACACCCTTATAGTTAGAAAGTTTTTCCTGATATCTAATCTAAATCTCCCTTGTTGCAGATTACGTCCATTACTTCTTGTCTTATGTTCAGTGGACATGGAGAACAACTGATCACTGTCCTTTTTTATACCCCTTAAAATAGATGAAGACTGTTATCAGGTCCACCCTCAGTCTTCATTTCTCAAGGGTAAATATGTCCAGTTTATTTGATCTTTCCTCATCAGTCAGGTTTTCTAAATCTTACCATTTTCGTTGCTCTCCTCTGGTATCTCTCCAATTTGTTCACATCTTTCCTAGAACTGAACCCAATTCTCCAGCAGAGGCCTCAGCAGTGCTGAGTAGAGCAGGACAACTGCATCCCGTGTCTTATATACAACATTCCTGTTAATACACCCAGAATATTAGCCTTTTTGCAATGGCTTTGCGTTATTGACTTCTGTTCAATTTGTGATCCACTACAACACCCAAATCCTCTTCAGCAGTCCTATTGCCTAGCCAGTTGTTCCCCATTTTGTAGCTGTGCATTTGATGTTTTCTTTCCGAAGTGTAGTACTTTGCACTTGTCTTTATTACATTTCATCGGGTTGATTTCAGACTAAATCTCTAATTTGTCAAGGTTGTTTTGAATTCTAATCAGCTAACAATGCTGACGTTTAGATTTCCATGTTCAGTTCCGTTTGAGGAGAATGGGGATCGCTCTCTACTGCCTTAGAATTTCTGTTTCTTTCTGTCTGCAGACTCAGTAAGTCGGCATTGCATCACTACATATTTGGTAGGTTTTCTTTGGGCTAGAAATGTGTCTTAACCCCACTACCCCTTCCTCCTTCCTTCCCCCCCCCCAAAAAAAACCAATCACACCTGAAAGCTCAAAGATAGCAGGACTATATGAGTCACTAAAGAAAAACTGCTGCTGACCATGTACCGGCTCAGTCTGTACCCTGACTGTTTTTAAGTAGTGTACAAGATGGTTTGAACACCTTAGTTCAGTAGTTCTTGGTCTCACAGTCTATGCAACACAGAACGATCAAATGAAATTGAAATGAAACCCAGCTAATCCTTTGCATCCCTCTAGGTTTTTAGAAGGTTGACCATTGCTATGGTGTCTGAGTGCCTGTCCAGTTCACAGAGACTGTTAATCTTAATGTTAAGACCCTGTTGGTTCAAAAGAAGCAGATATTGATCTGTTAACACGCAGTAAAATGCTCCTTCTTTTCAGAATACTATTAGCAAAAACAAAACAAAACAAACAAAAAACCCACACCACTGGCAATGGATGTTTCTTTAGTCTTAGCAGCAGCTGGGTGGTCCTGCTCCAAAATATTTAACTATTATTGAAGATAAGGATGAACACTTGCTGGTCATAACACAGCTTTTTGTACCTGATCTTTGTTATATCCCATTAGTAAAAATGCAGATTCACCCTTCTGACAGTCAGAGAAGCTTGATAGTCCCATATCGTTAATGGTGTTTCTCATCTCTAATGATCACCATTTATAAAAAAAAAAAAAAAAAAAAAATCTGTTCTCTACCTATTAACTGCATCTGTACCCAAAATGCAAACCAAAAATTAGGGGATACAACAGAGCCAATGCTTTGCAATGAGGATTTTAGTTTTCTTGTACCGTCGCTACTAGGGCAAAGCAACGCTTTTGAGCAGCGTTAGTAACTTATTATTCCAATGACTTTGTGATGGGATCCCCGGGGTGCAGCCTGGGACTGTGGGACCGCTGTGTCCCCTTAACTGTCCAGACCGGTCTGTCTCTCACAGTGCTTTGCCAGTGACAAGCAGCAACCCCCTCCAGGTGCTCTCACCACTCAGCACAACCGCATGTGGAGCCCCACAGCCAGCTAGATTGCACGAATGCTCACAGAGCCACTCATCAGACAGACACCAGCCGAATCCCCCCAGCTGCCAGCCTTGTACCTCAGAAATATACCGTCTTGCACTGCTCAAGACAAGCAGTGCAAGCTTATTAATTGGTTCACCACTTCATCAAGTGGATATACACCAGCCTTTGTAAACCTGAGCAGATTTACCAAACCAGATGATGATTTGATGTTGAGGTTCAAAAATGTATAACTATTAGAATACACATTGCCAGCATCACGTGTATAAGTATGCAAAGTAAATATCCTTTCATCAACTCTAATAAGTCTCAAGCAGCAGTTTTCTTATTTTGTGTATCTGTAAGTTTCGATCAGTGGTGACGGAAATATTTTTCCATTGGCTTGTGCGTGTATGGTGAAATTGTATGTTTACTGTCATTTCCAAGCCTATTTATATATTTGACATTTACTGTCTAGGATAATATCAAATATATTTAAAACATTCATTAACACTGACCACATTTGGTTAAATTATAATCCGTGCCATTAACAAAAATCCCCACATAAATATGCGTAGAAATATTTACCTGTTGGGGATGGGTCATTAAAAACGATCCATAGATAGAGTTAAAAGGGGTACACTTTTCAATTGAGCCTTTTAAAGCTACTCTCACACTGGTCATCATGACAATAGGTGGCACCTTTATGCCAATAAATATTAATGTTGTTCAACATACTTTGCTACATTGCTTCTTTCTATCGATGTTAAATTTACCAAATCTCTTGGAACTAAAAAAATGTAGACGCTGAACATTCATCAAGTAAATGGAGACCTGAACTCAACCCATAAATTACACATTTGTGTATCACTCTGTTAGAAATATCTGACGTGCATGTGCACGTCTTGAGAGGTCTCTATGTAAGTGTCTGTCACGGCTGATGTCCCTATGTTATTTTGACTTCATTGGTATTACTTGAGTAAGCAAGACAAACAGGATTTGCCCCTTACTTTCATTCATACCCAAACATTAGGATGCATAGTGTATCCAAGCTATCTGAATCCTTTGGGTCTACAAAAAATGAGATGGAATCTCATGAGAACAGGCTTTTTCATGGTATTTTGTCTCTTTTGCTTCCGTTATCACCCAGCGCCTGGAAAGGCTAAAAGCAATGAAGAAAAATATTGTAACCAAAGTGTTGGGGTTTGAAGAATCATAGAATATCAGGGCTGGAAGGGACCTCAGGAGGTCATTTTGTCCAACCTCCAGCTCAAAGCTTGCGTCTTGTTTGGTTTGAGATTTAGATTAAGGTTTTGGTCACTTTTTGTGTCCAGAAAGGACCTTAGCCACCAAATCTATGCTGAGAGGATGGTGGGGAGAACGGGAAAGAGCTCAGAGGAAAACCAAGGGCCTCCGGTATGTTTGTCACAATTTCACTGTGATAAAACTGGATTGTAAGAGAAATTTCTGCAAAGCATAAATTTTACCCACTATTTTATTTCAGTGAAAATAGGATTTAAAGATCTGACATAACACTTCAAACATAAATTGTCTAAGGCCTGCAGATGTCCCATAAAGTTTGCAAAGCCTTGACCATTTATAAGCTGGAATTGGATCAGAAAAAACTTCAGGATTCATTGAGCTTTGCTAAGCCTTGGCAACTACTCTGTTTCTCTTTTACTGGGGCTATGATATGTTTCATCCTTACATTGCAAAATGAATGTCTTATGGTGGTAATGAAAAACTTGAGAGAGAGAAAACAGATTTAAAAGGAGTTGATGGATCTAATGAGATACCATCTTCATTTATGGGACATTCTTAGTGCAACTGTTCTCTTAGCGAAGGTTTTGCTGAAATGGCTGTGATGCACGCAAAATTAAATTTCCAGTATTCCATGAAACGTTACTTACTTTGATCTGCACTATTTTCCCCTTCAATCTTCTTCCCATTTGGTTCTTACCCAATCTGTGTGTGCAATATAATACCTGGCGAATAAAATTAACACACCATGGTCTGTTTGCAGGATATGATGCCCGAGTCGTACTGCTGTTTTCTGTTTAGCACTAGCTATATCACAAATTATGCTGGTAGCTTTTGGGCAAGGTGACTAGACAGCTCAGAGGACAGGTGATGGGACTGAAGGGCTGTCACCAGTATAACTGTTACGTTACAATTAAATAATGGCACTCTGCACTCTTATAACACTTTTCCATTGTGGATCTCAAATTGCTTTCCACACAATGGATTAAGCCTCCATAGACCACTGGGAGGCAGGTTGGTATTCTCTTTGCTCCTGTTTTATAGAGGAGGAAACTCGTGCACAGAGAAGTGTCTTGCCCAAGGTCACACAGCAGGCCAGTTACCGCTCCAGAAACGGATCCTGACTCCTGGTCGCACGCTCTCTCATCACCGCTCCATGATCCCTATTTAGGAAATCAGGTTCCTTCTGTTGAAGTCACTTAGTCCACAATTTTGGATTAGATTTTCCTTTGAGAGGACAAGCCAATAGTCTGTGTGTGTACTCATTTTCATGGTCAAAAGCACCGTTTTGCATCTGCAAGACTCCCCCTCCCAAACCCAGTTTGTATGCATAAATGCTCATCTGACAGTGCAGATGCACGTTTCATATGTGCGGACAGATGGAGACACAAATTATGTGCATGTAGAAATCAGAATCCTGATAATCTGGGCCTTTCATATTAAGACTATTATAGCCCTGGCTGAGAATCTTTTCAATATAAAGTGAGTGTTTCACAGGTAGAAGTTGTGTATCAAGTCTACCAGTTGTGTTATTGGAGCTTTTGGAGTTCTAGGCCATGACCGTGCAGGAGGTGGAGAAATTAGTCTTTGTCTTCATTATAGCATTATTGCAGCTGGTTGCAAGCTTTTTTTCCCATCCAAATGTGTTTCTATGGAATATGGCTTTCCGATCAAAAGCAAATTTCACAGAAAATTTTCATTTTGATCAAAATGTTCTGGTTTTTCATTGGAAAAAATGAAAACTTGGAAACAAAACATTTTTTGATAATGTTATTTCTTTTTTAAATCAAAATATTCAGGTTTTAGCTTTTGAAAAGCAGAAAATCTTAACCATAAACAGTTTACAAAAAAACCTCCCAAAATGCTTGTTCTCTGTTTTCTGCTGAAACAGTGAAACTGGTCCAGAGGAGGACATCCTGGTTAAACGGGGTTGTTTGCACTTCTTTATGGAGTCATATAAGGTAATCTTCCCACATCTGGACAAAGCTATCTATCTGTGGTGGCAGAACAACATTATAAGGGGATAAATACCAAGTATTCATTACTTGTGCATGGCTAGTGAAGGTGCTTGGAGAGCTTTGATATTGGCATGGATCCATGCTTGTCCTTGCTTGCAAAAGCTACCCTGGGAGCAGTAGGCATTGAGTTGCTGGAGAATGACAGCAAGTCCCTCCTCCCATATTTGGGGTGGTGCGAGAAGTTGCTGGAAGGTTTGTGACAAAGCAACCAATATGTGGAGTTGACCTGGGTTGAACTAGTTCCACTCTTGGTAAAGTAACAACCGTGCTAATTTCATTGATGAATTATTTCTTACTGGCAATGGATGATGATCAGATGACCAAGTTGGTTCTTTCAGGTTTGCCAGCTGTTGACCGTGAGGTAGAGGTGAAATGTCTGTGGCCCCTTGTAAGGGTAGATGGAATATGACTCTGTTCTTTTCTTCCTGAGAGATTCTGAGGGGCATTTGCTAGTTTGATGGGAGTTAGGCAGGGTTTCTCTCTTCTAATGTCCTAGTCAACATGTATATGAAGCTGATAGGAGGCTTGGTGAGGAGTTATAGGCCACAGTACTTTTAATATACTGATGTCACCCTGGTCTATGTCTGGATCTTATCTCACCCAGCTGGTGAAATTATTTATCTATCTACCCTCAAAGAGCCCATGTAGCACAGGGAATTGTAGATCAGAATTCTCCACCCTGTCCTGTCAATACGTTCCTGGAGGCAGTGAGAGGGTGCCAACAAGGATGCCAGTTGCAGCGGTAATTGTCCAATACGCTTGGGAACTGGACCATGGTGTGTCTTATTCAGTGCCTGAATGATATTGGCTTAACCCATTTAAGTGACTTACCCACGGTAACACAGCAATGTAGTGTCAAAACCAGGGCTCAGACTCGGGTCCCATGATTTCTGGTCCTATGCCCAACATAGAGGGCTACATTGGCTGCCATGAAAGTCACTTTCCCTTCTTGAATGTAAATTTCTAGGGACTAGATTGAGGCAGTGAGGGAAAGCCCTGCTCGGGCAGCAGGGTGGAGCCGCACCCCTGGAGCAGGAGCCCGAAGAAGGATTATACTACCGGATGCATTCTCCCTACTCCAGTACACAGAGTGAGCAAGATGCACTGTCCCTTGGCATGCCTGTAGTCTGTTTCCCCAGGATGACCAGTGAGCTTCGTGGGCTGGCATATAGGAGTGGAGAGCCATAACCCCACCCTGTTGGGGGTGTTTAATCTCTTCTATGGGTTCATAGGGATGGGACAGGCCTGTGATTGTCCCCCTTGCACAAAGACCAGGGCCGTCTATCTCTAAATCTAAAGTGAAATCCAGAAATATACAGGATTTTAATTGGCCACACAGCTATTGAAGGTAGCTAAATATTAATATGCTTGTTGTGAGGATTTGGAAAGGTCAAGTGACATTCCTAGTCGTGGCCATTGTTCTCTGGTGAATCAGGCATATGACCGGCAGGATGATTGTTAATATTGTTTACCTAACAAATAATAATGGCAAATTATTCTAAGCCCAACAGTATCCTAAAACCTTCCTGACCTAGTGAATTTAGCTAGGGGTCATTGGCACAAGGAACTTCTAGATTCTGTCCCTGCCTCTGCCACTGACAGTATAGAATGTCTTAGCATTTAATCCACTGGACTAAGTGCTGGTGCCACCCTCTACTTTTCTTTGAGGTTTTTAAAAATTTCCAGTGGAGTTTTGGCATGAAAGTGAGCTTTTTGCAATCGTGGATGAAATAAAATTTTGCATGAGCTTTCAGTGGCCATTTTCAGAAGATTTCTCCAGATTTATAGAAGTTATAAATAGAGCTGGATTAAACTTTTGGGCTGAATAATGAAGATTTGGGTCAGCCAACATGTCTTGTAAATTTGTGCGGAGCTTGCCAAATTGTTTTGGTTAAAAAAAAAAAAAAGAGAGAAAAACCTGAACAAAAGAACAAACAAACAAAAGCTTACTTTTGACATTTTAAAATTTATTTTTTTATTCAAAACTTTTGATTTTGAAATTGACTTCAATTTTATTAAAATATATATATTCAGTGTAAAAAAAAAAAAAAAAGCTTAAAACTAAAACAAAACATTTCTTTTTGGGTTTGCGATGGGGTATATAAAGCCCACGAGAGAACTGAAGGGGTTAAAGAGTAATTCTGGGCCCAGATGACTCCACCAAGCCTCACCTACAGACCATGCTCCAGATGGAGGTGGAGCTTAAAAGGAAGCCAGGAAGCTCAGAACGGGGCTGACAAGGCAGGGAAGAAGACCTGCCCTGGGAGATCCTGAGGAGGGCTGCTGCAGAAGCCTTCTCTTGGAGAAGAGGTACCTACCTGGTGGGCTCAGACAGACTGAAGGTGCAGTTAGCACCTTTTTCTATTACCTTTTCAGAACAGACTGCAAAACTCTGAGGAGACACTGGGTGGTAGGCAATGTTCCCTCTAATTTTTGACAGGCCGTGAGTGCAAAAAATTTCTTCTGTGCAAATGTTTGTGCTTCTGTGCACATTTCTGTGCGCGCGGTGTTTCGCTGTGTTTAGGATCTGTGTGCGCGCTGTGGCAAGATGGCCGATTTTAGTGTGGTGGGTCCTGCGCTTTTCTTGGCAGGGAGCTAAGATGCCACCCTTTGCCCCTGCTCTTGAGTGCCGAGGGCCCCGCTACTAGCCCGGGAAGGTGGTAGAGGAGGGAAGCAGGGGGAGGGGTCTGGGTTTGCTTCTTGCTCTGAGTCCCAGCCCCTCTTAACCCCTGTGGGTTTCTTACCCTAGTCCCCCTTAGGTGGGGTTACCCTCAGTCCTTAGATTCTGGGGGGCAGGGTTTCCCTTACTCCAGTTCTCAGGTCTTCCAAATCTCTTGACACACCTTCAAACTCCACTCCTTTCTCCTTCCTCCTCCTCTGTCTGCCTGACGCAGGGGGTTTTATTAGGTTCCTAACAGGGCCTTAATTGACTGCAGGTGCTCCAATTAACCTGCAGCCACCTTCCCTAATCTACAAGGAACCACGCCTTAATTAGCCTTGAGCTTGTATATCTAGCACTCTCCCACTGCTCCCTGGCCCTCCTGTATCATAGCGCCCACAGCTTAGAGGGAACAGTGATGGCAGGAAGTGGCTCCGGGAGGGCAGCCTTAAGGCACTCCTGAGTGCCAGAACTTTGGTAACCCTTACAGGGTCCTGGGTCACAGCTTAGGGGAACGGGAGGGCCCCAGCTCCCCTAACCACCTCCCTCTGCATTAAAAGGGCCCAACTACCTCACCACTAGGGGATGCTTCCGACAACTACAGACCATCACAGGGTTAAAACATTTGGGTTGACCTGAAACATTTTTTTTTAACGCTGGGTTCACTAAAATTTATTTAAATGTTTTGTTCAACCCAAAATGTGTGGCTTTTTAATTTTTTTTCTTCTTCCAGGAGCATCAGGGAACCCCCAAACCAGTTATTCGCACTATTATGAACTCCAAACCAGGAGTAAAAAAATTGGTATAGTTGTAATTACCGTGCTGTATCTAGCACTTGAGGAGCGGCTCGTCACAAGAGAGAGAAAATGAGGTCCAATTTACAGCTCATTTATGCGTATGCAGTGTTTGAAGCATTCCAGATCACTGATTGTCTGCCAAATTCTTTAACAAAGCCTCAAAAGATAAAAATATGGATTGTGTGGTTTGCAGTGAGTAGAAAATCTAAACGAAGCGCATTTAAAAAAATATACATATGTCTAGAGACAGATTGAGTTTTCCATTTTCCAAATCCACGCATAAAGCATAAATATAATAGCCTAGTTTTCAAAACCAACAATGTTCTCTTTAAATTATGGTACTCATCATCTTTGTTTTTACAGCATTATGAATTTCCATGAGTTAGACCCATATTTATGACCCAGACTTGGGTGTGGGTATTAGAACACTGACCTTCAAGGGGAGCCTGAAGGGGCCCATAGAATGGTGTGTGACGTCAAGATCAGAGGTTGTGTCCACAGATGACTGTTTTATTGTCTTAGCAATTATGGACTGAGTTTGTCTTCATTTTTACTGGTGCAATGTTATTGACTTAGAGAAATTGCACAGATGTAACTGAGGGCAGAATTTGGCTGTGTTTTTTCTCTCTCTCTCGCTTGACTATATAGATGACAAAGAAATTACCTTAATAGAAATTACCTGGTCCTGGAAGGGCAGGATGGGTAATTAAGGCAGTAGATTGGGATTCTGTAATACCGAGTTCAATTCCCAGCTGTGCCACAGACTTCCTTGCTAAATCTTTCAACTTCTGTGTGTGTCAGTTCTTCCTTGTGTATTGTATTCCTTTCTCTGTCTTGTCTGTTTAGATCAGTGGTCCCCAAACTTTTTACTTCGCGCCCCCCTTACCCCTGTCTGCACACCCCCCTTCCCATGGAGGGGGGCCACAGCTCTGGGAGCGGGGAGGCGGACAGGGGTAAGGGAGCAGAGGCTGGAGCTACAGCTGGGGGCGGGAGCAGGAGCGGACCCTCAGCCAGGGGCTGAGGCCTGCAGCTGTGGCCAGGCGTGGGGAGGGCAGCTGGGACCCCGGGCACAGATCCCTGGGCGTTGAGTCAGAAGCTGGGACCTCAGGCACAGACTGGCAGCCGGGGCTGGGGTCAGGAGTGGAGCTCCCCCAAAAGTTACTCCACACCCCCCTAGGGAGGCGCGCCCCACAAATTGAAGACCTCTGGTTTAGATTGTAAGCTCTTCAGGGCAGGGTCTCCTATTATGTATATGTATGGTAGCCAGCACAATGGTGCCCCCATCTCAGTAGGGGCCTCTGGGTGTTACTGTAAGACCAACAATGCATTATAAATGTGGAGTGCCTTCAGCCCTCAGTGAAGTAAATCTTGGGAGTTGAAAATGTTCAGCATTTCCCAGGAGGTGCACAGCTCCCAGGATGAGGCTCATGGCCAGAAGAGACAAAATATGAAACTTCCCCCACTTTATTTCCAACAGCCAAGTTGAGATGCCAAGTGTTCAACTGACACAAGAAAGCAGGTCACCGCCTGAGATATTCCCCCTTTTTTGTATGTCCACATTCACCAAGAGATGGTTAAAGAAGACATAATAGAGATGTTAAACTTGAGACAATCCTAGTGCCTCAGACACTTCCCAAGGGCTTGTGGGGGACAGAACAGTAGGGTTGACCACTAACATGAGCTATTTTATTGGACATGAACAAACACGCTTTTGATGGGTTTGGGCAAAGTGGTTAATAGAAGCCAAGTGACATGTTGCTTCTTGATTTTTCCCAGTCATATACATAGTTGGCTGCTGTGGCTTTGCTGTTTGGATTCTTTTCTTAATGGAAGTGCATTTCACTTGTGAGCCTTCCGTGGGAGGTTAGAACAAAGGAAACCTCCAAACCTACATACAAGGCTGCCAAACAGAGAGATTTGACATACACAAGCCACTAGAGAATTTTCCCACCAAGCTGACATTAGCACCGGCAGCCAGATGTACAATGCAGATCAGAGAGACAATGAAAATAGATTGTGGTTCACAACTAGTTAAAACAATAAACACAGCATACCCAAGAATCCCCCCGCAACACGCTTTCTTTGTACAAACCTACATGGTTTTATTATTCCAGTGTCTAACTTTAAAGCATTGTTATCATTTTTTAGGGGAAAAATTAAACAGCTGCAGATCCGTACAATGACAATTACCAGTGGATGATGATTTGCAGGGAACTGGCTGGGTTTGCTGTCGAACCACATCCACCCCAAACAGATGGCCTGCCTATTCAGCAAAACCTCTTGGAGGAAGGAGCCACCTGCCAAAATCTGCTTTCTTCACTGCAGAATGAATTTTTATAGCCGCCCTGTTTAATAGGGCTCTATGGCTGCTCTTCCCAATGCACATGGGCAAATGCTACACATGATGTACTGGAGGACTGGGATGATGTTCATGGCTTGCCATACTCCGTAGTATGTGCAGGTGACTGGCCCAACAGGATACAGATGCTGTCAAAAGCATATGGTACTATAGTCTCTCTTTCTCCCCCCTCCCCCCCCCCACTTCTGATGGCTCTCTCATTTTCATCAGGTTCCTTCTTCTCCATACAAGCATGCTTTGGTCTCCTCTGACTTAAGATAATACTATTGACCTCATCTCACCCTCAAAGTATCAACCAGTCTCTCTTCTCCCCTTCTTCTCCACAATTCTCAAACATGCTGTCTACAAAAATGGTACCTGGAATTCTTCCCTTTGATTCCATCCTAGGCCCTCTCCAAATCTGATTTCCACCTTGCATGCTCCTCTGAAACTATACTCACCATGGTCTCCAGTGGCTGGTCTCAGGGCAAAGCTTCACCCTCCCTGAACCACGCCGTGACTGTGCTTTTCTTCTTGTTGTCTATCCCTCTCAGCTTTTATGACTCTGTCCTCTCCTGGTCTCCTCCACTGCCTGTAATTGCATCTCTAGTGTTTCATTAGGTGGGCTCTCCACTTACCCTCTCCACCTATCCATCCTCCTATCACTTTTTGCATTCAGTCCCTCTCTCCCCACCCACACCAAATTACCCCTCTTCAGCCCCCATTCCTAGAGTGTGCCTTACAACTATATACTTCCAAGATCGATGTTCTCTTCTCTCCTCACTCCACATTTAAAATAATGGGCCTAGAGACTATAGGCCTGATGAATGAAGGTCCTTGTGCAGTCATTTATGCTGGGCAGTGAGTTTACACACTCCTCCATCGGAATGCTACCATTTTACACTTACTTCACACAGGTGTAAATTGCTGCACAAGGTGTAAGGCCAGTGTGTGTTACAGTGACAAGGGCATCAGCTGTGCGCTGCTAGGAGTTGGCCACAGTTTTGACATCATCAGAAATGTCCATTTAGCCAATCAGAATGTGGCTTTGGCTAATCATTCTCTATAACTAGACACTAATATAGCAATACGCCATGACAGGGTGCATATTAGATCATTAATACTCATCTCTGTCGTGTTGTGAGGTACAAGTTTGAAGGCTACCCTTACAGACAAAACAACAAAACCACCAGTCTTAGCCGTGCAAGCTGGTCTGGAAGAATAAGTCTGAACAGGAAAGCTCCCAAAGCAGCCTTAAAATGAAAATGAGCAAAGCCCGTGCTTCAGCTGGCTTTTGGTCTGTATTAATGTAAACCTTTAGTACTCTTCTAACTTCCAAATTTCATTGACACTGGAAGATGCTTCATCCTCCAAGGCTCATATCACCTTACTAGAAAAGCGAGGCAGGGATTCTCCTAATGTTTGCAATTATAGGCATATATCTTCCCTACTGTTGACACAAAATTCTTGCTAAAATTCCGGCAACAAAATTGGATAAAATTATCCCCTCAATTGTTTCAGCTGATCAAGCAAAATTTGGAATTCTCTCTATGTCCACAAACTCCAGAGAGTTAATAGTCTGTGTTAGCCTGTCTTATCCAAATCCTTGTTGCTTTCCTGGAATCTTTGTGGTATTTTTACTTTTGCAGAGCTCTACAATCTGCTATGGAACTAAAAAAAAACCTATTTACACTTCACTGCCTCTGGCTGATTCTCCTTTAACCTCTCCGGCTGGAACAGACTGAAGATAACGGTTCTCTGATAAATTCCTTTTCCCAACACCTCCTAAATTACTGAAAACAAACTGCCAGCCTACTGGTAAGTTTTGATTTTCAGTGAGTCAAACCATCTGCCGGTAATGAACTTCAGTTTACTAAATATTTGTGTTAATTTCACCAACAATTACAATTATAGTCCTACGTAGCCTTTATAATAAAACCAGAAGTTCCAAAGATTTCTTGCAGCCAAGAGTGGCCAGTGGGTATATTAATACCTCCTTGCTTCAGAGAGGCCCTGACTTATTAGGAAAGCATCCCTATTCAGGAAATTCTTTAAGCATATCAGAAGCAGGAAGTCCGTGAAAGAATTGGTGGGTCCATTGCACCATGAGGGGCTAAAGGTAGCAATTAAGGAAGATAAGGGCATTGTGGAGAAGCTGAATGATGTCTTTGCATTAGTCTTCACTGCAGAGGATGCTGGGGAGAGACCTACCCCAGACTTGCTCTTTTCTGGTACTATGGATCAGGTAGTCTTGGAGAATGAGGTGTCAGGAGAACAGGTTCTGGAGCAAACTGATAATTTTAAAAAAGCAGTAAGTCACCAGGCCCAAATGCTATATCCAAGAGTTCGGAAGGAGCAGAAGTGTGAAGTGGCTGAGCTGCTAGCAAAAATATGAAATCTCTTATTAAAAACAGCTCCTGTATCAGAGGATTGGAGGGCAGCAAACATTGTACTGATATCGAAGAAGGCTCTAGGAGTGAGCCAGAGCCATGTATAAGGGCATTAGTGTAAATGAGACTCAGGACCATGGAATCTGAAATCTTTTGGAACTGGTTCACCAGTTTAAACATGGAGCAGGACAGTTGTGACCAAAGTCAAATACCATCATTTTCAGAATCATAGAATATCAGGGTTGGAAGGGACCTCAGGAGGTCATCTAGTCCAACCCCCTGCTCAAAGCAGGACCAATCCCCAATTAAATCATCCCAGCCAGGGCTTTGTCAAGCCTGACCTTAAAAACTTCTAAGGAAGGAGATTCTACCACCTCCCTAGGTAAAAGATGCAGTATAGTTGCACAGGTGTCTACATCATGAAGTCCACCATTAGAACTAGCACGGAAAGGCTGAGAATGTATTAGTATTGTTCATTGTTGGTATTACAGAAGTGCCTAGAGGCTCCATGTGAGATTGAGGCCCCCAGTGTGCAAGGCGCTGTACAAACACCGTGTGAGAGAAGGTCCCTGTCCTGGAGAATTTAGAGCCTCATCTAAAAACCAGTGAAATCAGGACAGACGTCTTTCAGTTGATTTCAGTAGGCATTAGATTCAGCCCTTAATGAGCATTGAAAGTGAGTTCACTTTCAATCTCCCAGTAGCTGGGCATTCGAGAGCAAGGATGGTCTTGTCAGACACTGGACTAAGAGTCAGGAGATCTGGGTGGTAATACTTGTCTGTTTAGACTGCACACTATAAAATCAGGATGGTAATACTTGTCTGTTTAAACTGCAAGCTCCCGAGGGGCCAGAGAGACACTCTCACTATGGTTTTTGTACAGTGATCTGAGCCTCTATGTGCTATGGTAATACTGCTGCTAACAATGGAGAAAGGTGGTATTCTAGAGGGAAAATATTGCAGTGTTGCAACCCATATGGTATTGGTTCTGCGGATAAGATGTTACTTTCCAATGTTTTCCTCAGGCATGAACGCTAAGGAAAGTCTTTCAAAATGCCTTCCAGGATGTACAGCGACCAGTAACAGGAATACGGAAATTACCTTGATTTAAGATGTACTGAGAGTTATCCTGAAGTTATCATTAGTGCTGCAGGTAAATCAGTATCCTTTTCCAGCAGCCCCTCCCCACCCCTGCCCCTCGCTACTAGTCCTGATCCAATACAGTGTTGTCAGAGTGGAAAGGGGGTGCGGGGAGAAGGGGTGCTTTCCTAACTCACTGGATATTCCTTACTCGCTCCAACGGATAAGCTCTTGTGGTCATGGGATTCAAATGTTACAAGCTTTATTTGGAAACAATGACCCCAGGAATGTTTGCAAAGACTCTTTGTGCAGCAGTTTCTGATTTAGCTCATGTTTGGTAACCACAGTTTCTAGATTGCAGGACAGCTCACGGCTTGGGAATTTCCAAAGTGACTGTTAACTGGAATGTCAGTTTATATAATTTGGTCTGTACGAGTTAGAGTTTTGCGCTTTTCTAGGTGGTGGTGGTGGGAAGTTGGGGGGAAAGGAGGGAAAGAGAGTGCGGCTCTTTTAGTTCATTTTGGGTGGGTGTGGTAGAAATTCAAACTTCATCTCTCATCCACCATGTCTGGAATGAATCTGTCTGGCAAGCTGAGTGTAATCACTGCAAGAGGGTATACTTGTTACAGTCATGTCTTTCCCAAGGAGCCAATCCCTTTCCTTTTACGGTCAATGGGAAAATTCGCATTGACTTCACTGGGCACGGGATCAGGCACTAAGGGCACGAACAAGACTTAGGTCCTGCCCACATCTGGATCAGAACCATGCTAGCTGTGGAGCAGGTGTGTTAGATACAGCCATTGTCAGCAGGATACTCACATGCTTTCCCTGACAAGTGCAGGGAGGGATTTTTTCCTGGACACTGCTATCAAAACACATGCAGCCAAAACCTCCCCTGGTGTAAATTGATATTGCTCCTTTGACTCAAACAGAGTAAGCTGATTTATACCAGCTGGGTATCTGCTCTGCTATGCACTAACTCCTATCACCCCAGGTCTTCTGTCTCTGGGAAGTGAGGTAATTTTGACCCAAAATATTGGAAAGGGACAAGGAGCTTAATTCCCACAACTGAAGGTCCCAGCTGCACTGTAAACTGGGTACATTTACTGCACAATGCAGCGAAAGTGTTTGTTTGTATGCCTGCATCTCCGTCACACGTTTCGTAACATTTGCACACCACTTTAAAATCAAAGCTTTAACTTACAAACCTGCTTTGCTTGGTTCTTTATCTCCCTTTCCGTTTCTTCTCTCCACGTTTTCTTTCTTTCAGGTTCCCACCCCTGCCCTCAGATGGCAGCCTGTCTCCTGCTATCCATGCTTGCCCCCAGCATTGCTATCCTACCCTCTGTCTCCCACGGCGGTCTTCATTTGTTTCATCCTTTACTGCCGTGCCTTTCCGCATCCTATCATGGCGTTCTTGCTATAGCATGTCGTCGTCTCACTGCAGATGTAAGTTGGACTGTCATCTCGTAACCCACATGACTCATAGGGAGATATCTCTTTAAGGGCTCTATTATGGGGGTGGGTAGGAGTGAGTTGTGTCTGGATCGTTGTTGCTAGGCAGATGCACAATTAACTCCACACCCAGAAGTTTCTGGAATTGGGTATGGCAGTTTTGGGTATGCTTAGTAGGTTCCCTGTAGCTGGACTCAGGCTCCATGAGAACAAGCAGTCAAGGCAGCTGCTTTACAAAGGCCATGTGCCCTGTGTGGGCTGGGAGAAGCTGAGTCCGGGAGAAGCTGAGTCCAGGAGCAGAAAGCAGGCTGTTTTTTCCATAACTCTGAAGCATTTTGCCGCAGGGTTTTTAAAATTCAATCTGCATACTTCACTGAGTGGTTGGTTAATCAGGGAGCTGACTAGCTAACGGTGATTTCGGCAGAGGAGAAGGAAGAGTCTGCATGGATTCCAGCTGAAAATTCCTACAGGCAGGTGGAGGGAAGATGTTGATTTTGACTCCCCAGACTGCATAGATTTGGTGATCAAAGCCTCTGAGACTCAGGTGAACTCAACCTAAGCTTCTGGGAACTCAGAGTTTCCGCTCACAGTGTTTCTGTGGGGACTGACCTGTTTAGATGTCATTTGTTTTCTTTATGCTCATGTATAACTGTAAAGTTAATGTATGTGAATTATAAAGTAGCCATGTTCTGTTGTAAAAAATTGTTTCTTTATAATGAGATTTTATAAAGTTGGTACTTAGTTAAGTTCATTCCTTTTTGTTCTTTTTGGGACTTGGATGCAGGGAGGCTGACCCTGGGCAATCCTTGAGGAAAATCCTCAGAGACTGAATTCTGGGCCTCCAACTGCTTTTCTAGGGAGTTGGATTTTTGCGGGGCACTGGAGAAGGGCAAGGAAGTGAACTCCAGCCCCCAGCAAAGGTTACACCCACAGTACCACAGGTGGCCCTCCAAGCACAGTTCCTGTTCTGCTCTCTGTCTGTCACTCATCTCTCTTTTTCTCTTGTGTTCTTATTCTATGCTTAGCACACAGTAAGAGCAAATTCCCCTGTGTGTTACGGCACACAGTATTGCCAACTGCAAGCATTCAGAAATCATGGCAATCCCCTCAAAATCATGATATAAGCCTAAATAATCATAAGATTTTTTTTTTTTTTTTTTTTTTTTTAAAGAAAAGCGTTGGGGTACTTTTAAAATTTGCTTTCTGGTTTGAGCCATCACTTCATGTTTTCAAGCTTATTCTCCACAACCATGAAGACTAGAAACTTACTTTTTTATAAAATGAAAGCTGAGATTCTCATGTTATCATCTCTTGATTCTTGGAAGCGGGGTTTCACAAAAACAACAAATATTGTAAGACTCAATGAAATTCTGAGAAGAGGTAACACTGCTGAATTTTTCCTCTTTTTAGTGTGATGACTGAATATTTTTCCTTTGTCAGCTGGGTAAAAATTGGTGGTGAAAGCTACTAATGAGCCATCAGCTCTAGAAACCCAAAAGAACTCCATGTGATGATGTACTAGGCTCCACTAGATGTAAGAGGTTATGACAGTTTAGCTGTAGGTCAGTTCGTGAGATTTCCCTGTGTCAAACTGCTGCTCAGATTCCATGATGCTGAAGTTTACAGGCCAAATTGAGACCAACAAACCTTCAGAAGACCTTAGGTCTCCTTGTAAAACATAGAGCCAATAATAGTAAACCCTTTTGTGGAAGAACAAAATTCAAATGGAAAGGCAAATAGAACAAGTTATTTTATTTCACCAAGTGATAGATACTTTTAATGCATCCTAAACATATGTAACCCTCACCTCTCCTGCATTAAAAGGTGGCACATCATTTTATTTTCAGTTCACTTCCACCTCCCATCCTCCCAGTCCTTGCTCTGTTTTCCATTACTTCAACTTGCAGTGTAACAACAGAATTGTTGAATCATATGAGAAATCTGATTCACTCCACCAAAATTCTTTCCATCTTTTCAAGCTTCCTTCTTTGCTAATTTTTGTCACGTGCTTCATTTTAGTTTTCTCCCATACACTGGAGGTCAGCATCCCCTTCCTTTACCTCCGATAGATCTAGAGGCCTCAGTGAATCTTGCTGGGCTCACTACATCCTTAAAAGAATGTACCCATTGCTTATAACCAAGCACTGACCCTGGAAATGGAGGAGGAGAACAGGAAAAAAAAGGAAAGTTCTTGGATTAGAGAAGATGGTTTGGCGGCTGAAGAAAAGGGCCTGAAAAGCAGCAGAGAAGAAAGCTAGATGCTTCCACTTCCATTGGAGTAAAAGACCATTTGATTCAAAAAGGACTGATGAGAGACAAGAACAATTAGCTGCCTTCAAATGAAAGAAAACACTATGGAGCACATTGCTGCCACCCAAGAAAATTGATCAAACCCATGTGGGGTAGTACAGTGTGCTGTGGGACATCAAGAGTGATTTTGCAGTATCCTGTAGGCCCTTTGGAGTCTCCAGTGAAGTGTGGAGTCCTGAAATTCTCAGAGCCTGTAACCATGTATGATTTCATCGGGAACTACTGTGCATTTCGTTCACTCAACAGCGTATTCCGTGGATGTATGTTCTGGGGGAAGCCTTGCAAACATTTAATGCCTCTTTCTTTCCTTGAGAAAGGGATACTGTGGGTCACTGATCTCCAAAGAATTTTTCCATCAAAGCCTTTTGATTTGCTGAAGGCAAGCAACTGGGAATTCTATTAGAAGCAAGTGTACAGCGGAGACATCTACCACTGCCCTTTAACTGCTTGGGAGGTTGCTCTTGTGTGTTTTATTCACCTCATAAAAAGGCTTAGAACCTTGTAAAAATATATATATTGCAGAAGAGATGTGAGACTTAACACCGATATATACCACACGCAGAGGGTGGTCTTCCCGGTAGCATGTATCCAACAAACTAGAAACGCTTTCTTGCCCTCGTCCCATTGTTGGTTCATCCTTTGTTTTCGTCTTGCATGGAATACACTACATGAATTGTTGTTCGGTGTTTCTTCCATCACTACATCTAGCTCCCAACCAAAGTAAAAAAAGAAGAGAGAAGGAAATGGGAGTTTGTTAGCCGAACTCAAGCAACAGCTGTAAGCTATTTCAAAATCTAAGCATGTAAATGCTTAGAAGGAGTGGCGTTCACATTAAACTTAGTTGTATATGCTCCTGTAGTGTGCTTAAACTTAATGCTTGGTAAAGCTTAACACAGGGCTAGAACCTACGAACCCCCAAAATATTATGGGATAAGAGGATTGGTAATGTGATACAGAGACTTTCTATATAGGGAACTGGTTTCAAACCAGGGAAGGTTGATTGTGCTTGAAAATCACTGGGCCCTATAGAAACCAATGGGAATTTTGCCATCCAACTGCAGGTCAGCAGCCTATGTGAATTGAGGTGGAGGCCTCAGTCCCGTTCGTGGCGGTCAGCTGATCGCAAAAAGCCCAGTCTCAGTAGTTTCTACAGTTACAGTTCCTTGGTGGCAGTTTCAGTGGAGAAACCAAGGACTGAACGAGCCCTGAGAAGAAATCATCTTTTCACCCTCAGAAGTATTGTGTGTTTAGAGTTAAATCATGTTCATGGGGCAGTGTCTTCTAAGTTGTTCCTGCCTTGCAATACAAGAGTTTCTTTTTCAGTATTTTCTTTAATTACAAATGAGAAGGTGTGTGCAGAATTTATACTTGTGTGCTACTGATGATCACCAGATTTTGAGAAGTTACAGCTTCATTACCTAGATGTCAGACATCTCCGAACAATTTAAGAACATAAGAAAAGCCATAGTGGGTCAGACCAATCTAGCCCAGTATCCTGTCTTCTGACAGTGGCCAATGCCAGGTGCCGCAGAGGGAATGAACAGAACAGGTAATCATCGAGTGATCCATCCCCCGTCGCCCATTCCCAGCTTCTGGCAAACAGAGGCTAGGGACACCATCCCTGCCTATCCTGGCTAACAGCCATTGATGGACCTATCCTCCATGAATTTATCTAGTTCTTTTTTGATAGTTCTTGTGATAGTTCTTGTGATAGACCCAGGCCATTTGGGTTCAGCAGAGGAGCAGAAGGCAGATATACTGGCCACTGGATTAACAGTTTTCTGTTCCCTGACTGACCAGAGATGGGGCTGCTCCAGGCTAATGAGAATACCTGACTCCAATTAACCTGCAAAGAGTCAGGTGAGGCCATTAAGCTAATGTGACCACCTGACTCTAATTAAGGCCCCTCTGATAATATAAAAGGGCTCACTCCAGTCAGGCAGAGAGGGGCCAGAGGAGAGGAAGTGTGGCTGAAGGGCTGGTTAATAAAGACACCCTCAAGCCATTGGTAAGGGAGCCCTAAGGTAAGGGTGAAGAAGGGAGAAGCAGGAGAGCTGTGGGGAAGTGGCCCAGGGAAATGTAACAACTCTGGCAGTAAAAGGTTGGCTGCCAACAGCTGCTACCATTAGGGTCCCTGGGCCGGAACCCGGAGTAGAGGGCGGGCCCAGGGTTCCCCCCCAACCAACCACTACAGAAACACCTCCTGGGACGGGAAAACAGGCCCCTGTCAGGACAGGAGGCTAAACTGTTTTGGCATGAGGCTGTAGGAGCAACAGAGACTGTGGGAATTCTCTCACCAACCTCCATTGCTTGCTTATGACGAAAAGGGCTCAGTAGACTGTATCCCTGGCCCTAGAGAGAGAAGGGCTACGTGGAGGGTTGCAGTGAGCCTCTGAAGCTAGCATAAATTGCCTAGAAGCGTGGGACCCACGGGGACAAGGTCTGAGATCTGCCACACCCTGTTATAGCCTTGGCCTTCACAACATCCTCTGGCAAGGAGTTCCACAAGTTGACTGTGCGTTGTGTGAAGAAACACTTCCTTTTGTTTGTTTTAAACCTGCTGCCTATTAATTTCATTTGGTGCCCCCTTGTTCTTGTGTTATGAGAAAGAGTAAATAACATTTCCTTATTTACTTTCTCCACACCAGTCATGATTTTATAGACCTCAATCATATACCCCCTTAGTTGTCTCTTTTCCAAACTGAAAAGTCCCAGTCTTATTAATCTCTCCTCATACGGAAACCGTTCCATACCCCTAATATTTTTGTTGCTCTTTTTTGAACCTTTTCCAATTGCAATATATCTTTTTTGAGGTTGGGCGACCACATCTGCATGCAGTATTCAAGATGTGGGCGTACCGTGGATTTATATAGAGGCAGTATGATATTTTCTGTCTTATTATCTATCCCTTTAGCGCATACAGATTCACCGGTAGGCTCCGGCTGCTTTGTGTGCTTCCATTGATACAAAGTTGTCAAATGCTGCTTAACTAACCATTTAAGCCAGGTCTCATTAAACTGGGTTTACAGCTACATTGCATTGCCAGACACATGCAAAGCAGCTGGAGCATGTTGGTGAATCTTGCCCCAAATGATCACGCTACTAGCATTCTTCTCAGTTAGCCAGCATTTGAGATAAAGGGCTTGATTCTATTTGCAGCATGCACTTCTGTGAATCAGGAGTGACACCTGCCAAGATAATGGAGTTGTACCAATGTAAAACCTGTGGGAGTAAGAGCAGAATCCAGCCCAGAGACTCTAGTGAACCAGGAAATTCCTGGTATCACTTGTAATATAAAGGAGCCAGTATTCTCTCTTTGATCATCTGAAAATCCTTGGTAGTCTACAGATCACTCTTAGGACGTCTCCTTCCTCTGATGTCAGCCTTCATGAAGGGTATTAGATTTAGTGATGCAACTATCAAACTTAATATCCCTGTTGCCAAGTGTGGTTTTTTTTTGTTTTTTTTGCAGTATTAGTTGGGATTTTACTTTTTTTTTTAAAAGCCATGGAACTTTGTCTTTATCCAAACATTGTTTTTGCCCCTGAAGCTGAGGTACAGGTGAGAGTTCACCCTTTGTACTACTCAGAAATAGGCCTGAGGTGCACTCTTTTGGTGTGAATCCAAGCTTTCCCAAGGGTTGGGTCAGAGCTGGGTATTGGATCTTGGCTTATCTCTGGTTCTAAAGAATCCCTTGTTGGAGGGGTTGAAAACCGAGCTGTAAACATTTTTTCTGGTCTTTTTTTTTTTTTTTTTTTTTTTTTTTAAGGGCTGGATTGTCTCTGACCCTTTTATAAAGAGTGGCAGAGATCAGGTAGAAGAAGATTTTCAATTCCACAGGTACAGTGGTGAATGAGAGCTAGGAACACTCAGACTGCATGAGGGACAGATACAATCACAGTACCTGCATTCAGTGGAGTACAAGGTCTGCTTCCCCTACAAACCACCCAGGGGGGAAGGAGAAGGGGAGAGAATATGTGGGGACTTGACCCCCTCCTCACTCCAGACCAACCAGCAAAGTGGACCAGGCCACATCAAGGTTAGGAGTAGGGAGTTAGGGTTTCCAGGTGTCTGGTTTTCGAACACCCGCTCAAAAAGGGATCCTGGTGGCGGTGCCGTGCAGCGGGGCTGGCAGGTTCCCTGCTAGCCTCTGTGCCAAGTGGCTCCTGGGAAGCAGCTCGCATGTCCCTCCTCCGACTCCTATGTGTAGGGGCAGCCAGGGGGCTCCGCATGCCGCTCCCGCCCTAAGCGCCACCCCCACAGCTCCCATTGGCTGGGAACCACAGCCAATGGGAGCTGCAGGGGCAGTGCCTGCGGATGGAGCAGCGCGCAGAGCTGCCTGGCCATGCCTCCGTGTAGGAGCCAGAGGTGGGACATGCCGCTGCTTCTGGGAGCTGCTTGAGGTAAGCACTGCCCAGAGCCTGCACCCCTGACCCCCTCCCGGGCCCCAACCCACAGTCCCATTCTTGATCCCCCTCCTGCCCTCCGAACCCCTCGCCCCAGCCCCTCTTGCACCCCAAATTCCTAATCCCTGGCCCCGCATCAGAGCCCACACCCCCAGCCAGTAAGCCTAGCCTATAAAGGAGAATGAAAGCATGAGCTACCAGAACAGCAGCTCCCATGAGGCACTGCAGCAACATTTCCAAATTGAAAAACGTCCGTTTTTGAATTTTTGCTGAAAAATTGAAACTTTCAGTGGACGTTTTTGATGAACATGTTTTTATTTTCATCAAAACTTTTCACAACAGGAAAAAATAATTCCCAACAGCTGTACTGAGGCGTTCCTCACTCACAAGCATGTTTGGCAGAGATTGCAGACATTCCAATCAAGGTTTTAGCCCAGGAGGGATTTCTTTTCACATAAGATTTTGAGGAGGTTGGAATTCTGCTTAGACATTTTATGCAGTTGGATAAGATGGCAAAAACCAGCAACAATAACAAAAAATTGAGTCCATTTTTGTTTTGTTTTGCACGTGTATGAATGGAAAGCTACTTTGGTGTGTGTATATATATAAATGAAATTGTATAGGCCATGTCTCTCTAATGTGCACTGATACCCTTTGGCATTTGAAAGAGAAATGGGAAATTTTGTTCTTTCGTGACAAACGGCAGCGATTGTGCACATTTCTGAGGTAATGGGCTCAATAGAGACTGTATATGGATTTTTAATCCATAGCTGTTGATTGAGAAGATATACAAAGTCATAACAGGATTGAAAAGCCTTAATAATCCATTGAGCCAAGGCTGTGCAAAGCAAAATGATCCCAAACGGACCTTGGCATTACAAACAGTCAGAAATATAGCAGTGCAGTACATAAATACAGGTTACATGGACAGGACAGCTTCATTTGTAAAACACTTTATTACCTATAACTAATATTCTGATTCTTTTGTAAAGTCCCTAATTTATAGATTCATGGATTCCAAGGCCACAAGGGGCCACTGTGATCATCTCAGTCTGACCTCCTGTATAGCACAGGCCAGAGAACGTCCTCTAAATAATTCCTAGAGCAGGTCTTGTACATAACTGCTCTTCCAAAAACGTGTGCAATAGAATTGCTTCAAATACCACACTCCAGAGGCTTTTCCCGGACCTCTTCATTGGTGTATATTCAAGAAATATAAATGAATACAGCCCCAAAGAGAGGGTGGAGAAAGTGGGACCCTGGCTCCAGCCCTACATGTTGGCTAGTGGAATTGTCCAGCTTCATGGGTTGGAAGTAATCAGCACTCCATTAAGGGTGTGGAAGCTGGTCACATAAATTACGTTATTACATTCTAATGTAGTACCTTTCTAGTGTGTGTGTTGGGCACTGTGACAACAGGTGGTCTAGGAGGCATCCTGTGTGCCTGAGACTTTGCAGCATCCCCATTACTTAGATTGTAAGTTCTTTGCTCTGTTTGTACAGCACCTAACACAATGGGGTCCTGGTCCGTGGCTGATTATCCTAGCACTATGAGAATACAAATAATAAAAATATAGGGCTGTGCCTGACTGGCATAATCTAGCCCTCAGAAGACCTGTTTTCTTACCAGTAAATGGTCACTTCTAGAGCTGGCTGGAGGAAGACAAGTCTGTTTTGTGACAACTTTTGAGGTTTTGAAATTTTCTTTTTGTTTCACATTGGAATGAAAAAAAAAATTCAAGTTTTTGCAAGTGGCAGTGGAGGTGGGTATGAGATGCAAAATTTGGATTGAAATTGAGATTTCCAAGTTTAGGAGAGATTGAATTTGCGGTTTTGGAAGGAGGGACAGTAGGGGTGTGTGACCAGTTAGTTGGTGGACAGTGAGACTCCATATAACCATTCTCTCACATGTAAGCAGCAGTGGGTTGCATCCATTACTCCTTTTATGCCAGCAACAGCTACCAGCTGACTATCTGGGTGACCTGGCATTCTCTAATGCATGTGTTGGAGGGCATAAATACACTTCTGCAGTCAGGCTTTTCTTACTGTCTCAGGAGCTAGAACTTTTGGAGAACTTTATGATGTAACCACAAAAACTGAACTGGGTGATAGTTAAACTATTTATTTCCTAAAAAAATAATTAACTAATCTACCTCATCATGAAGCACTAAAAATGAGATTACTTTGCTTTTTTTCGCATGGGGTAGCCATTGGCCAAGAGCCTAATCTGTTACGCCACTGAAATATCCCAGTGGCTGTACTGAAATCAGGGGAGCTGTTCCAGAATTACACCAGCCTGAGAGCACAACTTGGCCCTTTCTGTGTATCTACACAGAGGTGGTACTGGCTATTTTTTGAGACTTTAAATGAGGAGAACTTGATTGAAAAGCAGCAACTGTCTTCAATGGGCTTTGGATCGGACCCCAGGTGGGAGAGGTACCTTAAATATTTGCAGGTTCCATTGCATCTCTACAAAAGAGGAAGATAAAATTCTGGGGTTGCAAAAGCTCATCTCCAAGAGATGGGAGTTAGTCGTGCATTGCTATTAAATCCCACAAGGCTGTGAATGGAGTTGGGCTCCATTTTTTCCCCATCTAGCAGAAGTTACGGCTTTTATTTATTCTAAGCAAATAGATGAAATGGAAGGGCACAGAGACACTTACTTCAGATTATTCAGACTGAGTCCACTCCAAAGCCGATTGGAGTCATCAGGAGTCTTTCCAGCCACTCCAGTGGGCTTGGATCCATCCCACAATGAGGGATAGTTTAGTGGAGATCTCAGGGAAGCACTTGAGCTGTGTAAAGCAATTATGAAACAAGGCCTAATGTAGCTGGTCGGTTATTTTTGGTCCCATTATGTCCTGTGTTGTAATTTGTGCCATTTGCGACTGTTCCAGGAATACATTCTTTCACTCTAAGCACTGGATAGCTACATGATTATATATTACTACCTAACTCTTGTAGCACTGGCTCTTGTATAGCACTTTTCCTCAGGAGATCTCAAAGTGCTTTCCAAAGAAGGTCAGTATCTTATCCCCATTTTACAGATGGGGAAACAGATGTAAAGCAACTTGCTCAAGGTCAGCCAGCAGGCCAGTGGCAAAGCTGGGAATAATACCCAGGTCTCCCAAGTTCCAGTCCACAAGGACACACTGCAAGTGCCCTCCTTGTAAGCACTGGCTGGACTAGAACCTGGGACCATGGAGGCTGTGGTGTGCTGATGCTTCTGTGTTGCCTTGAAGCTCAGGATGGGTTTCTTCTGGGAGACCCTGTGGAGCTAGACACTGTGGGACGTACTGCCCAGCAGGGCCTGAATAGTGGACCTCCGCAGTTCCTTGATTAGCCTATGCCGGTACATAAACCAGGAAGTCATTACAGGGAGCTGTCTGAGCAATGATGCAGACTGTCAGCTTGCTTCTGCTCCAGACCATGGCTTACTCTGAACCTTAGATTCCGGCTTCTGATCCCAGTTTGTCCCCTCTACTGGCCTTCTGTCTGTAATCTGGTGCCTGAGCCTGGTATCCTGACCTGGCTCAACCTGAACCCAGCTACTTGCCTCCTGCCTTCAACTTGGTGCCTGTTCCTGGTATCCTGACTTGGCTTGACTCCGACTGTGCTACATCTCTCCTGATCACAAATTGGTAACTGGGCAATGCACACTGGCCGCCCGCTGTCCAGCCCTGACACTCACACAGAATTTACACTCACTTGCCTGTGGGAAAGGGTATTGCCTTCTCTAACATGTCAGGTACTTGCTTAGAACCTGACTTTTTGTTTTCCCAGTGAGGCAAAAACAAAACCTTCTCCACAAGGCAAAATGCCTGGAAATTCTGCATGACAGAGGATTTCTTTAAAAAATCTGCTATTGAAGCCATCTGAGGAGTCTATTCACCCTCCCTTTTGAACTAAGCAAAACCTAACCATCTGCGCTGCCTCCTTTCCATAAGACGTCAACTCCTTGCCTGTGCTGGCCCTTGCAGTACTATTCCTGAGCTTTTATGCCTCTCACAATTTACTGTTCACATTCTTTTGCTTCTTATTGTAAAGTTTTACAGCAATGCCCATTGCTGTAACTGTCATGCAGTGTGAGATCTATGCATGAATGTCACGTTATAAATGTAAACAGAATTCTGTTCTAGTATATTTTTAACAGCTCCCAAGGGGGTGACTTGGAGCTACAGGCTTTCAGCAAAAGCAATTGCCACTGAAAACTGTATGGTAAATCAGACCCAGAGTTAGGAATCATAGGCCCAGTTCTCGCTTGCACTGGTGTAAATCTGGAATAACTCCATTAGAGTGACACTGATTTTACCCTGGTATAAGAAAAGCTCCAAATCAGGTCCTGCCCCCTCGATTTTGGGGAAACGTTCCTAATTCACGAGGCATGGTTATTTTGGTGTTAACTGCAACATCCACAGCAACAATGTGTCATACTTTACTATTCCTGGGAGCTTTTAGGAAATAAGCGTAGAGCAACTCACATGTGATAGCTGGGAAAACAAACTGCACCCCAAAAGCGTGAGCTATTTAAATGACCAACGCATAGAATTGTCTTCCGACCTAGGATTAGTTCAGCCCATGTATGAAAGCAGGCCAGTAGAGAACCAACCATTGCTTATTTCATCCTCCTGCTAGAACCTCAGCAATGCCATGTAATAGAACCTGTCACTTGTAGGCAAGAGAGGGGAATGTCACCAGTTGAACGGCAATGTCTTTTCAAGCATGGCTAGTTTCATAAATCTGGTGACATTAATTTATGTAGCTGGGGAGCTGGTATCTCCAATGGAGCTATAGCTTCCATCAGCTGAGGATCTGGGCCCATCTCTTCAGATGGCTGACGTTTTTCCCTCTGTCTAGCTGGACTGTTTTTCTGCACAGGAAGATCCTATCCAAAAGCTTTCCTCTTTTTCAGTCAAACCACTTCTATGCAAACTTCTTGGTCATGCAGGTTTCCTCCTGATGACCTGTGAGGCAGCATGTCCCTTTATCCTGGCCAACCTAAGATCATGTGTCAAAATAGGAAGTTTTAATTAAAAAAAAAAAAAAAAAAAAGTGGTTGAACCACAAAGGAGATTTCCAAGACAGAAAATCAAAAATAGAGACACTGTCGTATGGGATGCCAAAGTATCCGCACCATTTGGGAAGAAGCTGTTGGGCAAATTGAATTAAAAACTGCTGTGGAGATGTAACAAAGCAGGAGCCTGTTCCAAAGCCCATTGAAGTCATTGGGAGTCTCTTTCCACCAACTTCAGTGGCCTTTGGGTCAGGCCTTGGGGTTGGTATTTGATATCGTAATTGTTTCTAGAAAAATTCTTACTACTTCCCACTGTTTCTTAACTCCTGTTCAGTTGTGTACACGATAGCCACAAAAATGCGCCTTGCTTGTCTGTATAGAATGACAGTGCTAGCAAATGTCAAAGTTAAGATATTTCTATTCCATATCTCGGCCTTCCCACGTGGGGAAAGAAATAAAATATAATTCTGATATCCAGCCACCTCTGTTGCTGATTTCTGGGGACTGACCCATCATCAAGACAAGGTGACGCATCTGGCTGGCTCCGTGCAGTGAATAAATATAGTTACTCAAAAGGACACTGCTATTCAGTGATTCCTACTGAAGTTCTGTGATCCATTTTTCTCGTCCATCTGGAAAATGTTATGAGTCAGGCACTATCTATATAGCTATGCCTCATGCTTCAGCTGTGGCAGCCCACTCTTATTACTGAGGAAGGCTATTCTCAATGTACTAGGTATCTCTGACTTTATGTCCACTTTATGGCCCCATACCTCTGCCAGAGTGGTGTAGAGGTACCTTAGTGAAAATGAGAATCATGCTGTGGATGTCCATCCCAACCACTCTCTGCCATCACTAGTTCGAAGCACTGTTCTTTTATACATCAGCAAATATTCTGATAACATTATTCAGATGCTAAGTAGACTTTTTTTTTCTTTCTCAAAATAATGTTGAATCTTAAACTTCCAGGCGGCCTCCATCTTTAAGGAATCAGGAGAGGCAATCTAATGGAAACCACGCAGTCCTAGGCTAAATGGAACTGTTGATGTAACTATGGGAAAAATTCCATACCTATAGCAAATTTAGATGCGATGTCATATTGCATCTAAAAAGCTGGAGTGGTTTGCAGTTCCTTTTTAGACCATTAGAGCTTATCTGACTGTTTACAAGTAAAGGCTAGAGAAGCAGTGTCATCCAGGAAATCAAAACACCCAGGTAAATGAAAAAATAATTATCATATTGGTTTATAACAAGGAGAGGACTGTGCTATTGAAGTCAAATGGAGCAGGAGCAGGCCCTAAACTTCTGGGATTAAATTCTTCTTTCAGCCACACTTGAAACTCCGCACCATTGCACAAGAACATGTGAAATGAGAACTTGGCTCCTTTATTTTACGCTTGGTCTTTTGTTGGTTTGTTTATCTGGGGCTATTTTTGGTTTACAGAATAATAAGGGCCACTCAAGTAGTATTTGACTACTAAATATGACTAGTAAATTTCACTTTTTTTGCTTGAATAATTACTTGCTTTTTTTTTTTTTTCTGGTGATGAACCAGCTTTATAACAATTGTAGAATTCTATTAGAATTCTCCTTGGTGACTGTAGCTTCAATTCAGGAACACATCCTTATTCAGGAAGTGTGATTAAGTTTAAGCATGTGCTTAAGCCCTGATGAAATCAATTACTTGACGAATGTTAGTGAAATTTGTTGATTATAATATTTGACGAAGACTTTTTTTCTATTTCTCAATCAGCATTTCGTTACTTCTGTAGTTAACCCCCGATTCTGCAAAGGATTCAAGCACATGCTTAACTTCAAGCATTTGAATAATTCCATCTATGTTCAAACTGCTTAAATATGCACTTAAGGGTTGCTAATTTGGGGATTAAATTAACTGAAAGCACCAGGCAATGTGCCATTAATGTAAGCCTAATAAAGCGAAATATTGAACTCTTATTAAAATACGCTAAGGTTTCCTATCCTGCAATATAAATTTGAAAGAACTCCGCTAATACGAAGCTTAGGGTCTGCTTTAGCACCACGTTCAGTGGGAACCTTGCCACTGACTTCAGTGAGCCCTTGGTTAGGTCTTTGGTAAGGAGGACATCCCCTCACCCTTCCTCTCCCCAAATCCCTAGAACATCTTAATTTCCAGTATTTTATTACTGTAGCCTGTTTCAATCTTTAGGTGATTTTTGAGGTGTGCAAACAGAAAAACTCAGGTAACGGTGATAGTTTTGCATGTAGGGACTGATCCAAATGTCACAGACTTTGATAGAAAGTCTCCCTTTGGCTTCAATGGGCTTTGGGTCAGGCCCTTATTGAAACTGATTCTACTGGGTGGCTTAAAGTCATGCTGACTGTGGGCTAGGTCCTTAGGCGTGGCTGAGAACCACACAGTGGAGATTAGGAAGCAGGCGCAAATGTGACATACAGCTCACCTTTGCACTGCCTCGAGGGAGTTTCGGTATCTATCCAGTCGCTTTTCTATGTTACACTGGCTACTAGTAGCCCTAAGGAGCCAAAATGGCAGTAGGAGATTGGCAGGCTGTGAACTGGAATTATCATGGATAGTTCCCTGAAAACATCTGCTCCTGCACATTGAGCAGTCAAAAAAGCTAACAGTGTTAGGAACCATTAGGAAATGGATAGATAATAAGACATAAGAGATCATGCCACTATATAAATCCACTGTACACCCACACCTTGAACACTGTACAGATCTGGTCACTCCCTCTCAAAAAAGATATATTAGAATTGGAAGAGGTACAAAGGGCAACAAAAATGATTAGGGGTATCGAACAACTTCTATACAAGGAGCGATTAAAAAGACCGGGACTGTTCAGCTGAGAAAAGAGATGCTGAAGGGGAGATGTGATAGAGATGTATAAAATCATGAAGAAAGTGAATAGGGAAGTGCTATTTACCCCTTAGCACAACACAAGTACCGGAGTCACCCAATGAAATTAATAGGTAGCAGGTTTCAAATAAACATGGGAAAGTATGTCAAACAATGCACAGTCAACCTGTGGAACTCATTGCCAAGGGGATGTTGTAAAGGACAATAGTATAATTGGGTTCAAAAAAGAATTAGTTTTGTTCCTGGAGAATACGTCCATCAGTGGCTGTTAGCTAAGGTGGTCAGGGACTCAAGCCCATGCTCTGGGTGTCCCTAAGCCTCTGTCTGCCCCAGGCTGGGACTGGATGACAAGGGAATGGATCGCTCAATAATTGCCCTGTTCTGTTTATTCCCCCTCAAGCATCTGGCACTGGCCATGGTTGGAAGACAGGATACTGGGCTAGATGGACCATTGGTCTGACCCAGTATGGCCGTTCTTATGTTGTTGTGTAAGTCAGGGTCCCTCTGCATTGGGGTGATTCACCTGTGGCCAGTTACACAAGCTATATTGGCATTTCTGAGGTCTGCACAAAAGCCAGCAGTCTGGCCTCATCTCTGTGAAGGAGTAAAAGTGAAATGCTGGCCTTTTGTTTTAGCATTCAGGAGAAAGATGTTATTTCTCACCGAGAAGACCATTGCTTTCAGCAGTATTGGTATTTTCATCAGAAGATGCTTTCAGAAAGAAAGGCAATAGGTTAAAGGAAACAATAGGACCGAAAATGGCATTTAAACATATACATCTGCAGTCCATTCTCTGCTAAATGCTTGGAAAGTTTAGTGTCTAAAATATTGCTCTTTCTTTCCTCTTGACTGGCTCTCGGATTGTTCTCCGCTCCGTAAGTAAGACAGAGTGCAATACTACCAATGTGTCGTCACTGCATATGTCTTTAACTTTCATATATCAGCCCTCACAGAACAAAGGAGCTGCTCCGGCTTGGAATATACAGGTGGAAGCTTCGGCGAGGAGCCCAGTGCAGAAACTAAAGCATGGTGTACCCAACCCCAGCAGAGTACCTTTTGGCCTGGAAAGGAGACAAACGCCTTAGGCAGGCTGTTCATGAAAGAGTGCTACAGAAACAAAGCCAATATAAATAACAGAGGACTTTTAAAGTGCATTTGACTCGTGGGTTCACTTGGCTCTGGGAAGTTTTGGGTGTTCTCATTTTTCTTTAATGTGGCCACTTCCAAAAGACTTCAAAGGTCTTTTTTTTTTTTTAAATGGCAAGTAGCAAATAAAAAGATAACATGAAATGCTATCATATCTTTGGTAGGTTTGTATTTGGGTATAATTCTAAGAGTTATTTGGTGGTGTTTGGTTCAAGCACCTAGAAGGCCCAGGTAGGCTCAAAAGAGACAGCCTCACCTCTGAAGCTTTTACAGTCAAAGCAGACAAGGCAGACAGGCTGGGAGAAAGGAAGGATCCGTCTCCACCACTTACAGATGGAATACAGGAGTACAGAGAATGCAGTGACTTGCCCAAGCCCACCCAGGAACTATGTGGCACAGCTGAGAACATAAACCTATTGGCTATAATAAAGTATCAGACTAGTCTCAATTTCAGTAGTGTCCCGTTTCAAGGATAATCAGAATATCATTAAAATGTAACAACCGGAACTAATTTTACTTATGTAGACTTTTTTAGGCCCACACTTCAATTTGTCTCCTTGTATGGAGGCAGCTCCCTTCATCTGCATTTGCAAACCAGTAGACTATGGCCCCAGTCCCCATAGGAATTTAGGTGCCTAACTCCCATTGAAAGCTGTGGTATTTAGGCACCTATATACCTTGGGGCCTATGTGCCCTTCTATCCTACCCTATATAGGTGCAGAAATGGGAGGGGGAGGGGGAGGAGGGGTGCAGGCAAGTCAAAGCCTGCTGAAAAAGTTGGCCTTAATATGAGTTTTGAACCTGTATTTTATTACTCTTCTGAAGGTGAAGGCTTCGCAAACAATTTTAGTGTCACACCTGGGATTTTTGACATATCCACCGAGTCCTACAATGATAATGCATATAGACTTCTTTTTGGACACATGGCTATCCATATGGTAAAATAATCTCCTGTACGTTGACCCACTGCACTGATTCTTTCCCTCACACCTGCAGGAATGTTTTCCTGCCTTAGTTCCACGCAGACTGCAGACAAGTGGAGAAAAAGTCCTAGCATGTGGGGGGAGTTAAAAAAGAAAAATAGTGGAACTGAAACTCCCTTCCATTTTGAACCAAAGGCTTTCAAAATTAGTTCTTGAACTCTTGGTGGTTTGCTATATTCTGTCCTGCCTGATTCCGTACTTGCAAAAGTGTGAGGAATGTCCCAGATGACACCCAGCTGCTGGGAAAACAGAGAATGTATACGGCATGCAAAGCCTTGACTATTCTGTTTTACAAGGCATGGTGGTTCTTAGGCTTGTAGTCTGCCGTTGGAGCATCAAAAGTCCTGCAGGCAATCAACAGTGTCATCCTGTGCTAGGCACAGATTCTTCTTGTGGTGACCTGGATTCAGCTGTCCCCTGGAGAAATGCTGGCGGGTGGTAAGGTAAGGTGGCAGCAAACAGACTAAGAGAGAACCTGTTCTCCCAAAGAATGAAGGAGGAGGCCAGCCACCTCGTTTATCTTTTTATTATGTTAGAGAAAGGGATTGAGATATTGAAGACACGGGAAGGCTAATGTCTTCTTTCATCTTCTGTCATCCTTCATTTTCTGTAGGAAATATGGTGGAATGGTGTTAGGATAGCAGCATCACAGACTTCCCAACACAGACTTTCATTTAAAAAAAGAAATTCCTTGGGAAAATGGTTGTTTCTTAAAGGACCAGTTATTACAGACCCAGCCTGATTTGGTGCCCATAAAGTCAACTGATAGACTCTCACTGACCCCACTGGATCCAAGCTGTAACTTGTTCTAGTGATACAATTAAACGAGGTTTATTGTGCATTACAGTTGACTCTCCCTCCGTGTTTTCCTGTTCAGCTGGAAATGCACTCAGAAGGCTGCAGCTCTATAAATGTTCTCTTTATTCCCCAGGGTTAGTCTATACTCACTGACGGGGATGGAAAATGGCAGCTGGCTGCATCAGCCTGCTAAGTCTTCACTTATTGCAAACTACAGTAGCTTAGTGCTGAAGCATGGGCTGACAGAAATGACGTATACTGTGTGTGCACGGCATTAACGATTCACGTTGTAATTAAAGGAAAATGCGCCTGTCGGTGCTAAAACTAGACAAGTTGAGTTCAGTCCCACGCGCGGGCAAATGCACTGTGCTCATTGCTATCTAATTTCCCCCGAACTGTTCAGCACATTAATCCTTTACAGATGTTAAATAACTGAACTCCTTCAATCTGCAAAAAATATATATGCCTCCTGCGAGTCATTTTCATGGGCATGAATGAGAGGGCCGTCTAGCATGTACCAGATCCTGATACTGGGCTTGATTCTGAGCTCAGCTAGAGTGATGTAAATCAAGAATGACTCCAGGGGAATCAGGGGAGCTAGACGGGTGTAAATGAAAACAGAATCAGGCCTAATAGTGCAAGGGGGACACTATCCCAGCTTCTCCATACAGCGCTGTCAATGCAGTGGGATCTGCAACGCTCTGGTTGTATCGTTGCTGTGGCGGAGCCCACAAACAAGCTGGATTGTGTGGCCCTGTGCACACCTGCCTAGGCAATTGAAGAGTAGGCTGCAGGACCAGAATGGCCCATGGAGGTTCCAGGGGCGTTTTAGGTGGTCTCCAGCCAGCCTGCCCAAAACGGGATTGGAAAGAGAGAACCGAATCAAGTCGCCCAAACAAACACAATGTCTGTCTCTTTAAGGTTGGGACTGAGATGGGCCCCTCTGTACTTCCCACACCTGCAGCTCACGTAGCACATACAGTAGCTTCCCTGTATTCCTCTAACCCTCTGGAGTAGCAGTTCTCCTCCCACCCTGCGCAATGGCGGCTGCCCTCTTGCAACATTTGCCTGAGCCAGAAGAAAAGGAGAGTCTGGGGCTCGCTTTCCTGACCAGCACTGTGGATGCAGGACAGGAGCACAAGCACCAGACCCATCCCACCCTGTCTGACAGCTGGAAAGGAACCGCCAGGACAGTCCAGAGTCGGACACGCACATCCCAGGAAGCCCGGGCCTGGATGGATGCCCCAGGTTGCAGCCAGCAGGAGACAGTGGTTTTAAAAATGACCTGTTCTCTCCCCCGCCGGCAGCTCAGTGAGTCCCGCCCTAGCTCCCTGAAGCCAGCCTCTAGCATTTGCCTTTCACTGAGAGCCACTGTGCGGTGGTTGCCCAGAAGAGAAACAGGAGCCAGGTGCTGATGCTGTTGAGAGAGCTAGCTGGGAGCTGGGCAGCCTGGGACACCAAGCTGCCTGGAGTGATTTGGCTCTTCCCATAAAATCAGGTCAGCCCTGTGGAAGGGGAGGAAATGGAGGAAAGCGTCATCTGGGGAGAAACCCTTGGGGCTAGAGGGAGCCATGGGGCATGGAAGCAGCTTTTTCAAGGGGTGATTTTTATACTGGCCAGAGGCCTGCTGCAGGATTTCATATACATCACGGTGGGTGCCAGGTTATTTTTCCTCTCCCCCCAGAAAATCCTCTTAGCAGCTTCAGAAGGCACCTGCCTCTTTGGCTGGAGTCCTGACAGCTCTTGGGTACCCCCGTCCAGTGGAGAACTCCACCAAGCAAATCTTCACTTTGAACCAACCATGCCCTCTGACACCCCCAGAAAAGATGGATCCTGGGTTCCATCTGTCTGGGGCAGTTTCCTCTGCCTTAGGCCCCCACTCCTCTTTTCTATGTTCCCTGAAAGCCCCTCCCTAGTCCAAACTTGCTAGGCTAAGCCACTCAACTTGATTTCTACTGCCGAATAGAGTCTAGAATCACTCTAGAATCCACTGGTACAAGCTGTCTCCATTAAAACAAAACAAACTAGGCTGGTTTATAATTCTGTTTGAAACTTGATCCTTTTGTTAAACTGATGGCATATTGTTTGGCCGACAGCTGCAAAAATAAAACTCTTATCAGAACAGGCGGCAGAGTTTTGATTTAAGAACCAGGAAGCTGATCAAAATCTGAGTATTGTGGGTTCAGGAATAAGTGACGTAATTTACAGACATGCTCTTTAAGCAGATTGTATGTAATCCGCAAACATTTATTGGCCCAGATGTGCTTAGCAAGTGACTGATGTCTGACCTGAAGCATTCACCCTTTAAAGAATTAAGGCAGACACTGGTACGGGCTTTTATATAGGCTAGAGGGGAAAATGGACTTTTAAATCCTTGGCAATAAAAATTGTAATGAAACATACATCACAGGACAAAGTCTAGCTAAAATCCATCTCTCATAACTCTTTAAATATCAACCATGAAGAGAATAGTAGCATATGCAGTATTATGTAGCCACTCCACAGTTAGGGTTTGTGTGGCGCTCCTACTCCACAAATCAGCAGCAGTGCCCCACACCCATGAGCCTTCATTGATGAAGGGCTGGACAGAGAGGGCTGTGGGCCCCGGGTGCTTTTGGCTAGGGAACTGGAAGGAAATCCCACTGGAGGAGAGGAATATCACCCAGCCTTGTTCGAGTGGGGTGGTGCTGGGTTGCCTGTCAGCTGATTGGCTCTGAGCCAATGGGCTGGTGTGGATAGAACGGAAGAGGGACACCTGCTGAAGCCTGCCTAGGTATTTGCTGCTGCTGGAAAGCCTAAACACAGCTGGAATCTGGGTTAAGAGATTGGCCCAGGGAGCTGCCAGGGTGAAGGAGCAGCCTGGATCCAGGGTGGGAGTTCTGTGATGGGAGCCAGGCAGCACAGCAGAAATTGGGATTCACCTTTGAGCTTGCCCCACACCCAAGCCCTGGTGACCAGCACAAGGGACAGAAGGTACCCCGTTTGGCATTTATGAGACTGAGGACTCTGCACTGGCTTAGAGAGCATCCCCCTGTGTATTTAGGTGTTGGGGACTTGCAATAGGGTGCTGTTGCTGGGGCGAAGGTCTGTGTGACTCCCCATGAGAGTCCCTGAATGGTCCCTGGTATTACTTGAGAGTTTGTCTCTGCCCAGACATAGGTGTAATCTGTAGGTCAGTATGGGACTTGTTTGTGGGTTTAATGCCTGACTCTCAGGGATTGTAGAGGTCTGCATTTGGTGGGAGATCTGCATGGTTCTCTCAGGCATGTGGCTTAGGATTTGAGCTCCACTCAACAGAGCAGGGTGCTTCCACCACCAGACATGGTTTCCAATCTAAGTGCTGTTTGCAGTCACCCCACTGCATAAAAAACTAACCTCTCGTGAAATGTCACATGCCAGATCTCATTCTGGGTAGAATGTTTCTTGGGGGGTCGGGGGGGGGGGCAGAAGAGGGGGTTTTAAAGTTACAGGGCTTGATTCTCCACTCACTGTTCTGAGGCTATCAGGCCAGTGGCATTCAAATCATAGTCTTGGCTGGGCCTTTTTGAAAACCTTCCTAACGCGTCTTTGGCTTATCCTAGCTCTAGAATGGCTATAAACTCTAACGTGTTTGGTCTTGATGGGGTAAAATCTTTTTGCCTGGGATTTTTAGAGGGGCCCCAAGAGAGTTGGGGGCCCAGCTCCTGTTGAAACTCATTGACTTTTAAACGAAGCTGCGTGCCTGCTTCCCTTTGAAATCCCCAGACTTAAGGTTTTTGGGTGGGGCAGGGGGAAATCGCAAAGGGAGACAATATGAAGAGCATGTGATGGGGTATTTATATTTCATACCGAGGTTTGTTAGAGCAGATGTGTAAAGAGGCGGCACGGGACTCCACTGAAACTCCCTTTAAACCTTACGTCTTTTACTAAGTTTTTAACTTTTGTAAATAAACTGGGCCTAGCCTATGGAGCCGAGGTTGATGATACACTGAAATATGGCACATAATAGACAGTATGAGAGGCTCAGTGCTGTGAAACAGAGCCATGCTGGGGATGGGGATGGGGAGGAAGGGGAAGCATATTATTAGGGAGGTGGCTACAGGAATTAGGAGGGGGTACAATGCCTTTTGAGGGGTGTATGGGAGGGGGTATTCTTAATAGTCGCAATTAGTACAAGTGCACCCCCTACAGTTCAGCTTTGCAGATGCTCGTTAATGCTAGGGGAAAGCCAGAACCTCTTTCTCTTTCACTCAGGAGGTCTGTTTTTTCCATTGCCCTGCATCCTGTGCAAAGTGGGTATAAACTATTACACCATCACAAGGGTGACGCGTGCAGCCGTTGCACTCGTGTAGATGACTACATAAGGTGTAGGGCAATGGAGAACCAGGCCAAATGAAGGCAGGCAACTATATTATGGCTTTCTGCTGCTCAGAAGAATTAAGTGACACCCAGAGGCCTCCCCCCGAAATCTCCCCATGCTGGCGCAGTCATAATGAATAAGTCCTATTTTGTGTGGTGATGTAATCTTTCTAGTTAGCGTATGCACAGTGTGCCTCAGGAGGCATGTGACCAGGATTCATCACCGGATGTGGTCCACTGGTCGGATCATTAGCTTGCCCGCGCTGGGTACTGACTGGGACTGTGACATGAATGCTGATCCATGACCCCGCCGCTTTCTACTGGGGCCCCACTACCACTTAGCCTAAATAGTATGTGCTCTGAAGTTGGAACATGCCAGACACTTGGAGTAAATAGCTATAGAGCCCAAGGAGTTTGTATTTGATGGCTTTGGGTTTTATTCCAAGCAATAAAAAGCAATATCTGTGCGTAGATGTATAGGCTTTGTCCCAGATTCTCAAAGGTATTTAGGCACCCAACTCCCATTCATTTCAATGGGAGTTAGTCACCTAAATACATTTGGAGGATCTGGGTCCATTGCTATTGATTTTTGACACACGGTAGGTGCTTGGATACTATGGTGATGGGTGGCAGTATAAAACCCTAAGTCTGATAACTAGAATATCCAGACTTGTAATTAGAATTTTAAAAAAGAGGATATAAATCATAAGAACAGCCATAGTGGGTCAGACCAAAGGTCCATCTAGCCCAGTATCTTGTCTTCGAACAGTGGCCAGTGCCCCAGAGTAAATGAACAGAATAGGTAATCAAGTGATCCATCCCTGGTCGCTCATTCCCAGCCTCTGGCAAACAGAGGCTAGGGACACCATTCCTGCTCATCCTGGCTAATAGCCATTGATGGACCTATCCTCCATGAATGTATCTAATTCTTTTTTAAACGCTGTTATAGTCTTGGCCTTCACAACATCCTCTGGCAAGGAGTTCCACAGGTTGACTGAGCGTTGTGTGAAGAAATACTTCCTTTTATTTGTTTTAAACCTGCTGCCTATTAATTTCATTTGGTGACCCCTAGTTTTTGTGTTAAGAGAAGTAGTAAGCAACACTTCCTTATCTACTTTCTCTACACCAATCCTGATTTTATAGACCTCAATCATATCTCCCCTTAGCTGTCTCTTTTCCAAGCTGAAAAGTCCCCGTCTTAGTAATCTCTCCTCATATGGAAGCCGTTCCATACCCCTAATCATTTTTGTTGCCTTTTTCTGAACCTTTTCCAATTCCAATATCTTTTTTGAGATATGGCGACCACATCTGCACACAGTATTCCAGATGTGGGCGTACCATGGATTTATACAGGGGCAACATGATATTTTCTGTCCTATTATCTATCCCTTTCTTAATTATTCCCAGCATTCTGTTCGCTTTTTTGACTGCCGCTGCACATTGAGTGGATGTTTTCAGAGAACTATCCACAATGACTCCAAGATCTCTTTTTTGAGTGGTAACAGTTAATTTAGACCCCATCATTTTATATGTGTAGTTGGGGTTATGCTTTCCAATGTGCATTACTCTGCATTTATCAACATTAAATTTCATCTGCCATTTTGTTGCCCAGTCACCCAGATTTGAGAGGTCCTTTTGTAGCTCTTCGCAGTCTTTCCTGGGTCTTAACTATCTTTAGTAATTTTGTATCATCTGCAAATTTTGCCACCTCAGTGTTTACTCCTTTTTCCCGATCATTTATGAATATGTTGAATAGGACTGGTCCCAGAACAGACCCCTGTGCTTGAGGGCATAATCCAACTAACAGAGGTCAGGAAGAAACTTTCCCCCAGGGCAAGTTACCCTATAACAGCAAATGGTGGGGCAGCACATTCATCAGTAACATCTGGTATGGGCCTCAGTCAGAGACCGGCTACTGGACTAGATGGACCACTAGTCTGACCTGGTATGGAAATTCCTGTCAGTAATCCCATGCGTAAATGGACATTTTTAAAGAGATTGCATCATACATTACATTCTTGTGGTTGATAGAGTAAAATTTCCACTGAAGTTATATTATTTTTGGCAAAAGTAAATTTTGCATGTTTAAATTAATATTGCACTGTGGAATAGCATCTTTCCTCCCAACTGTATCGGAAAACAATTTACCAAAATTGCAGAATTATTAGAGCAGGAAAACCATTTTTTGCTGAATGTGCATTTTGTTTGTTTGTTTCAAAGCATTCAAAATAGAGCAATTCTTCACCCATTTCAATTTTTTCAGAAATGAAGATTGTTGAAAACTTTCTTTACTGAGAGCTCAGGGTGTAACTAATTCAACGTTTCTGTAATCATTTTGATGACTTGTTAATAAATAAAAATTGACACTCTTCATGAAACCAAGACATTACTAGAATGACGACAAGTTGTATGTCTGTGGAGGGAGGGAATTATTTTTGAAAAAAGGCCATTTTACAAAAATTTTTGTTTATTAAAAAAAAAAAGTCAACCAATTCTAATCTAGGTAAAACTGGTCAGAACATCTGAGTTTAAATTTGAAGTCAATGGGATTGCTCACATGCTTAAAGATAAATAGATGCTTAAGTATTTTGCAGGAGGAAGAATGCTTCATGCATCTTGAGGGATTCATCCTGTGACTAGGTCTATTCATGTGTTTAGGTAGGTAGCTGAACACACTGAAGACCATGAAAAACTCCCTTTGATTTTCACGGTCACTGTGCTGTTATGGCCTGAACCCATCTAGCCCCAAGGTTATTTTAAAATCTGTTTTATTTGGGGGGTGGGGGCGGTTATTTTCTTTTTCTCTTATAGCCAGTTTCACTTTCTGGTACCATGCACTAACATGGTGCTATTTTCAAGTTTGTTGTCATTACAGGAGGATTTCAAAATTTCCCATCAAGTCAAAATAAAATATCAAAATTTCTACTGATATTGAGGGCAGGTCTACACTAGAAGCACGACATCAGCTCAGTGTGTCTGGTGAAGATGCTCTATGCTAATGGGAGAGCGCTTTTCTGTCAGCATAATTACTCCACCTCCGTGTAAGGCCGAAGCTATATTGGCGACATACAAGGCTTCCTGGCAGTCCTGGCTCTTTCAAGAGTTCAAAGACTCTAGATGGCAAAAGACTCGAGCACATGCTCAAGTGGTGAGCGGTTCCATTGACTTCAATAGATCCGAATCCCCTTGAAGCTAGTGGAAATTGTCCCTTGCACTTCAAACTGGCTTTGGGTCAGGCCATGTGAGAACAAAGTTTAACATAGCTAATATCCTGCTATTGGTTTTTGAGGGTCCACTTTCACCAAGCAAATTTTCCCAATAGAAATAAATCTGCTCTGGGACAAAAAGACAGTGTCCTTTGTAACGGCTTTTCAGTTGTCTGAAGTAAATAGAATACTGAATGATGGAGTTTATGCCTGCTACTAGTTTTGAAATATCTTTTAGTATCTAATGCCATCTCCGTAGCATCTGGTCCTTCAAATCTCAAGCAATGTATGTAGCGTTTAACAATAAGAGGGGTTTTGGTGGTTGTATTGGCTCTGGTGCTTAGTTAAGAGAATATCGGAGATACAGTAAGAATGTTTCAGGAAATCCTGGATGCCTCCTTTTACAAACAAGAGTATACAAGAATTATATCAGGGAACCCTACTAACCTCAGGGTTTTAAAAATGTGCACAGGGCAAGATGTTAAATGCCTTATGATAACAAAACATCTGTTCACTGCATTTTTTTAAACTGCTCTTCATAACCATGACAGGCCTGATCCTGATCACATATGCTAGGGTAAATCCAGAGTAATGCCACTGAAGATACTCTGGATTTAACAAGGAAATTATGGATTTACACACATGGAAATTGAGGACCGAATTTGGCCCAAGGTTTTCAAAAAGAATAAACTATTTCAAAATGCATTAATTACTTCTGAATTTCCCTTCTCCTTGTGCTTGATGCAGAAAAAAACAATCTTTAGAAGGGTCAAATAAACTTTAATGGCAAATGTCAGTAACACTGGAGAGCTGTTATTGCTTCCACTGAACTCAGTGGCAAACCTCCAGTTCGCTGACAAATTCTGGGAACCACATCCTAAGCATGGGTTTAGGTACCTAATTTTAGGCATCCGAGTTTAAAAATATTGGCCCAGTTCATCATTGTACAGTAGCAAAACATCACACCAACCAACCAAAATTGCTTTGAACATCATTGAAAAATACCATATTTTTGTAGTGTTTTTTAAGACTTACAAGCAGATGTTACAATAAATACAATAAAACCTGGCGCACGTTTTTTTTAAATTTTTTTTATTATAACTTTAAGTCAGCAAAAGTTAGTTGTCTAGCAGAGGGACTTTGACCCTGAGTTAAACAAAATTGTACTGGAAACTTGGGATACCATCAAATGATCTCTAACAACAGATTGCTTCTCTGAGAGTGCTTGTTAGTGCATGTTTGACAGTATCCACAGTTGCAAATCCACTAAATATTTTTAGTGCCAGATTCGGACTCCTTACTCTCAGGGCTTGTCTACACTGGAAAGTTGATTCAGATTAAGGCAGGGTGTGAATGAAAAGCACAATAGCTATTCCTGAATAAATCCATGTGTAGATGCTCCTAGTCTGGAATAAGTGTGCCTTGTTCCTTTTTTAGTTTAATCCAAAATGGACTAGTCATTCTGGAATAATGCCCTGAGTAGATAACTGAATAGCACCTTCCTCCACAAGTTGTCTCATCTAAGTCAATGGGTCACTTTGTGATGTAAGGTGCTCTTATTCTGTTTTAATAGCATCAGCATTCAACAATATAGAAACCTATATCAATGTCGTCCTATTTCAGGTAACATTTTATATTGGGGAAAATTCATAAATGGTTTATAACAGGTTATTAAGGATACAATTGTCAAAAGTGCTTAAGAGTCTCAGTCCCATATTCAAAAGTAACAGGCATCTAAGTCACTTAGGCACTTTTGACAATTGTATCCTAAATGATTGATTGATGTTACAAGCATTGTTTGAGACATGAATAACAAGTGGCATAGATTGTTATAAGTACACATTCAGTAGATGTTATCAATAAGTCGTCATAAGCAACCCATTAACCTGTTGGACTCTGCTGATGAATTATTTATTAAAACATAGATTAATTCATTAATCCTTCATAACCTATCTGTAAATGTACCCTTAATATAAAATGCGACTATTTATGAAAACTGGGTGCTGCCCACGTCACTGTACGCGTTGGAAACCTGGACCCTCCTACACGCAGACTTGAAGGGGCTAGAGGCATTCCATACGTGCAGGTCACTGCCAAAGCCAGAGCGTGAAGTGGCTTGACTTTGCGTGAAATGTCACAATCCTTGCAAAGAGCTGGCTTCCCGTCAGTCACTCCTCGTATGCAAAAGCAGCATTGTCTGCTCTTTGGCCATCTCGCAAAAACGCCCCAGCATAGTGTGCTCTCAAACTTGCCATCTGCCCACCTTGACCCTACTTACTGCCACCTCTGGGGCCACCCCAAAGACTCATGGATTTGTATGATTGAGCCAGATCGCAGAACTGTGCAATGCCATTACCTGGCTGTTGTAACCGTCCTTAGTAAGCTATGTGCGTGTGGCTGTATGTTTTAGTTGGTAGACTTGCAAAGGAATATTGCATAGCAACAAGAAGCACTTGATGATTTTTTTAAACTATCAACAAACTCTAAATTGAAATGAGTAGGTAGCCAGAGGAACCAAAAGTGAGTATCTTTTTGTCTAATCTTGTTTTGAATTCAGTCTGCTGCTGCGTGTAGTGACTCCTGCTGCTTTTTGGATCAGCCACAATCAATTAAGCCTCTCCACACTCACTCGTGCTGTGTGGAATTCTGAAGAGAGGGCCTATTAGAAGGTGTAGGTTTTTTCCTCTCCTATTGGTGACTTGGCATTGTTGCTGTATTCTCTCTCCACCTTTGGTCCTACATAACTGACTGGTAAAGCAAAATTTTCTGTTTGTTTATGATGTGTGGTCAAAGTCACATGTCAGCATGCACCAAATAGACTGATTTGTCTGTTTGACGTTCAGGTATAGAAACAAAATCATGAATTATCTTCCTCCTCTTTGGAGGGGAACTCAGTTGTCGTTTTCATGTACATATAAAAGCTCTATTTCTGTCATGTATATGTATAGCTTCAGAAGGAACGTTAACCTTTGGGTTTGATACAGTATATGTTTAAAATCACTCCTGCCAAAATCCTTCTATCTGACACTATTCTCCCCGTAGACTTATTTTATGAAAATTGTTACATGTAAGCAAGACACTTACGTCATTTTTTTTGCATTTGTTTTACAAATAGGCACAACTTCTCTCTTGTATCTGCGTGTGACAGGGTGTAACTCGCCACTGAAGCACCTCCTGCTGGCTGTCCTGGGGATTAGCTCTGCTCACCAGGGCGCCCGCCTCGGTTTTGTTCCAGGACGTGCACTCCCAAGACTGCGGCATCCTCTTCAGTGACGCTGTCCTCTGACTGTGCCGCGCTCTGTGTCCCCCCCCCCTTTTTCAGGGGACCTGCAATGTTTGTCCAGCAACTCGTTCAGTGGCAACTGCAGTCCATTATCCCTGGGCCACTTCCCATGTGGCTCCAGCACCCTCTTCTGCCCTTACCTCAGGGTCTTAGCCTGCAGGCCCTAGCAGCCAGCCAGGAGCTCTCTCTAGCTCCCCTGGTCCCTGCTTGCAGCTCTCCTTCCTCCTGCTAAAAGCCTGCTCTTCTGCCCTCGAGCTCTAGTCAGCTACTGAACTCTCCTCTGCCCTGCAGCCCTTCTTATATGAGCCTGCCATGCCATGAGTGGCTGCTCCTCTCAGCCCCTTTTTAATTGGCTTCCTCCCTAGGGATGCTTTTAACCTCTTTTCTGCTAGTGTGGGGCAGCCGCCCCATCACACTGCAAGATACAACCTCTGCAAAAATAATCCGCTTCCTGTCTTTGGCAAGCATGCATAAGTTTTGCCCAGTTTCATAAAGTGGCTGCTGTTTCTCAAATGTTGTCAGTTTTTGTGTGTGTGTGTGAATTTCTCCATTGAAATGAAAATGGGTCTTGAAACAGCACCAGAGAAAAGGAAATCCGCCAACAAAAGGTTAAACTACAGCTCCGTATTATGACTCTGATTTATTATGTGTGTTGTGGTAGCATGCCTGAGCCCCACTTATAGGTTAGGACCCCCTTGAGCTAGGCACTGAATAGGTGGACAGTAAATACATATCTCTGATTATAATGTATCAGCTATAATTGAAGCAACTGGGGATCTGTATAAAATCTTGTCAAATTCTTCTGAATTTCCCCTCCTCCTCTAGAAGGGGAGTAGGGTTAGTTGGTTAGAACAGTGGGCATGGCAGCCAGGACTTTTCGGTTTTATCCTGGTTCTGGGAGGAGTGGGCACCGCTACCTCTCTCTGCAAATCCTGAATCTGTTCTTTTCACTCCCGTCTACATGCTCTGTCAAGGTGCTTGTCTTTGCTGCAGTTAACTGTTCCTGGGCCACTTGATTTTTCAGTCTGTTCCTGCCAGCTTAGCGTAGCTTAGCTTCTTTCTGGCTGCATCGTGACTGACAGTCTCCTCCTTTGTCTTTTATCTTTTCCTTTTTTCCTCTTTCCGATGTGTATAAAGAACCACGCTAATGCCAGGAGTCACTCTTATCCATCAAGTACCACATGAATGAGGCATCTTGGTGATGTTACATGTTTCCTGACAGAAACAATTCAAGAGCTTCTTTATTTTCCCATAGTTTGTATTTATAAATGGCATTTTGCCAAGTGAAGCATTTTACTATAAGTGCCTGATATTATCAGTTATTTAAGGCATTTTGCTGAAGTAGCACTATTATAAATTTCTTTTCCACCCCTCGTCTATGCTGGCCATGCTGTGAGATTGTAGTTAGGATTCATAACCACTAAACTCTGTGTGACTATTATCTAAAATCCAAGTGACCAGATTGCTAACCTGTACCAAACGGTTTGGTTAATACTGGCTAATGGCTCCTCAATTGTAGAACATGAAGGAAAAACTGGAACTTTCTCGTGTTCAGACTCTCTCCTTTCCTTTTTGCTTGTGTTGCTCATTTGGCTCTGTTGCGGCTGCTGCTTATACTAGTTGAAATGTCCTTGCAAAGTTAATTAATATCCCTCCGTGCCTTGCTTCCTCCTGCCTTTTTTCCTTCCTTTTTGTTTGAAAAGTTCTAGTTATTACAGAAACACCCCTCATAAAAAGACAAACTGAAAGAAATTATCAAATGCCGAAGGTATAAATCAGTCCAATAAATTGTTTTAACCTTTCAGGAATTCAACAGCTAATGAAGATGCGGTTGCCGAGAACAGAATGCTAACTCTGCTTTTGATCCTAAAACTCCTGCGTTTTTAAAAACTAGCCATTAACATTGTGTATAAAACATTGGATTTTCTTTATATCTTAATGAATTGTTTAATTATTTTGTTTAACTTTTTATTTTATAGCACACATTTCCATAGTAACTTTAAGGTATTCCTCATCTTTTATATTTGAATATAACTGTTTTGGTATCTTCGTCTTTTAATCGTTAGTAGGTCTATATGTAATGTATGTTGTCCATGTGTTACGTTTTGTGGGTCACAACTATTTTAGCTCTTTCTTTTTTTTTTGTTGCCACAAAAAAAATGCTGTGTGCATAATTGATTTATATATAGATATATGAGAAAAAGCCATTCGTAGTACCACATTATTTTGATACTTTGGTTGCACTTCATAATACCAACTCACTTTTCCTGCAAAGCTCAAGAGGGCCTCAGTTATAAATATGTGTACATATATTTCTGCCTGAATGAATAATTCAGCTGCAAACAAACAAGTTTTTAAAACCATAGAGAGAAGACCTCAATATTAAAGCAAAAATTACATTAATATAACTTTATTGGTTGGTAAACCTGTTTGCACGTTCATTAAAAACTAAAATATAGTTATATTTTAAACATTTTGGTTATAACATTTATTATGTCTGGTTAGCTTTAATATGCTGTAACCTAAACCAACATATTTCAACATGGTTTTTTTATGTCTCACAAAAGCATAAGCCAATGACATAAGAGTTTATCCTCTGTGTTTATATAGACCTGCATTTAAACTTTATTTTTATACGATTTTTCCGTTGTGCTACGCTTTTGAAAAAATATATTGGTTATTAAAGTTTGTGCTTTAAAATATTTAACAGTAAATTGCTGTAACAAATTAACTCTGAAAAGCTTGGATAAAAATTCTGTTTGGTAAAACACAGTGCTTGGGCAGAGGGGAGAGCATACATTGTCTCACAGAAGGTTGTGAGCACCAGATATAGCAGTCAAGCAGTATATCTATTATGGGAAACTAGTAATGCACATGCTAAGGAAGTAAAAATGAATGTCTTTATGGAAAAACCCGCAAAAGCAAATAAAACGGATATATTCTAAAGAATTGGCGAAGTCAAAACATAAAGCGCAAAAATTATCTTTGTTTTAAAATAAAGAGTAGAAAACCTCTTTGTACATCAGTCATATGCAGTATCCAAGCTCAACTGCTGTCCCAGATGGGTTGGTCTCCATCACGTTGTAAACACATTGAGCTCATCTGTAGATGAGTTTGGATTACTGGAAATAAAAGAAATGTGGAGAAGTTTCAGGTTAACCAGCTTAAGCTGTTTGAGGGTGCATCCCACCCACCGGAGACACCAATATTTTATCAGTACACAGTAAAGAAAACCCTGGCTGTCAGAAAAAGAAAAGGATTAAATGCTTTACAAATAAGTCCAGGCAATTACACTTCAAGGTACCATGTATTGACAATTGAGTATGTAACTGACTACAGAGACCTTATAAAGCCCACTAGCCAAGCCAGGTGTAACTGTCTAAACTGTATACTATTAAGCAAGGTGAGGTTATGCATATATCCCTCATTTTAAATCTCTCACTAGAATATGGCTAAACTTTTTATTGTGTAAAAGCAAATGTATCTTATATTTCTTAATATAATGTCTTATTGGAAACATGCAGGAAACTCAACGGCTGGACAAGAGGCTATTTCGGTATTTTAAGAGACTCCAATTATTGATATTTTATCCAGTGGAATTTTTTATTTCACCATGTGTTTGCCTTTCCAAAGAGGGGCGGGGGGAACCTTCCCATCAGACTGAGTGATTTCATTCTGCCTTGAAGGCTTTCAATCCTCTTCCCTTGAGCTCTTAGTATCTGCTTAGATCTTCTTCTTCTTCTTTTCCCTTTCTATCATATGATGAGGATTACGGACTTGATCTAAAGTTCCTTGAAGTCAGTGGAAGTCTTCTTGCTGACTATTCTTTGCATCAGGCTACTAAATAGCAACACTGAGTTATTTGTTAGAACATTGTATTATTCACATTGTAGCAAATATTAACCTTCTAACAAAGCCCTGATGCTCTCTATTTCTGCATAATTTGGGGCCTGCTCCTGCTTTTATGCAAGCCAGTGGCATGGGCTTTCAATAAGAGAAGGAACAAGCTCTTCATGCTGGAATAAGGGTGAAGTGCTTTCAGGTTGCGTCTATTTCAAAACAGGGAAGTGGGTGGGTTTTTTGTTTTTAAATAATAAAAACAAAAAGTGTCCAGGAGCTGTGCTATTTGAGAAGATTTGTATAGAGCATCTAGCATTTGGGTTAGAGTGTGCCACCTACTCGTCTGCTCTCTTTTCAAAGTCTCAAAGAGTTAGATGCCTGTTGCCCATTAAAACTGAATGCCACTCGGGCACCCAACTGTCCTTTGTACCTCTAAAAATCTCCCCCTAAAAATTTTAATGTGGGATGATGGACATAGAAATATGGATAGAAGGTTAGATGAGTATGCAGAATCCCTACTTTGCTCTCTCACTTGTTCACTGTAGGCCCTTTTATGTGATTCCTAGAGCTACTTGCGGGAGTAACTTTTAAAAATACAACTGTATTGTCCTAGGAAGGTTGGCCTTGTGGCAAAGGCAATGGCCCAAGCTGCAGGGGACCTTCACCAGCTCTGCCACAGAACCACTGGGGGGTGAGTTACTTGGGCTCTGATCTAGCTCAGGACCTGCTTAATTTTAAACATGTGGCTAGTGTCACAGAGTCAGTCCTCTGCGTAAGTCTTTGCGGGCTCTGGGGCCTTAGTTTCAGCTGTTCGGGGCAGGGAGTGTCTTGTCTCTATATATGCATAGCCTTGAGCTTAGTAAAATGCAACCAAGAAAAGCTATTGAAATAACAAATTACATTTAAACCTTGAAGTACTTAATCCCAAATATTTCATATTATTTGAAAATTTCAGTATACATTAAATATGGTTCTATGTAAGTCTAGCACTATCATAATATTTCCCTCCTTGTTTCTGCCAGTAATTAAACTTAGCACTGCTTACAGCCCTCCATCCCCAAACCCCTCAACCCTCTCTTTTTCTGGAGGCGAGGAGTCTGAAATTTAATTAAAAAATCATCTAAAATAAGCAACAATTACATGATCTTGCTCTGAATCTCATCAGTCTTTCAGCCTCCCGCTATTGATACAGCAAGCTTTTGCCTGGTTTAGAGACCGGGCTGCAGTCTGAATGGTGGAGGACAGCTGCTCTGTCTCAGGTGTTTATATGGCCACCATTGCTATCGCATCTTAGCACTTCACAACCTTTACTACACTTCCGCACATGGGTGTTGCGAGGGTAAGGGAAGTGCTGTTATCCCCATTTTGTGGATGGAAAAATGCGGCAGGGAGAGACCAAGGGACCCAGGGTTATGCAGAAGATCCAGGGAGAGCAGGAATTTGACCGCAGGGCTACCAAGGCCTAAGTTAGCACCCAAACCACTGAGCCACCTTTCTTTGTAGGCCTCTGAAGAACTTCTTGCACTCGGTGAGTACATTTGACGCTGGGCAGACACACACCTCTCCTTTCCCAAACACTGTTTCAGACTATCCCCTTCCCTGGAGTCTCACTATTTCACGGATCTTCACCAATTACAAAACACCTGAATTTTAGCAGCAGTGAACAGCCTGGGAGAGCAGGGTAGTAACAGGTATGGGACTGCAGTCAGAAACCTTTTTCTGTGCATGCGCGCGTGTGTGTGCTTGTCTGAGGTAGGCTGGCCAATGGTCTACGCTCAAGCCTGGTGTATACTTAGTGCCTAAGTCTGGCCCTGGCTCAAGCCACTGTCTGTAAAAGAGAAGTATGAGCTGAGGCTAAGCCAAGTCACTAAGAATATTCCTACCTCTTCGCTGGCAGTGTGCAGTGTGGCCGCTGCTCTTACAGATGCAGTCCTTTAGCCACTGTGAACTTCCAGTGTACACTAAACGTTACCGCAAAGACAACCAATCCAAGAAGTTCATGGAAATTGAAATTAGAGAATAATTAAACATCTTTTTAAAGCAAAAACCAACAATTTTATGTCTCAGCAGTTACCAGCACTGGCAGCTCCCAAGACTTGGCTAGTATTTGGCCTCCTAGCATCAAGCCAAACCCATGGCTTGGCTCTCTGTAAAGTCTGCCTTTATGAAGTCTAGTATTAACAGCGATACACAAGCAAAGGCAGAGGCAGACACGTGATGATGGCTACACGGTGGGGAAGTGGGGTACAGGCAATTGTGGTGAGTAGCGGGGTTCAAAGTGAGTAATGCTGGGTGAATATTAAGACGCTGCTCTTCAGCTTTGAGAAAATAAAGGAAAAAATAAGGCCAAAATTAAACCCTGACTGAGCAATGAACTTGCCTTCTTGTGAATGTTATGATGATCTTACACTTGACAGTGTCATAATTGGCCAGATTCTCAGCTGGTGTAAAGCACCATTGAAATCACCAGAGCGAGGCCAATTTAGATCTGCTGAGAATCCATCCCAATATGTCAAGTGTGAAAAACTCCTCATCAAAACTATGGTGTTCTTTTGGTTCAACTGTGGCGCTCAACGGTATTTTTGTTGTTTAAAGTTCAGGATGAAATCCTGTTACAGGATGAAATCCTGGCTCCACTAAAGTCAATGGCATAACTCCCACTGACTCTAATGGGGTTAGCATTTCACCCGTATACATGAGGAAAAAATATTTCACTCACCTCGAGTCTAAAAGCAGGAAGCATATTTCCTTTCGGTCACCAGGTTGCAGTGGTGGATACTGTCATTCCAGCCTGTTTTCTCTCATGGGATGGGAGTATTGCAATTTCAGAGTTAAAAGGAAATGGGATGCCTTGCAGGGAGACGCCACTATGGAGGGGCAGCATAGCTCACAAGGTCCCTGTGCGCTAGAAGTGAAATTCACCCCTGTGCAGAGGGCCTGTGTGAAAGATGCACCATTTATCACTTGAAGCCTGTTTTTGACAACTTAAGTGAGACTTAAGCGTGCATAGGCCTTGTGCTAGCTGCTGTCCACGGGTGAGTTTTACTCTAGTACAGTGGTGTGCAAACTTTTCCAGTCGCTTTCTTTCCCCCATGGACCATTAGTGGAATCTGTCAGTGCCTCTCCCTCCATTACTGCATAGCCAATACTTCCTCTGCAGTGGAGTAGGGCCTGGGGGGTGGAGTAGGCCTGGGGGCCGAGCGAGGCTTGAAGTGTGGCACTCCCTCTCTGCCCCTCCCTCCCTGTGGGGGCTGAATGGGGTTGGGGGAGGAGCGAGGCTAGGGGCATAGCTGGTCTGGGGGCGGAACAGGGCTGAAAGCATGGTGTTCCCTCCCTGCCCCCCCCCGCATGGGGGCTGGGCCATGCCCTGTCACACAACTCCCCAGGGTTCCTCTGTCTCCCCAGGGGGCATGCCCCACTGTTTGGAGACTACTCCTCTTGTAGCTCAGGACTTGGCTGCAAGAAGTTTGCCACGCATATTCATTACATTGCATCAAATTTGGCTGTTTCATACCTCTTTGGAATGCTCCCTCCTCTAATATTCTATAGCTCGGTATTTTAAAAGGCTGATCATTAATACTAGCACTTCCAGAGTGGTTTACATGTGGAGAGCACTTCACAGGTATCAACTAACAAATCCTTGTCAGGTAGGTGAGTAATTGTTATCCCTATTTTCTACTGGGGGCACTAAGATGCAGTGATGTTAAGTGACCTGGCTAAGGGTATGCAGCAAGTCCATGGAAGAGCTTACTTAAGCAGGAAGTTATTTGGGGGTATAGACCCACTTATTGTTCTGTGGCTAGCATGCGGGGGCCTGGAGCTAGGAACTACAGTAATACAAATTATACAGAATGGCTAAGAATTCAAATTGCAATTCCACAACCCTGGTTCAAGGCAGATTGCCCTAGACCACCCTGCTTCTCTGGGAGGGAATAAATGAAACAGAGTATCAGAGAGAAACTATACCATAAGGATTTCAAAATGGAAGTATGGAGGGATGTCCCAGCCTGGGCTACATGAGACAGAATGATGGCAAGAAGCAATACAGTGCAGCACCAGTTATTGCAGTTAATTGTGCTCAAGAAGATGAATTGCAAGCCACTTCACAAGCAATAAAAAGCAGCTCCTATGGATAAGACACAAAATGAAACAAGATAAGTAAATTTGTGGTTGCTAGGGCTGTGCTCAAGTAGTTTTAGCCAAGGCATCCACGTGGTGAGATGTAACACACGGCTTGTGTGTGATACCAGGTTGGCACAAGTTACCAGAAGTGAGAGAGAATGTTGCATTGCAGGATAGTCATTGAGAACCTGAATGGGCATGTGCCATAGGATGTCAGACTGCTGATTGTCAAGGAGACTCCCAGTGTAGTCTAGAAGCTTCTCAAAGGGAAAAGGAAGGGTTAGCTGAGCTGTCTGGGTAAAGGCTTTGTTAGGAGTGAAAGTGAAGTCCCTGGCTCATCTCTTGAGTGAAATGCTGGTTGGAACCGTGTCCCTCATAGACATAGAGTGAATAGCAGGTCAGGCTCTAGGCTTAGCTTTTGAGGCTCCAAAGAGTGGGCCAGACCCTTCATTGGTGTAAATCAGCATAGCTCCATTATGATCAATGGAGCTATGCCGATTTACTCCGGCTGAAGATCTGAGTTCTCAAGACAGCAATTCTTGGGGGGCAAGAGAAACCTAGTTTATGATTTTAGGAGGGACAAACTTATTGCTCACAGTTTAGTGTAATTTTTAGTTTGATAGTATGTCTATACAGTATTTAGGTGTTTTGGTTCTTGCTCGTTTCAAGCCTTGTTGAGTTTTCCTTTCTTGGTCTTGTAAACTTGTAGACAACCCATGACTCGTACGGGACTCTGATCTGTTTCCCCCTACTCTGTGGAGAGTGCTTTATTTAAAGTAACACTGGCAGCGTGCTAATGGGGGAACAGAGTCTGTGATTGCCTTTCAAGCATGCTACTCTCTACTCCAAGGAATCCTTGGAGTTCACTGTGACCTCCAGCAAACTTAAACACTTAAGAGTTAATTTATTGGAAGCAAAAGCTAATTTATTTTACACTTTATTAAAAAGACTGAGCAAGTGGTAGAACAGATATGGATCAGAGGTCACCACCGTCATTAGAAAGGCAAGGCAATATAGCTAGCTGAGTGGATATAGCAACTCAGTAAATCGCTTGTGAGTAGGACGGGATAAACCAGCAGCAGAAATTTTATTTTTACTCAGCTGGCACAGGTTTAGGAAAACTAAAAGAAATGTGTCTTTAATAGTGGAAAGAACAGATTTTTCCCTTGCAAGCTCATAACCAATTGGTCTACGAGTGTGTATTTCCTTAGGAAGATGCTCCGTATTTGAAGAGGGGTGTGTGTATGCGCCAAGTACTGTTGCAATTAGAATAGTAAATATTTGTTTTTGATTGAAAGCACAGTAAATATTTGCATAAAAAACATATAAATGGCCAAAGGCATTTCAGAGCTGCAGCGAAGCAGACTCGGCCTCTGCCCTGGCCTTTTCTATTCTCTCTAAGAATACATATAGTTTTGCAACACCGAGCCAGGAATAGCTGCTAGCCTCTTCTCCTCTCCCACCATCAGAGATGGGTCCAGATACCAAGTGCTCTCCACAACCTGGAGAAGTTTGATCTGGAACCAAACTTCTTTGGAGTGAGTCAGACCGAAACTCTGGAGCCAGGCACCCCCTGAGCTTTTGAGAAGAGTCCAGCTTCACATCTGAACTTTGCAGTTAAAGCCTATGTCTACTTGAAATGTTGACTTGCCCTGTGTAACCTTGGTGTGGCCCATAGTACTGAAGAGCTGCACTCTGGGGGAACTGCTTAAGAGCTAGCCTGTGAGCTAACAATTTGCCCTAAGTAAGGGGCAGTACATAGTTACACTGCCCCAGGAGCAAACTAAGAGTCAAGTGAAGTACTTTTGAGTCACGGTTCATTCCTTGGCAATCCCCTTTCTCCAGGATGGCTGTTTAACTTACTACTGGTCTATAATCAGATTAAACCTTATTTCCAAACAAATTGTACTGGTATAGTTAAAGTGCTTCAACATGCCTAGTGTGGACACTGTTTTGTTAGTAGAAAGGTGCCTTATACTGCTATAGCTGGGGAAGGGGAATGAGTTGTATAGATATATGGCAGCTTTATACCAGTATAACTATTGATAGTGTTGGGGTTAAAAGTTGGAAACTGAGTCACAGATCCACCCAATTTAGGTTTAATCAATTGTTGCCTTTATTTATACAACTTCAGACATAACTATTGTCGCTTACATTGTCTGGATGTACATTTATGCCAGACAAATAATAAGACAAAACAGAATTGGTAAATGGGCCCAAGTTACCACATTCAGGGGCACCCAGAAGTTCTTCTACCTTCATGCTAGTCGTCGCCTTCTCTGATCATTTTGATCTGGTCCCTCAGGCCCATTCTTCAGTTTCTGGTCCAGTGTTTCTCAAGTTTGGGCCCAAGTTCACTTAAATCCTTTATACATTTCTACATTACAGATGACTTAATATTTACCCAATTGGCTGTTACCTAAAATCCAAAGGGTTGATGTGCTACCCATACGTTACACACACGTAAGCTTTGATCACCCAGCCTCTGTCTTTTTCCCAGTGGGTTTCCAGTTCCAGGGTCATGGTTTTTATGTCACCCTGCCCAGGGTCTTCCCAGAGGAAGGGGTATTTTTATTTATTGTTACATGTTGGTATATCTTTTACTTGTATTTTCCAACATAGCATGGTTACCTTTGTTCTTTCAGCAATAACATTTTCTGCAGATTAGCAATTCTTTGTAAAAATTGGCAAAACCACGCTTATGCCAGCAAGGAGTATCAACTTCACTAATTCACCATACATAATTACAAATCGTTAAAAACATGGCTATCAAAACTCTTAATCTGACCATTAACAATTCCTCATTTTATATTTCAGTGTTATGAGTGTGTTATTCAGTGCTACCCTTCATCTATTAGAAAGAAAGGGGAGGGAGAGTTATGGAAAACAGGATAATTCTTTAATATCAACATTTCTTCTCTTAAACATGTGTTTTGGACTTTGTAGGATTCACAGAGTTGGTTTTTTTTAATTCAAAGAAACTTCATTAGACAGTTTCCTGTGAATGCATTTTGAGGGATGTCTCCGTTTTCGAACCTTGTTTTTAATGGTACCCCAACAAAATAATAGCTTTCACTATTTTGGTATTAAAAATTGCATCCCTACCTGAAATAATTAAACCACTATAAGAACTGTACATAGACCAGGTCTTAAGCTACTTTCCCCTCTCAGCTGTGCTGCGGGGTGTGTGTGTGTGGGAGGTGGAGGGGGGGGGCGGTAATCTTAGGCTCTGCCTATGCCCCACCCTTGTCTATCCACCACCTGCCCCCTCTGTGGGAGAGGGAAAAGCCACAACATAGAAACTCTTGCCTCTTCTGCACAGTGTTTGCAGTTGCAGGTAGCCCATTCCCAGGCAGTAAAGGGGCGCCTAATGGCTCTTTGCACTTGGATGTGCAGGGCATTAAAACCTGGGATTATCTTTATGGGGTGGGAAGGCAGGAGAACGTAGAGAAGTATGATGTTCCACAAAACATTTCAAGTCCTTGTTGAAGAGATTGGGACAATTTAGAGAGTAGACCACTCAAAGGGTATGTGATCGAGCTATACAATAATGAACGGTGCAGAGAGGATAGCTCTCCCTTCCCCCCAGGTAGCTTTCTTAAAAACCAAGGAGATATTTCATGACAGTGAAAGATGGGGCATTTTAAAAATGGTGACAGACTAGAAAGTTCTTTTCTACATGTTGCATTATTAACACTGGGAACTCATTGCCACAAGCTATTACTTGAGGTCAAGAGCTTAGTAGGACATTTGTATGGTTAATGAGAACATTAGATATAATAATAAAAAAGAATACACCCTCAGGTGTCAGAACATAATTTCTTCCTAATGTTGTCACTCTTGCACATGGGAACCTTATTCCATACTGGTCCGCTATGGGGTTTCCTGCACGTTCCTTTTAAGCCTATGGTCTTGGCCACAGGACACTGGAAAAGATGATCTGATATGGAAATATCTACCATATGCTCCTAAAGAGCATGAGACGTTAAAAAAAATTTTTTTTCTCCTTCTAATAATAGCTCATCTTAATTAATTAGCCTCTCACAGTTTGTATGGTAACTTCCAACTTATCTGTATGTGTATATATCTTAACATATGTTCCATTCTATGCATCCGATGAAGTGAGCTGTAGCTCACGAAAGCTTATGCTCTAATAAATTTGTTAGTCCTCTAAGGTGCCACAAGTACTCCTGTTCTTTTTGCAGATACAGACTAACACAGCTGCTACTCTGAAACCTAAATGTTACAAGACTCTCCAGAGTAATAGTAAATGACGGCAAGCAAGATGACACCAATTTTATAAACACAATATCCAGATTAGCTACCAACCAAGACAGTGTCATTTCTTTCACCACAAATTTAAAATAATGTAACTATAGTCAGCAGGATATGAGGACAGTAAGTTAACATGGGTACCAGTGACTTACGTATTTGGTATAGTGTTTTATGAACATCTGAAGAGGCAATTGAATTTCATCTGCTTTCATGGAGAATATATCTTAAAAGGTTTAATTCCATTGCCAGTTGAGGTCACAACAGTGTGTAGTTCAGTAATGACATTTGGCCAAACTAGTACTTGTAATGCTAACTCTAACATTAAAAAGGGAAAAACAAAATGGAAGTCCATGGAAAAATTCCTTAGAGCACAAAGATTTTCAGATTATTAAACTTTTTAAAAAAACATCCCCAAGGCAAAGTGAAGAGATCTTAATGTAAATTGTACATAAACCGTTCTGATCAACACTTCCTGACCCGGCCCAACTAGCGTTGAAATCAATGGGAATCTTTCCAGTGACCTCAGCGGGCATTGGCTCAGACCCTGAAGGTCTAGAGAACTGAATATCGAATTAAATATTGCAGTTAAAAATAAAAGGTGGAAGTGCTGAAGTCTGAATAACCTCTTGTGGCCCACAGGAAGAGCCAGAAAAGCTGACGTCTTCAAGTATATGTAGCCAAAGAGTTTCTGTAACACCAAAATTCACCATTCCGGTAATTGATTATAGTGGTGTTTGGACTGGCAATGGGACAAATCCACATTTGGAATCACTCAATACTACAGCTTAGCTAGAAGTTTTGTAGGATACCGAGTCAAGATCCATGTGAATAACAACTGTTACTCAATTTATACAAAACACTTAAGTCCGGATTCTTCCCCCTTCAATCATACCGGGTAATACCCTACTCCACGGGTCATACCAGCATAATGCCTCATTCCAGATGTTTGATGGCATCCAAGTTTGTCTGTCAGAACTCAGAAAAGGTGAACCTGCCAGCTTGGGTCCTCATTACAGTGGCAGAAAATGATTGCTTTGTGCTTAAAAAGGAAAAACAAATGCTGGGGAAAAGTACAGGATTCTCACTACCTTATTCCTACTGAGATGTTAGAGAGGAGCATACAATTGTGGTAATATTTACTATTTGTATTACTGTAATACCTAGCAGCTCTAGTCATGGACCGGGAGCTGATTGTGCTAGGTGCTGTATAAACACAGAACAAAAAGATGGTCCCTGCCCCCAGGATCTTACAATCTGTGCTCTTTAGGAACACCCTTTGCAAGGACTAGAAGTGACGCCAGCCCCTTGCATCTCTGAATGGGGCACTGACAGATCTGTTTTTTAACTGTGGGGTTTTTTTGCTAATGGCTACGTGACTAAACATAGCAATTTTCTTTAGTATGACAGGGCTATCTTAACCTGGAATCCAAACAGCAGAATCCCTGGTGATTCACAAAAGCACAATCTGTTTGTCTACTTATTCCTCAATCAAATACAAAAGAAGACAAGAATATTGCTGCACACAAGGCACAGTTACCTTGCTGCCGAAAAAGGACTTTGAGGCAAGATGCTTAACAGGATTCGGAAAAGGATCCGACCTTTAGATAGATAACAAGAACATTCAGTGTTATCAGGAGTGAAAGTAAAACCTCCCAAAGAGTTCTGGAAGGGATAGAAACCCTGATGCTCTGTGGCAGATGCCAATCTCTAACTGATGGGGTGGGAAGAAGCTTGCCCCTTCCTGTGACGTGTTTGGTATTGGCCAACTGAGCCAGTCTGGCAATTCCTGTCTCAGTGAGAAACTCTCATTCTTACAATCCAGCAGGGACTGCGATCATATTACTCCTCGCTAATAGGTGATTTGTCAACTCGAAATAGCCACATGGCAGCAGGATGCTCGAAAAACAGCCGCAAGGAGGCAAAGCAGTCCCTAAAATAGCCACGGGGATAAAGCCACCTTCAACATAGCCACAGGGAGGAAAGTAAACCTTTTAAATAGCCGCAGAGGGGCAAGTCACCTTTCCAAAAGCAACACATAAGCAGGTGACCTGCTATGACTTTTGAGCCGAGATTGGCATCTGAACCAATTAACTGTAAATGACTGTTTAGGGCTACTCCAAATGTGCCCTGCCTGCCCCATAGCATTCAGCACCATGGCCAGAGTAGGAGGGAGAAGGGAATTCTGGACCCATGAAAAGAAGGGGAGAGAATATTTGTAATTGTGCCTTGGACTGTGGGGATATTGGAGACCCTTCCCCGCTCAGGGCAGCTCCTGACTTGGGCCAGGAAGGGAACAATCGTGGTTTTAAAAATAAATAAATAAATACAGCAGCTGGGTGCGTGGGGCCTGCTTCCCAATTATGTCTGAGCTGAGGGGTGGAGGCAGGGAGCTGGTTTTGGCTCCCTGATACACTGGGGCTGGGCAGTTCTGAAAGTTAAAGCAGTTTAGCGGAGTTAGTAGTAGTGTAAGGCCCAGATTTTTAAAGATATTCAGAAATTGCTCTCTTCAGTGATGTCCCATTTTCAAAAGGGATTTAGGAGTCCTGTGAGATTGTTAGCCTGAAAGAGCCTAAGCCACTTTTGATCTGAATGGAAATAGGCACCTAAATATCTTTTGGGATATGGGCCTTAGGCCTTGCACTGCTTTGCCTCAATACCTTTTTAAAATTCGAGCCTGAGTGCATATTTTGTATGAGTGCAACTCTCTATGTTAGAGCAGTGTGAGATTTAAGTGCTTTGTCCTGATTTACGCTGCTGGCGTAAGATCCTTTGCACCTCATGACCATGGCCCCTCCTGTCCCTAACTTACCTCCTGCTCCCCCTCTGCTCCAGGGAAAGGTGAGGCTCTGTCAGTTCTGTGCTAGTGGAAATTCTGTGCCTGGGGAATTTTCTGCTGAGAATCGCCAGACTGTTTAAATAGCCTCAAGTGACCTCAGCAGCCTGAAGAATCCGGCTCAGGGTCCAGCCGTTGGGGTTGACTAGCCAGCCACATGCATCTCCTCACTCATTGCTGAATTACAACTTCTGCACTGGGAAAATAATGTGGGGTGTGTGTGTGTGCCCCACACCCTTCATTTACAGGGATTCTCTGGATGCGGGGGTGTCTGTGTCTCTTTCTGTCTCGACAGCAGAAAATATCCTGTCCCCTCAGGCTGTTCTGACTCACTGTTGGGTGACAGAGTCCTACACACTATAATTCCTCTCAATTTGTTAGGGAGGCTGAACTGGGACATGGGTGGGTTATGTCTGCTCTGTGAGTAGTATGTAGTTCTGACGCACGTTCCCTGAATGGAAGGAGATTAATGGTCCTTTCTGAGGGGGAGGTACATCCTCCATCTCAGGGCTAACGATCTACTGAGTTTGTCTATCAGCCCAGCCCTGGGCAAAATAACTAATTTCTGTGTCTCATTGCCTCACTGGACACACCTTCCACAGACTATTGCTGGATTAATGCCTTCCTCACCCTCTAGTGCAGAGTAGAACCAGAGAGATATTTCTGCTCTTTCTGTGAAAGCATCTGTTTTTTGTTTTTAAAGTGAGTTGGTTTCTCGTTTGAACTTCAGGATAGCCCCCAGGAACAGAATTCACAAATTGGGGTCCCTTGGGTGCTGCCTCTATCTTAGGTTTGGGGAGTAATATCAATACCTAGCTCTTAGATAGCAGTTTGTAAAGCGCTGATGAAAAGTGGGAAGCCTCACATCCCTGTAAGACCAGCTGGGGTGTAAATCTACCGTGCTCCTGATTGAACATCAAAGTGCACTAGGGAACTTTTAGCATGCAGCAGCAGAGTCCACGCTGACAGCATGCAGTAGGCTACTGCACCAGAGATACAGCCCAGCTTGCTGTGCAGTGTTTGTATAGACACCATTCTCCCCATTTTACAGAGGGGAAAACTGAGGCCTAGAGAGATGAAATGACTTGCCTGAGGTAAGCTAGGAAGCCAACAGCAGAGCCAGGAATAGAACCCCAGTCCCAGTCTGGTACTCTAGACACTAGGCCACGCTGCCTTTCTACCCAGGCCCTTGCACACAGTACCAAGGTTAGATTGTTCTAGGGGCTGCCCTGCAATCTCTCACTGGTCATGTAAACACTCATTCCAATGCACGCTCCTGAACTGGACCCTGGCTGTGCCCTTTTGCTGAGCTAGTTCTTTAGATGGTCTTGTGGCTAAAGCTCAGGAGTGGAGGCAGGAGACCTGTGTCTTTTTTTCCCAGCTTTGCCCCAGTCTTGCCTTGTGATTCCTATGGCCTGATTCTCAGCAATCCTGAGCACCCATACCTCCATCTGAAGTCGATGGACGTTGCAAGTGCTCAACGTGTCTGAAAATCAGGTCCTTATTTCTGTGCATCTCAGTTTTTCCCTAGGTAAATATTGTCCCCTTTTTACCCATCTCACAGAGGTGCTCGTGGAGCTAAATTCATTCATGCTTGTAAAATGCTTTGAGATCAGTGGATGGAAGGCGTTCTGTATTTGCAATGTTACTATTATATCAGGTGACATCTCAGATGATCAGTTCATGGATATTGAAAATAGGTGAGCGGCGACACCTGACCACTCAGGGATGTTCAATATGAAGTATTTATTCGTTGCATCGAAGACAGCTGCAAGCCGATCATCCCTGAGTTTTCTCGTTGCAAAAGGTTGGGGTGACAGCTGACCACACAGGGATGGTTAGTATGTGGATATGGTTCATGACACAGTTAGTTGTGGTTGCTCCCCACTCAGAGATCACACGTTCGCGGAAGTTGCTCATTTCAAAGAGGTTGGGTGTGACTGCTGACCGCGCAAGGATGATTGCTTCATGGCTATCTCTCATTGCGAACAGTTGTGGGGTGAATGGTGACCACTCAGGGCTAATCACTTCCTGTAAATTAATTGGAAACAGGTTTGCAGTGACTCCTGACCAGTTAGGGACAATCAGTTGCCAGATACCTCTCATTGCAAACAGTACAGTGTTGACTGCTGACCTCTTACAGATAATTTTTTCACTGGATATTGTTCATTGCAAAGACGTCTTGGCCACTGAGGGATAATTGGTTTGCGGCTATCTCTCACTGCAAACCCGTTGGGGTGGTGACTGCTAACAACTCAGAGATGATCGGTTTGCTGATATCTCTCGCTGCAAACTGGCTGGGGGTGATTGTCAACCAGTTGGGAATCAGATGGATAAAAGTCACCGGTTGGGGTGACTTCTGACCACTTTGAGATTCTCTGTTCATGGATAATGTTCATTGGAAAGACATTGGAGTGATTCTACTCAAGGATAACCGATTCAGATATCTCTCACTGTAGACGTTACTGGTGACAGCAGACCACTTGAATGGAGTGCTGGAACAATTTGGATAGTGGAGGTGCTGAGAGGCATTGAACCAAACTGTAAACCCTGTGTGTAATAGAGTCCACTTCAACCAGGGGGTGCACCAGCACCCCTAGTTCCAGCACCTCTGCTCAGGTTAGGGAAGAATGATGACCACCCAAGGATTCTCTGTTCTTGGATATTGTTCATGGCGCAGAGCTTACTGTGACTACTGACCACTCTTGGATGATCGGTTTCTGAATATTGTTCAGTGCAAAGTGATTAGGGATGAGCCCTAACAAGTCAGGGACGATAACTTTGCAGCTATCTTTTTAGGCAGGATCGTTGCAATGAACAACATCCATGAAAACAGGTTGGGATGACTGAGTGCTCATGGGTGATGTGTTCATGGATATTATTTATTGGGAAGACGTTAGGGGTGAATCCTGACCACTCAGGTTCGCAGATATCTCCTGCTGCAGACATATTACTGTGACAGCTGACCATTCGGGGTGATCAGTTTGTGAATATTGATCATTGCAAGTATGTGAGGGGTGACTTCTGACTACTCAGGAATGGTCAGTCCAGAGATTGTTCAGAGGAGCCTGGGCTTGGCTTCTTTTCTGCGATATGCAGGAGATCAGACTAAGATGATCACGATAGTCCCTTCTGACCTTAAAGTCCAAGTATAAGGGCACCATAAATATTTGATTCGAATCCTGCTGGGGGAGAGGAGGGAAAATGATTTTAATGTCCCAGTAGAAAGAAATGTATAAAAGCTTAACGACGTTTTTGCTGGACCAAGTTTGTGAGCTCCTGCATTTTCTTTAGCAGTGAGTGCTGCATAGCTTAGTTCTCTTCATTCTTTGGTGGGTTCAGGACAGAATGCCGCTTAGACATGGCGGTACATAGACAAGCTCAGATAGAGAGCTGAGATCCTCGAGTGTGTGGTGGTGAATACAAAACACGGAGGGGTACATACAGCTCAGTTTGCCTATGAGAGTAGTCCCATTGGCTTGAATCATGTATATAACCAGATGAGATTAAAGAGCTATATGAAGAATTCTATGTACGCTGCTTGTACCTGAAAATATTTTGCTAAAAGAACAGGGAGGATACAGGCACATTATAAATTGTATAACAACTGTGCCTGGAGACCTCAACCAATCTCAGGGCCCCACTGTGCAAGGCCCTGTACATACACATAGTAAGAGACAGTCCCCGCCCCAATGACCTTATAGTTTCCACAGGCAAGGTGTGAAAAGAAAGAAGCAACATTATCCCTGTTTTACAGGTGGGGATCTAAGGTCCAGAAACACTAAGTGACTTGGCTGAGGTCCTACCAGGAGTCTACAGCAGAGACAGGGATTCAACTCAGTTGTTCCTGCTTCCACATCAGTGTCCTAACCACAGCACCACCCTTCCACACAGCCTAGTCTTTTTGTCTGCTCCCCAGGCAGAGCCCCAGAATGCAGTAGGCAAGATACAGTTCAAGCACATTCTTGCTTATGTAAAAATGGGGTCGCATGTACCTCCTGGACTCTGATAGTGAGCCTCACTGCTGAGTGGCTGGAGATATAGGTATGTGTGCTAATCCAGACTCTGGGAAGCACCTCAGCTGAGGTGAGCGGTGGTTACAGCAGCTGGTGTTCCGCGCCCTCCCCCCCGCCCTGCTCACCCCCAGAAGAATCTGGAAAATTCATGCTAGTAAGATAGGGTTGCCAACTTTCTCATGGCAGAAAACTGAACACTCCTGCCCTGCCCCTTCCCTGAGACCCCACCCCTGCTCACTCCATCCCCCATCCCTCCGTTGCTTGCTCTCCCGCACCCTCACTCATTCACTTTCACAGGGCAGGGGATTGGGGTACAGGAGAGGGTGAGGATTCCAGGTGGGGGTGCAGGCTTTGGGATGGAGCCAGGGATGAGAGGTTTGGGGTGCAGGAGGGGGCTGCAGGATGGTGCAAAGAGGTTGTGTGTGAAAGGGCTCTGGGCTGGGGCAGGCAGTTGGGGAGTGGGCTCTAGCTGGGGGTGGGGGCTCTTGGATGGGGTCAGGGATGAAGAGTTTGGGGTGCAGGAGTGGGCTGCAGGCTGGGGCCAAGGGGTTCAGAGTGTGGGAGGGGGCTCAGGGCTGGGGCAGGGGGTTGGGGCACGGGAGGTGGTTTGGGGTGCGGGCTCCAGGTGGTGCTGACCTCAGGCAGCTCCCAGGAAGTGGCGACATGACCCTCTCGCTCCTAGGCAGAGGGGTGGCCGTGAGCTCCGCGTGCTGCCCCCCTCCGCAGGTGGTGCTCTAGCAGCTCCCATTGGCTACAGTTCCTGGCCAATGGGAGCTGTGGAGTCGGCGCTCAGTGTGGCTCGCAGGGGCAGCATGCGGAGCATCCTGGCCATTCTGCTACTTAGGAGCTGGAGGGACATGCTAGCTGCTTCTCAGGAGCCGCACGGAGCCTGGCATAGAGCCTGCCTGCCCCGCTGACACTGTGGCAAACTGGACTTTTAGGGGCCCAGTCAGCTGTGCTGACTGGAGCCGTCAGGATCCCTTTTAGACTGGGCCTTGTAGTTGAAAACTGGACACCTGGCAACCCTAGGTAAGAGCAGGGAGTGAGAATGCGAAGGAACTAGTGGGCAGAAGGAGTCTCCGCGTGAGTAGCACAGCCTGTTAATACTGGTCCTGAAGCCAGGGGGGTTCACAAGGTTCTGCATCGACTTCAGGAAGGACACTTTGACACATCCTGCATAGCTTCTCTGCAGAGGCGACGGGTGAGGGGGTAACATGGGGAGGTTAAGTGCCCCCCCAGGTTGGCTTGCCAGGGGCGGGGAGGGACTCTGTCCTTCTCTCCCCACCTTTCCCGCCCCAGCAGATCTTTGTGGCAGCAGGACGGGAAACAGGATGGAGCTGCTTCTGACTGAGAGTGTGGCGGGAGGCCACAGCAGCCCGCTCCTTGCCCAGGCTCAGCTGCTGGGGACAAGGGCTGAGCATGCCGGGGGGTGGGGAGTTTCCCCCAAAAAGTGGGGCATGCCCCCCCCAACGGGGAATGTTCAGAAGGGATATGGAGTGGCGACACCAGCCCCCGTGTGGGGGGCCTCAGGAGGCTTGGACGAGCCCCAGCGGGGCGGGGGCTTGGATGAGTGGCTCGGGCCAGCATCATTTTCACTTTGAGAAAGTCACCCTACGAATGGGCCTTTGGCTGGTTAGAACTCTCCCCTCGCCCCACCCAGGAGTCGGAGTTGATCTGTTGGGCTGTATACCATCTGTCAAAGCACATTTAATGTTTTGCCGATCAGAGGGGGGAATTCTTACCATTAAATGGGTCTCTCTCTTTCACCTCCTTAGTCAACACGCTTAAATGAGATGCAAGTTCAAAAGCCATCTCCAGCTTCTATCGCCGGCTGCTTTTCTCCATCTTGAGGTTTGTGACGTGAATGGGCCAGGGCATTAGGAGGTTGAGGCCTAATCCGGAGAGCAATATATGGCCAAGTTCAGTCCTGTGAATTAATTGCTGCTGCAAGGGATGCTAATTAACTATAGTCACCACTAGGTTTCATGGAACACATGACCCTGGTATGAGACTGTAATTGGTTGCAACTGTGACAAAGTTCCTCCTCTGCCTTTGTGGGTCCTGTGCTTTTTGGCGGATTTACTCATCTCAGAGGTTCACGGCAACTGTCAGTTTGGCCGCTTCTGCTAGAGGCTTAAACCTGCCATTCACTCAGCTAACCTCATCACTGGCCAGCCTGGGGGAAATGGAGAACAATCTCTGCAGTCTCTGTTGTCCCATGTAGTGGGTCGGGGACAGGCCAGATCCCTTTCCAAATTAGACCTATCCTTCTGGTGTTGCTCACAGACCAGGTCAACTCCTCCTGTGTCTGATCAGGAGTTGGGGGGATGGGGGAAACCTGGGCCCATCCTCTACACCAGGTTCTAGCCCAGGGCCCTGTGGATAGCAGCTGTCTACATCTCCTGTATCGGCTGCTTGACAGCTACAGCTACAACTCCCTGGGCTACTTCCCCGTGGCCTCCCCCCAGCAGCTTCTTCATCCTCACCTCAGGAGCTTTCTCCTGAAGCCTGATTGCGCTTGTATTCCTCAGTCCTCCAGCAGCATGTCCCTTGCACGCCCTCCACTAACTGATGGGAGGTCCTTTTGAAACCAGGTGTCCTGATTAGTCTGCCTGCCATAATTGATTCTCGTATGTTCTTAATTGGCTCCAGGTGTCTTAATTAGCTTGCCTCTCTTAATTGGCTCTAGCCGGTTCCTGATTGCTCTAGCACAGCCCCTGCTCTGGTCACTCAGGGAACAGAAAACTATTCATCCAGTGGCTGGTATATTTTTCTTCGACCAGACTCCTGTACCCCAATGGTCTGGGTCTGTCACCCAACATTCAACCATCTTTTGAGTCAGTCACAAAAATCCATCACGTGTCGTCCATAACAAGCCGTACTGTGCTCATAACTGTGTTATCTCAGCACCTTGGATTTCATTCCATCCGAGCCTGAGTTTAATGAGACTCGGAGCACATCTGTTTTGCATAGCATCTGCTTGGCTGTCTTTGTTTGCCATTTATTGTATGATACGTCCTACTTTTATGCTTGGTTTATTCACTAAACTCTGAGAGTGAGTCCTGGTGGTTACGGTTTGAGCGGTGACATTTGAAACTTGCTTCATTTTTTTTTTGAGACGTTAGGTATATTAAATACAAAATTGCTTTGCTTTGCTTTGCTTTGTTTTGCTTTGATCGACCTTATTGAAATGTGTGTCCCATGGAGGCCCTTCCCCATCTTATGCTACCCCCTTGAAGGGGTACTCTTGAAGCAAAAGTGTGACACCCACCCCATCTGTTGGTACCTTTAATAATATCAGTCAGGATGCTGTAAAATTGTGCTTTATTAATCCACTCTTTCCTGCCTTTCTGAATCTTTCCTTCTCCTTTTCACTTCACCCTAACATCAGAAATGAAATACAGCCCTGGCTAAAATGAAAATCCTATAGGGAAATGTGTAGGAACCATAAAAACTCCATACTGGATCAGATGCATGATCTACCTGGTCCAAAATCCCTGCCTCTGGCAGAGATTAGTACCAGCAACTTCAGAAGAAGGTGGAAGGAACTCTGTGGTAGACAGTATGGGATAACTTGTCCTACAAGCAGGTTTTCTTCTAATGACTGTTACTTGGAAGCTGGCATAAACCCTTCCCTGAAGCATAAGGGATTCTATCCTTCCCAAAACTCTAGCTTTGGTACTATGAAAAGCATTTATTATACAGATTACACTCATTGTCTTTCTCTCCTTTTTACAAAGTCTAATGTAGAGAGGGGGTTTCTAGAAATGCTCCGCATTAGACACCTGCTTGGTTAATTTCCTCCATCTTTACAAGGTGTCCTGTAGCCTCTGTCAGATCCTGGAGTTTCTCACTGTACTCTACACTGCAGCTGGGAAGTATCAAGCCTCATGCCCTAAAGCAAAGCTTTGATGTTGCTCCAAATGATACTATTGATAACACCTGATTGTTTTCCGTCTAGATCTACCCAGAAATTGAAGTTGATTGGACACATGTTAAGTCCTGAAAAAGCAAGACAAAGGGCTTTTGCAGTGGGACTAGACCAGCAGCCTGGACTTGTGCAGCAGTTTTTTAGAGGTTTCTTTTCAACAATCACCACAACGAACAAAACTCCGTTCCTCATCCCTCCTCAAGGGTGGCAGAATTCTATTCTTCTCCTTATTAATTAGAACTGCGCAGCTCAAAATAATTTGTTCAAATCGGAACGCTTTTTGTTGGATTAAAAGCAAAATCCTGTAGCAGAACTCTGTTGTTGTTGTCACAGGCCCTGTGAGGGGATTAGAGGGGGCCTGTGTACCTAACTGGTCCCGATCCATTACACCTGTCTGGTGTGGAGAGGGGAGTTTAAAAGGAGACGGCCCAGTTCAGTTCCAGGCTGACTAGGACAGAGAGCAGGGCTCTGCTTCACTCTCTTGTTGAGGGAAGTCTGGTTTCAGCTAAGAGCCTGAGACAGCTTGCTGCCTCAATAAACTTCTCAGGGGATGGGATGATTGGGCCCAGGGGGATGGATCAAAGGTGTAGCTGCATGAAGACAGGTAGAAGTAGAAAGGCAGGGATCCTTCCAAAGACTTCTTGGATGACCCTGTTCTTGAGTTCATATTCTTCCTTTATATTTGGACTTCAATACGGAGAAAGGGGTGGGGCTCAAGTATGCCTTAGCTGGAGGGCTGAAGCAGCAACCGACCATTGGAGAGCCTGTCACAGAGGGAGTAGTGCCCCATTGGGCCTGCCTCCAGCGTGCCCCCTCTTATCACAGGCCCCAGCTGAGATCAAGACCCCACAGTGGTCGGTAATAAGGCCCCGATCCCCAGAGGTATTTAGGCTGCTACCTTTCATTGATTTCAGTGGAAATGAGAAGCCTAAATACCTTTTGAGGACCTGTGCCTGAGAGAGAGTCTCTCTTTCCCCCACAGCATTTACAGTCCAAATAGACAGGACAAAGGGGGGAAGAAAGGAAGTGTTTTCCCCCTCTTACAGAAGTGGGGTAGAACTGAAGCACAGCGATTTTTGAGGAGATTCACATCTGAACCTGGTTTTGGACTTCGCTGTGGGTCCTCACCTTTGTAATGGATCCAAACCTCCCTGAATCTGAGGGCAGCTTGGCTTTGGATCTGGGTCAGAACTCTGCATCTCAGACCCAGAAAGCAGGAAGAGCCAATTTTTGCCTGTTATCCATTTTTTCCCCGTTTCTCTGTTTTGCAGAGAGTCGTACTCAAGCTTACTTTTGACCAACTACCCATAGTCTTGTAGGAAGAAGGCCCTACATACTTTCCCATTCCTAAAAGAAGTCAGATGTGTCCCGTACTGGGCTCCTTTAGGCCTTATCCAAAGCCCATTGTGAAGCCAATGAAAAAAGTCTCATTTAACGTCAGTGGGTTTTGGGTCAGGCCCTGGGTGTGCTCTGAGTAGAATTGGTTGAATATATATATATATTTTTTTTTTTTGTCCAAAACTTTTCAGTGCAAAATGCAGATGCAGTGACACCAAAACATTGTTATGAATTTGTGTTGCTTTCACAAAACTGTTCATGTTGGGGGAGGCGGGGGAGGGGGACCACTAAAAACACAATGAAAAAGTTTAAATGTTTTTACTTTTTTTTTAATTGATTTGAAATGACTTTCAAAATTTCCTTCTGTCTTACTAAATTTAAAAAATCCGCTTTATGTGCTTGAAATTAATACACAATATTTTGTTTCAGATCTAACAATGTTTAGGTGACTTCCTCCCCCCCGAATTGCCAGCAAACCAAAAATATCCATTATACTCTTTGCTCTAGTTCTGACATCTTGAAAGTGGGACCTCCTTAAGTTACACTGAGAACTTCTCTGGGGAACACACAGGACAAGTGCCTATTCCAGTGAAAGTAAGATGAATTGTGTGCCTCATCTTTAATAATCGGCATAGTCAAAATCTCCATGTGCCTGTGGTGAAGTTGACCTTGGAGTAAAAAGGGCCTGAGGATCCAAAGTGGGATCAAACTGATGTGTTTCACTTGAACATTTTTGAGGTGATACTTAGTATTTACACAACAACTGTGGAATTTCAGAGCCGTTTATCCAGCATGAAACCCACATTCCTAGGGTTTTAGGAGACCATTCCTACATGTGGGCTGCTCTGTTTGTTTTATCGCTCATGTTAAAATTGAAAGGGTGGAAAAGATCCCACATATGGGGATCTGATGGGGAGACAGCCAAGCCTGCCACAGACAAGATAATTTATGTAGTGGTTCTTTCCACCACATAAAGGTCTTGGAGAGAGCAGAGGCCTCGTTGCAAGCTTGCCCTGACACCAATGGGAGGGTGAAATTCACTCTTCTGCAGAGGGTGAGCAATCCTGCCTATGTACCACTTAAAAGGACTTAATTGATATGTAAGTGATGTGCAGGCATCCGACCAGCCCTTCTGCTCAGGCGCAAATTAGACCCGTTCGATGGAAATACTCAGTATAATTGGGGGCGGCAGAACTGGGCCTGGTGGCGCTGATCCAACAAAGCACTTAAGTACATTCATAACTTCAAGCACATCAGTAGTTCCATTGAAGTCAGGACCCAGTGAAGTCACGGGCCAAGCTCCTATCTTGGCTTCAGTGAGGCAGGATCTGAGCCTATAGCAGCTAATAAAATGCTTGTGAGGGCAGCATTTTAACATATACATTCATTCCAAGGCGATTTACTCATGTACTTCAGTGGGTGTGGGTTTTTTTTTTTAAACTGGATATTTATGAGCAACTGGACAGCGAGCTGTTTTAAGTACTTACATGTCTCCCCTGGTCATAGTATCTATACCCTTGACAATTATTCCTATATTTATCCTCATAAAACCCCTGTGAGGTTGGAAAGGGATCGGATCTAACCACAAAGGCTAAGGGCCAAACTTTAAGATATTTAGGCACCTGAAGATCCACATAGGCGCCTGGTGGGATTGTCAAAAGGTCCTTAACTAGGTGCTGGTTGACATCTTCAGGTGCCTAAATGCCTTGGAAAAACCTGCTGTAAGTCTCACTGGCAGCACAGAGACTTGTCTGTGACTCGGAAAGCCTACGTTCAAGCACCTTAACAATTGAGCTGTCCTTGCAGCAAGGGAGGTTTAGGTTGGACATTAAAAATATCTTCCTAACTGTCAGGGTGGTTAAGCACTGGAATAAATCGCCTAGGGAGGTTGTGGAATCTCCATCACTAGAGATTTTTAAGAGCAAGTTGGACAAACAACTATCAGGGATGGTCCAGATAATACTTAGTCCTCCCATGAGTGCAGGGGACAGGACTAGATGACTTCTCGAGGTCCCTTCCAGTTCTATGATTTCTCTCTAACCCCCAGGAGACTGCAAGAGTTTAATGGGTAAGAAAGAGCTACAAGGTAGGACAACTGAAGTGTCGTAATGGCTTTTAGTCCCTAGAGTGGGAGGATAAATAGGCTAGATTTGGAGAACTATTTTTGTAGAAATAAACAAAAATGCTTGCAGGGTCTGCTCCTGGTTTACAAATGATGTAAGAGCTGACTCACACGGGTAACCTTCCATAAACATCCCACTGAAGCTGATGACACTACTCGCATAAGAATGACTTGAAGGCTCAGACCCTTTATTATGAATGGGGGGGAAAGATAATTGTAAAATCATGTGGCAGAATCTCATTCTCTCCTCCAACCTCACCCCTTTTATGCTGTTTAGATAGTGCAAAGAGACAGATTAATTTCTCCCCGCCTCAGTGCGGGAGCTCTCAGTGGGTACAAGTGGCTCCTGTGTCAACCTTTACCTGGCCACAGCATCTGGGAAATGTCAGGGTGGACAGGGATGTATGGGGGAGGAAGGGATATGGCTTCTGCAATTGCAGATAGTACATACTCTTTTGGTGCTGTTGATGGCTGGCAGGAATTAGAGCAGTCCCTAGGCTGCTCCAGTGTACATTGAACCTGCAAGGGGGTGGAGAATCAAGGAGTTGTAACCTTTCACCCCCATGCACCCAAGCGGTTCTCAGCTGTGGAGGAAACCTGATCTTTTAAATTTAATTTTAATAAACATTAGCACCAGTTATAGTTTAGACCAGATTTTTTTTTCACCCTCAGCCAAGATGACATTTGATTAGCCAGTCTCACTGCAGAAGCTAGGTCAGACTATTTAACCCCCAAGGAAATAGAGGTCAGGAACCTAACATTTTAAATTCTTGTGTGTGACTGGTGAGATTAAAAAATGGGATTAAATAGGGCCACAGGCTAAACACAATTCTGGCTAAGCCATTGAGCACCTCAGTTGCAAGGGGACTAAAGTGAAGAAAAATATTGAGGCTGTAGCTGATCTCATCCCTATGTCTAGAGTGAAGTCCCTTGCTTCACAGATGAGCAAATCCCACAGTCCAAAACAAGGAATGCTTTTCTGTAGAAATGTGGCTTAATGGACAAGAAAGCCTAGTAACCTTTTATGTATGTTTCAGCATTCTGGTTCTGAAAAGATTATTCAGCTAATCCAAAACGTAATATACTTGGTACAATGACAGCACCCCTTCTGTTATATTATAGAAACCTTTGCTATATTTTGTTAAGGATCAGTGAAAAATGAAATGTTACTACTTAATCCCAGAAGAGTTCTCTTGGAAACCAGCTGAAATGTGCAAGGAATAGCTATGAAGAAGAAAATAATGGGCTGGCTGTTTAGTTTGACAGAAAGTCTTAGGTGGCAACTCCTGTTTTGCCATGAACAGCAATTTTTCTGTTGCCCTTTCATTTTGCATTGATGTAGGTCAATAAAGCAGCAAAATTTCACACGGAGTCAGAAGTCCAACTGACAGTTAGCTATGTACATAAAACAAGGGATGACATACACCCTAAAATACTCAAGGAGCTGACTGAGGCGATATCTGAGGCATTAGTGCTTATCTTCAAAAAGTCATGGGAGAGATTGCAGAAGACTGGAAAAGGGCAAATATACTGTCCATTTATAAAAAGGGGAATAAGGACAAATGGGGGAATTACAGACCAATCATTCAGTACCCAGAAAGGTAATGCAGCAAATAATTAAGCACTCAATTTGAAAACACCTAGAAGATAATGTGACAAGTCAACATGTATTTGTCAAGAACAAATCATGTCAAACCAACCTGATCTCTCTCATTGACAGGGTCACAAGCCTTGTGAGTAGGGGGGAAGTGGTAGATGTGGTATATCTTGACTTTAGTAAGGCTTTTGATACTGTCTCTCCCATGGCAGTATCAAAACTAGGGAAATACAACCTAGGTGGAGCTACTATAAGGTGGGTGCATACCTGGTAGGAAAACCATTCCCCAAGAGTAGTTATCAGTGATCCACAGTCAAGCTGAAAAGGCATAATGAGTGGGGTCCCACAGGGATCAGTTCTGGATCCAGTTCTGTTCAATATCTTTATCAATGATTCCGATAATAGCATAGAAAGTACACTTGTAAAGTTTGCAGATGATACCAACCTGCAAGTACTTTGGAGGATAGGATTAAAATTCAAAATCTGAACAAACTGGAGAAATGGTATGAAGTAAATAGGATGAGATTCAATAAGGACAAATGTAAAGTACTCCATTTAGGAAGGAACAATCAGTTGAACACATACAAAATAGGAAACGACTGCCTAGGGAGGAGCATTGGGGAAAGGGATCTGGGGGTCACAAACTAAATATGAGTCAACAGTGCAACACTGTTGCAAAAAAAGCAAACATCATTCTGGGATGTATTAGCAGGAGTGTTATAAGCAAGATACGAGAATTCATTCTTCCGCTCTACTCCATGTTGATTAGGCCTCAGCTGGAGTATTTGCCCATTTGTTTGTGCCACATTTCCAGAAACATGTAGACAAATTTGGAGAAAGTCCATAGAGAGGCTACAAAAATAATTAAACATCTAGAAAACATGACCTATGAGGGAAAATTGGGTTTGTTTAATCTAGAGAGGAGAACACCAATGGCGGGGGAGGGAGCATGGTAGTTTTCAAGTATATAAAATGTTGTTACAAGGAGGAGGGAGAAAAATTGTTCTTAACTTCTGAGGCTAGGACAAGAAGCAATGGGCTTACATTGCAGCAAGGGCGGTTTAGGTTGGACATTAGGAAAAATTTCCTGTCAGGATAGTTAAGCACTGGAATAAATTGCCTAGGGAGGTTGTGGAATCTCCATCATTGGAGATTTTTAAGAGCAGGTTAAACAAACACATGCCAATACTTAGTCTTGCCTTGAGTGCAGGGGACCTGACTAGAAGACCTCTCGAGGTCTCTTCCAGTTCTATGATTTTATGAAAGAAGGCTGGCTTTCTATCTCGGCAATAACAAATTACAAGAAATGTTTACATTTTGAAGACTGGCTTTACATCTGAATGTAAAGACTTGTCTTCCGTGAGGAAAGCCTTTCACAAAGAAAGGGATGTTCATGATCATTGTACTAGAGGTGCCTTCACTTTTTTCTTTTTGACCTCAGCTCATTTACTCTTAGATTTCTGCTCTTTGCGATGCGTCATTATTAGAGCTAGTTGGGTATTTTCCAACAAAATGACTTTTCATCGGAGAATGCAGATTTGCCAAAACCATTTGCAGGAAATGGTAGATTTTGATATATCTTTTTCTATTTGATTTTTTTTTTTAATCTGAAAGTGTCAACTTCATTTTGACATTTTCACAATGGAAAAGTCCCGTTTTGACTTCAAAATTACTTTTCTCTTTGAAATGTAAGCTAATTGTTAAATATGAATTTGAAACATTTTGAAATTTATTAAAATGTTTCGATTGATCTGAATGGAATTTTTTTCTGGTTTTTTGATCCGTGGAAACTTGAGATTTCAACTTTGGATCCTGATTTGGGATGGGAAAACTTTGATATTTCAGATTTTGCAGGACAAGAAAACTATTTTATGCTCATCTCTAGCAGTCATTAAACTTGTAGGCTGATTTTTAAAGCAGCATAAGGAATTGGGGTGCTCAGTTCTCATTAAAACTCATGGGAACGGGGTGTCCTAATCCCCAATACGGTTTTGAAAAATCCCACCCATAATTAGCAAAATAAATGCAGGCTCCAAAAATATGAAGGTTACAATGCATTGTAAAGTTGTGGATACTGACACAGGGCTAGATTTAGCTCGTCATTGACTATCAATGGGGCTTGTCTTCAGAAGTCACTTTAGCGTTCTTGAACATCTCAGCACTGGATATGCTTGGGAATAAGAATCCCTGCCCCTTGCATTTCTGCGAAGGTTACTTTGGGGTATGCGGGAGTAAGCAGGCACTGCACAACCGCCTACTTCCCTTCCCCAGGAGCAGGTGGGCAGAAGAGTTAAGGAATAAGCAGAACTTTGGATCCATCTACTTGCTTGCTTCTGCAGATGAGCCAGTACAGGTTGTGTTGCAATTTATCGATGGGGTAGGCCAGATCACAGGACTAGTGCCATCCCCTCTTCAGCATAGGGAGAACTGTGACTCAGAGCGCTACGTCTCCCTCAACTTGTCTTGCGGTGGTGCACTTTACACACCACCACGCCTGGGCCTAAAAGCACGCTTGAACCCACATCAAATGCGTCTCAAAAGACAATACATTACTATGGTAAATGAAAGGCACTGTATCATATTCTGCCTCTTTTTTTAAAAACAAAAACAAAACCTTTTTGTTATTAATATCCTGGGCCCCATTAACAGGGAAACAAATACTGTGCCATATTGCTACCTTGACTGTGGCAGTCCCCATATTTAGAATGGATCTCACGGTGAAGTATTTGTGCTGCATCTTGACCAGTGCTCGCTGTTTAATGATGCCCGCAGTGTCTTTCATTTTCAAAGGCTGTTGCAAGCAGTAAGTTTTATAAAAAGATAGCTACTGAAACAAGAATGCAGGAGGGGAATTACAGTGATTCATTAAATATTGATTGATGTCTGTGGCCAGCATGCTTGCAGTGCTGTATAAAGCAAAGCATGATTATGATAGTGATCATTTTAAAACTTCAATGAATAAAAACAATGAAAGGGGCTGCGACAGAATATACGCCTGTGTTCACACCCTGCGCACCATTGTAATAATCTTTGTACAACGTATGCCTTGTGAGGTATCCTTTGAAAACCTCATAATTTGCTGGTCAGTATTGCCCTGGTGAAATATTTAGGGCAACCTTTGTATGTGGAGAAATAAGATTCCCCTGGATGGTACTATTAACACATGTTCCAAACCCCATCGCCCTGCCCATAAGAAGAAGTTGGCAAACAGGTCTGTCCAAACAAAGGAAGGTGTCCTTGCCTTAATTTGCATTTAAGCAGTTCACCGAATCCTAGACCACCTGACCAGGGGGATGAGGTGGACGAGGATTTCTTCAAGTATCTAATAGAAGTTACTAGATCCACAGGCCCTGGTTCTCATGAGGGACTTCAATCACCCTGATATCTGCTGGGAGAGCAATACAGCGGTGCACAGACAATCCAAGAAGTTTTTGGAAAGTGTAGGGGACAATTTTCTGGTGCAAATGCTGGAGGAACCAACTAGGGGCAGAGCTCTTCTTGACCCGCTGTTCACAAACAGAGAAGAATTAGTAGGGGAAGCAAAAATGGATGGGAACCTGGGAAGCCGTGACAATGAGATGGTCGAGTTCAGGATCCTGACAAAAGGAAGAAAGGAGAGCAGCAGAATCATGACTGGAACACATGACTTATGAGGAGAGGCTGAGGGAGTTTGGATTGTTTAGTCTGCAGAAGAGAGGAATGAGGGGGGATTTGATAGCTGCTTTCAACTACCTGAAAGGGGGTTCCAAAGAGGATGAATCTAGACTGTTCTCAGTGGTAGCAGATGACAGAACAAGGAGTAATGGTCACAAGTTGCAGTGGGGGAGGTTTAGGTTGGATATTAAGAAAAACTTTTCATGAGGAGGATGGTGATGCACTGGAATGGGTTACCTAGGGAGGTGGTGGAATCTCCTTCCTTAGAGGTCTTTAAGGTCAGGCTTGACAAAGCCCTGGATGGGATGATTTAGTTGGCGATTGGCCCTGCTTTGAGCAGGGGGTTGGACTAGATGACCTCCTGAGGTCCCTTCCAACCCTGATATTCTATGATCAAGCAGGAAGGAAAGACAAAGGATGTTCAAACAGGTGAAAAACCCAGCAGGGAATAGCCTTCCCCATAGGCTCTTTGCTTTCTGGGTCTCAGCTGGAAATGTTTTTCAAATTGGGGACTGAAAATATGAAAAGGAGGGACAAACACCCCAAGGAATCCCTCCTCTTGCCTATTGCATTCACTGCACCTGAAGAGGCAAAGGAAGCAGGCATTGGACTCTGAGGGAGGGGTCCTGACCTAAGAGTTTGATCAATAAGTCTTCCAGAAGCATGTGGTGAGAGAGCTTTGCTTTAAAGGAAAGAGAGTTTCCTAAGCAGATTTCAGAGTAACAGCCGTGTTAGTCTGTATTCGCAAAAAGAAAAGGAGTACTTGTGGCACCTTAGAGACTAATCTCTAAGGTGCCACAAGTACTCCTTTTCTTTTTTCCTAAGTAGATGTTAGTACAGTTGTATCTTTTTCTTGTAACCATTTCTGACTCTTATGCCTCTTGACTTGTACTCACTTAGAATCTCTCTTTGTAGTTAATACACTTGTTTTTATCTAATCCAGTGTGTTCGAGTTGAAGTGTCTGAGAAACTCCATTTGGAGGAATAAGTTGTGTGCATATTATTACTTTAAAGGAATATCAGACTCAAATGTATTTGTACTGTCCAGGAGAGGGCTGGGCCATACAGGTAGGATTTCCAACATTGTATTTCAAAAATAAGGGAAGGTTTTCTTAACACCCTTGCCTCACCCCTCCTCCCGATATTAATGATATTATTATTTAGTAAGAATTATTAATAATAAGCAGTACTCAACTGCATTCGTCAGGTGTATTTCTTGCTGCTTTTTGCAGCGCTCGGCAACTCCTGATCTTGTTGTACAGAGATGGAAAAAATAAGGGCTGTCCCTTGTAATAAGGAACTGTTGGCAACCCTAAGTACAGGACATGCGTTTCTGGGGAAAAATCTGGGACTGGGGCTGTGCTGGGGTCACCCTGCAGTATAACCAAGGCTGGTAAGTGCCAAGGCTGGCTGCAGCACACACGGACATAGCTAGGAGTGACTTGCATGCTGGAGGCTGTTTGTGAGCTGTCCAAGTTGGAGGCTACAGTAGCAAGGCATTGTAACAGGCACCCCAGGTTACAGGGCAGGGGTGACATATCTACTCATTAATCTGGATTATATGTCACGGGTGGGGGAGGGAGGCAGAAAGGGGAGCGGGGCATATGAGGAAGAAGGTAATCCTACAAGAAAACCTCTTTAAAAACCACCATAAAATGCTTCTTATTTCAAAAGTAGGGATCTGTGGCCTGTGAGGGATAGCAGGAGCTATCCTGTGGCTTCTGTGACTGTCCTCTCCTGGTTCTCCTCCCACCTCTCGAATCACTCCTTCAACTTGCCCTTTGGAAGAGCCTCTTTATTCCCTATCCAGCTTTCTGTGGGGGTTCCACAGGTCCAGTCCTTAATCCAGTTCTCGTCTCCCTCTGCACCTTATCTCTGGAATTTGTTTCTGGATGAGATTACCTAACTATCATCTCTATCTTGATTGACAGATCTACCTCTACTCCACGCCTGTCGATATCTGTCCAAACTGAAATCTCTGACATTTCCTTGTGCATGTCTAGCTGCTACCTTAAGTTCCACGTGGGTAAAACAGAGCTGAAAACGCCACCTCCCCCTCCCCCCAAGTCCTCCCCACTACGCACATGGGTGCGTATGCAACAAATTGCATGATTAGGGCCTAAACAGAGAAGAAATAGGAAATACTATTACCTCACGGGCTTGCTGGATCTGAACAACTTGCTGGAATGCTTGCAAGCTTTTGTAGCCATCCACACTTCGACGTTGCAACAGGAGACTCGGCATTAGCTGCAGGTTTCAAGGGTGGAGAGGTGAGGGAAGTTTGAGGCTTACACAAAACAAGATCAGGCAGTTATTTGTTTGTGTAATTGACAAATGTATGTTGCTGTATATAGTGAGCTAATCTTGTAAGCTCACTGACATGCACCATGCTGATTAGTGTGCTGTCATTTTTAACATCCTATAATATTTGCTCCCATATGTAGATGGCTAATCACATGGTGGCACTAGCTCTTGCATATGATTGGTGCATGTCTGCTTCTACTGTTTCTGACTTTGAAATGGGACCATACTGTTCGTGATCAAAATGATAGTTTTTGTGGTACAGCCCCACATCAAATGGCTGTAAACCTAGTCCTAGTGTATTGACTGATATTTTCCACCTACTAGATCTCTGATATAAAATACCCAGGAGATATGGTGAAAGAGCATAAAGAATTCATAACTCAGTGGTGTAAAAACCTCTTTAGTGATTTTGTCCAGTAGTTTGTTTTGCTGTCAGCATCTATCTGGACACATGTACAGAGTGGCAAAGGATGTTTAGCATTTATCTTTGATAAACGGGGTTCCCAAAAGTTAAGAGATTTCTAACTAGAGCGGATCAGAAAATTTTTAGTGAAAACCGTTTTCTGTTGGAAAATGCCGTTTCACTGAAACAAAAAGTGTTTGTGAAAACAAATAGGACAGATTTTGATTCTTTTCCCTAGAAACACGTTTTTGTGTGTCAGTTTCAAGCTGTTTTACTACAGCACCAAAACAGGAGCCCCTTTGATCTAGAAAATAAGATGTTTCAATCTGTACTAAATAGCAGCTGCTAGTAATGTGTATTTAAAAAATACAATAGACTATGGTGACTGTTACATCATTACATGTCATCATTATGACATGCTGACATGTCATGTTATGCACTATAACCGACAGGTCATGAAGTAATATAAAATAATGAAAATATTAAAATAAATAAATTTCATTAATTTTTTTAAATGAAATTTTCAAAAGGAACTTTTCCAGATTTTCGGGAAACGTCCAAACCAAATTCTGAAATGTTGAAATTTCCTGTGAAATAGAAATTCCAAGCGTTGATCAGTTCTAACTAGTTACTTGCAGGAGGGCAGAACTTTTATACTTCTTATGAACTCCTAGGGCCAGGTTTTGACCTACTCTTTAGCCACTTTGAGCTGCTCTCAATTTTTCTAGGCAGTGTAGAGCCGCTGTAGCAACAGTTAGGATACCCTGTCTCCGGGACTCTGGTGTAGTGGGTGCTGGCAAAGAAGAAAACATGGCTGTTATCAGCCAACAGAACTTAGAGGAGCCTTACTACAAATGGCTTGAAATCAGACCTGTACAGAGTGCTGCTAAGCATGAGGATAACAGGTGAGCCAGTCGCTGCTGTTCGGAATATGGATGTACATGTTCTGAATTAGTTACATTTGAAGATAATTAGTTTGTTTCACATTTATTATTATGTACAGTTTGCAGTCAATGCCTATGGTAGTCCAGAAACATGTGTGTGAGATTCGGGGGGTGGGGGCAGGGAGCGCACCAAGGAAGCAAATTCTGCTCTCATGTGTGGCCAAGTCTTGTGAGATGTTGACTCCAGTGGGAGTAGAGTGCGCTCAGCACCTTGCAGGATCAAGCCCTGGCTCCATATAACCCCAATGAAGGTAGAGCTGTGAGAGCAGAATTTGGCCCGGCATCCCTACCATGAAGAGCTTACAACCAAACTGTGACACCTCTTGTCCGTGGGACTTCCTTTCTTCTCCATATTTCTCTTCCCAAGAGAGGATTTATTTAAGGGTCAATTATTTTAGCATAGCCTGGGCTTTCTGACTTGAGAATAAGATGATGTAGGATCATGAGGAGTTCATACTCCTTGGTTCCAGTCCTACACCTTTTCCCTCTTGCTATGTCATGCAACAGCTTGTTGTTGTTTGGCGCCCGGTATCTGGTTATTGAGTAGGATTCTGTCATGAGGTCTGGAAGGGCGTTTCCTTATAGCGTGAGAGAATAATACTGAACAACGTTTGCCTGCTGACACATCTTTAACCCTAAATGTGTGCTGAATCCTGGAATTGTTGAAAATGCTTCACTGTCCATTAAGAAGAAAGTGTGATTTTTGAAGAATTGGCTGAAGCTCATTTAACTCTGTCTTGCTGAACTTTTTTTTTTTCAGGCTTGGTTAACTTTAACCGCACAAATTCTGTTAAATTGTACCACGGTCTGGAAGGAAAATGAATGGAACTGATAAAACTGGGATGGGATTTAGAGTGCCAATAACAATCAAGCATTTCCTATTGCCTTCCGTACCATTAGTGGTGAAATATGAGCTGTTGCTTAAAATGAAAATCTAGTAGGTCAGCAGCTTAAATGTAACCTCTGCCAATACGCCCAGTGCTGCTTACTGGTGGATAATGGAAATGAGTTAACTTTTAAAAACCTTCCTAAACATTTAGCCAGCTGAATTATTGGACCCTGCCCAAAGTCTGGCTATGCATCAGACCAAATACTGTGAAAAATGGTTTCTGCGCAGCTTTCAGGGCTCTCTGGCTTAGCTTTCTGCACAGAGAAAATTCAGACTGGCCTTGGTTGGTCTTAACCTGTGGCATCTGAAATGCTGCTGGTGATGCTAGACTCCATGGTAGCCTTTGTTTAAGGCCAGAGGAGGCCTTGTGGTAGGCCATGCAATACAGCGCTTCCTGGGCGCTAGTCTCTAGGAGAGCAAATGAAGCCGTGAGTCTGGGCTGAGACGGTTACATGGATTTTTCTGCTTTGATGTGGGCACAGCTGTAGCCAGGATAATGATTTTTAGTCTAGTAGAGTCGATGATTGGAGCCAGATCTGTCAAAATGCACAGTGCCATTTTACAGTCCAATGCACAGCACCCTCTGAGGACCTGATATGTCTGGAGGAAGCAGCTTTACTAGTTGTTCGTTGCTGTGGGTAAAATGTGTGCAGTATGTTTCTCTTTCCCTCCTAAAGCTCCTCACGCTCCCCCCCCCCCCCAAATACATTCCATGCTCCCCACAGGGGATCCTGCTCCCCAGTTCGAGAACCTCTGGTCTAGCCTCTGCTCTAGTTCTCTGGTACGAATAACCTCCTCCCTCCCCCGCCCTTGGTTCTCATTAGATGCCCCTTCTTTGCCCTTTGCACTGGTGCACCCCAAAGTGAAACACATAATAGAACGGAAATATCCCAAACCAAATACCAGGAGTTGAAATACTTCTTGCAAGTGAACTTCTGTGATCACATTTTTTTGGGGGCTTTTAGTATCACAACAGAGGGCGTGATCCTGCTCCCATGAGAGTAACTGACAAAACACCAATTGGCTCTCTTGGACTAGGATCGGGTCAAAAGCCTTTAAAGTAGCACATAATGGGAGCTTAGTTTACATTGCATTTGATTAGGATTGACTAAAGTTATGATAAATTCCTATGGAGAATCCATGCAAGTCTATTGTGAAATCCCATAAATGCTAAATTAATGACTTGTAATTAGTGTCATCATAATGGATTCCACATGACAGTAAGCTATTTAGTAAGAATACAATTGTTCTGCACTACAGTAGGATAAATTAGTATTCAAAACAATTAAACCTCTGTGTCTCATCTGGCTGGCTACACATGTGAAGAACATAACAGTACCATGAGATTACATGAAAAGCAAGACACACAGAACTGATGTCTTATTTTTATGTTGACTCCTGTGTTGAGGGCGGTCTTAGAAAACACAGGTAGCAGCAAAAAGAACAGGAGTATTTGTGGCACCTCTCATTAAGTGCATTAGAACAGTGTTTCTCAATGACCAGTGCATGGACTGGGGCCGGTCCCTGAGATCTCCTTAGTTTTGGTTTTGGAAGGCAGCAAGCAGGTCCCTGGTATCAAAAAGGTTTAGAAACACTGCGTTAGAATATTCAGAGGTTAAAACCATCTTGTGGTTTGAATTGAGGGGCTCTCAGAACAGGGTTATTTACTACATTTCAATACATCCTGGATGCACAGAGAACTACTACTTCCCAGGGAGGAGAGCGCTGTTTAATAGATTTGGTTGTCATGCCTCAAGGTGCTATATAAATGACAAGCAGACATGTGTTTGTGTAATCTTCATAACCTTTAACACAGTTCAATATAATTTTGCAAAATGTTTCATTTATTTTTATTTCAAAGAGTGTGACAGTTAGGATTTTGAAGTACAAGTCACCATCTGCAATCAATTTCTTCTCTCTCCCTAGTGCAGTTGCTGGGGGGAGGGTGGGGAGGAATTATTTGGAGTAAAAAGCATTGGAAAAACAAGTAAAGTGGAGTAATAGCACATCTGTTTTCGTAAGAAATCATGGAACCTGGACTTTTTTCAGTGTGGTATTTTACTACCACATGGCTTTAATCCTACATCTGGGCCTGTTGTTTTATGAAATATTTCCCACAGATGATGTCAATTATAATTTTTGTCCCGCTCGTCAATTTACGGACTTTTGGAATAAGACAAAATGAAACAACCAGAAAAAGAACAACTTATGTGGTCTACTCTCTGACAAAATTATAGTTGTGCGATACACATCTAAAATCAATAACTCTGCTAATGATTAGCAGAAAACATTGCTTAGTTTATGAGCAGAGATGTGGCCCACACTCACCAGATGTTTGGCTCAAAGTTGCATTCTTGTTTGCTGTGTATTTACCAGCAGATGTTCAGCAGTTTGTTTAATACCTCTTGTGCGAGCCAGTAGTAGGTTTAAGTCTGTGCGACATTTATAAGCCATCTGCCAGCAATACAGGTGGAATGCTTTTATGCTTTTCTTTTTCCATTGGTGATCTATCAGTGAAATCATAGATAATTCTTTATAGAGTTATATGGTTATTAAGAAGCGGAGCTCTGATCTTTGTATAAAGACCCTGGAAATGTATACCTCAGCAGATGTCCTTTCAGTGGCTCTTTATACTACTTAACCTGTGGTATAACAAAGCTATAATGAAACTATCTGCCGTAGGGATAGACTCCATCTGCTTTTAAGTTTGGATCCTGATCCAGATATGAACTTTCTCAAAGTTTGGATGCTCCTTTGTATCGTTATGTTTTGAGTCGGACCATTATAGAAGTGGGGGATAGGTTGAAATTCAGATCTATCTTCAGAGCTCATCTTTCCCAGAATCCAGGGTACTGGAGTCTAGGGATTATAGTGAATTTGAATGAAAGACTCAAATTGTTGCAGCGCGTTGACACGCAGAAATTCCAATGCTGCCTCTAAGGCCCACTGAAGTTAGAGACTCCCACTGACCTTAGTGGGCTTTGGATCAGGCCCATTGAGAAGTGTGTCAGTAAAAAAGAATGCTTTTCATTATGGCCCTGATCCAGCAAGATACTTCAGCACATGTGTAATCTTAAGCATGTGGCTACTTCAGTGGGACCACTCACCTGCTTAAAGAGACACAGGTGCTTAAGGACTTCCCTGAATCACAGCTGACAAGACCATCCCCTCTGATTCCGCCATTAAAGAACTGAATGCAATTTACAAAAGACAAATGAAAGACGCTCCCAGAATTTTTATCTACCTTCTGTACTGTATTTCAGGGGTAGAGGGTTTATCAAGTATCTCGGAAGGGTGACACACTGACTGGACTCCCAAAAGCAGACTGAAAGTGATCAAAAGGAAGGCTTTGTGCAGATAATATAGTGCATGTCTCCTTTCTGAAGTTACGCTAAGATGGTATAGGGTGGTGTAGCAGCAATCATTGACTCAATGAGAAATCAGGGATGTGGCCAACTTCTGAGTCTTTGTCCAGACTAGTTTTAAATGACTTGGGCAATATTTCTTCTACTACCCTTCAGAGACTATTCCACAGTCTAATAAATCCCACAGATAGGAAATTTGGCTTGATATGTAGCTTAATATTTTCCTGTGCTTAATGTCGTCCCATTACTCCAAATTCTATCCTTGGATGATTTAGTCTAAGCAGTTCCCCTCCTCTTCTTTCTTGGTGCTTATGTACTTTAGGTGCTCATAGATGGTTATAACAGCACCTCACCCGTCCACAATGTGTTACATTTTACAAATCATGGAACATTATGACTTTTCTAGTAAGCAGCAAATTAATAATTCAGTAGTGATTTCAGAGAAGATATATTACCACTACAACAATGTAAATCTCCACTCTGGCTGGAATGGAGTAAATTAAATCTGTACACACATCACACCCCCACCATATAACTGGGGGAAGTTTTGGACACTCATACTCCAAGAATTATATGAAGGCCATTTGGGAATTTTAAAAATGGAAAGTCCTTGCCAGGAGCTGTGTGGTGGCCAGGAATTGATACATAAATAAATATAGGAAATGGACAATGTCAAAGTAGTCAGCAAATTCAACACATCTCTAACCATGCTACTATGTATTCTTGAGAGTGGCCAACTGCCCCGTGGCAGTGAATCTACCCAAACTATGCTGGACCGTTTATGGGGCATATGTTTTTGATTGCCGTACGTGCCCATTCTAAATGGCCTGAAGTATTTTGCATGAATTCAACTAGTTCAGCACAGATGGTGGAAATGTTAAGACTTTCTTGTTTTCAGGAACAGATTGTTACAATGGAACTCGACTCACGTCTGAAGAGTTTCAATTGTTTGTTAAAAGAAACAGTATCCAGCATGTCACATCAGCTCCTTCCTATCCTGGCACAAATGGATTAGTGAAAAGATTTACCCAGGCATTTGAGCAAGTTATTTGTGTTCTGGCTCCCACCTCACACATATCGAGTGCTGGACAGTGGAAGCAAATTGTTTTGAGTACAAATGATGGGCTGGAATTTATTCTCCTCAGCTATTTGCCAAATAACTGTTAATGCAAAGCAGCAGATAGTGGCCTGGGAAAGGAAGGTTATTTTTTATTATGGTAGTGCTTTGGGCCCCATTGTGCTAGGCGCTGCACATATGCATAGTAAGAAAACATCCCTGCCCTGGACAATCTAACTATCTAAATTAGACAAGACAAAGAAAAGAGGAAATGAAATTTAAGTGATTTCACTAAGGTCACGTAGCAGGTCAATGCTCAAGCTGGGAAGAGGACCCAGGTCTCCTGATTCCCGGTGCAGTGCCCGATCCACAATGACTGCATTAATTGTCAGCTTAGACAAGAATAAAAACATCCTCTCCACCTGTAAATGTATTTCATGGGTTCAGGTGTCAAGTTGGGCGAACCCAGTTTGGCTTTTATTCCTTCCATGAAGATTATTAAGTAGTAAACTCAAAAAATACAAAACCAAAAAGTATAAACCACCCAGGGCTGCTCCTGTGTTTCTCTAGAGCTACCTGCCACGGCTTCTTCTCAACACAACCCTCTTGTTTTTCTCACCCTGAGGGTAGCAACCTTTGGGCTTGATTCTCAGTGACACTAAGGCTACGTGCCTGGGGAAATACCCAGTGTGGGTGTGAAAGTAACGCGCTCAGTTATAAGCATGCCATTTCCATTCCTCGGGTTTGAAAACCTGGCCTAAGATTATCACGTTCTTGTCTCTTCTTTTTCATCCGGTGCTAAATGTGGTAGTTTAAAGGTTACCGATGTTGTGCATTTAACAGAGAATATTTATTCTCCATGCTTGTGCTGACATTTCTTCCACAGATTTGGGCAATTGTGCACATGACCTCACTACCCAGAAAATCTTTTTTTCTCTTTTTGAACTGCTTAGTGCACTGTTTGTCTGGTGTATTGCATCTTTCTTCGTACTTTTTCGGTGGGGACGGAGTTTGGGAAGGGGAATGGAACTGAACAAGTAGCCAAAAGGTGAGAGAAATCATCAAGGAAAAAACCTGCAAGTGACTGATGTTCAGTGTCATCCTTTGTAGGTGATTTTGTACCATAGATGCTGTATTTAGTATGAGTTGTTGGAGTGTACCATCACTGTCAAGCATGTCTGGTCTAGGAGGCTTTTATAGTCTGTCTGGCATCTAAATTACTGCAACTAGCATAGAACACCTTCAGATTCTACTTCTACTATTACAAATACTTCAAACCCTTGCTAGCTCTCTCGTGATTAGGGCATGGATGGTCCTGGGATTGTTGAAGTGACTCTCTCATTTAAATTTTCACTTTGTCTACCTGTGTGGCCCGATGGGGAGGCATGTAATAAAGGAAATTATTACATGTGGGAAAGGATCTGATTTGTTGCTTGTTTGCAGGTGCAGTGACATACATGGCTTGTGTATGGAACAACTGACTTACAAATGAACAGAAAAATACATTAATCCTGAACATTGGTAACTCCTCAAGCACTCTTCTCTGTGCCCACCTGACTGTGTGGCAGGGATGGGGAAAAGAGAAAAAATCATGGGTCAGCACAGCAGGGGCACAATCAAGCAAGCCAAACGTATATTTCGGCAACTACAAATGCTAGTTAATCAACTTCTAGCTGACCACAAGAGGTAGCTTGGTCTAGTGGGTAGGGGACTGGACTGAGATCTGGGATTCTATAGTACGTTTATGACCCCTCCCCCATTACTGTAGTATCTAAGGACTTTCCAGTCTTGAATATATTTACCCTCACAACACCCCTATGAGGTGGGGCAGTATGATTATCCCTATTTTTACAGACGGGGACCTGAGGTATTAAAAGAGTAATTGACTTGCCCAAGGTCATGCCAGAGGCTTGTGTGCAGCAGGGAATTGAACTTATGTTTCTGAAATGCCTAGCTAGCACCTTAACCCCACTGGACCATTCATTCTCTCCAGTTCTCTGTTTGACCACACTGTGGTTTTTAGGCAAGTCACTTCACTTCTTTGGGCCTTTCCCCCTTCCTACCATTTGTTTATATCTCACCTACTGAGGCCTTGATTCAGCATGATACTTAAGCAAGGCCTTTGCTGTAAGCTCTTCGGAGGAGGGATTGTCTCTCACTAAATGTTTGTACAGTATCCAATCTCCACCAGGGCCTCTATCTGCTGCTGAAATAATATCACCCTTTGGATACGTATTTAACTGTGCAAAGGGCTTTCAAGAAGATGGCAAACCAGGAGTTCCTGCAATTAGCACTAAAGAATAGTTAATTGACATTGATTCTGAAAGTCTCTGAGTTAAGAAACAAAGAGTAGCCTCTTTGACATGACACAAGGCATTGTCCTGCATTTTAGGCATTGTCCTGTTCCAGCCAGGTAAATTGGAGTGTTCCAAACCACCATCCTTCCTACAGGGTTCCAGTACGTTAGAGGAGTACTCTCCGTTCTGTATGAGATTTCCTTCATGTGGTTTTAATTATATGGCTCCTATGCCATAATATCGAAGCTCCTCACAATCGTTAATGAAGCCACCTGCAACATCTCTGCCTTTCCTAGCTTTACTGGGCTTTGAAAGCTTCCATTGACTTCAGCGGTGCAGAAATATGTGCCCCTAGCAAAGAAGTATGTTGTCTACAGTTGTATTCGGTGGATATTTCTGCAGGGAAATCCATCAGCAGGTAACACAGTAAGTGAACACATGGTAGGAAAATTGTCCACTGAACAAAAGAGATCCTGGATTATGTTAAACGCCAACCCAAAGTAGCTTTAGAAATGGTTTCCTGCCTCTTGATCTGTTAGCTGTTTTTAAGGTTTTCTGTCTGGAATGAGGAAAGAGGCCGGGCAGACGAGAGTCACAGTCTTGTTTATGTTCATGTGTTTATTGTATCAGAGACATTTAGGGAGAGGATGTGATAGGTTTTCAAGGGGACTAGGTATGACTCAAATCCAGGTGCAGTTTATTTTCCATGAAATGCATTACTTTCTGATTAGACATAGATTTACCAGAGGCCAAAACAAACCTTGGCAAAGTTGGATCCCAGTTACTGTAAATGAGCAAAATCTTGCTGCCTTGTTGTTGTTGTTGTTGTTGTTTTTACCATCATCACAGGTGTTGCTGATTTCTGCTTGCTAGCCTGCTCTTTAAGGGGAATGATTTCACTTAGTGTATATATACAGCAGAATGGAGCTGCTGAATTATAAAGGTCTGAGCCAAATTAATCCCAGGTGTAAATCCATGTGTTAATTTGGACCTTTTATCCGTATAGCTTTGTTTTTAGAGATAACTATTAGAGTTGGGCAAATATTAACACCCCCACCGCCAACATTCTGCCATTATTTGACTGAGTTTTGAAGTGAATTTACTTTGACTGTTTTGCATTCGCTTCCCATTAACATTCTAGCAAATGAGCTTTGACGGCAGTTTGCCAAAACAGTGAATGTTAAGCAAATCCCACTGAAGAATTCAAATTTGTATTTGGAAAGCAAATTTTGAATTCATGTTCATGCTAGAAGTCTGCTCCAGTTGGGGAAACCACAAAATATCTTGTGACCTATGCATTGACTCATAACATCCTTAATTTCAAATAATGCATATTGATTACTTGAAACAAACAAGATACAAGGAGCCTTTATTTTGCAAAGATTTATGCACAAAAGGGCTTCTATAGGACAATTTGTGTTAAAGGTAAACATACGCATGAGTCTTTTGCAGCATTGAAGCTTTAGATTTTAAACTCTTTTTGGTACAGGTCCTTACTACGTACGTGTTCAGTGCCTAGTACCGCTGGACGATTTTTTGGTTTGCTGGCCATTCGAAAAAATTGAAGGAAAACATAGTTTCAGGTCAAACTAAAAAAATGTGTTGAAAATGTTGGCGAATCAAAAAATAAAAACAAAACTTTTTTTTTGTTTTGGGCCAAACAAAACATTTAGTTTCATCAGAATCTAAATCTACATTTTGAAAGGTTTAAATAAATTTAATAAAATCAAGGAAAATTTTGAAAAGAAGTGTCATTTTATACTGAAATTGCAATGTTTAAAAAAAACCCTTTTGGACGTTTTCTAAACCATTTTTTTTTAGTTTTTACTGAAATAATTTGAGTTCAATATGAATTTTGAAGGAAGTTTTGGTTTTTTTTCACTGGAAAAAAATATTGGTTGAAACATTTTACTCAACTCTATCGCCCAACACATCAAAGCCACAATCTCAGCCCGGACCTCTAGATTCTGTTGCAACACAAATAACACTGGCAAGCGTTATTTGAAGAAATCCATTTGGATGAATCATTTTGAACAAAAATATGTTTAAGGGAATCATGTTGTGTTTGTCTCATCGCAAAGAGGTGAAATTCGTGCATTAAGAATTATTCGCCAAAACCCTGTGAAATCTGCAATAATGAAGAAAAATCTAGGGAGCTGGCTTACAGATTTGATGGATTATTTATTTATTTCTCTGTTGATGTAGGTATTAAATCAAGTGAATGGTATTTGCGGGAAGACTGCCAGAGTTGAGAGCTGTAAACAACACCCAAGATAGGATCTGGGACACAGTTGACTGATGTTGGTACAGTCTCCCACATTGTTGCTTGCTTCCAAACACAGCAGTGCCACAGACCTGAGGTTATGGGTGTCTGTGTGTTTGGGTTTGGTGGAGGGAAAAGATTTATCTAGTCACCCCACCAAATTGAATCATACTTTCCAGAAATGCTACCTCTGGAGTCAGTTAGTAATTTGGGGGTACCCACAAGTCACTGCCTGTAGGTGGGTATATAAGTACCCACTCCTATCTAGTGTAAATATCACTGGCAGGGATAACCTTTGTTTGAACTGCTGTACAGTAATCTTTTTAGAAGCTGGGGAGCTAGCGTTGCTTCATTACATTAAAAACTATCCCCCAACTGCCCTCTTCCACATACAGCTTGGTGAAGTTACCGTTATTTAATGGGAATCATAATAATGGTTTCATAATTATTTCAACTGAATCATTTCTTGGACACAATCAAAAATACATGAGCAGTGTAGCCTCTCTCCCCCTTAATCCTCCTGTCTTTTTATAGCCTTTTGATTTGGTTCTGGAATAACATCAGTAGACCTCACTGTAAAAGAGATTTTGAGGCTTTTTCTTAAAAGAAATGAGATGGGAAGGGCATAATTTTTGCAGGAGCTTGATGAGTGAAGAAGGTATGACAGGCATTTGACTCCCTACTGCAACTAGACTTTAGTCTCATTTGCACATTTTTAAAAAAATTAAACATATAGTATGCAGAATGGAGCCTAGAGTCTCCAGCTAAGATTGTGGTTGCACTTTTAGGCACAGTGTGTACACAAAGCAAGAGCCAGTTCCCGTCCTGAAGAGCTTATAAACCAGGGGTTCTCAAACTGGGGGTCGTCTGAGGTGTCAGTTTCCACCCCCAAACCTCGCTTTGCCTCCCGCATTTATCAGAGTGTTAAATATATTAAAAAGTGTTTTTAATTTTATAAAGGGGGGGGGTGCCACACTCAGAGGCTTCCTATGTGAAAGGGGTCACCAGTACAGAAGTTTGAGAACTACTGTTATAAACCAAGTAGACAAGATGGATCAACAATTGAAGCAAGAAATAATACGATCTCCATTTCACAGATGGAGAACTGTGGTTCAGAGAGAGAAAGTGCCCAGCATTGCATAGAGGGGCAGAGTCAGGAATTGAATCCAGATCTCCCGAGTCTCTGTGCCGAGACCAGCTTTTTGTTTTGCTGTTAAAATGATATCGATGTATTTCCCCCAAAGGATGTTTACTACAGCTGGCTCAAGAAACATGAAAAGGATTATGTGAAAATGTTCCTTACTAAAAACCAGATTTCCTCTCTTCCCCCCCCCATTGTTTCTATTGAAATTTGGAAAATTTCAACAGCCCTAGATGCTGAAGATGTGTACAATATGTTTAAATACGTTGGAGAAGGGAAGGAAGGAATGAGTCTTCATAATGGGCAGATGCTGTGGTGTTCTGCAGGCAGATAATATGCCAGATCACATGTGGAGCTAAACGGAAAATGGTCTCTCCCCTTCTTCCTCCCCCCGCCCCCCACCATGGAAATCTTTGATGAAAATGAAACACTTCTTGTTCGTTTTTTTTTTTTAATTTAAAAACACAAAAAGCTGAAAACAGACAGACTTTTTGAGTGTTGGTTTTCCAGTGAAAAACCAATTTTTTGTTTTTTGAAGAGAGCAGACAATTTAATTTCCATGGAAATTTTCCTGTTACTGAAAACTTAATTTTCCCTTAAAAATAGTTTCAATGACATTTTTAGCCTGTCTCTAATCAAACGTGACTGAGGTCTCCTGTTAATTGGATTTTGTGCCTGCACTGTAATCCCTGGGGGCATTTGGGCAAATGACAAAGTGACGCTGTAAATAACCTTAATTTTGAAGGACCATAGCAAGCATCTCTGTTATCTGAATATCCAAGAATGCATGATAGAGTATTCGACCATTCACATATTCTCCATTCACAGTCCCTATGCCTGTGTGATAGTGTGTCTAATGAATAGAATGTCAGTGTGTTACATGACAAGTACATCCAACCACACTGGAGAGGGACATTAGGCCTCTGCAAAAGTCTTCTGCCCTCTTCAGCTGGACCCAAAGGACAACTGTAACAAAATCAATCTGCACCAACCTGACTGTCTTGGAGATGAGTTAAAGGCACTGCTGAGCCCAGATGTGGGAGTAATGCAATCCCATGCCCACTATGCCGTGTGAGCCAGGTTCGAGATTTGGGCCAACTCCTGAGGTCTTTTCTTAGGCAAGCTCCTACTGAATTCAATGTGGGTTTACCTGAGGGAAGGGAAAAATGGAGCCTGTCCCTGGCATGGATGAACAGGGCAGTGGAGGGCACCCAGGCACCTTCCTCACTGCTCCTTTGGCAGAGCTGCCAAGTTAAAATATCATCTCTACATCTGGAGTGCAGTCCCTGCTCCTGCCTAATGCTGCTAGGGTGCAGACCACCCCAAGGAAAGCAAGGAGAGGTGGAGAGCAGAGATGGTCACCCCCTCCACTTCCCCCGCCTGCCTCCACGCCAACCTGCAGAGCTGGCCAGCCTCACGGGAGGAGCAGCCTGTATCCTGTGAAGGGATAGTTCTCTGTGCGCTCCGTTGCATGCTGGGAATACAGAGTCAGGCACAGTTCCTCCTGGGGGAGTAATGCAGCCCCATATCACCCCCTAGCAGAGGCCACTGTGTCACATTCGTATTCTGGTGCTCAGTGAGGACCTCAGGACTTGGGGCCTGATCCAAAAGCTTACTGAAGTCCACGGGAGTCTTTGCATGGACTCCGCTGCTCATTTGGATCAGAACCCAGGCCCGTAGTGCTATTGTCTGGGTCTCGCTGGCTGTTGATTGGGATTCCAGCACATGGGTTTATGTTCTCATGTGTAGCTGGAGAACCCAGAGGGCTAGGAACTTCATTAATTTTAAATGATTGTTTTAAATTCTGCATGCAATAAAATCCAAAGACAATGTTTACTAAAACCCTAAATCTTCAGAATCTGTGTGGGTGTTCGGAATGCATGGATCTCTGTTGGCCCAGGCTAGACTCTTCAGATAATGTTCTTTTAATACTGTATAATAAATCTGCACTACCCGTGCAGCATGATATAGCTACTCACCACACAAAGGCTGTGGGGGGAGGGGGAGTCTGCCTGTCACTACAGATTAACCAACAGCAAGGGAAGTCCAGCTTCTAAATGTTTTACTCCTAAACAAATTCCAGCTACATGTGTAAAACTTGTCAGCAGTTCTATTAACATAGGACCTGATCCAGCAAGCTGCTTAAGCATATGCTTAACTCTGTTTGATTGACTTCAGTGGGACAGCACCAGTGTTTAAAATTGGGAATTCCCAGTTTAATGCATATGCTCAATGGGCCCAAAGTGTAGGGTGCCCAACTTGCATTGACTTTCAATGAGAGTCTGGCATCTAAGTCCCTTCAGCCCTTTGAAAATGGCAGCCTCGCTGCTTTGTCGAATTGGGGCCACCGCGTAATGGTGAATGCAACGAAGACCAACTCTGGGCAAAGCCCTATGTCAGCCAAATGATTGTGGGCCACCTCACTTCCTGTTTGCGTGACTGCTGTACTGACAAAGAATCCAATGCGGTGATGCCAATAACAATGTTGTGCCATGACGTTTATTATCCATCAATTCTTTAGCAGTGTTTTATTTCTGGTCTTCTAAATACAGAAACAGATATATGTATTTTTAAATACCTACAAAATGAAATCTAATTCCTCAGGCGTATTTCGCCTGTTTTCTAAATGTTGCAATCTACATTCATCCTAGGGCCGCTCCTCATCTGCTATAAATGGGTACAGTCCTATTGCCTTCAGTTGAAGATCTGGTCCCCATGTGTATTGGTTAATTTTACTCCATATGTGTTTGCCAGTACTGCTCTATTTATAGTGCTGTTTCTTACTGAGCTAAATAATTTGTACATACACATGCAGTCTCTCATTCAATTCAAGTCAACAGTGAAAAGCATTTGTCTTTTGGTGGTGGTGGGGAGGGTGGGTTTTTTTCTTTGTGTGCACAACCCACGAGTTCAAATCCAACTTAAGCTGGTAGTGTAGTGTGGTTATTTCCATGTGTCAGCTCTTTGGTGGCTTATGTAAAATGAACTTATTTAAATGCAGTTTACAAAACACTTAATGCTACTTGGCACCCTTGCTTTGTTCCGGTTCTTGTATTACTCTTATCACTAGAGTATCTGAGCACGGTTTGTTTAGATTTGGCACCAAAGGCCGTTAGTTAACTCCCGTTGACTTTCAGTGGGAGTTGTGTGCCTAACTCCCGTGTCTGCTGTTACCAGTTCTCCTCATAGTGACTAACATTTCCCACGGGGATTTCTCCCCATTCGCAGGAGCCAAGATTGCGTGTGGGTGGTTTCTGTTAGCTGTTGTGGCATGGGGAAGCAAGTTCAAAATGTGCTTTGCCTTTGGACTGGGACATGGTAGTTCTTCATTCCTGCCAGAGTCAGTTCTGTGGTCTGCAGCCAATTCCAGATAGCTCTCTCTGTACATACAAGTGTCAGTCTTGCAGTAGGCAGTTCCACTGAGCCTGAGGTAGGGAACTGTTAAGGGTAGACAGGGTCTCAGGGCGAGTTATCCCAGGCCCAGACCAGCTGGTGCATTTACCTTGACATGCTGCAGTGATTCCATGAGCAGAGTTTGTTTCCCCTAACGGGGGACAAGAGGACCTCATCCGATCTCACACACTGTCATTCTAAACTATGAGCCCAGCTCTGGCATAGAATCATGAGCTTGACTCATCCAAACCTGTGAGTGGTGGGTGGGGAGGCGGAACCAGGCTCGCTCAAAAGATCCATGAACTTCAGCAAGTCTAGCCTGAGCTTCAGGTTTGAAATTAAAACAAAACTGAGTTGACTTTGTTCAGCGTCCCCTCCCCGCCCCCCACCTAGTCCAATAGCAGCCCCTCTCCTTTTTCACTGGATTAATTTGACTGACCCCGCCATTCCTTAAAACAGCCTCCCTTTCAGCCATATCCCAGTTCCCTTTCTGCTACTGACCTGCCTTTCCCAACCCTAACCGCACATCCTGTACTCAGTTATATCCTGTGACCTTACTCTTCGTCCTTTTGCCCAGCCAGCCCCTCCCAACCCATCTACCAATATTCTCATTCTCCCCCAGCTGTATTTCTCAGACAACCCAGGACCCATGTTTTCCTCCCCACATCAATTGTCCTTGAGTTAGTCCCTCTTTTTCTGGTAACTGCTGTTGTCTTGTAACCTCTAGAATACAGGCGGGCAAACTACGGCCCGTGGGCCACATCTGGCCTGTGGGACCGTCCTGCCTGGCTCCTGAGCTCCTGGCCGGGGACGCTAGCCCCTGGCCCCTCCCCGACTGTCCCCCCTCCCCTGCAGTTACGCTGCTGCGTGAGCAGCGCTCTGGTCCGCCACTCCTGTTGGGCAGCACGGCGGCATGGCTGGCTCCGGCATGGTAAGGGGTCGGGGAGCGGGGGGTTGGATAAGGGGCAGTCAGGGGGCGGTTGGATGGGGCAGAGGTTTGGGGGGGGGCAGTCAGGGGACGGGGAGCAGGGGGCATTGTATAGGGGGTGGGGTCCCGGAGGGCGGTTGGGGCGGGAGGGGGTCCTTGGAGCGGGTGGTTAGGGGTCAAGGAGCGGGGGTGTGTGTATGGTCGGGGGTTCTGAGGGGGGCGGGAAGTGGATAGGGGGCGGGGGCCAGGCTGTTTGGGGAGGCACAGCCTTCCCAACCCAGCCCTCCATACAGTTGCGCAACCCCGATGTGGCCCTCGGGCCAAAAAGGTTGCCCACCCCTGCTCTAGAAGATTCTTCTCTACCTTTAGCCCAATTGTTCCTTGCATGGAAACTGTCACCTGGGGTGCTTTTTTTTTTTTTTTTTTTTGTCCAGAACTCAGTGTTCTTGTTGCAAGAGGTGGTATTCTGTGCAGATGGCAAACAATAGGAGCCTCCAGCAGCAGGGGAGGAAATCCACTTGTCCCCACTTCATCCTAAATCCCATTGTGTTTTCAGACCATTCCTTTGTCAAGCAGATTCCAAAGTGCTGTAACTGGCAAGTGGCATGGATTGCACAATAGTGGCCAATGCAAATGTATGCAGTTATTCCCCCGTTCCTGTCATTGTTACTTATTTGTACTGCAATGTTGCCTAGATATCCCAACTGAGGACAGGAGCCCATTGTGTTAGGCATCGTGCAAATGCATCACTGGCTCCGGAGTGGATTGTGCTCCGGGATTGAACCTGGGAACTCTGGATCTAAAAGTATCAGTGTCAACTTTCTGAGCTAAGAAACCCAGTTCAGATAGTCAAGGCTAGTTAATCAGCCCTTATAATTCCCAGCCACTACTAGAGGGGGACAAGGAGGGGGAGTCCCTTGTGCAAGATGCCACTCACGGCAGGTCAGTGGGAAATTGGGGAATAGATTCCCAGGTCTCCTGGTTCCTAGGCTAGTACACTAATCCCCATTTCATAGCTCGTTTGAACTCATGTATTCGCTACTGAAGTACTGTTATATTTTTGAAGGCCAGAAGAGACCACTATGATCGTCTAGTCTCATTTCCTGCATGACACAGGCTGGATTTTACCTTGTAGTTCCTTCAGCGGACAGAATTACTATTCAATATGACATGTCCACATTGTCAAGCCTCTTTCTAACTTGTGGTTGAACTACAGCATGCATTTTAGAGAGACATCCAGACTCAAGTTAAAGGTTCTCATATTTTAACTTACCAATAAATTCAGTGAGATGCCAACAAAATCCAAGATTAAGGAATTACAAGGGAGGTTTACTTAGATGTTCAAATTGCCGAAGGTCACGGAACCTGGAGTCATTGGCAGTGAGAGGCTGTGAAGTTATTAAAATTACAGGGGTGGGAAGAGCTTACTTAAATATTGATGCAAGACCGCATCGCTCAGAGGTCTTAGATTAGCTAGGGAAACTGGGCTGGCATGGCTGAGGAGCTGAAAAGGGGACTTCTGGAGGGGACCAGTGCTGTTAGGGTGGGAGTGTTCTGAACAATAAGTAAACAGGTGCTATTAATTAGAACAATGTGGATCCAGGAAGCATCCTTAATATTGGCTCTTTTTAAAAAACGGGGTGTGTGTGTGTGTGAGTGTGTGATCTATAACCAGAGAGAGAGTTGGAGTAACTTGGTATCATTTCACTGAACTCAGTGGAGCTATACTGATTCACACCAGCTGAGGATCTGGCAGATGTCTGCAAATATAAGGCCAGTACTATACACCAAAGAAATCATGGAACGGTTTAATGTTTCACCAGGAAGCTGACAGCACCACAACAGCCCACAATTAGGACTTCAAAATATGTAACAACCTCCTTATGACATCAAAGTCCTGTTGCTGCATCAAGCTTAGTGTATGAAAAGATCTCTGCTTTTCACCCTACAATTATGACCTATGTACTGGCAATAAGGAAGTCAGCAATAGCTATTTATTACTCTCCTGCAGCTGTGGACTTATAACTTCGGTCCCTAATTAAGTAAGAGCAGAGCTAACCACGGAGCACACCACAATGCCTTGAGATGGCTTGCATTCTGCGGAAATCTGGTGTTCAGTTACTTCGGAAAGGGATTTTTTTTTCTAAACTATATTTGCGCATTCAGAACTAATTATCAGGAGATATATATTTATTTGCGTGTGTGTGTGTGTATAATATAAAAATATGGCTTCTTGATGCATTGTGAGATCTAAAGAGCTGTTTGTAGAAGGGGGGGTGGGAATCCAGCCCCATATGGGAGATATTGACTCCAGCCTCCTCTTTGTCATCAAATATGAATGATTGGTAGCAAAGAAACGAGTCATGCTGCACAAAAGAGATCACGGCATGTCTGTAAATCTGCACAATCTAATTGACTATCTTGGGAACGTGATCTTCGGCTGTAAAAGCCCGCTTTTGACAAAACAATAAAGTTAAAAAGGAATGTCGCATCACTATGTTCCTTAAATGTCAGAGGAACTTCAGTAAGTGCCTCTTGGCAGAGGCAACCCCCCTCATTAGTTCCTTTCCTGGTTGCTTTTAGGTTTTTTGTTCCACATGGCCTGACTTGACAGGACAACAAATAGACCTTTGCATCTGTACACATTTATTAGTGGATTTTATCAGCTGACATCAAGGAAATCTAGTCTCATCTAAAGGTTTATGACTGTCCACATCTGTGGATTTTACTACCTTCCTTTCAAATAAACAACAACCAAAAAAAATATTTTTGGAAAGCACACGTTAAGATTCAATTACCATTTGACTTTCTGACTAAGAGATCTTCAGCTATTTGTAGAAGTACTTGTTAGACATTAGCTGAATACTGTTTTTTTTTAAACCCTCCCCTCTACCCTGCAGAAAAAGGTGGTTTGTGGAGGGAGTGACGGGGTGGGAGGGGGAGGGAGAAACAAAAACCCTGGCCGGGAACACTGAATAACTACTGTATAGTCCTTCATGGTTTTGGTAGGTAGAAAGGACTTTTTCGGGGGGGCGGGGGGGAATCTATCTTCATATAAGGTGAAATTCTATTTCTACTCACACCCATAAAACTCTTGGGGATTGCAGTGAGGTTTGAATCTGGGCAGAGTTTGGCCCTGTGCTGCTTTGCACTTGTTTGTATTAGGGGAGATTTAAACCCATTCCAATTGTGTGTGTCTTGGTAAGGAAAGCAGGTATGAGTGGCTAAAAGAGAGACCTGCATAATCGACACACTTTCCAATGCAGTCCCTATTCAGTCAACCCCCACGCTGAAATCTGTGGACAGCTGGATTTGTAATCTGGGCCCTGTGTGTTCCACAATGCCACCGCCAAGCAATTCACACCTGGCCACTGAATTGTGCTCCAGGATCTGAGCTGTCATTTTCTTTAGAAAATTATACTTCTAGTCCACATGGATCCAAAGCAAAACTTTGGGAACACAACCTACTGTAAAATGAAGCTCCGTTGTCTGCCTGAGTTTTCAGAGAAACTAACACAACCATTTCAAAATATGAACTGCCCATTTATCTTATTGCGGTGTTTACCCTGAAACCTAAAGATGACTATTTAAAGGTCAACATGGCTAACTATTCCACTGCTGGTCTTTATGGTGTAAAAAATAAAAATAAAAAAAATCCTAGTGCGTTTTATTGCAAATTGTTTCCACATCTGGTAAAAAGCTCGAATTATCCCCCATCCCACTCCACCAGCTTCCACCCTGACAACTCCAGTGATGTGGTTAGCCATTGTCAACAAAGCCGTGTGGAGGATGCAAGTTCCAGTCAATGGCTTTTGAGATTTTGGTTTCATTCCGAAACAATTCTTCTTAAAATTTTGACTTGATCAACATACTTTGTTTTGACCTCTTAAAGGTTTTGTGTTACAATAACATTTTCAGCATTTTTGTATATTTGTTCCAAAAATATCAAAAAGGGGCATGTTGATATTGTTGGAACCTTTTTTCCTGGTTTTCTTTCAAAATGAAATTCTGCTCAAATTGACAGTTTCATGAAGCATTTTATTTCTGTTCAGGCAAAATACGGTTCCATCAATACACAATTCTGTGGCATATGGAAAACTGAACATTTGGGAACAACATGAAATTGAATTTACTTTCTAAACAACACGGGGGTTCCTGCCCTGATTGTATGTTCTCATTTACTGAATCAAGGTCTTTGTTTTTAAAATGTATCTGTTGCTGCCACAGTATTTCCCGATTTTTCACCAGGCTGCAGTGGAATCCAGGGACTTTGCCATAGAATTTAGATCCAACTTGTGTTGAGCACATGGGACCCAGTTCATTTGGTGCGTCTTTCAAACATTAATCTGCTTTACTATTGGCCGGTTGATGTATTTTGAAAATCGTAGCCTAACTGTGCCTAACTTCAAACACATAAGTAGCTCCCCTGAAGCCAGTGCGTCTTAGGTACTTTAGAAAATGGTGCTTAGGCTCTGAAGTGGCAGGAGCACCTCTTTGATGCCAGCAATTACAAACTTGTAACGAGTGAGGTCTTTGACAAGTGCTGTCTTGTACTTGCTGTTGTTTAGTGTTAACATGGAATGCGTCTCTGAGGTCTGCTTTGGACTTCCAGGAAGTTGGGGTCATTGAGCCTGTCCATATGCATGTGGAACATGCTCCTTCTTCTGGAGTTGGTAATAGGGCTTTAATCCTGATTCTGTAATTGCAGTCTGTCGTGGCTGGTGGTCCCTTTAATCCATTCTGCCACCTTAAGAGAGGGGAGATGTAGAGGGTTTGGGGGAGAGATGTAGAGGGTTTGGTGTGAAGAGACACACCATCCCCCTTCCCAGGACCGCTTCCTCCAGATGCCATTGGTTTCTTTGTGCATAGGTGACTGCTTAGAAGATCTAGCTTTTCTTCCACCCTGTGTGGTCCATGAAACAACAGTCCTACACAGGCCACTGTCATCACCGTTGTGGAACTTGGCCCTTGTCCGCTGGGTCTGCTGTTGGCCTTCACTCATTACCCTGAGCAGCGGCTTTTATTGGGTGTTACTGACCAGGGCCAGTTGGACCTGAGGCTTGTGTGGGCAGGGACAACCACATCCTAAAGTAGAACAGCTTCTGACACTACTACCTGCTGCCTATACGAACACCGTGGAGAGGGTTGACAAGTTAATCTACCTAGGCTGCAAGCAGAGTTCAAAAAGTCACAGCAAACCGGATGTCCTCCAACATATAAGTCTCTCCACCTCCTGCGTGAAGTCCATGTCTCGCTTATGGATGCAAAAATGTCTGTGCTGAGACAAAGTTCAGGACCTACCAAGCTTGTGTACTACTTTTATTGATATTCGTGTTAGAAACCTGGAAACTTCTTACAAGCAGATAGAAGCAGATAGAGGCATTCCATATATGTTTGTTCAGGCCCAAATCCTAAGCATAAAGTGGTTCAAATCTGTGCAAAATGTCATCACTGTACGGAGATCTGACCTTCTGATGGTTGCGCACTACATTCAAAAACAGCACTGAATGCTCTTCAGCCATGTCTGCCAGGATGGGCAAAAACATCTCCATACACTCTGCTCTCAAACTCTCCATCAACACAGGAAGGGGTGCATGCCCTGACCCTATCTGGGATCACCCATATGGGCGCTCCGGAGATTCAGGGATTTTTTTGTGCTGGGGGGGACTGAGCCAGATCTGAGAAAACTGCGATGCCATCCACCATGGTCACTCTGACTGGCACAACGGTCCTCACTAGAGGATGCATCTTTGATGACAATGTTCCTAAGTGACTTGCATGCTTGTCAAAATTTTACCCAGTAGGATGACTTTCATACCTGATTTCAAGTATGTGCTGAAGTACCTTGCTGAATCGGGGCCTTAGACAGCCCAACAGAGCCCCCTTATTGAGTTACCCTTTTGTACATTGAATGCTGATTTTTTTTTTCTCTTAATACTGTGAATGTAAGGATTTTGGTCTAGCTAAGTCGTGATATGAGAATATGCACAGATTCTGTGATCTCTACTTGTTAGAGTGCCCTTGGAATAGGTTATTCAAGCTCTCAAAGGTTTTGACTGAATTGAGTTTGCTACCAAGTGATACTGGCCAAAGTGAAAAGGACTTTGAGAATTTCTGCCCATTGTTGTTTAAATGGTGGTGACGTAGGGCAGCTGGGAAGAAGCCAGCTCAGGTGATTTGGTATTGTTAACCCTTGTGGATCTCCTACTGGGGTATACATTTCATGCACTATTCCTTACATAGCTCTTACATGGAATGTTTAATACTTCTGTGACAGACTCACTGAGATGAGGACCACATTGCGATAACTGCTGTGCAGTCACATTGTTAGGGACAGGCTCTGCGCTGAAGAGCTCGAAGTCTAAATGTAGACGAGAGAGACAATTGGTGGAGGGAAAGGAAGGATTATCATCTGTCAGAGGGGGAGCTGAGGTGCAGAGTGTGTGACTTGCCCAAGTTCATGCAGGCAGTCTTTGGCAGAACCAGGAACTGATTCTGGATCTCCTGAGAACCAGCACAGTGCCTTAATCGCAAGACCTGTATTGTCAAGTCTCTGTGCGATGTTTTCCAGCTAAAAAGAAAAAAAAAAACCAAACCCCATAGCTGCATGTCGGAATAAAATGCTAGTTACGTTGTAGAATAAAGGGCATTGCACTCCCATTAACAGGAGAGCTGTTTGGGCCTAGAGCAAGTTCCCAGGCATGATTCTACAATACATGACGTTAATCAGTTTTGTGGAGCTTTGACACCCAGGCCACAATGGCAAAGTTTTTAAAGAAACAGTTGCTTGTTGGAAAGAATAGTGTATGTTTTCTCCACACCATATACTGCAAGCAAAACTGCCACCGAGGTGAAAAAAGACAGCCCGTGACAGTCTCATTTTGGTATCAAGCCCACTACCCTTTCACAGTCATTTGTCAGCCTTTGAATGAGTTCCCAATGTGAATTGTTACTTCATTTTGCAAAGGGCTACCTTTTGGTCAGCTCAAAGAAGCCCCAGAAAATATTGCACCCATATGCGCCTTTTTTCCCCCTCTTCATTCTCATTAAGTTTATAAAACCCACAAATTTAGACCATCTGTCCTATAAATGTTTCTAAACTACACCAAGATGAAAAAAGCAGTTTTAGCTTTTTGATATAAGCGGTCAGCAAACCAAACACAAAACCAGAGCAAAGCAAATATTTTCTTGTCATACATGCTTCCCAACCGTGACAGATGAACTGTTGTTTTTGATGTGTTTTTGGATCCAAATTTTGGAGAAAAATGCCTCTAGATATATACACTTAACACCAAACCAGTATGATATGAAACATTCTTGCGGGTGGGGGTGAGGGGAGTTAGTCCACAGGCATCATGTGGTGTACTTAAAGAAGCTGTTTTTTCAATTATTCTTCCTCGGATGTCCCCATTCGACTGTTATAACAAAGCCACCTCAGGCACGGAATATGTCGTTTCGATCTCTGGTTGAGGTGTTCACGCTTCCATTCCCCCCTCTCGATGTTAATCTGACAATATTTATTACCTGTGTATGTGAGTCCAAATGTGGCTGAAGCATGGTAATGAAGAGAGATTGTTCACAGGGCATGGCTGACAGGTGGGATTAAGGTCAGGGCCTTGTTTGCGGGAGGACACAATCGCCACTAATGTACGAGGGAGACTCGGTAAAGTGAATGGTAGACAGTGGAAATCTCACTTGAGATCCTTTTCCTGGCGTTTCTATGGACACGGCAGATTCTTGGTATAAATCCACTAGGAATGAGAAGCCACTGTTTAAATTATATACTCTGCTGTGGTATTTAGAACTAAGTGGGGAAAAAATTAGCTTGATTCTGTCCAACTGCTTTTTCAACTTATACTCCCAACACAACCAGACCAACACTCAGGGGGCCAGATCCTCACCAAAGCCCCAATTCAGGAAAGCAGTTAAGAATGTGCTTAAATACTGTCTTGAATAGAGACCTACCAAAGCATGTGCTTAACTCCTTTTCTGGATCAGGGGCCTGGTGTGAATCCGCTTATGCTGATTCACAGCAGCTGAGGATCTGAGCCCGTATATTTCAAGCTCCTGCATCTGGATTTTCAGATATGCTGAGCACCCCCAGCCCCTACTGATTTCAGTAAGGGTCATCAGTTCTCATCATCTCTGGAAATCAGGCCCTCCGTTTTTAATACTGCCCTCCTGGGTTTCTTTGCAGGTGTGTATGTATAACTCTATGTTCAACTTAGGCTATTTAGACATCCAATTATCTGGTGTGCAGGTGCAATGAAGTAAGTAGACGTCTAATTGAGCTAAAGGGTACTCACAATTATTTGCACCTGCAAAACTCTGGGTGCAAAAACTAGGCCAAGTAATGCCAAGCTGAAAATCCAGCTGTGATCAACATCGCCAGCAGCTCCTATCTCCCCTTGGGTCTTTCAGCTTTACCTCTTGTGTTAGCCTCGCCCAGTGGTTGCACAATTCACTGTGTGAGGACTTATCTATCCAAGCTGCTCGACTGAGACCGGGTGGGGTGTGTTGGTTCTGGAACCTCTTTATCTTTTGGCTTCTCTCCTTATAGGTTATGGGAAGGGTAAATCCTGAGGGGGTGGATCTTCTGGCTATATGACTCCTTCGTGCCACCAAAGCAGGGTCCACGAGCAGTTACACTAGAAGAGTTTTCTTACAACAATGAACCTGATCCTTAGCTGGTGTAAACTGGCAATGTTGACTTCAGTAGAGCTACGCAGGATCTGGCCTTTTCTAGTCTTTGTGTAGGAAATTTTACAAAGTGAAATCCCTTCCCACCTTCTAGTCCAGAAGAGTGTGAACAACTGAGATCTGAATAATCGTGCTGATTAATAATTGAATTGAATTAGAAGCTGCTCAGGGGTAACAAAAAAAGCCAGAGCTATGGCTCTTCTGCAAAATAGGTGATCCAGCCATTCAGCTGCAAGGGGAATAAAACAATTTTCTGTACTACTTAAGTGCATTATTGCCATTAATACTGGGTGACACCTGAGAGGCCGCTGCAATGTCTCAATTAGCTATGCAGTCCAAATGCTTACAAATTGGCTTTCTCCTCTAGTTCAGTGTACCAAGTGGAGTGTGCTCACAATCAAGGGTGCAACATGTAGCTATGAAGAAGTTGTGTCTGTCTCTAAGGGCTGGTCTACACTACGGGGAGAGATCGATCTAAGTTACGCAACTTCAGCTACATGAATTACGTAGCTGAAATCGAAGTACTTAGATCTACTTACTGCAGTGTCTTCACTCCAGTGTGTCGACGGGAGATGCTCTCCCGTTGATTCCCCTTGCATTTCTTGTTGAGGTGGACTACCGGAATTGAGGCTAGAGCGATCGGCGATTGATTTATCCTGTCTATACTAGACATGATAGATTGACCCCTGCTCTGAGTTCTAGCCTTATACAAAGCTATGTAAGAACCTTCAGCAGACTGGGAAATTTGACAATGGATAGAGTTGGTTTAGGATGGAAGCCCTGGACCTGATCCAATGCTCATTTTTATTTGGCCTATGCAATTGGTCAAGCCAAGCCACAGCGTTCTTATCAACAATTTTCAAGACCTCTAGGAAATTGAGTCATTTTGCAGTCCTCAACAATGTGTGTCATGATTTGTGGCTGCCCACATTGACGTAGCGGACTGTCTCTGAAACACCACTGAAATTCCGCTGTAGCACAAATTCTATGTCCAGTGCAAAGCCTGTTCAGAAGGCTCCATTGCCTTCGTGGTAAATCAAAATCAGGTTGATCTTGAGTGGGATCCAAGACCAGATAATTTGTCACTTTCCCTGCAGACCAGGAAGCTCTCCATGCTTCCTTTACCGTAAATCTCTCACTTGGTAAACTTATCCACAATGGGCGACACAAGGGCAGATGATCATGTGGTGGATTCAACAAGTCTTTAATTTAAATGTAGATGTGAATGTCATGCAATTGTGTTATGAGCTTTGCTACGCTTTCCTCTCTGCGAACACTGAGCAAGCAATATTGCAGAGAACCGGTAACCATGGTAGAGGACTAGATTTAAGTGTGCCTGAAATAATACACATGGTGGAATTAAGTCGTACGTCAATCATCATTGTGTGAGACGAGCGATCCCATATTGGAGCGCAGTACTCCACCGCTGAGTAAGAGCGTGCCAAGGATGAAGTGCGTAACATTTAGACATTGGCCCCCCACGTTCCAGCCAGTTTTCTGAGCAGGTGTTTGTGCGTTTTGACTTTCGTCTCTGTCTTTATAAGATGGTCACAATATGTGAGAGTTCTATCTAACGTGACCTAGATAAACTGGTCTGAATCATGCTTGATTCGCTGACCACTGAGAACTATATTCAGCTCTCCGCCTGCTTATGCTTGATGTAAGTGGAAGACACTCAGCAAAGTCTTACTTTTCACTTGGTGTCAGGTGCCACTAATGACAGTAATTGGTCATAGCCAACATATCTGCATTCAGAACACCCTCAAATATGTCAAAGGAGTGTGACCCAGTGCCAAGGCATATGTCAGCTGCATAAACAAATTTGCAAGACCAGTATGTAAGTCATTTGAATACAAGTTGGATGAGTCTTTTCTTTGACTTCAGTGGGCTTTGAATCAGGCCCTGTATCTACAATCTCTTGGGACTTCCATGACTCTTCTGATGAATGCAGTCCTGTTTATGTATATTTTCTAGTGTTTTATAGGAACAACAATTTCATCAGGCTAAAATTGTAGTTTTTGCCCCCCCCCCAGGTATATACTAACTTTTAAACTTGTGTTTAATATCTGAATTCACTGCAGAATTGCCCTGCTAATCTGCCAAGCTCATCAACCAATCAGCGGCTCTTGATAAATCAGGTGTGTGGGGTTTTTTTTCTTTTCTGTTGGCACAAACCTGTAGAAGCAAAGGGGGAAAAATGAAAAGAAACATTTTAGAATGAAGGAAAAAACACACAAAGGAACCCTTTTGCAAGAGATTTGGAGAAATCATTAACTCTACAAAAAAAAAGTTTGAAATACAAATTGTCAGTGTTTCTTACAAAGGTTTGCAAAAGGTCAGCATGTCACAGGTTTGCCAGTGAAACTTTTCTGTTCATTCATTTACAAAAGTAAACAGGAAATGTTGCATTTTCATTCCCTCTAACAAGAACCAACTACAGTGCTTCATTATTTTATGGCGATTTTTTTCCTTTGCAACAAAAACACAGAGGAGCATGCATTATTATAACAGCTGAAATGAATGGCTGAAACTGAATTGGGGTCATTTATATACCTGAGGATAGCACTATGTTTATCTAAGTCAAGCTTTTGGAGCACAGATTTTTTGGCTGAAATTCTGGGTTCACTTCCTGGTGGACAATCATCCTGAATCTAAAAGTTTACCTAACATGCTCTGAAGCAATTCTACCTAAGATTAATGTTTTTTTTTTTTCTTTTGGAGAGCAGGGGGCGGGAGAAGCTGTGTAGTGTAGTCTGATTATGAAATGGTGTTGGAATTTGGGACACCACTGGAGCTTTCTGATTGGTTGACAGTGATGTCATCTAGTACCATTGCCAGTAATATCCAGTAGCTGCGCATAGTAGTACTAATACATTAGTTGTAAATCCCATTCCGTTTGTGGTGTCATGTTTTTTAAGAGTAGTGTTTTTGTTTTACTAAAAAACTTATTACAAGAATTTAGTGGATCCATAAAATTTGGAGGACTGTAAATTATCAGCAGCTGGGTCCAAATGCTTTTGCCCTGTCCTTGGTAGACATCTGACCATGTCTAGTTAAGTGTGCAGTCATAGGGCCAAATCCTTAGTCCAGTTTTACTGAGGCAAACTGTTGCTGTTTGCCCTCTCAGTCAAGCTGTTAAAATGTTAGATGAATTTCCTTGTAAATGTATTATTCCATTCATTTCTGTGATCATTCTACTTAAATTCTCTAGAAATTTTGACATAGTTAATCCCAAAGTGCACAATAGGACCCAGAATCCAGGCCACTGGCCAATATCCACCTAATTTAATCTACACTTAAAAGTTTTGCCACTTGAATTATATTCATATACTTAAAACAGCATCTCCCCACCCATAGTCCAGGCACAGTTATACTGCTATCAAAATGCTTATGCTGGTATAGTTTACTCCAATTTGTTTAAATGAAATAAGCTATACCAGTATAAAGTGCCTTATAGTCGTATCACTGTGTGTAGGCTAGGGCTCCTGGGCGGTGGGCATCATAGAATCATAGAAGATTAGGGTTGGAAGAAACCTCAGGAGGTCATCTAGTCCAACCCCAACTACATCATCCTAGCCAGGTCTTTGTCAAGCCGGGCCTTAAAAACCTCTAAGGCTGGAGATTCCACCACCTCCCTAGGTAACCCATTCCAGAGCTTCACCCCCCTCCTAGTGACATAGTTTTTCCTAACGTCCAACCTAGACCTTGCCCACTGCAACTTGAGACCATTGCTCCTTGTTCTGTCATCTGCCACCACTGAGAACAGCCAAGCTCCATCCTCTCTGGAACTCCCCTTTTAGGTAGTTGAAGGCTGCTATCAAATCCCCCCTCACTCTTCTCTTCTGCAGACTTAAGAAGCCCATAGCCAGGGGGAGGCTGTGCCCTGCTCACACTCTGCCCCCAGATTGCCCTGCCTTCCTGCTTCCTTCTCTGCATGGCTGGAGTCCAGTCTCCCTGTGTGGTGGCCTCGACTTGGGATGCGCCACCCCCATCCTGGCGCTCCAGGGTGGGTGGGGGGTGTGTGTGGCCGCGCTGCCCACCCTCCTGGCCTACAGGGGTGGGGGGTGGGAGTGGCCACGCTGCCCTCCCGGCGCTCTGGGGCTGGGGTAGCCTGGGGGAGGTTGGAGTGGGGGCCAGCGGCTGCAGTAGGGGGGCCTCTGGGATCTGGTGCGGGGGGAGCAGAAGAAGCGTGGCCTTGGTAGGAAGGGATGGAGCTGGGGGTCTAGCCTTCCCGAGCCAGCAGTTCACACGCTGTCAATGCTAGGGCTTTTACTGGCATAATGGGAGGGAAGGGGGAGACAGACAACAAGAAGTCGTCACATCCTTGATCAACTTAATTACATCAGTAAAATGTTTAAAGTGCAGACCAAACCTTAGGGTTTTATGCTTCTACCCATCACCACAGTGTCTAGGAACCTTCCACTTCAAATCAATTGCAATAGCCAAGCCTCTAGTAGGCTACATGGAGTCTCTGGCTCTTCTTCCTCTTCAGGGTCGAAACTCTTCTCTAGATAGGGTTCTGGTTTGGGGGTTTTTTTTTGAGATGTTTATTAATTTCCACTCTGTTTGCTGTTGGTAGAGAGTTATGGATAGAAGGAGATGATGATGGTCCTCTTAAACAGATTCCAGAAAACACTGGAGATGGGCAACTGGCCTTTGTGCTCAGGAGTTCTCCTGTGGGACAATCCTTTGGGATCAGTCCTGTCCCCTCTCCTTTTGAACACACACGTATGTAACACGCTGACCAAGTGACCTCGTTCTCTCCACTGGCTGGATCACCTAACGCGGTTTATGAGTCTGGTACTCCCTCAAAACTTTCAGTTATAGCACATACTTAATTACTAGTCTAATTGTCGTTATTTGTGTACTTAAAGTTAAGCACGTGCTTGTAACCCTGATTCAGCAAAGCACACATCACCAGAGTGTGGAATAGATTGTATTGCTAATTCTACTTCTGTGCTACTCTTCAGTACTGTGTATTGCCCCCTAGGCACTGTGGTGATTGGCAGCCTATAAATATGTAGGTTAGAATGGAAGATGCATTTCTAGAATGGAAACACCAGGGCTAACATCATTCTTTTGCAAAAGATGTCATGAGATCTTTAAAGCCACATTGTCAGCTGACCTGCATTAAGGTTACATCTATTTATGCCACAGACACCCCACATTAGCACCAACACATAGGCATATGCATTCAAAAATTGTATGATTTCATGCTTAACTACCCTATGAATGAGTTCCACTTGGATTTTTGTGTGAGGAAATGAATACAACTGTACATTTTTCAGGTACATTAAATAGATGCTCCCTAAAACTTTGGCCCTTTAATGAGCAGAGGTGGTCTTAAGTTCAATACACAGTACTGAAGAGTAGCACAGAAAGAGAATTAGCAATACAATCTATTCCACACTCTGGTGATGTGTGCTTTTCTGAATCAGGGTTACAAGCACGTGCTTAACCTTAAGTACACAAAGGTTAGGACCTTTGATTTATGTCTTTCAAAATATGGCACCTCCTTTAACAAGATCTACTGGCACCAATACTGACTCAGAGGGGAGAGTGCAAGGACACTAGCCAGCAACTCACCTGTTCATTGAAAGGTGGTGTTTGCACAGGGGTATCCTGGTTCCATATAGATGAAAAGTGCCCCAAACTCTGTTAGTCATCTATTTTCCTTCCTGAATTAAAGTACAAATGTGATTATGGTTGCCAAAGATAGGACCTCATCCACTGCCCCTTGAAGTCAGTGGAAAAAACTCCCATTTGACCTCCAACAACAACCTTTGGATTGGCCCAGAGTGTAGAAATTGTCTCTTACTAAAAGACAATGAAACATCCATTCACTTTCCTTCCCAGTCAAAAAATCCAAGCAAAGTGTGCTGGGATCAATGGTCCCCTTATTTGAAGAGAGAATATTTTCATCTCTGAGAATTCTCCCTTTTCAACTGTGCTTACCTCCAATAAAGAGGATCATTTGCCATGTTTTATTTCATGCAGCCCTTGGTATTCTCCAGACAGTATTTGTACAGAGAATGTACTTAAGGTTTTCTTTCTAAAGTGCTGTAACGAAAAGGTGAAATGTTAACTAAATATGTTGAGTGTATTTACTTGTACACTCCCAAAACAACCGAAAACTAGCTGAGCCGTTGTTTGATGACCGTTAGGAGCAGAGGACAATGACTGATAGCTTAATGGATTTTAAGGCCAAGAAGGGACCATTCTGATGTTTGGTCTGACCTCCTGCATAACACAAGCCATAGAACCTCCCCTAGTAATTCCTGCAGTTAAAGTGACTCTTTCCTACTACATCGGTAACACGATGGAGCCAAATAACTTGTGGCTGAACTAGAGTTTCACTCTTCGAAAGATATTCAATGTTGATTTAAGGACATAAGAGTTGTTAAATTGATTGCTTCCCTTGGTACGATTCCACTGTTAAAGATATATTTTAATTTCAATTTTTTTTCCCGCTCCAGTCTTTTGCTATACCTTTGTCTGCTAGATTAAATAGCCCCCTAGATTCATATCTTCTCCCAGCATAAGTGCTATTATGGCAAGGTTGGTGCTACTAGACACAGACAAACAGAAAGATTTCTTTCATAATGTGTGAGCAAGATTTTAGTGCTTATAGACTTGATCAGTTCACTCACCTCTTAACCTTCTCTTTGGTCACGTCTACACTACGAAAGTACTCCGATTTTACAGACGTCGTTTTTAGGGAACAGATTGTATAAAGTCGAGTGCATGCGTCCACACTAACCACATTAATTCGGCGGCGTGTGTCCAAAGTACCATGGTAAGCGTCAACAATCCGAGCGGTGCACTGTGGGTAGCTATCCCACAGTTCCTGCAATCCCCGCTGTCCATTGGAATTCTGGGCTGAGCTCCCAATGCCTGATGGGGCCAAAAATTTGTCGCAGGTGGTTATGGGTAAATATCATCAGTCAACCTTCCTTCCCTCCGTGAAAGCAACAGCAGACAATCATTTTGCACCCTTTTTCCTGGATTGCCTGAGCAGATGCCATAGCACAGCAAGCATGAAGCCCGTTCAGCTCACCGCAGCAGTTAGGACCATTGTAAACACCTCACGCATTATTGTGCAGTTTATGCAAAACCAGCACCTGAAAAACCAGGCGAGGAGGCGATGGAAGCGTGGTGATGAGGACATGAACACAGATTTCTCTAAAACAGCGGTCCCCAGCAATTTGGAGAACATGGTGTTACTGGGGCAGGCTCATGCCGTGGAACACCGATTCTGGGCCCGGGAAACAAGCACAGAGTGGTAGGACCACATAGTGTTGCAGGTTTGGGATGATTCCCAGTGGCTCCGAAACTTTTGCGTGCATAAGGGCACTTTCATGGAACTTTGTGACTTGCTTTCCCCTGCCCTGAAGCACAAGAATACCAAGATGAGAGCAGCCCTCACAGTTCACAAGCGAGTGGCAATACCCCTGTGGAAGCTTGCAACGCCAGACAGCTACCGGTCAGTCGGGAATCAATTTGGAGTAGGCAAATCTATTGTGGGGGTTGCTGTGACACAAGTAGCCAACGCAATCATTGAGCTGCTGCTATCAAAGGTAGTGACTCTGGGAAACATGCAGGTCATAGTGGATGGCTTTGCTGCAATGGGATTCCCTAACTGTGGTGGGGCGAAAGACGGAACCCATATCCCTATCTTGGGACTGGACCACCAGGGCAGCCAGTACATCAACCGCAAGGGGTACTTTTCAATGGTGCTGCAAGCACTGGTGGATCACAAGGGATGTTTCACCAACATCAATGTGGGATGGCCGGGAAAGGTTCATGACGCTTGCATCTTCAGGATCTCTGGTCTGTTTAAACGGCTGCAGGAAGGGATTTACTTCCCAGTCCAGAAAATAACTGTTGGGGATGTTGAAATGCCTATAGTTGAAATGCCTATAGTTAGAAGAGCACAGCAGGAAGCGCTGCGCATCAGAGAAGCTTTGAAAACCAGTTTCATGACTGGCCAGGGTACTGTGTGACACTTCAGTTTGTTTCTCCTTGATGAAAACCCGCCCCCTTGATTGCCTCTAAATTCCCTGTAAGCCACCCGCCCTTCCCCTCTTCAATCACAGCTTGCTTGCAAAGGAAATAAAGTAACTGTCATTTAAAAAACATGTATTCTTTATTAATTGATTATAAAAATAGGGAGATAACTCACAAGGTAGCCCAGGTGGGGAGTGGGGGAAGGGTAGGAGGGAAGGAAAAGGCCACTTTAAAACTTCTTGAATGGCAGCCTTCTGTTGCTTGGGCTGTCCACTGGGGTGGAGTGGTTGAGTGCCTGGAGCCCCCCGCCCTGCGTTCTTGGGCGTCTGGGTGAGGAGGCTATGGAACTTGGGGAGGAGGGAGGGTGGTTAAACAGGGACTGCAGAGGTAGTCTGTGATCCTGCTGCCGTTCATGAACCTCCACTAGACGCTGGAACATGTCCGTTTGATCCCGTAGTAGCCCCAGCATTGCCTCATGCCTCCTCTGATCTTCCTGCCGCCACCTCTCCTCACGTTCATCGGCCACTGTCCTGTACTCTGCTATTGTCCCTCCACACATTCTGCTGAGCTCTGTCAGTGCCGGACGACTGCATGAGCTCAGAGAACATTTCATCGCACGTGTGTTTTTTTCGCTGCCTTATCTGAGATAGCCTTTGGGACGGAGGAGGGAGGCTTGAAACATTTGCAGCTGCTGGAGGAAAAAAAGGGAGTGAAGTATTTTAAAAGATACATTTTACAGAACAATGGCTATACTCTTTCACGGTGAACAACACTATTCACATTACATAGCACGTGTGATTTTTGGTACAGGGTCGCATTTTGCATCTTATATTGAGTGCCTGCGGCTTTGGTGTTTAGAGATCACACATGCAGTACCAGGCAACAGAATTTGGCTTGCAGGTGGCCACGGTAAGCCATAGTCTTTCGGCTTCTGCAACCTTCATAACAGCAGCGCCCTCCTCTCCCATACCAAGCAAAGCACGTTGAGTTGGCCATTTAGTGCTGCGGTTTGCCTGTTAACGTGCAGCAGCAGAAACCAAACTAACCCCCCTCCTGCCCCAATCCAATTCTCTGGGATGATTGCTTTACCCTCCCCTCACTGCGTGGCTGGTATCAGGGAAGATCCCTGCTAGCCAAATGCAAACAGCTCAGCGCCAATGCCCCCCTACCTCACCCACCACCGCTTGGCTAACTGTGGGGGGGATTTCTTTTCAGCCACAGGCAAACAGCCCAATAGGAACGGCCACCTCTGAATGTCCCATTAATTAAATTCCCCTATTTCAACCAGGTTACCATGAATGATGTCACTCTCCTGAGGATAACACAGAGAGAGATAAAGATTGGCTGTTGCTCGAATGCCAGCAAACACCGGGACCATACACTGCCAGGCTTTGTCATGCAATGATACCACATTACTTGCTAATAGCATGGCATGGTAAAGTGTCCTACCATGGAGAATGGAATAAGGATGCTCTCCCCAGAAACCTTCTGCAAAGGCTTTTAGGTTACCTCCAGGAGAGCTTCATGGACATGTCCCTGGAGGATTTCTGCTCCATCCCCAGACACGTTAACAGACTTTTCCAGTAGCTATACTGGCCATGAATGCATCCCAAGTCCTCAGGGCTACTTAATCATTAAAAAACACTTGCTTTTATAACATGTATTATATTTGAACAGGTACACTCACCAGAGGTCTCTTCTCTGGCTTCATTGGGTTGGGAGGGTATTTCAGTCAGGGTGATAAAAAGATCCTGGCTGTCGGGGAGAACGGTGTGCTGTGTGCTCTCCTCAAGCTCTTTGTCGTCCTCATCTTCCCCATCCGCAAAATCCTCAGGCATGGCGGAGAGTACCCCATTATTGGAGTCCACGGACAGGGGTGGGGAGTGGTGGCGGCCCCCCCTAGAATTGCATGCAGCTCAGCATAGAAGCGGCATGTCTGGGGCTCTGTCCTGGAGCGTCCGTTTGATTCTTTGGTTTTCTGGTACGCTTGTCTGAGCTCCTTAAGTTTCATGCGGCACTGTATTGCATCCCTACTGTAGCCTCTGTCCCTCGTGGCCTCGGAGATTTTTTGAAATGTTTTGACATTTCGTCTTTTGGAATGTAGTTCTGATAGCATGAATTCCTCTCCCCATACCTCCCATTCAGTCCATGCTGGAGCTCTTTTTCGATTCTGGGACTGCATGGTCACCTGTGCTGATGAGCTCGCCTGCCCAAACAGGAAATGAGATTCAAAAGTTCCCGGGAATTTTCCTGTACACCTGGCCAGTGCATCAGAGTGCTGTCCAGAGTGGTCACAATGGTGCACTGTGGCATAGCTTCCGGAGGCCAATTCCTTCGAATTGTGTCCACACTAACCCTAATTCAAAACGGCGATGTCGATTTCAGTGCTAATCCCCTCATTGGGGAGGAGTACAGAAATTGGTTTGAAGAGCCCTTTATGCCGAAAAAAATGGCTTTTTTGTGTGGATGGGTTAATTCGATTTAATGCTGCTAAATCCGACATAAACTCATAGTGTAGATAAACTAAATAGAGTGAGGTCCTTAAGGCTCTCATTGTATGGATATTTTTTCCAGACACAAATCCTCCTTGTAGCTTGTCTCTGAACAATCTACAATTTTTCAACTTTCTTTTAGAAGTGTGGACACGGGAACTGGACCCTGGATCCCAGTGCTGGATACAGACATTTTCTCCCTTTCCTACTCTATTCCCCTTGTTTTTACAACTGAGCAGCTAGAAGTAACAGGTTCCTATTTTAATGAAGTTCACAGAAAGGTTAATAGCTCAGAAACTATTAGCATTAGTTAGAAGAGAAGCAAATCAACACTAAAACATGTAGAAAGAAGGGTATAAATTCTTGTCAGACTTTCAGGTTCCGATTAGTAGTTTTTTATAAGGAACAGCTGTGGATTAGCGCACAGTGATCAGAGACAGTAAGCAACCTGTTAGGGCCATTTTGCCTAGTTCCTTTGAAATGTTCGAGTTTATAGGGTGTTAGTGCAGGCTAGGGCATGAACTGACCAAGCTTTATTTTAATGTCTGCTTTAATTACAAAGGGCCAGCTCCTGAGCTGCCTGAAATTGGTCCAGCTCCACAAAGGGAGTCCACTTGTTTCAATGGAAGTTGTGGGGCTAAATCTCCTGGCTGGCTATGAAAACCTCCATCTAAATCTTTTAAATTTATGACCCACTAAACATTGTATGTTTTGCTTCAGTACCTGTTTCTGCCAACCTTCAGATGGCAAGGTTAAAAATTCTAGGCTGTGTGTGGCAAGTTCATGAACAAATCCTGTTGACATGGGATTTATGCAAACTTCCACATAGAACTATGAAAACTATACCTTACTGATGTCTACTATTGACCTGGATTAAAGACTTCCCTTCACAGATGTCCCTTGGATTTCTAGAATAGGGACAGAAGTGTAAGGACAGAAGTAATTCTGTTGACTCCCATTTCAGACACTCCATAACAGGGTATGTCAGATGATCAGATAACAGGTGTGCCCACTACATGATAATTACTCCATCTTCTTACAGCTGTAGTACAAGGAACTAATTATAAAGATGTTGACCTGTCAATTTTTATCTTTTTTGTGTATGTGGAATAGAGCTGGGCTAAATTTTTTGGACATTTTTTGGGGTGAAAAATGTAGATTTGGTGACAGCAAACATGTAATTTTTGCTGAACAGTTTTGGACCCCCCTCTCCCGTTCCCCTCAAAAAACAGAAAAAAAAATCAAACCATTTCATGTTGACATTTTAAAAATGAAACACTTTGATTTTTTGGTTTGAAACAACTTCTCAAGATTTCCTTTTTTTTTTTAAATTTTTTAAATGCAAAAACATTAGAAAATGGCCAAAATCAAAATGAAACCTTTTGATTTTTGTCAAAACAAAACATTTGGTTTCATAGAATCATAGAATATCAGGGTTGGAAGAAACCTCATGAAGTCATCTAGTCCAACCCCCTGCTCAAAGCAGGACCAGCCCCAACTAAATCATCCCAGCCAGGGCTTTGTCAAACCGGGCCTTAAAAACCTCTACGGATGGAGATTCCACCACCTCCCTAGGTAACCCATTCCAGTGCTTCCCCACCCTCCTCGTGAAATAGTGTTTCCTAACGTCCAACCTCGACCTCCCGCACTGCAACTTGAGACCATTGCTCCTTGTTTTGTCATCTGCCACCACTGAGAACAGCTGAGCTCCATCCTCCTTGGAACCCCCCTTTAGGTAGTTGAAGGCTGTTATCAAATCCCCCCTCACTCTTCTCTTCTGCAGACTAAATAAGCCTAGTTCCTTCAGCCTCTCCTAAAAGTCATGTGCCCCAGCCCACTAATCATTTTCATTGCCCTCCACTGGACATTCTTCAGTGTGTCCACATCCTTTCTGTATGGGTGGGCCCAAAACTGGACACAATACTCCAGATGTGGCCTCACCAGTGCCAAATAGAGGAGAATAATCACTTCCCTCGATCTGCTGGCAATGCTCCTACTAATGCAGCCCAATACGCCATTAGCCTTCTTGGCAACAAGGGCACACTGTTGACTCCTATCCAGCTTCTCATCCACTGTAATCCCCAGGTCCTTTGCTGCAGACTGCCAGCGGTCCCCAGCCTGTAGCGGTGCACGGGATTCTTCCATCCGAAGTGTAGGATTCTGCACTTGTCCTTGTTGAACCTCCTCAGATTTCTTTTGGCCCAATCCTCCAATTTGTCTAGGTCACTCTGGACCCTATCCCTACCCTCCTTGACCCTAAATGATTTTTTTTAAAAATTTTTCAATTTGCTGAAGGTTAGGAAGTTTTTCATTTTTAGCCCAACGTGAAATGATTTTTTTCCCCCCTGACACTTTGAAATTGCCAAAGGACTTAGCTTCAAGTCTGGCAGGAACAAGCCTCAGTGGGAGGATGGGGCTAGAAGAGGGGAATATAGCACAGGTACTGACTTTCTTCTTTCTGGGTGGGTGCTCCGCCCCGAGGCCCTGTCCCACTCCACCCCTTCCCCCAAGGCCCCACCCTTGCTCTGCCTCTTCCTGCCCCCACTCCACCCCCTCCCCACAGCTTCTCCCACCCACTGCAGCAGATTGGCGAGTGGCTAGTGGGGGTTGAGCACCCTCTATTATTTTTTCCATTTTCTAATGTTTTTGGATGCGCATTTGGTCTGGGATGATATGTCGTCGTTTCTACCAATGAAAAATAACATTGCACTATGGATAAAGGGCCTGATTCTGCTCTAAATGACGTTGATGTCAGTGAGGAACAACTCCACTGAAGTCACAGGAATCCTGTTGGCGTAGCTTACGCAGCTGTAAGTGGCGGGGGGGGTGGGGGGGAAACAGGTTGTGTGAGGAAAATTATGCACCCAAACCTTTACAATTACCGCTACTTACCCCAGGTGAAAACTTGCTATTTTTCAACAACCACAAAACAAAAACAAACCCCCCTCCCCGCTTTTCAGAGTGAAGTGATAAGATTTCATCTAAGCCAATGAGCTTTTGTTTTCTGGAAGGACACAGAGCGGAGGTAAGATCTGAAAGCATCCTGCTTGTCATGAAGCTGGTGAAAACACGGAGGAGAGCATTAGCTTTTTCACACAGCTGTCAGAACAGTACAAATTAGGCCAGATCCTGCAGACGCTTTAACCTGTGTGTAACTTGATGACTTCAGTGGGACCACTGACGTGCAGAAAGTTCAGTACATACTTGAATGGCAGAGATGATCCGTGTCCGCCAGTAGTGGGGCGGGGGGGAGAGTGAGGGCAGCCGGCTTCAGCCGTGTTACTGAGCATGCTCGGTTAATGGGAGCATGCTCAGTACAAGCCAAGCAACAAATCGGGGGGGGGATGTAACCCCCTCCCCCATATATCACCTCTGATTTGAAGGATGAGGGTCGTAGAGGGGAATCTAAAGTTATAGGCCCCAATTATGGACTGTGCCTATGGTGCCCTAACTTCTATTAAGTTGCCTCGGGCTAGTTTGGAGGTTGGGGATCACCGGCACAGACGCCGGCTTCTAATTTTCCCCGGGGATGCTCAACCCTTGCTCAGCCCCTGGCCCCACCTCCACTCCTTCCCTTCCCCAGGCCCGCACCCCGCCTCTTCCTGCCCCCACTCCACCCCACCCCCATCCCGCCCCTTCTTGTCCCTGCTCAACCCCCGCCCCGCCTCTTCCCTGCCTCTTTCCACCCCCCCTCCTGAGCATGCCCCGTCCCTGCTCCTCCCTCTCCCTACCAGCGCCTCCAGCTGTTCCACGGCATGCAGGAGGCACTGGGAGGGAGGGGGAGGAGTTGAGCAGCAGGGGCCACATACGGAGGGGAGTAGGGGATCTGGGCTGCTGGTGGGTGCTCCAGCCCTGGACCACCCAAGAGTTGGCACCTATGATCGCTAGAGTCTAGAGATGCGTTGCCATTTCTCCTTTTTTCCTGGACATACCTCCTACCCCACCACAGCTCTGTGCCAGTTGGAGATCTCCCCTCCTGGTGACACTGGGACTGCTTTCCCTGCTGGAGGTGGCACAAAGCATCCATAGCAAGCATGAGGTTCTTGCTACTTGCTAGTGGAAGTTTCAGGTATCAGACAGTCTAAATATAGAAGCATTTGCAAATGCAGATAATAATAAAGCTCCGGTTCTGCAGAGCGTGTGTGTACTGCCATTGAAATCAATGGCATTAGTCATGCTTAAAGTTATGCACTCTGCTTAAGTACCTTGTTGAGTTGGGACCTTACTAAATATCTGTCGCATGTACTCAGACATTACCATAGTATCTGAACCCCGCATAATCCTTAGAGTGTTTATCTTCATCATTTCTTGACAAGGAAAGCAAGTGCTCTAATCCCTATCTGTAAAATGGCCCAGATCCCCAATGGTATTTAGGCTCTTAACATCCACTGAAAACCTAAATGATTTGTCTGTGGGCCAGTAGGGAATTAAACTTGGGCCTCCTGAGTCCCAGGCTGTTACCCTGGACTACAAATCAGCTAATGATAACCTACAGCATTTTTCCTGAGAACATGTGGATTTTTTTTTTTTTATGATGGTGGCTAAGATTTTCAGGAGAGCCCAATAGATTTAGAAACCCCCAACTTGCATTGACTTTGCGTTTGTTTTTGCCTCACACAGCTTCTACAGCAAAACTGGGGGAGGAGAGTTTTAAAATGTCACCAGTCTTGTTACTTTGCCATGCACCCTAACTGAATTCAAGCATTTTGCCTAATGTCCAGTTTGTTTAATTTTGCTGGCCTCATGCAAAATGTGTGAAAGTTTCTGCCATTCTAGTCAATGGAGCTCTGTCCGTTTACTCCAGCTGTTGATCTTCTGGGCCGATATTTTCATTCATGAGCATCGTATGGGCAACATAAATGCATTCTGCTTTTGGAGTTTTTTGCCAGTCTTGAGAAAATGTCCAGCACTGGCTGACCCTAAGGGTATCCAAGTGGGACTAAATGATTCACTCCAGTAATCACCGGGTAGATCATTAGGGCAAACCAATTTGGTGGTGGTGGTGGTTGTTGTTGAAAGACGAACTACTTCTCTTTACCTTATAGGGCACAAACACACAATACATTGGAGTTATAATAGTGTATCACCACTGTAGCTGAGTTGAGAAATAAGGCCATTCTTTTTTCAGTTGGGGGGATTCACCTGTCTCTTTAAATGAAGCCACGTGGACAGAACAAACTTTTACAATCAACTCAAACACTTTTTTTTGTAAATGGGGCTTAGCGTCCCCTCTTCTGATTTTGAAACTCAGGCCTTGAGAAAGACTAGGACATCAGCACTTTGCACATTTGTGATTTTTGCATAGGAACAAATGGGGAGAAATAACATCATTTGTCCTTATTCCCCACTATTAAATAGACTTGCCTGTTCATGAAATCACAGGTGGTTTTCTGGGGAATAAAGCCATGTTGTTTTTCTAGGAGGTAGCACATTCTAGAACCTAAAACTCAAAGCTCAGATGTATTTTTTGCAAGAAAACCCCTGTGCTAACATTGGACCAGATCCTCAGCAGGTGTCAATCACCCATTGACTTCCAGGATGTGATGTCATTGAAGCTGAAGATGTGGCTCACTAATTTGAGTCTTTGAGACCATCCGTGTGAACAACTGATCTATAATAAACTGATTTAAGGGGTTTACATTTACAACAGGGTGATAGCCCCCCGCCCCCCCCCCCCCCCCGTGGACTTTGGGGAACCATGAAAATAGAACTTATCCAGCTACACTGAATGCCTCTATTCAGTACCACTTCTAAGGCTTGAGCATGAAGCCTTTCTGATATTTCCTCCTCTGAGCTAGAAGATACTCCTGTCTAAATGTATTTGTGAATGAGGGACCCTTTACCCCAGGTCTGAATTGAAATATAGATTGAGAAGCCACTTTAGAACATGGGAGAGACAAGGTGGATGAGGGAATATCTTTTATTGGACCAACTTCTGCTGGGGAAGGAGACAAGCTTTTGAGCTTCTACAGAGCTCTCCTTCCGGTCTAGGAAAGGGACTCTGAGTGTCATAGCTTAAATATGAAGTGGACCAGATTGTTTAGCATAAGTAGTTAACACATATTGTAAAAAAAACATTCAAGATGAAGTGGCCATCTCTGTAGTCATAGGACAAAAAGGGGAGGAGGGTTAGTGGGTTATGACCTGCAACAGAGAGCAGGGGCTGTTTTTTCCTAGACGTGGATAGTATGTCTGAGCCTGCCTAGGAGCCCTTGACAGCGGCAGGTTGAAAATCTCTTTTAGTAGACGCAGAGGAACTGCCTAGAAATGGCAGTGGATTCAAATCTTTCCAGGGAGACATACAGAAGTGGAAAGATACTCATTTCGGCCAGGTCCCTGGAGCAGGCCTTCTCATAAGCTGAACCAAAGCTTGTCACCCATGAAAAGTCTGAGCTCTGAAGGCTTTGAAAATGTTTGTCTATTGCTGCCAGCTGAAGTACTCGACTCTTCTGGTGCTGGCAGTAACCAGCAGGACTGCCCGTGATGGACAGGGGCTCAATATTATCCGCAATTTCCAATGGACTGTCCGAGAACTCTGTCCTTTTCCCCAAGGGCCAGCCAGCACAGCCCTTACTAGGTAGGCACTTTCTCACATGACTTGTCCCATGGACTTCAACAGAGCTGCTCCAGATTTATACCAATATAACTGACTTTGGCCCCACGTGCTGCTTCAATTTCCTTCTTGTTTTGTTGGTTAGGAGCTTCACAACTGAAGGTGCTGGGACCGTCTAGGTTAGGTGTCCCCATTACCCCGCTGAGCTTTGTTCGTTGTGCTCTGAGGTGGGACTGTGAAACGTGATAGGACAAAACTCTGATACCACCTCAGTCAATGGCAACACTGCCTTTGATTTCTTTGCCAGTCGGAGTTGGTATCTTCTTAGAAATACCAGGCCAAAGCAAATTCTTTGTGGTGAAGCCTAACCCACGTGTTAATTGCCGACACTGTACAGACAGGTTGGCTCTGATACCTTATATTTTTGGTACCCAAGAGGTTTTCATTATCTCTTCTTCTGGAGTGGCGATGGGGACACCATCAGGAGCCTCTGGAGTAGTAGCCATCTTACTGCCCGAGCCTGGAGGGAAAACAGAAAGATGACCCATGAATAGGCCACTGGAAAGGTAGAACTTATCCAAGCTACAAGCACAGGGCCCGTAAGAGAGGAGGCTCTCATACTATGTAAGGAAGCCTGGGAGTTGGGGTAACCATGGTGATAGGATGCCTTTCCACTAAATTGAGGCCATCTCCTTTGGTGATTCTGTAGTTGCAGCTGGTGGTGGTGGGGGGGAATGGGTGAGAGGTCCCACTGGGGAGATATCAAGCGAAGACGAGGCAGGCTCAGTTTCAAAGGCCCCAGTGAAATATTCTGCACTGGATCCATTGTCTGAAAAGCAGCAGGATGCAGAGGTCAGGCCAAACCCTGAGCAGCATCCTCAACCACAGCAGAGAGGAAGTTGGGAGTGGAGCGAGCAGGATTGGCAGCTGTCTGTGTGGTGGTGATGGAAGGACTGGTTGTCAGGTGAGGAAAAATATCACTGGGGAGAGAAAGGATAGTCCATGTATAGGAAAACCCCAATGACTTGTATTTTGGGTGTGAAATATAGCTCTGCGGCCCATCTCATGTAAAGCTCCAGATCGATACATCAGAGAAAAAATAATGTGGTTTTATTCTCCATTTGATAGGACAGTTTCAAAACTGGCTTTGGCTGATGTCTGGAATCCATGTGTCGATTTCAGGATAGGTAAGTCTGTCTTGTTCTTACATGAGCCAGACAGTCTGCCTTGCAAGTGCTGCTCCGTTATTCTGGGTGAACTGTCACTTTTGTAAAGTTAATAAAGCCGAAGAGACAGGATTGCAGTAATCCAGCCTAAATGTGACACAAGCATTTCCAACCATTTCCAAGCCTGGCAGGATTAAATGCTAGCTCTAGTCCTAAAATGATAGAAAACTGTTTCATCAACAATATTGGTACTAGGATTATGAAGAGGGAGCTGTGATTCCAAGGCAAATGCTCACCTTCTTGCAGATATGCAGACACAAGTAGGTAGATTCTCCTTGAGAAAACACATGGGGTTAGGTTTATATTTTACCCACACTTCAGCAAATTCCGGAGAAGTGTATAATTGTTTTCTGCCAACATTCATGCAGAAAAACAAGTTCTGGAAGTTATGTTCATCCAGTCATGCGGAGATCCCCCTCTAGTGCTATAAAAGTTTCACTTTGTCATACCCTGGTTTACAGCATGATTGTGAAGAGTCCAAGAAGCTGGTGGAAGTCATCTGTTGCTGGAGCTTGGTTCATTACTTGTTTTGATTACCTTCTTCTTCATCATGGAATTTTGATTTAATGCATGGCTGCAGAAATGATCCTCTTTATACAGTGCCTTAAAGCTACAATTAGCTTTAGCAGTGAATTGTTCTGGTACTATTTTAGAGTTGAAGAATATTAACTATTCCAAGGAAAACACAGACCTAGGTATCCCTGAAATCAGTTTTTGGTAGCTGAATATCTTTTCAGTTCATCTTTAACCTGTCTTGCTGGGAAAATAACACTGATGTAAAGAAGGACAAACCATTATCTGAATCCCGCATCTGACCTGCCTGGTATTTATTATGCAGGCTGGTGCGTGTGGCTGTGTATGTTTAGTCTTAATCACAGTCACTGTTGAATGAGCCCAGTAGCTGACTGAGACAGAATGTGAGAAGGCCGCTGTTCTCCCCAACACAGGAGGAAAGGAGGCATTTGGCTTCTCATTTTAATATCCCTTATGCTAAGCTAAGCCAGCAAACCAGGGTCTCACAGCCAGCCACCAACAACTTGTCTTTACTTAGACTCACAGTTTTAGTTTCATTTAGGACTCTGTGTGTTTTTGCCACATCATCATATAACCCTCTCGAGCCATGGAATGGCAGCTCACTTCCGGGGTCTTGGGAAAACCCAAATCACCCAGCATCATTACAGCCCCTATGAGATGTCCTTGCCAGATGTGAATTGAGGGCTAGGCAAACTACTTCTGTTAAATAATAACTGACCCAGGTCACCTGGTCCATTCCTCAAAATGAAGCAAACCTTGAACCTTCCCTGAGTCTCACGGTCAAGCTGATTAAGAATTTCTCCTCTCCTCCTTTGCCATCTGGTGGCAAGATGTCAGCTCATTGCTGTTGCCACCAGGGTGTCCCTTGATGATGGCATTGCACAGTGCGCAGCATTCTGGAGAATCTCTAATCTGGGGTTCGCTTGGGACACAGTGCTATCTAGGATAACCCTGCCAAGAATGTGCCAGATCAGATCAAGGGTCTGCAAGGCCAGCTCTTGCTGCTAGTAGCAAGGCTAAGGAACCTCGATCCTTTACATCTTCTGAAGCTCCCAAGGGCAACTGGGCCTTCCTGGGACAATGTGTGTCTTCAGGAGAAGTATCATGGACTTGCTATTGTGAAGACTACTGAATCTCCCCGATAGCTTCCTAGGGGAGGTAGCGTAGTGGCAGAGCTGAAGATTCCTGAAGGGGAGTGTAATGGGGTGTATACCTCTCACTGGCACAGAAAGGGGAGCTGAATAGCTCAGTTAGGACACCTGGTGGCAACTATAGGGTGTGTCAGGCTCAATTAAGGATGAAACCTATTCTAACTTCCCATAGAAATTGGGGAAAGGCGGGGATAGGGTGACCAGATGTCCCGATTTTATAGGGACAGTCCCGATTTTGGGGGCTTTTTCTTATATAGGCACATATTATCCCCACACGCCCTGTCCCGATTTTTAACACTTGCTATCTGGTCACCCTAGGTGGGGAAGTGCCTAAATATACATTTTCTTCGGACCAAAGAAGTTTGTATAAGCTTGGCTAAACATAACTTCTGAATGCTCATCAAAACGAAGCCTGGAACTTCATCCACTACCAATATTCATCTTTTCTGTGTTTAGTGCAGCCATTTAGAATCATGGCTCAAAGGGCCTCTAATAAAATATTGGAAACATCCATGAACTTTGTAAACAATCCTTTTATTAAAAAATATTGTGAAACTCCCATTACTTCTCAGCAATTTGCACCAGATTTTGGGGAGGGCAAAGGTTCAAATCAGGTATTCACAAGCAGTACCCAAACCTGCACCTTCTCAAGAAATCAACAATGTGTGTTCTAGAGTGTGTCTACACTGCACATTAAGCCCAGGCTCTGACTCAAGTTAGCGCTCAAGCTTCCCTTCTGTCCACATGTGTCAGTCTGACTCCAGTCAGGAAGCACTCAAGTTCCAGGTTCTAGGACCCAGCTGGCGGGCTGGGTCAGAGCCCAAGTCCCAACTCTGATCCAAGCCTAATCATTTTGCAGTGTGGACACAGCTTTTCTTACTATATGTTCCATTCTGTGCATCCAATGAAGTGGGCTGTAGCCCACGAAAGCTTATGCTCTAACAAATTTGTTAGTGTCTAAGGTGCCACAAGTACTCCTGTTCTTTTTGCGGATACAGACTAACACGGCTGCTACTCTGAAAACAGCTCAAGTTGCATACCTGAGTGAGAACATCTGAATGGTACAGTACAGACATGTTAGCTGTGGGACATGGGTCCAGCAATGGTAAAGCCAGATTTACAGTGTTGTGTGGACGCTCAAACAAACGCCAAGTCCACAAGCCCGGGTCCCACAGACCTGGGTTTACAATGCAGTGTAGACACACAGATTGGGGCTCAGCTGTGAGCCACCTAACGCACCTGTGCAAGGCAGTAAAGTGCCGCCTTGAGTAGGCTGCTCCCATTTCAGGGTGGAGAGCAGGTTTCCTGAGGCTGCTGCTACTCTGCCTGCAAATGGGATTGGGTATTGTCCTTGGCTTCCTCTGTCCAGTGAGTTACCCAGTACAGCTTATCTTGTGTGCCCGGTGAAACAAGAGGCAGGACAATCCAGTGGTGGGGCACTAGTCTGAGACTTGAGACCAGGGTTCAATTTTCTGCTCTGCCACAGATTTCCTGTGTGACCTTGGGCATGTCACTCAGTCTCTCTGTGCCTTAGTTCCCCTTCTGTAAAAGGGAATGATAATCCCTACCTCACAGGGTGTTAAGAAAGTAAAGTACATTAAAAGTGATGCAGTGCTCAGATACTATGATAGCAGGGTCCATATAAATACCTAAAATAGACAGAATATGTGGCTGGTGTAGCACTGATGGGAACTGGGAGCTAGATCCTGAGTCTCAAAATCACAATCTGGTTCCTGGGCTACTCCTTTCTCAGGTCCTTTACCAGAACCAGGATACATTCCAGTGTAGGGATGTGCTTTTCATCCAATATTGTGCATATTATCTATAAAATCACTTCTAAGTATATTTGTCCTTAGCCATTTATCTAGTAACTCCACTGAAGCCAGCAGAATAAGAGCACAGGTGAATCTGGTCCATTCATGCTTACTAGAAAGTTTGAGGTGGCACTGCCTGGAGAACTATATATATAAGATTTGGCATAAGGTCAAGCTTTTCAAAAGTTGCAGCCTGAAGTTAGGCTCCTAGGGTAAAACTTTCAAGATGCCCAGGTGACTTATGGGCACCCAGTGAGACTTGGGCACCTAAGTCACTTTTGAAAGTTTTCAAGTACCCAGCACCCGCAGCTGGGTCCAGATTTTCAAAGAGCTCCATGCCCATTGAGGTAGCCTGGCTTTGAAAAGGGCTCAGCCCCACTCATTGTGGGGAAGCAGGGGAGGGGAATTCTGCTTGCTGCAGGATGTTAAGTGCTTTTGAAAATCTGGCTGCTACTTCTGCCTGCCTAACTGAGAGGTGAGTGCATTTTAAAAATCTGGCCACTTATTTGGGGCCCAAAAGGCAGCTATTGGGATCTGAGTAGTTTTAAAAATCTGGCCTTTAGTGGGTAGGCTGAGGGGCAGCCGGGGAAAGCAAATGTTTATGGAATTACAGCAACATGGAGTAAGTCCGTATTTGCCTGGCTGTTACTGAGATGAGAATTGGACTCTCTGTTGTACCAAGCATGGCAGTATCCTTTCCAGTGTTCCCAGAGTGGTTCCAGTCTCTCCTAAAAATCAACCATCTGAATATTCAGTATGAATTCAGCTCTGGTCAGAAACATGCTTCCGTAAAACATCAGATTAAACACATCAGTGCAATTCTTTTTTTAAAAAAAATTGGTATCTAATTAAAACAAAGCAAGTACATACAAGGTGCTTGCTTTGTTTTAATTAGTCTCTCTGCCTATGTTAGACATTGCATGTAATTTTTACAATTATATTAGATCTAACCCTTATTTTGGACTAATACTAACCCTGATGGACTTTTGCTTTGATTCTTTCATTCTTATTTACTTTCCTTTGCAACACACTGTGGTATGCAAAGACACATGAAAGCTAAATGAGGAAAGAACAGATTGTCTAATCAGCTGTAATATAAGCTTCCCAGCCATGAAATCAGCAGGACCAAATGTTTCCTATATGGCAGCAGCTGAACGCCCTCCTTCCAAAGTCCCTCAAGGAGAGAGAAAGCAGCCCCTGGATCATTAGACAGAGTTAAAAGGACCTACGTTTTCATTCATCTTCAAACAAAGCACCATAGAGGGTTGTGTCTGCGCACCTGCAGCTGTGTTCTAGCCTGACATTTCTTGTTATCCCTGCCAAAGAATAGATCTTGACAATTAATTCAGAAGGAGCTGGTGTGATTGAGAAAACAATAGACATGTCTCATTTCTCCTGTGTTAGTTCTATTTCCGAAAGATGGGAGGGAAGTGAGCTATCCCAAGGTGAGCTTGAAGAGAGACTGGGTAAGGTTCTGATCTCAGTCACAGGGGGGTGAATCTGGAATAACGCCGTTCATTTCAGTGGTGTTTCTTTGGACTGACAAAAGCTTTTTTGAATAGAACATGGCTCTTTGGACAAAATTATCATTTTTTGTGAAAACCTGGGGATTTTTTTTGGGGGGGGGGCAAGAACTGTTAAAATGTTGGGTTCTCGTTCTTATACCGTAAACCCGCAAAGTGAAAAATTGACAAAGACAAAAACTTGTCAAAATGTTGTATTGGAGGGGAAAAAATCCTTTCCCAACCACCTCCATCCCTGATCTTTCAAGCCTGTTTCCAAACTTACTCCATGTAGATTTTTTTTTTCCTTTTTGTGAATGAACCTTGATACGTTTAAATAAAAGTTCTATGGGATGGATACTGAGAAGGGTGACCAGACAGCAAATGTGAAAAATCGGGACAGGCGGTGGGGGGTAATAGGAGGCAATATAAGAAAAAGACCCAAAAATCGGGACTGTCCCGATAAAATCAGGACATCTGGTCACCCTAATCCAAAGGTGACTTGAAGGGCAGAAGAAAGTCCAGCCGCCCAGATTGAGGGCTGATTAAATTTGGACGGCGTGCATTCAATTCGGATATTAACTCCTGGACCACCAGCAGCAGCACCATTAACTGCTTTATGTGATCTGCTGAATTGTAGTCTCGGTGTCTGGCTAATGGAGGACCTTTTGAAGAGTCCCTGCTCCAATTCCAGAAGCTGCACAACTGGTAGAGAGCAGGGGAGGAAGACGGGGATTTGCTAGTGCTCCTTCCTCCCTCAAGGCCAGCAGGGAGCTTCTACGGGTTACTAGGCCCAGTGGCTTCCCCTCATTCTTCCTATCACCTGGAGTAGCAGCAGCCCCAGCAGAGGGGATTTTCCAAGTCCCTTTCTCCCTTGAAGGAGTCCCATTCCAGTGTCAGCACAGCCCTTAGCTACCAAAGTCTCTCCTGCCATTTGCTTCATCTCACTAGATCCTTACTGCTGAGACAATCTGACCAGACTATCTGCACTGCTCCCCCTTCTCTGCCAACCATCCACTTCCCTTCATTAATATCACCTCGTCTCTCATACCCTTCTCCCATCGGTGCTTTCATGCACCCACTTGCTTTCTGCATTCCCTATCCCGCTCCCCCCAGTATAAAGAAGGGAGCAAAAAACCCACTTCCCTTTTCTGATTATCAAGATGTAAGTCTCTAACCTGAGTAAGGGCCTGCTCTAAGGCCAACTGGAGTCAACGAGAGTCTTTGGATCAGGCCTCAACTGTGTGATCTTGTTTGTTCCCCTTCTCCTCCCTTCCCCCAGCCCCAATCTGCTTTCTTTCTCCCCAAAGCAGGGACCAGGTCCGCTCTTTGTTCCGTTAAGTACTTATCATGCTTTTGGGTGCGGTATAAATAAAATAATGCAATGCATTAATTTCATTATTATTAGTAATAATCATAATTATAGGTAATCTATAAGTGATTTGGGCCAAATGCTGTTCTTAGTTACACAGATATATATCTTGATACACTCCATTGAAATAATGTAACCTAGATATACATCGATTTAACGCAGAACAATTTTGGCCATTCAAATATCTTAATAAAAACTTTTTTGACCTCTAGCCTAGATATTTGTAAAATGCCTGATCGCTTTCACATTTTCAAGGAAAGCCAAAGTTCAATATTAAGTCACCTGTTGTAACCATAAGTACCACCTAGATTTCAGGCAAGCTCTGCAGGGTTGAACAATATTTGTCAAACAACTACGCCAGTCAGATATTTGTGTATAATATAAATATATCTGTGAAGGTCTGGTCAAATTCTCATTCATTGAAGTCAGTGGGAGCCTTGCCATTCACTTAAAGGGGAATTGGGTTGGGCCCTTAATCAGATCTTAGACTGTAAATTCTTTGGTGGTAGGGACAGTCTTTCTGTTGTAGGTTTGTATAGCACCCAGCACAATGGGATCCCGGTCTATGACTAGGTCTCCTAGGCATTGCAATAATAAAAATAATATGTCATTGAGTTTCTTCCTAAGATCTACTTATATATTGTACAAATAGAGGTCCCGATCGAGGTCCCATTTAGGTTGACTGGAGTTTTGCCATGTATTTGGTGGGTGTAGGAGTGGGCCCACTGTGCTCAAATGGAAGTTCCCAATATTGGATTTTAGTAAGTGAGAAATGAGAAATGTATTTTCCTGACAAATAAAAAGCATCTCTAATTACCAGAGAGGGTCTGAGTAATCACCATCGGAGCTGAATATTTTGTATATTAGACCTCTTTAAAGTCCATGTTTTTAATAAAAAGGATGTCTAGAAACTCTTTAATTTTCAACTATACCCCTGTAGCTGTTCAACATTAAGGTGGAAGGCAAGTGTGAATGCCTCAAAATGTTTCCTAGATAACTAATCCCACAGACTGGAGGCTAAGGGAAGCTACTGGGGATCCTGCAGCTACCCAAATTATCCACAGATGTATGGGAAACTGGTGTTTCCTCCCCCACTCCTTTACTTTAAAGTTTAGCAGCCATAATGTGCAAAACGCCTTTGTACTATAGTTATTTGTTGTAATTTAGAGAGTGCATCTGATACACTGTAAAGGTGATAGATAGAGTTGGAAAAATCCCCTCCCCCCCTCAAAAAAAATTCAGCAAAAACGAGAGATTAAGTTTTCATCAAAAATTTCAGTAGAAAATTTCAAATTTTCATTGCAAAGCTACAAACACACAAAACCCATCCCCAGCAAACTCAAAACTTTTGTGGGTTTTCAGCAACTGAATATTTTCAACTGGAAACTAGCCAAAAAACAAAACAAAACAAAAAATGGTTTTCTGACACAGGAAAAAATCTAACATTTTCAAGAAAAGCAGATATTTTCTGCAAACATAGGTTGAGTTGAAAATCCATTTTTCCATCCAAAATGAGTGTTGACAGTTTTCAACAAGCCTCGGCGATAGTATATGCATACTTTAAACCTGCATTACATCACATACTAGGCAACGCTGTGGCCAAGAAAGCGTAGGCCACTAAAGAGGGCATTTTGGCACCGGACATTTGCTCAGGACGTTTTGAAAATTTTTGACTTTTTGATTTTTAGTTTTCTCTGTCAATTTGCCCCATTTCTCTCCCCCCACCCCCCCAAAAAAGAGGAAAAGCAAAAACAAAGCAAAAAATCATTTGGGGGGTTCTTAAAAAATTGGAAAATTTTGAAAATGATTTTTTGGCAAACTTTTGGAAAAAGAGGAAAATGTTTGAAAAATGTTGACCGTCTATAAATATTCGAACCTAGTGTCTCACTGCTGTGCTTGGGGTGTGACAAAGTGTGGGTGGGGTCCCAGGGCAAGCAGTGAAGCTGTCTGAAAGTTCGGAAGATGAGAGGAGAAGAGAAGCAGATTGAAAAACAGAGCAAAAGAAAGAAATCAGTAAGGGAAGTCATTGCACGATCCAGCACTTACACTGAAAGCTATGACATCCTTCCATCTTGCTTTGTTCATAGCTGAAACCTCTATTAACAAGGGAGCACGAGGAGCTGCTTTTCTGTTTTCACACACAGAAGGTTCTGTGGCGTTCACAGTGGTGGTGCTCTTTCAGGGTGTTTTTTTCACTGCTCCAAAGGCATATTTCATGGAACAGTTAACAGAATCAATGCAACTCATCAGCAAACGGGTGCTAAGTGCAACGGGCCTGTAAGAGGACAGGCATTTGTTTTCACTGCACGTCAGGGGCTTTTAATCCCGACCGTTAAACTGATAATCTTTCTGTACAGCAGGAGGGATTTTTGTGAAAACTACAGATCACCTCACAAATCAAATATTTTATTGTTTGAAGCATAGATTCTTATAAATGATGAAACTCTTGCAGGAATATTTACTGGCTTGTTTGACCATATGACAGACTAGAATGCAGTTTATAAGCAGCAGCCCCAAAGAGTTGCACTCGGGGGAAAAAAAGCAATAGATGTTTGAGCTCAGAGATTGACTCCACTGATGACAAGGTTTTAAATGATCCGTTCTGTTTATTTTTTTTCTGCAAATCTGACCGTAAACGAGCCCTTTATAAAAGCGCTAATAAATGCACCGTTTTAGGGTTTACAGATAATGTTTATTTAAAGTACTTAAAACTACCAGCTCCATGGGGTAGGCTTTCCCTGTTAAAATAAACAGCCACCCATTTGATAACCATTAGCGTATGGACCCTTCAGGACAAGAGACTCACATAAAACAGGTTTGCAAGTGCACACACACACATCCTTTGTACTTTACTGGGGATTTTTGTGTGCATTCCAGTATTAGGAAAGATCTGATATCTCACAGTATTGCCAACCTCACGTGGTCAGAGCATGAGTCAGCCCTCCTCCCCTCCAAAATTATAAGATTGACTTTAAAAAAAACCCACAATTTTTAAAAAAATCTCATTTATTTGCCTTCTGGTTTGGGAGCCGTTTGCAAGCTTTTCCCCGCAACCATAAGGGCTAGGATTTTTTTTTTTAATTAAAGCTGAGATTCTCACATCATCACGTGACTCCAGGAGCTGGGGTTTTAAGAAAAAAACAATAAATATCACAAGAGTTGACAACTGGAAAAATCAATGGGACTTGTACTCCTAAATCATTAAGTGCTTTTGAAAACTTTACATGTAGATATCTTTGGGGTGGAATATGAGTTTAGGGGTGAGCTCTGGGTTCCCCAAAATGAAGGGGCATTGTTTTATACATTAATTTTTCAAGTAAAGAAAAATTATGAAACACATTTCACAGTAATGATGGGAATTGTGAGAGCATAGCTATGTGTTAAAGGCTTTGGACTATGACTCAGGAGTAGAACTGGGTGAAGAATTTGCGAGAAAAGTCAGTTTTGGGTTGATTCACAAATTTGGGCTGAATAGTTTTGGCCAAAAGAAATGAAAAATAATTTGCAAAATGTCAAACTATTTTGACTTTTTTCTTGCAAGGAGAAATGAAATAGAGCGGGGCGGGGGTGGGGGGAGGAAACAACTTCAGATTGAATGAAACATTTTGTTTGATCCAATATAAATCTTTTCTTTTGATTTTGGCCACCGAACTGAAAAATCAGTGATTCGCTCAGCTCTACTCAGGAGCTGTAGCTTCACTTCTCACCTCCGCCACAGCCTTTCCAGGTGACCTTGAACAAGTCACTTAGGCCTGGATCCAGCAAAGCACTTAAGCACGTGCCTTACTTCAAACATGTGCAGAGCTCCATTTACTTCAGTGGAAGAACTCACATGCTCAAAGTCAAGCACATGCTTAACTGCTTCTTTGGGTCAGGGACTAAATCTTTTTGTCTCCATTTTCCATGCAAGAAATTTTCTTCCCCCATTTGTCTGTCTTACCTATTTCAATTGCCATCTCTTCAGGCCAAGGACTATGTGTTTGTACAATGGGACCCTGCTATGATTTGGGACCTGTGGGTACTACGGTAATATAAGTAATAACTATCGATATGTAGCAGTCTACAAAAGAAGTAGAAATGTGTTCCAGATCCAGCTTTTGGCAGCTCTCACGTGGCTTGCTGTGATCTAGGGAAGTACTTGCTACAGCCCCTTCACTTCTTTAATATGGACCCTTAACCTTTGGCTGACATTTTAGCCTAGAGATTTTTGTTCTGAATTCTCGCACTCCGCTGTGGCAGCCCAGTGCAGTGACGGAATCAGGGTCTTCAGCTATGTTCACTCTAGCAGGGTCGCCCTTCAAAACGTCTGAAGGATCGTTCTCAGTGAGGGATCTTTTGTGCTAGAACATATTTCCTTTGCACATTGAAATTAGCTTCTGAGCACCATCGTTGCCAGGAGGCGTTGGAGATGGATTGCCCATGTGCTTCGGATGGAAACTGATTCCATCACCGGAGTAGCAATAAGATGGACACCTGAAGGTAAGCGAAAATGAGGCCGCCTGAAAACAACATGGTGAAGAGCTGTGGAAGCTGAGCTGAAAAACCTGGTGCACAGTTGGGGAACCATTGAAAGACTTGCCAGAAACAGACAGGAGTGGAGGAGATTTGTCACTGCCCTAAATGCCAGAGGCGTAATGGGAACATGATGATGATGATGATGATTGATGAATTTCCTTTAGCTCAGAGATCTCAAGATCTGGCAATTGAGCTATCCATTTCCATTGGGCTGTAGTAGCATTAGCATGGGGGAGGGGAAATCATGCTTTAAACAAGGCACTTGGTCACCCTGGTTTGCTCACACTTCAGTCTTTTAACAGGATTATTTTATGACTAGGTAATCGCTTGGGAGTGTATGGTAAATACTGGTTTAAGAAGACGTACTTTAGTACATGGGATATCATTATATCATCCATCACAATTAGCAGAGAGAATTCTGGGCAACTTCAGATGGACCTAATAAAACGAAGCAGCAGGCCACACGGCAGCAAATGAAATTGATTGTAGACAAGTGTGAGTTAGTGTATATTAGAGAGAAGAGCTTGAACTCATCAAACTCATTAACAGGCAAAACATTAACTGCAGTGCCTCAGGACAAGCACCTCGGTGCTACTGTGGACAGCTCAGTAGAACTAGTTGCTCCATGGGAAGCAGCAGTCAAAAGGTATTAGGGTATGTAAGAAAGGGATAGAGAAGATTCCTGAAAATATTACAGTGACCTCTTAATTGATGGCACTCCCTCAGCTGGAATGTCCCCCGCTCGGTATCCCCTTTCAACAAGATACAGTGGAAATAGGGTTGAAGTTGGACATAAGAGACCTTGTCCTGGCTCGGTGCACAGGCTTGAATCGTCTCTACACTGTGTACCACATGGGCTTTGGCCAGTTGAGCGATACAAGAAGACCAAGATGTTTGGAGAGAGATTAAAAAGATGTTGGCTATTTGGTTTGGAGGGAAGATGGTTAAGTGGGGAGTTCACAGCGGTGTACAAACTAATGAATGTTGTGCTCCAGAGAGTCTTGCCTGGTGTAATAGAACCTAGGAGGTATTATTAGCTGGTATAAGTTAGGACAGCCTCAAGGTTGCTCTTACCTATGCCTGAGGCCAAACTGGCCCCTGGTAGCCCAAGGAATTGGGGGTGCACAAAGCTGTCAGAGACACCTTTACACCTCATTCCCCCCCCACACCCACACACTCAGACTTTGCACGAGATCAGAGACACAGGCCCACCATATATAGGCACTGATTCAGGAAAGCAGTTCAGCACATTAACATTAAGCCAGTGCTTTGCTAAATCAAGACTAGTAGTACATTTGATCTAAGAAGCTCAAAGAGCAGCGGGAGTAATTTCAATGGGAGTTTTTCCATTAGCTTTAATTGGAGTTGGATTGGACCCTTTAACAACCATTTATTTTCAAAACATTCCTGTGCAAATATTATTCCTTCCTCTTTCAAACTTGGCAAAAATGTTTCCACTTGGGTGTCCAGGCACTTCTGGAAAACAGGTCACACCTTCAGGTAACTAAGGCCAGATCTACACTAGAATCTTTTGTGGGTATAGTAATGATGGTTAGGCGTGTGATTATTTTTTCAACTTATGTAGTGTTATTGTAGCCATTTTGGTCCCGGGATATTAGAGAGACAAGGTAGGTGAGGTAATTTCTTTTATTGAACCCGACTTCTGTTTGTGAGGGAGACGAGCTTTCGACCTTACACAGAGCTCTTCAGGTCTGGAAAAGGTACTCGGAGCGTCACAGCTAAATACAAGGTGGACCAGATTGTTTAACATAAGTAGTTGACATGTATTTCTAGGGACCATTCAAAGTGAAGTGGCCCATTAATACCCCTCCACTCATAGGCGGGAAAGGACAAAATAAATCTTTCCTGACCCCTCTTTCGGCCTTCAAACAAACCCCCAACCTCTCAAAGCTCATCATCAGAAGCAAGCTCCTCATACAACAGGACACCAACTCAAAGCGGCACCAGACCCACCCTGCCAGAATAGCAGATGCAAAACCTGCAGACATTTCTCCACAGCTACAATGATCAACACCCCCCGCCATACACCTTTCAAAATCCCTGGGTCCTATAAATGCCTATCGCAACATGTGGTGTACCTCATCCAGTGCACTAAATGCCCCAACAGCAATTACTGTGTGAAACCCCACAATCACTACTCTCTTGAATGAACTCACACAGGAAAATTATAAAAAAAACAAAACACCCTATCACATGGGGGTGAACACTTTCACAAAAAGAAAAGGAGTACTTGTGGCACCTTTGAGACTAACCAATTTATTTGAGCATAAGCTTTCGTGAGCTACAGCTCACTTCATCGGATGCATCCGATGAAGTGAGCTGTAGCTCACGAAAGCTTATGTTCAAATAAATTGGTTAGTCTCTAAGGTGCCACAAGTACTCCTTTTCTTTTTATGGATACAGACTAACACGGCTGCTACTCTGAAACTTTTCACAAAGCGATCACTCTCTATCTGACCTGTCAGTCCTCATCCTCACAGAAAACTTGAGTGACACTTTCAATAGTTGAGGATGGGAGCTTACATTCATAGCTCTGCTAGACACTAAAAATCATGGACCAAACAGAGACACTGGATTTATGGCTTATTACAAGAATCTATGACCCACTAACAACCCCACGCCTCTCCCCCAGCTGCCTTTTCCTCCCCTTCCTTTCCTGCCTATAATGGGAGGGGTGTTAACGGGCCACTTCACCTTGAATAGTCCCTTGAAATATGTGTTAGCTACTTAAGCTAAACTCTCTCTTCCATCTTGTATTTAGCTGTGACACTGTTTCCCAGACCTGGAGAAGAGTTCTGTGTCTGTTCGAAAGCTTGTCTCTCTCACCAACAGAAGTTGGTCCAGTGTAAGATATTACCTCACGCATCTGGTCTCTTTATTTTTAATGACATTTTTATATTGCTAAAAGCCCTAGTACAGATGCAGTTATGTTGGCAAAAATCCTTTTGCTGGTATAGCTTATTGCATTTGGGGAACTGGTATAAGCTATACCAGTAAAAACACTCTTTTGCCCCTGTAAGCTGCATCTACACTAGCAGGGTTTGCTGGTAAAGCTGTACTAGCAGAGGTATACTGGCAAACCTTTTCTCTTGTAGACTAGGTCTAAATGTGGATGGAGGTGTCTGACTTTAGACAAAGAAGGCCGGATCCCTGGCTGGTGACAATAGGTATTGCTCTTTTGCAGTCAATGGAGTTATTCCAGTTTACACTAGCTGATTAACTGGCCCCTACCAAGTTTGAGCAGGTCAGCATAAGTGATTCACCAAAGGTTAAACCATTAGAGAGTGGCAAAATTAAGAATCGAACCAAAGCATCCTTGTTCCCAGTCCCCTACTTTAATCACTACGTAAGTCTCTCAATAGAGGCCACATTGCAGTCCCTTGCTATCTCACCCATGTTTCCAAGTGAGCTACTAGAGATCTGAAACGAGAGCACCATCTCTAGAGCCCTGCGAGGGTATAAAATTTGTAGCTGCATCCGATCCGCAAACATGGTACGTGGATATCCGCAGATATAAAGCATCGGGTATCCACAGATTTGCAGGGCTCTAGATATAAAATTTGGATCCGCATCCATCCACGATCCGTAAACGTGGTCCGTGGATATAAAGCGGATATCTGCAAATTTGCAGGACTCTAACCATCTCATGCTTCCTAATAGGTGTCTTCACACAATATGCCCTCTAATATAGTGGGGAACTGGTGAGAGAAATTCTGCCCTGATGTACACCTTTGCAACCTAAGTTTTCCCTGACTGAGAGCAAATTTTTTTCCTGAATACATAAACAGATTAGACAACATGTGTGTTTTATAAGAACAGTACTACTGGCTTTCAGCATGGTTTTATTTAATGAAAGTTAACATGATCTATGGTAATTGTTTGTGCAGTTATGAGTCTTTGTTGATGTAAGCATGCAGCCATGAACCCCTTTGTAGCACATGGTTTTAATTTTTACTTTGTTACTTGCATGAACTGACACTCTTGGCCAAATAAAATATTTTTAAAAATGGATTGATTAATGAACATTCCCTGATTTACAACAAGGCTGATTTGTAGCGAATTAATGAAGAATAATGACATTTACCCTACATGACCGACTTAGACTTTCATTTCTGGGAGCTTGCTACTGTGACAGGTGATAGAAGATAGCAAAACCATTGCACTGAAAAAGCAAGGCAAAATTCCAGATTTGTTCCACAGAAATCCAGGAATGGGAATACATTTACTATCTACTATTTTATTTGTGCAGCCCTGACTTTCAGATTACTACAGTATGTATGAGTAATCTGCTTTAGAAACAGTCATTCTAATACTCTTGATACTGTTTATTCTGGAGTGTCTGACTGAAGTAGGTGAACTTCATCGGGCTTTTAAAGAAATCTCCCTAACTCAGGTGTTCTTCCCAAAATGATCTCTTAGTAAGTTGGCACTGCCAGTGCGTGCACGTGTGTGTCTTCATTTAAGCTGGGGGGGGATGGACTGGGTTGAATGATCTTCAGAAAAGTAATGTATGCTGAATGGGGGGCGGGGGGCAACAGGACAAATACCATTCTAATAGTTTTCTGGCCTGTGCCGTCTGCAGACATGACATTTGTGGAAATGTAATTAAATTAATAAAAATGAATTTTACAGTAGTAAGGACAGCAAAAATACAGAACAAAGCAATAAAAAAAAAGGAAACCATCAAATAAGACCATCTGGAGTAAGATTAGGGTGAATAAGCAAGTAATTATTAATTACACATTAGTTTCTGTTGCGGTATTCAATATGTAAGAATCTCAGCAGCTTAGCCATATGAAAATTGTGTTGTTACGAACCTTGTTTTTTAACAGTGGTTGAGATTTGTCTTTATCTGTATGGGGGTGGATTCCGTGCATGTGAGTGGTGGCAAATTAGAAACTCTTTGTGCACCAAGTACAGTTAGCACGGGCAGTGGTAGGGCAAGCTCTCTACACACATTATCTTTCATAATGACCAGAGTAGCAGCCGTGTTGGTCTGTATCCGCAAAAAGAACAGGAGGACTTGTGGCACTTTAGAGACTAACCAATTTATTTGAGCATAAGCTTTCGTGAGCTACAGCATCCGATGCAGTGAGCTGTAGCTCACGAAAGCTTATGCTCAAATAAATTGGTTAGTCTCTAAGGTGCCGCAAGTCCTCCTTTTCTTTTTACATATTACCTTGTTAATGTGTCTCAACCTTGATCTGGAAAAAGCACCTCACTCTCAGGCTACCAGCCCATTCCTATTCTCTACAGACTGCCCATCAGGGTGCAAATTAGAGCAAATGATGATTGCTTTTGTGATGCTTGCACTTGTCCACTAAGAATTGGACTGACACCAGTAACTCATTTCACAAGAGCTGCTGAACACCTGCCAGATAGCAAAGATTTTCTGTCGCTACCAGTTGGGTTGGATTCAAACCAGTGACCTAGAGCTAAAAAGCTTTGCAGGCCATTATCAATTCCTTGAGTGATATAGTCCCCAAATGAGTTTACAGGAGACCCATGTAAATCTCCTCCCTCCCCTTATTGAAATCTTACTAAATTATGTGAACATTTTTTGGCCTGAGCTTTGGGCTTGAATTCTCACGTCATTTCTGCTCTGTCTAATGGCAGCAGGTTGGAAACACCATGAGAATCGCACTTACATGATCGTGCCCTTTTGCTTCCTGTCCTATCTCAAACCAAGTAGTGTAGAAGCCTATGTTTATATATCAAATTTCAGTGGACATCCATACTTCAGGAGGATTTTGTACAGCGCTTCCCTGTTGATGGAGTTAAAGGCTTTGTCAGATCAATGAACTCCACATATACTGGTCTGTGTTTGATACATTTTTCCTTGTAGCTGGCGAGCAGTTAAGCTTATGTCAGTAGTGCCTCTAGACAGTCTAAATCCACATTGAGATTCAGGAGGAATGTCTTCGGAAAAGGGGAAGAAGATGGTTCAGGAGAAATCTGGTAGGACCTTTCCTGAAGTTGCTAGCAGACAGATTCCTCTATAATTTCCACAGTAGGATTTATCTCATTTCTTAAAGATCATCACAATCATAGTATCTCTAAATTAATCTGGAATTTTCTCATGGTTTCAGATTTTCAAAATAAGTGTATAGCTGTAAGGTGAGTTCTTTGCCCCCCCCCGCTTAGAGATTACTATAGGAATTCAATCAACTCCAGATGCCTTGTTGCTCTTCATCTGTTTTAAAAGCACACTTCTTCCAGGGTTGGAAGTATTTCAAGTTCATCTCTGATCGGGTGTTATCGGATGAAGCTGAATACCCTGTCATCAATAGCAGAGTCCTGATTGAGGAGATCTTCAAAATGGTCCTTCCAGTGTGTGATGACAGCTTCCATTTCATTGATCAACTCATCTCTATCCACTGATCTCAGGGAGGTTGGCCCCCAGATGCATGGGCCATAAATGGTTCTAACAGCATTAAAGAAGTCATGCATATCATGGGTTTCAGCAAGGAGTTGAAGCTCATTTGACTTGTCCAGCCACCACCTGTTCCTCATGTTGTGAGTTCTTTTTTGGACCTCTACCTTTGCTTGTTGGTGAGCTGACTTTCCCATATCTTGGAAGCCACCTCTCACAGACAGCTGACATTGATGAAGAAATTCAGTGCCAGCTCAGATGTGCTAGCTGAGCTTTTGGTTGTCTGATAAAAGAGAATATTTGAAGATTGTGACATCTGAATTAAAACTAAACTTATGGTTTACACAGCTGTTGTGATCCCCACCCTATGGTTGGGGGCTGAAAGGTGGACAACATATATGAGACATCTTAAGGCTCTGGAGAAGTATCATCAACACTGTATGCGTAAGATTCTTCAAATTAAATGGACTGATAGACACACTAACATCAGCATCCTCTCGCAAGTCGATATCATGAGCATTGATGCGATGATTATCTATCATCAACTTCACTGGGCAGGTCTTGTTGTTTGGATGCCTGTTTCCAGACTGCCAAAACAAGTTTTCTACTCTCAACTACATCAAGGCAAACGTGCTAGAGGAGGGCAGAAAAAATGCTACAGAGATGTCCTTAAGGGTAATCGGAGGAAATGCAACATTGACATCAACTCGTGGGACTGTATAGTCCAGGACTGACAACAATGGAAGAATTGCTTGAGGCAGAGAACTCAGCACTTTGAGAAACAGATGTGATTACACGAAACGGGAGCGACAGAGCTCACCAAGGGTCAAACCAACATCCCAGGTTCACCCACCCTGCTCGGAAATACATGTCTGCAATGTGGCAGAGTCTGTAGCTCTAGAGAATAGGCCTCGTCAGTCATCAGCGGACTTACAGAAACTTGAAATGGACAATCCATAAAAGACAATCATCCTCAGCTTCGAGGGATCACTGATTTGATTTATATATATATAAACCAAGGTTTTGAACCTTACAGAATGTTCAGACTGAGACAGGCCTGAAGTTAAGTCTGAAATGGTTCCCCTAGCGTGAGTCTGTAATAGAATTAATCAAAAGAGGCTTGATTGTGCTACTTAAGCACAGCCTCTGAATGGCCAAGGGTCTACATGTAGGACTCCATGTTCCTCATCTGTCCCATCCATGAGCAGAACCTCCATTGGTGTCAATGGGAGGTTTGTACAAAGATCAATGGAACAGTCTAGCCTTTATATAGAAAGTAATATTTTAGGTGGTGGTATTATTTTTTCCCTACTTTAGTGCTGCATTGATAATCACTCAACTATGCTTCCCTTTAGGATTATTGTTATTTCTGGCTCTTGGTAATATAACACTAGGATATGGGGAAAAACACTTTGTATGGCGCAGATGGAGAGAGAAAAGAGGATAGATGCTTGGGTATGTAGTCAGTATGTTAAATCTAAAATTAGAGATGAACCCACATCACAAAAACCAGTTCTGGGTTTTGAATACCCAGAAAGTCTGCTGGTGTTCAGACTTGGCAGGTTGGTTTGGCCCATTATAAAGATGGGTTCCATTTGCAATACTTGGGTCTGGAACCAGGTTCGGATTTGTGCTCATGACATGGTTATTGTCCCTAAACAACCAGGCATCAATTTTACCATGAAATAATTTAGGTCAATGGCACAGAGCCAGGACTGAGAAATATAGTTCAGTCTGCCAACTTCCGTGTTCCAAAACAGAAAATACTCAAGGAAAAGGTCAGCATTTCCCAGCACAAGGCAAGTAATTCAGGCCTAACCGATGCTACAATGAATAATAATAATAATAATTAATAAAAAGACTAAGTTCATGCTATAAACCAAGTCATCACAAATGTAGTCCCAGCAATGGATCTGAGCTACAAATGGAAGAAGGAATGGTAGCATAGAAATTTCAATAAAAGCCTGGCAAAAAACTTAAAACATTCGGCCTTGTGGCATTAAAAGAGAGAATCATTGTGGAAGGCCCTGAGCCAGCAGAGTCCTTAAGGATGTGTATAAATTTCTGGGATGCGAATAGTGCCATTGTTCTGAATGGGACTACTCGTACTTAAAGTTACACATGTACTTGTATGATTTGCTGATTGGGGGCCTAATTTTATTCGTGCAGTAATATACTGCACCATGCTTTTCGTTAAAGGGCTTGAGAGTGGCCATAAGCCAAACCCCATGGCTGGGAGCAGTGTACAGATGCACCTCCCCAGTGGGAGCTCCTGATGCTGCTGGACCACCCTTGATCAAGGGGAAGAGTGTACTTTACCTACTGGCCAGAGCCAAAGAGGATCAAAGCTATGGTCTCATCTCTACTCTTCTGGAGAGTAGAGAGGTGGCAGCAGTGCCCCCCTCCTTTCCATTGACTAAACACACCCTGGCCCAGAGGGTTAATTGTGGCTTAAGTCCTTAGCCTCTAGTGCACAAGTGCATTGGAATGGAAATTCCTGGGGTGTTGTGCCCCAGGTGTGCAAAATGGGCCTGATCCACCATTGCATTACTCCAGTTTTATGCCACTGATGAGTTACTCTGGGTTAACCCTGGATGAACCCAATGATGAATCAGGCCCAGTGCTTCTAGGTGCTCTGTTAGCCTTTCACAGGGTGCCACCGCTACATTCCCCCACATAGCACCAGCACTGCTGGCTGGTAAGTATTATGGCCTCACTGAGGAGCCTGGCATTAGTAATGGCACTGGCCTGAAGCATCCCTAGCACTCATGGGAACACAGCAACTGACACTGTGCTCAGCCCGTACACAGCTGCAGAAAGTGGGGAAGGCTCCTTGTACCCTAACCCTCATCTTGCACAACCACATATGGCTTTAGCAAGGTGGTCAGAATTATTATCCCCCTTTTATAGATGGGGAGACTGAGGCACATCAAGGTAAAGTGACTTGCCCAAGCTTACCTAGTGGGCTAGTGGCAGAATTGGGAATAGAACCAAGTGGCCTGGGTCCCAGTCCAGTGCTTTATCCGCTAGGCAGCAGTGCCTCCTTTACCCATAAGGAGATTTCCTGTGAAACATCATGGTAGGTAGTGTTAGAGAGAGAGAGACACCATTTTCACTCTGGCTGGCTGCAGTTATTTGATACACCCTAATAATTTATAATATGCTATATCATAAGATGATCCCATGATACTATTACAGTCAATAACTAACAGTTCCCATATAGTAGTATCCGGAGATACCAGATTTTCCATATACAAAGAGCAGGACGTAATGATGGTATTTTTGCTAGCAAATGTTGCTGTTATTTCACAGCAGATTAAAAAAATAGATGTGGGTGTTTACGGTGAAAAAGTCAACATTTGCCACTGGGGTGTCTCAGACACTGAATTAATTCCTTATACCTGGAAAAGGAAATAACTATGGAATCTCAGATATCTTTGTGTGGATAATGTGAGACGCTCACCAGGAACTTTGCTCTTGATTTTATGGGGAAAGCTCTCGGATATTATGGTGATGGCTGACAATATAAAACCTTTAGATTAAATAGATAGATGTTCACTTTTGAATGGGGACTTTACAGGTATGGGGCTTGATCCAGAGCCCATCAGAATCAATGGGTCTTTCCATTGACTTTGATAAGCTTTGAATCAGAAGAACCATGGTGTATTTAGGCCTCAGGAAAGCACTTAATCATGTATGTAACTCTGAGCATAGGAGTATTTCCACTGACATCAGTGGGACAACTCACCTACTTAAGGAGTTGAACTGGGGTCTTCTAAAGTCAGAAAAATACTCCTCTAGGATTACGGATTCATTTGATAATCATGGTCATGCACGCTTCCTCCTGAAACTGCTGACACCAAAGAAAACTGGAGCCCATTGAATCAACACTGATCCTGTATTGGTCACTAGGGTGACCTCAGTGAGGCATTCCCTGCCCCTGTGGGGCTGAATACTCCGCCTCCCTCCGTGCTTCTGTCCCAGGGAGCAAGGTACCAGACTTGGCTACATTTTTTGGCATTTCACATTTCCACAGTCGTTTAATTTGCTTCCTTGCATTCTGTAAGCATAACAATGATGTATTTGTATTGTGGCCGTGCCAAGAGGAGCCAGAGATCGGGGGCCCACTGTGCTAGCAGCTGTACACAGATACAAAGAAAGGACTGCAAAGTATTTACATAGATGATGAGACCCAACAAACAGGCGTGGGGAGCACAAGGTAACATAAATAATTATGAGCAGTGTAATAAACAGCAATCAGAGCTCGCCAGTTATGTTATAATTTTCTTGTATGTCCAAATTGCAAGAAAAGAAGGAAGAAGTTTGAACCTTTGTTTTCAAATTTGACTTTTCCACCCTTCCCAGAAAACTACCTCTCTCACTGGAAATGAACAATGCTTCATCAACCTGAAATTGCCAGAGGGGAGGGGGAATAGATCATCCTGGATTATGACTGTGCAAAGCTGAAAACTTTTTCCTCAGTGGCAGGACAAGTTCTGTTTTGGAGAATTGATTCAGGAAAAAAGATTTACCCCAAAGCCTCTGGATAAAATTTTCTGATGTGTCTAAGTGACTTAGGAATCTATCAGAGTAACAGCCGTGTTAGTCTGTATTCGCAAAAAGAAAAGGAGTACTTGTGGCACCTTAGAGACTAACCAATTTATTAGAGCATAAGCTTTCGTGAGCTACAGCTCACTTCATCGGATGCATACTGTGGAAAGCGTAGAAGATCTTATTATATACACACAAAGCATGAAAAAATACCTCCTCCCACCCCACTCTCCTGCTGGTAATAGCTTATCTAAAGTGATCACTCTCCTTACAATGTGTATGATAATCAAGTTGGGCCATTTCCAGCACAAATCCAGGTTTTCTCACACCCCCTCCCCACACACAAACTCACTCTCCTGCTGGTAATAGCTTATCTAAAGTGACCACTCTCCTTACAATGTGTATGATAATCAAAGTGGGCCATTTCCAACACAAATCCAGGTTTTCTCACACACTCCGCCCCCCCCACACAAACTCACTCTCCTGCTGGTAATAGCTTATCCAAAGTGACCACTCTCCTTACATTGTGTATGATAATCAAGGTGGGCCATTTCCAGCACAAATCCAGGGTTTAACAAGAACGTCGGGGGGGGGGGGGGTGTAGGAAAAAACAAGGGGAAATAGGCTACCTTGCATAATGACTAAGCCACTCCCAGTCTCTATTCAAGCCTAAGTTAATTGTATCCAATTTGCAAATGAATTCCAATTCAGCAGTTTCTCGCTGGAGTGCATTTGCTCCAACCCCTCAGACAGAGACAGACACCTACAAGATCTCTATCAAGCATTCTTACAACTACAATACCCACCTGCGGAAGTGAAGAAACAGATTGATAGAGCCAGAAGAGTTCCCAGAAGTCACCTATTACAGGACAGGCCTAACAAAGAAAATAACAGAATGCCACTAGCCGTCACCTTCAGCCCCCAACTAAAACCCCTCCAACGCATTATTAAGGATCTAAAACCTATCCTGAAGGGTGACCCAACACTCTCACAAATCTTGGGAGACAGGCCAGTCCTTGCCTACAGACAGCCCCCCAACCTGAAGCAAATACTCGCCAGCAACCACATACCACACAACAGAACCACTAACCCAGAAACCTATCATTGCAACAAAGCCCGTTGCCAACTGTGCCCACATATCTATTCAGGGGACACCATCACAGGGCCTAATAACATCAGCCACGCTATCAGAGGCTCGTTCACCTGCACATCCACCAATGTGATATATGCCATCATGTGCCAGCAATGCCCCTCTGCCATGTACATTGGTCAAACTGGACAGTCTCTACGTAAAAGAGTAAATGGACACAAATCAGATGTCAAGAATTATAACATTGATAAACCAGTCGGAGAACACTTCAATCTCTCTGGTCACGCGATTACAGACATGAAAGTCGCTATTTTACAACAAAAAAACTTCAAATCCAGACTCCAGTGAGAAACTGCTGAATTGGAATTCATTTGCAAATTGGATACAATTAACTTAGGCTTGAATAGAGACTGGGAGTGGCTTAGTCATTATGCAAGGTAACCTATTTCCCCTTGTTTTTTCCTACCCTATCCAAAGTGAGTGGTCACTTTGGATAAGCTATTACCAGCAGGAGAGTGAGTTTGTGTGTGTGTGGGGGGGGGGGTGAGAAAACCTGGAATTGTGCTGGAAATGGCCCAGCTTGATTATCATACACATTGTAAGGAGAGTGATCACTTTAGATAAGCTATTACCAGCAGGAGAGTGGGGTGGGAGGAAGTATTTTTTCATGCTTTGTGTGTATATAATAAGATCTTCTACACTTTCCACAGTATGCATCCGATGAAGTGAGCTGTAGCTCACGAAAGCTTATGCTCTAATAAATTGGTTAGTCTCTAAGGTGCCACAAGTACTCCTTTTCTTTTTAGGAGTCTATGTTCCATTTTTAAAAGCACCTGCCATTTGGGTACATAATTCCTCTTGACTTTCAATGGCATCCAGGTTCTTAAGTCACTTAGGTGCTTTGACGTGGAACTGGTCAAAAATGGTGTGGGAGGGAGGGGTGCCTGCGAACATTCTGATTTTGGAAGGAGGGCTGGAATTTGAATGCTGAAAAATTCTAGATGAAAACCAAAATATTTTGGCTGAATTTTCTAAGGACATTTTTTCAACCAGCCCCACTCCTCAGTCACTTAGGGTCAAATTTAGTTGATGATTTATTTGGGGATTGGTCCTGCTTTGAGCAGGGGGTTGGACTAGATGACCTCCTGAGGTCCCTTCCAACCCTGAGATTCTATGATTTGTAAAGGTATTTAAGCACCTAACTCAAGCCCTTAAGCAGTTTCTGAAATCTTTAGCCCATCTGCCTTACATCTTTAAACTTCTTGCCAGTCATAGGACTAGATACGTTCTATTTAGTAGGACTACGTCTTGGCCCATCTGGATGTGATTCTGGGTTACATGTGTAGAAAGGAGGAGAAGGGGCGACAGCAGCTGTTCCATGGTGAATTCAGACAAAGGGCCTGAGCCAAAGCCCATAGAGGTCACTGGAAAGATTACCACTGGCTTCTCAAGGTCCCTTCCAGTCCTATGATTCAATGGGCTGTAGATTAGGTCCTAGTTTCCATCAACCTGATTAACCTATATTTTTTTACACCAGAAAGACACAAATGCAGATAGGAGCTCATGGGGTGGAGCCAAAGGTGTGGGCCTTTATAGCCATTTCCTCTATTCACCCCTTCGTCTCTGGAGCTCTGGGTCACATCGGAATTGTAAACCCAGAAGCTGCTGCTGGGAGAAGTTGGACAGTGCCATGAGGGGAAAGAAGCTCTCCCATGGCTGTAGGTGAAGACAACCACAAATAAGGCAAATGCTGCAGAGGAATAATGCCCAGCTAGAAAAACTCGCACTTCCTTTGCAAAACCCTGGTGGAGTTTCCCAAAATCAACGTTCGTGCAATACACATTATCCCGCAAAGTGTGCCTTGCTCGCTCCCTACTTGCACCAGCTGGATGCTGAGGGACCCTACTTTACCAGCTGATGATCTGCTCTCAATTTGCCTCTTTTTCCTTCTTTCCCTGTCCTCTTTGTCTCCAAATGCTACACCCAAGACTGGGGAAGATACCACACACAAGGAAAGAGCTTGCTGCTTCTATAGTCTACATGTACTGGGGAGGGACAGCATCAAAAGGGATGCATGTCTTGCTAAAGGCAGACATCGAGGTTGTTAGAACACTGGAGGAAGAGCAGGAAAAGTAGATGAAGTGAGAAAGAGTGAAGGAAAGAAATGCTAGGAGAGGAGAGAGAGTAGAAGAAAATCCAGGGAAATTAAAGCCCAAACCTCTGGTGCTTCAGAGGAAGTAGGAAGGAAACCTAGACCTCATCCACTGGCTTACTGTATTTTTGCCTAGGAGACTTTCAGAGTAGACGTGGGCGCATAGATGGATTTTACTGGGTAGGGTCCTTGTACACCACCTATAGACACGTGATGAGAGCAGCCTCACGGCATGGGGAATTAATAATGGATCCTCAAAGCAGCTGTAAGCTCCCCCTGGGACAATGGCACAGAGGTCTTCACCAACAAGCTTTGAGCAAGTGCTAGCAGCTTATGCAGGCCCACAGTAACACCCAGTGCAGGTGAGGGAGGAGGCATGCTTAGGATGTATCTATGCCCTGGCTGTTCCCCAATGATCTCGTCTGCGGGAGGGCTGTTCCCCCTAGGACAGGGTGCCCTTGGTCCCTGCTCCAGCCTCAGTGATGGCATAGGGAAGTAGTCCCACAACCAGCCACTGAGGTCACTTTTCCCCAGGTCCCCAGCCAAAGGATAACTCCAGTTCAGATTGCTGCTAGCTCTGTCCCTTTTTGGAGGTAACACGCTTGCTGGCAGGACTCCTTCCTGCTGTGATGCTACAGAAATCTCAACACGGCGGTGAGGCAGCTGGTGTGCCGCGACCCTGGTTTTCCTGCTGACCACTATCGTTTCATTGCTCCGTTTGCTCCTCCCAGTCTGTTGTTGTTGTCTGTTGGGTTGTCTACAGCCTTACGCTTAGACTCTACGGGTCTGTCTACGTGCCAATTTAAAAACCCGCAGCTGGCCCATGCCAGCTGACTTGGGCTGGTTAATTGAGGTCGACGTTCAGGCTCAAGCTGCAGCCGGAGGTCTGGGACCCTCCCACTTTTCAGAGCCCTTGAGCTCAAGTCCCGGGAGGCCGACTCAGTAGGCATGGGCGAGCCATGGGTTTTTAATTGCAGTGTAGACATACCTAAGCTCTTTGGGGCACAACCTGTCTTTTCCTTATGTGTTTATACAGCACCTAGCACAGTGGAGTCCTGGCTTCTAGATGCTACCATGATACTACAGTAATTAACAAATAACTGCAATTATGCTCACTTTGGCTTGCCTCCTTCTTTTTTTTCCCTATTCTTTCCAGTTTAACCCACACAGTGAGGCCAGAACTGGAGCTCAAGTCTCGCTAAGGTTACTCTTTGGTATTGGTTACTAGACTAGTGTTGCAGTCCCTGGCGTCGGAGGATATGGAGTGAAAGGCCCATTCAAACAAGGTGTGCAGTAATTGGTAATGCTGTGTGTTCACATCACATAACTCCTTCAATCTTAACTTCTCAAAGTGCTCCACAGGCACTGATGAATTCTCACTACGGGGTAAGCAGTGTTATCAGTTCTAATTTGCAGCAGGGGAAACTGAGGCATGGAGCCGTTAAATGATTTTTCCCAAGGTCGCACGGCAAGTCAGTGGTGCAGCTGGGAAGAAGGCCAAGAGCTCCTGGCCCCCCAGCCTAGCATCCCAATCATTGGATGTAGCTTCTTACTTAAGCGTAGATGTAACACAGGAGTATTTCCTCCCAGGTGTCATTTCTGTATTGCCATCTTTAAGAGACCTTTCTCCTGCTCTACCCCTCAGGGAAATGCTTTTTCAGGAGCATTGGAATGGAGCAATGCAGACATCCAGTGGCTGCTTAGGTTAATGGCAGGTGTGTGAGTGAATGTTCCCCTAGCTGGGAGCCCAGCTGATGTGGTGTAGTGGGTTCTACACTAAATCTAGTTACAGTTTCACAATCCCAGCCGCCCAGCAAGGTTGGAATCACAAACCTCTAATGTAAAACATTGCTGCCCCATAACAATGTGTATGAAACCTGCCTGCTAAAGCTGGTTACTTGGGTTGTTCCCGTTCCATGGGATGCAATCACACGCAGATGCAGAGCGTAGGTTGATGAAGAGGTTTCAAGGTCAAGCAAACAAACACCACACAGCTCGTGGTGATTTCTCCTGAAAGCTGGGAACCAATGGACCAGATGCGCTAGGCCTTTCGTCTGCGGATTCACAGTCACAAGTGATACCAGTGACCTTTGAGGGCTCCATTTAAAAAACCCCAAAGAGTGCACTATTTTCCCAGAGACGGTCACTGGAAACTACAGTCTCTCTTTGTGCTTCGCTCATTTTCGGTTTGGCTGGCCCTGCCACTGAGATACAGGCAAATGAGAAGAGAAAAGAATACTTCGCCAAGGAGGCTGGCAAATGCAAACTGTTATGTTATGCTGTCAAGCTCAAAGTGTGACTAGCACTGCACCTGGAGAGGGGCGACAGAAAGGCTGCATTCATGACCAATCTCGTGTGTGTGGGAAGCAGGCTAATGTGCAGGGGGTTTGCCATGTCAAGAGTATGATTCAGGAGCCCTTCCTTACTTTGGATTAATCACATAAAAGAGAGGCTATGAGTAAAATATCCTGTTTGCAAGAATGTCCTGTTTGCTGGCTGTGCGTTTTGATTTTAGCAGAGCATAGCTGCTGAAAGGTCTGAGACATCTGGGAATGAATCATCACATCCAGAACTGGAGCAATTAACGACATTGAGACCAGCGAAAGACCTTGAAAGGTGTCTAACTGAGTGGATTTCAACTGTGCCAGGAAACAATGTGAATCTGACAAGAATTCCACAACTAATTTCTGCGTTGACCTAGTGGGACATCATTTGCTAACGCGTACAGATTATCCGAGATAACCAACACAGTTCGGACAGCGTCCACCAAAGGCACGCATGTTTAGCTATCTACGTGAAAAGTAAAGGATGTAGTTAAAGGAGAGTCTTTCCTGATGCCCATTGTTAAAGCTGTGACCATTTAAACATAAAAAAGAATTTTTTGGCAAGGTCAAGGCTGCACGTTTCTTGGGAACGTAAAGTTCAACATTCTGCCCCGGCAGTCCCAGTAGTCCTGAACCACTGTGTTTCATTATTTTTAAACAAACACACATTTACCGGAGGACAAATTTAGAAATATAATAAGGGAAGAAGTGTCAAATCCAAATATACTTGTATTAAAAAATGCACGCTAATTATGTTCCAGGTAGGTGTGCGAACTTAATTTCCTTAGAAAAAAGAGAGAACATTTCCTTCTAAATGCTAAAAATAAAAAAGCTCTTGAACTTCCAAATTCCTAGTTAAAAGGTGTTTGTTTGTTTTTTTTTGCAAGAATAACAATATTTTTTTTAAACTTCAGCCTTTATAATAGGGAATCACATTATAACTGTTACAATTCTTGCTTTCAGTAGGATTGAAAACCAGCTGGACAGATTGAGGCTTGTGAAAGTCACGATTAAGCTAGTATTTGTTTGATAATAAATAATCTGCTGTGAGTCTCTGAACTTTTCCAACATATACATTATTTTCCCCAAAAAGCAGTATTTAAACTAAACAATAAAATAATTTGCAATCTTCAGGATAGAAGGATTAACCCAGTAAGCTAAAACCCAGATTTCTGATGCCTTTGCCCACAATGAATACCTTATTCCATGACTGCTTCTATTGAAGGAGCTTCTCAACATGAATAGGAGTGTCGGAGTGTCACACTGAAGCCTTAATTCTTTCCAACCTTGTCCTCGCCTTGCAATCCACACAACAAAGATCTCTGTTAGCTCCCAGGCTGCTATTTTAATATGTAAAACAGTAGCACCTAGAGACCTTAATTGGGATTAGGGCCTCATTGTGCTAGGCACTGTACACACACAGTCACAGAGAATCCCTGGCCCAAAGAGTTTACAGTCTTAATAGACAAGACAGAGGAAGGAAACCAAGGCCCAAAGTGGTGAAGAGACTTGCCCAAAGTCACACAGGAGGTCGGGGCAGAGCCCAGGTCTGACTCCCAGTCTGGTGCTTTGTCCACTGGACCATACTGCCTTTCAGTTAGGTCTGAATCATTCTGTCCTTACTGGAGAAGATCATAAGGAAATGCCGACTCCACAAGCAGTTTTCTATGAGAAACTGGAGTTTGGCTTTGACAGAAGCTGGAGGCTCTCAGGAGGAAATCAAATTATGGAGCAACTTGAGAAACTGGAGCGCAGTAAATCACCAGCAACGGAGATGATTCATTGGCGCGCTCTGCAGAAAATTCGGTATGCAATGGCAGAGGTACAGGGCTGATGACAATATGCAGTATTGATTCATAGATAGATTCATAGATATTTAGGTCAGAAGGGACCATTATGATCATCTAGTCTGACCTCCTGCACCAATGCGGGGACACCACTCCCACAAAAAAACCTCACACCTATATCTGTGCTAATGAAGTCCTCAAATTGTAGTTTAAAGACCTCAAGGAGCAGAGAATCCTCCAGCAATGTGATCCGTTATTGGTTGCAGAAGGCTCCTGATTAACGAAACCAGGACAGTTTTGGTCCTGCAGCACTGGACATCTGGGAGCATTGCAGAGAGATTTGCTCTGCGTGAGCTTTCTGCATGGCAGCGTGCAAGGGGCTGGCATGGGCAGTCTAGGTCAAGGGGATCTACCATGGCATAGGTTCCTCTGTCGCCCTCCATGAAGAATAAGGATGCTGGCAAAACAGTGGGAGGAGCATGTACCCACTGGGCTGAGCTGCTAACGTAGCCTTGGGAGAGAATTTCCCACCATGCATCTGCCCAGAGCATAGCCAGCTACTCAGGCAGGTGATGCTGTCTCGATTTTGGCCTATATTATTAAAATAAAAAAGCCCGGACCAGAGTTTCTACTGTGTTGAGATGTGCTTATTAGAGAGGAGGGTGGGGGAGGTGTCAGTGAGTCTGATTCTTTGGGGTGATCTGTGCCAGCCCAGTTTGTTTTAACTTACAGTAGCTGGTTATAGCCCCTAAGGGACCAGACATTGGCTGAGAGTTGCCAGTGCAAAGCTGTGCTCTCTTCCTGCTCCACCTCCTCCTTACCTTGCTCTTGTCCTTTGCTCTGGTTGGGGAAGCAGCTGGTGCACGAGCTGGGTGTGCTGGTTTTACATCAGCACCAGAGGAATTCCTGGCTTCTCTGGGCCAGCCGAGCAACACAAATGAGTCAGTCTGGAAGGGATCAGCAACGAATTACCAGAAGACTGGAAAGTGACTAAGATGGTACCTGTTTGTGGGAAATCTTGGGGATCGCAACACAGGCAGGTGACCTTCATCTCAACTCCATTTGCAGCTGACTTTGGGCCCAGCTAAAGCTGGAATAGCACAGCCCCAGGATCTATATCAGCAGAGCTGGTCTCAATTTTTCCAGCTAGACATTTTTTCAAAGGGAAACGGCTTTGGAATGGCACAGAAATTTTCATGAACTAATTTCCGGTCCTGTCAAAAATATGTGGGTTTTTGTCAAAGACACACACACACACACACACACCAAAAAAAAACCCCAACCCCCCAAAACGTCAGCTGCCAGGAACCACCACCACCACCACCAAAAAAAAAAAAAAAAAAGAATTCAGAAAAAAATGAATCATTTTCCAGCCAGCTGCAGGGTAACCTGCAGGGTCAAACCAACACAGCTGCTCTAAAGGTAACTCACTGACCTATTTGAGTCCTCTGAAAAGTTAGTGAATGAGTAGACACACACAGCTCACGTCAGTTCTCAGATTGCTTCCGACAGGGTCCCTCATACAAGATCATTAAGGAACACAAAATTGGTTCATGTGGAAAGCCTTGTCCTGGATTGAAAACTGGTCGAGCACTGGGAAACAGAGTCCCAGTTCATGGCAGCTCCTCCCAGTGGAGAAAGGCTAATAGTGGAATGTGCTCTGGGGTCAATCCCAGGTGTGGCAGTTTAATATATTTTATTAATGATTTGAAAGAGGATGTGGAGAGCAAGTCGGTGAAGTTTTCTGTTGGCACTAAGTTGTTTCAGTTAGTGAAAGTTATGGAAGAAACCGGTGGTGAAATACTCCAGATGGATTTGAATCCATGGGGGTGGGGACCAGGTATCATGAGGGCTACATTTCACTGCTGAAGTGAGTACAATGCAGTGATGTCATTAAAAAGTGTTGCTTTAAAAAAACAGGAAGCGGCCAGGAAATTGTAACCTGAAGCCGAGTTAGGGCAGCAAACACTACAGATGCCCTTGCTGCAAACCCCTTGGGAATGCCCAGACTTTCGTTTCACCAGATGTTGGTAACACAGCATAAGGATGCTGGCAAAACTAGCCAGAATGTGGGATCCTTTGAGGGCGTCTGTGTGGTGTGGAGCAACAAATACAGTGCAAAGACCCTGAGTCAAAGCCCATTGGACTCAACAGGAGTGTTCCCCTTGACTTCAATGGGCTATGGACCAAGCCCCAAGATATTACTAGAGATGACTCTATTACTCTCAGGAGCACACAGCCTGCCTTAGTGTGTGTCTTTATTGCAGAGCTAGCCTGGGCTGTTACTCAGGTGTTGCCTAGACCCCACTCTCCCGTCCAGGGGTGCTGGAACAATCTGTGTAGTGGAGGTGCTGAGAGTCATTGCACCAAACTGTAAAGCCTGTATATGGCGGAATCCACTTCAAGCCAGGGGATGCGGCAGAACCCCTAGTTCCAGCACCTATGCTCCATCCACCCGAAACCCTCTCCCCTGAGTGTGGGGGTGCTTTCAAGCCAGGCGAGCAGGCCCAGCTGGAGGTACAGGCTGGTGCTTTGTTGCTGCTTTCAGTCGGGCTGGTCACTTTGCCGTCAGGGCACAGGCTTAGCCACTCAAGGGAGCAGAAGGACAGGCACGTTTCCCCACCATTAGCTGTGAAAGAATTCAGAGCAGTTCTTGGTTCTTAGTGCTGTGGTGAACTGAACGGCCTGTGCTATGAAGTCTTTTGCAGGTGAACTGGGGGAGGACTGACTTGTCCCTTCCAAGCATTGGAGGGCTAGCAGCTCTGGAGTCGCACTCGGTTGAGTTTCAGCCCCCCCTTGGGCCAGCCCATGTGAGTTAAAAGCACTATTACACTCAAGTTCAGGGATTTGGTGTGTGTGGATGGGACTCACGATAGAGGCAACACTCAAGTTAACTTTATGGTGAAGACAAGCCCTTATCAGGAAATTTATGAAGGTTTTCCAAATCCTGAAGGATGCATTGGAAACTGATCCCGTCTCCTTTTTCCACCCTGTATGAGAATAAGGTGTCACTCGGTTAAATTATTAGCCAATTCATCCCCCCCAAAAGTTACATTTTGCTAATTCATATTGATGAAGGAGAACCACTGTAAAGCTGTGAATTCAGTGAATGAGCACATAAGCAAGCAAACAGCGAAAAAAGCAAGGAGGTAATGCATTAGCAATACCTGGACTTTAGTTTGAGTGTTTGATGTCCAGACTTTGTGTTATGCTAGTAAGTGTCCTGCAGCATGTTTTGAAATAGCCACGAAGCCTTAGTAACATGAGAGCTCCCCGCAACAATCTGTTAAATCTTAGTTGAGAAGTGGGACAAGACCACTGGTTTTGGTGTGTGAATTACGAGGTGTGTGGATTAGCAAGGGGAATATTAACGAGGCTCCACTGTACCACTTCACACAGGGAATTTGTTATCCTGTCGGTTTCACTGCTGCAGGAGGTCATGGAGTCAAAAAGCGGCAACTGGATTTAGAAAGGGGATGGATGATTTCACTAATGATATCGTTGTAATTCTGAATCAAAATTTAAGAGAATTTCATGTTTCAGGCACTGGATTAATTGCCTCGAGTGGTCAGGAAGATATATTTTTCCTACCCCAGAAGCAGCACTGCCAAATGGACTAGATACTTTAGGGCATTTTCACCTTATTTTAAGCATCAGGACAAACTTGATGAACAAATGGATCGAAAGCTTCAAAGATTGGTGCCTAAAGTCAGGCCCCAAACTCCATATGATCTGTTTAGGTATGGCAAATGTCTGGGAACACCTGGAAGGTTGAAGCACGCTGGTGAATCCTGCAGCATCTTTTCCTGTGTTATCAGTAAATATTCTTGAAGGGTGGGGTTAGCTACAAAGGCTTGACCACGTTGTGAATGAGTGGGTATTCAATTCGTATCTAATGATGTGGAGTTGACCTGGTAAGCAGGTCATGTGGAGATTTATCTGAACTATCAGGAGCAAGCTTTAGAATCCATGCCAAGCATGGCTGTGGGGGAAAGAGAAAATTATTTGCCTTTCAATTAAAGCATCTTTATTTCATCTTCCAACAGTGATTCGTGAACTTGAACTCCCCACATCCTTTGCATCCCACCTCCAGTACTGATTCCCATATGTGGTGCCCCTGGCCTGGAAGTCCATTTGTGTGCGGGGTTGGGTTTTTTTTTTGCTCCAGGGAAATCATATGGCTCTCATGGTTAATTTATTGTTCCTTTTCACAGTGTGATACTATCTGCTTCCAGATGTCTTTTTATGTCAGCGTCTGTGATCCAGGCCAATCTGTGACTGACATCTGAGTTCTTCGCACACAGAAAGGGGGAGAAAACAGTAATCACGGGTTGTTCAGAAGAACTAGGAGCTCTGTCATGTGGTTGCATTTGTTGTTCAGCAATTACATTTCTTCACTGAAGAAGATACCCTAATCATGGGTTTGACGTCAACAGTTAAGTAGAACATATTGGGGAATCACTGGGGAAAGAGCAGCACACAATTCCACAGGTGGGTTACTAAGTGTAGGTTAGAAAAATGCCAGCACTGCCCTGACCGTCAAAGACAAACAATGGGAAACACAAGCTGAATCCAAACTACGAAAGCCCACAGTTAGGAGCTGAAGTTCTTCAGGCTTCCTCTAAAAGAACGCCAACCATTTTGTGGCTCCTCCGAATCCCTCAAAATGGTGGCTCAGAAGACAACTGCCACACCAGCGTGCCTGGAGGAGCATCCTCTAATAACTGTTGTCACTGTAGCTTTATATAACACTGGCAATGCCTGAATCCCAGTTCTGGTACTTGCAATCCCACCATCGCTGAAATATTCAGGGAAGTCCTGTGGCCCGTGTTATGCAGTGGGCCCCTTCTGGCTTGTAACTGATGAAAGAATGAACATTATAGGAGACCCAACAATACAGAGGCTGTTGATTTGTAGTGTGTTTTGGGTTTTACTGGGGCCTTTTCACATCATGAAACAGCTATGCTGAATGCATAGGAAATGCTGGCTGGATCCTCAGCTGGTGAAGTCAACTGGACGATGCCCGTTTACATCAGCTGAAGATCAGACTGATATTTCTTACCAAACAGCCAGCAGAAACCAACAAGAAAAGTCAAGTCCTAGTCATCATTTGAGATCTTCAATCCACACCTGTCAGAGAGAAACATAGGGACATTAGGTGGCATTTCAGGCCCTCCGCTACGTACCTGCAGCTAAAGATGTGCTGGGTTAAAACACATTTGCTTATTTGCTGGTCACTGTTATGCTCTGATGTACAGGTAGATCACATGGATCATCACGCTTTGTGTTATTTTTTAAGCTGTGCCTCTAGCAGGTGCTACTTACAGACAGATTTGGCCAACAATAAAATTTTCTTTCATTGAATATTTGCTCATCACCAGGAGAAATGCAGTTGCCAGGTTATTTCTAAAGCCCTGCTCTTTGTTCTTAAAGCCCCAAACCCAAGCTGAGCATAGAGATATCGGCTTGGGCGTTTGGAACCGTTCCTCCTCTGCCATAGAGTGGCAGTTGGGAGCTGTTTGGTGAATGCTACCTGAAGTCTCAGTAGCACTGAAGGCAATTGAAGTTTCAGAAGGCTGCTGAGGTTCTGAAACAGCCTTCCAATAGGAAAAGTGGGGGCAAACAAGCTAACTAGTTTTAAGATGGCACTTAATAAATTTATGAAAGGGATTATATGACGGGATTGCCTGGGATAGCAGGGGACTGAATTCAATGGCCCAGGAGATCACTTCTGGTTCCATGTCCCATGTTCATGGCTGTGGAGTCCCGTCCTCCCCTTGTGGAGAGAATCACCAGTAGATCTGCATAATCCATACACCTACTTGCCATGCCCTCAAAACCCTGGCAGGACAGCAGAGCATCCTTGTAAAAATGTGTGTGTCACATCCCCTTCCAGTAGCTAATCTGCATAGAAGGTAACAACCTACTACTACTAATAGATAGTGAAGTTACTCCTTTAGGTCAAATGTTCAAAGTCTGTGCTATGGTACTGAGGGTAGAGGGATTCAAACCCTGCGGGGAACCTGTGGTTTGGTGTCAGTACAGTGCATCAGTCTTCATGAAGGATAGCTCTATGCTGCACCTTGGATGCATGTTCCCTATAGCTTGCACCTGCTCCAAGACAGTAGAACTGTGTTGGTTTCAGTGCCCTCCGTTCCCAAAGAGCACGATCCCAGGGGTGTAGCACGATCTTCCACAAAGACTGGAAAATGCATGTAATATTTTCAAATTCTTACAGCCTCCCCAGGCAGTTTCTACAGGTTTTAGTTTCTACACCCAAGGACAATCCGTGACAGCTACCTCTTAGTGTCTGTGGTCTTAAGCAGTAAGTGTTCTACACACTCTCAATCTATTGGATTAATTCTGAACGTGAGGAAGAGTCGAGTGACCCAGTTCAAGAGCAGACACAAGATGCTGGTTTTCTGTTTTTCAAGCTGCTCAATCAACAGTATGGCACGTTATTGGGAATACGGTGATAACGGATCGTTGCTCCAGTGCTACTTACAGAACTGCTAGCAAAGCATTGTCCAATGTGCTGATGCAATCCTAGAAGTACAAGGGATTTCTTTTTTGGAATCTTATTACAAGAGTGGCCCTTCTGATCCCTAACACCGTATTAGCATTTATTATTTATATTGCAGTAGCACCTGGAGACCCCGACTAAGGTCAGGGCCCCATTGTGCTAAGCACCGTACGTGCATGCAGAAAGAGTCCGCTCTTGTTATAATCAAAATAGAAAGGACAGACAAAGCATGGAAGGGGAATTGGAAGCACAGAGCAGGTGAAGTAACTTGCCCAAGACCACCCAGCAGATCAGTGGCAGAGATGGGAACAAAATCTAGGTGTCCTGGGTCCCAGGCCAATGCTTTATTCACTGGGACAGTGGTTTTCAACCAGGGGCCCGGGGCCCCCTGGGGGGGGGCCACGAGCAGGTTTCAGGGGGGCCACCAAGCAGGGTCAGTGTTAGACTCGCTGGGGCCCAGGGCAGAAAGCCAAAGCCCCACTGCATGGGGCTGAAGCCCAGGGCCCTGAGCCCCACCACCCGGGGATGAAGCTGAAGCCTGAGCAATGTAGCTTCGCAAGGGGCCCTGTGGCATGGGGCCCCAGGCAATTGTCCTGTTTGCTATCCCCTAACGCCAGCCCTGGCTTTTATATGCAGAAAAGCAATTTATTGTGGCCCAGCTGGTCCATGGAGATTTTATAGCATGTTGGAGGGGCCTCAGAAAGAAAAACGTTGAGAACCCCTGCACTAGGACACACTGCATCTCAGCACAAAACTCTTGTAAATCATCATAATGGGGCCATGACTCTAGATTATTATACTACTTTTATAAGGTTGCTTAGGAAGGAAAGTATGTAGTTAAAATACTACTGTAGAGCATGGAGTGAAATACCAACCGAGGGTCTCTGAACACGCACAGTGTTTGAAAACATCCAAACCTTTCTAGATACTGTGCACAGTAATATCCAAGATAGAGATTATATCTCATGAAAGACATATAACTAGATACACCATGAAGTGCAATCTTACATTTCTTGTGGGCAATATATTTTTTGGACTTCATTATTGATTAACACACTGCTGGATGGGCCAGATCCTTAATTGGTATAGAAGGGCATGGCTCTGTTGAAGTCAATGGACCTATGCCAATTTATATCAGTTACAAACCTGGCTCTAGGAGTTATAAGAGTTCTGTCAGTGAGGGGTAATGAGTTAATCGATGTAGAAATTTCAGATTCCTCAGAAATGAATGGCCAAAGGAGATAATAACAATAAATACAGTAGGCCGGATGTGTGTGCTGACGAAGTGAGGGCTTTCCCTTAAATATTTTGCTATGGTGAAGCGTAAATTCCTAAAGATAGGTACCACCCACTAACATAGAATGTTGGCATTGATGCTTAATGTCAGAGAGTCCTGGCATTTGGCATCATATGGTTCATTCTTAGGCCTTGTCTACACTTGGAAATATACTGAAGTAGCTGTTTCCAAGTGTAAATAAGCAAGCCCTAAGACTGCTGTGAAAGTTTAATGCTCAAAACGGTTTTTAACTTTATCAATGTATAGTCAGAAAAGTATAAAAGCATCTGAGGGATATTTGGATCCTAAAATGTGGGTCTTTCCCTGCATGACAATGGGTGGTTGAGTGATAGAGCGGCTACACAAAGCGGCCAGATGCTGCAATGGCAGTGGTGTTCTGGCCTTGTTTAAAGAAGTTAAGAATTTTGCTCGTTGTATTATATGGTAATATCTGAACATGGTGATTACTGGCATTTCTAGCTTCAAAACATTATGGGAGGGATTTTCTAAAGCTTTCAGCATCAGCATAACTCTGCTCCCACGGAAGCCAGTAGTAAAGTTCCCCTTGACATCAACAGGAACAGAATTGAACCACAGCTGAGAACTTTTGAAAATTTCACCCAATAACAGCGCCATAATATCCTGCATGCCGTTATTGTCTTATTTATTCATGCGTTGATTTACTCAGGCTAATGCCCACCTACCCATGTGAGGTGTCCCATTGATATTGATGGGATGCCTTGGTGAAGAAGTGCCCATCAGTGGGAGTAAGCATTCATTGTGCTTGTCTTGTACTGTTGCGTGCCGCATCCTCAGAGGGTGCATGTTTGCATAACTCCACGGATCTGGCTTTATATGTGTATTACGTACTTTAAAAACACATATGTGTATACAGATCCCTAAATCCATTTTAACCAGCTTAAGGATAAAGCGTCTAAGATCTCCCTCACCCCAGCTCAGACCTATGAAGTCAAAAGCCTCAGCTCCTCCCGCTCCCCCAGCTGGCTCCCTTTATAACACATAAAAGAACTGAAGTGGTGTAAAGGGGTCCTAAAAGGCCCATATACCTCTGGGGGATGGTTCCCGCAGTGCAGGCACTGTGGAAGACAGCCATAAGGTTTCCTTGCAAGGACCCTTCAAGAGCCCTGGTGTAGGGGGGATGGTGCCGGTGGTGGATGGGGCAAGTTGGGGCGAGACCATAGCAAATAGCACAGTGGGGAATCTGGGCTGCACTGCAACCCATAGCGTAGCCCCAGGAGGCTGCTGAAACGTAAGCTCCCAGGGCTGACTAAACTCTGCTGGGGTCTCCAGAGCAGCCCAGGAGCAGGAGGAGACAAAAGTGGCTTAAAGCCACCATACCTCCCACCTCCTGAGTTTTGAGAATCTCACCCACAATGTTTATATAAAAACTTCTTAATGGCCTCCCCTCACCGGACGCCATTCAGTCCTCTTCCTCAGGAAGTGCCTGGGAAAATAGTTGCATCTGGCAACTAAATGTATTTAGACCCAGGTTCTGGCGAGCCAATGCAGGGAGTGAATTCCATAGTCCTGGACTAAGAATCCCTAGCAGCAAGCCCCCTTCTGCATAATGCCAGGGACTGGCTCTCCGCTTAACTACCAGATGATCCTATTTGCACGGCATCCCATGAGGAAAGAAGTGGTGTCTCGCTTAGCCAAGGCCCAAAACATTTACTGGTTTATAGGAGAAAACTAACACCTTGTCTCACACCCAGAATGGACTGGAAGGTAGTTCAGAGCACAGACATAACGTGCTGCCCGTGGGGAGCACCACTTGTACCGTTCTGCACTAGCTGCAGTTCCTGAATAGTTTGCAAGTTTGGCCCGCTGCGTGGAGTATTTTCCTGCTCAAACCTGGAGGTGATGAAGGAATGGATGACTGCGGTGGGGTCTGCATCCCATGTCAAAGGATCAGTCTTTGGCTAATTGCGAGTTATAAAAAAAGTATCTAGCTATTTGTCTTGCCAATATCGCTGAAAACCGAAACGCAGATGCACCCACAATTCAAATCCCCAAGAAAGCTTTCATTTAGGGTGGAAAAAGAAAGCTCGTAAGCTAATATTCTATGGAACGTGTCATCTCCTTTGGTGCATGGACCTTCCCTGCTATGTGTTTGCAAAGTGTGTATACGTAGGACTCTGTGTGAATAATAGCACGTTACAGCTGATTTTGAAATGAAATGATTACTGAAGAACTGAGCTGTGAATGAAATAGCTATGGATCTCCCATAAATATTCAGCACATGGTACCGGAAGCCTGCTCAGATTGGCTAGTGACTGTTTTATAGTGGTCCCAGGAGCAGAGACTCCAGATGGTGGTGCTTGGTGGAAATGATGTTCCCTGTTAAGAAGTGACCATCAATGTGATATCATTCCCAAGCAGCCTTGCTTCGTTAGTGGAAATTCCAGAAAGGAAGTAAAACAAGATTGTGAGTGTTGGTCAGCTATGTCTGAGATATGCTGGAGATATAAAGGGCCATTGCTCCCCTGGTCTTTTAGAAGTACCTGCAGCAAGTTGCTACATTCACTCCACCCAAAAATTCACCTTCCAAAAGTGAGCGAATCGTGTTAAAAGAACAAGTACCTACGGTAAGTGTTGACTGTAACAGGTACTGTAATTATGAATGGCATGAATGGACAATCATTCCTGGCTCAGCAAATCAATCCTGTCACATGGAATCCAGCGTTTTCAGCGGAAATCAGCTTTCACTGCAAGCTGCCAAGACCAAATGAGCTTCATAAAGCACCTGCAGATCTGAGCGTCAAGCAATTATTCCACTGTCTTGCCTAAAAACAAAAAGGGCCCTGCCCTTTGGTAGCCTTTGGCCTTTTCCAGCTAACATAAACTAATTATATTTGCGGCAGAGGAGAAAAAAAACTTTCTGTGGTTCTCCCTGGGAGTTGTCGCTCAGGCTTTGTGCAGCGTTGTCAGATTTGCAGCATGTAATTCAAAATACGACGCCCCCTTCATCAGCTCATAGCTCCAGGAAGCTGGGTTGCTTAAGTGCTTAAAGAGATACAACAGGGGGCTCAGATTTATCTCAAATAAAATCTCCTCGACTGGGGTGCTGAGAACAGGCTCTGCTGGACATACTGCCCATTTAGCAGTGGTACAGGAGCCCCATTGTTCAGCGTCACTTAGCAGCAATTACAGCCCGTCAAAACAGTTTTTGTTTTACGACAACGTGTTAATGGGCCCACGGTTGGGTGTGAGAAGTAACCCAAGCCACATGCACTGAAGCAAGGTTAGAGGTTAATTGAGACTTTCTAACACAGCGCATGAGATTTTTGCAACCTTTTGCCGAGAGGGAAATCACGAACAAAAAGCAGATAATGTGATACAATTAGTCGGAAAGCAGGAGGGTCAAAATTCCCAGATGCAAAGGAAAACTGGCGAAGTGAATCAGGCCAGATGGGCCACCTGGACCATAACGAATGCCAAAAATAGCTGCAGTCATTCATCTGGTGGATGAGGCTGTAGGTGGTATGTCTGTCCTTTGCAGGGTTTTTTTTTTTAAAGTAATACAAGGTCAACACTATAAATGGTGGTTGCATGTTGTAATTTGTATTCCAGATCCATGATCATTACTGTGTCTCATTTTTTCTTCTTCTTCTTTTTTTTTTTTCTGTTTAAAGTCATCTAATTTTAAACCAGCAACGCAGCTTCAGGCACGCTCGCGGTGTTGGTCTGCTGTTCAACTTTCTGAACTTTCCATCATTTATGTTCCTTTCCCCTGCACGAACCTCCAGAGCATTATTAACGAAAGTATTAACACTTGAAGACAGATTTCACTGTGGGGGGTTCCCCCTGCGCGCCAGCGGGATGGTGTTTCAGTCTGTACAAGGTAGCCACCTGCTCCATAGCCTCACGCAGCACAATCCAAGACTGTACAGCCCCAGCTCCTCAGCCCGTGTAAATTGACGTAGGCCCATTGACTTCAACGAAACGACCCTGATTTGCACCAGCTGAAGATCTGGCCTTGTAGACACACTTCTTAATAATAAGCAGGCCAAAGCTCAATGTTAGTATAATAATAAGGTATAAGTCCCCCCTCTCCTCCCCCCGCCCGCCTCCGTCTCTTTGTGCCATTGCAGCTGCTGTTTTGTCTGTGCTTTGGCATGTTTCAAAGTCTAAATTTTAGGCAGTAGGTGAAAATCTTTGAGTTGCTTCCAAGGCTGCCCTGGAAATGAACTGCAAGATGACCAGAAGTGCCAAGTCATTTTTCTTGTTGACTAACGCCCAGACTGCTTAATTGGTTTTCTACAGCCGGTGTGTAGTTTCCTTTTACTTCTTCGGAACCTCACGCGCTTCCTGTACTGAAGCTGAGTCATCAGCTGCAGGTGCCTATAATTGTATCTGGATCACGTTCAAACGCTTTGGGACGCCACGTGATATTAGTGTGACCTCCTGGGTATTATGCCATACAGTTTTCTTACACGGAGATGCAGTTATAGTGTCACGCTGCAGCCTGGACGTGCAGGGCTCGACCGACTTTGGCCGGTGCTTTCATCCTCCAGGAGGGTGAACCAGGCTGATGTCTAAACAGGATGCCTGAGTCAGGAGCCATTGGCAGCCCCACGGTACCTAGTACAAGGTCAGCTGAGCCCAGCTGGGCTTGGTAATGAGGACTGGCCTGATGGAGAAAGCATTGGCAGGGAGACAATGCCACTGTGCAGCTCTGCACAGCACAATACCAGGGGAAAGCGATGAGCTAACGGGACAGCAGAATGCTGAAGCTGAGCACGACTTTGCTGACCCTACGTGTCCCACACCCCAATCAAGAAAGAAACACAAAAGGGAAAGAAAGGGGCGAAGGCAGAAATTGACAGAATGGACGAGCAGACAGAAGAGCGAATGTCCGAGAACAAAGAATGGAAACGAAAGCATTTGTATTTAATTTCTTTTGGTTACATACTGTGTCCGTGTTACTTCCCAATTTTAAACGGGCTGGCTGGCAACACAAAGACAAATAAAAACCAGAAAGGTGGAAATAAAAACACAGGGTCAGATCCTAAACTGGTGTAAATGGGAGGAGATGCCCTGGTTTTGAGAAGCCAGGATGTTCCCTCGTAGAATCTCGGTGCGTACTCAAAGCACCGCTGGTTGTTATGAGTCATACACGGCACAGAGTCAGAGACGTGAGGATTATACTTAGAAAGCAGAAGACAATAATAAGCTCAGGCTGGAGCAGCAAAGGCAGGCAAACCTTCGAGCCTGGTCATAAGTGCTGGAACTAGGGGTGCGGGCTTGAAGGGGTTTCTATTGTATACAGGGTTTACAGTTTGGTTTAATAGCTGTCAGTACCCCCACTATAAACATTGTTCCAGTCGCCTGAGCCTGGTCTCTAATAGGGATCCTTCTTTCTTTGTAAATATATACATATGGAGCTCTACTGACTCTGACCTGCACGCTTACAGACAGAGGGTGCAGTGACAGCACATTACAAGTATACGTATGGTGCGTAATCTCGTTTTCTGCACGTAATCTATGCCTACACCCCGGCTGTGATCTGTGCCAGCTACACTTTTCCCCTGTGAATCCCAAACCAAGGTAACCGTGATGATGACCGTGATCTCCTTTGTAAAGCGCTTTGGGATCGACTATAGAACTGGAGCTAGGCGGCATGATTATTATCGTTGTTTTTTTTATAGACTTTGCCAAATTCGCATCCTTCTCTTACTTCTATCTATTGCTTTTTCCCCCCTTATTCAGCAATACAAAGGTGCATGATGTCCCATGAGGGGAACAGAATAAAAGCCAGGCAGAGTCCAGCACTAGGCCTGGTCCAGCAAAGCAGGCATGCTGAGTTCTAAGTACATAGATAATATGTAGACTATGGGATAGGGCGCCCACCCCACACAAGGCCTAGAGGGGTTAAAGTGGCTAGGCAGGCCAATTAACTGCCCAGGCTGCACCTGAAGAAGGAGACAGAGGGCAGGCCACTCATTGGGAATGGGCTCAGCTGGTCAGGAACAGGAGAGGCCTGTATAAAGCCCTGGAGCTGAGAGTTGCAAGGTGAGCTGCAATGAAGTCATCTACAGTCATTCCCTGGGAGGAGGGAGTTTGGGCTGGCAAACCCAGAAAGAGGGAGAAGCCCGGGAAAACAGCAGAAATGGGTAGGACTGTACAGAGCTTGGCTGCTTGTTCTAGGGTCCCTGGCCTGGAGCCTAGGGTAGAGGGCAGGCCTGGATTTCCCTACCAGTCACTGGGAAGTGGTGCAGGGCATTGGAGATGCCAGCCAGCCAGCCAGCTGGTCCAGAAGGACTTTGATTTCCCCGGAAAGGGAAGACCTTAGTGACCTGGCCAGAGGGCCAAGCCATGAACAGGAAGCTGCAGCTTTCGGAGCGAGAGGGGCTGCCAGGTGAAAGACGACGGGTAGAGATGCAGCCAGAAGAGGGCAGCACCTGGCCAGAGCTAATCCCCAGAGCTGCCAGGAGGAGGTTCCCCGTGTGGACCCCATGACATTCCATTGAACTCAACAGGATGACTTGTGCTTATAGTCAAGCCTGTGCTGAAGGGTGTTACTGAATTGGGGCCTAAGAGTGCCAAACTCCAGCTGAGATCACACAGTAAAGCATCATGTAGACCAGTGTTTCCCAAACTTGAGATGCCGCTTGTTCAGGGAAAGCCCGTGGCGGGCTGGTCTGGTTTGTTTACCTGCTGCGTCCGCAGGTTCGGCCGATCGCACCTCCCACTGGCCGCGGTTCGCCGCTCCAGGCCAATGGGGGCTGCGGGAAGTGGCAGCCGGTATGTCCCTCCGCCCGCAGCGGTTCCCGCAGCCCCCACTGGCCTGAAGCGGCGAACCGCGGGAAACACTGATGTAGACCAAACCTCATATAAACCACGCAAAACTATATCTAAGAAAAGCAACCTCCCCCATTGCAAAAATACAGATAAAACATACAGTGACCCAGCCTCCGACTTACAAGACTACATGTAAATTTAATGGCTGGGGGAACCCCTCTGTGGTTCAGCGTTTCATTTGGTTAAGCAAAGGCCCTCAGGAAGCACAAGGACTCTGCAGGGCTAGCATTAGTGCCAGTGCTGGTCTCTAAGAGGGAGTGGGAAAGATGGGAAGGGCACTGACCAGGCACGGAGCGGAGTGGATGCTCAACCCAGTCCAGCTGTAGTGCTGTGGTTATGCTCCTGAGAATTTTACTTGCCTGAAAGCACCGTGCATTCTGAAGCTCCAGGTGGGGACAGGATTCCTCCATACTGGCCACACCATAGACCTGCGGCTTTATGCCACAATCCACCCTGGATGTGTAATGGTCCTGTTTGACTGTGCTCTGTCACCGAGTGACAATGCTCTTATCCGAGCCATTTTCTAAGATTTCATGAGCGCTCTTTGAAATGCTGCACTAAAACTAAGATTTTTGTTCTGTGTTTGTCTCGTGCCTACCACAATGAGGTCCTGTTCCACGACTGGCCTTCCGTGCAGGTATGAAAATAATAAGAATCGACTGTGTTCCTTTCACCACTAATTTTGCAGTTCCACCAAAATTAAAAATGGGGTCCTGTTTGTCTGGCTCAATTTCTCTATTCTGAACCTGAATTCTTATTGATCTTGGTGCTATTATTCCAAAAATCATTACAGATTTTTTTCCCCGTCAGGTTTGGTAACTCTGAATTATGGTGAGTCAACTATCTGGACTTCTGTGGTGCTTTAATCTTTATTAAATTAAAGATGTCTTAAAATGCAATATCATGATTATATACACACAAAATAATGGAGTCTCATGCCCTTCCAAGCCATCTTCACAGTGATGTAGATCCTGTCTATGTTGCCCATCAACCTGAGTTAAGTAAACATTTTGAAACTCAGGGGTCAGAGCCTCATCTGATGTAAATTACATAGGTGCATTGATATAAAAAGAGCTACTCTGAATTACAAAATCTGAGGATCTGGCCCTCAGCTGAAACACGGCAGACTCTAAGACAGTTTCTAACATGCTTTGGCTGGAGAGTGTAAATGGAGAAAAAAAAATATATATATATATATATAAAACCACAATCTAGTAGTTTATCTTGGTTTCTAACCCAATGTGCCCCTGTGGGCTGTGTCGATCTAAGCTACAACACATTTTTAAAATATGGTATGATCAAACCATGTTTAAACCAGTCCCTTTAACTCTATTACTGGCCCAGTGTAAATGGGTTCCTAGATTCGTTTTAACGAGGGCTTACAAACACGGGTAATAGCTGGGATTCCTTAAAGAGCCCAATCCAAAGCCTATTGCAATCAGTGTAGAGACACTCACTGGTTTCAATGGGCTTTGAGTCTGGCCTTAGATGTTTGATACATATATAATTCCATCTGCAGTCAGCAGTAAAACATAGCTTGTAGTTACACTCTGTTCAAGTGTCAATGTTTGTTTGCATTTTTCTTAGCAGAATCATGTCAAGACAGTGTTTTTAATTGCTTGCTCAAGTGTAAAGGTTGTAGCCAGCAAATGTCTAGATATAATTTATATTGATCTGGTGATAGAGAGGTCATTTGCCTTTTTGGAAGACCAAGACACAGTAAATATTTAGCTATGATAAGACCCCGAAGAGGGTTTTTTGGTGTGTAGAAGTGCTGACTGGTGCCCAGAGTTCTATCTTGTTACGAGCTAACTCTTATCAGGAGAATTGATGGAAATTCTTCTTTTTTTTCCCTCCCTAGAAATTACAGTTTAATTGGCAGATTAGAAAGAACAAATCCCATCTCATTTAAAGCTAAAGTAATTTAAGTTGGAAAGCAATAGTGAATTAAAGGAAGAACATGGGGGGAAATGCTGCTCTTTACATTTAGGGGGTAAAAATACCAACAGTACTGAAGATGCAGTAACTGCTCCCGATTTATTAACAATCAGAACCAAGAAAGTGCTGAAAGACCACAGTGCCGCTCAGCCTTATAAAGCTAATGGCTAGAAATGTGTGGTGGTAGATAGCACCTCTGTCACTGGTTGCTGCCCTTGGGCTCAGCTCACTGGATGTTTTTACAGTGTTGCCAACTCACATGATTTTGTCCTGAGTCTCATGATAATTATTGTTTTCCTTAAAGCCCCAGCTCCTGGAGTCAAGTGGGTATGGGATGATTTCAGCCTTCGTTCTTAAAGAAAAAATAAGTTTCCAGGCCTTGTGGCTGTGGAGAACGCTTCAAAATGTGACCCCGGTGCACCCTAAAGGCTCAAAACGCAGAAGGCAAATAAAAAGAACAGCATATGTATTATTTGTACATAATCTCATGACTTTAAAGACAATCTCGTGACTTTTGGTGAGCTTGACTCGTGATTTTTGAACATTTGGTGTTGGCAGTACTGCTAATACCATAATAGTGAGGCAGCTCCTAATGGGTGGATGGTTTTGTCACTCTCCTATTAGAGTTAGTTTCACTTGTTCTTAGAGGAGTGATCCAAAGGCCTGTGCAATCAAAGTCTTTTCACTGCCGCGTATTGCTTTGGGTCAGGCCCCAGAAGCAGTTGGGAGCTTTGCAATGTAGTTTTGTTCGTACTTGATTTCTTTGCACCTTAAAAGTGTTTTCATTTATTATAGTTAGCATTAGGTTAATGGAGAGGACTGCTGTTTTAAATCACGTATCATGCATTTACAGATGACTAGTGCACTAAAAATAAATACATATCTTGGAATGTGAATAGACCAGAGCCCAGTCCATCCCCTGTTGAAATCACTAGGAGTCTTCTACTGACTTCAGTGGGCTTTGTGTCAGTCCCTAGAAGCTTTCCTACACTTCAACTATAATTGAATCAGGGGATTTTTTAGAACAGAGATGTACCCTGGCCTCATTACAACATGATAAATTTGTATGAACAGGACCCCGTGCCCCATATCAGTCTGACCTTCCCTTCCCCATTTAGGATATAGATGCTCAAACCATAGTCTGTGACCATTTGTAGCCTTGCAGAGCACTTACTGGTGGTTCACAGAGAGCTGGTTGGTGAGGACTCTCATTCTTGATGTCAGCTGCTAAACAGCTTTAAAATGTCTACTAAATACTTTTAAGAACATAAGAATGGCCATACTGGGTCAGACCAATGGTCCATCTAGCCCAGTATCCTCTCTTCTGACAATGGCCAGTGCCAGATGCTTCAGAGGGAATGAACAGAACCGGGCAATTATCAAGTAATCATTCCCTGTCATCCACTCCCAACTTCTGGCAGTCAGAGTTTTAGGGACACTGAGAGGAAGGGGTTGCAACCTTGACCATCGTGGCTAATAGCCCATGATGGACCTATCCTCCATGAACTTATCTAATTCTTTTATGAATCAAGTTATACTTTTGGCCTTCACAACATCCCCTGGCAATGAGTTCCAGAAGTTGACTGCATTGTGTGAAGAAGTACTTGCTTATGTTTGTTTTGAACCTGCTGCCTATTAATTTCATTGGGTAGTGCTGATTCTTGTGTTATGTGAATAGTTATATAACACCTCCCTACTCACTTTCTCCACAGCATTCATGATTTTATAGATCTTTATCATCTATTTCCCCTTAGTTGTCTCTTTTCTAAGACAAACAGTCTTTTTAATCCCTCCTCATATGGAAGCTTTTCCATAACCCTAATCATTGTTGTTAGCCTTCTCTACACTTTTTGCAGTTCTAAAATACCCTTTTTGAGATGGGGTGACCAGAATTGGACACAGTATTCAAGATGTGGGCATACCGTGGATTTATATAATGGCATTAAGATATTTTCTGTTTTATTATCTATCCCTTTCCTAATAGTTCCTAACATTCTGTTCGCTTTTTTGACTGTTGCTGTACATTGAGCAGATGTTTTCAGAGAACTATCCATGATGACTCCAAGATCTCTTTCTTGAGCTAGCGTTACTTATTCATGCAATTACTATAACTGCCACAGGGATGTCATTCGATCATCAGTGCAAGGGAAGATGGTTTGTGTGAGCACCGACAGGAGGGGAAGTGTCAGTGTATTAAGATGCAGTCCTCATTATGAAAAGCTTTGAGAACCCCTATTTGGTGAAGCCGAGAGCCATCAGCAGTGCTAGACTGACCCAGTCCTTGAGTTAGGAGAGCAGAAGGACTGCCATTATGACTGGTCTCGGTGTGTGTGTGCCATACAGAGAACGTTGTTTGTACCAGACCCTCTCCGCTTATGCACCTATGCAGGGAGCAGTCACAATCTGGCCCTATTACAGGGCAGTCCCACTTCAATTCCTTATCTCCAGGGTGCAAGGAAGTGTAAGTCAGTGTAGTTTTTTAATAGCGAAGCAGTGATTCAAGCCATATGACCCGAGTGCTGTTCTGTTTTGTTTGTCATTAGGAGAGGTTAAGAGCGTTACTAGGGCAGTAACCCAGTTGTGATAACAAGGTTTGGGACTGGGAACAGAGCTATGAAATAGAAGTGCCTTTCAGCTGAGTTCCCCTCTGTGGCTATTAAACAATAACCGAAGATTTCCAGATTTAAATGTCCATTCTTTTAAAGTTTGGGAGAAACGTGGCATTAAAAAAGCAGACTCCTTAGATAATGGAATGTGGTCATTGACTGTTGCTTCTAAGGGCCAGATGCTGATCATTTTACTCACACTGCATAGCACCTCTCTCCATCACAGTCCCCTTAACTTCAGTGGGTCTACTCATCCAGTTCACTTTACCCATGTTGAATAGCCTCTTTGCAGCATCTGACGCTACATTGTTTTTATCGGTACTTATTTTTGAGCTGTAACGTGACTGGTAGCATTGGTGATGGGGTCAGAACAGCAGAAATATTGGGCTTACTCCTGCATTGTGACAGGTTTCAGAGTAGCAGCCGTGTTAGTCTGTATTCGCAAAAAGAAAAGGAGGACTTGTGGCACCTTAGAGACTAACCAATTTATTTGAGCATAAGCTTTCGTGAGCTACAGCTCACTTCATCCTGCATTGTAGGCACACTCTCCTGTTTGAGTGGTTAGGTGCATGGGGATTTGAGGCTCAGACCCATTATCTGGTTCCATTCATAAAAGAAAAGTTTCCGGGATGTCCAATTTTTCACTGTTGAGTTATTGAGGGTTTAGAGACGGAATGTTACTGAGGTTATAAGCGCTTTAGGGCAGGGGTTGTCTTTTTGTTGTGTTTGTACAGCACCTAACACAGTGGGATCCTGGTTTAATAATAACAATAATGTTCTGTTGGTCCTTGTGCAGATGCAGAACTTGGTCCAGCATATGAGTTTCCTGCTGTCTCCATGGAAGGAAAGTCGCTGATGATTGAAATTCAATTTGTGAAAGTATTGGGAGGATGATTTCTATTAATACAACATGTAACATTACTTTGTGACGGTTCACCACTGAACTTGAACTTTTCTTCCAATGCAGAAATAAGTAATGATCATAAAATGGAAGCAGAGGATTTTCCCTTGGTGTTCTTTGGAATTTAAGAATTCATAGAGGTCAGTTCTCAAAATGTATCACTTACAAGAGTTGTTATGTCTTACGTTTATTTCATTGGTTGTGAAGCTGGCAAAAAAAAAAATGGAGGTGGGAAATCCATGGCCAGTTTTTAAAATGAAGTTCCCCTCTTTTGTTCCCCCAAGTTTTGAACTGTAACATTTAAAATTTTGTTGGCACTTCAAAATTTGAAAAATTTCAACCACTCAGTTGTTGGCCCACAATGGCAGGACAATATTGTCCTGAGGTTTTTTTGGTTTTGTTTTTTCAGATTTCAGATGTTTAAAATTCACAATCTTTCCAGAATTTCAACATGCAACAAATTTCAACTATGTCCAATTTCCTGACGAAAGGCCAGAGTTTGCCTGGCTCTTGCAGGCATGGGATATGGTGAGAAGGGCAGATGGAGCCATTGGATGGAGCTAACCAGTTGTGTAGGCCTGGGCACAGAAGCTGCATTCTCCTTCCCTCCCATAAGGAGGGAAGTAGAATCATAGAATCATTAGGGTTAGAAGGGACCACAGGGGTCATCTAGTCTAACGCCCCGACAAGCTGCACGATTTGTTGTGTCTAAACAATCCAAGACACCCGACTGTAGTGGTACCAGTTCAGATATTTCTTGTGTGTGAGGGGGGGCAAATATCAGTCCTCTCTCCCTCCCTTCCCCCTCCCTCCTGGCAGGGACTCTGTTTTGGTCCTCGCTCGCCCCCCCCCCCCCCCAACCTAACTCTGTAAGCATCTACACTAAAATGTAGCTTCCACCGATGTGAGTTACCCACTGCACTGACTTAACTCCACCTCCACAAGAGGCGTAGCACGTAGATGTAGTTAGATTGAGGCAGTGTCATCGTAGATACTGGGTTGCTTACATCAACTGTTGCTGCTTTTCAGAAGCTGTCTCCCAAAGCCCCACACGGACAGTTAGATCGGTGCGAGCGCTCCTGCTGAGGGTGCGCACTGTCGACACAAGGGGCGTAGTGTGGACGTGCAAAAGCGATTTAACTACCGTGGTGGCTGTAGGTCAATGTAACTTAGGTTGACTTCATTTTGCAGTGGAGACTTGCCCTTGCATAGTTTCAAACAAGCATTTTACAGTTATAGAGCAAACATTTAAGTATTACCTTACAGGGTGGTATATAAAGGTTATAAATGAGATTAACGCATGCAGCAAATTTCAAGCATTTCATAAAGTCGAAACCCTATACACATTGATATAAAACCAATACCTATCTTAACAATACTACACCCCGGTGAGCCTGCTTGTTTTCCAGCGGTGCATTTGTCAGTGTTCAGTGAGGCCTAAGGGCCTTGGCATGAGCTGGTGCCTGGTCTGCCAGCGTCACAGTGTGTTTGCCCCAATTGTTGCCAATAGCTGGCTGGCAGCCGTTGTGCACCTGGGAGCTCCAAGAGACCTTCTTTCTTCCTCGTGCAGAAGGCCTTCCCCTGCTCCCGGTGCAGCGTGACTGGGGCTGATTAGCACATTATGTTATAGGGAGGAAACGTGTCTGGGGAATAGCCAGGCACATATCTGCCAGGCAAATATCTGGGTAACAGCCAATGCACTCTAGAAATGCACTCTACCCACAAAGGCTTAGTCTACCCTACAATGGCTAATTGTGTTGTAACATGTGTCAGCTAACATGATTGTAAATTCTAGTGCAGACCAGGAACAAGTATTTGATCCTTGTCATGTTTATCCCTAGGGTCCATCAAACAATGCCTCGTCTTTAGCATTCCACAGGCAAAGAAATCCCTAAAAAAACCCCCAAAAACCCGACAGTTCACCCTAGGTTGAAACATGACAAATCAAAAAACATTTGTTTCTTGTGTACACTACAAGAGTAGTGTTAGTTAATATGTGCTAAAGTGCTATTAACAATCCTAGCGTTGATAAGCCCAGTATGCAACTGTGTGCTAGCCAGAGGAACCTGTGACACTGCAAGAGATGAAAGAAGTGGTGGTAGAGGGAGATTTGACCTGAGGCTACAGTGTGTGTGTGTGTGTGTGTGTGTGTGTGTTCATTTTACTACCAATGCAAGTTTAAGCTCTGGTCCTGAGCGGGTCTTGCACATTCTGCACTGAAACCCATGCCTTTGCATTGTCACTGCTATTTGTAGCAGTGCTAGCTACTCCAAAATTGGCCCAGGTCTGTCTACTCAAGCAAAATTCACACCTTTTGATTGCAGCGTAGACATATCCTGTCTCTGTCTGTCCTTTACAGTTTCATAATTGCTATAGCATTTCAGCATCATTCTGAATCCTGGAACATCTGAAAGACACGACAATATTTTTGCTTTCTCTGCTGCAAGCCAACAGACAGTGGAGGTGTGGGATGGAAGATTCGGCACTATCTTTAGCTGACTGAAGCAGTGCAAAGAGTTGGGGATTTAGGATAGGATGGAATCAGTTTCCAGGGTTGTGTGAACCACTCAGATCCACATGAAGGGAACAGAGCAAAAGAAGTAAGTTTTCAGGGTCGTGATGGGGCTTGAGTGCACAGCTGCCAGTAAAGTCAACGAGATCCGTGCTGCTAAAACACTGCGCAGCTCTGAAAATGTACCCAACAGCACGCTCAAGGTGTTTCTAAACATACCATTGCCTGCCTGTTGACTCAGGGTGAACAGATGGAAAGTATTATTAGTATAGCACATTTTCATAGGCTTTCTGGTTCCCTCTAGCAGAGACTCTTACTAGAGTCTTCAGACAAATTACTGCCTGAAGATCGAGGAAGTCTTTAGCAGGCTTGGAGAATTGCTGACTTAGTTCGTTCTCCAAGATGTCTACAGGGACCTACTTTTCTACCTTTGGCATTTCCACCATGGATGGTGATTCCTTCATAACCAATTACATTATTCTCAAATGTCGTCTTAAGTTTAATGACTCTAGTTAAATCTTAAGAGTTACTCATAAGCCTTGGTTCAACGAATTGCAGGCCCAACCAGTGAAAGTCAATCTAGGAACCAAGGAAGGATCATATCAAATAAAGCACTAAACATGATCTCAGCTGGGATCTGTATGTAGTTGCTAACAATGAAGACAAAATTTCAAGGAACAAGTCTCCAAATAAGCCAGGAATACGGCTATGTTGGCCCATCTGTTGGAAGGTGTTTTGTACATTTGGGTAAATTTTAGGTGAAGTTCTCTGTCTCTTTCTCCAGTTATTGAACTGTAGTATCTGGAATAGCCAGCAATAGTTAAGTGACATCTGCTCACAATAAAGAAAAAAAACAGGCTAGATCTCCAGCTGCTTTAAACTTATTTTACTCCATTGAAGTCAATGAGTTTACACCAACTGAAGATTTAGCCCAGTGAGTTAAAAGAGTTTTGTGGCTTAACAGTTACTGTTGGGTTTTTTGTTTTTTTGTTTTTAAATCCCCTTTGGTCCTCCAGTTCTGTGTGAAAAAGGAAACTGACTCAGGGCTTGTCTACATGGTAAGTTCCTGCACAGCAAGCCAGAGTGTGACTCTACAGCATCCCACACAACAATGTCCAGTGTGGACACTGGTACAGCGCACTGAACGTCCAGGAATGCTGGTGCACTGCAGATTCACACCCGGCCTTGCCGCGCAGTACCTTGCCATGGAGACGAGCCCCGAGGGTTTGAGCCGAAGACCTGTTAATTGCTAAGGGCTTCATCCCTCTCTTTTTGATATTTTTTCTTTAAAAATGTTACACCCGTGTCATTCCTAATAAACTCTCTCTCAAAACCGGAGGCGCTACAGTGGTATGGCTGCAGTAGTGCTGTAGATGCTTCTTACGGTGACGGAAAAGGTTTTTCCATCAACGCAGGAGCTCAGTCGACAGAAGAACTCTTCCATTGACCTAGCTGTGTCTACACCAGGGGTTAGGTCAGCTTAACTACACTGCCCAGGGGTGTGAACGTTTTTCACAGGGCTGAGTTAAAACAAATTATAAAGTTGTCTACACAGGGCTGGATCCTCCAAGGTGGGGATCTCTCTAGCCCCAATCCAGCAAAGCTTCACTTTTAGCTCATGACTAGTCCCCCTGCAACGACTCTCATGCTCCAGAGGAAGTACCCGCTTAAGTGCTTTGCTGGCTCAGGGTCGGAGTGCTCCGTGCTTGGCAAAGTTGAACCCGTAGTCCCTGATTTAAGAAAGCGTCCGTGTTCAGGACAGCACTTAAACACAGGCATAACTTTCAGCACACGTTTAAGTTTTTGAAGTCAACGAAACTTAAGCATACAATCGAAATCATGCACATGCTTGGGAGCTTTCCTGAATCAGTGGCTCAAAAGCGAGGGAATGGCAGATTGTAGCTGTAGCCGTAACTCTGCTCCTCTTGTGCAATACAATACACTTTTAAATGACATCACATATTAATATACACTGTTTATTTTCCTGGGACACCTGCCTCTTTCATGAAGGCTCCTATATCCCCGCAAAGAGGGATCCCTGCCCCACCTGTCTCCTTTATAGCCACATAGATGCCAACTTCCACTCTGCCCTGTGGGTGCTCAACCCCCCCCCCTTGCCCCCGCCCCACCCCAATTCACCCCTTTCCCCCAAGTCACCGCCTCTTTACCACATCCTCCCTGGAGCGTGCCATGTCCTCACTCCTCCCCATCCCTCCCGGAAAGTCCTAAGCACCGCCAAACAGCTGTTAGGCGGTGGACGGGAAGCGCTGGGAGGGGGAGGAGCAGGGACGCAGTGCGCTTGGGGGAGGAGGAAGCAAGGAGGGGGTGAGGGTGGGGTGAGCTTGGCTGCCGGTGCGGGCGGAGCCTCCGCTAATTTTTCCCTATGGGTGCTCCAGCCCCGCAGCACCCACTGAGTCAGCGCCTATGTATAGCCATACAGGCCTGTCTATTTTGGGGGTGCAGGGACCAGTGTTTTCAGATGCTAGGGAATGCACAAACATCCCTGTGTTGCCATTTCCCCTGCAGTCCCCCCACAACCCCTGTGCAGGGCTTGTTCTGGTGCTCCACGCTGAGGGTGAATCTCTCCCTCAGGGAAGCAGGGACCTGTGGAAAGGACAGTACCAATGGCTGCCATCACCAGAGGGGCAGGATGAAGGCCAAAACCATCTGCATGGGCTTGCTCCATGCTGCTCAGCAAGTTGGGGAGCGGAGGCACCATGGTGCAATGGGGAGTTGTCCTCTTGACCCCCAACCCTGTCACCTTCAGCACTCCTGTCCCCCACCATGGACCCTGATCCCCCTGGAGGGGCTTCCACGGGTCACAGGGGAAGGAGGGGGCATGCAGCAGATCAAGCAGCCCCCTCAGTGCTTCTGCACATGGAGGCAAGGTGACATTCAGGCCATAGTGCAACAGGATCAGCAAATAAGAAACTGCCTCGTCTTCCCATTTGTTCAGAAAGGAAAACAATCACCTTAGCACCCTGCAGTGCGTGTGGGAACAGGGCTGGTAAACCCCACGTGGTCCCATGACTCCCTTCTCCCTCACCTCTTATATGCTCCCCATGGCATGTTGGGTGGGGCTAGAGAGGAGCCCTTTTCTTCAGTGCTCAGCCAGGGCATGCTCTCCACTCAGCCCCCGCTCCCAGAGCGTTGCGGGACAGACAGCCTTTGCAGGGACTAGATGCATTCCACCTGTGGTGGGACAGATAACACCCTCCCATCAGCTATCAAGAAGTTGTTAAAAAAAAAAACCAACAAACAACCTCCTGTGGACATAATCAGCCCCAACCATCTGCACCAGTGTGACTTGTCAGGCTTGTTGGTGGGGGGCTTAAAAGGGAGGAATGCAGCCCCTTCTGAGACAAGGGGAGCTAGAGCCCCTGAATCAGGGTTACTAGCAGAGGAACAGCTTGGAGGTACACCCAGCCTGTACCTTCTGAGGAGAGAGGCTGGCCTAGTTTGTTTTGTTGCAATCCACAGATTTAATGGTTTTCCTTTAGCCATGCAGGAGGATTGGAGCTGAGACTCCTTATGGAGCTGGACAGACTGCTTCCTCTCCTCTTGTGCAGGGGAGAGGGCTGGGCCCCTTGTGGGCTCTGGAACAGTGTTCCATTTTGTTTGGGCCATTTTCATAGCCCCTGGAAGGGGATGGACTAGCTAAGAGGCACAGCCAGAAGGCTACAAACCATACCCAGGAGTGGATCACAGCACTGCTATTGCCCAGGGAATGCTGTGTGAGGTAAGCAAGGTACCTGCCTTCCCACCGCAGGGGGGGCCCTCAGGACACAAACTTTCAGGCCCGAAAAGAAGTCAAATCTCCCTGTCTTGACTTTCTGTGCAGAATTTGCTTTGCAGCTGTTATACAATGTGGCCACAAGATTCAAACCTGTGCTTTCTATGCCCACAACGTCACTTTAAAATCACAATCCCTGCTATTTTAAAAAGGAGATTTTAGGAGTCTTTATTTTAAACTGGGAAAATGCTTGGTCATCCGTTAACCACTTGGCAAGTTTGGGATTTGGAAAAAGAAAGCTGTTTGTGAGCTAGGAGAGAACCAAAAAAGTCTGGACACTCTTAATTGACTATGTATGTGTTCTATAAAAGTGAAATGCAGCTGAAAAATTTTTTTTTCAAAATCGGTTACCAAAATTTGCTTCCAGGCTGAGATTGTGTGGGCCAAACTTTGGCCCAGAATGAATTTTTATCCTGAAGTTGATTCAGAAAGGCACATAAACACATGATTAACTTCAAGCTTTGAAGTCGGTAGGAGTACTCGCATGCTCCAAGTCAAACACGTGCTTAAGCGCTTTGCTGACTCAAGGCCTGTGTGATTAGAAAGCGGCTGTTTCATACAGAAAGGGAGACTTTTCTTCCTTTCTATTTATAACAATACAATATCATGAAATGCTTTGCTTCCAGGAAGAATAAATTCATTTGTCTGGAAAACTAAATATGATAAAATTAAAACCCTGATTGCACAGCAGAATATAACAATTTAACAGCCAGGATCTTTCAGTCCCTAATGGGGCAACATAGCCTATGATTTAATTGGGAGACTTACAGTTTTCCGGATGAAGACTGGGGAACATAGCCCTTCAGTTTGAATTCCAGAGTGCTCAAGCATGTGTTTAAATGTCGGTACGTGCATCATCCCATTGAATGGGTTACTTCAGCAAGATTACTCCAGTGCTGAAAACTTGGTTTAAGCACTTTGCTGAATCGGGGCCTTAGATACAGGAGAGTCCAACTTTCTTCAGCTGAAAACATGAAAAAGACCCTAGAGCCAAAGCTGAAATTGGCAATGAAGTGAAGTGTTTAGCGAATAGTCCACGTGGTTAAATGAACTGTCAATTCTAGGAAAGAGAGTCCTTGGTATCAATAAAAGGCATGAAGGCTCGGTAGATTATTTTATCGAGAATATGAATAATTGGGACAGGTGCTAAAGATGGGCACGTACCATGAATCTCAACCAGAGCCCATTGAGGCCAGTGCGGGGAAGGAAGTCTTCAAAGGGCTTTCAATCAGGCAGAGCACTCAACTGAAAGGGCCAAACTTGTGTGAACAAACTGGATATGTTCACAAGCGGTTGTACATCTTTGAAAATCTGGCCCTATACGTTAACATCCAAGGGACAGCAGCAAGTCCAGAGCCTGCCAGTAGTCCACAGCTTGATAACCCATTGGCTATATGATCAGTGTCTCACTTGAAGGCGGGAATAATGTCCATAGCATCTAGATCACATTGTCTATTGCCTGTAATAAAATTAGGGTGACCATATTTTCCAAAAGGAAAAATGGGACAGCACAGGGCTGGCCTCAGGCTCTCCACCCGCCCCCACAGCCTTCTCTGCCTACATGGGGCCAGCCCAAGCCCCCCCACCCCTGCTGCCCACCTGCATGGGGCCAGCCTTTATCCCCTCTATCCTCTGTGCGTGGGGTCAGTGCATGACTCCCTGCTGCCCACCCAGGCAAGGCTGGCCCAGCCCGAGCTGCTCTCCTGAGCCCTCCCTCCCACACAGAGCTGGTGTTGCTGCTTCCCCCTGCATGTTTCTCCTTGCCCAGCTAGGGGTCGCACCCGAGTTTTTTGGAAAATTTGGCATTTGTCCTGTTTGCTCTTGCCACCTGATTATCGGTTGGTGAGAGCAAACAGGACAAATGCCCAGTTTTGCCCCAAAAAGTCAGGCCAGCCAGGACAGATCTTAAAAAAAGGACTGTCCTGGCCAAAACGGGACGTATGGTCACCTAAAATAAAATAGTTAACCAGACTGATATGTCAGTTTGTAATACATGGAAAAGACCTCTACCCTCCCACTGAACAACTAAAACTGTTTCCTCTTCTGAGCAGCAAAGGTATCGACCTTTCAAAATCCAATCTGAATTCAGCAAGCCGAAGGAGGGAAACATTTACGGATCCCCAATATATTTGTCTTGTTTTTCTCTGCTTAAATTGTAAATGAAAACATAGTAGGTATTTTACTAGTGTTATATGAAGCTCCCATTCAATTATCTAGCAATTTACATATTTAATGTTACTCTTTAAAATGGTGGAGTGTCACTTCTGCTTCCTTTGAGTCACCTCACCACTGAGTTAAACTAGGATCCAAATACAATAATTTAATAAAGCAACACACTCAACCAACATTGACGCTAACCTGATTTAACCTAAGTTCAGGACTAGAGTGTGACTTTATGATCCTCTTGAATACCAAGCAGTGCATTGTTGTGCTGGAGAAGACCTATTTCTCTCTATTATTATTATTTTGTTGTTTTATTTATTTTATTTGTCTAAGTGGGTTTTTAGCTTCTTTCCCCCTCCCCCCCTTTCATTTTTTCCTTTGCCACTCTGTCACTTTTCAAAACTTCCTGAGCTTTGGAAAAATGACCAAATGGCAAAAGGAAACATGTTACTGCAACTCTTCCAAAGTTGGAGAAATTTAACTTTTCGAAATTGGTGAAAAGTAAAATGGAAAAGTTTGTGGGGTGGGGGCATGGGAGAAGGGGGGAGAGGAGGAATTTAAAACTTTGAAACATAAACCTTTTGTGTGTGTGTGTGGGGGGGAACTTTAAAAACTGAAAAATAGTTCTGATTTGAACCAAAGAAATGGAAACAACATCAGAACTTTAAAATTTTTTCATGAAATAATTTTTGACTATTTCTAATAGAATCGTAGACTTTAAGGTCAGAAGGGACCATTATGATCGTCTAGTCTGACCTCCTGCACAACTCAGGCCACGGCATCTCACCCGCCAGCTCTCACAGCCCCACCAATGAACTTGAGACCTAACTTTGAGAAACTGCCTCTGAAGATGGAAGATTACTGTAGTTAAATCTCCCATGCCCATTTGGTCTTCTGCCTTTCTGCTGTGACTACCAATAAAGATGCACTTAGGAGAGTGGGTTTGTAATATGGCCATCTAATTGCATAGAACTGGCCTTAGACCACCAATTCATTTCAAACGTGCGTCTGCCATCACTGGGAATCTTTTTAAAAAGTATTCTCTAGCTCAACCACTAGATATGGGCTCAATGTAGGAACGATGGGATGGGCTTCTATGGCATATACTTGTCAGACTAGATAATCATAATAGCCTCTTCTAGCTTTAAAATCTATATAAAATTTGTAACCAAACAGCCACCAAATAATGCTGACTTTTATCAGGACCAGACTTAAATTGAAAAGTCAGGGTGGATTATGAATAGTTTGAGACATCCAGTCACCAGTGGGATAGTGCTGTCAACAATCTCTTTGCTATCTTGCATCCTGAGTGCTGCAGAGTACCAAAAATGAAACAACTCAGATGGTGGAAAATCCTCAGTAACTCTTGGCCCTGCATGCTCAAGGCTGGAACAATGTTTCCTATGTAGAACCTAGCAAGCTTCCAGCGGGACAAGTATTCCACTGACTCTGAACACTTAGGTTTCTCATTCATATTTGAGAAACCACCCACAAATGCTTAAGTGTTTCATAGTGGTTGGGTTTTTTTTTTCCTCCAGGGTAACCAGATGGGCCTGTGTGGCTTATCCTTATAATAGACTGGTTGGCGGAAACAAAATTGCATGTGTCTAACAAACAACATATTTTGAAATTAAACGCAATGTATTTTTAAAACTGTCACTTGGGTTTCTTGCTAATGTTGGCAACAGTAGCACATGCTAATGTCCCTGGTCAGCCAAGACATTTAAAATATTGACTTTTTGTGCTCCTCTGCTATTTGCAGCTACAGGTAGCCAGTGTTTATATTTGAACTCTGTTGATAAAAAGGTGAGATTGGAACCTGGACAATAATATTACAAAGCGGCATGAATGAACCCTTCCAAAGAAGAGTATCCTTTTTCCTGATTACGGGTCACTGTTGGTTTCCTCAGTGGCTAAGAGAGGAAGTGTTAACCAATATTTGCAGCAAGTTAAGCCCCGTGTGCTTGGTGCTAATGGTGGCAGGTTTCTATATTGTAGATCACTGTTCATATAAGATTGTGTGTACCGATGGGTGAACCTCAAAAGGTTTTGGAGGTTCAAGTCAATGATTATAAGCATCTGGAAGTCGGAATGTGTATCTGAAGCGTAGCATAACCTCAAACTATCTCAGAAGCTCCTAGGTGGAGCCCCCTATTTCCCCCTGCAATTTGACCTATGACAGCAGTCGTTAGAGGGAAGATCTGCAGACTACACTGAAGCAGCAGGGTGACTTCCTTTGTGGCATAAGCCAGGAACAGGATGTCTTTGTGGGTCTTCCTGGCCTTCCCCCTCTGACCCGCAGAAGAGATCTCTAGGAAGAAGTTCTCTCCGCTTCTTTGCCAAACAGCAGCAGATGACGACTAGAAGGGGGTGGAACAGGGTCTCCCTAACTGCCTCTTCCAGAACCATAGAGAAGATTTGGATTTGGTTCATGGATTTGGTTCTCTGACCCACCCCTAATGAGGGCCCGGGCCATTATTATGCTGAGCTAAGGAAAACATCAGTCCCTTACTCACATAACCAGATTCTGCATTGGCCCAGATTCTCAAAGGTATTTTGGCTCCTCGGTGACTTGTCCAAGGTGGTTCAGAATGCATAGAGCAGAGCTAGGGATTTCTCCAGAGTTCCACTTCACAAGAACAGCATTTCTCTCTCAGAGAGTTTCCATTTGTGTAGAGAGCAGATGTGGGTGTAGAGGGATTCCTCCATCCAGGACATACCTGATCTTGTCTGCTCCTACAGAGAAGGCCAGAGCAAGGTATTTACCTCTTTTTTTTCCTTTTTTTTTTCCTTTTTTTTTGGTTTGTACCTCACAGCAGAGGTGGTCTACAGTAACCAATGCGGTAAAGGCTGCTCTGTAGCAAGGGAGTTGTTTCAATGAAAACTCTCTTCGACTGCGTGGGGGTTGGACACTAGTTTCCTGGAGCTTGAAAGGATGCTGTGTCTTAAATGTTTTGCTGTTTAATGGCTTTAGTTTTTGTTTTTTCCCACTAACCAATGTATGAACTTCTAAAATAAATGGTTTGCTTTGCAAACTTTAATGCTGAAGTAGTCAATCTGGGTCTAATGAACCATGCAGTAAGTGACCTCTTCTCCCATCCTCCACCTACAGCTATCATTGGATCTGTCAAAACGTTTGGGTTTAGTACCCTCACCGAACTACAGTGAAATCTATCTTAAGAGACCACTCCAGGGACCAACAAGGTGGTCTTCTCATAAAGGTGGACCAAAATTACACTCTAGCTAAAAAATGTGTCTTAAAAAGACCAAATTGGACTTGACGCCAGCATGGTTTATTTATAAAACCTCTATAAAATAATGTACCTGGAGTCACAGAGTTTTCATATGCAGGCATGTCAACTAAAATTAAAAAGAATCACTCCTATCTGTGGAATATTCCAGGAGTCAACTCTGTGAACGTTGCAGCAAAAGTATCTTTAATTTCTTTTATTGATCCCATAGTGCTAGGTGTTTTTGTAGAGCAAACATTGTTAGATTTGAATATTTATTCTCTCCCCACAGAGAGAGTTTATAATGCACTTCTAGTCATTTCATTCACTTTGTTCCATCCCTATTCTTTTTCAATATTGTGGTGTACTGAAAATTGGTACTGGTCCTGCTTGCAGACTATGGGCTCTGTCAGAAATCATGCAATCTGGGTCATCTTCAAAGAGCAAAGCAGAGTGAGTTGTGCCTTTTGTTTTAGGGAGCAGCCTGCTTTGTCTCTCTTTCTGCTTGTGGTGTGTTAGCATTCGGGATTGGAAGAAATAAAGTAGTGTTATATTGCAACATTCCAGAAAGATAAAAACAAAATACTCTCGTCTGTGTGTATGCAGTTAACATAACAAATATCTACAAAATCTGCAGCAGTTCTAGCCTACTCCGTAATTTTATTAATTTAAGTAGGTAGTTTTGCTGGTATCTAGCCAGTAAGTGACGACAGATCTCTTATGGCCAAGAACCCCTTCCATGTGATCTTTGGTTGAGTTAGAAGGGTTAAGCCGAATGTAGTATCAGTTGCACCCCATAAATCCAGAGTAACTCCATTAGCTGTGGTGCAATTACTCCAGATCCACACTAAATAACTGTGGTCAGATTTTGGAGGTGGATCTGGACTATTGATAAATTTATTATTTGGAAAACCCCTTAGGGGACACTCTAGAGAGGTTTCCGGTACAGGCTTCACTGTTTTCAGAATTGTATGAAATCTGCTTGAAAGTTTATATAATTTTTTTTTCTCCATTGCTATGTAATTTTCTCAGCCATGTTTGTGGGAAATACTTGTCCCTATGTTTTTGTAGCATAATAGGGAAAATAAAATGGTTGGTGACTAAGATTACTTATTCTTGGCTAGTCAGTATATTGGGTCAGGAAACATGTTATAGCCTACTCTTAAAGGGAAAGACAACTTACATGTGGGTGAGATAGTGGTACAGGAGTCAGGACACTGGATGGTGGTAAATAAAAGACAGCATAGTGGATTTTTCAAAAGTGCCTAGATGACTTAGGAGCACGGCCTCTATAGGAAAACTTCCTAATTCATTTAGTTGCTTTTGAAAATCTCACTTCCTGTTACTTTTGTGACCAGTCAGCTCAACTCAGAAGGGTGAAGCAATGCTGAACTCTGTCACAAGATCTTCCTCTGGTATCAAAGAAAACTTTTTTGTATGAAAGTTTTACTTTTTAGTAAAACGGAGTTCATAAAATACAGCTAAAACCTACGTTCTTTTCTAAGGTTAGAAAGGGCCTTTATGATCACCGGACCTTGAATACAAGTCACTTCGGGTATGTCCACACTGCAGTATAAAAAATCCCGTGGCAGCAACTCTGAGCCCAAGTCAACCAATTTGGGCTTGCACTGTGGGCTAAAAATAGCAATATAGACATTTGAGCATGGGCTGGGGCCCAGGTTCTGAGACGGTCCCCCCTCCTTGCTGGGTTTCAGAGCCTGCTATTGTTAGTCCCGCAAGCCTGAGTCACTTTACCCAGTTTAAGGAAAAGCTTTCTGGTTTTGATCACTTTAATCTTTACCTACAGTTCTGTCCCCCTCCTGATCTTAATATGCTGGAGGCACTGGGGGGAGGTGGCAGGAGCGAGGGCACAGCGTGCTGCCGGTGGGTAGTAAGCACTCATTTATTTCCATGGGTCTAGAATTTCACCCCAGAAATCTGAAGGGATAAAAGGAAAATGTAGTGTTGGACAGCAGCTTATATTGACACTTCACCCTTAGGAAACTGGTGCTGAGGGGAGGTATGCACCATAAGGGCTGCCCAAGTTCTTGGGTTCTGAGGTCAGCCTATAGGGGTCACTATGCCAGGGGAAAAGTAGGACCAGGCTAGGACTGCTGCGTGGGTTGGGTCTAATATATCCCACTGTTCTCGCACAGCGAACTTCCCTTCTTCAGCTCAGGCTTGATCTCTTTCCTGATGCTGCCCCTTCTTATATTAGGCTAGGAAGCAGCAGGGGCAGGTGGCTCCAAGAAGCAGAAGCTGGGAGCAGGAACTTTGAAGTCCAGATGTCATTCTATGCGGAATGGGCCTGCAGAAGGCAGGAGAAAGAAGGCTGGCAAGGGGACCGCGGCTGATCAAAGAAGCAGAGAATCTTCTAACGTCATCTTGGGAGCAACACAGGTGCTCCCCAGCCCACCTTATCCTTAATTCTAACTAGCCTCTGGGCACTGGGTTTCTTCTGAGCTTGGAGCTCAGAAATTGCCAACCCTACTAGCCGCTGCTGCTTGAAGCTGCCCATTGCTACTGCTTCATAGAATGAGCCAAAGAGAGCAGCTGCAGGAACCTGCTTCTGGGTTGCTCTTCCTCACTGAAGAAGACAAAGGACGAGGATGCTCATTCTTAGAGCTAAAGCTAAGGGTTTAAAACTGTCCCCTGTAATTCTTCATCTCTTGCTGACAAACTCTATGCAGGGAGGCCCTAGTGGGCGGGGAGGAGAAGGAGCTGGAAATCCAAGAAAGTGAAGTCTCCAAGAATTTGAACACTGCTCTGAGAGGGAAGATGGCCTGATGCTGAAAGCGTTGCACTGGGCTTGATATCCAGCTGCTAACTGCTGCTAACTCCCTGTATGCCTCAGATAGACCCTAGTGAGGTTCCCAAAGTGCCCAGATGCCTAATTTCCAAGGGGGAATCTTGAAAATCCCACTAGGTGCCTATCTGCGTACCTCTTAAAAATCTGGCCCTTTATCCCTCAGCTCCCCAGCTGTAATGTGGAGATGGGAAGGGTTTATTGTCTCCCATCCCTTGTTTGACTGGGCTAGTGGGGCTGCAAGCTCTTCAGGGCCTCATTGCTTGTGTGCGTGTGTGTGTGTGTGTGGCACCTAGCACAATGGGGCCCCGATCTTGGTTGAGGCCTCTAGGGACTGCTGCACTGTAAATAATAGTGATGATCATGTGACTTGAACCATGTAAATGGTGCCGCAAGAGAGGACTCTTCCAGCGTGCTGGAGAAAGCCCATTGCTTCACAGGGCCCCCAGCTTGCTGGCTGTAACTTTCATTGGCCTCATTCCTATCCATAAGAACATAGAGGGGAGGTGCAGTGTAGGCGCATTTGGAGGAGCGGAGTTGCAACTATGATTCGGGGGTACCAGTCCCCTTTGAAAGGCAGAGGGACTTGTGCTCCTGAATCGCTCAGGAGTTTTTTCAGAATCCCACCCTGATTCCATAAGCGTGCACCTTTAAAGGAGAATCTAGCCAAGGAAAATCACCTTCTTTTGGCGAATGTGATTTAAGGCCAGATTCATAAAAGCGCTTAGGCATTGCAATGCCTAATCCGCAAGGCATCCTGATGCCCAGGGGGATGATCAGCCCCCAGTAGGTGCTCAGGTACCCCATTCAATGCCGGGGCAGAGTTAGCCACCTAGGAAAGGGATTCTGAGAGCTAGCAAGACAAGGGGGGAGCTGCTTACATTAGCTAGGGAGTGAAATGCAGACCAAAGGGCTGTTCCGAGTTAGGTGCCTAAATACTTTTGAGGATCTGAGCTGAAATCCCTTTCATGAGTTGGGTATTACAAATATTTGACCCCTCATTGGGCTATCTGACTGGCATCAGGGTGGTCTCTTCAACCACATGAAGAGCCCCCGTGCATCAGGCTTTGCATCCTCTTCTATAAACGTTCACCTGGAATCACAACATTCTTTTTGTAAGTGTTAGACCACAGCGTTCATTCCATATGGTCTGATGTGCCCAGATTCCAGCTGAATTAAGGTTCCTTTTCCGTGCTGGAGCAATTAATCTTATTTGTTAACTATCAGCACCTGGTCAGTGACAGCTTCCCCCACTTCCTGACACAAGTTATTTATTTATCGAGGTTATATTGTATTTTGTAGCCAAACCTACCTTTGAAAGCTTGCTACAGCGAAGCCAAATAAATCAATAGTTCATTCAGCCGCACCAGTAATGTGGTTAATAAAACAAATTTTTATAAATTTGTCACGGACCTTAAAAGGACTGCCAGAACATTTTAAATCCAAAGTCACTCACTTTTTTGGGGGAGGGCTGTTTTCACGTTTTGTGCATCTGCAGCAGGTGGCTGCAACACCACGGCAGGGTTTAATTCTTCATAAGATGGTAAATATATAATGGTCCCCAAAACAAGCAGTCAGTCTGCTGCCCAGATGGCAACATCCTGTGTAAGCTGCCAAGTTCACTTCTGTAAAACAATTTATAGTCTTTAAGTGAAGGACTGTAAATAAGGCAGTAACCATGAAATGACCTGCCCTTTTCTTTACTATAAAAAAATAACATTTTAAGTTTTTAATCTACATATAAAAACTGTACTGCCTAACAGTGCCACCCCCCTAGTGTGAAAACACCCACACCAATATAGATTACTGCCACAAGTCAAGCTGGGTGATGATGACCTGGAGGAATTGAGACCAGAGGTGGACTCAGGTTTGCTGCGAATGCCTGAGAGCGGGGAGGGGGCGTTGTCTACAGAATTGATGGACCAAGAGACCGGGGGAAGTTTTTCCCTGCCCTAGAGGTGTCCCTGGTTGTGGAGAAAAATTGCTTGCTCGGGGGAGAGAGAGAGGAGAGAGAGAAAAGCCTCCTCCTGGTTATTGAAAAGACTACATCCACGCTATAAACTTAGAGGGGAGCGATGTAATAGAGTGGTCATCAAATGGTTAACTAGGTTACTGAGAGGATCATGGGCTGGAGCCAGGCTCCACCCCTCCATTTTTGTTAGTGAGAGCTCCCCGCTCACCCTGTCTGTGAGTCAGTACGTTCTCAGCCTGCAGCCCTGGGCGTAGACGTATTTTTGTTGCACCAAGCAGTCCCTTTACAAAAGAAGGGGAATAAGCTGTAACATTATGAAGCCTCTTTATTCTGGCATAACTCCACCCATGGTAGGGGATTCACTGCTCTAACTGCATAGGTAAAAATTCATCCCCCCCAGTGAAGCAGTTCTCCTTGTACGAAATCTGTGTACAGCAGGTGGCAGGAAAGTGAAATAAAAGAGAGCAGAGGAGGATATGCATTTGTAATCCTAAGTAAAAACAGGATTATGCTTCACTTTGCATTCAGTGGTTAAGGCCTTGGCTTCTTGACATGCTGATGACAATAAATACATAAAACCGAAGCATCATCTATTTAGGTGAAACTCCTCTTGTATTCCCAGTGTCGTCATACAAACCCTCAGGGGCCCCTCCAAAGCCAATTAAAGTAAATGGAAAGACTCCTGTTGACTTGAATGGGGCTTGGATCAGGCTTTTGGGTGGCTGCTACACCCAGCCCAAGTAATGATTTAGAGCCGAAGGCTAACTGCCAGCTGGGGGATGTGGGGATGAAATTCAGGACTTCAGGGCTGTAATACCATCCTTTCTGTAGCTGCTGCTGCAGCCCATACTGGAGTAGTGGCCTCTGCCACTCCAAACATGCCTCATAGCTTTCTTTTAGCCCCTGTTCCAGCATAATCCTGCATCTTTAGCCTCCCCGATCAGCAAGCCATCTAGGCCGCTATGTAGCTGATCCACCCCCAGGCCTCTTGCATGTCACCATGGGCTTTCACTGGAGCAGTAGGTCATACGCCATACCTTGCTACCTCACTCTGGGGGCCCATCCTGGAAGTCCTTCTGTGTCTATCCTTGCATGATATCTTCACGGGGTTTGGCTTCAGCAGCAGTCTTTTCCTTGGCTTCAGCCGGGGCTGGACTGGGCTCATGAATTGCTGGATCAGGCCCATAACGTCTACAGCAAAATCTCAAGCGCAGACAGCCATAAACCTGAAACAACTTCAACTAGCGACACAGAAATAACCCAGGCTGTGGTAGTTCCCCAAGGCTGTTAATATCTCAATAGCTCTAGTGTTATCTCTTTCCAACGCTCTTACGTCTGCTCTGTTCATACTCTTCCGTTTTTCCGCTGAGCGGCCGGACCTAACCAACAGGGTTTCATTTTAATTTCTCAACAGGGTTTTGTTTTGTTTTTTTCCCTTAAAAAATGACTGAAACCAGAAGGATTTTCCAGCTGGAAAATGAAACCTGTCAGTTGGAAATTCTGACTGGATCCAACTAAACACCTGTATTTCTGTAACATTTTGGCCATGCTGTGTGACTGGAAAGAAGTTGGGGGAGGGGGCAGATAATCTCAAGTGGTTCTAACTTATATATAGAGAGAGAGAGAGAGAGAGAGTGCACTGTCCTGCCCTGCATTTTCTCTTCAACCTAAACACCCTTTAGCTATTAAAGTGCTGAGGGGAAATAACCACCTTGAACTAAATAAACTGGACTATGTGGATGACAGTGGGATTCTTACTGAATCCTGTGGTGTACAAAAGCCATGCTTAGCTCGGTGGCGTATGTCATGATTAATGCTGCAACAGGAGTAGTGTGTGACGTCAGCTGTTGGGACTCCGATGTGCCTTGGAGTCACAATCCATCCCTGCTTCCCCATTATGGGGGGGGGTGTAGTAATTTACTGATGGCCTATTCCAGCAGTTAATCACACCATCTCTTAGGTCAATTCAGCAATTCTGGCCAGCAAGTGGGAGGAGAGGGGGAGGAGTGGGGAACCAAGGTTCCACCCATTTCCTGCCTATTCCACCTCCTCTTTCCTCCCTCTACCCCATCCACCTTCCCAAAAAAGGGAACAGACCTGCTTATTGCTATGCACCTGGACCAAAACTCCCAGTAGGGAGGGTTTTGCAATCTGTCTAGCCCATAGGTGGGCAAACTACGGCCCGCGGGTCACATCCGGCCCGCAGGACCAACCCAGGTGGGAGCTCAAGGGCCAGGCAGGGAGTCTCACCCCTGGCCCTGCCCCTGCTGTTCCCCCTCCCCCACAAGAGCTGCCGTCCTGCCCCAGTGCTCTAGACTGTACGGCGGCGTGGCTGGCTCTGGCCGGGTGATGCGGCTGCCAGTCCTGGTACTCTGAGCGGCATGGAAAGGGGGCAGGGAGCAGAGGGGTTGGCTAAGGGGCAGGGGGTCCCAGGGGACAGGGAACAGGAGCTGGTTGGATAGGGCGTGGGAGTCCGGGGGGGCCTGTCAGGGGGCGGGGATGTGGACAGGGGTTGGGGTGGTCAGGGGACAGGGAGTTGGGGGGGTTGGATGGATCGGGAGTTCTGAGGGGGGCAGTCAGGGAGTGGGAAGTGGGAGGGGGTGGATAGGGGCCAGGGGACAGGCTGTTTGGAGAGGCACAGCCTTCCCTACCCAGCCCTCCATACAGAACCCCAATGTGGCCCTCAGGCCAAAAATTTGCCCACCCCTGATCTAGCCCATGGTGTGCAGGCTGTACACTGCAGCTAATGTTAATACTCAGATTTTTTTTCTTTAAATTTGGAAGAGAATAGGAATAATATGAATTTTCCCACAATACCATCTTCTTGGGCCAATCCAAAATAGGCACTTACTTGTTCCTCCTTGTATTTTAAACTGGAAAGTAGAGAAGGACTTCAGGCTTTATCTTTCAAGATGCTGTGTATCATCATTCTTACTGGCTTCCGTGTATAGCATTTTTCCCCCTTCTGGGTCCAAATAAAAATTAGGCTTGACTTTAGAGAACAAAAAAAGCTTTGTAAAATAATCACAATATAACCCCAAGCATTTAGAATTCTCTTGGTGTCAGCTTTGGTTATAAACTTTCAACTCTGACGAAGTGTAAGACAAGCTTTGTTAAATTCACGAGTCTTTCTAGTGAATGTGGAGCTGGCCTGTGAAGGTGCTACTTTGAAATCATGCAAAATCCACGGTCAGGAAGAAAAAATTAGCCACTTAATGAAAATGTTCCTAACTAGTATTATTTACAATATCTTAATTCTAGGGTTGTCAGGTGATTAAAACAATTAATTGTGATTAAGAATAGAATACCATTTATATAAATATTTTGGATGTTTTCCACATTTTCAAATATATTGATTTCAATTACAACACAGAATATGAAGTATATATTTATATATACTTTATATTTTTGATTATAAATATTTGCTCTGTAAAAATAAAAGAAATAGTATTTTTCAATTCACTTAATACAAGTACTGTAGTGCAATTTCTTTATCATGAAAGTTGAACTTACAAATGTAAACTATTGTGCAAAAAAACTGCATTACAAAATAAAATAATGTAAAACTTTAGAGCCAACAAGTCCACTCAGTCCTACTTCTTGTTCAGCCAATTGCTCAGACAAACAAGTTTGTTTATATTTGCAGGCGATAATGCTGAGTGCTTCTGGTTTACAATGTCACCTAAGAGTGAGAACAGGCGTTCACGTGGCACTGTTGTAGCTGGTGTTGCAAGATATTTACATGCCTGATGTGCTAAAGATTCATATATCTCTTCTTGCTTCAACCACCATTCCAGAGGACGTGCGTCCATGCTGATGGAGGCTTCTGCTCGATGATGATCCAAAGCATGTTCATTTTCATCATCTGAGTCAGATGCCACCAGCAGAAGGTTGATTTTCTTTTTTGGTGGTTCAGGTTCTGTAGTTTCCACATTGAAGTGTTGCTCTTTTAAGACTTCTGAAAGCAGGCTCTACACCTCATCCCTCTCATATTTTGGAAGGCACTTCAGATTCTTAAACCTTGGGTTGAGTGCGGTAGCTATCTTTAGAAAGTTCACATTGGTACCTTCTTTGCGTTTTGTCAAATCTGCAGCAAAAGTGTTCTTAAAATGAACAACATGTGCTGGGTCATCATCCGAGACTGCTATAACAAATAATATATGGCAGAACATGGGTAAAACACAGAGCAGGAGACATACAATTCTCACCCAAGGAGTTAAGTCACAAATTTAATTAACACATTATTTTTTTAACAAATGTCATCAGCATGGAAGCATGTCCTCTGGAATGGTGGCCAAAGCATGAAGGGGCATATGAATGTTTAGCACATCTGTCATGTAAATACCTTGCAATGCCGTCTACAAAAGTGCCATGCAAACATCTTTTCTCGCTTTCAGGTGACGTAAATAAGAAGTGGGCAGCATTATCTCCTGTAAACGTAAACAAACTTGTTTGTCTTAGCGATTGGCTGCACAAGAAGTAACACTGAATGGACTTGTTGCCTCTAAAGTTTTACATTGTTTTTTTTTTTTTTTTGGAGTGCAGTTATGTAACAAAAAAATCTATATTTGTAAGTTGCGCTTTCATGATAAAGAGATTGCACTATGGTATTTGTATGAGGTAAATTGAAAAATACGATTTATTTTATCATTTTTACAGTGCAAATATTTGTGATAAAAATAATATAAAGTGAGCACTGTACACTTTGTATTCTGTGTTGTAATTGAAATCAGTGTATTTGAAAATGTAAAAAAAATCTCAAATATTTAATAAATTTCAAGTGATATTCTATTGTTTAACAGTGCGATTAATCACGATTAATGTTTTGAGTTAATCTCATGAGTTAACTGTGATCGACAGCCCTACTTAATTCATCAAACAAGCAAACATAAATAAAAACTCTGGGCAAAGATTTTGTTAATTACACTCACATAATAAGCCTACAGTGTATAAAAGTACAGTACAGAGGTTGCAAATAGATTGAGGAGCAGTTTCTCTAATACCCTGCATCTTGTGTTTGGGAAAAAGACTGACTCTTACTATGTGCGTAATACTGTGAATTCCCCATCTCAATTGGGACCTTTAGATGCAGTAAGAATAATTATACAGGCTGAGGCAAAGCTGAAAATAATTGTACCTGGCTAATGATCAATGAAATAATTAGGAACTGTTCTGAGTTACAAAGAAATCAGTGGGGGTCAAGAGATTAGCTGCAATGCCAAGGCCTAACAAAACTGAAATAATCTAGAATGAAAATCGTATCTAAACTTATTATTGCCATGGTTTAAAATATGTTTTCTCACTGTTAAACTTTGGTGTTGGTGGTCGAACTGCATCCTGTTGCTAGCACCTGGATTCAAGCAGAGAAAATCCAATCCCTGGCATCAAAAAGCTAACACACTCATCAAAGTGCCATTGACAAATTGAATGGAAAGCCTTCTATGCCAGGGCACTACAAATTGGGTTAATCACAGAAATGACGGGGCGGGGCTAAGTATGTTATGCTTCTGCATTTCACTAAACACCTTGATAATATAACAAGAATGTTAGCCTGAAATGGAAACTCCAGACAAACATGCACAAAAAGTGTTTCTAATAGATCCTGCTTTCTTGGGAGTTAGCCTGACTTTGGGCTTAATCTGTGCCCTGGTTTACAGGACTATAGTTGCATATAGAATAAGTAATATGGTAAATGCAATAGAACGAGTGTAGAGATAACACAGACCCAGCACACTGGGGTGAGGGTAAATAAAACTCTGTCTTTATTTCTTCTTTACGCAGACTCTTACCTCCTTGCTCTTTGCCCCCTAGTGGCCACCCTGAATAGTGGCTGTAAATACTCTCAACGAACACCCTAAAGAGGATGACACTGACAGAAGCTGAGATTAGTCTAGTATTCTATCCATTTGTTTACAGTTCACCTGTTGTACATATTGCATCTTTATTTTCACTCACCAGGGTCAGCTTTTCTCAACCAGTCCCATACTCTAATATCCAGCATGTGCAGCCTGTAAGTACACCACTTCCAATGAATGTATGCAGTGTTGTCGCCATGCTGGTCCCAGGATATTAGAGAGACAAGGTGGGTGAGGTCATATCTTTTACTGGACCAACTTCTGTTGGTGAGAGAGACAAACTTTTGAGCTACATAGAGCTCTTCCTCACTCAGACTGTCACAGCTAAATACAAGGTGGACCAGATTGTTTAGTATAAGTAGTTAGCACCTATTCTAAGGGACCATTCAAGGTGAAGTGACCTGTTAACACCTCTGCAGTCATAGGGCAAAAAAAAAAAAGGGGGGGGGGGTTAGCAGGTTACAGATTGTTGTAATAAGCCACAAATCCAGTGTCTTTATTTAAACCATGATTTTTAGTGTCTAGCTAAGTTATGAATTTAAGTTCCCAAGCTTGACTGTTGAAAGTGTTTTGCACGTTTCCTTTGAGGATGAGGACTGAGAGGTCAGATATAGAGTGATCACTTGTGAAAAGTGTTCACCCACAGGTGATGGGGTGGTTTAGTTTTTTATCTTTTTACAGTGTGAGTTCATTCAGGAGCATTGTGATTGTCTGGTTTCACCCACTAGTTGTAGTTGGGGCATTTAGTGCGCTGGATGAGGGTCACCACATGTTGTGAGAGGCACGTCGGACCCATGGATCTTGAAAGGTGTTTTGTCAGGGGTGCTGATCATTGTAGCTGTGGAGCGATGTCTGCAGGTTTTGCATCTGTTGATCTCGTAGGGTCTGGTACCGCTTTGATTCGGTGTGTCCTGGTCTGTGAGAACTTGCTTTGATGATGAACTTGCAGTTGTTCAAGCTGATCATTCTGCTTGTAATCAATTTTGAATTGATTTAGTGAACACACTTATTTATTTCATTACAAAGTGATGACTTTCTATTTATATTGTCTGAGAACCAATTTCAGTACACCGACTTTTTACCTTGGGCATTTGCTATGCCCAGTCTAAGCTGCGTAAAATGGAAGATGGTCAGTAGATGGTGGGCTATTATCAGCAGGAGAAAAAAAACTTTTGTAGTGATAATCAGGATGGCCCATTTCAAACAGTTGACAAGAAGGTCTGAGTAACAGTAGGGGGGAAAGTTAGCATGGGGAAATAGTTTTTAGTTTGTGTAATGACCTATCCACTCCCAGTCTTTATTCAAGCCTAATTTGATGGTGTCCAATTTGCAAATTAATTCCAGTTCTGCAGTTTCTCATTGGAGTCTGCTTTTGAAGTTTTTTTGTTGAAGAATCGCCACTTTTAGTGCATGTCTTGCTCAATAGACTCTCCACTATGATCGATAATAGCGGTTCATAAAGTCAGTGTAGCTTTTGCACGAGATGCGAAACAGTGGACATGATTTCTGCTGCTTGCCAAATACAGGAAACGGGCTGGGAACAAAACCGTGACCTCTATGTGGTATTTGTGGACCTGAAGAAGATCTTCAAGGCTGTTAGTGGCAAGGATATCTGGCAGATCTTGCACAAAGTTTCATGCCCACGTAATTTCGTCACCATCAATGTGCTTAATCCATGCTGGCTAGAGTTAGGGTCACCAGATAGCAAGTATGAAACACTGGGGTGGGATGGAGGATAATAGGCGCCTATGTAAGACAAAGCCCCAAATATCGGGGACTGTCCCTATAAAATCGGGACATCTGGTCACCCTAGCTAGAGTGCTGGAAAATAGTGCTTCATCAGAGTTGTTCTTTGTCATGAATGGTGTTAAGCAGGGCTTTGTGCACCTAAACTATTTCCCATTCTCTTTGGTGCTATGTTGCTGGAGACATTCAAAGACTGCGACTAGTGTATTTACACATACCGCAGTGTCTTCAATCCTCAGTGCCCTCATGCTCACACCGAAGTGACCTTGCTCACTGGGGAGTTCCTCTTCTCTGACAGTGATGGATTTGTAGCCCCGGCAGCTTCTAATCAGCTGCTTTTCTAGATTGGCAAACTGATTTGGATTCTTTGTCAGCCTCCAGAAAATGGAAGCATTTTGCCGGGGGAAAGGGCATTCTGCCCCTGAAATGGCAACTGATGACACGCTGCTTAATGTGGCAGAAAAAAATTGCCATGATCGACGATAAAATCATGCGGAGCATTTCTTGATCCAGTTCTGCCTATGGTCGACTCTGTGGAATGTGAGAGGCATTTGACTTCACACCAAGATCAGGGTCTATCATGCGATCATATTAAGCACTCTTCTCTCTGGCTGTGAAACCTGGACAACTGAGGCAACGAGAGCATTTTCACGTGTGCGATATGCATCTCATCTGTAACGTCAAGAGGTCTGACAGGATAGCAAAGTCCTGGACTGGTGCTGCATGATTAACCTTGAATCCCGAATCATACAGGCACAATTTCACTGGGCGGGTCCTTGTCCATATGGATGATACGCGACTCCCCAAAGCCATATTTTATGGACACCTGAAAATGGGAGCACCATATATCAGGGTGCCAATGACAACAATATAGGGACATTCTTGGAACTCAATGAAAAGTCAACCTGAACACATGGGAAGCTTCTGTCGTCAATAGATCGGGATGGCGGCAAACCTTTTGGCAGTGGTTACAGTCATCGAAAATAGCAGTACAGAAAAAGCCAAGGAGAAACATGAGCAAAGACAGCAGGCTGTGGCAAAAACCTGCAGCCATGTCTGTCTGAGGCACAGACACATCTGCGGATCCCTCATGGGTTTACATGCATGCAAGAAGATGCACTGAAACAAACTGATGTTCATACGTCACCTATGATGGGAGACTCCAGCAGGGGTGGGATTTTTGAAAGCACTCAGCTTCACCTTTTCTCTGCTCTGAGTTTTGCCAGTGACTTCACGGGGTGCTGGGTTAGGTCAATGCTGAGTGCTTTTGGGACTTCCACCATTGCGGTGGTACGTTAATGACAGCATGGTTGGAGAGGGAGCACGTCTGTTGCATAGCACATTAGACTGGGAGTCAGACATCTGGGTTCTCTGCCAATGACCTGCTGAGTTAACCCAACAAGTCACCTGACTTCTCTGTGCCTTAGTTTTCGTATCTGTAAAAAGGATGAGCATGATACATCCCCCTCCTTTGGATAGGGCTTTGAGATCTACAGATAAGAAGTGCTATCTACAACAAAAGGTAAGTATGCTATTACAAACATGGCGTTGTTCCTGCTGCCTGACGAAGCCAGTTTAAAGAGCAGAATAACAAGTAGTGAATAGCAAACGTTGGGGTCTGCCTGCAGCTCAGAGCTAGCGCAGGTTCTGGATCTTCACCAGTGCAAGCTGCAGTGTAGGCTGTACAAGCTCGCCCGGAGCCCTTGGTCATTATTTGCACGGCAAGCCCATGCGGAGGTGTGCACGGCCGCAGCTTCGCTGCTTGGGTGCCGGAGCTAGCTAGATTAAATCTAGCAGGGGTATGTCCCCACAAGCTGCAGTCACGTTCCTTGATTGCAGTTACGAGCACACTCCCCCCAGGTGGGAATTCTCCAGTGCATTGATATTGTTCAGACGTGACTAAAGCTATTTGTCTGAAGAACAGCCGTTCTGCAAGTATTTCTGTGAACAGAACCTTGTTTGTGGCAACGCTCACGGATAACCAATGAAAAGGGCATGAAGAGGAATAAAAGAAATCACTGCTCAGAATTATATAGGACTTGCCTGCCTCTACTCCGGCCAGACTCCCGTCCTCCAATCAAATCCAAAAAGAAAAGCAATTATTGGAAGAATCTTCATATATCATGGAAGGCTAACCTTATGATTTTCTTATGACACAATGCAGCAAAAGCCTGCATGAAGGGACTGATCTGAAACCTATTGAAATCAGTGGCACCCTTTCTCTTCAGTGGGACTTCCATCAGGCCTCAGGAGCAAAGCAGTCCAATAACTTGATTGTTTATCTGTCTACAGTATGAATTTTTTTTTGAGTAAACAGGCTTCCCGTCAATGGGAGTCTTGAAAGAAATCAAACTACATTTATGTTGACTTTGGCCATGAAAAGTATCTGTGGAGTAATCGCTCTAAGTCATCTCTCAGGCAGCTGTAGAAAATCCCTCATGGTTAACTGCTTTCAGAGGCAGATTTACTTAAATGTTGTAGCATGTCTTTGAAAACGCAATGGTTGTCTCAGAACCGGTGGCATATGGGTATAGTATTCGGCGCTGGATGAGGGGTGCGGGGGAAGAGAAGCAGATCCCTTCAAAGAGGGATCATTATGTCCTTTCCTGTCTTCTGCAGGAAATAGTCCCTGTGCCATAGAGGGCAGCCACAAAGACCGCATGGTCACTGTACACCGGTCTGGATTAGAACAGATTCTCTGAAGGCAGGTTGTGCCTGATAGCCACTGTCTTGAGTAGGGGCCAGCATGGAGTTGATGAGATGCAATCCCTTCCTGCGCTCCTCACTCATCTGTGGACTGGCATGGCTGGACAGGACCATGGCTCTGGGTTCCATTCCTCCATTCCCCTGAGGTACATCCTGGAAGGTGCATGGAGGGAGCAGCCCTTGTACTCCTCTGAGTGCAGGGGATGCGAGCCATAGATTATGAAGCTAGAAGGGACCATTGTGGTCATCTTGTCTGACCTCCTGTGAAGACAGAGGCTCACACCCATGACCTTAGCATTATTAGCTAAGCTAACTGGCTCTCTTGTGTGAGGTGTAGGGGACAGGTTCCTGTTACCCTCCCGTCCTCTTCCCATTCCCCCCAAGCACCAGAGACAACATGGGATATGGTGAATTGCGAACTCTATTTGTCTCTCGTCAGCAAGGTTGCTGTGAGCATGCTATAATTGCGCAGGCAAGGAAATGTTTAAGTGCAATAAGTTTAGTGCAGTAAGTATGTGCTTAACTGATATCAATGACCCTGATTCAGGAAGATACTGGAGCTCTTGCCTGACTTAAAGCACATGTGTAGTCCCATTGACTTAAATCTACAATATCATAATAAGGATGATGAATACAATACTGAATGCTAAACCTTCAGTGACTGATGATCTGACCTGTTTGACTGAGTTTTATGGCATCAGAGCTGTTTCCTTTAAAAAAAAAAATTAATGAATTTAGAGAAATCAGCTGGTTTGTTACCTATAAATCACTTGCCATGAAAAACTTTTCTTAGCGCATAACAATTTAAAGGCCCATATGATCATCTCTCACTTTCAGTTTAAAGCAATCTAGATAATGTTAGTTGTGTGCCTAAAATTACATGCCTTTCCCCCCTTCCTGTAGGTTTCCTCTAAAATTTTCAGTGACTGTGAAGTGCAAACACAAGTTTAAATTTTGCCCTGGGTTTTCTAAGCACTAATGTGTTAGTTCCTCTGTAACAGGCTTCCATATTATTGCAGGGCATGATTAATTAAAGGTTGCAGATCATGTCTAACGCTATGGTTTTAGAAAGAGGGGCTGAATATTTTTCGTAAGTGAAGCATAGAAATGCATATGTAATAGGCTCTGGGAAATAAGTTCAAAATGTCATAATTAAATAGCTGTCAAAAATCTGGAAGCAAAACACAGGAGGTGGTTAGGAAATCAAAGTGCGATGTGTTTTTAATCACAAAAATTTTTAAAAATGTAAGTCGTAAATCTATATTGTTGGTACCAAATGGCTCCCATTGCAACCCTTTAATGTAACACCTGCACTTCCTCTCCGTGAATAATGATCCATTTTTTGAACGCCTGAGGAACATTTCCAGGGGTATGTTTGCAGGCTCAAGAGAACAAAGCTACGTTCCTAGACTGTATTCTGACTGCACTTTAAGATTCCATTTACAGTCTGTTTGGTTTGTAATTCAAATCGCTCCACAGTTAACGTTTAGACCACAGCCACCTGATATTTGCTTCAGGGCTGAAGCCCAGCCAGATCGCAAATGGAGGAAATGCTTGAGGTTTGCTAAATACAGTTAATAAGGGATTATAGACTCTGATTTTATGGTGGCAGGAGGAGGCCCATAATAGCAAAATATAAAAATGTGTATACATCCTGTGCCGAGCTGGGAAGAATGCAAACAATTCCATCTCAGCTATGCTTCCCTTTGCCAAATGTAAGCAGAGGTAAGCGTGAACAATCAAGTGATGAGGGCTGAACTACCACAGCCTGTGAATGGCGAAGAATACTACCAGGCTTCAGGCACTATATCAATGGACTCCTATGGGAGGGGAATGGCTATGTTGAACGAATAAGCCCTAGATCTAGTCCTTCCTGGGTTGCTAACCTCGTGAATGACCTTGTAGCAAGTCACTTCACGTGTTTCCTATTGGCCCTTTGTCTGTTGTGTCTATTTACATTGGAAGCTCTTTGGGGGCAGGGACCGTCTACTACTATGTGTATGTAGAGCGCCTAGCACATTGGGGTCTCTGGGTCTTACTTTACTGTAAACAATAATAATTGCACTATAAAGGTCCGAATCAAAAGTTGCACTCGTTACTGGCCACTATTTTGTTAGTACCATAAATGTGCGTGACACCCACAAATACAAGGCACAGTCTGTGCCCCAAAAATCTTAAAACCCAGGTCCTGCAATGACCTCTTCATAGGCGGATGGGTCTATTTGTGTGGACCTCTGCAGGATTAGGCCCGAAGTTCAGATATGGCTCCATGAGTGATGATAAATACTTGTGTGTGGGAAGGACAGAAGATTTTGCAGGCACTTTGGTTGGTAACGCACGCGTCATAGTGTTTCTGAGGATTTTTAGTGATTCAGTTTATTTTATTTATGGCGTGCATGTGCAGCACCATTTCTTGGGGAATGTGTATTTGAAAGAGGGATTTGGAGAGGTTTAGCCAATGGGGTCAGGAAGGGAGGGGCTGCACTGAGGAGGTGAAAGTGCAAGAAAGGAGGTGGTTCTGGAGAGTAGTAAAAGGAATGAGGGGTGACTGATCACCACCTCATGGAGAAATGAGCTTGTTCTGAAAACCTGAGTCTTCGCCCAGAAATCACAACTAGAGCGGGTTGGGAATTTTTTGATCAATCATTTATTGGAAAAGTGCCAATGCAGCAAACCTGAAACCATTTGCAAAACGGATTCAGATTTGACTAAACTCCAAACAGTGTTGAAAAAACAAGATTTGAAATAGTTGCACAGTTTCCTTTGGACATTTTTGAAATGAAAAATTCTGGGTTTCCCAATTTGAAATGACCCTTTGTTTTAGAATGTAAACGAATTAGACACCTCCACCCGCAAACTTTCTTCTTTTAAAAAAAGAGAAAAGGCCAAAATAAAAACATATTAAAATGAAATATTTCAATTAATCTAAAACAGGTTTTTGGGTTTTTTTTTGGTTTTCAGTTTGCAAATATCTTTGAGATTTCAACTTTTCATCCTGGCTGACTTATCCAGTGATCAAATGAACTGTACAGTGCCAAGGGTGAGACAAGAAACCATACACTGCTCCCTAGTGTGCTCTAAACAGCCCTGGTATCACAGGTGATGGTTTGGAATTTACCACCTGGGAACTCTGCATGGCCTTCTAAAAGCCCTCCCCTTTCTACAGGTAAGAAGGGCAGTATCCCTTTAGCTATCACTTGACTCATTTTGGCATTAAACAACAAGACCATGGGATGGCTAAAATGAGACGAAGTTCCATATTCTTAGCTCTCTCCAAGAGGTAGCTTGGTCATTGCACTTAATCCCTATGTCCCTCCCTGACCTTCGAGATGGATAGTTGCAGTACTTTTGCTGCTGCTATGCCCCCTGAACATCTGCCCTTGCTCTGACAGATTCAGGTGGAAGGTGTCTTCCTTGCTATGTGTAACATAGATAATAATAGATCCTTGACATCTTCATGAAGAAAAGCCCTCATCCGTGGTCTCCTTTGGATTTGAAACCAAATGAATCTACTGCCATTGTAGACAGTTAGAGCCAGAAGATTCTGAAAAAAATGTGTTTGTGAGTATTCATTTGAATTCATTAACTCTGACCACATGTGGGCATCCTTTTTATTTGCTATTCACCAACAATCAGGATTCAGTCTTCTGTACAAATTAGTTTCGAATTATTATTGTTGCTGGAGTGAATTCTTACATTTTAATTCCAGAAGGGACAATTTTGATCATCTAATTTGACCTCCAGCATAGAATTTGACCCTGTAATTTCCGTAGGGAATTATTATTTCCTACTATGTAAATTGAACATTATCAAGTCCAATAATGTGTGGTTAAACTAGAGGATATCTTTTAGAAAGACATCCAGTCTTGATTCCAGGTGATGATAGATTTACCACTTCCCTGGGGAAACAGTTCCAATCATTAGTTACATTTGCTGTTTTTTTTAAAAAAGTGTCTTGTTTCCAATTCAAATTTATTCTAACTTTAGCTTCCAACCACTGGATCTTGTTATGTCTTTGTTTGATTAAAGAGCCTTTAATATCAGATAACTTCTCCCGTAAAGGTCTTTATAGCCCCCAGTTCAAGCTGTGTTTTTTTTCCACTTGAAAAGACTTTTCCTTATAAAATTTCCTTCTTATGAAAACAACAATTTATGTAGAACATTGTTGATGATGTCAAAATTTTTCACTTTTATTGAAAAAAAGTCTTTTAAAAAACATTTGTGCACAAATGTATCAAAAACCTTATCAAAACGGTTATCAACATTGTTCATTTACCAAAAGATGTGTCATGTTTTCAATACATTTCTGGGGGGGGAGGGATACTGAATTTTTTTAAAAAATATTCTGAGAAAACTGATCAGTTTCAAATACTTTGATACAAAAACTTAAAAACTGTCACAAAAATTGGTTTGCATTTTTTGGATCAGTTCTAACTGCACTCAGGTTGCCTATTGACCTTCTAGACGTTGTGGGCTAGAATTTTAAAGTCATGAAGTCCTTGTGCAAAACGCATGAGTATTTGTATGCACACTTACAGCAAATATGCCATTCAAATACTTGTTTTCTCATGCAAATGCCTTTTCCTTTGAACATCTCAAATGCTTGTTTCCTTCTACTATCTAATCACTAAGGAAAATTAGACAGACAAGTTGGGTGAGATAATATCTTTTATTGGACAGAGCTCGGTGTAAGCTCAAAAGCTCGTCCTTCTCACCAACAGAAGTTGGTCCAATAAAAGATATAACCTCCCCCACCTTGTATCTCTAATATCCTGGGACCAGGCTATATGGCTACACCAACACTGCATACTAAGGAAAATGTCTTTTGGAGAGGACCCATGAATAAGTTATACCTGAACATCAAGGTGAAATTCCCACCTCTTGTGGTTTTGTTGGGGGATTTTCATACTGTCACTCATTAACAAGTTAGAGAAATGATCAGAAGTATTGTCTATCTGTAAACATTTTCCCCCAATCTGTTTTCAGAAGCACGCCATCAAAAAAAAAAGGTTGTTTTTTTTTTTTAGCCAGTCATCTGCAGGAAGAAATGACTGAGACAACGTTTAATTCATATGCCAGGAAAGGAACTGGTCAGTTAACTAGAAAGCATATGTTTGTAAAATACAGATGTAAAAGCCAGACATTTTCCTGTTTCTTCCTGCTTTTGAATTTTCAGAAACTACTTTTCTAGTCGTTCCCTGATTCATTATTCTTAATAAAGATTTTATTGGGTTACAGATTATTTTCCTTGGGCCTTCCAGGTAGTGTTAAACCATGTTTTTCCTGTAATTTAAGAATTCTTTTTCATGACTGCAAGTACGTTATTCATCCAATAAAATCTGATGGGGGTGGAATTTACAAAAAATTAATCTGAGGGAAAACTGTGATATTATTTACTTTTTGATTGGAATGGGAAAGAAGAGAGGTGAAATAAACCAAGCCATTCCATCCTATTAGTTCCAGTGTTTGTGGATTTCCCATTGGTAATGTTTTAATGATTACTATTGAGGGCTATGCTCTTTTTGAAATAGTTAAGAGAGAGAGAGCGAGCGCATAGAGAGGGTATGCTGACAAGGATTGCTTGATCATGGACCATTAAACACAAGGTTTTCTGTTTGGTTAAGTCATCTCTGCCAGCCAGCCTTTCTAGACTGTCTCTTCCACTTCCACTGCAACAGCCTCATTTCGATCTGACCTGCCAACATCTTGTGTCAAAACACACTAGATTTTTATTTTGCATTAAATCACATACATTTGCATAAAATACTGCTTGAAGCTCCAGTTCCTCCCAATTAATCAATGTTGTGCCACCCCAGCCCAGAACGAATTAAGTTTGTACCCCCCACCCTGCACTGCTCACATCTGGCCTAACCTGCAGCCCTATGTCCGCTCTGCCCCGGCCAGCCGCACATCTACCCCCCCCCCCCCGAGCCCCTCCCCCCCCCCACAAGCACACCTCTGCTTCTCCTGCAGCAGTGGATGTTTTTCACATACATACCTTGAGGCCTGGGGTGGGAAGAGGCAAACGCAGGGGTTCTTCACACAGACACACATATACACGGCTATTTATGGGGCTTTCTCCCCCCCCCTGCTTTTCCCAGGCTTGGAGCAGCAGAAAGGAGGTAGGAGCAGACAGGAGCTGGGGTCTGCCCATAAATCACATTAGGGAGTAGGTGGGTTCTTCGTTGTGTGTATTTGTTTCAGTGGTAATTCTGTGTTGTGTTGTTTTACATATGTCGTGTTATATATTCTGGAGGAGTATTTTGACTCCTCACACAGCACCTACAGCCACATAATTGTGTTGAACGTGCACTTCTTTGAACCCACAGCGCAGAAAATTAAAGGGCAAGTACAGATGCAATCCACCCAACAGACATAATAAGATGACATGAATTCCTGTTGCCACCCAATAGAAGCAATGGAATTGCACAATTCCTGCACTCTGACTCTGCTGAATTATAATGAGGAGTGGTTGGTACATGCTGGTACTCCTAAGGCTACCCTGGAGGAAGACCAAGAGTTGAAAGTGCCAGTGACCCAGTGCAGTGTGTGTAGGTGTGTCTCAGCCACAACGTGCCGTAGAGAGTCGAGCATGATACAGCAGGCTGAGAAAATCACAAGGAAATGTGCTGATTAACTCTAAAGGGAGAAATGGGAATCATGAGAGAGGAGAGTCTGTATGAACTGTTGGGCACAGATGCTTCATTCATCTGCTGCAAAGTTGCTAATGGAACAGGATGAGAGACTGGACATTTATATGAATAATGAGAATGTACAGAATTATAACTGACCAACAACCTCATGCTTCAAGGTTTAAACCAATCTCTAGCTATTAGAGATCAGGATGAGAACTTCATGGGGAGCAGGGGAAGATTATCTGACATTTGCCTATTGTGGAGTCCCTTACCCCTTCCTCTGAAGCGTCTCAGGCTGACCACCGTCAGGGACAAGCTATTGGAGTATGGACCATGGGTCTAATCCAGTCTGGCAGTTCTTCTAATTAATGGTAGACACTTCCGAAGCAGGAAACCAGCTCTATGGAATTCATTACAATATGAGGATGGGACCTTTTGTTTACGACATGCCCATATCCTGGCAGAATATGGGATCTTGGAATATAATAACCTAGAGAAATTTTAAAAATAGATGCATCCCTTGCAACATGTTACACCTTATCAGATGCAAAGATCTGGCTGTCGTCTTCCATAACTGGTTGACAGAAATATGTGGTGTGCTGTATTTGAAATCCTTGACTTCAAATAATTCTTTTGTGCAAAGCATCTATTGAAAGAGATAAAGCGATGGGATGCAAAACACAGTGATGCCCCAGGAGAGCCTGCCTTAATTAATCTCTGGCCCTTGCAATCCCTCCCTAATGTAGGGTTATCCTATTATCACATCTTTTGCCAGCATGCCATTCTAGGAACAGGCCCTTTAAATATGGCAGAGACAAGCAGTTGTTTGACCAGAGCTGGTCAATTTTCCTACATTTGATTTTTCAATGAAATTTTTAATTGAGATTTCAAAAAAAAAAATTGATGAAAAACATTCTAAATATTTGCAATTATTTTCCTTTGTATTTTTCATCCAGCTCTTATGGCCAGTTGTAGAAAGCCAGATTCTGAAGTCCTTCCCCAGTCACTTACTCGGGTCTTCTTTAGGCAAAGCTCCATCCCGTTGACCCAATGAGAGTTTTGCTTACATAAAGACTTCTGTGTATCGCTAAAAATGAAGTGGCAGCCATTCATCTCCAAAGACAATGTAAGCACCAAAAGCGGTTCAGTTACTATGTGTCATGTCACAGCATAGCGAGTGGCTAAAAAGTTCAGTTCTCGAGTGACACTCCTCGCCACAAATAGTGCAAATGTAAGACGCAGGGCCAGAGGATGCTGGCGCTGGAGGCTTGCTGGACTTTCCTCTCTCTCTCTCAATCACCTCGTTTCGGCCTCTTTGACTAGCTGGCACAGCGCAGTCCTCCCATGTAGCCTGTTGCCAGCTGCATCTTCTCAGCTTGCCATGTGTCCGTTGAAAGTTTGCAAGTCCCTCTTGCAGACGTCCTTGAACCTGAGCCTAGGTCAGCACAGTACCCTTGAGGCAGCCACAAGTTCTCCACGCAGGAGATCCTTTGGAATGCGTCCATCGTCCATCCAGTACAGATGACCAAGCCAACGGAGATGCCTGTGTTTTTTGAGAATAAAACAGCTGATGATAAGAGAAGCACAAACGACCAGTTGGCTGAATACCTTAGGGACACAGTTCTCTCTCATTCCAGGCCTTTCACCAGCTGACAGTGTGAACTTACAGCTGGAAGACAGGCCCAGGGCGTCAAAGTTATTGAGGTGCCTAACTCCCACTGATTTCCCATGGAGGTGGGATAATCTGCCCCCCATGAAGGTCACATGGTGCCTAAATATCTTTGATGCTCTGGGCCTTAGAGCTCTATGGAAGTGATAACTAGACCATAGGCAGTGCTTTGCATAGTATTAGTGGCTAGGAGTGGTGCCATGACAGTTCTGTAGTGCATCGACTTCCGACAATTCTTGATTTGCTTTTGAATGTTTGTGGTCCTATCCAACCATGGCCAAGGGCAAAAAGTGGTGGCCTGTCATGTTCTACAAAGGTATATATTTGAAGAAAACTAGAGCAATGCAAGCCATGTAATATACAGTTCTTGGATTTATGCTTCCAAAGTAATCCAGACCTCAAGGCTAAGTAATTCGTCTCACAGGATAAATATTTTTTTACAAGGAGTTTCCTTCCAGCCAGTTTTTCATCTGCAGAAAGTGTTTTGAGGGAATAAAACCATAGCCTACTGAAATTTTGCAATGACATTTTAAACAAGTGGACAGAGCAGCAGAAGAGTAATGCCAGACACTTAAGAGATGGATAAGGCAGAGTCAGGTAACTAACATAAGGCAACATTTGGGTAGAATAGCTGCTATCCCAACTGATGATATAACTTAGCTTGCATGCTATAAGCTGGCTCCATGCTGTGCTGCTGTTCTTTCATGGAGTGGCTGCGCCACACTAGCCAATAAAGGGTTAATAGAACTCTAGGGAGGCTGTGCAACAGGCAGCCAATGGGAGAGGACCCTAGGGAGGCTGGGCAGGACACAGCCAATTGGAGAGGGATACAAGGAGCAGCCAATCAGGGCCGGGCAGACCCATATAAAAAGAGCCAAAGGGCAGAGCAGGTCAGTCACTCCCTGGAGCTCAAGGAGGGAGGAGGACTGGCTGCCTTGCAGGCGGAGGGCAGCTAGCAACTTGGACAGAGCAATGCTGGGCAGGATCAGGGGAGCAAGACTGATCTCCCGGGTGACTGCTGACATGCTGGGGCCCTGAGACAAGGTGCTGGAGCAGCGGGGAAGTGGCCTAGGGAAGTAAACAGTGGGGTTGGAGGGGACACAGCACATGGCTGCCAACTACAGGGTCCCTGGGCCTGGACCTGGAGTAGTGGGCGGGCCCAGGCCCAGGTCCCCCCCCCCTCCACCCACTCACCACTGAGGAAGTGGTGGGACAGTGCTACGGTTCCCCCAGAAGAGGGGAGGACACGGGGTGACACAGCCAGAGGGCTGTGTCCTGAAGAGGACACTGTGTTCGTTGGGACAACTCGCATCCTGGAGCAGAAGTGACAGCAGCGAGATGTCACCAGATGAGTGTGCACAGGCGTACTAAGCTAATTCCCAGGGCAGCCGGCAGGAGGCACCACAGTGCTGAGTCGAATCCTGTCACATGTGGAATTAAAAGAGCAATCTGGAAATGGTGGAAAGTGAAGTCCTGGGACATGAAAAGAAGTCCCCTCTTACCCTACCTGTTGTTCAACATTCTTTGATTTCTTATTGGCATTCATCTTAGGCCACGTCCACACTACAAAATTATGCTGACCTAATTTACATCAGCATACAGCCACTGCAGTGATTACATTGCTTGTGCATGTGCACACTATGCTCCTCATGTCAGCGGTGGGCATCCTCATGAGGAGTGCTTCTTCTGATGCACAGGGCAGTGCACTAGGTGTGGTATCCCACCGTGCAACTCACCACCATCCAGCACAGAGTGTTTTAGGAAGTTTTTGCAGTGCCTGATGGGGCAAAAAACAAAACAAAACATGCAAGAGTGACTGGGACCATGGGGTCAACTTCCCATAATGCAGTGTTTTCCATCCCATAATAATTCCATCTGCAGCCCATAATATTTTGCACCCTCTTTTCAAAATCTGCATGTCCCTCATTGCTGTCCGCCATCTCTGACAGAAGCACGGAGCCTGCATAGTTCTGCACTATTGTCATGAGCGTTGCAAGCACAGGACACCTGATCCTGCCTTATTGGTAGAAGCACAAGGGGAGCCATGGGGAACATGATGTTTTCTTGGAGTTTAGATTGCTGTGGGACATAGAAAGAAACAATGCACGGTTGTTGGTGGCATTCACAGAGCAGCTGGAGATGGTGGAGCACCGGTTCCAGTCCTGAGAGACAAGCACTGGCTGGTGGAATCTCATTGTCAAGCAGATTTCGAATGATGAGCAGTGGCTGCAGAAGTTTCAGATGCATGAGGCCACATTCCTGGATCTGTGTCCCAAATTCACCCCAGCCCTCCAGCTCCAGGATGCCAAAATGAAAGGTGCACTGAAAGTTGAGAGGCGAGCGGATATTACACTGTGGAAACTTGCAAGACCAGATTGGTACTGGTCAGTCAGGAATCAATTTGCAGTCTGGAAATCCACCACAGGGGCTGTCGTCATGTGTATGTGCAGAGCCATTAATCGCCTCCTGCTATGGAGGACTGTGACTCTCAGCAATGTGCAGGACATACTGGATGGTTTTGCAGCAATGGGGTTCCCGAGCTGTGATGGGGAGATAGATATCTGTAGCACATATCTGTAGATTTGCAGGGCTACACTCACAAGGCCATACACTGGCCACCTCAACAGCACCGAGAAGCGCTTCAGCTGCAGGCTCAGGAGGTGCAGAATGACCGTTGAATGTGCCTTTGGTCATCTGAAGGGTGGCTGGCATTGTTTACTTCCCAGATTGGTACCTCAGTGAGAAAAATATCCCAGTGGTTACAGCTGCCTGCTGTGGCCTGCATAACATCTGTGAAGCGAAGGGAGAAATTTTCTGCCGAGGTGGTGGGCGGAGGTGGAGCGGCTGTCTGCTGAATTTGAACAGCTAGATATAAGGGCTATTAGAAGACCTCAATGCAGAGCTGTATGGCTTAGGGAGACTTTGAAAGACCATTTTAATATTAAGCCAGAGTAGTGTGTGTTGGTGTAGTGTGCTCTACTTGGCCTTGCTCATTTGTGGCCTGCTATGAATCTTATGATTGCTGTTTATGTAGGAATTTAATATTGTCAATGCACCTATTAATATTGTCTCTGTATGAGTGAAGTAACAGGAAATTGATGGGTGTCAGACCGGCTAAGCACCAGCCAGCAAATGGTGTGAACTCATAAAGATGACTATTGTTCCAAACAATAGAATTGTATTCTGTAACATGAACCAGACAATTAAAAAAACCATTTAAAACCTTGTTACGGGAACAGAACGTATGAAGAGGAAACACTCCATTTCAGGTACACATACATCTACCATGGCTTTCACAGGTCAGTAAACGTGCAGTTGTGGTTGTCTTTAATGCCCCCCGGATGGAGTGGTAGGGGTAATGCACCAACACCTGATGTCACATGGAATGTTGAGGGGGGTGTATAGGGAGGTCCAAATACTGAGTTGTCAATGGGCTGCCGAAGGAGGTGAACCTGAGATTGTTAAACCTGCAGGTCCACTTGAAGCTGAAGCATCTATGTTTGCTGCCTGAGAAGTGTCATTATATCCTGGTGCATCTCCCTCCCCTTTTCCTTCTGTTACTCCTGGGCTTTCCACTCTTTCCTTCTCCAGGCTGTCAGCAAGGGGGATCCTCCAGGCCCTGGTCTCCTTGTCTGATGTAGCACAGGCTTGCTGGATCTCCTCGACATGACATCCCAAGTCCTCTTCTTTCTCGCCTTATCTGGCTTAGGTGCACTGTGGGTGTGGAGGGGGAGACACTGAAGGCTGCAACAGCAGCAGCTGCAGACACAGCACACACAGGTACCAGTGTCAGTGTCTTCATGTTGGGAAATTGAAACTTAAGATACTGAACCCGCTCCCCTTTCTCCCCAAAGTTGTAAGCTCTACATTCTCACTTCTGCTGTGGGGCTGAGAGATCATGACCCCAGACACAGCATCAGCCATGGGGAATATGGCCCAGGGGGGCGGAGTTAGGGAAATGAGGGGGGAACAGTGCACTGGCATGATTCTAGTTGTATAGGGCAACGGGATGAATACTGGCCCCGTTTTCCACTGGCAGTGGCGATTTTAGCTATCTCATTCCTGAGAGTAACAGAGGCCGTCATGAGTCCCTCTGGGCCCATGTGCTGCAGTTGTTCCCGCTGACGTAATCGCTCGATGGCATGGGAAAGTGTCCTATTGCAGCGAAAGAAATAAGGCAGCCCTCCCCTCCCCCGAAACCTTCACCAGAGGATTGCAGTAAAGTTTCATCGAGATCTCTATGGAGGATTCACGAGACATTCCAATGCACATAAACAAACTGCTCCGTGTGGCCCCCTCTGCCTAATTCTAGCCTCTCTCGGTTCCATCACCTCTTCTAGCACAAGTCAAAAAGAGCAAATCTACAGATGTATCCTGCTACTTTGGAGGGGCCATCCTGGTAATTTCAAAGCACACAGCATACTTATCAGAGGTTCCTTCCCCTGCATCAGGCTCACCCGTGCTCGACTGGCTGGACTGTGGTGGAGCCTTAAAACATGTCCTGGCTCACTGTGCAACTGGATCCCCTGTCACCTGTCCCCCATACTCCTCCTCTTTCTCGTCCACCTCGTCCTCCTCGCTGCTCCCAGCGGGGGCCTGTGATTCAGGCTCCTCAGACGATGCTCGTGGGTGGTGGTGGCATGCAGCTCTTTGTAAAAACAGCAGGTCTGCGATTCCTCACCAGATCAATCATTGGCCTCCCTGGCCTTATGGTATGCCTGCTGCAGCTCCTTGGCTTTCACATGGCACTGCTGATGGTCCATGTTGTAGCCCTTCTCCTGCATCCCCCTGCATCCCTCCTGCATCATTCTGCAGCTGGATCGGAACTGTACCTGCACAGTCTCTTCTCGGTACAAGCCCCGGAGATCCAGCACCTCCTTTGTGCTCCAGGCTGGAGCGGGTCTGAAGCGTGTAGCTGGCATGGTGAGCTGGGCAGCTATACTCAACAATGGAGAGCTGCTAGGTGCAACCAGGAAAAGGAATATCACAATTTTGCAGGGCTTCAAAGGGGACGGCAGTTTCCTGTCTACCTTACTCCTAGGCAGTGGAGTTCACAATGGTGAGCAGAGTGGTCAGTGTGGGGCATTGTGGGACAGCTCCTGGAGGCTGGTAACAATCGAATAACAACAAATAACACAGTGTCTAGTCGACCTAACTACCTCGACTCTGACTATGCCGCTTGGATTGGTGGTGTTATTAAGTTGGCGTAGCAGGGCACTTATGTGGGCGGGAGCCATATTTCGGTGTAGGTACATCCACAGCTAAATCAACGTAAGCTGCCTTGCGTTGACCTAGCCATGTAGTATAGAGTAGGCCTAAGTTGCACAATATCGTTAAGCTGAATATAAAACATATATTGAAATCTCCTTGGCTCTGTTTGTTTGGATTTTAGGGTTTTTCCCATCCTGACTATGGCACAGGGCCCAAGACAGAGGTACCCATCCTATGAATAAGGAGATACTGAAATGCAAATTGGAGAACGCCTTGGCAAATTGAGTCTGGAACTGCCCCACCGGTTAAAATCACCTCCAAAAGTAAAACATTCTAGGCTCAAGTAAATAGTAACAGAAAGTCAGACAAGATAAAAAGGAAAGTCCTGAGTTAAGTTAGTCACAGGGGGAAAGATTGGAGTATAAATCGTGATAGCTCCATTGAAGTCAATTTGAGGGTGTGGCCCTTTGTCTTGGACTCAGCCCATTTTGCGAACATAATAAACAGCTGCAATACTTGTTCCCAGCATGGTGTGGACAAAGACCATGCAGCAATGCCAGTCTTAGGCCCTGATCCTTCACTGGGAGGCGCTAGCTCTGTGTAAGTCGAGGGGTTTGCGCTGGTGGATCCTGATGCAGGGTCAGTGCCTTAGTTTATACACGAAATCACTGTTGCAAAATCAGTGCTGTTGTAATGGGATAGTGAAGAAAGTGAAAGCAGCCTCCTTCGTGGAAAATGGGATCTTCATGATTAGTGCAGCCCAAACAATACAAAAGCACTCACGAGATTTGTATAACGCCTCTTAACTGACCTTTCGTCATCTGAAGCCCCAGGATTTTCTAAGTCAGCTGTCCAGACTGCAAAGCTGACTGGTCAGTCATCGTTTCTTCAGTGTGTCAGCCACCCATCAGGATGGTCGCATGTCACACTCATTTTGCACTGGTGTAAATTCTTTGCACAAAGTGCAGGGCAATGGTGAATCAGACCCTTGGAGTGCTGTTTATCCAAAGCTGAGCTCCTAGTTCTCTCCTTGATCTGAAGGCTGACATTCCAATTATTTCAGTGTCCTTTGCGTAGCAGTGTTATGCTTACAGCAATAGACTCTGTTAATAACGAATCAAGAGAACAATTACTAATAATACTAAGTACTGTAATAGTAAATATCTTGCCACTTGGTACCATTAGGTGGAGCTCTGTTACTTATGCTAATTTTCCTTCCCCTAAACTTATTAATTCCCTGGTATGATGGGAGACACAGGCCACCTTGTGTGTATTCAGAGTCACATCTTCTAACTTCAGGGATAAAAGTAATTTAAACCTGTGTAATGAGCCATGGTGGAATATAAATATAGACATACTGACACCATGGTTATTGGTGGGGAGCTGATTGGGGGGGTGGGAGTGAGGCCAGAGTATGGGGGAGAGTATGTGTGTGTGAGGGGTGAGGCCAGAGTATGGTGGGGGGAGGGAAGTGGAGAGACAGAGGAGGCCAGAGTGTGGTAGCAGGACCACAGGGGGCCTTGTGTCCTGGTGTGCTTAGGGCCCCTAGATTGCCTAATCCAGCCATGTTTAGCTGTGAGAAAGTAGCAGACACTATAGTCCCTGCGGTCAGCCTCAACCCAGTGCACCAGTGTATTGCATATCCTTCCTAAGTGCCTGAGGTACACGCGAGTTCAAGACCTATCTGCAGGGCATTTAGTATACACAGATGCCCCAGGCATTGGCTTGGATTTGTGATGTGCCTCATCTGAAAGGCAGTCATCTAGTACTTGAGCTAAATGAGAACTCCATTCCTTAGCGCTCATGGACTAACAGAGGACTTAACAGAATAAAACAACATTCGGGTTTGCATTTGGGCTTAGATTTCAAACACCTGTGAAGTTCAGAGTTGCTCCAGTTCAGCATTCTGGTTCAGCCCAGTCTGGGGATACATTTGGCCGTAGTATCCGGTGTTGGATCTAGAGTTGGATCCAAACTTCATGAACCATTCACAAAGGACAGGTGTGTTCAGATTTGGTGTTCTACTACGGAGCATCTCTGGGAGATAGAACAGAGAGACTGGGAGCCAGGACCCCTGGATTCTTTTTCCTTCACGCACACATTGTTGGGGTAGATGGAGGAATCACCGAGTCACATTTATGAGATGAGTTATGCAGGAAGTCAGGCTACGTGATCATAATGATCCTTTCTGGCCTTAAAGTCTATGAATCTAAATTAAAGAGACTAACTGAATATTGCTCTGTGATAGGAATTTCTGTTTTGCTGCAAATAGGCTTTACAAAATACCTGGCGATTGGTGATATTTGGCTTCTGGGTTTCTATGCAGCACTGGATGTTTTCGGGAACTTCTATGTGTGAAGGCCTCTAAAAAAACTCAGGGGAGCGGTGGGCCTCTGGAGGACTTCAGCACATCCAATATTTTGTATTGGACCCTTTCCAACCCTGTTGTATGTTGGTGTCGTGCAAAGCTACTTTGGAAATGTCACTCGGTTTCTTTTTATTTATTTTTCAATGGCACTAGTTCTGAGTAAGGATCACTTCCCATCAAGGGTTCGATTTTCAAAAGAAACCCGCCCATCAGGGAAAAATCAAGCTACAGCTGGACAATTGTGGCTGCTCAGATATTATGTGATGGGTGACATTGTTGGACTAAATTGGAAAATCACTGGCCTGTGTTATGCAGGAAGTCAGACTGGATGATCCCACTGGTCCCTTCTGCCCTTAAAATCTATAAATCTAAGAACACGGGTTAGAGACTGTTTTGTTTGAAGATGTCCTGTGCTAACGACAAAATGATCACACCACTTTAAAGAAGAGAACAAAGCATATCTGCTTCCAGACGGAGAAGAATTGAATTTTATCCCAAAGCAAATTAAAATAGTCAAGTTATAGAAAACCTTCCACAAGGTTTATAATGGAAACGTTGACTGACCCTTAAATATAGCAGTGCTGCCAGTTCTGCTGGAGCAACAATCGCAATATCAGACAGTGGCATTAAAATACAAGCTAAGGCAAACTTTTAAAAATCCATTTTATAAACACCAGGAGAGAAGATCCCTGCGCCGTTGACGGTCTCTCATCTTTTATCCACTAACTAGCTGCAGCTCAGATTGAAAACTGGGACGCTGACAACAACACCTGCCCTGGCAATAGCCTAGTTTAAGCATTGCCAAGAGTCATTTTACTTTACTTGCGACAGCTTTGTTTGACATAAGAGTTTTACCTCTTATAAAGAGGGCAAAGCTGAGCCCGCATCACCAAGATGGGGAGGCGAGAGTGGATCACCTAAGCCAATGTTTTCAAACGGGGAGCCGCTTAGGCTCTTGAAGAAAGGTGGCCTGGGTTTTCAGAGCTGCTGAGCAATGGTTCTCGATGCAAGATTCCCCAGTGGCGAGTGCAGTCAAACACTGCGAAGGTGTAGCTAGAGCGCCATCATTCAAAACGCACCTGCTTTTCCTTGTATGGCATTCAGCATCCACAGAGCGATGCCTTGCGTGGACTCCCATCCCATACGTTCTCCGGCTTATATGGCGCTCTCCCCAGTTTCCCACTGGTGATATCAGCGCTCTGCTCCTGGCTTTCACTGCCTCTCTTGGCACTGCTGTTGCACCATTCTGCCCTCCAGCTCATTTTTCATTGATAAGCCAAGCTGTTACTTCTCCTGCCTAATGACCTTTTCCGAACAGCCCCTCTCCTCTGCCCTCTCTCCCTTCCTGGGGAGCTCTTACTTCACTCTCTGGTGGTAGTATGAGGAAGGGGGCAGGGATGAGCGATGGGCAGAGCAGTGTAATGACACCCTGGTGTGACATGAGCTGCTGAATGGTATGGGCTAATACACAGGAGAGCTGAGTTCTATTGTTGTCTCTGCCACAGACTTTTTGTGTAAGACACACAATAATATTTCCTACCGCCTCTTATCTATGTTGTCTACATAGACTGCAAGGTCTTCAAGGCAGACGCTATGTCTTATTGACTAGGTACATTGTCTAGCACAGTGGTTCTCAACCCGGGGTACATGTATCCCTGGGTGTATGCAGAGGTCTACCATGGGGTACATCAACTCATCTAGATATTTGCCTAGTTTTACAACAGGTTCAGGTACAACAGGTTACCTGTTCCAACAGGTTCATCTGTCTCATCAAGAGTACTCTATTATGTCATGGGAGTAATTGATACTAGCCAATTCAGCCAGCTGACCTACAAGCGAGCCTGGCTCAACTCTGTGGGATGCCACAGAACAATGTACGAGAAGCTTCCCATTCTGAAGTCACCAGCAATAACAACTGCTGCACTTTTACTGTGCCTCCAATTCATGGATCTCAACATGCTTTACAACCACGAATGAACTGAACCCCACAGCCCCCTTGTGTGAGGGGGAACAATTGGCTGATTGCCTTCCCTGTACAGATTGGAAACTGCATTAGAAAATGCACTAGCCATGTCAGTACAAACTAAAATTTCCTACAGACAATAACTTGCTTATACTGCTCTATATAGTATACACTGAAATGTAAGTACAATCTTTATATTCCAATTCATTTATTTTATAATTATATGGTAAAAATGAGAAAGTCGGCACTTTTTCAGTGATAGTGTGCTGCAACGCTTTTGTATTTTTAGGTCTGATTTTGTAAGCAAGTAGTTAAGTGAGGCAAAACTTGACGGTACGCAAAACAAATCAGACTCCTGAAAGCAGTACAGTAATCTGGAAATGTTGAGAGCCACTGCCATCTTGGTTGGGACCTCTAAGTGCGACTGTAATAATAATGAATGATGATCAGATTTGTGACTTCAACTGTAGTGTTCATGACTGATGTTTGTTAGTGTTCCTTAAATTACGTTGTATGTATTGTAAAAGGATTTTTACATGTTGTCACACCACAGTTAGTTTATATTTTTGTAGAGCTATTATGCAGTTCTGTTCATCCAGACATTCACTATAGCTATTATCCTGCAGCTAAGTCTCTTAGACAATTCTTGTAAGGCTTGTTCTGCCTGTTTCAACAAGGTTATGAAACACCAGCTGGTAGGCAGCATTCCAAGGGCCAAATTCAGAGGTGAATTTAAGCAAGCCTAAATTCTGCGGGAATCTAATTGAGGGTAACTTATACATTTTTCCCAGTCCTCTCAACATGTCTGTTAAACAAACAAACTCCCCTAAGACTTATTTACTTTGACTCCTTTGGACTCACAGGGCCAAGTTCAAAGATGGTGTATAAGTGAGATCCCCTTGCATTCATTCCCTCAAAGCTACTTCCAGGCCCAAAATCTGGAATGTGTAAATTAGTAGCTCCTACTCTAAATTAGCTTATACCTTCTTTTGGCTACTCAAAGGAGCAACTTATATTCTCTTGAGATATTGGTAGAGTGGGTAGGTATAAAACCAGTTAAATGCACACATCACTTATGAATATGGCCCAGCATAATAACTCCATGCAACACAAAGCTTAATAATGATAATATTAATATGTTGTCAAGCTCTTCATAAGATCCAGAGGGAATCCTTGATATAAGAGAAACCTCTTGATAAAACAGATTAAAACTGCTGGAGCCCAGCCATCCGCCCACGCTATCTTTCATCATCCAGAATGGGCTAATTCCTGCTACTAAAATGAGCTGAAAAGTAGAACCGGGCAAATGTTACTTCTAAGTTTGGGAACATTTGGAGTAGTTTGGAGAACATGTACTGTGAAATGCTTGGGTGTCCCTGGTGCTTTGTCCAACACCTAAAACGAAACATTGGTTTGATTGAAAATTAATTCAGAACAGTGGTATGTGATCCAAAACTGATGATGCAAAAGAAAAAGCAACTTGGCTTAAATTTTCAAAAATGGCTAGTGATTGGGGGGTGAGTTAATTTTTGGTTGGCCAAGTTGACACACCTTAAAAGGGGTTTGATATTCAGAAAATGCTGAGTATCCACCCTCTAAAACTCAGACCCCATTGCAGTGCCTCAAACTGAGCACGTGGTATCACTAGTCACTATGTTTAGCAGTGAGTAAACCTCAAAAGGAGGTTCAATTTGCAGTGGAGAGAAATCCAATAGTTTATCCAAAGCTATCCTAACATTTTGGAAATAAGGTTGTACATTTTTATAAGAAGGGGTTTTCCCTTGAAATTTGCACTGCAGCCTGGTTCTAGCTAGGTCAAAAATTCCGCAAAAATTCCAAGATTTCTTCTTGCAATTTTTTGACACATCCACTTCTAGTCCTAATTAAAGTCCAGAGGAATGAAAACAAAGGAAAAATGAACCAAGCTTTCCCAGCCTCACACTAAAAATCCATTCTGATTTGGATGGGTTCTTATTTCATCCAAACTAGCCTCTACAGGTAAAATTTTACAAAGTGCCTAAGTGGCTTAGGAGCCTAAGTCCTATTTTCAAAACTGACATAGAGACAGATTTTAAGGGTATTTAGATAACTAAAGATGCAGATAAGCACTTAGTGGGATTTTCATAAGCACCCAGGTGCCTAACTCCCATTGGACCTAGGTTCCTAAGTCACTTAGCTGCTTTTGAAAATGTTACACTACATTTCCAAGTACACCACTGTTTATTTGGCCTCAGCCCTGCAATAACATAACCAGGGGCATAACTGTATGCTCGTGAGTAAAGGTACCCACTGATTGCAATGGGCTAGTCACAGGTGCAAAGTTACACATGTGTTGAAATGTTTGCCGGTTGGTGGCCATTGTTTGGAAGATGTCAGAGAGATTGTATGTGGTTTGTTGTTGCTCAGGCCTCAATTTGATGAAAATAATACTGTTTGCCTTACAGATTTTATTCTACAGTAGGTTACAAATCACACAGAAAAGCCAGGGTGGTAAAAGAAAGACAGATCCTCTTGAGCCAGGTTCTGTAGTCTGCTGAGTTCACCTTTCAGCACTTACACAGCCCAAAGTGACCTTACAGAGGCTGGAGATCTCACCATTCTACCCCTTCCACAGCATGAGCGGTGAGGCCAAGCTCCACTGTGCCAGATCCTCCATGGCCAGGAGCTCTGTTGCAAGCGCTGGTTGTTAGAGTAGGCTCTCTCCAGTGTCTGAGCTGTGCTTAGATGCAGTGCACGCCACTTGTGTTCAAGGCCACCTAGCTTTCCGACTCAGCATGGGCAAGAGAAATCATTTGGATCAGAAGTATGTGTCCTGGATAGTTGTGTCTCAGATAATGCCTGGGTGGGCAGCACAGTTAAATGAGGAAAGCATCTGAGAGGGGTAAAGTAATGGTGGAACGGGCAGGGAAATTGCCATGGGAGTAAAAGACCGCTCTCGGAAGGAGAAGGAGATGGAATACCCTAGGTATAGGAGAGTGTTAGTGGGAGAACTGCCCAAAGTCAATTCATGGACTTAAGCACTTAGCTATGGTTTAGGAATTTGGATACATTCGTCTTACTGTATTCTGATTCTGACCCTCTCCTGTGTTCTGGCTGCTATGCAGTGCTGTGGTGGGGCAAAGAGGCTGGAAAGACAGATTAACCGTGCCCTTCAGGATTTCCCTTGCATAAGGGGAACCCCTGGATGGTGTTGAACTGACATCTGTCCTCACAGGTGTATTGCACTGCAGGTGTTCTGTAGTGTGGGGAAAGATAGTGTTTTGGGGAAACCACTGTGTCTGCCATCCACTTGGTATGAAATTTAAAAAAGGGCCAGAAACCCTGTGCTGAAACTTTTGGTTATGCACTGATCTGATGACTAAATGTTTCACTGCCAAAAGTGCTGACATCCAAATATGTAGCTTCCCAGTTGCTGGTGAGTAAGTATCAGTGGCAGGTACGTCACCTGAATATTTGGGTTGAAACTCTCAAAACTGCCTCAGGCAATTGAATGTCCAGTTCACATCTCCAGTTCTCCATTCACATCTCCTAGGTGGCTTTGAAAACCTTGGCCTTGCTTTTCCATTAATTACAATGACATATTTTACTGCTAGAAATTTTGTCACAGAATTGACCTGGTGATGAGCAAATATGAAACAAACGAGCTTTTGGAGCGAGTGGCTGTATTGGGGACCTGCATGTAACACTAGGAGATTGGCGCGTATGCAGGTCTCTACATATGAACGTTGAATTGGGTTACCGCATGACCCATTATTAAGAGGGGTGGCTCAGCCTAGCGGGAATAGTAAATGCCAGCTGGAGAGCTTACACAGGAACACTGAGACATAGTGGGAGAGCTGGTCTCCATGGTACACATGAACTTTGTTTAAAACCATCTGCGGATGGCAAAGTATGACTCTCCCTCTTCCCACGCGAGCTCTAGACAGCATGGAAACACCAAGTTATGGGGTGCCCCTTACCTATAGCTTTTATCAATATTACGGTACCACATAGAGATGCCTCAATGTGCTAGGCGCTGCATCAACAGGTAGGGAGAGGCAGTTCCTGCCTGAAGAGCTTACATCCAACACAGACAAGATAGGCAAAGGGTGGGAGGGCAAACAGAGAGGAGAAAGGACTCACCCAAGTTCCCAGAGAAGGTCAGCGGCAAAGCCACTGAGTCCTGGGAGTGGCAGTGCCCTATGCACTGAGCTGTTCTGTCTCTTCACCATCCAGTATAGTTCTATGGACAGCGACAGGCTTTGCACCCGCACAGAACATCCTTCTGCCTCCAGTAGATAAGGAAACTACCTACATGCTAATCTTCCTCCCACTATAAGACAAAACTCCTTTGAGCAAGGGCAGAGCAGGGAGTGAGTTATGGCTCCTCCGTTCCCTCCCAGCAATGCACTCATTCCTTGCTGTGTTCCTTTAGACTAGCTAGCCCTTGATGTCCCTGTGCCTCAGTTTCCAATCTGAACAGGGAAGGCAATCAGACAATTGTTCCCCCTCACACAAGGGGGCTGTGGGGTTCAGTTCATTCGTGGTTGTAAAGCATGTTGAGATCCATGAATTGGAGGCACGATAAAAGTGCAGCAGTTGTTATTGCTGGTGACTTCAGAATGGGAAGCTTCTCATACATTGCCCTGTGGAATCCCACAGAGTTGAGCCAGGCTCGCTTGTAGGTCAGCTGGCTGAATTGGCTAGTATCAATTACTCCCATGACATAATAGAGTACTCTTGATGAGACTGATCAACCTGTTGGAACATGCCCGTTCACCTACACCCCACTTCCCTGCCTACAGTAGCTAACCCTTGGCTAGGATGGCAATTGATTAGTTGGTCTTTTGCAGGGCGAGGAGCAGGAAGGAAGGGATATTGTTGTTTTAGCTGGTTGGTTTCATTTCTGAGGGGTTAAGCAAGATATCCAAAGACTGCAAGGCGAACTAAAGTAGTAAAGAATAACAACAGCCTCGGCAGACAAAACTTTACACTTTACTTATTCACTGGCACTGGTCAAATAGAAATGAATTTGCTTTTCATAGCTTCAGAGACTTTAAGGCCAGAAGGGACCAAGAGGTCATTGAGGCTGACTGCCTGTCTAGCACAGGCCAGAGAATTTCACCCAGTTACTCCTGCCCTGAGTCCAGTCATGTGTTTGGCTGAATCAGAAAGGCAACCCGTCTTGACTTGTAGACATCAAGAGATGGAGACTCCCCGCTTCCCTTGGCAGTTGGTTGCAATGTTTAGCCACGCTCACGGGTAAACACCGGTGCCTTATTTCTCATCTGAATTTGTGTGGCTGTAACTTGCAACTCTTGGTTCCTGTTCTGCCTCTCTCTGCTAGATTGAAGAGCCCTTTAGCACCCAGTATTTTCTCCCTTAGTACACTGTAATCAAGGCATCTTTCGACAAGCTAAACAGATTGAAATCATTAAGACTCTCACTGTAAGGCATGCCTGCTTTTGTGATTACTTGCCCCGAATGTTCCAGGGATGGAATTTTAGTCACATAAATGCTGACCGTGAGTGGACTTCAGCCCCGTGTAGCGAGCCAGCACATGGCTTATGCACCATTTAAGTCCTATTTATTTGGAGGGTTTAAGTGGATTTAAGTTCTTTGAGGGCTTAAGTTCTTTAAAGAACATGAGCTGGCCCTTCTGTGTGGGGTCCATAGAACCCAAGAAGCGGGTTTGAAGTAGAACTGGTCAGGATTTTTTCAGTGAGGCACTTTCCCTTTAAAAAATGTCAATTTGTCTAACCCTGAACTGTTCATGGGAAAGGGCTGGTATTGACAGATTTTTTTTTTATTTTAAAAAGAAAAGTTGGAAAAAAAAGTTTGAAATTGTCAAAATATCCCATTTTGACATTTTCTAAGCAAAAGGTTTGTTTCTCATTTCAAAATGACTTTTTGTTTCAAAATGTAGGCTAATTATAGTAACAAAATCTCTTTTAAAATGTTTGACAGGTTTCAGAGTGGTGGCCGTGTTAGTCTGTATCAGCAAAAAGAACGAGGAGGACTTGTGGCACCTTAGAGACTAACAAATTTATTTGAGCATAAGCTTTCGTGGGCTAAAGCCCACTTCGTCAGATGCATGCAGTGGAAAATACCGTAGGAAGATATATATATACAGAGAACATGAAACAATGGGGGTCTCTGTGTGTGTGTATGTATATATATATATATATCTTCCTACTGTATTTTCCACTGCATGCATCTGATGAAGTGGGCTTTAGCCCACAAAGCTTATGCTCAAATACATTTGTTAGTCTCTAAGGTGCCACAAGTACTCCTCATTCTTTTTAAAATGTTTGAACATAAATTGTTTTAACTTGACCCAATTTTTTTTCCAGTTTCTCAGCTGCAAAAAAAATAACAGATTTTGAGTTTTTTGTCCTGGGCCAAGTCTCACATAGTTTTGTAGTTCTACTTCTGTGCCCAAAATTTATCTGAAATTTAACTAAGCTTCTCCAGATTTCTTTGGTCTAGGAATCAGACTGGAAATTTATGAGAGCTATTCTACTCCTTCTAGAGTTTCCTTGCTTCAGACAGGCCAGAAAATATATATATTTTTTTTTTTTGGCAATTCATCTTCTTGCCAAAATCAGGATGTCTAAAGAGATGCAACAATTTAACAAAACACAAACAAAAACTACAACACACAAAGCAAAACAAAAGTTCATCTTTTTCAAACTACACAGAAGATTGTGTGTTTTGAGATTTGGGTGAAGGTCTGAACTGATTTTTATTTTATCCAAATGTTTGCCCTCATCCCTCATGGACAGCTGTTCTTTATAGTGCCACTTTATTAATTTTAACAGGCTTACTAATATTCTTTCAGCGAGACAAGGTAGGTGAGGTACTCTCTTTTATTGGACCAACGTCTGCTGCTGAGAGAGACATGCTTTCGAGCCACACAGAGCTCTTCTTTGGGTCTGGGAAATGTATTCAGAGAGTCACAGCTAAATACAAGGTGGAACAGATTGTCTAGCATAACTAGTTAGCCCATATTCTAAGGGACCATTCAAGATCTGTGTCAAGGTTCCTTCCCTACTCTGAACTCTAGGGTACAGATGTGGGGACCTGCATGAAAACCTCCTAAGCTAACTTTTACCAGCTTAGGTTAAAACTTCCCCAAGGTACAAACTATTTTACCCTTTGCCCTTGGACTTCCACTGCCACCACCAAACGTTTATCTGGGTTTATTTATTAGGAAAGCGTTGTTTGGAAATGTCTTTCCCCCCAAAATCCTCCCAACCCTTGCACCCCACTTCCTGGGGAAGGTTTGGTAAAAATCCTCACCAATTTGCATAGGTGACCACAGACCCAAACCCTTGGATCTTAAGAACAATGAAAAAAGCATTCAGTTTCTGAAAAGAAGGATTTTAATAGAAGTAAAGAAGAATCACCTCTGTAAAATCAGGATGGTAAATACCTTACAGGGTAATTAGAGTCAAAACATAGAGAATCCCTCTAGGTAAAACCTTAAGTTACAAAAAGACACACAGACAGGAATATCCATTCTATTCAGCACAACTTAATTTCTCAGCCATTTAAAGAAATCATAATCTAACGCATATCTAGCTAGATTACTTACTAAGTTCTAAGACTCCATTCCTGTTCTGTCCCTGGCAAAAACATCACACAGACAGACACAGACCCTTTGTTTTTCTCCCTCCTCCCAGCTTTTGAAAGTATCTTGTCTCCTCATTGGTCATTTTGGTGAGGTGCCAGCGAAGTTATCCTTGCTTCTTAACCCTTTACAGGTGAAAGGATAGAGCTCTTCTTTGGGTCTGGGAAATGTATTCAGAGAGTCACAGCTAAATACAAGGTGGAACAGATTGTCTAGCATAACTAGTTAGCCCATATTGTAAGGGACCATTCAAGACCTGTTAAAAACCTCTGCAGTCATAGGACAAAAAGAGGTTTTAGCTCTGTGTGGCTTGGAAGCTTGTCTCTCTCACCAACACAAGTTGGCCCAATAAAAGTTACCTCACCCACCTTGTCTCTCTAATATCCTGGGATCAACACAGCTACAACTACACTGAATATAATATTCTTCCCGAAATAGTGCTACTATTTTCACACTAATACCTCTGACAGCATAGTTCTAGCTCAAGCCCTGTGCGAGTGCTGAGGCATTCTACATAAAAAAAATAATGTCCAGAAAGAACCCAGATGCTCCTCTAAAACATATCTGTTCTCGCCAAACCTTTTAGGTCTACGCAGTTGGGCTAGAGCAGCAATTCTCAAACTGTGGGTTGGGACCCCAAAGTGGGTTGCGACCCCATTTTAATGGGGCCACCAGGGCTGACTTAGACTCACTGTGGCCCAGGGCTGAAGCCCAAGCTCCTCCGTCTGGGGCTGAAGCAGAAGTCCCAGGGCTAAAGGGGTGGTGGGGCTCAGGTTACAGGCCCCCTGCCTGGGGCTGAAGACCTTGGGCTTTGCCCCCTTTTCCCCCCCCCACACCAGGGGTGGAGGGTCAGGCAGGCTCATGCTTTGGTTCCCCCCTCCTGGGGTCATGTAGTAATGTTTTTATCAGAAGGGGTCCTGGTGCAATGAAGTTTGAGAACCCCTGGGCTAGAGAAACATGAGGAAACCTAGGGTGGGACTATGGGCTGCACCTATGGGAGATGCAGTACAGAATTCACAGTTTAGGGGGTAGGAGGAGCTAAGAGCCTTAAAGCCATCTTTACACCCTCCTGACACTGGACTGCTCCAGGGGGCCAAAGAAGCGACCTGTGTAACTTACAGAACCCTTGGGGGGTTAGTTGTGGCAGCCTCCCAGATCTGCCCGATGGACCACTGTTTTGCCCATAAGCGCTGCAATGCTGCATGTTATAGTCCCCACCTACACCCCATCCACCAGGACTTGTAAGGAGGTCTTCAGATCACAGTCTTAAGGAGGTCTTCTGCAACGCCCATGCCAGGGGAATCCTCCCTCAGACAGAACGCAGCTTTTAGAGCCCTTTAATCTGCTCTGGCCATATTACCCAGTGTAAGGGGGCCAGAGTGAGGGGTGAGGATTTCATTCTTCATCTCAGAAATTTTTTTCTTCTTCCTAGCTTTGGCCGGGTCAGAGAAACTGCAAGAATATTCCATCGTGGTGGTTTGGCATGCTTGTTTCTGGTTTCAGGTGCTGAAATAGGCATTCTTTATATTGTTATTGTTATGTTGTGTTTGTACACTGTACACAAGATTGTGCCTGGTTACTGCTTCGGTGCCCAACTGATGTGGGGAGGAGGAAGAAGAGAGCTTAAAGCATTCTCCTATCCTTTCATACCTGCATAGGGCCAATGACAAGGCAGCAGCGAAGGATTGTGGGATTAGATATATAATAGCTAGAAACTTTCAGTGGTTCTCAGATGGAAAACATAGCAAACCATTGGCCTAAATAACTAGGGAGAGCTAGAAAAGGTCTCTTAACTGTCTGTACCTGTAAGGCAGTGTTACTGCCAGCTCATGCTCCGTTTTTGTTGATGTAATCTCTCTATGTGCTCATCGCTGGCAAGATCTTTATATCTGCTCCGAAGTGAACACCTGCAACACACACCTATGCCTATTTTATTTAACCTCCGTTTTCTATCTGTCTGTCTGTCTATCACCACTTCTCTGCGTGTCTGGGCTATTTCTTTCTTTCTTTCTTCTTTTTTTTTTTTTTTTTTGAAGCTGTGTATGATATCTTACTGATGTCCAGAAACTTGTCTCTATTCAGAAATAATGGAACTCCAGTCAGGTTCACTAGGAATAACACAGTTTCAAAAGCCATCCTGTGTGTGAAAATTATTTAGACTGCAAACTCCTCAGGCCAGATATATTATCCTTATAAGGAAATCATTCACTTCTTTATTTTTCATTTAATCATTTTAAACTGTGTTTTTCTAGGCTTCACTAATTGCATAGTATGTATGTGTGTGTGTGTGTATGTATTATATACAGGAACCAGTGGAAAATACTAATGGTTCACACAGCTATTTTTCAGAGCAGTGTACATTTTAACAATGCTTGATTCAAATGATTCAATAATCTGACAAGCCTAAGGGATTATCCAGGAGGCCTCCAGATTTACTCTGAATTGGAACTCCATGGGTCAGATCTTTTGCTGATGTAAATCAGTATAGCTCCATTGACTTCAAGGGAGCGATGCTGATTTTACATCTGCTGAAAAACAATTCCCATGTTTTCAGGGATCTTATTTACTCACTTCTGTAGTGCAATGGTTGGTGTCTCTGCCTGCCTATTTCTGATGGCCTAAGAGTCATGCCACCCTTTCCTGTTTTAAAGTATTGGGACACCATCATGGGCCTGTTCATCCTAAAATTCCAAAACATTTCGTGTGCAGATGCACAAACCTTAGCCAAGCCATCCAGACTCCTAGTGTCTGCAACACCAGGCGGGAAATCTCAGGGAAAGAGGTTTTCTTGCAATGCTTATTTTGTACTTCCTGCTTCCGGATGAAATATTGCAACCAGGCCAGGTGGAACTAAGACGCACCAAAATGATAAACAACAAATTGACAATTCTTTCTGAAACCTCAAACAGGGCTTGGTTTGAGTTGGTTCTTATTTTATCCAAAAATAATTCACCATCCCTGCTTAAAATTAGACGTACCAACTTTATGTTCTGGTTCAAAACCATAGGCCTGTGCTCACTTTATTGCACTGCTTGTTTGTTTGTGCTTGCCTCATTCTTAAAGGTCAGCAGGGGTTGGAAATTTCAGGGTTTCCAAAAAAATTATTCTCGTGCACCAATATGCACATACCACCAGTGAAGATCACTCTTCATTGTTAAGTGCATGACTGTGCACTGTGCAAGATCAAAGATGAACAAGCAATGACCAAAGGTAAAAATGGTAGGTTTCAGAGTAGCAGCCGTGTTAGTCTGTATTCACAAAAAGAAAAGGAGTACTTGTGGCACCTTCGAGACTAACAAATTTATTTGAGCATAAGCTTTTGTGAGCTACAGCTGACTTCATCGGATGCATTCAGTGGAAAATACAGTAGGAAGATTTATATACACAGAGAACATGAAACAATGGGTTTACCATACACACTGTAAGGAGAGTGATCACTTAAGATGAACTATTACTAGCAGGAGAGCGGGGGTGGGGGGAAGAAAACCTTTTGTAGTGATAATCAATGTGGGTCATTTCCAGCAGCTGACAAGAACGTCTGAGGAACAGTGGGGGGGTATCAAGCATTCTTACAACTACAATACCCACCTGCTGAAGTGAAGAACCAGATTGACAGAGCCAGAAGAGTACCCAGAAGTCACCTACTACAGGACAGGCCCAACAAAGGAAATAACAGAACGCCACTAGCCATCACCTTCAGCCCCCAACTAAAACCTCTCCAACGCATCATCAAGGATCTACAACCTATCCTGAAGGACCACCCATCACTCTCACAGATCTTGGGAGACAGGCCAGTCCTTGCTTACAGACAGCCCCCCAACCTGAAGCAAACACTCACCAGCAACCACACACCACACAACAGAACCACTAACCCAGGAACCTATCCTTGCATCAAAGCCCGTTGCCAACTGTGTCCACATATCTATTCAGAGGACACCATCATAGGGCCTAATCACATCAGCCACACTATCAGAGGCTCGTTCATCTGCACATCTACCAATGTGACAGATGCCATCATGTGCCAGCAATGCCCTTCTGCCATGTACGTTGGTCAAACTGGACAGTCTCTACGTAAAAGAATAAATGGACACAAATCAGACGTCAAGAATTATAACATTCAAAAACCAGTCGGAGAACACTTCAATCTCTCCGGTCACTCGATTACAGACCTAAAAGTGGCAATTCTTCAACAAAAAAACTTCAAAAACAGACTCCAATGAGAGACTGCTGAATTGGAATTAATTTGCAAACTGGATACAATTAACTTAATTAATGGAGGGAAGGGATAGCTCAGTGGTTTGAGCATTGGTCTGCTAAACCCAGGGTTGTGAGTTCAATCCTTGAGGCGGCCATTTAGGGATCTGGGGCAAAAATTGGGGATTGGTCCTGCTTTGAGCAGGGGGTTGGACTAGATGATCTCCTGAGGTCCCTTCCAACCCTGATATTCTATGATTCTATAACTTAGGCTTGACTAGAGACTGGGAGTGGATGGGTCATTACACAAAGTAAAACTATTTCCCCATGTTTATCCCCCCCACCCCCCACTGTTCCTCAGACTTTCTTGTCAACTGCTGGAAATGACCCACCTTGATTATCACTACAAAAGGTTTTCTTCCCCCTCCTCTCCCTGGCTCTCCTGCTGGTAATAGCTCATCTTAAGTGATCACTCTCGTTATAGTGTGTATGGTAACATCCATTGTTTCATGTTCTCTATGTATTTAAATCTCCCCCCTGTATTTTCCACTGAATGCATCCGATGAAGTGAGCTGTAGCTCACGAAAGGTTATGCTCAAATAAATTTGTTAGTCTCTAAGGTGCCACAAGTCCTCCTTTTCTTTTTAAAGGTAAAAATGTAATGTCATACAGTGGCAAAGCTAGACAGTTGTTCTATGCTGCTCAAAATGAGGAGCTCTTCCTACAATTGTCTGTCTGTAACCAAAATGTTCCTGAATGTGATCTAAGCAGGGAGTGCATTGACAGTCACAGCACTGAAAATTAGCAAATGAAAATTCCCAAAATAATACCAAGCAGGACGAGCAACCGTAGCACACACACTATCTGCTTAACTCTTTGGTATCAACACTGGCCTTCCACAAAGATGGGTATCGGACATTTCAGAGAATAAAGTGAGCTTCAGAGATGTATGTGTAATATACATAATTGTTTTAAAAAGGGAACCAAAATAGGGCAACTGGTAGTCACGGAGTTTAGCTCCACTGAAAACTAGAGCTGGGTTAAGGATTATGTCTGACTATTAATTCTTTTCCTATAGGAATATGGACAATTTTTACACTTTCAAAGTTTCCTGTGTACAGTTAGGATGCCTAAGGTGGAATAGTACTCTTTTAAAATAACTCTTATTAGGAACATAACATCTCACACAGGACATAACATCTTAACACACACAGTATAATCAGTGTTTCTGTAGCTATTTCTTGTATAACTTGGTTTATTTGGGATTGCATCCCTTCAATCCCACTACATTGTTACAATTTGTCAAAGCGATGCTTTGCATTCCAGGAATAGGGGAAGGCTAGAGCTTGCTGGGAATTTTCCTTCAAAAGGTTTTTGCCAATGGAAAATGTGGTTTCCTCAGGATCAGCATTTCCTGTGAGAAAATGTCAATTTTGCTGAAAGTTTTTATTTTCCATTGGGAAAATCGAAATGAAAGAATTTTGTTTCCGGTTGGGAGGGTCAGTTCAATTAATTTGTGTCCACTTGAGCCACCGTGGGGTTTCCTGGAAATCCCCTGACCACAGTCCATCATGGGAGATGCTGCCGGGGAGAAAGAGGGCACGAGTCACCCAAAACTACAACTGCCAGAGTCACAGCAGTGGCTCAGGCAGGTGCAATTTAATGTGGAACTAATCCCAGACAAAACATTTTGATTCAGTTTGTCAGACTAAACTGAAATATTTGTATTGAAGAATGTTGAAATGTTTGGTTTCAGTCAAAAATGTTGAAACAAAGTGCTTCAACCTTTCTGAATCAATTTAAAAAAAAACCCCACTTTTCATTGTGTGAAAAATTTCAATATTTTGACGTTGTGTCCAAATTTGTGATGAGAACAAATGTTGAAATATCACACGTTCCAGCTTGTTGGAAACTGATTTTTGATCAGTTTTTCAATCCTGACCTTCAGATTTACACTTCTAAATTTGTGCATTGATATCCAATTGACTTTTGCCCAATTGACTGTTTTGCATGTGCAAATGCAGTTGATAGACGTGCAATTTGGTGAGTACCCACTTAATGTGTATAGCCATATGAATATGCAATTTAGAGTCTAGTTGAAAATTTGACCAGCAGTGCTGTTTGCAAAGGACATCAATTATTATTTAAAATACACGTGTTGGTTCTGATCCTATTTTACCCCAGTTTTTACACGAGTTTAACACTGGTAATATCAGTGGAGTTACTCCAGAATTACAACAGTCAGAGAGACCAGAATGGAGCCTGTGTGCTTTTCCTTGTATAAGCAGAAATTATTCTTTTGTTGTTCTAACTAGACAATAACATCACATTCAGACTTGATAATGCTGCTTGCATTCAGACCTAATTAGGGTTCTCACAACTAACCCTCCACTTAAGAAATCCTTTTGTTTCTTACTTCTCTTTTATTTGAAAAAAACTGGATTTTCCTTCTTGAATTCAGAATTTGAATTGGCCTTCAAAATAAGTGGAGGAAATTATACTACACAGTGTCACTATCTGCAAGCCAGACCTTGAATAGCAGGGTGCATGGGCAGCTTCTGAGGTGGCATGAGAAGAAAGAGCTCCATGACAGGGCATTCACAATGAAAATTTTCAGCACGCAAACACTGCTGTAAACATTGAGGAGGGAATGGGCCATGTTCCAGTGACAGCTGATGACTAGCAAATGTGGGTGGTATATAAGGTGCAGGCTCAATTTGCGACTTTGATTCATGTGTACAAGAGATATATCCGAGTGATTGATGTAATGTTAATTAATTGCCAGCAGTGCCTAATTCACAGCACCTGATAACGGAGACCTGTTAATGCGCTTACCTCTACAGTTTGTTTTAGCACATGAGAAAATATTATTTTACCATGTTTTCTGTGGCAAGTCAGATTCTATTTTTATCTCCTTTTTGGCATGTGTGAAAGGAGACTGCCACCTGTGTGTTTTTTTTTTTTTTTTTTTTTTTGCAGGTTGTTTTCAGTAATGTGCAAGCCAGACTGAAAACTGGCCTACTTAGTGCTTTATGGAAAATGAATTTGTCGCTTTAGCAAAGAGTACTGAAGGTGCGCTGGGCCAGCATGGGCTCCTCTGCTGCTGTGAGCGCCCGTTCTGGGGATCTATTCTGCGTCAGCAGATCCCCATTATTGGGTAAAGATGTGCTAAGCAATGTGCTGCCTGCTATTCCTATTACCTACAAAAAGCTCAAGGGAATGGATTGCTTTCTTTTTGGTACATACCTGGCTCTAGCTAGCAGCGAAGAATGGAGCTGTTGTTTTAAATGTCTAGGGGAGTCGGGGGGGGAAGAGGGTTATCTTGACATTTTAATAAAAGCAGAAAAGAAAGTGGACAGCAATGACACTTTGGCCATGAGATCTTTGCAGAGGACAGTTTGCAAAAATAAAGTTAGCTACTCACTGCCTGCTTCACTGAGTTCAGCATGGATTTGTTCCAAACCAATGACGGGGTTCTACAGTTTCACAGTTTCCTGCTACTCAAAGTATAGGGGCAATATGTCTCATAGATTTAAATGGCCATTAATTTTCCCTTCACACTGTGGCCCTCATTCTGACACACAATTTACTCCCATTGAGCAGTACCTTACTCCAGAAATAGTCCCACTGCAATCAATTGAACTACTCGCAAAGTAAAATATGCCCAGATTGAAATCAATCATTTACTTGTTACTGGCGGAGTTGGTAACACTGGATCAGATAGGAATATCACATTTACTGATATGCACTGCGTGGGCCACACTTCAAAGACTCTGAGTGTTATGTTCATGGCATACACCCAGTGAAGTTAGATAAAGACTAACATAAAATACACTTCCTGGAAGGTTTCAACATAACACTACTTTATTTGTATAGAATTCAGAATGATAACCCACAAGAATGGAAAAAACAGAGAGAGATAAAGCAGGCTGCTCCCTAAAAAACAGAAGCACAGCTCTCCCCACCTTATGCTAGGCTGTCTGTCTGATTGCAATCTGCTGCTTGGCCCAGATAGCATGCTTCCTTACAGAACCCCCTAGGCGGTAAGCAGCACCAGGAAACCTGCCAAGCATTTAAAGTGGTAGGTATAATTTCAGTATGACACTGAGTACAATATCTAGACTATGAATAACATAGATTAGAATTCAGTGGGATGAGCCATCACCAGAAGCAGAAAGAGAGAAAGAAAAAGAAAGAAAGAGTCATATAATTAGTACAACAGTCTGTAACCCACTAACCACCCTTTTTGTCCTATGACTACAGGAGTGTTAACGGGCCACTACACCTTGAATGGTTCCTTAGAATATGTGCTAACTACTTATACTAAACAATCTGGTCCACCTTGTATTTAGCTGTGACACTCTGAGTCCCTTTCCCAGACCTGAGGAAGAGCTCTGTGTAGCTGGAAAGCTTGTTTCTTCTCTCACCAACAGAAGTTCCTGTAATAAGAGCTATGACCTCACCCACCTTGTCTCTCTAATATAATTTCTAAGACAGAAGCTTTGGGGATGTGAAAAGTTCACTATACTCCTTTCTGTTCTGTAGATTCTTTTTCCCCCTTGAGCATGGGTTTTTTATTTTTATAAAACTGTTTCTGGTAAGTGTATTAGGACTAATTACAGTCTGCCATGCTGCCATTCATTATTCTATATTTGGTGCTCTGGGAGCAGCAAAAAGTAGAGTAAAATGACTGGGAGCAGCTCGGACTGGGCGGTGGTGTGATTGTCAGGAGAAGAGAAATGGGGCATTTGTCTGAAGTTTGCTCAAAATGAGGCTGGAGATGGGGCTGAAATAATGGTGCTTTTAAAGGCAGGCTGCAGGTGCACGGTGGTACAGGTGCAGAGGGCTGATCTTTAATAACAGCCTTGGCAGGGGCCCTGCTCAATCCATTCACTGTTTGGCTTCTGTGCAAGGGAGGAAACTCAGCGGCCAAGGACGTAGAGATGAATAGAGCCCTATGCTGCCTATGAGCGAAGAGGGGAATGGGATTTACTGCAGTCATCAATGACTATGCGATGAGGTAGGGGTGTGATTCCCCTGCTCGTACACATACGATCTATGAGAGCTAGCACGAGTATAAATAGTAACCTAGCATCGGCAGCTGTATCATAGAATATCAGGGTTGGAAGACAGCTCAGGAGGTCATCTAGTCCAACCCCCTGCTCAAAGTAGGACCAACACTAACTAAATCACGGCATAGCTGGGCCGAGTACATACCTTTTGTGTTAGCTGCCGTTTCTGCTGCTGCCACTACCCGTGCTACTGCAGCTACACTGGCTAGCTCTTGTCGAGTCTGTGCACGTGAGCTGGGGCATTACACCTCTACCTCAGCATGGACACAGCCAGAGAAAGCATAGAACTCACCACGCCCGGTAGCAATAGCAGGAATGAACGAGCACAGCTCCTTGCTCTCGTGCGGGAAGCGGGTCCATACTAGAGCCGAATGAATGCCTCAGACTTTCCCACAAATATTAATTGCAATAAAACAAAACAAAAAGACACCCCCCCACACACTAATTTGCTTTAGCGGTGCTTGTGCTCTGTGTGTGTTACCTTTCTGCAAGTCAAGCAAATGAGTTTACCATCGGGGCGTTCATGGAAAGAACAATTTTTAAGTGAGTATTAAAAACTATTCCTAGAAGGCAGATCTGACTGAAAAATTGATTTTCTGTACTATGGGAAATGCCAATATGTCATCATTTCTTTTTGTCCCAAATCAAGACAAAAAGTCAAAATATAAAAACTTATAGAGGAATGAAAAGTTCCGAAATTTGTTGATGCAGTAACAGTGACAACAAGGAGTCCGGTGGCACCTTAAAGACTAACAGATTTATTTGGGCATAACATTTTGTGGGTAAAAACCCACTTCTTCAGATGCATGGAGTGAAAATTATAGATACAAGCATAAATATACTGGCACATGAAGAGAAGGGAGTTACCTTACAAGTGGAGAACCAGTGATGACAGGGCCAATTCAATCAGGGTGGATGTGGTTCACTCCCAATAATTGGTGAGGAGGTGTCAATTCCAGGAGAGACAAAACTGCTTTTGTAGTGAGCCAGCCACTCCCAGTCTCTATTCAAGTCCAAATTAATGGTGTTAAGCTTGCAAATGAATTGTAGCTCTGCAGTTTCTCTTTGAAGTCTGTTTTTGAAGTTTTTGTTGTTGCAGGATGGCTATTTTTAAATCTGTTATTGAATGTCCAGGGAGATTGAAGTGTTCTCCTACTGGCTTTTGTATGTTACCATTCCTGATGTCTGATTTGTGTCCATTTATTCTTTTATAAAAGATGTCTGATTTGTGTCCATTTATTCTTTTATGGGGACAGATGTCTGATTTGTGTCCATTTATTCTTTTATGGGGACAGAGTAGGCAATGGGGTTTGTTACAGGGATTGGTTTCCAGGTTAGTGTTTCTGTGGTGTGGTGTGTAGTTGCTAGTGAGTTGCGGGGCTGTCTGTAAGTGAGGACTGGCCTGCCTCCCAAGGTCTGTGAGAGTGAGGGATCATTTTCCAGGATAGGTTGTAGATTGTTGATGATGTGCTGGAGAGGTTTAAGCTGGGGGCTGTACGTGATGGCCAGTGGTGTTCTGTTATTTTCCTTGTTGGGCCTGTCCTGTAGTAGGTGACTTCTGGATACCTGTCTCACTCTGTCAATCTGTTTCCTCACTTCCCCAGGTGAGTATTGTAGTTTTAAGAATGCTTGATAAAGATCTTGTAGGTGTTTGTCTTTGTCTGAGGGATTGGAGCAAATTTGGTTGTATCTTAGGGCTTGGCTGTAGACAGTGGATCGTGTGATGTGTCCTGGATGGAAGCTGGAGGCATGTAGGTAAGAATAGCGGTCAGTAGGTTTCTGGTATAGGGTGGTATTTACATGACCATCGCTTATTTGCACTGGAGTGTCCAGGAAGTGGATCTCTTGTGTGGACTGGCCCAGGCTGAGGTTGATGGTGGGGTGGAAATTGTTGAAATCCAGGTGGAATTCTTCAAGGGCCTCCTTCCCATGGGTCCATATGATGAAGATGTCATCAATGTAGCGCAAGTAGAGGAGGGGCGCTAGGGGACGAGAGCTGAGGAAGCGTTGTTCTAAGTCAGCCATGAAAATGTTGACATACTGTGGGGCCATGTGGATACCCATAGCAGTGCTGCTGGCTTGAAGGTATAAATTGTCCCCAAATCTGAAATGGTTGTGGGTGAGGACAAAGTTACGAAGCTCAGACACCAGATGTGCCATGGCCTCATCATGGATACTGTTCCTGACAGCTTGTAGTCCATCTTCATGTGGAATATTGGTATAAAGAGCTTCTACATCCATGGTGGCCAGGATGGTGTTTTCAGGAAGACATTGTAGTACAATGCATTGTAGTTTCCTCAGGAAGTCGGTGGTGTCTCAAAGATAGCTAGGAATGCTGGTAGCGTAGGGTCTGAGGAGAGAGTCCAAATAGCCAGATAATCCTGCTATAAGAGTGCCAATGCCTGAGATGATGGGGCATCCAGGATTTCCAGGTTTATGGATCTTGGGTAGCAGATAGAATACTTCTGGTCAGGGATCTAAGGGTGTGTCTGTGTAGATTTGTTCCTGTGCTATAGCAGGGAGTTTCTTGAGCAGATGGTGTAGTTTCTTTAGGTACTCCTCAGTGGGATCGGAGGACAGTGGCATGTAGAATGTGGTGTTGGAGAGTTGTCTGGCAGCTTTCTGTTCATAATCCAACCTGTTTATGACAACTACAACACCTACTTTGCCAACCCCTTTGATTATAATGTCAGAGTTGTTTCTGAGGCTGTGGATGGTGTTGCATTCTGTACAGCTGAGGTTATGGGGCAAGTGATGCTGTTTGTTCACAATTTCAGCCTGTGCGGGTCTGCGGAAGCACTCTATGTAGAAGTCCAGTCTGTCATTTCGACCATCAGGAGGAGTCCATGCAGAATTCTTCTTCTTGTAGTGTTGGTAGGAGGGTTCCTGTGGGTCAGTGCACTGTTCAGTGGTGTGTTGAAAATATTCCTTGAGTCAGAGATGACAAAAGTAGGCTTCCAGATCACTGCAGAACTGTATCATGTGTGTGGGGATGGTGGGGCAGAAAGAGAGTCCTTGGGATAGGACAGACTCTTCTGCCGGGCTAAGTGTGTGGTTGGATAGATTAACAATATCGTTGGGTGAGTTAAAGAGTTGTAACCCCCTGTGGCATGTAGGAGTTTAGATAGTTTACTGTCCTTTTTCCTCTGTAGAGAAGTAAAGTGTGCATTGTAAATGGCTTTTCTTGTTTTTGTAAAGTCCAGTCACATGGAAGTTTGTGTGGAAGATTGGTTTTGTATGACAGTCTCCAGTTTTGAGAGCTCATTCTTGATCTTCTCCTGTTTGCTGTACAGAATGCTGATCAGGTGGTTCCTCAATTTCTTTGAGCGTGTGCGGCACAAACTCTCACCATAGTCAGTTTAGTGTGTCGATTGCAATGGATTTTTTACCTTCCATCCATTTGGTATGATGTCCGTCTGTTTGCACTTGGAGAGGAAGATGATGTCTGCCTGTATCTGTGTGACTTTTTTCATGAAGTTGATGGATTTCCACTTCATGCTTCATAAGTAACAGTGAGTGACTGCTGTGCATTGTAGGAAATATAGTCTGGCCAGGGAGCAGGGGCCATTCGACAAAATGGGGGCATGAGGCACCAAGAACTACAACTCCAAGGAGGCACCATGGTAGCTCAAAAGGAGGCAGGTATTAATGTCTATCTGAAGTAAAATATTTGATTTCACTTTTTCCAAAAAAAATTCCACCAAAAATCAATCTTTTCCCATTCCCTCCCACCCATCTGATTTTGAGATAAGACATTTTCCTGTCAGAAAATAGGGTTGTCTGAGATTTTTTCAACCAGCCCTAACAGAAAGTGATTTTGAACTCAAATGGGAACAATTAGACCAGAAACATGAATCTAAGAATTACTCTCATCCAACCAAGGAACCAAAACAATATCATCTGATCTTTGTGTCCAAATAAAACTAACCAACCCAGCTCAAAGTTTGAATTTCAGACTTCTGGGTCCAAAAACAGCCATCTCAACTGGTTGAGCTGAAGAAACAGCTCCTTAAACTCAAAGGCAGTAGCAGACTCATAAATCTTTCTGTGTGGTCTAGCCACTACTGGGAGATAAGGAACCACACAGTTAGCATGAGTTACACTTGTACTGCTCCTCTGGTTTGGGACATAAAAAAAGGTTCGTGTCTCTACTTAACACTTACGCTGATTCAGAATAGCCTTTGAAGTTAATGCAAAGTTAGCTTTAATTAATGTCAGTCAGCATCTATCTATCAAGGGATGTGGATTTCTCCTAAATCTAGAATGAGCTGGAAGATACTATATGTGTCTTATCGCTCATTGTATAGCTTATGTTTGATAAATATTCAGTGGGAAAGAATGATGTTCACACAAACATCAAAGTGACTAAAAGTATAGCTGATACTAATTTTTGCTGACAAATGGCTTTCGGGGACTAAGAATGAGAGCCTGCAGAAAGAGGTAAATTCACATGAATTATGGGATCTAGGTGTGTTTGCTAGATTTTTTTTATGGTAAACAAGATTCTTAAAACCATAGACTAGACATGACTTAAAGCCCAGAGAGATAAGATGGGCCAATTGTTAGGGATATAGGAGGCCCTGCTCTGCCTCAAACTTCCTGTCTGATATTGGACAAGTCACTTGGCCTCTCTCTGTTACAGTTCCCCCCTCTGTAAAATGAGGATGATGGTACATGGTTTGCCTAGAAGACAGCGTAGCCCAGATTTTGTGAAGAAACCAGAATTTGACACTTAAGAACATAAGAACGGCCATACTGAATCAGATGAATTGACCTTCTAGCTCTGTTTTCCAACAGTGACCAATGCCAGGAGCTTAGAGGGAATGAACAGAACAGGGCAAATTATTGAGTGATCTATACCCTGTTGTCCAGTCCCAGCATCTGGCAGTCAGAGGCTTAGGGACAGCCCGAGCACGGGTTTGTGTCCTTGACCATCTTGGCTAGTAGCCGTTGATAGATCTATCCTCTATGAACTTATCTAATTCTTTTTTGAACCCAGTTATACATTTGGCAATGAGTTCCAGAGGTTGATGGAGAATTTTGTGGGAAAAGTATTTTGTTATGCTTGTTTTAAACTGGCTGCCTGTTAATTTCATCGGGTAACCCCTGCTTCTTTGTGTTATGTGAAGGAGTAGACAACACTTCCTTATTTACTTTCTCTATACCTTCATGATTTTATAGTCCTCTATCATATCCCCCTTAGTCATCTCTTTTCTAAATTGAACAGTCCCAGTCTTTAATCTCTCCTCATATGGAAGCTGTTCCATACTCCTAATAATTTTTGTTGCCCTTCTCTGTACCTTTTCCAAATTCTCATCCTTTCTTTTTGAGAGAGCGGGAGGGGGCAACCAGAACGGCAGGCAGTATTCAAAGTGTGGACGTACCATGGATTTATTTAGTGGTATTATGGTATTTTCTGTCTTATTATTTATACCTTTCCTAATGGTGCCTAATACTCTGTTCGTTTTTTTGACTGCTGCTGCATATCGAGCAGACATTTTCAGAGAACCCATAATAGCTCCAAGATCTCTTTCTTAGCACATGACCTTGGGCAAGTAACTTAACCTCACTGCTTTGCAATCTTTAAAAGGTGGATACAAATACTTAATGATTTATCGGCTCTGAGGATTAATTTGGAATTACCACGGTTCCCTGCAAACATAAAGCTCTAAGTAAATATTTACATAGTCCCAATTGTTATTTTTATTATTTACCCCTGCAGTTTAGCAGAGCAAACAACAGTGCACTTGGGATACTAAACATCCTCTCCTCTATCCTAACTCCATGGTATTCTGCAGTGTAGGGGTAAAAGAGTCTCATTCTGAATTACCACAACAGATAACAGGGCCCCATTGTGCTAGGCACTGTACATACAGTGTGAGACAGCCCCTGCCCCAAAGTGCTTACAGCCTGAATCAACAAAGGGAGAGATGGGAAGCAAAGACCAAACTTCCCACAGCAGGCAGAGCTAGAAATAGAACCAAGCCATCCATCTTCTAGTCCAGTACCCTCTCTATTAGGCCACATTGTTTCTTGTGGTGCATGGTTAGAGAAGGATTGGAAGGGATTGGTGTTGTGAGGGAGGGGGAAGGGATCATGGGAATTTTCTGTAGAGAGAGAAGCTATTTTAAAAAGGAAATGAAAGAGAAGGTAGCTTGAATAGCAATGGATCCCCAGTTCTGCCAGGAAGAGCAGCTCTGTGTCCAAACCCTTGCAAAGGCAATGTTTACTTTCCTCCTTGCTACCATACAGCATGGGGGGCATGGATCAGCATTTACATCGCGCTCCCTGTCAATACCCAGCCCGGGCTGGGGAAGCTAATGATCCAACCAGCGGCCCAACTTCGGTGATGAAGCCTGATCACGTGACCCTTGAGGCACATTGCGCATACACCAAGAACACATTCAGCTGCAGGAGGGATGGTTCCTCACGGTGGTAGACAGGACACATTGAGCTCTCTGCAGTTTGCTGTTTGGATATTTCAGATCAGTCCCTGAGGACGCAGGGTGTGCGTTACAGAATCCACGGTGTGCTGTGTCAGAATAGGCTGTTTAAATGTTTATGCTCACCCCCATTCTTGCACAGCCTCTTGTGCCCTTCACTTCAGAGGCTGCCTGCCCTACTGCTCCGTGGGTGGAGCTTTGGGATGATGGGTGTTCTATGAATGTAATACATATGATTACGTTATAAACTGCTTTACCGGCCCATCTTCCAGGAATGACAGTGGCTGGTGATTAACTGCTTAATTGCTATAGTATTAGCATAAATACAGAATGAGTTTATATGATCAGAATCAATGCTGGTGGTCTGCCACCAAATGCTTCTCCCATCCCATTTGACCTGTAAGAGGAGAACTTTTTAGGATAATTCTTTGAGGGGATGCCCAGGAACCAGAGCATTGGTGGTTGTGGTTTTAATGTTTCATCAGTGCTCCAGTTCGAAAGCAGAGAGTCTGTCCTCAGAGAGCTCTGGGGTCCAATAAGATTGATCTGCCCTGGGAGGCTGATCATCATCACAACAGGGTCTCTAGCCTGTCAGGAGCATATAATGTTATTAATTGTAGCACCTGGGCACCCCCGTTATGGCAAAGGACTCCATTGTGCTAGGTGAGGTACAAACACCGAAAAAGATGGCCCCTGTTCCAAAGCACTTACTATTTAAATATACAAGACAAGAGAAGGAGGTGGTGAGTGGATCGCAAAGCATGTGTATTCAATGATCCCCGTATCTGCCTCCATGCTGACGATCACATCTAAAGTGTGACCAGTTTTGCAGCTTGCTGCGCAAGGTTGGAAACTAGCTGTGATACATCCATGGTTATCATGAGATCCAGGAGATTTGGTACCAACATGCTAGATCGGCCATGTGCATGGACAGAGAAATCCCTCAAGGCAGTTAGTCTCAGTGACTCCAGCACTAAGTACATTTCAATGGTTTGAATAAGAGGAAGGAGTTCAGTAGAGATGAACAGGCATTAGGAGTGTCCTCCTTACTCTCAATACCAAATAAAAACTGTTAGTATTAATTATTAAATATAAATTCTATTACTGATCACCATTAATCTGTAGGGGCAAGCTTTCCCAACCAAAGGAACCCTCCTCCTCCCCCCGTAAAAAAATCAAAGCCAGATGTTCAAAAGAGCTCATCTCCCCTTTAGGCATCAAAATAAGTGTCAAGAGTTCAGCATGTTGGGTGCACACTGGGTGCAGAGCACTTCTGAGAATCTAGCCATCGGTGCCACAATAGTGACAGGTCCTAAGCACTTTTTTGGGGGGGAAAAACCCCTCTCTCTCTTAGTTGTGTGCCTAAATTGGAGTTGTGCTCTTTTGAAACTCTGGTGCGGGTACCAAGGGTCTACAAGTACAGTATATACCATGAACTAATTCAACCTTAAAGCAAGCAACAGTAAAGACAGAAAAGACATTTAAAAGAACCAGGTCTGTTCGATTGTTATATGTGATTATGTACTACACCCCTCCTATTGGCCATCAATAACAGATGTCTGTTGCTATCAGAACAATCCACTTTGATAGGGACGGTTCTGTGGAATCACGTTTACTGCACTTTTTGTCTGGGTCTGACACATCTGGTCAAGGCCTTTCGCTTTATTTCTCTTGCCTGATCTGGGACTTCAGAAGCACACACTCAACATTAAGCCAAACGCTCTCTTTGTTCCATAAGGCTGCCACAGCTGGAACCTTTTGTTGGCTGAAACAGCCAAATCTTCTGTTGAGGCCATTATATTCTTTGGCGTATTACACTGCGTTTACATCTTTTAATTCACCCCAGTGAGCAGATGGGTTGTTTTAAGGGCCATGTGTAAAGGCTTTCATTAAAACCACTATGGGACACCAGATGGGGATGCAAAATTGATAGCACATCAAGGCTGCCTGCTACCATGTTGGACTTATTATTTACTCATTGTCACACCTTTAGCTGTTCATAGGTATTTCTGTCCTTCATCTACAAAGAGAGCTCCGGGGACTCTCTACTATATTGTGAAGATCTTGACATGACTTGCCTCTGGTTATATTGTTATGAACTATTTGCTGAAAATCATTCGGTTCTGCAAAGTGATTCAAAAGATTGAGATTCATCCGGGATTCTTTATCTGAGTTTCTCAAGCGCATGACATTATTTTTGAATGACTGTCTACAATAATTTTGGTGACGGTGTTGCATGACAAAGAAGTGTCACATGAAACTGAAGTGGAAATTGTCTTTTTTTCAACTATCACATTCCCAGAGAAAGGGAAAAAAGACAGTGGTTGGGATTTTCAGAAGTTCTTAAGTGACTTAGGAGCACAAGACCCATCAAATATACTTGTGTTTCTATATCACGCAGACACTTTTGCAATCCCACCTTTTAACTATAAAAATATAGAAACCAAGACCGCTGGCTATATGAAGACTAGCAAACAGATTCGTCAATCTGGTGAACCTCAACATGCTTGATTTGGATAAAGCACCCCACAATGGGACATTTACAAGAAGGTCCACATCAGCTGAAAAAATTTTCTTGCCTCCTAAAATTGGGCTGGAAATCTTGTGTCAATACGGTCTATTTCAAGATGGTTCTTCTGCTTCAGGTTGTTCCTGAAATACTTCAAGAACAGTCTTCATAGTATTTTAGTATTTCTGCTTCTAGTGCCTCCTAGAAAGTAGAATGCAGAAGTGCATGGAAATGAAAAAACACTTGTATTAGTACAATATAATGTAACCATTATTTTTCTAACATGTACACATATTTGTTTCAGGATTTATATAAGTTTCACGAATGGCTCTGCACTGGGTTTTATTTTAATTGATCCAGTTGACTTGCTGCTAGTAATTGATTTTGATGAACTGTGCATTGGTTTGACTATTAGGAAGCAATGGCAGATGAGCTTCTGTGGCTCTGAACAGAGCTGAATCCACATTTTATGGGAAATTCTGACAATCCAACCTATGGTTTTGTCCCAAAGTGGAATGAAAAGTTGAAGTTCCTGCAGAATAGAATTTTTTTTTAAAAAACCCATTGATTTTGAAACAACAAGGCATTGTTTCAAAATTTTCAATTGAAATTCAATATTTTGACATTCCCAAAATGGAAATATTTAATCTCAGCTTTTTGAAATGAACTAAAATTCTTCATTTTTAAGTAGCTTCCACATTAACTGCATTTCCTTATGGTGCATTGCCTTGTTGGAGCTGGGGAATCTGATACCCTCATTCTCCCCTATGGACCAGACTCCTTGGCCAGACTACATCTCCTATAATGCATCCAGTCCTGTGACTCCCACAATGGACCATGCAAGTCTGTCAGCATCTCATTGACTTAGAGATGTAGTCCTCCAGGGAACCTAGCCTGTAGGAGAGAATAAGGGCAGGGACTACAACTCCCATAAGACAATGCATGACAATAGGAAAATGCAATTTAATGTTTTGTTGAACTGATTTGAAACAAAAACATTTTGGGGTACTTAACCTAAAGTATTCCAATTCTGGTTGAACTGACCTGAAATATTTCATTTCAATATTTCAATATGAAATATTTCATTTCCATTTTCCCAATGGAAAGTCAAAATTTTTCAGAAGACAACTTTTCCTGTAGAAAAAAACCAAAACTTGATTTTGCAGAAACTGTGATTTTTCCATCAGAAAATCCCTGAGCAGCTCTAACTCTGATACCAAATAAACCAACAGACCTTTAGATTTATGGTAAATGCACTCCCAGAGTTGGCAGGTTTAAGTGAAAACATCTTAGACACTTCCTTCTCCTCTAGAATATCTCAAGAGTTTATAGTACTTAGCTGTTTGATTTATTTCTAAAAATATTACCATCTTCAGTCCTAACAGTTACCTTATGAATGTCTCACCTGCCTTAGGTAACTAGACAATGTTACCTCAGTATTTGCAGCATTCCCTATAATTCCTAGTCTTAGTAATTAAGTTTAAGGAAGCAGGGCTGGCTCTAGATTTTTTGCCACCCCAGGTAAAAAATTTGTTGCCCCAAGCTCTGAGAGCGCAACTGCCCAAGCCAAAAAACAAAAAAAAGGGTGGCCGGAATGCCGCTCCTTGAAATGTGCCACTCCAAGCACGTACTTGGTTTGCTGGTGCCTAGAGCCAGCCCTGTAAGGAAGCATGTACAAGTACAATCCTCACACTCTCTGTCAATATGGTGCACACCCATACATAGGATTTACCCCTTAGTGGGGTTTGTCTTTGTTGTTAACTTACATTAACCTTAGCATACATTTTCTGTTGTGCTTGGCTTCTTTTTGTAATTTCTTCCTCTAAGGTCTGTGCTGCTACATTCCCCTTCGGGGGGACCCATAAGCCCTTTTATACCTTGATTTAGAATTCATGAGCCCCACCTGGTTTGGCTTCTTGCATGAGTCATAACCCTGCAGGTTCCTAAAACCCTACATCTTAGCCCAGGAAGTAGGAGGGAATATTACAGGTGCTGAGGTAATGCTATCTAGCTGGCTAAGGGAGGGAAACCATTGTATTTGTATTTTTTGGCATATAGCTACAAATACTATTAAAATGTTCCAAAAACAATAGTGTATGATTTGGAAACTTCAGGCACAGGTTTTATCCTGAAGGGATACAGATAATTGCATTCTGAACACTTCTTCAGCCTTTTTACAGTTGCGAGGGAATTCTTTACATTCTGTTACAGCTTGAAATGATCCACAAATTTTGAGGATTGTGGGTCCAGTCCCGGTTCAGCTGAAGTCAAAAGCATTCCCATTGTCTTCAGTGCAGCAAGACTGGACTCTATCTGAAGTGTGTGTGTGTGTGTGTGTGTGTACTTAGTTGGCTGACTTTACCGTGCAGACCGATATTACTATTACATTTAAATATTCAAGGATGATTTAGCTACCAGGAACGCCAAACCCACATCTGATGGACATGTGTTTGTCTGGCAAGTGATGGGGACAACTTCAAATGCTGTATTGTTCCTCCGTTCGAATATGGTTTCTGTGCCGTTTGAAACATCTGAATGAGAACCGCACAAGGCACGTGAATGATATAAAAAACAAACTTGACTGACCTTGAGACGGCAGTGGCATAAATGCACCACGTAAAGTGCAGTGCCGAAATATGCCTCACATGTGTTCCAGAAAGAATGTATCTGCTTTTGAATGTCTTCAGTCTAACTATTCCCTCAGCTGTCATTAAGTGAGGCACAGTGGCTGGTTGTGAGTTTCACAGTTTCACCCACAAAAATCCCCACCCCCCACTCCCCGCCAAACCTGGGCATCCATGGCAAAGGACTTTACTCATGGGACAGGCCTGTGCATTCCACCAGAGTGGAGGCAGTTTAGGTAATTTCTTTCCTTCCTTCCTTCCTTTCGCCTTTGAGTTCAGCATCCTGCTTTTAGACGCTTACAGCACCTCGCTTGGGATCTGTTCCAAAGTCGTCAAAGTCAGTGGAAAGGCCCCCATTGACTTCAATGGGCTTTGGGCTGGGCCCTCTGTTTCCATTTTACTGTGCCTGTATTGGATAGCAGCTCACTGCTCTCCACAAGAGACAGCTTAGGAGTGTGAGCATTTCCTCTCTCAAATTGCTGGGAACGTCACATGGGTTGGATTTGCAGCAACAGGAACTTGTTCACCTTCTTTTTAGGGTAGTCTCAGGAGCCTGGTACTGATCCTGCGTTTCTTTTGGCTCCCTGTGACAGCATGCACCTCTGTATTCACATCCTGCATGCTGCTGTAATAATCTTTGTACAAAATATGCCTTGTGAGGTATCATTTGAAAATGAATAACTCACTGGTCAATAATATCATGGTGAAATGTCTGTAGCAATCTTACAGAGTTATGAATTCCTTCTGAATGATGTTGGCAGCACAAGTTCAAACCCACGTAGCCCCAGTTAGGCAGGACTGGTCAAGCAATTCCTAAGCAAAGGAATGTGTGTTTCTTTCAATTTATATACAAGTTTTAAAGAGGGTCCTCAGACAGTGAGAGGGAGAAGACAGTAGACTAGGGAAATCTGCATTTCAGTACAGGTAAGAACAAACAGCAACCTCTTTCACTACCAGGCCCCACGTCTCCATCCTCACAGTTGCAAGGAACTTTAACTAGGGGTCAACCTCAGGAAAATGCATTTCAAAGGGTGACTGAACTATAAAAGTAAGGGGCAAAACCACCCCAGGTTCTCTTTCTCTATCCATCTCTCTCTTTTCACCTAAGAAGACAAAAGACACAGCTGTTGGACTTTGGGAGCAGTTCCTGGCCTGAGAGTTTGGTTATCAATATTACTGGAAACGTGGTAAGAATTTCACCTTGAACCAAATCTAGTTTAAGTTTAGAAAGCGTTCTATCTGTATTTCTCTTGTAATTGTTTCTGTCTTTAATGCCTTATACTTGTACCCACTTAAAATCTATCTCATTTTAGTTAAATAGACGTGTTTTATTCTTTTATTAAAAGTAATCCTGTGTTGTCTTTAAACTGAACTGTGCGGGTAACTTCATTTAAGGTAGCAGACTGTTGTATGTTGATCCCCTTAGGCAGCCAACAGATCTAATGTATCTGGAATGTCCAGGAGAGGGCTGGACAGTGCAGAACACACATTAATGGGGGAAAATCCAGGACAGGGAGCAGGGCCATCCTTAGGATTTATGGGGCCCTACGCAGTATTATTAAACCGGTGCCCCTATGCCCGATGGCAGCCCAGGCTCGCAGCCTGGGAGGAGAGGGATGAGGCAGCAAAGGATAGCAAGACGCCCGGCCTGCCTTATGGTGGTAGAGAGTCACAGTTCCCCACAGAGACCCCTGTACCCTCTCCCTCATGCGGAATGGACATGCAGAAGGTACCTAATTAAAAGCAATAAATTTGGGAATAAAAAATATCAGTCACAGGTTTTTTGATATGCCCTGAAGTTTGTCAGAGATTTATTTGCAAAAACTTTGTAGTAAGGGCGAGTCAGCTGTCTTGCTGAATACAACATTACATATTATGGACTACATGATGCAGCTCTTCTCTGTTTTACATTTTCTTAATCAGTATTTCTAAGCTGATTTTATATTTTAAATGTACTCTTAAGCCGTCCTAAAGTAATCATGCCAGATTACTACATATTTAACTCCCTGAAACTAAGACATTATTTTAAATTAATCAGTCACAGAGGTTTAGTGTGTTCATAATAACGTTAACTGCTTTTAGAAAAAGGGAACACTAATTTACTTTGTGTGATCTCCATAACAATAGACATGTTTATGAAATTTCACCAACTTTCAAAAATATAAGGAGTACTTGTGGCACCTTAGAGACTAACCAATTTATTTGAGCATGAGCTTTCGTGATTGGTTAGTCTCTAAGGTGCCACAAGTACTCCTTTTCTTTTTGCGAATACAGACTAACACGGCTGTTACTCTGAAACCTTTCAAAAATATGTTTCCAAAGATTTTAGGCATAACAAAGGATTTTATACAGTATCTTACTAAGGTACTGATTTTGCTGGAGGGTTCTCTTAAAACTAGTTCATCAGATAGTCAGAAGTAAAGAAAGGGAAACTCTTTGTCCAGCTAGCTGGAAGGAAAGGGGTGTTGTCCCTTTAAGGGCTCTCGTCAAGGGCGGGGTAGGGGGTGGGCGTAAAGGGAAAAGTGGCAGGACAGAAAGGACAGGAAGACTTTGGAAGCAAGATTTTTTTACTATAGTAATTAAAATTAAAATGAAAAGGAGTACTTGTGTCACCTTAGAGACTAATCACATCCGATGAAGTGAGCGGTAGCTCACGAAAGCTTATGCTCAAATAAATTGGTTAGTCTCTAAGGTGCCACAAGTCCTCCTTTTCTTTTTGCGAATACAGACTAACACGGCTGTTACTCTGAAACCTAAAATTAAAATGTGTATTTTAGATAAGGGTGGTCTTTTGAAGGATTTATTTAAAAAAATGTATGTCTGAAGATCCAAGCATTTAAGGCTAAAGACGATTGTGCATCTACAAATCTATGCAAGGATTTTTTAGAGATGTGATTTTATAATCTTCACCAACTCACTAATGAAATATTTTTAGAGCAAATTTTAAACTAAGGTCTTCTAGACTAACATGCTCTGAGTAAATATTACACTAATGCACAACTGTTTTTGTCAGTAAATTCAGAAACTGACAGTATATGCCTGGGGGTTGGCAAATGCCTGTTAAATGGCTTCACTACCACTTGCATCCGATGAAGTGAGCTGTAGCTCACGAAAGCTTATGCTCAAATAAATTGGTTAGTCTCTAAGGTGCCACAAGTACTCCTGTTCTTTTTGCGGATATAGACTAACACGGCTGCTACTCTGAAACCTAAAATTAAAATGTGTATTTTAGATAAGGGTGTTCTTTTGAAGGATTTATTTAAAAAAATGTATGTCTGAAGATCCAAGCATTTAAGGCTAAAGACGATTGTGCATCTACAAATCTATGCAAGGATTTTTTAGAGATGTGATTTTATAATCTTCACCAACTCACTAATGAAATATTTTTAGAGCAAATTTTAAACTAAGGTCTTCTAGACTAACATGCTCTGAGTAAATATTACACTAATGCACAACTGTTTTTGTCAGTAAATTCAGAAACTGACAGTATATGCCTGGGGGTTGGCAAATGCCTGTTAAATGGCTTCACTACCACTTGCATCCGATGAAGTGAGCTGTAGCTCACGAAAGCTCATGCTCAAATAAACTGGTTAGTCTCTAAGGTGCCACAAGTCCTCCTGTTCTTTTTACCACTTGAATGGCTCTTTAACAGTTTCAGTGTTGTGCTAATAGGTCTCATAGGCTAGAAGCCTTTTTCACTTTTAAGTTACTAGATCCCCTATGGAGTAAGAGTCACCAGGCTGCAGCAGCCTGCTGTGAGAGCCTGCCGGAAGGGTCAGAACAGGGATAGGAAGAGCCAGGAGGGTGGACACTAAGACCCACTGATGCCCCAAATTTTCAGGTGCCCTATGCAGCTGGGTATTCTGCGTATGCCTAAGGACGGCCCTGACAGGGAGGGTGTTGGGGTCACCCTGCAGGGAGTAACCAAAGCCAGGCTGTGGCTGGTGTGTTGCTAAGAGGCTGCTGGGCTCAGAGTAGCTAGACCTGGACTGTGGCTATATACAGACACTCCGCATGCTGTTTGAAAGGAGCCAGGTTGGGAGCTACAACAGAAGAGCATTGTGAGCATAGGTGCCAGCTTCCTCCTTTCCCTGGGGGTGCTCAACCCCTGCTCAGACCCAGGCCCTGCCCCCACTCCACCCCTTCCCCCAAGGCCACGCTCCCACCTCTTCTCTCCCCCGCTCCGCGCCGCCTCGCCTCTTCCCACCCAGTTCCGCCCCCTCCCCCGAGCGCGTCCTGCACGCCGCGGAACAGCTGATTGCGGCGGGTGGGAGGCGCTGGGAGGGATGGGGAGGAGTTGATCAGGTGGGAGGCACTTGTGGGGATGGGGGAGCTGGCTGCTGGTGGATGCTAAGTACCTGCTAATTTTTTTCCATGGGTGCTCCAGCCGATGATTGAGAGGCACCCCAGGTTGCAGGGCAGGGGGCACACAGCCCCTCCCTGGTCTGGAGGGCACCCCGGAATGACATACTCCCTCAGACCGCCTGCCATTCTGTCAAGCCTTCCAATAGTATTCCTCAGCTTCGCAGCAGAAGAGTGTGGCCCACAATACCAGCCTGCCTGTGAAAGTGAACCAACTCCTGCAAAACGTGTGTGTACACCAGTCAGTGTGACTAACCTGGCCTCCTCTCCCACCATACCACCCTCTGGCTTCTCTCAGCTGCACAGCAGAGCAGTCTAGCCTGCCTGTGCCAGCACATCATGCAAATAGCTGGCATGTGCAAGAAGAGGCAAACCTGAATTTCTCTTCTCCAGACATCGCAGTGTCTGGGCCTGCGGGCAGCTCTCCATAAACCACAGCAGCTGTGATTGGTCTAGCAGTTCATGCCACCAGCCTGCCAAATACATATGGCCCACCCAACTGACTTCAAACACACAGTGAAAGGTCAGTGCTAAAGGAGAAAACCATCTCAAATATGGCTTAGATGCAGGGCTTACATGCACCCTGTGCATTTCAGAGCCAGGGAACGCTACCAGGCACGAGTGCTCCTGTGTAGTCTCCCGTAATGTTCCTCTGCCTCCTTACCGTGGCCATGGGCCGGGCCAGAAGTGAATAGCTGTAGAAGCAACAGCAGTTTTCAATCCTCCCTATGGGCCTCTGAGTCCTAAGGTAATAACAATACGTTAGAATAGCTGGAGTTTGTCAAGAACCTGGCTGATTATGACCAGCCTTCTCTGGATGTTCTCTTCCCCCCTTTGGGGCTGGACAAGTAGAAGTTTCTTCCACAACAGGAGTCAGAAATCTGCTCCTATGGAAAGCACCCAGGCCAAAAGGCCTGAATCCAAGCTAGTTACTTGGAAGAAAGTTGATTCCAACTTTTTAGAGAAACTCTAAGCAAGAAGGGGACGGATTCTGTTAACTTTATGCCTCCTTGCCTCTTGTATTTCATTGCTGCATGATTGCCATTACCACCTTTCCAAAGACTGGATACAACTACAGATAAATATGTGAACAATGAACTAGTAATGGCGTTTGGAACGAACTAAGTAAGATTGAGGACAGCCCCCCCCCCCACCCCCGCCCGTTCCCAAGCACCACTCCCTAAAATATTTTGAGTCTAATTCTGTTTTACCCTGTACCTTAAATTGACATCAAGACACAGTGACTGCAAAGTTGCTGTAAATGCTGATCTGGGAGTGTTTTATATCCACATTGCACGGGTGTAATGACTACATAAAATGCAGAGTAAACATTTTAATTCTAGCTTCTGGATCTATTGCCTTGGGAACAACACTTATTTATTAATTAATTTATATATATTTGCAATACTACTCCGCTCCTTTTAATTAAAAGAAAATAGTTTTGATATCATGGCAAAATGAGCTACAAGTGGTAGCATCCTGCATGACCTCAGGCAAATGACCTTGTCTTGGTCCAAGTTGGACCAAGGGGGCCAAAGAAGTGTAACATCCCTGGCATGCACAACATCTTTACTGTGGCAACATCACTCATGTTTTTTTCCCCCATGGAACAAAGAAAAAGAGTCATTGTAAAGTTTTCATGGAGAAATCCCCCCTGATTTTTTGACCAGCTTTAGTACTCAGTATTACAATATGCTATGCAAGTCTGTCTCAAAGACTGTAGAAATTGTATGACGTTGCCTAGTATTATCTGAGAAATACGTAATCTTATCATTGAAGTTTGTATCATAACACACAAGAGCCTGACTTTTGAATGCTTCACTGTGCAAACCCAGTGTTCTTTTAAGACAGTTTTGTGAGGAAACAGATATGATGGGTAACATTTTCAAAAGCACCTAAGTGAATTAAGAAACTAAGAACTATTTTCAAAGGTAATTTAGGCACTTAGGAGCCTAAATTCTATTGACTGGCAATATACAGGGCAGGCCCAACAAAGAAAATAATAGAACGCCACTAGCCCTCACCTTCAGCCCTCAACTAAAACCTCTCCAATGCACCATCAAAGATCTACAACCTATCCAGAAGGACGACCCATCACTCTCACAGATCTTCGGAGACAGGCCAGTCCTTGCTTACAGACAGCCCCCCAACCTGAAGCAAATACTCACCAGCAGCCACACAACACACAACAGAACCACTAACCCAGGAACCTAACCTTGCAACGAAGCCCGTTGACAACTGTGCCCACATATCTATTCAGGGGACACCATCACAGGGCCTAATCACATCAGCCACACTATCAGAGGCTCGTTCACCTGCACATCTACCAATGTGATATATGCCATCATGTGCCAGCAATGCCCCTCTGCCATGTACATTGGTCAAACTGGACAGTCTCTACGTAAAAGAATAAATGGACACAAATCAGACGTCAAGAATTATAACATTCAAAAGCCAGTTGGAGAACACTTCAATCTCTCTGGTCACTCGATTACAGACCTAAAAGTTGCAATTCTTCAACAAAAAAAACTTCAAAAACAGACTCCAACGAGAGACTGCTGAATTGGAATTAATTTGCAAACTGCACACCATTAAATTAGGCTTGAATAGAGACTGGGAGTGGATGGGTCATTACACAAAGTGAAACTATTTCGCCATGTTTATCCCCTCCACCCCCCACTGTTCCTCAGACGTTCTTGTCAACTGCTGGAAATGGCCCACCTTGAATTATCAATACAAAAAGCTCCCCCCCGCCCCCCTGCTCTCCTGCTGGTAATAGCTCACCTTAAGTGATCACTCTGGTTACAGTGTGTATGGTAACACCCATTGTTTCATGTTCTCTATCTATATAAATCTCCCCACTGTATTTTCCACTGAATACATCCGATGAAGTGAGCTGTAGCTTGCGAAAGCTTATGCTCAAATAAATTTGTTAGTCTCCAAAGTGCCACAAGTACTCCTCTTCTTTTTGCGAATACAGACTAACACGGCTGCTACTCTGAAACCTGTAAATATCTTTGAGGATCTGAAACTTAAGTGCTTTTGAAAATGGTACCTTATGTCTATTTATTATTTATTTGTCTGTTCTGCATAGTTCCTTAAGATTTTCTTAAGAGGAATGTGACCCTCACCAGTGTGATATACTTGATATTCCAGCAAAGCAAAGTGGTTTTGCCCATTCATTGGATATAGACACAGGAGCGGCCCTAGACTAGCTGCCACCAACTGGCTCCCTAGGCGAACCATGCAATTGGCGCCCCCAAAACCCAAGGGCAGATCTAGGCTGAGGTTTTGGGTAAACTGGGAAACATTTTGCCCCTTTTTTCCTTTTAATGTTTTTTAAGTGTTTTTTTTTAAAACAGAGGCTTAATTATTCCGTTTGTCCATCCATCCACGTAAATTTTCTTCATCGATAGTTTTTCCTTTTTTCAATCATAATTCAAATTCTTTCCAATTTTGAAAACATTCCAAATGTTCTGTACTTCTTTCATGTGAAGAGAGAATTGAAGATATGTTTTTCCAGTCCTTCGAACCATTTTCACTAAGTGATGTACCAATTTCTTGATTTCTAAACAACTTGCAGCGAAAGCAAAACACAGAGTCCTTTGACACTGAATATTGTGACCAGTTTCGATGAATCTCTTCCCCATTAATGAGTTTCCTCTCGTAATGCTGAACAGAGAATTTTCTTTTATTGCCATCCTTAGGGAAATGCATTAAGTTGGTCGGGTCCGTGTTCCACGAGAATTTACCATACACTGTCATCTCATCTGTGTCATGAAGCTTGGTTCCCACACTGTAACTTGTTTGTAACTTCCTCATCCTTTCTTCCTTCTACTTCATTTACTTCAATTTCTGCACGTGACTCTGAAGGTGAATAAATTTTCTCCACTTCCATATCAGTCGGATGCTGTGAGCTGCCTTCATCTAGAAGTAAGTTTCCACTTGAATTTTCAAACTGCTTTTTTGTGGATGTGAGCCACCCTCATCTCGAAGTAATATACCTTCTACCTGATGTTCCAAACTGCTTCCATGCGGATGTGAGCTAACATCCTCCTCTCCAAGTAAAATTACTTCATCTGGATGCTGTGAACTGCTTCCATCTTTATTTGGATTAAAGAGAAGATAATTCAGGAAGGATCCCTGCTGTTTTGTTTGGTCCTTTTTCTTCTCAGCCTTTCGTTTATGATACTCAGCTCCTGAGGGTTTTCTTTTTCCTCTTTCTGCCATGGGGCATTTGAATATTGTTTTGTACTAACTGTGCTCCCGACTGCAAGCATTATAGCATTAAGGATGGCTGACACACCACATGGTTGGTGATTTAAACCACATTGCAGCCATCCCAATATGTCTTTTCACTGCTTAAAGGTTCAATGATTAGTAACATACACTCACTTACCTATTAAAACAGTTAGTTACAGCATTTACACGGAAACAAAATTACCTTTTTCGACGTTATAACCTGACACCGGTTGTTTGGAAAGTAATCTTTTTCACAGTTACCTGCTTGGAGTGTGACGTCATCACTTTCATAGTCTATTAAGCGTTAATGCTGTTACTTTTCTTTTATGGACCTTATTTATTACATGTGAACCAGTTATAACAAAGAAAAGTTCATAATTATACATCCTGATAATAATGCTAAGGTTTAATAACTCTTAAAGATACTCACATTTTGGATTTATAATGCTGAAAGACGTTATTCTTTATTCTTTGGCACCAAGAAACACAATTTTCCACAGTAGTTGCTCGCTTCTTAACCATCTACCTGTAACGTGTGTTAAAATGACCGTTTGACATGTATTTACTCATGATATCTCTGCTCTACATGAATTTCCAGCTGAGTTATTGCTTATCAAAATTGCGGAGTGGGTCATCTTGACCCTACGTCACAAATTGGAAAAAAAATCACTAAAATATTATTTATTTTTGCCGTAAATAAAAGATTTGACATATTAATACATTCTCAGAAATGTAGAGAAATGAATTATAATTCACAGTCCCTCCATATGCGCACAGGAATGGAAATAATGACATCTTAGTTATTTTATTTGTATTTTTTTTCATCTTTTTCATTTTTTTTCAAATTTGATTTTTCCCTCTAATTTGGCACCCCATTTAACTTGGCCCACTAGGCGACTGCCTAGTTCGCCTATAAGGACGTGTCGCCCCTTTATAGATACAGATTCTATGTGTGTGTAAGTTAAGATGTAGGCTATGTCCCCACTATTGTGGTAAGTCGACCTAAGTTATGCAACTCCAGCTACATAGCTTAGGTCAACTTACTGCAGTGTCTACACTGCGCTGGGTTGACTGGAGACACTCTCCCATCAACTTACCTTACTCTTCTAGTTCTGGGTGGAGTACCAGGGTTGACTGGAGAGCACTTGCCGTCTTCGCTAGACCCGCTAAATCGATCCCCGGTGCATGTCTACACTATGTCTGCACTACCGCCGGAGTGTCGATCTGGCGGTAGTGTAGACATAGCCATAATTTGCACCATGGATACCAGAGAATGTTTATCGTAAATGTGGAAAACATGAGCTTGTGTTACACTTGCAGAAAAGTTACATCTTCAAACTTTGATGTGTGTTTGGGTGTGCGTGTGTTTGTGTGTGTGTGTGTGTGTATATATAATCAGTTTTACGAAGCACACATTCTTTAATCATACAGCCAGTTCAATGGGTTGATTGAAACACCTCTAGAAATTTGCCAGCTATGCTGATGCAAGTCTAGGGACCATCCTGGAAATATTTATACCTCTGAGTAACTTTAGTCACACGAGTGGACTGAATAAGACTTCGCTCTCCAGGACTATGCATCCAGCACCTTTCATACACACTGAATTCACACCACATTTTATAATGAACCAAGACTAATAATAATAAAAAAATTAAAAAAACACTATAAATGAGATGGAAAGTAGCAGGCCTGGCAGATCATTATTCTATGAGCTATAGTGAGCAAGGTAGGGGAAGGGTAAACTCACAAAACCTAGTCAAATTTTCTGCTAATCATTCAGTTGCCATGGTTTTCAAGATTCAACTATGATTGCAAAACTAGCATCGTGTAGATAATATTGGAGTTCTGGGGCTAAAGTCTTGTATGGCGCTTCTCGGGTCCCTTATAGATAAAATAAATCCCCAGATAAATTAGACAAGTCGTCTTCTCAGGGCCCGTCAGAGTTTTTGTATTGCAGATATGATGTATGTGTATCCAGCAGAAAGCTGCAAGCTGTCCCACTTCACAGTGTCAGGTGATTTGTGCAGCAGCTTGCAGTAGCTGATAAACAAAGACGTCAGGTGCCCCATCCTCTAGTCTAGGCGACAGATGAGTCACCAAATTACAACTGCGAGCAGGAAAGAGAGATTGGGCATCCCATAGAAAAATACTAGTAGTGAAGAGGATAAAGAGGGAAAAGACATTCTCCTTTCAGCCTTGATAAATGTCTAGACATTTCAGCTTTAAACAAAATGCAAATAAAGAAAATCGGAGGACAAAGACCAGGGCATTGATTCTGATATCACTGACATTTGGTGTAAATTAAGTAACTCCATTAGAGTTACACTGGTATATAAGCTCTGTAAGTGAGATCAGAGTTAAGCCCAGTGCTTTTTAAGTGCCTGAATGCCTGGTCTCTGTAGGAGACTTTCTTTTTTAGATGACCATTCTCTCTTACCACTTCCCTATCTGGGGGTCATTGTTTCTTAGACTACCATTTCTTAATGAAATAGGCATTTAAATGACCCCAAGTAAAGTTTAAATGTATCCCTGTATTGAGAAGTTGGTTGGTAGAGTTCACAAAGGTTATTAAATATATATGCTATATATCATAGCTCACACACAGTATAAATTATCTATACTTTTTTCTTTCCAACATACTATGTGGCTGCTGGACCATTCTGGCAAATTTAGCTGAGAGTTTCACACCATATTTGAAGAACTTTGCAGTTTGTTAACTTTATATCATAAACTTTAGAGAATGAGACACTTTGAAATCTATTTTGCAGTTACTACATTTGCAAAGGAAAGGGTGTGACACTAGTGATTGCACAGTGACAGAAATACCGTATGCAATAATTCATCCAATACAACCTCAGGCAATGAAGTAGGAGACCCAAGCTCAGATCTGAATGAAAGCCAAAATTTTCTAACTGGATGCCTAAAGTTTCGCTCCTAACTCCATATGTATGCACCTATTTTTTATTTAGTAGTCAAATTCTAGGTATTTAATTTAATTTAGTAGTCAAATTCTTCACGTTTGAAAATCTTGGCTTTAAACATCTACTTCTTATGCATGTAAAAGGCTGCACATAAGAGTTCTCTTCTGTGTCTCCATATCTCTGTGTGTGTGTGTATGTAATACAAAGAGACAAAATGTAGGTGTTGGTCCAATATCTTTTATTGGACCAACTTCTGCTGGTGAGAGAAACAGTGGCCATGTCTACACTACCACTTGTATCGGCAAAATGTATGTCACTCAGGGGCGTGAAAAAAACACCACCACCCCAAGCGACATAAGGTATATCTACACCGGCAGAGTTACAGCACCGGTCAGAGAGCACTGAAGGGACACCACTGTTGTGTGTTCACACTGTCAGCTGCCTGCACAATAGTGTGTTCATACTTGTGGCACTTGCATCGGTATTCGGAGCAGTGCACTCTGGGCAGCTATCCCACAGAGCATCTCTTCCTCTTCTGCCACTAAGAGTTGTGGGAAGGCGGAGAGGGTCGCAGGGCATCCTGGTTCCTGTCCCAATGCCCCATGATGCATTGCTTTGCATCCCAGCAATCCCTCTGCTTCTGTCCGCATTTGGCGCCATCTTTCAATGGTTTGTGCACTGTGCGCTCTGCCTCTTTGGTCTGCAGGAATGGATACCGCACTGTTGACCGATATGCTGCTCGCTCTCACTAACACATCACGAGTGGCAGTGGAGTTATTCCTTAAACTACAAAGGAAAGAGGAGTTTGACATTGATCTCGCCACGTGTAGTAGCTACGACACGAGATTTCTTGTGGCATTAATGGAGGTGCTAACCACAGTGGAACACTGCTTTGGACTCAGGAAACAGGCACTGAGTGGTGGGATCACATTGTCATGCATGTCTGGGATGACGAGCAGGGACTACAGAACTTTTGCATGAGGAAAGCCACATTCATGGGGCTGTGTGATGAGCTCACCCCAGCCCTGCAGGACACGAGAATGAGAGCTGCCCTGTCACTGGAGAAGCATGTGGCAATTGCACTGTGGAAGCTGGCTACTTCAGACTGCTATCAATCGGTTGCTAACCAGACCAGAATGGGAAAGTCAACCGTTGGACTCATTTTGATGGAAGTGTGCAGGGCCATTAATCGCATCCTGCTCTGAAAGACCGTGACTCTGGGCAAAGTGTGTGACATTGTGGCTGGCTTTGCACAAATGGGCTTCCCTAACTGTGGAGGGGCGATAAATGGCACGCATATTCCAATTCTGGCACCAAACTACCTAGCCACCGAGTACATTAATTGGAAGGGGTATTTCTTAATGGTTCTCCAAGCGCTTGTGGATCACCGTGGGCGTTTCACAGACATTAACGCAGGCTGGTCCGGAAAGGTGCATGACGCACGCATATTTTGGAACACTGGCCTGTTCAGGAAGCTGCAAGCTGGGACTTTCTTTTCGGACCAGAAGATCACCATAGGGGAAGTCAAAATGCCCATTGTGATCCTGGGAGACCCTGCCTACCCCTTAGTGCCATGGCTTATGAAGCCATACACGGGGCACCTTGACAGCAGCAAGGAGTGGTTCAACAACAGGCTGAGCAAGTGCAGAATGACAGTTGAGTGTGCTTTTGGCCATTTAAAGGCCCGCTGGTGCTGCCTATATGGGAGGCTGGACCTGGCTGATGACAATATTCCTATGCTTATAGCCGCGTGCTGTATGATCCATAATATTTGGGAAGGGAAGGGTGAAAGCTTCACTCAGGGCTGGATCGCTGAGGCTCAGCGCCTGAAGGCTGTATTTGAACAGCCAGAGACCAGGGCAATTAGAAGGGTGCAGCATGGGGCCATAAGGATCAGGGATGCCCTGAGGCAGCAATTTGAAGCTGAAAGCCACTAATATCTGTTGCTATGCTCGGGAGTGCAGTGCTTGTAATGCTAGGAGGTGATTGTGATTGGTACAGACGATGCACTGTGAAGGTTTAAGAAAATTGCCTGTTGCTCTGCAGGGCTTTGTTTGCTTTCAATTAATGGAATAAAGATTGCTTTCAAACCAAAACAATTCTTTTATTAAAAAAACAACAGAGGAGGAGAGAGACAAAAAAACAACAACACATCAGTACTGTGGGGGATGGGGGAAGGCAGGGTTCCAGGAGGAGATGGGGTCCTGGGACGGTTAAAGATTTGTGTATGTCCAATTATCATATGCAGCCTTGTCCTTTGGAGTACAATGCAGCGGGTACTGTACTTCAGCACAGCCAAACTGCAGAGGGATGAGTGCTGAGTGCAGTGGGTCCTGGGAGTCCATAGGGCTGGGCTGTGACGGGGGGAGGAGTGGAATGCAGCGGGTACAGACTGGAGCCGGGAGGTTGGTAAGTGTGTTGGCGGTGTCTTGGGGGCACGTGGTAAAGAGTTGAGCTACAGTGGCTGAAGGGGAGGGCAGGCACGGAGCTGTTCGGTTTGCAGTGCTAGTAGCACCTGGAGCATGTTCGTGTGGAGCTTCATAACGTTTAAGAGCCGCTCCATGGCTTCATTCTGGCATGCTGCATTCTCCTTTCGGTCCCTATTCTTGCTGTCCTGCCACTCCTTCAATTCTTGTTTTTCGGCTGCGGAGTGCATCATGACATCACGCAGAAAGTTCTCTTTAGTTCTTCGTGGCCGCTTTCTAATTCTGCGCTGCCGTTCAGCCTGCGATAACAAAGAGGGAGGCTGGGCTCCCAAGGTCATATCTGTGAAGCCAAAATGCAACATTTTACAGAAGCAGTATTGTTTGCAACACACAGACCACTGATTCAAAGTGATTTAAAACACAGCCACTATTCACATACCTGTCACTAACTGGCTGACCCCAGGCAAGCACACATGAGCCTCAAGACCCCCAAACTGGTGAGTAACTACAGGGGCAGGGGAAATCAGTGTTCCAGGGCTGTACTGTACACTGGGCATGTGGCTCTTGGGGAGAGCCAGCACTGTATGGGCGGCTTTGTAATCATTACTGTCCCCACATTTTCCACAGGCTGTGTTCATCATAGAAGATATCTCGCTGCTTAGGGTGAGCAGGGACTCAAGAGAGGGTCTTCTCCAAGACTGCAGCTTCTGCTCTGGCCCCTTATGCAGCTCACCTATGTGCAGCAATGGTCCCCACCTAGTGACGGCAGAGCGGCGCAGGAATTTTACCCTTAATGGGGCAAGAAACAAAGTAGCTCTGCCAAAGAACCTGTGGCAGCGGATTGCCCAGAATCTCCAGGAGAGTTTTGTGGAGAGCTCTGAGGCAGATTCTGTGAAGTGAGAGAGTCAATCAACACCCTGTTCCACCACTCAGGCTAGGCATGTAGCGGTAGCGCATTACACAGACAAAAGCCTGCTTTCTGAAATCCTCCTGCCCCCAACAACTCACTTCACCGATTCCCAAAATCAAAGCCATTTACCAGGGGCATCCTCTCCTGTTTGTGCTTCGCCAAACTCCGACAGCTGTGACTGGCTAGCCTCCTCCGGGGTAGAGAAGAGCTCCTGGCTGCATGCACCTCTGACCTCTGAGTCGTCCTCTGCCTCTGGGTTCCCCTCCACATCCTCGTCCAAGGTTTCCTCCTCCTGGCTCGGTCCACTCTTGACTGTCATGCAAGCCACAGAAGTATCCACAGTGGCCTTCGCAGTGGAGGTGGGGTTGCCACTGAGTTTTGTGTCCAGCTCTTTGTAAAACTGGCAGCTCGTGGGCGCAGCGCTGGAATGGCAATTTGCCTCCCGCGCCTTGTAGTCGGTGTTCCGTAGCTCCTTCACTTTGACCCTACACTGCCGTGTGCCCCAGGTGTGGCCCCTTTCTGTCATGCATCGTGAAATCTGTCCGTAGGTATCATAATTCCTATGGCTGGAGCGCAGCTGGGACTGCATTGCCTCCTCTCCCCAAATGCTGATGAGGTCCAGCTGCTCGGCATTGCTCCAAGTGAGGGAACACCTGGTGCGTGGAGCAGGCATGGTCACCTGGAAAGCTGTGCTGAGACCACGGCACGCATCACCGAGCAAACAGGAAGGGGACTTTCACCATTCCCAAGGAATTTATGGGGTGGGGATGTCGGTTGGTCACCTGTGGGCAGGGCGGTAGAGTTCAAACCAGTGACCAGAGAGGCGAGAACAGGCATGGTGGGACACCTCCTGGAGGCCAATCGCAGCGTTGTAATTGACTAGGATGTCTTCACTGGCACCACGGCGCTGTACCCCCGGTGCAGAAAGCTCAATGCCTCTCATCTGGGTGGGTTTTTTACAGCGCTGCAACTGCTGTATATCAACAGGACAATAATATAGTTATTGTCCTGTTGATATACAGTCACTATGAGAAGTCCTGCACACATCAGATGACACAATGAGCTGATAATTCACATAGGTAATTGACCCCTATATTGATACCGGCAGGCTATGAACATCATTTTTGCTAAGAATCAAATGACAATTTTTTAACATATTCATTAAAGGGGTGCTTTGGGGATATGTACAATACACCCAAATAAAGCACAGTGTAATATGTCATACCTACCATTTTGCTGGTAGGTCATATATGTGAGCTACTACAGAACTACACAATGGCAGAGAAGCTAAATGCATTTGTCCAAACATGCCAAGAAAATATCCATGTTGAGATAGATTACCTGCTGAAGATCCACCTGCTTCTGCAGGATTCCAGCTAGCAAGGCCATAGCCCATTCTACACTGTAATGTTGTTAAACATTGTATGTACATGAGCCTACTGTCTTCAGAGACTCTTAATTTTTGGCATTTGGCACAGTGCACTATGGCTTATATAAATGGCACTACATAAGTAATTACCATTTTATTAATGTTAGGAACTTTTGCATTTTTTTAAATGGAAGCTCCCCGCTGCCCCCATCATGAAAAGATGTGCATCTGAAACACACACAAGGCAGGCAAGGATGACTTCCCTCATTATTTCTGGCGTATCTGTATATCTAGTCCTTGTTGTCTGGTCACACACTTAGTGCCTGCCTTCGATTGGTAGAGCTGAATGAAAACCAGAATTTCAGTCCTGCAGGAAATTCTGATATTTCAACTCTTTTTTTCCATACCAAGTCAGGAGGAAAAGTTGAAATACTGAAAGTTTTAGCAGAATGAAAACTTCTAAACATTTTAAATTTTGGAAATGACAAAACATTTAGTCTTTGCATTTTTTTGTTCAAAACTAAATAGTCTGATATTCCCAAAGTGAAATATTTCTTTTTTTTTAACTTAGTTTCATTTTTTCAATATTAAATTGCATTTCCCCAGGGTGTTGTATTGCCTTATAGGACCTGTAATTTGGGTTGCTTGGTCACCTAGTCTTCCCTACAATCATATGACTCCCATGATGCACCATGCAGTTTGGTCACTGGGGAAACCCCATTGCATCATGGAAGATGTAGTCCTGTTAGGGAGACCAGTTGATAGGCAAGAATGGGGGCATGAGAAGCCTGAACTACAACTCCCAGAAGCCCATGTAGTTTAATGGTGAAATGCTTCAGTTCACTTAAACTGAAATAAATATTTCACTTTTTTTTTTTAACCAAAAATCTACATTTCTGGCAAACTTGAAAGTTTCCTGGAGAATTTTTGGATTTTGCAAAAAGTGCATTTTACATAAAAAATGAATTTACATGGAAAATTCCCAACCTGCTCCATTGGTGACCTTTTTGTGTTGCTGTATAATTCAATTAATAGAGCACTTATAATCATTAAGAACACTAGAAACCTAAATATCCCAGGCATCTTTTGAGTACTGCTAGATACATGTGTTGCAGGCAATAAAGCAACTCTGAGATGTTCTGAGCAGCTTCAACTCCCTTGAAGGCTGCTTTAAAATCCTGATTGCCTTTAAATATAGAGGGACTCACCTTCATCAAAATGAAAGACAGACTTCATTATCTTTGGTGTTGATGGAACAAAGTAAGGTATGTGAAATGATACTGTATTGATAATTTCTTGTCAATTTTGCTTAGCATAGGTGCAGAATATTGAATATAAAATTTTGTAGCCCATGAGTCAAATGATTAAGTAGCTGCTCCACCTTGGTAGTATCTACTAGAGCTGGCCATAAAAATGGCAGTTATTTTTCCCTGGCAACTTCCAAATATAATATATTTGAAAACTGAGAAACTGTTGGTTTTCAGTAAAGATATTCAGTTAAAAAACAAAAACAAAACAAAAAAAACCCCAAAACAACCCCCCCCCCACAACCCATTGGCTTCCATTTTAATGAAAAAATAGAAAATGTTGACCAACATGAAAATTCTCCATAAAAAATTTCATTTTAGTTACAAAATCCTTTTTCTGTTGGTGGGTGAGAGATGTTAAACAAATAAGTGTCTATCCCATCTAGTATGCAGTGCAGTTGTAGTGATATTGGTCTCAGGATATTGGAGACAAGGTGGGTGAGGTAATGTCTTTTATTGGATCAATTTCTGTTGATGAGAGACATAAGGCCAACCATACTGGGTCAGACGAATGGTCCATCTAGCCTAGTATCCTGTCTTTCAACAGTGGTGAATGCCAGATGATTCAAAGGGAATGAATAGAACATGGCAATTATTGAGTGATCCATCCCCTGTTGCCCATTCCCAGCTGCTGGCAGTTAGAGGCTTAGGACACCCATCCCTGACCGTCTTGGCTAATAACCATTGATGGACCTATCCTCCAAGAACTTATCTAATTTTTTTAACCCAGTTATATTTTTGGCCTTCACAACATCCCCAAAGAATGAGTTCCACAGGTTGACTGTGCATTATGTGACAAAGTAGTTCCTTTTGTTTGTTTTTAAACCTGCTGCCTATTAATTTAATTGGGTGTCTCCTCGTTCTTGTATTATGTGAAGGTGTAAATGATACTTCCTTATTAACTTTCTCCACACCATTCATAATTTTATAGTCCTCTATTATATCTCCCCTTAGTCATCTCTTTTCCAAGCTGAACAGTCCCTCCTTATAATCTCTCCTGATATGGAAGCTGTTCCATATTCCCTGATCATTTTTGCTGTCCTTCTCGGTACCTCTTCTAATTCCAGTATATCTCTTTTGAGATGGGGAGACCAAAACTGCATGCAGTATTCAAGGTGTGGGCATATTGTGGATTTATATAGTGGCATTATGATATTTTCTATCTTATCTATCCCTTTCGAGAAGAAGAGCTCTGTGTAAGCTCGAAAGCTTGTCTCTCTCACCAACAGAAGTCGGTCTCATAGAGAGATACAAGGTAGGTGAGGTAATATATCACCTTTAGTGGCAGCTATATCTTGTGAATTGTTTTCACCCTTTTTCATATTGAGTAGTATCTTATTCTGCAAGTAGCTTTACTGAAATCAATAGGGCTACTCATGAGTAAAGTACTACTCAGTGTGTGTAAAGATATTTGAATCTATCCTTATATCTGGCTTGGGCTTGTGGTTGATGGTTCCAATTTATCTCATCTTTGGAAGAAGTTGGGTTTGGGTTCTTGCAGTTGAAATATTAACTAAACTTTGTGGCTTACCACAAAACCCAACTTGAAATACTTAAGGATTCATTCAGTCCTATGTTACTTAAAAGCCCTTACCTTTGAGTCCTATCATCCACTCATATTGAAGACAAACTTCCACTGAAGTCAAAATAACGTGTCCATGTATATGTTTCAGCCAGAATTTATAAAGGACTATCAACTGAAATGAATAAAACAGCAGAAAGATTCAGTATCACATGCATCATCCTCATTATCTATTTGTAACACATAAGGCCCAACCCACATTTTGCAAGTGTAGTTGCAGGCATAGTGCAATACCTGGCAGTCAAGCCAGTTGGAGTTTCTTGCACGATTTGGGCTCTTAATCTTGCATTATTTCAAAAATTGAATGGATTTTATATATTATTCCCATTTTATTCCATATTGTTTCCATGGTACATAAAGGGACAGTGTATCATATGATGAGTGTAATGGCAGAGTGGTTTAATTACAGGTTTCATCACAAAATATGCAAGTGACTATAAAACACTTGCAACCGTACTTGAATGGCTAACTGTAGATGGATTTTATCAGTGCAATTTAAAAGTAATGGAAGTCTTTCTTTGATGTCATTGAAACTTCAACGTTATCCTCGGTTTAATTTGTAATGAAAAAAATAATAATTATAGAGAGCTGAGAGCATCCATAAAAGCCTACAAAATCTTCCTAAAGAGTTTGTCTTGCAAAGGTTCTTTCTATTTATATCAGACTCAAATGTAACCAGAGTGAATTAACAGTAGTTCTGGAAGGAAGCATCTCCTGAATGTTCTCCAGGTTGAGAAATGATAAATGCACATGCAAATAGTTACATTACACTTTCAAGCGGTAAGATGAAAGTGAGTCACGCTGACTGATTCTGCAATGCCCATAGATGATAGCACCCACAGATCTACCCATCTACCGCCTTTCCCCAGCCCTCCATCCTCAAGGCTTGTTACTCTGTCAAAGAAAGCTACTAGGTTGATTTGACAAGATTTGTTCTTGACAAATCATGTTGACTGTCACTCATCACCTTATTATCTTCTAGGTGTCTGCAAATCGATTGCTTAATTATTTGCTGCATTATCTTTCCCAGTACTGAAATTAAACTGACTGGTCTGTAATTCCTCTAGTAGACTTTTATTTCCCTTTTTATAGATGGGTACTATATTTTCCCTTTTCCAGTCCTCTGGAATCTCTACCGTCTTCCAGGACTTTTCAAAGATAATCGCTAATAGTTTGGATAGCTCCTCAGTCAGATCCTTGAGTATTCTAGGATGTATTTCATCAGGTTCTCCAACTTTGAAGACATCTAAATTGTTTTTTCCCTATTTTAACCTGTGATCCTACCTCATTTTCACAGGTATTCACAGTTAGATGTCCAGTCGTTACTGAGCTTTTTGGTGAAAACTGAACCAAAACCTCATTTAACATTTTTACCATTTCCACATTTCCTGTTATTGTTTCCCCCCCCACCACCCCATTGAGTAATGGGCCTACCCTGTCCTTGGTTTTCCTCTTGCTTCTAAAGTATTTGTAGAATGTTGTCTTGTAATTTATGTCTCTAGCTGGTTTAATCTCATTTTATGCCTTTCAAATTTTGTCCCTACATACTTGTGTTGTTTTTTTTATATTCATCCTCTGTAATTTGACCTAGTTTCCACTTTTTGTAGGACTCTGTCTATTTCATTTTGGATTTTCAAAGGAGGCAAATTGATTTAGGCACTCCAATTCTATTAAAATTCAGTGGGAGTTGGACACTTAGGCTCCTTTGAAACTCACAGCCTCCCACCATAAGCTTCCCAGGGCAGGTTCTGTCTTACCAGGTGTAAGTATAGTGTAACATAACGTGGCTCCTATTTTGGTTGTGGGGAGGGGCTGTAAGCAGGCGCCAGAATTTTCTCAGGGGCCGTGCAATGAACTTCCCAGCAGCTAAGGCCAATCACAAACCTCACCACTTTATAATACCAAAATACAAAACAAAACACTCCCTTGCAGGCCCTTCTCTGCCAGTGGAGAGGATGGGTGAACAAACACATGATAGATGTGAGTCTTGTTCCTTAATGTACTACTGGATAGCACTCAACTACTAAGTGAAGAGCATGATATCAGAATCTATATAAAACAGAGTAGAATAGACAGTGCAGAATACAAATAATAGTGAGAGAGAGACTGAGGCCTTGTCTACACCTAAAACTTGGATCGACCTAGCTACATACTCACGGCTGTGAAAAATTTCACACCCTGTGTGATGCGGTTAGGTCTCCTGAACCCCTTCTGTAGACGCAGCTAGATTGATGGAAGAATTCATCCATCATCCTACCTACTGCCTCTCAGAGAGATGGGTTACCTACATTGAGGGGAAAATCCCTTCCCTCGATGTACGAAACATCTACACAACAGTGCTACAGACATAACCTAAACAAAAGGAGCAGAGAGGGGGAGAACAAATATAATAGAGAGTTGTTTGAATTTTTTTTTTTTGACCAAAGCAAAACCTTTCATAGAAAAGTCTTGTTTTGGTGGACATTTTTCCTTTTTTTTTTTTTAATGGAGAAACCTTCCTTCCTTTCCCTTTTCATCTCCCAAAATTTTCCACAGAAACCACCTACCATTTTTGGATCAGCCCCAATAATATAATATAATATATGAAGAGCTGGTCAAAAATTATCCATCAAAATATCTTTTCTCCAGAAAACTGGGGTTTTAATTTATTACGTTTTTGGTGGAAAATACATGATTTTCTCAAACCTTGATTTTTGTGTGTGTGTCAAAAACAACCCCAAACTGAAAAATCAAAAATGTATACGGGGGAACTCTCCTCCCCACCCCCATTTTCCAACCATCCCTACCATTCTGTACAGTATATAAGATGCTTACTATCTTTCAGGAAGGGTGAAAGGGACAAGTTCTTCTGTCCTTTCTACATAGGCTTTTGGCCAGATGAATGTATTGCTTGTATTTTTAAACTGAATCACCACTGAAAAACAGATGGGTTCACATTACAGGCAAAAAGGACAGAGAACTCAAATAAATCTGACAGTCCCAAAGAAGAATCTAAGAGGTTTACAAAATTTTGAGCTCCATTGGTCTCACATATGCCTAGTGTGAATGAGAAATGAGGCCAGGGATGCAAAGAAAGCATTGGGGAGGATGAAACTAACAACATAAAAAAACCAAACAACAAAAAAGATCTTCTTATCCCCTTACCACAAAATGATGGTAAACTGCTTCCATATTCTTGGCAGGGTTTCTCTTTGCAGGAAAGAGCTGGAAATAGTATAAAATCTGGCTCATCATCATATCATAATTATGCAGTTAATCAAATGATGAAAAACATCTCTGAACTGATTTGTTGTTGCAGCAAGCTTTGGGACTCGCTATAAATTTTGCTGCTGGGCAGAGACTGCGGTTTGATGCTAACAGAGCTCTCTCAAGATGGAAATCAGATACCTGAGAAATGCAACCAAGCATAAGCACTTCTAGTTCAATGGCTTTGCAGGTGAAATGATTCCTCTGAATGTTTTTCCCCCAGGTTAAAATAAAATGACTATTATTTTTGTGCAACATAGTACCCTAGTCATTGACCAGGATCCCACTGTGCCAGGAGCTGTACAAGCACAAAACAAAAAGACAGTCCCGGATCCAAACAGTGTACAATCTATGTAAACAAGAGCCTACCCAGAGTTGCCAACTCTCACAATTTTATTGCAAGTCTTGTGGTATTTGGTATTCTTCTTGAGGCGCCTGGCTCCTGAAGTCATGTGAGAATCTCCACTTTTATTTATTAAATGTTTCTTGCCCCCCTGACTGCTGAGAAAAGTTTGAAGCCATAAACCCTAAGACTCAAAAATCAAAAGGCAAATTTAAAAAACAACAACAACCCCAACCCTCATTATTTTCAATTTAATTTCATCATTTTTGAAGGGCTTGCTTCCTGGTTTTTGGAATGCTTGGACTGGCAATACTGCATCCCTTTCAACTGGCCAAGGCTGCAATATGTGACAAAGACTAAACAGTACGGATTACACACACACACATTCACGGAGGAAACTTGAAATGTTATGGATCCTTTGTAAATGTCTCTTTAACCTCACTTTCTTCACTCTGTCACCAATGTAAATAGCTTTCAGCAATGAGTGAGGAGGGGATGTGTGGCATGGAAGTAACTTTGAAACTAAAATGCGAGATATCCCTTCAAAAAGAGGAACATTTGAAAGGTACAAACAGGAGGGTGTGAAAAGCCCGCTGACAGGCGGAACATTTGCAGCAGGTGGAATGGGGAATAATTACCTGGGCCCAGCTACCGAGGAAGGCTAGGGGAAAGATGTGATAAAAGGTCTCCAAAGAGGAGTATTACTCGCATTTAGGTGCAGAACGTACGATGAGGGAAATGAACATGAAGAGGAAGCAGAATATGCTAAAGGAGCCGCAAGGATAGCCCAGGGCTTAATTAACAATGACAGAGGGAGAGCTGATGTAGAAGTATCAGAGAATCCAAACCAGCACCAGAATTTAAATGAGCCAGATGGCTGGGATCAAATCTTTGGTGGAAGAGGGAATAAAGGGAGAGTAGAGGCCTGCACAATTGGAATGGGGTTACCTGAATAGTTCCCGCCAAGCATCTTCTTGCTGCTGGGCACCTGCATAGTTGGTACGGAATTTCCTGAAGAGGGCTCTGCAAGAATCTTTTTGGCATCGGCACCTTTCCCGATCAATGCACGGTGAGCAGGTGGTGCTTAGCCTTGGCTTTTTCTTGGCTATGGGCTTCCTGCCCTGGTGTCTCTTTTCTTCATCACTTTTCTTGGGGTTGTTCTTGCTCTTTGTTTCTCATCCCAGCCAGAAGGTACTGATGGGAAAGTGAGAGCTGGATTCCAAGAGCTGAAAACCAGAGGCAATGCATGAGGAGGCATGTGGGGCCACATTCCTTTCCCCCCCCCCCCCGCCCTCCAGTTTGCTGCTTTGTTTGTACTGAGCATGTTCACATGGACTGAGCATGCTCAGTAACACTGCTGAAGCTGCCTGCCCTCACTTCCACCCCCCCTCCCCTCCCCACACTTTTGGCAGGTGTGAGTGGTCTTTGCTAAAAACTAAGATTGATGTGGAGGGGGCAAAAAATGCTTCTGGGAAAGAGGGTGGAGTCTGCCCTTGTACATACATTGCATACAAAGAACTGTGCTAAGAAATATTAAGACTGCAAAAACAAGCACGGAAAAGTTAGGAAATGCCAGCATTACGGTTGGCTGTATAACCTTAATTCAGCCCACTTGTGCCTATGTATTATGATACAGTCTTTAAATACATAATTGCATATTATTGTCTTCCACAGGATGGGCCTGCCTCATTCCATGCCGCAAATGGACTGTGCTCGTTTAATGAGCAGTTGATCATTTTAGCATGGGCAAAGCAACGTATTTTTCCCTGGCTTCATTCTCAGAAATGGATGAACTTTCTGGCTGAAATTAATTAATTAATTGTCAGCCTGAGGCAAACATCCAGTGTGGAAAATTTCAGCCTAAATGGTTAAAGTTTGGCAGAATTAAAAGCAACTGACAACGGGGTTTTATAATGGGAAGTTGTCAGGCAAACTTAATAATAGCTGGTGCTATCAGCCCTGCCTATAATCTTCTGTTCTTCACTATTTCTTTTTCTTTCAAGTACACGGCACCATAATATCAATGGTTTGGAATCTTTTGCAGGATAGAAGAAGGGGACAATGAGTGACCATATGCATTTGTTTCAACTAGATGAGAATAATGGGGGAACTCCCGGCCCTGTTGGAGTCAATAGGTGCTTTTCCATTTACTTCAACGGGGTCAGGATTTCACCCCCCATAAATATACCATGTGAGCAATGTAGGATTTATAATGTTCATGTTTAAAATTTATTTCCTTCTTGTTCAGTGCTTGGGTTTTCAGAGAGTAAGAACATTGGTGTCATTTTGCAATTGTTTTTTTTAAACACTTTTTTGTCTAATATTCATTTATATTACACCAAGGGCATGAAGGAATATGATTGTGACCACGTGGGGGGAGGGATAACTCAGTGGTTTGAGCTAAACCCAGGGTTGTGAGTTCAGCCCTTGAGGGGGCCATTTAGGGATCTGGGGTGAAAATTGGGGATTGGTCCTGCTTTGAGCAGGGGGTTGGACTAGATGACCTCCTGAGGTCCCTTCCAGCCCTGATATTCTATGATCCAAGCTTTCAACTGGAGCAATGACGTTCGAGGCAGGTGAAATACACAGGCCTCAATCCCAGAACTGCTCTTATTGGGAGTCCCAGTTTGTTGTGCTCCAGCATAAAGTTTTAGCAGAGCCTACAGATTGCATGGAATACCGAGCACTGGGCTGTTAGCTTACCCTTGCCTAGTAGCATGAGGAAGGCCGCAGCAGGGAGCGATTGGCTAAGTGCCTCCTTTGCCTAGTAAAGACGTCACTTCAGCCCAGGGTTTCTCAACCTGTGTGCTGTGATCAGTGTGGGGTCACCAGAGTGTATCAAAGGGTTCTGTGTATCAAAGGTCTGGAGGCAGGAGAGTAAGAAAGTCCCTAAAAGTGAGGAGGCTACCGGTGCCTGACCATGGCTTGGCCCCTATGCCACCCCTTCTCCCCAAGGCCTTGCCCCCAGCTCAATCCTCTCCCCGCCCCACACACATCGCTAGCCCATAAAAAGTGGGAGGGCCTTGGCCCTCTGGCCCTGCCTGTTCCTGCCCGCCTGTCTGGAGGGGGGTGTCTGGTCCTGCCCCTGGGAGAGTGGGAGGCCCTGGCGGAAGCAAGGGGCGGGTTGTGTCCTCAAGGGGAGGGGGAGGGAGGCCCTGGGGCATGTTGCAGAGCCCACCCTGCACTCACCTCGCAGCGATAGCTCCTGCAGTTCCAGTCCTGCAGGGCTGGCTGGGGTTGGCTCCCTGCTCTGAGTGTTGTGACCTGGCGCACGCGTTCATAGCGCCGCTGAGATTCAGCCCAGCTGCCCGTCCGTCGTGATGACCGGGGGCCAGGTCAACTTTGAGTGAGTAGCGCTGTGACCCCATGTGCCAAGACGCAATGTCACTCTCACAAATTTGGCCTGGCCAGTCCCTCGTTAGGGGAGCTGGCCCAAATCTGAGCAGCACTGCGACCACAGAGGTCACAACTCCTGGAGCGTGGAGCCAAGCCCAGCCAGCCCCATGGGAGGGGAGCTGCAGGAATTACCGCTATTGTATGCACAGGGCATTTATTCGGTACCTTTTACATTCGTATGTATATTATATATTGCGGGTAAGAAATACTTAGTAAGCCAGATGTTTTTGCACTAAAGCTATTTACTGGGTTATGACAGGCCCACAAGGTTTGCAAACGGGTTCTCAGCCCAGAAAAGTTGAGAGCCACCACTTCAGCCTCTACCTCCTCAGACGCACTCATCCTGCAATCCACACCACACCCCGGTTTAAACCTGCGAGTGGGTGTACAGTGTTGAGGGCATGGGACGTCTGCTTGGCGTGTGGGACTACACCCAACCCCACAGCTGTTGTAATTATGAACTCGCATCATGCAGTATGCAATTCCACTTCAAAGCAGAATCTGGAAATGAAGCAGGGAATTACCTGACAGGAGTAAACCACATTGGAACCAATTTGGAAAGAGTTTCAGTCTTTGATTCTGTACTGTACAAATCTGACATCAAAGCAAAGTCTCAGTGTCCGTCAGATGTGCTAGGAAGAGATATAACAGCCTACTGTCAGTCAGCTAACATGATAATTAGACAGCATGATAATGCATTTATCCTGGTGTTTATAATCCTTGATCATATATTGCAATTAGACATACAGGCCACAGAACTCAATGTCTTTAATTGTAACTTTGATGGCAAAATGATAGGAAAAACAAATCTTCCTGAGGATAAATAAAGGACTCTTGTGATTCTTTTTTAAAAAAAATATCATATTCTTTAGTGAACATAATAGTTTTAATATTCTGGTCTTTGTCCAAGTGCTTTGCGTTACCAGAAAAATCATGAATACAGTCCATGAAGATATAGTGGTGCTCAGATATGACAGCAATGAGAGCCATATATGGTAAGCACCCTGGATAGATAGACAATGTGACAACAAACACCATAAGCATATAATTCTTGATGCATATCTTCTTTACAGAAAACTAATTTGCAAGTGCACATAGCAGTATCGTCATTGCTATTTATTTGGGATTTTCAAGGCCAGCTTGGGGAGTTGGACATCCAAATCCCTTAGGCTGCTTTGTAAATCTCAGGTGGAGAGCTACCAGTGTACAGAAAAGAGGAAGACACAATGTGGCTGAACCAGATGTAAGTCTAGTTTAAAAGCTGTGTGCCTATTCAGTGTTGTTTAACTGGAAAGATATTCTGAGATGTAGAACGTATTTGAAGGTCTTGTAGAAAGGGGAAAAGAAAATTGGGGGTTTTGAAAAGCAGTATTTATAATTAAGGATAACATTGTGTCATGGAGGTCATGGATTCCATGACTCCAGAGACCTCCGTGACATTTTCCGCTTCAGCCCTGGGGTGGTGGGGCTGGAGCTGTCAGCCGGTGCGGGGGGAGCCCTGTTGCTCCAAGCCACCATGGGGGGTAGGTGCTAGCACGCCTCCCCCTCAGCAGCAGGGCTCAGGTTCGTCTTCCCTGAGGGGCTCAGGTTTCAGTTGTTCCCCCATTACCCCCCCCCCCCCATTATTTTTAGTAAAAATCACAAACAGGCTTCTGTGAATTTTTGTTTATTGCCCACAACCTGTCTGTGACTTTTACTAAAAATAACAGTGACAAAATTGTAACCTTAACTATAATAGTTGCCAGCTCTTGGAGTTCATACTTCTAGTGTTTGACATTGATCAAATTCCCATTGCTCCAAGTTCAGAACGATTGAACGACCCTGCCATTGGGTGGCACAGGTCTAGCTACTGATGCCGTATAAAAGTCGGTTCTTGCCTCAAGTTCCAGTTTCTTTTGCTCAGGAATAAAAAAGGAATCATGTCACCAAGCCCCCTCTAGTGGGGGTCTCTGGAAAACTCCTGGGACTCCAAGTGCTACTGAATAGCTGTTAGGGAGTGTGCCAGGTGTACCACAGGCTTGAAGGCAAACACAACACTTCATATGTTAGGCTCTACAGACTCTGGGGCTTGATGGGAAACAGAGAAGGGAAGAAAAGAAGGTGAACAAATGTTGTAAGGTCATGATTTTCCAAAGTCACCAGTGATTTTGCGTGCCTCCATGTTTGTGTGCCTAACTTGAGAGCTCCTAAAATGGCCCTAATACCCAGAAAGCGCTGAGCACGTCCTCAAAAAATCTGACCCCTTTAAAGTGGTTTCTGGTTGGGCACCCCAAAATGGAGAGACAGAGAATAAATGGTCACTCTGGAAAATCCTGAGTTGAGTGTAGATGTAATTAGCTGGCTGTCAAAAATATCTAGACGGTTGGTTCTCACAGCTTTGCCAGAACGTAGAGATCTCCAAGTGGACACCACCCCACGCAGCTTTCCAATCTTAATTCCATTTCCGCACCTTCCCTGTGGCAACCGGGATGCTTAGCTACTTTAAAAAGAAATAGAGTGCCTAGACTGTACCAAGTAAACAAGACAGGAATAAACTCACTTTGATGTGATTGTACAGCTGCTCATGAATGCTGCTTTATAGGTGGTGTTTATTTCTTCTTTCTCAGTGCAGGACTTTCTGTTTATTAGACCCCAATTTCCTCTTGTGTCTCCAGCCTCTGCTGCTCTAATCTTTCCAGGTCATTTTAGCTCTGTCTTTCTGTATGTTTCCTACCTCTCCCTGGCCTCCTTGTTCTGCTGCTCTCTTCACAGCCAGCTGCGAGGCCACATCAAGCTGCTGCTTCTCTCCTAGTTTTCTCTCCAACTCTTTTCAGCAGCTACAATGCATTGTTCTCTATAGTCACAGATTCCTTCTGACCCTGACCACACGCTTCCTTCCCAACGTCGCAGAGGCTCTACCACAGCCAGTGAATAAGCTGCTACTTTCTTTGGGGCGGAGGAGAGGGAAGGAGGAGTCTGTCTGCCATAATATTGTTCAAGAATACACTTCTCACCATTGTGTGGTCAGCCTCCGTTCAGCTTTCACAAGAAGCTGTACATCCTTCCTTTCATGCACCCTATCTCCCTGGGATGGATTTTTAGTAGAGCCCTCACTATCCCATCTCCACTCCTAAGCATCTGAGGGGTTACTCAAAATTCTTGCAGGAGCTCAGCAGAGATAAGGATTCCCAGGGCTGCAATGGATATCTATGGACATGTTTTCTCCCTGAAATAAAATGTATTGCGGGGAAGTGGGGGAGTTAGCTGAAGAATCTACAAGCTAGCTTGGTCCTTAAGGTCAAGTGCTGCATACAAAACACACTCAACATTTATTTCTGCCATTACAAATGCCAACTAAAAGGTATTGGTCAATCCCTGGTGTAACTCCATTGTTCTTAATAGAGCTGTTTTTCCGCACACAAAAAATGGAAAAACTTTTCAAATCCATCACCATTTTCCCTCAATTTTGTGGAGGGGTTTCACCAGAAGACACAAAACCCAACTTTTGAAATGGTTTTTGGCAGCCCACCCCCAATTCGACTGAAGGGCAAACAGCCAAAAAGTTTCAGTTGCCAAAAAAACAAAAACAAAAATCAGCGTTAGGCAACCAAAAAAAGTTGGTTTTCATATTCTGGGGTGGTTGTTTTTTATGAAACCCACAAAACATTTAAGACAGTTTCCAAATAAATTTTGGTTTCTACAAAACAGCGATGGAAATTTTGTGACCAGTTCTGTTTTTTATGTAGCATCCTTGGAATCCTTTCTCCAGCCTTAGCTGGATCCGAGGAGTATCATAGATGTATGAATGTATAATATAACCTGTGTATGTCATCATAACAGCTAGCCAGTACGGTGTCTCATGTTATAAATCATTCTCTTAACCATCCAGAACTGGAGTGCTCCCGGTCTTCCGGAGTACTCATGCTTTGCTAAGTGTGTTGTTTTATAGCACTGCCAGAATGGCCAGGGATTTTGTTTAGCCTTTGAGAAGGCTAGTCTGGGGAGAGCGAGCCAAATCCTGGTCCTACTGAGGACAAAGGAGCTGTGCCACTGACTTCAATGAGATTAAGAGTTGGCTCTTTATTAATATTGACATATAAAAATAGATACGCTTTGCAAGTTTATTCAGGGCAGCATCTCCTCATGCTGCCCTCAATGCCAGCTTGACTTCCCTAGAGGTGAACAGGAAGATCCCAGAGAGGCACAACTGCTGTGGTGTGGCCACAAAAGACGAAGAAGCTGGAGGGTAGAGGGAGACCAGGGCTGGAATTATGCATATGATTAGGTTTGGGTTGTGCCTAGAAGGGAAGGCAGCCATCGGAGAGGGAGGTAGCAGATGCGGGGAGGGGGTGCGTGTAGCCTGAGGCATGGCTCTGAGATTCTGATCTCTTTGTAAGATATAATAAAATAAATAAAAAAACAAGGAAATTTTGAATTATGGGACTATAATTCCATCAAGGGGTTCTGGTGACTTAATAAACTGTAAGAGCTTCCTGAACTCCTTGATGGAATTATAGGTCTGTAATTCACTGTAGCCTGTTATTTATTTGATGCATCTCTCCCTTTTCACTTGTTAATCACTTACCGGAATCAACCTGGCATAACCATTATTCTTGACTCCCAGCCTCCTCTTTCCAAAAAGTGCCTGATCTTTATTTTTCTCACGTATCAAAATCAAGCCTCTCCCATGCATTTCAAAACATATTCTGCCTTGACTCAAAGGTTTGTTCTGTTTTTAACCAAGACCCTTGAGGTTTTGATTGTTTCAAGCTAAGAAAGCTAGCACGCACATCAGGGCTGTTGAGACAGGCTATGGAAAATCTCCTTTATAAAACCTAAATCTACGCACAACTCGTCTACTTTCACAAAGCCTGATCCCCAGTCCAGTCAGGTCGAGTCCAGTCCAGTCAGGTCAGTGGTGGGCCTTTCTAATGATTTCAAAGGCCTATAGCCCTGGGTTTGTTACAAACTCAAAACTCTACCCGAGCTAATCAAAAGTTTGCTGAAGATCACAATTGTTTTGGCTATGATTTTCCAAAACTGTCCAAGGGATTTGGTCACCCGGATTCCTATTAAAATTAATCAGAACTGGGCATCAAAATACCATAGGCAGCTTTGAAAATCCCAGCCTTTGAGTGAACCTGGGCTGTTTGTATAGTCTTAAAGCCAAATCTGGTGAAACTTCGAGGATCATCTTTCATTTCAAGGTGAGTTATGGGCATTCCGCACCTTGTAGGAGTGCTCATCACTGTGAAGTCTGGAGACCTTTGTTAACCACTGTTCTGGGTGATTGACCAGTGGGAGGTATTAGGAGCTGGGGTAGTGACGGAGGAGTTCCTTGTCTTTCAATAGCGATCTCATTGTAAATGTATCCTTGAGGGAGCTGTTTATGAAAGTAAACGTCTCTCCTCCTTCCTCTCCTCCAGGGAGATCCACCAACCTCAGAGTTGATCTTCTTGCTCTATCTTCCAACGTCAGTTTGATTTTTACTGATGTGAGCAGATTCTCCGGGCTTGAATCTTGGGCAGGGAAGAGAAGGGAGCTGTCAGGCAGCCAGTCACGGCTCCCTGAATCTCCTCTGGCATAAGTTAAAGCTGCAGGGGAGTGGAGCCTTGATCTGCTGTATCCACTCCTGTTACCCACACAAAATTTTGTTACACACACCAGGGCATCCACCTTTACCCTTTCATGGGCTCAAGGAGTAATCTTGCTAATTTAGGCACCCCCATCCTTTCCCAGTTCCTAGGGCTCCAGGTGAAAGGCACCTAACTTTACCCAATTCCCAAGGTGTAATCTGGTTAATTTAAATATCCACCCTTACCCAGTTCTTAGGGCTCAGGGTGTACTCTTCTGTGGGTTTGCAGAACCTTTTAGCAGTGAAAAAGCCTCACACAGTAATATCCTTATGCTCTATTTATTAACAATTACCAAGCAGAATACACATGCTAAGCATACAACGCTGTGTTCACCAATCCTGATCATGCAGGCAGACTTTCCCTGTTGGCCAGGCAAGATCAGTCTCGTCTGGATTCTGGTTGCTGCACGTCAGGGTCGTGCAGAGGATTTTTATCAGCTTTGATCTTAGGCTGTGTCTTAGAGGTGAGTTCTTCTTCTTCTTCCAGGTCTTTCCTTCTTATTCTTCTGTTCCTTCTGCTGGTCTCCTTCTTGGATCCCAGTTTATATAGTGAAACTTGTAGAGCTGAGCAGGACTCCTTAACCAATCATTTTACTAAAATATTACTAAACAATTTTCTGACCAATCCTAACATATTATAAAACAATTCTTTAACCAATCATACCCCACCACCTTAATTGATTTACACCTAGTAAGATTAATTATGTAACAGACAGAAACAATCAAAGAACCAGACAAAGACCACACAGATAAACAATAGAGAAGTGGGGACCATAAAGACAAAACAATAGAGAAGTGGGGATTTCACAATCACAACTGTTGATAAGTGACTTCTTGTCAGACAGAATACTATCAAACAACGTTTTCTTTAACCATCTTAAGGTCTGTTTCTTTACCTGGTGATGATGGGTGCTATTAGAACAGGAGCCTTTGTAACAGCCCAATATTATATTGTTTTAATGTAATTTAGATGGAATGTGAGGATGTGACTTCCTGCTTCTTTGCTCGTGGCTGCCGCTCTCCTAATATGGCTGCAGACAAAGGCCTCAGACCTCACAATATGGCTACAGGAAAAGGCCTTACCCTTACATGCCCTTCCCCCACTCCTTCCTCCCTTTGCACTGGCATGGAGATTCAGGTGACACAGCTGGTACAGGGTGTGGAAGAGCTGCCTGCACCAGCTTTGCGTTGGCCGAGTTTCCCCTCCCAATCTCCACATAAGAAGAGCAAAATGGCTTGGTGTAATGGAGAATCTGAGTCTCAACACGCCTGATTTTGTGCTCCACCAGTGACACCCAGCACTGGACCATGTTTAATGTCATGTATTGTTCCATGTGTAACCCACACATCTCCTGGGTGTGGTCTTCTGTCCCATCTAGTGGTACTGAGACCACATAGAGAGAGAGAGAGAGTTAAATGGGTCTGCTCTACAGCCCTAGCTACTAGCCGGCTGGCTTTTAGCTCATGCAGTAGACGAGACTCATGCACTAAGCTCCAGAGGTCCCCGGTTTGATCCCGCCCAGCGATGACCAGGGTCTGTCGACATTACACATGCACAGAAAGCCTTTGTTCAGTAAGCAGACTTGTGCCTCCTGTGTGTTAGTTGTCTGAGGCATTTTCAGCCTCAGAGTTTCCAGGGCTGTCCTCCCTTCTCTCTGCCTGTGGCTTAGACAGGCAGAGAGGCCAAATCCACATTAGAGCCCTCTGGGGAATCCTGAAAGGATCAGTCATTTTTAACTTTGTTGTTCCTCCAAGCTGGCTTCCCTGTGTTCTTGGAAGTAGCCATGTTTACATTGTATTGGAGATGGGGAGGATTAAATCAAGCCTGGTGGCAGATTTCTGGTCCTGATAAAAGTCTACAGGCCTTCCACCATTTTAGCTTGTGTGACTTTCCGAAGTTGGCGTCTACCTTGAGTAATAATGCTAAATCATAGGGAAAATGGGATCTGTCTCTCCGGTATGTGACTGCTTTCAATTATCTTGCCTTTTGCTAAGTTCAGTCTGTCTTTTTAAGTCAATCAAACAACCAACAATTGTCATACAAAGCTCCGGCTTTTGCCTGTGCCTCGACGCTGTAATCTTTGTAAGCATGCTCCACCATCATTAGGGTCACCAGCTTAAAACTTTCTAGGAGCCATTTCTCCATAACTACCCTGGGAATGTCGTCTTAGCTGAGGATTCTTAGAGTCCACATCATTTCTCCACAGCCATCCTGGCCCCTCCTACCTTTGTAGTGGGACACTGTCCTGCCTCAAAAAACAGCTCTCCTCATAGTCACTCAATTCAGAATTGCTGTTTCTGCTCACAGCACCTCGTGGACTGATTTTCAAATCATATTTCTGAAAGCCAAGTGAAGTTCATACAAGGCAAAAAGAACAAACACATTGGAAGGTAGGGATGGGTAAGACCCAATGATACCATTGTCCTTTTCCAGTCACAGAAACCCACATCTCCAGCTTCCAAGTGCAAACTGCCTCACACGAGTACCAATCTCGCATCCGTAAGGGTGGTTGTGAATCATCAATCAAAAATGTCTTGGTGAACAATGGAAAGGAACAATGGATTGACACTTACAGCTCTTACTGTCATAGATAATAAATAAAGCTGGGTGAAATTTTGATCATTCCATGGATCTCTTCTGAACCCTCTCCAATTTATCCTACTTGAATTGTGGGCACCAGAACTGGGCACAGTATTCCAGCAGCGGTCGCACCAGTGCCGAACACAGAGGTAAAATAACTTCTCTACTCCTACTCAAGATTTCCCTGTTTATGCATCCCAGGATGGCATGAGCTATTTGGGCCACAGCATCACACTGGGACCTTGTGTTCAGCTGATTATCCACCTTGACCCCCAAAACTTTTTCAAAGTCACTGCTTCTCAGGGTAGTGTCCCCATCCCAGAAGTATGGCCAACATTCTTTGTTTCTACATGTGTACATTTACATTTAGGTGTATTAAAATGCATATGGTTTGCTTGCACCAAGTCTACCAAGCAATCCAGGTTGCTGTGAACCTGTCATTACTCCCAGAGGAAGTAGAACTGCAGGGTTTGAGCCTAACTCAGACCTGCTGAGGCAATCATAGTTAGTGCCAGGGCCAGGGGTGAAAGTAACTTAAAGGACTTACTCCGGAGTCCTTAGGAGGGGGTGGGGCCTCAACCAGAAGAGGTGTGGCCTCTACCAGAAGAGGCGGGACCTTTACATCCCCAGGCCCTTTAAATTAAGATTTCAAGGGCCCCGGGCTGGAACTATGGTAGCAGCAGCTGGGAGCCCCGGGCCCTTTAAATCACCCCGGAGCTACCAGCTGCAGTGGTGGCTGGGAGCCCCAGGGTTCGGGGGTGATTTAAAGGGCCCGGGGCTCCAGCTGCCACTACCGCAGCAGAGCCCCAGGCCCTTTAAATCACCATCAGAGCCCCAGGGACTCCCGGCTGCCACTGCTACTCCGGGGCCCCGGGCTCTGGCGGAGCTTAAAAGGGCCCAGGGCTCCACTGCAGTAGCGGCAGTGGGAGCCCTGGGCCCTTTAAATTGCCACCCGAGCCCCGCTGCCGGAGCTCCGGGGTAACAGCGGCAGCCAGGGGCTCAGGCTGCAATTTAAAGGGCCAGGGGCTCCCAGCTGCCACCACTGCAATGGAGCCCCGGGCCCTTTAAATCACTGTCCAAGCCCTGCCGCCGCTTCCCCAGGGCTCTGGCAGCGATTTAAAGGGCCCGGGGTGCTGCTGGGAGCACCAGGCCCTTTAAATCGCCACCTGGGGAAGCCGATCCGCCCCGGTATGGCATACAGGCCCTTGCCAGTACACCGTACCGGGCGTACCAGCTTACTTTCACCTCTGGCCAGGGCCCAGTCTGAGAATGGGAGACTCACTTGACTCTCCCCTGACAGCTAAAAGCCTGCGAAGGGCCAGCAGGAGGTCACAGGTGCAGGTTACCTAGTAACTTTCCCACTAAGCATCCTCAGCTCCAGTGGGAGTGGGGGGCACTCCACAGGGAAAGGCCTTTACAGAGCCATCTGAAAGCCAAGTAAGGATTCAGGTGCAATCCGTAAAACAAAAAGGTCGGTGTTTTCCAATAGATTGTCATGTTCCAAGCCACTGAACAGCCAAAGCAGAGCCATCTGTTTCTCTCGCATATATTTGCATGTATCTCGCATGTATTTGCATGTATCTCGCATGTATTTGCAGACTTATTGCTTTTAAAAAAGCTTGTACAGCTCAGTATTCAAAGTATTTTTTAAGGGATGCTGTCAAGATGAAAAAAACGTTTAACGCTGCGGATAGGATCCCTTTCTTTATAAATATTATTTATGTTTTGTACTGCGGTAGCACCACATGGTCCTAGCCAGGATCAGGGCCCTAGTGTTCTGAGCTCCAGGCCTGCCTCCTGGGAGATCTTGTCTAGATTAAGAAAAAAAGGTGCTTTTTGAAATCAGCTTCCTTGGTCCACCCCACAACACATAGATTAACTCCTTTACGATGATGTTGGGGTTATGCTGTAATGTAGGCTCCCTCCATGTGGTGCAATTTGTAGGCTCAGGGCCTTGATTAAGACTGAATATGATTAAAGGGGGAGGACCTGGGCCAAAAGGAGCTGCAAAACCTCTTCTCCTATGTTTGTTGTTGTTGTTCACCAATAACCTAAATTTTGAACCTAAACTAAATTGACAGCACCACTTTAACGCCTTCCCTATCATTCATTACAAAATCAGTCCTTCCAATTTGTCCTGTAGACAAGAGAATTGAGCTAGAAAACAATTTAACGCTAATTGTTATTACTTTGACAAGAGCCAATTAAATTCGTGCCTTTTATAACGAGCTGTTAAAACCCCCATTAAATCAGTGTTCTGGCTGACATATCTCCACCTAGAAATATTTTGGTAAAAGAAATAAACTGCAGTACTTGAAAATATGCACACTAAATAGGCACATTTATCATGTGATTTGAACTCCTTTTGATTTGGCTTTTCTAGCATCATCAATGCCAAAATACAGTGCAGAGTTCACTTCAAGCTGTATGAAGTGGTTTATTCTATTGACAATGTGCTTTGACTATGGCGCTTTTTAGAGGATTGCTGCCCTGGGGGCATTGTGTTAGTGATCCTGAGACATCCTGGTTCCAAAGAGTCATTAAGAAAATCGGGAGTAATTTATACTGGGTGAACAAAGCAATGCAAACTTTGCCAACTGTCTGGCCTTTCCAGTGCTTCTTCAGATAGAACTTTGAAGGAGGATATAAGAGTAGTTTTACTTTATATTGCAGTCTTGTGATGAGGGGACGCCAGTCAAGTTCAGATGTAGGCCCTGATCCAGCCTTGGACTTAAGCTTGTGCATCATTCTAAGTGTGTAAGAGTCCCATAGGAATGAATGAGACAACTTACAAGCTTAACATTACAGAGGTGCTTAAAGTCTTTGCTGGATTGGAGCCATAGTAACCAAGCCTTTACCTAAAATAAAAATTGAAACATGTTAGAGATTAACTAAAACCATGTCTACAAGCTTTGTGTTTTTTTCAGTGCAGTCTGAGATGTGAATTTAAACCAACCTAGTTATCCGAGTTATAACCGCTCCCCTTTCCCCTCCTGCCCCAGTGGACACTTTAATTCCAGTAGAGAAGTGCCTTTTTTTTTTTTCAAGTTGACTTTATGTCTCTTGGGAAGGGGCTGAAGCTAAACTGAAAAAAACTCAAAACTATTCTTACACAGAAATAAGAATGTCCACCCAAGGTTTATACTGGTATAACTATACCTCTTAAACTAGACTGGTCTAATTGATAAAACTTTCCTGTGTAGGCAAGACCTAACTTTGGATTATGTTTATGCGTACTTCTGCTCTGACTGCTTCCAGCTTGGTCAGGAAACAGAAGTGCTGAGATATTGGGGGGAAAACTCTCTTCTACCTACTCTAGTGACACCATCAGAGGACCCAGCCACATCAGCCACACCATCAGGGACTCATTTACCTGCACATCTACTCATGTTATATATGCCATCCTGTGCCAGCAATGCCCCTCTGCCATGTACATTGGCCAAACCGGACAGTCTCTACGTAAAAGAATAAATTGACACAAATCGGACATCAGGAATGGTAACATACAAAAGCCAGCAGGAGAACACTTCAATCTCCCTGGACATTCAATAACAGATTTAAAAGTAGCCATCCTTCAACAAAAAAACTTCAGAAACAGACTTCAAAGAGCAACTGCAGAACTAAAATTCATTTGCAAATTTAACACCATTAATTTGGGCTTGAATAGGGACTGGGAGTGGCTGGCTCACTACAAAAGCAGTTTTGTCTCTCCTGGAATTGACACCTCCTCACCAATTATTGGGAGTGGACTACCTCCACCCGGATCGAATCGGCCCTGTCAACACTGGTTCTCCACTTGTGAGGTAATTCCCTTCTCTTCATGTCTCAATATATAATACATGCATCTGTAATTTTCACTCCATGCATCTGAAGAAGTGGGGTTTTTACCCACGAAAGCTTATGCCCAAATAAATCTGTTAGTCTTTAAGGTGCCACCAGACTCCTTGTTGTTTTTGTGGATACAGACTAACACGGCTACCCCCTGATACTCTCTTCTCATGGTATTTGTGGCCTGACTGGATGCAGAAAGTTCTGGCAAGTTTGTGACGGCGTCTGCTATAGTGAGATTTCCAGAGCTTTGGATAGCTGGGAGAAGCTCCCAAAGCTTATCCATTATTCATTATGGCATGTGGAATTCTTTTGTTAGAAACAAGATAATTCCCTCAACTCGCTGGGGAAAAGCAAAGCAAAATCATTTAAGCTCCCTCCACTCCGCCTTCAAACAAACAAAACCTGTTGTGAGGCAGGGTAATAGAGCCAACTTTGCAGCATGCTATACTTCACTAAAACCTGTAGACACACCTCTATGCTAACCCAATGTATTTGTAGCATTACAGGTCCTTAAATCTTTAGGCTTTAAAATCGGTAGGCCTAATAATCATTTACACTAAGGCCTCTTTACACTGCTCTGGCAGTGTAATGGGACCTTAAAGTGGGTGTCAATTACATTCACACCAATTTTTGATCCCATTTACATTGCCGGAATGGTGTAAGGGAGCCCTAGTGTAAATGAGTACTGGACCCTATGAATATATGAACATCATCCCCGGCAAAGCTTGCTGGGAGTTTATGCTGACCGTTGGATGGGTGCTCAAGGTTCCTGCTCCAGGCCTACAAACTGACTCTGAGGGGAAACAGGAATGACAAAGACAGCTGTGCTACCGAGGACCCTGGGAATCAGCACGAGGGGCTCTTCCTCTGCATGTATGACCTGGCCTGAGAATGCACGTTACTTTGGAAACTCTATGAATGGAAACAGCGTTTTCTAAATACTATTTTTAGCCCTCCTGTTGGTTTTTTCCACAGGTGGGCAAAGCCTGGCTTCTCACCAACTTTACTGTAAAAACCTGAAGTCACACATTATCCGTAGGCTGAAAGAAGAACTATTCCTCCTTCCCCTATGTCAAAGGAGAACGTGCTGGAGTTCTGGTTAAGGCATGATATCAATAGATCACTCAGCATTCAAAAGAAGCAAAGTGTTTCCAGTGACTCAGTCACCTTTCCGTTTAGGTTACATTCAAGCATCTCTTTCTGGGGGGCAAGGTTCTTTCGTCGATACCACAAAACCTCTGGGCAGAATTGTCTCCATTAGTGGCCCATACTCACCCTTCACCTTTAAAGACCAAGCACTTGTTCTCAGGCAGGGTCAATCCCCCTCAGCAGGAGAAAACAGTGCAGCTGATTGGACATTTGGGCTCTTATCTGGCCTGAGACAGAACAATTAAAAATGGACAATGGGATTTTTTGCCCTCTATTCATACTGCAGTTTCTTTCTTATGGTTTCAGTTGCTGGCAGATATCTGAGAACCAAGGAACTCTGTGTTAAATAGAGTAATAATCACACTTAGAAATGTAAAGTGCTATGTAAGTACTAAAGTGCTGCACAGACACAGAGCCTGATTAATTTCTGCTGGCACAGTGGGGCTGCATGTGTCTCACTTTGTCCAGCTCCTGTACATTTTTATCCTTTAACTAAAGGGATCTCGGTTGTGCCATTTGGGCCCTGCCCAGGATAGAGTGGTGCAGAGTCACACTGACCCCAGAAGGGACTCTTTCCCAGGGAGGTAGACTGCCTCTGGGAACTTACCGTGCCCTGCACAGCTGCCCACCTTTGCTACCTGTTGCATAGGCCAGGAGTGGAGTCGTGGCACCGCTTCCTGTCCTCCCTGCTCCCTTTCAATCACCAGGTGCCACCAGGGGAGTAAGGACGGAACAGCACCTGTTCAGAAAGACTGCAAATTTCCCTCTGATCCAGGCTGCACGTGGGCCAGGCAGAACTATCCCCCACAGAGACCGAGTTCATTTTAAAATGTCTGGCCTGGTGTGACAATGCTTTGCTTTTGTTTAAAATGGTCTTTCCACTATGTAGTCAGGGTTTCTGAATGCAGTTGCTAGAAACAAATGGCTAGATCCTCAGGTGAAGTCAATGGCGCTCTGCCAACACATGATCTGGCCAATGTTCTTCTGTCCTTTGTATTCCAGTCGAGGCATGATGGGCTATCAAATGGTGTGGTAAGCAGAGCTGGCAAATCAGGGTGGGGCGGAGGGGCTGGGTTCTATGGAAAATTTCAACTTCTTGTCAAAAACCCCAATACAGAAATGTTTTGGCTCAAAACTTCCAGGACTTAAAAACTTTCAGGCAAAGCCCTAAAAATTTCTGAATTTTTGGCTCACAAGTTTTCGTTTTCATTTTTTCCAGTGAAAATTTTTGATGATAGCAGATTCTTTTGCCAAAATTTTCATTTGGTTGAAAACACAATTTTTCATCAACAAAAGTTTTTGATGGAAAATTTTCCATCAGCCCTAGTGTGAAGGTCTTATGTACTCCTACAATACTCTAGTACTGGAAGTGTACTCATCAATGGACCAATCTGTAAAGTGCGATCCCTTGTTATAGCTGATGTTACTAGATCATGAATGGACATCTCCCATCACTCATCTATGGCTTGTGTTATACAGCAGGTCAGACTAGATGATCACAGTGGTCTCGTCTGGCCTTGGAATTTATGGCTCAAGATGAGACTACTAGAAATTGTGAGTATCCCTTTCCTTGAGGATGTTTGTTTAAAGTCTGTGCCATATTGTATGGAAAATAATGAAAGTCAACAGATTCAGCAATGCATGGGAATGAGATAATTTCTTGGGAAAGACTAAATTGAGCAGCCTGGTTTTTATAAAGGATTATTCCCTCCATTTTAAAAAAATAAATACCCTGTTCCTAACTAAAGAAGTGAGTTAATTTGAAATAACCATAAGAATGGCCATAGTGGATCTAGTCCAGTATCCCCTCTTCTGACAGTGGCCAATGCCAAATGCTTCAAAGGGAATGAACAGAAGAGGGCAATCATCAAGTGATCCACCCCCTGTCATCCAGTCCCAGCATCTGGCAGCCAGAGGCTTAGAGACACCCAGAGCATGGCATTGCATTCCCTGACCTTCTTGGCTAATAGCCATTGATGGACCTATCCTCCATTAACTTGTCTAATTCTTTTTAAAATCTATTTATAGTTTTCACATTCACAACATCCCCTGGCAATGAGTTCCACAGGTTGCCTGTGAATTGTGTAAAGAAGTACTTCCTTTTGTTTGTTTTAAATCTGCTGCCTATTAATTTCCATCATTGTGTATGTATAGTTGGGATTATGCTTTCCAATGGGCATTATTTTGCATGTATCAACATTGAACTTCATTTGCCATTTTGTTGCCCAGTTACCCAGCATCCATGCACAGTGCTAGACGGACATCCCTGCCATGGACAGCGGGTATAATAGGTGCTATTGCTACCACTGGACCCGCAGTTGCAGGGTTTTGGGGAAAAGTTTTTGTTTTATTATGCCTTATACAAGATTCGGGGTGGCTCAGGAGGCGGTATGTGCTAGTCAGCTTCCTGGGTTCATCAATCATCTCCCTGGACTCCAAAGACATTATTGATGAACCCAGGAAGCTGAGCAGCAAATACCACCTCCTCAGCCACCCTGGAACCTGTATGGGGCATATCAAAAGCTTCTTCGGACGAGAGTGAGAGGCTTTTCCCCACAGCGGCTTGGGGTCTTGGGAGGGGAGGTGCAGCGTGACTGTGGCTGACCCGGAGCTCCTCCGGGCAGGTACGGGGGGCGGGGCTTGGGGCACCTCTGGGCAGGTGTGGGGAGAGGCTCGGGGCTTTGGCTGGCCCAGGACTCCTCCAGCCAAGGGTAGGGGGTGCTCAGGACTCCTCTGGGCAGTGGGGGCGGACTCATGGCTCTGGACAGGGGGGAAGGGCAGAGGGTCTTAGGGCTTCAGCTGTGGGCGGGAGTGGGGGGAGAAGGGGCAAAGCCAGGGGCTAGCCTCCCCTGAGGGGGGCTCCACCCTCTGCCCGTGATCCCTGGACAGCTACAGAACAGGCAGCGCCCACGTCCTTACAAATCCTCTCCAATGTAATTTAACTCGGAGCTGAAGGGATCTCACTCTAGGGGTAAGAAGGTCCACAGGGTTGAGTTGCGGGAAATTTGGGTTAAGTGAGGGGGAGATAAAAATGCAGATTTGGCAACATGTTGTGAATTCTTGCTGGTTTTGCCAAATTGTTTCACTGAAGGGGGGGGGGGGGAATAACTATTTAAAAACATTGAAATATTTTGATTTTTTTTTTTTGGTTGGAAATGAATTTTCCCTTCAGTATTTGCTTTATCTCATTTTTTTTAAATCTCAAGATGTGTGGGGTCTGACTCTTCATTTTGGGGCCTTTGGGGTTGCAAGGCTTCATCGGCCTCCACTGCTGGAGCTAAAGGACCCAGCTCTGTAACAGGCGCGTGGAGTTCTGTCTTTGGCCCAGCCACCACTAGAGGGGGACAGAGCACCACAGAGGGTGGGGCAGATTACACCCACTCAGCCGGGGTGCTGGGGACGCCGTGAGCCCTCGTGTGTGCATGGGAGCGAGTATGGTGTGTGGCAGTGTCATTGCTGACGTCAATGGTCTGGTAGACAGTGACGTCAGGCCAGGGCTCCCGGCCTAATTATGATAAACTTCACCCTTCCTGGACTTCCTCCTCCCCTCCATGCAACAATTTAAATGGCCTCTTCTGGTTCATCCCTTTTGAAGTGTATATGTGTGTGAAAGAAGGAGAGAGAATTCACAGAGGGCTGGCAGGAGGAAGGGATGAAGAAAATTACAAACCACGTGGAAATGTACATCTTCCTTCTTTTGTGCAGGACTCTGTTATTTGTGTAAAAAGAGCCAGGCAGCTTGCAAAGCGACATTGCTATTAGAGATGGGCTTGAGCTACACACTGCCACAAAGTTAGAAAGTGTTTTGATCTGGGGTTTGGTTTGGGCCCATTTCCAGTTGTTATGACTAGGGCCCCAATTTAGAAAACTCTTAAGAAAATCCCTATGCAAGAAAAGCATAGGGCTCGCTGAAAGAATGGCAAACTCCCAGGGCTAAACTGAATAGGGCTATTTCTTTGAATTGGGGCCCATAGGACTAATTCTTCATATATTTAAACACATTGAGCAAGATCCACAGCAGGTGTCAATGCGGCTAAGCCTATGTACACCAGCTGAGGATCTGCCCCTAGATATGCATTAAGGAGGGAATTTGTGCAGGGGAAGGGGATCACAAATCAAATGATTTGCTTAAAACCAAACAACAACAACAAAAAACCCAAACATCTTGTAGAGCCTAAAACCGGGTCATGAGATTGCACATATGTTACAATAAGGTTCTGATTTCCAACCATGTATTTATATTTACCAGTGAGTTTCCAAGAGCAACATTTTTTGAGGTGCAGAGTAATACACACTGTCGTCAGGGTAGTTTAAAAAACATCGATGAGTATCAAAAGGAGTTCAGCGTGTGGGCTCTGACACAAGCTTTTCAATATGTTAAATTCTGGAAAAAACTGAACCTTTCACCTTGTGCATAAAGGGCTCTATTCAGTTTACATTCCTGTTTGGTTACCTTATTGGTTCACTCTTTTTTTCTTTTCTTTTTTTTTCTTCTCCCCTGACCTATTTGCACATCACTGGAAATACTCTACTATAGCTAATGCTATACATCAGTTTTGCAAAAATAACTACATTTGAGGCACTCAGTAAATCTTTCAAACAGCTCGGAGGTCAAATTGAAAGAAATCATCTGAAAAAGCTCTCCAGAGAAAGGAGGAGAGGGAAAGAACCAGGAACATGAGAACTGTAACGTTTATCTCTGGCAAACCAATCTGTTTTGTTACCGGTGACTTTCTATTAGGTGTGTGGAAATGTAGCGTATGCTATCTTTGAAATTAATATTGAAATCGCCATCATATTCTTGTCTCCCCCCCACTTCCCCCGCCATGTCTTTTTTGCTTTATTCCACAGTGAAACAATTTTTGAACTTGATCTGCCAGGGAAAAGGCTGTTGGAATTGCCACTCCATACTGTGCACGCAGATTTCCTTTTGCTTGCATTACGGGCCTGATCCACAGCCTGTTGCAATCTCTGGCAAGTTTTTCCAATAACTTCAACAGTTTTTGGATCAACCTGAATAGGAAGAATTTTGCCCCACCTGTTTCTGACCCCTCCTGGCCATTGGTATGAGGTGTAATTCATAACTAATTATGTGTGTTTCTCACTCAGCCTGAAAGTTATCTGCTTCCACCTGTACCATGGCAGTTGTTTGCCTCAGCAGAAGGTTAGAGTAGCCAGCCAGATAACTGCAGGAGTGACACAGAAGCCGCTGTGTTTGTGTGATCTCTTCATTGCCAGGTCTCCAGCCTTTGGGCTGGAAGAGCCTGCGGAAGCTAGTAATAGAGGCAGACCTATAATGTGTTGCTATGAGGGTTGCTATGAGCCCCTTTCGTTTCCAAAGTGTTGATGCTTTAATGCTTCTTTAACTTCCTCAGAGAGAGAAACAAGGTGCTTTTTGCAGTGACCGTGGCCTCTGTGATACGTGTGTGGAATGGCGAAACGGTCAAAGGACTTGCACTGTTTTGTTTAAGCTCGTCCAGAGGCACGAGCAGAGTGAAAATCAATATAAACAGATTTCATCAAGGCTGTCTCATGGCTGGAATCAAATGATCCCTTTGGGGAAAGAAAAGGAGGAGAAGACTTTCAAGGTTGGTTGTAGCAACTTTATAAGCCATAGGATGAAATATTGGTGATATAGTAGAACCTCAGGGTTATGAACACCAGAGTTATGAACTGACCAGTCAACCACACACCTCATTTGGAACCGGAAGTATGCAACCAGGCAGCAGCAGAGCAGGGGTGGGGGGAAGCAAGGACAGTACGGTACTGTGTTAAACGTAAAACTACGAAAAAAATAAAGGGAACATTTAAAAAAAAAAAAGATTTGACAAGGTAAGGAAACTTTCTGTGCTTGTTTCGTTTAAATTAAGATGGTTAAAGCAGCATTTTTCTTCTGCATAGTAAAGTTTCAAAGCTGTATTAAGTCAGTGTTTGGTTGGAAAGTTTTGAAAGAGCAACCGTAAAGTTTTGTTCAGAGTTACGAACATTTCAGAGTTACGAACAACCTCCATTCCCAAAGTGTTTGTAACGCTGAGGTTCTACCGTGTTCCAAGCTCACATGAAAACAGAGCTAGATCTATTCCTTGGGATTTAGGGCCAATATTTTTCTAACCTGGGTGTCTAAAATTGGGTTCTTAAAATCCATATTTAAGCACTTTAAAAAAGCCTTTTATTCTGGGGTCAGATTGTCAAAGGTATTTGGGTGACTAAAGATGCAGGTATACACCTAGTGGGATTTTCAAAAGCACCTACATGAATTAGATATCTAAGCCTCATTGATTTCGATAGGCATTAGGCACCTAACCTGCTTGGGCACTTCTGTAAATCCATTAGGTGCCTGCCTGTTCGCATCTTTCGACACTTAAATAACTTTGTCCATATGGCCCCTGGGCCTAAATATGGATTCAGGACCCAAATTTTAGGCACAAAATGTTAGGCCTAAGATTTTAAATATGCTTGAAATAATACATACATGAAGGGAAAGGAGTTTATAATCATGATATGCAGGGTGGAAACCTTTCCTTGCATTACTTCTTCAAGGACCTGATCCACAGCCCACTGAAGTCAACGGAAAGACTCTCTCATTGACTTCACTGGGAGCTCAATCAGACCGAAAGAGTGTCTCTGCTCTGAAGACTGGCTATGGAAAAATGGTTCTTTCGCAGAATAGCTTTTTTCTGAAAAGCACTCTTTGTACCCTGGTAGCACTTAGAGAGGCCTCAAGTGCGATCAGAGCTCTGGTGTGCTAGGTGCTGTGCCCCCCACAATGAAGGACAGTCCCTGCCCCAAAGAGATCACAATCGCAATAGATGAGACCGACAAAAGGTGCGAGAAAGGAAGATAAGGAACTAAAGCAAAGAGAAATTAAATAACTTGCCCAAAGTCACACAGGAAAACCGTGGCAGAGGCAGGCACTGGACCCAGCTCTCCTGAATGCCCCATTGCACTGATCTCAAAAACATCCCTCCTCCCTAATCAGATCTGCTCCCTGTCTTCATTTGAAAGCATTTCCAGTTACATCACTTATTAGGCTACCTTTTACTGCTTTGCATTCCTCTTTGCCCTGGAAAGCTGAAACAATTTACCCAAGGTTGTGGTGGATTCACCATAACTGGCCATTTATAAATCAAGACTCTGTTTTTTCTAAAACATATGCTCTTGTTCAAACAGGAATTAACGCAGGAAAGTCCGATGGCCTGTTACACAGGTCAGACTAGATGGTTACAGTGATCTCTTCTGGCACTAGAATCTATGAATCCTAGATCTACCTCTGCCCATTTGCTCTAGAAATTATTGAAAGACAATCACCTTAGGAATTCACGATGTCATTTTTGTCACATTGAGGCAAATTCTCCTCTCTGTTACACTGTTGTAAATCCAGATTGTCATTGCTGAAATAAAGTCCAATGGTTTATGCCAGTTTAACTGCGAGCAGAATTTGGTCCTTTCAAAGGAAATGTAGTTTGGAAATTAAATCCTTCATCTCTGGCATTCAGCAAACATTAGTGAAGTAGCAAAAGGTCCCGTAGAACTTGCTATTCGCATGCCTGTCTTATTTTTCACAAAAGAAACCAGCCACAACGTTGAATTTAAATGTTCCTGTGATGCTGGTGATGAGACCCAGTAAACCTGTTTTGGAAGAAAAATGCTTTTTCAATTAAACAGCAATTTTCACAAGAAAGTTTCCATTTATGTCAATATTGGGAGGGAAGGCGTTGAAATTTTTGAGATATTTTTCATGTTAAACTGAATTTTATTCAGTTTTCAAGCCCCAAAAGCTGGGTATTTTTGTTTGATTTTCAAAAAGCCCAAAATGTCATGGTAAAATGTTTTGGAAAACTAAATATTCTTATATATCTGTAAAAAGAACAGGAGTACTTGTGGCACCTTAGAGACTAACAAATTTATTTAAGCATAAGCTTTTGTGAGCTACAGCTCACTTCATCGGATGCATTCGATGAAGTGAGCTGTAGCTCACGAAAGCTTATGCTCAAATAAATGTGTTAGTCTCTAAGGTGCCACAAGTCCTCCTTTTCTTTTTGCAGTTACAGACTAACGTGGCTGCTACTCTGAAACCTTATATATCTGTGGCTCCAAGATACTTATATGACTCTTATTACCACATCACCTGCATGCCTCTCAATCTTTAATGCTTTTATTCTCACAACACATCCAGTCGGCATCTCTAGTTTACAGGGGATACAAGCCCTTCATCCTTGCTAACACACCAGTGAGGGTCTGCGTGGGCCAGCACTGCCTACCCGAAAGCCAATAACTGGAGCCTCAGTCCATGCTGACAGACGATGCTGAGAATAAATGACAGCTTATTATTAATGGGCTCTCAAATGGAGAAGAAATCGGAGCAGTGAGCGTTGGGATTTCCAGCCATCATAGCTAAGTTTCCAAAAATATTAACACACTGCTCCTTTTTTTATGATATTTTCTCATTGACTGATTAGGATCTTTCCGAAAGGAAAAGTGTGCCCGGTACGAACTGCCTGAATCAGAAGTTATCAAGAATCTGTCTGTAGCCAGAACAAGAGAGCTTCTGTTAACAGAGTGTGCTGAACTCCCGCTGCTCTTTCCATGGCAGGTGTGGGTCTAATACCTGTTTATCCAGAGTCCTATGCAAAAGTAAAGGGTCCAGGAAACTAAAAAATCAGAGTCAGTGTCTGTTAAACTCCCAAATAAAATAGTTTTATTTTCCAACCAACCCAGTTTTCCTTATTTAAACCCAAAGGGGGAGAAACAACTTACTCTGAACCTTGACCTTTGGTGGTATATTCCCCCCAGGGTGATTCATCTGTTTACCTTAGAACAATTAAAGGTGACTCAGATTATATAAACTTTAAAACCCAAGGAAAAATATGCTAAAACCAGACCTGACCCCACCCCTGCTCATGCCAGAAACTAACTCAGGCAGAAGTATTAAAATGTTCAGTGTGGATCAAAAGTCCCAGGAAAGCAAAGGGAGGGTGACAGGTCAAGGAATGAGCTCAGTTTAGCATCTGGAGCCAGCAGATGGAGCTGCGTCAGAAGGTTTCATGAGGCTGCTTTGTTTTTACAGGGAGAGCAACAGTGATCTACTACCACTTATAAAGTCATGTCAGAGCCATCAGTGCAATTAACCCTAATGCAATACAGTTAAATACCTTGCTTACAGGTTAACAGCAGCTTCATGGAATTTCTGTTTGGCAATGGCCTACCAGTCTGCAATATGTATATTGATGATCATGCTGCCAGTAGTGGAAATATGGCATGCAACAGGAGGCTTGCACCAGGCTAAGATGGAGATGAAACCGCACGAGAATTGTTAGTCGAGTCTGATGAACAAGAAACTAGAGAAGACAGTAGTAAAGTACCAGGCTTAGGCCGTCAGTAAATGTGAACAATTTCAGGACAAACATCATAAGTAAAGAGTCCATGAATGGGCAGAAGCAAAACTTGTTCCAAAGCTGTTAGTAAAGCAGCTTCCAGCAGCACTCGTAGGCATTCAACGGTCATAAAACTCATGAGATTTTTTTAATAATAAATTTTGGAGTGCATTTTATTTTCCTGCTGGTTTCTGAGCCTTCCGGGTGCACTTGCTTCATATTGTCAAGCTTTTCTTTTTAGCTGTAAAGTCATAGAAATGTAGGGCTAGAAGGGATGTTAAGAGGTCATCTAGTCCACCCCTCTGTGCTAAGGCAGGAGCAAGTAAACCGGTCCTAGATCATCCCTGACAGGTGTTTGCGTAACCTGTTCTTACAAACCTCCAATAATGAGCTAAAAACAATAATAATGAGCTACTTTTTGGGGGGTGGGGGAGGTGAGATTCTCACCTAAGTCCATGAATCTGGGTGCTGGATCTTTATGAAAAACATCAAATCCTGTGAGACTTGTGATAAAATCATGGCAGTTGACAAAGATTGCTTAAAGACAGGTGGGCTGCTCCCAGAGAGCCTCTCCTGCACCAGTCCAGTGTTCAACATTGCCATATACCAGGGAGGGGCCTTCCTCTAAACACTAAAATGCAAAGCAAAAATCCGGTTCAGATATTTCACCATACCTCCAACAGTGTCTAGGCTGCAGTCCATCTGCATTAAGATCTAATTACAGCTGCTCTTCTGTACGGTGGCTGGAGATGGGAGTGAGGCATAGTACAGAAGGAGAGCGCTGAGATAAGATGTTCGTCTGAAATTTTTACCTTGGTGAAAAAGGAGCAAGAAGCACCCAATATAAACCAGGCCTCAGGTCTACCAAGGAGATAGAAAACATTCCAGGGTTTGCAAAGAGTTGCTCTAGCCCTTATTCATTAGTAATAAATATAATTGATAGATATTAATATAGTAAAACACTTGGGGCCAAATTTTGCAAACAGGACCTACAACAGGGCTCCTGGGTCTCATAACATTTCAGCTAGTGAATTGAGGATGCATCAGCTATTCTAGGTGTTGCCACTGTATTTTGGAAATATGGCCCTCTGGTCACTATATTTACTGAATAACTTTAATTACTACAGGACTACAGTGAAGTCCTGTAACACTTAACACAAGGGGGAGGAATCAGTTGTTCTGCCTCCAAGCGCCATCTTCTCTGTCAAAGGGCAAGCAGCCGTTCTTGCTTTACTTCTGGACTCTGCTTATGAAGGGGGGCTGCCCTCCTTTTTAATCATGTTGAAATTCCTCGTTGGCTTTAATTAAGGTCTTCCTAGACTCGGAACTTTTTCATTTCCAAGCCAGCAAACACAAAGCCAGTCTTATCAGGTACATACACAGTTCTGAAATAAGGACATTCTGTAACTATAACCTTCCTGAAGGGGTCTGGCCCAACCTCGGATGTGTCCCTAAACAAGGCATTATAGTTATAGCGGCAGGACTGGAATACCGGGCTTCGTGAATTTTAGCTAGTAATTAGCACAAAACTGGCAGGCTGTAGTTTTGTGTGTGTGTGTGCATGCACGCATTTGCACATTTTGCTTTTAGCTTCCCATAGAATGGTGTATACTGGGTGTGGTCAAACAAGATAATGACCCAGGAGACTCGGTTACATGCAAATGCCTCACGTTTACTCGGACCTTTGCAGTAAAGGGATCATTTTAAAGTTACACTGACAGAGAAAACAATACTTTCCTGCATATAAGGTAAATGGGGAAAAGCATTTGAAGGGGATTGTGATAGTGCTGATAAAATATAATTGGCCACATAGGCTGACCACACCTGATTTGTGCACACGCACCAGGGTGAAATTCTGCCCTCTGCAGAAGGCCAGAGGAATGTCTGGCACCACTTAAGTCCTGGTTAAGACTGAGGGCTTGGCTATACTACCAGCCAGATTGACAGGCAGCGATCGATCCAGCGGAGGTCGATTTATTGTGTCTGGTATAGACGCGATAAATCGGCTGCTGATCGCTCTAGCATCAACTCCGGTACTCCACCTCAATGAGAAGTGCAAGGCGAATCGACAGGAGACTCACCGTAGTGAAGACACTGTGGTAAGTAGATCTAAGTACATTGACTTCAGCTACGTTATTCACTACGTTATGCCTGGGAATCCCTCTAGTTCCTTGTTTGGTTTTCACTGGGACCTCTTTTGGGGCCAGGCCGATGCCCACAGGCATTTGTACCCAACTGGATCCTCCAAAACGTGCGGCAAAGGCTGTCACGTGGCTCCTCTAGTTCAATGTGCCATAATTCATTCTTGATATCACAACTACTTTGCCCTGGATAAATCAGGTAGGATGTCCTCAATTGTTGGTAATGGGTAGTAACTTCTTTTCAATGCTCTGTTCCCTGGTTTTGGATCAGTGCAGAATCCACCTGAATGTTTTCTCACTACTAGGCTGTTGAGGCACTCCGTACTTGTTTTGACAGGCATAATGATGCCTTTTCTTTGCAGGTTTGCCAGTCCCTTCTTCAGTGACTCTGCCAGGGCTAAAGGAACTCTGTGTTTAGTAGTCTCACAGTCTCAGTGGTCGATGTCTAATTTCAGCTTGCCCTTGAGATGTTCATGATCTTTAAATGTGTCCCTATGTACTGTTAGGATGCTGGACAGAGCCCATGGCGACTGTTCTCCCTCCTCTCTCACATTGAGGATATTCTGATGTTGTATTGTGACCAGTTGCCCTATCCTGCTGCTCAACGGTGGGTGATTCTCCTATGTGTCAACTACTGTAAACTCCAGGCAATTACATCTCTCATTTTGTGGGTTTCTTGTCGGCAGCCGGCGTTTGCCCACTGGCCTCTGAATGGTTTTATTGTACATCAACAACGCTTGGTCACATTTCCCAGCCTAATATTGCTGCTAATAGGTGTTGCTGGGCTTATATTGCAGCTGGCTCCACACTGCAGCTGGGAACGAATTGATCGTTGATCGAATAGCATAGATGCAACTATGGCAGTTGAATGGTTGGCAGCCTTCTTCTGCGGTGTATGTACATTGAGTGGGTGGCTCTGGATTTGCTAACGGTCACATTGCAGGTTCTCCTCCTCTTCTATATGCTTACTCATTTCATAGACTGCTGTTTTTTCTTCCTGGGGTAGCCAGGAGATCGGGACACAGAGTGGTTCTGTTTCCCACATGCCTTGCACTGTTGCCCACAAGATGGACACTTTTCTTTCTGTCTTTCATGTTCCTTTCCACAATATATACACTGGATCTGAGGCTAGGACAAGAAGCATTGGGCTTAAATTGCAGCAAAGGTGCTTTAGGTTGGACTTAGGAAAACCTTCCTGTCAGGATAGTTAAGCACTGGAATAAATTGCCTACAGAGGTTGTGGAATCTCCATCATTGGAGCTTTTTAAGAGCAAGTTAGTCAAACACCTGTCAGGGATGGTCTAGACAATTCTTAGTTCTGCCTTGAGTGCAGGGGACTGGACTAGATGACCTCTCAAGGTCTCTTCGCGTCCTGCAACTCTATGATTCTCTGATGCCTGCATTTACAGTCTGTCTCTGTCCTACTTCCTGGTTTCCTTTAGCTTGAACTTGTGTATTTGTTCCGCAGTTCTTATTTCCTCACTTGGGCAAGGTCTTTTGTCTGGAAATCAAGCATTTCCAGTGGTCTGAATCTTTCCATACTGCCAGTTTGCTGTCTTCTAGGTGCTGCTTTATTTGCCTGCTATTTGCACTTGCTGCAGGTTTCACTGGACTGACCGCTTCCACCGTGTTTGGTGTGCTGGGTAATAACATGTGAGGGCTTTATATTTCTACAACTGAAACTGGCTTTTTATGAAGAGAGCTATTTACAGAGATGCTGCAACTGCAGCTAGCATTCCAGCCATGTGCACACAGACTGGCTGCCTGGTTCCTCTTTCAAACCCTTCCTTTATGCAACCTGTGCTCCTCCCTCCAAGTTTCTGTAGGTTTCTACAGTAACAGCAATAACCAAGCATTGTTTGCAAGAGCAATTATTTTCGAATCAAGAATAAATGTGAGACAATCATGGTCTGTTGTTAGAAGATAGGTGAGCAGAAAAAGAACAGAAATTTTTGAGTAGAATAAACATTCATTCTGAATTACTTACCTGGCTCTGTCATGAACATATGTATACTCAGTATTATCTCAATATAAATATATGTTGCACACAGATCTGTAACACACAGCTCTGCAATAGGTATGTTGGTACACAAATGCCTATTTTTCAGGCCAAAGAATTGATTTAAATGCCCAAATATAGTTTTCAGGCACCCTTATTTTCACTCTGAGTGTTAAGAGCTGGACTCAGGAAGTGTTTTACAGTGCATAACAACAGCTTTATTGAACCTGCTAACTTATGAACAGGGCTGCATGTTCTTACGTGCTAGTTGATGGTGCTCCTTAGAGGTATGCAGATACACCTCTTTCATATACCCCTCACGTAACTCGGAGGATTAAGGGAAAAATAAAGGCTTCTTCAGGGGGAGGCATATTAGGATAGTTGGGAGATGTTACCCACCAAGGCAAGGGCTCCTGGAATCATAATACCAGAGGGGCTCAACGGTAGACATCATCCCCCTCCTGTGTGTTATGGAGAACACTCTCCCTGCACAACCTGGCTACACCCTTCGGCACAGCTCTGTAGCCAATGGCCAGTGCAGCACCCAGACTTGCCCTCCTTTGGGCTAGTTCTATAGGCAGAACGGATGCTGCAACCCCCTCTGTTCCTTGTTACCCCCAGGGCCTGATTCTGCATCTGTTGAAGTCAACAGAGAAACACCCACTGACTTTAATGGGAGCAGGACTGGGCCTCAAAGTAGTCAAATTGTCGTGGGGGCTGAGTGAAGGGGCTCCATGCATTCTCTGCCCTATCTTTTGCCAGTACAGCTATGTCAGACAAGCCATAATTTGGCCCTAAAAGGAACACATAACATGGAGATGATGAGATAGGTCTCAAGAAGCCCCTGGAGGGTTAGTTTTACCATGAAATCCTGTAATCAGACTAGGTAAAGCCCAGGCGTTCCCTGCTAAGTATCTCTCATTCCAACATTTCAAGTGCCTTGCCATCTTCCGCCCACCGAAGAATGTGAATACATTGGACCAGACTCTGCTCTGGCTTCCCCCCTCATTCAACGCCCCTAGCTGACATGAATGTGATTGCATGGGGTGTACACCAGGGCATGTTCCAAATGCTGAATGTCACTGGCGAGGCTATGAATTAAGGTCCTGGCTCTTCCCTCATGGGTGCAAATGAGCTAAGAAGTCGTCCCGAAGCATTTCTCCAGTCTCCTTCGTGCTATTCTAAAACTATATAATTTGCTGTCAGCGGCTCTTCAGTCTGTTTAGCCTCCACACCAGCTTTACGTTTGCAAATTATTTCAGGCTATTTGGTCATCGTCACCAACGTGGCACGTATCCCAACTTTTCACCTCCAAGACTTTCAATTAGGCGTGCCGCGCAGCCTTCTCCCTCTGGCCACACATCCCAATCTGCGTAGAGGAAAGGCATAAGTGTGCGCAAATGGATAAAATAGAGGCCTGCATCTTGGATCACTTCCATGCCCTGTGGATTTATGATGCCTGTTTTGCAAAGTGACTCCCAGATGGCTCGATGGACTGCATTGCAACATGTTCCCATAACATGCAGCTTTACTGCTCTGTATTAAAATAGTCAACCTCTTAATTGGAGATAGACTCCTGGGATTAAAGCGTGAACAATTATTGGACTGTTATAAAACCCCTTTAAATAATAATAGTCAGCCATTCCTCGGTCTTCATTATTGGGTAGGCAATGACTGGCTAGAAAGTTTCTGCCTTGGTTTTAAGACCTTATCGTTAATGACCTCAAAACAGGTATCACTAATGCTTCACGAGATGGGGGAGTTTTTCAAGGAATCTCTCTGCACTCAGCAGGCTTTAGATTAACAGAACCTTACTAACACGCTGTGTGTTTACACAGCTTCCAACGGTTCAAAAAGCCGAAGGAGGAGCAGAAGTATATCTTCCAGCCAAAGGGGGAAAAGTGCGACACAAGGTTGTAATCATCAGTGTCTGAAAAAGAAAAAAAGCCTTCTCATCTGTTTGTGAGCATGTTCGGACAAGACACGACTCTTTGTGTAACAGGGGCTCAGGAACGAAGAGCAATGTCATTCTTGTGGTTTAATTAAGGACCTCAATGGGGATCTGACAGACGTAACGCGAATGGGTCTCGCGTAGAGGCGGGGGCGTTGGAGGAGAGGGTTTGGGATGTGAAGGACGGTGGGTGGCAGCTGTTCACAGCAAATACTATTCTAGCTCATGGCTATGTGTTCCAGCCCTGTTGGAAAATTACATCTAAATAACAGGTCGCGAAAGAGCAACCCTGACGAGGCCTGTAATTTAGTCCCAAGAGGAAATTCTTCATTCATCAAGTGTACAGGAGACAAAATTAGTTCTCTACTGAGCGAGGCTTGGTTGGCAATTTTATTGTAGGGTGAGCCCTACCTTTGGAACAGGTCCTGCTAGGAAAGAACGTTTCTAAGAGCTGCCCAGGTCCCAGCTGCATCATGTGAGAAATGATGCCATTGTCCAAACTAGTTCAGGATTACTGGGGGAATTTTCTTTCTTTTGTACATTGTGGGGGGGAAGAGATTGTGGGGAATGACTTAGTTGTCCTCATCTCTGTCTGAGGTTGCTGGATAAGTTCCTTGCAGGACGACTGAGCATGTATTTGCCAAAAGCACTGGGGGGGAATATCAGCCAAATGAAACTGCTTCTTAAAATCCGATGCTCCATCAGTTTCCTTTGGTAAGGTCTTTGCTCGGTTTATAAACCAATAGAAAAAGATGCTTCCCTGATTTATCAAGAGCGTCACCCGAAAGAAAAAAATCTTACTGCAAAGGCCATTGTTCACATTTTCCTTTTTCTGATTGTGATTTGGCATACAGAGAGCATTCAAAGGAATCATGGGCCAGCTAGCTCCTCAGCTGCTATAAATCCGTGCAGTTCCTAGGTCCTTTTACACCTTCTGGGGATCTAGCCCTATATGTATTAGTTTGGTTTCCACTCACATTTTCATAGCAATAAGGGAGTTTTAAAAAGGGAGATCAGTGAGTTTACTTTTACCACATCCTCACACTTTATGGGCAACCTTTGTTAAATTTGGCCTCCCTTTTCACACCTATAATTGTTTTCAGGCACAATGAAGGTCCCTCAGACTTGTAAGTGATATTAAGGGATACCTCCTTAGATGATATACAATTTTCTGTTTCTCTGTTATTCCTTTCACGAACTTTGTGCCTGATTCTACTATCCTTCCTCACATTAAATAGTACCTGTCTCCACGAGCAGTCCTATACATTCCAGTGGGTCTACTTGTGAAGTAAGGTATTGGGATGGGGCCCTTAGGTAGGGTTAGCTTTATCTACCTGTCTACCATGACCTGCTGTTGCTGTACTTTACATTCACTGCGTTTCAAGAGATACTGTGCTGTTTCAGCTGAACTAACTGGCTTTCCCAAAAGTGTTTAGTTAGTAGCACTGTGCAAATAATTGCTTTTTTGGTTCACTGGCTGAACCAAAAAATCAGAAAAAAATGGTTTTGAATTAACCCAAAATGAAATTTTTTACGTTTTCTCTGTGAATTAAAAGAGTGACAAAAAATCATTTGGGGTTGTCCAAAACATTCCATTTCCTTTTTGGTGGGGGGAGAGGAGAGTTACCATTTTTAAAAAAACAAAAAAATTTAAGCACATTTCTATATGAAAGATCATTTCCAGAGGAAAAAATCAACGTTTTGTTTTGAAAATGTCAACATAAAATGTGTTTATTTAAAAAAAGAAAAGCAGCCAAAACTGTTTACCAAATACAACGTGAATTCATGACTAGTTCTGGGTGACCCGAAATTGCGTATTTTTTGACAAATAACATATTAGTCTGTGACGGGGTGTGCATATCCCGCATTGGGTAAGAAAGGATTAACCCCACACTATGGGCGGCGGAAGTCCCGCCCCTCAGACCATGCTGGGCATGCTCCAACTGCTGCCTCAGTATAAAAGGGAGCAGCCCAGCTCATTCTAGGCTGACCACTGAGGAGGGAGGACACTTGGTGGAGGCTCCAGGCCAGGAACCGCTACAGCCACTGACTGTGGGAACCAGAGAACCCGAAGACCAGACTGGTCTACCTTCAGTCAACCACCAGGAGTCAGACTTCCAGGGAGCTATCCCCACCAAGGAACCCCGGGACCCCAACAATGTATGGACTGCTACCTCAGGAGACAGGGGAGGAAGTGGCCCACGGAGGCAGAGGAAGTGGTTTCTTCCACCTGAGTAAGGTCAGCATGTTGCAGTAGGATTCCCTACTGACTGAGTGGTGACCACCCCTGTCACCGACAGGGCCCGGGCTGGGACCTGGTGGAGAGGGAGGGCCCAGGTCCCCCTGCCCTGGCTGCCACCCACCCCTAGGTGGCAGCCCACTTCCCTGACTCTGGCCACTAGACCACACAGCCCTGACCCCAAGGGCAGTTGTATTGACTCTGGCCACTAGGGCATGCAGCCCTGACCCCGATGCTAGCTGCACAGACACTGGCCACTAGGCCACGCTGCCCTGACCCCAAGGACAGTTCTATTGACTCTGGCCATTAGGCTGTACAGCCTTGTACCCGAGGGCCACCATATTGACTCCAGTCCCTGGGCCGTGCTGCTTTCAGCCTAAGGACAGTCTGATAGAGTGTAACCATGGTGGTATCACAACCCCACTCTGCCCCAACCCCTCATCCTCTACATCAATGTTCAGTATCCTGGGTCTCAAGCAGTGGCCAATTACAGAAGAAAGCAATGGACAGTAGTGGACAGTAATGAAATAATCTTGCCAGTTTGTGATTGGTTTTTGCCTTGAAGCATGAGATTATATATCACTTATAAAAAAAAAATTTTTTAAAGCTTTTTCCCTCTAATGTAATATCATCCTGGATGTTCTCATTATTGATATAAATGTCAAATCCTGTTCTGAATCTTACTCAGTTTTTGGCCATAATGAGACCTCATGGCAATTTGAGTCCTACAGGTTAATAATGTGTTGCATAAAAAGGTATTTCCTTTAATTAGTTTTTATTATGATTTTTCTCTTTTGGTTTCATTGAATGTCCCTTTGTTCCTATTAGCACCCAAGAGTAGAAACACCTTATTAACCCTCCCTTTACCATTTTTTTTTATTTATAACTCTATCACATTCCCATTTATTTGTCTCTTTTCTAAACCAAACAGTCCAAATCTATTCAGTTGCTCTATGGGAGTCTTCCCCCCATCTTAGAGCCCGTCCCGCAATCTCTACTTCCTTTCTAGAGAGCAGACCAGAACTGAACCAAAGAATTCCAGGTTAGGATGTACCACTGGCACAAAGTGTTGCCCCTCTGTCCTGATTGGCTAGGCAGCATTCAGGGCCCTGTAGCATTGTTTCCTTTAGGAGGAGAAATGGATGATACTTTTGTCCAATCCTGTTTATTTACAAAGAACAAAGTCCTGTTTGTCTGAACACAGTAGAAACAAGTAACAACAGGAAGTTTCCTTGCTCGCTATTTCCAAGTCTAGCCCTCCAGCCTGTCCTGTGTCCCAAGGAACTCTGTCTCTCTCATCCCTCTCAGTGCCATACTCATGACTGCTTCTCTCACTGCCTGCTGGCTTTTCTTTCTTGTTTTGCCCCTCTCACACATACAGCTGGCCAAACAGTCCCCTAGTTTCTGCCTTTGCAATCAGGGAATCCCTCCACCCACAAGGTTTAGCTGCTGATCAGGCCTTGCCATGCAGCTTATTGCTTTGGGCAGTGGCTTCTATTGTTTCTGGCTATCTCACTGCATAAAGAGGCTTAACTGCTCCTGCCATTTAGCCTGAAAGAGGGTACTTAGCACACCCATCTTGTAGTTTAAAGTTAACTTCTCCAGCAGTGCCACAGTAGATAACTATTAGGTAGGGATTTTCAAAGCTGCCAAGAAGATTTGCACTCTGTTATTGATTTGAACATGAAATGAAGATCCTGTTTTGGAAATCTCAGCCTTGGTTATCGTGATTATTTGTACTACATTAGAAACCCCAACCCCATTGTGCCAGGCACTGTGCATGCATATAGAATGGGACAGTCCCTGCCCTGCCTGAAATCTAAGTAGACAAGACAATGTAGCAGAAAGAGAGTATTTTTGCCGACAGAGCTATAGATTTTTTACTAGAGAAGTCTCTGTTCTAATAGCCAAAGGGCTGTTCTAAGACAGTGGACGTCAGAAGGTGTGAAACGTAAAGTTTCACCGTTAGAGGACCCCGAGGACACGGTTGGTATTGCCTTGGCGAGACTACTGACCAACTACAGCTAATTTTGGAAAAGCTGCGAAAATATTGGAAAAACTGCTGAATGCATGGGACTTAAGATCAATGGTCCTAAAACCCACGCTATGCACACCGCCTATACAATGGAAGTGAATGGCCTGCTGGTGCTGCATGCAGATGCCAATACATTGAATTGGTGAATAGTTGTATCTTTCTGGGCAGTCAGTTCACAGCAGCAGGTTCTACGACCAAAGAAGTCATGCATCGGATTGGTCTTGCATCAACGACATCTTTAAATGCCTGTGGTGGGTGGCGGGATGTCTGTGTGACAACTAGGATACCAGTGTTTAATGCAGCCGTGATGACAATTCTGTTACATGGACTAGAACCATGGCTGTTAAGAACAGCCGAGGAGAGGAAACTAAAAGGGTTTTTCCAGTGTCAAAAGTTACAGCATATTCTTAGCATCCATTGATTTGACATTGTCACAAATGAGGAGATACTTAGACAGTCCTGGAAGGCTGCAGTCTTGCCCCAGTTGAGAGCAAGTGATTGCCATGGCGGGGTCATGTCCAACGTGCAGAAGAAGGTATGCTTCTACAGAAGGTTTATACAACTGAGTTTGAAGGAAGTAGCGCAGAAGGCCGACCACGAATGAGGTTGGGAGATGCAATTTTGAGGGATTGAAAGCAGCCTAAATCCTCCCGTGCTGACTTTTGCTGTAGGAAGAAGACTTGCAAGTGACCATTCAAGATAGAAGTCCATTCTGTGCAGCACCACGGCTACGTCGTAGCTACGTGAATCTGCTGCTAATGACCAACCGTTCATATTCACCATAACAGAATAGATTTAAACCCAGGCCAGCAAGTTCTTTTCGTAGCCTCTTCTCCACAGCCACCTTTATAACTCCACCTTTTTTAAGGGCGCCTAAGGCCCTCTGACTTTCATCAACTGACAGTCTCAAAAGAAAAGTGGTCTTGTGGCTAAAGCAGAGGTTAGTGCTTGCAAGTTCCGCCCCAACTCTATCAGAAATAGGGTGTGTGATCATCAGCCAGTTGCTTAGCAGCCTCATGCCTCAGTTTCCCCATTTCTATGATGAATTTAGTATACCTTGCAGGGAGGTTGAGGCTTCATTTATATTTGCAAAGGACTTTGGGAACCTCGGAAGGTGAAATGGAAGCAAAACATAATATTATTTTGTAGATTAGCTCCAAGAGGGAGATGACATTATGCTTTTCATGATTATATTTATGAAAAGAGATATTCATTCTGTCCTGAACAGTTAATGAGAAAGCTTGATGTAATGAATGTGGTGAAGAAGTGAATCTGAGAAGCACTCTCTCAGTGCTTTGTGGGCTGTCTAATTTTCTTCTAAAACCACTGAATTTTGCAGAGTTCCAACCAATACTTTTGGAAAAAGCAGCCTGGAGGAAATGGAATATACCGCAGCTAGATTTGCCAGGTATGAGATAATATGAAAATAACATTGCTTTGAGGGTACAAGAGGGTTTATTGGCACCCTGTTCAATAGTAATAATACTTTGCATTTATAGAGCATTATATAGTATACTTAATACATTTTGCAGACACTGAGCCTGATTCTCTGTTATGTTATGGCTGCTTTACATGGTTCAGCAGCGTAAAGGAGCCTTCAAGTGGGAATAAATTAAGTTTACACTCACTTTAAGGCCCCTTTACACTGCCAGAGTGGTGTAAAGGGGCCTTAATGTAAACGAAGAGTAGTTTCCTTAGCTAGTCAATCACCACAACACCCTGTGAGGTGGGTGGCTAAGCAACAGAAGGGAAAACTGGGGCAGAGAGGTAAAATTACTCACCTAAGGCCACACAGCAAGGTAGTGGCTGCAGCCTGAGACCTCCTGATTCTCAAATCTGACTCGCTCCCCCAGACTACCCTGCCTTAAACCGAAAGAAGTTTTTTTCTCATAACACAAGAACTAGGGGTCACCAAATGAAATGAATGGGCAGCAGGTTTAAAACAAACAAAAAGAAGTATTTCTTCACACAACGAACAGTCAACCGGTGGAACTCTTTGCCAGAGGATGTTGTGAAGGCCAAGACTATAACAAGGTTAAACAAAGAACTAGATAAGTTCATAGAGGATAGCTCCATCAATGGCTATGAGCCAGGATGGGCAGGGATGGTGTCCCTAGCCTCTGTTTGCCAGAAGCTGGGAATGGGCAACACGGGATGGATCACTTGATGATCACCTGTTCTGTTCATTCCCTCTGGGGCACTGGCCACTATCGGAAGACAGGATACTGGGCTAGATTGCTAGTGCATTGCCCTCTGACTCCAACCTCTCTTCCCCTTGGCCACTCCCCCCAGCCTATTCAGGAAACCACCCCCCACCCCCTTTACACTGCCTGGGGATTCCCCCCTGCAACAAGTGAACCACCAACTGAAGTTTTAGGGCAGCTTTCTATGTCCTTTTGCCAAAGGAGCTGACCAGAGGAGCTAGCGAATAGGAGCAGCTAACAGTGTAGTTTTGTGAGGAAGTTTAGAGAGGGACTGGGGGGGGCTAGGTACACTTCCTTGATATTCTTTAAACGTAAGGCAATAAACACCCGCTGATAAAAACAAAACAACAACAGAGGAAAGAGTTGCGGGAGTAAAAAGAGAATGCAGGCAGAAGTCCAGCAACAGAGTGGGGGCTACCCAGTTAATTGCACTGAATGCAGCATGTATGATTACCTGCCCTATGGGTATGTGTGCATTTGGTACTAGGAGCTCCTGGCCTTCAGAGGAGCTAAGGGAGACAGAGAGGTACAGAGATGAAATTTTCTGGGACACAGTAGAACGGTCCCACCCCTGGTCTGACAGCCTCTGTGCTGTTGAAGAGGATGAAAGTCTCAAGGAAGGAGACTATCAAACTGGAGCAAAGGGAAACAATCCCATAGTTGGGACCCTCCTTCCAGATGATGCCGTGGTATCCTTTCGCACTGAGGCTACCTCCCCAGGGGAGGGAACTCCAGTTATTAGGAAGAGACAGGTATTAGTAATGGGGAATTAGATCATTAGAAACATAGATAGCTGGTTTCAGAGTAGCAGCCGTGTTAGACTGTATCCACAAAAAGAAAAGGAGGACTTGTGGCACCTTAGAGACTCACAAATTTATTTGAGCATAAGCTTTCGTGAGCTACAGCTCACATGCATCCGATGAAGTGAGCTGTAGCTCACGAAAGCTTATGCTCAAATAAATTTGTTAGTCTCTAAGGTGCCACAAGTCCTCCTTTTCTTTTTATAGATAGCTGGGTTTGCGATGACTGGGAGAACCACAGGGTGACTTGCCTGCCTGGTGCGAAGGTTGCAGATCTCGCAAAACATCTAGACAGACTTATGTGCATTGCTGGGGAGGAGCCAGTGGTTTTGGTGCACGTAGGTACCAATGACATAGGGAAGGATAGAAGAGAGGCCAAATTTAGGCTGCTAGGTCAGAGATTGAAATCCAGGACCTCCATGATAGCATTCTCTGAAATGCTCCCAGTTCCATGCGCAGGGCCAGATAGGCAGAACTGCAGGGTCTCAAGGCATGATGAGATGATGGAGTGGGGAGGAGAGGTTTAGATTTATTAGGAACTGGGGAACTTTTGGGGAAAGGGGGAGCCTATACAGGAAGGATAAGCTTCACCTCAACCGAAATGGAACCGGATTGCTGGCGCTTAATATTAAAAAGGTCATAGAGCAGTTTTTAAACTAAGAGCCATTTCTTTGACACCTCATGACTTGTACTCGCTTAAAATCTCTCTCTTTGTAGCTAATAAACTTGTTTTATTGTTTTATCTAATCAAGTTGAAGTGTCTGGCTCACTCCATTTGTGGTAACAAATGGTGTGTATGTTATTCCCTTAAAGGAATAACAGGCTCAGTGTATCTGCAGTGTCCAGAGGAGGGCTGGGCAGCACAGGACGTACGTTTCTACGGGAAAATTTGGGACTGGGAGTGGGTTGAGGTCACCCTGTGATCATTGTACAGGCTGGTAAGAGCCAAGGTGTGGCTGGCTGGCTGCAGCACCCACAGACATAACTGGGAGTGCCTCACATGCTGGAGTCTGTTCCTGAACTATCCAGGTTGGAGGCTACAGCAGGAGAATCCCAAGCTGGAGTTGTTAGAAGCAGGCAATGTCAGGGCATGACAGAGAAAAGACAAGAGTAAGAGGGTGTTTCAAGGGAGACTACTGCAACACGAAGCCTAGAGACTGTGCTTGACCAGACTGGAGGAAGGCAGCACCAGGGAGGCACCAGTAAACCATACTGTACTAAAGGAGGGTGGATTGTTAAAAGACATACACCAAAAGATCCAGACTCGATGAAACATAAAACATGATGGCAGTAGTAATCAAGCCCTAGACAGCAGGAGAGACCATTCAGAGCTGCACTGCAAAGATAAGGATACTTCTGTCAGTTCACAGTTTGTTTTACAAGACAAGGCTGATAACAGAAAACAGAGGGGCTGAAGCCTCCAGGCACATGAAACCTGCAAGCTAAGAATTTAGCTCAGGTATGGAAGAGCTGGAAAGAGGAGTTTAACCTCTAGTAGATATTGCTATGGCAGATAAAGGAGATGCTGTGAAAATAAAACTGTTTTGGTACCTGTTTGGAGAAAGGGGGAGAGAGATAAGTGAGCCTCTGTGCAAAGAAATTCCCCAAGCTCAATGCACCTTAAAAAATGGCCTGTTTTGTAATTCACTGTAACCCCAGGAAGAATGAAATGGTGGAAAGATACAATTTCTTTACTCAGAATCAAACAGCTGGAGAGGGTATAGCTCAGCAGAGCACCAACTTAAAAGTGCTAGCAGCCAGTTGCATTTTTGGAAATATTAAAGATAAGAGACTGGATAGTGCATGGGATGTGAGATTTGCAAAACCAAGAGTGGTTGCTGAGGGAAGCTGACTTCACTCTGGAGAAAAGCAGGTCTACAGAGCTGTCCAAAGAGAGACCTAGAAGTCTGGAAGGGAAGTCAGCAGAAACTGTCCATGCAATACATAAGAAGGAGAAATCAAAACCATATACAACATCAGTAGATGGCAACAGTGTGGACACGTGCAATTACTGTAGGAGAAAACATAAGACAGAAAGAAGTGCCTGGCTTATGGGGAAAAATGCCATATCTGTGACAAATTTAATTATTTTGCAGCCAAGTGTTTGTTCAGAAGGAAGAAAACAAATCCAAGGGACACACAGTAACCAAAGAGAGCACCAGTGTGTATGAGGACATCATGTGGGTGACTGAATAGTGGTTAACACAGCGCAAGAAGACCCTAGGAAGCACCAGAAACTGTTATGTGCAGCCATGTTACTTGGGAAGAAAGTGATACGATTTCAATTAGATTGTGGGGCAAGTTATAACATTATTCCGATCGGTCCAGTGAACCCAGACATACAGTTGGAAGAGACTAACCTGCTGTTAACAATGTAGAAGCTTACCGCTTTAAAGCCTAGGGGGGAAATGTAAAATGAAATTAAGGAATCCAAGGAATAAACAAAATACAGACTGGACTTTGTGGTCCTAGATGATGAGACAGCAGTCCCACTTCTGGACAGCAAGATTGCCCAAGTCATGAACAGGACAGAAGTACAGTTCCAGAACATAATGGAAGTGGATAGCAGGGTGACTGAAGACACATTGGATGAAATTACCTGGAATCAGGAGATGATACAGATGGAGTATAGAGATGTGCTTCAGAGAGACAGATGGCTAGACTGTATTTATAAAATAGAGATTGACACTGGTGTAAAGCCAGTTAAATTGCCAAAAAGTACCCATTGCATTACTGCAGCCACTGAAAGACAAACCGCAGAGCTGACAGCATCGTGGAATGATGCTGCATATTGAGAAGATCACAGACCGGATAAGCAGCCTAGCGGTGGTGAGAAAGTCATCCAGAAAATTGAGAATATGTATAGACTCAAAGCCCTTCAACAAAGCTTTGAAATGGAACCATTTCCCTCTACCTACAATTGAGGACATATCACCAGGTCCATCTAAAGCAAGACTCATTACAATGTGCTATGTAAAAAATAGATTCTGGCGCATCGAACTGGATGAAGAATCCAGTTACCTGACAACCTTTGCAACTCCATTTGGGAGATACCAATGGTTAAGGATGCCAGTGGGAATCAGTCTGGCACCAGAACAGATTACCCCAAGTGCTGGAGGGCCTGATGGGAATCCGGTCAATAGCAAACAAGGTGCTGATATTGGGAGAGAGGGACGATCCAGAGCAAGCACAACAAAATCACGACTACAAATCACTACACATTTTGCAAAGAAAAGAACGTTAAATTGAACTTGGAGAAGTTCCCATTGAGATTAACCAAGGTGCCATAGAGGCTATTCCAGGGTACAGTCCTAATAAATGAGTACCTGTGTCATCCCTGCCCTGTAACCTGGGGTGCCCTTTACAATTCTTTGTTTTCAGCACCTGGCCAGCCAATTACCTAGTATCGCCACATCTACAAAAGCTATTGAGCAGCACGTCATCCACCTACAGGGGTGAAGATCTATTCCACAAGGCCTGGGCTTCATTTTGATAAGTTGCAAGATGGTAGGATCTGTATTAGTGGTGCAATGGGCTAGCGCTGCCCATTTTGAACTGCACCACCTTTTGAAAGCCCTTTGCAGCCAATGTGGACAATTCATTCATGATTTGGTCACCTGTACTGAAAGCGCACGAGCATGTGGAGAAGCTTCTTACAGTATCTTGCAACAGAGATAATCACTCCCATTGCTGCTCAGCTCAGATCCACTCCCTGGAGGAGGGTGATTGTAGCCTTAAGACAGGGCAAAATTACAGATGGTCATAAAAAGGTTTGGAGTTCTTTTTTATGTATAGCAGAGCTTTTCCCTAATGATAGCAGTGATTCAGACAGAAGTTCCCACATGCATTCTTCTCATGTGTATGATTATGAGGCATAAAGGAAAAATGCTTTCTATACACAAAGTGGCAAAGATCAAGATAAAGATTTAGCCAGCTGTAGATTTTTGTTTAATTGCTGCTATTTACAACATCCCTCTGCAAAGTCTGAAGAGATAAGCCTACAATAAACATGGCTGTGTTTACACATAGGCTTGAATATGCATAATTAATACACGGTCCCTCCCCCCCCCCACCCCCCACCCTGCCAGGCATTGCTAAGACAGTGAAGTTTGATGATTCACACTCTTCCTGGGAGAAGAGACAAGCTGGAATACACCCTCCATCCTGAACTTATCAATGGCCATTCAGGCAACGGCAATGAACGCACTTGGAGAATGAGCAAAGGCATCTTTATTTGTAATGCAAAAAGTGAAAATCAAGCAGGACCGCTGACAAACATGTATTTCCACGTTTGTCTTGATTCGGGGTGAAAACAAATGGCAAAATATCAGAATTTCCCAATTTTCAACCCGCTTTATTAATCCCATTTCTTTCTCTCAACCAAAACCATGGGCCAAATTCTGCCCTTAAGAACGTCCTTGCAACCCCGTTGACTTCACTGGGGAAGCAGGGATGAAACTGAAAACAAAGTTTGGTCCCCTGTTTAAAGAATCCCTTCCTACATTCTTGGCAATGCCCCAAGTTGTTAAAAGTGAAATTCCTTTTTTAAAAAAATATATTTTCCCCATCGACATTGTATATTTGTGTTTATTGTGTGTTTACCTCCATGCACTTCGTTCAGCTTGTGCAGTGAAACTAGGCCGTGCTGTTTCCAATTATGTTCATGTCTGGCATTGCACAGTAACACAGGGATTGCCAGGCTGCATCAGACCCAAGGTCCAGCTGGTCCAGTGTCTGTGTCTGACAGTGGCCAGCACCAGCTGCTTCAGAAGAAGCAGCTCTGTAGCAGACAGTTATGGGGTACCCTGCCCACTGGGAAAGTTTCCTCCTAACTCTCAGTAATTGCAGGTTGGTGTCATAGGTGCTGGAACTGGGGGTGCTGCTGCACCCCCTGGCTTGAAGTGGGTTCCATTATACACAGGGTTTACTGTTTGGTTCAACAGCTCTCAGCACCCCCACTATTCCAGCACCCCTGGTTGGCTTATGCCCTGAAGAATGAAAGTTTATATCCCTTCTAAAACTCTTGTTTACTTTTTAAAGTGTTTACTGTTATTACTCTGGATTTTCTTGTTCTCCATAAAAATGTATCTACCTCTTAATCCTTCCTGCTAAACTCTTGGCCTCAGTGCGATCTTGTGGCGGTGAATTCCGCAGTCTAATTATGTGCGGTATGACAAAGCATTTAATTGTGTTGAAAGTCCCCCCGTTCTTGTCATATAAGAAAGGCTGAATAGGCATTCCCAATCTACCTTCTCTACCCGATTCATTATTTTATATGTTTTTATGTTATCACCTTTTATTCGTCTCCTTTCTAAGGCCGTGTCTACACTAGAAAGTTGTATTGCTTCAACTATGCTGGAATAGTTAAAGCAGTACAAACCCCTCATGTGGATGCAGTTATACTGGTATACAAGTGCTTTAAAGCACCATACAGAATAAGCTATACTGACATAAGCTCTTTTATATTGGTGTAACTGCATAAGTCTTTCAGTGGTATGACTCTTTCTGTAAAAAAAAAAACACCCTAACCAAAATAGTAACAGCAAAACTTTTAAGTGAGGACCAAGCTTAAGGCAAGTCCCAAGTCTTTTTGTTCTCTCTTCATATGACAATTTTCCCACGACCCTAATACTTCTTATCACCCATCTCTGAACACTTTCTGTTTCTGCTATTGCTGTGTTTGTACAGTTTAGGCTGTAAACAGAGGAACATTTTAGTCCAAAAACTATTTTATAGAAATATGAATTGTGGAAATATATTTTAGGTTTTGCTAAACCATTATTTTTAGAGAAACCTCCTATTTATGCTTGAACAGATAGTGAGCCATCAATAGTATTTGTAATAAACAGCTTGCTACCTTTTACTTGTGAAAGGAAGGTTTATATGTGTATATGTATACCCTTTGAAAGTTTATAAGAAGATACCCCACATACAGAAGCCTTGTCTTTGGAGACCATATAGAAGCAAATATCTAGAGGTAAAGAAATGTACAAAAACAGCTATCAGCAATTAATATTATCACTGATGAGCAGACTTCTTAACAAAGCCCTGCAGTGTCCACAACTTAGAGGAGTTACTAATGAACCTTATCTTTCTGTCTGATAATGATAAGGATCCAAAGGAGGAGGTGGAGGGGAATTTGACCACCCACAGAAAGAATACCATTATCAAAGTGCAACTTACGCCCCGAAGCTAGCTTACTTGCAGGAGTGGCAGTTCTTCTTTCCTCTGCTGCGCTCAGGTAAAGAGAGGGGAAGGAGGAGGAGGAGAATATATCAGCTGACATTTCAAGCAAGCAAATAAGCACATTTGTGCTGCTAAGCCTCTTCAGGATGTCAGGTTGTATAATGCTTCCACTCTAACATGTAATCCAAATGTCACTTGTATCTTTAGTAGCACCTGGACCTCCAGGAGACTGAGGTGCTCATGCTTTTTTCCTTTCCTTTCTTTTCTTTTTTTAAAGAAAGAGTAAGTCACATCAAAGCAGGAGCTCACCTGGAAATTCTTCTTTAAGGTTCTAGAGACAGGTCATGCACAATAGAATTGAAAGAATGCTAGCTGGGTGCTTTAGTGAAGGCAGACTGAGGAGGGGCTTAGGCAGTGGAGGAAGTGAGTCATCAGCCTTGTCAGTTTCTATTTAACCAAAACAGAGGAATGGCAGAAAAAGCTACTTAATTCCCACTCAAGGTGCCATCGGTTTCATCCGCCTCTTAGAACATCAAGTAAGCTAAATCGAGTGAAAAAGCTAACACATCCTTGCGTAGCAAAAGGCCAGAACTCAGCCATCCATGACTTGCTCTTGCATAACAAGAGATGTCAGTGTTAAGAACTTGCTAGGTGCTTCTGTCGGGGGGGCAGCATGAACATTGCAGTTTCTTGGAGAGCCTGTAAGATTCAGAAGGCCAGTAAACCTATTAGTACCTGCCTAGGAATCCACTAATATCTTACCCCATCTCTTGTGGGAAACTGACACTGTTATGAAGCATTAAAGTCAAAGCTGTGATAACTTTATCTATAACAACATGCTACAATGGAAAAGTCTGATGGTAAAACTTTGCATGGTCCTCAAAGCACTGGCTATATGAGCATTGTGGCAGCTTGCTTCTCCTATAGACATTACTAATGGCCAAGGTTCTCTTTCTGTGTGGTCTCTAGCTAGCTCACACCTTATAGGCCCATGTTTTGAGCCCCATGTCACCACAAGAAATTCCTCAGGCCTTCAGCCAAGTCTGAAAAAGGATTTTCTTCTAAACAGCCAGGACAGCCCAAAGGTATGTCGAAACAGGCATGAAGTGACCTACCTGAGGTCACACAGAAACCAGACTAGAACCCAGGTTTCCTTATTCCTAGCCCAGTGCTCTGTCTGTTAGATCATGCCATCTTCAATCTTGTGTGAAATATAGAGCCTAAGGCCAGAAGGGACCATTATGATCATCCTGTCTGATCTCCTTTATAACACAGGCCCTAGAAATTCCTAGAGCAGATCTTTTAGAAGAACATCCATGTAATGATGTAATGACAAACGGGAGGACATCTTAGCAAACAACACATCAGCAGAGCTCACTGAAATAATCTCTGTGAATATTGTCCATTATAAATGGAGCCCCTTTTGTTGATTAGTGAATTCTTCATGAACCCATCTTTATTCAAGTAATCGTATTTGTTATTTGAAGATCAGAAATCATCTGCTTAGCCTCTTACGGAAGCATATTTTCAATATTAGAGTGGGTCAAAAATGCCAACTTGTGGGAAATTTTATTTTTTTAAATGATATTTTTCAGCATTTCCCAAGATGTTTTACCCATTCCCCCCGTCTCCCTATTTTGATCAGACTTTTTGGGTTGTGGCGAAAATTTCAACCAAAATGAAAATTTTCCATGCAAATGCTCATTAAAAACAAACAAAACACCCCACTTTGTTTTAAAAATTTCAATGAAAGTTTTTTGATTAACTTCACACACTGAGAGGTCGGAGAGTTTCCCACCGAGGCATCTATTAATCAGTTTAGGCTAAAGAGAAATTGAGAATACTGTGTCCATTTTAGTGTGGCAAGTTTTACCCTTAGACAAAGGACATGGATGTATCAAAAGCATTATTCAGAAGTACCCAGTGAAAAGATATACTAATCAGTGCAGAAAAAGGATGCACAGGAAATAAGAATAGTGACAAAGAATTCTGTAGAAGAAATACCTAGTCCAGAGGGAGATTATATCCTGCTGCTAACATTTTTGAAAACTTTAATGAATGGGCGGTCAGTTAGGGGGGGAAACAAACTTAATTTGTTATGTCTGTTAGATCCTTTATAGCCCTCCACAGACCCAGCAGTTGTGAGTATATTGCAGGTCAAAAGAAAATACATTTTTCACTGGTCTACTTTCAAGTTAATCTAATCCCAAAGGAAAATGCACTTGTTGCGTTTCTGTAATTCTTCACCCTTAAGAAACATCAGTGAAAATGGAATGAAACTCTGCTTCATCTCTCTAATTAACATGTCATGACCAAACCAGAAAAAGGAATAGAGAGGATGGGAGTCGAAATACCCAACCTGGCCAGGTAATTGCCAACAATCAAGAAACCTGCACCCAGTAATTGAAAAACTGTAGGCTGAAGGCTTTCGACCTGAAGAAATTACCTAAACACAGCTGCCAGGGGCTTCACCAAGAATGAGCTCATCAGCATTCTACAGCACTGGACAAGGATGTAGGAGAACAATTGCATTCCCGTGCGGAAATGTGGGACTGAAGGAAGATGAAAGGAAATGATGAGATAAGGAAAAGACTTAATTGTACTGTGCAAATGAAAGCAGGGCTAGGGGGCCCTTTTGTTGCCCACAGGGATACCCATCTGGAAAATCCACCCCTCAATATGGAACCCATGCTAACACAGAGTGACTCTAAAGGACATGTAATAGGCGCATGGTTCTTAACCAGTAGAGGTTCACACTTTTAGACCCAGAGGCCCAGACAAGCTGAGAAGAGCCATTATTACAAGTGATAGCACATACAGGAATTTTAATTGCTGTGGTCCTCTGATGCTCAGCAGAGGCTTCCAAGCCAGGATGTATGTATAACCCATGCTATCACAGAGTGTGTATTTGTCTCTCTTTAGTGGCTTGAGTATTTAAGGGAATAATGGATCCGTTGTTGCCTTCGAGCTTTTGGACCTGCTCTACCTTGTCACAAGAGACAAACATGACAGATGATGTTCAGGGCCAGGACTCAGTAGTAATAATAATAATAATAATAATTAATAATAGCACTAACAAGAAAAGAAGCAGGGAATTGTTAGAGGGATGCGTAAGGGATATACCAAGGGAATTAGCTTGTTAAAGAAATGAATGAGGCTGTTTGGCTGATCCGAGTGGATCGTACAATTTTTCCAAACAACTCAATTGAGTCTTTCAGACTGGGAACAATATTCTGATCAGGTGTAAATCTGGAGTCATTCTGTTGAATCACGGGAGTTATTCTGAATTGACACCATTTTAAATGAGATCAGAACCTGAACCTTAGTTTATATTTTCTCCTGTTTAGATAGCTTCCTCTTTCCATTGTACCAAAAATCTGTGACCAGCTCAGGGAATATGATGGAGCACGCAACTAGCCAGAGATTGAGACTATCACTTTTACAGCAGTTGCGTAAATGCCAAGGTTAAGCCAAAAGCTGAATCTGCCCATGGTAGCACCATCCGTTTGCACTACAATTCAGATACTTGGCTGAGCTATGCAGACAATCGTGCTGGGAAATAACATGCTCCTTTAGACTTAGGGCATGTCTACACTTACCAGGGATCGACGCTGTGGTGATCGATGCACGGTGAGGGGGAGTCAATTTAGCGGGTCTAGTGAAGACCCGCTAAATCAACTGCAAATTGCTCTCTTGTCGACTCTGGTACTCCACTGGAACAAGAAGTGTAAGGTAAGTCAACAGGAGAGCATCTCCCGTTGACCCAGCGCAGTGTAGACACTGCAGTAAGTCAGCCTAAGCTATGTTGACTCCAGCTACGTGAATAACATAGCTGGAGTTGCGTAACTTAGGTCGACTTACCCCCCGTAGTGTAGACAAGGCCTTAGACTTAATTTTTGTTGTGTGTCTATCACTCAGAAACTGGAAGGAGATGTTGTTATTCTGTATTTTACATATGCAGATTGTACATACTGTTTCATCTACATATTGTTACTGCCTGGTGCAGGGGCAGATGGGAAGCTCGTCACTATGTAGCTGCTTCACAGAGACTTTATTTTTGTTCTTTCTTTGTTTTCCTTAGTCAGTGGAGCCAGGTTTTCCAGTATCCTGCCAGTTGTGTAGTTAATTACACTGCAAATCTTCTTCCCTTTTTCCCAGTTAGCTGGGCTGAAGTCGCCGGATCAATCTTTTGCAGGCTTGCAGGTCCAACCCTGGTTCCATATCCATTCTGGCATCCCATACGCTGTCTACCCACCATTTCATGGCCACCCTTTCCTTCTCTACCTGTGAATTCTAGTCTCACATGCCTCCCAAACAGGATTCCCTTCATCCATCCGTCATACATGCCCATACCATCTCAGCATCCCCTCTTGCGGTTTCTCTCTAGCACCACAAACCTTGCTCTCACTCCTGGTGACATCATTCCACATGTGGTCCAGTCATGTCACCTCCTCACTGCCATCAAACATCTAATTTCCATGGCTTCAAGTTTTTGAAAGTGCTTCTCTGTGGTTGCCAATATCTCTGACCCATAAAGAGAACTGGTCTTACCATGGGTTTGTAGAGTTGTCCTTTAAGTGGGCCAGTTTATCATAAACTACTGCATTTATCTCGCCCCAGACTCTCCCCCCATTCTCAGCAGCCTTGCTCACCATTCTCCACCAGTTTCTCCATTTGCTGCTAGCCATTCTCCAAAATCTTTAAATGCAGAAAGCTGATTTAGGCACTGGCCCCCAATGTGGATATTCATCTGTCTCGGTTTCACATGAGAATCACCCACAACTTCAGTCTTTTCTTTATTCATTTTGAGGCCATAGTTTGTTAATTCCCTATCCCAGGCCTCAATCGCTTGGACCAAATCTTGCTCACAACTGGCCACCAGCGCAATACTTCGTAGATCATTTTATACGGCCTTCCATTTGGGTTTGTTTACTTTCTTAAACACACCATTGCAAAGCACTCGGCGTGAGTAAGTGGCTATGGTGGGGCAACATTAGATGGTTCCACACATGGCATTTGATGACTAAGGGCTCGACTCTACAAGGTGCTCTGGGGCACCCTAGCCCACATCGAGCATAGCACTTAAGCATTTGCTTGACATTAAGCATGTGAATGTGCATAAAGTTAAGCACGTGCTTAAACACTTTGCAGGATTGGGGTCAGAGTGCCCCAGACCTTGCAGAATCAAGTGAGATCACTTCCACTGAGAGCGCGGGGGGGGGGGGGGGGGGAAATTTCTCACCCTATGAAGCTGTTGGTCTTCAGACATGTCTAGTCTCTTGCCCAAATCAACAACATTGCCGAATACATATTGTGTTTTTGTAGCTGTTTCAATCCATTAAATATTTCTAAATAAAGATGGTGATCTTTGCTGGAACAAAAGGCAATGATGAATCAAAGGCAACAACACTTTCTCTAGATGTTATTGTTGCAAGTAAAAAGCAATTTCACATACAATTTGCAATAGGTGCTCTGCATGTCTCAAAGCTATTTCACTGACTCATTACCTACAGGTTTCCTTTAAAGTTAAACAACCCAGAACTAATATTGGTGACTCAGAAACACTGAATTAGTTACTTTAAGTACTGCAAAGGTATTTTCCCTCTGGATTTTCCAGCACTGAGAGAATGTTTTGACTGCTTCTTTGTCTGGCAACGTTAACCTGCCGGAATAGCATAACAACTAATGATTGTTTGCTTTGATGTGCAAAGATTTGTCACTCGCATCTTGTTATTAACAGTGTGGTAATATTTTTAAGCAATTATACAATAATATGCACCTAAGGCCCAGTTGATCAAAGAAATTGAGTATGTGCTTAAATCCATGTCTTTGTACAGCGCCTAGCACAAACGGGTCTTGGTCCATGACTGGGCTCCTAAGTACTACAGTAATACAAATAAATCATCAGCAGCAGCAGCATAATATTTAAGCACATGATTAACTTTAAGCACCCATTCAAATGCTTTGATGAATCTGGCCATAAAGCAGTGGGACTGTATTTCACTGCTTATGTTTGTTTGAATGGCTTAAAAATACTCCCTGGAACCATATCCTGGGGCTGATACCTTTAATATTTACATGCCCAATGCGTCAGTTGCCACACATTTCCCCCACTCCTGAAAGCCTTTCTGCAGAACACTGCTGCCTGATGTCAGAGCTGGGCAAAATGAGTATTTTCCTGCGAAAACATTCCTGCTTCCATTCAAAATGGAATCTGGGAAAAATAAATAAATCAAAGGATCATTTAACCAGCAGGGAGAATTTGTATAATGCACTGTATAATGCATGACCCCTTTATTCTACCCAACCTTTCAGTGTAAGTTATTGTTATGTGTCATTAAGTTTTCTGCATTGTTTTCACACCCCTAAAAATAACCTGTTCATTTGTTTGTGAAGCTCTTGGCACACCTTTGGAGAATGATAATAATAACGTTCCCATAGCTAAATGGAAAGCCAGTAGCATGATCTAGAGGGGAGATAGTGGGCACTAGCCAGGGACACTGGAGATCAAGGTTCTATTCCCATCCTTACGCCTGGCCTGCTGGCTGACCTTAGGTAAGTCACTTCACTGCCTCGTGCTGCAGTTTCCCCATCTGTAATATAGTGACCTCCCTTGTAAAGCACTCTGATGGGAAGTGCTGTATAAGAGCTAGTGTCATAAATATAAAGGGAAGGCTAAGCACCTCTAAATCCCTCCTGGCCAGAGGAAAAAACCCTTTCACCTGTAAAGGGTTAAGAAGCTAAAGATAACCTCGCTGGCACCTGACCAAAGTGACCAATGAGGAGACAAGATACTTTCAAAGCTGGGGGAGGGGGAAACAAAGGGTTCTCTCTGTCTGTGTGTTGGCTTTTGCCAGGACCAGAGCAGGAATGCAGGTCAGAACTCCTGTAAAGGGCTAATAAGCAATCTAGTTAGATATGCGTTAGATTCTGTTTTGTTTAAATGGCTGATAAAATAAGTTGTGCTGAATGGAATGTATATTCCTGTTTTTGTGTCTTTTTGTAACTTAAGGTTTTGCCTAGAGGGATTCTCTATGTTTTGAATCTGATTACCCTGTAAGGTATTTACCATCCCGATTTTACAGAGGTGATTCCTTTACTTTTTCTTCAATTAAACTTCTTCTTTTAAGAACCTGATTGCTTTTTCATTGTTCTTAAGATCCAAGGGTTTGGGTCTGTGTTCACCTATGCAAATTGGTGAGGATTTTTATCAAGCCTTCCCCAGGAATGGGGATGTAGGGTTTGGGGAGGATTTTGGGGGGAAAGATGTTTCCAAGCGGGCTCTTTCCCTGTTATATATTTGTTAGACACTTGGTGGTGGCAGCAATAAAGTCCAAGGGCAAAATGTAAAATAGTTTGTACCTTGGGGAAGTTTTAACCTAAGCTGGTAAAAATAAACTTAGGGGGTTTTCAAGCAGGTCCCCACATCTGTACCCTAGAGTTCAAAGTGGGGAGGGAACCTTGACAGCTAGGTATAATTATTTACAGAGGACGCAATGTGCAATTTACGGAGGAGTGCAAAGTCCTAGGAAAATCCCCTCCAGATGCCTGATCTGGGCTTTGGAAAAGGCACGGAAGAAACTCTTTCTTTAGAAATCAGTTAACTGTGCCTAAAGTTAATCAGTTTGTCCAAAAAAATGCAAGTTCTGTCCTTACAATGACCAGTAAAGTCATCTTCATTGTTGCAATGGGCAAAGCGATACAAAAATCATATTCATTTCCAGCAGATTTCCACATTCGTTTCACTATTCAGACAGGACATGCTCATCACATCATGTGAATACGAACTAGTACAAACTAATAATAGTGCGGCATTTGTGTAACAGTTTTTCAGACAGAAGCATTGAATCTGTACATAAAAAACTACTTACCTGCCTCACTCCTCTTCCACACTAACCGTTTCCTCCAATGTCATAGTAACCGTCACAAATGCAATGCGGGGAAATGCCCTGGTCTCTTTAATTTCCAGCTCTAGAGACGAATGAAAGGGACTTCAGTTTAATATGGCCCTTAAAGAACAAGTCGACTGGCAGAGTGCAGTATCTTACCAAGGAATGCACTGCAAGATCGGCACTGACTGTCAAAAAACATACACGAGCATCGCCTACCACCAGATTCATGAATGGCCACTTCTTACACTGTGGGAATTCTTATTTTATTTCCGATTCACGCGAGCTATATTTTCACTGCAAACAAAGGCATACTCTTACATTAACTTAACTACCTTGGGACAGCTCTCTTGGTGTAAAATCCTACTGGAGACAGGGCACTGTCATTTTTACCTTGATGTAGATAGCTGAGTTCAGGCCCAGGTGATCGGGTGTAGGATTGATGTAGGCTTGCTGCAGCCATGTCAAGAGTACTGGCACAGGGAGGACAAAGCCCCATGACTCCTTTATTTGCCTTGCCTATATTAAGATAAACGCAAAATATAAGAGAAAGCCACCCAGCCATTACCCCCCAACCCAGCCATACATGATTATCATCAGCTATCATTCATACAAACACATGAATTCGCATATATTCAGCCTCATAAAGTTTACCCAACTGAACATGCTTTCCCAGTAAGCCCACGGGATCTCAGCATATTTCAGTGTAAAGTACTGGCATCTGCTGCAGACAGATGAAACCTACAACCTCGTTTTGTTTTAGCCGGAGCTCTTCAAGGCTTTGGCAAGACCAGCTGGCCTACGAATATAAAGGGAATTGGATGGGATCTTGTGGGACTGATGTAAAATTGTTTGCAATTAATCCTTCTATAGGTGTCTTCAGTGACGCCTTCTCCAGCCTTACAGGCTTGTTCTAATCCAAATGGAGAGTATATCTCATGCCACAGATTGAATGTTGTCTGTGACACCTGTAATCATTCCCTGCAGGTTCCCTGCTAAGATCAAAAGAGTTCCCTGGTGTCAGTAAGATGGGTGGTATCGCTCTCTCTTGCCAAAATCAGCTGCGGAGCATTCCAGTCTCTGTGGAGAAAGGACGCTTTGGGGATAGTCTGACTACAAATAAGGAGAGTTCATCTCACGTGTCAAAATATGCAGAGAGAGAAAGGTGCTAATGTGGTTTGGGGGCAGATTAATTTAATCTGAATCTCCACTGCTGGAGAGACAGGCTGATAGAGAAGAAGCCTGATGGAAGTGTGGTTAGGATAGCTACAGGTTTGCATTGCACTAACTTCTGCCCCTGCCTCTGCTGTATTTACAGAGCCCTGCAAATCTGTGGATAGCCCTTGATATCCGTGGACCATGTTTGCAGAGCGGATACATTTTATATCCATGCATATTTACTCTCCTGCCCACCTTGCTTCCACAGAATAGAGATATATACAGTGACTGTTCTCGCTCCCAGACTTTCATCCAACTGGGCTGTTCAGGCCTTTGGTAATTCCCCACAGTTGATAACTATCCCTGGTTACTTTTAAGCAAATATTGGCTGAAGGATAGGGAGGGGTTCTTTAGATGCCAGAAACTGAAGGAAGGAAGGAATCTGTCAGACACTGAAAGGAAATGTGCTCTTTCTAAAGGAAGATCTTGCTGGAAGTGCTGCTGGTTCACTGGCTGTAACAAGCGACAACATTTAAACCCATTCTAGCTAGATAGTCATAGCATTTTTAATAAATATAGCAGCTTGCTATGGTGTCCTGGGCAAGTGTAAAATGTTATGGGACTCATCTGAAGTGTGGGCAACTAAAGACTTGATTTATCTCTATAGATAATTAATGTCCCCCCATAAATTTTAGTTTAGTTTTCCGTAAGTAATCTCGAAGAGGCGCTTTCTACCTTCGGTACATATATGGCGCCCATCCCCATAGCATCTCCCAATCCCCATAGGAGGTGGGGCAGTGCTGTTATCCCCATTGTACAGACGGGAAACTGAGACTTGTTCAGTGTCACACAGGAAGTTTGTGATAGAGAAAGGAACTTTCATTGGCGCCGGTGGGTGCTCGCGCCCCCCCCCGCCTCCAGCCCTGCCCCCGGCCCCAGCCTGACTCCATCCTCTCCCTGCCCCTATTGGACCCCTCCCCAAATCTGCACCCCGGCCCCGCCTCTTCCCCCAGCGCCCCGCGTTCCTCCTCCTCCCCACTCCCTCCCAGCGCTTGCCACGCGAAACAGTTGTTTCGAGGCACAAGCGCTGGGAGGGAGTGGGGAGAAGCAGGACGCAGCGGCATGCTCAGGGAAGGAGGCGGAGGTGAGCTGGGGCGGGTTGGGGAACTGCTGGTGGGTACAGAGCACCCACCAATTTTTCCCTGTGGGTGCTCCAGCCCCAGAGCACCCATAGAGTCGGCGCCTGTGTACACAAGTGCCAGGCTAGAGCCCTAATCACAGGACAATCCTGCCTCTCAGAGGGCCCAGCTTTCCACTGCCTCCTGGCAGGAGGTGATGGTGCTTGGCCAATGTAGATATAGTTTCATATGGAGAGTAACTGGGAAAATACACATAGCCTCTGGAGGTTGGAATATTCCTTAGTAAAAGTCAAGGGGAGTATATTCACTGGTGGCAGGAATGGATCTGAGCCAGGTCAGCGTGTATTGACTTGGGTCAGTTGCAGCTTTGGAACAGAGCTCAGTATGGCTGGGACATGTCTGGGCTTGAGGATTTTGAGTGTTTTATTAAGGTCCCTTTCTGCTTGGGAAAATGCTGTCCCTGTCCCTTTAATTAGATTTAGTTGTATGTGGTGTGTTTCTAAACTCATACTTCTGGAAATGGCTGTGGAGGAAGAACCTACAATCTTTATGGGTCTGATCTGAAGCCAGTTAAAGTCAATGGAAGTCTTTCCTTTGACTTCAACGGATTTAGGATTGGGCCCTCGATTTACAGACTATAAGGCCAGAATGGGGCCATCATGAGAATCTAATCTCATGCCCTGAACAACACAGGCCACAGAATTTTTCTCAGTGATTCCTGCACCAAGAGTATGGCTGGAATGGTGACTTTGTTGGCTTGGCCCTTCTGTTTGGCTTTGAGCTGCTGGTAGCTTCCTGGACTGACCTATATCCTGTAATGTGGGAACTACAGGTGGGCATAAGTAAACTCAGGTTATTCTGATAGTAGAGGATGTGTTTAGTACTATAGTAATGGGTGTTGTAGGGAAAAGTTTGGTAGATAGAATCTATCTGATCCAGGGAACTGAGTATCGCCCACAAGAAAAAACATGGTGTGATTTTGAGAGCGTTCTTTTTATTTTAATGACTATTGCTGCTGTTGTCACTGTAGGTGGAATTTTTAAAAGCTCTCAGGGTCAGCCTAACTTTGCTCCCAGTGGGAGTTTTACCACTTTCTTCCGGAGGCTCAGAGTAATTCCCACCCATAATGCCTAGAGGCCCTGATTGGCACTCAGGACCCCATTGTGCTAGGTGCTGTACAAATAAGTAAAACAAAGGCAGTCCTTTCCACAGAGAGACCCTACACTAGGATTATGACAAAAGACATCAGGAGGCTAGACAGACAAATGGAGGCAGAGTGGGGTGAACAGGTAGTAGTAAAGTAGGATAGGTTTCCATAAATGATTAGTCTCCGTGGTCACAACTGGCCACCAGCCTAAACAACACACGCAGTAGGGACCAGTCTATTTGCCCCCTATGCTGCATGTGTGTTCATCAGTACAACACTCCTTGCCCCAGAGATGTATTGGAGCAACTTGTTTGCCCCAAGCAAAGTCATGAGCAAACACACTAGGTCACCTTCATTAGTGAAAACAAAAAACATGCTATTTTGCCATAGGTGATTCTTACAGAGGTTTATACACAATTTACAGCATCTTCTGTTGGCTTGTAATTGGTTGGGGACTTTAGAGGTGTGTTTTAGTGTTGGGAAAGCCCATGTATATGGAACCAAGAGGTTCCATTTTCTCTGGCATGGTGACTACAGTGAGAGTTTGAAGATATAATGCTGTCCATAGAAAAGACACACCCTCCTTGCACCATTGCATGAATATGGGCCCCTCCTCTGCTGGTATAAATCTGCATAGGTCCACTGGCTTTGATGCAGCTTCACCTGTTTACACCAGCTGAGGATCTTGGCCCACGTGCTGTATGGAATGTATTGCCATTTTGCACAAGCACTGCAAAACCTCTTTCTTCTGCTAGAATTACGCACTTAAGACAACGTGTGATGTCCTAGGACCTGACTAATTTTTTCACTAGGAGGGTGGTGAAACACTGGAATGCGTTACCTAGGGAGGTGGTAGAATCTCCTTCCTTAGAAGTTTTTAAGGTCAGGCTTGACAAAGCCCTGGCTGGGATGATTTGATTGGGGATTGGTCCTGCTTTGAGCAGGGGGTTGGACTAGATGACCTCCTGAGGTCCCTTCCAACCCTGATATTCTATGATTCTATGATTCTATGAATTTGGCACTAGCGGCTTCTGCTTCAGTGTCTCTCCCGCCAGGACCTTCACATTAGCAATTGCATTCCTTCCTACAGAGAGCCGATCGGGTCTGCTAGCGCAAATGGCTAAAGTCCCAGACAATGGCTGGGTAGAACCATTACCGACAACAGCACAACTCCACACCGGGCATGGGTCAGGGATGCTGCTAGCTCCAGATGGTTGCTGACAATAACACAAAACCTCTCCTTTCACAATGTCCTCAAAGAGAGAGAAGATACTGTACTGGAAGAGGAAAGCAATCATCGCAAAATGCCATCAGTTATAGACAAGCTGCCCTGATTACATGGGCCGTGTTGACACCGTGACATATCTTGCCTGGCCCCTAGTGACAAGACTTGTTGTTGGCTATTGAAGCAGCCGTGGCACTCTTACCCCAGTTCTTTCGTCGGTTTTTGGCTCGCGAAATTACATTGAATAATATGCTTATTCAGGTTTTTATATCCAGGCACCTATTTTATTACCTTTTCTGATGCTCACAGAGCCAGGTCGGCTTGCAGCAGAACAAAGCTAATTACACCTTTCATTACCTACATATAGCATAATGACAGAGGGCCATTCAAGTGCGGCATTGAGCTGAGAAACTTCATGGCAGGCCAAGACAATGACCGAGGATATTCAGCTCCATCCGAATTGCTGCGGCTGCTTCTGTTGCCACTACGGCAAGAGTGATGCGGGGGTCAGTAGACAGGTCACGGCACAAATGACCGTACGGTGGCGAAATCGCGAGGTGGCGACTCTGTTCTTTTACACTTGTCTGTGTTTTGTTTTCCTGTCTACGTTGTAATAAACAAATTTGCACGCATTTAATTATAGGGCCTGGGAATAACACAACCTAGTTTGAGAGACTGAAGAACCTTAAACATTTAAAGGGCCATGTGGGGCGACAGAGCACCAGGTCCTTCAGAAGAATTTCGGAAGCTCCATGCATGTATCGGGGGAAGGGATAGCTCAGTGGTTTGAGCATTGGCCTGCTAAACCCAGGGTTGTGAGTTCAATCCTTGAGGGGGCCATTTAGGGATCTGGGGCAAACATTTGGGACTGGTCCTGCTTTGAGCAGGGGGTCGGACTAGATGACCTCCTGAGGTCCGTTCCAACTCTGAAATTCTATGATTCTATGTTGCAGCCTGTGTTTAAGCATAGTTATTGCTCGCTGAGTTTTTGTATAAGTCCACAGCCAGCATAGGTGCCGACTTCCCCTCTAGCTGGGGGTTGCTCGACCCCCTCCCCACTCTGCCCCAGGCCCAGCCTCCCCACTCTACCCCTTCCCCCAAGTCCCTGCCCCCCTCCCGCCTCTTCCCCTGAGCGTGCCCCGCCCCTGCTCCTCCCTCACAGACCTTCCGACATGCCACGAAACAGCTGTTCGTGGCGGGTGGGAGGTGCTGGGAGGGAGGGGGAGGAGTTGGTCAGGGGGGCCATCAGCAGGTGAGAGGCACTGCAGGGCGGGGGGAGCTTGGCTGCTGGTGGGTACTGCTGGGCAGCACCCACTAACTTTTCTCTGTGGGTGCTCCAGAGCTATGTACTTTTGCCATTGGGATTCTGTGTTGCCAAGTAATTTTTGAACTTTCACCCTTTAGTGGTTAGCTGGTCAGTGGACACCAGGTGCAGTTGAAAAACACGTACACAAAGGAGGCAGTATCACCTAGTGGCGAGAGCAATGACTTGGGACTCGGGAGACCTGGGTTCTCTTCCTGGGTGACCAAGGCACTTGACGTTTCTGTCCCTCATTGGCCCCATCCATAAAATGGGGGTAATGATACTGCCCGCCTTTGTGAGCTGCGGATGAAAAAGTGCTGTACCAGCACTAGGCATTTATTAATAATACTTATTATTATTATGGTCAGGGACTGTCACACTTCACTCTGTGTTTGTGGGGTCCCAATTTCCATCATGTTACTAGATTACAAATAAATAGTCATCACACTCAATAACATCAAGTAACTGCAGCCAGTGAAAAAATCCATTTCAGCCTCTTCATTTTGGTTATGGCCTCTAGGTGCTACTGTAATATAATATAAGAACGGCCATACTGGGTCAAACCAAAGGTCCATCTAGCCCAGTATCCTGTCTGCCAACAGTGGCCAATGCCAGGTGCCCCAGAGCGAATGAACAGAACAGGTCATCATCAAGTGATCCATCCCCTGTCGCCTATTCCCAGCTTCTGGCAAATAGAGGCTAGGGACACTTCAGAGCATGGTTTTGCATCCCTGCCCATCCTGGCAAATTGCCATTGATGGGCCTGCCCTCCAGGAACTTATCTTGTTCTTTTTTGAACCCTGTTATAGTCTACAGCGGTTATTTTACTAATAATCTAACAGCAATGGAATGTGATCATGTATAAACCCCATCATATGGGAAAGCTGGGTGGCAACTAAAAGTCCCACGAGCTGAACAGTAACCCCTGAATGTACTGAATTCATGCAGAAAGAAGAAATGGGCCAAAAAGCATGCCCTGCTTACTTACTGTCATTGTGTGAAATTCTGACCCCATTGAAATCAGTGGGCGTTTTGCAACTGACTTCAATGAGGCCAGGACTTCCTCTGTTGTCTTTGTATCTCCATAGCTTTCCCTTAAGGTCCATTGCTAACATGAAATATATTTTGCTTCTAATTTGCATTTTTAAAATGGCTTTTAACAGCAAGAAAAGACTTCACAGTCTTCTAATATACTGTAAGGGTGAAAGCGAGGGCTTCAAAACTATTGTTTGATGGAAAACTGAGTTTCCGACCAAATGAAGCATTTCCCAGAAAGGGTCAGCACTCCTTGAAAACTTTTAGATCAGAAAGAAACAGAAAGTCTGACTGGTAAACTTTTTCAGCTGAAATTTTTTCAGTTTTTGGCAAAAATGTTTTCAGGTTTGGAAGTTTTCCGCTGAAAGTGTTTGGGGTTTGGCCAAGAATGTTCAGTGTTTTGGGGGGTGGGGGAGGGAGGTGAGTAAAAAGGAAATTTTCCATGGGAACCCTTCCCCATTTTCCACCCAGCGCTAGTGAAAGCCATTGTTGGGCTGTGATTTTATTGTATCACTACAGCTCACCTGAAAAACCTCCGCCCCACAACCCATTAGTGGGAGGAAGAATTAGACCTTTGAAAATTTTCCAGCTACTAAGGAAGATGACCTATAGCTCACCCCTTTAATACATAGTGAACCTGGAGAGAATAGGGCCTAATGTGTATTTTATGTGCTTGGTAAGAATGAAGTACTCCTGTTTCTGAGAATTGTGAAGGGATGTTGTAATTAAAATGGAATAAATTATTATTTGGGTTTACATTTTAGTTCTTTTTATAATTGCTATTGTTAACATCAAAGTCGCCCACCCCGTATATTGGCCTGACCCTGCGTTCCTCAAACCAGTCACTCCCATACAGGCGTAGTGGAAGCTGCCTAACAGTAGAGGGGTCACCGGTGCCCAAGCCATAGCCTCACTCCCCGGCACCGTCCCTTACCTCCCCGAACCCTTTCACTGGGCCTCCGCCCTCACGCCACCCCTTCCCCCCATGCCCTGCCCCTTCCCCCTGAGCCCTGCCCCTGTGCTGTCTCTTCCCCCCAAGTCCCCTCCCTGTACCACCCCCTTCTCCTGAGCCCCTCGCACCATCCCTTCCCCCCAAACCCCAGCCCCATGCTGCCTCATCCCCCCAAATCCCCTCCTCTTCCCCCCCTCACTAGTCCTTATGGCTGGTAAAAGTGGGGGTGCATGGGGCCCCCTGAGCCTATCCACATCAGTGGGGGGTTTTGTGCTGTACAGGGATGCTTGATTGAGCACTAGGCATCCAGTGGAATCAATGCCTCTGAGGATCTGGGCCTAAACTATTCTTGAATTGTCCTGTTTTCGTCTTTCCTCTCCTGTCTTCCTGGCTTTTTTTTATATACCACCTCCAGGCATGGAATTCCATTCTTATTGTCTCCAGGCAACCCTCACCGCCAAGAAGGATTTGGCCCAATGGATGAAATGCACCCCTTTGTTCTTAATACATTAACTAACTCCCATATGTTTGGGACCAGATCCAAAGGCCATTGATATCAATGGAAAGCCTTCTAGTGACTTCAGTGGGATTTAGATCAGGACCATAGGCTGCATAGACCAGAATAAAGGGAATATATTGACAGAAGCGATGTTCAAAGACTTCCTGTGGGGTGGGAGGAACTCGAGATTTTCAGCACAAAAGTTGCAAGCCCCAGCCTCCATAAAAGAACAGCGTCTCCTGCATTATAATTGTATGGGCTGGTCTATATAAGGTGGGCATGGGAGGTGAAAAAAAAACAGAATGCTCTTGAGAGCTATGACAGACGAGTTTCTTAGAGACTACCTATGTACTTATATGGTTCTATCTCTAGTAGCCGAACACCTCACATTCTTTAATATATTTAACTTCACAACACCCGGTGAGCTCGGGAAGTGCCATTGCTCCGATTTAACTATAGCTCAGAGAGGCTAAGGACTAGGGTCACAAAGGGGATTTAGGCACTGCCATACCTGGTGTTTTTCCACCTGCAGACTTCACAGCTCCAAGTTAGTCGCCCAGGCTCCCTCTACAGTGCATGGGGAGAGTTAGGCACCTATGAAAGAGCTTCTCAGACCCCAGCCCAGTGAGTGGGAAGTCCCCTAAGCTAGCTGAAAGTGAAATGCTGAGGGAAGGGGTGGGGCTCAGGGCCCAGATCCACAAAGGTATTTAGGTGCCTAATTCCCATGGAGCTGGGTTTTAGATGCTTGACTGGCAGGATGGAGGAAGGTGCCTATCTCCACTTGGCAGTCTCAGCCATGAACCCTCTCCTGGAGTTAGGCCCTATCTGGCAATAAACCTGGAGGGAAAGGGGGGACAAGAGAGAGAGAGAGAGCCCCTCCACACTAGCCCAGTGGTTAGGTCACTCACATGGGATGTGGGGGAATGTGTTTTCAGATCCTTGTAGTGCCTGATTTGGAGCAGGGCCTTGACTCCCAGGTCTCCCACCTCTCAAGAAAGGCCCCTAACCATGAGGCTATTGGGTACTCTGGGACATCTACACCCTCTGGACCTGCCTGCCCCGAGCTGTGTGAATTAGGCATACCCTGAACATGCCTGGTTTGAGCATCCCACCATGGCCTAGGCATGAGCCAGGGCTCCAAACAGCTTGTGAGTTGGTGTCAGGACTTAGGTGGTTTTGCATATGTCCACCAGCAGAAACTTAGATGCCCATAGCGTTAGGTGGTTTTGTGAACGTCAGCAGTGCCTGAATGTTGGATTTAGGTGCCTAACTCCCTTTGTGAATCTGGCCCTAAGTGACTTGGACAAGGTGATACAGGCCTCCCAGGGCGGAGCAAGGAATTGAATCCACGTTTCCAAGTTCAGTGACCTGTCCCCTAAGTGCTGGCTCGTCATTGCTCTCTGGAGAGGACGCCAGGTCTGAATTTGGATCACTGACATTGTCCAGGTTCAGATCAGTGCCCCACAAAAGCTAGCTGAAGGCAGCTGGGTTCAGTCCAGACATACTGGGCCTACCCATCTCTATTTTTTGTGTTACAATCACAACTTTTTACGCTTGCTCAGTCCCAAGCCAATGCCAAGGTAGACTCACTTATAGAACGAGAGGTAAATCCAAATGCATGATCTCCTCTGTACTTGATTGCACTTGGAAAATTATTATTTTTTCATTCACCTCTGTGCTTCCTGAGTTCAGCTAAGAACGGAGCTGATGCATGTAATCTCTATCTTGTCAACTTTTGAAACAGATTTAGAGGCCTCCTGGCATAAAATCCCAAACTGCTCAGGAACAACCAAAATATTAATCATCATGACTTAAGGCCATACATGCTACAATGTTATGATGAAATAATTGGGTCAAGATCTCCCTGCTATAACTCCATGAAATTCAGTGGAAAGACACCAGTGGAGTCTGGCCCAGTGTGTTAATGTATTACACATGCCGGGATTCGCGGAGGGATGGATTATAGTCAGGGGTTGTGGATTTTCCCGCCCTTCTGTTCAAGGGACAGGGTAGTTTAGGAGCTCCAGCAGAGCCAGGGCTTTATTATTTAAGGACCCGATTCAGGGTCCACGGAAGGCAGTAAAAACACTCTCATTGGTTCCAGTATGCACTGGATAGAGAGGCCCTTTCCCGTCCCCATTTCAAACCATGACTTACTTTGTATTCACTGAGGTGGAAGGCACATTAGGTCAGGGAATGCTGGTGGGTTTGGCAGGTTTTCACACTCACTTGCTGAGCCTTAAATCAGCAAGGGCAGTCCCAGCGGTTCTGCAAACACATACACTTTGTGTGTGTGTGTGTCTACAAAAACCTTCCACCTTCCTTTTTTCATTTCCCTTTCGCCTTTCCTCTTTATCTTTCGCGACTGTTGTAGCTACATCCTCTGGTGATGACAAGAATGACCCCCTGATGTGACCTCGCCTGCAGCTTTCCAACCCGGTACATTCACAACTGGAAGATGATTACATTAGCTGTAAATTTTGAGCTTGGTCCAGCCAATGCAGCGGGGATACAAACGCCCATCCTTTAAGTGCAGTAGGATTAGTGCCTTGGAGCATAAAGTAGGTTAAACCACTCAACACACACCAATGGCTGTACCTTTCTTTGCATATCTTTGTATTTGCCCTTTTAAGGCTACTTGGGGAATAGAGCTGTGCTATTTATGTGGAGGTGGTGAAGGGGGAGGAGAAGGCAGCATTCATGACAAGCGGGGCAGAACTGCATTAAATAAAGCCTACATCTTTCATTCTTAAGCTCAGCTCTAGGTCCTTGATGAAGACAGATTTTTCAATTAGACAGGCAATGTTTGTTCTAATATTTTATATATGAACCGTTCAGCTGACATCTTATCCAGATTTATGAAGGAAATTGAATACAAATGGGAGTTTTAATAGAAATTTATTATTCAAATTTATCACATATTTCCGCAAATAAAAATTATGATTGCCTCAGAGAACACATTTTAAAAAAAGAAGTTGATAAAGTTTCTTTCCACACTGTGAATAACAATATTGTAAGCTAAGAAAGATCTGTCATAATATAAATTATAACACACATGGAATACATTTCCCACTGAAGACAATATTTCTTTCTTATACAAATGTTGCACTCCTTCATTGAAGGGAAAGGAAGTTCAGGAAGGTTGGCAAAACAAAGTAGCCCATTTTTAACACTGTAGAGAACAAAGTGTATTTTGCTGCCAATTACCCTTAACTGAAAATGACTACAGCGTCTATGGGACATAGCCAAGGGTCATGGGCAGTACGTGAGCCCCCCCAGGCAAAAAAAAAATGCAAAGTGACATTCACACTTCAACTACTTAAGGAAAAAGATGAGGAGAATTATGAATAAAAGTGAGAGGAAAGCTGAACATCCACAGATGGGGAAATTATTATAACTGATATTAGCTCAGCTTATAATGCTTTGTGGGGGTCACTTTTCCATGCTCCACCCCTGCCCTCCCCCCCCCCCACACACAACCAAGTAAATAAATAAATATAGGTTTCAGAGTAGCAGCCGTGTTAGTCTGTGTTCGCAAAAAGAAAAGGAGGACTTGTGGCACCTTAGAGACTAACAAATTTATTTGAGCATCCGATGAAGTGAGCTGTAGCTCACGAAAGCTTATGCTCAAATAAATTGGTAGTCTCTAAGGTGCCACAAGTCCTCCTTTTCTTTTTATAAATAAATATGTATTCATTATTTACCATCATGCCCTCATTTATAGCTAGTTGGGAAATGGGATTCGCATGCCATGGGATATGTTAATATATTTCAACATTTGTTTTCATCCTGAATCAGGATGAAAAGTAGAGGTATCAAAACGTTTCATGAAATGAACTGTGCAGATGATACGTGTTTCATTTTTGATTTTTGGACATTGAAAAAAAAATGGCTTTCCAATTCAGTTTTTGGATTTGTTTTTGACTTTTCCACACTGGAAAATCCCACTGTCCCATACGTTGACTGTTTCCCATTATTTTGCCAGCTGAAAAATAGCAAAAGGCGTGAAACACGAGTAAAATACTTTATCACACTTCAGGTTTTTTATACCTTCCCCACATTTTCCACCAGAAAAAGGGGGTGAAAGCCTGGAAAATCCCCAAACCAAATTAGAAAACAGAAATGTTTCAGGTTTCAGAGTAGCAGCCATGTTAGTCTGTATTCGCAAAAAAAAAAGGAGGACTCGTGGCACCTTAGAGACTAACAAATTTATTTGAGCATAAGCTTTCGTGAGCTACAGTTGCATCCGATGAAGTGAGCTGTAGCTTATGCTCAAATAAATTTGCTAGTCTCTAAGGTGCCACAAGTCCTCCTTTTCTTTTTGCGGATACAGACTAACAGGGCTGCTACTCTGAAGTGTTTCAGTTTCCAAAAATAGAAATAAAACACAAAAGGTTGCAACGTTTTGCATTGACATTAGTGATGTTTTCCCATTGGAAAAAAAAATGGTTGAAATCCACATGTTTCTGTGGACGTTTTTAGCGATTCACAAAATCACAGGCTGAATGACGGGGTTAAGAGCTACGTGCTGTGCAAGGCTACGCATTTGAATGGCTTGCATGAAGCGCATTAGCACTGTAGGTCTGGCTCATTAACCCATACTAGATACATTACTCTGGCCGCATCGCGCTCAATGTAAAAAGCCGTTCTATGCCCTTGTATCAGTCAGACCAGTATTTTTATGCCTGGGATTGAACTAAGTCTGAACTGTGTAGGGAAACACATTGCACTGTAAATAAAGACTGTTTTACTGTCCAAAGAAATTTCACCTAGCACAGCACATTAGTGTCTGCCTAAACCATCTAACTTTCCTTACTCCCTATCCCAAACAAGCAGAGGACTATGTTCTGGACTAACTATGTCCAGAAACACTAATATACAGTTCTATATGATCCACATACACAGTTTGGGAGATGCTGAGGTTATTTTATATCCTGTGTGGACAAGAGCTACTTGAGAAGATTGCTGAAGTTAAGAAAGTATTGCTGAGTTTGCAATGACGCATATCTCATAACTTCTGACTAGACCTGGTTGGAGGGGGGGAAATGGTGATGTACTTTTCACGCACACGGTGTTCCGTTACAAACAAAAAGATGAAAAATGTTGTCAAACTTTTAAGCTTTGACATCTTTTCAACCGGCTTTCTAGCTGGTCAAAACATGGAATAAATTGTGGGTCAAAAAAGTTTGCCAAAATTTCAAATGTTGAACATTTTCAACCAACTCCAGTTTCGCAATGGTCTGTAATATTCTGAATGGAGAAGAATAAATAGAAATGTAAAAAAATCCAGACCTGAATATCCCTACCTCTTAGATGGAGTTTAAATGAGACATCAAGCGCCTGATCCAAAAGCTCTCTGTCAGTAACTGATCGGCCGAGATTCAGTGGATATATTGTAAAGGGATTGAGGTAGGTCTCCTCATTCACTGCACTCATTATGAACAAGTACAATCACTATGCAGCTAGATTAGCCACACACAGGCACATGCAGAGGTGAGCTGGAGCCGGTTCGCATTGGTTCGCGTGAACCGGTTGTTAAATTCTGAAGCCGGTTTAGAACCGGTTGTTAAAGGGGTGGGCAAACTCCAGCCCGCGGGCCACCTCTGGCCTGCGGGACCGTCCCCCGTCCAGCCCACCTGAGCTCCCAGCTGGGGAGGCTCCCCTGGCCGAGAATCCCGTTTTAATTTTGCTCCGGGTCTTTGGCGGCAATTTGGCAGCGAGCCCTTCACTTGATCTGGGTCTTTGGTGGCACTTCGGCGGCACGTCCTTCACTCGCTCCAGGTCTTCAGCGGCACTGAAGGACCCACCGCCGAAGTGCCGCAGAAGACACGGAGCGGCTGAAGGACCCGCCGGGAACCGGTTCTGAAGATTTTGGCAGCTGTTCACTGGCCACATGTGCTGTATACCTACCTTCTGTACAAACAAAGTACTTAGGAAAAAGCCATCCCAATGATAATAAGAAAGAGGAGGAGAAGTAACTGCCAGACACAGCACTAGAATATGCAGCTGTTGGACTCATAGCAGGCGCTCATCATGCTAATGTCTGAACCTAATGCCACCCGGAAAATACAGCTAATAACGATAGCGGGTATTCATTAATGGATCTCAGAATGCTTGGTAATTGCTAGTAGATTTGGTCAAAAAATGGCTTTTCCATCCAGCAAAAATTTCAAAATTTCACAAGAAAAAATTCATCCCAAATCTGGACCATGAGCCAAAATTTTGAAATTTTTCATGAAATAAAATTCTGGAAAAAAAAATGTTTGGGAGTTAGTTAAGTGTTATGATCCTCTTTTGATAGATTAAGAGATTTGCCCAAGCCAGGGCCTTAAACACAAGATCAAAATGCTGTGTTCCTCTTCTATCTGTCCGCGGAACAAGCACGTGGTTTCCCAAGGCTGATAACTCAGCCCAGTGTGGCTGGATTTTTCATAGGGACACTGAAAGACATCTCTGGCCTCAGGAATATCTCTTTGCCAAGTAAGAGATGTTTTTGTGGGTGAGGTATTGTACTGGGACTCAGGAGATCTGGTTTTACTTCTTAACCATGCCACAAACTTCCTTGAGCAAGTCACATAGGCCCAAATCCTCAAAAGTATTTAGGTGCCTTACTCTCATTTGGAGCCTAAGTATCTTTGAGAATCTGGACCTTAATCTCTCTGTGTCTCAGTTTCCCCATCTGTAAGATGTCAATAACAACACTTTCTTTAACTTGTCTACTTAGCCTGCAAGCTCTTAAAGGGAAGGACTAGAACAATGAGGCCCTAATCTTGTTTGTGGTGTCCAGGTGCTACTATAAAGCTAATAAATAATATCTTTACTCAAAATTGCTTGATGGCTCCAGTTGGTTGTTTTGTTTTAATTATTAGTACTTTAAAAGGTTGCAAAATGTAATGTATAGCAACAAACAGACTTTTTTTCACGCTCAGCATTTTTGAAACTAGCTCATCACTTATTTTCTCAACGTTCTCCCCCAAAATTCACTCCAGGCACAGAGCAAGCATGGAAAATTTCAGTGTGAAGGGAAGCTGAAAAGATGAGGGTTATCATGGAAAGTTTTGGTTAACCTTAATATTGCTGTCACTACAGCTTTAGCTCTAACACTGGTGGATGGGTTTTGGTGTCTTGGGAGGAGGGTGTTTGCAATCATAAGGAGCACATATGTATCTAGGATGACTTGTGATCACCCAAAATCTGTTATCAGAATACATACATGCAAAGGGCCATAGTTAAGGTCAGTGGAATAGCTATATGGTGCAACTGTGCAGTTGCACCAGGGCCCACGAGATCATGGGGGCCCAACCAGCCAGACCAGCACTCTAGCCCTTCATGTGATGCACAGAGTTGCAACACCGCTCACTCAAATTTGGTTCCACGGGGCCAAATTTGAGCATGTGGCTTTGCAACAAGGTGCAAGGGAGATCACAGCCCCACTCAGGTTTGGAGGGGTAGCCGGGCCAAACCTGAGTGGGGCTGAGACCCCACGTGCTAGGTTGCAGTGCCAATCATCACTCAAATTTTGCCCATGCCATTTGAGTGCAGGGTGGGTCCAAGTAGCTGTGTGACCAGGATTGGGAGGAGCCGCTCTTGCCCAGGGCAGGAGAGGAGCACAGAGCTGGGAGGGAGGGATGACAGTGAGTGGCCAGGAAGGTCCTGGGGGTGGTGGGTGAGGGGGACAGTTATTGTTGGGCTAAGGGGTGAGTGAGGAGTTTTGGGGGACTGTTGGGGTGAGCGGTGATAGTGAATGGGGGATTTTGGGGGCAGTGGGTAAGTGTGGGGGGCCGTCTCATTGGGGATAAGCAAAATTTTAGATTTTGGAATCAAGACCAGGGCCCCAATCTGTTCTTGCACCAGAGTCCACACTAGGCCATTGGTTAAGGTTGTGCATTCAACCTTACCCTTTGCATTTCTTGTATGTTTAATACTTCTCTGTGCTCCTTTGACATTGCTTTAACACAGTGGTTTTGCATTTACTTACCTGAGGGGGAAAAAGTGGAACACCCTCCACCCCCCAAAAAAGAAAAGAAAAACAAGTTCCCAACTCTCTGAGTTGCAGGCATTAGTTAGCACAGGTCAAAGAGTGCTGATCAATATCATTTAAAAAAACGGGGCATTTGTAGATTTAACAGATACCAGTTGCCTACATGAAAGTCTCTTAGCTTTGAAGGCTAATTATAAACGTTCTTACCTGTGTGTGTATGAGTAGACAGTTTCAGGATTTGTTGATCTGAAATATACACTGCTATTTTGATTTTAGTCCTCAACGAGATCTACAAAAGAAGCCAAGTTTGAAGAAAATTGTTTGAGTAGTTTTAAACACAAGAATATTTAAATTTAGGAAAGCAGTTTTGACAAGGGGACTTTTAGGTAACAGTGCAAACATACACAGTGCATCGCTCTTTAAGTGTGCCAGGGCAGCAAATTTCCTACAGAGGGTGTGCAGTAGGTAATGCTAAACAGCCATAACCGTGAGAATTGAAAATCAATTTTTCTCAACCGAAGCAGAGCATTTGGTCTGCAGTGAGGTCAAAAAAAGCATCAAGTTCAAGTTTCCAACTTTCACTATTTTTGCGGTAGCCGTCTCTAAAAAAGTGTGGCTAGACATTTTATGAAAGAGAAAAGTTTATCTGCAAGAGGCTTAGCAATCTCAATGATCACTGAAGTCAGTATTGAAATCCACTGAAGTCCCACTGAAGCCTGTTGGCTTGATTTGCGCCAATGAGGACCCAGTCCTGTAGTTTTTACATGTTCAAAACACCCAAAGGAAGTCAATACTGGGAGTTTAGCATGCATTAAAGCAGCGCTGACCTTTAACATTTTCTCTACAAACCCTCCATCAGGATCACTAAAATGTAACACTGCATTCTATAAATTACATGGGTCAGATTCTGAGCTGGGTTACACCCGTGTAAACCCAGAGTAACTTCAGTAAGCTCAAAGGAGTTACTCCAAGGTTACCCTAAGTTGGCGTACCTGAGATCAAAAACAAGCCTTCTGTGTTTTCTTTTTGTGTTGCTCTCCAGCGGACCCGATGGATGCTTTTTGTTTCAAAGGAATAGCTAGCAGGTAAAACTGGGCATGTCTGGACATTTCCCCAGATGTCTTAGGCAACTAAATAGACAAGGCTTACAAAACCCTAGCACTTGTAAAGATATGTACTTTATTTCTTACATAAACAACCATTTTTGCGAAAGTTGTATAGAGCCTGAATCATTTCCAATGAAATGACTGATTTTTTTTCAGTTGACTTCAATGGGAGATGGGCTGACCCCATAACGAACATATGATTATTCATCCTTGTTTGTATGGAGCAGGATTTTTCAAAGGACCATTAACTGATTCTAGTGCTTTCCAGCCTTTGTTTGGATTAAGGCAATGACAATACCCCGGAACTGTTTTGTAACAATGTATTGCGTGGCTAGATGAATTGTCATGTTTTTATTATTTTCCGCCCTTCACAACTCTCTTTGTTCTCTGTGTCTCTTCCATCTATTTTTCAGACTGCATCGTATTGTCAAAAGGGACATTTTCGCAGGATAATGAGTCACATGCCGTGAGTAAGTATATTTGTTTTCAGAAGGCTGCATCGACATCCCACATGTGGAGTAGTCCATCCTCTAATAACAGGATTCTAAATTCTCAAATTTCTCTCTCCCAGTTCAGGTTTGTGTGACACATTTCGGGGGAGTCCTCCAATCACTCACCTCATTCCTGTTTCCCCAAGCTTCCTATTTTAGGGCGAAAGCAAGCATTTTCAGCCCTCTAAAAGACGTATTACTGTTGTGGAGTTTCATTGATCATTCCTAATTGCTGCAGTCCTGACAAGTGGTCCAAAACAGGTTTGGGATTGGGATTGGAGCGCTACCCTGAAATCCTAAAACATAAAAGGCAAGATCCTGGTGCCACTGAAAACAATAAGAGTTTTGCCATTGACTTCAATGGAGCTAGGATTTAATTCAATATAGTTCACCACTCCCTGGCAGGTCTGTACCTAAAGCCAAATTCTCATTTTAGCTATACCATGTAAAATCTGGAGTGACTCTGCTGACTGAAGGAATTGCTCTGCATTGATACTTGTGAGACTGATGTGCAAATCCTGCTTTACTTGCAGCCCCTGGCCATTGAACCAACATGGTTCCAATGCACATATAGAGGGTGGATTTGGAGGCCATGCACACAGCATATACTCCTTGCAGAATGGCCAGCCTCTTGGAGACACCACTTCCATTGACTTTAATGGGAGCCCAGCACTCACCTGCAAAATATCTACTTGGCCCTTAGAATGAGTTAACTCTTTCAACACGCATGTTTTAGCTACTTTTTCTAGAGATGGGGCTTTGAGCCAGAAAATTCAGATCCAGCTCTGGCGTTTGCACACACCAATATGTGAAAGTGTCCAGATCTGGGGTTTTGGTCCAGACTGTTATATAGAAATAATGACTAACTGCATGATTTATGTTTGTGTCTGGATTCCAGATGTTTCTCAAAAGTTCAGTGATCAGGTCGAGGGGTGCAGTTCAAGCCCACCACTAGATTTTCTTTCGTGATCATAATCAGATCATTAGAAATTGTTCAGCTACAAATGTCTTTGTTACATCGACCAACAAACTGGAACCAAGCTAAACCAACAAAAGCAGGAAAATTCACTCTGAGTTTCTGGGATGACAGCCAGTTCTCAGCCACATGTTGTAACTTTGTTATTTATGTCCTTATTTATTTATTGTTTGTATTACATTAGCACCTAGAGGCCCCAACGCAAGATTGGGGCCCCGTTGTACAGGGCGTTGTAAATCTGATTAGAGACAGTCCCTGCCCTGAAGACTTTATGAGAAACAACACAGACAAAGGAAACATTATTCTTCCCATTTTACAGAGGGGGAACTGAGACACAGAGAGATCATTTAATTATGCAAGATCACACAAGGAGTCTACGGCAGGGCTGGGAACTAAACCCCGATCTCCTGAGTCCCGGATGAATGCCTTATCTACAACAGAAGCAGCAATAATAACCTAACTCTTTCTCGGGCTGTTCATGCACAGCTCTCAAAGCACTTTACAAAAGGGGCATGGCTATTGCTGTCCGACAGATGGGGAACCTGAGGCATGGAGCTGGTGAAATTGTGGCACTGGTCATCTGTCAAGCATCCTCCTACAGGACTGTCGCAGAGCTAGGACTAGATTAATAGGGCTCATGAGTCTCAACCCAGTACCCTAGCCACCATGTCACACAGAACCATCCCTCAGTTTTCCCATCCTCCTCCCACCACCTGCCCACCTGCTCCCACCACCACAGCAGAGGAGTTAAAGAGAAGACAGAGCACCAATCTGGCTTCTGAGCTTTTAGTCCGTGTTTCCCTGCTTTGGTGGGTTTAAATGTGAATCTTAATGTTATGGACAAATCGTTTTTGTCTGAATTTACTTTATTTCAGCCCAACTTAACATAAGAATAGATAGACACTGACTATTGTGGATTCCATTTTGGAATCAAATTCCTTATTCTCACGTAACTTCCTTGTGATTTCATTTTTTCCTCCAAGGCTTTCTGTCTCTTTCATTCTGCACTCCTAAGGTATGAACTCGGTTTCCCCTAACTATGAAACACAACACTAAATTGGGAAGCTTCTTTAAAGCCTCATAGGGGAAGTGCACCAACATCTGGTTGACATTTAATCGAGTAATGTCAGGCCGCAGCATTTCCAACTCAGGCTGACAGTTCTTTGGGTCGAACACCAAAACATGCTTATTGAAAAAATATAGGGGGAGAGGTAGATCAGAGATCAAATATTAAATTAAAAAAATATTTGCAAAAAAAGGGAACACTACGAAAACCATGTGCCTTCTTGATTTGAATCAGCATATCATGGAAAGAAGGCAGTTGTTATTGCTGGTAACAACGCTGGGTTCTGCGTTCTATGGCACACTGTTGTAAAGTGGGGAGTGTTCCATTATTATCTAGTTGTATCCAGGCTCATAGTTGCTAGTCAGATCAGACTCTAGGATATAACATATACTGGAAGATCCCAAAATCATGTCTGCTGTAAATATTACAGCGTGCTGCTGTCCCATAAACGATAAGGTCTGCAGTAGGCAGTAGGCCCCGATTAAGCAAAGCACAATACCTAAATCCCATTGTCTTTCAAAGGAGTTAGGACCTGTTTGTACATTTGGAAATCTGCTCCTAGCCTTAAGGCCTGATCCAAAACCCCACTGAAATCAATGAGCTTTCTGCTAACTTCAGTCGGGTCAGGCCCTTAAAATGTTCTCTTTAGATCTAAAGATGTTACCAATTCTAGTCATATTCCCCATTTTTGGGGACAGGAAATATCTCTGAAACCCAAAATATCCCTAAAACTCTCTGGTGTTCCGATGAAAAACAGAAGATAGATATTTTTTTTTTTACCTGTTCATTTTTATTTTTATTAAACAGAAAAAAATCGAGAGCAATGCAAATTTTCTTTACTTTTTTTTTCTTGAAGAAAAAGGTCAAGTTTCATTGGAAAAATTAAAGCAATTTAGAACCAAAAATGTCTCACACCTTTTTTAATTCTATTGTCTGTTTCTTTCATATCCTCTCCTCTCCGCTCTTAACTAAAGAGACCCAGTCTTCACACTCTCTCATTATATGGAGCTCTTCCTGTCCTCCTAAGAGGTTTCACCAACCGTTGTAGACCCATGTCTACTTCTCATTATGAAACGATTCCCAGAAATGAACATTATTCCAAGTCAGGATATACCACTGGATTTATATAATAATACATTCAGGATTGTTTTCTATCCTGGTCTTTATACAGTCTCACGTTTCCTTTGCTTTTGTTAGCTGTTGAGGCACGTGGGGCGAATTTTTCATTGAGCTGTCCAAATTAAAGCCTGGCTTGTTTTCCAAAGTCATTACAGCTAACTCAGAACCACCATTGTGTATGAGTAACTCAAATTAGTCTTTCCAGGGTGCATTATCAACACTTCTTGACAACAAATTTCATCTGCTGTTAAGTTGCCCATTCACCTAACTTGCTTAGGTCCTTCTAAGGTTCCTCACTGTCTTCTCTCGTCTTGACTATCCTAAATAATTTTGTATTGTATATGAAGTTTACCTCTGCCCTGTTCACCCCCTTAATGAAGTCATTGATAAATAGGCTAAATAACACCAGTCCTAGTACAGAACTTTGGTGTATCCTGCAACTAACCCATCTCCATGATGCAAATGGACCGTGCTCTGAATTTTAAAATAGGGAGGATGTATTCTGCATGTAACATTCACATATAGAGCCTGATCTGGCTTTTACTGCAGCCAGTGGCCAACCTCCCATTGACTTCAATGGAACTGAATCAAGCCTACATTCTCTAATTGGTTCATGATTCACATAGGACTCAGGGTACTGTGTTTACACTGCAGAATGCACTGGGTTAACACAAAGGTCATTAGAACTTGTCCCCAAGAGGCCAAGACCTGTTTAAATATACATTAAGGGATGTCATGTTTGAGGGAAGTGTAGATAAACTTAACAAATCTGATAGGAGGCAAGTCACCATGGCTTTAAAGGGATGTCTCAGCTATGCTGAGCCTTTGTTGATTGTTGGCCAATCAATATATGGAGTTGTTTGTTCTGTAGCAGAGGAGGGGAGTGGAAATAAAACCAATTCATTTCAGGAAGCTCAGCTTGTAATAACCACATACTGAAACATTCACATGACTGGGAGGCAAAAGTCTATGACTGTGTGCCCAGTGGAAAACGAGTGCTGTTTGCAGTGGGAACAAAACTCAACTGGTGGCCGGAGGCAGAAATAGGAGTACACGCCGTACACCCCAGAATACTAGACAGCGTTACGCGGTGTTTTTTTTAACGAATTGCCATCATCCTTCCTCTCCACGAGTCTGTTGTAAATTACAGTGGGATATGCTGCTGGGGCTTATGCAGTGGTGCGCTGTTTTTCACTGTTATCAGAGGCCGGGTAGTTTACGGGGGAGACATCTCATGAAAAAAGCAACTCTAAGGCAAGCCATCAACAGCTCATCTTTTGCCTTTCTAGGCTGCACAGCCACATCCACAGAAACCCATAGTCCAAACTACAGAAATAGATCAATGCTCAGAACTATGGGGCAGAGGCGTTACGGTAATATGAATGAATAATAATAATGACTATTTATTATTATTCCTGCCTCTCCTGCAGAGATGGTGGGGTCTCTGTACGTGCAACTGGTGCAAGATGGCTCTACGAGCAGGGATGGGTGTGGTGGGGATCAGAATTTCAAGGCCTATGAAGAGATAGAACAATCTCTGTGTGGAATTGATCACTGATCCACAGGGGCTTCCATGCCTGGCAGAGTATAAAGGGAAGAAAGGAGCTCAGGGAAAGAGGATGTGGGGCTGGAGAGTGAGGCTACCAGAGGTCTCCACCCTTCCACCCACCCCCAACAGGAGGTATTGTTTAATGGGATCAGAGGCTGCTCCAGGTTAAAGCAGGTCGAAACATTTTTTGTCCGAAAAATGTTTGACCAAAAAATGGCTTTTCAGCCAAAACAAACATTTTTCACAGAAATTTTTCGGTACAAAGTTTCAGGTCTCATTTAAAATGTTTGTTTTTCAGTTCACTTTTTCAGTACCAAATGCTGTGTTTTGAAAACTTTTCTAAAACAAAAAAAACGTTTTTGTTGTTGTTGTTGGAAACTGTTTGAAACAATTCAAATTTTGTTTTGGTTTCAAGAATTTATTTTTTTTTTTTAAAAATTCCAATGCGAAGCACTTGGCTTTTCCCACCAGCTGTAATCCAACCACTGGGTTGGAACCCCCTCTATGTAGCACCTCTACAGCAAGTCCAAGGCTTGGGAGGTGGGTATTTCTCTCCTCGAAACTCTATGCATCTACTCACCCATAAAGCAGAGGGGTCCAAGTTGCAAAGCTTGAATTTGAATCCAGACCTTCTGGGCATGTTTAGAAGGGGAACTGGGTTCTGAACAAACTCTAATTAAAACTAACACCTGTTATATGGAAATGCTCATAGTAGCGCGGAGCTACAAATAAATGGGAACTTTCTGGGTGCTCAGCATGTGTGAAAATCTGGCTACTTATATAAAGGAAAGATTTTAGGGTTTAGAATAAAGGCACAAAAAAGAATTTGGCACCCAATTCCTACTGAAAGTCAACTGAAGCTGGGAATCTACCAGCCCTTTGTACCGTTGCAAATTTCTTCCTATGTGCTTGAATATGCGTTCAGGAGCTTAACTGTTGACACACATTTCTGAAAATCTTGGCCTGGCCCACTGATCATAATGAAATCAAAGCACGTACTGTAACAGTGCCAATGGATATAGCTGGAGAAGGGGCTAGCAAGCCATCACACCAAATCCAGTATATCAGCAATCACTATATTCAGCTCTAAGAAGGAAGTTTTCACATACATCACCCTCATGTGTCCCACACAAAGCTACTCTATATTCCTGTAAATTATCGACCCCAGAAATACAAACACAGACAATAATTGTTGTAGACAATGTAACGCCCTTGTTAAGAAAAGAATCACATGTTATATCCAGCTTTGTCCTCTATTATTTTTAATTGATTAATTCACACTGGGGCTTTCTTGCATTACAAATGCCAGTGACATATATCTGAGTTGTACAGGGCCCAGAGATCCGAGGATGTCCAAAAAGGAAGGAAAAGAAGGTGCTCGCTTACATAAACCATTCATATTTCGGAAGCTTCCCCCCATCCTCTATCCTCCCACCAGAACACTGGTCTTGTCAATGGCTCTTTATACAAATACTTGTTTAAATTACTGTAGAAAAGTGACAGGTTTCAGAGTAGCAGCCGTGTTAGTCTGTATCCACAAAAAGAAAAGGAGGATTTGTGGCACCTTAGAGACTAACCAATTCATTTGAGCATAAGCTTTCGTGAGCTGCAGCTCACTTCAAGTCAATAGGAACATACTTAGGACTTGAGTCTGCTTGTAACTCAGGCATCGCATCACTGAAGTCAATGGGCAGAATCCACAGAGGGTACAAATCAGCAAAGGCAGTTTACACCAGCTGAGGAACTGGTCCATGAGAGTGAGCCCAGTGATAGTGTGGTTTAGGTGAAATCAGAATAAGGCCATTATGGCCAAATTCTGTTCTGAGATTCAGGGCTGCATCTCTCATTGAGCTCTCCGGAAGTGACAAAGAATCCGCCTCAGTGTTTAGTTGTGAAAAATGCACATCCCTGCACAGAAGCCGCTGTTTAGTGAGAAAGCTCCCCACATGGTTTCTCTCAATGGATTTTCAAATTGCACCCCACCCCCATTCAACTATCCGGCTCACGCTGTTTGAAAATACCCCCACGCACTGTATCACTGTGGACTGTGCAGGATGCATCCAGGGATGAAGCTTGTGTCTAGTGGAATGTATTTAATCATTTTCCCAAAGATATAGCTGCGATAGGAATGGTAACAGGATGTTTATAACAGAGATAAGGCCAGGATGAAATCCTAGCCCACTCTGGGAGCTAATAAAAGCAAAGTTTTGGAATTAAGCATCACTTTCTCCTCGCTGCACATGAATGAGGAAATGGGGTCGAAAGGGCAAGCTGCAACATTGTAGGCACTTTATCTAAAACATAAACATTACTAGAGTGCATTCAGGCCAAATTAACTCTCTCAGATCTGTGATGGTAGCATTCCTGTCCTACTTAAGCATGCCAGCTTTACTACTCCTCTGACTGAGGGCTGAACTCCAAGTTGGGGTTGACACTTGCAAACAGGCTCTTATCTGGGAGAGCCTGGAGAACCCTCTTGCAATTAAACATCCATCGAAAAACTTCTTTGGGGGAAAAAAATCATCCCAAACGCAAGGAGAGAAATATGATCTCTTCCATTTGACATATGCACCAAAAAGTAACATATGATCTCTTCCATTTGACATATGCACCACTGAAAAGTAAAGCTTTCTTTGCAAAGGCAGTGGAAATATTAGTGTTTGCTCTGCTACTGTTCACTGCAGAAAAACTTGGATCAGAGAGTCTTGCGGTAAAATCCAGGCCCCACTGAAATCCCTGGAAAAACTCCCATTGACTTCATCAGGGAAAAGTTTTCACCCTTGGTATTTTAAGACTTACAAAGTACAGTACTAAAAGCCAGATTCAAATAGGTATTTAGGTGCCTAACTCCCACTGAAATCAATCCGTATTAGGGGCCTAAATACCTTTTAAAATCTGGCCCTAACAGCCTCCTGTGAGCAGGACTGGACCTTTAAGTCATAAAACGGGGCTGCCTTGTTGAAGCTGCCACACAGCTCTGCTAAACAAAATTAAAGTGACGCCTATATGGGAAGTTTCAAAAAAGGCATCTTATTATTTCTCTCTCAGCCCCAACCAAGACCAGGGCCCCATTGGGCTGGGGGCTGCACACACATGTTGAGAGCGACCGTCCGGACCTGGAAGAAGTTGCAATCTAAATACACCATGCAAGGCAGACAAAAGAATCACTATTTACTACTGGAGAGCACAGGCCCAGAGAGATGAAGGGCTAGATTGTAGCACGAAAAATCTGCCCTGAGAAAGGGATGGCACCTAACTGCACTTCCCTAAGAGCAGACAGGGAAGAAATTGTGACTTGGAGAGGCTCAGTTACTGCCTTGCTCTGGGGAAGGTGGGGGCCAGTACGTTACCTCACACCTTAACATGGGGCAACTTGCCTCCTGCAAGAGTCACCAGTGCTTTAGCCACACGGCCATCCTTGCTCCTAGACCCTTCCTGGGAACCCCTTGAATGTGCAGCTCTCTTGTTATTTGTACACAGAGTCATTTGAAGCCTTATCTATGGCAAGGGGCAGCGTAAATACCTATCGGCTCTTCTGGAAACAGTTCATCCTTTTGAGTTCTCGGCGTTCTCAGTGTTTGACAGTGACGTTACCGGAACAGGTTTTACGCAGCCGTGAATAAAAAAACAAGCAGCCCCTCTGTAAAGTGATGTCCGTCTTCGACCTCAGAACCTCGCGGCTCACAGGGCTCACCAGTTGGAGCATTGAAGTGTCATTGTACTGGCAGGAAGGTAGGGGTGGTGGTAATCGCCTTGAAATCTGAATTCTCCAGGACCAAAGCTGTAAATTAAAGGGGAGTGTTGACTCCAGCAAGAGCTGCCAAAGAGTATCTCTGCCAGCTTCCTCTTTTCCTCATTTTGTTTCTCACTGACCCAGCCTGGAAATGCTTCCAATTGGATCCAGGCCCTGAGAAGAAGAGAGGAGCTAGAAGTCCATGATTTGCTAGAAAATATAAGGCGTCTAGGAAAAATGAGAGCCCGGCAAATAACATGGAGCTTGGGTGGGGGGCAGATATTCAGCTAATGCACAGTGGCACAGCTTCACTGCAAGGACTGGGCTCATATAGAATCGCTCCAGTCCATCCCTTTCCTCTGGCTGTTCCACGCTCAGAAGCCAATTCAGGTAGGTCAATTATACCAGCCTTTTATTTTTCAATACGCACATCAAGTTCCTCGGTACAAAACCATAGAGCAGTATTACAAAGCTTCTTAAAACTAGCCGCATAACAAAGCTGTTAGTATTCAGCAGAGATTGCAAACAGCGTGTTAATCCCCTACAGTCACAGGGATCCTATTAGGTAAGACCTGTTTTCTTTCCAATCGGTTCCCTTTCAGTTTTCTTTTCAAACCACAGTCAAAACGCTCTCATATTTTGTTTGAGATTTAAAACAGCTTGGGCTTCTTTGAGTTCATATAAAGGGCTCGTTGTGTGTTGGAATGTATAGTGGTGAAATGACCGGGGGCCAGATCGCCCCTTCCTAGGCTAGAACCCCTGACAGGAGGATTTTCCACTACATCCTTCCGCCAAAGGAGAGAGGTGGCGTTGACTTCACCATCCTTGGAAAGAGCTGTCGGGCTGCCCTGTGTATCCAAGGCATCCGTAGCAGGCCAGAGCCAGCTACACCAAGGTGCTTCTACACTGGCTGTGTCCCCAGGACTTCTATTGCTTTAACAGCGGCAGTCTCATGGACCCCATGACTGCCCTGTTTCCCACTGATGCAGGAGCCATGGAGAAGTTGCTCCTGCCCGGGAGAAATCTGCTAGGCTGGGATGGGGACAGTGTGTGTTCCACTGGGCCCGCCCCCATCCTAACTAGTCCCCTTTCTCCAGGGGACCCCAGGGAGGGAGTGATGGAGCTGCAAAGACAGTTGAACCATTTACTGAATTGGAGGGATGAGATCCATGCTCAGGCAACCCCTATCCATACGTGGCTCTCAGGGGCCCAAGCTGACCTTGGGTTACTTTGTTCTGGGCCCATTTATCCCATCTGGTGCATGAGGTGCATTTGGGGGATAGGGCCCAAATTACACCTAACCCTTCTTACACCAAAACAAAGCTGGCATTGTGCAACATCGAAGAGGGATGTGCTGTACGTCACCTGATTTGTTGGTTACGTCTGTGTACAATGGACCAAATCCTTTCTCCAGTACCCTCTAGCACCATGCATGGAGGGGACTTTGCACTTGAATCTCCCCTGGGTGGAAGGGGAGTTTAAATATCCCTGCCAACTCCTTCTGGATTTTGTGTGGAGATGGGGCAGGGAGAAGCAGCAGGGCTGTGGCAGCACCAGGAACACATCATCCTCCCTGCCAAACCCTGAAGAAATAGTCAAAAAAGCTAATGCAGCCTGTCTCTGTTCAGATGGAAAGCGATGGTCTATGCATGAAATTATCACAATGGAGAGAGAGCTAAATAGTGGGGGGACCCAAGGAGCTGCACTGGGTCCAGGCCTGTTCAACATATTCATAAATGATCTAGAAAAGGGGGTCAACAGGGAGATGGCAAAGTTTGCAGACGATACAAAACTACTCAAGGTAGTGACATCCACAGCAGACTGTGAAGAGTTACAAAGGGATCTCACAAAACTGGGTGACTGGGCAACAAAATGAACCTCAGCGCTGATGAACCTTAGCGCTGATCAGTGCAAAGTAATGCACACTGGAAAACATAATCCCAACTGTACATATAAAGTGATGGGGTCTAAATTAGCTCTTACCACTCTAAAAGATCTTGGCGCCATTGTGGATAGTTCTCTGAAAACATCCGCTCAATGTCCAGCAGCAGCCAAAGGAGGGAACAGAATGTTCGGAACCATTAGGAAAGGGATAGATCGTAAGACAGTAAATACCATAATGCCAACATACGAATCAGTGGTACGCGCACACCTTGAATATGCATGCAGATCTGGTCACCCTCATCTCAGAAAAGATGTACACCTCTACCCTGATATAACGTGACCCGATATAACACGAATTCGGATATAACGCGGTAAAGCAGCGCTCTGGGGGGGCAGGGCTGTGCCCTCCGGCGGATCAGCACGTCAGCGTGTCTGGCTCCGACACGCTGCTCTGAGCGGCGTGTTAAGGGTGCCAGGCCAGGGCCGAGTGGTTGGATAAGGGGCAGAGGGTCTCAGGGGGCGGTCAGGAGACAGGGAGCAGGGGAGGTGTTGGATGGTTCGGAGGTTCTGGGGGGCAGGGTGGTCAGGGGACAGGGAACAGGGGCATTGGATAGGGCGTGGGAGTCCCGGGGGGTTTGTCAGGGGGCGGGGGTGTGGCTAGGGGTCGGGGCGGTCGGGGACAGGGAGCCAGGGTGGTTGGATGGTTCAGAGGTTCTGGGGGGCAGGGTGGTCAGGGGACAGGGAACAGGGGCATTGGATAGGGCATGGGAGTCCTGGGGGGCCTGTCAGGGGGTGGGGGGGTGGCTAGGGAGTGGGGCAGTGAGGGGACAGGAAGAGGGGTGGGGGTTGGATGGGTCGGGGGTTCTGAGGGGTCAGTCAGGGGGGCGGGAAGTGACTATTAATAACGGAAATGCTCGAGGCCAAACCAAGTTCGATAATAATGCGATTCCACTGATAGTGCGGTAAGATTTTGGGCTCCCGAGGACCGCGTTATATCGGGGTAGAGGTGTATTAGAATTGGAAAAGGTACAGAAAAGGGCAACAAAAGTGATCAGAGGTGCAGAAAAGCTTCCATATGAGGCGAGATTAAAAAGACCGGGACTGTTCAGTTGAAAGAAGAGATGACTAAGGGGAGATATGAGAGAAGACTACAAAATCATGACCGGTGTGGAGACAGTGAAAGTGTTCCTTACTCCTTCACATAACACAGGAATCATGGGTCACCAGAAGAAATTACCAGGCAGCAGGTTTAGAAAAAGAGGAAGTATTTCTTCACACAATGCACAGCCAACCTGTGGAACTCATTGCCAGGGGATGTTGTGAAGGCCAAATGTATAACTGGGTTAAAAAAAAAAAGAATGAGATAAGTTAATGTATGATAGGTTCATCAATGGCTAGTCGCCAGGTGGTTAGGGATGCAGCCCCCTGCTCTAAATATCCCTAAGCCTCTAACTGCCAGGTGGGTCTAACTGCGCCATGTCACTACCGGTTCAGTCAACAGAGTTATGCCGATTTACTGGAGGTGAGGTTCTGGCCCCAAATGTCTGAGTTTCCACACAAACCTGTGCAAATATTACTAATTTGCATCTGAACATTTACAATACAAAAGCTATGGTTTTACTCAGCTCTAGTTATGGTGGAGGATCAGTATCATTAGCTCCATTTCCACAGGGGAGGAAACTGAGGCGTTACTCACAAGCACTCAGCAGGCCAGGGGCAAAGCTGAGGACAGAACCCAGCTCTTCTGAAGCTGAGACCACCTACTAGCTGGTAGGCCACACTGACTTCATCCACTCAGTTATGAAGAGTATATTTTTTCTTCAAGAGGCTTCTGTGCTTTGGACAATTCTCCCTGGGTGACAGGGAACTCGGATGAGAAAGAGCGACATGGCCCATCTGCCTGACAAATGGCTGGCCTTGGCTGCAATGGGACCAGTTAAGGGGTGGTGAGTGGCATGCCCATGCAGGGAGACTGGCATGTCAGGGAGCTGTGCCCTTCTCCGGTGCCTCCATGCAAGGGGATTTTGGACGCAGGGTTGGGCGGAGTGGGGGCAGGGCTCGTAATTCCGTGACTAGGCAGCTCCACCACCCCTTCTCCTCATGAAGGGGATACAGCTACCACAGGGGTGCGCTACAGTGGGGATGGGGGGATGATTCCTTCCCCCCCCCCCCCGGCTACTGCAGACCTACCTGGTGCACAGCCTGGCGACTCAGCTGTGACTGGAGACAGGATTTGTCCCTGTGCAGAGGGCAAAACCTTCCAACGTAGTTGCCTGAATGCCCATATAGATCGCTAAATAGGCAGCCAGGCTGCCAGGGCTGAGCGTGTGGCAGTGCTCCAGAATGTAATGTGGGAACTAGAGTAACTGAGAGGAGAATTTGCCCCCCAAAGGGCTATGTACATTTTAGGGATAACAATCATTATTTTACGTCTCATCCTGAAAATGGACAGCTGCTGCTTTCTTCTTCCGCGGGAGGAAGATCGTGGTGGTATCTGGATTGGCAGTCGGGAGCCCTGGCTTCAATTGCCATCTCTGCCTTAGGCTTCCGCTGCGCCCTTGGGCAAATGACTTGAGGACAAATGTTCAAAAGCTCAGGCCTAGATCGTCAAGTGCTCGGCCCCCCCACCTTAATCTCCCTGTTCCTCACTTCTCCATGTGCAAACTGAGGCTAATCGCATTTCGTTTCTCCCATCCTTTGTCTATTTCGAGTGCAAGATCTTGGGGAAGCAGCTGTCTCTTATGATGTGTTTGTACACCACCTAACCCAATAAGGCACTGATCGCAGTTGAAGTGTCTAGGTATTACTGTTATTAATTCTTCTAATATGCTCTATATACTCAGACCAATGAAGTGTGATTGCTCTCTTCTAGTTCGCTTTCTAAAGCATTTAATATTTTGTCTGAAAAAAAATCATAAATATAAATGGTGCTGTTTTGGGCCCATGGTTTTTCTTTTCTTTACCCAAATATACATTCATCTGGAAACAAAGTAATACAGTTAAGTTATTGCAAAATACTGAAGTGTGATCCTACCAAAATGTGCTATAAATGTTTCCCTCCTCCTCTCAAAGGAATCCTTTCAACCTGGACTTCAGAGCAGGTAAAACTTCCCAGAAAATATCATAGTCAATGAATTTTTACATCACAGGGTCTCTCTTCCACTCCTTTCCTGGATTTTTTTTTTTTCCTTTTGAAGTGGAAACAGTATTCATTTTCAAAGTAGATTTGTGTAGTCAGCAATGATGAAAATGAAGGTAGCTGTCAAAAATTCTGCCAGAAGGGATTTCTCTGCTTTAATTTCTGCTTACATTATGAAGACAAGTAAATTATCTTTTCATGGAATGTTTCCTTTTTTTTCTGGAAACGCTGCTGATAAATGATGTAATATTCTAGGGTCTTTCTCCGCAGCTGTTGGAGGCCCAGAAACAGTCTCTCCCCTACACCAAAGTAGACAGAGATGCCAAGCAAAACCTGAAGCTGACTTTCATGATTAAATGTTATGGTATCACAGAGGGAAATAAAGAATCTACAAATATTATTTTGAAAGCGTTAGCTTGATTGAACTTTCTTTCTTTCACTGTTGTTGTAACAGGGATTAGGAAAAACCCAAATGACGCTGCTGAAATAGAAGCCAAGATGAACGGTGCCTAATGCAGAATGGCAATACTGGCTTATAACAAACTTGACAGGAATAAGTTATAACTATGGTGGCAGAGAGGAAGCTTGTATTTTGATTCAGTGAAACCGTAACCCATTTGTGTGAAGGGATTTATTGCTTTTCCTACGTTCAGATTGTCACTGCCATTTCCAAAAAAATCAGACTGGGGGGAAGGGGGGGCGCAGGATTGGCATAACTGAAAAAGACAAATAGTTCACCCACAAACTCTTGGAGCCTGGCAGCGCAGCGTAAGCCATGTTTTGAAAAAGCAGCCCACTGACATCCTACTGGTAAAGGCCTCTTTTACTCAACAACTAAAATAAATTAGGCCCCTTCTTGACATATTAGTTCAAGTAGCTTATCTTAGGGGTAATGGCTGCTTAACCTATTGCAAGGAGAAATGGATTCCTCCCCCCCCTCCCCCAACATAAACACTCCATAGAGTATCTAAACATTGTTTGGGAAGCATGCTTGACATCTGACATCATGCAATTTACTATTCTGCAGGGAGAACAGGTCTGTCACATATGACCCATACCACTTCCAGGCAAATATTTGCCTGTGGCCCAGACTCTGACTCCCTTAAGCATGGGAAATAGTACTTTCCCCCACAAATACTCCCATGGACTTCATGGGTGATGCTCACAGTGAGTAGGGACTTCTATCTGCAGTTTTGTAAATGCATCGCACTGGGAGAGAATGCTAAGGGTGAAACCCATACCTGACCCTACTGAAGGCAAGAGGAGTTTTTCCATAAACTTCAGTGGGGCCAGGAATTTACCCTAAATTTGCCGACTGTACCCACACAAGGGAGTCTGACTTCCCTTTAGCTTTCATAAACGGGCTACCCAGACCTTGGATCTAGGTGTGTAGGAGTCAGCAGACACTGCATGCCTGCTTACTCACTCCCCAGAGTAGGTAGGCCGGGAGAGGGTATGGAGGGGTGAGGAATGGGTGAGTCTAGCTGGTCAGCTGAGCCAGCTGGTGGGGGAGTGTCATACTTTGCTGCTAGAATAGGTCAAAATCTAGGGGTGGCTGGGGAGGAATCAAGCCTCTGAGGAGTGCATCCCCGTCTGGGGTGGCACAGCTTAGGTTGGCTCAGGACAGTGTCGAAGGTTGCAAGCTACCCCCTGTTGTTTCTCTGTAGTTAACAGGTTTGTAAGGCGTGCTGTATACAAGTGGACCTCTGCACCTGGGTTACGTGTAGCTAAGTAGTGTAATGGAATGCCCACCCTGATGGGACGTGAGAAGTCAGTGAGATATTTTAAACAAGGACCGGGGCCTGGTTTAAACAGCCATGCTAGGGCCAGATATGCAAAGAAAGCTGCGATGGGGGCATGGAAAAGGATCCTATCAATTTCTGCCTGTGCAATGCTGTCCTCCTTTCAACAACGTAGTGCTGTTTAAGCACACCCGTCATTCAGGTAGTGCAAAGCCATGCTCCCCCAGGGGCGCTCAGTGAGGACCGGTGCAGGAGCAGGTGCTCCGTCCTTTAGAAGGCCGTACCCTTCACCCCCTGGGTGCGTCCAGCCTACAGGATGGTCCAGTACGGAGGGGACCTCTCCTTCTCACCCCTCCCCACCCACTTTGGGGCAACGGGCATCCCCAGGGAAGGGAGCAGTCCCTGCAGTCCTCGGGATTGTGATGGACACTAGAGCAGTTGTGCAAGGTGAGGAAAGACTCTTTGCATCCTTAATATTAAATTACACAGACACACACACAGTGTTAAAAACATTATTAAAGTTCAAGGTCAAACACTCAAACTTGCTCTTAAGGTTGCCTGTGCAACTGTTATCTGCTTCTCTGTCCCCCTCCCCATCTCACCAGTCCAGTCTTCCCACTGGTTCCTTGTCCAATTCCAGTCTCTCTCCCACTCCCTGGCTCCCAGTTCCCCTCATTTCCATCCTGGATCCCAGTCCCAGTCTCCTTGTCCCAATGTACTCCCCAGACACTCACTTCCCCTCAAGTCAGGCTCTTGTCCTCTCTGCATTTGAATCAGACAGCTTCCTCCTCACTGCCTGGGCATCGGCAGGGGGGTCACGGAGAGCATAGGAGAGACAATGCTCACATTTCCAGGACCTGGTCTGCAGCACCAGCCCATAGCTGCAATTGCAGGACAAGTCCTAGTCAGTCCCAGGCTGGAGCGTGCTCATCAAGGATGAACGCTCTGGAGAATTTAGCTGCAAAACCCTAGCAAGTCTTTAATGAACATGTGCCAAACTGCAATTTTTAAAAGTCTTATGACTCAGCCAAATTTGGTCACAAGAACGTTTTTAACATGGGCAAAATGCTGTACTTCCCCCCTAACTTTGTTCTCAGAAAGAGCTGATCTCTTTTGGCTGAAATTTTCTGAAAGATTCAGCCTGTGGTCAGACATTGCAAAAACTGCAGTCCAGATGGTTAATATCCGGTAAAGTTATAAGAAACTGAAAAGTGGGACTCATAATGAGACACGTCAAACAGCTTTAACAGTCCCACCCATACCATAATGGATCAGATTCATCCCTGGTGAACACCACTGAAGTGAATGGAGTTGCAACAGGAATGTACGCTTTATATCAAGGGTAATTTATATATACTTTATAAAGTGTTAGTAAGTGACTAATGGACATTATAAGTGCATTACAGACATGAATAGCACATGTTATGGTTGGTTATAAGAACATCAGTAGAAGTTATTATTAGAGCTGGTCAGAAAATGGAGGTTTAGTCCATGAAACTTTTCAACTTTTTAAGTGAAAAATTGAAACCTTTAAGCTGAAATCCAAAATTCCAAGTGGGACGTGTTCCCACAGTACTTCATAACTCCATTCTCCAATACGGGCAGGCTCCCTGGCCAGACTACATTCCCCGCCCCCTCCTCTTGGGGAACTGTCATGGTGCATTCTGGCAGTCCCTGGCTATGCTGCATCATGGGAGATGAAGTCTGATCTGGGTATCCTGCTCTTCGAGGATAACAGGAACATGAGGTAGCCAAATTACCAAATCCCATGAGGCATGATGGTAGCATCTCTGAATCAAAATATTTAGATTTTTGGCCATAGTTTTCAGATTTCCGTAGTTTAGTTTATTGAGCATGTTCAGGGCTTGTCTCAACACCAGTTCCTGGAGTTTGTTTTCTATAGAAAGCAGCCAGGTGGGACAGAGTCCCTGGAGAAGGGGAAGACTAGAGTGGCAATGAAAGACTGAATTCAGGCAATTTCCAAGAGAGACCATCCCCACATCTGAACTGAGAGAAACCTGCACATCAGAAGATCCTTTCCAGAGAAGAAGCTATAGGGGCAGATTGGGTCTGATAGGTTCCCTATATTAATACAGTAGCCCTGATTCTGGGTTTCACATTGAGGGATGCTTTGTTCTCCTCCACCAGCAGATCCAGCCCCCAGAAGAGGTACCTTGCACAAGGGCTTCTCATGTGGCAAAGAGCAGCCAGAGTGGCTCCTACACCACCCTCCCTCATGGTTGCTAGGGAAGGGATGGTGCAAGCCCAGGACTCCTTTGCACCCTGGTTACTACAACAGCCCCTGGGACTGCTGATAGCTGGCACTGACTAAAGTTGCCATTAAAAGAACTTGGCACTGAGCATCTCAAAACCTGCTGTTCAGCAAAAAATACGGGTTGGGGTAAATGAAAAATGTCAAGAATTATTTTTAAAAAGTTTCAGAGTAACAGCCGTGTTAGTCTGTATTCGCAAAAAGAAAAGGAGTACTTGTGGCACCTTAGAGACTAACCAATTTATCTGAGCATAAGCTTTCGTGAGCTACAGCTCACTTCATCGGATGCATACTGTGGAAAGTGTAGAAGATCTTATTATATACACACAAAGCATGAAAAAATACCTCCTCCCACCCCACTCTCCTGCTGGTAATAGCTTATCCAAAGTGACCACTCTCCTTACATTGTGTAGGATAATCAAGGTGGGCCATTTCCAACACAAATCCAGGTTTTCTCACCCCCCCCCCCCACAAACTCACTCTCCTGCTGGTAATAGCTTATCCAAAGTGACCACTCTCCTTACAATGTGCAGGATAATCAAGGTGGGCCATTTCCAGCACAAATCCAGGGTTTAACCTATCCTTGCAACAAAGCCCGTTGCCAACTGTGCCCTCATATCTATTCAGGGGACACCATCACAGGGCCTAATAACATCAGCCACGCTATCAGAGGCTCGTTCACCTGCACATCCACCAATGTGATATATGCCATCATATGCCAGCAATGCCCCTCTGCCATGTACATTGGTCAAACTGGACAGTCTCTTCGTAAAAGAGTAAATGGACACAAATCAGATGTCAAGAATTATAACATTCATAAACCAGTGGGAGAACACTTCAATCTCTCTGGTCACGCGATTACAGACATGAAAGTCGCTATTTTACAACAAAAAAACTTCAAATCCAGACTCCAGCGAGAAACTGCTGAATTGGAATTCATTTGCAAATTGGATACAATTAACTTAGGCTTGAATAGAGACTGGGAGTGGCTTAGTCATTATGCAAGGTAGCCTATTTCCCCTTGTTTTTTCCTACCCCCTCCCCCCCCAGACGTTCTTGTTAAACCCTGCATTTGTGCTGGAAATGGCCCACCTTGATTATCCTACACAATGTAAGGAGAGTGGTCACTTTGGATAAGCTATTACCAGCAGGAGAGTGAGTTTGTGTGTGTGTTGGGGGGGGGGGGGGGGTGAGAAAACCTGGATTTGTGTTGGAAATGGCCCACCTTGATTATCATACACATTGTAAGGAGAGTGATCACTTTAGATAAGCTATTACCAGCAGGAGAGTGGGGTGGGAGGAGGTATTTTTTCATGCTTTGTGTGTATATAATAAGATCTTCTAAACTTTCCACAGTATGCATCCGATGAAGTGAGCTGTAGCTCACGAAAGCTCATGCTCAAATAAATTGGTTAGCCTCTAAGGTGCCACAAGTACTCCTTTTCTTTTTAAAAAAGTTATTTCACTCAAAATGTTGGTTAAAATGGTAAAAATATTGCAGAAAAGTTCAAAAATGAAGCTTTTCACCCAAAAAGTGCAGACTTTTTGTTTAAAAGGTCATTTCTGCACAAGAAACTTTTAGTTAAAACATTCTGGCCAGCTGTGATAATATTTTATGGAGACCTTTTACAAAAGGTTGATACCCCCTTTTATTTAGCCCATGGTCTCACTAGACTTCATTACCATTTCCCAGAATATCTCTGTGTTTTCTTTTACATCTGTCTTTTCAATAGCATAGTACTGATCCTGACATGTAACAGCTGATGCTCAAACTACACTTCACCCAGGTGGAAGGTTGTAAGTGATGGGATGAAAATTGTTAATTAGCAATATAGGGCTCAGTGGCCTTTACTGGAGATTTCAATGGCAGTGGCCTTTGACACTGTGCAGCATGTCTGAGAGGTCACCTTGCTCAGACAGGTCCCTGGCCATTAAGGGATTTCCACTTAAACCTGGTAAGCTATAGGCAGCCAGCGCAAATCACAGGGCAGTGATGTCACATGCCCATGGTGCTCAACCAGCAAGCTCTACGCAGGCCCTTTGCACAGGGATGACACCCTGAGCTACTTAGGCACTGATCCCGCACCCCTGAATTCAGTGGGTGTTTTGCTGTTGGCTTGAAAGGGAGCAGGAGCAGGCCTTTATTTTATGTCCAGTCCTGCAGTCATTACACAGCCAAACCATTGCGGAAATTCATTGGGAGTTTCACCTGATTAAATGACAGCAGAAGCTAACTGTACATGTAGGTGCCGCACAGCGTGGGCGACAGCTCCTTCGTTGGTGCAAAGGGGCATCGAAGCGTCTGAGCTGATTTACAGCAGATAAGGAGTTAGCCCAGGAACTCTGTTCTTTTTCTATTTATCGTGGTGGCAGCAATTTGCAGACGTTTACCAGGAACAGGCCCAATAGTTCAGAGGAAATTATGGAATATCCTCAGCAGACCCTAAATTAGTTGTTTTTAAGTTATAGGAGCATAAAATCATAGCATCTGACACCAAACCCTTCCTTAAAACTGTAGTAGGGCCGTGCCAAACCAATTGTTTCCAAATTCCGTCAAAAATATTGTCCTTGGGCAGCGAGCTCAGATGCTAAATTTCAACCCAGAAGGATTTTTATGGCTGAGTGACAAATTTCTTGAAAAAGGGATTTATTATGAACACAACTTTAACTAGCGTAGTGTGAACAGTGCTGCAAATCTCATTAGCTGAGCTTCCCCCCCACCCTTTTTCCCCCCAGAGAATTTCAGAGGGTGTGACTGGCTGTGGGAAGTAGCCAGCTTCTGTGGACACTTCTGTTGTAGCAGGGAGGGAATGCAACAACTCAGTTACCCCTCCCTACCTTTCATCTATGGAGATCTGATTGGGTTCAAAGAGTGTCCCGAGTTGGAAGCTAGAGGAGGTTTTCATGTAGTGATCATGTGCATGGGCAGCTTGTGGGGCTGCGTTTCATGACCAAAGCCCCCAAAGTGGACTTTTATGTAATGAATTTTAGTCACTGGGGGACATGGGCAGAGCTTAAGATTTGAAAGCAAGGTTTCCCAAATGGGGAGGCCGGAAGACCAGAAGGGAACGTATCTGCCAGACTCGTTTTCTTCTTCTGGGTTTAACTGCCACATTTCATTTTTCAGATGATGGGTAACATAACAAGACTCTGCTCTGTATCTATCAAACACCAGGTAGGGAAGTGGCAGTGGAGGGCTGGTTGGAGGATTCCGTTTATGTGCATAAAGTTTGCCTGACTTTTGTTTTCCGGGGACAGTGTTCATCAAGTTTCTACCGTTTGAAGAGGTATTACGGGTTATTCTGGTGTCCCCCAGTTTAAGTAGAAAGAACCTGAATATGGCACAACCTTTCAAAGCAGGTGATACTTTTAAAGTGTGACCATTAGTAGTAGTAGCAACAAATATTTATATTTTGATAGCATCAGTACCCTCCCATTTTGCTGGATGCTGCCCAAACACAGAAAAGAGACAATCCCTGACTCAAAGGACTTACAGTGTAATGATCACACCAAGTATCCACCATAAAAGCTTGACAGTAGGGAGTGAGGTTGTGCTGTTGACAACTATAGTGGGAATTGAAATCCAGGTAAAGGCCCCAAATAAAAAGTGAACTGAGCGGTCTGTGGGCTCACCTCAACATTGTCTTCTGAGTTTTCAAGGTGGAGGATGTGGGAGTAGTGCCCGGATCATGATATGGCTGGAATGAAGATCTTTTAGAAAAAAAAGTTAAGTTAAAGGTTCTTAAGAGTCCTTGGCCTGCACTTTCCCAAACCACAGTCATAACATCCACACACAATTTGCTTGAATGATGTTTGAGGGATGAGCAATTTCCACTCCATCCTATCCCAGTGTGGAAGATGCAGAATGGGAGTGGAGAGCTTTGGCATACCTATGTTGGAACCAACAACGACTGCCAACACACAGCGCTATCACCACATCACCTTCTTCATCTCTCATGCTGATCATATTCATTCAAGATTAGGAGACAGAGAAATTGAAACAAACAAACAGATAACCCCAACTACTGTGGCTTCTGGTGCCTGTTCTTTGCAACAGTTGTTCAGAGAGGTTTTCTACAGCAGCTGACACCGTGGCTGTAAGCGTGGTGCTTTTATCTTGTCTCTAATGTTCTCTTCTTGTAAAGTAGCTTCTGGCAACTACCTTAGCACTAAATATGAATGAACCTAACTGACCACGAATGGTGGTGACTCAAGGTTTGATCAAAAAGAAGAAGCTCTTTGACCAGGAAGCAGTGATGTTTCATCATGCGGCCTTTGGTACACACTCCTTTAGAAATGCTGAGGTTAGCAGGAGATTCCTGCTGGCGTGCATTTTGCAATCCTGGGCAGTTGCAGATATTCTGCAGCCACGTAGTTAATATCTGTCTATGCAGTCCTACTTTACCGATGCAATGAAGAAGCTTCTTGCAGGTGGTTGGGAAATTGCTTCATGCAACTAAATGTGCCCAAGGAAACATTGCCTCTCCGCAGTGCTGCAAAAATTGAACAAATTCCGTAAGCCAGTAAGACCTTGTGCACTATTCACAGCCTAAGAAGTGTTTTTCCTATTGGTAATTGTCATCTAACAGATGCAGAAATTGCTAGCTTTCCAGCAATTTTATGCATGATCTGGGCACAACCCGGAATTTTTGGATTTATGGGTGTAACTGGTAACCCCAGTCTGACTGATAATAAGCCCGGTCTCAAAGAAAATATCTGTCAGCTTAAAGACAGCAGGTATACCTACTGTGTCGGGCTTTATAGACCCGCCTTCTTTTTCCATCAGATCTTACAGAAGTGGTGTTTAGGCCAAAGAAACAGTCACACCGAGACAAATCCAGAAGAAAATAAAGACAACACACATCACAAGGTTTACCAGCTAATCAGTTGCTGCTATCCTGCTACCCTAGCCGATGTGAAGAAAAAGAAGCACTTCAAAGCAGCATATAATAAGATGGGTGATGAACAACAATTAAACCAACCCCTGCAGGAAGACATCTGCTTGAAAGAAACAATGACTTCACAAAGCTTTGAGATCCATTCAACACCTTCTCCTCTGTCAAGGGCATGTGACAAAAATCAGCTAGGCCCCGATTCAAAAAGGAGCACTTAAGGATGTGCTTAAACCCCTCCCTCTTCAGGACAGCTCCACTTCACTTTAAGTGTGTTTTTATGTGTTGTGATGAGCAGGGTGCTTTTCTGAATCAGGGCCCTGCTTCGCCTAGATGTGCCTTTCTGCCACTGCAAAAAAAAAAAAAAAAAAGATGTAGAATCTCGTCCTTTTAGTTTTTGCACCATATTGCACAGCGCACTTGGAAAAATGGATAGTGAGCCGACTGGCTGACATTCATCCACCTGTACAGCTGGCCAAAAATACACCTGTGCCCTACCGAGGTCTCTAAAATGGGGCTCATGTGGGACAGAAGTGCTGCCCAGAATTTTTGCTGGTCCTCTGCGTAGGGGTGCATTTCATCGATTGCACAATAAATAAATAAATACAAATACAGCAGAATCCAGCTGAAAATAGGAACAAAAATATAAAAAGTGCCAGGTTTATTTATGATCTATAGAGCATGACACTTCACAGGCTGAAACATTCAAACGTTCAACTACCTATTGTCTAAGGCAGTAGGACAACCAATTTCCAACTAAAACGAGCGGGAATGAGCATCCAAATTGCTTAGGCAGCTTTGAAAACCTCATCCAGAAATTGCAACAGCCCTTCCCAGAAGACCTTAATTCAGACAATTCCACCATGGAAGGCTGTGATTATCAGGATTGAAATGTTTAGTGAAAGAAATGGGGTTTGAGGAGGGAGCTGCGGATAAAAGGAGTCACTTGGTACATGACCCAAAGGCAAAGTGTGAAAGCAAAGAGTGGATGAACAGAAGGAGAATGGTTTTGAGGGAAGTTTGAGAGGAGTATAGTGAGCAAGGACTGTGGGAAGAAGAAGGAAGAAAAGCCCACTAAAGTCAGTGGAAAGACTCCCACTGGGATTTTGTTCTGGGTCTTGTTGCCTCCATTACTTGGGTAGACTGATAGAAGAAATGGCTTTCCATTTTACTTTCTCTTTATCACAATTTAAAAACTAAATCCTCTACAATCAGCTTTATATTTATATCAGGATAGTTATAATCCCCTACTGGTCTCCCAAATAAAATCCTTATGAAAGGTCTAATAGGGTTTTTTTATCATCATTTAATTTACAGCTTGGATTAGAAAGTGGCTTTGTTATTAGCTGATGATTGCAAACAGTTCTGAAGACCTTTCCATTATTTAAAAATCCAACCAATCACTTTCTAGCTCTTAAAAACAATAGTAGCTACCAACAAAAGTAGGAAATTGGAAAAGCCATTAATTGCTGTCTTCTAATTTACAAAAGTAAATTCAAATTTCGGTGCTTTTTTATTACCCCCCCCCAAACATTAATTCATCAAATGCATATCATTTTGAAGAGCAGAGCTACTATAAACTTGAGTAATAAGTCCCAACAATGAAGTTAAGTTACAGCCGAAAACCATGTTTTATCAATCAACTGCTACTTTAAAGCCTGACAGCTTTCGTAAGCAGGAAAATGTCAATTACATAAGATATTTGAACCTGTGGAAATAACCCATGGAAACACAAAATGTCTGTTCACACATCAAAATGATCCAAACTAAGAGGAAGTTAAAAACCAAAATGCACTAAGGAATTATCTGATGGAAAAATGGAAACTTTGTAATTAATTTTCAAGAAACAGTGGCTAATTAATTTCTTTGATGAGTTTATAAGGATATTTAGGGTTGGAGCAAATGAGGTAACTTCCCTATTTTTCCTGATGTGTAACAGCTATGGAAACACTTTCAAATGAGTGTCCCATTGTTATGAATCCATTTGGTAATCCTTGAATAACAATGATCATAAATAAAATGCCTCATAACAAAATTAAAGGACAAATTTTTTTTAAAAAGCATTTTTCACTGAAAGCTCAAACCTGGAAAATTAATTTTTGTGACGTAGGAAGTGTGATACTTTTAGGCTAAGAAATACACTGTAATGAACTACCCCAATTTATTACTGCATGTATAGAATCCCTAGTAGCTTGGCTTACAAAGTTCTATCAAATGCACTTGATTTAGGAGCTCAGCTCCTTCTGGAAGTCAATGGGAATTGGGTACCTGAAGTGAGGTCTGCAGAGCTTGGGGCAGCTAATACTCCCACAGTGCCACTGGGGGGCTATGCAGAGACACAGCCAGGGAGCATGGGGGAGAGTAGGCACCACAGGAAGTACTGCCCAAGAAACCCAGAGCGACAGTACCCTGCGGCCCTCTGACTGGCCAAGTGCCCCTACTTAACCCCAGGGTTTGGCATAGGAAGTTGTCTGTGCAACCTCACAGACTTTGGCCTGCCACAAGACCAAACTTCACCTCGTCTCCTGATCTCCGGTCTTTGACTCCAGGCTGACTTCGACCCTAATCCCGGCTTCTCAGTTCTAGCCCAGAACTGCCTCTGGTCTATCTCTGACCCCGGCCTGACTCTGACCCTGACTCTTGTTTATGGGAACTGGCCTTGTAATTTCTCCAACTCCTGCCCGGAGACTCCTGTCCTTGGTGGGCAGGCCTCAGCCCAGCTGTGACTGCTAGGCCAGACCACCTAAGTCATGGTCCCTTACACATATGTCCCTTGGAAAGACCCAGGCATCAGGGTGAACAAAGTATGAATAGTTTTACGTTTTCCTAATTTATAAACTGATGAGCCCTGTAGAAACACTTTTTAATAAATACATAAATAAATAGCATATAAATATGTCACTTTGTATCTACCAGAGTGTCTCTGAGATCACAAGCTATTTTGGCATTTTGAATCTGGGTGCCTAACTCCCTTAGGCTCCACATGGGGCCAAATTGATCCCTGATGTAACTTCACTAAAGTCAATGGATTTAAACCAGAGAGGAATATACTGAGCAACGTATCCCATTGCCTATCAGCAGAGCTGGTCAGAAAACATCTTTTTTCCATGGAAAATTTCATCTTTTGGTTTAAAAAAAAAAGTGAATAGTTTTTGGCTGAAAATCAAAATTCAATTTCTGGCTGGGATGTTTCAGTTTGGGGCTTAAAACTGATTTTTTTCATTTTTTGGCCCAAACCTTTTTAGTTTTGGAGTTATTGGGGTTTTCTTAAACAAAAAGTTGAAATTTTCTCCGTAAAGCAGACGTGCTGCAAAAGTTTTTGTTTAATCAAAATCCCAATTTTCTGTCAAAAACAATACAAAAACCTGTTGTGATGGGAGAATTTCCAGCCAGCCGAACCTTTCAGATTCATTCTTGACAAAGTTACTTAGTCTTGTCGGGTAAGGTACTGGAATCTCAGGAAACATCTCAAGTGCACACTAGGCTAACTGTTAAATGGTGGGAAATACACTTACATTGCTGCCCCTTCTACTGATTGTCTCGTTTCCAATGCAACATTACTACATAAAAGAAATCCTTTGCAATCCCATGCAGCCCAGTGACCCAAAGGGAAGGAGTTGAAAAGAGCATTTTTTGAAAGCCAAACATGATTTATCAGGTAGGGCATGAAATCCTGATGATTTAGTTGGGGTCCTATTTTGAGCAGGGGGTTGGACTAAATGACCTCTTGAGATCTCTTCTAACCCTAATCTTCTGTGATTCTATGATCCTTAAAGTGAAATCCTTAATTGCCTGGTTGTTCACTGTACAATTTTTCCCTATTAAGCTGATCTCAGTGTGATATACACCAGCCATTAACTCATGGAGCCAGATCCTTGGGTAGGTGGCACAGCTTGGGTAGGTGGCACCCACAGCCACAACTGTGACTTCCTGATCCTCAGGCTGCTGGGAGCTAAGCAGCCTGTAAATTGTACCACTTGCAATAATCCTCATAGGGCCATTTCACCAGCAGGGGATTACCAGCATGCTCTCCACCCACAGCCTCTGCAATGGGTGAGGGTGGAGAGGTGCCACTGAGCCAGCATTCTCTCTATGTGACCTGGAGGTTCACATGCACCAGAGGACTCCCAAGGTAGCTGGGAAAGGCTGCTTTGTGCCACCAGAGAAGTGCAAAACAACCTTACCAGGGGCCGTGACCTGGCTCACAATATGTTGATGTCAAAAAATGACGTTGATGTCTCAAAACTAGCCAGTGGGCTAGATGTCATGCAGCTTTGAGACTGGGGAAGAAGTTTATTTAATTCCTGGCAGCTCACCTGAATATGAGTTTCCTTAGCATAGCCGTAGACGGCTGCCTGAGTGAAGTCACATGCATACTTGAGTGTTTTGATAAAGCAGGGCCACATGCCCATATTCCAGCATCCTCACTTCCGTGGTGAATCTTCACTCGCATGACTAGTCCCACCAAGTTTAATGGATTCTTGGTGTTCGTGAGGGGTGACACATCCTATCGGATTATGAAAGATGCTCATCATGGAATCATACCAATGTAGGGCTGAAAGGGGCATCCAGGGGTGATTTAATCCACCTCCCTGCACTGAGGCAAGATTGAGGAAATTTAGACCATCACTGACAGGTGTTTGTCTAACCTCTTCTTAGAAACCTTCAGTGACAGAGATTCCATAACCTCCCTAGCTGACCTCTTCCGGAGCTTAACGATCCTTATAGTTAGAAAGCTTTTCCTAATCTTTAACCTAAATCTCCCTTGCTGTAAATTAAGCCCATTACTTCATGTTCTTCCCTCTGCGGACAGGGAGAACAATTGATCACTGTCCTCTTTATAAAAACTCTTTAACCTATTTGAAGTCTCTTATCATGTTGCCCTCAGTCTTCTCTTCTCTAGACTAAACATTCAGTTCTTTCCATCTTTCCTCATAGGTCAGGGTTTTTAAACACTTTATCATTTTTGTTGCTCTCTCCAATTTATCCACATCTTCCTTGTTCACAATGGAGTGAACTAACTCACACTGTGTCTTCTAGATTAATGTTCTGTGATCACCGATTGCGGGCTCTGATGGTCATCTTAAAACAAATTCCCACCAAGCTGCCTGACATCACTGGATATGATTGCTGACACCTGTTTAGTAAATAATAAAATTACTTCAGATCTTTTCAGCACCAGGCTGTTAAGAGCGGGCACCAGCAAAGACGTACCCTTCAGCATGAACAGGAGAATTCATTAAGCATCATGGTCTTTAAACTCTTCTGGGTTAAGCTGCAATTTACCTCACACTATAACTGTTAGCAAGTGATTTAGTGACAAGAAGTAGACGAGGTACATTTCCCTGGAGGGCACAATAAATACGGGGTTTTTTTATCCTAAAGCATTTGCTCAGCATGTTTATGCATTCAGCTAGTCAAAGTTAATTCATTTCCAGTAGCTTGACAGGGGATTTTTATGCAGCAACCAATGAAAAACTTGAGTGAGTTCATCTCTTTTTACAGTACGATTTGATGAGGTTTTCCTATATGATCTAATTTTGCATTGGAAAATTAAATAAAAGTTTAGTGGTAAGGAGGAATGAATTCACTAGCACATTCAGCTGGACTCCTGGTTGAAGACAATGCCTTAACATTTTGGAAAATGTTATCTTTTTTCGTTTCTGACACTAATAGGATAACATCCTGTCGAGCACTAGCCAGTGTTACTTCAAGTGTTGGGCACACCCTGCTGAGAGGGTCATAAATAGAATTCTCAGCTCTCCTCTAGAGTCTCAGAGTTCATTTTAAATAAAAATTGAGTCTCCAGATATTGTGGTTGTGACGAAAAAGTTCAAACACAAAGCATGTGAAGCCAATGTGTGAGCTTGCCGAGAGCCTGGAACAGTTATTCTGCAGTATAAACTGCCACATTCATTTCAATGTGTGCTAACGTAGATTCCAGTAATGATATCACCCAGTATGCACCTGCAGCCATGTGACTCTCCTGATGTATCATGCCAGTTGGTCGGAAGGGACGCCATGTTGCATCGTGTGAGATGTACTCCGGCCCTGGAGCCCAACCCATAGAAGAGAGATTGGGCATTAGCTGAATTACAACTTACATGAGGCAATGCGCCACTATAGATAAATATAGTTTAATACTGAACTGGCTCAAAATGAAGGTTTTTTCGGTCAAAAACCAAAGTATTTTGGTGAAGTTTGAACCTGTCTAAAATGAAATATTTTGGTTAAGTTTTCCTGGCTGAAAACTGAAAATTTTTGGCAAATTGAAATTTTCCCCATGGAAAAATTCAGTTTTGCAGCAACTGCATGTTACATCGCAAAATCATTCCAACAGAAAACGCCCAGCCAGCTCTAGTTGTTAAGAACGGGCTTAAGCTTAATCAACATACACCAGGTTTAAATGGATTTAAGAGGATTCACACATGATTTTGCACAGGTTTCACTAAATCAATTTAAAAAATACACTTTTAGCTAAATGGGTATAACTTGACATATAAATCGCCCTTTAAAAGGGCCTGATTCAAACACTGCTGCTTCTCCAACTATAAACACTGTGTAGCACTAATGCTTAGAAATGCTGTAAAATATTGTGCACCCTATGGTAAAGTGAATACACTGGAAAGTGGAAAGGTCTTTTGCTAAAGTGATTTGACTTAGGCATTTGCAGGAGCTCTACTCGATATTAACAGCCAGCCTTCAGAGGGCTAGACCTGTCAGTGTGATTTCCCCCACCTGCCCATTCTCCGCAGTGACTCTTTAAATACCTTAATGAAGAGGATATGATTTTGCTCTCCGTTTCTGTTTATTTTTGATGCGATTAACATTTACCACAGTCTCAGCAGAAAGCAGAAGTCATGCCTCTTCTCAAATTGGATATTAAGCACTTAGTGTTTTCCTTTCACTTTGATGGCTTTGGATCAGGCCTGTAGCTCTAAGCAAATGGTCAACTACATTTAATTATGCTTGTGGATGTTAAATAGAAAGATAAAGTAAAAGGTTGAGGGACAGTTTTATCCATCTTGGATCACCAAAAAACATAGTACACCACAGTTCGCTGAAGGAATTAACTAGTGAAACTTCCTTGGGTCATTTCACCCTATAGCAACTTGCATAGAATTGGAGGGAGGAACATAGGTTGCAAGACAGAAGAGTTTGGAGAAGGCACCAGAAAGCCAGTCTGGGTGCACATGGCTGGAATGCTAGCTAGATTTGCAGCCTCTCTGTACATAGGTCTCTTAAAGAGACTGTTTTGTTTTAGACCTAGCATGCAGTACACGAAACACAGCCATCCTGAATATCTCCATTTTTGTAAAGTGGGGACTGTGTCATATTGCCTGGTCAAAATGGACTGAAGTTTCTCATTCTTACTGGAACTGTTCACAAAAGCGAATCAGTAATGTTCCAATTTATTTACAGAATACATTTCCCATTCATGCACAGTTTTGCATGCAAACCCACCCAACACTGAGTCTTAGAAGATGTTTCATGTTTTTGATGGACAAAGAGGCTTGTAATTTAGTTGCATCTTATAGTCTGGGGAAGTTTTCCACTTCTTAAAGAGGTAATTCTGCCTCCTTACTGTTCTTAATAGTGTTACTGCAAATCCACTACCTTTCGCCCCTCAGCTGTTAGTATGCATACGGCATTCCTGTGTAGCTTTCAGGTCAGTTGCCCATGTAGTCTGAGCGGGTGTCTTGTTGCTATGTTTGGAATTTGAATATGGCAGTGGATCGTAGGCTTTCGCTTTCCCCTGTGAAAGTAACTGAGACGTACTAGCTAGTCAACTCGGAATCTTTTCTCGTAGCCATTTATGAGCCTAACTCCCATTGCCTTTCAATGTGACTTCAGCTCTTACGTGCTTTTGAAAATTTTACTCCACCTCACCCTTTGAAAATAGGAGTTAGGCTCTCAAGCCACTGAGGCACTTCTGAAAATTTGACACGAATTCATGATGTAAAGCTGTTGCAGGAGTTGCTCATGCTTTGGTTTGCAGTCACACTGACGGGTATATTCAGAGAGTTGCAGCCTGTTATTTAGGGTATGTCTACACTACATCGTAAACCCAAGCTCAAACTCAGGTTTAAGCTCAACCCCCCTCCCCCCAACCCCCACCCCATCCACACACAAACCCAACTGGGATCAGCAAGCATTCAGGACCTAGCATTATTTTCCCAGGATATTTTTTTTGCACATGCAGAAAAAAGCAGCAAAGAAACAAAGAAACCCAATCTCCCTTTTCAGAGTAACAGCCGTGTTAGTCTGTATTCGCAAAAAGAAAAGGAGTACTTGTGGCACCTTAGAGGCTAACCAATTGGTTAGTCTCTAAGGTGCCACAAGTACTCCTTTTCTTTTTGTAATCTCCCTTTGTTATTCAGCATGACAAAAGTTTAGTAACTTATCCCAAGAGATAGAAGTGTTAAACTACATGTTCTGGCCAAATCTGTGCTAGGCTAACTTTTCCTTTTCCAAAAACTAAAGCAGAGCTTTTCAAAAGTACCCAAAGGGTTTAAAAGCACAACCCTCGTTTGAATTTTAACAGGACTTACGAGCCTAAATCTTATAGATGTTTTTGAAAAGCTCTCCCTAAATATGGCAGAATGCTGCAAAAAAAGGTTTGCAAATATTAATTCAAATTCCAAACAGTTGTTCTGTTCCACCACATTTGTGCCTCATCTTATTCACTATTTATGAATGGGTTTCTGAATGCCTGGGGAACTGCTATTCTTTGTATGAGAACAAGAATGTTTATGAATAACTTTGGTGACCAGTTGTACCTCACAAATAACTAACAAATAGCCAAAGTGAACAATTCACCAACATCCCATAACCTGTGAGGAGCTTGGCCAAAATATTTGAAAAATAAATATTTATAAATACAGCAGGTTGAAATTTTTGTAATTTCAAAATTGGAAAGAAAAAATGGGAACAATTTAAACAAACGTCCTGCAATTCCCATCCCCTCCTCCCCCTCACACACACACCCTGCTCAGATTTTTCAACTACCGATACAGCTGGATGGATTGTTTTTAAACATTTGAATTCTGAAAATTTGAATTTAAAAAAAGGCTAAACTATTTTTTTATATTTGCAAATTTCCCCCGTTCTCCCCCCTCGATCAGCTCTACTTATAAATAAATAGGGTTACAGAAATCTAAATAATTTCACTAACATTTCATCTGATCAATTATTTATCATGAATAATTCAGCTAGCTTTACTTAAAATAATTTCCCAGGAAAAGCCGTTTCCACTAGAGGAGTTATCATTCACTTCCACTGTAACATGAATCTGGATACACTTCATAATACAGGTAGATTTACTACAGTGCATTTACACTTTATTTAGCATGTAGTCACAGTGTAGTTTCTGTTACATGTAAGTACCAGTAATCCATACACCTGGAAGCCCTATACAATGGCTGAATGATTTAGTCTCATGCTAAATATGTACATTTTTAGCATCCTAGTAATATTAATTACATGGCAACCAGACTAATTACATTGTAATTATAGTGTAAGTATGCTGTAGTTAATGTACCTGTATTATGAAGTGTATCCAGAATTCTTTTGTTAGCAGCTGATATTATATGGGTATTGTGTTTCAGGGCTGCATCTCAATGTGACAAATGAGTGATCCCCCTCTATATGGGCTTCTTTCGGTTGCTCTTGCAATATCTAAGGTTAATTTTGCCCTAGGGTTGCATATGGGTGTAACTAACCAAAGAACTGACAAAGGGCCAAGTTCTGCTTTCAGTCCCATTTGTGCAACTTCAGTGACTTTCAAGGGGGTAAACGAGGATAGAATTTCAACCACAGCCTGCAGATTTTTTTTTTAAAAGGCTGAAAAATACTACGTCAGTGTGACATTATTATTGGCACACTTACATTTTGGGAGCCAGATGTTGTATTCTTTGCACACGTAAAATGCCTAGTGACTATACTGCAAGCATTCATGGAGTGCAGGATCGGGACCACACACAGCAGATAGGGACCTCTGCTTTGCCTATGGGGAACGTAAGTTACATCTGTCATGCCTTCTTTTTTAATGGAGGATCCATGTAAAACCTTGATTTAATATAGCTAGGTTTGACGGTGCTTTTTTTTTTTTATGATGCAGAAATTCGGTCATAAACAGTTTTTGATCACTGCCGGTTACAGCTGCGCTCAAGCCTTTCCTTAGCAACTGGCTAAGCTGTGGCTTCGTGCTTTTTATATCACACCACCGAGGGTTAGAACTTGCAAGGGTTATCCTGGGTCAGTTTTTCATTTTTATTTATTTATTAATTAAATTTTTAAAAAAAGGTCTTTTATTAGTGCTCTGGAGAAACCAACCCAACACGCTGCTGTGAGTTTTGTGAGCTGAACCCATAAAAAATTAAATGCATTTATGAATTTTTTAATAAGAGAGCAAGCCCAGTTTCTAACTAGATGTTATGTTGTTCCGTTGTATATGTGCAACCTGATAGCCATGTGTTAAGGTGGGGGTAGAAAGAGTGGAAAACCCCATGTTCTGGGATATTTTCAAGGATTTTGCTCATTTTCATAAGTGAAAATTGTAGTGCAAATGCTTTTTCTGGGTTATACATGCTTTGCTGGGCGACAGTCGGGTACTTTCTACTGTCGAGCTAATACAAATGTTGGCACCTGTATTTTAGCACATTTAAAATTTGCTTCGGGAGTTGCTTTGGGCATCTCACCTTGATGTCTCTCCTAGTGTCATAAGCTTAATGATTTTAATCAATGAAGTTCAATGCTTCTTCTCAGATAAACAAAGACGCCCTTTACAGAGTGGGAGTCAACGCCTCCGGAAGAAAACAGAGAGGAGCATCTGGCAAGTCCAATGTAAAAGTATAAGTAGGCAGGCAAAAAAAAAAAAAAAAAAGAAGAATTTGAAGAGCAACTAGCCAAAGACACAAAAACTAACAGCAACATATTTTTAAGGACATCGGGACCCTGCCAAACAAGCAGTGGGGCCACTGGACGATGGAGGTGCGAACGGAGCACTCAAGGAAGACAAGGCTGTTGCAGAGAAACTAAATGAATTCTTTGCATTGGTCTTCACTGCAGAGGATGTGAGGGAGATTCCCATACCTGAGCCGTGCTTTTTAGGGGACAAATCTGAGGATCTGTCCCCGATGAGGTGTCAATAAAGAAGATTTTGCAACAAACTGACAAACGAAACAGCAATAAGTCACCAGGACCAGATGGGATTCACCCAAGAGTTCTGAAGGGACTCCAAAGAACAGTCTACAAAGCTATTTCTGAATTCGCTGCTCAGGCTGGAGCTCGGGCTGTGAGACCTCGGGACGGTGGTGGGCTTCAGAGCCTAAGCCGCAACTTCACACTGCTGTCTATGTAGCTCGTTAGTGCCCTAGCAGGAGCCCTGCGATGCCAAGTCTGTCGACCCAGGCTGGGATGCTCACTCCCACTCCCTCCAGAATGCTGTGTAGACGTACTGAGTCCCACTTCAGGCCCATGACAGTGAAACACACACATTTATTACAGAGGTGGTTTGCTTTGAAGCTGTGCACTAAATCTAAATAGAGGTTAATTCTTGCTCTGTCTGGAACGCTTCTCTTTTCTGAGTCTATATACATCTTCATTCATTTACAGCTTTGCTTTTTCCTTTCCTCACTTTCACTTACAAGAAAGAATGAGCTCCCAGCCATTCATTCATGCTCTTTTCATTGTGTAAGTGACCCTCCTTTCACCATTATAGCCTTGATTCAGCAGAGTACTTAAGCACGTGCTTATGTCTCACTGGAGTTCTATCACTGTATTCATCAATGCATACTGCATACAGGGCCAGATTGTGCCCAGTCCTGCATGGAGAGGAGAGGAGAAGATGCAAGGAGAATTCCCTTAGATCACTGCACAGGAAATGGGCACAGACTGTTTCTTGACTGCCCTGATTGCTCCATGCTAGTATTGCAGGCAGCACTGGCCACCTCCAAGGGGACAGGAAGCAGCAGAGCGAGGGCAGTGCATTAGCCTCACTTTCCATCTCCTGAAGCAGTCAACAAATCTGAACCTGGGGAGCGTGCGTGGCACACATTCAGAGCAGTGGAGCCTCTATTAAATAGAGGATTCCTCATAGCTCAGTAGCCCCCTTCCTGATGTGAGCTTTTCTGAGACTCAGAAGTCATTCTGGCTAGGTCAGATGCAATTCCTATGATGGCGCCCACTGTTACCCAGGCTCTCCTCACCCTCAACAACACAGACCAGGAGTCAATGCCTCAACCTGTTCCCGAGTGTTTGACTCATACAAGAAAGTGACTATCCTGATAACTACCCAAGGCTTGTTACGAACAAAAGAAGCTGCATGTTTCACTTAAATTTCATTCTTCTCTTTATTTTCAGGGAGACTTCATGGGGACGATGGTTTGGTGAAAGAACAACAGAGACTTCGGCATGAGGTGTTAATTGATGTTTGAAGCTAGTAGACCTTAACGAATGTTAAGGAATGATTAGAAAACTCATTCTGTCAGAGGCTGCTCATTTTGATGCAATATTCTTAACAACGGAATTAGCCAGGATGGGCAGGAGTGGTGTCCCAAGCCTCTGTTTACCAGAAGCTGGGAATGAGTGACAGGGGATGGATCACTTGATCATTACCTGTTCTGTTGATTCCCTCTGGAGCACCTGGCACTGGCCACTGTCGGAAAACAGGATACTAGGCTAGATGGACCTTTCGTCTGACCCAGAAGGGCCATTCTTATGTTCTTGTATTTTTTGCAAGCAACGTTTCCTACTATTTTCACTCCATAATCATACTAATTCGATTCGATAACTGGGTGTGTGTGTTTATGCATAAAAACACATACATCTACACATGTATATATGCATACTACATATATATATATATATATATATATATATATTCATTCACACTCACGCATATATATTGTGATGGGGCAGCTACCCCACGCAGGTTGTGAAAGGGTTGATTGTCCCATTGATGTCACGGGATCATTCCTGTTTCCACTGAAGTAGCTGGGGGAGGAACAAATGGCAGTTCCCCATCCAAATCCCATTGATTTTTCAATGGGAATTAGTCTCTTAACTCTAACTGCCATTTGTCCCCTGCTGGCATTGATGTCCTTGGGAAGAGGTTACTGCCTATGGGAGTAATCCACTCCTTTGCAGAGGGCGAGCTGGAGCCTTTGTAACAGTTTAGTCCCCAGGTGGGTTTAAGTGGACACAAGCGGTGAATAGTTCTTGTGTTGGCCCATTGGCACAGGAGGGAAAGCTGGATAAAGCAGGCAAAGTCTGGCCCAGCATTAGATCTGTGAGCTCCGACAATATGAGTATGTGTGTTCTGTTCCTGAAATCAGCGGGGCAACTTGTAGAGGAAGGTGCCACGCACCGTAAGGAAGGGTGGTAGAATCAGGCCCTTTGAAATAATCCATTGCAACTCGCACCTCCTGGAGCCTTATTTGGCGTGAGCAGAACTGCTACAAAGGATCTTAAATTCGGATTCATAGTGACTTAGTGCAGTTTGGCTGGGGTCTGCAAAAAAGAGTCTTAGGGAGTTAGGTGCCCAAATTCCAACAAAAATCCCATTGTATGGGGTGCCTAAAGCCCATAGGCTCCCTTGAAAATCTCAGCCATTGATCTGATCAGTGTCAGAGCCTTCGCATATATGAGTCCTCCCTGCTCTGGAAGCATAAATGGGGCGACAGTGGATGTAGACTACATTTACAATGCCACTAAAAGAGTCGTATTGTAAATGAGAGTTAGGCTCAGTTCCTTTCTGACAGGTTTCAGAGTAGCAGTCGTGTTAGTCTATATCCGCAAAAAGAACAGGAGTACTTGTGGCACCTTAGAGACTAACAAATTTATTAGAGCATAAGCTTTAGTGGGCTAATTAATTAATATGCAAACTAGATACCATTAACTTGGGTTTGAAGAGAGACTGGGAGTGGGTCATTACACTGGGTCATTACACATATTGAATCTATTTCCCTACATTAAGTATCCTCACACCTTCTTGTCAACTGTCTAAATGGGCCATCTTGATGATCACTACAAAGGTTTTCTTCTCCTGCTGATGATAGCTCATCTTAATTAATTAGCCTCTTGTATGGCAACTTCCACCTTTTCTGTATGTATATATATATATATCTCTTCATACTCTATGTTCCATTCTATGCATCCGATGAAGTGGGCTGTAGCCCACGAAAGCTTATGCTCTAATAAATTTGTTAGTCTCTAAGGTGCCACAGTCCCTTTCTGGTTGCTCCACTGATGTAAACTTGTGGTTTTATCTCTGGGCCCTAGACCTGTATTACCCATTGCTCGGTCACCTTGATTGTAAGGAGGGCACGTCTTCCTCATCAGAAATCCCTTTACCGTAAGTCTCTACCACTACGGCTCGTCTACTTTACAGTATAATTAGATTATAAGCCTGCATTGAGAGTAATGTCAAAGGTCCATGGAAAATCCGTGTTAAGTTTCAGGTTTGGAATAAACAATTAATGAAGCAGAATTTCTTGGCCCAAACCTCTGCTACGTTGAAGGATCTGTAGTAGCTTGCCTCTGTGATGAAGCTTAAACACGCTTATAGTGCAGCAGCGTTTCTAGCATTTTAATGCTAATTATATAGGCTGTAATTAAGCTATATACCAAATGTCTAGTTCTTTGAAATGTATTAATTTTCGGGATGTTCTCAAGCACCCAGTGGCTGAGGAACAATTGTAAAAGAAAACAAGGCTTGAATAATGATGACAGTTGCAAATAATAAGAATAACCTTTCCAGAACAAAAGGCTTAACATTTTCCAAAAAGCATGTGCATTATGATTTGCATGTATTTGCAATTTGTACTTGCCTTGAAGGGACTAACCTCAACTCTAAGCACTTTGGAATAATTGTGGGATGACATGAATGGGCACTCTACTATTGAGTCCAGTTTTCTTTGTTTCAGCATGCCAGGTTGTTGAGGGTTTTTTGTAGCGTTCAGCAAATGGAAACCAAAAAGCATCTTCACATCCATCCAAGTACAAAATAGCAACCGAGCTAGAGAAGTGGTGTAAAAGAACGTTTTCTTATTTGGAAAAAAAAAGAAAGGTTTGAATGGATGCAGCACACAAGTATAAAGGGGCACCATCCACTTAAAGCACAAGCCTGTCTGAAAATGTTACCTGACCAATAGCAATTAGGATAACTGTAACTGAAAAGGGCTAGAGTTAAAAACAAACAACCGAACACCGTGTTTTTCACAGGGTCCCATCCCCCCTTTAGTTTACTTTGTGCACCTGACAGCATGTTGTCTATAGGCCAGTGTCACTATTTCTGTTTTCCCTGTTGGTTGTGTGGGACTTTCACACAGCAACAGGAGAGTGAAAAAATGGGTTGAAAAACTAGGGAAATGTGGTTGTAAAACCACCCCAACCTCCGTGGGGGAGGGAGTGTTTCATGGGCAGATGTAACACCACAAACTACTTGTAAAGCCTTGTTTAGAAACTATGAAGTAGGTTGTAACGAAGCAAAGACTCACCAGTGCCTTCTGCTGGTCATCTTGGGAATTACCTGTTTCCAGCCTTCGGAGTGCCAACGGGTGTCTCGCCTGCCTTAGGCCCATGTCCCTCACGGACCCCGGTGCCCTTTACCTCAGGGTTCTGCCCCAGCAGTACCCACGCTCTCTGGGTCTCCCCTTCCAGGGGAACCCCCAGGGCTCTAAACCCACCTTGCCTCAGTGGCTACTGCCAGTCATCATCTAGCCCCCTCTCACTCGGGCAAACTGCAGTCCGTAATGGCCACTCATCATTGGCAAGGGGGTTGGACCAGCTGCCTCTGCCTATCCCCGGGCTGCACCTCTGCAACCCCAGGACCTCTGTAGGCCTTTAACAAGGCCTCAGCCTGGGGATTTACTAGTCTGGAGCTCCCCAGCCCTATTCCCCAGCACTGCTCCAGTTCAGATACCTTCCTCTCAGACAGCTAGCCCTTCTCCCTCCAGGGCTGGAGAGAGACTCCCCTGCCTTCTGGCCCACAGCCCTCTTATCAGGGCCAGCTGGGACCTGATTGAGCTGGCCACACCTGTGATCAGCTACTCACTCAGCTTCCCCCAGCTGTTCTCACTCCTCTTCCCAGTCGCAGCCCTCTCCAGGGCTGCTTTTAACCCCTGTTCTGCAGGAGTGGGGCAGCCGCCCCACTACACAGGGATTAAGTTGTCAGTGTCCTATTAAGGAAAACCGTTCCCGTCCCCTCTAACAATAAGGGCGGAAGTAGGAGTCAAACTGGGGGTGAAAATAGCAACACTCTTCTAAGCCCAACCCACTTAAGATCCCCAAACAAGATACCACTTCCAGAAGTTGGGTAAACCTATGTAATATGATCACCCTCTGTCTTTCTTTCATGCTTTGCTCAGCAGTGAAATAGTTAACAAGTAAGCTCCTTGGGCAGGGACTGTCTTTTTATTCTGTGTTTATACAGCGCCTAACACAGTTGGGGTCCTAGTCCATGACTGTGGCTCCCAGTCACTATACTATAATTACAACTGCTACTACTGAGATGTAACAAGAAGAGGAGTACTTGTGGCACCTTAGAGACTAACCAATTTATTTGAGCATGAGCTTTCGTGAGCTACAGCTCACTTCATCGGATGCATACTGTGGAAATTGCAGAAGACATTATATACACAGACACCATGAAACAATACCTCCTCCCACCCCACTCTCCTGCTGGTAATAGCTTATCTAAAGTGATCATCAAGTTGGGCCATTTCCAGCACAAATCCAGGTTTTCTCACCCTCCGCCCCCCCACAGACAAACTCACTCTCTTGCTGGTAATAGCCCATCCAAAGTGACTACTGTCTTCACAATGTGTATGATAATCAAGGTGGGCCATTTCCTGCAGAAATCCAGGTTCTCTCACCCCTTCACCCCCCTCCAAAAACCACACACACAAACTCACTCTCCTGCTGGTAATGGCTCATCCGAAGTGACCACTCTCCCTACAGTGTGCATGATAATCAAGGTGGGCCATTTCCAGCACAAATCCAGGTTTTCTCACCCCCCCCACCACCACCACACACACACACAAACTCACTCTCCTGCTGGCAATAGCTCATCCAAACTGACCACGAAGTGGCCCACCTTGATTGTCATGCACAGTGTGGGGAGAGTGGTCAGTTTGGATGAGCTATTGCCAGCAGGAGAGTGAGTTTGTGTGTGTGTGGTGGGGGGGGAGGGGTGAGAAAACCTGGATTTGTGCTGGAAATGGCCCACCTTGATTATCATGCACATTTAACAAGGACTCCACAGCCTGCAGCAGCCCAGCACTGGGGTTTTGCATTCCCATCAGCTTCAAGAGCAATCCCAAGAGCAATGAAGTTAGATTATATATTTTGAGAGGCAGTTTCAGTTTCTCAGTGATACCAAGGCTGAACTTGTAAAAACCTGAATTTTAATTGGTTTCAAAACTCCTGTTTCCAACTGGAATACTGGAAATATTTCAGTCAGTTTTAGCCTTTACAAAAGCTTGTTTCTACAAAATCTAACTCTGAATTTTGGGCCCAATCTGAGTTGTCAGTGTCTCTACGTCTAAATGTGGGTATTTGCGGTGAAAACATTCCTGGTATTGTCACAGCTGAGTGAATCAAACTTTTTGTGCTTCCTCCCTAGCAAAAGGAAACAATTTTAGTGGGCCATTCCCAATTTTCCTCCCCACATTTCCTAAAGCAAATTATAGTCTGGTGCACTGGCCACCCAGCCAATAAAGTCGTGTGGTTGCATGAAGTTTATACAAACTTGGAAAGAGATGGATAAGTTTGGATGAGTGTGAAACCCTGTGAAATTGAAACACAACAGCTTTGGTTACCTTTTATTTGTCCTTGTTTTACTTACTTCGCCAGTTCTGCTTGGAAGCAGAAAGGCCAAAATACCATCAGAAAAATTGTTCTTGGGACTAGAAGGAAGAGGCAAACTGGAAACGAGAAATACCAGATATCACATGAGAATAGCTATTGTTGAGAGGTTTCCAGCTCAGTTTGGTGGGCCCTGGGATTTTAGTTAATTTAGAAAGGCATCCCGATTTGGGGGGTACTTATCTGAACTCTGATCTTTCTCACTGCTTAAAATGGACATCTTTGTTGAGAATGGACATTTCTAAAGAAGAGAAAAGTAATAAACCCTCTTTGTCCAACAGTGCACACTAGATACACCCCTGCATATGTCAAAGTCCACATATGTTAACTTCATTAAAAACAAGAAAATCCATAGTACTGCACTGTAGGTTTATGATACATTAAGAGTCACATCAGGGCAGCCGTCGGCATGAGATCCAAGAAGGAATGCACTTTATGTTTCCAATTACAGATAATGCTCAATTAATGCACTGGATGGGAATGAAAGGGAGTCACTATTTATAAAACCCTTGCCTCTTTCTCTTCCTCAGATCCATAAATCACTTTAAAAAAAAACTTGACAAACAATTCAAGGGTTGCTCAGAAGCTGGAGGAAATTAATAACCAAAGGGTGCATATGCACTGCAATAGACTTCTTGTTATCATGTCAACAAACAAGAATTCTCAGAATTGGAGTGGCATCCTGCTCGGGTGACCAGATGTTCCGATTTGATAGGGACAATCCCAATATTCAGGGCTTTATCTTATATAGGAGCCTATTACCTCCTACCACCATCCTCATTTTTCACACTTGCTATCGGGTCCTCCATCATCCTGCCGTAGTGTCTTTTTGGTTATGGTAAATCATCTCATCTTTTAGAATAATATATAGAAACTTTGACCCCTTTTGCCTCCTTCATCACTGGGTTTATATAATTTGAAATGTATGGAAAGAAAAAGAGATTCACAGAGTTTACTCACCTCCTGTATAACACAGAAGTGCACTGTTATTCCAGTATTGAGCCCAATAACTTTTGTTTGACTAAAACATCTCTTCCAGAAAGGCATCTTGATCTGAAGAGAATCCATCACTTCCACTGGTAGTTTGTTTCAACAGTTAATCACCCTTAGTGTTAAACCTTAGTGTCTCCTTTCTAGTTTGAATTTGTTTGGCTTAGCTTCCAGCCATTGGTTCTCGCAATGAGAAAGAGAGTGAAATTGAGAGACTCACCCATGACTAGATGTTAGAACCTTCCTGAATTATGGACTAGATACTGTAAAAAAAAAATTAGAGGATTTAAAAAAAAAAAAAGTTAAAATAATAAATAATTTTAAAAGGTTGACATCAAAATGAAACATTTCAAAATTATCAAAACAAAACATCACATTTGACTGGAAAATATTTTTGGTTCATGAAAATTATTAAGATTTCAACTTCTCTCCCCAATTTGGGGGAAATTTGTTGATATCATGATCATTTCTGTGGGATGGGAAAAACGTTTCCCACCCACCTCTAGTGACTACATGATCATGCAATACTCTTAATTTCAAACCAAGGTTACTAATCCATGGCTGAATCCAGACAGGGGCAGCCTCAGCAGCTGCTGGCTTGTAGACGTTCTGCATCCATTCTGACACGGCAACTACAGAGGCTTCTCCCATTTCAGGAAGGTGGTTCCCCTCAATACTAAGCCAGGTCTCTTCTCAGGAGCATTGCTCCAGGGCCTGGTTCCGATGTCAGTTACAATGATGTAAATCAGGAATAATTTAATTGGAGTAAAACAAGTACCGGTGCAAGGGAGATCAAAATCAGGCCCACAAACTGCGCCCTGCTCCTATGCTATGCCGGTGGCATGGGATTGATAGCTGAGGTCACAGTGAGCATGCCCCGTGCATCTGCTCCTGTCCTAACCCAGGAACAGATTCTTTCCTTGCTGGCTAATGTCATTCACCCAAGAATGAAAGTGAAAAGAAATACACATGCTCAAAGCATTTCTCCTTGGCTGACAGCTCCAAAACGGAAGTCAGCCAGAGAGAGGAAAAGGCAACGCCGGGCCCCAAAGATCCATATCGCAGCGGAACTTGGGAGCTGGAAGGAGAAGAGAAGCACCTTCTCCAGCCATCAAGGTGAGGGCTCACGGCAAAATTAGGGAAGAGGTGAGACAAAGAGAGTTCTGGGCCCAGGCCCCTCTCACCGATTGCATTGCAGGACAACAGGGGTCATTCCAGACCTAGGAGAAACTCTTGCATATTGTGCAGTCTTGGACCTTGATTAAACAAAGCATTTGCCTTGATTTCAGCCACTGGCATAACAGCACCGGTGCAAACCCCTTGTGCAGATGGGCAAAGCTGATTAAAATCACAGTTTGCACCAGTGCCTGCTGATCCCCAATTTCAAGAATAAGTAAACTGCACCGATGCAAATCATGGTCTTTATCTGTCTACACTAGGGGTTTGCATCACCACAGTTACCCATGGCTAAAAATCAGGGCAAATCCCCCAAGGCAGACAAAGCCTCAGTGGGGAGTAGGGAGCGGACAAGATTTTAGACAGAGATTAATGACGCAGAGATCTGGACTGATCTGCAACTCCAGGCCACTGTGCAAGCCCCTTGCTGTGCAATGCTTTTTAATCTTTCGCATCAAGCCAACCAAAGTGAGTTAACCCACTACCCAGCCAGCAAACGTGGGTGTTCACTATTTCCCTGCTGTAGAAGACGGGTCTATTTTCACCTGGACACAACAAGTAACGTCATCCGCTAGTAATTTGGATTTTCTCTCTTCACTTTTTTTTTTTTTTTTTTTAAATCTAGGTCACCAGAAAAGTTCTTGTTCCATCGAAAATCCAGTCCTTTAGCAGCTCTTCATTCTGAATCAGACACATGTGAGGACAAGGTTTTTCCAATGCCAGAATTAGTTATGACAGACATGTGGTTGTCCTGTTAGGAGAAAACGGTCTGTTAAAAATACAGGGTCTGAGGAACATTGTTTCCCAGTAATCGGTTGCACAAGTTTAATAGCTAGAAATGGTTTCAATATTACATTTTCAATTTAAATAATAAAACCATATGTTAGTGGGCTAGCATCATAAAGAGATAATTCAGTTCAGGGACCTGTTACTTTGTTTTGGAATTAGATTAAGTCATAAATAAATACTACTTTTGTTCCCATCCAAACAGCCTCTTAAGACATTTTCCACCTGTTAAAGGACGTGTAGTATTGGGAGTCTTTCACAACAGTGGAAACTGGCTCGAACTTTCAACGCGTTTGTAAAAAATAAACCAATGTTGATTTATGAGTTGAACTATGACAGTGAACATGTAAGCAAATAAAAACAATGAACTGAGAAAAAAGCAAATATACTGTTGATTTGGCATTGCATGAATCATGCAGCCAAGCCCAAGAGAAAGAGAGATTCCCAGCTTCAGAGTGATGGATTGGGAAAGGGGATCTGATCCCTGGGTAATGAAATGTGAGGGGGTCTTGCCTTGTGCTATTGACCCAGAGGTAGCCCGGAGGAAAGTGATTACTTCTGACTGTGCAGTGTTAGTTAAAACAATCCCCTGGGCTCAAATATCAGCTATTAAAATAAATTCAGGAGACAGAGGAAGTGATGTTTATAAGTTGGAAGTTTGAGCCGCTTTTTAAACAACTGTGGATCTACATATTCTGAAATGGAAATGTGATACATTGGGAAGAGGGCAAAAGGAAATGACAGGAGGGTAAACCAAGGGTGAGCTAAAAGAACGAGGAGTACTTGTGGCACCTTAGAGACTAACAAATTTATTTGAGCATAAGCTTTCGTGGGCTAAAACCACTTCATCGGATGCATGCAGTGGAAAATACAGTAGGAAGATATATATATATATATATACACAGAAAACATGAAAAAATGGGTGTTGTCATATACACTATATAGTGTGTATATAAGGGTGAGCTGTTAGAGAGCAGGGAATCTGGAAGAAAAATTGTCCTTTTCCCCCCTTTTTCTTGAGACATTCTTGCAGGAGAAATTAAGGTACAGAATTTCTGATTTAAGGCCAGATTCTGGTAACCTGATTTATGCCAAGTATCATCTTGCTCTACAAGTAGACCCATCTGTTTACATGGGATTACTCACCGAGTAAGAGACTGTACAAAATGAGTAAGGGAGTAAGAAGTTGCCCCTTGTAAATGATAAAAAGAATGTACTGTTTTATAAACATGCCGTTACAATAGTTCTGAATATATTGCAATCTACGGCTGGAGGTTCGCAACTGATTACTGGAGCTGGCTGAAAATTTTCCCGGTGGAACATTTTTCCATAAGAAAATGCCATTTTGTTGAAACTGAAATTTTTGTTTGGGAATGTGTCAATTTCAACAACATTGTGTTTAGAAACAACATTGAAATAAATAATTTCAAAAAATTGAGTTTATTTTCATTATAAAAAAATAAAGTCAATCAAAACGAAAATTTTTATTGGTCCGAAGTGAATTTTTTTTTTTCAAAAATTTTATTTCACAGGAAATTTCAAAATTCTTTGGTTTTGTTCCTATTCGGCATGAAAACAAATGTCAAAATCACAGAATTTCCTGTAAAACAAAAAGTTCTGGTTCCCACCCAGCTCTATTGATTACCATTTGAGTGGCAGTCACTGGTAAAAGTTATTTAGCAATCCAAAGCTCTAATTTGGGAACCAGCATGGCTAGAAGAATACACTGGGATCAGGAAATCAGGGCACTGGTCTCAGCTGTGCCACTGACCTACTGTTTGACCTTGGGCCAGTTACTTCAACCCCTTTTCCTCTCCCACTCTTCGCCTGTCTTGCCTGTTGAGCCGGTGAGCTCTTTGGGGCACTGATGATCTCTTATTATATTTATAGTACTTAGCACTAATTGGGGTCACAAGGTGCTACTAAAATACAAACAGTAGTGTAAGCAAAAAGCATTATTACTGCCTCAGTCCATCTGGAGTTAAAGTTGACGGAACATTTTTACAAAATGTGAACTCAATCGTAATGCTAATCACTATAAACCAAGCCATGTTTGGTTTGCCTGTAGCTTTTGTTCACGTATCAATATTTGTGATTTAGAAACCACTGAGTTATCAGATACTTTTGTGCTGGACAAAGAACCAGGACTGGTCCAGCCTGGTTGCCCCTGAAGACACCACAGACAACACTGGTCCATCTACTGGAGGGCCACAGGCCATTGGTTCTTTTGTGCAAGAAGACAGCACCATGTAAGGGAGAAGATGGATTGCATGGGAATAGGGTGATGTTAAGCCTCCATAGTTTTGGACTGATGGATCAAACAGACATCCAAACTATGGACTAGATTTATGTAATTTGGTTAAGGGGAGGTTAAATTGTTGATCTTGTCGCTCATTGTTACCGCAGTAGTGCCCAGCAACTTCAGTCAGGATTGGACCCTAGTGTGTTTTGACACATAGGGTGAAATTAGCAAAAGGGCTCATCATTGGCCTGACTCTATTCCGGATGAAAGCAATTGTAAATCTTCTAGTAACTTCACTGGGCTCTGGATCAGCCACGATAAGAATTAGTGATGCTATGAGGTGGTGGTTGGAAACAGGTTGGTTTATCTGCTGCCACGTCATAATACCCAGCACTAATAACCAATCATGCCTTCAGCCTCCAACTTCCTTATCTCATCCAGCTGCTCAAAATTCTGGTCTGAAGTCCCACCCATCCCCTTTTGAGAGCCTGCCCCAATCCCCTAGGCTGTATTCTATTCGTGGAATAAAAGAATTTAACATCATACTCTGGAATTTAAGCCCATAGTATTTCAAAAACTAAGTACATGAGCAAATTCAAGGACTTCTGATAACTCATGGAAACCCTTTGAAAGGGAATGTATTTATGGCTAGGGAACATGACAAATTCTTAGCTATTTTCTTATTATCGTATAGTTATATTATTTCTTATTATAACTATGCTGTTTTCCCTATAATTATATAGATAGAAGGTACAATCCTAAATTGGACAAGATTATTTGTCTGAGCCCTGATTATGTACTGGGACTTTTTCAGGATGGCCGGGGCATTATCTTACTACTGTTCTTTGAGGCCAGGGATATACAGCAGCCTTTTCAAAACCAGCTGACTGGCTTCCCCACTCATCTGAAACCTCATTTGTCTATGATACAGATACACCGAAAAAATCTCCTTGTGTCCCCATGCACAGCCCTGTTATGTCCTTGTTTGGATTTAAGATGTCAACACCTTAATTTCAGGGAGAAATTCAGAGCTGTATTATATGTTAGTTTCCTCTACCCCTCTGTAGTTTAAAAGCACTTTCAAATGTGTAGGTGAGGGAAACAAAATGGGAGCCTTCTTGTATATAACTTTGCCTTTCAAACGTTTCTCTGAAATTTGATTATAGGCTTTCAGAGACAAAAGACATGTCAGTCACCCTGTCTGGAGTTGACAACAATGACCCTGACAATATAGTTGCTCAGGAGTACATCCTCAAATACTGCTCACAGAGATCCAAAAAGTATAGGACGTTTTAGCGGTTGAAAAGCGTATAGACTTAAAACACAAGAATACTGATTAATCTCTGCATCATGCTGACAAGGTTGGCCTGACCATTCTATTACCTTGTTTTTTCATGTATTGGTAACATCATCGTATTATTGTGGTGTTATCTGTGTGTCCTCCCAGGCTCTCATTAGTAGAGCTGAGCGAGTGCCGGAAAATGTGGTTGCGAAGGTTTGTCCTTAGAAAGTAATGTACCTGTGCGTCAATGGTATTCTTGGCCTCTTCTTTTCATTTTTGGAGTCAAAGAGTTTAAGGCCAGAAGGGACGACCAGATTACCTACTCTGACCTCTTGGATATCACAGGCCATCCACACCACACTGCACTGGTACACTAAACCCAACAAGCGAGGGCCTTGCAAAACTTTGATCAACATTTTTAAATTAAAAAAAAAAATTCAGTGAAAAACTCAAAATTCAGAACATTTTAACCAAGCCTAGCAACAATAACATGGGTAACAAATAGTCAATAGTCATTGCTTACTAGTTACTATTTTTACGAGGGGGAGGCAGCATGATCTAGTGGCTAGAGCACTGGACTGAGACTCATGAGACCTGAGTTCTATTCCCATTTCTGCCGCTGGGTGACTTTGGGCAAGTCATGTTAATAGCTCCTTGCCTCAGTTTCCCTATCTGTAAAATGGGGATAATAACACTGAGCTCCTTTGTAAAGCACTTTGCGATCTATTGAGGAACATATAAACTATGAGAGCTGGGTATTATCAGTGTTAGCTTGTAAACTAAACTATGTTTGCATAAACAGCTCACTAATAATTTTGAACAACAAATTATTAAACATGCAAGTAATTAGCAAACAAAGGCTACACTCATTCAATTAATCGGAGACTGCAGATAGGTTGGCTAATTTTCCTCACAGCACTATTTGTGCTCCAATACTCTGTTCACTGCATTTAAAGATATAATTTTGAAATCTAATTTGATAAGCGCATGTTTGTTTGCAAAATATTCATTAGGGTTCCTTTCAGTCTATAGCTTCCATCCCTGTAGCATCGGACACCCTCGTAAACTTTCTCTCTCTTTCCTGCCTCCCCAGTGCTCCTGTGAGGCAAGTAATTGATTAAGGATTAATACCCCTATTTTATAGATGGGGAACTGAGCCACAAGGAGATTAAGTGATTTGCCCAAGTTTACCCAGGAAACATATGGCAGAGCCAAGTTTGAGTTCTGTGTCTTAAGCACGAGCTCATCCTTATGCTTCCAAGCTGCCAGTGGCCCTGGAATCCATCTTGAACCACTTATTAGAATTATCTCCCTGAAAACGAATTGAAAGTCTAAGCGATCAGGAACTTTACCTAAACTTCAGAGGCAGGTTAATATGAGAGCGCTCTTTGTCCTGGTTCATTGGACAGGCTCTTCTGGCACAACCCAGAGCATTACAAACACTCACCACTTCTTTGTGGGACTACTTCATTAGACTGTTCCTACAAATCAATCTTTCTAGCTATCGGTTTCCAAAATCTTGTCCATAGTGGCTCTCATGAAAAACAGACATGAACAAAACTTGTGCAAAGCATAAAAAACAAAAAACCAACAACAACAAGGAAAAGTCTAGCAGTGAACGAACCTGGTTAGATTTGGAGGTTTGCTTCAGATAAGCATCTGAAAGCCGCTTGTCTGAAAGATATCCAAAATTCTGTTTTAGCTCCCCAGTGGCTTTTAGAAGGTGGCATTTGCAGTTCCCACATGACAGCCCACAGCCGAAATCGACAAGCAGCCAGCAAGACGATGATCATTTGTAAATGAGTCGGTTTACCTGTGAGCACAGCATGTGCCATAGTAAAACAAGAGAGATAATTAAACAAGGTGATAGACCAAAAGAGAGCAGGAGTCATTCTACTGTCACAATTCTTAAAAGGTTTAAAAGAAAATCCGACACATTGGCATAGACTTCGAGCAAGTACATCCTGGAGGAAAAGCTGCAAGTACATCATGACAGCAGTGCACCTTTATCCTCTTCTGTTCTTTGAGAGCATGGGGGGACTGGAAATGTTCTGCTCATTCGCTGTGCAAAGTAAGCGGAGACTAAGCCATATGGTGAAGTATTTTTCCCTCACTGGTACAATGTTAGGGTCTCCTTCGATGGAAGTTTTGCCTGAGTAGGGTCCCAACTCAGCCACAGATTTAAGCACATGCCGAACTTTAAGTACATGCTTAAGTCCATCAAAGCACAGAAGCAAGCACGTACCTATAAGAATGGCCACAAGTCTATTTCTATATAGCAAAGCACTTATGCAGGTGTTTAACTTTAAACATGTTGGAATTAAGCACAAGCTTAAAGCTTTGCGCTTTGCTGAATCGGGGTGAACTCCAGCATATGCCTAAAGTTAAATATGTGCTTCGATGCTCTGCTGAATCAGGGCTGAAGTGAGTAAGACATGTGCAATTAGGCACAGAAATATACCAACCAGTAGAAAGCCAAGAAGGGGGACTTCCTTACCTGTTGTGATTTGGGTCTGGAAAAGCGTTGGAAATCTCTACAGCTTCACGTGGGGAAAAAAACAATTTGTGCCACTGACAATATGAAGTCAGCAATGTACATTATAATATTGGCCTTTTTTAATAACAAGATCTTAAACCAACACTTGCTGTGATGGCTTTTTAAAGCCAGGCACTCATTATAGATGGTGGGCGGGGAAATGGTAAAGGTTTTTCAAAAATGTTTATGAAATTATTGCATGGAAATGTCTAAAATTTCAACAAATGTCACCCAGCGCTACTGGATCCATAGTTGGGACCAGATTGTGAACCCTTTACTCACACTTGTGAGGAGGGGCAGTCCCACTCCCCCAGGTAGTCCCACTGAAATCCTCACCAACATAAGGGCACCTCAATAAAAGTGGCCTGACTTTCAGAGGCACTAAAGGTTATTTTCAGTGTAAACTCTGGGGACTTGGCTCCAATGCAAATCAGGCCTCTTTTAATAAAAGGGGAGAGTCTCAAAACTGTTGGCCTAACTCTGCTTCCGTTGACGTTAATGGCAGGTTCACTGTAAATAGCTAACGAGATGCAGAGCACTGCTGTAACAGTTACTTCTGATTCAATGGGAACAGAGATAGGCCAGGCCTGAGTCCTTTTGAAAATCCCCGTGTAGGTACCTGAATATAGACTAACTTCAGTCACCCAAATTTGAACAAAGATTTTCGACGGAACTGGCATTTCATTGGGCCTTGGCTGCTTAGCCACCTCAAGCTATATTTGCAAACCCCAGACTTTGGGTTTAATAATTCCTGAATTTAAGCCCTTCTAGCAATACTACCTGCAAGCACAATGTGCTGTCCATCACTATAAAGTGTGTCCTTTGTTAGAGGCTGGCTTGAGTAAAGAGAGAGAAGTGACAAGGTGCCCCAATATTCTCTGTCCATTATATTTTAGCTACATGTTAAGGAGTAAACTACATTAAGCAGATGTATGGGCCTTAAAAGGAATACGGCTGGCCCAGCTGTATGGCACGGTGATGTTCTGCAAGGCAGCAGTGTTCTTCTGCCAAAGAAAGGTCTGCTTTGAAAGACTGTTGTAGTACCTGTGGGATGAGTGGGCGACACTCAAGAGAGTAAGAAGGAAGATGAAATAAAAGTATAAGGAGAATACTAAATGATAAAACAGAACCAGAGCAGTAATCCCTAATTCGGACTATGTAAATAACACTCTAGAGGCCACACCCTCTTTCTAAGATTAGACTTCCTTGGTGTACATATTTTACATACATAAAAACCACTGCACACCGTTTGCTAACCCATCGGCCTAGGACCACAGCACAATTCTAAGATTTAAACACGCCGGTGATAAATGTGCTGTTATTCTGGCTGCAGCGTGTTATTTCTGGGGTATCAAGTGAGCTCTTATTATAAAAACAGAAAATTGGAGTTACATCTGGTGACTGACGCATGTGACGGTATCACTGCGAGGAATTCCCGTTTCCTGAAGCTTTTCAATTAACTTGGTGCACTTGCCTTCAGGTGCGACACACTTCGTTTTTCAGTGGCGCCCCCGCTTCCAAGCTGTAAATCAATGAGTAGGTTATTGTGCTTTTGTAGGAGCACTTTTACCAGTAAAATGAAACAGCAAATTATAAACCCCAGGGAGATTTATATAGCACGAGTTGATGAAACGGTTACTTTCCCCTTCCTATGCTCTTTCAGAGAGGCAGGTTAAAAATAGCTGGAAATTTACAAGAATCTCAAACCAAATCTGAAAACTACAACCTCAGCAACTTGCTGGGCTTGGCCTAGCAAGCGCAAGATTTACTGTTTGCAATTTCTTCAACTTGTTCAGTCATTTTTATTATTTTTTTTTTCAAATGCCCCTCTCCCCAAGTTGATGACAGACCTGGCAAAAACATCTGTGCAAATAAAGCAAGGAAAAGACTAGGGAAACCTTGGCAAAAAGCCCTGTGTGTCTGTTATGGAAAAGAGATACGATGAAAGCATCCCTTACCGCTCCACCCCAAAGTCTCCCAAGTTCTAATTTGTCACCTAGGATATTAGGACTCAATCATTATTGTTATTAATTTGCACTGCTGTCAGGCCTAGAGGCCCCGATCCAGGATCAGGACCCCCAGCATGCTAGGCATTGTGGGTAAAATTTTCAAAATCATTTAAGTCTAATTTTCAAAAATGGCTTCAGAACCTAAGTCTCATTGAAAAAGCAGCAGGATTTTGAGGATCTGGGCCTAAGTCCTGAGGTAATTTTTGAAAATGAGATAGGCTCCTTAATCACTTAGGTGATTTTGAAAATTTTAACCCATGTAAAAAGGTGGTGTCTACCCCACCAAGAGCTTCTATTCTAAGGCCCTGATCCTACAGAGGCTTACTCACAGCATAGGCCGTATGCACTGAGTAATCCCATTGATTTCAATGGGACCGTCATACGGTGCCTAGTTAAACAAGTGCGTACGTCTTTGAGGGACTGGGGTCTAATCCCATGACAAGAATAAGCAGGTGAATACAACAAAGAGACAGGAGGAGCACAAGGTAACAGTGAGGGGATTGTGACAAAGAGCAGTCACGGGGCAGGGTGGGGGATGGGAAGCAAATGTTCCGTATAATTTCTATGCACACCCGTTGATTTTATCCCTGCCTGAGACATCTGATAAGTGCACTGCTGACAACGTCAGGATCTGCCTGCCAGTATTTTCCATTCTGAGACGGTGTCAGCTCGAGTTCAAGCACTTGGCAGTGGCTAGTGGCATGGGGCTCTGAGACTCTCGATTTACCCCTCAGTCCCTGAAGCACTGGTTTGCATCTCCTTTTGCCCCAGTGGCATTTGTGACTGAATCCAGTCGTCTCTTCTTTACATGACTGAGATGTCCTCATTTCCTGTTTGGCCTCTCTCTCTGTTCATACTGCCGGAGTCCCGAGTACAAACACAAGCTGGCTCTCCTTCTGAATCATTCCTGACTCATGGCCTTAGCAAGGAAACACCAGATGCCCACCCGTCTTGGGACTGGCTTCTTTATTGCCCTTCCAGAAGCCCTCGAGGTCTGGCAATAAAATGACAGAAACCCCCAATAATTGCATCATCCCCCGCTCCCTGCTGAGACCTCTGCAATAATATATGACACACCATTCACAAAGCTGAACTCCCTGTTCACATCAACATCTCTGTATTTTAGAATGATCAGCAAACCTGTTTCCTCCTCTCCCTCTTCGCATGGGACACAGTCACGTAAGCAATGAACAGCTCATTACAAATCCACTTACCCAACCTTGCATCCTTCCCTGCTCTGCATTTCTGTGCTCAAGAGCCCTGTATTTTGCTACCATTCTTAGAAAACTCCTCTTCCTCTTAAAAGGTGTTGGGCCTGATCCTGTTGGGATCTGAATACAATTGACTGTGGAAAACAAAACAAAAACAAACCGATGAAGTGAGCTGTAGCTCACGAAAGCTTATGCTCAAATAAATTTGTTCGTCTCTGAGGTGCCACAAGTCCTCCTTTTCTTTTTGCGGCTACAGACTAACACGGCTGCGACTCTGAAAATTTTCCCTGTGAACATTGTTGACCAAAGCTGTTTGTCTAATTTTTTCCACAATATTTTCCAGATTTTTGTCAAAAAACAAAAAATGGGGCTTTGTTTTTGTTTTGCTTTTTTTTTGACAACTAAAAAGGTTTTGGCAACCCCTCCCCTTCCCCCCAACACACACACATTTTAGCTGAAAATTGAAAAATGTTTGGTTGTTGGAAGAAAAATGATTGATTTCGTGGTTTCCGATGGAAACAAAAATTGTTGTTCAAGAAAACAGATTGTGTCCACAAAATGTTTCATTTAATCGAAAACACAATTTTCTCTGGGAAAAAATTTCAACAGAACATTTTCCACTAGCCCTCTCATTTCAGTTCTCCTGCCTGGTGATACCCTCATCCCTCTGCAGTTGTTTAAATTCTGCCCATCCGTACAACATTGTTCATAGCCGGTGTCTGTATTTGCCTGAAAATCTTCACAATAAAAATAAAGGCAAAGGCCCAGATTTTTAGAGGTATTTAGGCACTGCTCAGCTGAGCATTGCCATGGAGCTTAAACCTGGTATTCAAAAGTGATTTAGGCACTCAGGAATCTAAATCCCCTTGACTGTCTATGGGATTTTGGCACAATGTTCATAGGGAAAGTTTTCAGAACAATGTTCCCTCTGAACTTGACAGATGGTTTTCCATTCACTTTAATAGAAACAGAAATAAGCCAACATGGAGCATTTTTGAAAACCCTCCTGTGACAGTGCTGTAGATCCCGCACACATTTTTTCTTTTGCCACATGGGGTTTGTTTTTGCCCCGTTACATATGCTGTGATGCCAACACATAATGGAATGAACAAGGTGGTGGCGGGGGAGGGGAGGGAAGTTCAACATTAACTATGACCCGGCTTGGCTTTGTAGGACACAGTCAAAGGCAGTGGTCTAGTGACTTAGGCCGTGGAGTGGGACTTGAGACCTGGATTCTATCCTTGGCTCTGCTAATCAGCCACTGAGTGACCTCAGGCAAGTTACCGTGCCTCAGTTTCCCCATCTGTAAAATGGGAATAATGATACGGACCTCCTTTGAGATCCGCTGATGAAAAGCACTAGATCAGAGCTAGGTGTCCCTATTACCATAAATGGAGCATCAGACTCACTCCTACAGCAATTTGATCACACAATCTTCCCACTGAAGTCCAGACAATTAGGAATCGGACCGGATTTTGTCTTGCCCTCGGGTGGGCTCTAAGGATTTAAGAAGGGTGCAGGAAGCTTCCCTTCTTCCACCCGCGAAGCTCGTGCAAGTACAAGTAGCAGTCACTGCACTCCCATGGAGCTCACCTCACTCCACAGGAGGCAAGGGGAGAAGGCGGGGCCATGACTTTGGGCACTTTCTGCAGAGGCTGTGGTGTCCGCTGGGATTAATGCCGGCACCTGCTCCAAAGGATGGTAACCCCCACCCACTAGAGCACTGCAGTGATACACTGTCCCCGCATAGAATCATAGAATATCAGGGTTGGAAGGGACCTCAGGAGGTCATCTAGTCCAACCCCCTGCTCAAAGCAGGACCAATCCCCAATTAAATCATCCCAGCCAGGGCTTTGTCAAGCCTGACCTTAAAAACTTCTAAGGAAGGAGATTCTACCACCTCCCTAGGTAACACATTCCAGTGTTTCACCACCCTCTTGGTGAAAAAGTTTTTCCTAATATCCAACCTAAACCTCCCCCACTGCAACTTGAGACCATTACTCCTTGTCCTGTCCTCTTCTACCACTGAGAATAGTCTAGAACCATCCTCTCTGGAACCACCTCTCAGGTAGTTGAAAGTAGCTATCAAATCCCCCCTCATTCTTCTCTTCTGCAGACTAAACAATCCCAGTTCCCTCAGCCTCTCCTCATAAGTCATGTGTTCCAGACCCCTAATCATTTTTGTTGCCCTTCGCTGGACTCTCTCCAATTTATCCACATCCTTCTTGTAGTGTGGGGCCCAAAACTGGACACAGTACTCCAGATGAGGCCTTACCAATGTCGAATAGAGGGGAACGATCACGTCCCTCGATCTGCTCGCTATGCCCCTTCTTATACATAGATACTGCCAAAGTGGTACAATCTATCTAACCTTTAAGGCTTAACTCTATCCTCATTACACCTGGATAGAGAAGTCAATGGGACTGTTCACATGAGGGTGCCCATCCATTTCCCTGCGTTCATCAGGATATTAAGGACTAAAGGAGTTAAAGCAGTGAAGCAATTATTCCAACCAGGGCTGCTTGAAAACTTTCTGTCCAAAATTTTTGACAATGGAAAACTGGGCTTTCGACAAAACGAAGAGTTTTAGCAAAAGTGTCTACTTGACTTGGAAGTTGTCAATTCTTCATCCGAAGATCTCCAAATCAAACAGTTTTGACCCAAAAAACTCAGCCAAACATTGTCCAGCTGTGGCAGTTTTTGACTGAAAAAAATCGTTATTTTTCAGTTGCTAGAAAACCATTTTTAAAGAAGTTATCAGGGTTCTTGGTTTGTGAATGAAAAGTCAAAATTTTCTGGAGAAAAACCCAACCTTCTCCTGCAGTGACACATTCACCATTGGCTTATGCTGGCAAAATCCCAGACACAGTGCAGAAAGTCTGCTGTGGGGTGGAGGAAAGTGGTTGTGACCTCCTCTTTTCAGGCCATCAGCAAATGCATTGATTCACTGCATCCTTTAAGAAGCTTCCACCAGTGGTGCATCTAAGGAGTCTTCAGTAGAAGCTCAAGCTACCCCAGCCAGCAGAAGCACAAAGTAGGGACTGGTAGAAACTCCTGGAGCCCTGTGCCATGGATGAAGCCAACTGGAAAGAACTGAGTCTGTCTCCCTAGTGCAGGGAAGGAAAGTTTGCATTTCCTTGCACCATCTGGGGTGAATAAGGCCCACAGACGATTGCTGCTGTTGCTCCAAACCTCACAAATGCTTGTGCGTCCCTAGCTCGTAAATGTTCACAAATGGTTTGAGTTTCTACACTCATTAGGGCTTAGAGGGGTCATTTGTCAGGACCAAAGAAGTCCTCCCCAAGAACTCTGTGTAATAAGTCAGCAGCTGTCTGCAAACCACGAGGAGACATTTGTTGCAGTCAGCCCAGCCTGCTGTCAGCAAGCAGGCCCCTGACCAGCTCTAGTAAATGTTTTACTGATTTAATATTAAATTAACTGTCCAGGCAGCAGGAGTGTGTTATTTTTAATGGTATTCTGATAGGAGGGACTGCGCTTTGCTAGAATGCACCTGTAAAATTAGGCTTGCATAGAATTCTGCAAGAGCCGTAAAACGTAATGCCCTTTGTACAGAGCTTTCAAAAGCTAGACATGGGGAATGTTACATGATTTCAATTTGCAGCACGTCCAGTGACAGAACTGGGTTTTTCGAGGAAAGGAGGGAACTGTGTGCTCTCTAAGAATCAAATGCACTTGGTCTTGAATTTAACACCCCAATTCATCTCTGCACTGCCCAGAGCAGGCGGCCTGTGAGGAAGTGCAGCCATGGAGTAGGGTGGTATTTAGGAAATCTGGCTTCTATTCCTGGATAAACTTGGTGACCTTAGGCAACAATAATAGCTACCTCCTATGTAGTGTTTTTCACCCACAGAGATTAAAGCACTTTATGAAAGTGGAAAATATCATTATCCAGCTGTGGGGATTAAGGCACAGAGAGATAAAGTAATTTACTCAGCATCATCCAGTAGCTGAGGCATAAACAAGAACTCAGCTCTCCTGACCTCCAGTCCCATGTTCTAGCCACTGGGATATACTAGCTGCCAAAGGCAACATCAAGAGGTGAGACGGGTTCATGCAGTAGCATCCGCTCCTAGAGCCACCGTGCTTGAGAAGATGATGGTCACGATTGATCTCATTTACACCTGTTTCAATCCAGAGCAGCTCCCATGAAATCAGTGAAATCACACCAGTGCAGAACCAAGAGGAGCGTAGAATCAGGCGAAACGTCCACAGGAGATGTGGGGAGTGCATACTGGAACAGAAATGGGACTGCTTGTATGAGGTTTGCTGTCCCTGAGGATTTTCAGCAAGTATTCCACAGGATCAACCTCCTCACAACTAAGCGCAAAAAGAACAAAAGGAAAGAACATGAACCTAATTCTCAAGCACCAACTTTATAACATCTTAGAATGACAAAGGAACATAGCAACAACAACAACTTAATGTGTACAACAGAAGATGGCCACCTGATAATCCACATATATAATCTTCACAGTTATACATCGACATAAAGAGATATTAAATCTCAGCAGGTCAGTCCCCACAGAAACACAGTCAGAAGTAACTCAGAGCTCCCAGAAGCTTAGGTTCAGTTAACCTGAGTCTCCGTTACAGTCTTTGATCACCAAAATCTACACCAGGAGTGGGCAAACTACGCAGTCAACATCCGGCCCGTCAGACCATTTAATTCGGCCCTCAGCTCCCGCTGGGGAGCGGGCTCAGAGATTGCTCCGCTCTGTGCGGCTCCCAGGAAGCAGCCAGCCTGACCCCCCTCTGGCTTCTACGTAGTTGGAGGCGTGGCCAGGCAGCTCTGCACGCTGCCCCGTCTGCAGGCACCGCCCCCGCAGCTCCCACTGGCCGCGGTTCCCAGACAATGGGAGCTGCAGGGGTGGTGCCTGTGGACGGGGCAGCGCGCAGAGCTGCCTAGCTGCGCCTTGGAGCCGGAGAGGGGACATGCTTCCAGGAGCTGCTTGTGGTAAATGCTGCCCGGAGCCTGCACCCACAACCCGCCCGCTGTGCCCTACTCCCCTGTCACAGCCCGGATCTCCCTCCTTCCCTCCGAACCCCTCAATCCCAGCCCGGAGCCCCCTCTTGTACCGCACGCCTCCTAGTCCCACCCCAGAGCCCGCACCCCCAGCCAGAGCCCTCACCACCACCACCACCCCTGTGTCCCAACAGCCTGCCCCATCCCTGATCCCCCTCCCGCCCTCCGAACCCCTCAGTCCCAGCCTGGAGCCCCCTCCCGCACCCCAAACCCCTCATCCTCAGCCCCATCCCATAGCCCCCCTCCCGCACCCTGGACTCCTCATTTCTGGCCCCACCCCAGAGCCTGCACCCCCAGCTGGAGCCCTAACCCCCTCCTGCACCCTTACCCCCAATCTCGTGAGCATTCATGGCCCACCATACAATTTCCATACCCCGATGTGGGCCTCCGGCCAAAAAGTTTGCCCACCCCAATCTACATGGTCTGCTGAGTCAAAAGCATAGCAACATCTTCCCTCCACTTGCTTGCAGAAACCTCCAGCTGGAACCCATGCGGACTCTGCCACCTCCTTTGCTGAAATCACTCAGTGGCCTAGTCAGTTAACTAGTTAACCAACCGCTCAATTTAAGTATGTAGATAAAAACAGCAAGACAAAAAGCAGAGAACAGCAAAATATCATTGACTCTTTCCTAATCATCACATTTAAATGAGAGAAGAGTTGGTGACTCATAACTGCTTGGGACAATTTAACTAAAACAGTTTGGCTAAAATCAAATAACCATCCAAGTATACAATTAAAATAAAATAAATTCGTTTTCCCTCCCAATTTCTCCATTGTGTAATTAACACTGCCAGGGCTACCCTGTTGGAAGGTTAATGAACAGTATCACTAGCCTGCTGCAAAATGCTTCAGAGGTAGAGGAAACCAGCCTGCTTTCTGCTCTTGCAGCTCAGCTTCTCCCAACCCACACAGACGACTTGCCCTCAATGGAGTGTGAGGCCAGCTACAGGGAACCTATTGAGCATACCCAAAACTAGCACACCCAATTCCAGAAACTTCTGGGTGTGGACTTAATTGTGCATCTGCCTAGCAACAATGACCCAGACACAACTCACTCCTACCCCCCTTCTGTATTGATTCCTTAAAGAGGCATCTCCCTATTAGGCACATGGGTTACACATGCATATTAAGATCTGTGTTGCCAATAGAAGAGGAGAATTTTGCCTTATGTCGCCATCATTCACCTTGCCGTCATTTTCTAACTGTTGCTAGTTTCTCTTGGAACCATTGTAATTGCTGTTTAATCATGGCAGCCTTTCTGCTTTATTAGTTCAGATGTCACATACCCTCGGTGGCATTCCAACTGAGATTTTTGACCAATCCCAAAACTTTTGAGACATGATTTTCATTTAAAAGAGAACACTAAAGCTACAAAGAGTAAAGAAAAGGCAGTGAGTATAAAAAACAAACTCTTAATACTTCTAATTAAGGGTAGCAATTTAAATCTTAGATTATAAATACTTAAGTGATGGGTCACAGGCTGGGATTAAGTTATAGGATTTGGAGTTTTTCACCACTAGGTTATTATTGGGTTGAATCCAGGATAGGTAAGCGAATACTATCTGATGGCTATCCCATGCCTGATATGATTGAGAAGGTGGTGTCAATATAATTCCTTGTTAACATTACAAACAGCAGAATCACAATTCAGCACCCATAATTCCACTCTCAGCAGAGAGGTTCAGGATTAAGTGGGAATAAAACCAGAACCCTCACAGCCTTTAATTTTTATTCACACAACTAGTCTCGCTGAGAACGAGAGGTCAAGTATTCAGCACGGCCAGGGCTGCATTGTCAAGCCATCACTAACAGTATCTACAACTCAGGTTTGAGGCAGTATGGAAAGGCTGTCCTGCCATTGTTTTCTTTCTATCTGCTTTGTTTACCGAGATTATGATATGTTTTTCAACCAGTTCTATTTAACCTCAAGACCATCGAGAGCATAGGGCCGGATGGGACCTTGAGAGGTCATCTACTCCATCACCCTACATTGTGGCAGGATTAAGTTTACTAAACCATCCCTGACAGATGTTTGTCTAACCCAGGGATTGGCAACCTTTGGCACAAGGTCCGTCGGGGAAATCCACTGCGAGAAGCGGAATGGGCCGAGGGATGTGCTGGCCGCCGCTTCCCCCAGCCCCCATTGGCCTGGAACGGTGAACCTTGGCCAATGGGAGCTGCAATCAGCTGAACCTGCGGATGATGCAGGTAAACAAACTGTCCTGGCCTGCCAGCAGATTTCCCTGACAGGCCATGTGCCAAAGGTTGCCGATCCCTGGTCTAACCTGTTCTTAAAAACCATCCTTTTTATTACTAACTAGCCTGGAAGGCCATTACTCACCTCCATCTTCAAATTCATCCTCCGGAATAGAGCTGATTGTGATCTGGTTTTTGGTCCCATGAAAAATTTGGTGAAACGCAAAGTTGTTTCGTTTTTGTCACAATTTTCCACCAAAAAAAATTAGAGGTTCGTTTGTTTTTTCAAAAAACTAATAACCCCCAAACTGATTTTCCCTCTTGGTTTTTGGCAATCAAAACCCAAATCAGTTTTGGGGGGGTTGTTTTGGAGGGAGGGGGGAATGTCTGGATGTCAGGAAAAAAACCTGAAAATTTCCGAGAAAAGCAAACACTTGCTATGACAATATTCAGTTTGTCAAAAGCACAGTTTGCTGCGGAAATGTGTCAGCCCAGGAAGGACCCATTTCTGCTGCGGTGCCCACGTCAGAACAGTCAAACAATGATGAATATTTCAGAGGGGACAGGCCCAGTACATTTATATGACTCCGCCGCATGCGATTGCTCACACAGAATCAGAACCCTTTGTAAGATTCCCATTGACTTCAATGGATGTTGGACGGAGGCCACTGCTATCTTTTTCAAATGTATGATTTTTATCCTGTTACCCTAGCCCTTCTGCCCCCTTTCCTCCTATTGTTTATGATGCTCATTTGCCACTTCTTGTCTGACATTAGACAAATAAAGCTCTTTGGGACAGGAGCCATAGCTTCCTATGTGTTTGTACTGGGGCAAGCACTTTGAGACCCTGATCTTAAATGGAGCCTGTGGAAGCAAATGTCACAGAAATAATAATAATGTCAAAGTAATGTAACAGTTTTTGTGAAAATAGACCAGTTTAATGTTGGTTTTAGAAGTGATTTGTGTGAACAACGTGCCAGTTTCCTCCAGGCATGCGGTTCAGTTTTGGGCTTGAGGATTATGACATTATAAGAAAAACTGGGCAATTTTGGATGATCTTTTTATAGTTGACAAATATAGATAATTCACTACCCAGGCAACTTTAGTTGAGAGAGTCAATATGTACTTTTCTCAAAGGATGTGGTGAATTTGCTTAGTCCCATTTCTGAGTTTGATTTACAACCACATGATTTCATTAAATAAGAACTTAACATGGAGATTTCTGCCGGCCAAGTTTAGTCAAGGTTGTATTCCACAAATCCCCAAATTCGGGGGCAGTGGGTGGGGAACTGTCATATTTTTCCAGAAGACATCCCTTTCCCCCTGGACTTTTTTTTAAGCTTGCAAAACAGCATTTATTTTCTCCTAGTGACCATGAATTTTAACTTTTCCACTTTGTGGCCCTGTAAAGACTATGATGACTTTACTTTGTTAATTAACAGCATCTTGTTAGGAAATACAGAATACATTTTCAAGCTCAGTGTTTCAGTCTCGAATTGGTTTCCAAACGCAGATTGGAAGACGTGGAGTTCTCTCCTACCCACATCTCCTGCAAGCCCATAGATTCACATTAAAAGAGCAAGAAGTGTGTAATGAAGTTCTCCCCTTTAATTATGGGATGAGAAACCCATATCTTGGCAGCTCAGCTACATTAACACAGAAGGAAGCGAGTTCCAAAGAAAATTCAGGGACGGAAGAGAAAAAAGAGGATGTAAACTGGCCAAGCAAGTAAGTTATGTTTATTGTGCCAGACCCTCAGCTGGTGTAAATCACCAAAGCGCTGTTGATTTCAGAGCAGCTTCTCCAATTTACATCAGCTGGGGATCTGACCCATTCTCTTCTTTCTACAATGTCCTAAAGGCCAAAACTATGTGCAAATGCTAACACTACTCCTATGTTGTTCTTCACCTTCACACACAATAATGCTCTGATTGAGGGCCGGGTCCTCAGAAGACATAAATTAGGGTATTTGCAGCTGATGTAAATTGGGGTAACCGGGCCTAAGTAACTGTAGGAACACGGACTAAAGAGCTGGTTCAGGAAGGGGGTAAGTGTAGACTAAATACAGAATGCCAGACCTCAGCCCAAAGGGGCAGCTGAGGATTCTGCGGGCACTGCATGGCCCGCTCCCCACACAACACAAGGGTAGAGTGTGAAGTAGGGAAGGGAGAAGGCGATCTGTTGATCTCCAGCCAGCGTAACAGTTCCTAGAAGATTCTTCCTGCTGCTCTAGATTATACCAGAGCCCAGAATTAAAGAAGGTGGGGAGGGGAGCAGAAAGGTGGTTTACAGTCATTCCTCAGGTTCTGTACCACATACGGCACAGATGAACCCCAAGGAACTGGCCCAGTGTATGTAGATTCTGATCACAGTTGGGTGGAAACCCCACCTGCTTACACTTAGCTGATCCAGTTTTTTTCTTCTTTTCTGACACTCCTTTATGAGCTGTTCAGGCCTTTGGCTTCAGATCACAAATACAACTGTCACCACAGTACCATCCACCATGACTCATGCCAGAGCATGTCTTTGAAACATCTTTAGCGTTCTGGTCATTGCCCCTAGTAATTGTGTTTACATCATCACCAAGAGAGAGAGATACACAGCGAAGAGGAAAAATAGACAACGCTGCTTAGTGCTCTGGGCTTATTGTTTGAATAGTTAAAGACTTTGCATCTGGAAAGAATTCCGTTAATTTGTGGTTAGCACCCATATATCAAATCCATGAGCTTCCAAGTAAACAGATGTCACTGTAGCTGCCATGGAGGGAAATTGGCATTGCTAGCTTGTGGAGAGAAGTAAGGGAACAGACTGGTACAAACTAATCCAAAAAGGAAACATTAACCCAGATGCATAGAGGACAATGAATGAATTGTTTCTTAGAATTTTTCAACTTTTAAAGTGTATTAAAATGAAGAGCAATTAAACCACAAATGACTCAAAGACCAACTTTAACTTGTAAATTATACACACACACACACAAACAACATATGATATATAATACATATATACACGCACATATGGAATAAAGATAATCAATAAAAGATCACATCCCACGTTCATGGCGATAAAACATTTATACCACATCATCATGAACTGTATTCTCCATATAACATAACCTAAATAACCAAGTTACTAGTGGTCCCTTGCTTTTGCATAAGAACATAAGAATGGCCATACTGGGTCAGACCAAAGGTCCATCCAGCCCCGTATCCTGTCTGCCGACAGTGGCCAATGCCAGGTGCTACAGAGGGAGTGAACCTAACGGGTAATGATCAAGTGATCTCTCTCCTGCCGTCCATCTCCACCCTCTGACAAACAGAGGCTAGGGACACCATTCCTTACCCATCCTGGCTAATAGCCATTAATGGACTTAACCTCCATGAATTTATCTAGTTCTCTTTTAAACCCTGTTATAGTCCTAGCCTTCACAACCTCCTCAGGCAAGGAGTTCCACAGGTTGACTGTGCGCTGTGTGTAGCCAGTTTGAGACACAGTAAAGATGCCTGACTGTCAGAGGGCAGGTGTTCAGCATTAGAGCAAGGTACAAAAAAAAGGAGAAACATTTTATGAATTTTTTTTCAATTTCCCCTTGTTTTGAAATTTAAAAATATGAAACATTTAAAATTTGAAAATATCAAACAGCTAATTTTAAAATGGGGCGAGGGGTAAGGAGAAGAAAAGTTTTGAAAACTGTCAATTTTTTTCCTCCCCCCATTTTAAAATTTGGAAATTTCACCTTTTGAAATCTCATAAAAATTCGGGAAATTCCAACCAGCTCTCCTCAGCACTCACTGAAAACCAAGCCCTTCTGAAGATACCTCAGGTTGGGGACCTAAAATCATGAGTCATTTCTGAAAATTTAGGCCAACATAACTGACAAAAAACCCAAACCAAACAAAAATATCCCAGCCATTTCTTAATAAAATGTATAATTTATATATTTTAAAAAAATATTGGCAGTATTTTTGGTAACCCTGCACCTGTGAAGCCAGGTGCCTTACTCAGATTTAGGGGGGAAATATACAATTAATAAATTTAGGACACTCTAAATAAAAACATCTACAATAATTTAGCTAACTTAGCAACATAGTAAAAACATCTACAGTAACTTATTTCAGAGTAGCAGCCGTGTTAGTCTGTATTCGCAAAAAGAAAAAGAGCACTTGTGGCATCTTAGAGACTAACAAATTTATTTGAGCATAAGCTTTCGTGATGCATCCAATGAAGTTAGCTGTAGCTCACAAAAGCTTATGCTCAAATAAATTTTTTAGTCTCTAAGGTGCCTCAAGTCCTCCTTTTCTTTTTACAGTAACTTAGTAACCTATACAAAAATGACACAACTTGCCCATGTAAGATGTTAGTGCTGTGAATCCCGTGGGGAAAATGAGAATCTCCCTTATCTAATAGCATTAATCTCCTGTTTCTAATTCTGGTACCAGTGGAGTGAATATTGCCTGCATCTGTGATGATCGTATCCACTATTGTTGTCGTGCGGGTCCCAGGATATTACAGAGACCAGGTGGGTGAGGTAATCTCTTTTATTCGACCAACTTCTGTTGGTGAGAGAAACAAGATCGAAAGCTTGTCTCTCTCACCAACGGGAGTCGGTCCAATAAAAGAGACGACCTGACCCCACCCTTGTCTCTCTCCGGTGACTGTCATTTAGAGGAAGAAAATGCCACACTTGCAGGAATAGAAGGAAAGCGATTGGTGACAGGTTGGATTAGAATCATAATGTGTGTCTAGAGCTGCTCAGAGGTTTGGAATACTTGTGTAAGTCCCAGAGAGATGGGTCAGTGGGCAGAGGGGAAGGTGAAGTGGGCAGCGGAGTGTTGTCAGTGCAATTTATTACAGAGCTCTGCAATGTATCATGTGTATTGCCGCCACATCGTGTGTGTTTGACTGTAGACAGATCCAGAGAGAGACAAACAGAAAAATATTAATTGCAATTAAATATATCACTCAAGTCAATAATCTGCTCATCAGGTATAAGCAGAATCTAGCAGAGGACTGCAGAACTGTGGGGGTAGGGGAGAGGTAAAACAGAGCCCAGCTAGGGCCTAGCTCCCCCTCCCTTCGCCCCCATAGTATTCCCACCCCCTGCCCCCCCATTCTGTGTCTTTCCATCTAACTCATCCCCTTCTAATACAACCCTACCAAACAGATTGCAAACAACAAAACAAATCGTAGAACGGATGTGACGCTTGCAGCCTTCATCTTCTTCGCTCTGCTTGTGTGTTCCGTCTCCTTCCCCCACCCTGTGTCCATCTAGTCAATGTAGACTGTCAGCTGTTTGGGGCAAGGACTGTCTCTTGTTCTGTTTATACAAAGGGGCCCCGACCTCAGTGGGTCTCTCCCATAATAAGCCTTATAAATAATAGTGAGGGCCTTTTAAGAAAACTAGCCTTTCGGTATAGGAAAGGAATGATCATACTGCATGCTGCTTCTTTCACTACAAAGCAGCAAATTCTTCTTTAACCCCAAACATATTTTAACTTCCTACTTTGAGAGACCGAATGATGGTTCATTGTTGTGATTAACCCTAGTCCCTGGTGAAATACCAAGAGCTTTTTCCTCGGTGCAGGGAGGGATTTCCAACACTATCTAAATGACTTAGGAGCACAAGTCCTATGAACATCCTATCCACAGTTTAAAATATCTTCTGTGTTACTATGTTCGCATTATTTGCTGTGGGCAGATAGGAAATGCAAAGTTTGTCAGCTAGGCCTGCAAGAAATGATTGCCTAATATAATAATAAACATATAATAAATCAGCTGCAAAGTCATTCCCAACTTTATCTAGATCTCCCAGTGCGTCTTGTAGAGGTCACATTTTCCAAAGAGCTCAGCTCCCATTTAGGAACCATAATAAGTGGGCAGATTCTGTCAGCTTCCAAGGGCTGAGCAGGTTTGAAGATCTGGTCCCAGAGGTCCACCTCGGGGGCTGTGATCTTGCAATGAACTCCCTGCAGGTGCAGAAACCTGGCCATCTAAAGGTCATTCCTATACTGAGGCCTTAGATGATCTTTATTCTGTGGATTGTATTGATACTAGGGTAACCAGATGTCCTGATTTTATAGGGACAGTCCCGATTTTGGGGCCTTTTTCTTATATAGGCTCCTATTACCCCCCACCCCCATCCCAATTTTTCACACTTGCTTGTCTGATCACCCTAATTGGTACTAACTATGTGCTTGTTTGACAGGCTAGTCCTATGTCTGGCACCAGTGAAGGATTAAGTGACGTTTTAAGCAATCTCATATACCACTCCCAAGGGACAGTTAAAGTCCAGTCGGGATGTATCTGTACTTTTATGCCATTTCGAGCTGTGGAAAGTTTGTCAGGTGGACCCAGACTGAATGCATGATTTTTCATCCCCATCATGTGAAATTCACAGGGTTGTTTTTTTGCTGCTGTGTGTTTTGTTTTTTAAAGACAGGCATAGCTCTGAGAGTGTGGCAGTGTTTCGCTTTGAATGTGTTCCAACGCTGCCATTTGAGTCGTGTGTGGTTTGTATATGAGGCCCAACTACATAAACCCATGGGAATTCTACAAGCAGGAGTGCAGCCCCTGCAATAATCATTTTTATTAGCAGTCGCATTAAAAATCCCCAAGGCAAGATTTGGACTCCCCTTTGTGCTAGGTGTTATGCGAACACATTGTAAATTCTTCGCATCTCTTACTATCTCAACAAAGGGTGGAGGAAAGGAAGGCTTTATTGTCCTTATCGACAGATGGGGAACTGAGGCACAGAGAGAGTTGGACCCAGATTTTTAAAGGTATTTGGGCCGTGCTGCACTCAGCACTGCCTAAGTGATTTAGGAGCCTTAAGTTTCAATTCCCCCCCCCCCCCAAAAAAAAAAAAAAAGAGATATAGGCATGTCAGAGTGCTGGGCAAAGCAACACCTAAATACATTTAAAAATCTGGGGCTAGGTGATTTTAATCCTCCCAGTAGCACAGAACTGCTCCTTGGACTGGGAGCTGAAGGAGATTTACCTCTTCCCTGTATCTGCCAAGCACCCATTTTAGCTGCTAAGGATGCGTGTTGGACTCAGGATATAGTCTGCATTTACTACTAGCATTGACAAGGTTTGAACCAGTGATCTAAAAGGTGCAAGATTCTAGCATCTTAGTTGTAGGGGTCCCTTATGCTGCTTTATATTTGATTATGGTTCTAGAAAAAATTCAGTCCTTACACTTAGTGTCAAGCCAGTGGTAAATCCCTCTTTGATTTCAGGGTATGTTCTTGTGCTTTCCTTCACCTCACACATCTGCTGGCATATTTACAGTACATGCTCAGGGTTATTTTATTAATTTTGTTTTTATTTTTGAATTAAAACTGAAAGTTCCCCAGGGAAATTATGCAACGGGAAATAGCCACGTCTATAAAATTGACTCACAGGTTTTAATGATTATGGTAAATGTAATTATTCTATTTAAACCTTGCTTAAACAAAAAAAATTATTCTTTTCTTCCTACATGTTTTTTCCTGTTTTTGTATCCTTCAGCAGGCTGGAAATATATTAATTTTTGTTTTTTAAAGAGAAAGATTCTAGACTAGGTTGGTCGCTTTTTGTTTGTATGCTTGCTTACTTTTTGTCTTATACATGAAAAATTAGACAACATACTATAAAACTTATTCAAAACATCCTCAAATTGTTCTATTAGCAGCCAAATGGTATTAAATGAATTATACCTTTAAAATGGTCTTTTGAGCTTTGATCCATACTATATGTGGCTTTATTTGCACAAGGAATCAAAGAATTCAGAGGTGAAGGGGTTAAAATAAAGTATAAAGCTGTGTGAAAAAAGGGGCATATTTAATTCAGGAGTTACCTAACACGTACCTTGCATTATTATTATGAAAGTTGAGCTTACAGATCTCAATCATGATTACGGCCCGTTGTGCTAGGTGCTGTACAAACACTTAAGAGATGGACATGCTCTGCCCAGAAAAGCATGCAATCTAAAGGGCAAGTGAAAAGATGGATTCTTATCCCCAATGTATAGACTGGAACCAAGGCTCAGAGAGACTAAGTGATTTATCCAAAGTCACACAGGTAAGGCTGATTGGTCCCGGAATTCCCATTCTATGGGAAATTCCCAAATCAATCATAATCATTCCACAGTGGAACGAAAACTCACAAGTTTGAAATTTTCCATGGAACCATGGGAATCCCCAAATCCATTCTGATTAAATGAAACTGAGAAGGCTCCATTAGCCGCCTGGAGCTTGAGTGCCCGCCTGGTGGGCTACTGAGAAGCCAGGAGTTGAGAAACTTTGAGAGCCCTGGCTCCAGCCGATGTTCCTGCAAGGGAAACCTGCCTTGTTTCTGTCAGAAGATTTGATGAAAGCGACACATTGCCTCAAAACATTGAATTTTGACAAATTGGTATTAAGCGATAGACAACTGGGGTCGAGCTAAAAATCAAATCCCAATCTCCTGAGTCCCAGTCCAGTGCCTTAACCTCAACACCATCTTTCCTTTCAGTTATCCTGCCAAGTATATTATATTTTGGAAATTGTTGGCAGCCGTCAAACCCTGTAGCTGAAAAGCATCTGTGCTCCTCTCTTGTGTTCTCAGGGGCAAATTTTGCAAATAAAAATGTGTCATTAATATATTTTAGTTTAGTTTAAAGATTAAGTGATTAACACAGTCTTGTTCAAAATAGAGAGGAACAGGCAACTAATACTGCCACTACTACTACAAAAAAAAGCTAAGTGGTTCAATTTTATGTTTTTCCTGTAAACAAAGAGCAACCGTATCCTTTCAGTCCAACAATCTTTGTTTTAGACCAAGGGAGAGATTTTCAAATATGCTTGGTGTTAATCTAATTCCCCTCCTATTCAAATCAGTGGTAAAACTCCCATTGACTTCAATGGGAGTAAAGTTAGGTCAATGTTGAGTGACCCTGAGTGAATTAAAGCAAGAAAGAATCACAGTAAAGTCTAACGAGAGCACACAGTGTGTGTCTCCTCTGACAGTCTGCAGTGATTTGTACTTAAAATGGCAGGCAGTCTTTGCTGGAAAGGGAACTTTTTTCCATATAAAGTTGCAATATCCAGAAAATAAGTCATAAGAGATACAAGATACGGACCCCATGTTCAGCGCCTCATGCTCATAGACTTGCTCAACCTCATATAAATGCACTGCTCTATTTAATCACTCTGTTCCCCCAATCCTGGCATTCTTTTTCTAGCACCAATCACAGCTGGAGCACTCTCTTCTTCATATAAATCTCCATCACCTTCTTTTTCTCTCAAACTTGTGACAGAGACTCCTTCTTTAAACCTATGTACAAAAAAAATCTATTGTATTGCAACTAAAATAGGGCCCAATCTTGCAAGCCCTTATTCATAGGACAGACTTTCCTCTCATGAGCAGTCTGACTGAATACCCTATGACTAAGCCTATGACCCAGGACTATTGCCTTGAATATGGGTTTGCAGAGTCTGATCCATAGTTACCAACTATACCCAGAAATCTGCTCGTGTGGAGAGCTACAATGATTGGAAGAATAAAAAAGTCACTCTGCAAAGCCCTAATAACGAGGAGTCCTTGTGCCACCTTAGAGATTAACAAATATATCTGGGCATAAGCTTTTGTGGGTTAGAACCCACTTCATCAGATGCATGGAATGAAAATACAGGAGCAGGTATAAATACATGAAAGGATGGGGGTTGCTTTACCAAGTGTGAGGTCAGTGTAACGAGATAAATCAATTTACAGCAGGATACCAAGGGAGGAAAAATAACTTTTGAAGTGGTAAGAAAGTGGCCCATTACAGACAGTTCACAAGAAAGTGTGAGTAACAGTAGGGAGAAATTAGTATTGGGGAAATTAAGTTTAGGTTTTGTAATGACCCAACCACTCCCAGTCTCTATTCAGGCCTAATCTGATGCTCAAAGGTATTTAGGTGCCTAACTCCCATTGGGAAAATTAGGTGCCTAAATATCTTTAAGCATCTGTGCCCAAGCTACTCCTGCTTGAGGGGAACACTCTGCAGAGAACTCTGAAGTTCACTTTATAGAATTTTCCTGCTCCATCCCCCAGGGGTGATTTCATGGAAGAGGGAAAGTTGGCCCATGGTTTCAGGTCAAAACTGGAGGTACTGTATCCCAAGAAGTTTTCAGGCCTCCATAATTAGATTATATGCTTTATAAGAACATAAGAATGGCCATACTGGCTCGGACCAAAGGTCCTTCTAGCCCAGTATCATGTCTTCCAACAGTGGCTAATGCCTGGTGCCCCAGAGGCAATGAACAGAACATCAAGTGATCCATCCCCTGTTGCCCATTCCCAGAGAAATAGCTGAAAATAAGCACTTACCTATTTTTAAACAACTTCCATTCAAAATAACTAAAAGGTCCAGATCCTCATCTGCTGCAAATTGCCATTGCTGCGTTGAAGTAACTGGAACTATGCCGATGGTGATTTAGCCTTCAATGTCCACACAAACCATTTTTGATGACCACTTACAAAAATGTAGACTAAAGATGAAATGGGGAGGAACAAAACCAAATCACAAGCCAGGCTGGTTTTGTTTTTCTTTTTTTGGCAAGAAAATCTTTCCAGGAATGTGACCTGATTGCAGTACATATTACACCGAGCCCTTTGCTTAGTGAGCCCATTGCCACAGATGTCAATCTTACTGCCCAAGCTCCAAGAAACATTTCCGTTTCCTTCCCCTTAACGGCCACCACATATGCTCTGCCTGCAGTGGGAAGTCAGCCTTTGCAACAGATCCCCGACTCTTTCTTTGGCTGGATGACTCACAGAAGAACTATTTTGCAGACCGACTGACCTCGGAAACATGCTCCCAATGAAATCAACAGTCCCTGATATCGGTCTAACAAGGGAGGATACAAACCTAGAGTCAACCACCCTCATGGCCACAGCAAAAGATTCTATGTAATTATTAAGCCTCGCTTCCAGTAGCACTCAAAGTGGAACAGGCAGGATGGTCCTGTGGTTAAGATACTCGCCTATAATTCAAAACATATGGGTTGAATAGTTGGTTCTGCCACAGACAACCTATGTTAGTTGATGCAACTCACTTAATTTCCCTACACCTCAGTTTCCCCATCTGTAAAATGGGGATAATCGTATTTCCCCCTCTCACATGGGTGCTGTGAGGATAAATATGTTAATATTGGTGAGGTTGATTAGATACTATGGTGACGGTGGCCATATAAATACAGAAACAGAAACTCAAATTTCATTTTTGAGGTTCCAAAAGCAATCAATCGAAGCTGTATGATGTTGCACATCTGCAGAACGGGACTGAAAAAGTAGCTGTTATTCTAGATGCTGGAGCACACTATATAAGAGATAGTTCTGCTTGACATTTTTCAAACAAAAAGTTTTCGGGTTAAAAAAGGGGCCTTTGTTGAAACCAAATTTTTTTTTGCAAAAAATTTTCCACATTGTCAACATTTGTCATGAAAAATGTCCTGCCTTCTTTTTTTATTTTATTTTTTTCAAAAAAGATTTTAAATATTATATATATATATATATATTCATTTATCAAAAACATTATCAAAATTCGAATGGGTTTTCAGCAAATCAATCATTTCAATAAGCGTACTCAAACACATCAATAATATACATTTTGCTAAACTGGGGCCCAGCGCACTTAAGAACATGCTTAAAGTAAGCACGTGCCAAGTGCTTTGCTGAATCAGGGAGTACACGTACAAAATCGAAATAATATTGAAATCAAAACATTTAATTGTGATGAGTTTTCTTCACACTTGTCTGAGGCCTAGTCTACACTACAGAGTTAGGTTGACACAAGGCAGTTTACATCAACCTAACTATGTAAATGTCTACACTAAAGTTTCGGTCCTGCTGATGTAACTGCCCTGCTATGCCGATTTAACAATGGCACCTCCACAAGAGACGTAGAGTAAAGGTTGACAAAGTATCAGTGTAGACACTGCGTTGCTTACGTTGACTGTTACTGGCTTCCAGAACCATCCCACAATGCCCCACACTGACAGTACAGTCGGTACAAGTGCTCCTGGTGAGGCTGCCCACCACCAACACAAGGAACGTAGTGTGGACACACAAAAGCGATTTAATTACTGCAGCAGCTGTATTCCAACATAACTGAGGTCAACATAATTTTGTAGCGTAGACATGCTCTGTGTCAGAAGCAGTTTTGTTTTTAACACTAGCTTGGCAGGTGGCAGCTCTTATTATGGAACATGCTTTAGTTGATAGGATCATTTTGAGCACAATATATTAATTAGCATTTACAACATTGAACACTAGCTTGGGAGTAGCGCTTTCTTTCAAGGTATTTTATAAGGAATTATCCTGCATAATTGCCCATCGTAAATACAGCAGTCTGCAACCTCGTTACTGGTCATGAACACTGCATCATATGACATTGTTACGCATCAGAAATACAACCTTAAAGACAATTACACGGGCTAATGAGTTTCTCGCATATGGTAATTGTGTCTCTTGAAGATATTAAAATAATTGTATTAAGTAACCAATCCAGAATCATTTTTTAAAAGGTCATTCAGACATCAAAAGCATCCAAAAATAATAACAACAGAAAAAAACATTGAATAATTATGTTGGAGTTTCACTCAGTGTTGGCCTAACTCTGCTCCCATTGAAGTCAATAGGAGTTTCACCATTGACTTGAATGGGAGCAGAATTTGCCTGATGATAATGCTTTCGAACCCCACCCTACGCCTCCAATATCCTCTCATTGCCTTTATGTTTCATACTGTGCCATGTTATTCTTAGATCTTACAGAATCAGGGCCAAATCCCGCAGTCATTATTCAAGTAAAATTTCCATTGAAGTCACAATATTGACTATTTAATAATCTTAATAAAGATCATTCCCACTGAGTCATATGTGCACTTATTGAAAACAATTAAAAAAATCCAAGGTCTCATTAACCCCCACAAAGTTAAAAACAAAAATCATTTTAAAAAGCGAAATTTTTCATTTTAAAAAAGGAAATTTAAGAATTCCACATGAAACAATTCAGCCTTTACTCAGACCAAAGCAAGACAAGTGACTGAATTTCTTAATGCACATGCTCTTGCATTTGTAAGCTTGTATTCACAATGCCTAGAGCCCAAGTCTCCAAAGAGAGAGTCCAGCAAATCTTCACATGCATTGGCAAGATTTAAATTGACACTTACTATGATTGCATGAATATGGTGCTCAATATTTGCATACATGTTTTCTGTGAATGGCTATTCTGGTTCGTTAATACCGTAGAGCTGCTTCTGTAATTATGGGTGTTGTGCACATCAGAGCTATTAGGACTCGGGCCTGTTATGTATTTAGTTAGGGTTACAATTATGTGATTATTATACTATTGTCGTAGGCCTTGATACTCAATGGATTAGAGCGAGAGAGGCATGGTCTAGTGGTCTAAGTGGAGGAATGGGGGGCTGGGAAAATCTTGAGCTCCAGTCCACCTACACATTACATTTCCTTTATAGCTATGAGAAACCTCTGCCTCAGTTTCTCCATCTGTAAAATGGAAGCTATAATCCTTACCTACCTTCTAGCAGTATGGAAATTACTGGGCTAACAATTATAATGCCCTCTGATTATGAAAAGCATGATACCATGTAAACTATAATACTAGTCAAGTTATTGTTAATTGTTATTATTATTCCAAAAATATATTCAGAGAAGGAATTTGGTTCTTACAGGAAGAAAAGAGATCCTGAACTAGCTCTGTGGCAGCCATCTCTGCATCATCAGTATGTTTGTGTCCAGCAGAATATTATATTCCAGGAGTAAAATACATGCAGTGGGTGAAATCCTGCCCCTATTGAATGACGTCAATGGGAGTTTTCCCAATGACTTCAATGGGGCCAGGATTTCACCCAATAAGTGTTGCCTTCCAATACTGTCACATGGGAAAGAGGGAAGGCTATATTTTGGGGGGTGAATAGTGACAGAGCTCCTGTGCCTTTGTTCCTCACGATGAGAAAAAAGAACAGTTTGATACGGTCTGTTCAAAGTCTGCATCAGGCCTGCATAAAAAAAGAAAAAATGGTTGACATTAGAAAAGGCAGCATTGAGTAGATAGGGCACTGGTCTGGGAGTCAAGAGACCTGGATGCTAATCTTGGCTTTGTCTGATTTGTGTTAGCAAAGTCATTTTACGTTAGTTCTCCCTTCCACGCTTTGTTTGTCAAAGCGCCATCTGCTCTTTGGGGCAGGGTCTGTCTTTTACTATGTCTGTACAGGTTTCAGAGTAACGGCCATGTTAGTCTGTATTCGCAAAAAGAAAAGGAGTACTTGTGGCACCTTAGAGACTAACCAATTTATTTGAGCATAAGCTTTCGTGAGCTACAGCTCACTTCATCGGATGCATCCGATGAAGTGAGCTGTAGCTCACGAAAGCTTATGCTCAAATAAATTGGTTAGTCTCTAAGGTGCCACAAGTACTCCTTTTCTTTTTATGTCTGTACAGTGCCTCGCTCAACTCAGGCCTTGATCTTGTTTAGTGCCTCAGGGTGCTACTATAATATAAGTAATAACAGAGATGTGTGATAGCTACATTTTAATATACTCTTGCAGAGATTCAGACTGCAATTATGTATAATAGAAGGCTGAGAAGATATTTCACTGTATATTCTCCTCCTGAGGTACCTGACTATGTTAACACCCTTTAACTTTAAGTGGCATTATGAGGCTGGAAAAAGGAATTTGTATTATGACGAACAAGATTACGATAAGAAAAAGGAGGAGGAAAAGAGGGAAATGTGGATGATGTTGTTATTACTGAAATGAAAGAACTCCTGTATAACCAGAGCAGTTGAGGAAATGTGTTTTTAAAGACCTTAAGAGAGGTCATAATGAGAGTTTACTTTGTAGATGTAATCACAGTTTACAAGAGTATGTTTCAGTTCCCAGTGGTGTCCACAGTTAACACAGGGCACCAGTAATTTTCCAGATGTGTCTTTCTTCACAGAGAGGGAGCAAAACCAGCAAGAAGAACTGGAGTGACCCAGCTCTTGGGGAGCCTCTGAACTCCTCTACATCATTTGGCTGGGACGCCCTCCTGAATAGTTTTGGTTGTTGCCTGGTAACCTTGGCATAAATTCCATTACAGAGCAATTGAGCACACAGGAGGAGTGAAATCTCAGAGGATTAGATGATCCAGTTTTACGGGCACATAGTACTTCTTGCGTAGACCCACTTCTTCACAGATGAGTAACTGCCTTTCAGTAGCTGTTCCAACTGCTGAACAGAAAGGCAAATTGTTGAAGGCAGCATCAACATCTGTCTCCTTGACAAAAAAATACTCTAGGGGTGCAGAGTAATGGTCCATAAAAGTACAGCTGACAAAAGTTACTCACTGATAGTGTTGGACCATTACCATAGAATACCAGAGTATTTTTTTTTCCTGAGGGTTGCCATAGAACCAAACTGAGGGACACATACTCTGAGGCAAAATATTGACTATATCCATTGGCCACATCTCTGGGATGATGCCAATTACCACATAAGATAAGGGGAAATTCAAGTGAAATCAGCTCTGTGCCTTGCACGTCCAGAAAAGGACTTCAGCTAGATATTAATTCTTATTATGTTTAATTTTGTGCAGACAGTAAAAGGGCAATTATCCATAGCTACCACAGACATAACAAAAAATACAACCAAATTAATACCCTGACTGAGCTGGTCAAAATGATTAGGACTAAAAGGGCTTTTGTTGTAAAAAAAATTTTTTTAATGGACACTAAAAAAAAAACACCACACAAATTTTTCAGGAAAAAATGTGTCAACATTTTCCATTTTTCTTAAATGTTCCTTTTTTAGGATATATTATTTCTCTATTTCAATCAAAAATAGTATTGACGGGGCTATCAAGATGTTTCCTTCTCCAAAACATTTTTAATCTCCTCCCCATAATTCTAAATCTCTCCCTCCATCCATTCCCCTTGCTCATCTCCGTTTGACCCCTTCCTCATCTCTCCTTGGCCTCATCTTCCCCTCATTTCTGTTTGGCCCCTTCACCTCTTTTCCCATAGCTCTTTGACACCACCCCAATCCTGAGTCATCTCCAGGAACCCCTGCTCAGGCAGATCCAGGACCATCTATCCATGCTTCGCGTTTTGTAATGTCTCCCATCACTATTGTGCCTGAGCATCTTCCCGGTAAAATAGATTGACAATAGTTAAATCCCTAGCGGACTTCATAGAATCTCTGGCTCTTCTGCTGCCTCAGGTTATAGAAAACTCTGCTGGGGGTAGGATCCTTTGTTTGGAGGAGTGAGTTTAAGAGGGGAGCAGTTGATGATGTCGATGTCATTCAGATCAGGGTGGAAAAGCTCTATCAAATCAGGTTTTGCATCCTTGCCTAAAGGTGTCAGACTCTGGATTCATCTGCTCTCCCCGGAAGTCCTTCTCACAGGACTCCTCATTCAAGATCTTTGTCCCAGCTGAGCTGTCCCATGCTCTGTGATCTGCATTATTCCAGGCGAGCTGTCTCCAGGTGATTGTACATGGTGATGTGGTCTCTGACATCGCTAGGAAATGATCCATTAATTAATCAGAGGATGAGGACCAATGTGTTGAATTGACCGTGGAAGTGGACTAGAAGCCAGTGGAGGAAACAGATATACTCATGGCAGCCAAAACCATGGAGGCGGCTGCATTTTGCACTGGCTGATGCCTATGCCTTGTTTACACAGATGCTGTGACTACTGGAGGAGACAAATGCATGGATCACTGAGGCCAAATCCTTATCTAGGAAGAAGAAATGGAGTTTCCTAGTGAGCTGGAGATGAAAAGACATAATTTTACTACTCCCTGGTCATTGACATTCAGGGTTGAGTCACACAGAACACTGAGGCTGTGCCCTGATTTGACAAATAAGTGCTGTATGTTTTCCAAGGATAGTCTGACAGCAGCCCAAGTTATTTTTCATGTAAGCACCGTAATGAGAGAGTGACTCAAAGCAGTGCTCTGCTGAGGAGGAGGAGCACTGCTAAATGCATTGCTAGGATTGTTAGAAAGACCACGAGAAGGGGAAAAAAGCCCTCCTGGGAGATGGTCTATTTTTAATGAGTTCAAACCTCTTCCACAAATGAAGTGAAACATTTTAAAAGGAAAGAATATTACTTGTGTTTTATTTGTTTCAGCTACTTGGTTACAGCTCCACGCGGACACAATTAATGGAGGAAATAGAGTATTTTATAAGCCCAGGACTCTCAGATAGTTGTTCTGTGACCATGTGAAATTCTTTGCCTTAATCACCACACATTCCTTGTGGGAAGGTTGTACATGGCCTAAGATAATTAACCTGGGGTTCAGAATAGCTTGTGTCTAGTCACTGAATGACAAGGGTCAAAATGGTGTCAATTAAAACACTGTACTGAGTTGATTAATAGCTGATTTTGCCCAAGAGAGGAAGAAAGGAAGGTCTTGAGGTTAAAGCACTGGACTGGGATTCAGGGTCTGGATTCATTTCCCAGCTCTGCCACACACTCCCTGTATGACCTTGGGCAAGACACTTAATCTCCCTGTGCCTCAGTCCCCCATGAGTAAAATGAGAGGAATAGTGTCTTCTTTCTGTCTTGCCTATTTAGACTGTAAACTGTTTGGGGCAGGAACTGTCCCACACTTTGTGTCTGAACAGAACCTAGCACAACAAAGACCTGGCCTCCATTGGAGCCTCTAGGTCCTACTGTTCCCAGACTTTGTCCCTTGGGTTTGTGGACACTCCAAGGGTGGCCCGCTTTAGCCCAGAAGAAAGGAAGGACATTACTTAGATTGTAAGCTTTTGGGGAGCAGGGACTGTCTTTTTGTTCCATGCTTGTACAGCATCTTGCACAGTGGGATCCTGGGCCATGACTAGGGCTCCTGGGTGATATAATAATACAAATATTATGAACAACTTTCTCTATAGCGACTCATCTGACTGACTCAAGGAATGCAAGCAAAAGGATCCAGAAAGGATTGTCACGCTGGAAGGAAAGTGACCAACATGTAGGGCTCCTGGACTTTTGGATGGAGACGACTGGGCCAGATCGTCATCGTGTGTAAATCATCCGTCCTGATTTACACCAGCCGAGGACCTAGGCCAGAATTGGGAGATCCTGGAGAAGAAAACTCTACATTCTATACTGCATGGTGTCCTCTCTGATGCAAAACATTCATTCTAATATGCTGCCCTGCAGGCTGTTTTCAGCTCCGAGCTCAGTCCAGTTGAGAAGGTTTTGGGGCAGTAGATTGTAAGGCTGAGCCAAAACAACGTCTCACACATACTGTAGGCTGCCCCAGCATTCCTAATATCTAAACTATGCAGTCGGATAAATAAGCAAACAACCTAACTGCCCTTTCCCCACCATCCCTCCAATAAATATAGTTTATTGTAGACACAATTCTTTGAGGCCACATCCTGATGGTGTGAATCCATTCCATTAGGAGGGCAAAGGTGACTGACTTCAAGGATCCTTAAAAGTTAATCCAGTGTCGTAGGGGCAAAATTATATGCGATGAGCTCTAAAAAGTGTGATAAAACTGGCTTTAAGTGCACAGCTGGACAGCAACCTATAAAGGAAGGATTTAAAACCATAATAAAAACTTTGTAATCTAATTACAACAGTAAAGTTAAAGGTGAGCTATTCGCAACATGAGTCACATGCACCATGGCTAACCTCTGACATCTTGAATATATTACGTGGTTTCTTCACTTCAAATTTCATCCACTCTCCAGTGGGGCCTGGTTTTATGCAGCTTTCTGCATTAAAAAAAACATATCGTGTTGTACAAGCGTGGAACCAAAAGACAGCCCCGGCCCTTGTGTGGCTGCAGGGTGCTGTTGTAAATCTCAAGACCAGCATTTTCAAAAGTGGCTGTTGTCTTGAGTGTCCCACTGGGGACCCCGTAGATTTTCACAACGTTCTGAGCATCCACAACACAGACTGATGTCTGTGGGAGCGGTGGGTGTTCAGCACATCTGAAAAAATCAGAGCTCCAGAAACTCGGGCACCCAAAATAAATGGACACTGGACATTTTGGGCCTGGTTCTCCTTTATACTAAAGCCACTTTGCCCCACTGTAGCTACATAACTGGGCTGTACAGTGGGAGTGGATCATGGTAACACCCCCTTCCTTCCTAAACAGAAAGAGTGGCCAGATTGCTGGGTGCCGTAGTTCACATTGGGTCTCATGCCCTCATGCATGAAAAAGGGTTTGAATTGCCATTTTCTGGGTCTCCTTATATGTCCTCTAAAGCCTTAGGGAAGCAGACAGGTGCCCTGGCCGCAGTCTAAAGCAGCATATAAGAAGAGACTGTAATGGTGCAGATATTTAAACACAGTTTTGCTTTACAGCAAAGGTATTTCGCCAGTTGCTATAGAAAAAACTAGCTCTCCATGGAGAACTTTCCATCCATAGATTTCAAAGCACTTTATAAAGGAGGTAAGTATTATTAACACCACATTACAGAAGGGGAAATAGATGCACACAGAAGTGAGGTGATTTGTCGAAGGTTACCCAGCAGGCCAGCGTCAGACCTAGAGCTGAACAAAAGTCAGAATTGCTGTCCCATGGGAAATTCCATCATTTCAACCGTCGTTTTCATCCCCAAAAACAGGATGAAAAGTTTTGGGGGTTTTTTTTAAGTAAATTCCAAAATATTTCAGTTCAGAATTGTTGAAACCTTTCATTTTGACATTTTTTTAAATCAAAGACACTGGAGCAAAACATTCCTGCAATCTATATGTTTCACTACATTTTGTGTTGGATCAATATTAAACTGCAGGTTCCTAGCCCAGTGCCTAATGGGAGTTGTAGTTCAGGCCCCTATTGTCTCCTATGAGCTGGGGTCCCAGGGAAGACTCCCACAATGCAATGCAAACCAAGCCAACTGAGCTGCACAAGTTGAAATAAAACTTTTGAGGAGTGGTCAATGAAGTCAAATGAAATAGTCCGATTTGGGTCAAATCAGCATGAAACAAAAGTATTTCATTTTGATTTTCTCAATGGAAAAATGAGATGATTTTTTTTGGCAAAATTGTAATTTTTCTGTGGAAAATCATTCTGATGGAAAATTCCCAGCCATCTCTAGCTAGGACCTAGCTCTCCTGAGGCCCAGCCAAGTGCTTTAGCCAGTAGACCACATGCTCCTTCTGTGACCCCACCTATGAGGAGATCAGAAGAACTACCAAAGATGGGTGTGGGGTGAGAAGACGTTAGTATGGGTTAGAATGGACAACTTGAGTGGTGAGGAAAGGAAGGCTGGGGTATGGGTTAAGATAGATATTTGGGGCTGGTAGCAAAAGAGGCAGGCTATTGGGAAGCGGCACTTCAAAGCTACTGTGGACAGTTGAAATTTGTGCTGGAAGGCCCATCTGAATGTTGTTATTTAGAGGGAACAGAAGATGGTCTTGTGAGTAAGGCACTAGAGTGTGAGTCAGACAAGCTAGATCCCCTTCCAAGCCAAGTCTCTTCATCCCGCTGTGGCTCAATGAAATGGGGAGAGTAACACTTAGATTGTAAGCTTTGTGGGCAAGGATCCTCGCTGACTGTGTTTGTACAGCGCCTTGCACAATGGGGACATAGCTCAGCTGGGGCCTTTAGGCTCTACCATACTATAAATAATAAGTGCTTCCCTCTACTGGTACATGGGAGAGGTTCATGGTTCAAGGATGCCCCGTTGAGGGAGACTGTCACAATCCAGCGGCAGGACTGTGGCCTTGTCTTAGCAAAATGTATATGGCCTTGTACATTTGCGACATTCGCACTGAGGAAAACTACATTGACTCTGCTACACTGGTTCCAACAGCTAACATAGACCCACTTCGTTGATCTCTGATGGGGCTGCCGCTTCTGGTAATTTGTGGAGCAAGCTGCATCAGCGTAAACCCTGCTTTGCCTCACACCCATTAGGGGATTGCACTGCTGCAACCACCTCAGTGTAGCTACACTAATGTGAATTTCTCTAATGGAGACAGGCTCTATGTAATACAATGAAGGCTACAAAGCCAAATGGTGCATTACAGGGTACAGCCAGCAGCACCAAGCCAGAGAGAGGCTCCAAAGAACAAAACCTCAGCCACAAAGCAGAGAGAGTTTCTATCGCGTGAGTAGTGCAGCGCCAGCAACCGCACACCAGGGGTGCAAATGACTTCCGTAACGCACTGCAACCCTGCACACGTGAGCTCCCAGCAACGCACAGACCACAACTGCCTTAAACACCAGAGGTCGGAAAGGCACAGAGAATAGGCAGCAAATATCCTGAGAAGGAAACTGGAGCAAAACCAAGCTTGAGGCAATCCAGATTTTATCACAGAAGATGCAGAGATGGGTAACTATCTGATGTGCACAGTTCCAAGGGCCAGCAGTCTGCAGGTCCACCCAGCCACAGACCAGTGCATTGTGCCACATTTTTGAAACCCACGTGCTCCAAGAAGGTGTCTCACTTGTGCATGGGCAACCCATAAGCTCGGATTTGTGCCTGCAGACCCCTCTACCTGCAAAGCATTGAAAATCTGTACCATTTATTTCCATTCTAAGCAGCTGCCAGCATCTCTGAACCCTGATCAAGCCAATGCCTTCTTTCCTCCTCGTTGCCTGGGATAGACGTGTGTCTAATAAGAAGAGGACCCAGGCCCTGTGGGTAAAAGAGGCTCAGTGAAACATCGGACGCAATGACTATTGCAGATTACACTGTGTGCAGCTGATTGCTCCTACTCAGCCATTGCCATGGCTGAAACGGTCTCCCTGAGACGCAACACAATGCGATTCAAAGCAGGGGCTGAATAGCTCCGAACTGGTCATCCTGTGCAATACCCACGGCTGGCTGCCGGGGAGGAAGTGAGGCAGTTTGAAAGTTTTGTGGGAAAAGACGAAGATTTGGCCCATGCAATCCCAGAATGCTCTTCCTCCAGCTCTGGACTGTGAGACTAGGCCTTGCTATCTGCTATCCCCCCCTTGCACCCTGCATCTCCATGGTATTGGTGAGCTTACTGCTTGGCTTCCCCAAGGCGGGCACGTGGTTGTGTGCATGTGTGTACAGGGGAGCATGAGCATATTGTACCAGATGGAAGGCCTCTCAATCTCCAGCCTTTATAACGCTGCTTTGGGGGAGCACCGTGCAAGAGACTTTCCCAACACCTCATCTCATCGTCAGTAGAACTCCTTCTTTGATCTCACACAAGCTTACTGTGAGAGCCTCACACATGGCTTTAAGCCCCGTCTTCCTGGTGAAGGCAGCATGGGGTACAACAGTCTTCAATTATCGTACATGCTTCTTGGCCCCTTTTGAGTGTCCTTTGCACGGCGTCAGGCCAGTGTTCATGATGCGGGACGATCAGCTGGGGAGGGGAGGGATTCAGCAGCTTGGGAGGATGGGCTGAGGAGGCCCACCCCAGGGGGAAGGTCCACCCCAGGGGCATAGTGGGCGTTATAAGTGCTTGGGTTGCTGGGCAATGTAAAATGATTTGGTTGCTCAGGCACGTGGAGAGTGGGTGTTCTTAGTATGTATCTCTAAGTAGGAAAAATATGGGCATTATTGGAGAGAAAGGCCTGGCGGGGGGGGGAGGGGAGGGGAAGGACGGGACAGGACGGGATAAACAACAAATTGGCTGGTGTGCGTGAAGAAAGAGCCCAAAACACATGGGTCCCGATCCAACACCCACTGAACCAATGGAAAGGCTCCCATTGGTTTCACCGGACTCTGAGTCAGGTCCATGACAACGCCACAGGAAACAAGGCCAGCAGTAATAGTTGGTGGTGACTAGAGTGTGGTGTGTTGCATAGGGGTGCACCCTGAGGTTTTCACTGAGGAATACAGCTGCGTCTTTCTAATGTATCCATTTGGCTTGTGGCACCATCTTGCTGCCCACCCCCCATCAGATTCTAGGGATCTGGATTGTGGATTCTCTGGTTCTGGATTGTGTAGCCAACATTTTTGCATAGCTCTGTCAAAATGTGGCTGCCTTTTTTTCTCTCCTTCCCCCTGTTCGGTGAAGTGGAAGAGTGACCAAGCGGATGCTGATGGACAAGAGACCAGTGACTCGACCACCCTACTGAGAGAATAGAGATCAGACCGTCTGAGAACTGTCAGCCAGTGGGAACTTTCCCAGGGGATCAGCAAAAAATAAAATAATTGAACGTAGGTGATTCTGCAGTTGTGAGACATTTGGAAAATCCAGACTGTCCAACCAGTCTCCCACTCACATTCTTGCCTGCATAGTATGCCGGGGTCTAACAGTAAGGGCTGGAAATATAAAACAGCCCAGAATACCAGCTGGTTTAAGACCTACTATAGAATGCGGAAGTGGGGATGTGGAGACTGCCTCTACGTTTTTGTTTATAAAGGTGGGAGGGGGGTTGCTTCTGCTTTTACATTTAGCACAAGTGGAAAGGAAATGAGTTCTGCAAGGCTTAAGAGGCTGGGAGTTTACCACGTGTACAAATGAGGACCTTCATTTGGCCTCATGACACCTACATGCATTATTAGGCCAGCTGGTATACATTGGCACACTCTCCAGGAAAGTCAATAAGGCTGCACCCATTTAATCAGCTGAGGATCTGGCCCATCGCAGGAGCAAACCAAGCAGAGAGGTGCGATGTCTGGACCTGTAGATGTAGATGTAGCCTAGTCAGTCCAAGCTGCTCTTGCATATCAGTGACATGTTTTGATGTGAGATATTGAAGCTGGGTAGCCTCTAATTCCCCTAAAGGCCATAACAGGAGAAATTATAACAAGGGTTCAGTAGGCCATCAGATGGTCTAACAAGGGTGGGAATTGTGCTGCACATGATGAGTAAAAGAAGCAGGGTGTTCTAGTGTTAGGAATGCATCTGGAGCTTTATTTCAGGCCTATTTTCATTTTCTTGCCTGTTTTATTTCTGTATTTTAACCCCTCTTTGTGGTGTCCTTCTGCCCAGCTGGGGACAATGCCCTGGAAATGACTGGTTTGCAGGGATCAGTGCTGCCCCAAATTCTTGAGGGGACTTGTGGCTAGATATGGGTGAACTTCCAAAGGTTCAGAGCTTGTGTTAAGATAACCCTCCAAAATCTTGCCACTCCAATCTGCACCACCCTACCCTTGCCCCTCTTCCTCCATGGGCCTATCAACCTCCCCACAGGACACCCCAGTCTTCCCCTCAACTGGCCTGGTCTCTCCTTTTCCCCTGTGCTGTTTTTGGATGGAGGCCCAATACTCTTGTACCCTCCGCTCTGGTGCCTTAGAGCGGGTGTAGAAGGATACCCCTAGCTCCTCAGGTGGCAGATGGGGATTGAGCCTGCTTGACAGAATTCTGGAGACCCTCAGCCCTAGAGAGTGTTCATGGACTGGAAAGCAGCTTCTGCAACACTCACGGTAGCGCTGATAGTCCCGGTGCAGAAGGAAGTGTGATGGAGCAGTGCTCCAACCACCTTCCCTGCAGAAGAAACCACCAGATGAATGAGAAGGAAATAATTCTCCCTTCCTCTTCCTAACCTGCAGAAGTGGCTACATAAACCAGGTGGCCATGCCCTAGCAAGCTGGGAAGGGGGATTGGCTCAACAAACCGCCCCCGGAGACCTTGGACTGAAGAGGTAGGAGGCCACCAGGACTTGTAACTGCCCCGGGGAAAGGGGAGGAGGGAGATGGGGTCATCTGGAAAAGAGTGATGTCCTGTTGGGCCATAGGCCCTGTTGGGGGTCAGGAGTAGAGTTGAGATAGATCCTGGCCTTTTCCTTTGTACACCCCAATCCCAAGGCAAACCTTTTTGGAGGGAAGGGGGGAAACAATTCATCATGGCTGTTCCAATTCTGATGTCAGGCTAGCCATACCCCAGAGAAGCAAAGCCTGGCTAGGATTGGTTCTATGGTTGGGTGGACATTTGGGGGTGGGGTGAGGGACAATTCTCATTTGATGGAAAGCGGTTCACCCTTCTTCTCACTGAAAGACACTCTCCCCGCAAAGGACTAAGCATGCCAGGACAGATCCCCAGTGGATGTAAATTAGCAACGCTTGCTTGAAGTTGTGGAGCTACACCGCATTACATCAGCTGCGGATCTCCCCATTGTCTCCGTACCACTCCAAGCGCCTGTTGATTCAACTAGCAAAAGAACAGGGGTTCTCAAACGAGGGGTCGTGAGGGTATTGGGCGGGGGGGTCACAAACTGTCAGCTCCAGCTGTGAGCCCCATGCATGCTGGGGCTCCGGCTGTCAACCATGCACGGGGCTGACAGCCCGAGTCGTTCAGAGCTGGGTGACTGGAGAGCAGCGGCTGCTGGCCAGGAGCCTAGCTCTGAAGTTAGCGCCACCCCCACCAGCAGCAGTGCAGAAATGCGAGTGGCATGGTGAGGGGGGGTTGTCATTTTTGGGGGGGGTCACAGCCTGAAATATTTTCAAAGGGGGTCCAAGCAAAAAAAGTTTGAGAACCCCTGAAAAGAATAAGCTTGAAGTTCAAATTAATCACTCTCTAGCAGCCCTGCCTAATGGCCCAAGGCCACCCGGTTTGCTAGGAGCTTTATTAAAAGGCAGCAATTCTCATTCACCTCCTACTTGTATGCATGTATGCTTCATTCACACCCCCCACTTACATATATCCATTCTCTCATTTACATTGGCAATTACGTGCGTGACTTATGGAGACACCAGTCGCAGCTATGTAGTTAAGGCTGACCCAGATTTTTCACTTATTAGATTTAAATATTGAACATATCACAGTCTCCAGTATGTGTTTTTGGGGGTTCACCTACTTACCTTTCCTGCTGATACAGGATGATCTAAAAGCACCTCAGGAACATAAATTAATGAGCTTCACAACTTTGTATGTGAGACAGGGAATCATTATGTTGATGGATAAACTGGCAAGGCAAGAGGCTAAGGGTATGTCTACACTGCACACTAAGACCGGGTCTGGGCTTGTGGGCTCAGTGTTTCCAAGCCCGTGCTTGAGAGTCCACGCTGCATTGCAAACCTGGGTTTCAAATTGCTGGACTTGGGTCTCACAGCGATGCTAATGCATCTGTACTGCAATTTGCAGCCGTTCTGGGTTGGGTCTGTGGCTTGACCTGCATCCACATTGCAAAATGACAGGGCTTGGACCCGAGTCTCAGCAAGACGGGGGCTCTGATCCACCCCCCACCACAGGATCTTAGGATCTGGGTCCTGAGTGCTGTCTGACCCGAGTCAAGCTGATTTGCGTGTGGATGGAAGGGGAGTGTGGGTTCAAACTTGAGTCAGAGCCTGGGCTTCATGTACAGTGTAGACATATCCTAAGTGACCTACGCAAGATCACAGAACAAGGCAACACTAGAGTAAGGAATAGGACCCAGTCCTCTTCTCCAACCCCACTGGCTCTCTTACATTTAGGTAGGCCAGTTATTTGTATTTTTGGCTCATATATATCCACTTGGATGTCAACGATCCTGCTGACATTATACTGTAATTATGTCCTGCTAATGGAAATGATCTGTCTACTCATTTTCCATCCGTAACATTTGGCTGGTTTCACCTGGTAGTTGCTTGGAATTGTCATGGCAGGTATGAAAGTCCAGAGAATATAGGGATTTATAACTTCATGTGAGTTATGGTGTTTTCCAGGCAGCAAAAGCAAGCATGACTGTGCTATCAGATTTAGACTTAAACAGGATGCTGGAGGAAAACATGACAGCTCTGAGCTTGGATCTCAGGTAGCAATAAAGTAAGCAGAGGCATTTCAAGTCACAGTTCTACTTTTGCTTTTTTGGTTAGGAAGTTAATTTGTCTTTCTTTCCCCCCCTCCCAGAAATTATTTACTGTTCTCCAATTTTCAGATTAAAAACTCTGAGCGAGATTCAGCGACTCTAATTAAATAGCAGCTACATTCCCTTCTGTACACTCTGGGCTTTATTCCGCCCTCAGCTATCTCTTGAGATCAGTGGGGTTCTGTGGCTGGAACGGAGCATAAAACTTGGCCTGTATGTGTTAACGCCAAAGTAATTTATTCTGCAAGTCAGTGCTAGCTCCAAACAAAACCAGTGCTAACCTTTTTCTTTCTCCCCACGACGCAAGCACACGCCACACTTTCCTCGACTGGAGCTCGTTGCTCCCTAACTCCAGATACGACACTATAAACGCTGGCTACGATGCACGTTTTGACTTGAAAACGCAGCAGCGATCTGGGATTTTAATTCAAACAAATTTGAAAATTGATTCAGACTAAGCTGCAGCTGCATCCCTAATAGTCACAAGTCAAAGTGGCTAAACGCTGGAGCTGTAGTAACCTCCTTATTTCTTTTTCGTAGGAGAAAAGGAACTGAGTAGACCTGGAATATTATAATTAAATTGTCATTTGTTACTTATCTGCTTAAAGGTTCTGCCTAATTAAACACAGCTCAGTTTTCACGCTAAGCAGTTACCTACAGCAGAGGGTGTTTGTTTTTTTTAAAAATAGAAATCAGGGGCATGCACAGACTGTCTGTTACAGTCTTCAGAGAGTTTATTGCCAGCCTCTACAGGTTATGCTTCATTAGTACACATTGTCCAGGATAACCCAAGGCTTGTGCAGGTGTGTTGGCAAAATGCACACCACTTCCACCCCCACTCCCACCGCACTTCCAACAAGCTGCTACTTGAAACACTGTGTGGCAAAAATCACAAGGAGTTCTTAAGTTTGTTAGCTTGGAATTCGCCCGGCAGATGTGCCTGCGACATGGTGGGCAGAACCTGGAAGGGAGTCACTGGAAAAACAAAACCATTGAGTCTAAACTTAGTATGTTTTTCCATGATTAGATGAAAAACGTGCATTGGGCTTTTTTGTGTGTTCTTTAGAATCATGCTCAGAAATTAAACATTTTCTGAACAACAAAGACAGGGTTTTTTAATTGTTTGCTGCCTTTGGCCTTCAGAGATGACTATAAGGAATACATTCCAGTCCATTCTCGCTAACCCGTTCATATGGGGGTTTGACTTCCCTCCCACAAAGGTAGCAAGCCTAATTCGATCTCTGTTGCTGGACTCAGCTCATGCTGTGTACACATCCCTCTCAGATAATCAATAATGCCGACAGCATCTGTAAATAACTATATGCACAGCTCTAACACAGCATCCAAGACAAAGACAGAAGCTGGGAAGTGAGCCTTTGCATATTCAGAACTTGGTAAAAGGACTGAAACACAGTGCTGGACTTTATTACTGTATCCTAAAACCCATATATTAGATAGCATTTTTCCCTTGTAGGAATCTGGCCATGTATCATGTGATCAAAACGCTAAACATCTTTCTCTTCCCCTCTTTCTTAGGGAAAAACCCCCCAGTAAATCACTACGTATGATAAAGTACAGTGATGGCGTGGAGCTCTCCTCTTGTGGGGATCAAGCCAGACACGTCTGTAATTAAAAAACGCATGGGCCTGCACTGTCTAAGATAAATACCTGCTCCCCATGCTAGCATGCATTTGTAGACTCACGTTTTTAGATCCAGAGGTCCGAGGCTCAATCTCTACAGATGTCCCATTACACAGGATGGCCTGTGCAGGGCTTAGGATGAGCTTGCCAAGCTAGGGAGAGTATGTAATCCATGCTAATGCCATGTGACCCCTTATCCCATTCTACCGACTAGACCGTATAGACAGCTTCGTAAGTCTGCTACTGCCAGGCTAAGCAACCCGATCCTTTGGCTCATCCAGTAGAATCCTAACAGCCACGAAGGTATTTGGGCTACTCTTTCTGGGGCATAAAATATAGGGTACATTTTCAGAAGGTTTGAGGCCTCAGTTTCCCTTTTCGGAGGTGTAGTTTGCACCCTCCTCTTCCCCCCACCCCAATATTTTTGTATTTGTAAAATGAGCCACAGGAGTCAGTCTGAGCACTTATGCCTCAAGCTACCCAGCATGTACCTGCTATAGATAATTTGTGCCCCAAATATTCAGAACTGCATTGTGCTCAGTAATTCGGTCACTAGGGCAATAAGTATGGGCACAAATTTTGCAGAGGTGCAATGTACCTGCAAAACAAAGCCTTAGAGTGGGTAGATTTAGGCAATAATAAATAGACTATCGCTCACCCACCACCTCTCAGAGCTAATGGTTCCGTCACCTTTTGTTAAAGCTTCTATGTAGTTCATTCCCTGTCTGTCAGCTTCGTGCACTTATTAAGTCATGTCATAAACCTGGTTTGTAAGTGTGAGGTGTTTGGCAGCACCTATCGCAATGGGGACCAGATCCTTGACGAGAACCATAACAATAAAGAAAGAAAAGGAGGACTTGTGGCACCCTAGAGACGAACAAATTTATTTGAGCATAAGCTTTCGTGAGCTACAGCTCACTTCATCGGATGCATGCAGTGGAAATAAATACAGATTTATTCCCACCGTTCTCTTTAAAAAGAAGTAACCATTGGAGGCACTAGGGGATGCTATGGCTCCACAGACGGGACAACGCATGACACCCCCTGTTGGAGTTAGCTCAGAGCTTTAGTGTTTGGGAGTTCCCTAACAGGTCTTGTGCTGGAGGCACAGAGCCCCCAAGAGTTGTGAATCTATCTAGCATGTCTTCAAAGAATGACATTTACATGTCTCCTCTCTGCAGCTACGAGGTCATGTGAGCAGATGCACCACAGGGACTGGGTCATCTACCGAGCGTGACGCTGTTAACGTGCAACACCACTGTGCAAGCGATCGGGACCAGACGTGATCATCTGGGGACACTCACATGAGCACTCTCACATCAGTTCAGAGTCCCAGGAAAGACACAGCTCTGCGTGTTACATGCTCCCTGGCATTGTTTTCATTGCTTCGCCAACCGCCACAATGATGTGTCCCATCACCAGTGTGTCAGCAGCATCTAAACCGGCATCAGAGCTGAGCCTGTTTCGCCTAGCTCTGCTTGGTGCATGGCGTTTGCTTAGTGATTAACTTGTCCACTGACATACCCCGTCTCCCAGCGCTTTCGTTCAATTAACTCTGTTGACTTAGTCTCCGTTTGAGCAGTAACTGGATTTAGATAAAGATGCCACCAAAGCAGAAAACACAGCATCAGCTCTGTGACTTCTGACAATGTTTGTGCGGCTGATAACTCAGCTGGTGTGGTGACTGGGGACAGTCATCTGGACTGAAAACTCCTCTAAAGTGAAAACCCTGTGCAGTACAAATGCCCTGGCCTGCACTTCGGGGTCAGGAGCAAGACATGCAGAAGGCATTGGTGCTCTAGTGTTCAACCGACACATCAGGGGCCGGATCCAAACCCCACTGAAGTCCATGGAAAGACTTCCATTGACCCCAATGGGCTTTTGGATTAAGTCCCATGCGATTTATGCTCTTCACACTCAGCAAGACAGGTATCCACATCTACGCCACACTGTTAAAAAGCAGCTCAGTAAAAAGGTGGAGTTTAAGAAAGTTGCAGCTAATATGCATGTCTTCTACTTATCATTCATTATGCATTGTGAATGGAAGGAATTGAGAGGAACTCCAATCATCAAAGAAGCAGCCTTTACTAGTCATGAAATTCCAGATAGCCAGCACCTAAGCAGTACCTTTCAGTGAGGGGGCACTGTTAAATAGCACTGCCTTTTGCAGAGGGAAACAAAATCAATCCTGGAGGACATCCTCAACTGGTATAAGCTGGTGTGGCACCACTGAAGCCAATGAAGCTATGCTCATATCATATCCACCAGTTGAGAGAACTGGCCCGCTGTATTTTACCACCCCTGGGTCAGATTCATCCCAGACTAGCTTCCTCCACACAATCCCTGGTGTAGGTTCTTCGCCTCGAAGAGTTCCTTATGGTTGGCCCAGTACATTGCAGCTGAAGTCATGCACCCTCCACTGGCAGAGGAGAAAGGTATGGCCCAGGTTGACTGGGGATGTGCTGTTTTGGCAGACCAGCCTCCAGCGCTGGGGCACCTAAAGAGCTAGTGGAAATTAAGGTAATTTCTACTCCTTCTGAAATGCCTAGTTAAGGCAATTTCACCTTCCTGCATCGGTAAGAGAGAAGCCATGCCAATCACTGCCAGTGCAAACACCTGCCTCCAAAATACACTTGCATCTCTTCTGTTGTTTTAAAACTGTGCTCCCGATCCTTCCTGTTGACCTGAAAAATGCGAGGAGGGTAAAATGAGTCAAATGCTGTGGCAGGTTTGAGCGCACGGCCTTTGGGTCACACATTTCCCCTTGCACTGTTAGATCGGTAGGGACAGGGACAATGGAGTGGGGCTTCCAGCTATGGCTGAACCCAAGGAGCATTGCAGACCTCCAGCAAGGGGCCTGCAAGGAGTCTTCTGGAACTCAGGCCAAGGTCCTCAAAATAATTTAGGTACCTAACTCCCAATAGGCACCTAAATACTTTTCAGCATCTTGGCCTGAGTTCCAGAAGGTCACAAAAAGTCTCTGACCCAAAGAAGGTACAATCTATAGCTCCCTTTCCCCTACATGGAGGCCTGCTGCAGTTTGGCCTCTGCATTTGCTTTCCTCACTGCCATGAAGCAGGAGACAGAGTCCTAAATTTGCTGTCTTTGGGCTATTAAAGGGCTATCTGTTGAACTATTAATGTCAGGGGAGAGTTTCAAAAGCAACTGAGACAGACCTGTGCTCCCAAACCCTGTAGGCACTTTTGAGAACTTCCCCTCTTCATTATGAGGCCAATGGCAAATAGTGCCCCAACTTCTGTTACTACTGTAGGAGACCCTCTCTCTTACCAGGCACATACATACATATATATTTTACTGCTAGTACTTAGCATACATTAAGCACATATTCTGTAGTCATGAAAGATGGCAGCCTCCCAGTGTTTTGCACATCTCTGAGCCAGTCAGCTGTTTGCGTGAAAGCACAGAAGGGACTGTTTTAACAACACCAAGAAGTTGGTTAACTCATCCAGCTAGAGGTGGGGACAACCTGATGTGCCCAACCTGCTTTGGTAGCCATGAGTAATAGGTCTCATTTGGTGCCCCCTTAAAAAAGTGGAGCTTCAGGGTTCAGCACCCAGGCCTATACCACAATATGGACTATTTGGGGTGACTACCAAGGAAGGCCAGACATCCATTGCCATCAGTGGTGGCTAAAGGTTTCAGTCGGACAACTGTGATCATTAGATTGGCAGCAAACACTGGCATTAGGCTGTTCTTCAGGGATGGTGGGTTTTGAAGAATGTGCCTGCTATGCCCACTTTTGAAAAAGGGTCAAAATAGGTGTTCCAAGCAGACAAGCTGCTAGAAATCAGAGAGGAGCTTTACAGATCTGACATCACAGTGAGAGTGACAGGACGGTTACTTCCATTTCTCCATACGAGACAGTTTGGCAACAGAAGAGCCAGGCCAAGAGTCAGCTTCAGGCAGTCAAATCTGACTGAATAGATCACATACAGCACTGAACTGAAATTAAAGCAAATTAAACGTCCCAAGCCAGGTTCTGTCCCTTGCTCCGGTAATGCAACGAAGCCTGGGAGACAGCAACCTGACTCCCTGTGTGCGGGAATCCTCCAAAGGCAAAGAACCCCGATAATTGCTCCTAGGCTACTCTCCCTTCCAGTCCCAATCATAGGGGCTTATGTGGGAGAAAGCGAGGGGGTGATCCCCAGTTGCCAGAATGGTCTTGAAGCTGTGCAGCTTTATCTTGGGGATTCTTTTGGGGCTGGCTGACCACAGAATCCAGGGCTGCAGGGAGGGGTATAAAGGTAGCTTAAGCCATCCCCATCTTGCATTGTGCCAAGCGCAGCTCCTGACCAGCCCAGAATCTGGGCTCACAATTCAACTCAACAATTCTGTGTGTGTGGGGAAGGGTGGGGAGAGGTAAAGCTCAGTGAACTCAGGATTAAAGCCATTGAGGGACTACCCAGGTGAGATATCTGGCATTGGCAGCAGTGGACAAGCTAGAGTCACCATCACGTTTCATCCCTGTGAACTCTCTAGTACAACAAGAACACAGGGCCATTGAGCACTGTATGCTGACTACTCATTGCCTCTTAATATAAAGCGAATAGTGTTGTTTATACTCCATTACCCAGTTCCAAATTACAAACCGGGGCTCACAGGAAGCTTGCAAGGCTCTATCTTTTCTGTAACCTCCTGGATAAAAGGTCAGTTTTCAAACATAGTGTTTTCCAGATACACTATTTGAAAAATATAGAGCTGTTCAAATCCTCTGCTTCCTTTAATGCTATTTTCAGGTTGTTTTCTCAAATTAAATATCAGGCTTAGCAGCATATGCTAGCTGTATGATTAAAGGGATGGTCTCACTCCACAGGGCTTGGGGTTTCCATGGCCCTCTAGAAATAGCTTTCCCTGTGTGGGCCAGGTGAACTCCAACAAGGTTATCATTTCCTAATCTTTCCTCAGCTTTCCGGGTGGGGACGTGTAATGAGAGGGCGTGATCTCAGACTAACCGCCTGTGGAAAAAAAATCTACCCAACAGCTCTGGGCTAGAGTCTCAGATGGGGTAAATCAGTATAGCTCCATTGCCATTCCTGGAACCAGGCTAATTTATGCCCACTGAGGATCTGGTCCTTTATGTCTGGTGGGAAATGGGCAAAGATTCCAAGGGGGGAAAAGTGATCGGGGGAGGGCAAAAATCACAAACAGTTATAAAGTTTTCCTCTGCCGGGTGTTTTTCTTTCTGGTTCAGGTTTAAGATGACCACTTTGCCCACACTTTTTCCCTTTAGGAATGAGTGACAAGGCAACAGGCAAATATGCCTGGAGGAAAAATACTTGTACAGCGAAGAGACGAAATGGACCTAACAAGGCAAAAGGTCTGGGTTTTACATCCAGCTCTGCCACAAATTTGGCATGTTCAAAAGACACAAGGGTTGTGCACCAGTGGGAGGAATGTTCTCACCCAACGCCTGATTTCCACATACTCGCTGGAAGCTTTGGGCAAGTTCCTCAGCGGTTGTAATTGGGTGCAGCAGCTCTATTGAAGTCAATGGATCTGTGCCCATTTAGTCTCTGATTCAGCGAGGCAGATGTCAAACTTTAAGCTCATGAGTAGTCCCGCTGAAGTTAATGGGCCCACACCGGGTTCTCAACGCCACAGGCGCTGGGTTCACTTATACCGGCTGTGCGTCTGGCCTGTGGTGCACGCAGACTTTTGAGCACAGACTTCTACACGTGAGAGTCTTCACTGCCGTATGCCTCAGTTTCCTCCTCTTTAATGGGGGGAGAGTAATGCTTCCCTACCTCACTGCGGGGGGGCTGTGAAGCGAAACACGCTATTGTTTGTTTGTGCCTTATGATCCTCCGCTGAAAGACAGGCTGGGATTGAAGAGTCTTATTATTGGGATATAGAGCAATAATGTGTTGAGGTTAGCCAATGAGCGGCTCCATTCTGGGAACATTTTCCTGCAATTTAAATGACCAAATATTTCATAAGCCTGGTGAGGTGACAGAACAGATAATACTAAGTTTAAAAAGCCTCAATACTTATGTTCCCCTCCTCTTCATATGAAGTCACTGGGGATCAGGCACTGGATTAGGGGCATAGAAATTGCTTCATGCATTGCTAGGAGGCATTCAGATACGACAGCAATGGGGCACTGTAAGAACCTTTAGAGAACAGAACAGAATCTGGTTTTAATCCCAGTGTTGTAGCTAACTGGGTGACTTTGGGCAAGACATTATCTGCCATGTCTCAGTTTCCCCATCTATACAAAAGGAGCCAATGGTACGTCCTTTGTAAAACAATTTATGGTCTAGGAATAAGTGCTCATTATAACTATTATTCAGAATTGTGAACAAAGCCAAGCTGTGAGCTTGCAGATGGGCTCTACCGAAGACAGCTACCATATTTAACATATTTTCAGTTCATAGCATGGCTTAATTATATTTTCAGCAATTACTTAGCAGCACAGCAGGAGCGAGGGCTGCAGCCTGGCGAGTGCTAACTTACAGTTTGCAGTCATAGCACTTATCTACACTCGCTGCAGAGTCTGGTGCATCGTGTATGGTCATCATGTCCCATATCAGTTATAAAAGTTAGGAACGTTCTGATGGAACTATTCTTGCTGATGGCTTTGTTACGAGTTATCAGGTCATAAATAATTGTTTATAGTAAGCAGTGTATGTTATGTTAGCAAGTAGTGCTTAATAATTACTGTATAAGGGACCAAGCAACGGATGCCATAGAAATCTATACACGTTTTGAAATATGGACGTGTTGCTGTATTTGAATTCACAGCTATAGGAACAGTACCATACCTGTATCACTGGAACAGCGCATGGGCTTACAGTTCAGCATGTTAGGCAGCAGGTTTAATACAAACAAGAGGAAGTAGTTTTTCGCACAATGCGCAGCTCATTGCCAGAACTGGAACTGGGTTCCAAAAAGAACTGGAAAAGTTTGTGGAGGATAGGTCTATCAATGGGTATTAGTCAGGATGGGCAGGGATGCAAAACCGTGTTCAGGGAGACCCTAAATCTGACTACCAGGACCGGAAGACGAAGATGGTGCAGATCTTTCCATAAATGCCCTGTTCCTTACGCTCCCCATGAAGCTCTGGTACTGGCCACTGTTGGAGACAATATACTGAGCTAAATGGACCATGGTCTGACCCAGTATGGCAGCTCTTATGTTCTTTGTTTTTGAGGATCAGGTCTAATCCTGGTTCTGATACTTATTTGCTGTGTTACTCTGACATGCCACTTGCTTCTTTGACCCTCAGTAAAACTGAAGTAACAATAAGTGCCTAAATCCCCTCTGAAACTGTGATTTAGATGCCTAAATCAGGTAGGCATCGCAACAGTGAGCACCGAGTGCCTAAATCCCTTTAAAAATCTGGGCCTTAGGCACTGACATTGGCATCAAAAGATCTGCCACTGACCTGCTGTGTAAGGTTCCTCAAGTTACTTCCTCTCCTTGTATTTCTGTTTTCCCTCCTGCCCTTTGTCTGTGGGTTTTAAGAGAGAATGCTAGATAGGATGTGGCCACAACCTGGTTGATTTCCAAGCAAAAACCCAGGCTGGAGTTAGCGGTGCTCACGGCTGCATTGGCTCGCCTTTTGCATTTTCCAGACCATGAGCTGTGCACAGGAGGTGGAGGAGGGAGTGCAAAGCAGCTTAACTCCTGAGTGGGGTGGGGGAACACTACCGCAAAGTCCCTGGAACGTTGCAGAAAGGTACAAGAAGGTGCAGGATTCGCCCCAACGCTGCTCTGCCTCTGTAGGTTTTCACAGCCATGTTGCACTGTCTTGTCGGCACAGCTGCCATCTCACTGTGGAGGAGAGAATGCCCTGGAAAAATCCTAGGTCTTGACTTCCCTCTACCTTGCCCTTTGGGCAGTCACTTTTACCTCCCCAAAGCAGAAGTTAAATGCTAGCAGATCAGAATGGCCGGGTTCTACACGGGTTGGGCGCCCGTGTGAATGACTGTAGAAGGTGCAAGGCAGTCCTGGGCCCTGGTCCTGCAAACACTGAAGATGTGCTGAACTTTAACCCCAGGAGCAATCCCACTGCGCTCAGCCGGGGGCTCTCTCACTAGCAGTAAGTGATGCAGTAAGCAGGCAAAATTGTAGGAAAGAAATGTTTATGAAGCAGGCTGAGTGGCCAGTGTTACATGTGGTGCTCTCTCTTGAGTGCCTGAGCCTTTGGGGCTATACCCAACTAAGTCACTCTGGCCCTTCTACTCCTCTTCCACTCCTTGGGCTGTATTTCAAGCTTCTGAAGATTAGCATTTCTCCATTAGCTTCAGTGGGATTCCTCACATCCTTACAGTTAAGCATGTGCATGACTGGGGATCAAGAATGTCCATTCAAGAGGCCTTATTCTCCTCATGAGAATACAAGGCGCTAAAGAGATGCCAGAGCCGAGGGCAATTAAAGAGTTCTGGTGCTAGGATTCCTCGCCGAGGTACTTAGAGTCCTCCTCTTCCACTGACGTTAATAGGAGGGTTGGGCACTCGGCGTCTGGCTGGATTGAGCCCAGTGGGTGCACACTTAGTGTGTTCTGGTAGATACCATCTGTTAGTACAGAAGCAATGTTTTACCTATAAAGTAAATTACGTTACATGGGCTATAATGTGGATTTTCAAAGAGGACCCACCTTAGAAACATTTTGTTTAATAAAATAACTTAATTAGAAAAAAGCTTCTGGCTGGTGTGGTTGAGGCAGTGATAATTTTTCCTTCTCAAATCATTTTCTCTGTTTATTATGTGTAATTATGGTGTAATTACATCTTCATCCTCTAGGCAAATTATGCAATCAGAGAAGGTAAGTGGTTCATTTGCCACTGCAATTAGGCCTGACGTTTACATCTCTCCGATAAAAAAGGTCTGCTGTTGTAAAATGTAAAATACGTGGCACGAAGGATACGGAACGAATGTGGCTATAAAAGGTTTTATTGGCACTCGCTCTGTGTCACCTTCACCACACCAGGGTAATTAATGCAGCCATCCCAGACACACATGGGGAAAAATGCTATCTCAAAGTACGCCATCCTGACGCTTGCTATGAGTTGGCCCACTGCGGGGATCAAAGTGTAAGAAGACAGGCCCAAGTCAACAACCCTTATGTAAGTAATTCTTACTGTCATGAGATAAGTACACCCTGTCACCCTGGAGGTGGGGCAAGGGCATGGTAGCCTTGCGATTAAGTCAATACGGCTACGCTCAGCCTCAGGGCTCTGTGGCCCAATGGCCGGCACCAGTAGGGCTCCCCTCATCTGTGGGGAAGTGCAGCCTAATGGCCAGAGTCAACAGGGCTCCCCGTAGTGGCAGGGGAGCGCAGCCCACTACCCAGAGTCAATAGGGCTCCCCTGGACAGCAGGGAAGGGTGGCCTACTGGTCGGAGTTATTAGGGCTCCATTGGACTTCAGGGAAGCACGGCATACTGGCCAAAGTCAGCAGGATTCCCCCTGGGGGCAGGGAAGCGTAGCCTAATAGCCAAAGTCAATAGAAGGGGGTTTGGTGGGCTGCCTCCAAAGGGAGGGGGCAGCTGGGTAGGGGGACCCAGGCCCTCCCTGCTCCACCAGGTCCCAGCCCAGGGCCCTGGTAGTGGCGAAGGGGTTCACCATGAAGTTGGCAGGAAATCTGCCTGCAACATGCTGACTGCTACGGGGACACTGGCTAGTCCCTCCCTCGGCTACTTCCTACCTTGACTCCTGCAGTTGAAGTAGAGGTGTCCTCAGAGTCTCCAGGCCCCTTGGGTGGCAATCTCCCTGGGGCATCTGCCAGTACCTGGGTGCCTAGCTGGGTCTCAGCATCCCCTATTCTCGCAGCCTGGGCTTCCAGCTCTCCCTCGGTTGGAGCCAGAGAGGTGCATCCTTCCTCCTCAGAGGCCAGACCAGACTGAACTAGGCTGCTCCCTTTTATACTCCAGCAGCAGTTGGAGCATGCCCAACAGGTCAGGAGGCGTGGCTTCTGCTGTTCAGAGGGCTGCTTTAACCCCTTCCGCTCCAGTGCGGGGCAAGTACACCCCGTCACACTCACCTATACACTCCATTGGGTTTATTAATTATTTTTATTTGTATTACGGTAGTGCCTAGGAGCTGTAGCAGTGGACCAAGACCCCTATTGTGTTAGGTGCTGTACAAACACAGAACTAAAAGACAGAGCTTACAGTCTAACACAAGAGACAACAGATGGATGCGGACAGAGAGAAGAATACAAGGAAGCAGTGAGACAATATTGGCAGTGGCATCAGTGCGCTTCACTCACTTGAGTTGCCCCCCACCTCCCAAGTTGTGGAATCAAAATAAGGCGGCTTTAGGCAGCTATGAAGGAGAGAATGATCATGAGAAGAATGAGAAGGAAGAAAGGGAAGCAGGGGTTTGTACAGGGTTGTGTGCGCGTTTTCAACTGTTAAGAGCAGCTCCGTCGGCAAAGCTTTCCTGTGTTCCAACACAGCGCTGGCCAGCTGCAAAAACAAGAACTACGGTCCCTGTCTGCTGGCATCTCAGCTTTTAAATTCCCTTTTTTACATAGAGCTGGTTTCCTTCTCCTCCGGGAAAGAACACATGCCTCGGGCATCCAACTGAAACTCCATTTCACCCAGTTGGAAGTCAAATGCGCCTTCCAATCAGCTTCAGAAGGCATAGTCTTGACTCCCTGGTCCTCTGCACTTTGTCTGTGAAGCTATAATAGAAGGGAGCGGAGCTCAGAGCAGCTGGCCGGCAGCACTGTGTATAATTTTGGCTGCCCCATTCTCTTTTCTGTCAACAACAGAAAGTAGATTCCTCCTCGTTTCCTTGATCTCGTTACACTGGAGTTTAAATAAAGGGTTGAAGGCAGCTGCGGAATAAACGCTCTTCTGACCTAGGCAGCCACGGGGTGTGATAATCACTGGTGATCAGGTCATCCCTGCAATCTGTGCAAGCAAAGGGATCCAAACCTCAGCAAATCCCAGCTGGCAGAGGGTGGGCAGGGGAAACACCACCTCTGCAAATTCACCTTCTTCTCCTTTAAACACAGCCCCCCTAGAGAGGTCTGGACCCACAATTGGATGGGGTTAGGCATTGGCTGGGCATTGTTCTCCCCCCCCAGCGCCAGCGTAAACCACCACCAAAGATAACGCTATCACAGGTAGCTCTAATGTAGTCTTTCCCCACTCCATACCGTGGAACCTCTCGTTAGGGGACAATGGCTGGCTCCATTGGAGACACGCTGCCATGGAGCCAAGGGTGCAGAGGGCAGGGGTGGATACTCTGAGATCTTCATGGTTTCAGAGGGATCCCCTGGATCTAGGGCCCAGATTACCTGCTTGTTCCAAGGGGGACGGGTGAACTCCTACAAGGGAATGATGCAAAGGAAGCTTCAATGAGTTGCCAGTCCTACAGGTTGATTATTTCAAAATTCAGGCTACTTCTTATCCACTGTGGGCTAGCACTTAAAGCCCTAATCCAGCAAAGTACTGAAGCTTGTGCTTTAAATCAATGGGATTACTCATGTGCTTAGAGTTAAGCCATGCTGAAGTACTTTTCTGGATCAGAGTCTAAAGCCTGGGGACTGGGAGTCAGAACTCCTGAGTGTTCTTGGCTCTTCCCTTACTCACTGTGTGACGCTGGGCAAGTAACTCAGTCTCTCTGTGCCTCAGTTTCCCCCCAACTGGAGCAGTGATAGAACAGCAGTTGTTTATATCTGCATGGTTACTTGTATATGGACCTAAAGGATTCTTTAGCTCTGATGAGTCAAAAAAGGCATTTCCAGTAAAATTAAATAGATTCAAGATTGTAACGTGGATAAGGTGGTAAGACATTTATGTGATTACAGAGAGGAAACGCGGGGGTGGGTAAATCATACCTTTTTGCCCCCCACAATCATGAATAGGTCATTTATTGGTCGGCTTCGCAAAATTTGATATTTTACATATATTATTTCGATGATAATATCAATTTTATTTTTAAGCTTTTTTTTAAAGATTTTTATCCATTTAAATTTTTACCATTGCATGAAATTATGGGGTTTAAGCTTTTTATTCTATTTGTATATATGCTTACAGTTTAAATGTTTACAGGAGATGATGAATGGGCTCAGACAATGGCGGGTCAGACAACTATTTAAGGGCAGCGGACGCTGAAATTCAAAAAGTTAAAGCTTTATAACCATTAAAACGTGAATTGTGAACATTACCTAGCAAAATATACAAAGTATATACCCTTAAATCAATCTCTAATAAGTTGTCAAATGGCATTTTTTTTTTACGATGCCTATCTGTAAATTTCAATGACTATCAGTGGAAATATGTTTCATCGGTTTGTGTGTGTGTGGTGAAATCGACGTTTGCAGACTTTTACCAGTAAAAAGCCAATCTTTCCAAGCCTACTTATCAACTACTGTGAAATCTTACAGTGGCATAAAGAAATGGAAGTGCATACCAGCGCTGATCCAACTTCCACTGATCTGAATGGAAACCGTCTCATTAATGTCACTGGCAACTGGATCAGGCTCCAAATGCAGCATGTTTTCGTGCTGGCCTTTTCACTTTGACTTTGTAGCACTTTAAGTCTTAAAAGAGACACTGTTCCATTAACAATCATTTCCACATCTCTAGAGTCCTACAGGGGTCATGAATTTACTTTTAAAAAAACCAAAACAAAAAGGAGAAATGTGTATACCTACCACCCCGCTCATCTTAACAGTTGGATCCTGCAAAACATTTCACAGTCTCCAACATATCTATCCTCAGAACAACTCTGTGAGGTGGGACAGTGCTATTATCCCCATAGTACAGCGGGGGAACTGAGGCACACAGAGGGAAAGGGTTTGTTTAGATGAGCATTTAGCTTGTGGCAAGCTGGGGTGTAAATCTACCCCACACTAGCAGGGAACTAAACCCAGGTCTCCCATGTCCTAGGCTAGAGCCCTAATCACTGGGCATTCCTGCTTCTCAATATACGAGCTGAAATCCTACATGTGAAAAAGATGGGGCCTGATTCTCAGCAGCTTTGTGCCTTGTATAGTCATGCGCCCTGCAAAAGTAGGTGTCAAATGTCACTCTTCTGTTATCGCTGCGATTGATCTCAATGGCAGGGCAATTAAGAAGCAGACCCCTGGAGTTGCCAAGCCCTCACCGAATCCATCAGATTTTCTTCTTAATGGAGACTTAAAATGTACAGCATTTATCGTTTAATCATTGTAATGACTATCCTGCTCCATTTTTAATTTCACAAAGGACTGCGAGCTGCTTTTAATAACATGTTTCACACACAGAGCATCTTTCATCCAAGAATCTCAAACTGCAGTTCAAATATTAATGAATTAATCCTCACACCGCCCTGCGTGGGAGGTAAGGGTTATTAGCGCTCATGTTACTGATGGATACTCTAAAGTACAAAGGCCCAGATCCTCAGAGGTATTTAGGGAGTTAGGCACCTAAATATCTTTGAGGAGCTGGGCCAAAGAGGTCAAGTGACTTGCCCAAGGTCATACAGGTGACTCAGCTACAGATCTGAGAATAGAATCTTGCTTCCTAGTTAATTGTTTTAGCAACTAGACGCATTCCAGGCAATAAACATTGTCAGCACCTGCATGAAGCCCAGCTAGTTGAAGGTGAAACCAAGAAGCACTTAGAAGAGCTTGCCTCTTTTATACCTCTGTCAAGGGTGTTTGCCAGGATTAATTGGTCTGCAGCCTCCGGGTCCTTTTGGACTCCTCTTTGGCTACATTGGCAAACACCACCTATTCCCATCTGCCACAGCCCAGAGCCCCATCCTAATGGATGCAGAGCCAGCCGTGCATTAGTGACCTATAGTCTTGACAGCTGCAACTCATTAGGTCTAGAGATGAACTCAGACACCCTGAAAACAGGGAGGTTAATTAGCCATTGGGACAATCGACAAGTGGCTGTGGTGGATTCTCCGTCACGAGCAATTTTTAAATCAAGACTGGGTGCTCTCCAGAAAGACATGGTCTAGTTCAGATAGGAATTGTTTGGAGGGAGTCCTGTGATTTCCAGGTCAGACTAGATGATCATGGTGGTCCCTTCTAGCCTTAGTAGCTATAAATCTATGAAAAAGCTCCAAATGGTTTAAAAAAAAAGAAAAAAAAAGTGTGTACCAGCCCACCTGCTCAGCAGCACAAGTTCCACCCAAATACAGAATCCAGTGGCAGGTCTCTGGCCCTCAGTGCCCTAGTTGGCCCTAGCTAACGGAGATATCCTCTCTGTGTGGTCACGCTTTCCCATTGTCAGTCGTCTGGGAGAGGCGTGGGAGGGAGCTAGAACTTTCACGAAAGGCGGACCCAGCTGTGGACCTTGCTCCCAGGTGAGATAAGAATGATCACAAAACTCAACTCGATCAGAAATAAAGTCCAACCTCATTTCCGTGAGTCAGCGTTCCCGCAATTAATCCCAGGCACCCTGACGGACATACTGTCTCTCTCTCTTACCCCCACAGGGTCCCTCACACCCAAAACTTCACACCGATCGAGCTACGTCTCCAACAGGCTAAGAAAATGATTTTGATTTTTAAATACTTGAAGGCTGCTTAGATATTCCAATGCTGGGGACAGCACAAATACATGGCGTCACATGCCAGGAAACCAGCACATGGCAGAAGGATTACGCCGAAGTTACCCAGGGCCTCTCTGACCCTCCCCAAAGCCCACAGACAGGCCATTGCCGAAGTCCTGGAATGGTATTTCAGGGTGGGACCTGGCATTCGCGGGGAGGAATCTACATGTTTATGCATGTACGCTACGTGCCCCAAGCATGGTTCCAATGCATACATACCTTTGCAGACTACTGGTCCTAGCAGGGATAATCTGCATAGGACTGTTTAGAGCAGGAATAAGATGCATATTAGCATTGGGTATATGTGTACACACACACACACACTCATTTGTGGGGAGCCAGGATAATAGAATACAATATTTTCAGAATTTGCTCCAATGGTCAGTGGTGTCATATCAAACCATACCACCCTCAGGGCAGGGTCTGAAACCAGTGGAAGGGCACGTTTTTATGGCCTACCCGATGGAACAACACAACTCTAGATTGCATTGCCAGAAATTCAGACGGCAGACAGGCCTGTTTTGACATGTCCGGCCCTCTCAGAGTAAAGAGCGACTCAGCATGAGTTACGTGGTGAGACTCCAGCCCTTTGTTATCGAACACAGCTGAGAAGTTGGAGGGTAACGGCTGTGTCGAAGGGGCTGATGCAGGAATGTATGTGTATTTCCATAATGGATCACACCCGGCCCACTTAGCCATGAAGTTGTGATGGGACAATGGAGGCATTTAAAACTGAAACTAAGATATAAATATTCAAGTTTGACAATGGTGCGATGTGAACCTGTAAGGCATAATGTAGCAGTGACAAGAATGGTGTGATAACCATAGGCAGTGCAGTCTAGTGGATAGAGCATTGGACTGGGATTCCATTCCTACCTCTGCCACTGACCTGGTAGATCACCTCTGCATGCCTCCATTCCACATCTGTAAAATGGCAAAAGCAATATGACCTTCTGTGAAAAGTGCCTTGAGATCTACTGATGAAACATGCTGTATAAGAGCGAGGTATTATGATTAATAGAGAGAGACAAGGATGGCCTTTGATGTTGTGAAGGCCAAGATTATAACAGGGTTCAAAAAAGAACTAGATAAGTTCATGGAGCATAGGTCCATCAAAGGCTATTAGCCAGGATGGGCAGGGATGGTGTCCCTGGCCTCTGTTTGCTGGAAGCTGGGAATGGGTGACAGGGGATGGATCACTTGATGATCACCTGTTCTGTTCATTCCCTCTGAAGCACCTGGCATTGGCCACTGTCGGAAGACAGGATACTGGGCTAGATGAACCTTTGGTCTGGCCCAGTATGGCCGTTCTTATATTCTTATGACCTCATGGTTAAGGCACCAGACTTAACTCAGGAGTCCATGTCCTGGATTTGATTGAGTCACTTGATATCTCTTCACCTCCGTCCCTCATCTATCAGATGGAGATAATCTGACTTCTTTTGTCTGGCTTTTCCTTTTTAGGCTGTAGGCTCTCCAAGGCTGGGCTAGCAGCTTATTATATGTTTGTACAGCACCTGCACAAGGGGACTCCCGGTTGTGGCTACTTGAAACTTCTGTCATACAAATATTAATAACGCACCTCCTCTCTACAGCGCATCTTAAAGCTCGCTGCTGCTGCTCTTTTAAAATTGAATCCATAATTCACTCCCGATCCTCACTCAAACTTTGTATGTGAAGAGGTCCTCACGTTTTATCTCCACTCTCCCAGCCCCCAGACGAGCAGACGCTGCTGCCGATAACATACAGTTCGAATGGCTGAGTCCGTCTTCTCGCTGCCATTTGCACCAGATCTCACGGCTGGATAGGCTCTGTCTACAGTTTGTCCAGTGTTAAAAATAAAGACAACAATAGGGGAGTACAGGTGGGTGAAACCCAGGCTCCACTGAAATCAATAAGAGCTTTCCTATTAACTTTAACGGAGGCAGGATGTCAGCGTATTGTCCTAAGCAAAGATGGGAGCGAGGGACAGGGAGAGAGGTGAAATAGGCCTTGATTCTCCTCTCACACCGGTGGAGATCAGGACTAACTCCACTGACCTCAAGCCAGTCACTTAGTGGCATGACTAGTATAAGAGAAAGCCCTCAGGTATCTGTCTGGAGCGGGGCTACCCATTGTAGGGGGTGTGATGCCCTGGGTCAGGTTGCTATGTAGTGCAATGCCATCTCTCTTGGGGTCAGGCACCCGTCAACACAGCTACACTGGTGCAGCAAAGTGTGAGCAGGATCCGGTTCCTAGTGAATAGAGTGAGGCTAACTATGGGTATCTCTACATTGGATTTAATTTCCAGGTTGGGTGGACATAGGTGCACTAGCTCTGACTGAGATAAATGCTAGAAATAGAAGCACAGCCATGGTGACACAATGGGCATTCCACCGGAGTACCTACCTACGGTCCAGGGTGAGACTGTACTTGGGGCCGTCTCAGGGATACAGGGCTATTTTGGTGCACTAGCTTGATCAAAGCTAGCACATGGACATGTACCAAGCTGGAAATGATACCTCCAGCTTGAGTGTAGACATAGCCTTAGATACTTGTGTGGCCCCCATCGCTGCAATGTCGGAGTGCCTCACAATTGTCACTTCTCCTCCTAAAGTCCCCGTGCAGTAGGGCACTGCGGTCATCCCCATTTCACAGATGGGGAACTGAGGCACAGACAGGCTAAGTGTCTCAACCACGGTCACACGGAAGTGGATGATAGCACACAGAATTGAACCTGTAGCTCCCAAGTTCTAGGCTAGTACCTCCTGCCTTCCTACATAGCTCATTAGCTGTAACTAGCTCAGGGCCAGATTGAAAACCCCTTATTCATGTTGCCAAGCAAGGCCTCTGCATTTCCAGCCCTTAGTGAGGAAGATGAAAAGTCTCCAAAAGGAGAATCCCTTTGCACCCATAAACGTTCCCCTCTCCTGCTAAGAGCTGGTGACCCTCCACTTTGCATCTTTGTTATATGCATGCCTCTGTGCAGGCACCCAAATCCTTGCCACATACTGATGATGCTCATCCCAGATGAGCTATTTGAAACATGGGCTTGGCCTCATGAAATGCAGCCTCATTTCCACATGAAAGGGCTGGTAGAAAATCAAGCCAGTTCATCTGCACTGATAAGAATTTGGCATTTCTTTCGCCTTCCCCCCTCGCCACTTATCTGTGATTTCTATGTACATTCGTCGCAATGCATCACCGGAGGTGGGATGGGTTCTCTCAGCTCTCTTTCCCTGAGCTGTGGCAGTATTCCTTTGTTTTACTTCCTTCTGCTATCTCCACCGTGCTGAAGTCCGATTCCTCCCCACAGCTGCAGTTTGGAGGACTCTGTGTTCTTGCCACAGCTGTGATGCAAGCGCTCTGCTCCAAGGTTAGCCAAACCTGGCATGAGTACCCACTTATAGTCTAGACACCCGTCTAACTGTAGTGCTAATGCTAGGTTTTAACAGACTGAGCTCTGCATTCGTCAGAGCTCTGCCCATGGTGATTGCTTTGATCTTGATCCTTGAAAACCACAGACACTGGGAAGGTAAATGAATTTCTGCCTCTTAAAGACTTTGACGGCAAGTCCCTTATTGTTGTTTTTTCCCCACTCCCATTCGCTCCTTTCAACTGAACTCCATTGTAAAGGCTTTGATTACAGTTGCAAATCCAATGCCAACCAGTGTTGATCCTTCCCTGGTTTCTACTGTAGAATCATTTAGCAATATGGGGCCGATCCTGTGGCCCTTATTCCCAGGCAAAAGTCCCAAGGATTTTAATGTGCACTCTGATTTGTATTGACTTTGATGGGAGTTTTGCCTGAGCAAGAACTTCAGGATTTGGCCCTGTATTTCTCAGCAATTCTGTGGAGAGAATGAGAAGTACAGTGTTTGGCATTAGATCTGTAATGTAAGGGCTTTGGTTAGTATTGTTAGCATCACAGGAGAGCCTAGAGGTGCAAACTGAGATCAGGGTACTGTGTAGACGCATCGTAAGAGATAGTTTTGTTAATCACCTCAATGCAGGGACAAACTAGATAACTCAGGCAAATAAAGCCATTTTACAGATGGGAGACTGAGGCACAGGATGTTTAAACTACTTGTTGGTGGTCACACAGAGTGTCTGTGGCAGAGAGGCTTTGAATGGGGCAATGTAGCCTAGTGGATAAACAGTGGACTGAAATTCAGGAGACCTGCATTCCAGTCCTGGGTCTGCCACTGGCCCGCTGGGTGACCTTGGGCAAGTGACTTCTCTTCTCTGAGCTTCAGTTCCCTCCTCTGCAAAATGGGGGTGATGACACTCCCCTCCTCGGTAGCATGCTTTGAGATCTATTGATGAAAAGCACTACATAAGAGCTGGGTATTTTTATTAATGCAGATATCCGGAGTCCCAGTTCAGTGCCTTAATGAAAACAGAAATGAATGCGACCTTCGTCAATGAGATTCTTGGAACCCCAGTGATGGGCCTGGTATAAGATCAGACAGCTATGACTCTAGTTTACAAGGTATTGGAGTTTTGTGTGAGTTGAGATTGCAGGAGTTGGCTCGTAGATAGAAAAAATTGGTAGTTTTCTTACTAGCTCAGTATTCCCATAGAAAGCAAGGGAACCTTTGCTCGAGAAAGAGCAGGTGATTTTGACACAGCGTTTTTATTTAATAGAGCATGACAGTCATAGCCTGCAAGATGCATGGTCCCTCTGAATTCACTGTGAAAAACAGCTTGCATTGTAGACCTGATGCTACTTCTATCCAATTGGCAACACATCTATTTATTTAGATGGGAGCAGGATTGGGTCATGTGTCCTGAACCCAGGAAAGGAGCAGACATTTTAAAGAGCACTAGTTAAGTCTAGTTTAAAAGGAGTAAATAAAATCAACATTGGTGATTTTGATAGCAAGATGTACACACCGTTCCATCTATGTATCAGTGAAATCTTCTAAGAACTGTGGGTGAAATCCTCCTCCTTTGCAGTCAATGGGGGTTTTGCCATTAATTTCAATGGGGTCAGGATGTCACCTTAAATGTTTTCATATTGTTTCCCCATTCTCTAACATATATTCAACGCAAGTGAGCTGCAGCAGCCTCTGGAGTGGCCAGCAGAACAACAGTATGGGAAGGAGAAGTCAAGAGGGCTTACAGATGATCAGCATCTCTGAAAACCAAGAAGCATATGTCGGTGTCACATAACTATTCAGTGGGAAAGTGGCAGCCCCCAGGTCCCTTGACTTCCAGTACCGCCCACAGTGTATATAGCCTACAGCTATTAGTGGCCAGTAGAATATTAGAGATAGGTGAAATAGTTGCGTTAGAAGACTAAGAATTACCTTGCAACGTAGCTGAAAACTTAGAATTGGAGCTGATTGGAAATGTTTGAAGTTTCAACAAAAATGTTTTGCAATCTTTTTTCAACAAATGATTTTTTGCTGGTGTTTTGGTCAGTTTAGAGATGGATTGAATTTTTTGAAAAATTCAAAACATGTCTGCCAAATGTTGAAAATGGTCCACGGACACTTTTCAACCAGCTTTCAGAATCTCTGCTGAGATTCATAAGAATTTGATTAGCATTTGTTGGGTACAATGTCACACATTTCTCAATGGCCTGATTTCAGCCAGTGTATAGACACATCAAACACTAGGAGTAAAGCTGGGCTGATATTTATGGCCTAGTCAAAAAGATGAAGTATACAGATTCTCCCAAAAAAGCCTCGTATTATAAAATTTTCAGGATGATTATCAAACTGAAGATGATATTCCAGAAAACACAATGGATGAAATGCTGGCCCCATTTAGGTCAATGGGAAAACTCCCAGTTGTTGGATGATATTCTGAACTGAGCCTCAGAAACACTGGAGGTTCATACCTTCTGCATAAATGCCCTGTCTAAAGTCTACAACTAAGTGTGCTGTATACAGCCATGACCCTAAAAAGAGGTGATGAAAATTTCTATTTTAAAGACAAACAACCCTGTTTAGAACAACAGCTATGGGAAGGGGAAAAAAGGTTTTGAACAAACACCACCGCCTGCCAGTCGTGCCTCTTCCAGTTTCTAACACCAAATATTTGTGAAGGTTCTGACATGCTTGGTTAATATTTTTTTCCTTAACTTTTATTTTTGCTTACTGTTAGTTCTGGCACTGACATAGCTGAAATACCTTGACAAAGTCTGTTCTTGAAGTGTCTCCAGCCTAGATGGCAGCAAGAAATGCTAGATTTCTCGCTCTCTCAGACACACACACACACAGTCTGGGCAATATTTTCAAACATGGGTGTCTAAGATAAGGCATTCAAATAAGCGATCGATTGTCAGAGGTGCTGAGCACCCACAGATCTGACTGTGGTCTAAATTCCAAATTCTTACCCAAACTGCCAGCCCAGTTTTGAAAACTCAAAAGATCAGATAAGGTTTGGAAGCAGGATATAAACTCTTTGGGACAGGAACTGTCTTTTCATTCTGTGTTTGAATAGTGCATAGCACAATAGAGTTCTGGTCCGTGATGGGGGCTCCTAGGTTCTACCTCATACAAATAATAAATAAACAAACAACAACAAAATAAATAATCGGAAACCAGTCTAAATCTTGTGAGATTTATCCGCATTAATAGTTTACAGACCAGAATCAAAACCCTGGATGCATATACTAGAGTTGGTCAAAAAGCAGAAACATTTCTTCAAAGAAAAATGGCTTTTCAACTAAACAGAATGGGGGGGGGGGAGAATCCATTTTTGTCAAAAAGTTTTGGATTTTCATTAAGAAACTTCTAAAAACTGAAAATGTTTTTGCTTTGAGGTTTTTCAATCCCCCCCCCCCCCCCCCAAAAAAAAAAATTCAAAGAAATGTTTTGGTGGAAATAATAATGTATTTTATGGAACACTCTGACAAAAGCACTTGGGGGGCTGAACAACATTTAAAACAATTTTAAAAAGTCACTTAATTGACAGTTTTCCCAGGGGGAAAAATTCATTTCCTGGCCAGCTCTACCACATACCCCTGAAATCTGAATCTGACTCAAGATCCAAACTTTGTGGCTGCTTCCTTTTTTTTATAATAGACCCAAGAAAAATCCCAGATCCACTCAGCCCTGATCTCTGAGCCAAGTTCAAAACCAGATATGAATTTTGTAGCCCAGTGTCATCTGAAATAATAATTTGTTTAGAAACTACTTGGGCCTTATATGGAAGACCAGCGTGGCCAAACTGTTAAACAATAAACAATTCTGTGCTTTGTCTTGTCACAATCCCATTCACACATATAATATGGTTTCTGTCAGTGTCACACAAGGACCTTCAGAAGCAGGAAATCCAACATTAAGGCTGGACTTAGGGGAATGTAGACGAGGCACCACACAGGAGCAGAGCTGTGCAGGGTGGGAGAATGGGGATGCACTAATGAAGGACATCACTGAGGCCTTTAAGGGGAGACAACTGCTATCCAAAGCCATTTTCACCCAGCATAAGCCTATAGGGTAGGTACCGGTGTAAACACAACCATCCTCCCTCAGGCCTGGGACACATGGAGTCCAATAAGCACCAGTGATGCAGGTAGTTGCAATTTACACTCACAACCCCCCAGAATGGAGATGAACTGAGCCACCGCCCTTGGTCTATTCTTTAAATAACATTATTTCCATGAAGAAATATGGATAGTGATGTTGAATTGATCCTAGAGCAATTCCTTCCCCCACGTACGTATTATGAAAAATATGTGTATTTGAGGTTTTGATTGAACTAAATCATCATCATTCATTATGTGTTACAATAGAATTTCGGGGCCACGACTCAAATCAAGGCCCCACTGCGCCATGTTCTGTACATACACATAGTTAAAGACAGTCCCTGCCCCCAAAAGAACTTACAGTCTAAATAGGCAAGATGCTCAAAGGTGGTATTATTATCCCAATTGACTGATGGGGAACGTAAGTATCGCAAGAGAAAGGCCTCAGTGCTGCAAACACTTAAGCACATTCATAACTTTACTCCTGTGAGGAAAACGGTGTAGATACCTAAGGGCTTGTCTACCTGGCGCCGTAGTCTGAACGACGGAGGTGTGATTTGTAGAATGCACTAACGCTTTGTGCTCTAACGCCCCCATGTAGACTCGGCTGGAGCAAACGAAAAGGTACCAAGTTCATGTTAATGGAGTCCTGTTTGAAACACCCTATGTGATTTGCATGCGGGAACCGGGTGTCAGAGTCAGGAATTAAACCCAGCTCTCCCATGGCCCAGTCCAGTGCTCAACTGCAAGACCATCCATCTAGAAATATAAATAATCAGTATGAATTAGTCAGAAGTGGTACCTGGGTTATCACCAGGGGAAATTTTTTATTACCATTCCATCATCAGTTTTCTCAGTGAGCTGAATTTCTGTCAAACAGTCACTGGTAGGATCCACCGGACAATCAAACCTTTAGCATTTGGAGGGATTATTATGTATTTCCTATAGTATCAGCTATCGTGAACTAAAATGGGGAGGGGGAAAAGCAATTAGATCTTGCAGTTTTTAAGGCTGCACTGCGTATAAGGTAAGAAAATATCATAAATTTTATTTCATGACTTCTTGCCAATTGTTAAAAATGTGCAGTCCATATGAATTCATATAACAAGGATGGAATGTTGGGAAAACCAATAAAGATTTTGTGGTCTGAACTATAATGAATGTAGTTTGATACAGAGTCTGTTTTTCACAACATGGCAAAATGAATCATAAAATACTGGACCTTGAAACGCCTGCGTTTTTAACAATAGCCTGGGGACAGTTTACAGTGTAATGAATTGTAATTAACCCACCTTCAAAATCTTTTATGAGTATTTTGCCAATTAGCTTTGCATGCTTGCTAATGACTCAGGGCCCGCGCATCTCTTCACGGAGCAGGCTTTTACAGCACATGCTGGCCTGTTAAGTCAGAAGTATGCAGTGCACTGAGGTATACGCAGGTAAGACCCGGCCAGTATGAGCAACGTACAGATTTCCCCAATCCCACAGGCTTCGCCCACCTCCCAAACCCAAGATAACTGTAATGTATAGCAACGTCAAAAAATGTTGGCTTCTGAAGGATCGCGAGGAATGCAATGGGCTTGAGCAGGAACATCTGTTGTTACTTAGTACTAACATATATAATGCTGCTAATTGCTGAGCCATCTTTGTTTTCCTTACTTAGCACTGGGGTTAGAATTATTTTATTTTTGTGGTTCATGGCTTCCTGCCATTTGCAACACAAGGTCCACTCTAAAGAAAATAAAACAACTACCGGGCTGCCTACTTACATTGTATAGGGTTGGGGTTTTGTTTTAAATTAAAGGGAATAAGTAGAGCAACGCTCAGTGCACAGAATCGTAGCTCGGATGCCTGGTTTTTTTAATGTGCGTATTTAGCGACACGCTCCCGTTTCTCCCCACCCAGAGCGCTACCGCTGTCGAATGGGTGAACTGGGGAAATCACCGCTGGGAACCTTTGTCTCACATTTCACGTGTTCCATTCCATAGCCCTGGATGTGTCAGTCATAGGCCCATTCCATTTAACTACTATTTGTTCCTCTGTCCTCACTGAACATGGCTTGGTTTCAGATCATTAAAGAGCGGGACCCAAAGCGAATTAGATTTCCTTTCCCCTGAAGATCCTGTGGTCTTTCCACATGCAAAGCCCAGTTGGTCTCAGTGGGAGTTTTATTGATGAAAGGATGGATTATGATCTTACAATCAGCCCCAGTAAAGGGCAGCCTGTAACTCCTTTGCCCCAGGAGCAGGGCAGGAAATAGACAGACTCTGCCACAGTCTGGGCTGGGCTTTCCCCCCTCCCTGCACCAGGAGGGAAGTAATTTGCATCAGCCCTTTTGCTGGCACAGCTCACTTCCACCTCTGAGACCACGCGGCTGCACTGCCCGGTGTGCTGGGGCGGGGCAATCGGTGCGCAGAGGGGTGTAGCAGCCTGTCAGTGGGTGCTCTCCCCGAGCGCAGGATCTGTCAATGCACATAGCCAGCAGAGGATAGCGAAGCGCCTCCATACTCCTCCTTGCTTCCCTGCACAAACATACAGCCAGGCTCACGGCCGAGCCCCAAAGGACTGCAGGATTTGGCCTGGTTGGTTTCTTGCACAAATGCAAAGGATGCTAAATAATGACAGTCCACGTACAGCTTGTGGGCCAGCAGATACCCCCCCCGTGACACAATTCAGAGCAGAAGGATGTACAAGTTCAGCTTGGACAGTATCACCCATCACTCCCTTGCCTTGGCCATCTCTTACTTTGACTAGCATAAACTCCTCCCCTCTGGACTCCTTGCTTATCACCTTTTCCCTCTCCTGTGTACGCAGTTAAAATTATAACCCTCCTCTGGCTCGCCAACCATCTTACCCACCTCCTCTTGAAATCGCTTCACTGGCCTCCCCTACTTTCCATTACAGGCTCAAGTGGCTCTCCTTCACTTCCAGTGCCCTGCACCATTTCATCTATACGTGCAACAATTTCTTCCTATTCTCTAGCCCCCAGAATCCTAGGCCCTACCCAATCCGGTCTCACTAGTGTTCTGCTTGTCTCCTCCTACAGCCAACCTCAGCTTCAGGCCTCTTTTCAAAGCAATTCCATGGGCCAAGTGATGTCCCGACACCTTATTTCATTCACCCAACCTTCCAATACTGGTCTCTTCTTCAAAGCAGTCTGGTCACGACCTTCCGTGATTTGTACTGAATAGATCTGAATTAAGTTGCAGACCAAGTGTGTCACCTGCCTCTGTGTTTGTAACGGTTGTAATTGTGCCTTTCATATAAATAATAAAGCCAAGCATCTGGCTGTTGGGACGCGTCCCTGACCATAGTAAAAGTACAAAAAATGGTGTGTGGGATTTTCAAAATGTTCAGCATTGGCCTAATTCTGCCCCAACTGACCTCAATAGGAGCGGAGTTAGGCCAATGCTGAGTGCTTCTGGAAATGTCACCCTGTGTGCCATAATTTGGGATCTAGCCACAACCAGTGTTTTCATATAGAAACTTTGCCACTTCATTAGGCAGATTTCATCTGCTGGGGTAAGTAAGTGGCTTTGAATATGATCAGAAACCAAATTAAAACAACTTTTAAACACCATTTGTGATGCAGTTAGACTACAGCACTTAGCCAAGATCTGCATAATTCATCCATCTAGGCCTTGTGATCAGGGAATTAGTCTGTTCCCTTGCGGCGATCTGCATCTAACTCACTTTTCCTTTAATTCAGTACAAAATCTTGTAGATATTTGAGGGAATTTCTTACCCGGTTGGGTCAGCCACACTTGCCTCTGATACAGTCTGCATGTTGGTACTCCTTCCCCATCCCTCCCAGCCCGAATGTCCATGGTTCCTCTATGGAAAATTCTCTGTTTACCATGGAAGAATGCTGTAGTTATAGGGCTGAATTTTCTGGGCTTTCTTGATTCCCATGCTTCCCCAGCAAACCACCAGGATTTGGTTCAAATGCTGAAGATAGCTTGTTCTGGCATTCTTGTAGCAACAGACCCCGGCCTCCTGGTTTGAGAAGGGTGGGTCTGGATTGACACATCTGTCGTTAATGTTATCTTAGCCTCACGATTTCTGCTGTTTGGGAGCATGAATGCTCTGCATTTGAAAGCATCCTGTTTGCATAAGAGCTTGTAAGCGCCCTTCCCTTGATCCTGGGCCAGTCTAGCCCCTAACCCTACTGGACTAGCATCAATTATCATTCCAATGTGAAATATGCTAGTGTACCGGCATCAGCTTGCCATTTCCTTATCTCATGAAATGTTGCCTCCCCTCTATTGTCCCAAGTCCATGTCACTCCTTTGTGAGTCAGTATCTAAGTGGTTCAGTAATAGTGGTCAAACCAAGGGTATACTTAGCAAAAGAATTTGCATAAGTACTAGGAAGTTGTGTACTTCTGAGGTGTCCCCTGGGGGCCCTATTTCGGATATTTCCTGTTTCTGATATGCTCTAACACCCTCTGTACGTGGCTGTTGTGTGCTTTCTGGTCCTTTCCCCACACTGTCATGTCATTGGATATCTTCTGGGTTCCTTCACACCCCTGCACATCCTGCGGTATGGCTTGCCAGTTCACTTCTGGGGCAAAGGACCTCATGGACATGAGGTGCTCGTACCTGTACAAATCCTTACAAGTCACCAATCCAGTAATCCCTCTGGAATGGGCTTTGGATCAGACCCACAGAGCATGTGTTGTAAGATAATTGTTGTTGCCTTCAAGTATTGCACATCTTCACACTCAATTCATGAGGCCACGGTGGGCCCCAGTCTCCCTAAACAGGCAGAAACAGCTCTCGATTAGAACAGGTTGAAAACTGGGATGAAGTGAGCTGTAGCTCACGAAAGCTTATGCTCAAATAAATTTGTTAGTCTCTAAGGTGCCACAGGTCCTCCTTTTCTTTTTAGTGAAAATGTTCATTAAAATGTCATCCTTTTTGTCAGAATTAGATATTTGGATTAAATATGTTGTTCACATTTCAAAAAACTCTCTGCCTGATCTAGAGAGGTTCAAAAACCAGATGAAATTTTCCTGAACATTTTAATCATTTATCAACATTTTGAAACATTTATCAAAAAAAGAGAAGGGGGAGTTTTTCCTCTATAAGATGTCCAGGGCTGAACCCTGCATGTTTGTTCAGTTTTCGGAAATACAGTATTTCCTTAGGACATTAGCTATCAATCTGCTGTAGAGCAGTGGTTTTCAAGTTGTGGTCCACGGACCCTTGGCGGTCCACAGACTACGTCTAAGATTTCCAAAGGGGTCCGCACCTCCACCCAAAAATATAAGGGTCCGCAAATGAAAAAAGGTTGAAAACCACGGCTGTACAGGCTATTTTTACCATTCTGTCTTCTTGGCATAGCATGGAATCAGAGTTCTCCAGGTGTTTAATCCTGCACCATTGAAGCTAATGGGAATGTAGCAATTAACCTCAATAGGAGCAGAATCAGGCCCTGGATTATTTTAGTCAAGCTAACACTCCACCAAAAAAAGGGGGTCAAAACATTTATTTAAAGAAAAAGAAAACATATGGTTAGCTAATCATTTAGAATTACTAAACACCTCCACAAAATAGTTGTCAGTCTTCTGAGTATTGCCATGCTATTTGAAGATCGGCCGCAAGTGTCTTGGGTGTTGCTTGCGCCGCTTCTTTGTGTCTGGGCAAACAATTTGGATGATGATCACTCAGGTAACTTAATCTGGAAAGGCTGCGGTTGAAATGAAATCAGTGTCGCTAGGATTGCAAAGAGAGGAGAAGACAGTGAGTATTTGATTCCTGCTTAAAATGGAGTCGGGTTCATAATTGTGGGGTTCCATCCAAAGCTAGATAGCTGTCTGTAACACAAACATACAAGAGGGATTCATTAAATACCTTGAAGTTTGTGTTGTCATGACAAGTACTAAGACTTCTTTGTAGCAGTTCTCAATCGAACTACTATAGAAAGGCAGCCAATCTTTCTATATGATAAAAGAAACTTCATAACTCATTCCCTGTCCGTATGCAATAACTAGTCAGGGTAGTCATGTGTGTTTCCTTGGTTGGAACTATGCTTGTGTGCTATTGAGGAAAAAAACCTCTGGGGAAGCTGATAATATATCTGATTGGAGAGCAAGTGGAAGAGGGAGAGATACTCATTCTAACTGCTAAATCGTCTCAAACTGGGTCATTCTGTGTTATTTATTCTTTTGATCATGGGACATTGGAAGTGGAATGGGAGAAGATGCCTCCAATGCCCATGCCCCATCCAAGCTCTCCAGGAAGATTAAATACAATCATTTATTTTTTATATTAGAGTAGCATCTGGAGGACCCAAATGAGATGGGGGGGGAACTGTCCCAAGGTAACTAGCTCATGTAATGAAACAGGGCTCAGGTCTCCTGTTCCAGTCCAGCTGCTCCCAGTTGTGGCAATTAAGAGGGTGAGGCAGCATCAGGGAACTATAAGAAGCTGGGTGAGATCCACTGTCTCAGAGCAGACTGAGTCAGTCAGGAGATGAGAGCTGCCAGAGAGAGAGAAATTGGCTTTTGGGAGAAGACTGGAGGCAGGAAAGCAGCAAGGTGTCTGCTGGCTGGCATCCCCAAGCCAGAAAGCCAGGGCCAGAGTGGGCTGAAGGAAAGGGAGCAGCGGAGGGGCATCTCCGTGCTGCAGAGCTGGGCCCCAGAGGAGCCATGAGACACTCCCAGCAGAGAGGATATAAGATTTCTCAGTAGGAAGAGCAGGGCTATGCCCCAGCAGGAAGGGCTGGGGTGGCTGTCCTGGCAGTGGGATAGAGGACTGTTAAGAATCCAGATCTGCCAGAAGACACCAAGATGGTGAGAACAGAGCTGGGTTTTTAAAGATTACTTGCATGGGGTTGAGGTGAACAATGCTGTGGGCCTTTTGGTTTGGGATTCTTGCACTTTTCTGGTTTAATAAACTGTTGATGGACTAGAGAATACACTTGTACGGACTCACTGGGAACCCAGGAGGGAAATTGCAACAAAGGGCCACTTGCAGGGCTGCTCTGAGGCCTGGAGGAGGCCACTCCTTTACAACTCCATCACACAAAGGGCTGTGCATACATGAAGAAATGAGACAGCCCCTGCCTTAAAGAATGTACAGCCTAAATAGACCAAAACAGACAAAAGGAAGATGGGGAAATGGGGCACAGAGACATTAAATGATTTGCCCAAGATCATGTAGGGAGTCAGTGACAAAGCCACGTTGAAAGCTGGGTCAGCAATGTGAAAAGCTAGAGGGGACTGGGATGGAAGATGTCACCTCTTCTTCTCCAGTGTCTCTTTAGGGTTGATACTGGTTTCAGGTTGCAAAATACAATGGCGATTTCTAAGAGATGAACACATTGTAGCCTGCAGTAAAAATTGTCTGTTCATGTTTTAGGTTGCCCAATTTATTTATTTGTATGCAAATAATATCTGCAAATAGCCACTCCCTATTTTGGGATTTTCCCTGAAAACTTGGGTGGAAAACAAGGTAACTCTGGTTTTCAGCCACAGCTTTTTCTTTCTTTTTTTTAAATCAACTCCAATTGCCTTTCATTATATACATTGATGGAGATAGGGTGCCCATCAAACAAACAAGGAACCCTGATAATGTTGGCTAGCACTAGCCTGTATGGTCACTGCTAGCCAGTTCCTTTTTTATTGCAGTTAAACGCAAGCTGTGCATGAGATCAAATGTAATAATTGCAATCAAGTGATTTAACGAAAACTAAAAAGGAAGCCACCTGTACAAAGAGGAAATGTGCTGCAATTTCATTCAGATGAGCCTCAAAAAGGAATCCAAGAAAGTTTCTCGCTGCCAGTCGGCTGGGAACTTTGAGAGTGAGTTGCCATACTCAACATTATTCCAACTGGTAAAACATAACGAGCCAATGGAGCTCCACCAAAGTCAATACAGAGCAGCTGAGGATCCGGCCCCCTTGACATGGAACAGTTAAGAAGACTGTGGGTAACATTTTCAAAAGTGCCAAAATGACTTAGGAGCCTATATTCCATTTTCAAAAGACACATAGACCCACTTCCTCAAAGCTAGTTAGGGACCTAACTCCCTACTGAAATCAATAGGAGTTAGCCACCCAAATACCTTTTGAGATTCTGTACCTTAGAAGGCTAAGGTCTGGTCTACACTAGAAAATTAGGTTGGCATAAACACATCGCTCAGGGGTGTGAAAAATCCACAGTCCTGTGTATTCAGGGCTAGGGCAATGGAAGAATTCTTCCATCAACTTAGCTACCACCTCTCATGGAGGTGGATTACCTGCGTAGACAAAAGACCCGCCCCCCTCCCGTCGCTGGAGATGGTATCTACACTGAGGCTTTACAGCCATGCCGCCGCTGCTGTAGCGTTTCAAATGTAGACAAGCCCTAAGTCTCGTTAGAAGCCCATGGATCTTGAGCTCACCAGTAACTAAAGGCATGTCTGCACTGCAATGTGAGAGAGCTGACTGCAGGACATGTAGACATACCCGAGCTATCTTTGCTTTAGCTAGCTCGAACAACACCAGCAGTGAGCCCACGACAGTACAGGACAGCTGCATGTCTACATCCCCAGGGTCCCGGGGGACTTGTAGAGACCCCACAATGTGGGGTTCACGGCTGTTATCTAAGCTAGCGAGATCCAAGCTAGGCTCACGTATCTTGACCCGACTGCAGCACAAGACTGACCCTACGCCACTTTGGAAAATGGGACTTAGGTGCTTATGAAAATGTTACTCCATAGCTCTGGGGAGGGAGCTATTTCCAAATGAAATCTACCATATCAAGTTCTGTTAGTCTGCCTAGCACGTTACATTACTAACCCAGTGACAAAGGGAAACCTATTTAAACCCTCTCACTGATCCATGCCCCCCAGTTCAGTGAGCCTGTTTTGTTTCACTCACCTGGAGAGAGGAATATAGCTGCCTAACTGCTATCCTTTTTTTTTTAGAGAGATGTGCAAATGGTCCCTTTCTCCCGAAAGTCTGAGCTATAGACTTGCTAACACTAAGGAACACATTTCTGGTTGATCAGTTACAGACACACATACACACACGCACACCTGGAAGCATGTTGTTTTACACACACACGCCTGGAGGTGCCTTGAAGCATGTTCTTTTCTACATCCCCAGAGCAATCTTTACAATCCCCAAGGGCACACACCAGCAGGCTGAACATAAGGCCTGGCAAGAATGCACTCCCCAGCGGGGGCATGCACAGGTTTTGTGTGCCCCCATCAAGCAGAGAGACTCTCAAAAGGGGTTTCAGCGTGCCAGCTACTTTAATGTCAGCTATGTCTTAAATTCAGCCGGAGCTGTCCAGAGTGGAGTTCTGGTAAATATTTTCAAACCTGCAGGGCAGAAGCCCCAAGCCCCGATGCCTCCTCCACGGCAAAAGCCCTGAGCCCCGGTGCATCTCCCACAGGGCTGAAGCCCAGAGCCACGAATGGAGGGAGGCAGCGGGGGGCTCTGGGAAATACTCTATGAGAATTTAAGCCCTGCTCTCTATCATATGCACCCTCCCCTCAGTGTGAGGAAGGTGAGCACATACATCTACTTTTCACCCTCCCTTAAAGAATTTCACAAGTTTGCAGTCTCCTCCTTAGAGAGAACCTGATCATTTTGCTCTTGGACTTAGCGTCTGCCTGGGAAACAGAAATATTTCTTTGCGTTATCCCCACTTTTCCAGAACAAATAGACTTTCTAGAGTCATCGGAAGTATCCTTGTCTGCTGAGAGTCAAAGCAAAGAGAGGTCTGCAAAGAACTGATGGGTTCTGCCCTTACCGGAGCCTTCCATGTTAACTGATTACAGATTAACTGCAGCAGAGTCTCAAGGGGGTTGCTTGAAGGCCTGAAGGTTTGGAGGATTCTTTTTAATAATTCTCTGAAAACTCATTTTTATCTGCTTCTTAGATGAAAGCTAATATTCTCATGCTGTGCTGCTGGGAAAAATTAGTCGGGCATAAGTGCTGGTACTGCTCAGTCCGCAGTCCCAGTGACAATGGCAACGTTGCCTGTCTAACGGCATCAGGAACAGGCCTTAATGAAAGGGAGAGTCAGAACCTGGTTGGCTACCTTAAAGAACATGTCCCAGATCCTTTACTGGAGTCAACCGGCATACAACCCTTAACTTAAAAATTGACGCCAGTAACGGCTCTCGTCTGTGTTCTCTAGGATAGCTGGGATGATGCCAGTTTATACCAGCTGAAGCTCTGGTGCTGGGTATTTAAGAGATTAGAATCAAATGTAACAACATAAATTCTGACTAAGCTAAGCTGTCTTTTAATAAACTATAGTACTACCAACCAACACCGCAACCTCTCCTTGCCAGCTTGGAAACCAGAGATTAACTAGACTGTTTCTATTTTTATGTTAAAATGGAAACAGAGGTGGGAAGGTTTCATGGAATTTACCAAGCCAAAGAAATTTTTTCATTTTAAAATTCAAATGGAATAAAAATTACAGTCTTCCAGTGTTATTATGGAATAATATGTAATATTAGCTCTCCACTTGCCCGACCTTTAGCAGTGAAGAATCAGCTGCAGCAACTGGAGCTTGGGAGTCTACTTCCTAAACCAATCTAATTCCCTCCAAGGTCTGCCCTTTTTTTTTTTTTTGAATTATTACACCACCTGGCACAGGGAATATTATTGACTCTGGAGAGTAGTCTCATTTTGCAATAATTTTTACAGATTGCTAACTGAAAAACAAGAACAAAAATGTACCACTAGGTAGCTGAAACCACTGATTTTCACTCTTCCTTCCTGCCCCTATGTAATTTATTGCAACAGACCTCAGCTCCCACACTAAGTTAGGCACTTTGGCTCGTCTAAGATCCTTACTGTGTGTGGGCACCAGCCCAAGGAAAGAATCAACCCAAGTTTGTGGATTTCGGACCACATGGCATGTAGCTCCCACAACCTTCGCTGTGTTCACATCTCCATTTTGGGACAGGCACAACGAACATAGCTTTAAAAAAAATAAACTATTAGACTGACCTCTTCTGATGTAGCATTTCACTGTTGTAGCTTAAGAAAAGAACCAACCCAAACCCCACAACTTTGCTGATGTTCCAGGCAGGGCTTTGCTTTTGCCTTCAGTGGGGTTTCAGACAGGTGCAAAGATCTGACAGCGTGGAACTGTAACAGGATCAGGATCTAAAAATGTTACAGAGACTTTAACAAGTAAAATATCATAGCTGCCTCTGTATTACAGGACTACAAAACTCAGACTGGATGACAATGTGACAACGTGCTACTGAGAGTTATTCGCTGATTTAGATGAGGTTAAAAACAAGCGAGCCAAATATTTGTCCGTCTCTTGAACTCAAGATTTTTTTTTTTTATTTGAGGTTTGAAATAGAGCAGAGAGTTTTTCTGTTGTGTTTTTTTACATTTCATATCCCCCTACACTTCCTGGTTTTGTATGTGATCACAAACCCAAATACCAAAATATTACAAGAAAGGCCCATTCTTGAGGTAACTTTGAACCAGCAATCTCATGAGAAAACTTGCTCTCCTGAGTTTTCCAGCCAAATTACCAGAGACCAAGGATGGTGGGATAAGTTCAGCTATGCTTCAAATATGCAACGAACCCACTTGAGGTTCACCCATCACTTGTCTAGACAGACATTTCAGAAGGGGATCATATGATAGTCTGTCTGGGAATTTTTACCTGTGATTGTCCAGATCATTTGCAACAAACTGGAGAAATGGCCTGAAGTAAATAGGATGAAATTCAATAAGGACAAATGCAAAGTACTCCATTTAGGAAGGAGCAATCAGTTGTACACATACAAAATGGGAAATGACTGCCTAGGAAGGAGTACTGCGGAAAGGGATCTGGGGGTCATAGTGGATCACAAGCTAAATATGAGTCAACACTGTAAGGCTGTTGAAAAAAAAGTGAACATCATTCTGGGATGTATTGGAGAGTTGTAAGCAAGACACAAGAAGTAATTCTACTCGGCGCTGATTAGGCGTCAACTGGATTATGGTGTCCAGTTCTGGGTGCCACATTTTGGGAAAGAGGTGAACAAATTGGAGACAGTCCAGAGAAGAGCAACAAAAATGATTAAAGGTCTAGAAAACATGAGCTATGAGGGAAGATTGAAAAAATTGGGTCTGTTTAGTCTGGAGAAGAGAAGATTGAGAGGGGACATAAAAGATTTCAAGTACATAAAAGATTATTACAAGCAGGAGGGAGATAAATTGTTCTTCTTAACCTCTGAGGATAGGACAAGAAGCAATGGGCTTAAACTGCAGCAAGGCGGTTTAGGTTGGACGTTAGGAAAAACTTAATGAGGAAGAACAGTGTCAGAGTAGTTAAGCACTGGAATAAATTGCCTAGGGAGGTTGTGGAATCTCCATCATTGGAGATTAAGAGCAGGTTGGATAAACACCTGTCAAAAATGGTCTAGATAATACTAATCCTGCCATGAGTGCAGGGGACTGGACTAGATGACCTCTCGGGGTCCTTTCCAGTCCTATGATTCTATGACTGTTGCATGTCAAAAGAGCTAGGTAATGCTCTTCAATTGAATAAACTCGCTCAGGGAGTGAGAGAGCTCTTTGGAGCCAAGGCAAAAATTTTTTACCCAATTCTTTGCACCTGCAACAGTCAGGGAAATAATGTGATGGCCACATCTTCCTCTACCACGCTCCGATAGGGACTCTGGCAATGTCCCAGATCTCTACTATGCAAGTCTGTGACAGCAGACTCTGGGCAAGATGCTTAGGCCCAGATTCTCAAAGGTATTCAGGTGCTTAACTCCCATTGAAATCGATAGATGTTAGGTTCCTAAATACCTTTGAGGATCTGGGCCCTAATCTTTCTGGGTTTATCACAGCCCTTATCCTGCCAAGCAGGTGAGTCGGGGGGTGGGGAATAGAAAAATATGCAAAAAGATCCTCATGTTTATGATTTAAGTATATAGCAAGTGTTTATCTTTGAGGGTGGCATTGAATTTTTTTCTCCTCAGTGCAGTGGCCCTGTATGATCATATAATTTGACCACCTTCACAACCCAAGCCATAAACTTTGTCCAGTCAGTCATCCTCCCGTCAAGCATAGTAACTAGTGATTAAACTAGTCCATGTCTTTTAGAGAGGCATCCAATTTTGATCTGAAAACATCAAGTGATGAAGATTCTACCCCATCCAAAGCTGTACCTGGGGTTAATTACTTCAGTCTTAAGCTATGTCTGCACTGAAATAAAAGGGTGTGTGTGTTTTTTAACCAGAGGACAACCATGATGTGTTAGCTACCCTGCTGTAAAACATGGTGGAGACAAGGTGCTATAACTTTACTGTGAGGTAAAGCATGGGAAGAGGTTATAATACTGACCTAACCTCACTACCTTGTGGGAAACACCACAGCACCCTGTCTGTGTTTAGGATTGTACAAAAAGATAACTATCGCATGTTAGTCATCTCTGTGTAAAAAAAAAAAAAAGTAAAACTACAGAACCCACACACCTTTCTGTCAGTGAAGAGAGTGTCTTCAAAAGTTGTGCCTTATTTCCAGTTTGAATTTTTCTCACTTCAACTTCCAGCCACAGGCTTTTCATGTTATGCCTTTGTCTGCTTGATTAAAGGATCCTGTAGTCACCCTGTTAACTCTATCTTTGACAAACTAAATAGATCACTCTTTTCAAGTTTCTTTGTAAGGCCTGTACAATAGCAGATTACTAGACATGGATTCAGTCAAGTACCTGGGCTCTTATTGGGAAATCCAACATGAAATAAGAAAAGAAAGCCTCACCAACGTAAAGAATACAGGAGGGAAGAAGACGACAATTTGAGTTTCAGGGCCAAATTCAATGGAGCTGTACTGATTTGCATCAGCTGAGGCTCCATAAAGGCTACCCAAATATTGGCTAGAGATTATTGGGCATTTTAACTGATAATTTATTAATATTTTCATATTAACATAACGTACAATTATTATTGTCTTAGCCCTCTGCACACAGTGCATTTTAACCATTGAAAATCCCTGTAGGCAGAAAAAAACGTGTTCCATTTTTCACGTTGTTTGGCTGGACTTTGTGCACTTGAGTTAATAAAAGTGATGGAAGTGTCCTTCTCAAAGCGTTTTCGGTTTCAGATGATCAGCGAGATAGCCTTGTGACTAATGCACTGGACTGGTATTATGCACTGGAGTGGATTAACACACTAGACTGGTTCAGTTTCCAGCTCTGCCATAGCATTTTTCCTTCACCTTGGGCAAGTCAGGTAATTTCTCTGTGCTGCAACTCTCTCTCCAATGAGGATGGCGATAATCCTTCCTTTGCCTGTCTTGTCATTTAGACAGGAGGGGAGGGATTACTGCTTGAGATGTGCATGTATAGTGCTTAGCTGAAAAAAAATGATGACGATCAATTGTTCTTTCAACAACATATTTACCATACAAATGGGAGGGAGTTTAAAGACTCTGGACAAAATTAGTATACGTCAGAGTACTCAGAGAAACTTTTTGCTCCTCTCTACATACTGCTGGGCCCAATAGGGCTCAGCAATCTTTATCCACCATGGTAAACTCAGCATAAATTTATTCAGAGGACAACTTCCCATTGAGGCTCAAAATAAATAGCTCACGTTTCCCCAAACAAGTCCTCTACTGTCGCACTAAAGGAGCAGCCCAGGCTGTATTCAGCCCAGACTTCCTCACAATAGCACATCATAAAACCATCATCCATCTGGCACAAATTTAAGGCACAGCTGGAAGTATTCGATACAAGAAAGAAACCAAGGACAGAATTAGTATCCCACAAGGTTGTTTTCTCAAGTCACAGATGAAGCACAGAGCCATACAGCGAAGTCCATCATACGCCCCTCAGCCCTTCTCAAACGAAAAAAGGGCTGTCTACGTTTTATATTCTTTGAAAATACCAGTTTGTTACCTTCTCCTGGCAACAAAAAGGGGAGGTAACAAAATTATGGAGGGATGAAACATTCTTTCTGGATCAAATAGGATTAAGATATGAATTCGTCTTCATCATACAGTATACCTGAAGGATGCACCTCTAGTGGGAGTCCACGAATATTCATTCTTTCATAGGCTAACAAAGATGGAAGGAATTGCAATATGTATTTATAGTGGATGAGTACCTGTAGCAAGACTGGCAGCGAGGGAGAGCCACACCCACCTATATGCCTACAGTACCCTAGTCACTTGGCTAAAGGTTATAAGGAAGCTGCAGTGGTAGCATCTGCTGCAGCTGCTTGTATTTCTAGGCAGCCTCTGAGCACATCTACTGGATTGGGCTCCACGTGCAAGTTAAGTGGAGGAGCACCTATATCCCCCACCTCGTGGATTGCTAAGCAGAGGTCGGTGCCTCCCTGCAGCCCAGACTTCGGCACGTCTCTCTGAGAGGGGGGGAGGGGTGTTGCTTAGCACACCACCCTTTGTGTCTGCATCTCCCTTGGCTAGCTTAGGTGGCTCCCAGCCTAGCATGCCAGCTTTGTGGATCTCAGCCTAAGGCACCTATCTCTCCCCATTCATTGTACAGGGAGCCAAAGCACCTCACTCAAGCTTTGTGGATCAGTGTTGTTCCTGTGATTTTCTGGACACCTAAAATTTAGATGTGATGGGGTTGGGTGACAGAATGCCTAAGGCCCTTTGTGGATCTGGGTCCACCGGGATGGCCAGCCCTAGTGGTGAATGCCTTGATTCCCTGCCAGCCAATGCAAACTCTCCCACTCCCCCTATGAAAAGCAAGTGCCCACAGCTCACCAGCTGATCAGCCCATCTCTACTGAGCCCTTTGATCACAAATGCACTACAAGGGTTATCCTCGGGCCCTCCACATTTTATTTTGCACAGAACACCATAAAAGTTAGGCCCCACTCTTCTTCAGGGTCCAGGATGGGAGAACAGCCTGTCCTGATTAACTACCACCAGTACCCTAAATCCTCTTGCCTTTGCATCCCGGGACCTTTACTTCTTGCGCTGTTGTTGTCAAAGCAAGACCTAGGTTTGGGGTTACCGTGTGTCACAATGAGAGGGGTCAGTGCCTGTTGGAGCAGTCGGCCTATGGTGCTGGCATTTGAGAGGAGAATATGACAGATATGACATGGATCTGAACAGGATGTTATAACTCGACCATTCTTGACCGGGGTTTGTCAACACATCAAATTGTTTTCCGGGGCTCAAATGCAAAAGGGAAAATACCAGCAGCATCTGGATTGCAGGGAAGACTTAAGTTTGGCCAACCCAGGGGGAGTGCCAGGCCTGCTCCAGACATGTTCTACCACCACCCCAACGCACTGCTGCCAGCCCATGCTCCTAAATGGGCATGGAGAGGACCGAATAGCAGCAGGACTGCAGAGGCAGGTTAGTTTTCTTGTTCACCCTGACAGACTTCCCAGTCTGGGAGGAATTCCCAGTTGGAGCCCAAGCAAGAAGGAGTTTCCAGGTGTAATTTAAACTGCAGAGGTGAAGCTCTTGATCTCAGATGACATACGGTACATGTGTTATTGACCTGGAACAGTAAGGTGACTAGATGTCCCAATTTTATAGGGACAGTGCTGATATTTTGGGCTTTGTCTTATATAGGCACCTATTACCTCCCACCCTCTGTCCCAATTTTTCATACTTGCTGTCTGGTCACCTTAGAGCACCCTCTCCTCATGGGATCACTGTCCAGATACAACTGGCAGCCTGGGCCTGAAGGCAGCACCCTCCTGCCTTGAGTGCAGGAAACTGGACTAGATGACCTCTCGTGGTCCCTTCCAGTCCTACACTTCTACGATTTCCCCTTTTATTCCTGCACTATGATAGCAATCGGGCATCACAAAGGAGCTAAAGCATAGAGTGGGTGAGTCTTTAAATCATCCACAGTCAATATGGACAAGATGGTCCCATAGGACACCTGCACAGGAGCAAAGTATCTTTCCTCCACAGGCTACCTGAACTGGAGGTACCAAGAGCCTGGCTGAAGTGGGTGAGGAGTGGTCAAACAGGGATGGGGAACAGTTAGAGCAGGGGTGGCCAACCTGAGCCTGAGAAGGAGCCAGAATTTACCAATGTACATTGCCAAAGAGCCACAGTAATACGTCAACAGCCCCCCATCAGCACCTCCCACCCACCAGCAGCCCCGCCGATCAGCACCTCCCCACACCTCCGAATCAGCTGTTTTGTGGGGTGCAGGAGGCTCGGGAGGGGGGGAGAGGGGGAGGAGCGAGGCCATGGCAGGCTCAGGGGAGGGGAGGGGACGGGACAGGACGGGGGAGTGGGGGCAGGGCCTGTGGCAGAGCCAGGGGTTGAGCGGTGAGCACCCCCGGGCACATTGGAAAGTTGGCGCCTGTAGCTCCAGCCCCAGAGCCGGTGCCTGTACAAGGAGCCGCACGTTAATCTCTGAAGAGCCGCATGGGGCTCCGGAGCCACAGGTTGGCTGCCCCCGAGTTAGAGTCTTGACTCTGTTTATCTGAGGATAGTGGCTCAAAAAACAAAGACCTGTACCCAGCTCCATGCATGTACGTGGTGGTTTATGAAGTATAGATAATATAAAAATACAGTTTACAACATCATACAGCTTATGATCACAGAGATTAACAACATGGAATGGTTTGGGGCCTCAGAATGGGTGCTTTGGTCTTTGTTTATGAATGTAACCCTTCTGCCCGTCAGAGTTGGCAGCAACAAGGGCCGGGTTCAGTATCTAGGGGTTCCTTTCCAATAACACAATGCAAAAACGGCTCGAGCCCCCACCCAGTGACCTGGGACAAATATATACCACCCCCGCTGGGCGCCTCCAAGAGACAATACTTCCCCTCTCGCAAGCACAGAGTCTGAGTGTAGCAAAATCCTTTTAATAACAGAGAGAAACAATGTGGCATTATGTTGGGGAAACACCACCAACAGGATTCAGAACACAACCCATGAGCAAAAAACCCACCCCAAGCAAATTGGGGTGTGTCCTTTCCCTTTGGTTCTAGAGTCCAGCAACCCAAAATCACCCAAAGTCCGAAAAGTCCAACAACCCAAAAGTCTCTGTCCCTGGTCAGTACAGCCCCAGAGTTCAAAAGTTTATCTGCAGAGTTTTACCTCCCAACCTGGGTGGAGATTGGGGGGGTTACATGGTCCAAACCTGATTGCCCCACCTCTCCATGGGGCTCCGCTCCACCAGCCGTCCCACGAATCGCTCTGCTCTGCCAGCCACCCCCATGAGCTGCTCCAGGCATCCGACAAATTGCTCTGCTCCACCAGCCGCTCTGCTCTGCTCTGCCCTGCCAGCCATCCCGCAAACGGCTCTGCTTCAAGAGCCTCTCTGCTCTGCTCTGCCAGCCGTCCCGCAAACAGCTCCGCAATAGATCTTCAGGCTCCCCCACTACTTAACACAACAGTCAGTGATCTCAGCTCTTAGTAAGTTTAGCTCTTTTGTGATTTCAGCTTGTAGTAGGGAAGCCTCAGTGCTGGTGCACCATTGGCCCAAAGTGAATTCAGCTCAGCAGCCTGTAACTAGACTCCTAATAGAATCAAAATTAGCTCTGATATTCCACAGTAGAGAGAGAAAAAAGTGCAACTAGCACGTGAAGCCCATACCACCAAGTATTAATACCTGTCCCCAGCCTCTTTCTATTCACTGGGTTTTGGAACCCATGACCCTTGCCTAGCGAGTGCTGCTTAGTTAATGGTGAGTCCCTCCATTATAACAAAAGGCCAAGTACAGTTCCACTGTCCTTGATTCACATAATCAGGATAATAAAAGTCTATTCCTGCCCCAATAACAGAGAAACTGGGGCTCCTACAGAAGCCAAAGTGACCATCTAGGCAGGGTGGGTGTGCCTATGCAAATGAGATCAGCCCCTGAAGTTCTTTTCCACAACCCACCATGACTCGCCACCAGATGTCAGGGAAGAGCTCATCCTGACTCTGCTTACATGAAGTTATCATGAAAATACAGCTGGGCTTTCAAGAAGCCACACGCTGCTGAGATCAGTCAAGTTTATAACTTGTTGGTACTGGTTCAGGTTGTATATTCAACAGGGGTGAAATCTGCCCTTGTGGAGAGGGCCAGTACACAGCCTATGCACCACATAAGCCTTCAAAACAGGGTCTTCATTATACTATTTAAGTGGCACCTAGGCCTTGAAATGTACATGATGAATTTCACCTCTAGCAAGTAGCTGTTTTGGTGTACATGCTCGTAAAGAAGTCTGCCTTCTCAGCTTTGCTATTTTATTTTTTTTTAATATGATGAGAACTTTCATTTAGGAAAAAGGAAATGGCAATAGTCTAGATTTGTGACTTTTCGATGCTGTTGGATTCTGATGTCGAACATGTAGCTTCAGCTTTATACACAGCATTCAAGGCTCTACGAAAAAACAACCTTAAATCTACCAGTGCCAACATGGGTAGGTGAGGGGAGGAAATGTGAGACAAAAGCAAGCAAGACCACACCCACAACCTCAGTTATTCAAAAACTTTGACTGTTCAGACAACCCAAAATTCAACCTCTCTTCTTTCCTTATAGGAAACATAGGGCCTGATTCTCCATTGCTTTGCACCTGGTGTAGTCATGCAAACCTGTGCCAAATGGATGCAAAATGCTAGCATTCTGATCCGCAGTGGTCCTGAAAGAAAGAGTTTGGTTTTCCTTTGTTGGGAGAGAAAGAGTTAATGGTAATCACCTAAACGAAGGATGGGAGAAAACACAGGATCAGATCTTCAGCTGGTGTAAATCAGAATAGCCCCATTGAGTTCACACTGTAAAATGCGGACCATAAACCTCACTTTCTCCCACCCTTTTAGTGTTTTGCCTATTTGGAATGTAAGTTCTGGGTAGGGACTGTCCTTTACTATGCATATATACATTGCACAGCACAATGGGTTCCAGATCTTGATTGTGGCCTCTAGATGTTACTCTAATAGTGATAATACCATAAGCTAGACATCAAAACTGAACTTGTACACAAAGTTTCTCCAGTTGCGTAAAACAAGTTATGCAGGGGATACTTTCCACTGGGAGAAGATGAGGGCTTGACTTTTCTAAATCACTCTTCAATGCTTTGCTATTTGTAAATACCAAGGTTTTTTAGTTTACAAAGTAGTCCAGCAGATTTTGTATGATTATTTTTTTTAAATGTACAGTTCATGTCATTTAAATATTTAAATATCTCTCTTCAAAACCCCATTAAACTAGAAAGTAACACTAATGTGAAACACAAATGTTATATAGATTATGTCCATGTCTAGGAGATATAGTAGCCAGCTAAGTAGAAGGTAAGGGAAAAAATGAGATCAAAAATCTAGGTCAGAATGAAAAGCTGGACAAGAGCCCACACTTCCAAACTTGGGCCTCCCACACAAAAAAGTAAATCATTTTTTAAAGGGAATAATGGCCTTTTCAATCCTCCAATATTCTGCAAAAAGCTCTTCCTGGAAATACTATTGTTCCGTTCCATCGGTTTCTAGGACAACCATTATTCTCCACTGATTTTACAGATACTTTCTTGCTTGTGTCGCCAGATTGTGCCTGACTTGCCTTGTTGCTCCTTAAAGTTGCAGAGCCACCTTTCCTTTGGCTTGCCTTTCCCTGGGCACACTGGCCTCACCCCATCCTCTCTCGCAGATGCTTTCCCCTGCTTCTTGTTATATGTACACAATATTTCAATTTTAATCTGTGTTTTCCCCAGTACAACAAAACATGACTCTGCAACATTTTAGCAGCCGCTCATCTGTCCTCTTGCAGTATGATTTTTCCCCCAGTAGCATCCCAGCAGCACAAAAGCTCCCGTTCTTTTCTCAGCAGCAGCTGGAGTCCAATGTTCACATCGAAACGTGGACAAATCAAGGCTTGTGCTCTACTGAATTTAGCATGAACTGACATACCCTTTTCCCGTCCACATGTTCCTCTCTCAGATGCTGAATGAGCCATTGCCAAATTGTTCCACAGCTCCTTGGTCCCATCCCAAATCTTTATACGCTGCAGAATTTATACTAGGCTACAGAAATCTTAAGAGGAAGCTTGGTTTCCTGGTTAAGGCACTGAATTGGGACTTAAGAGAACGGTAGGCTCCCTTCCTTGCTTTGACACAGACTGTGTGTGTGACCTCGGCAAGACCTTTAGGGTATGTCTTCACTGCTGAGCCAGCCTGACTGATCAATACTCAGACCTGAATGGGCCAGCCTAGCCCGAGTACAAGCAGCCACACTGCAAAGCCCTACCCGAGTTACTGCACCCGTAGAAGTGCTACATTCACCCTCATGTGTCACGACTCGCTAGGACTTCGGGGGGCCATACCCCATGGTTCTTTGTGCTGCAGTAAACTGAGGCACTCCGTGGCTCTTTAAGAGTGAATTAAAGAAGAACTTGTCTCTCCTTCTGGGCATGCAGGGGGAATTGTGGGAAGGCACTGAAGGACTATCTGCACCCAGGTGATTTTGCCTCTATCCCCTCTGCAAAGTGAGAGGGTTACTAGCCTGAGTGACAGCAGAATCCAGGCTCTAACCCAGGACTGCCCAACCTATGGCCCGTACACGGCCCACCAGAGCATTTCATAAGGCCCGGGGCCTACTTCAACACAATATTCTAATGGCCGATTCCTGAGAGTTTCGTCATCACGCTTACATCATTTTAGTTTTCACATGTGTGTAAACAGACAATTCTGTACATAGAATCAACCTATCTAAATGCATATGAAACAAGCTGAACATAAACTATAAATCAGTACAGGCGTCTTTAAAATGTATTCAGATATGTAGAATCTGTTTGGCCCACATAAGATTGTGCTCAGGTGTATGCGGCCCTCCTGTGTAGAATGGCTGGGCACCACTGCTCTAAACTATATCCCCAGCAGGGCCAGCTAGCTTGGCTTTAAAGCTCCATTAAATGTGGATGGGAGGCTCTTGTGGGTGAATGGGAGAGAGGTTAAGGGCAACACTCAGGTAAGAGCCCCAGCTAACTCAGACACACTCTTTTAGGGTAAAATTTTCCAAAGTATCAAAATGACCCATCCCATTTTCAGAAGTGATTTAGGCACTTTGGAACCTATGTCCCATTGACTTTCAATGAGATTTAAGCTCCTAAATAATTTTTGAAAATGGGTTTTAGGCTCCTAAGTCATTTAGACACTTAAAAATAATTACCCGTATTCCCTCTCTAAACTGGAGCTAATGTGGCTTGCTGTCTCCCACACTTTGCCTGTTTTATCTAATTAAGTTGCAAACTCTTAAGGGCAGGGGCTCCTGTTTCTCCCTATGTATGTGTGTGCCTGGTACATTAATGTCTGGAGGTGTCAAAGTGTTATAAACAATCATAAATCTTCCACTGAGGGGCCTGACACTGCATTCTTCATAAAGATGCAAAACACCCATTTATTTCTGAAAAAAAATAAAGCCTACCATCTTTGCGTCACATTATTCTCTCTCAGGTATTGTATTTAAAATTTGTATTTAAGGGAGGATGGGGTGGGAGGAAATTGGCCACAATATGGTTAGAAGAACGTACCAAAGTTGTGCTTCCCTTCCCACCCTTTGATCTTGGTGCCTTAATGACTAATTAGTGCTAAAGTACTGGGAAAATACCTCACTTAAGGCATTTTAAAGCTTCTCTTTGTATAGATAAAAAACGATGACTCACATCAAAGGATAACCACTAAACGTGCAAGAAAGGGAGTAAAGCAGAAGCCTGTCTCATGGGGATGTTTGGCTAACTGGCCAAAACTGGAGAATCTGCTGGGCTTTCGGTTCTACTGATGCTTCCATTCAATTCTCCAGATTTTTCACTCCTGGACTTGCACAGAGGGAAAAGCTAATAAGAAATGTGAAGGGAAATCTGTGCCCCAGAAAGCGAGGTATGTGTTCAAGGAGATGTGAGCCTTCAAACCTTGTCCTCTGATGACGGATCAGGGAGAAATGTCATCAGATCCTGGATGCAGTGTAGCTGGAGCCGTATCAGTCCCAGGATATTACAAAGGCAATTCAGGTGAGGTAATATCTTCTATTGGATCAGTTTCTGCCTCGTCTCTCTCACCAACAGAAGTTGGTCCAATAAAAGATATTACCTCGCTCATGAGATCCTGCGGCAGTCGGCAGAAAAATAACCACCACCTCAAGCATTCAAACCGGAAATCATTCAGCTTTCTTCTACGGCAGGTTTTTGTTCTCACACTTCATTTTCAGGGTGTCAGGCAATCTCTCAGCAATCAGGGTGAGGAAGGCAGATTTTCCCACATCAGCCTACTGTGTGGTTCTTATACCTTCCTCCATAGCATCAGGTATTGGCCACTGTCAGAGATAGCCCACTAGAGTTGACAGACTTCAGCTCTGATCCAGTCTGGTAATTCCCCAGTGCATGCTATTTAGCTACTGGAAGGAAAAATGGGTCTTATTTCCACTCCCAGAGCTATTGCAATGTGGGTGCTCTAAGATCAAACCTGAACAGTTTATTTGCCTTTTTTTGTAATGGAATATGGCCCCAATCCTGCAAGCAACCATCTTGAGGAAGGGCTGAGGAATTGGGCCATATACTCTATTAAAGACCTAAGGGTTGTGAAACCCTGATGCCAAGTTCTGTGAGTGAAACAGCTTCCCTGGCTTCTCCTTTGATGGAGTCTCCTTTGATGGAGTCTCAAGGTTTCAGAGAGGGACCTCAGTGTGTTGCCATGTAATGGATCAGCAAGTCAGCAGTACAATCTACTGAAACAATTCCAATGATTATACCACCTAGCTAAACCTTCACTCCTGCTGAGCACTCCAGAGTCCCACTAACCTCAGTGGGAGTTGCAGCTGCTCAGAAGGGGCCTGGTGCTGCAAGGTGCCAAGCAACGAGAGGCGCAGTCAATAGGAACTGAGGGCACTGAGCAAGCACCTGGCAGGATGGAGTCCCCAGTGACCAACACGAGGGCTCGTCAGGAATTTTCCATCAAAATGATTCTTCTGTGGAAAATGAAGTTTCTGCAAATTTGAAAATTTCCCAAGGGTAAAATTTAAACTTGCCAAAATTTTGCCAATCAGAAAAATTGAAATGAAACAATTTTTGTTTTGAGCCAGGACAACATTAAACTGCATCTGCTTAAGCTGCAACAGTGACTCGTGGGTGTTATAGCTTCAATGTGCCATGCCTCCGTTCTCTTGTATGGGCCAGGCTCCTTGACCGCAGTCTCCCCTCAAGTACTGCAATATGGGAGTCACGTGATTGCATTGCATCATGGGAGATGTAGTCCACCCAGGTAGCCCAGTCCATAGGAAAGAATGAGGGCGTGATCCACACAAGCTACGTCTTCCGTGAGGCACTGAGGCGTGATAAGCAGAAGCTGTTGAGGGGCAAACCAAAACATTTGGATGTTTCTGAATTAAAAGATTGTTTAATTTTTTATTGGGTGAAAAAAATTGATATTAACAATTTCCCACGGAACAGATATCCCTGGTTTCACTCAGCCCTCGTCAGCACTCTCAAGATCTGCTTCTGCATCTGTAAATGGGTGTGGGGTGAGGCATAATTCATTAATGTTTGTAAAGTACTATGAGATCTTCACATCAAAGGGGCTCTTGAAGTGCAAGGCATTAGTATTCAGTTAGCAGTAAACAGTTTTTAATATTAGCTACTAATGCTGCAGGAAGTGTTCCCTGTGAAATCTAAGGGAACGAAGAATTTGCCGGGCTCTGCATTTCATTACAAACTTGACATTTAGCTCAGATTCAGCAAAATGACTGCTAACATGTAGAAACCATGCAAGTGAGTCAGGGCTTGGTTTCAGGTGAGCTAGGGCTACATACATTATTGTACGGCAGCGTCATGGGAAATGAGCAGCGTTTCATGATTGTCATACAAAACCCCTTGGCATTAGCTGAATTTCACTCAAACCCAACATCCAAAGGAAATCTTAGGTAGGGGGTGCAGAATTCAGATACCACAGTGATGGATGACCTGTAAAACTACAGGTATGGAGATAGGAAGGTAGAGTAGATCTCATCCAGATTAAAACTGAAGGAAAAGGGTCATACAAATATAAAGAAAGAATTGGTATTGGTTTAAAAGCAGAACCTATAGGTGCCAGCTGATCTCATGGCTCCATTGTGCTAGGCATAGCGCAAACACCTAGTGAGAGAGTTGCCCGAACAGAGTTTTCAACAGATTAGATTGATGAAGGAAGGGAAGGAGAAGAGAGGCCAAGTGACTTGGCCCAGGTCCCACAGAATATTAGTAGTTGAACTAAGAACAGAACACTGGTCTCCTGAGTCAGGCCAGGACCTTATCCAGGGAACCACACTGCCTGCCAAAAGAAGTATCCAAAAAACAAAGCCACCGGGTTTCACACAGTTCTTGTACTGACAACAGTACTTGGTGTCTGTAACTGACAGACTTTGCTTTTCATAATATGAATCCCTAAACCCAGGAAGAGAACAACAGTGACTGGGCCCCAGCTAAGCAGTGGCAGGAAACTGACAGCACGGACTATGAGCACCTGGTCTTAACGGATTATCTTTGCTCAGTGTCCCCAAGAAAGGCACCCTACTTCTAAGATCCCTGCTCCACATGCACTGCTTTCCAATCCCAAACCTGGCCATCAGTTTAATGCTGCGTATATACAAAAATGGAGCAAAAAGAAAAGGAGTACTTGTGGCACCTTAGAGACTAACCAATTTATTTGAGCTTTAGTCTCTAAGGTGCCACAAGTACTCCTTTTCTTTTTGTGAATACAGACTAACACAGCTGCTACTCTGAAACAAAAATGGAGGTAACCAACAACAATATACCCTAAATCAGGAACCAGTTCTCTGTTCTCCCCCTCTCTCCAAATATCCATCATTGCTTCCCTGAAGGAGAACAGTCCCAGGAGATAACTATGCAACTGGCTGGGTTGCTAAGATGTCAGGAGTAAACCTCAACAAAAAGACCCATCTTACATTACACCCTAAATGAGGCAAGCCTCATGGCTTTGGCATCTCCGTGAGGAGTGAATTCCAGAGTCTAGGGAGCGCTGCTGGGAACACCCTGTCCTCCAGCACCTACAAATTTAGTCTTGGGCACTGTCAACCAAAGCTTCCCCACCACTGACAATTGTTAGGGTGGAACAAATTCCTTTTATTTTCAAATATGCCAGTAGCCTCAAAGTCATTGTCTTGGTGCTGCTGAGTACTAGATTGGGATTCCACAGATCCAGTTTCTATTCCTGCCTAGGAAATTTTAGGCAAGTTAATTTATTTATTTCTCGGTGCCTTTGTTTCCCCTTCTGTAAAATGGGGGTAATGAAACTCATCTCCTTTGACATTGCTGCATGAAAAGTATTAGGTAATCAGGAGGTCCTTTTATTTTCCCCTCAACATTTAGCAAGCTGGATTGTGCCAGTCTTCTCAGAAATAGACGATTTCGAACTCTGCTCACCCTGTGTCTACTTAAACTAAGCTTTGGGTTTTGCTCTCTCTTTTTTCAGATTTCCAGGTGTGTCTGTGTGTTTCCCTGTGGCTGCTCCATTTGAATAGATCATTTTTCAAGTCCTTGTGATCACTCTAAGGTATTTATTAGAGCCATCTGAAAATTTTCCATCAACCTCCCCCTTTTTCCCCCCCCGATGGAAAATAGCTCTTTAACTAAATGGAAATGTTCATGGGAAAATTTCCACTGTCATCAACAAGCTGAAAACTGGGGGGGAAGGGGGGGATTGATTTTCAAGTTTGACAAAAACCTGAACGTTGTATGAAAAACAATTGTTTTAATTGAAGTTTTTGGTGGGATAAAAAGGTCACTTCCCAACCAGCTCTAGTATTTACATGCTACTGAAGGTCTTACAAGGGACCGTGCCCAGAAAACGTCAAGGGATATCCAAGATAATCCTATCTAGAATGCTGATACCGAGAGCACAATAGCACCGTGTTGTTACGGTGTCTCTGTGAAAACAGACTGGTCCAGATCCCCAGCTGAGATAAGTGGATGCAGCCGCAATAACTACAATGGAACCACTCCCATTCATAGGAGCTCTGGATCTGGCCCACTGTCTCTTCAGGTACGCAAGACTGAGGATGGTATATTTTTGTGTGATTGTGGATGGCTTGCATGGCTCTGTTACAGACTTGGTGAATATTTTATGTGGTTTTCCACAGGTACTGTCCAATGTGACAGCAATGTGTTGCTGAGGCAGAGGGCCCCCCACGACTATATTGCTATGTTCTGTGTCATATTGCAACACGCTTTTGCATTTTGATGATGTTTAGGGGAGGATGGATGATCTTGTGGCTGCAGCCTAGGATTGAGAGGCAGTATCTGGCTTCTATTTTTGGCCCCATCACCAGAGTCCTATGAGAGCTTGGGCATGCCATTTAAACTCTTTGTGCTTTAGTTTCCCCATATGCAAAAGGAACTATTATCCTTCCCTACCACCAGATTGTCATTAGCATTTAAAATTTGAAATCCCCTTGAGATCTATTGGCTTGATTGACTTTACTGGGCTTTGGAGCAGGCTCTGTGGACAGACGGTTCCATGGAAATGCAAACACCAGTTAAACCAGGGCTGTTGCTCAAACACCTCAGTTGATTGCAACTCCTATAGCATCACCAGGGAAGAGATAGTCTCCTAGCCTGAAACCATCCCATTCAGGGCTTTATAGATTAAAACCAACGCTTTTAAGTGCATTTGGCAAGAAGCTGCAGATTGCAGAGAACAGGTGTGGTGTGATCCCAGAGGAAAAAAAACAAAACCTCAAAATGGACCTCCACCTTCTGCCCCATCTGAAGATTGGAGAAGCACTCAGGAATAGAACATGCTCCTGGTATAACAAAGGCATGGATGATTATAGTGAGGTCACTGTGGTGGTCTCCACCATTTGAGGCCTCTCTGTAGTAATAACTAAGCTTGTGAAGCTCCCTCATCACAATCCTTGAAGCGCAGAAGTGTCTGGAACTGACAGAGGCATGATGAAGACTGGGGGGTTGCCTACTGAAGCTCTGAGTTAGGAACCTCTCCGTAGGAAAATGTTCTGCTTCCCATCTGGTCTGCTTTCCTGCAGAGAGAAAGGGCTGGCCCGAGATAGCACACCTGACACACGCAGGTCTAACACACAAGGGCCAGAGCTTCAGCAGATAAAAACTGGCAAAGGTCCACCAAAGCCAGTTTAGACCATCTGAGGAGCTGGCCCATGGAATCCACATTAGGATCAGCCAATTCCTGAAAGGTCCTGGTGGTGAATTGACTTTCCAGTCTACATGAGGAAAGGCAAGAATATTTTGCAAAGCCATATTTCAGATAGGCAGAATTGCTGTCTAAAGGCACAAATATCATCACTTTTCAAAGCAAAGACAAAAATGTGCAGTTGCAGCTCATTAAATTAGGTGCTAATTTCACTAAATCGTTTGTTCAAGCATTACACAGGAGTCCCATTTCAGAGAGTACTAGTACATAGTGCCGTAAGCCTAAAAGCTAATTTCTAACCTAACCTAATGATGCCTGTAATCATGACCTCCCATCACTGCCTCGTGAATCAGATCTTATGATAGTTAAAATAATTAACATCAAAGCACAACTGGTAGCTTGCTAAATTCACCCTCAGTCATAAACCATGAGCAGAGTGCCAAACGTTAGACTGAATTTTCTCTGTGCAGCTTAACAAATTCAGTTTAGAAACCTGCTTAAGCTTGTGTCACCAGAAAGCTACCATCCAACAATATCATTCCATTGAAACGGACAAGCTGTTTCATATCAGTGGGCACCTTCACCTCACAGCTAGAGGGCAGAGGGCAGGCAACATATCAGTCCAGGAGTGATGCAGGGCAGAGCAATGATGTGCTGCTAGAGAAGGGAGATCCTACAAAATTCCCAACCCCTAAACCTGTGGTAAGCCCTGTGTATGGGGTGCTAATTCTCACAGAGAGGAGGACTGGGGGAATCTATTCATTTATTTTCCCTTCTAAAACAGAAACCATGGGAATCACCGCACTAAATCAGACCGGTGGCCCATCTAATGCATTAACTTGCCTCGGACAGTGGGCAGTACTGAATGCTTCAGAGGCAGGCACAAGAAAACCTGTAATGGGCGGTTTGAGATAACCTGCCCATGGGGAAAGTTTCCTCCTGACCCCCATTAACTAGAGGTTGGTTTAAGCCCTGGAGGCATGAGGGTTTGTGTGCCTTCCAAACTCTTGGGGGGCAACACTGGTTACTATGGTGACTCTGGATTGTCTTTTATTATGGTTCTAGGGAGGAGCAGGCCTCCCCTGCCTTTGGGGTGAGATCACCTTTCTGTAGGAGCCGTGTGGGTAGGGCTGGAGGAGTCAGATGGGGAGGAATTACTAGGCAATCCGGATGGTCAGGCAGGGAGTCTGATTTCATGGGGAAGAGGGGTCTGAAATAGAGCTCCAATTTCACCTCTGAACCAAGGTCATTTTGTGGCTAGCAAGCGAGTAGTAACCACATGTTTATATTTGATGGCTGCTGTCCAGTATCTGGATGAAATGAGTTGGTGGCTTCAGTCCAGTTCCTAGTGTGCAACTATAAGCATCATAAAAACCACCACCAAAATTGGTAGCTAGTGGCCTCTGTATTGGCAGCCTTGTCTGAGGGACGAAGAATATGGAGACAGTGCTAACTCCTCAGCCATCAGGCAGCGTCAGTCCCAACCCTGTACTCTGCCTGTGGGTGAGAATGAGACGGAATGGCAGTCCCTAGGTAATGAACAACATTTCATTAGCATCTTTTTCATTATGAAGATACTATCACAAACAATAGCTGTGCTGCAGAGAGATTTGTAGCTGTTAATAATGCTTGCGTTTTAACTTCCTGATGAGCCCAAATCACCCAGCTGAGACCTGGCGTTACATCCACACTCAGATTTGGCTTTGCAGTTTCCGCCCATTATGGAGGCCTGTTTCCCATTATAAAGGCCTGAGCAGCAAAGGGTAAATCTGGAGATTAACTTCCCATCGGAAAAAACTGTTTGCCTGGAATGCAGATCCTACATACCCTGGGGTACCTTCCCCACAAGCACAGACCAGGTGGGTGCAATGGAGCAAATAATGAGGTGTGTTTCCCTAAATCCAAGAGCAGATGGAGGAGAGCTGGCTGAGGCTTAATCTAGTGAAGTTGTAGGCTTGGGAGAAGCAACTGGAAGACGTGATGAGGGTGATCTCTGCCCCTCTTGTGAAAGGAGGGCAGGCACCATCAGTGATTCAGATTTGCGATCTGGGGGTGAAATCCCGGCCCCGTTCAGTTGTCAATGGGAGTTTTGCCATTGACTTCAGTGCATCCTGGAGTTCACCCTTAGTTTTCTTGAATCCAGAGCTGCCATTGGCAGGTCAAATATGGAGCTGCCGGACAATTTTTGCAACAAGAAGGTTTTAGTCTAAAAATGGGTGGAGAGAAAAAATGACGAACATTTTTATTTTTGACAACACTTTTCATTCCTTGAATGAATTAGAAACAAAATTTTTGAGGGAACCCCAAAAATCTTTCAGTGTTTTTGACATTTTTCATTTTGGAGAGTGGTAAAATCCCTCCTCTCTCTCATGGTTTCCCTGGAAAAGGAAAAACAGAAGTGGGGAGGGGGAAAGGGGAGGAAAAAAACACATTCTCTCATGTATTTACTTTTTTCCCCATTGGAAAATTTTTTAAAAAAAAAAGTGTGAGAAAGCGGGGAACAAAACACGCTCTTACACCTCCCCCCCCGCTGGAAAAGTTAGAAAGACACCCATAATCTTATTTAAAAAAAAAAAAAGCCACGGGTTCTTTAAGGATCACAAGTGAGCAGAGAACCATCCAGAATCTGGGACCTGCAGCAACTCTGTGCATCGCAGAGGTGCATGAGTTCAGTACTGACTCAGAGGAGGACTACTGCCATCAGCAAAATTCTTGAATCTCTTCAATACCCGAGCTTAGTTCATTAAAGGTCTTCCATCCAAGCACTGCCCAGGCCTGGCCATACTTAGTTGAGGAGAACAGCCTCAGGTGACATGACAGCTGGAATGAGATGAGCAGGATAACACTGGTCGGTGCCTTCAACTTTCAGGTGTGGTTGTTAACTCTACAGCTGGAATAAAAATTTCAAAAGCATCTCAATGGTTAGGAGCACAAGTTCCATTTTCAAAAGGGACAGCCACTGAAGCTTTTGAGTCCAATTGATTTTCGCTGACACTTAGGGTACAAATTTCGAAAGGACCTCAGCACCTAAGACATTCAGACAGTTTGAAAAGTTTACCCTAAGACCCATTGAACGCCGGTGGGATGTAGGTGCCAAAATCAATTTGGTGCTTTTGAAAATTTTATACGAAGACCTTTTATTTTCTTTAACCTATTCACTTACTGAAAGGAGATGGGGTGGGGGGCATTTCTTTAATCCAACAGCTTGTTTTCTAAGGCTGTAAACACTGACACTGCATTGCTCTTCAAGCTATGAAGCCAACTGATCCGCCATAGTCACTGGACACAGAACCAGCCGCAGGATATCAGCAGCAGCAAAGGCTCTCATCAAATATTTTGTTGATATTCTAGGGCTGCGGAAATCAGACTCTGCCCGAGTTGGAGATTTGCCCCAGGATTACCTCTCGGCAGAGATTTCACTGGGATCAACATCGGAACATGCTACTAAATGTGAGAAAGTTACCGTGAAAATATTGGGTGAGTTGCCCGAGTGCAATTGTTTTTTAAAACACTATAGACAGCATAGCCCTGATTGAGCAAGTACTTTAGCACGTTTGTAACTTTAAGCATGCAAGTAGTCACAAGGAAGTCAGTGGATATATACCAATATGTTCTCTGTGCACCTTTACGTTGTTTCCCATCCCAGAACTACGCACAGAAAGACATCCATTGCCAGTTAGCAGAACCACATGTATGTCCACCTTCTCAACGAATCTCTTTTCTGACAATGGTACATTTTTAATGACCTGGAGACATCATTAGAATATCGAATTTAAATTGGAATGACTGCTACCTGTGAATGGTTTAGGAAAATAGCGTGTCACCATTCTATTTGCAAACTCATCCTGAAAGAAAAGACAGAGCAAGAAAAGGTCAAACAAAGTCGACCAGAATTATTCAACACATGGGTTGGATTCCATTTGCGAAGAGATTAACGAGACAGGGGGCTATTTGGTTTAGATGGGATGAGACCAAAAGGAATCTAAGCTAATGGAGGCCCCACCCAACTCCATACAAAAGCCTCGTGCTCACTGCACACTCAGTGTCACCCCACTTGAGGTCTGGTTTTATTGAAAAAAAATTAATTCCAGAATATCCCTGTATGTGCCCCCAGCCTCAGCCTGAGCCTTCTCCCTAGGTTCCACTGCTCCTTCCCGCCCGAGCTCTCTGCTACAGAGCCTAGCACCACAAAGCTACTTCCGCCACATTTAAATTCCAGGTGGAGTCCAGGTGCGACATCTGCTCCTGTGAGTCATCAGCAATTAACCTGAAGCTCCTGCAGGGTTCCGACATCTGCTACTGGGAGGGGTGGGGGAAACAGGAGAATCTTGGCACCTTATTTCCAGGTGCTAGGATAGATGAAATCCACACAGTAAATGAATGGAGAGAGAAGGGCAGTCATGTATTCATATTTGCCATTTTCCTTAATATAGGAGCCAGGGGAATACTCAAGGGAATATTTATTTAAAAGAAAGAAAATATACTTTATGCACCCGATAACTGATGGAACTTACTGCTGCAGGGTATTATTGAGACAAAAGAGCTTGATAAGTGTTGAACAAGGATAAGCACACTTATAAGAACAGCTGCACAAGCGAGGAGAACAAGAAGGTTATTTAGTCAAGATGTCAGCTGAATATCATCGGAGATCTAGAATGAGTTCCCCACAAAATAGAATGGACTTTTAGGGAGGTTATGGAGAAGATGTTAAACCTTCCTCTGAAGCATCTGACATTGGCGACCAGATATCACACTACCACAGATGGACCTCTAATCTTTTTTCAGTATGACAGTCCCTATCTTTTCACTATAGGAAACTCTGATATGAGCTGTAGGCAAGGTTCTGTGTCAATCATGCAATCAATAACCCCATTCATTTCTCCCCCCCCCCCCCCCCCCCCCAAAAATGATGGAAACCAGAAAATCACTTATTTTGACTTCTGATTTATTGTGCCTGTTAGTAGCAATTTATTGAGCAAGGAATGGAAACTGTACAGCATCCAGATGCTCTGGGTAACAATTAAAAGTGTGTTACTGAAGCACGCAGTCCAGAGAGATCAGCTTGCCTATATTTTAAATTTCTATTGGCACAAGGCGAAATGACTAACATATGGATGCGAGTCTCTCTGAACATGACAAATTATGCAAGAGTAATTGTCACATTAACATTTATTCTTGATTTTTAAGGCTACACTGCATGTACTGGACTTTGGAGAGCACGGCAACACAGAATGGAATTTAGCCTATTGTGTAACAAAATTAATCTACATTTGAGACTCTCTAATTCTAATGTTTAGAGAATTGAATGAACTTGGACGTTTCTCCATGTTGCTTGTGAGCATCTATCAAAACAACTTTTGGAAAGTGCATGAGCTGTGTTTCAAGCAGACACGTTCACTTCTGCATGCCAAAAAACTTATTCGTGTTTTCAAGCTCCAAGCAATGCAAAGCAGCGTCCAAAATGTCCTGATGAGAGATATATGCACTTCCTCTGAGACAATTCACATTAGGTGTGCGTTTTATTGCTATTCTTTTTTATGTTGTTAACATCCTGCCCTCTTTCCTGGTTCCTCCCAAAGAACTACAATACAATTTGCAAAGCTCCCCTTTGTGACATGTAACAAACAAGCTCTAGTCATTGTCTTTCCACTTCATACAATGACGCAAGAACAGAAGTCAAGATGCTAAATATATTCCTGTGTTTGTATATGAAAGCCTCCTCCTCCCTGAATATACTTTTTAGATAATTTAACATGCTTTAAGCACACTTTTGTAGATCACCATTTCCATGAAAAGCCAAAAGGCAAGATACTTATTAAAATATATTATAAGAAGAGTTTATTATGCAGTGACTCAGGAATGTACTAAACACCATAATAATAATCATCCTCAACATTTCACCACCTCTGCATAGTGCCATAAAGGGCTAGCTCACAAACATACCACTGGTAATTTAAAAAGAAGAGGACAGTGCATTACACTTCCCCATACTTTTCCCACATTTATTTAAAATTGTATGGTAGGTAGAAACTTTACTTCTGCAAATGTGGTTCCTGGAGCTGTCACAAGCTTTCACAACAAAGCCACAAGAGAGTTAAGTGACAGGGATGCCTTCATACTATAGCCATAATCCACCCTCTCTGTCCTTTGATTTCTCAGGTTGACTTTCACAGCTCATAGAATAGAGCCACCTAATGCCACATCACCACTGATAATGGCTGGACCTCACTGAGAACAGTTGAGAAGCCACCAAGAAGCCCCTGAAGGATTCCACCATCTCTGCAATGCCATTTGCTTCCAGGAACATTTGGAAGCACTGCAACCACTTCCTTCAGGTCTCTGCCAGACTGAAGAATCCAAGTGGCTTCATTTGCTCCATTTTTGCCAAAGGTTGAAGACTAAAAATGGTGTCCTAAATCTGTGAGCGGATTTTCAAAAGATCTGAGGACCCAGTAGCTCCTCACCTTAGTAGGTGCCTCAATATAGATTCAGAAAACAAAGTTTAGACCATTTTGCCAAAACCTGAGTGAACTGATACCAGTAAAGTTCTGAAAAGCACTCGACTTTCACCATTACCAGATTTCCCTCCATTCTCCAGTTCACCAGCAAAAACATAAGCTTAAATAGCAGGGAAACTTGATGCCTCCGAGTGGAAAAGGAAAAGAAATGGAAAAAAACATTTTGCCGAAGGGGTGGGGGCGGGGATGAGGAAGGTAATAGGGATCAAGGGTAATATTTATAAAAGCTTCTAAGTGACTTGGACACTCAAGTCTCATCGAAAGTATCAGTATCTCTGTAGATTCACTCTAGATGAAGTTCTGGTCTGTATTATTTAGGAAAGTCAATGAGAGTTAGGTTCCTAACTCACTTAAACACTTTTGAAAAATTTATCCCAAATACGTACCATATCAATGGCTAATGTCATCCTTTAATCCTTCTAGTGAACAATATTAGAGTCTGAGTTTTAGAAAGGTTCCACAAGGAAGGAACAGGTATACCGCTTCTTTTATGCACAGCATTTTAAGACACTGAACAGAGAAACAGGATTCTCCTAACCAGCTAAGGCCTTCATAATTGTAAGGCAGGGGTTTTTTTACCTTATTTTCAAATTGACTTTATTTTCAAAACCTCGAAGGATGCAGCACCACTGATATCTGTCACTGGAGGGTTTTATATCCCAGGCAGCACAAATAAATTGCCTAACTCCTGCCAAATTCAGCTGAAAAAGGTCAGACTAAGGCACAAGCATTGAACAACTTTGTATTTGAACATGGCTTTGTAAGAGGGAATACTGGGTGTGTACATGTGGGAGATTCCAACTAAATAAAGAGTTGATTTTTTCCTTGTGATTGTCAATATAAAAAATGTTTTCTGAAGAAAAACAGATGGCACAAGAAAGCTAACTTGCGGACGTAAATCTACAGAAGTTTCTAGACAGTGACATGCATTCAGAGATACTTCTGATGCGGCTGTTATTATTAGACGTATTGCAGTAGCGCTTAGAAGCTGTATCTGAGATTGAGGTCCCATTGTACACCACATATTAAGAGACAGTTCTTGTCTATTTTGGGGGCAATCTTTACTATGCGGTCTAAACAGACAAAGAAAGTGTTGTTAACCCCATTTGACGTATGGAGAGCCAAGGCACAGAGAGATCACGTGAGTGGTCGGAGGTTTTACAATGACCGCGTGGCAGAGCTAAGAACTGAAACCAGATCTCCTACGTCCCGCGCCCATTCCTTAACCACAAGGTCATGCTCTAACTTCCACAGCTGTGTGGTAGAATGGTGTTGCCAGTTCACAACCTACTGGAGAGATCTGGAGATGGAGTTCTGTTGAAAAACCCCAGAGCTTATCTCCTAATGCACAGTCTAGTTAGGCTCCATTTAACTCCATGGCCATTGTTTCTAACTCTCCTCTGGGCTCTGCCATTAGTGTTCCAAACAACAATGTCCAAACGAAGCTAGCTTCTCCCACCATATACACTGGCAAAAAATTCAGCAACACCAACTCCTGTGTGAAAACGCAGCCTCCGAGGGCTACTCAACTCAGCGAGTGTTTTGATTATTTGCTGAGTTAATGCTCGTCATGATGGTAGCTTTAATAGAGCATAGCGGAAGTGGTTTTCTCATCCTGCCAACGTTTTTGTGATTTCAGAAGTTCTTCCCCCGTCTCAAAATGGGACAAAAAGTCAAAAACTCAAAAATTTTCACAAACAGAAAATCGGCAGGGAAAAAATAAGTTTGGATCAAAATATGTTAATAAAGATTCCTAAATGTTTTGTTTTGATTTACCATTTAATTTTTTTTATAATAAAACCTATACTATATAGTCAGCTTAACTTTCAAAACAAAAAGTTGTTTTGAACAAAAAAAGGAAATTTTTCATTTTGAAAATGTCAGAAACAGGACAATTTTGAAACGTTCTCTCAAGTCAAGAAATTAAATGAAATCAATCCTTTCTCAGAGAGTCTTGGCATTTTTGACCCCAAGAAAATGGTTTAAATTTAGATTTAAACTTACTCGGTTTTCCCAAGGTTTTAAAGAGGAAAAAATTAAGCCAAAAATATGTCACTTACATCTTTGGGCCAATTCTTTCCCTTTTGCGCTTTATCTCCTTTTTTATGGAGATATCACACGCAACACACACGTGCACATGTACAAATGCACAATCTATTTCCAGTGATGGACACCAAATTCTGAACAGAGAAAAGCTGCACCGAATTTAAAGAAGAGCTGAAGAAAAAATACAGGTACCATGCAAATAGCATGACAGTCCAAGCCATGAAGGGTATAACTAAGGGAAGAATAGAGCCTAAGGCATTATCTACACCATATAATTGGCCATGTTAAGAAAGCATTTCAAAGACAGTTTCAGCTAGCATGGTAAATACAGAGGAGGCATTACTTTGGTAAAACAGATTTTAAAAACCCTTTGAGACAAAGTGATGATTTTAAACAGACAATTTTTTAAAAGGCTCAAGAATGGGGAAAAATTCATGTACCATCGGCCATTTTAGACTAAACGTTCTTTAAAAAAAAAAAAAGAATAGTTCTTTAACATGATTTTCTGTTAATGCAGACAAGGCCTTGGGGCCGGATCCTGCAAACATATACGGGACTATTTAGTGGCACTGCTGACTGCCACCACCATCACTACAGCTGGGAGGAAAGGTTTGCAAGATTAGGCACTTTAGGCTCCAATCCTGCAAAGAAAACTACATGGTGAACCCCTGAGCCTTCCGGACGACTTTGACTTTGCAGGATTATGCACTTACTTTTGGAAGTTTATTAGGACAACTCAGCAGTCCCCTGTGGCTCTCTGAATCTTGCCAGTCACAGCCCTGATCCAGCAAAGTACTTAAGCATGTGCTCAGCTTTAAGCAGCTGATTGGCCCCATGCTTAAAGTTAAATATGTGCTTAAGTCATTTGCTGGAAGCCTATGGGACTACTCACACACTTAAAGTTCAGCACATGCTTATATATTGGATTAGTGCCTCAATCCACATAAACTAGGCACATTTTTCGAGCACTTACTCCACAAACAGAACTTTCCTTTTCAGTGTCTACTGTTTCATTCCATTAAAACTAAAAGGAAATGTTGCTTTCTTTAATGGCACCTAAAGCTTTATAAGTTGGATTGTAGTATCAATAATTACATAAATTCTTTACCAAGGCTTTATTGGAAGAGAGCTGCCCATGCTGTTAAGAATCTAGGAAAATAAACCCATCCAATGTGCTCCTGTTTTTCAACTGAGCACAGGAATGTCTAACAGAGAGTTAATACCATTGCACATGAGCCATTTCACCTACAGCAAGAAGTGAAAGCATGCGACTACACCCAGGGAGTGATCACAGAGCACCCTGCAGGGAATTTGCTTCCATTTCAAAGGGGAAGATCAAAACTCACAAAGGAAAAAAAAAAATCCCAAAGATGCTCCCAGCCTGTGTATGAGATTAATATTGGGCCCAACCTCAGAGGCTTTCTGAGTGGAACGGAAAGATGTGGACAGAAAGATCACAGAGCCACTCCAGTGCCTGATTATTTATGCTCCGAGTTTGATCCTACCTACACCATTGCGTGAATGGGAGTTTTGCCATCAACTTCAATGGGAGCAGAATCGACTCACCTTGAGGTTTATTGGCTGTCTGCATAGAGTTTAAAAATATATATGGAAATTAGAGCGAGAATAATTTGACAATGTCATGATATTTTGGTTTTACACGCACAAAAAAGAAAAAAATCCTTCATTTTTGGAGCATTATTTTCTAGCAAACGCCTCAGGGGGTTATAAAGGAAAATAGACAATCATTTCGACCTTGATCCTCCACACAGCTATTCTCCCTCCTGCTCCCTGCATGGAGCTCCCTGCAGCATTAGTGACTTATACAGCGCACAGAATGGTAGTGTTGGCAGTGGTGACTCCATACACTCAATCATTCAAATATTACACTCCCCAGAAGAAAAACAAAAACAAACCCCCCCCACACACACACCCCACAACAGGGGGAGGGGGGCTCTTTTGTGCCAATTGTACAGAAAAGGGCATTTGCCCATGTGAGCCCTGCTCGAAAGACGCTGTCAAAATAAGAAAAGAATAACCATGCATTTGAGCAAATCCTTGCCTGTGTTACAAACAATAGGCATATAAGGGCCCAGTTCCCATTGACTTCCCTGAGATTCCTTTGAAAGTCCTGGCCTTCATTTATGGGGAAAAACAAAATTTACTTTTTTCACTTATTTGAGGGGGAGGGCTTTTCTCCTTTTGGCATGACATTCCTCTTGGCCAGTACTATTAAACTGGTCAGTTTCACAGACCTTTCCCTTTTCCATTCCCATGGAGTGGCACAATGGTGTTGGGTTTGTGTTCACAACCTGACGGGCAGATATTGCCATTAAAAGACACATTCTGATTGTTATTCATAGGGAGGTTTTGTCAAAGCCTCTATTTTCTTTCTTCAATTAACAAAGTCTAATTTCTGAGCCCAGGCTGCTGACAGATGACGGGGTCTCTACAGTGTGACTAAAGAAAGAAACGTTTCTATTGAGGTGCTTATATCATGCCCCTCACCACCTACCTAAAGAGACTGTCCCTCCCCCCCAAAAGCTTACATTCTAAACAGACAAGGAAGCCAAGGTACATCTGCCTTTAATTTCTAATACTAGACCACCACCCTTTGCAGGTGACTCTCCTCTCCGCTACATGGAGTGGTGATTGGCTCTCTCCCCATCACCATCCCTCACACCCCTCTTCTTCCAGATCCCCTGGAGCAGTGGTTCTCAACTGTGGTCCACTCCTTGTGCAGGGAAAGCCCCTGGCGCCCCAGGCTGGTTTGTTTACTTGCCGCATCCACAGGTTCAGCCGACCGCAGCTCCCACTGGCCGCGGTTTGCCAGGCCAATGGGGGCTGCAGAAAGCAGCATGGGCCGAGGGACGTGCTGGCCGCCCTTCCCGCAGCCCCCATTGGTCTGGAGCAGTGAACTGCGGCCAATGGGAGCTGCGATTGGCCGAACCTGCGGATGCGGGAGGTAAACAAACCAGCCCGGCCCGCCAAGGGGCTTACCCTGAACAAGCGGTGGACCACAGTTGAGAACCACTGCCCTGGAGGAATCTCTGCAGTAATGGCCTGATTTTACTGCTATTGAAATCACTGTTAAAATCCTGGTTTCAGAGTAGCAGCCGTGTTAGTCTGTATTCGCAAAAAGAAAAGGAGGACTCGTGGCACCTTAGAGACTAACCAATTTATTTGAGCATAAGCTTTCGTGAGCTACAGCTCACTTCATCGAAAGCATTCAGTGGAAAATACAGTGGGGAGATTTATATACATAGAGAACATGAAACAATGGGTGTTACCATACACACTGTAACGAGATTATCACTACAAAAGGTCGTCCTCCTCCTTCCCCCCCCGCTCTCCTGCTGGTAATAGCTCACCTTAAGTGATCACTCTCCTTACAGTGTGTATGGTAACACCCATTGTTTCATGTTCTCTGTGTATATAAATCTCCCCTCTGTATTTTCCACTGAATGCATCCGATGAAGTGAGCTGTAGCTCACGAAAGCTTATGCTCAAATAAATTTGTTAGTCTCTAAGGTGCCACAAGTACTCCTGTTCTTTTTGCGGATACAGACCAACACGGCTGCTACTCTGAAACCTGAAATTTAATCTCTGTTGATATCAGGTGAGCCCAATATAAATGTTTGTCTAGAGCTTTTATTCCTCCAGCCTGGATTTTACACCAGAAGCTTTGCTCTTTCCAGTCTCTTCCAAATGTAATGGAAAGAGAGGGATGTTATCTTGATATCTGGGACCTATAGAAGCGGATTAAGATTTATGGGTGCCCTGTGCACAAAGAACATTGGGCCCCCCACATCCAGTGCTTCTGTGGGGGCCTTCAAATTGGTCAGGGCACCTGGGCATGGGCCCCAGGGGCCTGTGTGTTGATCTGCCTCGGAGTACAGAGGTGATTTTGCTGGCCCTGCAGGGGTCCTGTGCTAGGAAGAATTCTCCCCTGCCCTTTGCAGCACCTTTACAGCCAGAGCAGCATATCAGGGTGGGGAGCGGGGGAAGAAGCGCTCTCCCTTGAACTTTTGGTTTGTAACTTTATTTGTTATAAGAACATAGATGTCTTTCACTGCTCTTCCCAGGGCCAATAATCATGGAGTTGCAGCAGGTTCAGGCCTCCATTACCGATGGTTTTTTCCCCAAAGGAACTTAAGCAATTGTGTCTTTTAGGCCAATATTCTAGATGTAGATTCCTTGAGGAAGCTTATTAATTATTATTATTATTATATGTTTAATGGATCCTTTGCATTTTTGATTTAAAAAATCATAAATCAAACTGTAGGTTTTTCTGTCATACAGACAGAGGAAGGCCAGCAAAGGTGTAGGCTTCCTCCCATTTATAAATTAGTTTTCACTAACTAAGTTCTATTTCATGGGGACCAAAGGTCAAAGGTTTAATTCTACCTGCCTGAACTTGTCTGGCTAATGTGAGTAGCAAGCGGCATTCATGCTCACGAAGAAGAGAGTTTGCGAGCGAGTCACTTCTCGTTCAAACCTCTTTCACTTGTAGATTTGATGGACAATTTGAGAGACACTAGGACAGAGTTCTGACTAGCATCTTCTCTACAGGCCAGATCCTCAGCTGATGTAAATAGTCATGGACCCCACTGATCTCAGCAGAGCCAGGTTGGTTGACACTCCTGGCCCATGCAAATTTAAAGTGCTCAAATGTTTCACCATTTGATGGAAGTGATCATTTCTCTTTCCAGTCGGATATAAATATTAGAAGAACTAAAAATCAAAACGATCTTTTTGCCTCTTATCTTCAATAAATTCATCTCTCTCAACCAGCATCAGAAGCAAGTGCTATTTCTCTTTGCCACTTGGGGTGGGGTTTTGTTCCCAAAAGTTCTGCAAAAACAATGCTGCATATGCAGGAAATTCCCTTCACATCACAGTGGCATGAGGCAGCGGCGAAAGTTTACAAAGCATGTAAAAATATAAACACAAGAAATGACCTCATTTTTGCCAACGTTCAGGCTGATTATATAGGTTTATAGCCAGAATTTCCCCCGTGTTCTTATTTTTGCTTTCCTTACAAGGCTGCTGCAGTCTCGGATCCAAACCGGGATGATGTAAAAAAAGGAACTGCCCTCATGTCACGTTCTGGCCCGCAGACCTCCTCCCTGACCTAGCTCTGCATTCATCCCATTTATCTGTGAACTCAGGCACCATTTTAGCTTGTGTAGCAGGAGGGTCCATCCAGTCAGCAACCCTATCGATTCTGAATCTGCCCCTTGTTAGGGACACACGCTTATGGCAATAAAGGCGGGTCTTGTGCTGAAGGCCCGGGAGTGGGACTGAGGAGACCTGCATTCCATCCCCAGCTCTGCCACAGACTTGCCTCTAGGACAAGTTAACCCACCAACTGCATTTTGTCTTTTTTTGTGACCCATCCTTAGAGATATGCCTCCTCCCTCCCAGCCCTGCAATCCTAACCTTGGCCTGGTGGAGAAGGGAGGTTCCAGGGGCAGGGAGGGCTGTTGGAGAGCAGGCCCACCCCACAGTCACCCTGCCAGGGCAACTCCCCTCCCAGCTCCACGCATTGCAACCTGAAGCATGGGGGCGCAGTGCCTCTCAGGTTTGGCCCCACTGTCTCTCCATCATGATGGAGGGGTGGCAGAGCCAAATTTGAGTAAGCGATGCTGTGACCTGGCATATGGTGGAGGGATGGTCTGGTCCAAACCTGTGCATTGTTACCCTGTGTGCTAGGTTGCAATGCCCGGAGCAGGGAAACAGGCCCAGCCCCACAGAACAGGAGCTACCCTCCACCCTCCCTCAGCATGGGGCCAGTGTGGGGTGGTCTCACCCTCCAACACCCCCAGTGCCAGCATCTCCCCTCTGCCCCAGGCTGGGAGAGGTATATGTCCGCCTGGGGCCCCACAACTCATCAAGAGCCTTACCACAACACCCACTGTTGGGTTGGGACCCACCATTGGGGAAATGCTGCTCTATGACCTTAAGTCCAGGTCCTCAAAGGTATTTAGGCACCTAATTCACACTGGTTTCAATGGAAGTTAGGCACCTAATCCCTTTGAAGATATGGGCCTTAATCTCTGTGCTTTAGCACCCATTTGCACAATAGGGAGAGTAATGCTTCATTTCTCCTACTTCTTTCTGTCCTGTCCATTGATACTCTAGTATCAAGTATCTAGTATTAGAATGTTCTGTCAGTGTATCCCGCTGGTGAGTGTGCTACAGGTCCCCCTTTAGGCTGATCGGCAAAAGACAGGAGTTGGTACAGCCCCAGCTACGGGGCTTCAGTTCAAGCTGTAGCAGTTTATGCCTTCAGTTCTGAAGGTCCTTGATTCAGAAGCTGGGACTGGGTGACAGGGGATGGATCACTTTATGCTAGCCTGTCTGTTCATTCCCTTTGGGGCACCCGCCATTGGCCACTGTCAGAGGACGGGATACTGGGCTTGATGGACCTTTAGTCTGACCCAGTGTGGCCGTTCTTATGTTCTAACCCCTGGCGTGTTGGCCAGGATAGTGGCCATCACACTAGCTCTCCTGCAATGTTTGTTCTGTCTCTACCTGAGCACTTGTATGGCTTGCAAGGTCCCTAGCAGCTCCTGGTCAACAAATAATAAAGGTTACTTGAATGCAGTTCACACCTACCCTGTACTTCTCTATCACTCTCCTCCTTTATTAAAGGGGCACTTCAATGTTACATGCAAACTGCTTTGTTCCCAGGAACAGCATTAGGGGGTGTTTACTTTTCTAGGTAGAATAGAAAGAGCAGAAGTGAAATCTGTCCTTGCCAGTCTTAATTAGTGCTTCATTAAGCCGTTTGAAAAACTTCTTTTCTGTTCTCCTTTGAACAGGTTATGCTTTGCCTTTTAAAATTAGCTGTTTAGCTGGCTCCTCATACCTGAAAGGATGGGTGGAGAGATGGCCATCTGCTCACAGAGCAAGGCTTTTGTCTCACAAAGAGAAGATCGGCTGATAGATGGCGTGTTCTCTGCCTCACCTGGGCCAGCTCCTCAGGTGGTATAAACAGGTGTCATTACATTGACTAGGGTGGAGCAATGCTCATTTCCATCAGCTGACAATCTGGATCTTGTATGAACTGTGCAGAAAGCTAAAGTCAAGGGCACTCATCTTTTAGTGCAACTCAAAGACTCAGGGGACTGCTGAAATATTATTACAATTAAGGTGGTCAGAATTTCAACAGCAAATCAGAAATATAGAAGTAAGGCTAGGACGGTACATAACCTAGTGATTTAATGATCTAGCCTTTTACCTCTGGAGCGAAATAGGATAAGATCCCAAGTTTCTCCTACATGCTTTGGTACAATCTAGCCTAATTTTCAGCCTTTGCGTGAGAGATCTTCAGGAGCAAGGGTCCTGCAGGTCAGGATTGTCATGATTTTGCAGAGCTGTTTGGAGAAGTTTGCAATCTTCCTTTCCACAAGCATCCAAATAAATAAAAGAAAACAATACAATACAAGACCAGTCTTATTCAGAACCTAAAGAACCTGGCAGAATTGCTGAAAAGGAAGACAGTAGTGACCGGGACAGGAATTAGAATGTTCTGTCAATGAAACTGGACTCCATCCTCCATGAGAGATCAATGTTCATAAAGTAGACATTGCTACATTCTGTCTCTCGCTCTTCAAGGCTACAATCCTGGAGCCTTTAAGATTCCACCTGCCCTGCAGCGTAATTACATTAACTAATATGGAGTTCCTGAAATAACACCCCTAGAAACAACCCTCCCTTCTTGCTAGGTAGACTCTAGGCTCTAAGGCTGCCAGGAAGTACTATCAAGAGGATGGGGGCATTAGATCCACTCCCCAAGGCATTCAGCAGCTTAGAGCCTAGCAGACAGTTTCAGAGGCAGAAAGTCCACCACTTTCTTCACAAGAAAGACCAGTTCGAAACCAGTGAAACGTCTCCCACGCTAAGGTAACTGGAGGGGCCCAAAACAGATAGATAAATAGGAAAAGGGGGTGGCTAGGCACCCAGTAAGCAGGTTGATCCACATTGTATCCCCATAGAATATATTTCCAACCTAGAGAAACACTATCTTACCCAAGCGGAAATTGACATGGCTTCCCTCTGGCAAGAAATGCTGAGGGAGTGCAGTGGTGGACCGACAACCTCATTTCACTGTGGTGAATCAACCCTTGGCCTACAGAGGGCCTTGCCAGCAGAGAGAGGTGTAGTTTGCACCTCCTGTCACATGCCTCAGTGAATCTAGCCTCATGTAGTAAATTAATTACTTTTTACCAGAGATAACCATCATCCCTCCAATAATAAATGATTCTAGGATAACGCAATGAAGGCAAATATATAGAAACGCCAGTAACCCTGAGTGCATATTTAATCACCTCATCACTGATGGTTTGGCCAACATCTCAATAAAATGGATTCACATGAATCAAACAAGCCTTGCTTTGAAGGGCAGAAACTGAACTCCATGCACTTTTGGAAATTCACTTGCCTAATGTCACGTGGGGGCTTAACTGTGAACGAGATTTGCCGTAATAATTCCTCTGCATCTTTACATGCAAAAAACTAAGGTCTGATGTCTGAATGGAGTAGCCAAGATTTTTTCCCCCAAACTACTATATGCCGCACAGCGGGACGATAGACAAAGAAACATCCCTAGATGGTGTAAATCAGTACAGGCACAGAAGATCTTCAATGGAGCAATGCTGATTTACACTAGGATCTAGCCCTCCCGAAAAAATGGACCAGAGGAAAGACTAGTACTACCATCTATTATTTCTGACCAAATATAAGTCTGATTGCTGATGGCATTGGCAGTTGATTTTAAAATTAGTAGAACAAGGAAAAAGTTTACCATTCTAACTGGTCATCCAATTGAGGCAGTTTCTCTTGTTACTCTGATATTTAACTAGGAGTTAATTATTAACTGACCAGTGCCTTCATTCTATTATTAACATATTTGTCTCTCTTTATCAGACAATGCTTTAAAAGATAGCATGGGACAATAGACAATTTGGACAGGTATGCAAACTGGAAAGAATTAATAGAATGCTGGTGTGTAAAAAAAAAACATTATTCAAATGCATCAGCTAAACTACAACTGCTAACCATTAGTATTAATAGGTCTTGGATATCAGTTCTAATAGCAGACACAGACCAGGAACTGTGACTGGACTTTCAATGGTCTGGCATTCAGTTCACTTCCCTGTGATCAAATGCTTTAGATGGACAATTTGGTTCCAGTTCAAGAGACGGGAAAAACTTATCCATCGCTTACAGATCCTCTGAAGGAAAAGGGCATTTAGGAGCCATCTGTTGATGATTAAGGGAAAACAACAGCAAAAATGGACACTGACAGGGTGCCACCAACTGTATAGTATTGCACCCTTTGAGAACTCTGGGTCCAAATTAGGTCCATTAATCTGTAAGGAGGTGACCATTGAAATAGGTCCACCACCCCAAAAAGCACAATGAAGAGTTCAGACATCAGCTTACAGAGAGGAATGGTATGAGCGTGAGAAGAATACACATATAAGCCCCTCGCCACAAGCTCCAATCCTAGCCTAAAAATAGATGCTCCCTGCATATATGTGTAGAACTAAAAACCGTGTTGGATAGTTCCATGAGTGGCCACAAGAACTCGAGCTTAACTAATGGAGTCATCATCCATGTATAATATATACAAATCAGGAGCACATACTTATTAAACAGGCTGGACCTCATTCTGACCTAATTGACACCAGTACCAATTAGGAGTAACTTTACTGAAGCCAGCTATGTAGAGGATATTAGAATCTAGCCCCCCCGCCCCCCTTAAGGTTTTTGTTAGTTACTCCCATTCACATGGGATTGTAACTGGGCACAGACTCACTGCCGGCGCCTCCTGCTGGTCATCGCAGGGAATTAACATTCCAGCCTCCAGAACGCCCTCTGTGGGCCGGTGTCTCACCTTGCTGCTGGCTCCCGTGTCCCTCCCAGGACCCCGGTGCCCCTTTAACTGGGTGCTGCGCCCTGGCCGTACCCCACAGCTCTGGGTCTCTCCCTCCCAGGGGAATCCCACACCCACTATCCCTACCTCACCTCAGTCATAGGGTCCTGCCAGGTACCAGCTAGCCCCCACGCCCTAGGGAAGACTGCAGTGTGAGCCACTCATCACAGGCAAGGTTGGGTTTGGACCTGCTGCCTCTGTCTACCCATGGGCTGCCCCCTGCAACCCCAGTATCTAATAGGCCTTACCAGGCCTGCAGCCTGGTACTTTCCTAGGCTGGAGCTCCCCAGGTCTGTCCCCAGCCCTGCTCCCCTCCAGATACTTAGTTAAGCCCCTGCAGCCAGGCCCGTCTCTCTCTCAAGGCAGAGAGAGACTCCTCTGCTCCTGGCTTCCCTGGCTTTTATAAGGCCCGCTGGATCTGTTTGGGGTGTGGCCCCCACCTGCGGCTGTTCTGCCAATCAGCCCAGCTTTTCCCCTGCCCCAGCCCTCTCCCAGGGCTGTTTTAGGCCCTTCCAGGCAGGAGTGGGTGGCCACCTTGCTACGGGGACAATAAGGAATGTTGCCTCACCCACAAACTCTGAAAAGCTCCTGGCTATTAGATAGCTCCTGAGGCCGAGACTCTTTGTGTTATCTAGCAATTCATATCCATCACACCAAATGGTGTGTTGACTATATCCCCACAGTGCTTAACGATTATAAGTGCAATTCTGAAACATGACTGTGTACAAAACGGCATTATGGGGTACCACATTTTTTGAGACACAGCGACTCCAGGCCAGTTGTGCTTAGTTTACAAGTCAACATGGAGCCTGATTCTCCGTTGCCCAAGCTAGAAGTGGAGTGTTTCATACCAACAGTGCACTGGTATAAATGATACACAAGGAGCAGAATGAGAGAGCAACAGGCCGGTGGTCTTTCTAAGCGCCAGTCCCATAAACTCTGCGTGGGATCTGACTCTATGATTGAATACCATTTAATATCCATTCAGTCGAGCTCCAAAGGCAAGCAGGAAAGAGAACTAAGGAACTGGGACTAAGCTTCATCTGAACGTGCATGGGCCAGATCTTCAGCTGGTATAACTCCATGAACTTTAGTGCAGCTACAGCAATATATACCACCAGAAGATCTGACCTACTGTGGGCAGGAATGGACAAACTTACTTGAGAATTTGGAATGAGTTACTTATATGAACCTTCCTGGGGGGATCTCCATACTAACTACCACCCTTGACCTTTCTTTGCAGATAGATCTTTGAGAGCTGTGACAGGCACAACTCTCATTGACCGCCTTCTCCTCCTACAACACTTAATCCTTTTCAATCTCTGGTACAGCAGATCAGCTTCACTGGGACCTGCTATATACCTAACATCTCTACAAATCAGGTCCCTTCAGGTATGTAAATATCTGTTTCGGTGCCTGACCTCATACCGCCAAGTTTTAAGATTTTGGCATCATTTTTTTTTACCCACTGTCTTTTGAGACATCCTGGCCCAGATTTTTTTCTTTTCTTTTTTTTTTTTTTTTTTTGAGCTAACTGTTGCCATCTTCTGGTAACACATAGTGGTCAAATTTTAGGAAAATCTGCCAGAGGACTATTTTATGTTATCAAAACTGCAACTCTTTTAGAAAGTTCAGCATGGTTTATTTCACTATAGTTCTTGTCATACAAATGTTTTAGTGGCACTTATTTTTCTTGAGAACTCTGATACCACTCCTGGTAGCTGATAAACATTTATAAGCCAAAGCATAATTCTACCTAACTGGCCTAGAAAGGAAAGGTCACACTGTAAACAGAGTATTTTTGTAAAGATTTTGTTCATTAATGTTTTGAATTCTTGTTTTCCTTAAGTAAACGGCAGGCAAGAGATAACAGATGCCTAATTTCAAAGATCATGGCGATTATAATTTGGCACGCAATGACATGAGTCGTAATGAAGTTTACAGAAGTACGGTCAGAACCTTCACACGGGCTCTACATGAAAATTAAAGTGGGGACTGCTGTTTTATATAAAGCAAACACATTTTAAGAAAATCTTTATCCAGTCAAACTTTTAGGGAGTGAAAGACCAACATACCTCTTCTCGCCCCCTCCCCCCCATCCTCAAGGTTTTCCTCATAACAACTAATCCCTAACCTCGTACATTTTGTCTTAAAGAGCAGAGAGGATGGATAGCTAGAAAGGCATTATATAAATATATACCACACACTCATATATACATACACAAAGAGCAGGTAAGCAGGGCTACTACTGAAATGTCTGTATTGTTAAGTAAAGGGTTGGATCTATTCAGATTTACAGCAAACTTCAGAGAATTTTCATTTTTCAGATCCACCCATTGTAATTATACAAAACACTATGATGGTTGCAAACTCCTGCATGCATTTTTTTTTGAAGTGTTTCCACTATATTTGTCTCAGTGCTCCCAAACAGGCAGAGATTTCATTCCAATCTGAACCTTTTAAAATGTGCTTTCATGAGCTGTCGATGTCAACCGGGTATATTGTATTCCTCTCATTCAGCTGTGGTCGCACAGCTCACCACATGCCTGGATAGAGTGGCACGCTCTTGTTTTAGATCCATGAAGTGGCATAGATCATATCTGTGTTGCAGGTAAACCAATAAACTGCTGACTGTGTGATAAAATTAACTAATGAAAGTCATGAGATTAACTGGAAATAAAGGCAGCAATGTAAGTAGTACCACACTCCCTTTAAGTTGAAGTAGTTTGTTATGGATCAATATCTGAACTTCCTGGAGAGTTATCCTGTTTAATTGACCTTTTTTTGGTACTACAAACTGAAGCCATCGAGGTGCCCGGACCCAGCACTGGAAATCTACTCTTCCTGCTCTAAAATTAACATTGGTAGCTGGGCTAGGAATCTGAGGAACACAGGAATCGCCAGACTGGTTCAGATCTGGGGTCCATCTAGTCAGAATCATAGAATTTAAGGCCAAAAGGAACGACCAGATTATCCCATCTGACCTCCTGTATATCACAGGCCACTACCACCACCCAGCACCTGCAAGCTAAACCCAACAACTGAAATTAGACCATAACATTACAGCCCACAGAAGACTAAACTGTTAGGTGCCACAGGCAGAGAATAGGAGGGACTGAAGTGCACCTGTGCCTGAGGCCCACACAATGGCAGGAAAATGATTGAGAAACACCTGGATAATTCTGGCAAGTGACCCATACTCTCACACTGCAGAGAAAGGTGAAAAAACCCCGCCAATCTGACCTGGGGGGAAATTTCTTCCCATCCCCATATGTAGTGATCAGTTTGGTCCTGAGCATGTGAGCAAGAACTTCCAAACAATCACCTGAGAAAGAGAACGCTCAGTGCCACCTCAGAGCACTGGTCCACCCCGACCAAGATCCCATCTCCAGCCAGGGCCATTCATGGTGCTTCAGAGAAAGGAGATAAAAATTTTGGGGAGGATGGGGGCAGAATCCCTTCCTGACCCCTGCAGGTGGCTAGCTGAAATCCTGAAACACAAACTTTTAGAAACATAAGACAAATCAGAAGTGAGCCCCAAGGCTTCTGAGCCCTGCTTCCTACCCTCTGAAGCAACCCCATTAAACAACTACATTTGTAAGTTTGTCCAGCTCTTTCTTAATACTAATCAAGTTGTTTGCCCCCCCACTACTCCTACTGGGAGTCTGTTCCAGAACCTCACCCCTCTGAGGGTTAGAAACCTTCTTCTAATTTCCAGCCTGAATTTGTTCATGGCCAGTCTGTACCCATTAATTCTTGAGCGAACACTGTCCTTTAGCTTAAATAAATCTTCACCCAACTTGGTATGTACCCCACTGATGTATTTAGAGAAAGCAATAATGTCCCCTCTCAGCCTTACTTTTTCTAGACTAAACAAGACCAGCTCTTCCAGTCTCCTTTCAAGATAAGCCCTCCATTCCCCTGACCATCCTAGTAGCTCTTCTCTGCACCTGTATGCGTTTAAATTCACCTTCTTGAACATGGTTAACCAGAATTGTGCACAGCATTCCAAATCAAGTCATACCTTAGTCCAGGATTCTGTCTCTGACATGACCAGCACCAGACGTTGCAGAGAAAGGTTCTAGATTTATGTAATCCTGCCTTCCATTTCTTGGGTTAGAAGAGTTAAACAGCTCCTCCAGCAAATTTTAGATGGCCGTTATTTGCTGCAGTAACATTCAGACTAAGGCTAGTAATTTAGGAGTCATCTACCAGGAACAAAGATACAGTCTAAATACTTAGGCCAGGAAGGATTATTTAACTATTATTGTGCTGCACCCTTTAGAAGTCGTCTGAAAAATATGAATAGATTGAGCCAGATGTAATGAAACAACTAAGCTCCGCCTTTGGCCTAGAAGTATATAATTTCATCAGATATTAATGATGGCAATTAACGCTGTATATTCTTGAGACCTTACAGGGCTTTTTTCTGTACATTTAAATGATTTATTTAGTTACAGCTGGTTGGGAAATGGTTTAATTTTTTCCCACTGAAATTATTGATGGAAGCCAAAACAATTATTTTCATCTAAATTTTCAGAGGAAAAAAATTGACTTTTTGTTGAAAAACAGGGAACCTAAAAACCAAATATCAGAACTGCTGAAAACTGATTCCCTCCCCTCAACGCACACACCAGAACCTGCAGAAAATGGAAAACATTTCTGACAAAAAATTAAAAAAAAAACCCACCCTAGAAACGTTAAAGGAGAGTAGTCATTTTCTACAGAAAATTTCGTACGGTCGAAAATCCAATTTTCAGTCAAAAATGTTCCAATGGCAAATTTTAACCAGCCTTCGATTTACTATTTCTGTCCACACCTCCACTATGTATTAATAAGAGCACTGCCAATATAGTCAGTGTTTAAGTGAAGCGACTTGAGATTTTCAGGAAGTCCTTTGCAGCTGCCCTCTGGGGGGGAAAAAAAAAAAAATCAGCCCATTGAAGCTGGCTCAGGTGAAGCGTCCCGATATTGAGACATGCAAAAATCACTAGTCACTTTTGAAAATCTTGGCCAACCAAACCTGAAAGGATGTGGAACATGGGTAGCTTGGGGATCCCAATAAGGAAATTCAAGCAGCCAAGTTCTGTGAGAAACACTTTCAAACCTTTCAAAGCTCAGAGGGGAAGTGTTTGGCTAGTCATACAGGCACTCATAGTCCCAAGACTGAGTCTGGCTGTTTCAAAACCTCACTGGTTTAGTTTTCACCATATTTGGTCGGAAGAAACCTAAACCAACAACAACAACAGTCACCTGGTGTGACCCAGCCACTGCAAGATTCCCAGCAATTTAGAAATGAACATTCCCTTCAGTGTCCCTGGAAGCCTAAGAGATTGCTTTGGTTACCTGCTGGCTTTTCCCCCTCCTGTTCATTCTTCCTTTCTTTGCTATGTATGTTAATCTGGGGGCTGGGGGGAAGAGAATCATAGCCTAGGGCAACACACCTGACTGCTTCCCACCCCCAAGGTCATTTACCATTAAATGCATGGGTACATTCATTCTTCTGCCTTTATAGTTCCATAATGAGCTTGAACTGCAATTAACAAAATGATCATGTTCACTTTAACATGATACACCTGTGAAATAATACCAGGATCTGAAGCAACGTTTAAGGTGCATGCACACCCCCCACATTTCAGCACAAGCTGGATACCCTAGCATGAATTTGAATTTTAATTGGTGCAAATGCCTGTATGTGGTTATTTTAAGTTCTCATTGGTTGAAGATTTCCCCATGGCACTTTATTAGCATTGGCATAACATTTTTTGTAAGTAAGAACCCAAAACATTGTTCATTTCTTCTATTGTGGCCATTTGCCATTCTGGAGCTAATGGATTTTTATTGTATGGAAGGATAGAAGTTAGCACTGTAGTCTCTTTTCCATGTGAAGCTTTTTAAGTCCCCTGTTAGAAATCATTCATGTCTGAAACTTAAGGGGAAAAAAAAAATACCTACCAGAGGCAACTAATCCATATCTATAGATATTGGCTATATTGTTTTAATGAATAATTAGCTCTTGAATCTGCATAATGCAGCTGATTTCCTATATTTGTAGCCAAATATAACAGAAAGAAACACAAAATACATGCCCGAATAATTAAGCGGAGAGCAAAAACAACAAAACAACAACAACTTAGTGTATGATATTAAGAACACAAGGACTCCGCTAAACTATCTTTCTTCCTTAATTGCTTTTCTGAATGTCCCAATAGATGCGATTTCCTCTTAAAGGAGGTTTATTCCATTGTCAATAAGTGCACGTACCTCTTGATAATGGGTATGTATTTATGGTGAAACGGCCTCACCCTGAATTTATAGGCAGGGCAACTAGCTTCATAAGCACAATTAGGATCTCAATTAGAGCCTTTGTTATATAAGTGCAATAATCACTTGCAGGTCGCTTTGCAAAGGGTCTATTCAGACTAGAACGGCCAGCCTGACTCCATCACCGGTGCAGGAGGAACTGTGAGTATCCTCAGCTCTGCAGAAGCAGTCGCAGCTTCTTATCCCAAGTGGGTGATTCCCACACCTGAAGTGCTTGCATAAAGCTAATTTGGGGCTTTGCAATGAGGTGCATTGACCCATTTCAGGAGCTGGCAAGGAAAGGGTTAACATTCACCTTCTGAAGGATGGAAAGACCAACGCTGTAGAGCCTACCTGCTATGACCAATTTTCAGGAGTGCTTCCGTCGCTCCTGGTAGCAGGGCTCACCCAGTTGTGGGAGAATGAAGAAAGCCCCCAGCACATAAGTCTTTCTATCAACCCCAATGGGCTTTGGATCAGACCCTATGAAAAGGGTGGGCTCTGTGGAGGGGGAGCTTAAGAACATTAAGATATAAATCTTCAAAGGTGTCACTTTTGAGTGGACAGCTGTTGGATGCACAAAGCCCTTCTTAGGTTGTTGATTTAGAAAACAGGTAGCAGGGAGCCTTTTAGAACTTAGGCCAAATTCTCAATTCTCTCAATTCTCCCTGCATTGAAAGTCATGACGTAACTGAGGGGAGAACTAGGCCTTCAGTTTATGTCTGAAATGGTGGGAAGTTGCTCAAAGTGGGCTGTAGCAATATGAAAGTCCTAGCAGATGCTTGCAGGCAGCATATTGTTTCCTGGCTGGAACTGTTTGGAAGCAACGCCTCCTGGGGAAGTGTCTCAGAAGACAGGAGGCTGAAGAAGCCATATTGGAAGCAGCCACCACAAAGCTGGAGTTTGTTAATTCACCCTGTGTCAGAAGTGAGATCTCATATGGCAGAAGATCCAGATACAAATGACCCATAAAACACGATGTCAGTGGTAATCAAGCCCTAGACAGCAAGCGAGAGCTGCACTGCAGAGAGAAGGATACTTCTGTCAGTACACAGTTTGTTTTACAAGACAGAGCTGATAACAGAAAATGGAGGGACTGAAGCCTCCAGGCACATGAAGCTTGCTAGCTAAGTGTGGAAGAGCTGGAAAGAGGAATTTAACCTCTAGTAGATATTGCTATGGCAGATAAAGGAGATGCTGTGAAAATAAAATGGTTTTGGTACCTGATTGGAGAAAGGGGGAGAGAGAGAGAAGTGAGACTCTGTTCATAGAAATTCCCCAAGCTCAGTGCACCTTAGAAAATGGCCTGTTTTGATACTCACTGTAACCCCAGGAAGAATGAAATGGTGGAAAGATACAATTTCTTCATTTGGGATCAGACAGCTGGAGAGGGTATAGCTCAGCAGAGCACCAACTTAAAAGTGCTAGCAACCAGTTGCAATTTTGGAAATATTAAAGATAGGTGACTGATAGTGCATGGGATATGAGGTTTGCAAAACCAAGAGTGGTTGCCAAGGGAAGCTGACTTCACTTTGGAGAAAAGCTTGGAGAGATGCAGGCCTGCAGAGCTGTCCAAAGAGAGACCTAGAAGTCTGGAAGGGAAGTCAGTGGAAACTGTCCATGCAATACATAAGGAAGAGTAATCAAAACCATATACAACATCAGTAGATGACAACAGTGTGGACACATGCAATTACTGTAGGAGAAAACATAAGACAGAAAGAGAAGTGCCTGGCTTATGGGGAAAATGCCATATCTGTGACAAATTTAATCATTTTGCAACCAAGTGTTTGTTCAGAAGGAACAAAAACAAATCCAAGGGACACACAGTAACCACAGAGAGCACCAGTGTGTATGAGGACATTATGTGGGTGACTGAATAGTGGTAAACACAGCTCAAGAAGACCCTAGGAAGCACCAGAAACTGTTATATGCAGCCATGTTACTTGGGAAGAAAGTGATATGATTTCAATTAGATTGTGGTGCAAAGTTGTAACATTATCCCGATCAGTCCAGTGAACCCAGACATACAGTTGGAAGAGACTAACCTGCTGTTAATGTAGAAGCTTACTGCTTTAAAGCCTGTGGGGGAAATGTAAAATGAAATTAAGAAATCCAAGGAACAAACAAAATACAGACTGGACTTTGTGGTCCTAGATGATGAGACAGCAGTCCCACTTCTGGACAGCAAGACTGCCCAAGCCATGAACCTGATAGAAATACAGTTCCGGAACATAATGAAAGTGGATAGCACGGTGACTGAAGATACCTTGGATGGTATTACTTGGGATCAGGATGTGATACAGAGGGAGTATAGAGATGTGTTCAGGGAGACAGACTGCTAAATGGTGTTTATAAAACAGAGATTGACACCAGTGTGAAGCCAGTTAAATTGCCTAAAAGAAAAAGTACCTTACTACAGCCACTGAAAGACGAACTGCAGAGTCTACAGAATTGTGGAATTATACAGCTTATAGAGAAGATCACAGACTGGATAAGCAATCTTGCAGAGGTAAGAAAGCCATTCTGAAAACTGAAAATGTACATAGACTCAAAACCTTTAAACAAAGCTTTGAAATGGAACCATTTCTCTGTGCCTACAATTGAAGACATATTACCAGATCGATCTAAAGCGAGACTCATTACAGTGTGCGATGTAAAAAATAGATTCTGGCACATCAAACTGGATGAAAAATCCAGTTACTTGACAGCCTTTGCAACTCCATGTTGGAGATACCGATGGACCATAAGGATGCCAGTGGGAATCAGTCTGGCACTAGAAGTATTCCAGAGCAGATTGACCCTGACAGAAATCTGGACAATAGCAGACTATGCACTGTCAGGGGAGAGAGTGATGATCCAGAACAAGCACAGTGAGATCATGACTACAAGTGACTACAATTTTTACAGAGATGCAGAGAAAAGAATATTAAATTGACCTTAGACAAGCTCAGGTTGAGAGTAACCGAAGTACAATACATTGGACATTTGTTGATCTTCAAAGGGCTGAAAGTAGACCCAGAGAAAGTGAAGGCAATTAGACAAAAGCCAAGATTCAGTGATTAAAGGAATCCAAAGATTTCTGGGAATGGTCAATTATTTAGCAAAGTTTTGCAACCAACTGTCTGAGAGCTGCGAGATCCTAAGACAGGTGACAGGTCGAAACACCTTATGAGACTGGACAGACCAACATGTGCAAGCATTCTGGAAAGGAAAAGAGATGATTGGGAAGTCTCCCATTTTGAAATAGTACAAGGCTGAGAAACCCCTGATGCTGCAATGTGATGCACCTGAGTCAACTACCAAGCTGTAAAGGGGACAACCTGTTGTGCTTGCAAGCAGAGCATTGTCCATGACAGAGGAGGCCTATACTCAAATTGAAGAAGAGTTGTTAGAAATACTCTTTGGAATGGAAAAATTTCACCAATACACTTATGGTTGCCCCGTAAACATACAATCTTACAATAAACCTCAAAAGCATTTGGAGAAAGCCCGTGCACCAAAGTGCTTACAGCAGATGATGGGGGGGAGGGATAGCTCAGTGGTTTGAGCATTGGCCTGCTAAACCCAGGGTTGTGAGTTCAATCCTTGAGGGGGCCATTTGGGATCTGTGGCAAAAATTGGGGATTGGTCCTGCTTTGAGCAGGCGATTGGACTAGATGACCTCCTGAGGTCCCTTCCAACCCTGATATTCTATGATGTGACTGCAGAGGTACGAGGTACAGATCAAGTATTGTCCAAGCGTAGTCTTGGAGTTGGCGGACACCTTGAGCCATGCATACCTGCCAGAACCCAGCAAGGAGGGATCTGCAGAGGCCAAGATGGAGACAATAAATATGGTGCAGTCCTTATCTATCTCAGAAGAAAGGCTGAGAGAGAGGAAGATAGATGCTGCAGACATTGAAATTCATGGTCCTGCATGGATTGCCAGCAACAAAAGACTAAGTACCTAAAAAGAGAACACCATTCTTTCAGATAAGAGGTGAGTTGTGTGTCCAGACTGGCATTATATTTTGGGGAGAAAGAAGAGTTATTCCAGCAGTTCTTAGGAATGAGAGTAGGCACAAAATTCATTAGTCACATTTGGGACTTGCAGGTTGCTTGAGCAGGCACTTTCAGGCTTTCCTGGGAACTGCCTGAGAAACCATGAGGCGGAAGAAGCCATGTTGTAAGCGGCCACAATAAAGCTGGAGTTAGTTAATTAATCTTGTTGTCATTGTGAGATCTGATATGGCAGAAGACTCAGAACAACGAAGCATAAAACACTGGCTATGTCAGTCAGTTGGACTTGAGAAAAGGCAAGTCCTAATCCCTATCTGGACCAGGATGCACTTGTCCTACGAGAAGGCTGTTGTGATTGCCCAAGGATAGTTCCGTCACCGGCAGGTAACTCTGCCTAATCAAAATATTGTATGCAGTGTTGTCGCCATGTTAGTTCCAGGATATTAGAGAGACGAGGTGAGTGAGGTCATATCTTTCAGAGTGGGCTACCAGAAGTCACCTTGTTTTTCTAGTAGCCAAAATATTGGCATTTGGGAATGATGTCAGAATACTTTGGGTACATCTCTTGGTCATCTGCCATCTCCCTTTCTATCTATGGTACTTATATGGCTCCTGTTGCCACAGTATCTGAGCACCTTGCAATCTTTACTGACTATCTCCTCACAACACCCCTATGAAGTAGGGAAGAGCAATTATCCCTGATTTACAGATCGGGAACACAGAGATACTATTGGATGTGTAAAGGTATTTAGGTACCTAAAGATGCAGATAGATGCTTAGTGGGATGTTCAAAAGTACCTAGGTGTCTAACTCCCACTGAAATCGTTGGTCTGGGTTTTGTCCCAAGGACACCATGATTTCCACACTCCTGAATATTCCCACAAAAAGCCCTACTAGTGCTAACACTAGTTCAGCCGTTCTGGTGCTCGCAACATTATCATGGGCAGCGGGTATCATAGCCTGGGAGAGGCTGTGCCTCCCCAAACAGCCTGGTGTGGCTCTGCCCATGCTCTGCCCTCAGGCTTCCTCCTGCCATTCCCTGCATTCTGAGGCTGCCCTGGCCCAGGCTGGCTGAGGCTGGGGCTGCCCGTTCTACCGTGGGGACTTGGGGCAGCTGGTGCTCGGGCCACGCTGCCACCCAGCTCTGCAGCCACGCCACCCATTGCAGCAAGGCTGGAGGCCGCAGCGGGGGGTGCTCTGGGCTCCTGTGGGGATGGAGGGGCATAAGAGGAGGGGCAGGGAGCTAGCCACGCAAGTTCATCGGCTGCCCATAAATATTAGGACTATTTTGTAAAGAACACCCTGAACAGTGTTATCACTTTTTTGTGTGTGTAAATCATGAGTCTTGTGATATTTGGTGTTTTTTCTTCAAGCCCCATCTCCTGGAGTCAGGTAATTATGTGAGAATTTTCACTTCTGCTGTTAAGAAGTCAGTCACCAGCCCCCATGGTTGCAGAGAAAAGCCTGAAAGCATAACCCTTGAAGGCTGAAAAACCCAGATGACAAACAAAAAGAATCCAAAGTGTGTTTGGTTTTAAATCTCCTAATTATTCAGCCATCTCATGATTTTTGGGGAGGCCGACTTCATGATTTTTCAGCACTTGGGGGTGGGCAGTACCGCTAATGTAGACAGACACTGCAAACCCTAATAGCTGTAGTTCACATGGGTGTCAATGAACTTTTTCTTTGCTTCTGGGGTGGGTGAGTTTGCAGCCCTGGTTTCACACTGAGTTTTGGAATTAGGGCTGAAACCATGCAGAAGTGCCACGTGTCAGTCTTTTTCACATGAAACCATAAATCCCGCCCCAGAACCCAAGGGGGGCAAGTGGAGGAACAGGCATGCTCAGAAGGGTCACAAACTTTGATAAACCTGGACAGCATTTGGGGTTTGTAACAAGATATAAAGTGGGGCAGGGTGGTTTGTGGTTCTGTTACAAAAGCCTTGCCTAGGCCCCAATAGAATTAGTCATAATATTTAGAGTTAAGCACACATGTAAGTCTTTGCAGGATCAGGGCCCCAGGCAAAAATTGTAATGTCATTTTGATGGTGCTTGTTTGTTTTTCCAGTGAAAGAAGAAATAAATAAAATCTTTTCTGGAAGATTAGGAGGCAAATATTTGTCTAGGGTCATTCTAACCCTCTTTTGTAAATAAGTATTTAGACAGGATCCTTTCATATTGTATGTTTGCATAGATTTTTAAACCACATATTTACCAGGCAGAGGCAAATGAGCAAATTTAGAGGTGTGAAAGTACATGAAAATACTTACATGGCCATTTAATAGAAATCCTTCTGAAATGTCTCTAGGAAAAATAGTTTTATGTACACATTACAGAATAACCATGTGTCAACGTTTAATATCTTGGCTTTTTTGGGAATAAAGTTTAACCAAAGTAATCAGAAAAATCTTATAAAATAAGTCACTGTCCCAATTTCATTTTAAAACACCAAGCGGTTTCAGTTTTCACAGATAATATTTGAGTCGAGTGGAATGCAGAGAGAGAGAGAAAGGCTCAGGGATTTGAACATGACGCTGTAAAACTTTAGAGGAAAAAGATAGTATCGGTGAAGTTCAACATACCTTTCCAAATTCAGAATGTACAAGGGACATTGAAGAATCTGAGACACAAATCTTTGGTCCCTGGAAACAAATGTGTCAACAAATTAGGAATGGACTTAGTTCATCTAAAACCTAGAATGGCGTCATAAAAGATTAATTTGGGGCCATATTTGATACCCTTGCTCATGTTAAAAGTTGCCATTCATCATCAGTAAAGGTGTTAGAATCTGGTCCTCTGGCCACAAAGTGGTCATGTGATAAACCGGTACATGCATTGGTGACAACAGGCCTGATTTTGTTTCCTCTGAAGTTAAAGACACCATGACTGCAATGGAAGCTCTTTAGCGCTGGGGCTATGTCCTAGACCCTCAGAGGTACTTAGGCTCCAAACTACTTTTGATTTCAATAGAAGCTGGGACCCGAAATACTTTTGAGGATCTGAACCTATCCTCTTACTCTGTGTTTGTACAGTGAGGCCCCGTGTGGGCCTTCTAGGTATTATTGTCAAACAATAAGGGTGATATGCAGCATCAGACCCATCAATAGCAGGCAACTGAAATGATATTGCCACCAGCCTCATATCATCGATAGATCTCGGAGCACTGTACAAAATCGGTCAGTATTATTATCCCCATTGTACAAAGGGGGAAACTGAGGCACCGAGCAGGAAAGTGACTTGCCTAAAGTCACCCCAGTCTCTTGAGTTCTAGTCCCACGCTGTAGCCAATAGGTTACACTGCCTCCAAAACGCTTTTCTGACCAAAGTCCTATCAAGAGTAGCAGCCCTGTGTTGAACGTGTTCAATGTTGAACAGACCTCTGATGACCAGTTTTGGCAATAAGATTGGCGACATGTAAAAATTGGTTATTGATAACTGCTCCCCTTTCCTTCCCAGCTGATACAGGACTGACGAGAGTAACAAAAATGTCAGTTCTGAAGGAGCCTTTAATCTCTGAAGTGAAATAGGAAAAAAAACAAACCACTTACTAATGGAATGTTAAAATTGTGAATTAAGCCCACAAAAGTCAGGGAACTCAGGAATTAAGGGCTCCCTGGGTTCCTCTAACCCTTCCCTTTGCCCATGTGCATTATGGGGCTTTCATTGCATGATCACATAATGCTGGGCAACGGGACATACCATAAGTTATGTTGAACAGGGTGTATGGCTTGTTATGAAGTCAGGCTGAATAAATGGAAATGTTAATAAGTAGTCATTTTGTCTTGTAAATGTTTAATGTTCACTGTAAAAAAAAAATGGCAGAACATTATGGAACTTAAATGAAATCTAAATTAAATGAGCTTTTCCCGCTAATAAATATTTTGTTGACAGTGTTTTTGCAATGGTGTTTGTTTCCCTGTGGGCCCAATTGTGTATTTTGAGTAACTATCCAGGCTTATGCCTATGTGTAAACAAAATCTCTCTTTAAGAAGTCCTGACCAAACTCTGTGGTGTTTTGAGCTCAGTGTTGAAAGTGCAAACTATCACTTTTAAGGGGTTTTCTGGCTCTGTTTGCAGGGCAGGGGGCTCCGTAGGGAAGCTTCTTGGAGTAGCAGCCAATCTACAGCCAGCCTAACTGTAAGGTGGGCTCAATTGTACCTCAGTTTTAGGGAGCAACCTGCTTTGTCTCTCTGTTTTGGGGTTCTTGTGCTCCACACTACAATGAAGATAGTGTCTATATCAGTGTAACCCCATAGTGTAGACAAAGCCTACAGCAGAAAGGGATTTTCTATCGTGTTAGGCCCCACCACCTCCCCAAGCAACAGTACCTGGGCAAGACAAGGATTCTTCTATTGACCTAGCTGTGTCTACACTGGGGTTTATGCCAGCATATCTGTGGAGCTCAGAATATGAATTTTTCATGCCCTATAGTACCATAGCTATATCATAAGAACTGCCATATTGGGTCAGACCATGGTTCATTTTGCCCACTATCTGGTCTCTGACAGAGGCCCACGCCAGAGCTTCAGGAGGAATGCACAGAACAGAACAATTATGGAGTGATCCACCCCTATCTCCTGGTAGTCAGAGATTTAGGGTCACCCCATGCATGGGGTTGCATCATAAGAACATAAGAATGGCCATACTGGGTCAGACTAAAGGTCCATCCAGCCCAGTATCCTGTCTACCGATAGTGACTAATGCCAGGTGCCCCAGAGGGAGTGAACCTAACAGGTAATGATCAAGTGATCTCTCTCCTGCCGTCCGTCTCCACTCTCTGACAAACAGAGGCTAGGGACATCATTCCTTATCCATCCTGGCTAGTAGCCATTAATGGACTTAACCTCCATGAATTTATCCAGTTCTCTTTTAAACGCTGTTATAGTCCTAGCTTTCACAACCTCCTCAGGCAAGGAGTTCCACAGGTTGACTGTGAGCTGTGTGAAGAAGAACTTCCTTTTATTTGTTTTAAACCTGCTGCCCATTAATTTCATTTGGTGGCCCTTATTTCTTATATTAAGGGAACAAGTAAATAACTTTTCCTTATTCATTTTCTCCACACCACTCATGATTTTTTATGTACCTTTGTCATATCCCCCCTTAGTCTCCTCTTTTCCAAGCTGAAAAGTCCTAGCCTCTTTAATCTCTCCTCAGGTGGGACCCATCCCAAACCCCTAATAATTTTAGTTGCCCTTTTCTGAACCTTTTCTAATGCTAGTATAACTTTTTTGAGATGAGGGGACCACATCTGTATGCAGTATTCAAGATGTGGGCATACCATGGATTACGATATTCTCCCAGACCATCTGACTAATAGCCGTTGATGGACCTATCCTCCAGGAATGTATCCAGTTCTTTTTTGAACTCAGTTATCCTGTTGGCCTTCACAGCATACCATGGCAATGAGTTCCACAGGTTAGTTGCATGTTGTGTAAAAATACTACTTCCTCTTGTTTGTGTTAAACCTGGTGCCTATTAACTTCACTGGTTTTTGTATTCTATGAAAGAGTAAATAACACTCCTCTATTCACTTTTTCCACCCCATTTATGATTTATAGACCTCTTTCATATCCCCCCTTAGTAGTCTCTTTTCTAAGCTAAACAGCCCTAATCTTTTTAGTCTCTCCTTGTACAGAAGCTATTCCATACCCTTGATTGTCTTTGTTGCCCTTCTCTTTTCCAGTTCATATCCTTTTTGAGATGGGACAACCAGCAATGGACACAGTATTCCAGGTGTGGCGCACCATAGATTTATATAGTGGCATTATGATATGTTCTTGTCTTATTTTCTATCCCTTTCCTAATAGTTGCTAACACACTGTTAGCCTTTTTGACTGCTATTGTGCGCCAAGTGGAAGTTTTCAGAGAACAATCCACGGTGCCTCCAACATCTCTTTCTTGAGTGGTAACATATAATTTAGACACATCATTGTACATGTATAGCTGAGATTATTTTTTCCCAATATGTATTACTTTGTACTTAACATTGAATTTCATCTGCCATTTTGTTGCCCAGTCACCAAGTTTTGTGAGATCCTTTTGTAACTCCTCACAGTCTGCTTGGGACTGAACTATCTTGAATTATTTTGTATCATCTGCAGACTTTGCCAATTCACTGTTCACAGGGCCGTCTTACCCATACGCAAAGTATGCAGCTGCGTAGGGCACCAGGAAATTTGGCGCCAAATTTCCTGGTGCCCAGCGTAGCTGCGTGCTGCTCCAGCCCCTGCTCTGGCTCTTCCCCAGGGCCCCCGCCCTGCTCTGCTCCCGCCCCCCCGGGGAGGCCTAGGGCCAGCCCCCCCAATCCCCACCGCCGAGGCCTGCCTACCCCCCCTCCATGGGGGGGGGGGCCGTCTAGGGCCCCAGAATTGCTAGGAACGGCCCTGACTGTTCACCCCCTTTTCCAGATCACTAATGAATATGTTAAACAGAATACTGCCAGTGCAGATCCTTAGACCCAGCTGTTCATCTCCCTCCATTGTGAAAACTGACCACTTATTCCTACCCTTTGTCTCCTACCTTTCAAGCAGTTACTGATCAATGAGAGGATCTTCCCTTTTATCCCATGGGATATCTTCCCTAAGACCCGTTGATGAAGGACCTCGTCAAAGACTTTCTGAAAATCCAAGTACACTATATTGATTTATCCCCGGACTTGCTGACTCCCCCAAAGCATTCTCATAGGTGGGAAGTCACACCTCACCATTTACAAAAGCCATGTTGAATCCTCCCCAACAAATCATGTTTACCTATGTGTTTGATAATTCTGTTCTTTACTATAGTTTCTACCAATTTGGCCAATACTGATGTTAGGCTCACTGGCCTGTTATTGTCAGGATCTCCTCTTGAGCCCTTTGTAAAAACTGGTATTGTTTTAATTACCTTCCAGTCATCAGGTACAGAAGCTGATTTAATTGATAGATATGAAATTGTAGAACTAATAACTTTAGTATATAATGTGATCTGAGTTCCTTCAGAAATCTTGGGTGAATCCCATCTGGTCCTAGTGACTTATTACAGTTTAGTTTATCGGTTTGTTCTAAAACCTCTTCTATTGACACATCAATGCGGGACAGCACTTCAGATTTGTCACCAAAAAAGAATAGCTCGGATGTGGGTATCTCCCACACATTCTCTGCAGTGAAGACCGATGCGGAGAATTCACCCTCTGTTTCTTTAACACCTTTGTCTAGTAGCCCCACTGCCTAGCTGGAAGGCTTCCTGCTTCTGAAGTACTTTTATAAAAAAATTAGTTTTAGCATCTTTAGCATCCGATGAAGTGAGCTGTAACTCACGAAAGCTTATGCTCAAATAAATTTGTTAGTCTCTAAGGTGCCACAAGTACTCCTCATCTTTAGCAAGTTGCTTCTCACATTCTTCCTTGGCCTGCCCTATATTTTTACATTTTACTTGCCAGAATCTGTGCTCCTTCCTATTTTCCTCATTAGGATTTGATTTCCACATTTTAAAAGGATGGCTTTTTGCCTCTAACAGCCTCCATTACTGAGCTAGTTAGCCCTGGTGGCATTCTGTTGGTCCTCCTACAGTCTTTTTTTATTTGGGGGAATACATTTAATCTGAGCCACTCTTATGGTGTTTTCAAGTCGTCTCCATGCTGCTTGCAGGCATTTTACCTTTGTGACTGACTCAAGTTAACCAGAATCCTCATTCTTGTATAGTTTCCCTTTTAAAAATTAAACCCTACAAGGATGCTAAATTTAATTACATTATGGTCACTATGGCGGAGTGATTCAGCTTGGACCAGATCCTGTGTCCATTTAGGACTAAATCAAGTTGTCTCCCCCTTTGTGGGTTCCAGGACTAGCGGCTCCAGGAAGTAGTCATTTATGGTGTCCAGAAACTTTCTGTATCATGCTCTGAGGTGACATGTACCCAGTCAATATAAGGATAGTTGAAATCCCCCATTATGATGTTTTCTGGTTATGTAGCCTCTCTAACTCCCCTTAGCATTTCACCATCACTGTCACCACCCTGGTCAGTAGTATATTCCTATTGCTATACTCTTGTTATTCAAGCACTGAATTTCTGTCCAGAGAGACTCTATGGTACAATTTGATTCATGTTAGATTTTCACCTTATTTGACTCTATGCTTTTGTTTAACATATAGTGCCACTCCCCCACCAGTACGACCTACTCTATCATTCCATTATATTTTGTACCCTTGTATTACCATGTCCCACTGATTATCCCCATTCCACCAAGTTTTTGCAATGCCTGTTATATCAATATCCTCATTTAATGCCAGGAACTCTAGTGCATCCCTTTTAGTATTTAGACTTCTAGCATTTGTATGTAAGTACTCATAAATTTTGTCAATATTTAGTTGCTTGCCTTCATGTGTATTATTTACGAGACACTTACATTTGACTATTCCTCACTAGCTCCTACCTCTACTTCACTAATTTCTTTCCTATCCTCTATACTAAGATACAGAGTTCCCCCTCTAATAAATTCATCCCTAAGGGATGTCTCTGCCCAAAACGTGTGCTCCTCCACACCAGTCGGCTTTCCCCCAACCCTTATATTAAAAAATCCTCTACAACCTTTTTCATTTTCTGTGCCAGCTGTCTGGTTCGACCTCAGTTTTAGGTGTAGACCAGGCCTCAGAAAGAAAGTAGTGTTATTGCAACTTTTCAGCAAGCGTATTTGTTTTTCTTTCACATTATATGCTGTGAACGTAATCTCTGTATCCCATGCCTAAAATGTGGCTAGATATATCTTTGGGGGCAAAGCCTACAAGGTGCTGATACAGTGTACTCTCATCACCCTGCGTGCAAGTCATTAGCACCTGTGTCTATGTATATCTAGCGAGATACTTCTTTGGCCCCTCACAATCATTACATTAATGTATCCTCTTAATGTCCCTTTTGAGGTAGGGAAATATCCCCCCAGTTTTACAGACTGGGAACTGAGGCACAGGGAAACTAAAGCTGTAATTTTTCAAAGCTTCCCAGTTAATTAAAATGGCTGGGAACCAGGTGTCCAAATTGTTTTGACAGCTTTCAAATCTCAGCCTAATTATCTTGCCAAGGTCACACAGGGAGTCTATGGCTGACCCCACATTCCCAGGCCAGTGGCTTAATCACTGGAACCATCTTTCCTTTCCAACCTAATACTGACCAGACCTTATTCACATCTAAACTACTTACCAAAGCTGTGAGTATTGCCGCCTTGCAGAGCCAAGCCCTTATGTATCTGGCTCTGGGAAGGCTTCCCCAGCAGGAGTAGAAGCATTTTGCACAGATCACCAGTCCCAGGCACTTCCTATCCTTATGTACAATTGGGTCACATTTCACAGTCGCAATGAAGCTCTCTCTAAGCTGCATGGAGCTGAAGCAAATTGGCTAGTGCACAGTTCCCTAGAAATGCCTTGTGGGTATCCAGGGTAACTACAGCACCTCCTAGAAAGAGAAATCCATGGCCAAGAGTTTTGAGCACAATTAGCTATTTCAGGTGCATCAATTCTTGGGGACACAACTTGAGAGGCCTGATTTGCAGAAAGTGCTGAGCACCCACCCCCTGAATATCAGGCACTGTAAAGGTTCTTCCTTTGGGCACTCGAGAAGTGAGGCACCCAAAATCACTAGTTGGTTCTGAAACTCTTGGCTGACTTGCCTATGGGATTACTCCCACCTTATCTGGTAGTAGCAGGAACTGTGTAGCAATCGCCCTCTGGTGTCAGAGCATGGCACTGTGGGTGTCTTCACCTCAAACACCCTTATACAGCCACTTTGGTGCTGCAATGGCCTGTTTCTGTCCACAACTTAGCCCTCTAGCTAAGTCACATCTAGTCTGGATCCTTTCCAGGGTAAAACTAGAAGTCCAAACTTCCCAACAAGTCATCCTTTCACCCCTCTCAGGCTCTCTCTCAACACATCTTCTGGGCTGTCCTCAGCAGCACCCGACTGGATAGTACTTGGGTTGGGCTTCTCTGCTCCTTCCTAGGGACTACTAGGGGTACCCAGACCCACCCTCTGCTCTGGGTTCTGCTAGGGGCCCTGTATTAAGCAGCTAAGCCTTGCTCCTGCTTTCCTGGGCCACTTCCCACCTCCAAGTCCCTTGTGTGGTTTCCCAGTAACCTATGATTAAGACAGGCTCTTCTCTGATTCACAAGCTTCTTTCTAAGGGTATGTCTACACTACAAAATTAGGTCAAATTTATAGAAGTCGGTTTTTTAGAAATCGTTTTTATATATTCGAGTGTGCGTGTGTCCCCACAGAAAATGCTCTAAGTGCATTAAATGCATTAACTCGACGGAGTGCTTCCACAGTACCGAGGCAAGCGTCGACTTCTGGAGTGTTGCACTGTGGGTAGCTATCCCACAGTTCCCGCAATCTCCAGAAATGAGATTCAAAAGTTTGCGGTTCTTTTCCTGTCTACCTGGCCAGTGCATCTGAGTTGAGAGTGCTGTCCAGAGCGGTCACAATGGAGCACTCTGGGATAGCTCCCGGAGGCCAATACCGTCGAATTGTGTCAACAGTACCCCAGATTCGACCCGGCAAGGCCTATTTAAGCGGTAATCCACTTGTCAGGGGTGGAGTAAGGAAATCGATTTTAAGAGCCCTTTAAGTCGAAAAAAAGGGCTTCATCGTGTGGACGGGTTCAGGGTTAAATCGACTTAACGCTGCTAAATTCAAGCTAAAGTCCTAGTGTAGACCAGGGTTTTTGACCCCCACCTGCTTCTTGTTCCTCCCCTAGAATGCCACCCCACAGGATTACCACGCTGGGCCTTGCCCCTTTTCCAGGGCCCACTCCAGGGGCTAACTCCATCCCTATGTCCCTTTTCAAACTACCTTCTCCAGACCCTTCCTAGGGAGAGCGACGCCTTACCTCCACTCTCCTGGATCTCCTTCGTGACTGAGTTCTCTTTCATCCAAGATACCTCTTGGGTGGTCAGAGGCTAAAGCCTAGGAAGGAAGAGGCTTTAGGAAGGGCCTGGTTTATCTGCTTTATGTTGAACTCTTTCTGTTTAAAAAAATAAACCCATCTCTGAAGAAAGGGATAGAAATTCTAGTGCTTTGAGGAGCTTTATTAATGCACAGGCCAAAGTGTGGGCCCTGGCTTATGGAGGGACATTCAAGACATGTGTATTATGCTTCTGTAGAGTTTCCCCTAACAAGACAACTGTCTTACAGAAATAGATACAAAAATTTGTCCAATCGACAGTCAGGAAAATAACCCATTGTCAAAGACAGAAGGCTCAATGGGCACAAACAGTTTCTCATCCCTTTGTGCCAGTAGCCAAGTAACTATTGGGCGTGAGTCAATAACTTAACAGGTGCAGAAGTGATCTTTATAACACTCTGCCCTATTTTCAAAGCTGAAATTTTTCTTTTCCATCAGCCTTGAAAAATTGTTTGCCCCTAAACATCGAAACTTAGGAGTTAACACATTAACACTTGCAAGAAATAACCACAGAATAGCTGAGGAAAAATATATTCATCTTTTATCCTGTTTTTATATTTAAAGCACCTACCATATACACGATTGCCAAACCTGAACATTCAAAAGTTGTGAGATGATTTTTAAGTCTAGGGAAGGTGGTGGTGTTTTTTTTAAGTTGTCAGTTTTTTCTTTATCATCTGCCTTCTGTGCCGATAGGGTGCACTTGGGTCACGTTTTCAAGCTTTCCTCTTCAATCAGGAGGGCTAAAAAGTTCCTTTGTAAAAAAAAAAAAAAAACCTGAAAGCTGAGATTCTTATGTTATCATTTGACTCCAGGAGCTGGAGCTTTAAGATAATCACCAGTTATTGCAAGACTCATGATACTATTGTGAGAGTTGCCCATGCTTCATATATTGAATATGGTATCAAAAAATCTACACAGCCATGATCTGTGTGATCCTGTGTGAGCTGTGTGATAAACAACAAGAACAGGATCAATAAAGGTAGCTCCATTTTATCATAGAAGCTTTTGTGCCTTCTTATTCTTCATCTAAAGTTATTGGGCCCAATTATCATTAACTGTAAGATCCCTTTACCCTGCCAGCGCTGCAATAAGGGGCTTCTGTATAAATTAGGGTCTGGCCCAATAGCAGCAGTTTGTGACATCAAACTAGCTTGCTGTGGATATCATAATGTCAGATGGAGGATCAGAATTTGTCGTGATGAAGAAAAGAGCAAGACAGGATGAGTTCTTAAAGGGAGATCCTGCTTTTAAGCAAAGGGTCTTTTCATGCAAATGAAGGAAGAAGGGAAAAAAATAAGAGCAGGAAAATTATATCTGAATTGTCCTTAAATAGAATGGGTTGTTTTTAAATGTTTCCATCAGTGGAGCTGATGTTTATAAAAAATAGAATGTACCCTGTCTCACTTCCTAATTCCTAAAGAGTCCTTTGGTCTATTAAGTCTCGTATGAAATTATCAATAAGTCATGAGAAAAAATGCAAAAGTCAAGGTTATAATGAAATGAAGCATTGTTTCTGGCTGTAAAGAGCAGAAGCTTTTTGCTCAGCATGCATGCTGTAGTGAGATATTCTCCCCATCCCCCCTTGGCCTTGCAGTTAAGCTTCAATATGCCTGTATGTATATTATTGATGTGGAAACAGCATCTTACCACAGACATTCTATGCTTTTGAAGCCTGTGGTTGCACCGTCATTATATCCTAGAACACTTGCCCATCACTTGGATGTACAGAGTGCCATCAAAATGGTTTTGTGCAAGTTCCAAGCTCCTGGAGTTATGGCCATAGCTACTTTAAATACAGATGGTCTCTTGCTAGCTTCCAAAGCTTTGTTTTAATATGATGGGCCAGATCTTCAACTGGTGATGTCAATGGAGCTGTACTGATTTCCCCCACCAAGGATCCAGCCAAATATTTCAAAGTTCTGATTTACATGTTACTTCCAGAATAATAATTTTTAAAAATCCTGTGCTTTCATTTCAATGCTGCTGACATTGAATGCTTTCTGGTTTAATGAAAGACATTGAATGAAACAGTACCCTGCAGTTCAAGAAAGGCCTGTCAACCCTCTCCGGCCTTAGAATTACTATTCAGTACAATCTTCAGAGGTTTCTTGGTGATCTCCCAGAAAGACCTTCTTAATTTAATCTCTAATGGGATTAACAGCCTCATTAAATGGTAAATCTGCCATCCTCCAGCTGTTGTGGGAAACTGAATTTTTGGAATCTTATCAGTTTACTGCTGTGATCTTTCTACCTGAAGTAGTTTAGCAGCTTTAAGCACTTCCAACTTCAGCTCTCTTCCTTGTTCCCTCCCAACCCCCCGCCCCCAAAGGAAAAAAAAAAAAAAAAACCTCAGCATGCACCTGTTGAAAACTACAAACGGGGGGGCAAGATCCACCAACATCAGCACTACCTCCAAGAGAAAAGGAGGACTTGTGGCACTTTAGAGACTAACAAATTTATTTGAGCATAAGCTTTCGTGAGCTACAGCTCACTTCATCTGATGCATCACAAAAGCTTATGCTCAAATAAATTTGTTAGTCTCCAAGGTGCCACAAGTACTCCTTTTCTTTTTGCGAATACAGACTAACCCGGCTGCTACTCTGAAACATACAATAGAGTTACTACACTGGACTGCTAAGGATGTATTGGAGGGTTACCTAATATAGGATCTGTGGAGTCATAAAACATACAGCCCACGGCCACCTCTCCATGCAGGTTGAGGACCAAGCTGATCCACTGCAGGCTTTCTGTCTCTGTACATTGTGGGGAGTTCTCTAATCTCTATTCACCAAGGGCAATACAAGTCCAGACAAGTATCACAGCTGAGTGCATTCAGAGCCGTATGTAAATATATATGCAAAAGAGCTTTGGCCCTCAGACTTCTAGCACAAAGATGGCCCTTGGTCTTACAAAGCCTGTATCCTTTGACATAGGATGTACAATGGGCCATTCAGAGTCCTTAATCAGGCAACATTCCTATTGAAGTGAGGGGCAAGTTGGCTACAGTAAAGACTGCAGAATATTCCTTGATATTCTGGGATCCAGGTGACCAGTGTAGAAGCGTCACAGACAGCATTACATGTTAGACTCAATTTCAGCATAGATGAAAACCCAGTGCTCGCTGTAGGTAAGGTGGAGGTACAGGTTACGAAGGGTTAACACTGCAAGGGAAGCAAAGATCCAATCTACAATATTTCTCCCATCAACTTTGTCCCCAGATGCACTTGGGACACAGTCAAATGTGACATATGTGTGAGAACCATTAAATTCTATTAAACCTCTGGAATTTCTCAGAGAAACAGATGAGTGCTTTAAAGTATAGTCAAGTCAAATTAGGTTCTTAAAGTATGTTAAGCAAAGACCAGGGTTGTTTTTTAAAAATAACAGTTTTTTTTTGTGGAAAAAAAAAAAACAGCCACAGTTCTGATCTACTGTGAAACTATGAAGGTCTTGCATCCTTCTTCATCTACCCTCATTTTGCCCCCTGTGTAACTGAAAAACAAACAAAGTGGTTTGTGCCTGTAAGAACCATTTATTACTTCTTTAAAAATACATCTTTAATACTTTTTGGCTTTTATTGGTATTTCAAGCAGCTTAAGTCGATGGGGAACAAGACTTATGGTTCTCATGCACTCCTATATTGTAAGAGCACAACAAATCAAGGTCTCATAGCAGCTGTCTGCCCTACCGCAAGGGAAAAAGTAGCCTTTATATTTAAAAAAAGGCATATTCCATATACATAATGAGATAAAGTAATACTTCAGGCAAGATACGGCATCTTTACAAACGCCTTTTCAGGCTTGAGTTTTTCCTCTGCTTGTTACTACAGAAACCATCTAGCAACCAAAATCTAAGACAGACTCCACCCAAAACAGAGAAAAACAATATAGACACAGAGTAGGCATTTTTGTTGTTGTTGAGGGGTGGGTGGGTGCTAAGGAAAAATATCTTACTGTGCAAAGGATAGAAGTATTTTGCATGTAGCTGAAACAGCAAAGCTCTGCTTACAGATGGCAGAAAGGAAAGCCGTGAATGAGTAATGAGCAACGAGAAATGCGTAATGCAGGATGAGAATATAATTTCCACACATCGGCTGAAGAAAGGTTTACACTCTTAAGCAATAAAAACAAACCATTAAGCCAGACCTGCACTGTCAGGAAGTATAAAACAGTTCTTGAAACTCTGCAGTTACTATACAAAAGCTTTTCATAAACTTTGTTTCCTGATCTTCATTAAACATTAACATCAAGCTGCCATATGGCAATTAGCTGCCTCCTGAAATCAAATAAAAAAAAAATCAACAATTTAGGAATACTTGTATGGTAAAATAGTTCAATAATTATTCACTCCTAGTGGTGTGGCAAAGTGGGTCTCATGTAAATCCAGTCCAGATGAGCTCCTACTTCAGAGTCAAGAATACAATAAGCAAGTAGCTTTCATATGCAGGCCTCATAAAAATTGATTGCATAAAAGTAAAAGTCCACTAGAAGCTTAAGAGGGGTGAAAGCAAATAGTACTTGGTGTAGGCATGAGCCTAATATACCAGCAATGAGGACCTCGCTGTATAAATAAGGTCATTTACATCAACTGAGGATCTCCCGCATATGTTTTTATATGTTGCTAACCTCAGAACCAGACTGAATTTTATGTAAAATGTTTAGGTTCACTCGGGCAGTGGTTCTCAACCAGAAGTATGTGTACCCCTGGGGGTACGCAGAGGTCTTCCAGGGGGCTACATCTAGATATTTGCTAGTTCTCCAAACACGCTACATAAAAAGCGCTAGCAAAGTCAGTACAAACTAAAATTTCGTAAAGACAGTGACTTGTTTATACTGCTCTATACAGTATACGCTGACATGTAAGTATGATATTTATTTTCAAATTGATTTTATAATTGTATGAAGTATGTATAAAGTGAGACAGTCAGCAATTTTTCAGTAACAGTTCTGTGACACTTTTTTGTATTTTTATATCTGATGTTGTAAGCAAGTAGTTTTTAAAGTGAGGTGAAACTTGGGGGTACTCAAGACAAATCAGACTCCTGGAAGTGGTACGGTAATCTGGAAAGGCTGAGAGCCACTGCACTAGGGTGTCACGTGAAAGGGTCAGGGATCCTAGGCAGAGATGCTGATCACTTCATAGTTGGAGAGATGCCGATTTGAAACTTACAAACATGCCTGTCTACCAGGTTCACCACGCATATAAATCAGAGGCACATCAACGAGTAATATACTTGCTAATGGAAATGTAAGATTGTGTGTCAAACACAGGCTGATTAGAAAGGGCAATGGTATGGCTTCTGTATCTTCCTCTTATGAGGAAAAAGACAACTTCTGTTTCTTCTTGTAGAGAAAGAATATTCTCCTAAGGACTGTGATAACAGTTTTAGTACTGAGGAGGCTGATTTAGCAGTTGTCAGTGGACCCGAAACTCCGATGGGAGCGTCAGAGACCATTTTCCAAAGTTTAGTAGTGGGTCCCAATTAACCTTCAAGACCAAATTCACCACAAATATCTATACTCTATGCTATTCTTTTAAAGTCCCCAACCACCCTCTTCAACTCAGCTCTGTGACATTTTCAGTCTCGAGAGATGCGGGGGGAGGTGTTACACTTTTCCCCAAAAATATTGTAAACCCAGCTCTGTAGACATGCCTAACTTGACGCACACGAGCAGCCTCTTTGAAATCAACAGAGGGATTCACATGCAAAGTTACACAGCTACAACAGCGTTCCCAGGATCTGGGCCCTGTAAGGGCTTAAAGCTACTCAGGGGCCTCACCATGTATTTTACTAAGAGTGCAGTCCTTAGTCAAGCCAAGCCAATTGGTTTCCATGTGAGTTTTGCCTTTATGAGGAATGCAGTGTCAGGCCCTGAGCCAGGTACAGCTCATGCATGGACAAGTGCTGTAGCATCAGTGTGTTCTCATGCCTTAAAGGAGGAGTGAAACAGTCGTTATTCTCTAAGTCTCTTAGACTAGTGTTCTATACAACGAGTTAGGAGCTGTGAACTTTAGTCAGGAGACATAAGAATTTAGGATCTGATTCAGGGTCCAATTCAAAGCGTAAATAGAAGACAATGGATGTTTTCCTATTGATTTCAGGGGGTTTTAAATCAGACCCTTCAAGCTAATAGAAGTGGTATAATCCAAGGCATGACTCTTGAATTTCTGTGCAGTTCAGGAGTGGCTTCTGCAGCATGGGGTGGAGAAGGCTCTAGTATTGCTAGGTTGCATTGCATTGCAACTGTTCACTATTGAACGCCCAGAGAATCTGTTAACTGCCACATACTCCTGTGACTGACAGCCTTCATGAGCCAGTGGCCATGAATGCGTTCAACAAGCCAGAGTGCAGACCAAAACACTATGTATATTTAAGGGGGCAAGGAACTGAAAGTTAAAATAGGCAATTGTTAAAATGGCCAAAGCAGATCTTCACAAAAATCACAAAAGGCCAGGGTTGGAAGGGACCTCAGGAGGTCATCTAGTCCAACCCCCTGCTCAAAGCAGAACCAATCCCCAATTTTTGCCCCAGATCCCTAAATGGCCCCCTCAAGGATTGAACTCACAACCCTGGGTTTAGCAGGCCAATGCTCAAACCAGTGAGCTATGCCTCCCCCCAAATGCCACTAGAACTTTAGAAACCAAGAGGACTGACCGTCCAGCAGAAGCCTAGGCCATGATCTTGAATCAGCATTACAAATAAACGTTAGTTGTTCCAAAGTACACAAAACTAGAGAATGGAAAAAAAATCTCTTTATAGATGTTTTTAAATGATATTGCTAGAATAAGTGTATATATTAAACTTATCCTGCCACAGAAATTGACAGAGGAGCCTAATAAATATCTTCAGCTCACAAAGAAAAATGGCGACATCCAATCAGTAATTATTCTAGTTTTTCTCTCCTGTCCCCTCTAACAATTGCATTTGCAGATTTATTTGGGGCAAAGAAAGGAATTATTCTTTAACCGGTCTTAAAGATATAGTCTATTTAGAAGGCTTTTGACCCATGCGCCCAGTGAGTACATCCATTGTAGTATACTGGTTTTTATTAATAGTTAAAAAAACCCACAACCCAGCAACCCCACACGTTAAGCAAGTTAGTGACATGGCTTGCATCTGATACTATTTCAGAAGCTGGCCTAAAAGGTCCATGGATGGAGACTTGCCCTCTTGGCTTTGAAATGCCACCTTCTGGCAAAGGTTTTGGTTGATTAGATTTAAAAACAGAAAAGCAACTTTCAAAGTTCCTGGAGGATATAATCACAATCATTATTCTGTGGCCAATTCTACAGCTTTTAAGAGCTAAGAGTTCTGAATGTAAGAACAAACTTACCACCCATAGGCTAATTTGACTTCATTCTGCACTTGGCTTCAGTCCAATTTACAGTACATCAGCAAGAAGCCAATCTCAGGTACTTTTTAGTCTAATATTTGGCAAGGCTTCCAATGCAACAAGGAACCCAGCCTCTGTATCCTCTTCCCATCTTCTACAAATTACTCGCAAACTACCACACCAACAGTCTTGTAAATGTTCAGTAAGTATGAGCTGCGATTAACGCCTTGCTTGCCAACTGCAAATCATGTTTTTGCCCTTTTAAAAATATTATTTATATATATATATATATATATATATATATATATATATAAAATGAAGACTTTAAGAAGCAAGAAAACCCAGAAAACAGCTTATCTTTGTGAATGAACCATTTGCTCTTACAGATGGGACTTTGCAGAATGAAATGTCAGAGCTCTATTATTTATTATCTGAAATCGGTTTAACATTTGGCGGGAAAATTCTTTCCAAACACAAGACCCCGGAAAGAAAGACAAAACTACTCCGAGAGTCAGCAAAACCAGCAGCTGAAAGTAGATAGCGCCCATAGCTAACAATAGTTTTCTGTACTTAGGGTAAAGTTTGAAGATTCGTTCTCTAGAGCATTCCGCATAAAATGAGCTCTCATTTGAGGTAAGAAAAAAAAAATAAATTGTATTCCCAACTGTTAGAGACAAGGGCCAGTAGAAATAAAATTGTTCCTTTTTTAGCATATATCACCACACAAAAAAAGAAAAGAAATCATCATATTTTATTATTTAATATTTGGCCAGGATAAGGATTTAAATGAGAGGAGAAGGATGACAAACATTCAACTTTTCTGTAGGTCTAAGATTTCTATTGGCCCTGCTTATATTCACTCTGCAAATTAGTTGGGAATAGCAGTATTTATACTAGATCAATAATGTCTGGTTCTTATCCAAATGTTCCACCTAAGGAGGATGCCAGTTCTCATGGATTGGACAGCCCACCCTGCAGCATTCCTGAGAATTGTACAATAGAATAATCTTGAAAGTCAGCAGAGTGGATTATCCACTTTTTTCTGGACTTGAACTTGTGACCTTAACAGTAGCACAGCAGAAAGCAAATGTGCTACGCACTTTGCCATAGTAACCTTCCATGTATTCTTTTCAATTTAAATACACACAATTAAAACAGCTACAATTTTGGAAAATTATGTACAAACCCTATATTTTCTCCTTTTGATTACATATAAATACAAATTAGCTATTCTTCTAAAAAGTGGTTATAATAGTAAATAAATACAAAATAAGATTCTGACCATTATACTTCATGTGCTGGGATTAAACCCATATAAAATGTACAACTAAAATACATTTAAAATCTTTAAAAGGAATAATTCTCTGATTAAAATATTTGTTTTCCCAACTTTTTTTGTGGACATAAATATATTTTCAAAATAGTTGTATTTTTTTTTCTTTCCATTTCATTACATAAATAAAGTCTTCATTGGGAAATATTAAAGTGTCAGCTTTTTTTGTATTTGTCTAATATATTTTGCTGTGTTAGCGGCACCCACAACCCTCCACAACCATATCTTGATAGTTCTTTAATACAACTTTTTCGTTCTCGTCAAGGTAGAGCATGGAAATAGCACTCAGTTCTGTTGGAACACAGCAAGCCTTAGGGATTTTGGAATTCACGGAATTGACCAAAGTCTGAACAATGGCATGGTTTGTTGTGTTTAGGTGATCTGCCAATGGAAAAGGGCATTCCCCATGGCAGTAAAAGGCACCATATCCTGGTGGGGCAACAATCCAGTCATTCCACCCCACATCATTGAAGTCCACGTACAAAGGATGTCTTTTGCAACTGGATTTGTGGCGTTTGCGCTGTTTGTGTTTTGCTTGGCGTTTCTCTCTTTTATGGAGAGGGTGTCCCTTGCCATCATGGCCGAAAGTTACTAACAACGGCCGGAATTGAGACCAGCTATCTTCATCCTGATGCAAAGACCTGCTAATCCTAACGTGCCTCTTGGAAACACTGCTCTCATTGTCCAAGTGAACCACCTCTACTATAAACCCATTATTAGGCTGTCTATGTGCAATCCACCTCATTACAGCTGGTGTTACATCAAAGCTTTCCCATTTACTTGCATTCTGATGCACCAACCTGGTGTCCAAAAGTCTCGCGGCAGGGTCCTTAGAAGTGGCTGTGGCTGGCTTTATAATTTCATAAATATTAATACGGTGATGGTAGCTACTATTGTTCTCAAAGGTTTCCTGCACCTGCTCCCGAAAAATCTGAAGTTCAGCCGAGGTGAGAAACTCCTCGTTAGGGATGGAAGTTAAATTAAAGAAGAAACGCCGTGCTGTTTTCCCACTTGCTTCTGGCAGCTCTTCCCAAGCTTCTAAGTTCATCAAAGAGGGAAAACAAAAACACCATCAGTAACCGAACAAGCAGCAAAAACGTGAATTACTCTTCGGCTGGAAACATTAAACAGTGTAACGCCACATGTGAGATTTGAAACTTTTACAAAAAAAATACTGCTTCCCTTGTCTCTGTTTATTTATGCAAGCATGTATAGCATGAAGTTAAGAATACTTCATTCATTGTCAAGCCTTTTGATCCAATTCTGGTAGACTCTGCATTCCAGGTGGTTATAATAACGGGTAAGAAATGTGAAGCATTACTTTGGAATTCAAGGACATTAGCAAGAAAACTTTAGCACTGTAGTTAGTGGAGGTCTAATCAGAATAATTAAAACTGATTGAGGATTTAAGGTAATTATTGCATTTCTGGTTTTTTCAAAAATATGGCTTTATGTCAATCCCTTAAACTCCATTCCAAAAATATTACTCCACTATTTAGTTTTACAAATCTCAATATACAGATTTTGGGTCCTAATTGGAGACTAGGAACTCCACATCTGTGATGGTATTTTATGAAGCATACCCTACTATTTTAGTCTGAATATCCATAAAAGGTGTCATTTGTATTGATTTTTTCTTCTGCTGAAAGTCAGGGGTGGTACTACGACAATGAAACGAGTTCATTGTAAACAATACAAATGAGAAATGGTTTCCTAAAGTTTATCCTGTTCTCTCCCCCACCCCCAAATACTAAACATTTTGGGATATTTGAGGGGGGAAATGCATGGGTTTGCATGTGGCTCAGACCATGTGTAGCCCTATAAATTATAAACAAGAGTATTAACAAATAAGCCTTTCCAAAAGTGTTTTTTAACTTTGGTGATAAATATGCTGGACAACAATTCATTCATCTTATTAGCTGAAATCATTACTCTGGTGAGTAATTCTTACTCAAGTGATTAATCCCATTGACTTTAATTTCAATTTCTTGTATGAGTAAGCATTATTCATCAAAGTTTCTGGATCCAGCCCAAAATTTATAAATATATACAGCTGTATTGTAATTGTCTACCTCTAAACATGGACTCTTGTTTTTTTCAAGAGTCAACAGGATTTCCAGGTAGCTAGATCTGACCAATGGTTTTAAGGCAAGTGCTTTGAGATTTTTTTTTTTTTTAATTTGTTGCATGATTACTTAAATTGCAGATTTAAGCTATAAAATGTGCTTTTGTAGAATTCCAACTTTTGTAGACTCTTCCCCCCCCTCCCCCATCACGTATAGTTTTACATTCAGAAGTGTTGTAGCATGAATGAACCATGCACTGGATTTTCCCCCATTCATTATGAAGAATTTACTTTCACACACAAGCACAAACCACAGTGCAAGGTTAGATTTCACCATTAATCTTCTTCCTCATTATAAGGCTTCCCATCAGACAATATAACGACTGATCTTAGGCCACTTCCTTTGTATACCAACTTAATTAAATCCTAATAAAATTTCTTTCGTCACAGCTCCATGTTATAACATGTGGAGTCTGTATTTTCATTAAGTTTACAGTGAGAGTACAGCATGCCACCACTGAAGACTAATAGCTAGAAGTTATTTACAAGTTCTGGAAACTTTTTTTTTTTTGCGAAGAGCAGATGGGCAACATACAAACCACTCACTGTACAAGTCTATCTGTGTCAGATTAGATACCCCAGTTCAGCTATGTTATGCGAGTTTATTTGTCCATCCATGGGCATACAACTGGTAAGCCAATTAACTACAAAATGGACAAATTTAAAAAGGAAGAAACTCATCCAGGAAGTCAAGATCTATCTTTGATGCTTACTAAATGCATACAGAGATGATGGAGTGTTCGCTGTATGTAACAGCTAAATGTAACTAGTTTTTGGAACTTCTACATGTAGGACTCCAGTTATACAGGAGTGATCTAGTTAATTAGATTCAAACTCTCAGAAGCTGGAAAGCTTTCAACAAATAGATTTATGTGCACACGTTTAACAAAGCGGAGAGATGATGGGTACTAAAAGTTTGTTGAACAATTGAATAGCTTTACTTTACTATATTTACTTTAAGCCACAGACACTCCAGTTCTTGTAAGTACCCATTTTACCTACTTTTAAAATGCATTCAGCATCTTAATTAAGAGATGACCATGTTACCTGAAGGCTCAGGTGCACATGAAGTCCAATGACCAGCTTTTATCAACTTTTTTTTTTTGAAGGCTTACCTTAGATCTACAATAAATCTATCCTAGATTCAAACCCAAAACAAGAAAGTCATTGTGCAAACAATACAATTGATTGTTGCATTGATCTCTCCCAGGGATTAGAAACCTTCCAAAAACCTAACCCAGATCAACTGGGCGACTTTTCTGGTGTTTAGCTTTTATTTTTGAAGGCTATTTGTGGGAATTCTTAATTTGAACCCAAGCTGTAAAAATAAAATGAAAACTTCGCATGGGCTCGGGGGGAGACAAGCGGGAGGAGATTTGCGGAATAAATGCCTCAGAACATTAATTACATTGAAAGGACTGCTTTGATGAGGGCTTTTAAAACAACAACCATCAAACAAACAAAAAACGTGACTACACCGTTCTTGTGAGTTTAACAAAACTTATTAGCAGCCAAACATTCACTATTTGGAAAAGGAAAAGGAGTACTTGTGGCACCTTAGAGACTAACCAATTTATTTGAGCATGAGCTTTCCTGAGCTACAGCTCACTTCATCGGATGCATGAAGTGATCTGTAGCTCAGGAAAGCTCATGCTCAAATAAATTGGTTAGTCTCTAAGGTGCCACAAGTACTCCTTTTCCTTTTGCGAATACAGACTAACACGGCTGTTACTCTGAAACCTATTTGGAAAGATTTCCACACACACACACACCTCTCCCCACCCCCTTTTTTTTGGGGGGGGTCCAATGCTGATGGCACACACACACCCCAACCACACAAGACCTGCTCACACTCACTCATCTACACAATACTCCTGACAACTGAGCACATGCTTAGGACCCACAGCTTAGGACCTACCAACCCCGCCCCCCCACCCCAGTCCACACACACTCTCCCCCAAACCATATCCTCCCACCTCTCCCCGCTCCTGTAGGGGAAGGGGCAGCAGAACCCGCACCCAGAGCTCCCAAGAACCGCTGGGGCGGGGAGGGCGATCCCCGGGGGGCAGCGCAGAGAGGACCCCCCCCCCCCAGCCCAGCAGAGAGACCCCCCACCCCAGCCCAGCCAGCCCCGGCCCCTACCTTCGTGGTGGAAGCTCCTGACCGTGTTGGCGCGGCTGGCGGCTCTCTCCAGCTGGCGGCCCAGGGCGGGGTGGCCCAGCTGCTGGCCCGCCTGCAGGCGGTAGAGGTCCAGCATGTAGGGCGGGATCACGGCGCTCTTGCTGGGGCTCGGCCGCCGCTTCAGCCCCAGCATGTTGAGCAGGCGCAGCTCGAACTCGCTCAGCAGCTGCTGCGGGGCGGCGCGGCCCGAGTCGCTGAAGCGCCGCCGGCCCACCTCCGGGATGAGCCCGGCCGAGCCGCCCAGCAGCACCTGGTACAGCAGCAGCGCCAGCAGGGAGCGGACGGCGGCCACCATGGTCAACCTGCGCGGAGAGGGGCGGGATGGGGGGCAAGTCAGGGCGGCCGGCGAGGGGCGCCCACTCCCGTCCCACCGCCCCGGCATGACCCACGCGGCTCCGGGGCCCGATCCAGAGCTGGCTTCCCTGGGGGGGGGGGGGGGGGCGGGACACACACACACACACCCCCGTGGGCCCGGTCCTGCACACCAGCTATTGCTCCCCCTGCAGAGGGAGGCCGAGGGCACGGCTGGGGGCCGTGGAAACGGATCTGCCCTGTCCACACCGGGTCACACGTCCTGCTCTCGGTTACACCTGCAGCAGCTCCACCGCCTCCCGAAGGGACTCCAGATCCCAGGCCGGATCCAAAGCCCCCCCACCCCCTCGCCCCCATGGGCCAGGCCCTTGCACAGCAGAACCTGGCCCACAGCAGAGCGGAGCCCCGCAGATGGAGAGAGACAGGGCACCTCTGCGCACAGCGACCGGCTGCGGACAGGAACCGCTCCGGCCATCTCCATGTCGAGGTGGGATCCTACTAGGGCCACGGCCAGCTGGCTCCAGAGAGGGGTGTTAGCTGGGGCAGGGTGGTGGTTGCGGGGTGCTATAGAAGGATTGGGGGGGCCATGCAAGACAAAGAAGATCGGGGGGCGGCTCAAGGGCTGGGCCAGCCTGGACCTGGACGGCCAGGCTAGTGTCACCCCTAGAAAAAGCCCTTCCCCCCCCCACACACACATCATCAGTGGGGTGTGAACAGCCACCCTAAAGTAGCTTCCATGCGGGCTGCACGGAGGCGGAGTGGGAAGGCTGCACGTGGGGACTGCAATGTGCCGATCCGCCGTGGGGAGAAGGGGGAGTAGCCGCGTCCGGTCGGAGCCCGGCGGGACAGGTGTGCAAAAGCCAGAGGCTCGCGCGGGGCTCGCCCAGGTGCCCGGCCGCCTCGCTTACCTTTAGGAGCCCGCCGATCGCCTACGCAGCGGCGGCAGCGCACCGGGGCCCGTCCATTGACACGGGCTCCACATAGAAAGCGTCTGGCCCGGGAAGAGCGAGGGGGGCTCCCCGCCGGGTAGCGGGTTTGTATCCGTTGCAAGCACCTCCCCAGCGGCGTGCGGGGGTTGCGATGCGGCACCCCCGTGGGGAGGGAAGGGGGGGCGAGAGTTATTTTCTCCGGGCACGTTTCAGCAGCTCCGGGGCGGGGGGGACGGGGAAGCTCTCAGAAGCAAGAGGGAAATAGTCCCGCTACGTCCTTAGCCAAAGCCACCGGCGTCCCTGCCCTGGGAGACACTGGGCGGCTGCTGGGCTCGTCGCCCGCTTCCTTTCAGCGCTCTAACGCCCCCGCGGCAGCCCATCGCGCCTCCTGGGAGTCATCTCCGGGCAGCGGGCTGGGCGCCGGCCCGGGCGCTACCTGCGAGCCGCAGCGGCGGGGACGGGGGGCGGCGTCCGCGGCGGGGACTCCGGGGCGTTCCTGCAGCATCCCTGGCCGTCGCTCCCCTGACAGCGGCGGGGCAGGACGCAGAAGCGCCGTCCGCCTCGGAGGGACAGCGGGAGGCGGCGGGCGGCGAGTCTCAGCCAGGGGACTGGGGCGGGGGGGCGGACGGGGGGGGCTCTCCCTTTGCAAAGCAGCGATCCACAAGCGTGGTGGCTTCGTGTGTGCACGCGCCGGGGGGGGGGGGGGGGGATCGATATGCAAATCAGCTAGCCGCCGCCGCCTCCTTGGAAAAAATACGCCCTTAGCATCAGCAGCGAGACGAGTCCAGCAGCGGCCGCCGCAGCCAGCTGAAGTTTTGACTTTTCCTTCCCTCCGCTGCCGTTTCCGCGAGGCGCCGGGCGGCGGCGGCGCTAGGGGGACCCCCGCTCTCTTCGCACGCGCTCCTCCCGCGGCGCGCGGGGGGTGCCCAGGCCCTTCCCTTTCGCTGGCAAATTGGCCGAGGGGGCTGGATGCCTGCTTGGCTTTTTGTGGCGCTGCTGATGTCACGACCCCGGGGGCTGGAGGCTCCCCGCCAATCACGAGGCCGGGGAGCGAGCGGTGGCCGCGCCGCGCTCGCGGCTTTTAAAGGGGACGCCGCCTCCTCGGGCCGGTCCCAGCTGCTCTTTGCAACCACCCTAAAGGGGAGCGGGGTTGGGGCGGCTCGCTCCTTCTCTCTCTCTCTCTCTCTCACACACACACACCCCGCTGCTTTCCCAGCCTTTCCGGGTTGGGAAGGAGGAGAAGGTTGTGGGGGGAAGCGAGGACGAGGCGCGGCTGCCAGAGCCAAACCCGCAGCCCTAGGATTGTAAAACTTCTGGGAGGAAGGCGCAGGGGGTAGTTTCAGGAGTCACGCGTCGCGCCAGCCCTGGCCCATTAGCCTGCAGCATTACCTGCCTCCAGGTGGCTTAGTTCGGAGGCGGGTGAGTTTTATTTATTTTGCAAAAGATCCGCCAGTAACCTGCTTGCTAAAGTTAAACCGAGCTCAAGGATCCGGACATGTCATTTTTGGTAGGGGGTTTTACCTTTCCTGCGTTGCAAATCAAATCTTGAGCATTGTCTCTCCTTCCACCCACCCCCTTCCCCCCCCCCCCCCCCATCACTACACCCCCCCACTATCCTGGTCGCGGTTTGATTTCTGCAGACACCAGGGGCTGCTCATGCAATAAATAAATAAATGCAGCGCCCGGTGCCCTGCCAGCCTGTATCGGAGCTAGTCATCCCGATGAGAGACAACGAACGGGCAGCGTGATTTTTGCAAAATAAGGCGCCTCCGATGGGAAGCGGATAATTCTGCTCCAATAGGAGTTGGATCAGGCTGTCAGCCGGTAGCTGTTAGTTTAGCGTCAAGTTGAATAAGTCTAGTCCTAGGGATCTCCCTTGCCACAAGATCTAGCCCTGTAGGGAGTAGTTTCTTCTCCCCGAGTCCTTGGGCAAACGAGAATCGGGATCAATCCATGCATTGGCTAAAACGTCCGGCAGAGCACAACCTTGGAGTTGGGGAATGACAATCGCATTAGCTGGAGCCTGCGCGCCTACAAGTGGAAAAGCAGAGGAAAATCAGAGATGTGTATTGAACAATGATCCATTCATTATACGTTCCCTCTGCAAGAGAAGAGAGAAATAAGTCTCGGGCTCTGCTTATACAAATCGGATTAGTTTCGTGTCGTGGGATTTAGGTGTTTGCTGACTTCTAAGGTGTGAAGGTCAGCTAAGGTTTTGGGAGAATCGGGGTGTTTTAAAATAAACTAGGCCGATAGAAAAAGTAAAAATAATCCACACACTAGCTTTTCAGTGGGTGAACATAAAGCATTCGCAGTTAATGACACAAACAACAGACCCCGGGTCCTCAGCTGGTGTAAATGGCCTCACCCCATTGTTGTGGATGTGGTTCAAAGACTTCAAGGTTCTTATAAACAGCATCTGAATGGTTACTCTAAAGGCACTTTTTTCAGAGTAGCAGCGGTGTTAGTCTGTATTTGCAAAGAGAAAAGGAGGACTTGTGGCACCTTAGAGACTAACCAATTTATTTGAGCACAAGCTTTCGTGAGCTACAGCTCACTTCATCGGATGCACTGTGTCTAATGCATCTACATGTACTCTGTCTAATGTTAAAATGTCTAACACAATATAGCAGTCCTGGTCAAATCCAGAGCAAACCTCAACCATCGTTTGAACCTTGCACAGATAACAGAAAGCTCATTTCTCACTTTTTAAAAAGCTGTTTAGATTGCAGTGGATGTGTTTGGCTCTTGGAGAGGAAAACTAACTGCTGCTGTCATGCCAGCAAGGAAAAACTAGGTCGAGTTCCCATATGCACCCCTGAAATGAAGGGGGTTCATATCTCCTGCTTGTAGAATCTCCCAGGGGTAAGACCTTTCATATTCAAAAGATTTCAGAGGGATGAATCCACAACCAAGAATATGTGGGGCTTTTTAAGTAGGTATCAAGCTCATTGTGCTGCTTTCTTGTCGTGGAGCACCTCCAGAAATGTTCCCCTGGACTCAGATCAGTTCCTTTTCCCAGAGGCACCTTGACTTCTTCATTCCTTCAAAGCACACTGCCTGAAATGTACCCATCTTACAGGCCAACCTTGGCCGCACCTATGACTCTGTGTCCCCAGGCTTGAGCAGAGATATGAGACTCAGAGTGACACAGCCCCCTCTTTGTTAAACTCTAGCATCTAGTTGGATCAGTAGTAACAGAAGGGGAGTGGAGCTTCCTGCTAAAACGTTTGCCACTCGCACCTTGCATGTCACAGACATAAGTAGCCTGGGGAGCTGGAAATCATGTGCTAGCCCGACTGAAAGAAAAGCATCAGATTCCCGAGAAAGCTCCTTTTATCCTTTGGGAAGCACCATTTTATATGCATTTGACTTTCTAGGTTCAGCCCCCTAGTTCTTGGGAGTTCAGGGCTGCTTTGCTGACAGCCCTGAACGTTTTTAAGATATGCCTGCCCTCCAGTGGTGGACATGTGTCAGAACTCTCTGGATATGCAACTCCTCCTTAGAAAACCTTTTTGGATTGGCTTTACCACTGAACCTCTCTCTGTGTCCTACTCAGCAGATGCAGGGTGCCGGTCAATAGGCTTCGCGGCCTGATTGCCCATTTCCACGACTTGTCCCCGTCCATCCTAGAGCTGGTGCTGGAGTGTGATACTGCAAAACCCTTTGATGTGGCAGTTGATAATGTGTGGCCACAGCTACTCCAGTTTGCTGAAGCTCTTTTCAGAGATGAGTTCAGAACATGACATGGAAGAACGGGCTGGCTCTATTGTGCCTGATCTAGTTCGTGTCAAGGTGAATAGATTCAGTAAGAGTGATATATCTTGGACTCACTGAGACTCAAGGGACCTGGCTTCAGGTCCCAGCTCTTCCACACACTCCTTGTGTGACAGTAGGCAAGTCTTTAGGCTCCTAACTTCTGGGCCTTAATCTCTTTGTGACGTGGCTCCCTGTAGAATAGGGATACTAACATTTCCTTTTCTCTACCCTTTGTCCTACTTGGATCATGAGCTCTTCCTAGCAGAGACTGTCCCGTATTATATGCATATACAGTGCCTAGCACACTGGGGCCCTGGTCAAAGTTGATGCCTGTAGGTACTAATGCAACAGAAATGACGATACAAAGGATCAACTGTCCAGGTCCTACCATAGGCTCTCACTTGAACTAGCCAGAATCCCTTGCCATGTTGTGCCTCTTCCTCGGAGCACCGCCCAGGAGGGGTGGGTGAGGGGCCTTGCAAAAGACTGATGGGATTTCACAGATCAAATCAATGTGTGGAGAATTTAAAGCCCCAGGAGACAGTTCCGTGGTCATTTCCAACATTCTGAGCGGCCCATTTTGCACAGTTTAGGGCTTGTCTATATAGGAAAGTTACACCCGTATGAGGTAAGGTGTGGATTTAAATGGCTCTAGTTACACCGGTATCATTCCCCATGGAGACACTCTTACTCTGATAAAACAGCAGCCTTCTTTGGTTTAGTTTTCGTTGCTTTGGAAAGGCTTTAAGCCAACCCCGAAAAAGCCACTCTTATTCCGGAGCAAGAGTGTCCAAATGCGGAGTTATGCCAGTATAACTATAGCTCTTTAATTACACTGAGATAATGAGAAAAGGAGGACTTGTGGCACCTTAGAGACTAACCAATTAATTGGTTAGTCTCTAAGGTGCCACAAGTCCTCCTTTTCTTTTTGCGAATACAGACTAATAGGGCTGTTACTCTGAAACCTGAGATAATGAGGTAACTGACAAAAGTTTCCTATGAAGACCACAAGTCCTGAGACTTGCCAAGCTCTGATTTCTACTTTGCTTCCTCTTCATTGCATGGGCAGGAGTGGTGGCCCAGGCTGACATTCAAGCCTTAGAAAGGGTGACAGCTTAGGGACTTTTCCTTCAGCACTCCATCCCAGATCATGTTTAATTTTATGACTTCCTGGAGCTCTTTAGCTTGAATTTAAGGTGCATGCAGTGTGACTTCAGGGCACTCCAATTATGTAAATCAGCACTAAAATAACAATAGCAATGTAGTTTACACATCACTGACATTAAATGAGCACTTCAACGTCTAATTGCCATTCCAGTTCAATCTGCAGTGGGCCACGCCAGGAAAAAGTCATTTCTTGCCTTAACACTTAGTCCCTGCGCCTGGAGCATGGGTTGTACTGAATGCCCAGCTTTACTTTATCTACGTATGGTTGCTATATTAGGATGATGAGCCATAGTAGGGAGAAATGTGTCTACAGTTGTTCCAAAGGCCTGGATAAACTCTGACCTGATTTAACATGTCAAGAGGTTCCTATAGGTTTGTTGCCTATTTCTGATTTTAAATATAAATAGGTCCATGGATCCTTCTGATGTTAAGGCCATAAAAGCCTTGGACTTAATGGAGAGATGTTTCCCTTCCCATCCTTTGTCTCTTATCTGTTCAGAATGGAAAGCCCAGATCCTCAAAGGTATTGATTTCAATGGGCGTGAGGTACCTAAATACCTTTGGGTATCTGGGCCAAAGCTCTTGGGGGCAGGGACTCTCTCCTACTATTTGTTTGTTCAAGTGCCTAGCTGTGAAAGGGGAGTTCATTATACCCTCCCCCCAATTACTCCCCCAGGAAATCTAGCTCTGAATGCCTAGTCCCCCTCTTCCTTCTAAAAACTTCTACATCGGACGTGGGAATCTGAACAGACTGGCATATCAGAACTGAAGCAGAGATACTTATATCAGTTCAGATTTCTCATATGAAACAGGTAAGGCATACAGGACGGTGCATATTTTCTTGCCCCATAGCAGATCCTCCGCTGATCAATGGTAAAGTGGCAGCTAGCTGTTTAATAGATGTAGGAAGGTGTTCTCGTCTGAAATACACTGATTTGAAGCTCGTGAAGAGTTTGTTCAGAGAGGTGTCTGTGTCCCTGCAGCTGACTTTGTCAAAGGAGGACTCAGCTATCGAAGTTCTGGCTATATCCTTCAGCCCCAAATAGAGCTGTGTGTAGTGCATTGCGTCTGCAATCATTTCTGCTTCAGGCCTCATCAACATAACTATTAACGCAGTTTGACTTGCAAGGACACCTGTGCAACCCAACAATCCTCAAATTACGCCTTCACAGTTGCCAGTGGAGACAAAGAGTTGCACAGGTGTAAGTGAGGGCATAATTTAATGCAAAAGGGGTTGCGCAGGTGTAAATGAGGACAGCATTTGGCCTGGCGAATCTTTATACTGGTGATGATGCACAAGCCAGAAAGAAGCCATCTGGATTTTAAGTTCCCAGACTGAGCTGTCACAACTGTGCTCCCCCAAACCCCTCAGTTTAAAATGTAGGGGGGGAAATCTATGATAAAATATGGCAAATGTAAGTAATATCACATGGGGAGGGGGCTGTTTCAGAAAATGATTTAAAGGTGTGAGTGCTGTTTTGGCTTCATAATTAGTCAAGACCATCCTGAACTTTCTCTCTTTCTAAACTCTTCTTCCTGTTTGCATCGGTGTGGATTTGATGTGCGGACATTTCCTACAATCTCACTTAATAATGAGCCTTAAAGACGTGTTTGCTCTTGATGGTTTGTTTAATTTCTACCAGTTGTATGTTCTGGCCCACCTGTCTTCTGTTCCCTTAAAGAAAGAGGGTGGATTCCCACTCAGGAGGCTACTTATGAGGTGAGTTGTCTTCAATGACAGTAATTCCATGTAATTCTTTTCCACCTTGGCTGATGTCTGGCATCTCTTCAAAGTTGTTGCTTTCTTTAATATCTTCTTTCAATTTCATGAATGAAAACTTGACTCCCTTTCCATCACAGCTGTAAGGAAATCAGACTTGTATTAAGAAACGTCATGCAGACGCAGTGTTTTGTACATTTCCATAATGTCTACATTGCTAGGGACAGACAACAGAACGGTGACAATATTATCACATGAACCTTTCCCTCTCTCTTTGCACTACAAAACTTAGGCGCATCAAAGAAAGAGCAAAATGACATGTAAAATTGTATTCAGTGTTTTTATAAGCAATAGTGCTTTAATTTCTGTATTCCTGGAGTAGAATGGAGATTTCAAGGTCATTTACTGTCAAAGTTTTTCCTTGTAGGTATTGCCTTAGACCAAATGATCTTGAAAATGATCTTGAAATCACCAATCTGTTTACATTTGCAGCATTTATTGAGTCTGTGGGTTCAAGAAGAGACCCTTTCTATGCTTAGTGAGGCTACAGGTGGAATGCAGAGCAATGACTTCGACCCAATTCATCAAAGCATTTAAGCATGTGCTTAAATCTGTCCCTTTTCATCAAGGCAGTTAAATCAATGGGACTTTATCACGTGCCTAAAATTAGGCACATGCTTAAGTGTTTCCATGAGCAGGGATGGATCACTGGGTGTGACTCCGTTCGGTGTTCTTTGTCTTTTTCCACGTTGATATCTCTGCTCTTTATGTTGTTTTCAACTGATCATTTCAACAAGGAAGTAACGAAAAGGAGCCCATGTTGGACACAAGAACAAATCTGTAACTAGAATAGGCCTTATGTATGGAGCAAACAAACCTTTCAGCTGAAAATGACATTGTTAGAGAAACTGATTCGGTGATCGTGCAGTACTGCAAAATTGCAAACTGAATAAAGTAGACTGCAACTCAGGGACTGAGAAATGCATTGGTATAAAACTCCAGACCTTGACTGTCTTCCGTCCTAATCTTTTGTTTCCAGGAATTCTCACACATATGGCTTTGAAATTTGTTTTCTGACACCATTCAACGGCACAAGTGTTTCTGGAAAGCAAACACAAATTGATTTAACAATTGGAATGAACATTTGCAGCATTCCCCCCAATCCCAAGATTCATTCAGATCTAGATCACACTAAAGGCCATATTTGTTTTATGGATTTATTACTTCACTGTCTCCAGAGCCATCTGTTGCTCTCAATCCAAGGGAAGCACCATTAATATCAATTGATTTACATCTGCAAAGGATCTAGAATATGGTGATCAGTTCACATGTTTGTGCGGCATTAACGCTAAGAGACAGATTGATTGTCTGTGATTATCATTTATAGGGCTGCTCAGAAAACAAAAAAAAAAACAGCTCTCTCACACACACCCCAAAAAGGCCAGCAGGGGAAATGAACATTTTCACATAAACTTCCCCCCCTCCTCTATATTTTCCCCCTGAAATTTCAAAATTGTAAATTTCAGCAAACTTTTGAAATTTGCAACAACAAAAATGCATTTCCAGCTGTTTCATATATTTTTACAGCCCTTAGCACAATGGAGTCATGACTGATTTTTAGGCATAACAATGTGTTAAATAAATAACGAATATCATTTATTGTGGGAGGCTATATGGCTCATTGGATAGTGCGCTGGCTTGGAGACCAGAGTTCCACTCTCAGCTGCACCACTGGCCTGTTGGAAGACATGGGGCAAATCAATTCCCTTCTTGGTTCTTTGGATTCCCCATCTATAAAATGGGGATAATCATACTGACCTCTTTCGTAAAGTGGATGGAGATCTACTGATAAAAAGTAGTGTACCAGAGGTAGGCATTATTTGGGGCCAAATACTCGCTTTATCCCAATACTATTCAGCTTTATCCTGTTGTCATTTAAGTCAATGGCAAAACTTCCACCGACTTCAGTGGTGTAAAATCGGACATTTGAACAATACTGTTATGGAGAGGTAGAGGATTCAAACAGGAAGGTCAAGAACAAGCAGGGTTTTTCAATTATATAAATCTTAATGGTTAAAAAGCTAGGTGTGGGTGTTATCCTGCATAAAAGAGATGACTGCATCACAGTTATGTCACTTCTGTAGCTTATAACTTCGTCACTGCAGAGATATTGACGTCAAATAAAATGGAGGCTAATACAGAGCTGTGCATATTGCCTTAAGAGCTGCATGTCTGAGCAGTGAAACTGGATAGCGTTTTGCAATTAAAATAAAATAAAGGCAAGTATGACGTTCAGTTTAAGCAGATTGTCTCTATGAAGGCTTTATTGTAGCTGCAGATTTAGAGCATATGAAAAGGTTTTCTGTGCTCAGTGTCAGATGAAAAACATTGCATCATCAGGCATTCTTGTTCTCTAACACTTATTTGCCAATATTCCCTTGATAATGAACACTTGCCATTTTATTTTCTGGTCTAGAGTCATGTTTTCTCAGCTCATTATCATTCCAGCTTTTTAAATATCCTATTAGAATAGAAATATCCTATTAGAACTAGACAGGACTGCGGGAAAAAACAATACAGTTTTGTGGCTTCTGTATGGTATGTACTCTGCACAAGCACTCACTCATGACATTTGTTTTACGTTGGAAGTAAAGCTGTTTTCGGGTTTGGTTTTGATCACTTTGTTTCAATTACTTGCCTTGTTCCCAGCTCTGCCTAGTTTTCAGAGGAGCGTTAGCTATAATTTGTCTTAGTTCATACATAGTCTATCATCTTTAATGTTGCTCTTAATGTAGCTTTTGGTGGATTAATTTTTTTTACATCTACTGTAAGATGAGAACAGGGTGGGGTTGTTCAAAATAGTCTAAGTGGTTTAGGAGCACGGGTCTCATCACTAAGTCCCTCTGGGGCTTTTGGAAAGTTCCACCTACAGCATATTGGGGAGCACTGCTATAATACAGAGACCAGACATTAGTAGCAATAGCCTGCCCTGCTCCCCCAACTTATCGTGGCTTTCTATCTATCTACAGTACTTATATGGCCTCCCTTACCCTAATAGCTGAGAACCTGACAATCTTTACATGTATTTACCCTCATACTACTCCTGTGAAGTAGAGCAGTAAACCGGAAGGGGTTCTCCCCTCACTGTAGTAAATCCACCTAAGAGGCAGCTGGTAGGTTGAGGGAAATATTCTAGTAGCATCTAATGCTACAAATTAGGTCGTCGTAACTACATCGCACAGGGTGTGAAGTTTTTCACAGCCTTGAGCGATGTAGTTAAGCCAACCTAATTTGTAGGGTAGACCATCCCTAAGGAACAGATCCACAAAGGGAGTTAGATATTTCAACCCCTAACTTTTAGGCCCCCTGCTGCCCAGTGAAATTCACGGTTAGGTGACCAGATTCTCTATCCTATGCAGGAGGAGTTTGGCACCTAAGGATGGGATTCACAGAGGCCAGCAACCTCAGTAGGGAGCCCCTAAGCTAGTCAGTAAGAAATGTCAAGGAGAGGCCCCACCACTGAAATGTAGTTAGGCATCTACGTCAATCAGTTTTCTCAGCTGTGAGCCTTCTGCTGGAGTTAGGTGACTAAGCCAGGTCAGCCAGTTCTAGCCAGAGGCCCAGTGGTTACGGCCCTCACCTGGGATGTGAGAGATTCATTTTCAAATCCCTGCTCTGGCTGGTTTGGAGCAGAGATTCGAACGTTGGTCTCTCCTGTTCCACATCAGAGCCCCAATCCCCAGGCTCTTGGCTATCATGGAATGAGTCTCTCAACATCTCCTGGTGAAGCTATACCACTTTGTATAAATAAAACATTCCTCAGCAAAGACTTGAACTGAGGTCTCCTACCTGAGGGCCCTAACCACTGAGCTATCCAGTTAGTCTCACCCAGGAATATGTAGTCCATACAAAGTAAAACAGCTTCAGCAGGAGACACTGAGACCCCACTCCAGAATAGCCAATAGCTCCAAGGTGAGGGCACTCCTGAGACGTAGGAGACCCAAGTGTAAGTCCTTGCTGTGAATCAGGTGGACTGGTGGGGATCTGAAAGCAGGTTTCTCACTCCGAGGTGAGGGCCCTGGCTATTAGGTATGCTGGGGTGGGTACACCCCCTGACTCCCATCCCAGTCAGCCCCACTTGTCTTTTGTGGAAGGCCTAAGAACATCTACCAGACCAAGTCCCTCAAGTGAGATAGGCAGGGGGATGCCCAGTTGAAGAATTCTGCCAGAATTTAGGCATGAGCATCAACATCAGGACTTAGGTGGTTTTGCACATGCCCAACAGCAGAAACATAGGCACCTAGGGCAGTGGCTCTCAACCTTCCCAAACTACTGTTCCTCTTTCAGGAGTCTGATTTGTCTTTTAGTTTTTAAGTTTCACTTCACTTAAAAACTACTTGCTTACAAAATCAGGACATACAAATACGAAAGTGTCACAGCTCACTATTAGTGAAAAAATGCTGACTTTCTCCTTTTTACCCTATAATTATAACATAAATCAACTGGAATATAAATACTGTACTTACATTTCAGTGTATAGTGTATAGAGCAGTATAAACAAGTCATTGTCTGTATGAACTTTTAGTCTGTACTGACTTCGTTAGTGCTTTTTATGTAGCCTGTTGTAAAACTAGGCAGATATCTAGATGAGTTGATGTACCCCCTGGAAGACCTCTGCGTACACCCAGGGATGCGTGTACCCCTGGTTGAGAACCACTGACCTATGGGACTTTCCTAGCAGAAACCTAGGTACCCATAGAGCAAGACAGCAGCTGAGCAGAGGTTTTGAGACTCTCAATAGCACATAAGTGTTGGATTTAAGCAATTAAGTCCCTTTGTAGATTTAGCCCTAATTGACTTGCCTAAAGTCACACAGGAAGCCTATGCCTCTAACCCCTGGAACATCCCTCCTCTGCCACCTGCTTTGTCAACTCACATCACATTAGCTGAAAAAACTAATAGTTAACGAGGCTCTTATAAGTGGTAGTCTTAGAGGCCTTGCTGCTGAAATCAGATCGGCGTGAGATCTTGGGCCTGGGCAGAGCCCTGTTGACTACAGTAGGGACTGCAACAGGGTCAGCCCATGAAGATCCAGTTACAGGAGTGGAACCTTACAGTGTCTGCTGTTTGGAGTAGGGACTATGTCTTGGTATGGTGCCTAGCATGATGGGGACCTGATCTTGATGGGGCTTCCCGGGTGCTCCTCCCCTGGAAATAGAATAGAAAGAAGTAAAATCAGACAAGGGTAACACGGTGTCCTTTGCAGTAGTATTGGAGCCCCTCATGATCTTGTACCGTTTATCCTCACAACTCTCCTGGGATGTAGGGAAGTGCTATTATCCCATGTCACAGATGGGGAACTGAGGCACAGAGAGACGAAGTCAATGGGAGTTAGGCACCTACATAAATACTTTTGAGGATCTGGGCTTACATAGCTTGCCCATGGTCCCATAAGAAGACTGTGCAGGGCAGGGAATTGAACACCATCCTCCCAAATACCAGGCCAACACCCTAACCCCCGGATCATCCCTCCTGCATCAGAACTCAGTGGGGTAGTAGGGTCCAGTATATAGGGCACTGATTTGTGACTTAGGGGACCCGGACCGTATTCCTGACACTAGTCTGTTGGGTAATCCCAGGCAAATCACTTCACCTTTCTGTTCCTGTTTACCCTCCTACCACGTGCCTGTCCTGATTTAGTTTGCGAGCTCTTTGAAATAGAGACTGTCCTCTGTGTTTGTAAAGTGTTTAGCATGCTATCGCTTTGAGTCTGGCTGGGCCTCCAGCCCTGACTCTAATACATATAGCTTACATTAAATCACTGCAATTCTGAACATAGATCAGAAGTTTGTGTTTACTCAACCCGACTGTGGTTAATTGCATAGAAGCCAACAGAAGATAATGTAGCCGGTGGGTAGGATGGTCCACAGGAGACTGAGATAAGCAACTCCAACTAGCAGTGTTTGCCCTTCTCCCCTTCCCTCCCCCGCCCAAAAAAAGCCCCCAGAAGTTTGTATTTGACCTGAGTGCAGAACTGAAGAAATAAGAGAGCTGTAAAATAAAGCCCTGCAAAGCACGCCCCCTCAAAGAAAAACACCCTACCCTAAACAATCTGTATCAAATTGGTGAAAGCATCCACAATTATACCACAAAAAAGAGTGTATGTAAAACACCCCGTTGAACCATTTTTTCCTATTGTAACCGGGCTGCCCTTTTGTCACGCTGAATAGGAACAAGTGGTAACCCATTTAAGATCAAAGGTACCTAACAATGCAAATGGACACTATTGAAAAATCCCAGTAGGTGCCTTTCTGCATATTTAGGTTCCTAAATACCTTTGAAAGTCTGGCCCTAATCCTTGGGGGGTGGCTGATGACAGTTCCTATTGTAGCCTTCAAGGCCCAGCAGGAATACAAGCCTCTTGCATTAAAGGTCATCTCTGAGTCTACAACGTATCAACCTCACTGTCGATGGAACCTCGTTTAGTATAAATGGGCTCCAATACAGCGGTCTGACCTGTGTTACAACAAACACCATTCAGGATGTCTACACAGCAGATTTGTGACCACTACAGCAGCCAGCCAAGCCTGGGAGTGTCTGTCCACATCTTAGTGTCAGTGTACTCTGAAAGAATCCAGGCAGCTATCCTACACATAGTCTCCTACAGTGCTGCCGGCCTAGAGGATTGTGGGAGATTTTCAAGAAGGTCCACCTGGCTTTTTTTGAACGTTGAGAGCTGTTTGGTGGCTCCATGTCCTGCATCCTCTGGCTGTCCTATTTCTATGCGTGATCGTTTGGAAGGTGAGCAGTGAAGAAATGCTCCTAGAAGATGAGGCAATATAAGAAGAAGCCATATCCAGGTTCAAGTCTTTACAGTGCTTGGTTCAGCTTGGCCAGGTAGGACACTGGGCCAAGCCCAGCCCTTCCCCTTGGAAGAATACTGCTGTGGTACATGAGAGTGACAATATATGTCTGATCAGACCTGTGTTTGATTTTCTCTGCATAGGTCTTGCCCCATATTGGAGCACCAGTCTAATACATTCAAGCAGCAACAGGACATCCTTGGGGGGTGTGGAGGGATGTTGATGCATCAGGTCTTTGTCAGCTAAACCAGAGGTGTTGCTGCTAAATCTCAATCATAGCAGCAAATATGCATGACTGTTCTCCCCTCTGCACCTCTCTCCTCCATCCTTCCTCAGCATCCTTCTGCTTTTCCTGTCTTCCCTCCATCTTTCCTCAGCAATTGTGCCCCACGCTCCCTGGAAGACTGCAATCTGCCATCCTTCAAGTTCAGCACTTCAGGTGGATTGCCCATGAGAACCTCCTCCTGAGTTCTCTCTCTTCTTCCAGCAACTGTTAAGAGCAGTCAGCTGCCAGGGTTTTCATTTTCCTGGAATTTGTATGGCACAGACTGCTCCAAAATTAGCAACCAGGCTGTCACTGGAATCTTCCTCTTGTTGTAAAGATTGTAGATCCAAGAGCATAAGAAGAGGGAGATGCGACATATTCATAAAAGGAATTATAACTTTCCAAAGTTCATCAGCATCACCCAGTTAGTAGGTGGGCATTGGTATCTGTTGGCTGTGCAAGGGAGCATTTATGTCCCAGACCCTTCCCTCCCCACCCCCTGAAAATAGGAAACCCCTAGAAAATTAAAAGCAAACGACTGTGGAATTTTAGGGTTGAAGTGTCAGGAAATATAAAAATTACATCTCCTACAACAACTTTAACCAGCCCATGATTCACAGAAGGATAGAAATGTTACCTGCATTTCTTCTTAAATGTGTATTTGAGCAGATTACTGTATTTAACAACTTGAGTTTACACTCTTGCATACAGTGACATATCCATTTAATTTTACACATTTATTCGTTTCAAAACATGCTGCAAATAGTCCTAAAGTCAGGCATGTCCTTCAGTTTTGTCAGGAATCAGGATCTTAAGACACCATACAGCATAAAACATACAGGATGCGCAGTGTATTTTGGTTAACATTCCTGTTGGTGCCTTAAACTTTGCATTTTCTAATTTGAATGGTGCAGTTAGAATAGCATTACTATGGGGGTGTTTGATTTTTGCCGTTTATATTGTTTTGAATCATATTTCTATATGATATATATTTTTACACACATATACTCCGTACACACTCACATGTGGTGGGTGAGTATGACAAACATTGAATCAATTCCTTTACTCAGCCATGGGATAAACTCATTTTAAATAAATCAAAACACTAAATAAACAAACAAGCTGTGGAACCATGGAATAAATTTCATTTATTTTGCATCTTTGACCTTCTCACCTACTCTCTGCTCCCTGATCTGTCTCCGTAGGGACTGGGGCTAACATTCCAAACCTCTGAGTAGATTTCCAACAGTCACTTTTTAAAACCAAACCAAAACAAAACAGCCCACCAAATATTATTCTTCACCCTCCTCCCCCGCCCCGCAAAAGATGTCAGGAGCCTGAATCAGGTGAGACCGTGGATTACTGGTCTGATACCCAAAAACTGCTAGTCAAATTCATCTTATACAAGCCAGCCATCCAGAATACAACCCACGGATTCTGATCCTGCAAACACTTACTGACATGCTTACCGTTACCGACAAGAACAGTCCCATAGAAGTCATAACTGTTAAGCTCATGCATAAGTGTTTGGGGAATCAAGGCCACAGTCTTTATATTAGTGGAAAGCTGAAATTCCACATTGCCCAGTGAAATGCAATGTTCATCGCTACGGCTGGTGGGGAATTTCCCCCCCCCCCCGAAGAGATTAAAAAATAGTGATGCAAATGAATGTTGTTCTGGTGGGGGTCTTTTTTGTCTTGTCATTTTTGCTGAAAGTTTTCTATGACATTTTTCATGTTTTTGTCTTAACCCCTTAGTGACTGTGGCAGGATGGGGCCGATACACCCCATCACAATGTGGTAATATGAAGGTTTCATTATCACTAGGTCAGGATGAACTGTATCATTCACAGTAATGCAGCCATCCTAAATGAATGCCAGTAAAACCAGCTTCGTTAGCACATGGTACCACTCCCCATCATGCCCCAGAAACACACAGACATGCATGCATTTTAGTTCTCAGCGGAAAACTGCGGAGCACACAATTCCTCTGCACCAGATGGTGGTGAAGATTTCTAGGTAAAATGTATATACTGCTTTTAACAAGCCTGTAAATTCACTCCTGGGCAAAGGGCCAGTGCAATTCATATGCGCCATGTATGTTGCATAAAAACCCGCAAAATATGACTTAATTTGTACATAGGCCTTGTGTTGGTCCACTGCGTGGGTATGAATTTCACCCACAGCGCACCCCAGACACATTGTGGTCAACCTCTGAAGCTGCGCAGAGCGTGTGGGAGAAGTCCAGCTACAAAAGGTTGTTGCTTAATGTCCCCATAGCAAGAACAAAAGGCAAGAGCTGAAAGGTTTATTTAAGTGCTCAGACTTATGGCTTAGGTGGGAAATTGTACTAGTGTATTAAGCTGTCCAGCCCATCCACCCTGCTGGTAAATTGTGCATACAAATTGCCATAGTAACTTAAAGAGTTGCAGAAAATACCATTCTGTGTTTTCAGGCCCAACCACATGGGTTTCAGTTACTGAAATATTTTGATTTGGGGCCTGATTCAAAGTCCGCTGAAGCCAAGGAAAGACCTTTCAGCTTCTCTAAAGAATCCTTTGAATGTAGAGGTTGCTGGATTGCCAGGTGTAAACTGTCCAAATGAAGCTCTTTAATGTCAGCAGTAAATTAGCAAAGGGAATATCCCGGTTGTGCTAGGAGATGTAAATAGATTTTGATGCCCCTCAAGATTGCCAGCTAGTACTTTACAATAATCTCCTAATCAGCCCTGCTAGTGACAAAGGAATTTTTAATATTGCTATTTTTAAACAAACAATGGGGTAATAGCAAGAAAGGATAAATAACCCATTAGAATCAGGCAGCTTTACGGTGCAGTAGGTTATAGGCCAGGCAATTTGCTGTCAGTCAAGGCCAGCTGGCAAACAGTGGCATGTGCTATATGTATAAAAAACACATTTTTAAATGGCTTTGAGCCATTAAAATGCTCTTTTACCCGACTTAAACAGCTGGAAGCATCATGCCACAGAACTCCAACAGCTATAGATGCTTTAATCAGTGTGTTACTTTTTCAGGTTGTTTCCTTGCAGCTGATTATGATCTTTTAGGGATAATTAAAAATGTTCCAAAGGACCAATAAAAAAGCTGAATCCAGTGATTGTATAAAAATCAGAGGGCAACATCTGGGAGAACACCAGGTTGGGGAGAAAAGTGTAAAGGGCCTTTCAAAAAGCAATGGATTTAAGGCTAAAGACGTATCCTAACGGCTCAATCCTGTGCTTCTTTTCCCCCAAATACCTGGGCCTTATTTACCCAGCACAGGAAAAATCTGAAGCGTGATGGAAAAAATCAGATCAGGGGTGTGAATATTCCATCCCTGAGTGACATAAATTGCTCCAGCATAAGCGCGAGTGGGCACAGTGCTGCCTGCGGGAGAAGATCTCCCACCGACATAGCTTGTGCCCCTCGCGGGGGTGGTTTTTTTATGCCAACGGGAGAGCTCTCTCCCCTCGGCATAGAGCATCTTCACCACATGCCCTAAGATTCTGGGACTGACACGGCGACAACAACACAGCATACAACACAGGGCCTGAAGGTTGCATGGGTCACAGTTGGTTTTAGATAGTGGAATATTCAGAAGTACCCAACATTGACCCAACTCTGCTCCCCCTGCTGTCAATGGGAGTTTTACCATTGACGCGAATGGAGGCAGAACTGGGCCAACGCTGAGCGCTTTTGAAAATCCCGTCTGTGCTGGAAAGTGAGTTAGCCGCCTTAGCTATGGACCTGCTACCATGGCTCCATTTTACATTCAAACTACCTCACTCACTGCAGTGGGAGCTGTGGAGCACACAGCACTTTTGAAAGTCTGACCAATTATTCAGGCACCTAAATGAGGATTTAAGGGCCAATTTTTCAAAGATATTTGGAAAATACCTACATACCTGCAACCTAAAGATGTAGACACCTAGTGGGATTTTCAAAAACACTTAAGTGAGTTAGGTGCCCAACTTCCCTTGACTAAGAAGGTTAGACATCTACTTTTTTAGATGCCCAAATACCTTGGTAAATCTGGCCCTCAGAGTCTAACTTTAGGCACCCATTTTTCAAAATTCTGGCTTCCGTCTTTCAGAGCAGGGCACAATGTCCATAGGCTTCAAAGCTCCAGATGCTGGTGCTCTGGGCACTGGGGCTAGGAAGGGGAGTAAGCACTGTGACAGGTAACAGTTCTGCTCTCCTTGCGTAGGCTGAAAAGTTTAGATTTAGATTTTCTAGTCCCACAAAGAGAATGGTTTTCAGACCCAGGGCTTTGGCTTTGGACATGCTCCAGTGCAGAAAAATCATGGCTCGATCTTTCCCTCATTTGTGCCCGACACATTGTTTATAACACTGCTAGTTCATCAAAACAGAAATCCGGGGTCAATTGCTTTCGAGTGTCTGTCACACCACACCACACCACATCACACCCCCAGCCACCATTCAGAAGTTCTTGGAGCAATTCGAGGCACTCCATACCCCTCAGTATTAACTATCACCATCATGTACTACTGCTGCCTAGGGCCTTTCCACCCTTTCTGCAGTAAATTACTCAGGGCTCTTTCTGGGCTCCATTTTAAAGGGCCAATCCTGCTCCTATCAAAGTCAATGGCAAAATTCCATTAGGAGCAGAGTGGACGCCTAGTTAGGAACATTGCCACTTCCTAAATACAAGTGATCTTTACAGATTAAGTGGCCCTTTCACTACTAAGGAACCTTCCTTCGGCTCCAGTTTCTTGGCTAACCCCTTTCTGCTACTCAGCATTAGGTCTGATAAGGTTAGATTATTTTAACACATGAATAGCTGTTCCCTTATAGTTCCACTGCATTCAAGGGGAAAAACTTCCATTGACTTCAGTAGAGCCAGGATTTTAACCTTTATCCCTGGGACAGACTAGTCTTTTAATCATAATTCCCTGGCCATTTGATGTAGCAGCTTCCAAAATCCCTGTGTTTACCTCCTCCCCTGAGGGTGTTGTCTGGCTTCCCTTTCCTAAGCCTCACCTGGGGACATGCTTACCTCCCAGGACCCAGTCAGGATCTCATCAGTTAAGCAAACTGAGAGGAGGTTTGGAAAGTTTTCTAATCATGATTGCAAGCACTTTGTTAGAGCAGACCTTTAAAGAAAACCAGGTTCTTGATACAAGAGCTTTTAAGGCAGCCTGAAAGCTAAAACATCTTAAAAAGGAGACTGCCTTTCAGTGGTGCAGACAGTACCCTGTCATGCAAGACTGATTATAAAATGGCATGAAATTCTTAGAATAACGCCAAGTCAGAGAAAGGCAGCAATGTCCGTGCGGACTCCAGGAGGGCATGGCGACACATCCTCAGCTGGTACAAACAGAGCTCCTTTGGGGAGCGAGACAACTGCAGCCAAACTTACCCATAATGGCAACACTCCCCCGCAGCTTGAATGGGAACGGGCAAAACTGCTGACAGCAGCCAATCAGGATTCCATATGGGTTTGAGGCAATACCATAAATTGGGTCACTGGCATTGTGGCTGACCTAGTCCGAGTTTTGGGTTTGTCACTTTGGGTTTCACTTTGGTTCAGATTTCACTTCCAACATTTCACACAGCTTCGATTAAGACATTTTTATCCAGTATGCCAGCAAAAATACCTGTGCATTGGAGACAAAGGGTTAAGTTGACCCCCCAGTTAGCGTTTTATTCTACTGCAGTCAAGCAGGAAGGCTGGGGTTGAAGTTAAGCACTGGAATAGGACTCGGGCAATCTGAGCTCAATTCCTACCTCTGCCAGAGGCTTCACGTGCAACACCGAGGCTATAGGTGGGGTTCCACGGCAGTCAATGGGGTGGTGTGTGGGTGCAGGGCTCTGATCACATTGTAGGATCAGGACCTTCATTTTTTTGCCCCATCTGTAAAAATGGGGAAAATAACCCTTCCCTTCTCCACTCTTATCCATGTTGCCTATTTAGTAGATAAACTCTCTGAGACAGGCATTACCTCTGAGGCCTGATCCACACCTAAAAACTTAGGTCAACCTAGCCACATTGCTCAGGACTGTGGAAAGTTTCATGCCCTGTGTGGCATTAGTTAGGTCAATCTAACCCCCCACTATCGACACAGCTAGGTCAATGGAAGAATTCTTCTGTCAACCGAGCTACCAGGATTTACTAAAGTAATGAAAAACCTTCCGCGCTGTAGTAAGGCCACGTCCACACCACAAAATTAAGTTGACCTACCTTACGTCAGTGTACTCCCACCGCCGCACTTAAATCGCTTTTGCAGGCCCACTCTTGTGTCGGCGGTGCGCCTCCTCCCCAGGATCGCTTGCACTGATTTACCTGTCATTGTGAGGGATTGTGGGACGGCTTCTGAGAGGCAGCCACCGTTGATGTAAGCAAGGCAGTGTCTACACTGACACTGTGTCGACCTAACTACGTTGGCCTAACGGTTACGCCTCTCAAGGAGGTGGAGTTATTAAGCCGGTGTGGTGGGCGAGTTACGTAAACGGGAGCAACATTATCGTGTAGACGCTTATAGAGTTAGATCAACGTTACCTCGACCTGGCTTTGTAGCGTAGACCAGGGCTATGTGTCTACACTAGTGTAGTGTAGCTGTGCCACTTATAGTGTAGACATACCCTTACTATGTGTAGATGGAGAGGACCAATCTCAGTGCAGGCCTCCACATGCGGCCGCAATACAAACAAACAATAACACACTGACACACGTTAGTTAACCTCTTCAGTCAGCGTACCTGATTTCAAATGTAGACGGCTCCATTCATGTTCTTATCACGGCTCAAATCTACAGGAGCGCGCTCAGAACTGAATAAGGTATGAATTACGTAGGAAAGGGAAAGCCTAACTCAGGCGAGCGGGCTTACATGACTACAGAGCCCTGAGTAATAGAAATATGTTGTACGTTCATTTACTATTGAGATCAAGCACTGAGTCTGGAGCGACACAAAATGGTTTCAGTTAAACGCGAGTAATTGCCATTTTGAGTGAACATAAGCTTTTTGGGATAGAAAAGGCAGTAAAAGCTCAAGCAAGCCCCCATCTGAGATTTAAGCCTTCAAAGCTTTCAAAGAGAGAGCGAGCCAGAGAGAGAGGCAGACAGACAAGGGGAGGAGGGAAGGGGAGGCCTGGCAAAGGAGGAGTGGTTTCCCCAAGCTGCTTTTTCTCGCTGGGTGACCCATTCTCTGTCGGAATATTACCCATGTGATCTGCCCAGACTGTCTCAGCAGCACAGCAACTGTGCAAGCATGAGAAGCGCCTGCAGCATCATTAAAATAATTGGCAAAAAGAGTTAAGCTCTACAAGTAAATCACAAGCTTAGTAAGCGTGTTGAAACCTTGCACTTTTGTAACATTTCCCTGCCCCTTCCTCCTCCTTGGCCCCCGTGCAGTTGAGAGGGAGCGTGGCTGTTGGTAAAGAAGGAATCAAATAGGGAGATGGAATAAAGCTTTTGTTCTGAGCAGTGCACGTCGCACCATTAGCAGTTGCCTGCTGCCATGGGAGTCCAAATGAGGGAACCTGTTTCTGCTTTTTGACATGGCAGTTAGCTGCCCACAGTAATGTAATGTGCTGCGGTCCAGGAAAGCAGTAAAAAACACATGGGAAAGGAGGACAAGACATCGGTTACTGGGCCTTCAGCCGTCGTAAGTTGGGTGAGCAAGAGGCATCTTCCCCTACTGCAGCAGCCACTTGCAGAGAAAGTGTTTGAGCATGTAGTAAATTCCAGACCAGTGCCAGCTGGATCACTACGGCAGCTGGATTAAAGTCAGGAAGAAAGAGCTGCAGCAAGCTGCTTCAGATGCCTATAAAGGCCACCTTTGAACTCTCTTCTGACACTCACCCAGGAGGTTCTCCGAGAAAAGAAAGAGTGCTTCTGCTTACCCAAGACCATCCTACTTGCTTGGTCCCACCATGCCTACACTCTGCTGAGCATGGTACAAAGCTACAGGGCCAGATCTAGAGCCCACTGAAGTCAATCAGATAGAGGGACGTGATCGTTCCCCTCTATTCGACATTGGTGAGGCCTCATCTGGAGTACTGTGTCCAGTTTTGGGCCCCACACTACAAGAAGGATGTGGAGAAATTGGAGAGAGTCCAGCGAAGGGCAACAAAAATGATTAGGGGTATGGAACACATGACTTATGAGGAGAGGCTGAGGGAACTGGGATTGTTTAGTCTACGGAAGAGAAGAATGAGGGGGGATTTGATAGCTGCTTTTAACTACCTGAAAGGGGGTTCCAAAGAGGATGGATCTAGACTATTCTCAGTGATAGCAGATGACAGGACAAGGAGTAATGGTCTCAAGTTGCAGTGGGGGAGGTTTAGGTTGGATATTAGGAAAAACTTTTTCACTAGGAGGGTGGTGAAACACTGGAATGCGTTACCTAGGGAGGTGGTGGAATCCCCTTCCTTAGAAGTTTTTAAGGTCAGGCTTGACAAAGCCCTGGCTGGGATGATTTAGCTAGGATTGGTCCTGCTCTGGGCAGGGGGTTGGACTAGATGGCCTCCAGAGGTCCCTTCCAACTCTGTTATTCTATGATTCTATGATTCAATGGGAAAGACTCCCATACTCGGTGGTGTTTCTGGATCATACCCATAGTCACTGGTTTTCTGTGTGGGAGTCCATTCTTTGCTCAGTGGATGAGAGTAGCTCCCGTTAGCCCCATGGGATTAATGCATAGAGAGAATGGGGAAAGCCCCGTCCACAGTAGCATGCAGAGCTCCTTCACACTCCCCTCCTGGGTGGGTCAGGCTCTGGCAACCCCGCTAGTGCAAGATTCTGTGAGGATTCAAGACAGACCCAGTTAGTCAACCTCAAAAGTAGGGAGGGACCTCTCTGAGATCTGAGTCCCATGGTGGAGAGAGGAGGGAAGCATCCTCCAGTGGTGCGTGTTGATAGCATGCTCCTCAAAGGTACAGCAACTCAAAGCGTGGGATCAGGGCAAGACATGTCAGTTATCCCTTCCTAGGGGTGGGCTTGGCTAAACAGCAGTGTACTGGGGAAAGAAGGATCTGGTTAAAGTTAACAGAGCAAGAGACTAAATCTGCAGTTGAGGAAGAAAGTCATCAGTGTTTGTACATGGAAGGGTTTGGGATTCTTTTTCAAGCTGCAGGCCATGTGAGAAGAAGGATGGTCCAGTGGTTAGGTTGCTATTTTGGACTCAGGAGACCTGGTTTCAATTCCCTACTCTACCACAAACTTCATGCATGACCCTGTGCTTCTCTCTCTGCCTCAATCCTGCAGCTGCCAACTGGTTAAAATAGCCCTTCCCTAACTCCTAGGGGTGATGTGACGCAGAATGCACTACAGATCAGAAGGTGCTCAGCTGCTGTGGGAACAGAGGCCATCTAAGTTAGATTTTGCCAGTTAAAATGTAGAGGAAAATTTGAAAACTCTAGGCAATGCTGAGCATTGAAATGACCAAATAAATGTTTTTGGGCTCTCCCAACCATGTGAGGGTATAGCAAAGAATGGACTTAAATTTGTATCCTGCATGCAAAAAAACAAACCACAACCTAGTTTAATGTTGTCAGAAACGACAGCATGAGGAAGATTTACATGCAGGGTGCAACTGAAAGACAAACATGCCCAAGTTCAAATGCAGAGACAGAAATTTTCCTAGTGGATCCCATATATCATTTAACTATCTTCCACTACAGTCATTCTCCTCAAGCCGATATTTGCCCAGGAGGAACAGAAAGTTAGTGCCCAGCAGAACGTACCAAAGGGGCAGAGAGAGGGTGTTGATTCTGGTTCTTCTGCGCACTTCCCTTTCTTCCATTTCTTGTCCTGATGAGTCTACTCAGTTTCTAAGTCTCACTTTCCTGTTAAGATCCTGTAACGTGCGTTTCCCAGCACATGTATGGTGCCTAGAGGGCTTCAGCTCTCTGGGAAACACCGGTGGCGTTCGGGTAATTGGACACAACTGAGACTTCCATGCTCCGTCTTGAGGCTTTCATGCTACTGCTCTGTCTTTCTCTATGCATACCTTGGTATATCATGTGCACATCAATGGAACTTGAAGTCAAAATGCCACACTTACCTTCCATTCAATTTACGCTGCCCAGCCAATGTTGCAGATTTACAGATTCAACAAGGGATGGCTATCCTTGCCAGTAATGTCCATATGGATGTGTCACAGGGAGACTCATCAGCTCACTCCAACTGGGCTTAGAAGAGGCACCTAGGCCCTAGAGGGCGAGAGACCTGCTGAGTCAGGCTTGACAGGGTTCAGTCAGGAAGGGCGGGTGAGAGCTGTCAGAGAATGGGAGAGTCAGGAGATTGGCAGGTGAGAGCTGCCAGAAACCAGGAGACAGAAGGAGGTCCCTGAAGGAAGCTGTAGGTGGTTCCTGGGGTAGGCTGGAGGCAGGAGAGCAGCAAGACCTCCCTAAAGCCAGAGAGCCAGGGTTGGAGAGGACAGAAGGTTAGAGAGGGGCAAAGGGAGTTACCTGCTGACCTCTAAACCAGAGAGCTGAAGCCAGGGGGAATGGTGGATGCTTCTCTGGTGAGAATGATCTCCCAGCAGAGAAGCTGTGGGTGTTCCCACTGGGAAGCGTGGGGTTGCCTTTCAGGTTTAAGTGCTGGGGTGGCTGTTCTGACTGAGGGACAGATGATGACTGACAAAGAGTCCGGGTAGAGAAGATACCAGCATGTGGTCTGTGTCAAGTTAATGGGTGAAAAGAGGTGTGATTTTAAGGACTGTATGCACCGAAGGTGAAGCATGGACTGTTTGGGGACTTTTGTTATGGATTAGATGAAATATGTTTTTGTAATAAACCAAGTCAGGAGGGGTATTACTGAGGCAAGTGAGTCTGGTGTAGAGTTAGTGGGGACTCAGAAGGGAAACCGAGGCAGGCCTGTGGACAGGCTTTTTCATGCTATTTCTAGTAGTCCTGTTTCCACTCCTGACCAGAAATACTAAGTCAGATCTCCAGCTGGTATAAATGGGCATCGTTCCATAGTTCAGGTGCCAATGCACTTGAAATTGAGGATCTGGCCTGTTTATAAGGCCATTTGGCATAGTACGTTGGCACTTCTGGTTCTAGTCCCCCATAAAAATTGGAAATTAAAAAAAAAACCTTCCAAAATTTTGGGGAAAGTTCAGAGATTTTCATTTTACACAAACTGATTCACCCATAGCTCGTGCTGCTACCAGCCTCCCACATAGGATAAAGTGCAAAACGTCAACTTTCTATTCATTTTGATTGTAGCACTAGGTGGTACAAAATGCAAAAGAAATGATCAGGGATTAGAGAGAGCGGAAAGAGAAAGAGTATGAAACCAGAGGGAATAGAGGACATCAGGTAGAAAGGGAAATAATTAAATATGTAAATATTGCCTCTTATCCAACAAGTAGTGATGGTTGGAAAATGCCAGTTTTTTAGCATGAAACTCCAAAGCTTTCTTTTTAAAAAAATTTATCATGATTCCCCCCAATCCGCATTTTTCCAGTGAAAGCCAACCTCCCCCTGCCCCCACCCCTACCCCCAATTTTTTGGGGGGGAAACAATTTCCTTTTTTAAAGGGAAATGTTTAGTAGCTCTACCGACAAGCCAGGGAATGTAACTGCTGCTACACAATCTGGTGTTTCTAGCCCAAGCACTGTGTTCCAGAAGGCCCAGGGAACTGAACTCAAAACAAGCAGCAGGTTTTTGCCCTCTGTCAGGAATTACAAAGGTACAGGCACTTGTGGGTACGTTCATCCATTGTTTTAGATGTGTTGGTGCGTATACATGGGCGCGAATACTCAGCTCCGGAGCCAGAATGACGTTTGGTCCAGCTATTGGAACCCAGGAACAAAAGTTTACAACTTCTGTCCCTTGATTTCCTCTGCACTGGCAGTGTGGTGCTCTTCCTTACGTTCCTGCCATCAGTCGCCTCTCTGTATCCTGGAAACTCCCTCTGTACCCACTAGGTCCTATAGGCCGATGAGCAGCAAGTCATGAACCACGAGCTCAAACCCAGTGAAAGATCCCTCGGAATGAACGGTGAGGTGCTTCTCTCTGCCTCCCCTCCCAAGGGCTGAGCATGCAGCTTCCACCACACTCGTAAGCCTTGTGACCCAGAAACGGAGGACGCACAAGAGACAGCATGTGTCAGGGCTGGTCAGTTACCAAGTTGCAGTCAGAAGACATGTAGTGGAGTCTGGGTCAAGCCAGGTCAGGATACCAGGAAGTCAGGGTCAGGCGTCAGGTTACAGACAGAAGGCAAGTAACCGAGTCAGGAAAAAACTGGGATCAAGAGCCAGAGTCTAAAGTTCACAGGAAGGGACAGTCTGAAACAGAAGCAAGCAGGCATACTGCATCACAGCTCACATAGCTCCCTGCAGTGGCTTCCTGGTTTATATACCGACATGGGCCAATCAGTGGGCTGCGGGGAGCCACCACTTAGGTCCTGCTGGGCGGGAGTCTTGGGGTGCCTAGCTTCACAGGGACCCCAGTAGAAACCTGCCCTGAGTTCCTGCTCGTGGTGCAGAAGTGTCAGTAGCCTAGTGTTTTAACAGTCCCAAGTTCTAGTCCTGCTGGTGCTTACAACATAAGGCAGTAATAAATCAGCCTATGTTATCTTCTACCAAAGCACGTTGTGTTATTATCCTGTCAATTTAGTCCTTTACCCAACATAATTCATGCTACCCCGCAAAAAACTAGGAGACTTTGGATTCCATAAAATTAAGTTCCATCCTTGCTTAAAGAGAGGCTGAACTGAAAGTATCCGTAAGTCATGACCATCTCTCCAATAGCTCTATGGTAATACAGATAAATAAATAAAATAATAGTCTGCCTGAGTAATGTTTAGTGGATCAAGCCAGGTGTGTGCACACAGAAAGAAATCAATGGGTGTTTTTTATTACTGTCTTGTGTATAACTATCAAACTCTGAACACTGATCGGTAAGTCTCTCCACAATCTTGCATCAAGGATAATGAGTTAGAGAAGACTACAGGACAATACCTGGGCAGGATAAAATGTATTGTACTGAAAATAAGGGAAAAGTACAACTCATTATTGGCATTGCTGTAGCTGTAAGAGGGCCCCATTGTTGTCCTCAGCTGTGTTGAAACACAGAGTCAGAGCCAGCCTCTGCCGCAAAGAGGCAAGACAGACTAAGGATGAGAGAACTGGAGGATGGAATTGAGGCACAGAGAGATTAAGTGACTGACCCAAGGTCACACAGGAAGGCGGTTGCTCCGCTGAGAATTAAAGCAACTCTCCTGAGTCCAACTCCATTGTCTTAACCACAAGCTCAAAAGTCCTGATTATTTGTTGGTTACAGTGTAACCTAGTATATAATCAGCCCCTACTTTACCCAAGATAGTACCTCCATTCTTTTAGTTTACTCTATCTCAAGTGTTGCCGGTCCGCTTATATTATCTCCCAGTTTAGTTCTGTACAAAGAACCTGTAGGAGAGACTCATTGTTTTGCGGCTGGTTGTAAAGATTTGAATCTCAACTAACAAGACCAGCTATTGCGGGAGGGCATACGTACCTTTTTCAGGTTTATAAGCAGGTGCCATCATTCCACAAATAATCCAACATTGCTGCACTAGCTTTTTCTGTTGCTATATATAAACTTTTCCAGATGTTTTGGTGTATTTAGTGGAGATGATCCGGCCTCGTCAATGCCTGTATCATTGGTCTCATGGAACTGTGGTTTCTTGTAGTATAAATGTGGGGGCTAGATCGTCAGCGGGTGTAAATCAGCATAGCATTGACTTCAATGGAGGTATACACCAGTTGAGGATCTGGCCCATGAACTTCAACGCCAGAAAAACAGTATCAGTGATGCTGCCCAGGAATAGGAGAGCTGTGAACTATCAGAGATATGCTGCACCCCAAACAGTTCTCTTTATAGCCCTTTAAAACCCAGAAACTTAGATACTAGCCATCCTATGGTTTCCATAGGGCCAGCTTACAATTGTCCCATAACGCCATATCTTGTATGTCTCTTGGATTTGCAACACTGCTCTCCACTGAAACAGTAAGTCTACCCATGGAACATATGAGTTCTCTATTGAAGTCAATGTGAAGCTTGCAAGTTGCTATCCCGGACTGTTAGTCTTTTAACAGGAAAACCTTGATACATAGCTCGAACGCCATGTGTTAAGCCAATCTCTGGGCCATAAGGCAGCTAAAGAGAGGTTTGCAGGCGTGCAGTGAACAAAGCTGTATAGAGGCATGCCCTAGCGCTCCCAGCTCCCAGCTCAAATTCCTGCATTTCAGAAGACAGATCGGATGCAAAATCTATTATGTATTTGAATGTCTCCTTTCCTCTCTCCACCCCTATGGCCTTCCCCCATGACACAGCAGCACAAAGGAGTCAGAACAGAATCAAGTCCAGAAACTCCAGATTAGTCAGGTCATGCCTTTTGGTTGTAACACTCTAGGGCTCTTAGAGGACAGTTCCTTCTGGCTGGGTTAGATGTGATTGCTAATGAGGATGTCCTTGGTTTCCTGGTCTACCACCACCTGCAGCTCCAGTACCGACCATCCTGGCTTCTTAAAGCTAGTGGGACACAATGTGGTTAATAGCAGACTTTATCAATAGACTGATGAGTGAGGGGAGGGTGCCAACTGCTCTAAAACATACAGAGATCTTCTCTCTCCTCCTCCTCAAGACATCATCCACTGATGTTGGAGCACTTGCCATTCACCACTATGTCACAAACCTCTTTCGTAAGGAATATGAATGAATGGCGTTTCTTCTTTGGGTGCACCTCAACACCACTCATGTCCTGGTTTGGTTCTAATCCGGGTTCAACTCTTGTTTTGAGTTTGCAGCTACACTTGAATGATTCTTGGTGGCTCCAAATTGGATTCAAAGTTGTCCATTTTGGACAGGTCTCTTGCCAGCTAAAACTGAGCATGGTTTGGTGCTTTGGCAACTAACAGACCAGTTTGTGAGAGGCAGTGCACTCTAGTGAGTAGGGCACTGAACTGTGATTCAAGTTACCTGAGTTCTGCCACTGATCTGCTGTATTATGACCTAAGGCAAGTTGCTTCATCTCCCTGTGCTTTTGTTTCCCCTCCCACATGTTGTCTTTTTAGATTTTAAGCAACTTGGGGCAAGGACTGTCTCAATTATTTTTTTTTCAGTGCCAAGCACAATGAGGCCTTGACCTTAGTTGGAGCCTTTAGGTGCTGCTAAAATTACCAGTAATAAGTGATGATGGATGCAGTACTTGGCATTATCCTCCTACGGTTCTAGTCATATCCAGAAGATAGTAGTCAGGTGTTGATGGAGAAATTATATGTCTTCACTGGGTGATTTGAAAGGCAATGTCCTTCGAGGTTCCAGCCTATCTTCCATGGTTTCTTGGCAAAACTGTTTGAATGTAAAATTCAAAGCAGAACATGGTGGGGGCAGAGGGAAGGGGGGAGTTAGGAAGAAGAGTATAGATGCCAACCCACGTTAATGGCAAACGAAGAAGACATTCGTATGAAACCCTTATGAAACAAAACAGCCACGCTTCATGCAACTTGAGAGGGAACCATTTTCAAGGCTAGCATCCTCATCAGCCAGATTCAAACATGGTTCTGTAAAATGGTTTAGAAATGACTATTATGGACGCAAACAATGCCACTTGCCTTCAGACAGAGTTAAGCTGCTTAACGTGACATAACATCGAGAGTGCAGACAGGGCTAACTCATTGACACTATGTTTATTTCATTGTTGGAGCTGAATGAGTATTAAAATTCAGAACTGGGCAGAGCTGCTTAAGGAATATTTTACTGCTTGCACAAGTGTAGCGAGAAGTGAGAAGTCCTGCATAGGCACCAGGCTGGGACAGTGGTGTATATTTAATTAACATCACGTATCAGTATCCCAGGAGCCAGTTCACACTTGATGAAAGAGCCATTCTAAATCATTTACTGTACCTCATACGTCAGGTTTTAATTTCAATATACATATAATGCATAATTTAGAAGCAGGACAAATTACAATGCAGGTTCTGACATTTTCCCCCTTTTCAGCTGTAATTTCCACTCTGTGGTTTAGAGGCTAATTCCCCTCCATGATTTGCTGTTAATTTTTTTCTGTAATGCTTTTCTCTCTCTCTCTTTTTCACTCACACACACACTTCACTTTCCAGTGCTGCAAATCTCCTCTGGCTTGAATCATTTAACAGCCCATGCTCCTTCCGATGTGTTACTGAAACACAGCTTGGCTAAGAGGCTCAAATGCGCTTGCCGGAGGTTAGCCCAAGAGGCTTTGCTTTCTTTGTCTCTTTTATCCTGGGATCTGCAGCTGTGTGGTAGCTTATTCCACTCCATTAAACGAGTTTCTGTGAGTCAAAATTCCCCTTGATGGAATTACATTTTATTTTACCTTTTAATGCCTCCTTTTCCCTTTCTCATTTCCGTTAGTCTCTGAGGATCGTAGAAGCTTAACTTGTGTTTTAGCATGTTAACTAACACGTCTGAACTAACGTGACTGTAAATTCCTGCACAAAATGCTGTTCTGAGTCACGTTTAAGCCTCCCCTACAGTCTAGGGTTAAATGAGACTAGCAACCAAAGTTTGTGTCCTGCCTATGCTACAATCACATTTTACAGCTGCATTGATGAACAAGTGTGAAAACACAGCTACAAACTCAAGTGTAGTCATACACGGAGGGGCAGCTCTGGGGTCTCCCCGTAAATGCTGCTCTGCTTGGAGCCAGATTGTGAACCCCCGGCCAGCAGCTACTTGCACTAGTAATTCCAATGACTTCATAATAGTAGTTCCATTGATTTCCCATATGTGCTCATGCAAGTAATTGCTCACCTGTATGAGGTTCACCATCTGGCCTTTCAGCATTCAGAATAGTTGATTTTTAAAAGTCCATTACAATGCAGATTTGGCTCTGTGTGCTGCAATGTCTATGCAGTTATTGGCCCACTGGCATTTTCTCCTAATATGTCAGTCTCTGTTTAACATCGTATGGTGTTCCTCTTTCCTACCTCTCCTAAATGGCATAGTGATGTTATGTTCTGATACATGTTGCTGCTGTCATGTTCCACCCCAGAGTTCGCTGCATCTCAGTGAAAGGTGAAAGGCTCCTTCCCTGCAAATACTTTGGGATGAAAGGCATTGGGTCTGGATATATGATTTTGGGGGCCCCAATTTACCAGGGCAAATTTATCAGTGGGAAATCAAGTGGTGAACACTCTCCCTGTTCTGTCCCATTGCTGGAAGAGGGCAACCTCCTCTTTCAGTGCAAACCTACACAAACCCCACTGTAGAACACGGAGACTCAAGGATTCGCTTCTGTTGCTTGTATTTCAAGGCTGACTTTGAAGGCTTCTGTAGACATGTGACATATTTAACTATGCCAAAGATTAATTTGACCTTGGGACTGGGGCAGTTTCCAATCCCACTGAAACAGGCCATGTATAACCCATGTGATATTTGTATTTTATATAGCACCTTTCTTCCTGCAGGATTGGCAAAGCGTTTTACAAATCACGCAGGAGACTGCTTCTGTTCTGTCTGCGTGTACCCCAATAAAGCTCAGACACTGCTCTTTTTAATGCCGGGCTCTCACAGATATTGTCACAGGTGTTTCCAGGGATTGGACAGAACGTGCAAGTAAATACCCATCTCGGGTCGTCTTGAATTGAATCTGAGGTTTGTAACTTGAGCTCATCTCTAACGGGAACTCAGTCCAGTGCCGTGACCCACTCATCCCCTCCGTGCATGACACACACTCTAGCCACCTCACCAGGCTTCCTTCTACGATGCTGTTGCTAATGAGGGCAACCCGGAGAAGGTTCCAATCACTGCGCTAACCCACCAGTAGCAGCTGGCTTGTCTCTCTGATCAGGCATTAACTTGGGTTTCATTTTCTGGATCTCAGCAATGCCAGTTTAGTTTTCAGTCTTACCTAACCTTGTTCCTGCTAATTAGGCATCACCCAGTGTTTTGTTTTGGTCTCCCGCTCTTTAGTACTGGCCTCTGTAGGCATCCGTTCTATTTTTAGGCACTACCGAAAACATTTTCATTGTGATGCTCACGAGACTCAGAGATGTACTTTCCTCTGAGGCTCTTTATTGAATCGGGTTCTTGCTCTAGGATGCCTGCATTCTAGTCCCAGCCCTGCCACTGGCCTTCTGCATGACCTTGGGCATGTCAGTGAGTGTCTGTGACAGGTCCCCCTCTGCGCCTGATCTGAAGAGACTATGTATGTGTCTCAGCTCCACCTACACACCATGGGCCCCTTAGTTCCAGTTGTAGCAGCTCCAGAGTTACCTAGGTCATTCCCCAGGGCATTGGCCAATCACCCTTTCACCTCTCTGTTTCCTTGTGTGTAAAATGGGGATAATGGTACTTAGCTTTGTGATCTCCAGCGGCTGTATAAGCGGGGGGGGGGGAGGGGGTATTATTATTATACTATATGCGTTCTGCTGTCCCCGTGTTCAGCTGGAGAGCAAAGATCAGTATCAAACGCTTGTAAAACCTGTTCTAATAATAAAAATGTTGAAAATGGACGACTCTGCCTGACTAAAATTTGCCTCTGACTTGAAAGGGTTTCTGTTTTGAAGTAATCAGATGACTATTTGGCAGTTATTCTACTCACTGTTATCACTTGAAGCTCCCATTCATCACACTGGTTATTTCACCATTGTGCCATCCAAGAAATATTTTTTTCCAGGCACTCGAATTCCATAATGCAGTATGATAAGAGTCATGTGATTTCCACCCTGGACTACTGTAGTTTTCTGTTCTCTCGCCTCCCTAATAAACATCTGGTTATCTTGACATTTCACTCCCACTTTGTATTCAGTCACTCCCAGCAAAATTCTGCCTTCAGCTGTAGGCACATAGCTCCCATTGAAAGCAAGGGGAATTCTTTGTATCTGAAAGGGAGAATGTGTTTCTCCCTTTCTTGGTGTTCTGAGAAGTAACGTGGATTAGAGAAATGCTAGTTCTCTTGTGATTCATTTTTGTAAAAAATTCTGCTTGTTCATTAATCATTGTATTTTAAACCTCATGCTGGCAAAGGGGTGGGCAAGTAGATTTTTGAGACTCAATCCATCCATGGAGATCTCTTTGGACATGACCACAACTGATGGTGTTTCAAGCTTTCCCCCCCTAAATGGGGAACTTCTCTCCAATGCCCTGAGCTGCATAATGGGTAATATTCAGTCCTGCAAAAATGACAGGTTTAAGGTCCAATATTTCATGATTCAGGAGGATTCAAAGTGGAAGCTTCGGACCATTTGAAAAGGGGGAAATTCAAGCTTTCCATTGGGACATACAACACTTGCTTCTGTCTGGAAGGCCATGCAATAATAGACCTTTACAAATGAGGACATGGTTATGAACAGAAAAACTATTTTAGAACATTTAAAGAAGTTTCTAAAAAAGACAGATCAGTATTCTCACCTGCACAGCTGGACTGGTGGTTTGAGTTCATTAAGGGAAACTAAATATTGTAACAAGAACATTAGATCTGCCATACTGGATCAGAACATGGTTCATCTTGTTCAGTGTCCTTTCTCCAACAGTGGCCCATACCTGAGATTCAGGGGCAGTCTATAGAACAGGGCAATTATGGACTGATGCACCCTGCCTTCCATGCCTGGCTTCTGGTAGTCAGAGGTTTAGGACTGCCTCAAACATGGAGTTGTATCCCTGACCATCTTGGCTAATAATCATTGATGGACCTAACCTCCAGGAATTTATCCAGTTCTTTTTTTAACCAAGTAATACTTTTGGCCACCACAACATCCTATTGCAATGAGTTCCACAGGTTAATTGTGTATTGTCTGAAAAAGTACTATCTTTTTGTTTGTATTAAACCTGGTGCCTACTAACTTTATTGGATGACCCCTGGTTGTTGAGTTTGAACATTTTTCAAACTCCGTAATACATATCTAAAGGTGTTTTCCTGTAGAAAACACATGGCACATACAGAATACATGATAAGGTGGCTTGGTATAAAGGGTGTGTGGTGTTAGCTATTTGCGATGTCCTTCCTATTTCATTCATGACTTCTCCACTCTGGAGTAATAGGACCACTCCAAACAATGAACACCCATACCCCATATCATCATGTACTCTCTATGGATACATTAAGAAAATAATATGCCTCCAAAGATCTGGAACTCTTGAGGTGCAATGTCTATTTCATATTTCTCCTTAAATGTAAGCTATAAGCCATTTGAATTTTGCCTGGAAAGTAGGAAGATGGTCTTCCAGTTCAGGCCCTGGACTGGGATCCAGGAGATACAGGTTTCATTCCTGACTCTGCCATAGGCTCTGTGTATGACCTTGGGCAAATCACTTACACACTCTACACCTCAGTTCCCTCATCTGAAAAATGGAGTTAAATAAGAATACATCCCCACCTCAAAGGGGTATTGTAGAGCTAAATCTATAAATACTTGGGAGGCATTCAGATACTACAGTCATAAGTACATAGATAGACAGAAAATATAAATAAATGCAAACCGAGATGAGCAGACTGCCATGCAATACTAGGAGAACCCAGAAGTTCTCTTTTTTTAAATTTCACATTTATTATCCCGAGATAATACCTCATTCTTGAGTGAGCTATAATGGCTGATGGTAATTGTGGCAGCCACACTCATTAAAGCTGTCAGTTCTATAATTTATCTAGGGCCTGGTCTACACTAGGAAATTAGGCTGGTATGGCTTCATTGCTTAGGGGTGTGAAAAATCCAACCCTGCATGGGGGTGGAGGGAGGGCTCAGGAGAGCAGCAACACTAGCCTCATGGGGGGGCGGGAGGGCTTGGGCCAGCCCCATGTGGTGTCCCGTTTTCCCTTTGGGAAATATGGTCACCCTAAGCATAAACAGATCTAAGCCCAAACCCTCGCTGTGGCCTCTTCATGTCTCAGCCCACCTTCGCCCCACATGATTATATGTGGCGTTCGCCTCTAAGACAGAGGATTTCACCTATAACCCCAAATGGGCTGGTTCTGCTGTAGAACCGATCTGAGGAATAAAAGTGGTGGGGAATGGAAATGAAATGCTGAAGCAGACCAAGTAACCATGTTAGAGAGGAAGATAGCAATTAGGAGTGGTCCTGGGATCTAAAAATTCCACCTTGAGCCCTCTGGTAGCTACAACCCTCTTCTGTTCTACTCGGCTATTTTGAGGTTGTGACTCACATTCTAAACATTGATTCTATTTTTTTCTATTAGCATTGGGATTTTTGCCTCCATATTGACCTACGGTTGATGTTAAGCCTCTCAGGCCAAAACATGTTTATAGCCATTAGCTACCTAAACCACACCAAGCAGGGGCTAGCACAACAGAGCACAATATTATGGAGAATTATTCGTCTGCCTAAACCTTTGCCTTTTATTCACATTGATACATCCACGTGAACCATGCTGCAAATATGCTGCAAAGGGAGGACAATCGGGATTGTAGGTTTTGGGAGCAACAGCTCTGATGCAAATTAGGCTGGATTCTCCCCACACGCACACTGGAGTTAAACAGGAGACAATCCAGTGGAGTTACATCATTAAAAAACTATGATGTGAGAGGACAGTCAGGTCCAAAGTGTGTGCTAAGATGTTGCTTGGAAAGAGCTTTGCTACTTTTAACGTGCATGTTCACACACTCACACACACACACAGACCGCCTAGCCCTTTGTAAAGCAATATATACCCCGAATATTAATTGTCTTCTCTTTGTAATACATTTGCAACATGTTTTCTCTATCTTATACACACAAAACCTACTTTACAAGAACATTAAGATTGCAAAGTCAAGCACACAAAAGTTAGGAAATGCCAGGATTAGGGTTGCCTGTGCAACCTTTATTCGGTCCCCACTGTGGATATACATTCTGATACAGTCCTTCACTATATGATCACACCCTATCTTTGCCCCCCACAACCAGTGAAAATCTTGGTGAGTTCATCTCGTTTTTACAGTATTTGGTGATGTTTTCCTACACGATCTAACTGAGCACTGGAAAATTAAATACAAGTTTACTGGTAAGCAGCAAGGAAGTCACTAGCACATTCGGCTGGCACCCTCGCTGAAGACAATGCCTTAACGTTTTGCACAAGGTAATCTTATTTAAGTTTTTGACACTTTTGTGGTGGCATCCGATGGAGCACTAGACAGTGTTTCTGAAGGTGTTAGGTGTACCTTGGTGCGTGTGGCATGGACAGGATTCTCAGTTGTTCTCCAGAGTCTCAGCTTTCATTTTAAACCAAAATTAAGTCTCCGGCTATTATGGTTGGGAAGAAAACCTTCAAAACATGACGCCTGTGTAACTGGTGCAGATACATCTGCCTGAGTTTGCAGAGAGTCTGGATCTGTAGCTCTGCGATGTGAGCTGCCCCACAGAGAGGAGCCAAAGATTCAGCTAACCCTGAGCTGTGTCCGTGATACATGCTTTACTAATATAGGGCTGGATTGTGACCTGTGTTGGAAGAGGTGCATTGTGACATTCAGGCAGAAGGGGAGGTGTGCACTGCTACATCCCTTAATGGAGTGCAGCTTACTTTCCACAAGCAACCAGCTCTGCCTCCACTCCACTCTCCCTTTGGGGAACCAGGCACACTCGTGGAGTAGCTGAGAGCAGCCCTTGTTTTCCCTTTAGTGTAGGGACTACAATTATGTCCAGTCTTTGCACAAGGGGATAATGGGATTCATTCACTCCTTGCCCTCCTCCCACTGTGAATCCACATAAAAGCCAGGCAAAAACTGCCCCATGTTACCCTTCATTTTAATTCCATGACATATTCAGATGAATACTTAAATAAAGTGGCTCTCACTGACTAAATGATTAGGGGATTGATAAGCTCTGAATGATTTATTCATGCAGGACTTTCAGCCCCTCCCCAGTTCATTGGATCTTGTGCTCAGGCGCAGACCCAGTTCTGCATGCGCGGATTAATCTCCCAGCCGGCCTGTCTCAAACAAAGACTGCTGCATGAATGCAACATTGCTGGGTAGCTGTCTGCTCTTCACAGTCTTGCTTAACAGGGAGTTTAAATGCCTGCCTGCTGAAAAGAACGCCTGTTGACCAGCATGTGTGTGATTTAACTAGTATTGATTATAACTGATAATTATAGAACCATAGAATAGAATATCAGGGTTGAAAGAGACCTCAGGAGCTCATCTAGTCCAACCCCCTGCTCAAAGCAGGGCCAATCCCCAACTAAATCATTATATTATGGAAGTACCTAGATGCCCCAGCTGAGATTAAGGCCCCACTGTGCTAGGTGCTATATAGAGAGGACTGGCAGGGACTGATGTAAATTGGTCAGTTTCCCTATGCTGAGATATACTGTACACGTTTCAGCTTCTTTCCCCAGTTATCTTAAGCAAAACGCTAGCCATCTGATTAGCGAGAGCTAGCATTTGCCCTGTCTTTAACAGACACGCTCAGTTTTGGCTCTCCGTTGCCTTCCTGTTCTGTATTCACCGAGGCGGGGGAGTGTTTACAAAACTGCACTTCCCCAGTGACCCAGCTCTGTTTAGAGCCGATGCCTCAGCAAATGCTGTATGCTCCACGTGTGTTTGCTGAACGGCCTGCCCCTTACCACCGTCACGCCACCCTTGGAAGATTATCCCCTAGTTACCACCATCAAGAGCACAGGCCTCAATTATTAACCACGTTTAGCAGGGACATTATTAAACCTGACTCTCTCCTCCCAGTTGAGCTATCCTGTGTCTCTCTTTAACTTAGCAAGAACCTTTTTCTCACCCCGTGCCCTTCCTATTACCCTTTATTATGACCTGATGCCTCCCGAACAACCCCGTCCAGAGACGGGGTTATCATTTCTCCAGAGGAAAAGTGAAAGTGGACCCCAGTTCTGGTGATTTCTCTCAATCAGCTTCTAAACGTCTTTCCTAGGCCTGTCCCTAAACCGTCCTATTCCTTCTGTATCATCAGCTTCTCATGAGACATTCTGATCATTAACAGGTCTCTTGGTTCATAGGAAATTGGTAGATAAATGCACCATCTGGTATTGTAGAAGGCATGGGTTCTCTTTACCTGTGGAAATGATTGCTATTGTCTAGGACAACTAAAAGGGAAGTAGATGATAATAACAAAATACTAATTAGCACCTTATATCCCAACACAAATAGGCATGCCACTCATTCACTAAAACATAATGCAAAACATCTATCCTTCTGCACTTGGCAAATCCAGCATGTAGCATGTTAATGACATCAGCAGCTAAAAAGCACTGAGCAATAAGCTGTGTTCCTCCCAAGCTTTGCTCAGTACAGGAACAACTCCGTGCCTCCTTGTATTCTGGGCATGATCTCTATTGTACATTACAGCAGCCTCGGGGCAGCTCTGATTTACACTCTGCTGCAATGGCCCCATACAGTCCACTCCAGCAGCTGAGACTAGCCAGAGTGCAGCACCTTCCAACCATACTTGTCTACTCCCAGGAACATCTCCTAAACTGGAGGCTGATGTGCAGAGATGTTCTGGCTGTATTGAACTGCCTAGGGAACTCCCTTGTATAATACCCCAATATATTATGCCCTGGAAACTGCCTTACATTGAGGGGTATGGAACAGAGGAGAGATTAAAAAGACTGGGATTGTTCATTTTAGAAAAAAGAGTTCGCTAAGGGGGGATAAGATAGGGGTCTATAAAGTCATGAATGATGTGGAAAAGGTGACTAGGGAAATGTTATTTACCCCTCACATAACACAAGAACTAGGGGTCACCTGATGAAATTAATAGGCAGCACATTTAAAACAAACAAGAGAAAGTACTTCACACAATGCACAGCCACCTGTGGAACTCATTGCCATGGGATGTTGTGAAGGCCAAAATTATAGTTCATGGAGGATAAGTCCATTGATAGATATTGTCCCAGATGATCTGGGACACCATCCCATGCTCTGGATGTCCCTAAACCTTCAACTGCCAGAAGCTGGGACTGGGCAATAGGAGATAGATCATTTGAAATTGCCCTGTTCTGTTCATTCCCTCTCAAACATCTGGCACTGGCCACTGTCAGAAGACAGGATTCTGGACTAGATGAACCATTTGTCTGATCCAGTATGGCTGTTCTTATGTTTTTATGGTATATATTCCCTCTGGACTGGATTTGACAGATATACAGACAGCCTAAGCCCATGGAACTTGTGTAAAGGGGCAGCTGCAGAATTTGGTCTAGCATGTGGTCCCATCATCTGTAGAATTAAAATGTAATTTAATCTATATTCTGTGGTAGCTCATGCAGATGTGAGCCTCTGATCAAAGCTTTAAGAGGGACCTTCAGCCATTAGTTAAAACACCTTGTGCCCTTATTCATGTGAGTCAGCCTTACTCACATGAGTAGCCATGTTGAAGTCAATGAGGTTACACTCAGGAGTAAGGACTGTTTTTCACAGGAAATTTCTGAATATGTTTGATTATTTTTTTCAAAATTTCCCATGAAAATTTCATTTTTTTCAACTAACAAAAAATTGATTTTCAAAAACCATTTTAAATTAAATTTTGGCTTTCAAAAACTTTTGTTTTTTTAAACACTGAAAACCATTTTTTATTGGGGAGGGGGGGAGTCAGTTTCAATTTCTTCCAGCCACAAGAAGTGGAATATTTCAATTGAAATGAAATTTTCCCATGCATGTTTTCAGCTTGTTGAAAAAACACCCAAAAAAGGGTTGCAGAGTGTTTGCAGTTCTAGGGCCAAATCCTGTACAACACAGGAGGACGCTCTGTGTCTTCGGAGTCCACGGAGTAGCACTGAGCAGGCAGGAGAGCAATCCCAGGGGGAAGCTCGTGAGAGGGGCCCCAGATGCGACAGTCATTACTACATGATGGTAGTATGATGTTCTACTGCAACTCGCAAGGCTCAACAGCTTCACTGACTGCTGGGGAAAGAGTCATTTACGCAGCAGTGCTCACTGCTGCCAGGAAACCAGGAGATCTCTCCCCTGTTCTCTGTTCCTAGTGCTAAAATTCAGGCCTCATCCCTGTATTCCTCACCACAGCCACTTGTACCATCTCCCAAACCAGTTCAGAACTGTCACCCCCTCTGCCTCTCAGTCTGGCTACCCCTCCAAATCCAGACCCATGTGAGCGAAACGTACTTTTCCAATTCGTCCCCAGCGCTTACTACGTGCTCACACAGGGCCTAGCACAATGAGACGTGGATGTCACTTGCGGCCGCCTAGAGGCTGCTGTATTGCCAATAATACATAGCAATAACTAGCTGGAGAGTTATGAAACCCACTCCTTGACTCGTGCAACTAAAAAGCTGGCTGATTTTAAAATTAAACTCCATGACTGACTATTGCAAGCACGACAAATATTTAACGGATTGGAATGCTCCCTTCCCTTAAAATATTTGTTTGAAATACCCACAATATAGCATGATGTTGTTTAGCACAGAGAATTCTGGCAGTTTATGAAGAATCTGGCAGAGCTGCAAGTACTGTCAGTGTTATGATATACACCCCCCACCCCCCCATGTTTTACAAATAGAGCATGGTTTTCAAACTCCTTTAATATATTCTCATTTCCCCCACTTCTGCCCAAAAAAGCCGGAGTTATGAAAATAACGTTGCATACTGAAATATTAAAGTAGAAATCTGAAGAAAGTTGTTTTATGAAAGCTTCCCCCCCGCCAAGTTATTCCTTCCGCCCGTGCCCCCCACCCCCACCCCCACCCCCACCCCCCCTTCTTCAAGTCAGGAATGTTTTTAGCAACTTAAACAGGTTGGGTTACCCACAAGGAGTAGTAATTTTTCCACCTAGCAGATTGAGGTATTCATGGCCTCTTTAAACAGTTCTAAATTTATTCTCCTGTAGTATTCAAATAGAAATACATGTATTTGTATGTTCACCCTGGCAGGGCAAATGCACATTCTAAGAGAATCTAAACATTCTTTTGAAGACATCTCTCCAAATACTGTCCTTTCTAGGTCTATTATTTATTTGTATTACTGTGGCATGTAGAGGCCTCAACCAAGATTAAGCCTCCACTGTGCAAGGTGCTGCACAGTCACACAGGGAGACACAGTCCCTTTTCTGAAGAGCTTGCAATGTAAATAAAAAAGACAAGCTAGGGAAGGATTATTACCCCCATTTTACAGATGGGGGACTGAGGCACAAGGAGATCAAGTGACTTAACCAAGGTCACACAAGAAATTTGTGGCAGAACCAAAACCTGAACCCAGCTCTCTTAAGCACTAGTCTGATGACCTAGCCACAAGTCCAACCTTCCTCTCTATGGCTGCTAGAAACCTAGCTTCTGGGCGAGAGCAAGGAGCATGGTGAAGGGTGCGTACTCAGCTGCTAACAAACTGGAATGTTTCACCCAGCTCTGCAGAGAGACCCCTCTGGTTTGAGCAAGGAGATGCACTGATGTTTTACAAAGGTTGCCCCATCCAACCCTGCTCGGTTAGCCTGGAGGAAGGCCTGTCCCAAGGACCTCAGTGGGAGGGCATGTCCTCTGCTGGGGACACCAAATGCGATGCCCCGAGAGACTCCGACATCTCCATGAGCAGGGTGAAGCTTTTACAGTTTGTCCCGGGCGAAACGGTACCATTTGCTAAATGGAAACAGCTCTGGGAAGACTTTGCCCCAGAAAACAGACACCCACCCCACCCCACCGTTCATTTTATGGGAATGGTGAGAGAGCAAAGGGCTTAATTCTGGCTTGCCCTTCCATGCACTGAGCTGGGGGGAGAAAGGAGAAAAGAGCCTCTTTCCCACAGCAGCCCCCGCAGAAGGGCATGCCACAATTGCGGTGCTCACTGCTCTCTAAGTCCCTGATGGGTAGGAGCAGAGAGTAGGAAGGCAGGGGGAGGAGCCAGGCTCCAGCTCCACCCCACGGCTTGATGGCTGACAGTGCAGGGCGTGTGTGCATGCTACACACCTTAAAAAGCAATTTGTTCTGCCCGGGAGAACGTCAGGGAGCGATGCTAGGAGATCACGCAGAGCTCCAGCTGGGGCTTCACACCCCCTTCTCCCCAGCCAGCACAGGGCTGCGCCCATCAGGCAGCGTCTTGGGCTTGCCCGAAGCCTGTTTTGCAGCAGCGTTCCCATTTCCAAAGAGACCCGCTGCTCTTCTAGTGCCACTCCTGCAGCAATGCAAGGCAGAAGCCAGGCGCAAGCCAGGTAAGGAAGCTCAGGGGGAGCTCGAATCATATTTACTGCAAAATGAAGGCCCAGTTCCGCCACCCATTAGTCCCGCTGTCTTGCCAGTGGTTCCACCGAAACCAATGTTGGAGCCAATTTTCCACCCCTTAGAGCCGTCGGAGCAGCGGGAGGAGGGCGGAGCTGAGCTCAGCCTTGCCCAGGTGTGTACCTGCATGAGATGCAAGGCAGTGGAGACTCCGCCTTGCCAGACTGCTACAGAAGGAGCATTGGGACATCATGGGGGCAGTCTATACCTCACCCTACCCACTCAGGCCCCTCTGTCTCCACCTCTTCCCACAGCTGCCGCTCTCTCCACACCACAGCTGCTGTCCCTCCCTCATATCCCTCTCTCCCTGCACAGTTAGGCCCGGATCCAGCAAAGCACTGAAGCCCGTGGTTAACTTTAAGCATGCAAGGCGTCCCTCGGGACTTAAGCGTGTGCTTAAGCGCTCCGCTTGATCAGGGGCCTTAAAGCCAGCCCGACTGCTTTGCTAGCCTCGCTGAGCCCTGTGGGCTACAAGACGAAGACGCAGCTTCCCTTTGAACTCCTTGCCATGGCTGTGTTCACGTAGGTGGGACTTCAAAGAGGAGCCCTGGCTTCCTCTCAGCAGTGCCGGAGAAGTGGAACAGCTAGTTTTAGTTGCACCAAGAGCTTTAGAAGCTTCCCACCGGCTGGGTGGTTGGGGAAGAGAGAGAGAGATGAGTGTCTGCAGAAGACAGGCCAATGGAAGGATTTCAGGATCCCAAACTATTCTTTCAAATTAAGGGCTGGGGGAATGAGGAGCCTTGTTATCTTCCTTCCCTACTGACTGGTCTCCCTGGCGGTACTGGCAATTGTCCCATGTGCACAGGGGTTTCTTAGCTTATGCTGGGATTGAGGGCCTGGCAAGCTGGGAGCTGCTGCAGGGCAGTGACATCATCATCATCATCAATAAGGCCCACTCTGGCCAATGAGAACTGGCCAATGAGAACTGAGCTTTGGACAGTAAACGTGAGGGGGTTTTCACATGCACTCAGCATTGGCCCAACAGCTCGTGTTACAGTCAATGAGAAAACTGGGCTGACCAGCACGGAGCGCTTTTGAAAACGCCACTCTGTGCCCACCGCCGAGCTATTTTGTAAGCTCTGCCCCTGACTCTGAGAGGTTCATTGTCTTGCATAAGTCACACAGGGTCACTCATTTTCTCCATCTCATGGGGAAACTGAGGGTGACGGGGGACACTCACCTCTCATGAGCGCCTCCTGTCGGTCGTGTGTGAACCTGCACATTCTCTCTCCCGGCACCCCCTGTGGGCGGTTAACCTCATCAGGTGGGTCCTTCAGTGGCCCTGCCTTCTGGCCAGGTCTCACACAGTCTCTCTGCACGAACAAACCAACCCGTTCTGGGGTAACTAAAGTCCAACAGGGTTAATCACCATGCCCTGGTTGGTATCTGCAGCCCTGTCTCTGGGTTCAGTTCTCAGCCACCTCTGGGTTGGCTTTGAGTTCATGTCGGCCTTGGTATAGAGCACTGCTCCCAGGGCTTTCTTCCCAGAGACTCTTTATGTTCTTCCCTTTACTTGGACCTCTAAACAAGCCTTATCCCCATCTAAGGGCTTAGGCCACCCTGCCAGTGCTGGGCACACCCACTACTCTGGGTCCAGACCCAGGGACCCTTCAAATAGCAGCCACGTGCTGCTTCCTTTAACAATTGGTATGGCTATTCCCTGGGCCACTTCCCATGTAGCCCCTTCCTCTTCACCCTGACCTCAGGGCTGAAGTTCTTCCTCATGGAATGCCAATGTCACCAGAACCGACCTTGTGGTTCTCCCTTGAGCTCCAGCAAGGAGCACCTTCCTTGCTCCTCTGGTCCCCACCAGCAACTGGCCTGCTCAGGCCCTGCAGCTCCTTTTAACTGAGCCTGGTACGCTCTGATTGGCTGCTTCCCTGTAGCCTTTCTGGGCAGGCCAGGTGGACCCACCTTCAGTGCTCCTTTTCTGGGGTGGGGTGTGGTAGGACCATGAGGCCTCCAGCGGGGGCCTCAAAGGTCCAAGTACACCCCATCTCACTGAGGAACCAAGGGAGAGATCCTCAGCTGGTGTACAGCAGTTTAGCTCAACTGGCATCAATGGGGATTCAGGGGTTCTCAATTTCAGGGTCAAGGATTGCAAATACCCTGACCTTCTCATACTATTACATGGAAGTGGAGTCTCAGCTACAGGAGAGGACGGACTCAGGTGGATCTCCTGGTATGGAAAAGTTTAAGAACCATTGGGCTCTGCTAACGTACCCCATCCCAGGATCTGTCCTGAGACCTTAGCATTGGAGACAGTAGCAGCGGCGGCAGGTAGAGAAATGGCTGGGAGTCAGAAACTTCCAGGGAGGGGTGAGCAAAGAGGCACTATTTATCTCTAATCACATTTCACAAGCATTAAAATGTTCATTTTGCTTGTGTCTTTTTTCTTATCTAGATTTGATTTGCCCAAATTTCTATCAGGTCCAAATTCCGAATATATTCAAACTGTAGGTGCTCAATGGACACACCTTTTGAAGGTAGAGGAATGAGTTTCTGGGTTTATTTTTGAGGTTTGTGAATTCTTATCTGTGAATAGGAATTCATTAAGTGAGCTTTACTGACCCTGATTTTAACCCCATCATTGCCAGTGACGTGCTCTGTGGCCTGGTCTTTTCACTTCTGGATTTCAGCTTCCCCATCACTAAAAATAAATAATAATAGTATTTGCTGACATGCTTTGTGAGGATTTATTAGTGTTATATGTAGTGCTTTGTAAAGTGCTATGAATTATTCCACTGACAAACACCAGGGTTCCATTACAGATTCTTCCTCCTGCACTGAATGAAGTGTTAAAAGTACGATGGAGTCAGCCAAAATGCCAAGAATACATTTTAAGATCCTACCACGTCCTAGACCCATCTGATTCCAGCCAAAGCAACTCCCTTTCTCCAGCTGTAAAGAAGAACTGACGCTGGCTGTAATTCGGAGTCAGCAGGAAAATGAGATGAGCAGGTTTATTAGCAGGCTCTTCTTCTGCACATCTGCATGCATGGCCCCCTGCTGACCTGGCTGAGGCGCAGAACATTCTGCCAACATGTGGTTGACAATTTTCCATCCTTTATTTATTTATTTATTTATTTATTACAGAAAAGTTGCCTTTTCAACTAACTGAAAATGTCCACGGAAAACATGTCCTCAAACAAATTTGACGAATGTTCACTGGGAAACCAACAATGTTTGCCTCCCTTCCCCAATTTTCCAGTTTTCAGCTGAAAATTCTTGACTTTGGGGGTTTTTTGGAAGAAAAATTGAAAATTTCTGCTGAAAATTTCAACAAGAGTGGTGGGGTTTTTTGGTCAAAGTTTTCCATGGGTGGGGATAAAGACATTATTGACTAGCTTCAAGTCTATTTGCAGGATTTGGATCGGCAGCCTTTTATATGGGGGATTTATGTTGTCCTACTTTTTCTTCCCAGCCACACAAACATTCTCTTATAACTCAAATTAAGTCAGCCCTAGGCTTGTGAGCCTGATAAATTTAGAGAACTTAAAATCAGTCAGTGAATAAAGAGAGCCTGACCACAATGGAAGTGTTGGTTAATCTTCTCAGGCTTCACCTTAGCTTCCCAGACAGCATGGATTGTATCATAGAATCATAAGAATCATAGAATATCAGGGTTGGAAGGCACCTCAGAAGGTCATCTAGTCCAACCCCCTGCTCAAAGCAGGACCAATCCCCAACTAAATCATACCACCAGGGCTTTGTCAAGCCTGACCCTAAAAACTTCTAAGGAAGGAGATTCCACCACCTCCCTAGGTAACGCATTCCAGTGTTTCACCACCCTCCTAGTGAAAAAGTTTTTCCTAATATCCAACCTAAACCTCCCCCCTGCAACCTGAGACCATTACTCCTCGTTCTGTCATCTGCTACCACTGAGAACAGTCTAGATCCATCCTCTTTGGAACCCCCTTTCAGGTAGTTAAAAGCAGCTATCAAATCCCCCCTCATTCTTCTCTTCCGCAGACTAAACAATCCCAGTTCCCTCAGCCTCTCCTCATAAGTCATGTGTTCCAGTCCTCTAATCATTTTTGTTGCCCTCTGTTGGACGTTTTCCAATTTTTCCACATCCTTCTTATAGCGTGGGGCCCAAAACTGGACACCAGTACTCCAGATAAGGCCTCACCAATGTCGAATAGAGGGGAACAATCACGTCCCTCAAGCTGCTGGCAATGCCCCTACTTATGCATCCCAAAATGCTATTGGCCTTCTTGGCAACGCTTTAAAACAAAATTAAAATAGAAAAGTCATCTTCTTGTACGATGTCAGTAGTTATTTTTTTTCCAGCACTCAGATATTTTATAGGCCCAATTCTACCAGCCTTACTCATGTTGAGTAGCACCTGACTCTCCAAGCAGTCCCTCTCTGACACACTGTCAACCTGGGGAACTCACTGCCAAAAGATGTTGTGAAGGCCAAAACTATAACTGGGTTCAAAAAAGAGCTAGATGAGTTCATGGAGGATGGGTCCATCAATGGCTATTAGCCAGGATGGGCAAGGATGGAACACTATGCTCTGAGTGTCCCTAGTCTCTGTTCGCCAGAAGCTGGGAGTGGATGACACTCGATGATTGCCTGTTCTGTTCATTCCCTCTGAAGCACGTGGCCTTGGCCAAGTCGGAAGACAGGATACTGGGTTAGGTGGACCATTAGTCTAACCCAGGGTCGTTGTTCTTATGTTCCCATTGATTTTGGTAGGTTAGGTTGTGCCCTGGTATTGCTCACCTGAGCAGGGCTGTAAGATGCCTCCACCCCCCCACTAACCCCACTGCTCAGCCAAGTCGGATCTACCTAGAACTTAGGTTCAAGCCCATGATGTCCGGATATAGTCCCCTCTATGAGTGAATGCGCAGGGAGGGGTGCAGAATGGGCAGAGTACTGGCTTCACTCTCTGGCCAGGTGTGAGTGGAGAAGTAAGCCACATCCTTTCAAGGGCTGCAGTAATTTACTTCTCCCTCCTCCCCCTTCACCATCCCCTGGGGAAGAGGGATCAGGGCAGAGGGTGCCCACAGAGTTGTCTCTTATGCACAAGCCTCCTGGAGTGGTGCCACTTGGCCCCACATTCAAGCTGTGCCTACAGACACAAGGTAGCCCAGTAAGGCGGCTGGAGGAGTGAGCAAGGCTGGAAGGATGTGAGCTGTGGATGTGAAAACAATCATCCTAAATTGGACCTGACCCCATTAAAATTCCCGGTAGAAGACAATGGGTCAGATGCTCACCTCAGTTACAGCAGCGTAAATCTGGACTGTTTATCACCTCTGTTGCTGAAGTCGGAATTTGGCCTCTTGCCTTCAAACTTAATTCAGAATGCACTTTCATCTCAAGGATAAACATCAAGACAAATCAAAAGCCCTGTTGACAGCACTGCTCTCACTTTCTGCTTTTAAGGAGTTGCCAAAACGCACAAAATTAAACTTTCCAAGTCACAGGAGGCTGTTCTGTCAGTTTACCCAATCGGTAATTAAATACTATCATAACTTCTATCGTTCTCACTTGCTTTCTTTAAAAAAAAAAGGTAAGAATTTCCCCTGCAAGGGGACATAGTTCTTACAAAAATTTAGTTTGATCATCAAATTTCAAACCAAGCCCTAAAAACATAGATCAAATATTGTTCTTCTGACACTGAAAGAAGGATTGCCTGACGTGTCATGCTGGTCTTCAGAATTGCCCCAAATGCTGCAATTACAACATGAATATTTTAATGCTGCAGCGACTGATTTGGGAGTTGTCTTGGAAGCCTTCAGAAGTTAAAAGGAGGGATTGTCGGCTGACTTTTGCCAGAGTTCGCAAAAGAGGAAATATTTGCACACTTGGGGCTTGATGCTATCTTTTCCTGGCACTCGTCAGGCGGCCACTGGTGTCAAAGGGAATTCTGGGGCTCTCTGGATGCAGAATGAGATCTCGGCTTATTTCTTCGAAAGATTCTTTTTTTTTCAATGAGATTTGCAAGAAGAGATAAAAATGGGCAGCACAGTTTGCAATACTGCCATTTTTCTACAAAAATATCCCCCCAGCAGAACCAGCTACAGACATTTCTCGAGGGTGTAGCTGGACTGATAGTAATTGTGAATGGTGTTCATCAGTCTTGAAATCGAACAGTCCAACATGTATTAACTATTATTAGCCATGTTGCAGTGGCACTGATAGACTCCATCCAAGGTGCTGTACTCACAGAAAACAAAACGACCCTCCTGTGACCAAGCGCCATCAAAAGAGGGGACAAAGGACGGTAATTGGACAAGCCTATTGGCCTTTTCATAGGGTTTATATATTCCCTGTTATCATTTAGCTGAAGAATAGCTTGGATGGTTGTGTGTGTCACCATTAAGGGCTGCTCCAAAGCCACTGATTGACTGTCCTTCTGCTGACTTCACTGGATGCTGGATGAGACCCTAAAAGACTTTCCATACATCCTCAAATGTTTCTATGTTATTCTGAAATCGACCTGGGCCTGATCACACCACCTGCGAGAAAACCCCTTGGAATCTCTTAGAGGCGATTTCTGCTTGATGGTACCATCAAGAGATGGGGGACATTTTTGCACCCCCATTGAACAGTCTCCATGGTCAGAGGCCCATCTACCTGGATCTATGGGAACCAGTTAGGCTCCATGTCATTCCCTCCCAAGCTCTTGTTTGCACTCCTGTTGTTATCCAAAGGCTGGTGAATTGCTTTAGAATATATTGTTTTGCTGGTCTTTAGACCAGTGTGTAGCCAGCATTCCTTCTCATTGCTGGGTCATTAGCAGTCTCATGCAGCATATGTAAAGCACAGCGGTTGCTTTGATCAGATTTTTAATGAAAAGTAAACAAAGCATAACTCTAAAAGGAACAAATGTTTTATAATGCTCAACTTTGTGAGCCGGCATCCTTCCAGGGGTCCTTCAGGATCACTTATGGCTTTTCTAAAAGAAAAGGAGGACTTGTGGCACCTTAGAGACTAACAAATTTATTTGAGCATAAGCTTTCCTGAGCTACAGCTCACTTCATCGGATGCATTCAATGGAAAATACAGTGGGGAGATTTATATACACAGAGAACATGAAACAGTGGGTGTTACCATACACACTGTAAGGAGAATGATCACTTAAGGTGAGCTATTACCAGCAGGAGAGCTGGTGGGGGGGAGGAAACGTTTTGTGGTAATAATCAAGGTGGGCCATTTCCAGCAGTTGACAAGAACGTCTGAGGAACAGTGGGCAGGGGGGAATAAACAAGGGGAAATAGTTTTACTTTGTGTAATGACCCATCCACTCCCAGTCTCTATTCAAGCCTAAGTTAATTGTATCCAGTTTGCAAATTCCAATTCAGCAGTCTCTCGTTGGAGTCTGTTTTTGAAGCTTTTTTGTTGAAGAATTGCAACTTTTAGGTCTGTAATCGAGTGACCAAAAAGATTGAAGTGTTCTCCAACTGGTTTTTGAATGTTATAATTCTTGACATCTGATTTGTGTCCATTTATTCTTTTACGTAGAGACTGTCCAGTGTGACCAATGTACATGGCAGAGGGGCATTGCTAGCACATGATGGCATATATCACATTGGTAGATGTGCAGGTGAACGAGCCTCTGATGGTGTGGCTGATGTGATTAGGCCCTATGATGGTGTCCCCTGAATAGTATGTGGACACAGTTGGCAACGGGCTTTGTTGCAAAGGTAGGTTCCTGGGTTAGTGGTTCTGTTGTGTGGTATGTGGTTGCTGGTGAGTATTTGCTTCAGGTTGGGGGGCTGTCTGTAAGCAAGGACTGGCCTGTCTCCCAAGATCTGTGAGAGTGATGGGTCGTCCTTCAGGATAGGTTATAGATCCTTGATGATGCGTTGGAGAGGTTTTAGTTGGGGGCTGAAGTTGAGGGCTAGTGGCGTTCTGTTATTTTCTTTGTTGGGCCTGTCCTGTAGTAGATGATTTCTGGGTACTCTTCTGGCTCTGTCAATCTGTTTCTTCACTTCAGCAGGTGGGTATTGTAGTTGTAAGAATGCTTGATAGAGATCTTGTAGGTGTTTGTCTCTGTCTGAGGGGTTGGAGCAAATGCGGCTGTATCGTAGAGCTTGGCTGTAGACAATGGATCGTGTGGTGTGGTCTGGATGAAAGCTGGAGGCATGTAGGTAGGAATAGCAGTCAGTAGGTTTCCGGTATAGGGTGGAGTTTATGTGACCATCGCTTATTAGCACCATAGTGTCCAGGAAGTGGATCTCTTGTGTGGACTGGTCCAGGCTGAGGTTGATGGTGGGATGGAAATTGTTGAAATCATGGTAGAATTCCTCAAGGGCTTCTTTTCCATGGGTCCAGATGATGAAGATGTCATCAATGTAGCACAAGTAGAGTAGGGGCATTAGGGGACGAGAGCTGAGGAAGCGTTGTTTTAAGTCAGCCATAAAAATGTTGGCATACTGTGGGGCCATGGGGGTACCCATAGCAGTGCCGCTGATTTGAAGGTATACATTGTCCCCAAATGTGAAATAGTTATGGGTGAGGACAAAGTCACAAAGTTCAGCCACCAGGTTTGCCATGACATTATTGGGGATACTGTTCCTGACGGCTTGTAGTCCATGTTTGTGTGGAATGTTGGTGTAGAGGGCTTCTACATCCATAGTGGCCAGGATGGTGTTTTCAGGAAGATCACCGATGGATTGTAGTTTCCTCAGGAAGTCAGTGGTGTCTCGAAGATAGCTGGGAGTACTTAGAACAATCACAGGCCTTCCCTAGGAAATTGGCCCTTCAGATCATAGGAAGTTATAGCGTTCAAGGAGCTGCCCATTCATGCATCATCTGTGTGGTCCTGCAGCATCCAAGCTGTTTTTGTTTTGATCATGTGTGAAGACAAGAACTACTCAGCAGTTCCTTGCCTCCTCGTTCAGCTTAAAGAAGAGAAGAGTCACACAATCTCTGTGCATTTCAGTCCCAGGGAACTAACATCAGGGACATTTGCTGGCTGTTTTCAGTAGCTGGAAGATCTGACACAGGCATTTTACATGGGCTGGATGGGAGCTCCTGTCTCTTTGATTCACCATGAGGAGGACAACAAAGTCACTTCAAGCGACTTACAGTGAGGTTATAATGAGCTGCTCGGGAGGAAAGCAAATGGTGGTGGCTTTCAACATGTCACTGGAGGAGAGCAGTAATGGCAGCATTTGCAAAGCTCATTTGTTTTAACTGCAGATGGGCCCAAGTCAGAGACTCTGGAGATGGGCTTTACAAACACAGGCATTTGTGAAATGTGGCTCCAAAGCCAGGCTCAGCTTTCAAACATCCTCAAAGTTCAGGAGCATTCAGAGCTGGAGTTTGGTTTCCCACCCTCCTCTAGTTCACATACACTGATTATAAACAGAGACCCAGTCTGTTCCCTTGGCTTCATGCACAGAGGGAAACTTGCATATGAGGATCTCTCTCTGTCCCTTAGGACAGTGAGGAAATCAGCCACTTCTGTGGCATTGTCCCACCAGTTCCTGGATCCCAAAGATGGAGTTTTGCAGGACCAGAGTAGGCCATAAGTATGGTCAGGCTGAGGAAGGGAATACTGACAGAACTACTCTCAGTCAACAAAACGTGGGGTTATATTTATCTTCCTGCCGAGCCCCACTGTGCTGGGGAGCCCACTTCAGATTTCTGGGGGCAGCTCTTAGACGCATTGCCTCCTCTTGTAATTTTTATCACAAGTCTCACGATATTTGGTGTTTTTCCTAAAGCCCCAGCTCCTGGAATCATGTGATTATGTGGGACTCTCAGCTTTCATTTCAAAACCAAGTTTCTAAGCCCTGGTGGCTGTGGAGAAAAGCTTGAAAACGTGAACCTTAATGGTTCAAACCCCAGGAAACAAATAAAACCCCCAAATTCATTATTTGTTTTTTTAAAAATCCCATCATTTTGAAGCCTCCCTTGTGATTTTTGGGGGGTCAGACTCGCAGTTTTGAATGCGTGGGGTTGTCAGTTCTGAAGTCCCTTGCCACTTGGGTCCAACGGAGCCATGTTGCCAGTGATTCAGAGGCCACGCTGACTCAAGAGTGGCTATAGAGGCTTCAAAGGCCTCTCCAGAGATGGCCGTATCTCTGGGAACTGTCTGCTCTGCAAGGCGAGAGCCTCCAGTGTCATCTCAGTTTAACTCTACGAGGGGGACCTCACACCAATGTCTGGGCACAATTTTGCTGTGGGACGGAGATGAGCTGGCTCAAAAATATTGTTATGATTCATTTTTTTTAATATCATGTGCCCCTGTAAGCCAGTGGGCAGCGTCACCAGCTGGGGACAGGGGGGGGAAAGTTCCAGGTACAAGCCTTTCTTCAGGCCTCGCTTGATTTCTGAAAACACAGCCTCAAACCCAGAACAAATCAACTCAAACAACTGGGGAACAAAACCACTGGAAGCCTTGCCAGCGTAAGCCAGCTTGGAGAAGAAAGACACCCTGCTCCTGGCTTGCCTTCTGCTTGCCTCTTTTGCACCAGCTTCCTTTTCCTTTTATAACCCTGCCCAGATCACCTATGTGACAGGCAGGAACCTGATAACCCTTTACATGCCAGAGTGCCTTTGCACCTTGTCACAGACTCTCAGCATCGCCTATGAAGCAGAAACAGTGGTCTGCAGTCACCAATAGGGAAAAGCTGGAATAATCTTTGATTCATTTGTTGCTGAAAAAGAAAAGTCTCTGGGCCTTCTCCCCAGCTCTAGATTCTTTCTTGAAATTCCCCCCAGCACAAAGACCATATAAAGGTATCACTTAAGCCCTTAGGGTGAAATTGAGCCCTGTGCAGACAGTCTGCATGTACCTTCTTTGAGAACTTAGGTGGGCTTCTAGTGGTGAATAGGACTTCTGCATAGGGATGATTTACTGTAGGACTTAATGACAGGTTTCTGAATGCATCCGACGAAGTGAGCTGTAGCTCACGAAAGCTTATGCTCAAATAAATTTGTTAGTCTCTAAGGTGCCACAAGTCCTCCTTTTCTTTTTGTAGGACTTAAGTCATGCATAAGGGACTTTGGCAGGCCTTCTGCACTACGGTGAATTTTTATGCATGGTGCCTTCATGAGGTTAATATAGCTCTGCGGCTGTCCCTGCTCTCCACTTTGTTTCTGTCCCTTCCTGTGCATAGGTGGGGACGGTTCCACTGACACTCATTCATAATAACAGTTTGTTTCATTTTCAAACAGCTTTTACTGAGGCTCAGGTGAGAATTGCTCACTAGCATAGCGTAGCTTGAATCCCCAGTGACTCTTGACAACAACAATCACTCCTCACAAGTAATAGGAACTGGATAGCGCTACCATTCCGAGAGATCTGCGGGGTGGAAATACCCACCAACTACACTTTGCTGGGAGGAAACAGGCAAACACCTGATCCTGACAACCTGCCCAATCCCCAGCAGAGCTCGGTGATGTTTATTCAGCCTGAAATACTTTTTTGGTGGGTGCCAAACTCTTTTAACAACTTCTTTTAATTGTTACAAAAAAAAAAAAAGTCTTTTCTCTGTTTTAAAAGGAGAAGTTGTTGGAACGTGCTCACTGTCTCATTCGCCTCTATAACCCTCTCGGTTCTTCCCTTTTCTAGTTATTCATGTGTCATCTTTGCAATGTGATCTCCAGTCTGAGCAATTCTCCCATTGGCCCCTCTCAACGTAACTGTTAGTTTTAATCTTTCTGCTCTTTCTTGATCCTAGTTTTGCTGGGGGGGGGATTGTTTTGGTTTTTTTGCCATGGGTTTACATGTTATCCACTTTTAAAGTGCCCCACGGTCACTTGGGCTTGAATCTTCACTCCCCTGGTATCCTCATTTATACCAGTGCAGAGTGAGAGAGACACTCTACCATTCTGAACTGCCATCCGACTTTGCTCTGGTGGAAATAACTACACAAGGTGCTGGCTGACAGAGAATGGGGACGCTTAACTCTATTAAACATGCCCCCCTCCCCGAATATTCTTCATATGGCTGGAAATTTGCCTGAGAGCCAAATTTTCTATTGGTGCAAACTGATGCAGCTGCATTAAAGTCGATGGAGCTGCACTGATGGACACTGGCTGAAGATCTGGCTTTGACTCTCCACTGTCTTTCCCCTTGAATGGTCATTTACACCTGTGCAAAGTGGGTGTAGAAGGCTGCTATACCTGCACAGGTGTAAACAATTACATACGGCGATAAAACAGTGGCAAATCCAGTCCTAGGTCTCAAGCCCTTCCGTATCAAGCAGTGATCAAGGGCATGCTTGTCAGTTTCCTTTTTAACTGAGGTTGACTTTTTGACCATCTACTCTGCAGGGAGTATGAAATCAGCTTTGCTTCCAGTAATTCTGAGATCACTGCCATAAAACAAAGCATTGTGACCAAAGACCGGGGCAGTGACATATCTCCCAGAGCACTTTTGCTCTCGAGAGCAATCCTGGGCCTCTGAAAGAGTGAGCCAAATCAGCCCTGATGCAACTATTGAGTCTGATCCTTCCAGTCCTAGCACACCCCAAGCCCCCACTGACTTTAGTACCTCCCATTGATTTTAATAGCCTCCCATTGATTTCCTCTAGACTTGTGGTCGTGCAAGAAAAGCGAGGTTTGGCTTGTTTTCGGAGTCGCCTGTATAGTGCAGGTTCGTAGAGATAAGACCAGCTTTTCAGCACAGATCAACATTACATTTTTGTAAATTGGGCTAGTTCACAGCAGCCCGGTTCCGTGGCCCAGACCTTCAGCTGGAGCTTCATCGACTTCCATGGAGCTGTGCAGATTTTCCCCAGCTGACGATCTGACCTATTATTTGCTAAGCACTTACCAATATTGAGGTTTAGTATTTCTCCATCATTTCCCTGATTTCAGTCGTGCGTTGTGTAGAAAGAGCAATGTCCAGTAATATCAAATTAGACTGTGCAAGCCATTAGGAAAGCTAGTCACCAGAAGGATTAGACAGACGCTGGTGCCCAGTCCTCACAAGAGCACTGTTCTTGGAAAAGTTTGGGTGGTAGATTTGCCGTGGGTTTCTCCTTTACTGGTCAAAGTCCAATGAAATTAATAGGATGCTTCCAACACTCAGTTTCAATCAGACCGGAGCATGCATCGAATGTTCAAATCTAGACCCAGATTTCTAACATCCCAAAGGTCAGCTCTCGGGCTTTGCTTTGGTCTTCTCATTTCAATGGGAATTTCATCAGATTTTACTGTAAATACACTGATCTAGTTGACAGAGCCGGGAGCCAAGGAGTTCTTAATCCAGACTGCCACTGATTTACCATGTGACTTGGGACAACTCATTCGACCTTTCTGCTCCTCCTTTTCCCCAGCTGTGAAAGGTGGATACTACTACTTGTCTCACTGGGGTGTTGTGAGGATTAATTAATTACTGTGTGTACATCACTTTAAACCTGTTAAGAACTACACAAATATAACTACATGAGGATTATTATCAGTCCTGTATATCACTGCTGGGACAATGCAGCTGTCAATGCATTTTATAAGATAAGTAAATTGGTCTGTCCATGGAAGTACCCTTCATAAATTAGACTCTCATCAAAACATTATAATAAATGAGCTTTAGAAATATAAGTGAAAAAGGGGAATGGGGCAGGGGCTAAGATGTTCAAAAATACAGCTTTGAAAAGATTAAAAGATAAAAGTGGTCTGGGTAGGCAATGCAATTTAGCTAGTCGTTTTCAGGCAACATGCAATGACAAGTACACGGGGCTTATCATCCGCAGCTATGTGAAGAATTACAATAAATGCTTGAAATGCAAGCAGATTTCCTGCTTAGGTATGTGAATAATGGAAGTCACTATTTCTATTTAAGCTGAAAGAAGTCATCCCCCCCTCCCCCATTCCACTAACATTTCCAATTCTGCTCCCCACTGTTTGGTGAAAGTGAGTTCCTTCGTGCATCATCAGGATTTTCAAGAGCTGCTTGCTTTGGTGGTGGTAAGTGAGAGGTTCCAAAACGGTCCAGGATTTGGGGGCATTTATTCAGTTCACACATGTTTTCCATGCAATTGCCTACAGAATTAACAGAGACATGACATGTTCTGAGGAAGGAGGTTTGTGATCTGGGGGGGGGAAATACCAAAACAAACACCAGGAGTGAAATCCTAGCCCTGCTGAAGTCAATGACAAAACTCCCTTTCATGTTAATGGCCACAGGATTTCACTCGAATGCTCCAGTCTGCATCTTGTAGAAAAGATTCTCAAACTGTTCAGTGATTTCTGCATAAGAATTTCTAGCAAGAAACGCTAGAGAGTTCATGTAATAAAGAAACAGGGCAAAATTCTGGTAACACAGTTGTAAATATGGAATAAAGTCATTAAAATGACTGTTCCTAATTCTCATTTACACAAAGGTACCTTTGAGCTCTCCCCTGTCATTTATTCCTCCCATCCCATCCGCCTGTTTGGCTCTTCCTATGTTCACTTTTGGGGCCTATGAATCCTAGCCAGAAAAACACCAGGCTTGCAATACCGCCGTGAAACCTGCATTGTATCGATTTAGGGCCTGATCCAAAGCCTAGGGAAATCAATGGAAAGACCCCCATTGATTGTGGTGGGCTTTTGATCACACAGTTTAAGCCTAAACCTCTTGTCTCCATGAATGTGCAAAATTACCTCCAGCCTGCCCCAGGCTGCCTGTCCTGCTACCACAGACGTGCACCAGAGTGGGCCTCCGAAAGGGTTAAAGATTCGTCAGGCTGGAGGAGCTTCTTGACTGTGGGCTTCATGCCTGCCACATTTCTTAGCAAAGCGAACGTATGAACACTGGCATGCTCCCACACACCGCCTTGGCTCCCCTCCAGGAAATCACAGCCCAACTATTTGGCACACACCGCCTCAATTTTATTTACACAATCGACTTCTTGATAAACACAAAAAACTTACAAACACACCACACCCTTAAAAAGAAAAGGGGGACGGCCGGGGTAGGATTGTAGTAATGTGAGCTACCCGGCAGGAAGAACTCCCCAGCCAGCAGTAACATTCCATTCCACCCCAGGGAATCACCTGTATGAGACATTAGGGCTTGCTGTGGCTTTAAGGCGCGGCCCTGTGTTGTGGGGGCACGGAGGGGCCGCGCAGCGGTGGGAGCAGCTGGAGGAATTCTGGATGAGTCAGCCAGGATTCCTTCTGGGCACGGGGGGAGCACACGCTGTAGCTCCAGCTCCGACGCCCTTTGGAAGGGTGCAACACGCGTTCGCTGGAGCTCTGCTGGCTGCTGTGCGGGAGGGAATATGCCCCAAGATCACCCCATCACCTCTGAGTAGGCTAGCACCAGCCTCTGCTTTTGCTCAGATTTTAGCTGGCCCCTGTGCAGCAGAGGAAGAAGAGAGAAGGCCCTTTGTTCCACTACCCCCAGTCCTCTGTGCACCCAGGCAGGGCCAGTCACAATCTGGGCCTCTGTAGATGACTTTTTCACAAGGGAATGAAGACAAACTTTTCAACTCCCTGGCCCGAAATAACTCTGCCAAACCATGGTGGAAGCACTGGGCTCTTCAAACTGGAAGATCTCGGTGATTGGAGGTGGTCCCCAGCTTTCCTTTTCATTAATGAGGAACATTGCATCTAGCCAATGCACGGGGCCAGTTCATCTCTGGAATGTGCAGGCCTTCCTAATAGCATTGCCTTGACTAGGACACCCTGCCCAATGCCTAAAAAAAAAAGAAAAAGAGATGAGCCTTCCGTGGCCTTGGTGAAGCTCAGTCTTGAAGATCTGATCAAGTTAGATCATTCCCCAAAAGAACATAGAGGTGAGCAGGTGAGCACTGTTCACACATGGAAACACTAGATCTCAGCTTCACTATCTTCTCATTCATCTTTTAACGTAACATTTCCTCCTCCCCCCATCCTCCTTCACCCCAATTGCCTTGTTTGTTGCAGCTATGCCCCGCCCCTTACACAGAGCAAGGTGATCAAACACAACTCAGCCCTTCGCTTTTTAAAAATGGATAGTTCTGTTTATATGAGGGGAATATATATATTTATTCCACAAATGAATTGTAACCTCACCCTGCAAATCAGACATGAGTAGATCAGATCAGCCTTTGATGCACCAGAATTTGCAAGTACCCCTATAAACTGACAGTAGTATGCATTTCTCTCTGCTTCAGTCTTCATGCATCAAGACAATGGGACACCTGTGCACAACTTTAACCCCTCTTAAGACTATGTCAGAGATCTTCTGACCAATCTGATTGAATTCAAATCAGTGGGGCTGGATGTTATAGAATCACAGAATATCAGGGTTGGAAGGGACCTCAGGAGGGCATCTAGTCCAACCCCCTGCTCAAAACAGAACCAAACCCCAACTAAATCCCCAACTATTCACCTGAGGGTATTGGAGGAATTAGCTGAAGAAATCTCAGAGCCACTGGCAATAATATTTATAAACTCATAGAAGACAGGAGAGGTCCCGGAAGACTGGAGAAGGGCTGGTGTAGGGCCCATCTTTAAAAAGAGGAACCAGGAAACTGTAGACCAGTCAGCCTGATTTTGATACCTGGGAAGCTACTGGAGTAATATATAAAACATTCAGTTTGTGAACACGTGGAGGATGACGGGGTGACCACTAGCAGCCAGCATGGATTTACCAAGAACAAATCATGCCAAACCAACTTAATTCCTTCTTTGACAGGGTAAATGATTTGGTGGATGGGGGAATGTGGTGCACAGAATATACTTGGACTTCAGCAAGGCTTTTGACACAGTCTCACATGACATTCTGATAAGTAAGCTGGAGAACTGCAGGCTCAACAGAACTACCATTGGTCGGATACATAATTGGTTAAACAACTGCAAACAAAGAGTAACTATTAATGGAATGATGTCAGATTTGAGGGAGGTCTCAAGCGGGGTTCCCCAGGAATCTGTTCTGGATCTGGAGTTGTTTAACATCTTTATTAATGATGTGGGTGTAGGAATAGAGAGTATGCTGATCAAGTTTGCAGATGACACAAAGCTTGGGAGGTTGCCAATACTTTGGAGGATAGCACTAAAATTCAGAGGATCTTGATAAATTGGAGAACTGACTTACAGACAACAAAATGAAATTCAACAAAGACAAAATGTAAGGTGCTACACTTAGGGAAGAAAAACCAAATGCACAAATACAGAATGGGGGCGGTGGGGGGTAACTGGCTTGGCAGCAGTACTGCTGAGAAGGATCTGGGAGTTGTGGTGGATCACAACCTCAACATGAGTCAACAATGTGATGCTGTTGCAAAAAAAAGCAAAATGCAATTTTAGGTTGTATTACCAGAGGTATAGCATGCAAGTACTTGAGGTACTTGGCACTGGGTAGGCCTCAGCTGGAGTTCTGTGTCCAGTTTTGGTCACCAATATATAGAAAAGATGTAGAGACACTGGAAAGGGATGGAAAGCAAGCCATGAGAGCAAAGGCTGAAGGAACTGGGTATGTTTAGTTTGGATAAAAGGAGATTAAGGGAAGACATGAAAGCAGTCTTCAGATACTTGAAAGGCTGCCATAAATAAGAAGGAGAAGAGGGCAGGACAAGAGGCTCAAACTACAGCAGAGCAGATTTAGATTAAATCTCAGGAAAAAACTTCCTAACTGTAAGAACAGTAGGACAATGGAACAGATTGCGTAGGGAGCTTGTGGAAGCTTCTTCACGGGAGGTTTTCAAAAGGAGGCTGGATAGCCCTCTGTCTTGGATGGTTTAAACACTAGAAATCCTGCATCTTGGCAGGAGATTAGACTAGACTAGATGACCCTTGCGGTCCCTTCTAACCCTATGATTTTAGAATAATGGGCCGGATGGAGCTATGCTGATTACACCAGGTGGGAATCTGGATGAATGTGTCTTTTTCCCCCTCCAGTAAACAGATTTGCCTCTTGTTAATGAGAAAAAGGATCTGCTTTTATACTCTGAAGAATGATTGATTATTTTTCACAAATAGGAAGAACCACCTTCAAATACCAGAGACACAAACTCTGCAATCATTTAGGCAAATAAGATTCCGAGAGATAATGGGAACTGAGTGACTGGCCTTAAAACCATTAGTGCAAATTCTTGGAGCAACACACAAGCCAAGTGAAATTAGACTATTTCTACACCAATATACCAGGGAATGCTAATGACATTCCCCACCCCCACCCCCAAGAGCTAAATGATTTATGCTAAACACACTCAGCATCTGAAAGTTTAGATGTGGGGGACATTTCAGTGGTCTGCTTCTCTGGAGGGTGTGCAGCTGGGCCTATGACAGTGACTACCTTGGATGAAGAAATGACAGGCTTTGGCATGAAAGTCTGAGACACCAAAGAGGGCCTCTTGCCAAGGAAGATGATGGCCCACAATGGAAACACTGGAAGGGCAGAGTCCTGTGTGGTCTAAGAAGGTCCTCAGACTTGATGGCCTCATGTCACTGAAGAAAATCCTTCCTAGAAAGGAGGGGACAGTGTGGACTACCTGCAGTAATTCTCAGTTTCCTGCCCCTGTCAGATGTCTCTCTCTCCTACTGCATTCTGCAGGCCGGAGAGGAAGAGCATTGGCCCAGGTGAGCAAACAGATTGCACCATGATGGTCTTGGTTTCTATATCCCTGAACTCCTCCATGCTGGAGTCACCACTCGTTCTCTTCCTTGCTCTCTAAATAGTGGGCAGGTGGGATACACGAGCTAGATACACAACAGCATACGCCATGCAAGAGAAGACGATGTGTCCTTCATATGTCTGACCTCAGGGCATCAAGGAACCATATCAGAGTGGAATCCCAGGTGGGAATACAGGGAGAATGAATAGCCACTTGAAGTCACAGAGCTCATGTGTCCCCCTCTATTTCTGAGGCACACATACTGGAATCTCCCTGCACCCGCTTGACAGATTTAAAGGCTAAGGTAACAAATACCTTTGCAAAAAGGCATTTAGATCCATCTTCTGTGTGTTTGTATTATGCTTCCATTATTTTCTGACAGGTTTCAGAGTAACAGCCATGTTAGTCTGTATTCGCAAAAAGAAAAGGAGTACTTGTGGCACCTTAGAGACTAACGAATTTATTTGAGCATAAGCTTTCGTAAGCTACAGCTCACTTCATCGGATGCATAAAGTGGAAAATACAGTGAGGATGTTTTTATACACACAGACCATGAAAAAATGGGTGTTTATCACTACAAAAGGTTTTCTCTCCCCCCACCCCACCCTGCTGCTGGTAATAGTGATCTACAGTGATCACTCTCCTTACAATGTGTATGATAATCAAGGTGGGCCATTTCCAGCACAAATCCAGGGTTTAACAAGAACGTCTGAGGAACAGTGGGGCGGGGGGGGGAAAGAATAAACAAGGGGAAATAGGTTACTTTTTATAATGACTCAACCACTCCCAGTCTCTATTCAAGCCTAAGTTAATTGTATCCAATTTGCAAATGAATTCCAATTCAGCAGTCTCTCTGTTTCTGAAGTTTTTCTGTTGTAATATCGCAAATTTCATGTCTGTAATCGCGTGACCAGAGAGATTGAAGTGTTCTCCGACTGGTTTATGAATGTTATAATTCTTGACATCTGATTTGTGTCCATTTATTCTTTTACCTAGAGACTGTCCAGTTTGACCAGTGTACATGGCAAAGGGGCATTGCTGGCACATGATGGCATATATCACATTGGTAGATGTGCAGGTGAACGAGCCTCTGATAGTGTGGCTGATGTTATTAGGCCCTGTGATGGTGTCCCCTGAATAGATATGTGGGCACAGTTGGCAACGGGCTTTGTTGCAAGGATAGGTTCCTGGGTTAGTGGTTCTGTTGTGTGGTATGTGGTTGCTGGTGAGTATTTGCTTCAGGTTGGGGGGCTGTCTGTAAGCAAGGACTGGCCTGTCTCCCAAGATCTGTGAGAGTGATGGGTCGTCCTTCAGGATAGGTTATAGATCCTTGATGATGCGTTGGAGAGGTTTTAGTTGGGGGTTGAAGTTGAGGGCTAGTGGCGTTCTGTTATTTTCTTTGTTATTTCTTCCCCCCCCCAGCCCACTGTTCCTCAGACGTTCTTGTTAAACCCTGGATTTGTGCTGGAAATGGCCCACCTTGATTATCATACACATTGTAAGGAGAGTGATCACTTTAGATAAGCTATTACCAGCAGGAGAGCGGGGTGGAGGGGAGAGAAAACCTTTTGTAGTGATAAACACCCATTTTTTCATGGTCTGTGTGTATAAAAACATCCTCACTGTATTTTCCACTTTATGCATCCGATGAAGTGAGCTGTAGCTCACGAAAGCTTATGCTCAAATAAATTGGTTAGTCTCTAAGGTGCCACAAGTCCTCCTTTTATTATTTTCTGAATAACAAACTACCATATACTACCTGAGTGCTACCGAGCTTCCAGCTCTCATGGTTTTATGGTGACTCTCACAATATTTGGGGGGTGAGGGGGTTCCCAGAAACCCCAGCTTCTAGAATCACATACATGAGACTCTCACCTTTGATTTAAAAAAAATAGTTTCTAGCCCCCCTGGGTGCAGAGGAAAGCTTGAAAACATGAGTGCACGCTAAAGGTTCAAAAACCAGAAGTCAAATAAAAACTCATTTTTTAAAAATATCTAATTGTTTTTAAGCCAGTATCATGATTTTTAGGGACGTACTTGGGATTTTTGAATGCTAGGGGTTGACAACGCTGCTGCTATATACAAGAGACATACCTGTAAGCAGAGGGTTAATATAAGAAGTGCCATCTACTGACACATACGAATACAAAGCATTGTTCATAAGTTAGTAGGTCTGGTAAAGTTATCGTGCACCGCAAAGAACTTCCCGAGTCCACTTCTATAACATTCTGTCCACACACACACACACACATACACATTATCCATAAACCCTAAAGCCCTTCTGAGAATTACGCTTGAACCGAATCTTTCAGATCAAATTCTTAGTGGCATGTGACTGCTTTGCACTTCACTGCACGTGGAATCTGGCCCATAGAGCCCCACTGTAGAGGGCACCTGCAGTGAGTCCAAGACCACATCTCTTCCTGTGGCCATCAAACTGGTGTAGCTGGAGAGGCATTTCCCAAGCTTCCCTAGCCAAAGCTTCCCTTCCCAAGCCCTGCCAAACCCTGGCTGCCATTTTGCAATGCCTGGGGACCATCTGAAGTTGGTATAAAATAGAGCAGCCTTTAGGATACCCTAATTTATGCCAGGGGACAAGCACCACACGCAGAAACCCAAGAATCAGAGTAGAGTGTTATACCACTTTAGCTGGACACCCTGCAATCTGTGCTGCTCATGCCAAGCTGAGGGTCTAGCCCTTAAGATTAACATGAGGAAATGTGAGGCAGAGCCCAGACCTGGAAGTCCCAAAATGCTGCAAGTAAGGCCGTTCATGCCGTTCACCCGGTATTTCCAACTGCCAGTGGAAGTTGATGTGCTGGGAATCTCTCAGGAACAGGCTCCGAGCTTTTCCAATCCAATTCCGCAGACTCAGGAGGGTCAGACAGAGAGCTGACCGTTGGGATACTTTCCACCAAGCTGAAGCTGAATTCTGAGCTCTTCGAGGTTCTCCCAGCACTGTTCCACAGCAACTCCAGAATAAAGCGCACCGACTCTGGCAAGAAACCAAGAGACACGCTGGCAACCTTCACACGCCAACCGACTTAGTGCAACAGCATGCAGGAATGAAATTAGGTAGGTAATACAGTGACAGCAATATACCAAAAAGTACTAACATCCGCTTGTCAAGGCACGCATCAGAAAGAAATGACTCATCATAGCTACATCTTATATATGAATGTTTCGTAGCCATCTGGCTAAGAGAGCTACTTAAGCTCCGTTAATGTTGTGTGTGTGCATTGGTACCTGTGTGATGTGGTGAAGAACTATCAGGGCAGAAGTTAAAATGTCTGCATTAGAAAGAGAAAGAGAGAGATCGGATGGTTATAGTGTTGTATACTGTCTCTCTAAACAAATGCTCGCTGTTGTAATAATTATTGACATGGCTCTGATATGCACATGGCAATGATTTGTAATGATCATCATTTCCACTGAATGCATCCGATGAAGTGCGCTGTAGCTCACGAAAACTTATGCTCAAATAAATGTGTTCGTCTCTAAGGTGCCACAAGTCCTCCTTTTCATTTTGTCTGAGAGTCACATGGCAACTATTTGTAAACCTGTGAAAACTCCTACATAAATAAATGCAGAAAAAGAAAAAGAGAGAGAGAGAGAGAATGTCCCTGTTGGTTCAAACTCTCTTGAGCAACAATGAAGCAGCCAAGTGACACAGTGGACCAGATCCTCTGCTGGTGTAAATCAGCACAGTTCTGTTGTAGCAATTTGTGCTCTGCTTATTTACACCGTTGTATATACCTTCTCTTGGTACAACTGTAGCTCTAATGTGCTTATCAGTAGTTTGAAGCAAACGCCCAGCTTCAAAAGTCCTTTCTGCCTTTCCCCATATGGTCTGATTCGCATACAAAATGGGCTTGTGGACGTAAAAATTATGGGAGGGATTCAGAGTGGAGCAAAAGGAGAGACAAGAGCTCTTTTATTTTGCATCTTATTCACAATGAAAATTGGCACTGAAGCCAACCACATACATTAACATAATTTGCGCAAGTTTTAACTCTTATGAATACATTTCTGTGGAAAAACTATGCAACTATGGAAAAATCCCCTCTTTTTTGCCACTTGAAAAGGTAACAGGCTTCCGTGTACCCAGGACCTGCCCGATTCAGAAGCCTGGAAATATAAAGATGAATACGTCCGAGTCTACCATGGTGGGGGTCTGTGGAAACAGACTGGGGGAGAAGGGAGGAGGCCCCCTGACTCAGAAAAAGGACTTTCATCAAAAAGGGGAGAGAAGGATTCTAAAATCAGTGGCAGAATTGTAGGCCTGATCCAAAGACCATTTACATCAGCGGAGAGCCTCTCATTGACTTCGTTGACTTTAAATCAGCATAGAACATACATATGAGTGCCATAGGAACTCCCGGCAATCAGAGTGCCTCTGTGGAAGTTAATGAGTTACATAAAAATACTGATCATTCTCCTTACGTCCCAGTTTGCAATCCACAAGCTTTTGCCATCCCCACAGGAAAATTCTTCCTGTTTTCTTGCAGACATTCTGCACATCCCTCTAGATTTCTATATGAATGGCATAGGATGGTAACTTGACAATTGCAATTTGGTTGTGAAGAAACCAGTTTGTTTTATTATTAGCCTATGTGATAACATAACCAGGCTTGCATTTCAACTCCTTCATCAGCTCCCGTTAGAAGCACACCACTGCATTAGGCCTTTAATATCTTGCTAACGAGTTTCACAAATTATTAAAAGAATGCTCTTAAATGACTTGTGGGTACAGTGTGTCTCACCCTATGCAGTGATCTCAGAAGAAGATGCATTATTTCTTGCTAGTTAATCTCGAAATTAAATATTCTTGGGGGACGTCTCATCCTGGAATGGCAGTTCAGGTCTCTTCTTGCTGGGGTGCATCTAAGTGCTGATTATTCTGCACCTCCTGCACTTCCACTGATGTCAGTGCTTTGGAAAAAACACATTGATGAGGAAGGATCTGCTTTGCTGATCAGGGAGGAAAACTCTCCCCCCTTTGGAGCAAATTCATACTCCATTGGCTCTGCCATTTAATGACGCAATGCTCAGCACCACTGACATTGTCTCTAAACTGGACCCCACTAAGAATACAAGAATTGGCCGGGAAGGAGAACAAGCTTCCTCACCACACTTCCAGCACTAGCTGTTTCCAGCTGGGCCAGATATACCAAGAGAACAGGTATTCTCACGGTGTTTCAGCATGGCTGCTTCCCGCTGGATCCTAGAAACGCAGAGGCAAGGGGCAAGGAATGGCTGTGGGAAAGGCTAACTGAGCACTTTGGAAACATCCACAAAAGGCTCAGCTTTGGTTTGGGTCTTGCAATGGGCAAGGCAGAAGAGGGATTGCTTATGTTTTCCAGCAGATTCCCCCACCCCTATGAGTTCTCCTTCACCCAGGGACCGGCTATGTCCTCTTTATAACCTGCCTGATCTCCAACAGCCTGGCCATAAGGAGGGTGATCTGAAGCTGCAAATCCTCTGACAAGCTGAGACTACAGTTGCTGATTGTAGCCCATAGGGCCAGCTTGCCTTTACTATATTCACTGCCTTGCCTTCATTGTATTTAGCTGCTTCCATTATATTCAGCTGTAAAGCAAGAAACCTACAGTATCCTGTAAGACGTTAGCGGAAATATAAACTAGCGTAAGTGTGATTAAGTAGGCTTAGCATAGATCAGCGGTTACCTTTAGATTTTAGGAACTAAGGAGAGGTTGATCTATGGTAGCAGTTAGAATGTTCCAGGCAGTGCTACCGCAAGGAACATGGAAGTAATAACTGCAAATCCGCTTACGCAAGGGGTGATGGGTATGATCATGAGCTGAAATGGTAGTTACACATATCAATATACTAACCTATAGAAGGACACCTCAGCTTTAGTTGGATGAGGAAGTACAAGGGGGAAAAACCCCTACTCAACATGCATTAGATATAGTGGTGACAGCGTAATGTATTATAAAAGTGGTATCCCAGACTGGGCGGGGGAGGAGAGAAAGACATAGCCCTTGGAAGGGGCCAGAATGATGACCACTGGTGATGAGGAGGAAAGTGATGGTGATGAGGAAGATAATGGCTAACATTTCAGGTCATCCTGCAAGGGATGGTCTGAGTATATGGATGTGCAGATGGACATTCTGTAGTCTCTGCCTACCTTACTGAGTTAGAGTGTTTGTGACTTTGCTAAATGTATTAATAAACTATTTGGAAATATAGAAGAATTCCTGTTGTGTGAGTGTTGTAATTGTGCACATCGGGGTTCCCAACTATACAGTAATTTTAATAATCCTGGGCCTGATCTTGGGACAAGAACCTGTCAACCCTCAAAGAGATAACTGGGAATTCTTAGGTAGTCAATACAATTAATACATAATCTATAGATCAGGCTACACAATCAGCTCATTTCTCTCCATTAACCCAAAAAAACCAACCACCTCTGTGTACCAATTGCGCGCCTACCTTGTCTATGTGCATACATCCCTCTTGCTTCATCCTCCCTCCATCCCCTGACAGAGTTCACCCCCCTGTTATGGCCAGTTTTAAATTAAGATTGCAAGATCTTTGGCTTAGGGTTTGTCTTATTACAGCACCTAGCCCACAGGGCCGATCAGTGCTACTGTAATACAGACAGACAATAATATTAATTAAACTCTCCATGACTCAGGAGAAACCACCACCATACAAAGCCTACCTTTCTGTAGAACCATTTAGCACAGTTCCCATATGTACAGTTTAAAACCAGAAAGGACTGTTATGATCATCTAGTTTCACCTCTGAGACACAGGTCAAAGAATTGATACCTGCACTTATTAGAACAGTCCCCTAGCACAAATGCAGGTACGTTCCTATAGGACTATGTTCCACTGCATAACTCAACATCATACATTAGATCCCAAGAGAAACCTTAAAAAAAAACCAAAAAAACATGTGTGTGAGGTTTAAGCCTTAGTAGTCATCAACTTTCCGTGGAAAGGTTGTGCCCTAATGTGCATAAGTCATTAGAGGCAGTCTTCTAACCTTTAGTAGCTCCAAAGGACCAATAACTGTGACCCGGTCCATATTTTATGTTTGCAGGCAGAGGAATGAACTCATCGGAACCAGCAGGAAGTGTATGTTCAGCTGCTTGGAGCACTGTTCAAGCCTGCCAATTCCCAAGGAGCGTAGCTGACATCAGAAGTGATGCCCTGTAAAGGTCTCGTTCAGAGATTAGTTGTGGCCTGGAGTTTATGTATTAGACATAAAGAAAAGGAGGACTTGTGGCACCTTAGAGACGAACAAATTTATTTGAGCATAAGCTTTCGTGAGCTACAGCTCACTTCATCGGATGCATTCAGTGGAAAATACAGTGGGGAGTATTTTAACATGCAGATATTTTCTGCGTTAAGTCAAGGGCAAGCTTTGTAAATCCTGCTCTTGTTTCTTTCCATTATTGCTGAGAGTCAGAGTGACGCCATATGACATAATGGAGCTACGCCGATTTACGCTGGCTGAGAATCTGCCCCATTGACTTAAATGGATCTAAGCAGATTTATACCAGCTGGGGACCTGGTCCTATAGTTTTCTACCTAGCTAATGAACTTCCTATTTAAAAGAAATCACAATGCTTACTAGATTCATATTTCATGATGGCCTTTTACAGGACATCTTCCTCTTTCCCCATCCCAAGTCAGTCTGCTCCCAACCTCCCCTTTACTCATCTCCCTTGTTCGGATCCCTAATCCTCTTCCCCTTTCCCTCTGCACAATCAATTTACCACCAGATCACCGCAGGGATTTATTTTCCCACTTCTGAGCTCGTTCTGCCAAACTCCCAGCCACCCTGTCCCAGTAACAGCATGGCTAAAACCCACCCCCTCATCTTTCATCCCAAAGTTTCTCCTCTCCCAGCCCTGTGTGGAACACCACTCAGTAACCTGGACGTCATGTCCAATGCCTCTCTCTCCCTTTCCCCCCGCAACATACAGACCATGGCTGAATCCTGGCATTTCTTTCTGTACAGCACCTCAGTTATCCATCCCTTCCTTTTTGTTGCTGTGGCTAACATACTTGTTTTGCTTTGATCATCCCCTGCCACGGCTATAGCAACATCCTTCTTCCCATCCCAATCCCCAACTCAACTCCTTTTTACCCCAGCCAAAATGCCACTTGTCTGGCCTGCCGGTCAGGCCATGTTATTCCCTCTTCAAATCCTCCACTGGTTTCCTCTCAGCTTCCACATCAAGTTCAAGGTTCTCACCCTCTCCTTTGAGACCTTTCAGCCCTACCTACATCTCTGCTCTCACTTCTTAGTATACCTCCCTCTGTCCCTTTATCTAGCTAGCTTAGTTTAGGGTTTTATATAGCTGCCCATCACCAAAATATGAGCCTCTTCCTCTACATAAGCTTCCCACCTCACCACTCCCGTTATAGCCTCATCCCACTCCATTTTTATGCCTTCTTCCAAGCTATGTCTGATGCTTCCTATCCTCCTGACCGCTCTCCATCCCAATCCCTCCTTAAGAAACACCTTTCTTCTGCCAGCCCTACCCAATGTTACTCTCCCTAAGTCAGCAGCTCTGTCATACAAGGTCTTTTGCAAAATATATTGGACTGTGCGACCACTAGGTGCTACGTAACCCAGGTCCTTCTATAGTTCAAATACGGTAACGTTGACAGCCATGCAACATTACTAACTGATGAGAAGGCCACATTCAATGAACACTCCCCTCCTCTAACCTTATGGGAATAACCACCAACCTGCACTGGAGCATGCAAATCAATGAATAGAATGAGACTAATAGTATGGTAAGGCTGAGATCTTCAAAGGAGCCTAAGGGAGTCAGGCACCCAACTCCTATTGAATCTCAATATGAGATAAGTATCTAACTTCCCTAGGCCCCTTTGATAATTCTAGCATTAAGCTTTTTGAACCAACCTACCTAGGATGTCATCGAGATTTGAATTCTCGCATTAAAAGCATGAATTACTACTGCTTGAGCCACGTGCTAAGCCCTCTAAATGGCCACTATAACCAACCCATTAACCTGTTGCACGATCAGCCACTAGATGGCGACAAAGACGCAACATGCTCCTAGTCCTGGTTACTCTGTCCCAGCACGGATCTTGCCCTATTTCTCATAAGCAAAGCATCTAGCAAACAATTAATACTTTTTTTAAAAAATAAGCATCACAATAAGTTGGAAGAAAAATGTTGCTTGCCTGCACCAGGGGCCATCACGGCGCTCTAAAAGACCTACTCTAAGGCTACGAGCGAGGGCTGCAATTCCCCTGCTCCTATACACATGCTCACACTAGCGCTCCTCAAGCTAGCATGAGTATAAACGGCAATGTAGCCCAGCCTAGTTCGCAGTGTAAATGTAGCCTACGTATTATATCTATTCCAAGGGGTGATGCTACCCGATTGTTCAGTTGAGCCCTGCAGAGTTCTTCATCTTCTGTGGAAGACAGCTGATGACCGTCACTGGGGCCAGATTATTCTGTGTATGCCTTCTGGCCAGCTGTTTAATTAAAGCCCTAGCAAGATACCATTACCCTTCCCAAGAGCTAGCTTCCCAGGCTGGTCTGTCTGCTGCTTTCTGTAAGATCACTTCCTCTGTGACCGACATTTCCATCCTTTTCCTGCTTCCCTGACATTTCTAATTTGCAAGCGTCTAAGGTGCCTTTCAAATGGCCCTTTCCTACTTAGCCTACAGCCCCAGATTTTCCTTCATGAAAAAAGCACTGTAAGGCTCTGGGCCATGGGCTATGATTTACACTTTTTCATCTCCTGTATAGAGCTAGTCTTGTATGTGATGATACCATTCAGTTCAGTTTACCTGAGAACTTACAAAAATACCGTCGGAGGTTGTTTTTTCCATATGTGTAAATATTAGGGATGGGAGTATTCCTTATGGGAAATTTGAAACAGTTTCACTTTTGTTAGCCTGACATTTCCTGCAGCAAATGAAACTTTTGATGTTAAAGATCCCATTTAACTTGTCTCTTTAAGCCTGGCAGGGAGAGGGGCAGGGACTGGGGGCAGAGTTAGGACAGTATTTCCCTTCCTCCCCCACATCCGGTCAATCAAACTGTAGTAGATGGAATGAGCGGCTGTATGGGAAGGGGTATGAGGAAGGAAATGCCAGCTGAGTTGAGTAATTTGGAGCAGAGGAATTCAGGCGAGGTTACAGAAGCAGGGCCACATTAAGGCAACTTACGTTGCTGGGGAATTGGGGACATTGCTCCACCTTGGCTCTATGGCCTTCTCCTCCTCCTACAGGAACAATCTTCTGAGCTAATAGGGAACATATCACCAGCCTCTTTGGACAGGCTGGGCTTCCTCCAGCCCTGGACCACCACTCTTTCTGGGCGGGGGGGGGTAGAGGAGGAAGGCAGATGAAGCAGGAAAAACAAATCAGTGGAGGGTGTAACATACCCACCTGAACTTGCACCATAGGCACCAACTTCCTCTGTTCTCAGGGGGGTGTTTGACTCCTGCTCTGCCCTAGGCCCCGCCCCCACTTCACCCCTTCCCCCAAGGCCCCACCCCTACCCCGCCTCTTTCCCACTCTGCCCCAGGCCCCGCCCCCACTCCACCCCTTCCCTCAAGCCCCCACCCCTACCCCGCCTCTTTCTGCTCCCCCGCTGCCCCAGGCCCCGCCCCCCACTCCACCCCTTCCCCCAAGCCCCTGCCCCTTCCTGCCCCCACTCTGCCTTGCCTCTTCCCGCCCTCTCCCCAGCCTCTTCCTGCCCCTGCTCCTCCCCCTGCCCCCCCCAAACAGCTGATTGCGGTGGGCAGGAGGCGCTGGGAGGGAGGGGGAAGCGCTGATCCATGGGGCTGCCAGTGGGTGCTGGGCACCCACTATTTTTTTGGCCTATGACTCGCACCCCTCTTTAGGGTGAATACCGGTCCTGACTTGGGCGAGGCAGTCCTGAAATGCACAGTTCAAGTCCCTGTCCTGGGCTGAATGACTCCAAGACAACCTTTGTCCTGGATTCCCTGCAGCGCCTCTCTGCGCCTGCCTTAGGCTCAGGGGAGGCACCAGCCTCTTCTCAGTGGGGGGGCAGGACCAAGGTGCGCCTTAGCCCCAACTCGCCGTGAGGCCCCACCCTCTGGGCCAGCGACAAGCTGGAGCCAGGCTGTGATAGGAGCCGCCCAGGGAGCCCTTACTACTGCAGAGAGAAGCAGACCCTCCCCCTGCCCTGGGCAGCATGCCCTGGCGGGTGGGGACATGGTCAGGGGCTGCTCTTGGGCCCCCTGCCCAGGGCAGGGGGAGGGTCTAGGGCTCCCCACAGTGGCCACAACACTCGCCCTAGCTTTTCCCAGGTGTAATCAGAGAGGATGTTATTTAACTCATTATTATTTGCATTCTAGTTAACACCCGCAGGCCCCATTGTGCTAAGTGCTATCAAAACACAGTGAGAGACAGACCCCAAAGTGAAGAGCTTCCATTCAGTATGGATAGAAAGATGGGGACACAGGGATGTAATGTGATTTGCTGAAGATTGGTGGGAATAGGATTTTGGGCTGATCAGTCTCTTTGGATGATGTATTCGGTTCTGTTTCAGAGCTTCCTTCTCCTGCTTCCGCTCAAGAGGACAGCTGTATCAACACAGGAATCTTGAGTGGAGTAGAGAGGTTATTTTACTTCTGTATTTGGCAGTGGTGTGATCACTTCTGGAATATGGTGTCTAGTGCTAGTGTTTAAAGTTCAAGAAGGATGTTGATAAATAGCAGAGAGGTCAGAGAAGAGCCACGAGAATGATTAAGGGATTAGAAAACTTGCTTTATAGTGCCAGACTCAAGGAACTCTATCTATTTAGCTTAACAAAGAGAAGGTCAAGGGGTGACTTGATCACAGTCTATAGTCACTTACATGGGGAACAGATATTTCATAATGAGCTCTTCAGTCTAGCGGAGAACGGTCTAACATGATCCAATGGCTGGAAGTTGAAGCTAGACAAATTCAGACTGGAAATGAGGTATACATTTTTAATAGTGAGGGTTACTAAAGGTTGTGGTAGATTCTCCAGCACTGACCATTTTTAAATCAAGATTTGACGTTTTTCTAAAAGATCTGCTGTAGTTCAGACAGGAATTGTTGCAGGGATGTTCTATTATGCAGGAGATCAAACTAGGTAATCACAGTAGTCCCTTCTGGCCTCAGGATATACGAAGGTGGGGTGGGCTGAGAACCGTTAGCCAGCAGCTTCCTGCTGACTTCCTTCAGGGAGGCAGGAAACAACTTGGGATCAGAGATGGGAGGAGGCAGAAGGAGGAAGCGTGATGTTCTCTATAGTGATTGGTTCCTACACTGACTGAAAGGAGGAAATTCCAGCATGTGCGCTGGCAAAAGCCACATCCTAGAACTTAACACATGTGAGTGTAAGCAAAAGTTATGGAAGAAGAAAAGGCATGAAAGAAAAATAGAATGAGAGAAATAAAGAGAATTGCTGCCTGGAATCTACAGCAATAATTAGTGAGGACTGGAGCTATGAAAAACCCTGAAATAGATAATACCGTGATGGGCAATAATCCATCTGAATGATAGCAGATGGTGGGGGATCACTTTAGATGGCCCAGAACTGGTACTATGGACTGCAGGACATGGATAAATGGGATCCAGCTCTCCATCACACTTGAGTTTGGTTTTGCAACCTTTTGATCTTTGCACTTGTATGTTGTAAAGTGGTTTCTAAACCATTTGGAGCTAACTTTTTAACGCACTTGGCTGTGAAATTCAGACACCTCCCGAGTCATAAAATGAACAAACAAACTAGATCTTAGGTGAGAGATTAATATTTGACTGTTACTTAATTCTTGGGAAACACCTACAGGCTAGTTGTACTGGATTCAGGAGGCAGATGTAGTTTTAAACTTGGATCAAAGGGATTTTAGCTGCAAACAAATTACTTGGACTTAGCAGACTGCCTTATTAATCATATCTGTATCACCACTTTATGGTACTTCTAAAGGGCACCGTAGTGCAGACGTACTTTATCTTGTTATGTCTCATAACTATATTGCTTGATGTTTGTGAAATATGATTTCTGTCATGCCGTATACCAGAGCCACAGGCCTTCGGCAAATTTAAAAACTCTTAGCCTACTTTAGATATAACTAATAAATCAGGGCAGTTGCTCAAGCCACAGCTTAGGTGGTATCAATTAGACCAGTGGAAGCTATGATACAACCTAATTATCATTGCTACTCCACCTACACTTAAAGTGAATGTTTCTTTCTATCTTTTTCCCAGAGGGTCAACATGAAAGCTTAAATATGTACTTCAACATTGTCAATTTCCAAAGACAGAACTGAAGACAAATGTTTAATACTTATAGTGGTGTAAGTAAGGAGAAGATGGGGGGGACATCTATTATGGGATGAGAGTAAAGATATTTTAGAATGCAGACAGTGGAGAGAACCCCTGTGGGTGAAATTCACCTCTATGCCACGTAAGCCCCATTTATGTCCTCAAATTAGGCCTTTTAAGTGGTACTTAAGTGGCGCAGAGATTTTGTGCTGGCTCTCTGCATAGTGGTGAATTTCACTCCACCAGACACAGGTCCCAGATTAGCAAGGCACTTAAGCATACACATAATTTTAAGCACGTGACACCTCACAGGTTTCAATTTACTCATACGATAAAGTACCTTGGTGAATCGGGGGCATAGCGCTGGCTGTGGTGAGTAGATCTGCTGAAGGTAATGGAACTTTCCAGAGTCATAAGTAAAGCGGAAGGATTGCCAGTGGTTAGGATGCTGGGACACAAGGTTCTAGTCCCTGCCCTGCTACACAATTCTTGCGTGACCTTGGACAAGTCACTTACAGTATGTCTGCACTGCAAAGAGAAATGCCCAGGTCAGCTGACTTGGGCTTGCAGGGCTCAGGCAGTGGGGCAAAAATATCAGTGTAGGCGGGATCCCACTTGTGGGGGAGCCTGGGACCTGAAACTTGGCGAGGAGTGAGGATCTCGAAGCCCAGGCTCCAGCCGAAGTGGGAACATCTACACGGATACCTTTTGCGCCATTGCCTGAGCCCCGCAAGCCCAAGTTAGCTGACCCGGCTCTGAGACTCAGTGCTGTGGGTTTCTCTCTGCAGTGTAGATATACCCTGAGTCTCTCTGTACCTCAGTTCCTCATCTATGAATGAGGATGACAGAACTAGAGCTAGGGAAATTTTTTCCCACAAAAACGAATCTTAGGTTAAAAAAAATGCAGATTCAGCAACACCAAAACTTTTCAAGAATTCGTGTCGGTTTTGCTGAATTGTTTGTTTAAAAAGAAAACAAATTCCAAAAAGTTTGAAAGGTTTTATTTTGACATTTTCAAAATGAAACATTTTGAATTTTTCTGTCAGAAACTACTTTGTTTCAAAATGTCCTTAAATTTTATTTTATTTTTTAAATTAAAAAGAACATTTAAAATGGGAGAAATTGAAACAAAATGTTTTGATTTTGTCAGAACTAAAAATATATTATTCGATCCAAAACAAAAATATTTTCAACTTTTCAATTCACTGAAAATTTTGAAAATGTACTAGGGTAATGGGGGCCATATGATGACTATATATGAGAAACTCATGGATCACCATGCTTACCCCCACCCCCAATGTATCAAGAAAGTGGTTATCTATAGCCAAGTACTCAGATACCATTTGCTCTGAAGAGAAAGTCAGGGATATACACCTAAGCACACGTCACTAAACAAGGACACGCCACCAGAGAAGTACATCACATCATGGAATGGGCCACCCAAATACCCCAGAAGAACCAACTTCGATATAAGAAAATATAAACAACTGACTACACGATCCTACTTGTCACCAAACATACCCCCTATGCGTTCTAGTGTAGGATCATCAAACAGTGACAACCCACACCTGAGGGGGACCCCATCCTGAAAGAAATCTTTCCCAAGCCCCTTCTTCTGGCCTTCAAACAACCCCGCAACCTCACCAAACTTGTCATCAGAAGAAAGCTCCTGACAGACCAGGACACATCAACTTACAACAGCACCAGACTCTTCCAGAACAGATTCAAAACCCACAGACATAGCTCTGCTGATCACTACTCCCTGAAACATCGTTCAAGATCCAGGGGTCCTACACATGCCTATCACAACATGTCGTGTAGCTCATTCAGTGCTACAAATGCCCCAACAACTATGTGGTGAAAACAATCAATCACTACGCTCTCAAATGAATTCTCACAGAAAAACGATAAGAGAAACATGCCCTATCACTGGTGGGTGAACACTTTTCACAGAACGATCACTCCAGACCTCTCAGTCCTCATCCTCAAAGGAAATTGTGGTGTTTAGATGTTGCTTGTAATTATTAGAATTGGGAGCACTGGCTGTTGGGAGTCTGAAAGGACAGGAAACAGGAAGGAGGGGGGAGGAGTTGAGAGGCTAGGAGAAAGCTACAGAGGGTGCAGCAGCAGCTTGGTAAAGAGGTTTCCACTTTGAAAATAAAGTCCTGTTGAAGCTTGTTAGTACCGGGTTGATACAACAGAAACCTGCACAAAGCCTTCAAAAAAAAACAAACCTGGAAACGTAAATTCATAACTCTGCTGAACACTAAAAACCATGGCTTTAACAGAGACCCTGATTTTACGGTTCATTACAACAATTTGTAACACACCCTACTGCCTGCTAATGCGTAGTTGTCAAACGATTGCAGAGCCGTTAATTGCACATTTCATTTTAAGTGGTCTCCTACAGCATGTGTGAACCCTTATATTTAACCACCTTGTATTTCACTTGGACACTCTGGTTACATTCTCCAGACCTGAGGAAGAGCTCTATGAAGCTCAAAAGCTTGTCTATTCCACCAACAGAAGTTGGTCCAATAAAAGATATTACCTCACCTACCTTGTCTCTAAGATAAGGAGATAAGTATTGTACCCATTAGTAAGTGTTTGCATAATTGAGCCCTAAGTCATATCTTGAGGTATTTCGTAATCCTAAAATTATTATTATTAACGTACCACCGGGAGAACTAGTGACTTTGAATTGGTAACTGACAATATTTAAAACAAAACCTAGGATATTTTTGGGACACCAAGGGTTTTTTTTGTTTGGTTTGGCTTGGCTTTTGGATTAACAGCTGCATCACCACAGTGATCAGAAGGTAAAGAAGTTTTCTTTAAAGAAAAAAATTCCTCAAAATGATCTATTTCAGTGGGTTAATTACTGCTGTTCTTCTTTGACCTTTTTTTGTTTTTGTCTGCTTTTCACTGCATTTACAATCAAACATTTTCCTTTGACACGGTGCAGGGCTCTGGGTAAAATGAGTTTGGTGTAATCAGGTGTGTTGCTGGTGAACTGCAGCCCACAGTACAAAGGCAGCACTGTTTTTCACAAGCATATTCAGTAATATTCACTCAACAGAAAAGCTCAGCGACATGGCAATATCCATCAACCCTCGGCATTAGCTCATAATTAAAGAAAGGTCAGCGGCTTTACCTCTATGAGAACTACATTTATCTTCGTACAGTTAAAAAACAAACATACAAATTTCACAACAGAAACTTTTGTTGACATCCAGAAACATGAAACCCGAGACATGAAAAATGTTACACAGCCAGCTGAGTTAATCTAATAAGGCTCATGAGATTGATTTACCTCACCGGTTGCAGAGCTGTTGAGATAATTTTTTGTAGCTAACAGCACATGCTGATGTACTCCTTGTTTTCATGCCTCGCTAGTAAAGAGAGGCCCAGATTCACCCTGGTTAGTTAGCTTTTCTCATTTTCTCATTTTCATAGCCAGCCAGAGCCAGGATATATTCTGAATTTTGTTCTTGTGGATCCATTCATTAGTAAATTACACACAGTGAGAAACAATGTTCACCTGGAAATTTCAGCTGGATACAGCTTTTATCTTCAAATACTGTGAGCTACTTAGAAAAAAATAGAAATAAAACCATTCCCCATTTTTAGAACTCAGAGAGATGCTCTTTAAGGTACTGAAATGTTTTTTGGTTTTGCGTGCTTTACCAGTTCTGGAGGGTTGGACTAGACCTCCTGAGGTCTCTTCCAACCCTAATCTTCTATGATTCTATACAAATCCAGACACAGAATTGCCAGAAAACAGCCAGAACAGCTAGGGCTAGAAGAGACGTTCCAGAAGTCTCATGAGAAAGCATTATTAATATTAATTTGTTTTACACTAGGAACCGGGGCCCCTGAGATCAAGACCCCACTGTGCTTGGCAACGGTGCATATGCATAGAAGAGATAGTCCCTGCCCCCAACTTGCTTACAATTAGAGCCAGGTCAATAATGGATTTTTCAGATCACTGGTAATTCCAAAAAACTCAAAAATAAAATAAAATTTATTTTGGGTTGAATGGAAAACATACATTTTCAGGGAATTGAAGAGTTAAAAAAAATATTTGGGAGGTCAAACGAAATGTTCTATTTGATCTGAAACAAGACATGTTTTGATTTTGAGCATTTATAATGTTTTTAAATTAAAAAATTTAAGAAAAAAGTTCTAAATGAATTCATTTTGTGCCATGTTTCATTTTGAAAATGTCTAAATTAAACATTTTGATTTTTTCGGATTTTTTTTTTCCTGACAGGAACAACCCAGTGAATGCAAATTTGTAAAATGTTTCAGTTTTGCCAAATCTGCATTTTTTTGCTGGAAAAAAGGTTTTCGTCTAACAATTTCACCCAGCTTTACTTACAGTAAAAAATAGACATGGCATATTACTATCCTCATTTTGCAGATGAAATGAACAGAGAAAATAAGTGACTTAACCAAGCTCAAAGTGTTTGGCAGAACTGGAAACTGAACCCAGATCTCTTGAGCCCAAGTTCAGTGTCTTGGCACAACAGGACTGAAAGCCACCTATAACTCCTCTGTTACAGATACCCCCAAGCAGAAGTTGCAAAGCCAAATTATTTGCCTCACTCCTGCAGGGAGTGGAGTAAGGTAGGAAAGGGGCACACAAGGAGGATGAGAAGAGCCCAAATGCACTCCAGCAATCACCACGTGATTAATGGTGACTTGGAGACTACAGCCTGCTGGTGCAGTTTAGACCAGCCCCCAGAATAACTTGTGCTAAGGGCCTGGGAGAGAAACACAGAGCCATAATGAGGTGGTTGACAACCCACCTGCTTTGCTCCATCCATCAAAAGCTGGACACAGTGGAGAACATGGCCCAGAGGTCTCTTAAAATAGCTTTAGAAGTGGGAAACCTGATAAGGTAAATAAAAGTAGAATATCTCCATTGACTTCAGTGGACGATGATGAGGCAAGTTTTTAGCTATGTAACTTTAAGAATAATGCTGTAACAGAAGGGTTCAGACTGCTGAATATGGAAACTTTACTACATCTACCAGTGCTACCTATAGATGTTCTCTTAAAGCATGTTCTGTTTCAACTTGTCAGGCAATTGCAATAACTGAACTGTGGGAATGCTTGCAAAAACAATCACTTTCAGTGTATACAATCTAGCAAGTGAATTTACTGGCAAGAATATTCATTGATAAGGCAAATGTTATGAAAATATTGCACACTGTCTTTAGAAAGCAAATTTCAAATTCACAGATGTGAGTATTTGCAGCAAAACCTGGTTCTAAGATTTAAAAAACTCAATCAGGGGACAGAAACCATGGAAGGGGCATGAATCTCCTCTTCCACTGGTAAAAGTCCATGCGGTCAGATCCTAAGCTGGTGAAAGTCAGCATTGTTCCATTGAAGTCAATTGATGAAAACAGCTACACACATTTATGTCAGCTGAAGATCTGTACACTTGACTTCAAGACACTCCTGATTTACCCTGATGTGAGATCAGAATAAGGGCTGATGACTTATGCATCCAATCAAAATAAGTTGAACATTGGATACATTCAATGAACTTCATACACTACAGTGAGAAGAATTATTCATGGAGGTTATTCAGCAAATAATTATGAACAACAAATACAAGTATTTGAAAATAGTGATTTGTTCATGGACAATTCAAACACAGAATAAGAGGGGAAATTCATCAAATGAATTATCCATTATGAGTGACGGGACCAACTCTAGTTATAACCAGTAACTACTCACTTAGATAACCAGAGAAGAGTTTGACAATTTTCTCACTGTCACTCTAAGTACAATGGCTTCCTCTTCCAAAGAGACATGGGGCTAAATATTCCTCTTATACACCAAAGAAACTTGCTGTCTTCAGTGGAGTTACACCAAAGAAACTGAGAGGAGAAGCTGGCCTAGATTACTTTTTACTTGCATGGCTAAATTCCAAATACCCACCTTCAAACCCATCTAAATTCCTGCTGTACTTGCAATTACCTAAATTATTCTTCCCATCCTGTGCTAAATTTTTCTTAGTGTTGATGACAATAATTGGGAAAAGTGAATGAAAACAGCAACCAGATGTACAGAGGAACACAGTCCAGTGGCTAACACACTAGCTTACAATTTGGAAGGCTCTGGCACAGGCTCTCTGTATGACCTTGCATAAGTCATCTTTGACTTTGGTGAAAGTTAGGAGCCTAAATACATTGGAGGATCTGGGCCTTTGTTCCCCATCTGTGAATAGGGATGACAGGTGTCTTGTGAGCATAAATACATTTTAAAAGCTCGTGAGGTGATCATATTCTCATACTGGGGGGGCATGTAAGTATCTTTGATAGATAGACCTGGTTTAGCTGAACAATTCTGAAAACTCCATTTTAATTCAGATCTCTAAACACAAACTGCCAGGGGGATACACAAAGACAACATGGCCCGGATGACTTATTCCTGTTAAAATGTTTCAGATCCCCAAGCACTGACTTCATTTCCAAAGAGAATCAGAGCAAATGGTTAATAATAATGTGAAGTTATAGTACTTAAAAGAGAACTACACTTTGCTGATATTCTATTGTCAGTGTTGGCAAGCAGTGGTAGGGAAGTAAAACACTGACAACGTTGCTGTATTGTTCATGTAGGTCCCCAACCTTAACATGTATCTGTATCTTCTGTCTCAAGAAGTTGCCGTCTTTTCATCAAACACAGTCCAGGAATCAGCAGTGAAAGTACGGACAGAACCCAGCAGATTGATCCATTAACTCTCACTCATTGCTAACAGTTCCTTGGCTGAACCCTAGCTCTGCATTCCAAGTGGGAAGATTTGGTAAATTCAAAATGTAAACATGCTCACAGGGTCTGGTTTACCGCGGCTGCTACTTTGACTTAGTTGTAGGCGCTGCAAACCTTTTCAGGTGCTACAACTTCTTCTTTTATATGTGTTGGTTAATTAAGTACGGGCACAAACCCAAGCTAGTCTTTATATGCCTTGGGTTATCGTCTCAAAAATATAAGGCCAGATTCTCAGCTAGTGCAAATCCATAGAGCTCCATTGAAGCATGAGACCCTTAATCATATGTCTAAAATTAATTAATAACGTGTTCCCTCTTTGCCAGAAAAGATGCAATTACATGTGCATTCGTTCCCCTTTGATGGACAGTCCCTTAAAGATCTTCAGTTTAGCAATGGATAAAATTAAAAGTCCAACCTGTGTCAGCTCTAAACTTGCTTTTCATGCCTAATCTTTTGCATTTGGATTGGGTTTACCCACTGACACACCTTTGATGTTACAATTTTCTTATTGTGGCTGCTAACAACACAGTTGTATGTGCTTGGATAACCCACACAAGCAGAGTTTGGCTGTCTGTCCCTCTCTAGTGGTTAGTCCATGTACAGAGGTCTATGCATCACCTACAGCCAGTGAGCTGAGATGCCTGGGTCTTTAGCTCAGACAGAGAAGCTCTTTACTTTAGTTCCAGAAATGCAATAACCACAGATGACGACTCATCCAAGATGGAAGACAGAAGACTGAAAGATTGTGGTTCATCTTAGGAAGAAATTGCCTTTTTTTCAGGTAGCACACTGGCCAAGGGTGTCTTTGTCCCCCTCTAGCGACAGGGCCATTTAAGAAGCTATCAGCTACTAGAGCTGGTCAGAAAATACTCCATCTCCCCCTACAGATGATGTTCCCTTGTTGGCAATGTATCAAACAATGAAATATTTTGGTCAAAAATATATATAAGTATTTATATTCAAAATAGCACCCTGGTGCCTCCTGGAGTCGTAGTTCAGATGTATGTTCCCACAGCGGTCTCGCAGGACCTTCTCATAAACAAACGAGGGAAATGCAACCTAGATGGAGCTACTATAAGGTGGGTTCATAACTGTTTGGAAAATTGTTCCCAGAGAGTAGTTATCAGTGGTTCACAGTCATGCTGGAAGGACATAACAAGTGGGGTCCCGCAGGGATCAGTTCTGGGTCCGGTTTTGTTCAATCTCTTCATCCATGATCTAGATAATGGCATAGAGAGTACACTTATAAAGTTTGCGGACAAGGGGAGCGGTTGCAAGTGCTTTGGAGGATAGGATTAAAATTCAGAATGATCTGGACAAATTGGAGAAATGGTCTGAAGTAAATAGGATGAAATTCAATAAGGACAAATGCAAAGTACTCCACTTAGGAAGGAACAATCAGCGGCACACATTCAAAATGGGAACTGACTGCCCAGGAAGGAGTACTGCGGAAAGGGCTCTGGGTCATAGTGGATCACAAGCTAAATATGAGTTAACAATGTAACGCTGCTGCAAAAAAGGCAAACCTCATTCTGGGATGTATGAGCAGGAGTTGTAAGCAAGACACAAGTAGTAATTCTTCCGCTCTACTCTGTGCTGATTAGGCCTCAACTGCAGTATTGTGTCCAGTTCTGGGCGCCACATTTCAGGAAAGATGTGGACAAATCGGAGAAAGTCCAGAGAAGAGCAACAAAAATGATTAAAGGTCTAGAAAACATGAGCTATGAGGGAAGATTGAAAAAACTGGGTTTGTTTGACTGGAGAAGAGAAGACTGAGAGGGGACACGATAAGTTTTCAAGTACATAAAAGATTATTACAAGGAGGAGGGAGAAAAATTGTTCTTCTTAACCTCTGAGAATAGGATAAGAAGCAATGGGCTTAAATTGCAGCAATGGTGGTTTAGGTTGCAGTGGAGAGGAGTGAGTGGGCAGGCAGACCGTGGTGCCTTGGGGGAAGAGATGGAGAGAAGCGAGCGATGGGTGAGGAGGGCTTCGGGGGAGGAGGTGAAGAGGAGCAAGCCGGGGGGGTGAGGGGGATCAGGGAAGGGAGCAGATTGGGGGTGGGAAGAGGCAGAGTGAGGGTGGGGCCTCAGAGGAAGAGGCCGAGTGGGGGCAGATCCATGGTCCAAGCACTGGTGCCCCCCCCACACACACTCCCCCTACGGCACTCATGTGTAAGCCTCCCCAAATGGAAGACTCACACGCCGCCTATGTCTACTGTGCAAATGTCTGAGATACTTCTCCTCCCAGGTGACAAACCCTTTGTCACAGGGAAATTCAGTCAGATGGAGGGGATAGAGGAGGGCCTCTGATGAGAATTCAAGAAAACATTCAATGGGAGATACAAAACAGTGGCTCTGGTGCATGACCTCGACGTGCTTTTCAGAGGCACCGTTTCCCACTGAAGCCCAAATCTGCTGAGTTTTACCAACACCCAGACTCTCTTTTGGATGCATCCAGCCTCGGTACTGTACCTTTACTGGGATTCACAGTTCGTTCATCTCAGGATGCACTTATACAGAGGCTCTCACCTTCAGGAGAAAGTCCAAGTCTTTTGGCAGACACATTCGGCACTCCTTCCTCAGGCCACTGGCTTGGATATGAATTTTGGTTGACTACAAAGTGATTAAGCTTTGCAGAAAATGGCTCTAAGATGGCATATAATAAGCTTGTAGTATCTGTTTAGGACTAAAAAACTGCTTGGTTAGAATTCTTCTCCTCCTACACGTTCTCTGATACTTAAGTGCACATTTACTGACAATGACGTTGGGCCCAATTTTGCACCCGTTGAAGATGAGAATTTTGCCATTGATTTCACTGGGAACAGCATGCAGCTGGTATCTGGCACACATTATATAGTCAGATTTTACTGGCACGTATGATAATATTTACAAGAGTCTGGTGTCAGACCATATAATCTTCACAGGACTTTGTAATCTTCCAAGATTGTAATCTGTGCATTGGCACCACCAATTAAAATAAGAAATTGCCAGTTTAATAACTTGTAAATTTTAACACAGATATATTCAAATATGTCCTAGACATTAGTCTTAATTTTTCAGAGTAAGCTGTTCTCAAGTTATGAAAGAGAAGAGCAAATCACAGGCTCAGAAAACAAAAATCGCTCCACCAATTTTCTTTAGATTTTCCTGAGAACACTTCAGCACAAATATGGAGTGTGACTGTCTCTTGGTACGTCGTGTTTTTCTTAAGCACCAGCTCCTGGCATCATATGATTACTTGGGAATCACAGCTCTTATTTTAAAAAGAAGTCAAATTTCTAGCGCTCACAGTTGGGGAGAAAAGATTGGGAATGTGATCAAAAATCAGAAGCCAAATAAAAAGAATCCATAATTTATTATTTGCAAATTCTCATTTTTTTTTAGGTCAATCTTATGAACACTTGGGGTTGGCAATGCTGGTTAGCAATACTGGTGTGTGAGATGAGCTGTATTTGTTGTACAGATATCAGGGAGTTTTTGATGTGTTTGTGTATAGTGGTCTATCTGGCAATCAGCCAGGAAACAGAGACAATTAAAGTATTTCATTACGAGCCAGATCGTGATAACCTTATTCAACAAGTGATCCCACTGAAATCTATGGAGGGAGTAAGGTACTACTTAGTAGAAAGAAGGGAATCAGAATCTGGCACCCTAAATAGTACATTACTGTGCAAGGGAGCCCAGTGATTTCCAGTGTGCGTAACGGTGTCAGAATCTGGCCCCAATTAAGATAAAGGTTCCTGCTCCAAAAGAGGGTTTTTGTTTAGATTCACAACAGGGACTGTGAAATCCTTTGAAAATTCCCCAAGGTGCTAATTGGTTTTTATGCAAACCCATCTGATGTCCTCTCTGCTCTAAGGAATTTTTCTTCCAACTTCCTGCCATTGTTAACACTGGTTCAGCTTCACCAGAGTTAGCAATGTTGGGAGCGCTGGCATACATGCACTGCTGGTATTGTTAACACCATATCAGTTTGGTCCGCTCACAGTAGGGTCACATGACCCCAGCAGCTAGTGGTCTATGTACACTGGAGGGGGGCAGATCCAAAGTGTATTAAGCCTTTCCACTGACTTCAACAGCCTTTGGATTAGGTACCAGTAAAACTTCACTCCAATTAGCTAGGGTGGAACTTTTTCCATAGACTTTTTGTTGGTGGGTGGAGGTGTTGTTTTTCTTTCTTTCTGATGGAAAGTGGTTTCTTCAACTAAATGGACATTTTCATGGGGGGGGGGGGGAAGTTCCATCTTTGGTGGAAATCTTGGAGTTTTTGTTGAAAAACTGAAAACTCCAAGCTCCCAACTTATGCTTTTAAACCAAAAAGTTTCAGTTTTCTATAAGCCAGTAGTTTTTCCAGCAGCTGAAAAACAGGGGTGGGGGGAGAAAAAAAAAAAAGTCTGATGAAAACTTTAAAAGATGCAATAAAAAAATGCAGAAAATCATTTTTTCATTGGTGTGTGTCAGGGGGAAAAAAAAGTCACGTTTAAACCATCTCTCTTGCTAATACCAATGGAGCTAAAAGAGTGTTAGTAACTGTCAAACATCTGGGATTTCACAGAATCATAAATCTATTATGTACAGTAAAGAACTTCCTCTTTGCACCAGCTGCAGAAGCCTTTGAAATGGGTAAAAGATCCCTGGAATGCACTCGGGCAAACAAGGTAGAGGGGCGGTATCAAATTAGAGGGGGGCGGTATCAAGAGAATATACGCTTGAAATGAAATACATGTAGAGCTAGATTTCGATCCACTGACTACAGCTATTCTTGCTCACATGGGACAGCACCTTATGCTACAGTTAGCCCGTTTAGCTTCAGTGGGACTTTGTGAATGGCAGGTATTACTCAGGGTGAGCATGGGCATCACAATCTAGCCCATTGTAATTTAGAAATAAAATTCTATTTGTGTATTGAGTTCTTATCTAAAGAATGAGGGAATCTACAGTATGCTAATGAAGGCTTATCAGCTGTGCTGGCAAAGTCCCAGGGGATGATAAAGAGAAAGAGAGAATGGGAAAGAGACACTTTGGCTATGAAAACAAATCTCCCTGGAACAAGAGATGATAGCTGAGAGAGAGAGAGAGAGAGAGAGAGACTTCCGTTCCTGGGACAAGATCCCTTCCTGAGGCATGTCACTGAAGGAGATACACAGATTTCCACTGACAGATTGGTGCACCAAATACATTATAAATCTTGCAGCTGAGGACAAAAGTCTTTCTACCATATACAGGAGAGAATTACAAAAGCAACTAGAGCTACCCCAAAAATCGCAATTTTTCAGTTCGCAGCCTGAGACACACAAAAAGAGCCTGATTTCAGAGGGCAGGTGCTCAGCACATTTGGGGGTGGGGGAAATCAGATCGTTTTAAGGGGTCTCAAACTGGTCACCCAAAATTCTCTAGTTACTTAAGTCTTGGCCTGAGCTTTTCCCATCTCATTTAATGAGTACTTTTCTAGCAAGGATTTTAGGCCTACTAAAGTGTCTCAGTCCAGCTATGTTTATAGCCACTCACATTTAATAGTTTCCCTTCATTCTGAGGATGATCTCTTCGTCTGCCACAAGCTGACCTGGATTTCAGGAGTGGGGGCAGAGGCAAGCACTCCCAGGAAAAGAAGGGATAAGGAGAATAGATAAGGAGAGCTATACCCAACTGGAGGCACGTCTACACTATGACACTATCGCTGCACACTGCAGCTATGCTACTGTAGACGCTTCCTACATCCATGGAAGGAATTTCCTCCCCCTCCCCTCTGTATAGGTAATCCACCTCCCTGAGGTGGCAGTAATTAGGCTGACAGAAGAATTCTTCTGTTGACCACGCGGCACCTCAGACAGTAGGCTGGCTTCACTAAGGCACTCAGGGGTGTGAGGTCGATCTAAATTTTACACGCAAACCAGATTGTAGTATACACTCAAGAGCAAAAGCTGTTGCCGTACCCTCCCCAAAAGGGATTGTGATGAAGATGGCCGCAGCAAGTGTGTGGGTGATAGGCTAAATACCTGGGGAATAGAAGGAGTTGCTGTGCTGAGCATAAGAAATTTCAGAAGCAAATGATGTATTTTGGGGAAAAGTTATGATCAACCCTGGTTAGATCCTTCAGGAGGGAAACAGTTGTTGGAAACAGAACTTTGGTGGCACCTGGACACTAGGGGTGAGGGTTTCAAAGCCACCAATGAGATTTTCATTCCCAATTCCCATTAATTTTAAAGGGAAATTTGGTGTCCAAATCCCTTAGACAGCTTTGAAAATCTGAGCCTAGCAGCCTGGTCTAAAGCCCACTGAAGTCAATGGGAGTCTTTCCATTGATTACAGATCAGGTCCCGGGCTGACGGGCAGTTTGGAAATGAGGGTGGATGGATGGAGGCCACAATGGAAGGATTAAAAAGCACTTGAGAACAAGGATGTGGAATGGAAGGCCTCCTGCATCAGTCACTATGGGGCTATTGCTGTGTCCCCTTATAGAGCTACGACTGTAGCCCCTTCTAAACATCAACCCTCAATCCAATCATCTGTGTCTTGTTTGGTGTAAAGCCTACAGAGTCATGTCACATTGTCCATGAAAAGCAGAGCTTCCTCCAGCACCATGCAGGGAAAAGAAAAACACTCACCAGCCTCCTGCTTCAGATCCTGTCCATAAGCAGGAGTTGGGCAATCTGATAATGTAGTCGCTGAGCAGTGCTGAGATGGGTCCAGTTGGCATTTCCAAATGCCAGCCTGATGACAGTCAGGGCCTGCTCCCTCTCCCCCAGGTCTCACAGGCAGGGTGGACAGAGAAGAAATCCATCTGTCCAGGGGGAAAAGGGATGAAGCGTCCCTATTCCCAGCTACTCTCCCAGCAAGTTCCCCTTCTCTTCTGCCTTTCTGTGGGGGTCTGGTCAATACACCCCAGTGCTGTTCCGCCTCCTCAAACATCTCCGGGTGGATTGCAAGCCCAGATGGTGAGTCCCCATCTTGTGATAGGGACGGGAAGTCCTGGCCTTTTGTTCCGCTGCTATGGGCCCTTTAACCTACCCCACAGAGAGCTCTCTTAAATGGTAAGCCCCATGGGTCAAGGACCATACTTCCCTCTGGCCCATGCTCACCTTCAGTGCTTATCCAATAAGCGTGTCTCAGCTCTAGAGAGTTTTAAGGGCCAGTATCAGGAGCGGGAGCAGGAGCAGTGTTGGCCAGTCCCACAGCAAGATGGGATTGGTGGATGGGTCTCCCATCTCCCTGCAGACAGTTCTCAGATATTTGAGGGAGAGCCAGTGGACCTACTTGCCCTTTTCCATGTCCCAGAAACAGACTATGGGGAGAGGAGATGAGCTGTCTGTCTAATGGGAAGAGGTGACCAGCCAACCAGAGGTGAGAAGAGCATCCATCTACACAACTCCCAACAAGACTAATCAAAGGAAAATGGGGAGCATGGTCCTGTTCCTGGAAAGGGCCTTGCGGGATAAAGGGAGAGGCTGGTACCACTGACCATTCTTCAGATCCAGAAGGTACCAGTATTAAAGATCTCCCTGAATGCAAGGAGGGGACAAGATTTTTAAAACCAACTGGTTATTTGCAGTACCTCCATTCTCAGATGCCCGGCTTAAGACAGACTAAAGGGCCTTGATCCTCAGAACATTGGAAAGAGTCCAGCAGAGGGCAACAAAAATGATTAGGGGACTGGAACACATGACTTATGAGGAGAGGCTGAGGGAACTGGGATTGTTTAGTCTGCGGAAGAGAAGAGTGAGGGGGGATTTGATAGCTGCTTTCAACTACCTGAAAGGGGGTTCCAAAGAGGATGGATCTAGACTGTTCTCAGGGGTAGCTGATGACAGAACAAGGAGTAATGGTCTCAAGTTGCAGTGGGGGAGGTTTAGGTTGGATATTAGGAAAAACTTTTTCACTAGGAGGGTGGTGAAACACTGGAATGCGTTACCTAGGGAGGTGGTAGAATCTCCTTCCTTAGAAGTTTTTAAGGTCAGGCTTGACAAAACCCTGGCTGGGATTATTTAGTTTGGGATTGGTTCTGCTTTGAGCAGGGGGTTGGATAGATGACCTCCTGAGGTCCCTTCCAACCCTGATATTCTATGATTCTATGATCAGGCTAAGCACCTGCCCTCTCACAAATCAGGTATCTCCAGTAGGGCACTGGCCACAGATCGCCCCTTCTCAGGGTGCCCTCTGGCATCAAATTGCAGCAGGACAGGTGTGCCTTCCTCAGCTCCCACTCTCAGACTCCAGCACGCCTTCTCTCATGTCCAATTCTATCCCTAGCTGGGGCCAGTTCATTGTCCCACACAGGGCAAGATAGTCCCTGAAAGCCCAACACAGTCCTTTTATCCACCTGCAGTACACACAGTCCAAAGACTCCTCATGGCCTAACACTAGTGTCTTCTCCCAAGCAGGGCTTCCTCTGGTCTCCATCTGTTCTTGTATTCCATAGCCACTCCAGCCCTTCCATCTGGAGTCCTTTCCAGGCTTCGTTCTACCTTGCAAGCCTCTTTCCTAGGCCTCACTGGCTTTACAGGCTTCCTAGGTCTTTCCCAGAGGGCTCTCCCCTGTCATGACATGACAGTTCTCCTCTGAGGTCTCTAATCCCTTGGGGACACCTACCCTTCCTCAGCTGCACCAGGTTAATGAAACAGGCTGCCTGGCACCAGCCCTCTGACCCTTAAACAGTCAGAAACATCCCATCACAGGCACCCATAATTGAGGCTCCCTAACTCACCAGGCCTTTGTCAAAATCATGGCCATTATTTAAAAAGTAGCCCATCCTCCCATTCCCCTCACTCTGCTTTCAGACAGCAGTCTACAGAACCAGCAGCATCATCACAGTTGGGTACATAATTATAATACCTAGCTCTGATATGGCACTCTTCATCAGCAGATCTCAAAGCACTTCACAAAAGGGGGAGTCGGTATCATTATCCCCATTTTACAGATGAGGAAATGGAGGCCCAGGGAGGTGACTTATCCAAGGCCACCCAGCAGGCCAGTGGCAGAGCTGAGAACAGAACCCAGGTCTGCAGAGTCCCAATCCAATGCCCTATCCTCTAGACACCGCAATGCAGAAATCCACATTTGTACAAGGTTCTCCCCAAACCTGGAGCTCCTTTCCACACCTGACTACTGTGATCTTTTTCAAGGTAGCATTTAATGTTATAACCCAGCCAGAGTCAGCCAATCCATGCAGCTTCTATGCAGACCTAACAGAGAAAACAAAGGGTAAATTCAATAGGATTTTCACTTCTTGTCAGCAGTCATCCATCCAGAAGCAAGCTCCTGCACCCTGTGTCTTCTTCTCCTAATGCTGCTCCTTAGTGCCATCTAGTGATGGAAGGAGCTACATCTGCAGACAAAGAACGCTGGATTCCCCAGTCTACCAGCAGAAAATAAGGAGAATGCGGAAGAAGTGGAACCAGTGATAGACAAGAGCAGAGGAGGGAGAGTGAGAGGAAAAACTGCAAGAGGAAAAGAGAGCACTGATGGGGAAGGAGTGGAGAAAGAACCAAAGCAGGAATACCCCTCACACAGACAGAGGTGAAAAAAAAAATCAATCCACAACTCAGCTGCAGTAAAAAGGTGACAAAAACAGCATTTAAGAGATGCCATCAAAAAAGATGGAGAATCCACCACTTCCCTTGGCAGTTTAGCCCCAGGGGTCTCACTGTAAAAAAAAAAAAAAGGTGCCGAATTTCTAGTTGAAAGTGACATCCTCAGCTGACGATACCCTCATTGATTTAACTGGAGCTAGATTAATTTACACCAGAGGAGGACCTGGCCAAAGACCCCTCATACACTACAACCACCAGAGGTCTGTATGTTGTAAAATTTCTCACGGAACAGTCATCAGATGGTAAAATCCTTTATACCATTATTGGTCTGAGTTAGATTTGAATTAGTCTTTTGGGTAGGGAAGGCTCCAGGTTTCATTACCATTCTGCTCAAGTCATCCACCCACTTTGATCTGCTATGTTGTTACCATAATTATCTGCATTACCATCCATTATCCCCATCAGCACAGCTTCAAGGATCAACTTTACAGAGTCAGCTAATCACCTAGAGTCATAATTAGAGCAGGGAAGATATTGCAAAAGACATTTAATAAATAGACATTTGAATTTTTTTAATTAATTTGCTTCAGCTGTGCTCATGTGCCTCGTGTATTTGCTTTTGGCGAATATTCTGGCAACTTAAACTTACTGGCGGCAATGTTTGTGGAAACAGTAAGCTTGAAACTATGCTGAAGGATGCACCTGAGTAGAAAAAATTGGCATTCATAATGGTGAGTGTTCTCACCAGAAACCTGACAGGAAGGGTTGTACTTATTCAAACTGGTCTTGCGGTCCAGATGCTGGGCTGTAATTTAAAAGACCCGGGTTTGGTTCCTGGCAATACCATATATCATTTGTGTGACCCTGGGCAAGGTTGGTAATCTCTCCAATTCAAAATCCTGGGGCAGTGCAGTTACCTCTACTCAGGGCTGGTGGCAAAGTCTAGGCTTAAACTGTATGGTGGAGCCACTGGACAACTAATGTGTGGATTGTCCCCTCTTAGGCCAGACTCATCCTACAGAAAAAGCTTTCCCCTCCTCCTGATTACTCTACAAGCTGTTCCATTCCCAGGCCATGAGCAGGCCAAAGATTCTCTGCTAGCTTGACTCCAGCTTCCATGCCCCCTCAAAGATATTCTGAACAGAGAGAAATGGAGGCCCTGGTCTTATCAGCAGCCGTGGGAGAGCACCCTGTACTGTTCATACAGAGCTCTATGACTTACGCGGGGCTCTGGGCGAGCGCAGGGTTTGTCTGCGCAGGGGAGCTTGTAGGACTGAAAGTTGCGGCTTTTCTTGTTTTCTTTCTGTCTCCCTTTGTTTCTTGATCCATTTCCTGGTTACATCCTTTTCCTTTTTTACCTTTGCCTCATCACGCTTTCTTTTCTTGTCCCTCCCCCCATTGTTCCCCCTCCTCCTTGTTCAGGTCTGCCCGTGTTGCTCTTCACATTAAAGCAGTGGGAGCTTGTATTCAACAATTAAATGATTCCTTTATCCCAACATATAAGACAGTAACCGGAGCGAGCGGCCTGCCGCAGTTCCCTGATCTATCCCTGCAGACCAGAGCCATACCTTCCAATATGGAATATGAGCTTTGGTCTCTGTAGACACACCCTGTATTCCTACGCAGCAACAGCCTCCTCCACATACCTCAGCCAACTTTCATCTCTCTCTGATGTCTCTGATGTTCTCCCACTTCAGTTTCTCTCTCCTAATCTCTCTTACCTTTGTCCTGGGCTCTGAGCCAAGTGCCTCAAGCCTGATAGTAAAAACTCCAAAGGGACGGTGTAGAATAGAGTACAACCCCCAATTTACCAGCGATGGTTTTGGAGACATCACAAGTATTCAGATCCATGGAGGTATAGATAAGCCGAGGACTTTCTGGGTAAGTGATGCGTGCCTGGAGACATATGGGGTAATTTCACTCATGCAGACTTACACTACTTTATCAGTGTAAACTATTGTTGATTATTAGTGTTCAAGGGATTTTCAAAAGTGACTAAAGAGAACATTTTCAAAAATGCCTAAGTGACTTAGGAGCCTAAGTCCCCAAACATTGGGACTTAGAAGCTTAAGTCTTATTGAAAGTCAATGGGACTTAGATACCTAAGTGACTAAGTTACTTTTGAAAATGGGATTCAGGAGCCTGTCAGGCACTTTTGAAAATTGTACCCTAAATGACTTCAAGTGGCATTTGTGATCCCAAGGCATATAGATGCTTTTGAAAATCCTACCCTTGAAAAATATAGTTGTCAATATGTCCTAAGGGACTGATTTTGAAAAAACTCAAGCCACCCACATTTGGGGCCAGATTTTCAAAAGAGCTCAGCTCCCTTTTAGGTGCCTAAATGAAGTAACCAGACTTTCAGAAATGCTCAGCAGTTCCCATTGTTCTCACTAGGGAGGGGAGGATTCACCATGGTCAGCAATGGATGGTGAGTTCTTTTGAAAACCTGGCCTTAAATATATTTTGACCACTCATCTGCATAATTTCAGTCTCTTTACATTGACACTGGGTCGGAGTCTGAATCCCTTACTTACTACAGAAGTAGACCCACTGACTTTAATGGGAGCAGAGTTAGGTCAGCACGGACTATTTCAGAACAATCCCTCCTTACCTACTGTATGACAGCAACTCAGATTTCAGATACTGAATTTTTTTGACAAATTGCTAGTGAAGGATTGTATGACGAGAACATTTCTGAGCAATGAAGCCATGTGAGAAATTCATGATGCTTGCACAGACAACTTGCAAACAGAAAAGGGGCAAAATCAAATTACTCATACTTCTGGATACTAGTCAAAACCTGTCCATCAAAACTGTTTGACAGAAAACAAGGCTTTTTGACTAAACCAATTTCTCTGTGTGTGAAAAGTGCCTACTTTCCATAGGAAACAATTGATTTTCATTGAAAAACCAAATGCCCCAAAACTAAAAAAGCCAAAACCTAAAATATTTGGATATGCAGTTACAGTGCCCCAAGGGACATGTAGTTTTCTGTCCTCATGTCCCATTCTCATCTCTGGTGTGGGCTCCCCAGCTGGACTTCATCTCTCATATTGTACTGTCTCCCCGCTCTAAGAGGGGAGATTCTTGTGCATCATGGGAGATGTAGTCCAACCAAGACCACCAATCTATAGGGAATGAGTGTATGAGGTACATAAACTACAACTCTCATAAGGCACCACAGCAGCATTTCTGAATAGAAGTATTTTGGGTTTGGGCAGAAATTGTTTGGTTTTCAGCTCAAAAATTGTTTGGTATTTGAATTTTCACCAAAAAAAATGATTCTTTTTCTCATCAGCTCTAACTATGAACTCTATAGCCTTCTCTAATGTGGCAGCAATACCCATGTGACAAGCAGAGACATTTGCTAATTTACATTTTAATGTGTATTTACTTAATGTGTATTTAATGTGTATTTGGACTCTGCCTAGATACCCACCTTCATTGGATACAAATCAATCATTCTAAACCTCAAAGCAGCTTCAAACAGCATCCACTAAAGATAAATACATACATGCACCCACAAATACAAAACACCTGCCACATCAATGTTTTCTTCTTTCTCCCCAAATGTGGAATTCCTCCACCCACTTCCCAGGAAAAAAAAATTCACACAGGACTAAGGTGCAGGGAAAGCAAAATTTGTTCGGCACTAATGTCAGGTAAAAGGTCTACTATTTAGTGACTCATCAAGGGCAGGCAAGTTTTATGAGCTACAATTTCAAAAGTGACTAGTGATTTTGGATTTCCTCATTTTTGGCAGCCCAGCGTGAGACATGGGGGGGTGAAATCCTGGCTCCACTGAAATAAATGGCAAATCTCAACAGAGGCAGGATTCCCCCCACCCTCTGATTTTCAAAAAATGCTGAGTGTTCACCCCATCTCATTACATAAATAAAAGGAATTATTTCTTCACACAACACACAGTCAACCTTGCCAGAGGATGTTGTGAAGGCCAAGACCATAACAGAGTTCAAAAAAGGACTAGATACATTTCATGGAAGCTAGGTCCATCAATGGCTATTAGCCAGGATGGGCAGGGATGGTGTCCCTAGCCTCTGTTTGCCAGAAGCTGGGAATGAGTGACAGGGGATGGATCACTTGATGATTACCTGTTCTGTTCATTCCCTCTGGGGCACCTGGCACTGGCCACCGTCAGAAGACAGGATACTTTGGTCTGACCCAGTAGGGCCATTCTTATGTACATGCTATGTGGTTACAGCTTGATTTATCCTGGTAGTCCTTAATCACTCAAGCTAAAAGCCACATGCACAGTGAAGAATAAACAGAGCAGTATGATGCGCTCCCAGGAATTATTAAACGAAGTAAAATGGAATAATGGTCAACACAGAACTGAGCCAGGCTTAACGTATTTCAACAGGAAACAGTGCTTTCTTTGTTTTAATCTGTGCTGTTAGGGCTTGCCTTTAGGTACATAGGAAAAATGTTTACTAAATAACTCAAATACTTAGCAGTGAGCTACATTTTTATTTTAAGCTGAATTAGCAGCAAGCATGTACATGCAAAAAAGGTGAGCAAAGGGCCAAACTGATGAGGGTATCAAATCATTCGGCCTGGCTTTTGGGAAACAAAATCTTCCATTTTCAAAGAGTGGATCCTGTTTAAATAAAAAATAAAAAGCTTCCCTATTTCCAACAATTGTGTCTCAGTTCCCATCATTGGGGCATTGTTGGGATCTGACAGTAAGGCTAGGCAAGCCCCAGGCAGGGGTGAAAACGCAGAAGGGACAAAGGCAGCTTAAAGCGATCTTTTCCCACCTCTGTTCCTGGTCTGAGTACAGCTTAGCCAGGATGGAAATCAGGGCCCTGTGTGTTGTTGTTCCATTGTGCACCATGTCAAACTACATTCTCAGTAACTCAACCCAGCAAGCAGCTGGCTTATGGTCCCTTCTGGGCCTGTCTATCTCAGAAGGCTGGCCAGGCCTACAGGTGTTAAAAGATCAGCTTCTACTATGGAGCCAAATTCAACTTGGCACTTATCGCAGCGTTTTGCAGGGGTCAGTGTTTGCATTCCTTTCATGTCCTACTACCAATTATCTACAGGGCAGAAAACAGTGGTCAGCATGAAGGACAACACGCTGCTTAATCTCCCAACATTTATTACTTTATTCACTCTCCCTTTTATTAATTAATGTTATTCATTACATTAAGGGGCAAATAGTCCTTACCTACTCGCAGACAGCTCCCATTGACTGCAACTCACAATTGACCCATCAAGGGTACTTCTAGTCTGAAAAGTGACTATGTGATCTGAAAGGCGGCCGTGTTCTTGCTTATTCAAAAAAATCTGCCCTCTGTGGGTATTCAAAGACTTTTCTGCTCACTGTCACATTTAAGATCAAGTTCTGCCACTGTCAGAATCCAGCTCACTCTTTCATATGTGTGTGTTCTGCAGTACTATCCTCTCTTGTGCATCCTCATCAGAATTGTTGGCTAAATTCCTATCAGCTACGCCTATTATCATCTGCATTCTGGTAGCACCTGAAGGCACCAACCAAGATCAGGAAACTCTTGCTAGGCACTGTATAAACATGCAGGAAGAGACAGCCCTTGCCCCAAAGAGAGTTTACAATCTAATAGACCAGAGGTTCTCAAACCAGGGGAAGACCCCCCCTGCAGGGGGGCAGGGAATGTATGCTGGGCCGGGAACGTGAGAAGATTTAGGAAAAAAATAAAAAACCTACTGCACAGATTTTGCCCCCAGCAATGAATAATGAGCAACGCTGAATCCTCCGGCCATCTCAGGTCCTCAGCTGGCGCTGTGCATCTGGAGGATTTCCGTGAAGCTTGCGTAGCATTCTACAAAGTCATTGCCATCTGTACATTAATCCGTTTGTTACAACGCGGCGTGCACATTTAATTGTGAGCCTGGCTCACAATCGCCGTTTTGTTTTTGTTCTTATTACACTGGATCGTTGGCTCATTCGTGCAACAGAAAGAAAAAAACCCCAACTCAAGTGAAAAACAAAGAAGCCAAAACGGATTTAAGTGGCGCAATGGTGCCACGTATCTCGGTGTATGCATTTGTGTGGAGGGGTATAAAGTACTACAGACACAAAGAAAGGGGGTGTGATCAGATACGTTTCAGAACCACCATAATAGACAAAGAATAGCACTGGCTCAGAGAGATGTATTGACTCACTGAAGGCCATAGAGAACCAGGAAGAGAACCTAGATGTTCTAGGTCACAGTCCAGTGGCCCATTACTGGATCATGCTATCCCTCTGCAGGTCCATTTTAGGAAATGGCAGACACTGCAAGCCACTGATCACAAGAGGAAAGGATTGCAGGATAGAAGTCTAAATAAGAAAAGATTGGCAGTAGGTTCAAAACACCCCACTGGGTCCCAAATCCTCTGGGACTTTTCCCCACTGAGGAGGGAGAGTATGCTATGCCAGCCCTTTAGACGATACAGTGCAAAAGTACTGCTTTTACACGGCCACATTTCAGAGACAAGCCACCTTTTCCATACAGTTTCTTTGCATATGGGACATGATCCAAAGCCAAAGAGGGTTTTTTCCCCATTTCCTTCAATGGGCTCTGAATCAGGGTCAGAATTTAGACGGAGTAGAAAAAAAATTAAATCTTACCATTGTCCATTGATAAGAGTGCAGGTTTTTCTGGAGGCGGCGCATGGAAAAGAGAGGTTTCTCGAAAGACAGAGGGGAGATGGTCAAAGATGCCTTACTCCAAGTCAATGGGAGTCAGGTGCTTTGTGTGTTTTGCAGATCTCCCCGTCAGTCACAGAAAAAGACACTTGCAGCTGAACTTGGGGGATGCTGTTTGCCATTCTCAGTAGTCTGTCATTTGACGTGAGTTATAGAAAAAGAATAGTTCTACGTGTAAGTGAAAAAGCAGTTGAGTGTGCATTCTAGGCATAATTGTACAGATTTGTATAAGGCAGTCCAAATACTAAGGAAAAGAGGAAGTGTACCTTAATGTACAGGAGGTAAAAAACAATCAGTCTTTTTTGGTACAAAAGCACCCGTGGCACATTTGTCAGCTTTTCAACATTTACAGCATGCTCTGCACAATAACTGCTTAATACCCTGGCTTGTAGTCAAAACCACCATCTATCCTCAGTTCTTAAAAAAAAAGAACTTCCTTTGCCCTCTGCCCAAAGATAATATAGTAAGGCTTTTACTACCTATTGCCATCGTCGAACAAAGCTGGCCTGTTTCCCCGGGGGAACTGCATTTCCGCGGGCGTCCGTTGAAATTTTTGGGGAAGGTGAGACCTTTTAGGGTATGTCTGTGCTGAAGAATTAACTCAGGTGATTGGCAACCGGATCTGAACTCCAGGGCTAGCCTCGCTGGGGTGTCAGCAGCCCCACTGCAAAGCCCTACCTGATTTACTATGCCCTCACTGGTGCTGTGCTAGGACTTCTGGGGGCATATCTTGTGGTTCTTTGCGGTGCAGTAAAGTGAGGCGCTCTATGATTCTTTGCAAGTTGTGAGAGCACCTGTCTGTCTTTCCGGACACACAGGGGAATTGCGGAAAAGCACAGGTGGATGATCAGCACTTGCGTGATTCAGTTTGCATCCTTGCCGCATGATGGGCAGGTTACCAGTGAAGGAGAACCCTGGCTGTAACCCATTGCTCCAGCAGTGCCAGCTAGCCTAGGGTTAAAGCTCCACCACACTAGTGTGAAAGGTTTGTGTGTGTGGATGGGAGAGGGGTTAGCAGCAACACCCATCTGAGAGCCCAGGCTATGCTGCAGTGAAGACATACCCTTAGGTCAGAGTTCCAATGATAAAAAGAGAACTCGGGTGCTTCAAAGCTTGCAAAATGACATTTAATTTATGACTGGATTAAGTAAGAGGAAAGCAGATCATCTTTCTGGCCGCAAGGCTAGCTGATGAGCAAAGAGCTGTGAATGCCCACGCAATCTGCAGACCTGAAGCAGAGCTCAGTGCAGCTTGTCTCTTTCACCAACAGAAGTTGGTCCAGTCAAAGAGATTTCCTCACCCACATTGTCTCACGCAATCTGTAGCTGTCAAAGTGTCTGTTAAAAGCAAACAGTCACCCGTGGTCCTGCGCAGAAAAGAAGCTTCAACTATCTCCTCAAATCCTTCTTTTAACTCTGTTCATTCAAATGATTCTCGTTCATTTCATTCCAATTCTGAATCAACAGCAACCACCTCCAAAATGATGGAAGCAGAATTTCTCACTGGTGCTTCACAGTCTTTACTATAAACCCTCCTTGGAATCTCCTCTATCCACGCCAAACGTTTCACAGTTCTATAATAATCCATACGTGTTTTCATCAAGATGTCAGTCTCAGCCTCTTTTTGGAAAGCTCCTCCCTCTTGCAGGCCTAAAAACAAGTACACACCGATACCAACTGCTGAGGTTCACTAGCCCTTGGTTAATCTTGTAACCCTTCTGGGCTGTCTGAATTGATGGGAGAGGAAAGATGGTGTTTTGTATAAGATCCATAGGTTCCAAGGCCAGAAGAAACCATTGTGATCATCTTGTGTAACTTCCTGTATAACACAGGCCTCAGAACTTCCCCAAACTAATTCCTAGAGCAAAACACCCAATCTTGATTTTAAAATTGTCAGCAATGGAGAATCCACGTTGGCAAGTTTTTCCAAAGGTTAATTACGCTGACTGCTAAAATTGCATGACTTATTTTAAGTATGAATTTCATCTTCCAGCTCTTGGATCATGTTATACCTTTGCCTGCTAGACTGAAGAGCCCATCATCAAATATTTGTTCCCCATGTAGGTACTTACAGGCTGTGATCAAGTCACCCCTTGACTTGGTCTTTGTTAAGCTAAGTAGACAGGGCTCCTTGAGTCTACCACTGTACGGCTGGACTAGGGCACAGCAGAACTAGGTTCAGTTCCCAGCTCTGCCACAGATGACCTGTTTGACCTCTCTCAGCCTCCGTTCACCATCTGTAAAACGGGCCTTGTTGCAGCGCCACCTTAAGAATCCTAATCCATAAAGGTAGCTGAAAGTACAGGTACGTTTCTGTCTTACATTTTCTGTTCAAATTCCCTTGGTGTTTGACAGTCAGTTGAATGGGCAAAGACATAAAGTGCAGATATACAGAGAATAACCTTCAACAAAGCCACAGCCCTCAATCTGTCCGCTAACTCCAGGAATGCCTCAACTCACCCTCCACTTTGCTAACACTTAAGGATCTGGTACGTTAATATTTTTGCATATAGTTCCTCCTTGCTTCCACTAGAGAGTTGGAACTAAGGATCTGAGGTTGGTGCGATAACTAACGAGAGGCCAACAACACCTACAAAATCACCAGAGAGTCACAAAGCATAAATACGACATTCATGACAAATCCCATCAGGTAACACACCCTGAAAGGCATCACATCTGCCACCTCAAACTGCTGGGGAGGAAATGGCAGCATGGCCTATTCCTAAAACAACCCAGATGTTCTGGGAAGCTGGTTGCAACTAGAGACTGTTTCTCACTTAATGACACATCTTCAGCAGGCATCAACTGGCATGGACTTCAGTGAGATGACACCATAGATTTGAAATTCCCAGAAGCAAGCCCCGATACTAATACTAAACAGGGAACAAATGCAGGCTAGTGTTCACCTTACTGTCCAAGCATGACTACCTTGGGGCAAAGTCTTTATTGCCGGCAATGGCAGTTGGACCGAGAAAAATGAAGCTGGAAGTATTTTACACAGCACTGTAACCTGAGAGAACAGTAACACTGGCATCCATTTATCTGGAAAGATATGGTAGTGTCCTTTTTCCAGCTATGGCAAGCTGGCCTCCTGGGAGATTAAACATCACCAGATAAAAGAATTCTTGTTGTTTTTTGAGGTGCCGCCAGTGTTATCAAAAACTAGCTACAAGGTGAGCTAGAAAGCTCCACACATCAACTGGGTTGAAGCTTTGGGAAGCTCAAATGTTTCCTTCTCAGCAAAAAAAAAAAAAAAAAAAAACCAGCTCCCAGGCAAGAAAGTGAGTCTGACACTCGTTTTCATTCTGCTGGCAGTCAAAAGAGTACAATACCAGGCAACAACGCGAAGTACTGACAACCTCCCAACAGCCCAGTCACATCAGAGGTTGGCTACAGAAGGATAAGTATTGGCTCACATGCTCTCTCATCTTCACTCTGGCTGGGATTTTCAAAGCCACCTAAAAGGAGCTAGGCCTCCAGGTTTAATTGAATTTGACCTTTGAAAATCTCTGTCTCTGCTACTAGCTCTACAGGCACTTTGAAAACGAGGGCTTATCTACACTAGAAATACTAGAGCGGCACAGGTGCAGCGCAGACAGACACTTACTTCAGCAGCAGACGGGGTTCTTCTGTCATTGTGGTAAATCCACCTCTTCTAGAGTTGGTAGCTACAGAATTCTTCGGTTCACCTAGCAGTTTCTGCACTGGGGTGTAGGTCCCATTAACTATGTCACACAGGGCAAGACATTTTTCACAGCTCTGAACAATGTAGTCAGGTCAACCTAACGTTAGAGTGTAGACCAGGCCTGACTGGATATTGAAGTTAGTTCCCGCAGAAAGAGAAGAGTTCAGGTGTTGCATGTAGGCATCAAAGCCACAGTTCATAGATGCCATGACCAGAAGGGACCACTGTGGTAATCTAGGCTGACCTTCTGTCTAGCACAGGCTAGAGAATGTCCCCAAAATAGAGCATTTCTCTTAGAAAAACATCCCGTTTTGATTTGAAACTTGCCAGTAATGGAGAATTCACCATAACCCTTCGCAAGTTGTTTTCGTTTTCCCATCTCTTAATAATGTATTCCTTATCCCCCGTCTGAATTTGTCTAATTTCAACTTCCAGTCATCACCAGTACAAACTTGTGCCGTCACAGCCCAGTTTGGGGCCAGTGAAGATTTGTGTGAAACTGGGCCTAAAGTCAGGAGTGACCACAGATAAAGATGACACCGTGAAAGGCTTTAGGTTGTATAGTAGGACTGAGATTCACTTCCTGACTTGAAAGATGTTTGTGTCTGGTTGTTAAAAGTAATAAGCCCAGGTTCTCATGCGATGGTGAAAGTCACCAGAATTAGGAAATTGCAAACGTTAAGGTTCCATCAGCAACACAGCACAAGCTGTGCATTTTACGCTACAATTACAACAAACAGCAAAATGTTGAGCTACATTTTTCACCAGGGAAAAACCAAACAGAAAAGAAGTGCAACATGGCTAAGCTAATGTATCACTGGAACCTTAAATTCTGAATTTCCTGACTTGAACCCCACTGTTTATATTTTCAAAAGCACTCATTGTTGGCTTAACTCTTCTCCCCTTTGAAGTCAATGGTGAAACTCTTATGGATGTCAGTGGGACCTGTTAGGCCCACGCTGAAGGCTTTGGAAAATCCTACCCTGCAACCTGAATGTTTCTTTTCTTTGTTGATGGTTTTTAAGGATTAAAAGAACAGACACGGTCTTAAGAGCAGCATAACTCTTCAGCTGCCTCGAATTCTCGTGCTTGAGGTATCTCACATGATGAAGCAGACATCTTTTTAACTGCTCTACAAATTTAAGGTGGCACAAAAACACAGGTCTTAATTCACTTCTCGTTGACGTCAATGGAAAGACTCTCTTCCTGTCAAAGGGCATGGGATTGAGCCCCTAAACCACTTCATAACATGAGAATTCTTAAATGGCTAAAGAGATTTTGCTCAAAGTTCCCAGAAATATTCCCTTTCATACAAAGACTAAGCATGTCCCTAAAAAGTGGTGTTTCCCCTCAGAAAATTATGAGTATATAAAACACTGGGTTATAATGGAAACTGTTTGCACCTTGACTATAAAAGGAACTACCAAGTGCCCACTTTCATCGTTCCAATTTGGCAGTGTTTTTTGTTTGATTATTGCATTCCCTGTTAACCCCTTGATTACATAATAATATAAATCGGTATTCACTGCAAAATGTAGGGAGAATTTAGTGGGGACATAACATGGTTTGATGGCTCTATAACAGTCTTTCGGTTAGAAAGTGCATCATACAACTTGCTAATTCATTTATGACAAAGTTAGCAGGTGCCCACATTAATGGATAGGTAATATGTATGCTTTGGGTCTGATCCCACAAGTACCTCTTGCAAAATGATGATTGGCCCAAATATTGACCCACAGAACCTCACAGCCGGTCATTTATTATCAACATATACATAGGATTATAGGCTTTCTTGGGGGAAAAAAACCCCAGAAGCCAGGGTCATAGTACCCTGACATATGTCCCTGCACCGTTAGTAATGCATAGAAAGAACAACAAAGAAATCAGAAAAAGTTTTGAGTGTCCCAGAAAAAATTTCTGCAGCCAAGTTCGAGCATTTACAGATTATACACTTCTAGCAAATGGGAGTTCTTTATCCTGCTGCACTGTCGTAGAATTGGCCGGGCTTATGACAGGAAACACAAACTTTGTGGCAGTACAGTACGACAAGATCCATGCAACCTGACTGGCAGGCATTTAAAGGTAAATATTCATGAAAGCCTGTTGAACGGCTAAACCCTATTTTCTAAACTGTACATTTTAGATCTCAGGTTAAAAAGTCTATGAACATAGTGTATATTATTGGAGACATGTACCATGACCGCAGCTTGACCCAGTGCCGCATGCATAGGGTTCCTCATTTTGGCATTACCGTCCCTAGTATAACATTTCAAACACAGCGTCACAACGTTTATTGCTTGTCAGATGGACTGTAAAATCTACAGTAGTGTTCATAATAGGATTATGCAAGTTGTTTATTGTTTGAAAAATAATATGAGCATTATCCTCTGTACCTTTCAAATGGGCTCTCACTTTCATAGGAATTAAGAAGTCCAATTTTTTATTACTTGAAGTAAATATCAGCTTTCAGCTTTACAAATGACGGCTCATTTAGGGCACATATTTCAGTGGTATTAAAGGTGGAAAACAAGAATTTGCTAGGTAAACGGAAGCACAAAGAACATATTCTAGTATAGAACCCTGATCGCATACCTGTATTTCTGACTACCCTTGAATACAGAGACTTAATATTGAAGAATGTACAACGATGGGATTTTAAAGTGCTGCTGAGAGATACAGATACAGGACTGTATTGAGGAAAACATCCCCATTCAGGAAAGAATTTAAGCACATACTTAACTTTAGGCATGTGCCTACATCCTACTGAAGTCAATGGGATTTAAACACATGCCCAGATCTCTCTCTATTCAGAACATCACATAAGGCTTAGTTGCTTTCCTAAATCGGGACCGTAGGGTGTATCTATTTTATAAACTTATTTATCAGATTGTAAATTTACCATAGTTATTGAAATATATTTAGTTTAACTCGTTTTTAATGCTGGAGATGAGATGCTTTATTTTGGCAAAGTTTTCCCCAAAAACATATGTCTAGGGACACCCGAGCAGGCCAGGCTCACGACTTGATGGACAATGCCCTATTGACTTTCATTTTTCTAAGAGGGCTTCTACCTCTGTCAAGCATCGTAGCTGCAGGGCTAACATTGCATGTCAGAAAGTACTGATAGACTGGCCTTCTGATGCCTTTCCTCGGCATCTTACCTGCTGGAGTTGGTCCCATCTAAAAATAGAGTATACCAGATAGCAAGCTCATCTTTTATCCATTCCTTTGTCACCTCCTTGTGGAACTAGGGCAGAAGGTAGTCTTGAGGGCCACTCAGAAACTTCAGATAGCACAGAATGTGGCAGAACAATCATTTAGTGATATATCCCAGGTGATAAATATTACACCTGGGACAGCAGTGGCTACTGGTTTGTTTATGGAAGCAATCCAAGGTGTTCATTTTAAATCTACAAAGTCCTGCACGATTTGCGTCTTGACTGATCAAAGCCCATTGAAGTCATTGGAAAGATTCCCTCTGGGTTTGGATCAAGCCTTTACAGACCATCCCCCTCCTTAGACACTATCCCAAATTAGCTAATGATCTTGCTAAAAGTCTTTGGATTTGAACTCTAGGAGGGGATTGTTGACTCTAAGCATCACATCTCTTTGATCTGAGAAAGTCCCAAGTTTCCTGACGTTCAGGGCATGGCAAAAGGGGAAGATATTTGCTTTGGCTTTTACTTAGTAAATTCAGTGGTATTTTTTCAGGTGATCTTTGTATTTGTATTACAGGAGCACCGAGAGGCTCCGACAAAGAGAAGGGTTGCATTGTGGTAGGTGCTGTATAAACAAGAGACAGTCTGCCCTGAAGAACTTCAACTTGAAATACCCAAAACAGAAAAAGGATGTTGTTATCACCACCATCCTCCATTTTATAGATGAGAAACTAAGGCATTTAAGTAGCTTACCTAAGATTACACACACACACACACACAGAGTCTGTGACCGAGCTGGGAATGGAACCCTAATCTCTTGACTGTCTAATGCCTTACCCATCAAGCCTCTCTTAGGAACATAGGACTGGAATAATCCTCTTGGGCCATTGATTCCACTCCCCTTCTATCACAGATAATCCTGTTTTATAATAATAATCCCATTCAGAAACCTTTTCCAATTTGCCAGCTTTTCCTGTGAAATGCACTCAAACTGTAAAATGACACATTTTATAACTAAGTCAGAAACAAACCACCAAAATATGAATTCTTCATTTCCTGCCTAAATACAATTTTTTATGCAACATTGCTGGTGAAGAACCACTAGCCAGCTCCATCTACAGATGGCAGTATTTCAGTGGTAAATAAGCAATCCCTCTTTATAAAGCACAATGGATTCTGAGGATGAAAATTAGCTACAGAATACATAGGCTTGGCAGAATGTGGTTTTTTTAATATCTAACTTTGGCAGAAATATTGATATTTATTTTAAGCATTTTTTTCTGTTTTTTTTTATCAATTTAAATGGTCATCGTTGTATGAACTTGGGGTGGGGAGGTCAGACAATTATTTAATGGCAGTAGGTGTTGAGATTCAAAAAATTAAAGATTTATCACCATTAAAACTCAAAATGTCAACAGCACGTCAAAATATACTCCGTAAATATCCTGAACTCAAACTCTAACAAGTTCTCAAGCAGCATTTTCCTTATTCCTAAATGTCGATCATCAGCAATGGACATGTTTTTTTGTCAGTGAGTGTGTGTACGGTGAAGTCAACGAACATTTACCAATAACAATCAAATCCTTTTAAGCCTAAGAATGTGTGTGTATATTGGTGTTTCATTACTGTGCCTTATGTCAAACCAGCTGCGAATGAGGAAAGAGATTGGTTGAGTTTCCCTGGGCTAGAGATGTTAAAGAAGAGAACAAGGATGAATCCTGGGCCAGTAGCCATTTACCAAGGTGAAATGTGGACCCTCAACAGATTTAAGAGCATGAAATTGAAGAAAGTTAACTGATAAACACTTTTCACTTCCCTTCTCCAAGTAGGAGGAACAAAAGTATCTGATAAGCCAGAGGCTCACTTACAAAAACCACAGCATTAATTCTTGTGATAAGCTAGTGGTTAAATTTTTCTTGAAAGGGTCCATTGTTTAGAAGCAATTTAAGGACAAATTCCAATTCACAAAAACACATTTCCTCTCATTATCTGACGCACCAGCCAAGAGCGACAGGGAACTCCGGGCCGGCGGCTTTTTGGCAATCCGGTTTTCATATGGAGTCGTAGGAAATAGAATGTTGCTTCACTCAGACATTTTGGAATCTATGATTTATTGGTGGTTTGGCTGTTTTCCGGGGAGGTGGGGTATGAAAATATTCTTGGATTTGGCCAGATAGGGTGAAAAATTACTCTCTACACTTGACCCCATTTGTCTGCTGTGGGTGCAAGTATGAGTGTATGATAGTAGTGCCTACAGAGATCAAGACCCCATTGATCTAGGTGCTGCACGACCATATTGCCAACTCCCGGCTGTCAAAAGTCAGGAGTCAGGCTCCCCAAAAACTCCTTGGATTTTAAAGATTTGGGGTCTTTTTATTTTCCTTCTGGTTTCTGAATTGTTAGGAGTCATGTTTTCCAGCTTTTCTCTGCAACCATCAGTCCTAGAAATATTTTTTTAAATGAAAGCTAAGATTCTAACATAATCACAGGACTCCAGGAGCTGGGGCTTTATTGCCAGACTTGTGATAAAAATCACAAATGTTAGCACTGCTGGTACAAACACATAATAAACACACCCTTTGTTGTTGTTGTTTTGTATTTGGACATTTGCATGCTTTTACTCTTTTAGGGACTGCTGAAGTTCTTGCTCAGTCTGGGAAGCACATCACTCATGATAAGGCAGAGACAAAATAGAGCTATGGTCCCCTCCAAACCTATCCACACAGCAGGGCTGGCATACCTAAAGGAGGAAGCGGCACCATCCTCCTTGTTGGTGCAGAATGTACATCCCCCTGTGCACCAAGCACATGCAAGAGAGAGACTGCTTCTTGAGACCAAGACTCCTCATGGAGCACCTCAGTGTTGGACTCGGGTGCCTCAAGTGGCAGTTAGGCACCTAAATCCCTTTGTGAATCTAGCCCCAAACACTCTGTTTCTTTGCCAGCCCTCTGAACCATGGAGGCCTCTATTTCCTATTTTTGAAGTGGAAACTTTTTTCATATTTCTTCCTAGGCCTCTGAGTTCTCAGAGCGCAGCCCACCTAATACTCAATCACACCAGCTCCATTTTCCAGTGCTCTAGAGGGCAGATAGTCCCACTGCTATCACCCCATTAACCTCCCTGGAGGGGTGGCAATTTACACCAGCCAAAGATCAGCTCCCAGAGGTTTAAAGGGGCCTTAACATGGGTATAAATGCAACTTATTTGTAGATTAAGGCCTCTTTTCCCCACCAGAGATGTGGCAAGGGGCCTCAGTGGACATGAAAGACAGGCTCACATTTAATATTAGATAGTCTGCTTCACCTTTAACATGATACTTACACATCAGTTTCTGAAAAATCCCAGCCCTATCGTGAATTGGCCATGAATATCAGGTTTCAGAGTAACAGCCGTGTTAGTCTGTATTCGCAAAAAGAAAAGGAGGACTTGTGGCACCTTAGAGACTAACCAATTTATTTGAGCATAAGCTTTCGTGAGCTACAGCTCACTTCATCGGATGCATACTGTGGAAAATACAGAAGATGTTTGTTTTTATACACACAAATCATGAAAAAATGGGTGTTTATCACTACCAAAGGTTTTCTCTCCCCCCACTCCACTCTCCTGCTGGTAATAGCTTATGTAAAGTGATCACTCTCCTTACAATGTGTATGATAATCAAGGTGGGCCATTTCCAGCACAAATCCAGGTTTTCTCCCCACCCGCTCCCCCCCCCCAACACACACACACACAAACCCACTCTCCTGTTGGTAATAGCTTATCTAAAGTGATCCCTCGCCTTACAACGTGTATGATAATAACTGAATATCAGTTATTCTTTTCCATTCTCCACACACCTCTTTTCAAAACCAAGTGGATAGCAAAAGTTCAGACATGTTCGGGACCTTGTTTAAAAGGACAGGATCGGATCTATGTAGGGTTGTGGTAGCCATGTGGGTGCCAAGATATTAGAAAGACAAGATGGGTAAGGAGCTACCTTTTATCGGGCCCATCAACGATCTGATCTTGCCATCATGACCACAGGTGCTTCTGTGCTGTGAGCATTACTGGAAATATAGTGAGCCAGGATCACATATGGCTGGTTTATTAGCCTGGTGCAGGCAGATGGGGCGGGGGGTTCTTCAGAAGTGCATGAGGTCACTTTGAGTCTCTCAAGCAAAAGAAGCAAGCACGTAAATGACTCTTTCCCCCGCCCCTCCCCGACCTCCAAATAGAGCTGGCAGATGTGAGGTTGACATGATGTAATTGTGTACAGAGGTGATGTGAGATTTTTCTTGGTTCCTAGAAGCCAGTGCTGCAGAGGTAATCAAAATAATGACAGTATTTGCTTCAAATTTTGGGACAAGAAAACAGACTAAGTTCCTTGCAAAAACAAAGAGTGACCATAAAGAGTGAGAGGTCAGCCAGTGGCTTTCAGAAATGGCAGCGAGTAGGGCATTGAAAATACAAAGTAGTGAGTAAAGTGAAGTGCTGACTGACTCTTTCTAGTCCTCTGGTATTAGACACATATCTCTTTATTCTGTAGCCCCTCTGGGTTTACTTCCCCCTCCCCAAGCCTCCTTTATTAGCAGCTGCTTATCTTATTAGTTTTGCCATAGGAAAAATGATGGTATGGAATAATTGACTACTCCTAGGCTCCCCTGGAGTAAATATGTGGCACTGTGTACATTGGCCAAACAGGATGGACACTTAATGGTGAATCAGTGCCTGATGAACGTTTTTTCTGGAGTTAATTTGTTTAACATCTGACTCAGAAAGTGTGATTTACGGCATTGTATTCTTTGGGGAACGCGCATTTTGTTTTTATGGCTGCTGGTAAATTTACTAAAATTAACTCTTTAAAAAGAAGTTTTTCCATTCTCTATAGTATCAGAAGGTGGGCAGAAATGTATTTGACATTTGTATTTGGCTAAGAATAAAGAGTGCTTGTCTCAAAAGCTCTGAGTTCTTCAGTAGTTTTACACGGTGCTTTTAGGAATGCCCAACCTTATTTATTACATGGGGCCTATATTTATGAAAAATTATGTACAGTGTAGCTCCTAAATCTGCTGTTTACTTAAACAGGTCATGTTTGTAACAAAATTTTGGTTCATAGCAGTCGAGCCAAACTACTTTCGCCATGTAGCCAATTCCATTACCGTTCCTAATTACTGTTACACAGATGCTGCTATGTATCAACCGTCACGATGCAGCTCATTGACATACTCTAGTAGGATTGATTTTGGAAAGGAGTTAAAGATGGGTCAAGCAACTTGGCACATGAAAAAAGTAAACAGAGGGTTCCGTTGCTAAATTGTTTTTCTGGTTGGCACAGGCAAATCATACAGGTGTATATACAATGTGGGTGATTCTGAACTCTTTTTAGACTCGTAGGCACTGAAGGTTGTTCCACGTGTCATTCAAGAGGAAATAACCCTCTTCGAAATAAATCTGGGATTTGGCTTGCCAGTCTAACATCACAGGGAATGAAAGATCACCGTACAGAGAAAAATTCAGACAAACTTTATTGAAAGTCGCTAGAATGATGCTCATTTACAAATCATTAATTTTTAAAACTACATATTTAAAGGGGACCTGCAAAAAGGGCATAAGTCCAGTCGGTATTGTCCCCCCTTTGCTTCAATATTATTTATAAGAGGTTTTTTGTTTTTACGTTTTCCGCTTTTTTTACATTAGAAACTCTGGCTTTCTAGGCTGGAACACTGATGACTGGAAAACTCGTGAAACGGTTATATCACAGCTATTAAGAGGGAAAGGGATTTTTAGATCCCCTGTTTTTGTTCATGATTACTTGACATGAGTGACTAATATTTTGAATAAAGGAAGCCTTTGTTAACGACTCACTCTTTCCCCTTCAGTAGTTGTGTTAAGAACTCACATTATATATCCCTTATAGCTCCTGCTGCTCCTCCAGCAAAGCCAGAAGAGACAAGACCTAGTTATTCCCAGTGTCTGTAGTGTAAAAAAACAAGCAGCAAATTAGAACACTTTAAAGTTTTCAATCTTTTATACATCATATCAAGGCAAAGACAAGCCCAGTTTTGAAAAATCCTTTGCAGGTCACCTTTAAAATGACTGGTTGGGGGGGTAGATTTTCATAGAATCATAGAATATCAGGGTTGGAAGGGACCTCAGGAGGTCATCTAGTCCAACCCCCTGCTCAAAGCAGGACCAATCCCCAATCAAATCATCCCAGCCAGGGCTTTGTCAAGCCTGACCTTAAAAACTTTTAAGGAAGGAGATTCCACCACCTCCCTAGGTAACGCGTTCCAGTGTTTCACTACCCTCCTAGTGAAAAAGTTTTTCCTAATATCCAACCTAAACCTCCCCCACTGCAACTTGAGACCATTACTCCTTGTCTTGTCATCTTCTACCACTGAGAATAGTCTAGAACCATCCTCTTTGGAACCACCTCTCAGGTAGTTGAAAGCAGCTATCAAATCCCCCCTCATTCTTCTCTTCTGCAGACTAAACAATCCCAGGTCCCTCAGCCTCTCCTCATAAGTCATGTGTTCCAGACCCCTAATCATTTGTTGCCCTTCACTGGACTCTCTCTAATTTTTCCACATCCTTCTTGTAGTGTGGGGCCCAAAACTGGACACAGTACTCCAGATGAGGCCTCACCAATGTCGAATAGAGGGGAACGATCATGTCCCTTATCTGCTGGCTATGCCCCTACTTATACATCCCAAAATGCCATTGGCCTTCTTGGCAATAAGGACACACTGTTGACTCATATCCAGCTTCTCGTCCACTGTCACCCCTAGGTCCTTTTCCGCAGATCTGCTGTCTAGCCATTCGGTCCCTAGTCTGTAGCGGTGCATTGGATTCTTCCGTCCTAAGTGCAGGACCCTGCACTTGTCCTTGTTGAACCTCAGATTTCTTTTGGCCCAATCCTCCAATTTGTCTAGGTCCCTCTGTATCCTATCCCTACCTTCCACCGTATCTACCACTCCTCCTAGTTTAGTATCATCCGCAAATTTGCTGAGAGTGCAATCCATACCATCCTCCAGATCATTTATGAAGATATTGAACAAAACCGGCCCCAGGACCGACCCTTGGGGCACTCCACTTGATACTGGCTGCCATCTAGACATGGAGCCATTGATCACTACCCGTTGAGCTCAGCAATCTAGCCAACTTTCTACCCACCTTATAGTGCATTCATCCAGCCCATACTTCAACTTGCTGACAAGAATACTGTGGGAGACCATGTCGAAAGCTTTGCTAAAGTCAAGAAACAATACATCCACTGCTTTCCCTTCATCCACAGAACCAGTAATCTCATCATAGAAGGCGATTAGATTAGTCAGGCATGACCTTCCCTTGGTGAATCCATGCTGACTGTTCCTGATCACTTTCCTCTCGTGTAAGTGCTTCAGGATTGATTCCTTGAGGACCTGCTCCATGATTTTTCCGGGGACTGAGGTGAGGCTGACTGGCCTGTAGTTCCCAGGATCCTCCTTCTTCCCTTTTTTAAAGATGGGCACTACATTAGCCTTTTTCCAGTCATCCGGGACTTCCCCGGATCGCCATGAGTTTTCAAAGATAATGGCCAATGGCTCTACAATCACAGCCGCCAACTCCATTAGCACTCTCGGATGCAATGCATCCGGCCCCATGGATTTGTGCACGTCCAGCTTTTCTAAATAGTCCCTAACCACTTCTTTCTCCACAGAGGGCTGGCCACCTACTCCCCATACTGTGTTGCCCAGCGCAGCAGTCTGGGAGCTGACCTTGTTCGTGAAGACAGAGGCAAAAAAAGCATTGAGTACATTAGCTTTTTCCACATCCTCTGTCACTAGGTTGCCTCCCTCATTCAGTAAGGGGCCCACACTTTCCTTGGCTTTCTTGTTGCCAACATACCTGAAGAAACCCTTCTTGTTACTCTTAACATCTCTTGCTAGCTGCAGCTCCAGGTGCGATTTGGCCCTCCTGATTTCATTCCTACATGCCCGAGCAACATTTTTATACTCTTCCCTGGTCATTTGTCCAATCTTCCACTTCTTGTAAGCTTCTTTTTTATGTTTAAGATCCGCAAGGATTTCACCGTTAAGCCAAGCTGGTCGCCTGCCATATTTACTATTCTTTCGACACATCGGGATGGTTTGTCCCTGTAACCTCAATAGGGATTCTGTGAAATACAGCCAGCTCTCCTAGACTCCTTTCCCCCTCATGTTATTCCCCCAGGAGATCCTACCCATCAGTTCCCCGAGGGAGTCGAAGTCTGCTTTCCTGAAGTCCAGGGTCCGTATTCTGCTGCTTACCTTTCTTCCCTGTGTCAGGATCCTGAACTCGACCAACTCATGGTCACTGCCTCCCAGATTCCCATCCACTTTTGCTTCCCCTACTAATTCTTCCTGTTTTGTGAGCAGCAGGTCAAGAAAAGCTCCCCCCCAGTTGGCTCCTCCAGCACTTGCACCAGGAAATTGTCCCCTACATTTTCCAAAAACTTCCTGGATTGTCTGTGCACTGCTGTATTGCTCTCTCAGCAGATATCAGGATGATTAAAGTCGCCCATGAGAACCAGGGCGTGTGATCTAGTAGCTTCTGCGAGTTGCCGGAAGAAAGCCTCATCCACCTCATTCCCCTGGTCCGGTGGTCTATAGCAGACTCCCACCACTACATCACTCTTGTTGCTCACACTTCTAAACTTAATCCAGAGACACTCAGGTTTTTCTGCAGTTTCATACCGGAGCTCTGAGCAGTCATACTGCTCCCTTACATACAGTGCTATTCCCCCACCTTTTCTGCCCTGCCTGTCCTTCCTGAACAGTTTATAACCATCCATGACAGTACTCCAGTCATGTGACTTATCCCACCAAGTCTGTTATTCCAATCACGTCATAATTCCTTGCCTTCACCAGGACCTCCAGTTCTCCCTGCTTGTTTCCAAGGCTTTGTGCATTTGTATATAGGCACTTGAGATAAGCTACTGATTGCCCCTCATTCTCAATATGAGGTAGGAGCCCTCCCCTCACAGACGTTCCTGCCTGTGCTTCCTCCCGGTATCCTGCTTGCCCACTTACCTCAGGGCTTTGGTCTCCTTCCCCCGGTGAACCTAGTTTAAAGCCCTCCTCACTAGGTTAGCCAGCCTGCTCGCAAAGATGCTCTTCCCTCTCTTCGTTAGGTGGAGCCCGTCTCTGCCCAGCACTCCTCCTTCATGGAACACCATCCCATGGTAAAAGAATCCAAAGCCTTCTCTCCGACACCACCTGCGTAGCCATTCGTTAACTTCCACGATTCGACGGTCCCTACCCCGGCCTTTTCCTTCCACGGGGAGGATGGACGAGAACACCACTTGCGCCTCAAACTCCTTTATCCTTCTTCCCAGAGCCACATAGTCTGCAGATTTTCAAAAGTTCTCAGCTTTTAAGGCACCAAAATAGTGTTCCTTGGACAGGATGTTCCACGATTAATTAGGGTTGGTTGAAAAGGTTTTGTCAGCACTGTCTTTCAACTGGTTTCCAACTATAATTTTTTTATTTTTGCAAAGACTGGAACTTCCTGCAGAAAGCTTAGATTTTCCGGAGACACATTTTGGTGGAAAACAAATATTTTGATTTGGAAAGGCTTCTGTGGTACCATATGGGCATTGTAGTTTGGTTCTTTCATTGCCCCATTCTCTGGATGGACTGGGATCCCCAGCTGGACCATAGCTCCCTTCCACGAGTACCGGAGCCACCCTGAAAGAACTACCTCCCCTCTGCAGTGGGGGGAACAGCAGGACATCATGGGACATGTAGCCCAGCCAGGCAGCCCAGCCTGGAGGGGAGAATGGGAGCTTGAAGCATCTGAGCTATACCTCCCATGAGGCAAAGTAGCAGCATTCCCAAATCAAACTATTTTGGTATTCAAATTGCCACTGAAAAATGTATTTTCTATTAAAAGAATTGTCAGTTCTCCCATTGATACGTATCCCTAGAGTTACTACCGAAGAAGGCCATGAGGTATAGAATCAGTGGCTAGGTAATTGCTATAAAAAATCTTTTGGACTCAGAACTTTCACCAGACCCTCAGTGTCACACATTTTCCTCCCATCTCCAGTCTGCAATGCATATTTGCAGTTGGCAACATACAAGTAGTGGGAAAATCCAAGTAGTTTTGTAACATCTATTTGTTCCTTACTTAAAGATAATCAAGTAAAGAAACACTTGGATAATCCAAGATGTACAGCACGGGAAAGCTTTGACAATATATATTAAATCAGCAGTTCTCAACCAGGGGTCTGGGGCCCCCTGGGGGGCCATGAGCAGGATTCAGAGGGTCTGCCAAGCATGGCTGGAATTAGACTCACTAGGGCCCAGGGCAGAAAGCCAAAGCCCCGCCACATGGGACTGCAACATGGGGCCTGAAGCCCACCACCCAGCGCTGAAGGTGAAGCTTGAGCAACTTCGCTTCATGGTGCCCCCTGTGGTGTGGGGCCCCGGGCAATTGCCCAACTTGCCACCCCCTAACACAGACCCTGGCTTTTATATGGAGAAAAACAGCTGTGGCACAGCTGGGCCATGGAGCTTGTATAGCATGTTGGGGAGCCTCAGAAAGAAAAACGTTGAGAACCCCTGTTTTAAATCATAACCCAGTGCCCTAATGCTACCTCACTGTAGCAGGGAAATAGAAGTGAGTTTGAGGGTTATTGACCACTGTGGATTTTCCCAGTGAATCATAATTATAGATTCTCTTTTTGCCGTCTCTGCTAAGTAATTCTGTGATAAATCTGATTCATTGTGCAAACACCACATTCAGATGGCAAAGTGTCTCATTTCTTAATGGACACACACACACACACGCTAGCTGGCAGTAACTGAGGCATTCAGGAGCACAGGTTCAAGACATGTGAAACTCCCTGCAAGGTCCACTTCTGTAGATGGAGGCTGCCCTAGAGATAACCTAGCTTGGTACCTGCAGGCAAAGTATCTACAACATTCCTTACATACCACGAAGGGCAAAGAGTGGTCGCTGTGACCCCATGGTGATGAACCGAGTATGAACACCTAGACAGCCAGATTAGATCACAAAAACCTAGAGAGATGTCATGGGCCAGATCCTCAGTAGTGAGAATTAGGAGAGCTCCATTGACTACTTAGACTAGCTGAGGATCAGGGCCTCACATGTTTTCAATTGGTCTGGGTAAGAAAGGGTTTTCTTTCAGAAATAATGCTGGCCAATCAGCAGTGCGCAAAGCTGGTCTATCACTCAGCACAGAAGAAGCTGCTGCAAACTCAAGACAGATGTATGTTTCTGGAGACCACCAGGGTGACATTTTGAAAAGTGCTTTTGTGACTTCAGTGCCTATGTCCCATTTTCAACAGGGACTTAGCCACTTCGGGTAGATCTACATGGCAGTTAGACTCCTGTGGCTGGCCTCTGCCAGCTGACCTGGGTTCAGACTAAGTGGCTGTTTAATTGCAGTGTAGATGTTTGGGCTCAGGCTGAAGCCTGGGCAATAAGACCTTGAGAGGTGGGAGGATCCCAGCCCGAGCTGGAATGTCTTCATTCCAATTAAATAGCCTGGCAGCCTCAGCCCTGCAAACCTGAGTCACAGGCCAGCTGCGGGTGTCTAACTGCAGTGTAGACATATCCTAAGGAGCCTAAGTCTCATTGGAAAAAAAAAATCTACGGGAGTTATATTCCTAAGTGCCTAATAAATAGATCCATAAAGGGACTTAGGCATTGACTTTGAGGCGTATTGCTCCCCAGTGGAATTTACAGCCCTGAGTTAGGCATCCAAGCTCCCTAGACAATGGATAAGGAGTTAAGAACTAGATCCACAAGGGGATTTAGGCACCTCACTTCCACTTTAATTCCTCCCTGTGATTCCCTAGGCAGCGAAGTGTCTGAAGTGCACAGTCTTGACAATGAGGAGCTTCTCAGTACCTAGCTTACACCTAAACCCCGGTGGGATTCAAAAACTAGGGAGTCCCCTGCCTCTCTTGCCTGCAGAGCCCAATCAGCTAGGTGTATTCTGAGCATGCCACGCCCACACAACAGAAAGCCAAGGAGGAGGTGTCCTCCTTACATCTAATAGCCCAGAGGTTAGGGCAGTGGTTCTCAACCAGGGGTATCTGTACCCATGGGGGTACGCAGAGGTCTTCCAGGGGGTACAACAAACATCTAGATATTTGCCTAGTTTTACAACAGGCTACACAAAAAGCAGTAGCGAAGTCAGTACAAACTACAGTTTCATGTAGACAAAATGAGGAATGAAGCAATGAGGTATGCTGGGACATGGTAGTATTTGTAAGCGAGGTGACACTCAGGGTAGCCAAGGCAAATCTGACTCCTGGAAGGGGTACAGTAGTCTGGAAAGCTTGAGCGCCACTGGGTCAGGGCACTCACCCAGGATGTGGGAGGTCCACGTTCAAAATGGAACAGCTTCAGCAGCAGCAATTGGAAGACCCACCCTAGAGCCCAGTGGTTAGAACCCTTACCATGGATGTGAGAGACCCAGGTTTGAATCCATGCTTTGAAGCAGGGACTTGAACCCAGGCCACCACAGGATACATGCATATCCCCAAAAAATCCCAGTCTGGTTGCCTGACTGCCTGTTGTGTGGGTTAGGTGTGCGAATGTGGCAGCTAGGTATCTAAGTCTGTGGATCTGGCAAGTAAATCGCTTGTGAAAACAGGACTTAGGTTCCCAAGTCAGTTACATTCTGGAAGTTTCACCCTTGCTCCATAAACCGATTTACTGTCTGACCAGGCCTTGCAAGAGCACTTGCCTCCCCACCCAGAGGGCTTCGGAAGAGCTAGATCCTCGGCCGATGTTGCTCCGTGTAGCGCTGTTGACGTCAGAGGACTTCTGCCCATTGACAGCAGCTGAGGAGCGAAGCCATTAAACTGTCTGATGCAGATTCCTTTTTCCACTGCGCACAAATCTAATGCCGGGTCTAGGTTCTTCTGTGGGAGAAACACCTGCGGCTGGTGTGCCCACACGCTCCCTCCAGTGCAGGTATGCCGGTGCGATAAGCAACAGTGGGAGTTTTTCAGAAAAAACTTCAGCATGGACAAGGCCCAAGGGGGAGAATACAATGAGTTCACATACCAAGTGTGAATGGACAGCAGCAAGCAACACAGCCACTGCAACTGAGTTTTGTTCACACACTCACACACACCCCTCCCTCCTCTCCATCTTCTTTGTTCGTGTAAAGAAGCACCAGAACCACTGCCAGGAAGATGTGGTGTAGGGAAGTTAGGAAGAGGGGTACGCAAGGGAACCTCTCTCATAAGGACAGATCCTTAGTGTGGAAGGCACGCGAGTACCACTGACTTCGGGAAATCGTGCAATGCCGTGACATGGGCCAGAAGAAAATTCCAGATTGACTCCTGCAGTGATCATCTTATGCCCTGAAGCATGAGATTTTTATCTCCCTTATCTTAGCATGCAAAACTCCAGGTCATGGGGGGTAAGCAAATAGCTTTCCATCTAAGCATCTGCCCCATACTTTGAGAGAAGAGGGAAAACCTCATGACTTCAAGCTTCAGTCCATCTAGTTTCAGCTGATATTTCAGAGGGCCAATATATACAACAACTTGGGACACACATGTCCAGAAATCTAACTCATCATGATCAGATTAGCCTCATTCAAGATAAACAGGTAAAAGCTCTAGTTATGAGGCCCAATAGAATATCGGATTCCCAGTAAATACCATTTCCATAGTACAGGACAAGGGGAATTTCATTTGTGTTTACTGCTGAATAGGTGAGGCTTTGGCCACATTAGAACATGGAGCAATAGTGGCATAAAGTGGCCTGCCAGGTTAATCACAGGTGGGTCTCAGAAGTCTTTCCCAGCAGACCCATCAATAACTGTTTATACTATTCTGGCATGGCATTTCTGCAATGGAATGAGCTTCAGTTACTTACCAAGTGCAAGCAATAGGTAAATGTTGCATTCGCTAGGACAGGTTATCCGCGTGCTGCTGGCCCCCCTTCCACTTACCAAACCGAAAAATTGCAAATCCAGGAAAATCCTTCTTAAATTGAAAAATTTGTGACAGAAGGATATTCCATATTAGTGTTTTGACTCTTCAAAGAGAACTAGTTGACCCTGTTTTATTACATATACCATTTAATTTTTGCCACTAACTTATCATATTCAGGATATTTCCAGAATGACGGGAACAAAATTCCAACACCAGCAGTGAAATACAAGACACCATCAGGTCTTTTCATAGATTGTACATTCAGAGCATGCCACATGTTCCACACGAGATCAGATTAACTGTCTGCTTTTACCTGCAAACCTGAGCAATATTCACTATACTAATATATAGAACTGGGCAAAGTCCCACCCCCGCTGAGAAAAATGCAGATTCATTTGTGTTGGTTTTGCTGAATCATTTCCCTCATCCCCCACCCCCAGAAAAATAAATCCAAAAAATCCCCCAGAGGGTTTCGTTTTTAAATTCTCAAAATGAAAATTTTCAATATTTTGGTTTAACACAACTTTTCATAGGGAAATTTCCTTTAAAAAGCCCAATAAAAAAGTTGAAATGATGTGTCTCAAGTGTGTTGAAATAAAGTGTTTAATTTGAGCCAGGATGAAATTTTTGACTCTTTAGCTGCCAAAAAAATTCCTTTTTTGGGTTCAGCCTGAAACTATTCCCCTTCGCCCCCATTCAGAGTTGCATTTGAACAGAAAAATCCATTATTCGCACAGCTCTGCGACGAGATACTAGCAAGTCCTGCCAGTTCTTCACCATACTCATTTGCTTGTACATTGCATCCTCATCTGCTACCATTTAGGTTTGTGTCTTTCTGACTGCAAATCCTCCAGGGATGGTCTATTTCCTATGTTTTGTATAGGGTCCAACACAACAGTACCCCGATCCCAACAGGGGACTTTGCGTGCTACTGTAACGTAAATATTTGACTACGACTAATACACAGATCAGATCTCATTACAGAGAATGGCTCTCGCATTGTAAAACAATTTGAAGTTTGTCGTTTAAATTAAAAGGGAACCAACATTTAAGAATGAAAACCTCAGAAAAGCAATATCCACCACTGTAGTATGATGCTGCTAAAAGATTCAGGTCGAGATCATGGGACACGAATCTATAGCACTAGGAGGTGTCCGTGAGAGATGTAAATTGCACCTAACATCTGTGGCTTCAATTTTTACATCTGTACATGTATAATAATAATAATAATACCAGCCCCACAAGCATTGTTGCAAGGCTTAATTCTTTAGTGGATGTCAGGGGACCAAGATCTGGGTTGTGATGTTGTCATAATAGATAGTGACACAGAGAGTTAGCCCTTAAGCCCCCTTTACACCACTTTGGCAGTGTAAAGGGGCCTTAAAGTGGAGGTAAGTTACAGTTACCGCTCTTGAAGGCAGAACAGTGTAAAGGGGGCTTAGTGTTAATGCAAACCAGGCCCCCGGATCCTGGTCCTGCAAATCTCATGCATTAAAAGTAACTTTATGCACGTGAGTCATTCCACTGGGACAACTCACAACCTCCATAAGTGTCTGTAGGATCAGAGTCTGGGGCTTGTGTTTTAAGAAAACTAAGATCTAAATCCACAGGGGAAGTAATCTGCTGCAGCCACTTACTTGGTGCAGATCGCATCCCGCTCCTTGCCCGCTCAGGTGTACTGGCCTGCGCACTGGAGGGGGGAGTCAGGTCACCACCATCTCCCAGCCTGCTCACCTGAACAGGAGGGGACTTACTGAGGTGCTTGTACACTCAGGTGCTACCCAAGGCAGGGTATCCAAATCCAGCCCTAAATAAACAGGCTACTGAGCTGTTAAACTGCAATATGGAAGCAAAGCCCCAGTTGTGATACAAGACCAGCTGCATGGGTGGAGGCTTTATGGAATTTGGACAAGGAAAGTGGTGACATCATAGAAAGAAGAAAAAAAATCTGCTGGGCATAACATCTCGCTAGTCCGAAACCACTCAGAGTCATTCCGCAGTCGAGCACACCCTACACCTTGCTCTACATCACAACAAGGCCGGCTCCAAGACATTTGGACAGAAGGAATAAAGCCATAGGTTTAAGGGGGCAAAAAAAAAAATCCTTCCTGCTCTTTGATTAACTTGGCTTCTTGATGGAGTTAAGTGCAAACAGCTGCCTGGACTCCAACTGCAAAGCCTAAATCTAAACACGGTGTGTTTGCATAACCCAAACTTCTAATCAGGCAGCTGTATAATCCACCCATTTAGAGTATCCCTAAGAGTTTCAGGGAAATGTGATTTTCTTCCAGCTAAGCCAATCAACAACCCCTTTAAAAATAAAAAAACTCTAGCCGCTGAGATAGAGCGGTGTATCTCAATGGGGTGCGGTCATGACCCCAAGGTGAATCACAAAGCTTCCCCCCCCCCGCCCCCGAAGGTACGAATTTGAATCTAGAATTCCCACCACAGTCCTGTGTTGCTAGGTAATAAGTTAGTGGCGCTTGAGAAGTATATAGCAGGAGTTACATGCTTGCTGACATGAGCCATATGGGCATAGCAAGGTACAATTCACAGCCCACTGAAGTCATTGAGAGAGTCTTACTTGGACCCATCAGGACTCAAAAGAAGTTCTTCGGGGTTGTTTCACACACCACATGCTGGATAATAAGACATTTCTAAAACTAAACTGGCTCTTCAGTAAGAGAACTATTTACAAAGATGCTGCAACTGCAGCTAACATTCCAGCCATGTGCACACAGACTGGCTGCCTGGTGCCTTCTCCAAACTCTCCTTCTGCAACCAGCGTTCCTTCCTCCAATTCCATGCAGGCTGCTACCATGGTTATAACACCCCCTCATCCCGGCTTCCCTATTGAAGGGAAGAACATCTGGAGCTGAGGGGGGAGTGTCAGAGCTGGGATCTCAAGGGCAGGAGATTTTTTCAAAACACACATATATGACCTAATACTCCACAGCCCATTGAAACCAACAGAAGGACTCCCGTTGACTTCAGTGGGCTTTGGATCAGGCCCTACACTTTTTCTTTTCGGGCTCACTCTCAGTTACACTAGCATAAATCAGGAGTAACTAAGTCAAAATCAATGGAGTTCTACCGCTGTAAATTCAGTAAGAGATCAGAACATTCTGTGTTTATATAGTGCCTAGAATAACTGGGCCCTCGCTCATGACTGGGGCTCCTAGGCATTACGGTAACAGTGAATACTCTGTTCTACTTCTTCTTCAGCTAGAACCTTCTATTTTCCCTGCACTTTATATGGTTATTTGCCAGATATTTCAACATAAAACTTGTCTTGTAATTTAGTAATTGCACTATGTCAAATCACACCCGGTAAAGCCTGATATACAGTATGACAGCCTGAATGCAAATGTTTCTCAGTCAACACCATGGATTTGTAATCTGTTATGTTTTTTTCAACTCATCTTCCAAAAATCATTTTTGTAGCTGAAGGAACAAACTTTATGGCCATCATAAGGTTATTTATAGCTAGCTTATAGGAAGCCAGTATGGCCTAGTGCAAAAACATCCAGCCTGTGATGTAGGAGACCTGGGTTCTACTCTCAGCTCTGTTGCTGGTCTAATGTGTGACTATGAGCAAGTCACATAACCAATCTCTACCTCAGTTCCCCCCCACCCCCATGTGTAAACCAGAGCTATTGATGCTCATCTCCTTTTTAAAGCACTTTGAGCACAACCGATAAAAGAAAGTATTATCATGAGTGATTTGTTAGTATAGCATGTTAGAAGTTAGCCATAAAAACAGATAAATTTTGAATCTTTTGACTTAAGATGATAAAAAGTACAGATTCAACCTACCTGACACCCCATAAAAACAATAAAATGAATTTACAGAAGTTCTAATAAATTGGTCCAAGTAGGCCATAAAAAATAATTTCACACAATTCTTCTCTCGTTTTTGCCGCTGCCCAGGCAAATAGCACAGCTGCCCATATAGCGGAAATGTTATTGTTTCATAAGTATTCTAATTTGAGCCAACGAGGTAAAAGGCTTGTGGGCTGAGACTGGAAATAGCCATTTATTTCTCAAATACAAGCTGCATGGTAGTAAGTAACATGGCAAATCTTCAACCTATCCAGCCCCACAAACAGTTTTACTTCTCAATGCCAGTATGAGAGATGTGTGAATGCAGGATTTTTTTGGTTCCCTGGCAATTCCAGAAAATTGAAATTAGTTTGGGGTCAAAGCAGGAATTTGACGTTCAGTGAATTAAGTTAAAAAAGCAAGTCATGTGGGGTTGAATACAACGTTACCTTCTGACAAAACCCCTCTTTTGTTTGGATTTTTTGCTGTTTTTAAACATTTGATTTCTTCTCATTTTATTTAAAGACAATTTTGAAACAGAAAAGTAATTTCAAACTGAAAAAAAAAACCCAAAACAAATATATTTTCCTCTCAAGGTTTTTTGCCACCCAAACAGCTCAGCAAACTCAACGCGGATTTGTGAAATGTTTCGATGTCACTACATCTGCGTTTTTCACTGAAAAATTCAAATTTCATCCAGCTCTAGCCAAGGTGTCTCCCTTCTAAATAAGCTAACTGCACAGTTTGAAATTGAAGAGCTGTAAAGGCCTTCCTTAGCTTATTATTCAAAATTGCCAAATATTTTCTGAATCTATGGGTGGCCTTTAAATAAGGGAGTCTAGGAAACAGGTTTGTTGTGTCAACATCCACCGTATCCTGCTGTACTAGAATACAATATGACTATTACTCAGATTCCCCACCCAATCCCCTTGATCTTTATCAAAAGGCCTGTTACTTTGGTGATGGGTACACAGTGGCTAGAATAAAAATATTTGGTGCAACACACTAATCTCTTGAGAGCCACTTATGGGGAAGCCCATGTAAACGCTTCATGTTTGAAGTTCTAGGACATTCGCTTCGCCAAGAAATCAGAACTCACAGCAGTGCTATTCTCAGCCACGCGGTATTTACAAATGCTACAGTACAGCCAAATTAGCTGCCTCCTAGTTTTCCAGATGCGGTTCCACCGCCTATGCGTGTCCGTAAAAAAAGCAAAACCCTATTGTTCTGGGAGCCAGAGCTCTGTTCACCTTTCCAGGTGCTCCTTTGGCTCATGTGGCCAATCTCACACACAGAAGCAGAACGTCTGGCAAAGAGACAGAGAAGCACAGTCCGGCAGTGACCCCCAGAGAGATGGAGTGGCAGGTGATGGGAAATTGGAAGATTATTTATAAAACACCAAAATAACTTCAGTTCATCCCTGTCCTGATTCTCTTTTTCATCCCCAGGAGGAGAGACCACCTCTATTTGGCTTCTTGGAGTTGGTTCCAGTTTCAGATTCCCATTTAATTATTTGTAAAGGGCTGAGGGCAAGGTTGGGAAACTGAGCTGTACAAACAGAAAGGTCTATATTCTCCTCTCAATGCGAGCCTTTAACTCAACACACGCTGCGAAGTACATGAGAGGCCTGCTGCTAAAGCCAGACCTTGTACTGGGAATACAGCTTTGGTGGTTCCTTCTCAGGGACCGAGCGTGCACTTCAGAAGTGACGTTTCCAAAACGGTAGAACGCAATCGCAGCCTGTGCTTAGAAATACAGTATTGTCTAGGAATAAACCAAGGCCCTGTGGGATGGCAGTTGACCCATGTAAGCCTTTAAGGGAGCATAAGTAACCCTCTTACTCTCCTGCAGGCCTGCATTGTGAATCACAAGTGAACTGGGGCAGAACAACTGCCCGTGGGCCACTGATAATTCTCACATGCAAGTGGGCGGGCATGTGAAGGGAAGGGGTGGAGTCTTGGCTTGTCACTCTTTCCTCTTCCCCTTCCTGCCCCCCCAATGTGCCAACCTGCACAGCTGAGTTGGTGTACCCAGGGAAGACACTTGTGCCAGGTTTAGGGCTGGTGCAGATTACTTCCTCCTCAGAGCAAGCTGGGAACCAGCCTATATGAATTCTGGGAAAAGGGGAGCATCAGACCAGAGGCCTGCCCCTTCAGAGGGGAGAGGCATCGTGGGAGCCTAGAGATCATTGAGAGAACCAAGGGGGGGGGACACCAGGGATGGGTCATGAGCGGGAAGGTCAGAGGTACAAGAGGAACCAGAAGGGGACACCAAGCAGAGCAACAACTGGATCCAGATTGTGACCCTTAGGTTATGTCTGAAGTGCCATTGGATGTGTGATTGCGGCACATGCAGACATACCCGAGCAAGCTTTGCTCTAGCGAAGCCGAGTCCCAACAACAGTGAAGCTACGAGACACGAGCTCCAGGGCTAGCTGTACAAACCCACCCAGGGCCGTGGGCGCTTCCTCGGGCAGCTGCTGCGACTCCATTGCCGTTGGTACTCACGCTAGCTAGATTAAAGCTCGGGTACGTCTACACGTGCTGCAGTCACCCTCCCTGACTGCAATGTAGACAAACTCTCTTAGAGTCAATCCGGTTCCTGAGCTGCTTCTGGGCCATCACAACAGCAGTTCCGTCCACTTTAACACCTTTTCTTGTCCTTTTTGGTTAGGCTGCCTTGGAGATGCAACAGCTCATTACGGGAACAATTTATTCTCATTTGAGCTCAGTTTGGCCAGTTTCCCACTAACTAACTTGTACAAAAATAGAATTGTTTCCATTCAAATTTGTATTAAAAAAAAATCAGCTGTAATTTAACATTTGAAATAGAGCAGGCAGCTCAGACACATGAAAAGAAATCAAAACAGCCACAACATTTCCCTTGGAAGTTGCTATTGCTCTATTTTCAGCCGGCATGCTCTCCCTTCTACAGGTAATGTAAACACAGGCTGCAGCGTCTCAACAACTGATGTGTAATGGGGTCCACTCACCGCTCTGGCACCTCCTCAGCCTGAATTAGCTCTGTAGTTGGGTGCGCCCCCTTCAGGTGGTGCATTGCTGCCGTGACTCCTGCTCTTGGACCCACATCTCTCCAAAGACCGTGGCGTCCTCTTCAGCCACACAGCCCTCCGGCCCTGCCACACACTGTGCACCTCCCTACCGGGGGACCTGCAATCCACTGTTCAGCCACTTCCTGCCAGTGGCAAACTGCAGTTCACGGTCTAGCCACTTCCCGCGTGGCTCCAGCACCCTCTTTAACCCTTGTATCAGGGCCTCAGTCTGCAAACCCCCCAGCAGCCAGCCCGGAGCTGTCTCTGGCTCCCTCGGTCCCTGTTTGCTGCACTGCTCTGTCCAGGGTGCTGGCAGTTCTCTTGGCCCTTCAGGGACACAGTCCTTCCTCCCTAGGCTCCCAGCAGAGAACTGCCTTCCTCTGCCCTGCAGTTCCCTTTTTATATGGGCCTGCTTGGCCCTGATTGGCTGCTCCCTTCAGCCCTCTTCTGATTAGCTGCCTCTGGCACAGCCTCCTTAGGGCTGCTTTTAACCCCTTTTCGACCGGTGAGGGGCAGCTACCCCATCACAAGATGCCTTCAAATTAAGCTGTTACATCCATGCACTTGGACCACTGTTAGCTCTTTAGGACAGGAATCATTTCAGTTTGTATGTATTCATTGTTATTGACTGGGCTGCCTAATGGAACAGTGTGGCCTACTGGGCAGCGCACTGTCTGGGGAATCAGGAGGCTAGTCATTCCTCAGGTGTGTGACTCTGGGTGACCTTTGTTGTCTAGTAACATTGTAATCTCTTTGGGGCAGAGACCACCTCTCACTAAGTGTTTGTACAGTGTCTAGCATAATGGGATGTCAATATCAGCAGGTGCTCCTAGGGGGCAGTGTAATAGAAATTATAACAGTGGCTTCGTGCAGTACACCTGGAATGCCTATAACCAGGAGTTCAACTCCTAGCAATGTCAGTTCAGCCCTTCACTCTAAGGTACAGGATCCTGGAAGAGCAGGTGAAAGCCATGCAACTTTCTGTGTAGATGAGATTTCAGTCACAGCCAAGTCAAACTTGACGTATGCAGCTCTTTTAACCATTTCTCCAGGCTCCAGTTGACTTCTGCTACTCACCTCTGAATTCACAGCACTATGTAAATAGCTTTCCGTTAGTGAGGTGCCCAGAACTGAACTCAGTATTCTAGAAGTCGTATCAGCACTATCATATAGAAATAACTTCAATCTGCTTTATTTATTTAGGTACTGCCCACAGTTACATTGCCTTTAATGCCACCCTATTACTTACACAGAAAGTGGGTTTAAAAACACCAAACTAGAAACAAGATTGTGTAGGCTTTCCCCCTCAAAAAAAATTTCACTGCTTTTTTAAAAATTTGAAAAATATCAAAAATCTTGATGGATTAGTCACTTAGGATTTTTTTGACCTGCTTGTGGCTGGATGAAAAACCTGACAAATGTTTGAAGAAAACTAATCAAGATTCTTCTGGTTTTTAAACTCAAAAATCCTCCAGATTCAGAAGAATTTGACATGTTCCGCTTATGTACAAAATCCTGCCACTTCTCTTCCAAAAGGTTGATTTTAGCTTTACTGCACTGCAAGTGTCTCCACTCTACTGACTGTGTTTTTTGAGTGACAAGAGAAATGTGGTTTTGAAAGAACATCCTGGCAAAGGCATGACTATAATGATACCCAACATAATTAATTAGGTCTGTGGCATGAATGTTTTCAATGAGTGCCAAACTGTAACTTGGGGGGCCATTAAATGGATTCCAACAGCCCCTGAGAACCACAGAAATGTTGGTAGTTTTGAGAAGTCATAGCAGCTGCAAAAAAATTCAGAGGGGGAATTTTTAGATCAATCAAAAGGACTAGTGGCCCCTTCCACATGCACCCACTGCAGTAACATGCCTGGCAACCATTCACACATAGGGAAACAAAGAATACCCGTCTGCCATGCTCCATGTGAAGTATAAGTTTTCAAGAAGAGGAAAAATTGGTTTTCTCTCAAAGAATTCAAGTTAAGCTATCAATGGTCCCCAAGGAGCACTAGCTACTGTCTGTCATCGGAGTCCTACTAACAGGTTATTAATCTGCTGACCTCTCCATCTCAAAATGGTAAATTGTCTAAGGATGAGACAGGCAACAGTGAGCTAAAAGGACCTTCCGTGGAAGGGTGGGAGAGGGCAGGATTTTTTAGACATCTATAGTTACTTTGTGATAAAATGTTTCGAAGATGGTGTCACTTCCCTTCCAGACAGCCTTGCTTTTCTTAGCGCCAGATACCGAATCAGTGACCTTCTGTGGATCTCAGCTAATCTCAGGATATGTCACATCTGCAGCAGCAGGAACAGCTGAGCAACACTTATCCAGGCATAATTGAATCTTAAGATTGTAGAGCAGTGTGTGATTAATTGGCTGCAGGTTTCCTGATAGAGAGGAGGACGCTAATGGCCATTCTGGGGCACTGGATGGTACTCTACTTATCTCAAAGCATAATGGGCATTAAAATAAATGCTCCTGATCAAGGTCACAAGGAGCTGTGAAGGGTGGATTCAATGCATTTCAAATCCCACTTCCAGTTCCGTAGGCGTGTGTGTAAAAATAAATGCCGATTATTGTAATGCCTATTATGGGCTTGATTCTGCCGAGTAGTGCCTATGGCCCCAATCCCATAAAGACGTAACTTTCTGCATCGTGAGGCGTCCCAAAGACTTCCGTGTTTACTTGAATGAGGCCAATCCCACGGTGCACCAAGTTAAAAAGCTGAGCAGGTATTTGCTGGATGGGGCCTTACTCTACAAGTAGACACAGTGCAGTAGAACGGACTTCTGGCAAAGCAAGGTACTACTCACTCCATTTTGGAGTGAGGGGGTTGGGTGGGGAGCAGGTTGCAGAGTCCCAAGGCCCTCACAGAGAACAAGCCATCAGCCACCCCCTCTTTTTAACGCTCGACTGCTTCCACTGAGTGCAGCTGTGGCAGGTGCATGCTCAGCTACTACCTTGGCTCTTTTGGAACATCTCACCTATGCTACGGGCTGTAAGGATCGTTTCCATTCCCTGCTTAACAGCCCATTGTAGTCTTCTACCTCCAGTCATCAGGAGACTGTCTGGGTTTTAATGATGCCTTCTGTAATCAGCCATTTGGCTAGTTTTCTCTGATCATGCAGCATATTCTGCAGGAGCTAGAGACCTTTCACGTCTCAATGATAGCACTCAGTGACTCTCTAGACTGCCAGCATTTTTCCTCTCCATCTTCCCTCCTCGCTTTGCAGATTTTCACATGCTGAGGCTACCGCTGGTTTATATTTGTGTCTATGGAAATAGCAAGAGGATAGCAGCTCAGCAGAATGTGGACTGAGCCAGGACCCCCAAGAGGAGAAAAACCACTCCCTAAGACTTCTGTAGGCCTAGGTTTGCTTGGATCCCATTGGAGAAGCTGGGCCAATAAGCAGGCTGACTCATTACAGTGTGCTCAAAACCAGCTGACAGCAGAAGGTAAAGATCACCCTGTATCTGACATAAAAGAAGGTATGTGAAGCATCAGCTGGAAAGGGGGTTTCAGTACAGCTGAGTGGGAATTTGTTACACAAATTTTTTGTCGGAAATGCCGATTTCTCCAAACCGAGACAGTTCGCTAGGAAGGGATGATTTCAACAAATCTCCCACTTTGAAAGAAAAACTTAAGGTTTTCAAAGCATCCTGTTTCGACATTTTAAGTGAAAAAAAATTGTGTCTCTATTCAAAAGCACTTTTCATTTTGCTATTTTAGGTAATTTATACTGAAAACGTTCAAAATCAAAATGAAATATTTGAAAATGATCAATATTGAAAATATTTTAAAAGTGTTTTAATTAACCCAATCAATTTTTTCCCCAGATTACTGGTTTGTGAAAAGTTCAGATTTCAACATTTCATTCTGATTTGGGACAGGCAAAAGTTTCCAAATTCCCCAAAAGCTCAGGATGGGAAAGTGGCTCCCTTGAAGCTCTAGTTTTCAGTCCCTAGAGGAAAGTCTTCCACTTCATAAAACCAACATAACTGGGCAAAATTCACTTTTTCTGCTTAGAAGAAGTGACATCAGAGTTTTAAGTGCCAAGATGAAGATGCACGAGCAGGCCTGTGTAGGAAAGTCATTGCCCGCAATAAGTTTATCTCTAGCTCGTGCTAATCAGTCTCCCAGTTTCATCAGTAATAAAATTTAACCAAAGAAGAACTTTTTAGAAAAGGCCTTCAGACCTACAGCTCTAACACATTTTTATTCTCCCTATTACAAATAGGCTCCATTCAAAATACTAAATAATTGGCGGCCAATTGAGCACAGGGTTTAAGTCAATGGGGTGGAGTATTGTAGTCTCGTATTAAGTGATCCAACCCCTACAATTCATTCTTTGACAGGCTCTTTTTGGCAGCACCTATCTTCTCAATGAAGTGAAAGTGACAAGTTGTTGTGAACAATCCAAGCTTCGATTTCACTGTCCACCACAGAGCAGAATTCAAAGTGTATGCCAAGGTCCCGGAGGAGAATGACATAAATAGCTATTATTTCTAGTAGGAAAGGATCTGGTCACTTGACCCGTGAAGATTTCTAGCTAATAGTCATACAAAAAGAGCTGGGTATGTTTTATGAATCCTTCCCAACCCCACTTCACACTATTGTCTGATTCACGCTTATTCAGCACCCAAGTCACAGGGCATTAAAGCATTGCATATTCTCTCTTCGTTGGCCTGGGCTTCTGAATCACCGACAGCCAGCACTGCTCTTTTACAAACCTCTAATCGAGTTGCGTGGCTCTGAACGTGCTGAGCTAATATTTTATTAGGTTGCTCCTTGCTCATGTAAGCACTTTCCCTCTTGCCAACTCGAGGCTTTGTAACTCTGGGCACCCTCGGGGCGTCGTCAGCAGTGGGGATCCAACGCTTGACTGAACAGCGTGAGCCGCTCCTGCCAGAGTTAGACACCCCAGGTCTGTGAGCACCATGCTGCAGCCGGGAGTGTTTTCCCACAGCACAGGTAGACAGACACCTGCTAGCCCTGCTCAAGCGAGCAAGCTAAAAATAGCCGGGTGGGCGCAGCAGCCTAGGGGTGGGGGGCAGTTTGGGCTAGCTGCTTGAGCATGGGCTCACCTGACTGCCATTATGTACTTGGGTTGCGGCCACAGTGATGTTTTCAGCATACTAGCTGGAAGATGTCTGTCTATCTGCACTGAGGGGCGCACTCCCTGCTACAGTGTAGACATACCAGAAGGCTGTTGAGGACTCAAACCTCTTTGTGGTCCAGCCACTACTAGAGAGTGACAGGGCACGGGCTATGGGGGAGGGGTTGGGTGAGGAAATGCTTTGCTGGGTCTTTATCTGAGCCACACTCAAATCTGTGCAAACACAGAGAAGACAGCAATTCTCTACCTTATTATTTAAAACATAATAATTGAGAGCTTACTGCATCAAATTAGTCTGTTCCTAATTCTTTTACCTGTGAGGCTGAGTCTCATCGACACTAATACCACTGTACACTGCTACAGCAGGACAAAGGAGACTTACAGTCGTCACTTTCCAGCTGACTGGGAAGACAGATGGTCTTTTAGTTAAAGCTCTAGACTGCAGAGGCAAAAGATCTGGGCTAAGTATGATCCCGGGCAAGTCATGCCTTTTGACTCAGTTTTCCATCTGCAGATTGGGATAATATTCCCTTTGTCTGTTTATGCTGTAAACTCTTTGGGGGCAGAGGCAGTTTATTGCTGAGCATTTGCAGAGCACCCAAACACAATGGGGTCCTGATCTTAGCTGGGACATCCAGATGCTACCGTGGTATAAATAATGATTGTGTCTTTTACTTTGCTTTTGACTTCCTTTCTTACGCTGCTCCATCGCAAAATGTATTCTCAATAAAGCAAGTAAAGTAAAATACACATGCCTGTTTTCAAGCTTCATGAAAGGTCCTGTGGGGCCTTGAGGGTAACAAGTTCAAAGCCTCCGTTGGCATGACAAGCTACGAAGGTATTGTCAAAGTGCACAGCAAATATTAACTCTTGCAGCTCCAGTCCCACAATGGGGCTTGCCCCCTGAACTCTCGGTTGACTCTGTGAAGAGTCAGCGTGTCTACCTATGCATAGTACAAAGGATAGGGAACGTAGATCGCTAATGTGCTTATGTGGTCAGTCAAGTTTGCCTTTGTTAATGAACTATGCTATTAGGGCCAAATCCTGGTCACTATGAAATGAAGAGTGAAATTCTCAGAAGCTTCTGTGGAACCAGGGTTTGGTCATTAATAAACTGTTTGGAAAACCACGGAAGAGTAGCAGGACACTCTAGAGCATAATGATCTTCTAGGCTGGCTTCCTGTACATCACAGGCCATAGAATTCCACCAAGTGATTCCTGTATCAAGCCCATGACGTCTGGCTGAGCTACCCCATACCTTTTAGAGAGATACCCAGCTTTGATTTAAAGACTTCAGGTGATGGGGAACCACTGCATCCCTACATAAGTTGGTCCAATGATTATTTACTCTCCTTGTTAAAGGTTGTTTCCGGTCTAATTTGTCAGGCTTCAGCTTTGTTAGGACTTTGTCCACTAGATGAAAGAGCCGTCTACTATCAGAAATCTTCTCCCCGTGTAGGTACTTGTGGATCATAATCAAGAATCCACTTCACCTTCTGTTGGCCAAGTTAAGTAGGCTTTAAGTCAGCCAGTCTGCAAAGCCAGCTAACACTTCCTCAGTGCACTCCCGGGAGAGGGAGACTGCAGCATGGGCCAGTTAAGGGTGACAAAAAGCATCATGTCCATTTGATCAAAGTGACCAAAGTACCTTTTATTTGTGGCAAGGCCCTTAGAGCCGCGATGAAGCCACAGTACTAACCATGATCAGGCTACTTCCTCAATAGGGATGGAAGAAGTTTAAAGTGATTTGCTTTCCACCTGTGCCGAATTCAGCATTTGGTTTTTGTTGATGGGAAAAACGTGGTTTCAAGTATTGAAAGGAAATGTTAGTGACAAACCCAGGAAGCAGCAGGGGACTAAAATGGTCGCAGAACCCAAAATGGAGGAGCTTAGAAGTGGGTGGGCCACACCCCACTTCTTCTCATCTAAGCTGACAGATGGGAAGAGAAGGGATTGGGGGAAACAAATAAGTCTGCATTATACATCCTCCATTTTGGCTTTGGAGGTCCCTGGTCATGACCAAGATGGCACTCATTACAAAAGTGACCTCCCGGAATGAATGGACTAATTTGACCTGAAGGACACAGGACAAGATTTTCAAAAGTGACTAGTAATTTTGGGTGCCTCCGTCTTTGGCTGCTCAACTTGAGAAATCTTAAGGGGCCTGACTTTCCGCACGTGCTGAGCAACCACCCTCTGAAAAATCAGGTCCCTTTAAAGAGGTTCAAGTTGAGCCTCCGAAGCTTGAGGCACCCCGAAGTACTCGTCACTTTTGAAAACTTGGTCTAAGCCCTGAAGCTCAAAGCTGCACCAGTCACCTAACCTCCGGGGACCCAGCAGAGGGGGATATGGAACACACACTAAACACACACGTCTTTCTTTCCTAAGTCAAGCACTAGCTTATACTGAAGCCCCAGTGAAAACCTGAGACCTTCTCTTCTCTGGGATTCCCAGACATCTGTGCCCAGCCATTGGGGTAGCTGCACCAAAGCAAATCCTTACAGCAGACAGGCAAAGCCATGGTGTATCCCAGTTCCAAGCATGTATAAGCTACACCCGTGCAAATTGATGATCTATACATGGGGTTTGCTCACCCAATGGTTGTTACCAAGGAATCTCCAGTGTAAACCTGGCCTTAGACCCAAATACCTTGCTCTTATACAGCACTTTGCGCCCACAGATCTCAAAACACTGTACAAATGAAGTCAGTATCATCTTTAAAATGGGGAAACTGAGTCACAGGCAGGAAATTCTCTTGCCCAAGGTTATCCAGCAAAGTAGTGGCAGATCCAGAATAGGACCTAGGTCTCCTGAGTCCCAGTTCAGCACCCTGCCCATTAGGCCACACTGCCTCTCCAAGGTAGGTCCGAGAGAAATTTAAAAATCTTCAGAAAACAAACATTTTAGGGGCTAACGTATGAAACTAAAACTAACTCATTTTCTTTTTAAAAAGATAAGTTTAAATGCAAGAAGAGGTAACACATCCGAATTGTTTTTCTAGGCATCTATCCTGAGATCTGCAGCGCAGAAATAACATCGCTTTGACACCGCAAGCACGTACTCCTGTGCTCTGGGGGCAAGGGGGGAAGTTGCTGCTTATTTGGATCTTTTGAAGTCTAGTATCAATATAGCTTCTTAGCCCCGGGGGAGTCCTCAGGGTTTGAGATGTGTATTTTTAACTTCTGTACTCACTGACATTCCATTCACGCTCTTTGGCGGTCTTCCCCATCAGGGCTCCATCAGCGATTGCTCGGATTTTGGCAGCTCTGGGCTTATTTGCTTTAGTGTTTCCTAAATGACAGAACGGGGAGGTGTGGCCTCTTCTACCAATTAATTCACACCCACCAGAAATCAAGGAGGTCGCCAGTTAAGGCAACACTGACACTCAGACCGACCTCTCTCCACATACCTTACCGCCCACACACCATAACACTTTAAGGCGCTCAGTGACCCCACAAACAAATTCCCTCGGTCCCCCAGCATTCAGCCACCCCCAGTGCACGCTCAGCCCCTCAAAAGCAAACATGGGCAGGAAGGATGGAGAGGGAGGGGCAGGAGGGAGACAGCCTATCATGGTGGGGAAGGGGGCCAGAACGAGGCTGTGATAACTCGGGGTCAGGCGTTGGAGAGCAGAGCGCTGCTCCCACCCTGTGTCTATTCCCCCTCGGCAGCACAGCCCCATACAAAGCCCAGGTTCTGCAAGGCCCCTCTGTGACTGAACTCCAAGGGAGTCTCTTTGTAACTCATGGAAACACGGATTCGCGTCAGCCTGCAGTGGAGGAGTCTGTATAGAGAAGTCCCCGTACACCTGGGAGTTCCAGGACCTGTTCCACTTTCCCTGGGACAGAATGCCTGCTGGTGCTTCGTCTCCGCTCTGCCCCAGTACCGGGCTCCTCCTTCCAGGCACAGGGGAGCCTTAAATCAAACATTGCTGATGCCTCTCAAAAATGGCACCACGGCTGCCTCACTTGCCTTTTACAAGACGAAGAGGGCTCGGAGCTACAAGTGGCAGGGAGCTTCAGGGGACCCAGCCATTCCCCACCATCCTCGGAGACCAAATGAAATGCAGCCGGTGGATAGCGCACAGCTGCCATGCCCAGAGTGGTGATCTCATATGTGCTTTAACATGGCTAGCACACACACGCATGAATGCCTTATGATGAAAGACCATGGCCTTGCAAAGTTTGCATTCAGTGTAAATGTGATTGGTCTTGCAGGCAAACAAAGGACAGCTTCCCATGCACGGCTCATTTCCTCGTATTCCTTCTCTCCATATAGCGTTGGAGCACAAACTCCAAATGACAACATCTTGCCCAGCACCAGAAACTTTGCTCATCTAAGCATGGAATGAGGACTGATCGCTGTCTTTGAAAACATGCCGTGTGATGCCAGACATTAAAACCATGCCCCAGCAGTGAGCTGGGTCAGTGCCATACCTTGGTGATTTAGTTATTTGAAATTCATCCTTCAGTGCAGATTGGGGCCCCACAGACAGGTGCTGTTCTTGGAATGTCCCCGTCATGGCCAGAAACAGCCTTGCAGTCACCCTGCCTCCGTTCCCAGAAATGATCCACTCACAAAAACAAAGACCCCCCCAGAAGAGGGGGAATCTGCTTGTGTATTCAGCTTCCCAAAGTGAACCCCTTTTCACCTTTTTAGACCAGGGTATCTACTGCTCTCCTTCTGGGGCTGTGTGGCTCAAGCCAAGCCCTGCCCTCCCCAGCTGGCAAGTTCATTCCTTTAGTTCAGGGTTTCCACCGCCCTCCTTCTGAGTTCTGGCCTCCCCAGCCCATAAACTCACCCCGTTAGATCAGGATTTCACAGCCCTCCTTCTAGGTCTATCCACTGGCTGAGTTCCTCCTTCTTCCAGGCTCTCAGCAGCTCTTCATTAACCGGTCTTGAAGCCCCCTTTTGAGATCCACCCACCCAGTCACCTACCCACTCCCTTAATCCTTCCCACCTGGGGCTAATAACCCCAAACACCTGTCTGGGCTGGCGGGGCTCCTGGTCCTGGGCTCTTAACGGAACAGTAGTCTTGGTTTTTCCGATACCTTCACTGTCTCAGATACTAGCTATTCCCCAGAACCAACTTCCTTTCTCCCAATGTCCCTTTTGGTTATTCTGGGTAAAGGGTAACTGGCTTCTCACACTACCTCTCCTAACCTTAAAGGGCCAGCACACCAATACAGTGCCAGATCCACAACTGGTGTAAATGGGCACAACTCCACTGAAAGCAAGGGAGCTGTGCCGGATCTGGCCCTCTGTATTCAAGGATTTGACATTCCTTTAACCTTTATCATTTCCACATCAAACTACTTCTTCTGCAATATACATTCCTGGGGGAGCAGTAACGAGTGGCACCAAGCATGCATGTCAGAGAAAAGAACACCCTGGGGGTTAAGGCAATGAACTGAGATTCAGGAACCCTGAGTTCCTCCCTGTTTCTGAACTCTTGCATGATATGGAATAATTAACTTACTCTCTGCGTCTCAGGTCCCTGTCTGTAAAACAGGGATGATAATCAAACTGCTTTTTCAAGCTGTGCAGAGGACAGAAATTCTGTTTCACAAAGCATTTTGACATTTCAACACAGGTTTCCATTCCAATTAGGAATGAAACCCCCAAAATTCAAAATTCTCCATGAAAGAAAGTTCTCCAAAAGATGTGGTTTGGGTCCATCAGCATATTTGGTTTTGAGTTCACCTTTTGAAATTTTATATTTAATTCTTATAGATGCCAATACAAACTTGAAAACATGTCAAAATAAAAAGTCATTTCAAAATGAAAATCCCAAAAATGTCAAAACCGGGACATTTCAACATTGTCAGCAATTTTTGTCCCTGGGGGTGAAAGGCTGAGTCCCTGGGGAAAGTGGAGAACTCCCACTGATCATCTGCTCCTACAGTGTTTGTGGCTCCAGAAGGGAGCAGGGAGCAGGGACCAGCCCCTGCTGGTGGGCCCAGAGGAGGGGGCCACTGCTTTGCTCCCCCACTCACCACCCTGGAGGCTGTGGCCGCACGAAAAGCCCCAGGTGGCTGAATGCAGCCACTGTGGCTGCATTTGAGAAACGCAGGTCTAGATACTGTTGCAATACAAATCATAAACGTGCTTCGAGGTAGGCATTGCTTGTACTGTTGCATGACGCATGACAGAGAATGGTGTACAAAGAAGAAATGTAAGTTGGAGACACCAACGGGCAGGAATTCAGAATTCTTTATTTTTTTAACCGTTGCAAAGAGACATTGAAACAAGAGCTTCCCAAATCTCTGCAGACATGTCTGGGCCGTTTCCATCATCAGCGGGCCATTTCTTATGGAGGTAGAGAATTAGACTTTCATTAAAAGAGTTTCAAAACTTCTCTGTTCATTTTCAGCTATTCACCAAAGTCATTTGAAGTTCTCTTATGCGCGCCTCCATTTTTTGCTTGGTATTTGAGGCTGCTTGCTACTGTATAAATAACCAAGAAATGATAAGGAGACACTAGAATCTCTGTTCAAATAACCTGATAGTCAACTGTTCCAAAAAGTTCTTACATTGCCAATAAGGTAAAATATAAGGGGGAGGAAATAACTTCCTGTCCCATGCTCTACATTAAATATAGTTTTATTTATAAAGCTTTCTCAGTCCGATCAATTTTTCTCAATGAGCACGTAGGTAAAAATAAAAATTAAAAAATCATATGTTATGTTGTTAATAAAATAAAAAGGTCTATTTATTTCCATTGAAACATGAAATATGGACATTTTCATTAAGCACTTCAAACAGGTGGGATATACCAAGGCTATTTGATGTATTATTATTATTTATATTGTGGTAGAACCTAGGAGTGCCAGTCATGGGGCAGGACCCCACTGTGCTAGGCGCTACAAACATAGAACAAAAAGATGGTACCCGCCCCCAAAAGCTTACCTATGTCTTTACAGACTGATCCAATGCCCACCTGTCATTTGAAAGAGTCCCATTGACTTCGCGGGGCACTGTATTGTGTATCAAAAGGATGACAAAAAGAAAAGGAGTACTTGTGGAACCTTAGAGACTAACCAATTTATTTGAGCATAAGCTTTTGTGAGCTACAGCTCACTTCATCGGATGCATTCAGTGGAAAATACAGTGGGGAGATTTATATACACAGAGAACATGAAACAATGGGTGTTACCATACACACTGTAAGGAGAGTGATCACTTAAGATGAGCTAATACCAGCAGGAGAGCGGGGGGAAGAGGTGAGAAAACCTTTTGTTGTGATAATCAAGGTGGGCCAAATTTCTTCCACAAATATAAATTCAAATTAAAGTACAAATTTGGTGTTAGCCATGTCAGAGCCCTTTGTGTAGTCTCTTTCTGCTGACATTTGAGTGATGAAGGTACACTAGAACAAATGAGCGCCAGCAAGGAAAGTTGCCCTCTCGTGGCTGATGCACAGAGCAAACGTGGCACCTGCTACTACCAAAAACTAAAGGCCCAAGTGGTAAAGGTTTGTGTCTTTGGCTGTGTCTCAGTTCCAGATCATGGTGTGTCTGGGATTTATACAGTGATTGCTGACTACAACGCAGGAATTTGTTATGGGCACAACACTGATCACACGAGGTGATGCTTTGTACTCAGCAGTCATTTTTGTAGCCATGTGATATCCCACTGCTCTAAATCCCTGCACTCTGTAATAACCCTACTCCAGGATCAACCCAGTTGGGCACAGCTGACTGAAAAACAAGGAGAGAAGGAAAGTACCAAAAAAAAAAAATCCCTCCATCAACATTTGAAAATGTTGTCAACATTTTTAAATCCGAAAAATTTCAACCAGCCTTGCTAGTGTGTTGGAATGCTGGCATCAGACCTTGATGCAGTTCACTTCCTAGTTCACCGGCGGCCCCTTGCTGCCAGAGTGCTAATCAGTTTGAAATGGAAATCTTCATACAATAGTTGAGAGTGTGATCCAGAGCCCACTGGAATCAATGAGAACTCTCCCACTGACTCCACTGAGTGGTGGATTAGACCATTGCTCATTGAATGGTTTGTTATATGGCGTAATCCACTGCCCACACCCCACGGGAGTTTTCTCATTGACTCCAATGGGGTTTAGATAAGGCCAGCACTCCCTGGATGGTTTGTTAAATCCTGGGGTATGGAAGGACAGAGATTCTGGGGTCAGCGCTAGGATATCCCAGCACCAGCACTGTCAAGCCCAGAATGGAGCTATGAAGATACTGTGAACCTTCTCCTGAGTTTTACCTTCACATAGGCTCAAGGAAGATGATTTGGTGAGATGGTATAAATTAGATGCCCATAAATTAGATGCCCATGTACTCTTTGAAAACTACATCTGGGATGGAGTCTTCCCGGGATAATAGAGTCACTTTGGAGAGGTCACCATTTTCTGAAACTCTGTTAACCCTGAAATGTCTTTGAGGACCACTCAGCATGTGCTGATCTTGTGGCCTGCAATTTAGTCCAGCTGTCCAGTTTCTGGATGATCAGAGTTCAGATAGCTTGAGTTTACCTGCATTACCTTCAGAAGTTCCCCAGGCCCGTACCAACAGACTCGTCATTATTTAATAATATTTTGTGTCACATAGTAATGCCATCCCAGTTTGGCAGAGGGCCTCGCTGAGATGCTCAGAGTTCTAATTCTGGTTCATAACTTAGGCCTAGTCTCAACTACATTTCTGGCGAATAAGCAAACTGACGCAAAACCATGCAAACAAGCATTGCACCCATCAGACCTGAACCTTCCCTATCGGGAAGGGATTTGTGCCCATCCCTACAGTGTCCAGGCACCAAAGAGATCTGAGGAAAACCAGGTTCATTCAAAGCAGAACATTTCCAAAGTCCATGACTTGCAAACCCATCTGAACCAGCTCTCACACAAAACTTATTGAAGGACGCTTTTGAAAATAAATTTGAAAGAGTTGGCCTGAGTCTCCTAGTGTCTAATTCAACACCTAGGGAAGTCAAGAGGACTCTTTTCAGTGACTTCAGTGGGCATCAGATCAGCCCCTTAAACTGATGAATGAATTTGTTTTCATTTCTAGACCCTCTTTAAATGAATTCCAATGCAAACTAATTGTAAAAAATAACAACATCAGGGTGGTACAACTTGCCCAGCTACAGCTGTGACATTTTTAATACACGTCCATTTGCAAATAGAATGAATGAAACGATACGAGAAGGCAAGAAACAGCCCAACAGCATGGTAACACCAGTGCAGTGTGCCTCTCTCCAGGCGATGAGGGGTTAAAGTGGACTACACAAAAAGTAATTGGCAGTGAAGGTTTCATCTCTTTATATTCCCATTAGGGGATTCTACAAAGATGTACATCAACAGAAACAAACCATTTTAGTGCATTCATTGGCTGAGTATCCATCAGTGGTTGCGATCTATGCCAACATGTCTCAAGATGGTGACAAGTTATTATTATTGTAGTGCCAAGGGGGGAAAAATGAACAAAGCGGACTGCTGATCCTGCCTTAACAATGGGACCCTATTCTCTTTCACTGCACCTGAGCTCCAAGGTCTCTAAACCAATGAACTTTTCATTGTTCCAGTAGCAGATGCTTTGTGGGTTGTCTCATACTTAGCCCTTTGTCATATACCACGTTATTTCCTTCCCATCATCACGTCCCTTGACTACTGTATCATCTAAGCTAAACTAATGATGTCATCTCATTTATGTGTGCGGATTCCCTTTTATTCTCCCCTCTCTGTTGTTTGCCCTCATTGTTTGTTTGTTTGTTTAAAAAAAGAAAGACTCAGTGCTGTAAATCCAAATCCAACAGGCAGTACAAAAGATCCATTTGTGAAAAGCAGAGATTAGCACTGTTAGCTTTAGGCTTTTTGTGAAGCACCTGTTTCATTCAAACAACCTGAAGAGGAAAGCGGAGAGTGGGACAAATCGCTGGCTTAAATGGAGCACTATGAAAGGAAAAGAAAACGACAGTTGATCGTGAGAGCGATGGTGCTTCTTTTACATGGTGCTCTCTGTGCCCTTCTGTCCATGGCGCAGAACACACGCATGTGTGCTCTTGAGGTGTCAAATTCATGTACATGTGACAAACATGACCTCCTTCCTGACAACACACCTGTCGTTCAGTTCTTAAGGGAGCTGGTTGAAAAATGGGGGGAGGGGAAGCAAGCAGCAATTTCATTGATTTTTTTCTTCCTTTTTGTTGTTCGAAGTTTCACAGAAAAATTTGGACAAAGGCTTGACATTTGAAAAATTTCAACCAACTCCCCTTCCTAAAGATCTTCTGCACTTAAATAGAACCTTTCGTCTGAGAATTTCCTTCTGCTTTACAGAGGTGGGTAAGTGTCCCCGTTTTGATATGAAGACAGAGAGAATTAAGCTCCCACTTTTCAACTCTAAGTTCCTTTATGTGGCTTTAGATGCCTCTCTCGACAGCCTAGTTTGATTTTATACAATATAACAGCTGCCTTCTGTAATCATCAGTGCTCGCAGTGACAGTAAATGACCAGAATTGAATGACTGATGATTTTTCTATATTGGATGAATATCTGAGTGGCAATGTATTAACAACAGACACCAAAGGGCACAAACTGGCTTCTGACAACTCTCTTTCTTTTACACAAAAGCACAGAGAAGATTATATACCAAACCAATTGTGTAAGCAGTAAATGCAACAACAGCTGGAGAAACATCATGCTGCAGTAGTAGCTGCCATCTGATCTGGTGTGGGACACATGAACAGACAAGGGGCCTAATCCAGTGCATGGCAAGTCAGTATAATGATTCCTAGTGACTTCAGTGGGCACTGCATTGGGCCCAAAGTGAATGGCAAATGATGCGTGGAACAATTTATGGAAAAGAAACTAGAGTAAATAACCTGATCATTGCAACTGAAAAGAGACCATGTTAATATTGTCTTTAACTATGTTACAAGACTGACGAGGTCTTCCTTGAAGCTATAGGAGATTGTTCCCGTAAGTGCTTAGAAATGGGGCAAAATTGTGCCTTCTTTTTCCTGCTATGTAATAACTTCACACCTCAAGTAGTTCCATTGAATCAGTGGGATTACTTGAAGAGTAAGGAATACTTGTGGCACCTTAGAGACTAACCAATTTATTGAGCATAAGCTTTCGTGAGCTACAGCTCACTTCATCGGATGCATACTGTGGAAAGTACAGAAGATCTTTTTATACACACAAACCATGAAAAAATGGGTGTTTACCACTACAAAAGGTTTTCTCTCCCCCCACCCCACTCTCCTGCTGGTAATAGCTTATAAGTCTAAGGATAGGTTGGAAAATCTAGCCCACAGGTTTCTGATATGTCAGTGCATAATGTTACCCAAGGACTGTGAATGAAAGGACAGTAATTGAAAGGTGAAAGGTCAGATCCTCAACTGATATAAATCAGTGCAGTTTCATTTAAGTCAATGGACCTATTGCAATTTACACCAGCAATGGCTCATCATTTCTAAATTGGACTATGCTTATGAGCATCATTTGTGCACTATTTATGTTTGACAACTTCTCCCTGCTTTCTCTTCTTACTCTACAATAATTCATTACCTGTTGCCTCACATTGCACTGCCCTAGTTCACTGAGAAACTGGAGGCACGAGGAGAAAGTATTTCTATCCCAACCAGCTTGATTTAGGTTGTATTGCTGATCCTTCGCGGGGAACTTCTAGCGAGCTCTCAGCAGGCAAACTGAAACCAGATTTCTACACAAGGAAATATGTGCACTGGGGTAATTACAGAAGACTCTCTTTTTGGTCTCATTTGTAGAAACCTTTTTTGGAGTTGGTGTCCAAACTAAATTTTACATCCAAACCAAACCAAAAGCACATTATTTTAAAATCACAGTGCATGTGCAAATTATTATGTTTAAACTATTAGAATTTGGCTAGAACCAGGAACAGTGAAATCCACATCTGTCCTCGAGATAATCTCTGTACAAAATATTAACTTAGAGCTGTTCAGAAAAAGGTCATGCTATTTTTTATAATGGTAAAAGTATATTTTTTCAATACCTTCCTTTCCATAAAATGATTGAACTTTTTTGCTCAAACATTTCCATTTTGGATTGTGTGAAGCAGTACCCAGCAAGGCCCTTACATGCAGAATATGGTCAATCTTGCAGCGTGACTCTGGATGTGTGCAGAAAAAACAGGCTCAATCGCCATTTTGAGTCTAAATCACATATTAAACAAAAAGCACGTACAGAAGCCACAGGTCAGAACAAAAAAAAAAGTGACAGTGTCCAGGATGTTTAAACGAACAACTGAAAGTAGTTTAGCAAGAAGAAGCTACAATCGAGCTAGTAGAGGCCTTCACGGCTGCCAGTATACCTTTAGAAAAAATGGATAATCTGAAACAAAGGGAGTACTTTAGAAAGCACGCACCAAATGCTGGCAGTTTCCTGCATGCAAACTAACTTCACCAAGATTATCTAACAGAAGTAATTGTGAAGCACGTACAGTCTACAAACGCTGCACTGGCAGAATATGATTCCATTTCAGCTGTAGCTGACGAAGCCATAGGTGCACGGGATAAGGACATAGTCCATGTTTTATTCAGACCTGGTAGCTGGATAGATGACCGTATGCCTGTTCTCCTAACAGAGCCTGTTCAGCTTGAGTCAGTACATTTTTCAACGGTATCGCATTATATAGTAAAGGCTGTTGTAAACTACAGCTTAGAGTCTCCGCATTTCTCTCTGGCAACGTGAGGTACATGTGCAAAGCTTTCTCTGATGTACTACAGTAGAACCTCAGAGTTACGAACCTCAGGAATGGAGGTTGTTCGTAACTCTGAACTGTTCAGAACTCGGAACAAAACGTTCTGGGGGTTCTTTCAAAAATCATCAACTGAACGTTGACTTAATACAGCTTTGAAACTTTACTATGCAGAAAAAAATGCTGCTTTTAACCATCTTAATTTAAATGAAACAAACAGAAAAGGCTTCCTTACCTTGTCAGATCTTTTTTTTTTAACTTTCCCTTTATTCTGAGTAGTTTATATTTAACACAGTACTGTACAGTCTTTGCTTTTTGTTTTGTTTTATTTTTTGGTCTCTGCTGCTGCCTGGTTGCGTACTTCCAGTTCCAAATCAGGTGTGTGGCTGATTGGCAACTTCGTAACTCTGGTGTTTGTAACTCTGAGGTTCTACTGTACAAGGAACGATGCCCATTGCAATTCACATTACCTGTAATACATACGTTATTTCAAAGGCCCGAGATATCTGGCACACACATTTCCCTGAGGTGGATATGCTGCTTTCTTCATTGTCCAAACCATAAACTACGATTCAAGGAGTCCATGGCCAATCAAAGTGGTAGCCAAGCAGTGTCACTTCCACCTGAACCAGTGGTGGAATTTGTGGTTTAATGCAATTGCTTACCATGCAAAGAATATTAAATACTTCCAGCAATTTGTGTGCGAGGAGCTTGAAATCACACCAGGCAAACAGTCTTTTGCTTAAAGTCTCTGATCTGTTCAAACAGAGCAATACTGAAGACCAGGTGAAATTCATGACTGAGAATGCTATCCAGTCCACGCACCTTCTAACATGGTTTGAAAGTCGCCCGGTTTTGATTCACAAAGCATACAACAAACTGGTAGATCTGATCAGTTGGACCATAGATATGGCATCGCAACAACTTTCAAAGTGCCAAACTGAAAATAGCCACAAGAAGTGTTCCATTCAATAGCAGAAAAGTTAAATTGGTACTACGGGTACAATCAGCCACTACCACCTCGGTATGAACAACCAGCTCCCTACTTTTTGAGTGTATTTTCAATCCAAATCAGGTACCTTTTCTGTGTTTTGACCCTGAGCTAATTCAAGCAATTCCTGGTTGGGAGAAAGATCATGAGAACAAATGTGCGGTTTATCTGACCTTTGTCAAAGAATGCCAGATGCTGGGAAAAGTAACTGAGTTTGGGGACTCTGTTTCTGATCAGTTTCCAAATCTCTACAAATTGGCAAAATGCTGCCTTACAATTCCTACCAATTCCGTGGATGCAGAATGTGCAATTTGAATGTATGGACAGGTATTCACCCCACCGAGACAGGAGATGTCAGTTGCAACTGCTGGTGGATGCTGGTGTTTAACAAATAAAATGGACTCTTTTATTTAGGTAAGCATAAATGTGTGTCTCTAAGATGTATGTACTGAGTATTACACTTTTTAATTATTTATGTATTTATTTAGCAGATTCCCTTCTCCAGGGCAACTTACAAAGGTAACAGTGGTACAGTATAATACTTATTGTATCTATACTGTATGAACACATCCATGAAATTGGTGTGATTTCACGGCGATTTAAGTAGACCCCTAGATATACCAGGGGGGTTGGTTTAGACTAATTCAGCCTTGTCTTCCTTTCATAGCTTTTCCCATCAACATTTGTTATTATAAGTTATTATGACATTTCATGAACTTTCATATCGTTTTTACTGTTGAGCTTGCAATTAGAATCCATTTGTAGGCCCAGTTATCACAACTCCCATAAGGGAAGACGGGAAGCACAGTACAAGTGAAGGCAGCCCTGAGTCTGCTCGACATTACAACCAGGGCTAGGCAAGGAAACACAGTGGTGGCTCCAAATGGAGGAATGGAATAACATGAAATCAGACCCATTGAATTCAATGGAAACTATATCACACCCAAAGAGCTGAGTGGGAAACAATCTTCCCATCTTGCAACATTTTTTGAGATATTGAAAAATTTTCCTGTCCAAAATTCATGCAAAAAAGTCAAAATCTCAAACATTTTCATGAGCCAAATATTTTGTTTTGACTTCAATGGTTTTTTTTTTCTTTTTTCTTTTTTTAAACCTTTTTTTTTGGTCTAAATTTACTAAAATTTCAAAACAAAACTTCCTTTCAACATGAAAAACTGAAACTTTCTGGTTCAAAAATGTCAAAACGGGGTTTGTCTGCATTCTCGGGTTTGCTCACAAAATAGCTGGCAGTAAAATTCAGGAACCGTGTCAAACATGTTAGCTCATGAACTAACTCTCCAGATGGTCCAGCCAACATTTGCCCTGTTTTAAGAAGGCTGCATGCCCAGCGCAATCAGAAAATGATGGGTAAGCCAAAAGCCGCAACAGCCAGCAAGCTATTTGTACAGCATCTCAAATGTGGTGTGGGATTTTTTTTCCCCCCAAAGCTGAACAGATAGTGGGTATCACTGGCCAACAACCACTAGTCATCAAAAATTCTGGCTGCCTCTTGTGAAAATCAAAGGAAAAGAAACCCCAGTCAATGGTTTACATTCATGCAGCCAGTGAGTCCACTGGCCTTCTGCACATAAGTAGGCAGATCTATCAGTATTTTAATTTGGATCCTTTCAGAGTTTCAGAAACTGCAGCTTGGACACTTTGATGTCTACATGGACCCCAGCAAATTCCTTTTATATTATGTTATCCCTTCAAATGGCTCATCCATAACAGGTTTTACCCATCTGATGGGCACCTTGCCAGTCGGGACATCTTGTCTGACAGCTCGCCTGCATTTAGCTCTGTCGTTATGTGTGATAACAATTTGGGCACCTGGAGCCTGCAAAACAAAACAGAATTAAAGCTGTAATTAGCAGCCTGCCCTCAGAAAGGCAGGCAACAATACACTCCCTTCTTAGAGCCACGGCAGTGGTGACAGGCAGCCTTCATCCAGAGCAATTGGGAGAACAGCAGCCCAAATGTGTTTGCTAAGCAGACTCTGAGGAAAGGAGCTAGAGAGGGTCAACATTCGGAATTTCTGTCCCACAGGAAATGGTGATATTTCAAAATTTAGTTCCGTCCTGAACTGGGAAGAAAAGTCAAAATCTCAGCATTTTTTGCAAAACGAAACTCACATAATATTTCTTTTTTACTCTTTCGTTTGAACTATGATCATATAGTATTAGTGTGATGGACCCCACCCTGGCCTGGAAGGGGTTAATAAACAGCAGCCGCCTCACACCGCCCCACTTTTAGCAGCTGTCAGGCCTGGAAGGAGGAATTGAAAGGGGCAGTGGGGGGAGAGGGGGGAGGGACAGCTCTCTCAGAAGGAGAGAAGATGGACAGCTCTCTGTCGTGAGGCAAGTCTGGCCGGCGCTAGGAGCTGACTGAAGACTGCAGTTGACCTGGACGTCCCTGCAGATGGGTAGGCCTGACAAAGACAGTTTGATTTGTTACCAGCAACCCACTGGTGGGTGCTAAGGCCAGCCACCTGAGGGGAAGGGGGCTGAAAGCTGAGGTTCTTTGGGTTCGTGCTTCTGTTGGAGTTATGCCTTGGGAGCCCCGCTACCCCAGAACTTTCTCAGTGACTGGGACGGAGAGCTAGGCTGCATCCATAGCTGAAGTGTGCAGATGACTCTGTTGGGGAAACTGAGGCAGACGTGCTGGAGTGCCATGCCATGACCCAAGGGAAAGCCCTTCCATCACCATTTATTTATCAATTAAACGTGAAGTTGAATCATTTTGACAAGCTCTAAAAACAACAATCTGCCAACAAGCGCTGAGGAGGGTAAGCAGCAATGAATGACGGATAAGCCACGTAAACCAATGACTGACTTCAGTGCTACACATTCCCTGTGCGATAGGACATGGGTATAACCCCAGGCGAATACTGTGTGGCTATTTGTCCCCCTCTAGTGGCTAGACCATGTACACAAATTTATGAGTGTGCTACAGCCCTTGCATTAACAGGTGGGGTCCTTGAGCTCAAGTAGTAGAAGTGCTTCCTTTCAGGACATCCCAGGTTCAACCCTTGCTGATGATCTGCCCATGGTCATTGTTACATTTGCAGTTATTATAGCGATAGAATTGTCTGGCTGTTCGATGGCAGAGTGGGCGTCTCAAGAGACTGATAACAGGAACGTTAAAATACACATTGAAAACTTTGGGTCCTATTCTCCCCTGCCCTGATCCTTGCGTGGCCAGATGTGCCAGTGTAAAAGGGCCGTGAACCTCACCCAAATCAGAATTCTCTCTTTGCTTGCGCCCGTGGCAGCCTCTAACAACCACTTTGTACTCACATTGCACAGGTGTAAATGACGACATACAGTGCAAGCTGGTGCAGAATCAAGCCCTTTATTTTTAATTCAATAAAACCAAAGCATGTTATGCGAACTATCATGTTTGCATCATCCTTCATTTAAAGCTCCCTTCCATCATAGGAAATACAAATACTCTTGAGTTGGGTTTCACCTTAACAGCCACAGAAACCATCAACTGCAGATCTAGCCTTCTGCCACTAGGTGACTTGCATTAGGTTTCCATTTTAAGAAGATGAAGCACCATGTTATACCGCTGCAGGGGGCTCACATTTCTCCCCGCTGTGGGACTTTGGGAGAAGCATCTGCCTCAAGTCTTCCCTCCTCAGTGATGTGCCTCTAAAGCCACTTCACTGCATGCACTGAGTTGCATTTCTCTGCGGTGGAGGAAGACTGTTCCTGGCAGCTCTCCACTTCCTACCCAAAACAATAGTAAATGGTACGTCCTCTTATAGCCTGCTGTGGTCCAGGAATACATTCTGGCTCACAATGCTGTCTCCCGGAAGAAGGCTGGTCTAGTGAAGAAGAACGGGCCTGGGATTCAAGAAGTTCAATTCCTGCTTCAGCCACCTGTTACCTGGGGGACCTTGGGCAAGTGGCTTAGTCTTTCTCTGCCTTGGCTCTCCTCTGTAAAAGCGAGGCTGGTTCTTCCCAACCTCACAGGAGTGTTGTGAGGGTAAATCCATTAACAAGTGTAAGGTGCTCAGATATTGCACTCACTGCTGGATTATGAGTACCTAGCTAGATGCGTTTTTAAGAGGAAATGCCTTCTCCCTACCACATAGTGAAAAGCAGCCCTCGAGCCTATGACCAACCAAGGTTGGCAAGCACATGCTATGGCTCCACTGTAGAGCTGACACACCCTACAGCGTCCTGGTAAAACTCACCGCTTTTGTACGTCGAAATAGATGTGAGGGTCTATTGGTAACAGACTTGGAGAGAGGGTGGGGTTTATTTCTCGCTGTGCCACTGACGATAGGCCAGTCACTTTGCCTCTGGGCCTGTTTCATGTCTATTTAGATTGTAACCTCTTCAGGGCGGGGACTGTCTCTCCCCGTGTGTCTGTGCAATGGTGTAACGTAAGATCAACTACATGCATAAATCTTGGCAGGATCAGGGCCTACATTCCCAACCCCAGAGCACAGTGACTGATGCCACCCCAACGTGGTATTCTGTGTCCCCAGCTCTTTCAAACCCACTGCTCTTCTAAAGTGGTGGGTCTAGCCTCTAACATTTCGGGGTGCGTAACAAGGTAAATTGAGAATTTCAGTTAATTGGGGTTCTCTTATGGGGGAGCTTTTCAAAGGAATTAGATACCTAGCTGCATTTTGTGATTTTGAAACTCTCCCTTATAGTGCATTAATATTACCGACCAGTGAATTATTAATTACTGAACCGTCATTGACGCACTCTGAGGCTTGGCTCCTGAATTTACTCCTAATTTCTAGGAAAGTATTAATACTGAGCTCTGTAGCAGAAGCATTCTTTAGAGTAGGGTGACCAGACAGCAAGGGTGAAAAATCAGGACGGGGGTGGAGGGTAATAGGCACCTATATAAGACAAAGGCCCAAATATTGGGACTGTCCCTATACAATCAGGACATCTTGTCACTTTAATCCAGATCTTCCACCTTAATGATCAAACTCACGTAAGTGGCTCTGATATGTCAAACGAATGAGCAACGTGCCCAGAATCAGATTACACGTATTCTCATTAGAGTCTTTACACCGCACCTGATGGATTTGCCACTAATGCAAACCTATTGTAGCTTTGCTTGTAACTGAAACCTCGGCTCTAGACAGCACTTTGGCACAAAGCGCCATGAGAATTACCTTTTCCATGTACATAAACATATCTTCTAGTCGTCCATGTCACCACCTGATTAGATCTCTGGCATTGTTGCTTTCGCTTTGGCAACAAGGAGAACGTCATTTCACCAAGTCGGCAACCCTGTGTTAAAACTTGGGCTTGAGGATTTAAGGCAGAACAGAGAGTGGCACAGGTCTTATAGAACAAGCTCGCTTTTCTACAGACTGACTTATTTTATCCTAAGCAAAAATCATTGGCTTATTAACCAGTGACTCAGGAATGTAGAATACTTGTGATGACTGTCCTCTTCCGAAGAATGCAAGAGCCTGGCCTTCATTTTTTCTAAGTAAAAACATTAAAAAACACAAGGTCTATGGTAGCTGATGGTGCATGTTGTATTAAACCACAGTAATATTTATGGAAAATTATTATTTGTAGCACCTAGGAGCCTCTGGCATGGACCAGGGCCCGGTAAGCTAGGCACTGTACAGACACAGAACAAAAAGACAAACCCTACCCCCAAAGAGTTTACAATCTACATATAAGACATGAGACAACATTTGGATACAGACAAGACTTGGGAGTATACAAATAATCGTATTGGTCACAGCATGATCAGCAGTGGTCTTAGCACACAAGCAGCTTAACCGTTGTCATGTGTTTTGTAGGCCTCATGGCGAAGGAGCATTTCAAGGAGAGATTTGAAGGAAGATGCTTAGCTGGGTTTGCAGATGTTTACAGGGAGCTCCTCCCAACTGGGAGAAAGAATGAAAGGTCCTTGTTTGAAAATGTGGGACGTGGTGGCAAGAGTCAACCTTTCAATAGTGCATGACAGATGGGATGGGGAAAGGCCGTGAAAGGCTTTGAAAATAAAGGAAAGTAGCTTATGTTCGATATGATAAAGAAGTAGAGGGATGCACGGAGAGGGGCAATGTGGTCAAAGCGACCGACTAGGAAAATGGTCTTTGCAGCAGCTTTCTGAATGGAAAAGCAACAGCTATTCTACAAGCTGTCGTCGTTTGTAAATAAACCCCCTCTCTTCAGTGAATGTAGTGGTCCTGACAGGTGCAGGATGATCAGACATCCAGATGGCAACGGTATGGTCACCAAAAAGGCCTCACCACAGCAACAGCATTGATTGCCCCCCCCCCCCCCCGTCTCCCCACCTCCAACAGGTACAGGCCTATTTGACTTCTGTGGAAGGGGACAGGACCTTTCAAAGGGACCCACAGTGGCATCACCACTCTCAACAAATGCATGACTGACAGCTGTACTGACCGAACACCTCTGCTGATCCACAGAGCAGGTGCCTCCCACTGGGCCCCTCCATTATTTTCAACAGGAACCACTACCGGGCGGGGTGCGGGGGAGGGGGAAGGAAGAAGCTAGTTCAATTTATGTGCCTGGCATTTGGTCCACTAAGAACTGAAATACAAAGCTAATCACCACCCACTCTTCCTCCTCCTCCCACGACTGCTCCTCTGAGCCATCAGCAGTTCCCTGGGGCCAATCTTTGTCACTCATTTAGCATGTTACTGGAGTGCATAGGAATGGGGTAATATACCTTTAAATAGGCTGTGAGCTGTCTCATGGCACTCATGGTGTTTTTAAACAGTCACAAAATCTGAGGGTCAGAGACAGCATGAGGAGCTAAGTGTCCACCCAGCATCCCACAGAGCAGCCCTCAATGGACTACAGAAAATCTTGGCATTTTGCATGGTGGTCTTGCAGGACCCAGTTTGCTCTCGTTTCTCCCTACGTCTGCCTGAGCAGCCCCAGGTGCCTCACTCACCAGGGATCTCCGTGCAGAACCCCACCGGTTGTCACAGCTGGGTTGTGGGCAGCCAGACCTAGTAGTCAGAGCCCACAGTCACGAGACAGGAGTCAGCTGGGTGAGGATACTGGGAGGTCAGCAGCCAGAGACAACCTGGAGATCAGAACCATGAGCTGGGAACCAGATTCAGGCCGGGTCAGGCCACTGGAGATCAGAGGCAGGAGAGAAGCTGGAGGTCAGGAATCACAAGTCAGATGGCAGGAGTCCAGCTGGGTCAGAGTGCCAGGAAATTAGACTGGGGGAGGGGGCGCTGGCAACACAAGGCACACACAGGGTCGATCCCAGCTGTTCAGACAGCTTCCTTTATCTGCTGCCAGCGGGCCAATCAGCGGCTCTGGGACTCAGCCTATTAGACCTTGGGGCAGAGCCTCACACTGTGGCTGGGCTTCATGGGCTCCAGGTTTGCTACCTCCAGATGGCAGGTCAGCATGTGGCTGTGAACCTGGCAGGCCTGGGTTTGAGACCTGTGGGTTGACACCAGCCTAGTGACCACCCCCTTCTCCTCCTGCAACTTTGCAGTGTTTCCCTATTGCTAATAACAATTCCTGGCCTCCTGCCACGCAGAAGTGCCTTTTCCTCACTGTCCCGCAGTCACTTGCACCCCGGGGGCAGGCTCACTGACCAGCAAAGCTGGCATCAGCAGCAGACGACCGGGCCATGCACAGGGACATAGATGCAGATGGAATCGGACTCAGATCCGCCGATCCCTTATCAGATTGCCGGCAGCTGCATAAAGGTGTGAAACTCTTCTGCAGGTGAGCATGGTGCTGTCCCCTGCAGCTCCCGGAACCAAAGACCACGGGGAGGAGGCAAATAAAGGTGGGCAGGGAACAGACGAGGAGCTGTGGGGGCTCCCAGTGGCTAAGGGAGAATGTGGGGTGGGGGGACCTGCAGCAGGTTAACACAGGCTAGCTTGGGGATGTGCTGATTTAACGTAGCACCAAGTGAGCCTTGGATTGCAGTACTGCTAGGGGACTGAGAGCTCTTGGGAAGGGGACCATGGTGCCATTGCCTGCCTTCCTTACTGGCCAGCCAGTGCCAGGGCAATGCAGCAGAAAGGCCCGGGGCTGAAGGAAAGGGGTCATTTAGGGGGAAAGATGAAAAGGGCTGAGAATCGAGGCTCAGCTCAGCTAAGGGATGATTGGCATAGACTGGAATAGGTTGGGTCCCTCTCTCCTCTGGGGACGTGGCGGCTGGTGGCTTCCAGAGATGATAATCCCTCGCTCCAATAAATCCTCCTTCGGCCTGGGCTCAAAGCAGCTGCCCCAGTGAGCGGCCTGGGCTCAGAGGTCCTTGCTGTTCTCATTTCCTTTCCAAGGCTCACTGTTCTTATAGGATGATGTAAAAAGTGAACATGTCCTCCTGGCTTTGCCTGGCCTGCTGGCTGCGATCAGTGGAGCAGACACTGAGGGCCCTCTCGTCTCCTGCTGACTCTGTCTTACAGGGCTCTCCTGTAAGTCCCAGCACATCTCTCTGAGAGAAGTGAGAATGGAGCAGCCCCATCCGGCCCTTCTTCAGGCTCCTCATGACCCTTCTAGTGAAGATGATCTGGGCTTCCTCCATTCTTCCCACTCGTCTGCCTAGGGAGGGGAACTTCTCTCCCAGGATATGAGGATGTAAGAATGGCCATCCTGGGTCAGACCAATGATCCATCTAACCAGTATCCTGTCTTCTGACAGTGGCCAGTGCCAGATGTTTCAGAGGGAATGAACAGAACCGGGCAATTATTGAGTGATCCATCCCCTCTTGTCCAGTCCCAGCTTCTGGCAGCCACATGTTTACGGGCACTCAGAGCATGGGGCTGCATTCCTGACCAACTTGGGTAATAGCCATTGATGGACCTATCCTCTATGAAATTATCTAGTTCTTTTTTGAACCCAGTTATACTTTTGGCCTTCACAATATCCCCTGGCAATGAGTTCCACAGGTTGACTGTGCTTTCTTCACACAATGCACAGTCCCCTGGCCATTTTTTTTTTAAAACCTGCTGCCTATTAATTTCATTGCATGACCCCTAGTTGTGTTACATGAAGGCGTAAAGAACACGCCCCTATACACTGTTCCACACCGTTCATAATTTTGTAGCCCCTTATCATATCCCCCTTTAGTGTCTCTTTTCTAGGCTGAACAGTGCCAATCTTTTTAACCTCTCCTCAGATGGAAGCTGTTCCATTCCCTTAAATTTTTTTTTTCTCTTCTCTGTATCTTTTCATTTTAATATACCTTTTATGAGATGGGGCAACCAGAACTGCACACAGTATTCAAGGTGTGGGTGTACCATGGATTTATATAGTGGCATTATGATATTTACTGCCTTATTAGCTCTCCCTTTCCTAATAGTTTTTAACATTCTGTTAGCTTTTTTGACTGTCACTGCACACTGAGCAGATGTTCTCAGAGAACTAGCCACGATGACGCCAAGATCTCTTTCTTGAGTGGTAACAGCTAATTTAAACCGCATAATTTTGGATGTATAGTTGGGATTATGTTTTCCAGTGTGCATTACTTTGCGTTTATCAACATTGAATTTCATCTGCCATTTTGGTGCCCTGTCACCCAGTGTTGTGAGATCCCCTTGAAACTCTTTACAAGTCAGCTTTGGATTTAACTATCTTGAGTAATTTAATATTGTCTTCAAACTTTGCCACCTCACTATTTACCCCCTTTTCCATACAATTTATAAATATGTTGAACAGCACATGTCCAGGTACAGATACTTGAGAGATGCCATTCTTTACCTTTCACCATTGTGAAAACTGATAATTTATTCTTGCCCTTTGTTCCCTATCTTTTAACCAGTTACTGATCCTTGAAAGGACCTTCCTTCTTATCCCAGGACTGCTTACTTCGCTTAAGAGTCTTTCGTGTGGGACTTTGTCAAAGACTTTCTGAAAGTCCAAGTACACTATACCAACTGGATCAGCCTTGTCCACATGCTTGTTGACACCCTCAGAGAATTCTAATATATTGGTGAGGCATGATTTCCCTTTACAAAAGCTGTGTTGACTCTTCCCCCAACAAATCGTGTTCATCTGTGCGTCTGATAATTCTGCTCTTTACTATAGTTTCAACTAGTTTGCCCAGTACTGAAGTCAGGCTTACTGGCCTGTAATTGCCGGGATCGCCTCTGGAGCCTTTTTTAAAAGTTGGCGTCACATTAGCTATCCTCCAATCATCTGGTACAGAAGCTGATTTGAGCAATACATTACATACGACAGTTAGTAGTTCCGCAATCACATATTTGAGTTTCTTCAGAACTCTTGGGAGAATCCCATCTGGTCCTGGTGACTTATTACTTTTCAGTTGATCAATTCATTCCTCCTCTACTGACACCTCAATCTGGGACAGTTCCTCAGATTTGTCCCCTAAAAAGAATGGCTCTGGTGTGGGAATCATAGAAGGTTAGGGACCTCAGGAGGTCATCTAGCCCAACCCCCTGCTTGAAGCAGGACCAATCCCCAATTTTTGCCCCAGATCCCTAAATGGCCCTCTCAAGGATTGAACTCACAGCCCTGGGTTTAGCAGGCCAATGCTCAAACCACTGAGCTATCCCTTCCCCTTCTCCCTCACATCCTTTGCAGTGATGACCAATGCAATGAATTCATTTAGCTTCTCTGCAATGGCCTTGTCTTCCTTGAATGCTCCTTGATCGTCCAGTGGCCACACTGGTTGTTTGAAAGGCTTCCTGCTTCTGATTAAAACATTTTTTGCTGTTAGTTTTTATGTCTTGTACTAGTTGCTCTTCAAATTCTCTTCTGGCCTGCCTAATTACACTTAACTTGCCAGAGTTTATGCGCCTTTCTACTTTCCTCACTAGGATTTGACTTCCAATTTGTAAAGGATGCCTTTTTGCCTCTAACAACTTCATTTGCTCTGTTCTTTAGCCATGCTGGCATTTTTGGGGACTTCTTACTTTGGTTTTTTAATAGGGTATACATGGGGGGGGGGAAGGGATAGCTCAGTGGTTTGAGCATTGGCCTGCTAAACCCAGGGTTGTGAGTTCAACCCTTGAGGGGGCCATTTAGGGATCTGAGGCAAAAATTGGGGATCAGTCCTGCTTTGAGCAGCAGGTTAGACTAGATGACCTCCTGAGGTCCCTTCCAACCCTGATATTCTATGATTTGGTGTTTTTAAATAGTTCCCATGCAGCTTGCAGGCATTTCACTTTTGTGACCATTCCTTTTAATTTCCATTTCACTAGCTTCCTCATTTTTGTGTAGTTCCTCTTTCTGAAGTTAAATGCTACTGTGATGGGTTTCTATGGTATTCCCCCCGGCCCTGAAAAGATGTTAAATTTAATTACATTATGGCCACTCTTACCGAGCGGTTCTGCTATACTCACCTCGTCGACCAGATCCCGTGCAACTCTCAGGACTACATCTCACTCGGATGAGCTGCCCTCTTGAGGACAGAGAGTCCCCCTCACTCAGTCCCTCGCAGTGCCCTGCAGAGCAGGTACTGAGGGAGCAGGCAGTTTGATGTTTGCTCACAAGGCTGCTTCAGGGTGTTTGTTTTTTCTCAGAGGCCCAGTGTGGCCTCCAGACTCCTTCCCATCCGAGCACAGAGCATCTCATTCAGTGTCACCTCAGCATCGCCAGTTGGGATTCTTTGGTGTGTTGCTGGCAAGACTACAGGGAAAGTGCTGGCTGCAGCAGGTCATATGACGCTCACATGTCGAATCCTTGATCGGTTCCTCCTGCTCGGAGCATCTCAGCCAGCTCCAGGACTGAGGTGGCGATGTGGCAGACAGGTGGTTCGGGGAGACAAGAATCCCTCATCCCATCCAATCCTCTTTCAGTGCATTGCTCTAGGCACCAGCTGTGCATTCCCGGGGGCGGAGGTTGTTGCAGGGATCCCTGGTGACTGTGCCACCATCATTTCCCCGTCACGGCTCACAGTCCTTGCTGGATCTCTCATGGGGAGGAGCGGCCCTTAAGAATAGAGTCCACCCCACTCAGAGGCTTTCCTTTTAAGGAATGGCAGGTTTCAGAATAGCAGCCGTGTTAGTCTGTATTCGCAAAAAGAAAAGGAGGACTTGTGGCATCTTAGAGACTAACCAATTTATTTGAGCATAAGCTTTTGTGAGCTACAGCTTATGCTCAAATAAATTGGTTAGTCTCTAAGGTGCCACAAGTACTCCTTTTCTTTTAAGGAATGATCATCCCCTGCTGGTGGGCTCATCACAATCTCTGAAGCAGGGACGGAGTGTATTCCCTCTCTCCTGCTGTCTCTGTTTCACTTTGAGACTAGAGTGCCCCCTAATGGCCCTTTCTCAGCCTTTTGAGCATCTTTGCAGTGGGTCTCAGCATGCGGCTCTCTCTCCCCCCAGGGTTCTGGGAATTAAAATGCTTAGAATAAATGCTTGGAATAAAAACTGGAGTCCTCACACCCATAACTACTGCCACAGAACCCCCGCTTGGGAATTGGTGTAATGTAATGTACATAGAAATACAATTATTACTTGCAAATTGCACTGACATTCCCAAGTAAAACTCCATTGGAAACTGCATACATTTATTCACGTAATGAATACAGACCACTGTGATGCCAGCTGGTAACATTCAATGTTTCTACTAACAATTCATGGACCAAACAGTGAGCGACATACCTGCCTTCAGGCTGCTAACAAGTTCCTCCAGTGTTCATGTTCTCTATTGTTACCACACAGTAATCATTCCCTGTGGACTTAACAAATATCTTTTGGGGGGGGAGGGGGGGAATAAAAGCAGCTGGTGTAAATCAGCATGGCTCCATTGAAATCAACAAGCCAGATCCTTCGATGGTGTAAATTGGCTATGATCCAATGACGTCAGTTTTACTATTTTCCTGATGTCCTGTTTAACTTCCCTGTTCAGGCTAAATCTTCTTTCTTCCAGGCACTGGTGACTCCACAGAATCCTGAAGCGGTAATTATGAGACCTATACATTATTGCTTTTGTAAACTACTGATCCACTTGTAATTCATTTCTACGGGCAATAGCTGTATGCTGAAGCATTCTTTCAGTTTACTGTCTGCTTTTTTTACCAACACATTTGTTGTAAATCCCTGGTGGAGAATGTTTTGAAGTAAATGGAGCTATGCTGGTTTATACCACCCGAGGATCTGACTTTATACAAACAGGGGAGACATACTGTCAATTGACTTTGCATAGGCCACTGTTTCAGGAAGCTTAATAAACTGGACTGAACAAAGATCTAAAGAGGAAATAAAACATTTAACAGGCTGGTGTTTTTACCCCCACCTCCTTTCCAAGAAAGACAAAGCAAAGACATGTTAACTAATTCCCCATGTTTATTCCCCTCTCCCCCCCACCGCTGTTTCTCAGATGTTCTTGTCAACTGCTGGAAATGGCCCACCTTGATTATCACTACAAAAAGTCCCCCACCCCCCTTCTGCTGGTAATAGCTCACCTTACCTGATCACTCTCGTTACAGTGTGTATGGTTTCAGAGTAGCAGCCGTGTTAGTGTGTATTCGCAAAAAGAAAAGGAGTACTTGTGGCACCTTAGAGACTAACCAATTTATTTGAGCATAAGCTTTCGTGAGCTACAGCTCACTTCATCGGATGTATGGTAACACCCATTGTTTCATGTTCTCTGTGTATATATATCTCCCCACTGTATTTCCCGCACTGAATGCACCCGATGAAGTGAGCTGTAGCTCACGAAAGCTTACGCTCAAATAAATTGGTTAGTCTCTAAGGTGCCACAAGTCCTCCTGTTCTTAAAGCAAAGACAAACAGCAGTGGCAAAAACTGCAGAACTTTCCCTGAAAAAAACGCTTTCCTATTAATTCAGTGTTGGTCTGCATTACCTACAAACCGACATGGTTTCAATTTAGGTTCCTATTAATCTTGGCTATTTCTTTCGAGTGCTTTTTTAAAATAGAAACTTTATGTTGAACATTTTAATAAAATTAAGTTTTAAAGTCAACAAGCTGCTGGAGTAATTTTTCCCAAATACTTTACTGCCAGATGTAAATGCTTGTGATTATTGCTATTCTTTGTTTTCCTATGATTTTTTCCCCTTATTAAACAGATTCCCTAGTGAAGTAACAGGCCATGAAAAATCACTTATCTCCAGGATTTTGCAAGCAAGCAGAAGATACATTGACAGAACATTTGAGCATCTACCCATTGCTTGTAGAAGCTAATTCCGTGCTAGTACAGTGCTAACAACCCTTCGCCTGATTCAAAGGCCAGTGAAATCAATGGGAGTCTTTGGATGAGGCCCTAAAGTCCAAAGCTCAATGACGTCAGTAGAAAGACTCCCACTGACTTCAGTGGATTTTGGAGTAGACCTTTAGGTCCTGATCCCACAGTCAGCTGTGCACAGGCCCATCCAGAGCTCATTGCAGGGCTAGGGTCCTAATGATCCCATACCATACAAGTTAAAAGGAGGTGGTTTCTGGTTGTTGAAATGTTTTTATTTATTGATATTTTGGGTCATTGACATAAGACATGACAATTACACTGTCTTGACATGTATAAGGATGTATCTTAACACAGAATTAGCATATTCTATATTGTCCTGTGCCAGGTCCCCACATCCTCTTTGCTTTACACAGCCCACTTAGCGACTTTCTCTCCCGTAGAAACCATCACGCAGTGTTTCAGTGTTTCACTCCACCCCCTTCTACATGCCAGTGCAGCCACAGTATTTCCAATGTTATCCAGCTTTACTACCCCTTTTGGAAAGGTAGGGGGAGAAAAGGTGTCTCCTGGAGAACTCCCTTTTGGCAGGCCCTGCTAGCCTTTCACCATCATCATCACCCCTGCTGTCCCCTTGCTCTTCCGTCCTGTGTTTTTTTACCCAGTCTCCTTGTTAGCGGGCTAATTACTTCATTAGCTTCCCTGCCCCAATCTGATCCCCCTTCTCATTTATCACAACAGGTCACCAGGAAAAGAGTGACTTTTCACCTATAGCTTCAAAGAAACTTGGTGAACTGATAATGGGACTGTGCTGGGTGGTACAGACCCCTTGGGACCAAAGGAGACCCTTCGTGGCCATGACACCCAACTGCTCCAGCTTCCCTAAGGAAGATAAGATCTGCCTGGGAGGAGCAGGGCATGGATCAGGGGAATCAGAGGCCAGAGCAGTTCTTTCCAGTGTTGCAGGGAAGGAAACACATCATTTCTAAAAACACTTATAGGGCCTTCTCCAAAGCCCGTGGAAATCAATGGACAGACTCCCATTGACTTCAGTGAGCTTTGGATCAGGGCCATAGAGAAGCTAGTTTCCTAGGAAGGCTGCTGTGTTCAAAGGAAAATGTGCTAGGCAGGACTTTGTGGTTAAGGCACGGGCTTCATTTTCAGGAGATCTGGATTCAGTTCCTGGCTCTGCCATGAGAGACCTTGGAGCGATCATCTCTCTCTGGACCTCACCTTCCCCTCTGTAAAATGAAGATGCTGATAACAGGGGTGAGGGGAGGAGTAACTCATTGATGTCTGTGAAATGTGAATGGAGAGGTTTGCAGCAGCCACTCAGAATCCCGCCTGGGAACTCTGTACACCACCGGGTCTTAAAGAGCCTGTGGCATACGCTCTCCACCCTTCAGTGTTCACGCAGCTCTGTTGGCCTGAGTATGTTTTGGGGGGAAGGAAGGGGGACCCAGGACCCTGTCTCACTTCAAGCACTGTGGCCCTGATCCAGCAAAGCACTTTAGCACCCGCTTAACACTGAGCATGTGAGTAGTGCTATCAAAGTCAAAGAAGTTAAGTTTGTGCGTAAGTGCTTTGCTGAACTGGAGTCAGTGCATGGAGAGGTGCTTGGAGAGATTTGGCCTGTGTTTCCTTGCAGATTTCTGGACAGCCCCTCAGGTTTAATATTATTTTAACATACATTTTTAACTGTGCATATGATGGACCCAGTGTAGCCCAGTGGGCTAGTTTGCCTTTATTATATTTACTGCTTTGCATTATATTCTGCAATTTGGCTATTACAAATATGCAACATCAGCATCTTTCTCTCCCTCTCTCTATCACACACACACATACACACACACACACAACTCCACACCTACCAGCAGCTGGAGCACCTCGAAACCAAACCCAACCCGTCCACTTTAACATTACTCTTGCGTTGTAAGTAATGAACTCCTCCAAACAGAAGAGTTCTCTTCAAAAGCACTCCACACAAAGGCACAAATTAAACCCCAGGAATTAAATACTAAAATCATTTTTACAGCAGAGAAAAAACTCCCCACCAGCGAGCTGAAAAAGCCATTACAAATGGAACATGCCATTAGTCCTTTTTCCAAAGCATGATTCTTTTCTCCAAGCCGAGCACACTGTGCTGGGACCAGACCTTCCCATTAGTGTTCCTATACCATGAACTTGACAAGATAAGGCAGTTACTTAGGACAGACAAGTCACTTCATTCAGGCAGCCTGTTCATAAACATTCTCAACAGCAATTACTGCCCTCCTGGTAGAAGGGGCTAATCCTGCAGTCCTCACTCAGGCAAGACTCCCATCTAAGACTTTGATCAGAGTTTTGTATGAGCAAGGACTGCAGGATCAGAGCCTAACGTCACACCACTAGTGCATGGAAGAAATTGAATAGCCTGACCCTAATCGTTGCCCGTGCTATGGCCATTTTGTGACCCACTGGCAGAAAAAAAGCAGCCAAAAAGGAGTTTTAACTGGCTCCCTCAACCATTCCTTTTATGTACTCTAGGTAGCCTAGACACAGGAAAGGTGTGTGCCGGTGCTCCAGTGATTTTTCAGCTGTTCCCTGCAGCCAGGCATAATTTAGACCTGTGCAAAGCTCTGGTGTGGCCAGAGATCCAGAACATGCATTTCCCAATCTTTGCAGTTACTAACAACAGGAAAATATGGACGATCTATTAAATTAAGTGGGAAATCATTGTAACGTCTCCCCTCCCCCACCTGCTGGCTTGCAGGTGAGTAAAGTTAGAGGGAATCAGGAAATGGAAAGGAAAAGTTTTCTCTGGTCTTGTGCTGCCTGTAGGGCATGTCTAAGGGATGTAATGATACATTTACTTACAGTATATTGGTCAGCCACTAGGTGTCTCTTTGTACAGGCATGATGTAGTCTCTGGTGAACAAAGGAGACAAAGCTGCAACTCAAGCTGTGTGGGAGCCTGCTACTTTGGGCTGGTCTTACATCAGCATAGCTATGTCTCTCAGGGGTCTGAAAAAGCCACCCCCTGAGAGACATAGTGTCACAACTGGGACGAGCAGTCAGGAGTCAGGCCGAGTCAGGTACCAGGAAATCAGAGTCTGAGACAGGCCAGAGGGGAGACTATGGTTCAGGCATCAGGAGGCAGGCAGGGTCAGACTACTGGGAGGTCAGAGTCCAAGACAGGCCAGAGGGCAAACTGAGAGTCAGGTGTCAGGAGGCAGGCAGGGTCAGGTTACCAGGAGTCCAGGGTCAGGTGCCAGGTTACAGAGAACAATTGAAGTGCAAAGCCAAGGGCATACCAGGGTCGGAAGCCGGAGTCAAGGGTCTGTTGTGAGCAAGCTCTAGAGCAGATACAGGTAGGCAGTCTTCACTGTTGTTCAGACAGCCTCCCATCATGGCTTCCTGGTTTAAGTACTGGGACCAGCCAATCAGTGGGCTGTGAGGGGCTGCCACTCTGGGTGACACTTCCTGCCAAGCCCTCAGGGTCCTCCCATGGGAGCCCAGCCTAAGCCTCCAGTGGGGATGCAGCGGCATCAGCAGCACAGAACCCTCATGCATGTAGCCATGCAAACCTGACCCCAACACAGACAGTGCTGGCTGATGGCAGAATCTAACTTCTGCCTCTCAGGAAGGTGGATTACCTATGCCTGTGAGAGAACCCCTCCTGTCAGAGTAGGTCAGGTCTACACAGAAGCGCTGTCGTTATGCCACTCTAGCATTTTAAGTGTAGACATACACTTTGTGTGTAGAGTTTGTAGCCATTTAATAAACATGTCCTGCATAACATGAACTGTGATTCTCTATATCATGGCAGAGGACATGGGCACTTCTGGGGGATTGTTCGTTTTCAAGACAATGAGCAAGAGTCTCAAAAGTGCTCAGCTTTGGCCTGTGTGCTCTCACTGAAACCCCTATGTCCTCCTCGCCTTGTCCATGTGGATACACCCGATATTACATGGATTTGAATCACGCAATAAGCCGGACAAGATGAACTGGTGCCACCATGAAAACGTAACAATTTATTTTCCATATTTCTTTTTTAAACTTTGGTTCATTATTTTATTTCTGAGTGTTTTCCAGGGCCATCCCCTCCCTCCAAACTCCTAAATGCATAATTCTTTAAGATATTAACTCCTGAAAAAACTATCCCATTTCTGTAAAAAAACCATCTCCTTACAGTTCTGAAGACGTAGCTAAATAAATGTGAGTGTAAATACCTACTATAAAAGGCCTACTGAAACAGAGTAACAATAATGCCTCAGTAGTGAGCCTTGAAAATGTTGAAAGTAAATGCAATTTCACATTAAAGATCTGAAAACAAACTCAAGGCGAATATTTTCTGGGGGGAAAAAAAACCTTTGATCTCTTTTTCTTTCTGGGGGGAGCCAATATCAACATGACTGATTTTGTGCTATATTCATGAGTCTTTATGTGGGTTAATAATGTTAAAGTTATTCCACTGCTTTTTCAAGCTTTTCTGGAATCGACTCCTCGATGGAACAGGGCCCTATTGAAGGCTCCTCAATTTGCATAGCATGTGCAAGACATTTTGACTTATATTCCAAGTTAGGTTTGCATAGCAAGGGTTTACCTAGACATATTGGATTAATTGGCCTTATTGTTAACATCACAACCTTTAATTTTCTAAATCTAAATTGGTATTTCTTCCACAAGAAATGAATACGCTTATTCCATGAGAAATTCCCATTAATAAAAGCTCAATCCTAAACCTATTGAACTCAAAGGGCTCTGATTACAGCCCTAGATTTGGTACAGTCAGATTTAGCGATCAAAACCCTAAAACCATCAATGAATGTCCATTTTGAAGGTACTCAGATGTTTTTATGCATTATTTATATTACAGTAGGTGCCCCTGCTGAAATCAGAGCCCCACTGCGCTAAATACTGTACGGACACATCAGAACCGACGGGTCTTGCCCCAACCCCTTACGATCTAGACAGAGGAAGCATTATTACCCGCATTTTACACATAGAGAACCGAGACACCAGAGGGTGAAATCCTGGTCCCATTGAAATCAGTGGCAAAGGTCCCATTGGTTTCAGTGGGGCCAGAATTTCATCCAGAGAAAATAATCAATCTACCCAAGGTCCTGATTTGAACGCAGAGCTTCTGAGACCTAGACTAGAGCCTAACAACAAGACCATTCTTCCTGATGACTGGGAAAGGAACACCAGGTTTCTGGCAAGCCTACTATAAGGCTCAGTGATAATGTGATGGTGCTTATGAGACCCATATGGCCCCAGACGCACTGGGCGTTTCAGCTGCATGACAAAAAAGTTATCTAATGTAATCAGCAAGTGATTCTTTTTGTGTAAAATTTATCAGCAATATGTACAATCCATTGTTCGCTCACCGTTTTGAGTTACCATCACTTTTTCAAAGTGACACGAGCTATTTAAGGCCTGGATCGTGTACCATTAAATCATAAGGAACCTTTGCCATAAACTTCAATAAGTGTAGGATCAGATCCTACTATTGCTGAGTGCATGAGATTTCTGCAATGCAAGGGGAAAGAATCCATGGCCCATTATGCACTGAGTACTGCATGATTTCGATTTTTCTTCTTTCGTTAAGAGCTTAGCATTTGTTTTCTTACTGTTTAATTACATTGAGAAATTTCCCATCAGGCCCCTGACATCTTCTTCTCAATGAGGTGGCTAATTCAGCCATGGAGCTGGTGGTCCAGAAAAGAACAAATTCCAACCCTCTAGCAACACAGCTCATGGCTGCCCCGTCTTTAATAAGGAGGTGCTTCCCTCTTGAGGCTACTAGCAGGTTGGCTCGAAATGGAGCATTGCACGTGAACGACGGTCTGAAAAATGAGGGTGGTGCATCCTCAGAAGAAGCTTTGCATGCTGGGACAGACAGCCTGGTATTTTTAAAGCCAACTAAAGGTTTTCAAATGTCAGTGGGAGTTTACTTCAAACCTTACCTTTGAAAAATCCATCCGTAGTAAACATGAGCAATCATATTAAAGATGTTCTCCTCTGGGATCATCTGGGCAACAATCTATTCTAATCTGGTTGCCTCTTCTGGCTAAAGCATTTGGTGTCCTTGTTGTGGACTAAGTGGCTCATCCCCTATATTTAGAAACACGTCATTCTTTATGTCTAAGCACCCATTCCAATAGGCCTCGGAAAAATTGCTAACCCTGAATAAAACAATGGAACGTTCTGTACATACTTCTGCTTGCACGTACAGTGCGGAGAGAGTGCCAGCGAGTGTCGGTTTGAGTGAGTGAGAATAAACATAAGAGACGAAAACAGTGCTATTTACTACTAGAAGCAGATTTATTCGGAGGAACGGCATGACAAGTATCATTATTTTCTCAGACAGCAACTCCTGGAGTTCTCACCCATAACGAGTGTTTATTATGTTATTATCATGAAGGCTAAAGTCCTTTCACACTGGTATTCCCCTATCCCAGGTACTATTAACTCTCTCACACACTTACCGGAAGGGAACAACCCGAACTTTATTTACACATGACATCATTATACAAGGAACAAAAATAAACAAGGGAAACATGAGCTAAACTACCATAAACCAAAAATAACAAGTTTGCCTTAGCTTGGGGGCAGATGGCTCCTGCCAGGAATAACCTTCTCCACTAAATGAAGGGCATGCAAAATATTACCCCCAAAATATTGACCTCACAAAATCTGGGGCTTGTTTAAGTTGTGAATAACAGCCTACCCTTACTCCAGGATCCCTATTATACTTTATAGAAGTGTGTAGTAATCTCTTTGGACTTTTCTACGTACATCAGGCGATCAGACCAAAGCTAGATTATATTTCTGAATTTCTAGCTTTCAGGTCCAGGGTATATTTTATTAACACTCTGTCTGCTCCCTCTTCCAGATCATTAATGAAGAAATTATATGAGCCAAGACACTTGTGTCTCCCTATTAGATCCATCCGTCCAACAGGATACATTGCCATTCATCAATGAGGCTAGTAACACAGCTCAGATCTAAGGTGTTTTAAATTAATTTTACCAATACTGGTTCCTGAGACATTGCATCAAGAATCTGCTCATGACAATTTGTGAGAGCGAGACTGACTAAAGATACTAAACTGTGTAAACAGCAGTGATGGCAGAGAAATAATATCAAGGGACCTAGAAAGCTTAGAAATATGGGTAGAAAAGAACTTACTGAAATGATGCAAGTTAACAGAGCTTGGGGAAAATAATGGGAAATATAAAGATAGTCAACAGGGAGTAGAAACTTGGGGTAAAATCCTGGCCCCATTAGAGTCAATGGGAATTTTTCCATTGACTTCAGTGGGGTCTGGATTTCACCCTTTCAAAGCACTAATGCAAAAATAGGCCTGGAGGCTTTCGTGGGCAGCAAACAAGACAAGCATTTCCAGTGTGATATGGCAGCTGATGCATTAAGAGAAATCACATACAGAAAGAGAGAGCGAATGATCACTTTCTAGATGCAAGTCCAGTATAACAGCCCATGAAATATTAAGTCACCAGGAAGAGACAGGCTCTGTCCACACTGCAGTCAGAGGTATGACTGCAGCACAGGTGGGCATGTCCGAGCTAGCTTTGATCAAGCTAGACTGAAGCTAATGCGAGTAACTGTAGCAATGGGGCCACTGCATCATGGGAGGGTAACTCATGCCGCCATGGCTACCCTGCTCTTGTTACTCAAGCGAGCTTTGATGGAGCTTGGGTCTGTCTACACAAGCTGCCAATCGCACCTCCTGGCTGCAGGGTGGACAGCCCTACAGACAAATCTGAGGCACTCAGAAAAGAATCTCACAAATGGAAAAGGAGCTGGAGGGATTGCCGGGTAAGGAAAGATTGAATGTTTGATCTTGCATTACTGAAGTCAATGGCAGCTGCAACACAGACATCAACAGGTGCACGATCAAGCCCTAAAAAGTTATTTTTTAACTCTTATAGCTTGACTTAGCAATAATTAAAGAGTCCACCGGTGTCGGGGGCAAAACTCCCATTCATTTCAATGGGGCCAGGATTTCACCCAGGGAGTGAACTTATGCAAACCTTGAAAGGGTGCAGACAAGGAGAAGAAAGAGACATCAGGGTGCTGCAATGGGATTATATATAGGAGTAATAGATCAGACTACTGTTCAGTTTAGAGCTCTCAGGGACCTTGGCTTGACCATATTTCAAATGCATGTCGCATTAAACAACAACACTCAAATAACATATGCAGGTAGGTCTGCGATGGCTGTACATACCAATGGGAGATTGTCGGAGAGATGATAACCATTACAGCACCTTAATTCCCTTTCTTGCTTAAGATAAATCATATAAGTCAAGTTTTTTCATTGTGTGGACTGTATTTGAATAAGGCAATGGTCTCCTAGACCAGCAGTGGACAAACTTTTTGGCCCAAGGGCCACATCTCAGTATGGAAATTGTATGGCAGGCCATGAATGCTCATGAAATTGGGGGTTGGGGTGCAGGAGGGGTTGAGGGCTCTGGCTAGGGGTGTGGGCTCTGGGGTGGGGCAGGGAGTTGGAGTGCGGAGGGGGGTGAGGGCTCTGGCTGGGGGTACAGGCTCTGGGGTGGGGCTGGGACCAAGGGGTTTGGAGGGCAGGAGGGGGATCAGGGCAGGGGGTTGGGGCACGGGAGGGGGTCGGGGTACAGGCTCCAGACGGTGCTTACTCAAGCAGCTCCCAGAAGCAGCAGCATATCCCCTCTCCAGCTCCTATGTGGAGGCACAGCCAGGCAGCTCAGCGCACTGCCCCATCCGGAGGCGCCGCCCCACAGCTCCCATTGGCCCTGGTTCCCGGCCAATGGGAGCCGCGGAGCCCCTTGGCTGACCCTATGCATAGGAGCCGGAGACGGGACATGCCACTGCTTCCGGGAGCTGCACAGAGCCACCACACACGCAGAGCGGGGCAAGCCCCCAGATGGAATGCCAGAGTGGGGCAAGCCCTGGACCCCGCTCCCTGGCAGGAGCTCGGGGGCCAGATTAAAACAACTGAAGGGCCGGATGTGGCCCCCGGGCTGTAGTTTGCCCACCCGTGTCCTAGACCCACCTCCCCTCCCATTATGGACATTTTAAAATCAAACTTGAATTGTTTTTCCCCTAAAAAATATGTTCTAGTTCCAATAAGGATTAAATCAGGAAAGTTCTTTGGCCACTGTTATGCAGGAGCTAAGATTAGATTATCACAACGGTCCATTCTAGCACTAGAATCTATGAATCAATTCACCATTTATGATTCAATAGACCACCTTCCCTCCCATTTGTCACTGCATAATACACAAGGAGAAACAATGGATAGGGTAACTGTCTGGGACTCAAGAGGCCTGGATTTTATTCCTGGCATTTCCACTGACCTGTTTGATCTTGGCTCACATCACCTCTCTTGCCTCTGTTTCCCCTCCCAGTTTTGTCTGTTTTTCTGTTTCAAATGTAAACTCTTCAAGGGACTGTCTCTTGCTGTGTACAGCGCCTAGCACAATGGGGCCCTGATCTCATTTGCGACCTCTAGGTGCTACTGAAAAGCACACATTTTTACCAAAAAGCAAAAAAAGAAAAGAAAATATCCTGGGAATTGTTTTCAAAAACTGAAGATGTGTGGGTTTGAGGGGTTAAAAGACTGAAAGTTTACACACAGTATTGCTATTAAAATGAAAAAAATTCAACATTTGCCATTAAAAATAATTAGAATTTTCACCCAATTCTAAGTCAAGTGTTCCTCTGCCCCCAGGTATATTCTGGATAGTATGCAGTCATTGGAGAAAAGCTGTTAAATCACTCCTCTCCTGCCAGATCCAGAAGAGGAAATGATCTTAACATTGACTGCTAGAGATGAGAGTGAGTTATCAAGGTTGATTAAATGACTCGGCCATGCCAATTGTTCTCATCTTCCATGGGAATCTTTTATGTACATATAAACCCCTCATTTTCAATTTAAATGACTGCATACACTATTAAGAATCTCACATCATTTCCCATTAATATTTATTCAAGTGCAAGCTCTGAATACTCTGAAGATAAATGTGGACTGGCATATAGTTTAAATATGGGGAATTTGCAGTGTTCCTAATTACAGCTGGGAACACATGACTGGGTTGAAACACGTTATCTGCATGCTTGCAATACAATCAATGCCTAACTTTTTGCTGTTTGATTGAAATATACAAGAGGAAGCTAGACTCCACAGGAGTGGTGGCGTGGGGAGTGGGAGAGGAACCCACTCTGACATGTGCTTGTGACTCACATGTGAAAAGTGCTAGCGAATGAATTATTCTTGGTGCAGTAAATTTCAAGGAGCCTTCTGCCTTTATGAAGGGGGTCGTGGATTCCGGTCTACGAACAGCTGTACTGAGACCACCAGTTCATTTCACAAGGACCATTCAACAACCATTGCACGGTAAATATTTCCATTCACTGCCAACAGGAGCTGATTGGAAGCAGTGACTCAGGGTGAAATACTTTATAGCCGAACACTAGTGCTCTAAGTCATCCAGGCCCCAGAGCTTAGATCTGAGGTGGGTACAGTAGTTCTCAACTTGATATGCACTTATAATAATAACAACATTATTATATATTTATATTGGAAGTAAAATGGGGAGAATGGTGCTTCCCTCCTTTGAAAAGTGGTTTGAGTTCTACTGATGAAAAGCATTACAAAAGAGCTAGATATTTATCATTCATTATTATGATTATTAATGACAGGCACTTATTACCATGACCATCGTTCTTCTAGTGAGGGATATTCTATGTGGTGCAGGTTCCCTTCCTATTGTCTTGCTGCCCTCCTGATGAGTGGATCCTTTCAAATTAGCAGCAGTGAATGGCACATAGAATTGAGATAAAAATAAATGTATGTATTTGCCCATCCTAGTAGGAACACAGAGATTGCCATAGCAGATTGCACTATCTGCTTATATAGCCTCTGGCCAGTACCTGCTGTCATGGTGTCTGGAGTGACTCACGACCATGAGCGCCAACCGTAGGACAGACTGTCAGGAAGCAGGGCAGACAGCCCAAACTGGCTGTATGTTCTATATTTAGACCAACCCCGTAACAAGTGTGAATTCCTAAAGCACTATACCCGTCGTCACAGACACTCCCCTTGGACACGCCAGTCTATCTTACCACCCAGACTAGCTGGACTTACTGATAGATGGTTGCTATACACCAAAGATCACAAAATATTCAGGTTACTCCCAGTCCCAAAGGGCCAGTCACTTACTACAGGTCAATTTGTAATCTACAGCAAACTATCTAAGGATTTATTAACTAAGAGGGAGAAATGAGAGTGTTATTAAAGGTTAAAGCAGGCAAGCTTATATACACAAATGAATTGCAGTCTATGGTTTCAAAAGGTGACAGAGCTGTAGTAATTTGCCAGCTCAGAATGTCTTATAGGGCTGACCCAGATTGACTCTGGAGATCTCTGCTTCTATTTCGTAGCTCTGGTCCTGGGACAATCCAAAGAGCAAAAGAGAGGAAAAAATTTCTTGTCAGCTATTTTTATTTCTTTCTTCCAGAATTCAAACAGATGGGACAAGCCCTTTTGCACGTAGCCTCTTCAGCGGCATAAGGGGGCAATTAACAAAATCTTTATCTTGTGACGTTAGTTTTGATAGGCTTTTCTTGATGGGCAGAAGACAATCCCTCCTGACTGCGTTCACAGTTTCAGAGCAAACATTTAAATATTACACTTAAATATTACCTTATAGCATGTGATAAACTACAAGTGAGATTAATGCATGCAGCAACTTACAAGCATTTCATAAAGTCTAAACACTAAATACATTGTTATAAGTCCAATACCCATCTTAACCATACTAGCACACAAGTGAAACAGACTACTTTCCAGCAACGAATTTGTCCGTGCTCAGCTGAGGCCTAAAGCTCTGGCAAGAGCTGGTTCCTGGTCTGCCAGCATCATACTTGGGTCTTCGGGGTTAAAGGACAAACAATCCAAAATGCAGCTATTTCACGGTACAAGGAGAGAATTTAGGGACAGGTTGTGAACCTTGTACTCACACTGGTGAGCCATGACTCACATAAATAGTCCTATTGACTTCTTCTGTGCTACTTGTGAGAGTAACTGCTCCCCATCACAGGGGTTCACAGCCTGCCCCTCAGGGAGCTGGGTATCTCACAGGTAGGTCTGTCTAGCAGTGTCTTTTATCTATTAAGTTGTTCACACAAGAAAGCAGGTCTGACAAAAGATACCAAGTTCTCTGAACGCTCCCTCAGACAGCAAAGCCTAAAGACAGACTTCCTCTCCTCATCCCCTTTCCCCAGGATCTAAGTATAACTGAGTACTTTGACACACCTCAGAAAACCCTTGGTGTAGAATTTCTGAGCATCCTTAAAGAGAGACCTAACGCACAGAGAGCCATTTTCAAATTGTCTAATCACTTTCATCAATGGAAAGTATCTTTTGATTCAAGAACAAATGCTTAGTAAGAACTTGGTGGGAAAAGACATAACCTTAGGGCTCAAAGACAGAGCAATATATGTAACTTCCCCCCGCCCCATCCCAGAAAAACAGAGACAGAGTTGCTTTTTAAGAAACGGCAGAGGATGACATCTAAGCAATGCTGTTGTGAATAAAGCAGACGCTTCACGGGACAACCAGTTCCTGCCTGCATGCAAGAGCTGTATGCCAGCAAATCTAATTGACAATAATCTGTGATCTACACTCAGCACTTTTCAGGGAAGAGCTTTTATCCCATCTTTTCCCAACTTTTTTCTTTCCCCCCGTATTATATGAATCACATATTGAATCACTGAAATGCACTCTATTTGATCTTGATTTATGGGGCACTGCCTGCTTCATTTTGTATGCAAGCTCCTTGGGGTGGAGATGTTTTGGACAGAAAAGCATATGCTGTCAGCACTCAATAAATTAATAACAGTCGCTTCCTGCAGCAAAAGCCTATACAAGGTCGGTGTTCTATGTGGGGGGGTGCGCAAAGCTGCTGCACTTCAGCAACTCCCCCCCTCCGTGTAGTAAAAATTCTTACCGACTATGTTAACATGTATCAGTGAGAGATGGAGTTAAATGGGACTTGTTAATCAGTAAATAAAGGAGGAGGGAATTATTTGTACTCTGGGAGCCTCAGTCATGGACCAGGACCCCACGGTGCTAAGTCCTGTACAAAACTAATGTAGACACCATATTTTATTTACTTTGATTCATCGGAGGTACAGACATATGGCAGTCCATTTAAGACGTGTGTTCTTCCACTCATTAACACAGACATCCGAAATGGTGTGACTGTGTAATTTCCAGGCACAGAAATTCAATATAGAGTTGCAAGCATGAAGTAAAAGGCAATCTTTTCAGTTTTCATTTGTCTGCATCACTAAAATATATGGAATCACAAGTACCCGCATGTGCAACCCTCTGCCTATGAGAAGTTCTAATAATGCTTCTGATGCACGTACTGATGCCCAACAATAACGTTTAAAGAATGGCTCATGCACCATAATGAGAAGGTGTCTGTGAAACTGCCCCGAGACATGCCAGTAAGGATGGTTTATCCGCATCTTCCCAATAAGAGGAGTAATGAATCTGCTTTATTTGTTTGTGCTTTAATTTACAGATGTGAATTGATGACAGGAGATAGGGTGGAGTAACTCTTTTGGATCAAACAAGAACTGAATCAAACCTTCCTCCAAATCTCATGGCAAACACAAGTGGAACTTTTGGAGACATTCAAAGAGCACGTAGGTGGCACGTGAGAACTGTAAAGCATCTCAGAAAGAGTCGCTCTCTTTTAATATTGAACAAAGATCTTTATTAGAATAAGGAAAACAGTAGACCTCTGCTCTTCCCCATGCCTCGCTTCATGCGACAGTTTTAAATAAACAGTACCCAACAGGTGTTTGCAGGTCCCAGGGGAGATCAGCCTTTGAACTCTGGCCCCTAAGTAGGCCAAATTCATCCCTGATGTATCTTGAATGGACTCCTGGACATTATACCAGGCATGAATTTGGCTGTGTTGTTTTGCAATCAGAGACTATTTGTTCTTTTTCACTTTGTTATTTATTACTTGTTAAGCCCCTGTGCTCAGCCTGGGACAGTACACACAAATAAAGCCAGTCCCTACCCTGAGGATCCTACAGTCTAGAAAACAATGACTTGTAGGTGATCCTCTGATTAGACTTTTAAGTCTTATTAGTCTTTCCAGAAAAATATGTTCTAATTTAACCAGAAGTTGTTGGTCTCCATGCAGGATCATTGGATGAAATCCATGACCTGTGTCATTGTGGAGGTTAGACTAGATGGTCAAAATGGCCTTAAAATTATGAATCTAGACTAACAAAATAAAAATAAAGGGAGCATGCTTTTGAAAATCAGACGGTCTTTATCATGGTATGGGAGACAGTAAGGCAGAGCCACGAACACGTGCAAATTATTGGGAAAGCAAGAAACTCTGCGTCTAGTAGCCCAACATAGGAGGGCTAAGCTTTTCTTCCCTTAAGCTATACATCTGGCCATTCTCCACCACCTGCTTCTGTTCAACTTCTCATATCCCATCAATTCTGCTGCATTTATGATTTCCGAGAAATCTTCATAACGACTGACTATTTCATCCTAACTTCTGAGCACTAGTGTGATGGATCTGACACTCGAGATAACAAGACAAAAGTCATTCCCTTGGGGTCTTGTCAAAATGCTAATATAAAGCAAAAGTGCTTTAAAGGCTTTGATTCCGATACTTCCTCTCTCCTGGCACCAGTGTATGATTCAAAATGGTTTTATGCAATGTATATTTCACTGCCTAGAAACAGAATTGTGTCAGGCAGGATTTATAGGCAATTTATCTCAATCATGTCCCCAAAGAAGTTTCAACAGAGAGCAAACAGCATTGTAAAGAACAGGGGATAAACAAAGGAGAGGAGAGGCTGATGGAACTGGGGTTATTTAGTCTGCAGAAAAGAAGAGTGAGGGGGGATTTGATAGCAGCCTTCAACTATCTGAAGGGGGGTTCCAAAGAGGATGGAGCTTGGCTGTTCTCAGTGGTGGCAGATGACAGAACAAGAAGCAGTGGTCTCAGGTTGCAGTGGGGGAGGTTTAGGTTGGATATTAGGAAAAACTATGTAACTAGGAGGGTGGTGAAGCACTGGAATGGAATAGGGAGGTGGTGGAATCTTCATCCTTAGAGGTTTTTAAGGCCCGGCTTGACAAAGCCCTGGCTGGGATGATTTCGTTGGGATTGGTCCTGCTTTGAGCAGGGGGTTCGACTAGATGACCTCCTGAGGTCTCTTCCAACCTTAAACTTCCATGATTCTAAGATTCTATGAAAGGTTGATCTGGTGCTAAGACGAGCAGAGGAGCTGATCAAGAATATCCCTGACGGTGGTGGTGATGAAAAGGGGTAAAAAAAATGGAAATCCATAGATTCCCAGGCCAGAAGGGACCATTGTGATTATCTAGTCTGACCTCCTGTGTAACGCAGGTCATAGAACTTCCCCTAAATAATTCCTAGAGCAGATCTTTTAGAAAAATACCCAGTCTTGACGTTAAAATGGTCAGTGATGGAGAATCCACTTCCACCTTTGGTAAGTTGTTCCAGTGGTTAATTACTCTCACTGTTAAAATTTTACATCTGATTTCCAGTCTGAATTTGTCTGGCTTCAACTTCCAGCCATTGGATGGTGTTATAACTTTCTCTGCTAGACTGCAGAGCCCAGCATTAAATACTTGTGCCTCATGTGGGTACTCATTGCAACCACTTGTCCTAACCTGCTCTGTTTCTGATGGGAATAGCCAGAACCTGCAGGATGGAAGTGATGGGTCACTTGAAAAAATTTGGCTACAAAAAGGGAGAGGTAGAGTGGCCTAGTGGATAGGAGTCAGCACATGGGGGTCCTATTCTTAGCTCAGCCATTGACCTACTGCGTAACCTTGGCTAAGTCACTCTGTGGCTCTGTTTCCCTTCCCACTCTTGGTCTGCTTTGTCTATTTGGGAGGAGATATTTAAAAGCGTCTCAGGAATTTAGGAGCACAAGTACCTTTGGCTTTCAAACCTGTAGATCCTTTGGAATATACCATGCTGTGACTGCAAGCTCTTCAGGGCAAAGGTTCAGGTCTTATTATACGTTCGTGCCTCACTTAGCACAGCACCTTGGACCCCAAGGTGCTACTATAATGCCAATAATAAGGCCACCAACCAGTGCACAGGAATTTATGGGAAAAGGAACAGAACTGCATGAGTAACCAACCCAGCAATCTGGATTGCAAATATGTGAACACAGGAACAGGCTGATGGTTGTATTTTTTAAAAGAAAAACATACTGAAATACTGTCTAAAAGGATAACATAATGCAATGCAACACGGAGATTGGAACAACAGAATTTTTTTTTTTAAATCCTCAGCCCTCAAATAGCCGGATGATGCTTCGGCATCTTTGGAGGGATGAAAGTTGCTGTATAAGGACCCGATCCCACAAGCTGAAGGCACTCAACCTCCTTCAGGAAGCACTGAGGTACACTTAGGACTGGGCCATCCATGTCAGTCATTCAAACACACTGGGCCGAATCCATTTCTGAGGTAATTCCATTGAAGCCAGAAATGACTTTGGCCCATTAAATTGAAAACAAAACTCTTTCCCTTCACATAAGTGCATTGGCTTGTTTCGATTTTTCCAAAGGGTGCAAAATTTAGGCAGCAGCAGCACCGAATATTAAAGATGTCAGAACAGCATATGTCACTTCCGAGCCCATTTCACTATATTGTTACTTCTCTTTCAGTGGCACCTGGAGAGCAGGACCCAAATGTGCTGTAAGAATTCATCCTTGCCACAGAGAGCTTACAGAGACAAACGGACAAGCCAGACTGTTTTCTGTTGATTTTAACTGGAAGTGGACTGAAGTCAGCAGTCCCACAGGGAACCTTGCGGTAAAGCCAGTCGATGAACCCTGAGACTCAACCACAAGACCATCCTTCCTCTCTGTATGTAACTTGTTATGTGTGACAGCCAAGACCCGCATTAGATTCAAAGGGCATGGGGGCCATTCAGCACTGTCCAGAGTCAGGCCCTTAATACCTGTGTTCAAGTGCCCCTTGTCCATAATTCCAGCTCTTATTCAACAAGCAGGCTTCCTTTCTTTTGCACTAAGTGTTACAACTCCTGTGGTCTGAAACGTGCTCTACTTCAGTAAGACACTGCGTAGACTTCTCTGGTGTTCCGAGAGAGAGGAGACGACACTCTGTCACCATTCATCCAGCTAATCACAATGCCAAGAAGAAATGTTAAGCCCTGAGGGAAAAAACTTTATCCAAACCGAGAGGCATCCAGTTTAACATGTGCGTTATCTTAACAAAACAGGCAGCTTGCAAATAGAGAGCGCCAGAGAAAATGATATGGGGCAAACTTCAGCTTCAGTCTGGGAGATTTTTGAAAGGCACAAATGGGAGTTAGGTGGTTAACTTTCAAAATCTCCTCAATGTGTTTAAATTATTTATTTATTATTATTGTGCTGAGAGGCGTCAGCTAAGATCAGGGTCTCACTGTACTAGGAGCTGTAAAAATACATAGTAAGATTAATAGATTCATAGACTTTAAGCTCAGAAGAGCCCATTAGATCATCTCGTCTGACCTCCTGTCTAACACAGGCCATAGAATTTCACCAAGTTACTCCTGCATTCAGACCATTAAATTGTGTTTAGCTAACGCATGTCTTCCAGAAAGGCATTCAGTCCAGATGAGAAGACTTCAAAAGATGGAGAATCCACCACTGCCCCGGTTGTCTTTTTGAACGGTTAATCATCCTTGCTGCTAAAAAATTGTGCCTTATTTCTAATTTGAATTTGTCCGGCTTTAACTTCCACCCGCTGGTTTTTGGTATGCCTTGCTCTGCTAGGTTAAAGAGCCCTTTGGTACCAAGTATTTTCTCCTCATGAAGAGACAGTCCATGTCCTGAAGATTTTATTATCCCATGAGGTTTTAGTCATTTATTTTAGGTACCTTCAAAGCACAAACACAACAGTATTTAGCAGAGTCAGTCTATAAATAAACTCTGTGGACTAGAGCATTAGCTGGTGTAAATCAGTGAAGCCCACAGAGCTACGCTCATGTATACTTGTTGAGACTCTGGCCCTGTACATATATTTGCAGAGGAAAATGATAAGCTGGTTAAGGTCTGATATAGCATATTAATCTTTACAAGGTATAGACATCGATATAAAGGCAAGTACCTATACACAAAAAAGTGTTACATATACATATTGTACATGTGTATGCACATACGTACATACAGTTTAAAGCATTAGTGGTAGCCTTTAAAATGTCAACATTTACTGTTACCATACAGTCACCACCACAGATAATCCTATCTTAACTATAGGGAGAAACTGGGTTAATCAGATACTGCTGTATGTGGTAACCATTGGTAACTGATGATTGTTTAATGGAGATTGTGTTAGGGCCCAATCCTGCTCCGATTACAGTTCACGGATGATTTGTTATTGACCATGGTGCAAGCAGTACAAGGCCTATAATTTAATTTTCTTCTATTCTCTTTCTCAGATACTTATTAGGGCTGGGTTCAGCAAATATGGGAGCTCTGCGGCTCCAGACTGAATGTGAACATTGTCCATCTCTCTCTCTGGGTTCAGAACGGCTGTGGATTGGGCGGCTCAGTGTTTTGGGCTTAGTGTACTGTCATTTCTAGAATGCTATGAGTAGGAATTCAGGATCAAATCTTTCACTCCACAATCCAGCAGGGGGTGAGAGCATCACAGGGCTGATCTGTCTGCTTCCCCGATCACTCACACAGATGTAAATCAGATGTCAAGCATGTAAAACTCTCCTGAAGTTACGCTAGGATAAAACTGGCGTGAGCACACAGAGAGGCCAAAATTCCCAGGTTTCACCATGCTCAGCATGGGATCCCAGAGGGGATAAAAGTGACTCAGCTAGGCTTCTAAATTACAGCTACCTCAGGGCTGCTCCAATTTATATTCTGTTGCCTATCTGTTCTGAGAGAGTACCCTGAGAGGGCAAAAGCTATCCAACGATGAGCCCTTCCCCCCTGAAATGTCCCCTAAGCTGGGGCCTCAAAGAGGATGCTAGATTACAAGGGAATTGCGCAAAAATGGATGCAAGAATCAAGCCCTGTGAGGTTTAAAATGCTCCCACCAGTGTGAAGGGCAAACGCTGACTTGGCAACGTTACACTCCCTTGGAACATGTGTAGAAAGACCACACAAGGTCAAGGCAGGGGGGAATTAGACCCTAAGCTCTCAGCTCTTCTGCTGAGCTCCCTCATGCCATCGCCTCCTTGCCAAAACAGGTGGGAAACAATGGACAGAGGGTGTCTGGTTCCAGCCTTTGGGTAGAGGATGCTGGGGTTGGGATAAGGACTTGATATGAAGTTTCAGGGCTCTTACTAAGGTCCTGTATTCTGCCCTGAGGGATAAACTGCCAGGAAAAGCCAAGCAGCTGAGAGAGGCCTGGCCGTCAACAAGATGTGGCTTCCCAAAAAATATGAATTGCTGAGTTTGTTATAGACTCTAAGCAAGCAACCATCCCATCCTCACACCATTGCCACCCAGACTAACCCCCCCTACTTTAAAAAGCTCCATGTGGGGGCTCTTTCACCCAGCCGTTCCCACTCTTTGAAGCGTTGTTGCTATGTTGTGTTTTTAGTTGCTACGGTGATTGGGTTTTTTTGGTTTAATGTTATTGGTTGAGATTTTTTTACCCTGAGTCATGCAGATTTTGTTTGGTGCAATTCAGATGGAGGCGTTGTCAGCCGCAGGTAAATTGAGAACTCCAGGCTTCTGCTCATCTACATTAACATTCCCAGGTGAAGCTAATTTAATGATGAAGTAGATAATAGTCCAAGAAGTAAGTATTCAGTTAATAACATAGCTATTGTAGTGTTGCTTTGGATGACATGGCAACGGTCCGTTTGTTTTAATTTCAGATGACTTGATTGCCCAGATGCTTTAATGTTATTACATGAACATGTTAAATAAGAACAGCACCACTTATATTTGCCTGCAATATACACACAAAATACATTTTCTTCCAGTCAGGTACCCCCTTCTCGTGTCTCCTGAGCTACTTTACTGTGGAGAATGCAAAGACTGCATGCATGCACTGTAACATCAATTAGTGTAACAATGGTAGGCAGCGTGACCTAATGGATACAGCACTGGACTGGGACTCTGGCATCCTACCTTCTATTCCCAGTTCTGCCACTAACCTGCTGGGGGTGACGTTGGACAAGTCACGGTGCCGGTCAGTGCCTCAGTTTCCCCTACTGTAAAATGGGGCTAAAAATACTACTCTCCTTTGTTCTGATCGACTGATGAAAAGGACTGGAGTCTTTCTTCTCGAGACCAGTCTCAATCTCGGGGTCGTGAGCTGCGGCTTCTGAATGCAGCAGATATTCTTGTCAGTGCTGAAGTTACCTTGCTTCTAGTTACGTTTTTCAGCGTGTTATTTTTTTTTAATCACATTATGAGCCATACCATGAAGGAGAGCCAGAGCCCTTCTAATTACATAGTAACGGTAGCAATTACGTAACAGGCTTCCAATTCACTGCAGCAACTCGATCCCACGTTCTTCAATGGAATGACACTTTTTAAGTATCTCTTTTCACGAACACTGAAGCCAGTTGCTTCTAAAATTCCAGAAATGAATGAAAAACACCAGGAATAAACCTCTGGAAACCCTAATAGTGTGTTTACAGTAGTCGTCTGGTTCATTCTTAACCACTGGCTCTATGACCTAGTAAATTATACTGTACTGGAAGCTTTTAGTTGCTGATCCAACTCCTCTGTAAATATGTAAACTTGAGCCATCTGTGCTGTTTTAATATTTCCTGTAAAGCCAATCTTTACACCAATCCGCTGTTTCAATTGGCTGCACAAGTAGTCATTGTGTGCTAATTTTTCCCAAGGGCACTTGATCCACTTTATTAGGGTTTTATTCCCTTTCTTACTAAGGACTTTCTACAACAATACGACTGCATTTTTTCTGGATACCCAGGCCATCAGGTCTTGTATTGTTTAGTATGAAAAAATCTGAGTTATGCTATGCTTTCAACTAAAGACCCATACGGAGGCAGAGGGAGTTTCAAAAGACCCTCCCAAGCTTCCGTTCTGGGATGTCTGCCGGGAAAATATTTTAAAATGAAGTGTATGAAGGATTTGGCCCAATGATCTAGAACAGTCGTTTTCAAACTTTTTTTCTGGCGACCCAGTTGAAGAATATTGTTGATGCCCGTGACTCAATGGACCTGGGGGTGAGGGGTTTGAGGTGTGGGAGGGGCTCAGGGCTGGGGCAGAGGGTTGGGGTGCGGGGGTGAGGGCTGCAGGGTGGGGCTGGGAATGAGGGTTTCAGGGTGTGGGAGTGGGCTCTGGGCTGGGGCAGGGGGTTGGGGTGCAGGAGGGGGTCAGGGCTCTGGGCTAAGGGTGCCGACTCTGGGGTGGGGCCAGAGATGAGGGATTTGGGGTGTAGGAAGGGGCTCAGGGTTGGGGGTGGGCTCAGGGAGGGGCAGGTGATTGGGGCACAGGCTTATCTCGGGCAGCTCCCAGTCAGCGGCGCAGCAGGGGTGCTAAGGCAGGCTTCCTACCTGTCCCGGCACCACGAACGGCGCTGCGCCCCGGAAGCGGTCAGCAGCAGGTCTGGCTCCTAGATGGAGTCACGCAAGCGCCTCTGCATGGCTCTCACCCGCAGGCACCGCCCCGCCCCCCCCAGCTCCCGTTGGCCGGATCCTGGCCAATAGGAGCGCAGAGCCAGAGCTCAGGGAGGGGGCAGCGCATGGAGCCCTGTGGCCCACCCACCGAGGAGCCGAACCTGCTGCTGACCACTTACGGGGAACAGTGCGGTGTCAGAACAGGTAGGCACTAACCTGCCTTAGCCGGGCAGCACCGCCAACGGGACTTTTAACAGCCTGGTCGGTGGTGCTGACCTGAACTGCCGTGACCCAGTGCCTTACATTTCACGACTCAGTACTGGGTCGTGACCCGCAGTTTGAAAACCACTGATCTAGAAGTCAAAGCATAAACAAATTCTTACAAAGACCTCAATGTGCACCTGGTTATGCATTTCTTGCACCCCAAGGGATGTGCAAGTAGCACAGAAATTACCAGGCTGGATCAAACCAAAGATCCAGCTGGTCTGATATCCTGTCTCTGACAGTGGCCAGTGCCAGATGCTTCACAGGAAGGCACAAGAAACCCTGTAGTAGAAGAATGAGGGTTTCTTTCATTTACAAAACTCTCTCTTACTGTTATATTTTATATTAAACTTTTTTTGCTGTTAGAATTCTGGTTATTTTTGTTCTCCATATAAATGTCCAGTCCTTTTGTATGACTCCTACTGATCTCTTGGCCTCAGTAACAACGTGTGGCAAGGAGTTCCAGAGACCAATCATGCAGTGTGTGGGAGGGAAAAGGATTTCCTTTTATCGCTTTTAAATTAATTTTAAAGTAATGCAGGGATTGACTCAATGAATCTCAGAAATCGGTAATATAAGATAAATAGCTTAATTTTAATTTATAATTTAAGAGAGTTTTGTTGTAAACTTAATTCCTTTGGGATTATTTTCCCTATATTTTTAATATGGGAGGTAAACCTGAGCATATTTTTATCTATTTCTCAGTGATTTGGCCTCAGATAATGTTAAAATGGTTGGTGAATATATTGAAATGTGCTTTTGTTTTATGCAGGAAGGCTGATCTAAATTAATAAAATTTAAGGTCAGAAAGGACAATTGTGACCATCTAGTCTGACCAGTTGCATAGCAAAGTTGAACTAATTGCAGCCTTTATTCAAAAGCCATGTAAACAAATGTTACTGAATCAAAATAAGAATTTTGCACCCATCATTTATGACTTTAACATGCCTCTGTTCAAAAAGTTAGGCCTAAAAAGGAGGCTCAAGCAGGTGTTCAAATACTAAGTGCTAATCAACTGCCCGTAAATTTAATCTGACATGCTGATCAGCAAATGCGGGGCAAAACAACTGAGCCAACTCCACATGCTTTGAAGCTGCTGCTACAAAAATCACAGCTGAAGGGGTGGCAGGGAAAGCCTCTTAGCAAAGAACAATGCAGCTCAGCCTTGCAGCTAAAGTGTGTGAGCTGGAGAACACCTTATGGATGTGCAGGTTTTTTGGGGAGGAGGGATTGGGAAGCTTTTCATTTGTCGTTTCTTTCTCAGCCGGCTTTTAGTTCTGATCCTGAGCTAGAAGAAAGGGATCCTTGTTCGATAAGAAGGGCTGATAACCTACACCCAAGCCAATAAAAGGGATTAACCCAAGACTGAAGGCTCAATCCTGGGTCCATGTTGATGCACAGTTCCATTAGACTAAAAGCTGTCCTACATCATTAAGGCGAGTTACCTTCATTCTCAACTTCAGGGAAATAGACCCCAGATGACAGGATAGGCAAACAAGGACTTTTTTCACTTTTCACAATTGCTTTCATCCTGTCCTGCCAAAATTATCAGACTTTAAAGAAAGTGGAAAATCAGAGGAGTGTTCAGAGTAGGTGGTCTCTGAGTATTCATTGCAGGCGGGCACGCCAGGGCGGCACAGCGCACTTTGTGAAGCCAGGCCGCGTGGCGTTGAGTTTGTTTTCCTTTGCACCTAATAAAAGTAAGAGATTTTTTTTCAGCCCAAAGCAAAGGTCTTTTGCTGCTAGTTTAGATATCTCTGAAGCATAGATGTTTTAGACAACACGCAGCAACAGTGTAGAGCACCGTGGAGATACCAGGCAGCCCTGTGGGCATAGGCATAAGGCAGCCCAGGAAAGCTGGCATATCTTAGACAGGTCTCCACCACCCAAGGCTGTCTCAATTACATATTAGTCTCCAGCTGCTGGTGCAGCCTAGGATCAGGAGGATGGTTAACGCCACCAGAACTGCCCCTCCTCCTACATTGTGCGTTCTAGGCTGCATCTCTAAGAGGTACAGCACGGAATCTTACCCACGGTGAAGAGGAATAGTCAAGGCCAGATGGCAGGAAAGCATGGGTCACTGCAGCCCCATCCCATAGAATCGACGAGATGGTGTTTATAAACCACAGCCACTAAGGGCACGTCTACATAGCTAGCAGCAGCAGCGAGCCTCCAAGCCTGGGTCAACAGACTTGGGTTTGCAGGGCTAATGCTCAGAATAGCTGTGAAGACAGTGATTTTAAGTTGCAGCTGAAGCTGGAGCTTGGTCTCTGAAGCCTATCCCCTTTTCTAGGCTTCAGAGCCCGAGCTCCCGCCTGAGCGGGCGTTTACACAGGTTCTTTGAGCATGGCAGCATGAGCCCCACAAGCCTGAGTCTGTGAAGAGGTTCAGAGACAGAGTCGATATCCCCTCAGCTGTGGCTAACGGGTGGACCATCCACAACTGGGATAAGAGCCTGCCGCCCAGGGAGTCAAAGTGGAATCTGCATCTGCTGCAAGCTGGCAGGAAGTGGCTGAGGGAGCTGGACCCTGCAGGGAGGAAGCACGGGAAGGAGCAGTCTGAGAAAGGGACCTGGATGCAGGTGAAGGTGGGCAGTGAGCAGTGAGGCTGAGGGTGCAGCCCTGAGCTGCTTGGTACAGGGTGCCTGGGCTGGAACCAAGAGGAGAGGGAGGCCCTGGGCTCCCCTGCCTGCCACCAGGACAAGGGATGTAAGAGCCCTCCTGGTGCCAGGGGGCAAGGACTACAGACCCCAGGGTGGGGCTGCAGACCTGGCATAAAGCCATTACTCTTTGTTTGTTGGAGTCTCTCCTCCCCAGGAAGTAGGGAGGGGACAATAAGGGCATGTCTCCACTGCAGTTGAAAACCCATGGTTGGCCCTTGCCAGCTGGCTTAGCCTAAGGGGCTGGTTAGTTGCAGTGTAGATGCTCGGGCTGCAACCAGATTCTAGGACCCTGCGATGTGGGAGGGTCCCAACGCTTGGGATGCAGCCTTGGCCCCAGCGTCTACACTGCAATTAAACAGCCCCTTAGCAGGAGTCCCACAAGCCCAAGCAGCCGGCACGGGCCAGCAGCAGGTGTCTAACTGCACTGTAGCCACACCCTACGCGGCTTGGCTGGAGGGATGAATCATGAGAAGGGCCAACCACTGCAGGTGTGGAGGGGCTGGCAACAGTAGGTGCCCGAGCTGATGAGGCTACTGCATCCCACTGGGCCATGCGGGGGTTCACTGGCTATGGAGCATCCCTCTCAACAACTGGGTGCAATCTGGGTGTCCAAGGGCAGTGCAGAGCCCAGGCTACAGATTGGAGCAGATGCCTTCATTGTCTGGGGTTGCTGTGGACATTCTTTAAAGCACTTCCCTCTTACTCCCAGCTTCACTTCAGTTTCCTCCAGGTCCGGCGACTGCCAGCTGCTCGGAAATCTAGTTCCTGCTAGGCACCAAGAAAGCTTTGTAACTGTGCACTTGGAGGGAAGGAAACACTGCAGCAGTGTTAGTGATAACGGGCAGTTCATATGGTGTCATTCCATCAGGAACTTCCTCGAGAGATCACACTTCTCAAAACATCGGCAGGGCATGCCCATATGCACACAGACGTGAGTAGCTTACGATACCCACAGGTGCTAGGCTGGAACTGAAAGGCAGTTCCTCTTATCTCTGTTAAATGGCATCTAGTTTAACTGAAACTGCTTGTACCAAAGTTGTATAAACGCATCACTGTGGTATCAAGTAAATAAGACAAGTGGGGTGGATCAGACAGACACCGTAGCATTGTAAGCACCTACTGTAGTTCAGAAGGGGCAGATTATTGGAAAGCACTGAAAGAATAAAATATATTGGCATTTCACTTTATTAAAAAAATAGAGCTTTAAGACAGCTGGATTTCTTTCAGGTCATGGAGATAAATTTGACGAAAGAAATAATCACAAACAGCAAAATTTTACAGCCAAACGGTTTTGTCTCCTAATTGTCCGTCCACTAAAAGATCATCTGATAGATGACCCTGCCTTTCAGGCCTTAACTCTGCAAGAGCTTGGGAGGGAAAAAAATGCTTGAGACAAAAAATAGATCCTATTGTAGAGAGATTTATTACGTGGACATGGGGCTTATTTCTTCTAATGCCTGTGTGGTGGTAGGTTTCAGTCACCACAGCCAAGGTCCCAGCTGAGCAGGAAGGCAGGATTTTCAGAAGTGTTCAGCATTGGCTTAACTCTGTTCCCACAGAAATCAATTAAACGCTTTTGAAAATCCCGCTCTAGAAAGGGAGCGCAGACCTTTTACAGATCTCTGCTCTAACCAACCTTTCTAAAATTGTGCTCTGCGAAGGAGGCAGATCATGGGGAGGGCAGAGGATTAAACAGGGTAGAGGGGGCACTTTAAAATGATGGACCTGATTTTCATCTGGTGTAAATCAGCACTGCTCCCTGGAAGGCCATGAAACGATACTGATTTTCACCAGCTGGATCTAGACCTATGACACTTAAAGGATTTTCCTTGGCAGGTCTCCAAATGCATGCATTTCTTACCCGTGCAGGAAACATCAATCTCTCAGTTTGTCTAACGCTGGGACTGAATTTTAGGTGGGCTTTTCTTCAACCAAAATGTAGAAGCGTCTCTTCTTTCTATTTTGTATTTTTAAAAGTTGAGAAGAATAATTCCTTCACTGAGAAGAACCCTCTTCACTGCAGCTCACAACCCCTTGTGCTACATGAATCTTGTGATTCCTGCACTTAGAAATGTGAAACCACATTGTGTCCCTTGATATACTTCATATATTGAGTTTCTTGACACACCATTGATATTAAAGGCTTTAGGGATATCTTGTGATGCTATCACAAAAAGTAAACAAAATGGCCTTTTCTAAGGACATCTAAGCCTATATGAACTTCTGAGAATAATACTGTTTGCATTATTGCATATAATAGTCCTAGGCATGTGGTTGGGATGTGGTTCCTTTGAGAAAAGGGTCCAAGTCTGTCCTGCAGCCATGCTTTCTGGGTTCTGATAAAGCATGCAGGCGTCAAGTCCAAGATAGCTTTAGGGTTACATCAGAGGTGGAGCTGATAGCAACCCTTATATTTAGGTTACCTGACGCTTTCCAGACCCAAAGATTCTTGTGACCTTTTTTGAGATACTTTAACACCTCCATTAATTTCAGCAAGCCTTTGAAATTCAGTAGGTAGAAAGCCCTGAGGCCAGAGAAGCACCTTTTCTTTATCCCAGGAAATTCTGATCAGGTTCAGCTGAGATATAAATGTGCTTTTTCCCTGGTGTCACTTCCATGGGTAGCAAACCTTTGGCAGCTTGCCAAACCAATAACGAAACAGAAACGTTCCAAAGAGCTGGGCCCAGGCCCCTGCCAATGCTGCAGCAGCAGTCGCAGCATCTCATGCCCGACTGGGAACCCTGAAAACAAACAGCCTGGCTGCTGCCGGAGCAACAAATGGCCCCAATAGCCCATCCCCTCCTCGAGAGGCACCATATGAGTCAAGAGCCTTCCCCCTGCTGATGGGGGCCAAGAGAGAGACAGGTCCCAGAGCCAGCACATGGCCCTCATGTCTCGCTGCCTCACCTGGAAGAATGACCTTTTGCTGCTGCCAGTTAATGTAGTTCGTCCTGCAATTCGAGCTATACGGATGGTTCAATATTCAAACCTACTTATGCCTGAGGAATGACTGCACATCATGGAAGCTGGTTTTACCTCTTTCTTTTTCTTAGGTTGCAAAGTCAAGCACTCAAATGATTAAAAACGCTGGAACTTAGGTTCTCCATTGGGGAGAAGCTGGAAGCTCTGCTCCACCACGCAAATCTCTGTCATTTGATCGCAGCTGGGCTTTTCAGTGAGAGTTCCTGCAGTGAGGGCCATATCTCCTTGCCCTATCAACTTGGGAGAGCTTCACCACCGTAACTCACCCACACCCAGGGAGTGGGCAAGGGAGCATCAAAATCAAAAGACAGTCCCGTTCATTTGGGGCCAATCTCATTGTGTTTGGTTGCGGGGAAGTTCTAGATCTGACTTACGATTTTGGAACTTGGGAGATGGCAATAGTGGGCTGGCAGCAAAATGTTCTGAACACTCCATCTTCACTGAGCATGCTCGACTGCCACAGAGCTCACTGAGCCTGCTCCAATCCGGCATTCTGCAGGAGCTCTCCTGCCATTGCTGCTCCTAGAGGCCATCTCACACTTGCAGAAATCAAACATGGGAAGGTCGTAAAAAAAAGTTTGAATCGAGAGTAAACTTTTCATCATGTGAACACTGGCAAAAATATTTATTACTATCCAGCAGGTTCTAATCCTGTCCCCATCAGGAAATAATCTCACAAAAGAGAGGAAGCATGGGTCACTGGTTAGAACATGAGCCAGGGACTTAGGAGACCTGGGTTCGATTTTCTGCTCTGTCAGGGGCTTTCTGTTTGGCCTTGGGTAAGTCTCACAATGTCTCAGTTTTACATCTTTAAAATGTAGGTGATTGCACTTCCCTACCTAAATCAGTGTTGTGAGGACAAATACATTAAAGGCTGCGAGGTGCACATACATTATGGTGATACCTAAAAGTACCAGAGAGAGTACCCAAAATGCTATTGATCTAACAGTGTAGGAATTTATTTAGGATCACCTTCTTTATGCATTTGTCCTATATCTCAATAATAAGGTTATGGATGTTCGCTTGCTATAGAAACCCTATGCAGAATATGTATCCACTTAACTCAAATGGAGCTTTTTCTCAGCAATTGTGTGGATCTTCAACACACTGAAGGCTGAAAGCTTCAGAGGAGATCTTGTAGTTTAAATCCACTGTAAGTTGGACTCAATGATAAGGAAAGACCCAGTTCTAGCTGAAATAATACTCTTATATAGCACATTTTATCAGTAGATTTCAAAGTGCTCCACAAAGGAGGTAAGCATCATTATTCCTTTTTACAGATAGGGAAACTAAGGCCCGGGGAGGTGAAGCGATGTACCCAACATCACACAATAAGCCAGTAGCAGAGCAGGGAATAGAGTTCAGGCATCCTGAGTCCCAGTCCAGTGCTTTATCCACTAGGTCAGAAAAAATAAAGACCTATTAAAGGAGTTTTAGAAAAAATATTTTCTCTTCTTTCTTGGGGTCAAGAAATATGGGGGAAGAGTCTGTCCCTGCCAATAGCAGGTTTTATAAAAAACCTTATTTAATTTTTTATTGTACATAGAGTAATATAAGTGGAACTGGAGGAAGAGGATCAGATTTCAGGGGGGTACTAGTTTGATGTGACGCCAGATGCAAACTAAGGACAAGCTGCAGAGTCTGACCATATAACACTGGCTGCTCAGCACGCTGAATAAAGATCTCTTTTCTACAACCTTGCCTGTCTGCTGCATAACTTATTGCTAATGAAACCTAGGTAGCACCCGGTCCTCAGCTGTTGTTACTGGGCACAGTTCCACTGAATTCAGCAGGGTAAAACTACACCAGCTTCTGACTCATGCTGTCTCGGGTTCTCCAAAGCAGCACCATACTAGGTTTTACAAAGTCACAACAGGCTCCATGACAAAACTTTACCCACATTTTGTGTCTTTGAAGGAGAATTTTTTTTCAAAAGTTCGAACTAAACTTCCACAACAACACTGTAAAGGTGTGCTGACTGGGTCGCACTATTATTTCTAGTATTTATGGGGATATAAGATGAAAGCCTCGATCGGTTATAGACTAAGCAATACCTTATAGAATTAGCAATACATCCAGAAAAGGGTTATAGAATAAGCAATACATCAAAAACGTCTTTTACTCCTGGCTGGAGTTGTTGTGCAGCTTTTCTCATCCAGTCCGTTATAATTCAAGGCAACAGTTTTAAAACTGACACCTCGAAGGCCGCATGAATTTTGACTCGTTTAGCCCCTCTAATGAATATAGTGGCTATAATCACTGTGTGTCAGATTCTAAATGTGGGAGCCCATGCTAACTGGAGGACTGGATTGTGGTACGAGAGCAACAGGATGCTTCCATGCAGCCACATAACAGTGATGATGGTTTATGCTACAGAAGTCCCCAGAGATCCCAGCTGAGATGGGAGTCCCATAGCAATAGGTGCTATACTAACATATAGTAAAATATATTTTTCTGTCCCAAAGAGCATATAATCTAAATAAATGAGGCTAAAAAAAGGGAAATAAAAGTACAGAGAAGGGAAGTAATTTGCCCCTGGTCAGACAGCAGGTCAGTCGCAGAGTCAGGAACTGAACCGAGATCTGACTACCAGTCCATTGCTCTATGTCCTAATGACAAATGAGGCAAGGCCCATGACGAAATTCACAGGAATATGAACGCTTACTGAATAGGATCCAGTACAGTAGTCTACTGACCACCGCTGGAGATGTGGGAACCGGAGAACTTCAAAAATAGCCTGGATGCAGCTGGAGAGGGTGAAACTAAATGTGTTTCAGTCTTAATAATATGAAATTATGATGTGGCAAATGGCCAAACTCCTCATATGCAGGAAAATTTTGGTAAAAAACTGAAACTAGCATGCTGGCCCAAGGCAACCAGTTTGCTGGAATTTTTTGGTATAAATGAAACACTTAGCTTCAGATCAATATTAAAGAGCCACCAACGACGGCTCAGGGGCTGGTCAGTGGAGACTGCCAAAAGTAGTTGTGTTGTTTTTTTTTAAACCTGGATCATTCCAGAAATTCCTCCCTCCCTCAGTCTGCCTGTGGAAATGGGTCAGAGAACATTCTATTTGTCATAGCATCCTCGGGATTATAGGCAGGCCTGGAGTCTTCCATGCTAATCAACGGTCATCTTGCCCTGGGCAAAGGTTGCTGACTGCAATGTGTGGGAAACAGGAAAGGCAGCTGAAAAGCTTTAAAATAAAGTTGTGGGACTGATGGAGAGTCCTTTCATTTAAGCAGCTCTGTCTGTGAGCGAGAGAATTTATGAGAGGAGATGTTGATTTTTTCTAGCTCTTAAAACAAATTGAACTGTGAACACTTGCTAGAGCAGCAGAGTGTTTTTCTAACTGAGCATGTAAAAACTTCTGAAATAATATCTATACCGCTGAACTTTCACCGAGGTATTGATCAGATCGGGAAGGTCACGGAACCCAAAGCCCACTTTGATTTAAAGCTGTTGTGTTAACTTTGACGTTCTCTCTCCAAAGCCTTATGACAAATCACAGCTTAACCCCTTCATGTTGGCTTGGCTCTAGAGAGGTACCACCCCCTGGATGGGTTTGCAGGTACTCTGTTCAGGCTGGTTTTTTCAAAGGCTAGGAGGCAAAGAAAAGGCTCGTGGTATAAAAGGGTGAGTTTGAACTGACACAGGGCCTTCTGTCCCAGGGGGGCCCCAAACCTTGTGGAAGGGTTGGAAAGACTTAGCCCATAAAAGTGATGGGTGACGCCTGGTATGTTTAGTGTGCGTTAAAGCTGCTTGTTGTCTTTTATGTCTTCTCTGTAATGCTATTGCCTTAAGAATAAATGTGCTTGCTTAGAAAGAGTTGTGAGGTACCTTGTAACTGTGGGCAATGCACTGTTCATAACACTCAGAGAGAAAGCAAAGCACAGGTTTTAGCCATGAGGCAGACTGGCTTGCTGGGGATATCACAGTCTCAGGCAGGGAGCTATGCAGCTCAAAACCATCAGCTCAGAGGGGAGAGGGGGACAAAGCTCCCCACACACTGAGACCTGACTGGGAACGCCTGGAGTGGACCACAGAAGGGGAATACAGGTGCAGTTATGCTGCAACTGCGACAGAGATCAAGCTAAGAAAGACACTTTTAAGTTTCAGATACATTCTCCTATAGTAAATAGTGTTATGGGAGCTGTCACCAGGGTGACACCATTATACCTGGTCTTCCAAGTTCTTTTTGTTGGCATGCAAGTGAGTTGTGACTCTTGGAAAGACACACTGCGTTTAGTCTGGGGTTATGCAAGGTTGTGCAGAGGCAGCTTGGGGGACAAGGGAATGGAGCTGTGCAAGCAATAGGAGAGTCTGCTCTCCGTCCTGGGCTCTGATTAGAGATCATTCTTGAGGCCAGAGTTGCTCTCTGGGAACTGGACATTGGAGCTGGGTTGGGATTCCTGGAAGGAGGATTGCCCTGCCCTGGGGGCTGTGTGACCATCTTATTCCAGGAACGGTGTATACATGTAAATAAAACAAATGGCACTTAAAATATACTCAGACTCTCTCCCTGACTCCTCTTCTGGAGGAGCTGGTCTGCAAGGCCCTGACAGCCCTGGTGTCAGAATGGGATACCGGTCTCAGACGAATAGGCAACAATACATTGCCCATCTGTCAAATATTCCAAAAAGCACCTTTGTGCTGTCTCCCAACCCACTCCTGGTAAAAATCCACAGGGTCACTATGTTAGCCTCCTCTTCACTCCCTCCTTCCAACTCACCTCTGCCACGATGTCTACAAAACAACTGGCAATGATCAGGCCGCTGGTGTACTGCAACTCCTGTTTACTGTGCTACTCATAACTGTCTCGCTGTTACCTTGTGGTCCCCACATCTGCTAGCTCTCATCTTAGACTTGGGCTCTATACTTTTATGTTGGTCTTTTCATTATAGGTAGCACCTAGCACATGAGAGCCTTCATCCTGGATGCAGAATCTGCAGGAGCTACTGCTGTCCAAACAATAAATAACACAAATGTAGCTTAACATTACTAGTTAATGTTCTGCGGGCAAAATAAATCATTCCTTTGTCAGAATTTTAATGTTACATTAGTGACTGCTGTTATAAAGCCAACATTTGCCCAGCGTCATCACAAAGTTGTACTGAGGATAGCAATTTTCTCTTGCACTTGAAATTAGAAATAACTGATATGTGTCAGGTACCGCTGTCTGGTTCTTAACCTGTTTGGGAAGGATGGAGTGGGTGAAAGAGGTTGGAGGAGGGAAGGGTTCTGACACTGTACTTTAAAGACACCATTACCTGTGTTTTGAGTTATTGAGAACTCAGGATCTTCAATGCATATGGATCAATGTACTAACTAACAAAGCCCAGGAGGGGCTAACAGGTACAGACCCATGAATCAAACTAGAGTACAGGATGGGTATCTTAAGTACCTTTCGACAATACATGGAAGTCTCATGCAGCCAATAGTACATTTAATGGACCCAACGGTCCCTTCTGATCTCAAAATCTATCAGTTGTGGGCAAAATGTTGACACTTTCAATGGCAGGAATACAATGCCTTTAGTAGTATAGGGCCAACATACTGTCCATCATGGAACCTGAGATCAGTGGAGTTGGGGGGTGGGTGAGATCAATGTTGAGCTAGCATGACATATTATCTTGGAACTGACAGATAAGGGGTGCTCACGGAATGGTTTAGATGTGTTCCCTTCTTTGTCAATCATGGGCCAGACCCTCAGCTGACATAAAACAGTGCAATTCTGTATTTTGCAACTGAAGATCTGGCCCTACGTTTCTACATTGCTAGCATTTCTTAACTGCTGATGACATGCTGTGTGCTACAAAGGAAAAAGGTGTAGGGCTCCTGCTTTGAAGAGCTGATCATCTAAAAAAAAAAAAAAAACAAGCCAAGACACACTGGTAGATTCAGGAGATGTTCAGTAACGTTTGTTGAGGCTTCCTGAGTTGTCACTGGGCATTAGAGTGACCAGATAGCAAGTGTGAAAAATTGGGACCTGGCGGGGGTGGGTGTGTGTGTGTAATAGGAGCCTATGTAAGAAAAAGCCCCAAATATTGGGATTGTCCCTATAAAATCGAGACATCTGGTCACCCTACTGGGCATCCAGGGCAAAAGTAGGTCTTTAGGAGCCTTTTTAATAAGGAAAGGGTGAGAATGGCAGAACATTTTAAGCATGTGGGTAGTAATAGGCATGAGATGGAAATGATGGGGACTTAGAAGCTGGTCCCATCACCCAGTTTTGAGATTTGGCATCAGGCCAAATCTTTCCTGGTGCAAAGGAGTTTGTGGCTGATGGCTGGTGAATTTTCCATTGCTAGGCCCCTCAATGAGGAATTCCCCTTTGAGACTCGTAAGTAAATGAGATCTGAGGTGTAGGTAAGGGTGCTGCAGAGTTCCTTGCAGGCAAGGATGAAAAGTTGAAATGTGCTGAGATGGGCCAGGGTGAGCCAGTGGAGTGATTCAGGGAAGTGAATTAAACAGGCAAGGAAGATAATTCTAGCAGCTACATTTTGGATGGAATGATGGAGACCAATATGGATATAGGTGGGAATTCATGACAAGCACTGTGTAGGAACCAGGGTAACTCTACTGTGAGAGACTGCCTGCCAATGACTTGGCCAAACCATTGCTTCCAGGGACCACCTACATCAGAAGTCTGAGAAGCCAAAACATATTAGATACCAAACACGGATTGAAATCAAAGTGCTGATTATTGTAGATGCTGTAGATTTATAAAAATGCAGGTGGAGGGGAAGGAAATCTGTCTGAAGAGCAGACCACCAGGCATCAGCAATGCCACCTCTAATTAATAATATAAGCCCTGTGATAATCAATGTTTTTCTTCAAGCCCCAGCTCCTGGAGTCCTGGTACTGTGCTTTCATTATATTTTTTTTAAGTTTCTAGCCCTCATGGTCATGGGAAAACGCTTCAAAATATGACCCTGGTGCACCCTAAAGGCTCAAAAGCAGAAGGCAAATAAAAAGAAACCAAAATGGGGGGTGGGGCAGTGGTTATCTCATCTCATTGTTGGTCGGGGGAAGGGGAATCTGCTTGGTGTTGGCAAAACTGAGACAGATTTTTATGTCAATCAAGGAAAGTGCCAAACCACACTTTAAAATAAAAAAGAAGTCCCCACAGTTTAAGAATCTGTCTGAAAGGGGACTGCTGGGTTCAATTTGTACAGCAATTACATTTCAACAGAAATAAAAGTGTGTTTGATTTCCAGTCTCCCTCTCTCTATTTCAGTTTAAATCCAACCTTATTAATGTCTGCATTATTTCTGTCCTGCTTTCTATCATGCAACCTAATTCTTTACTATCCCCAAAGGACTGGTTCATGAATTCACCCATGTTGCAAATACAATATTTTAGTATAAACACTATGCTGCCCTTTAATAGCCAGCCAGATCTGACTTCTACATTTCTTCACATTGTCACACTTTCGGAAGATACAGGACTGATAGGTACGCTAATGCCAAAGGAGGAAAGTGAGAATTCAGATGCTCTTAATGGAGTTAAAGCATGTTCTTTCAAATACACATAGAGAATGTGGCCTTTCGCTAATATAAACAGTTTCAAAGAATGGTTGTGGCACAGAGGCAGTGACTGGAAAATCTGTATAAGAATTGTTGTTATAGTGGATTTCCCATAGGGATTTATTTTAATCTAGGGAAGCCATTAAAGACATTGGTCTGACTGAAGAATCTTAACCCTTTTTTTTTTCCTTTCTCCAGACACATACATCAACCTCTATTGGCCTGTCACATTATCTCCAGAGCTTGCTAAAAGTCTGTGGCAGCGTTAAAAAGAAAACATTTGATATAGTCTTGTGAACTGTTAAGCATTATCAGTTGCAAAGCATTAATAACGCCATACTCCAGAGCAGATAATTGTTCCCTGACTAGTAATGCAACCAGCTGCGTAATATATACAGCAAGTGTGGTGTGTGTGTCTGGGGAGGGAATTCTCTTCAGAAAAGCAAATATAGAATTTCAAAGCCAAAAAAGGTACGTGTGGTGGTTATAGTTAAGTTTACATAATGAAGATGTTATGAGGCTTGGGGTTTTTTTTTTAAATGTACTGCACCTTTAAAGGGACAGATTCCCAGCCTGTTTGCTGAGGGAGGGAAAGATAAGGCAGTGATGTGATCAATTTGAGTGTTCCCGTTGTGTATTCTGTCTTGCACAGGTTTCATTCATGGTTTCATGGGCCATTTTTGTAACTTTGAAATGAATTAATCGCTTGTGCAAAGAAACTTCCACCCATGGGGTAGATTCCTGCTTATCTCACAAGCCAGGAGCTGGTCAGTTCATGCAGAAGTCCCTTCCCTCATGTATGCTTCTGACCACATTGCCAATGCCCCTTTAAAACTTACAGGGAAAAGGAGCCTGATCCAAATCCTATTGAAGCCAATGGGAGTCTTTCCATTGACTTCAATGGAGGCTGGATGACATCACAAGAGAGATGGATCTGTAGGTACTGTGTTCACATTCATTTTAAGCTGGGTTAACACATCACCTAGGCCATCATGGTTTAATCCGCTCCCAGCAAGTGATGTGAAGCTGCGGCTAGTCACCTTGCAAATTTAGTGAGTAGAAAAAAAGAACCAAAAGTGGGCTGGAGGATAAGCCAGCCATTCCTGAAGGTGGAAGAGCAACCACAAGGGATGATTCCTTCCCTTCTACAATTCCCACGAAGTATTCTTCCTGCTTACTCTAGCTTCACAGACTGAGGTATGAGGAAGAATTTGGAGGCATATCTAAAATCTGTCACTACATTCAGGCTGAAAACCCAAGCAGCCAAAAGCGCAAAAATTCCAGAAATGAACATTCCAGCCACAGCCTGAACTCAGCCCCCTTGCACACCCATAATGCAGTACGTTTAACAAAGAACTGGACTGAACAATGCCTCCTGCCTCACCCTGCACACACGCAACCAAAGCTGAGCTAGCCTAGGGATACGAACCACATCTTTTGGAATCTCCTGGCATCTGACTGTTCGGCTTTACCGTTGCTTTAGTGCTCCTTTTTTTGCATTCGCTTGCTATAGGAGTTTTTTCGGAGACTAAGCGGAGTGTTGCTAAATTTCAACACATCCATTAGTACACTCGTTGTAAAATACCACCAAGCTTTCCAAAATGGTCTAAGCGAGTTAAGGTCCCCAGTCCCTGGGAAATGAATGGAACTTGTGAGCCTAGCTGCCCAAGGAGCCTCTGTAATTCCCAGCTTTAGTCAGCTTTACCTGAAGCCCCATTAAATGAAACATTCTTAATTCAGGAGGGGTATCCTTAGCAGACTGATGGCTGGGTGGGGTTATTTTTGACTTCAGTGGGAGATACAGATGCTCAGCGTGGCTGAAAAATAGACCATGAGTCTTCTCCATTGAAGGAGACCAGACTAATTAAAGAGGGCACCAAGCCAGGCTATTAATTCCACCGCCCTACATAACTTCATTCTGGTTTTCGCTTCACATTCCACTGAGATCCACAGGAACTACTGAATTGGTATGCTCCAGCTGTCCTGGCCATAGTCCATTGCTGGTCACTCAGGCTATGTCTATACTACAGTTAGACACCTGCAGCTGGCCCATGCCAGCTGACACAGGCTTGGGCTAAGGGGCTGTTTAACTAAAGTGTAGACTTCCGGGCTCAAGTGGGAGCCCAGGTTCCAGGATCCTGTGAGATGGGAAGGTCCCAAACCTCGGTCTGCAGCCCAAGCCTGGATGTCTACACTTCAATTAAACAGCCCTTCAAGCCTGAGTCAGCTGGCCTGGGTCAGCCACGGGTGTCTAATTGCAGTGTAGAGTCTCACCTGGGTGCACGGGAAGCTGTAGCTGCTTTCAGGTTCACAAAGTAACCCCCCGATGGACTTTCTATCCCCAGGCTTTATATCAGTAAAAAGTGGCCTAGGGCCTGAGTGATTTTTGTCCTTGAGTCTCTAACAAATGCTTCCTTTGACAACTGGGCTGGACCAGGACTCAGGAAAGTAGGATTCAGTTCCTCCCTCTGCTACAGACTCCCTGTGTGGACATGAACAATTCATTTAATCTCTTTCTCAGTTCCCCAGGTCTATAGCTGGCTAATCATATACCCTTTCTCCATCCTAGCTATGTCATCTGTAAGCTCTTTGGGGCAGGCAATATCTCTTATACACTTATATGGTGCCTATCACCAGGTGACCAGCATCTATGAGTATGTTTTGAGCCCAGACTCTTCTCTCCTCCACACACTCAGCTATCTGACTCAGGTCAGGGCCACCCGGCAGAGAAGGGGGAGTCTGGGCCAGTGTCTTGCTGAGACTCAGGACCAAGCCCTGTCATTTTGCAGTGTGGATGCAGCTCATGCTGCAGACCCAAGTCAGAAGGTCAGCGTGGAGTAGTATGGAGCGGTGAGACCTGGGTCCAGCTATTGTAAACCTCGGTTTACAATGCAGCATGGATGCTGAAGTGAGCAGGATGTGAATGTGCAACACGAGTCCACCAGCCCAGGTCCCACCGAGCTGGGTTTAAAATGCAATGTAGACCTATCTTTTAATGGGGGTCAGCCCCACCTCTGCTGTAACTAACTGCATTCGAGTCTGAGAGGGTGGGACTGATGTAGTCAGGCGTTACTGTGGCAAAAGGCTTAAGAGAACACAGTCCGGGCTGCGTGTGGAGGAGAGCCGCTGAGCTGGGTTGCGGCTGGAGAGCCAAACCACGGGAGTGCAGCTAACTCCTGGGGTGGGCCTGGGGACAATGGCCAGGCTCTGGAGAGACAGTCCTGGAGCTGGTGTTCTGGGAGAGGAACCAGGGCCTGAAGAAGAGCCCAAAGGGGGTGAGAAGCTCAAGCCTGGAGAAGGAGAAAAGCTGCCTCAGTAGCAGGTACTCGTTTGTCGTTCTAAGTTATACTGAGAGGCCCCGGGGAGAAGCACTAGGACCTGCTATTCTGCAAAAGAAGAGTGTGAGTCTTTTCAGCTCTTTTGGTTTGGAAGGACTTTGCTGCTGGCCTAAGTGGGATAGTGGCAAGGGGACTTTGAACAGGCCAGCTGGGAGAAGCCAGCTTGGAGACTGACCAGTTTCACCTGAATGTGGATCCCCCAGAAGGGGATTGAACTTTAAGCGTGATCTGGCCACATGATCCAGAGCCAGATCACCTGACAAAAGTTGGGCATTAGAGTGGGAGGAGTCCCTGTAATGCTAGGCCTTGATCCAAGGGCAGTGTTTTGATGGTGAGTGCACCCCATGACAGGGCCCCAATCCAGGTAGTAGCCTGAAAGGGCTACCATAATACAAGTCATAATTTATAATAATGTCAGGGCTTGTCTATACAGGCAATTAGTGCATGGCAAGCCAGGGTGTGAATGTGCAACACGCTAATGTCTTGGACCCTGCTGTCATACGCTAAAAGTTCCTTAGTGCACTTTGCCACGCTGTTTGAAACAGGCACTCAGGCTCCTAAATCTCCAAGGAAGTCAATGAGACTTTGGCTCCCAGGTGCCTAAGTCACTCCCAAAAATGGAGCTGAGGCTCCTAAATCGCTTAGGTACTGCAAATTTTACTCTAGGCCTTCAAAGCTGCTGCAACTACACACAGTCACCCCAAACTCTTAGACTTCCTTACAGGATGAGATTCTGCAAACATGAACTGTGTTTTCACCATTGAGGGGGTATAAAACAAACCAATTTGGAGTTTAGTGTTAGATGCTTCTGAGAGCGCAAAAGTTCCTTTCAAATCATGGTGAGAAAAACATTTTTTTTAATCCTATTCCCATAATTCAAAATCTGCTCAGGGCTAAGCCCAAGCTTGGAAAATTTCAGGCCAAAAACTTTCTTCTGAGAAAGTTAAGAGAGTAGGATCCGGGGGAGCGGGGGAGGAGGAATTAGAACTCAATCTTCACAACATTTGCTATTGCAACCACTAAAATCTTTACAGATGGGCCACATACCAAATGACTTTTCCCAAGACATCAGTCAAGCTTAGCAGAACTGCGTGTGTACGAACTAACATCTCGCCACATTATCCCATCTCACACAGCAGCATTTTGGCAGACAGTGCAAATAAATAACTTTTAAATGGGCTGCTACCCATCGGACTTAGCTCTTTGTTCTCATTCCCAGCCATGTGTGAAATGAATAACTTAGCTGTTAGGAGGTTTGCAGCGGCTGCTCTATTTCTAATAGACGGTCTCTGTCTTGCTGCATAACCATAAATTGAGTTGCCTAATGACATGGTAAATTGTCTGCTGTGGTGGCAATGCTGCTGGGATGGGACCTTTGATTCAAGAGCAAAATAGGAACATTGCAATTCTGTTGGATTAGACCAGAGATCTATCTAGAGCCTGATACTCTAGCCCATCTAACAGGTTTATAGATTTGTACTAGAGCATTTTTGGCCATAACACAAGGAACCTACAGGCCACATCCTGTATGCTGAGCTAAGGCAAGTTAGCATGCATATGTTTGGGACCTTTAGCCTAGATCAGGCTACAATACAAAGCCCACAGATTTCAATGGAATGGCTCCCATTGACATCAGCGGCTTTGTAACAGAGCTCGAGTCTTTAAACCCACCTCTAAGAGTCGTTACAGAGGATGGTGCAATAAATGGGGGAAGGAGGGCCCAGTGGTTAGGGTGTTGCCCTGGGACTCAGAGCAGGTTTTAATTCCCTGCTCTGCCAGGTACTTCCTGGTGAGCATGGGCAAGTCTCTCTGTGCCTCAGTTCCCCACCTATAAAATGGGGATAATAAGCGAATGAGGCTGCTCAGTACACCAAAACCCTAGGGCGCCAGTCGCATTGCTGGTGCACGTGTCCCAGAGGCAAGCACTGTAGGTGCTTCAGCAGCTAGGGCTCGTAGACGCTAGCCTGGGGGGGTCCCAATCACCCCTCCGATACATGGCTGAGGGAAAGGGTATTTTCCTAGGGATGGCAGGAGAGGTTGTAGATACCCTAGGTACAGAGGCTTCGACAGTTACAGTGCAAAGTGAGCAATCGCAGGTCTTGTTTGGGCCACTGGGGCAGTCCAGTGGAGAGTCAGGGCTCTTCACCCCTAGTGCCTGAGGTGTCCTCTCCACTCCGGTCTCCGTTCAAACCAATAGAAGCTTATGGGTTTCCAGGCCAGGCTGAGTTAGTGTCTGTCATTGGGGCCACTCTGCACTGGCTCCCCCAGAAGTCCTGCACCCAGGCGTAACGACCAGCACTTGCAGCCTGTTCCACACACATTTCTGTGTACCGTTCCTGGGAATTCCACTTTACAGCCAGCTTCTCTGCGGCGCCTGGCTCACCAGGCAGCTGCCTCTTCCAGACAGAGCCCAGCTACTCCCTGGTTCAAGGAGTCCTTTCCTCTCACCTGGCCTGGAGGAAGTGGATGTGGAGTGGGGTGTGGGTATGGGAGTTGTAGTCCCCTGCTTAGCAGATCCTTCACAATAGCATATCCCTACTTCCCGGGGTGATGTAAGGAAAAATACATTACAGTGTGGTGGGCTTAAACTAGGATATCTTAGATAAAACCTACAGTTGGCTGCCTTATTCCCATGAGAGATTGGCTTGTACCTTCAAGCATGAGGTATGTATCCCTTCCAGAACTTGGGGGGAGGGTTACTCCTAACTATAACCTTGCAAGGGACAAGCTCCACATACTATAGGAATGTGTGCAGTATTGTCATTATACTATTGTCAGTGTAGCATTTATTTATAGCACCATCATAGGACCAAACCACATCAGCCACACCCTCAGGGGCTCGTTCACCTGCACATCTACCAATGTGATATATGCCACCGTGTGCCAGCAATGCCCCTCTGCCATGTACATTGACCAAACCAGACAGTCTCTATGCACAAGAATAAATGGACACAAATCTGACATCAGGAATTATAACATTCAAAAACCAGTAGGAGAACACTTCAATCTCCCTGGTCACTCAATAACAGATGTAAAAGTGGCAATTCTTCAACAAAAAAACTTCAAAAACAGACTCCAACGTGAAACTGCAGAACTGGACTTAATTTGCAAACTGGACACCATCAAATTAGGCCTGAATAAAGACTGGGAATGGTTGGGTCATTACGAAACCTAAACCTAATTTCCCACATATTAATTTCCCCCTACTGTTACTCACACCTTCTTGTCAACTGTTTGAAATGGGCCACTCTCATTACAACTACAACAGTGATTTTTCCTCCCTTGGTATCCTACTGTTAATTGAATTGTCTCATTAGACTGACCTCACACTTGGTAAGGCAATGCCCATCTTTTCATGTGCTGTGTATTTATACCTGCTCCTGTATTTTTCACTCCATGTATCTGATGAAGTGGGTTCTAGCCCCTGAAAGCTTATGCCCAAATAAATGTGTTAGTCTCTAAGGTGCCATAAGGACTCCCCATTGTTTTTGCTGATTCACGGCTACCACTCTGAAACCAAACAAAAGGAAGTATTTCTTCACACAACACACAGTGAACCTGTGGAACTCATTGCCAGGAGGATGTTGTGAAGGCCAACCTTATAACTGGGTTCAAAAAAGAATTAGATAAGTTCACAGAGGATAGGTCCATCAGTGGCTATTAGCCAAGATGATCAGGGATGCAACCCCATGCCCTGGGTGTCCCTAAGCCTCTGACTGCCAGATGCTGGGACTGGATGACAGGGGATGGATCACTTGATAATTCCCCTGTTCTGTTCATTCCCTCTGGGGCACCTGGCATTGGCCACTGTCAGAAGACAGGATACTGGACTAGATAGACCATTGGGTCTGACCCAGTATGGCTGTTCTTATGTTCTAATTAAATGCCTATGCATGAAAGTCAGAACACCCATTATGCTCTCCATAGGTAACGGTTGACTTCAGCATCTATTTGTGTTGTGGGTTTTCTGTTTTCCTCCTTTGTTTTTGACTATTGTTATAAAAGAGTAAATCCTATATGAAAAATTCCCTGTTACAAGTTAGAAAGCTCCAAAGACTACTAAGCTGGTATGAAAGATTGACTTAATTGAGCATTATATTCTTGATTTACTAAAGAAGCCTAAATCCTCTGATTAAAGTGATGTATATATTTTCCAGCAATTAATTAATCTAAAATGCATTAAATTCCAGGGCACAGGTAAATGGCCACCATTTTACATGGAAATACAGACATGGCATTTCCTTTACTATAACTATTTATATTACATTAGTATCTACGGGCTCCAACTGTTATCAGGGACCCATTGTGCTAGGCACTGTACAAACACTGAGGCTATATCTACACTGTAATCAGAGGTGTGACTTGTACAGACATACTCAATTTAGCTTTGATCGAGCTCACTTTAGCTTTGATCGAAGCCACAGCAGTAGAGACAGTAATACCTACCCAGGATTCCAGAAGGGCTTGCACAGCTATTTTTATTCAAGCCAGACAGATCAAAGCTAGAAGCATAAGGAAATGGTCACACCTCTGATTGCAGTGCCGACGGATGCTAAGAGATTTTTTTCTGCCCTGGAAATCTTACATCTGAACAGATAAAAGGTGGGAAGAGAATGGGAGGCACAGAGTGAAGAAGTGACTTGACAAAGTTCACAAAATGCATTGGTGGCAGAACTGGGAATAGAACCCAAGTGTCTTGAGTCAAGGACCAACCCCTACCTAGTGGCCTGTCTAACAGCTCCTTTGTATCTTGTTTGGTAAGGCCCTGGGTGACTTTAGCATGCTAGTACATCGTGGCAGCTTTTAATCCAAATTTTAGGTTAGACATTGTTCTCCTTAGCTGCAAATGTAAGGGCCTGATTGTGCAGGTCTTACCCACATGAGCTCTCTCATTGACTTCAGGGGTACTACTCATGTGGCAAAGGGCAGCAGGGTTAGGCTGTAACTCAATGGCAAAACCAATATTGACTAGGTCCAGGACTGGGTCTCATTAAGCCCCAAATCTTCTCCTGTCTCCAGGCATGCAGAGGCTTTCTAGGCAGTGGAAACCTTTCCATTACACTAGTTAAGAGTGGGTGGGGAGTGATCCAGAAGGAGTGCCGCTTCTTTGCGCAGCATGGAGTTCAGGGATACAGAGGTTCCCTCTGTGGCATGGGCAGGACCAAGGGGTCTGCTGCTGCATGGCTTCTCCTGTCCTCTGCCCTGTAGAAGTGCTGCATTAAACTCTGTGGAGTCTTCTCCAGCCATTCAGCCAAAGAAAGATCAACAGAGCAGCTCTGCAGCCAATTCAGCAGCTGAGGTGAGGGTTTCATCCTAGCCCTGCCCAGTTGCTGGACTGAGGCTTTTAGCCTAAGTGGACTTTTGGAAGTGCTGTCAGACCTCCCTGAGGCTGCCAAAATGAAGAAAAATCCTGCTGGTGATTTTGAGCCCCTGCTGGAACTTGGACTCTGTCTGGTGCTTCTATGATGGCTGCCGTTCTAGTCCACCCGGGAATCTCCGGAGTTAAAAGCATGAGGCTCCACTGTTTGGACTAAAGAACCAGGCTCTGTCTTTGCATCCTCTGTGGAGGGGGCACAGGGAGGAATTCAACCCATATCCTGAGCAGTGGGTTGCACTTCCATGTGGAGGCATCTTCTGGAAGTTGTACTCTGAATAACTAACAGCTGACAGTGGAATGGAGGACTGGTACCAAAGTAAACTCAGGCTCTCATCTTTCTGGGTTGGGCAGTGCTTCAATGGAGAAGACCAGCCTGGGTGGTTCCTGACCTGCCCTTTTCAGGTGTTCTTTCTTCTGTTTCATTTCTGCATACATCTTTGTGCTGCCTGGAAGATACATTTCTGAAATTCCTATGCAACATTTTATGCACCAGTTCCATAACTTTATTGCTTCGGCACAAAGGGAAGGGGATCTTGCTCCTCCCTGCTGGTTGATATAGAACATGCACCCCACTTTGTCCATCATGACCCTGATGGAGCTGTGCTCAATGACAGGCGGAAAATGAAGACAAGCATTTCTGAGCACTCTGAGCTGCAACAGACTGATATGGATGGTGGTTTCCTGGAGTGACCATCTGCCATATACTGTTAGAGGATCGAGGCGCATCCTCCATGCTAATGGAGATGCATCCATGGTCACTGTTACCATTGCCACTGGTTGGAGGAAGGGAACCCCTGCCCCTACATTGCGATAGACTATCCACCAGCTTAGGGAATGCTTCACCTGCTGGAGAACTGACATCTGCTTGTCTAGACTATGTCGGTTTAGTGAGTAAACTGATCTGAGCCGCCCCTGGAAACAGCGAAGGCGTAATGTTGCCTGCTGTGTCCCGAAGGTGCAAGCTGCCATGTGACCGAGATTTTGAAGATAGTTTCTGACTGAAGTCTGGGGGCTCCCTTCAGAGCTTATGGCAAGATTTGATAATGTTATGAAGCTGTCCATGGGAAGGAAGGCGCTGGATGCCAAGGAATCCAGGGATGCACCTATAACTTGTATATTCTGAACTGGACTCAGTGTGGATTTTTCCATGTTCAACTGAAGACCCAACTCCAAGAACACAGAAAGTGCTGCCCTTGTGGCAGACAAAACTCATTTGTCCGAGGTGATATGCTGCCACGTTTGTCAGAGACCAACTCTCCCATTTCCAAATGGGGGAGGCAAAATGGCAGGCTAACGGGAGTTCAAACCCTTGACCATCCCATCAAAGCTAACACTAGAGCAATGAAGCTTGCTGCACAGTCACACTGGGTCCGCAGTCACTGATATTTGTTTGGGTATCTCAAGTCTTGCGACACCAGCAGACTTGTATAGTTATCCTGGCTGGATGGTACCAATGGCTTGGAGCACTTTGCAGATTGTGCTGATATGGCAGTAGGCTTACATGGTACTGAAGAACTCGATGAGGGTACTGGGAGAGGGGTAAAGTCTGACGGTGCTGATTGTCTGTGCTTGCTGTGACCACCTCCACTAGATAGTGACGGAGCCTTCCCAGAGCCATGTTTAGCCTTTGGGCTGTGGGACTTTCCCTTTTCACCAGTGCTGGAGGAGCTCTTTGCCTCCATAATAGCGAGCCCCAAGGGTGACATCTCTGAGGCTGCCGACCTAACCGGAGAGAAAGGTCTTTTTGAGGTGGGATCCCTGGGACATCAATTAGAACGCCTCTTCTCAGAATGTTTAGAGGAGGTCTCTGGATTTATCTTTTCTGGGGAAGTGTTGTGCTGAGGTTTAAGGAGCCCTAGAAACCCCTGGGGACTGACGTATGGGTGGGGAGGGGTTCTCTTGACCTGGCTCCAAAGCGGGTGAAGGGAACATTTCATCATCAATAGTTGCAGCTTGACTTCCCGGTTCTTCCGAGCCCTGAATGTGAGGGCTAAACAGCAGTGACACTTCTATGGTGCATGTGACTCTCCCAGGCAGCAAATGCACTTGAGTGTCTGTCACGGCCCAGGATAGCATCTCTACATGAGAGGCAACATTTAAACCCCAGTAAACTGGGCATGACCCTAACGGGAAGGACTTCCCCGGAGGAAATCAATGAATTGTTGCAGGGGAGGGAAGGGTTGGTTTGTTTAAGAAACCAGAAGTAAGTATTAACTAAACTAAGAAAGAAAGAAGCTCAGCAACAGCTGAGGTACATGCAAAGCAGACAAGCTAATCTCCAGCTCAGGCTGAGAAGGAACTGAGGAGGGGTTTTGCCCACACAGCCTGATATAGTCTGTGGATATCAACAGTACGTGCGTGGACCGAATGGACACTGCTAGTGAAAATTTCCAATCAAAGGCGCGCGGGGCACACACGCACATGAAGTGGAGCACCCATAGGGATACTACTCAAAGAAGAAGTGGATTGTCTTATGGTCAAGGCACCAGAGTGCATCTGCGGAGAGGTTGGTGCCATTTCCAGCAGTGTCACACATTTCCTGTGACAACTTGGGCAAGTCACTTTAATATCTGTGCCTCCATTCCCCATCTATAATGTGGGGATAATAATGCTTCTTATCTAGGTAGATTCTAAACTCTTTGTGGCAGGGACTTTGACCATTTTACAACTGTGTTCTTTCTTCAGTTTGACTGCGTTAGGGCACTTGGCCACCCTTCCCACTTTGACGTTACCAGGATGTGCATAAATTGACTGATGAACGATGCCCTCTTGTGTACTATTCCCTACAGACTTTACAGCACATCATAAGGCCTGGTTCACTCTCCTGGTTCTCCTGATGGAACATGGCCTCTAGAGGCAGAAAGTCTGCCTGGAGCACCGCAAACCCTGCTCTGTCAGGGGGCCCGGAGCTGGTCAGCATTGCCCAGAAAAACCAACAGGGCCAGTCTGATGGGGGGCTGAGTCAGCCACGCTGACAGCGACGTGCTGACTCAGCACACGGTCAGCGGTCTATGTCAGCAGGGTTTCTTGGGAGTCTTGGTCAGAATGTCAAGCTATGCTCACTCGAAGAGGGTGTGTAAGGAATAGTACCCAAGGTGAATCTCCTCTGGTGCACATGTAGGTGAAGCTGCACTCCCAAGCTGCTGAAGTAACTTTTAGGAGGCAGTGCTCTCTAGTGGACAGAACACAGGAGTGAGACTGAGGAGACATGAGTTGTATTCCTGGCTCTGCTATTGCCCTTGGGTGAGTCACTTCATTTCTGTCTGTTCTGTCCCACCCTCTGTCCATATAGACCACCTGCTCTTCCAAGCAAGAGCCTTCTCTCAGAATGAGTATGTGCACCGGCTAGTACAATGGATCATGATACCAGTTGGGGACTGTAGGTCCTACTGCAATATGAATAACAACCAGCATGTCTCGCTGAACCTCTGCCAGTGAAATAAAGCACTTGCACACCCCTCTGACTGGAGCACATGACAATGGACCAGTTTGTCTTTGAACTTCCTACACCCCAAATAACTACCTTCCACATCCTTATTTATCTTTTCACCGAAGCCTATGCCGAAATATAGAAGAATCTCCCCCCCAAAAATAAATAAAAGTACCAAAGAGAAAGGAAAAACAAATAAGGAGAATAAAACATGGATAAAAATAAAGAGGTGGAAAATAAGCCCTGCTCGAGACAGGGGAAAGGCGTTGCATAGCGCAGGGTCACGGGAATAGCTGCAGTAATTACATTTTACATGGCTTTAGGTTGTATTTATGCTGTCAAAACTGTTTTGTCACACTGGATTTTTTTTAATGTATTTCAGATTTTGCTAATCTCTGGAAAATCTATATATCAGTCTAATCAGGGGATTGGGGGGCTCTTTGCCGAATGAAAAATATACTGCTCCATTAAGTCAATCTTTCACGTTGGCTTATAAATCTTTGGAGATTTTCAATTTGTTAAAGGAGTTTCGTGTGTGTGTGTGTGTGTGTAGTAGTTAAGCTTTTCCTAACAATGGGTCTTAAAGTAAGAGGAAACAGGCGGACTCTAAATGCAATGGTCCCTATTAAAAAGACAATGTTTGCGGTGAATTACCACACACTGATCTCTGAAATCCCAAAGGTGGTTATTTTTCTCCCCTATACTGAGAATAGGAACTAACATAGAAATTGCCACACTGGATTAGCATCATGACTGTGGCAACCCCTGTCTTTGCATCCCTCCGTGGTCTCCCTCTTCTCCACATTAAACACAGATTCCTTGTGCTCACTTATACGGTTCTTCACGGCCTGTTCTCAACCCAAGCTAGCATCTCTCATATGCTATCGAGACACTGACTTCCATCTTCAATCAGCCACTGATATCATACCAGCCTCCATCGCCCACTTGGTAAAAATTCAACCAATTCCTTTCGTGCGTTCTCCCATGCTGCCCTGACACTTAAGAGGAGCTCCCGCATAAACCTCTGCAAAACTCCATTATCCTCCTTAAAACTCTCCTTTGCCATGAGGCCTACAGAAAACTTGACAACTGCATGCTGGCTTCCAAGCTGCTGTAGCCCCTCTGAACTAGAAGGACAGGGAATCTTAGCCAGCTCACAGTAGAGCGAGCAGGCTGTGTGGAGTCAAGATCCCATGGAAGCTGGAGGTAGGGAGTGACTGTCTAGGGAAGCCACAGGCTTGTACTTGGCATGGCTCAGCCATGCCTCCACTGAAGCTACCCGTGCTACTGCTATTCATACTCACACTAGCACAATGAGAGCAAGCATGAGTATGTGCAGATGAGCAGGGCAATCCCATCCCTAGCTCATAGAGTAGACATAACCTTAGACTGTGAGTTCTTTGGGTCAGGATCCATCATGTTATGTGTTTAAATAGTGCCTGGCATGATAGGGCCCCTGATCCGTGGCTGTCTAATGCAAGAATTAAAAAATACAATACCTAGATCTTGTACAGCACGTTGCATGAGTGCCTCTCAAAGCACCCTACAAAAGAGGTGGAGCTCTTTATCTCCACTTCACAGATGTGGAAACTGAAGCAGAGAGAAGTCAAGCAACTTGCCCAAGGTCTCCCAGCAGGCCAGTAGTAGAACCAGGAATATAACCCCAGCCTTCAAAGTCCCAGCCCAGAGCCTTATCCACTAAGCAACACTGCCTGTTCATAGGCAGAAACTGGGAAACCCTCTGACCAGCCTGAGTGTGAATATCATTAAACTTTTGGTAAAGGTGCCAAAATAACTGAGTACTGCACCCCGAAAGGACAATTACCACATGGTTTTGGAGTGGTATAACTTGTGGGCTTATTTAGAACCTGTCTCTCTCCAGGATATTTTTAATTGTAGTGCTCATGTTCAGAGCGCTGCAGGGTATAATTACTGTAGTGATGCTGGTACAATATTTTCTGTGTCTGCACTTATAAGGAACAAATCTGTGCAATTTGCATTTTCCTTATAGCGTGTTACTCAAACTACAAATTGCCCGGTAATTTACCTGGAGTTACAAGATTCTTAGCCCAACCACACACAAAAATGCCACTCCACAGATGTCATCTGTGGCTGGCTGTGGGGGCAGACCCTGAGTTGGTATAAATTGTCATGTGCACTAGCTGAGGATCTGCCCTATGGAGAAGCCTTAACCTGGCTAGTGTGGAGGTTGAATTCTGTAAAGAGCTACAGCCCAGCTCTGCATATTAATATGGACGACATCAGGTCTCTTAGTGGGCTCGATCTAGAAGTGCTATTATCCCCCTTGTACAGATCAGGCACTATGCCACAGAAAGATTAAATAACTTCCCCAACTCTGTGACAGAGCAGGGAATTGAACCCACAGCTCCTAGGGTGGCAACCTAACTAGAAGACCACCCATCCCGTCTCTCATCTATGTTATCACTCTGTCCCAGGAGTGTACAGAGGAAGCATAAGAACTAAGTGTGTCTGGCCCTTAAGTGAGCTGTCCCTAACAGGTACCAACATCCTGTGTACCCAGCTTGCAGTGTGCAGCCATACAATGACCAAACACCATTTGGTCCTCACTTCTACTCAGGCCTTACTGAGGCAAACTCCAACTTAGTTTACTGGAGTGAGGGCTGCGGGCCTGACTGCTGTTCACGAGGTGTAAGGATTGCAGATTTACCTCACACACGTACTTCCATCAACTCATTGGAAGTCACAGCTTCAGAAGGGCTCAACCACTCTAACGTTGGCCCCTAACCAGTCTCCCAAATCCATGCTTATGCTCCTGTCTTTGAAAATCTTAGCCCTAAGTTTGAAAACTCTTCCCTTGGGTTCTTCCAAACAAAAATTACAACCCGTGAAGGGCCTAGTAACCATGTCTTCCTCAACAACATTGCAAAGTAGCTTAAGGCCTGATCCAGAGCCCAGTAAAGTCAATGGAAAGACTCCCACTGACCACAGGGGATCTTTGGATCAAGCCCTTAAAGCATAAATGAAACAAGAATTACGGCTACTAAAGATACGGCCCATGTGGTAAAGCAGTAAGTGGGGAGGAAAAATCACTAGCTCTATCATGATGGGCGGAATATGTGTAGCCTCTTGCTGCCTTCTTGTGAACCAGAATCCATTGAAAGCTACATGATTAAAGTCCACCTAGTGGATTTACAGGGCTTTGTGCTGATATGAGACTATTTAGTCATGAGAGGCAGACTTTTGACATGATTCAGTTGACTGCCCGTGGCATTTGACATACTCCTAAGGACTCTAAGTGGTTACTGCTATTAGCAAAGACTTGAAAAAAGACACGTGTCACATTAGGTCAGTTATCTCTTAACTTCATCCTGTGAAATGTCACCAGTACCTCTAGGCCTTCTCATTTCTTATCAGTCTGTCAGATACATGGAGTTATTGTTTTAAAGTGCTACGGGTGAAAGGGAAAAAGAGGGAGAACCCTCTTTGTAGATAACAGTGAAGGAGGATTAGTCTTAATAGAGAATAAATATAGGGACTACATGGCTCTGGGTCTCCCATTGTTTCCTCTCTGCAGCACAAAAATCAGGGGCTGAGACATTGTTACTAATACAACTCGTATAAGATGTTCGATGTATCTACCTGGAATCTTTAATTTACCACAATTCTCTGCTGTGGCAAAGTCCTTGTCTAGTGACCGTGTAAACAGGCAGCTGCAGATTTCTGCAGCATCTAGGGCAAAGCTGGCTTTGTTCCAGCCCGAGGGCAGGTGGTCTGCTAGGGGTATGCTATGCTCCAGGGTTCTTAGCGCGTGTAATGACCCTTAGAGGAGCATTATAATTTGGCATCAGTTAGAGCAGTCCCAAGGCTTCTCTAACTTGTACCAGGATGCAAAGTGGCCGCTGACAGTCCCAGAGGTTATGGGAGCATAAAAAGCTGGCCTTTGTCCTGCCTCCCCTTGGGTGAGCTGAGTGGCATTCTGGCCTGCCTGGGGATCTGGGTCAGTGAGTTCATTGTGGATATAAAATGGTACCAGGCCAGAAGGGTAGCATTCTGCATTTAATTGCACAGATGTAAGTGATGCACAAGGGAACGTAGAATCAAACCCAAAGGCTCCAGTGGAGTTACTCCTGCTATACACCAGGCTCAATCCTGTGAGCATGTAAGAAATCTCCCTGACCTCAATGGCACTTCAAGTACTTTTATTTAAGCATGTGCTTAATTGCTTTGCTGGATCAGGGCCGGAGTGCTCACCGCCTTGCAGAACTGAACGCTGCATGAGGAGAGAATCAGACCCTACATGCTTAACCCTTCACCATCATAATTCACTAGGACATTACTGATCCTCTTTATTCAGTGGGTTAAACCGTTCACTGTTTAAATACTTACAGCCAGATTCCAGCCAGAACTTTGCCTCTGAAGGGGCCTTTGGAAAGGGGGTGGGGGAACCTTGAATGAAGAAATAACAGTCCCCGCTCTCCTGCCTCATTTAAGTCAAAGTGGAAATCGGCCCCCTGAATTTCTGGCTTCACCATGGAATGACAGCATCTCTGAACCCCAAAAGGCAGGAGGTGACTTTTGAAAAAGGTGGTGAACACAGAAAAAGGAGAGCAAATTGAAGTCTCCTATAGAATCTTGGTTGGACAAGTTAATGTTTGACAGCTTGAATTTATGCGAACATTAACAAGGCTGATAATTCAGGGTCTTGCTGCTCTTGGTAACATTCCAGGAGTAATATTTTCACAAAGACTAACTATTTTTGGACAATTTCTCCAAAGTATTCAAAACAAACATGCTTTTCCCCTAAGCTCAGGCCGGCATGCCTCCTTGTTTCAGTTCTCTTTTTAACAGTAACAATGTTCGCCCCTTAGAGCCAAGGTAAACTGAAATCCTACCCTCTGCTGGACAATCTCCCTGTCGCAGAGTATCCCCAGCTACCAATGGCATCATTAAGAGATAATGGGCTACACAATCTTCTCCCTTAAATTGGTTTTACACTGGTGTAACTCCACGTATGCTAATGGAAAAACTCCCAGTTGCCACCAGTTTGAGGCTAGGTCATCCATGAAAAAAGTAGGAAGCCAACAATGTAAAATCCAAGTGAAGACAAGGCATAGGTAGTTTTTGACCTAGCTGAGGTCAATCCTATGACCCTCAACTGAAGTTTACCTCAACTAGCTACACTAAGGTAAAAACAATAGTACCTGTCTCCTCTAGAATCTTACCTGTACAGCACTGAACAAACATTTGGGGTTTAAGAACATAAGAACAGCCACACCGGTCAGACTAAAGGTCCATCTAGCCCAGTATCCTGTCTTCCAAAAGTGGCCAATGCCAGGTGCCTCAGAGGGAATGAACAGAACAGGTAATCATCAAGTGATCCATCCCCTGTCGCCTATTCCCAGCTTCTGGCAAACAGAGGCTAGGGACACCACCCCTGCCTGTTCTGGCTAATAGCCATTGATGGACCTATTCTCCATGAACTTATCTCATTCCTTTTTGAACCCTGTTATAGTCTTGGACTTCACAACATCCTCTGGCAAGGAGTTCCACAGGTTGACTGTGCATTGTGTTTATTTTCCAGCTAAGTGGCTGAACCAAAAATTGTTTTGGTTTGGTTTTTTTCCTCAGCAAAATGAAACAATTTTTTTTTAATTGGGTCTAACAAAACGTTTCCAACATCATTTTGATTTGACATTTCTTTTCCAATTGCCATTCTGTTTTGAAAATGTCAGAACTCTCCAACAGTTCCCAGTTTTTATTTTTTTCATTTTCTTTCAGCCGAAACAATTTTTTACCAAAAAAAAAAACAAAAAAACCCAGCTCTATTCTCAAGATAAGTGTATTTTTACATCAAAATAGCTATCTTTGCAGTGAAAGCATTGCCTAAATGAATTAAACTTTAAAGCAATTCAAACTGTTAAAGTAAGAAAATTCACAGGCCCGTCAGATACTGTTATGCCTTTCAGTAACCATACAGTCTAACCGGGGACCACAAATGCAAACTGCATTTCCATCCCTTAATGTGTTCGGATTTCTTTTTAAATTTAACCTTAGTGCTGAATTTACTGGATTTGTAATGTTTGTTAAGGGTAAAAAGCATTATCCCCCAAAGATACTTTCAGCAATAGCTCCATCCTAAATTAGCTGTGAATGAATCAAAGATGTTGTTAGTAACACAGATAAGGACCACAGTTTGGAAAAGTGAAATGACTTGTTCAGGCAGGTCTATCACAAAAGCCGGTCTAGAATGCAGATCTCCTGAATCATAGGACAATGCTCTACTCACTAGGACATGCTGCCTTCAGGAAACACGAGGAGCAAAATAGGTGTTATTCGTTATCACAATGTTTAGCATCTTAAAACATACCGCACGTAAATCCCCTCCTGGATGTTGGTTGTAACACACAGCCTTCATGATTTTAGACATTGAGGGAACAGACTATTGGCCTGAAAACACCTGTGATCTGTTTAATCATCTGACTCTACAAAGGCAGGTTGCGTAAACTACTTATTCTGGAAAAAAAATGCCTGGTTATGCTGTAGATATAAAAATTTATAAATGCCAATTAAAAAGCTGCTATTGAAGCTTTAAGGAGACTTATCAGTAATTACTAACAATACCCTGAATGGCTTGTGGCCCACAAATGTATCCCCGCTCCCACTGTACTTAGAATTTACACATCTTGAAAGTGTGTTACAACTATTAACTAATTAATCTTCAAGCTCTGGTATCACACACGTTTGCTGACATATTATATAAAGACTGGATACACTGTCCCTACAGGGAAAACGTTAAAAAAATTAGGTTTGCTGAAACATCTAGTGCTTAGACTTTTTTATAATTAGCAGGCGATTGAAAGTCTATATTTAGCTCCCCAAATGAAGGTAAAACTCCTGACTTCTAGTCACGTCCTGGATGACACTACCAAAGTGTGTTTTGAAAAGTCTAGCTTTACAGTCGTCGCTATCTACTGTTCTGGCCCCAATCCAGCAAAGCACTTAAGTCAATGGAACCAGTCATGTACTTAAAATTAAGCATGTGCCTGAGTGCTTTGCTGGATCAGGGCCTTACCGCCCACTAAGAGTAACAGCAGTTTCATCACAGGCTCCAACAGAAAAAGGATTGGGCCCTTAATTATACAGGGAGCAGTAGGAACACCTGTATTAAAGTTGCCTAACAGTGGCACCATGACCCTCTATTTTCAGCTGCTGATAACTTGGCCCAACTTTAGCCACTGGGGCTGAAAATGTCCATGCTTTGGAGCTGTCTCAGGCTGACGTTTTCTGGAAAGTTTAAGGGGAAATGGTGCAGCCATTTCTGAGAAGGAGGCTAGGGAACGTTAGGTAGCCATGCCAACGGCAGTCTGAATAGTTCTAGCATCGTCATGGTTAGGAGCAGGAGGTAGGAACTGGGCAGAGCAAGGGGCTGAGGTCAGACAGGTGCCTTTGGCTGCCCCCTGTGGGGAAGTCTGCTTCGCTCCTCCCCTTGAAACATGCTGTGCGCACTCAGCTCTACGGCAACAGCAGAGAGCCAAGGCACCTTCTCCTCCCCTGTCCCCAGGGACCGAAGCAAGCACAGGGCCTGCAACTGTTCTGCGTTTTACAATCTTACTTTCCAGATCAAATCAAAGCAGCGGGACGACGTGACAAGAAAGCTCTGAATTCTCAGGAGGGCAGATACATTTGATTTCTGTGATTCATTTAAACTCAGGAGGGTGTACGCAGGGCTAATGTATATTATACAAGATACTCCAAACGGTGTCCTGTGGCTCTTGGATGACTCCACTGTGATCCTGTGCTGCAAAACCCTGATGACATGCCAGTCTGAACCAACTCATCAGCTGGGCCCAGGCGCTCTCTGTTACTCCCCTAGGAAGGTGGCAGATAAAAGACGAGGCATTCAAGTAGCTGACAGAGTAACCTGTAAGTGCCTGTCCTGGGCAATCTACTTGTCAGCTTTCCTGGCTAAGAGAGGCAACGTGTGCCACAGCTGTCAGCTTCATATCATCTTTCCTCTCTGCCTTTCATCGTCCTTAGTCCCATGAATGGAGCTTTTATTTGACTTTCTTTTCTTGGCCCAGCTCGTCACAGGACCTCGTGCGTCACGATGCACTAATGCATCTTGTGGGTATGACAATCCAGAAAGTTCCAGGGAACAGCTGAGTTAAAGAGGGAGTGGAGACATGTGCGGAAGGCCTCACTGTTTGATGAGGACACTAAGGACGAGCGGGCATGTTTCACACACAGCGCTGCCCCAACCCTAGGGTTGCTCATGCAGAGACTGTTCCTCAGGGCTGTAGTGCATCAGCTCTGGTTCATGAGATGGTGGTAGGGGTTGTGGGAGGGACAAGGCCATAGCCCTACGTTCTCCTCACTTCCTTTTGGGCAACTTGCTCTCCAGGGAGTCATGATGGACCCAGCACCCATTTATCACAACAAGTGTTCTATTCAGGAGTGTCATATGCAAGACACATGAGGTAATTGTCCTGCTCTATTCAGCCCTACTGAGGCATCAGCTAGCATACAGGGTGCAGTTCTGGATGCCACATTTTAGGGAAAATGCGGACAAATTGGAGCGAGTCCAGAGAAGAGCAACAAAAATGATAAGATGATAAGATGCATCTGATGAAGTGAGCTGTAGCTCATGAAAGCTTATGCTCAAATAAATTGGTTAGTCTCCAAGGTGCCACAAGTACTCCTTTTCTTTTTGCGAATACAGACTAACACGGCTGTTACTCTGAAAAATGATAAGAGATGTAGAAAACCTGACCTTTGAGGAAAGGTTTAAATGTGCCCAATTTTTTTTGTCTTGAGGCAAGACTGAGGGGGAACCTGATAATAGTCTTCCCATACATGAAGGGCTATTAAAAAGAGGACAGTGATCAAATGTTCTGCATGTCCACTGAAGGTAGGACAATACATTATGGGCTTAATCTGCAGCAAAGGAGATTTAGGTGAAATATTAACAAAAGCTTTCTAACTCTAAGGGTATGTCTACACTACGAAATTAGGTCGAATTTATAGAAGTCGGTTTTGTGGAAAGTGTTTTTATACAGTCGACTGTGTGTGTCCCCACACAAATGCTCTAAGTGCATGCAGTCGGTGGAGTGTGTCCACAGTACCGAGGCAACCGTCGACTTCCTGAGCGTTGCACTGTGGGTAGCTATCCCACAGTTCCCGCAGTCTCCACTGCCCATTTGAATTCTGGGTAGAAACCCCAATGCCTGATGGGGCTAAAACATTGTCGCGGGTGGTTCTGGGTACATATCGTCAGGCCCCCCTTCCCTCCCTCCCTCCGTGAAAGCAAGGGCAGACAATCGGTTTGCGCCTTTTTTCTTGAGTTACCTATGCAGACGCCATACCACGGCAAGCATGGAGCCCGCTCAGCTAACCATCACCATATGTCTCCTGGGTGCTGGCAGACGCGGTACTGCATTGCTACACAGCAACAGTTTATTGCCTTTTGGCAGCAGACAGTGTAGTATGACTTGTAGCCATTGTCGATGTAGTCCAGGGTGGTCTTTTAACCGACCTCAATGAGGTCAGGGGCGCCTGGGCAAACATGGGAGTGACTCAGCCAAGTCATTTCTCTTTTAAGTTTCGTTTCATAGCGATTCAGTCCTACCGGCAGTGCACTGTCTTTTAATCTGGCCAGCAGTCACACTGCACCGTCTTCTGCCGAGCACCCAGGAGATGACGATGGCTAGCGGTCGTACTGCACAGTCTGCTGCCAGCAAGATGTATAAAGACAGATGAAGTGGATCAAAACAAGAAATAGACCAGATTTGTTTTGTATTCATTTTCTCCTCCCTCCCTCCGTGAAATCAGCGGCCTGCTAAACTCAGTTTTGAGTTCTATCCTTGAGGGGGCCATTCTGTTTCTCGCAAAGCCACCCCCTTTGTTGATTTTAATTCCCTGTAAGCCAACCCTGTAAGCCATGTCGTCAGTTGCCCCTCCCTCCATCAGAGCAACGGCAGACAATCATTCCGTGCCTTTCTTCTGTGCAGATGCCATACCACGGCAGGTATGGAGCCCACTCAGATCAGTTTGGCAATTAGGAGCACATTAAACACCACACGCATTATCCAGCAGTATATGCAGCACCAGAACCTGACGAAGTGAAACCGGGTGAGTAGGCGACATCAGTGCGGTGACGAGAGTGATGAGGACATGGACACAGACTTCTCTCAAAGCACGGGCTCTGGCAATGTGGGCATCATGGTGCTAATGGGCCAGGTTCATGCGGTGGAACACAGATTCTGGGCTCGGAAAACAAGCACAGACTGGTGGGACCATATAGAGTTGCAGGTCTGGGATGATTCCCAGTGGCTGCGAAACTTTCGCATGCGTAAGGGCACTTTCATGGAACTTTGTGACTTGCTTTCCCCTGCCCTGAGGTGCAAGAATACCAAGATGAGAGCAGCCCTCACAGTTGAGAAGTGAATGGCAATAGCCCTGTGGAAGCTTGCAACGCCAGACAGCTACCAGTCAGTCGGGAATCAATTTGGAGTGGGCAAATCTACTGTGGGAGCTGCTGTGATGCAAGTAGCCAACGCAATCAAAGATCTGCTGATATCAAGGGTAGTGACCCTGGGAAATGTGCAGGTCATAGTGGATGGCTTTGCTGCAATGGGATTCCCTAACTGCGGTGGGGCCATAGACGGAACCCATATCCCTATCTTGGCACCGGAGCACCAAGCCGGCGAGTACATAAACCGCAAGGGGTACTTTTCAATAGTGCTGTAAGCACTGGTGGATCACAAGGGACGTTTCACCAACATCAACATGGGATGGCCGGGAAAGGTACATGACGCTTGCATCTTCAGGAACTCTGGTCTGTTTCAAAAGCTGCAGGAAGGAACTTTATTCCCAGACCAGAAAATAACCGTTGGGGATGTTGAAATGCCTATAGTTATCCTTGGGGACCCAGCCTACCCCTTAATGCCATGGCTCATGAAGCCATACACAGGCAGCCTAGACAGTAGTCAGGAGCTGTTCAACTACAGGCTGAGCAAGTGCAGAATGGTGGTAGAATGTGCATTTGGACGTTTAAAAGTGCGCTGCCGCAGTTTACTGACTCGGTTAGACCTCAGCAAAACCAGTATTCCCACTGTTATTACTGCTTGCTGTGCGCTCCACATTATCTGTGAGAGTAAGGGGGAGACGTTTATGGCGGGTGGGATGTTGAGGCAAATCGTCTGGCCGCTGGTTACGCACAGCCAGACACCAGGGCAGTTAGAAGAGCACAGGAGGGTGCAGTGCACATCAGAGAAGCTTTGAAAACCAGTTTCATGACTGGCCAGACTATGATGTGAAAGTTGTTTGTTTCTCCTTGATGAAACCCCCCGCCCCCTGGTTCACTCTACTTCCCTGTAAGCTAACCACCCTCCCCTCCTCCCTTCAATCACCGCTTGCAGAGGCAATAAAGTCATTGTTGCTTCACATTCATGCATTCTTTATTAATTCATCACAGAAATAGGGGGATAACTACCAAGGTAGCCCAGGAGGGGTGGTGGAGGAGGGAAGGACAAGGCCTCACAGCACTTTAAAAGTTTACAACTTTAAAACTTATTGAATGCCAGCCTTCTGTTGCTTGGACAATCCTCTGGGGTGGAGTGGCTGGGTGGCCGGAGGCCCCCACACCGCGTTCTTGGGCGTCTGGGTGAGGAGGCTATGGAACTTGGGGAGGAGGGTGGTTGGTTACACAGGGGCTGTAGCGGCAGTCTGTGCTCCAGCTGCCTTTCCTGCAGCTCAACCATATGCTGGGGCATATTAGTTTGATCTTCCAGCAGCCTCAGCATTGAATCCTGCCTCCTCTCATCATGCTGCCGCCACCTTTCAGCTTCGCCCTCTCTTCAGCCCGCCACTTACTCTCTTCAGCCAGCCACCTCTCCTCCCGGTCATTTTGTGCTTTCCTGCACTCTGACATTGTCTGCCTCCACGCATTTGTCTGTGCTCTGTCAGGGTGGGAGGACAGCATGAGCTCAGAGAACATTTTATCACGAGTGCATTTTTTCCGCCTTCTAATCTTCGCTAGCCACTGAGAGGGAGAAGATCCTGTGATCCTTGAAACACATGCAGCTGGTGGAGGAAAAAAAAGGGTATTTAAAAAGACACATTTTATAGAACAATGGGTTCACCCTTTCACAGTAAACCTTGCTGTTAACATTACATACATAGCACATGTGCTTTCGTTCCAAGGTCGCATTTTGCCTCCCCCACTGCATGGGTAGCCCCTCATCCCTCCTCCCTCCCCGTGGCTAAAGGCGGGGAACATTTCTGTTCAGCTACAGGCAAACAGCCCAGCAGGAACGGGCACCTCTGAATGTCCCCTTAAGAAAAGCACCCTATTTCAACCAGGTGGCCATGAATGATATCACTCTCCTGAGGATAACACAGAGAGAGATAAAGAACGGATGTTGTTTGAACGCCAGCAAACATACACTGCAATGCTTTGTTCTACAATGATTCCCAAATACGTGCTACTGGCCTGGAGTGGTAAAGTGTCCTACCATGGTGGATGGAATAAGGCTGCCCTCCCCAGAAACCTTTTGCAAAGGCTTTGGGAGTACATCCAGGAGAGCCGCGAATGCCAGGGCAAATTAATCATTAAACATGCTTGCTTTTAAACCATGTATAGTATTTTAAAAGGTACACTCACCAGAGGTCCCTTCTCTGCCTGGCGGGTCCAAGAGGCAGCCTTGGGTGGGTTCGGGGGGTACTGGCTCCAGGTCCAGGGTGAGAAACAGTTCCTGGCTGTTGGGAAAACCGGTTTCTCCGCTTGCTTGCTGTGAGCTATCTACAACCAGTTTTGTTCAATATCTTCATAAATGATCTGGAGGAAGGTGTGGATTGCACCCTCAGCAAGTTTGCAGATGACACTAAACTGGGAGGAGAGGTAAATATGCTGGAGGGTAGGGATAGGATACAGAGGGACCTAGACAAATTAGAGGATTGGGCCAAAAGAAATCTGATGAGGTTCAACAAGGACAAGTGCAGAGTCCTGCACTTAGGATGGAAGAACCCCATGCACCGCTACAGACTAGGGACCGAATGGCTAGGCAGCAGTTCTGCAGAAAAGGACCTAGGGGTTACAGTGGACGAGAAGCTGGATAGGAGTCAACAGTGTGCCCTTGTTGCCAAGAAGGCCAATCGCATTTTGGGATGTGTATGTAGGGGCATTGCCAGCAGATCGAGGGACGTGATCGTTCCCCTCTATTTGACATTGGTGAGGCCTCATCTGGAGTACTGTGTCCAGTTTTGGGCCCCACACTACAAGAAGGATGTGGAAAAATTGGAAAGAGTCCAGTGGAGGGCAACAAAAATGATTAGGGGGCTGGAACACATGACTTATGAGGAGAGGCTGAGGGAACTGGGATTGTTTAGTCTGCAGAAGAGAAGAATGAGGGAGGATTTGATAGCTGCTTTCAACTACCTGAAAGGGGGTTCCAAAGAGGATGGATCTAGACTGTTCTCAGTGGTAGCTGATGACAGAACAAGGAGTAATGGTCTCAAGTTGCAGTGCGGGAGGTTTAGGTTGGATATTAGGGAAAACTTTTTCACTAGGAGGGTGGTGAAACACTGGAATGCGTTACCTAGGGAGGTGGTGGAATCTCCTTCCTTAGATATTTTTAAGGTCAGGCTTGACAAAGCCCTGGCTGGGATGATTTAGTTTGGGATTGGTCCTGCTTTGAGCAGGGGGTTGGACTAAATGACCTCCTGAGGTCCCTTCCAACCCTGATATTCTATGATTCTATGATTCTAACTTCATCATCATCATCTTAATCGTCCCCAAAACCTGCTTCCGTGTTGCCTCCATCTCCATTGAAGGAGTCAAACAACACGGCTGGGGTAGTGGTGGCTGAACCCCCTAAAATGGTATGCAGCTCATCATAGAAGCAGCATGTTTTGGGCTCTGACCCGGAGCGGCTGTTTGCCTCTCTGGTTTTCTGGTAGGCTTGCCTCAGCTCCTTAAGTTTCACGCTGCACTGCTTCGGGTCCCTGTTATGGCCTCTGTCCTTCATGCCCTGGGAGATTTTGACAAATGTTTTGGCATTTCAAAAACTGGAACGGAGTTCTGATAGCACGGATTCCTCTCCCCATATAGCGATCAGATCCCGTACCTCCTGTTCGGTCCATGCTGGAGCTCTTTTGCGATTCTGGGACTCCATCATGGTCACCTGGGCTGATGAGCTCTGCATGGTCACCTGCAGCTTGCCATGCTGGCCAAACAGGAAATTGAAATTCAAAAGTTCACGGGCCTTTTCCTGTCTACCTGGCCAGTGCATCTGAGTTGAGAGTGCTGGCAAGAGCGGTCACAATGCAGCACTCTGGGATAGCTCCCGGAGGCCAATACCATCTAATTGTGTCCACAGTACCCCAAATTCGACCCAGCAAAGCCGATTTCAGCGCTAATCCCCTTGTCGGGCGTGGAGTAAGGAAATCGATTTTAAGAGCCCTTTAAGTTGAAAAAAGGGCTTCGTCGTGTGGAGAGGTGCAGGGTTAAATCGATTTAACGCTGCTAAATTTGACCTCAACTCCTAGTGTAGACCAAGGCTAAGGGTAGTTAAGCTCTGGAATAGGCTTCTCGGGGAGGTTGTGTAATCCCCATCATTGGAGGTTTTAAGAACAGGTTGGACCAACACCTGTCAGAGATGGTCTAGGTTTACTTGGTCCAGCATCAGCACAGGGAGCTGAACTAGACGGCCTCTGGAGGTCCCTGCCAACCCTATATTTCTATGATGTAGGAAAGTGCTGTTTTACAGATAGAGAGCTGAGGCTCGGAGAGACTAAGTAACATGCCCAATGTCGCAGAGAAAGCTTATTGTAGATGAGAGACTCGAACGCAGGTCTCCCAAATGCAAGGCCTAGCACCTAGCCACTAGACTAACCTTACATTTTCTAAACTTCCCCATGGGAAAAATCAGAATTTCCCAGTGGGAAAATTTACAGGGGAAAATTCCCGGTTTCATGGCCAGTTCTACACATATCCAGGGTTGTTTAAATGCTGGTCATAGAGAAGTTTCCTCTTTAAAGGTCGCTGTATCAGTAGGAAGAAGAAAAGGAGTACTTGTGGCATCTTAGAGATCTAAGGTGCCACAAGTACTCCTTTTCTTTTTGTGAATACAGACTAACATGGCTACTACTCTGAAAACTGTCATTATGTATCAGTAGGGTGCTGGTGTGAGAATTATTTTTGCAACCACAGCTTATGAGTTCCATACTGTTCATTGTTTAGGCTGTTCTAATGATGCGTGTTCATTTGCATGTCCTCCCTTGAATTGCAGTTAGCTCAAAGTGTTTGATTTAGTTTCATAATAGTAAGTCTTGAGAAGAACATTAAAACTGTATGATAGCACAATAAGTAATTTATTTTCAAGCATGTACATGCAGCTTTATATTGAAAGAGTATAATAAGGAACACTCCTGCGTGCTAACTAATGGTTTTGAAATCTATTCCAAAATTGTGATCCTACTTAACATCTTCATTACTTGGTGCAAAACAAGTGCATTTTTATTATACCAGTTGGATTAGGTCATGTGCACAGTAAGCATCTTTAAATCAACACCGTAACTGTAAAGAAATCGCTGTGTAATCAGACATCAAACAAGCAATATTGCCTGGGGTGGCTTTTCCCAGAGTGTGGGCTTTTCCTCAGTGTGGGCCTAATCCCACTCCCACTGAAGCTAAAGGACCAGTGTGGAGTGATGTTGAATGACCCACCCCTAAGGTCAGTGTGGAGTAACGTTGAATGACCCACCCCTAATTCTTTCAATGAAAGAACAGGTGAACATGGCAAGATACAATAGTCCCTTCCCTGAATAAGTCAGTACAGTGCTAGAGGCAACATGCAGTGAAATCTCTGCCAAAGATCACTCGATCTCTATGGTCATCTCTCCTAATGGCCTGTAAAATCTCAGTTTGGAAGAATAACCCTCCATACCACCAGGGTTGTGTCATGAAACCTGTTATGCTCTGAAAAGCAGCAGTCACTTGAGTGGCCATTATTAACTGCTTTCACTTGAGTCAGACTGTTCTAGGCTGGAATGGATAGTGTGATGCAGACCTTCTTTTGTACTACTGATCAAATAGCACTATCATAATAATATCTTCTTTGGGAAGCGCCTCAAAGCAAGTCATTTCAAAGGCAGGAAGAAGGCAATACCTGAAGCTGTCTAATTACAGAGCTTGAGATATGCATGGCAGAGTATTAAAATAAATGGTATAGATGAATTACCACAGGAGAGAGCTGGGCTGATAAACCATATCTAGTACACTAATCTTGAATGTTTGTTTTGCATTCTTTGAGCCTTTTAAGATGACAGGTTGTGATCAACTGCTTCCCTTAGAGGTTGGCAGCTTTCCTGCACTAGCATTTAATTTCTGTTTGATGTTTGCAACTTTGTGTCAATGTACAAACTACTGTTAAGATATATAGCAGTGATTAAAATAATTCATCCATCTGGTTATAATTAAAGACTGAGTTAAATGTAATGACAACTTTATCTAGCAAAGCCAGCTCTCATCTTTTAAAATGAACCATGCACCTTCAACCATTTTTTCCCCCTGCAATGAACTCTTGCAGTATGACTTTTCAATTAGAGTGAATCAAAACTCGTGTCATAAAAAGGATCCGAATTAATGACATCTACAGTAGAAATAAAACAGGAGTTGTACATGTCTAACTTTTTCCCACATTCAAGTGTCCGCTATGGGTCACTAGGGGCAGTATGAGAAACCTGTGACTTCAGACCTAGTGGCTTAAAAAGGAACAGCCAGGAGGAGAACAAACATTTAAATGACAATCAGGCAGTATTTTCCACATGAAGTGGGACTGCTGAAGCTGTGTGTGAGTCAAGATCCCCTCTGATCCAGCTGAAGTCAATGGTAAACCTCCAATCTGCTTCAAATGAGTGAGAACGGGCTCTCAATAAAGAGGAAGAATACAGAAACAGTCCAACATTTCTCACCCTGCAGATTCTCCCATGCGTTCATCTTCTTGGGCAAAAAATAATTGGGAACATCAGGAAGGGGAAGCAACTTGAAACTGCAGATGGAGGTAAAAGATGTCTCTTCTGGGCTACCAGGCTAGGGTGGCCCAGTCAGGCCAGGAGAGCTGCTATGCTGATTTCTGACTCCTTTTAGGGGCAGCAGGCCAGGAAAGTGGGTTCATTGTGTGATGCATTTCCCCTCATGATGGAAACAGCACAGAGCACTTGATCCCACACCATTCATGTCCATGCGAGCTTTCTTACAGACCTGAATGGGCACAGCCTCAAGGTCAGACAGAAGAAGCATGTTCTAATATTGCAAGCAGGGAGTTTGAGGATTTGGGCAATACGTTTCTGTACTCGGCAATCATGAAGAGAGCTTGTCTGATCCCATCATATATTTTGTTTGAATGGAGATCTGTAATAAAGTAATGAATGAGACTTGCTGTGGCTTGGGGTAGCAAAGGAATTCAAGAAAAATCTTTGTTATGGGGATGCTACTTGGCCAAGTGTGCATGATAAGAGCCTCTCCCTAATCCCCACCCCCAGACCTTATTCCAGATATAAAGCAGGATGCTTCTAAAAATTTCTGGGGTCCCTGAAGCTCTTTTTCCTCCTTTTTCCCTGTTTCAGAAACATAAAGATCAACTTTTTCTCTGTAATTTGTCTGAATCCACGCGCTGTATATCAGCCTGTTGTTGACTGAGTCCGACTCTGAAATCTAATTTTTTAATCAGCAAAATAATTGATTGAAGCTCATTTCAAAGTTATATTTGGGGGAGGAATTGTGATCCCTTTATATCATAGCACACTGTAGTATTTTAGTTCTACCATTAATTTGCTTAAATATGTATTGTCATTTAACCGAATGTGTGTGCCTATAATAAACAGTATTGTTTTTGTTCTACATCAGAACAAAAACAAACTTTGAAATCTTAATTTTTTTTTGCCTTGTAGTTTTCCAGCCAGCCTTAATTATAAGTATCTTCCCTAAAAGAAAGTTATCTGCGAGAGGCTAGATTGGCATGAACAAAATTGTTTCATGTAAGTGAAAGGTGCTATCCCAGCTGACGACATAACAGTCTATTGCTAGCAGGTAGAACTTTTTTCAAATCAGGACAGTATTTGTTGTAAATGGGCATTCAGTAAGATTAGAACTTTATAGGACTTCTGCTCTGTGTATACCCAAAGCTTACCTTCAAGTTACAGCTGTGATTGCTTTTAAAGGGCCTTCACTCTTTTTTGGAGGTGGGGGGAAGGGTTGCTGACTCATGATTTTTTAATTTGTGGGGGTGGCGATAGGGAGATGTGATCATGGCATGGACCGACTGTCTGCTCACAGGTTGATGAATGCCCTTCAGTCCCGTTTCTTTTTTAATCTGAATAATGACTGAATGAAAACAGAGTGATCATATGTGAGCCCAGATCTTCAAAGGCACCTAGCTCCCATTGAAATCAGTGGGAGGTGGGCATCTAAATATGCCTTTGTAATTAGGGATGGACGAGCGGATTATAAAATAAGAATTGACCCAATCCAAATCTTTTTTTTAAAAAAACCCCTCACTTTACTCTGCCCAGTTTTCCCCAAGACAAGGAGGAGAAGGGAGGAATTGTGACACAGCGAATATTCACACAAATGGTTGATGGGGGACTTGAAGAACAAGTGGTTTTCACTCCGTTTTCACTAGTAATATAGTTATTTCTAAAACATAGCTCCTTCACATCCTGGCTTTGCCTCAAATACATTCATGTTTAGAATGAAGGGGACCCTAGTTCCTCTCATTACAATTAATAAGTTTAATATCTGTCGGGAGAGCGGCCTTGTTAAAGGCCAGATTGTGACCTGCCTAAAACACCCTTCAGGAGAGCAATGGGATGCATGGTGTATCATGAGTAGCAGCACATGTGGAAAAGTCACTGCTCCCTCCCACACATGATTTGTGGGTTCAGCCTTGGCTCCCCACCCTTTTGCAACATGTTGGCTTGTGCAATAGAAGAAACAATCGGCCGTTGGTGCAGGTTACTTCCCTGCCCCCCCCTCGGAAACGGAGCAAGAAGGGATCTGGGACTAAGACTGTGAAACTGAGTAACAATCTGGTTCCTGGCCTGGTCCTGGGGCAGCACCACTGCGCACCGCTCCCCACTCAGGGCTTGTGGCCATGAGTTAATCTGAAACTGTTAGCATTCTAACCTTACCTGGGGGGATTTCCACCTTTGTATCTGGAACCACATCTACAGCGCTGAACACGATGAGCTCACAATCCAGTCTAGGGCCTCTACTGACAGGTAACTATTAAATTACATATTAATAAAATGTTAGGGTTGCAAAGCCAATCACTCAAAAGTTAGGAAATACCAGAATTTAAAGTTGCCCATGCAACCTGAAGTCAGCCCCCTGGTGCATATGCATTGTGATAAAGTCTAGTAATTTTTCCAAACCGATGTGATCAAAAATCCCAAGTCAGGCCCCCAAAAATCATGACTTTAAAAAAAAAATCTGGTGACTTTTCTTTAAAGGTATTATAAATGTGGGGTACTCCTTTGCCTTCTGTTGTTTGAACCTTTTGCATTCACTCTGGTCACCTTTCCAAGCTTTTCTCTGCAACCTGGAGGGCTATGAACTTATTTTAAAAAAATACAAGCTGAGATTCTTACATAACCACTCATCTCCGGGAACTGGGACTTTAAATAAAGCACCATATTGCCGAGCTCATGATAGAGTCACAAACGTTGGCAACATTGCATACTATTTTTGTTTCTAAAGGCCCCCATGTGTCACTCGATGTGCAGGACCCGATCCTGTGAAGATAAAATCACAGACCTCTCTTTCTTTGTGTTGGGTCCAGAAGTATCAAAACCTGGAGAGGCTGTTATTTCCAGTTGGCTTGGCTAGAACCAGGAAGTACGGGAAAAAATCTCATGAGAAACCATGGTCTCATGAGATTTTCAGCTAAATATCCAGACTAACCTTAGATGACCTTTGCATGAGCAGTACAAATGTTTGACTGCTTATCCAAACTGCATAGCTGTTTCTGTTGCTGAACAAAACCTATACTAAAAGATAGCCAAAGCAATGTCACAAAAGCATGACATTCACAAGATAGAAGCAAAGTGCAATAACTTTTCTATAGGGCATGTTCCATATCTGCTTACAATTACATGCAAATACACTCATTCCTTTTCCATACTAACAGTGATATCATGGTGTTTGCTGCCTTGCAGGGATGGCCTGAGAACCTCCTTTAGGACATCTCTTAATGGAACAAATCGGAACTGAGCTGTCCAAAAGGCTGTGGGAAAGGCTGACAACAGAAATGGGAAGGAGGCAAAAGAATGAACCTGTTAACTGGCCAGTGTGAAGAGAGCTGCAATATTACAATCAGTCTCCATTCTTCCTTCCACCTGTCTGTCTTAGAGCCAGGATCTGATACCCTTACTCTTCATAGTAACACCTTACTCCATGAGCCCCAGGAGCTGTTGACTTCAATGGGACTTCTGCTTTGAGTAAAATACTATTGAATGTGAGCAAGGATATCGGTCTGGCTCCTAGGGTTTTCTACAGTGCCCATTTTGCTTCTACCTCTGTCACAGGGTAATCTGTAGCACTCACCACCATAGTCGCTAAGCACTCCTTACTCAGGGTGGCTCATGCAACCACCCAGGACTGATTTCAGTGAGAAAGGGATACTGTTGGAAAATCACCCCCACGCGCTCATTTTTTTACCAAAGTCTGGTTTGAAGTGTGGATACGTTTCAAAAGCTGAATTGATTTTTAACTTGCATTCTGGAATATCTGCATATTTGTACCACTGATTTTCATTGCATTGCGTTGTTATGGTCAGAAGGGACCATTAGATCATCTTGTCTGACCTCCTGCATATCACAAGCCATTTCACCCAGGTCCCCTATCCTGAACCCACTGGCTTTAGTTAAAGCCACATGTCTAGTCCTCAGCAGGCTCTGCTGTGGTGTTCACAGGCAGGGAACAGGAGAGACCATGGATGCCTGAGGGCCCTGCAATAACAGGAATTCGAGGAGGTGAGATAGCCCAGATGACCCCAGCGGGCGATCCACGCCCCATGCTGCAGCAGAATGTGAAATGCTCCCAAGCTCCCTGCCAATTTGGCCGGGGGGAGGGATTCCTTTCCAACCCCAAATCTGGCAATCAGTTTGACCCTGAGCAAGTGTGCAAAACACACCAGCCAGGCATTTTAAGCTCTTAGAGGCAGGGATCATGCCTACTTGTGTACAGCACCTGGCCCGATAGGACTCCAACACAAAGGGCCTCTGGGCACTGCCATCAGATAAACAGAGATCTTTTAAATGTTGTCTTTGTAATTGCCCCTATTTCTAAGTGAGATATGCACTAGTTGCAGGTCTATCTGTGAACGGCAACAGTCATTTGAGAGACAACCGATAAACACAGATAACGGTCTATTCACTTCCACCCTCTGACTCCCATCTACTCTGCAGCACAATAGACCTACATTCCGTGGCAGGGCCCCAAGCCCAGCCTTGCACCAGAAGTCGATTTGTAACAGTATACAAACACTGCAGCCGTTTGAGTCTCCCGAGCTTATCTGAGGTACAGATGTTTTTAAGTGAACCAAATATTCAAATGAATCATTTGATCCTCAGATTTTTAATCCAACAAAAAACCCCTATATGTGATTTTTTTTTCTGGTTCACTGCCAGCTGCTGTGGAATTGACAGTTTGCGCAGAAAACCTCACCATACATAGCTGCTGTATCCTTGCCTTTTCTTGGCTGCTGGAAGTCACAGTAGGGTTCCTTGGTTCCTACTCTGTCTGGAGATGGGGATGTATTTGGATCCGATTTATCCTCTCTCCTTCCAGAACAACCCAAAACATTCCTCTCCCACTCACTTGGGGCGGCTTTTTTTTTTTTCTGTACCAGAACCCAGGCATGGTTTTGACGTTGTCAACTCTAGAGAGAGCAGTGCTTTTGGGAAATAGATTCTTTGAGAAGCTGAGCAAAAGATACCCAGCATTGGTATGGGGCAGGTCGTGCCCAGCTGAGCTAGCTCCCACAAGTATGAGAGAGGAAAAGATGCTCTCCACAGAATCAAGAGCCAGTTCCAGTAGCCCACATCTAGTTCCCCATGAATATGTGTCACAAAACCCACCACCACAGAACCAAAGAGCACCCTTCTTGGCAGGCTCTGGAATGAGCTGTCCTCTGGAAGTGGTTTCTCTGGATCTAGGTGTAGACTCCCTGGCAGGGTAGCATGGGGAAGCTTGCAGTGCTGCCGCTGCCCATATTAAACCTCGTCAGAAGACAGAGGCGCTCATCTAACCCTGATCGCAGAGAGAGGACTACAGTTTCCAGTGCCGTGAGTTAGGCCTCTGTCAAGCTCTGCCATGGAGCCAATCTGCACTGTTCCACATGGCAGTCCCACTTCTGGCTCCTCCAGAATCTCCCGCTGAGGTTCTAGTTGTACTTCTCCCCACATTTCTTCCTTTATGCACTCCCTGTTTGTGTCCACACAAAAGGCCAGAGACCACCTTGTCCGCCTCCTGCTAGCACTGGCCAAAATGCCATGCTTCAGACCAGGAAAAGGAAGTTAGACAGGGGTGAAAGAGGGTCTCTTCATAACTATGGGGTCTATTTCCTTGCACTTGTGTGTTCATATCTCCAAGAAGAATTCCTCTGGGTAGCATCCACCAGCACCTTAAGAGTCTTTCTTGTCTGGAGTTCTCTGCTCAGTCTCCTCCTCCAGATCTCTTTGTTTGGTCCTATAAAGTGCACTCCTGTCCCTGTTTTCTCATAATCTGTCCCTCATAATTAGTTGATCCAATGTTTCTTTTGGCTCTTCCCCCCTGTCAGGGGTGGGGCCTCTTGTTCTGTTTATTGGCAAGAGCCCCCTTCTTATGGTGTCCAGGGCTTTCTGCTCAGCGTCTACCTCTGGGGTCTTTATTTTGAACCTCTAACCTCATTCCTGTTCTTGCTTTGATTTTGTTGTTGTCCTGCCCTATTCAGTTGACTCCCTTTCCCCCCTCCCCGCCCCCTCTATTTTCATTGGCAAAATAGACTGGCTTTATCGTCCCTCCTTTCCTGCAGGGAGCAGGCTTTTCACTGTTTGCTGGGCTCTCCCTAGGAGTCCAGGATTCATGTAGGCTGTATTCACCGCCCTGAACTTCATACCCAGTGTTTTTTTTTAAAGGAATTATAAAAATACAGGGTGACATCCTGGCTCCATTGAAGTCAATAAGAGTTTCACCACGGACGTCAAAAGGGCCAGGATTTCACCCCAGCTCTGAGAATACCAGTCTTTCTCCTTCATACATAGGAGGGTTTTTCAACTGGATCCCTTGAGAAAATAATTTATGGATTCCCAGTCATGACACTTCTGAGACTTTTTCCAGTCAGAAGACATTGGCGTTGGTAAACCCATTAACCAAAATGAAAGAAAAATGCCATGTGCTCCCAATCCCATATGGAGTACTGTAAATTTGCAACCACTTAACTCCACCCAAGGTAGAAACCAAATTACATGCAAAGGCGGATGCACGTAAGAGGACGAGTATGTTGGAAATTGTACTGACTTCAGATTGCTCAAGGAATTAGCTAAGTATGGCTGGTTGTCCAGAAGTTGTCACAAGATTTTCCCAGAATAAATTTAATATTCAAAATAACGTTAAAAACCAGATTCCTTCAAGATGGACAGCTTGAACAATTTACGAGGAGCTCTCTTTTTTACGGGGGATTAGTTGGTTAAAAATAGATCTGACAAATAAATGCCTCTAAGTGTTCCCAGATCCCCCGCAGTAGAAATGTTTTCTGTATTTCATGTGGGGAGAAAATATGTCCCAATGAAAGGTAATGATATTTGGCCTCTCTACTGCTTAAGAACACTAACTATGTTAAAAAAAAATTATTTGCAGGTCACCTTTAAACAATCCAGAAACTTTACAGGTATGTGCTGGAGCCATAAGGAAACATTGGGCAGATAGTACATTTTAAACATGCCTTTATTTGTTTTCTTTCACAAATCCCCCAAAGTCCAGACTCAAAGGCTGTCGCTCCATGAGATGCCAGGATACGAACGACGCTGGCGATCTGTGCCACAGGGCCCGACTGGAAGCAATCTATCAGGGTTAGGCGGGTGCAGTGTTTAACCGTGTTACTCAGTTAATGGCCTCCTTTTAGAGCTGCAGTCCAGAATGAGGCGCTCTCTCTTTTTGAAAAAGAAAGATCACCTCGGTTGTGCACCCTCTTACCAGCAACGTGCTGCCTGAACCATGCCAAAAAGAAAGACAAGAACTTCTTAAAGGAGGGGCCCCACGCTGGTTCCACTGTGGAATCTTCTCAGAGCAGCAAGAAGGGGGAAACAAATCACAGGCAGCCATGTTGGCAGTAGAATAGGCAAGACTAACCAAGCAACTGCTTACTTCCATGGCTGGCTCTCCCTCAGAAGAGGGGATGGCAGCCAAAGGCAGAGGAATGAAGCTCCACATAAGGAAGAACAGGGATGGAAAGATGCAACGGTTGGCAGGCAGAAATACGGCTTAGAGAGAGAGAAGCTTGTGGTTGTACTCAAGGAAGGAGCCGGCCTCGGAAGTTTGGGGAGTGTCAGCCAGATGATTCTTTGGTGCAAGCAAAATGAACAAAACAAAACGTCAGGGGGCGAATGAGCATGGGCTTTGCAGACCCAGAAGCCCTCAGTCTTGGCTAAGGAGAACCATGAATAACCTGGAACTGTTCAGAAAAATCCACAGGACAAACTATCAACCCTGGCACTGTTTTCAAACCTGTCTTCACAATGAAGAGAGACAGAAACATAGGGTGGAGATTAGCCTTGGTGTTTAAGGGAGCCCAAACGTTAGGGAATCAGCTGCAGCAGATTGTGTGTGTACATGTTAAAGTCAGGCCAGGGACTTGCAGTGTGACACTGGGCAAATAGTTTAATCTCTGTGTCTCAGTTCCCTGTCTGTAAAATGGGCATAATAACCCTTCCTTTCTCCAACCTTCTGTCTATCTTGTTCATTCAGCGTATAAGCGCTTCAGGGCCGGGACTGTCTTTCACCATGTTTTTATACAGCGCCTAGCACAATGCGGCTCTGAACCCAGTGGAGTTTCTGCAGTCCCACTGTTACTGCAGGTGATAGACTCAGACAAGAAATTTTGGATCCAAACTTCCCCAAAGGAAAAGGCTCTAGGGTTTTGACTGTGTCCATTTCTAGTACAGTGCACTTCGGCCCAAGTCCTGTCCTTATTGGAACTTGGTGTGTGAAGAAAGGATTTGCGGGTTTTGCTGGCACTTCTGGGAGAGAACAAAATTGTTTCAGGTCAACCCCAAACCCAACATTTTTCAAAATTTTAGGTGAATTGAAAAGTCTTAAAAAACCTGTTTCAGGTCAAATAAAACATGTTTCAAATTTGAGCTCTCCCTCCTCCTCCCCCCCACTCACTTTTTAATTTAAAAAAAAACCCAAACAAAGGTAATTTAAGAACAAAAAGTCACTCTGAATTTAAAATGATGACATTTCTGAAAGTGTTTGACTCAAGCAATTTGCCAAAATCAACACAAATTCACAAAATGTTTCCATCGACCCAAATCTGCATTTTTCACCACCCAAAAAAAAAACACAACAATTTTGCATTGAAAATTTCACCCAGTTCTTGTCCTTGCGCCTAGGAGAGAGGACAGAGTGGTACTAGTTAAACATTACTACTACTGAGAACCTCCCTGGAGAGGATGACTCAGACTGGGTGGTGGTACCACACAGCTGCTGCACCTATGAATAACAACAATAATGCCACCTGACCAGGATATGTCACAGACAATGGCCCACCTGTTCGCTGGTGGGTGATCATCCCTTGGCTGGAAGTTTCATGGAAGATCACCCCACTTGTGATCCTCTCTAGTGCACAAAACAGGAATCCTGGTTTCCATGACCCTCGTCCTCTGCTTGTGCACTCACACAGCCCAGGGAAAGATGAGGCTTCTAGACAAAATTTTCAAAACTACACTTATACAATTGAGGGGCCTAAAAAGTTCTGTTTTCCAAAATGTTATTCACTTAGGAGCCTGGGTTTAATTGAAAGTCAACGGAATTTCAGCTAATCTTTCTCTGGGATTAAAAACAAAGGGACTTTATTTTCTTGAAACAAAAGTTGAATCACTTGACTCCAGCAGCTGGGGCTATAAGGAAAAACCAAATACTGTAAGTCTTGTGATGAAACCACAGGAGCTGGCAGCACTGTGTTTTACACACATAAATGTAACAGGCATGTGGGATTTCTGCATGCTGTAATGTAGGGAAGTGAACCAGCATTTGAATTTTGAGCTGTTTAGAAAAATGTGAAACTTTTCTCCTAATTCCACTTGATCTTTGTTGCAGTAGGTATCTGTAGAAACAAAGTCTTATCCTTTGCAGTCAGATAGATTATGGGCTTGATCCTTTGAAGCTAGGCAGACTTTTGCTAGATTAGCTCCAAACAGAAGCAGGCCGAGTGTTTGCATTGCTGTGACATTAATATTTAACTCTGCAGCTATTGTGTCCTGCTTCCTTTTCCTTCTCATTTAACACGCTGCTGTATTTTGTTTGCTCCTGAACAGATGGCACATCAAATTCAAATAAAATCAGTAAACTATCCACACCAGCAACCGTCCAAAAGCAAGCTAGCAGGAAGGTAGCTAGCTGGAGCCCCAGGGTGAAATCCTGGTTCCTAAGAAGTCAATAATAAAACTCCCATTGACTTCAGTGGTACCAAGATTTCACCCCTCATCAAAAAATCAGAGGTTAGGCAGATCTGTGGAGATGCAATCAGGGCTGAATCTCTCCCAATTTCCCCCACATGAGCAGATCCCCATGCAGGACCAGAGCAGGGACCAGGAAAAGAGTGAAACTGTCTAGACGTGACATAGGGTCAAATGCACAAAGCAAATAAACTGAAAACATAGTGAAAGTGGGTTTTGCCTCAAATCTCAGTTACAGTCATCTTGGGTGATATTTGTCGGTTGGGACAGAAATGAGAAGTGGGGTTTTCAAAGCTAACCTGGTGAATTTTAATGAGAATGTGGCATGTTAATTCCCGTGGGCAGCTTTGAAAATCTCAGCCCTGATTTTTCATTTGGTGATGTCTGTCTTTAGCTCATGCATCCTACAGAAGTAGCGCCCCTCACCCCCCAAAAAGTGCACATGGACCATGTTATTGGCAAACGAGGCAGAATGAGAATATTCAGACTTCCAGGCTGTGAGAATTTTAACAAATTCTGTCGCCTGAGTTTGTCGCCGTGTACAGGCTAAAAGAGAAATAAAATGCCATAAGGAAAAGGCATGATGTTCATTATCCTTAAGCTTAATATAAGGCTTGTTGAGAAGAGAAGTCAGCCGACATTCAGAATTTGTTCCCGTGGTAACATAGGTCCTTTCAGTAAGGCCTAGTAAGGTGCAAGGATACATATCACAGCAGGGGTAATCAGATGGCACTATTACACATAGTGTTAGAAGTTCTTTTTCTCAGTCTGAGCACTGTTCAGTCTTTGAGGAAATGCTGCATTGCTGTTAGTTTTCTGCTGTGTTTTTTTAAGGGGGGGGAGCAGCAAGCGAGTTTGCTCTCTGCCTTACTCACTAACTAGACTCAGTTCTGGGGACAGAATTATTCTCTACAAACTGGGTGCTAGTGTTGGCCTGGGATTCCTGAGTGCTGTTTGTGACCACCTCTGTTACAGGACAGTGCAATAGCATAACTCATTTATTTACACTAATGTTGTGCCTAGCCTCTGCTTTGCTGATTTCCCCCACAATGGGAAGCCAACCTGCAAGGTTCCAAATATCTGCTACCACTTTGCAGAAGGATGACAATATTAAAACTCGTCAGGGTAAGACCCAGTCTGTCCTCCAGGTGGAGGGGAGAGGGGATCAGCTCACATATAAAGCATTTTCAAGTACAGTTACAGGAAAAACAGTGCTATTAAAAAGTATAATAATGAAGGATCCAATTGTGCCAGTATGACACAGTCATGTGCTGGGGGAGCTCTGGAAGGAATTTGGCGAGGCAGGGTCCCGCCCAGAGCTCTCTGGAGTGCAGAGGAGCATAACGTGCTCTTCCAAGTGTGACCCCAGGCCACTGTGCAAGTTGGCGGAGGGACTGTGGCCCAGCCATTTCAGGGCAGAGACATTCAGGGGGAGCAGCACCTGTTTACTTTCATGCCGGGACGACCACTGTGACAGGCCCTTGCCAATGTCGAGTGCTCAGAACTCATGAACCGGTCCCCAGAAATCATGAGAGGGGCTTAAAAATTATGAGATTTTTAAAAGTAACAGACAGGGGGAGTTTCTTCTTTCTGAACCTCTAAGGAGCACTTGGATCATGATTTCAAGCTTTTCTCTGCAACCACGAGGGCAGCAAAAGTACACATTTATTTAGCTAAAAACCTGAGATTCTCATATAATCACTTGACTCCAGGAGCTGGGGCTTTGAGGAAAAAAATCACCAAATATCATGAGAGTTAGCAATATAGGGAGCCAGGAGGCTCCTTACAGGCTCACCGCCTGTGCTCACCCACATAAAGACCAGTAACTAAATGCAGCTTTAAAGGACACTGTAGTTTAGCCCTATAACGTAGGGTTCTCTCTATAGGTTTTACATAACCTGAGAGAATTAGACATGTTTCTGGAGCAGCTTTCTCTTTTTAAATTAAAAGAACACACTTTTATTTGAATTTACACATTGCGGTGTTGCAATTTTATCACAAATCTCCTGATATTTGATGGGTTTTTTGTGTTTTGTTTTGGCCTCCTTAAAGTCTCAGCTCCTGGGGTTACGGGGAAATCTCAGCTTTTGTTTTTAAAAAGGTGTTTTTAGCCTTCATGATTGCTGTGAAAAGCTGGAAGATGTGAACCCTAAGGACTTAAAAAAGAGATGACAAATTAAAAAAAAAACTAATTAATTATTTTTTAAAACAACTTCAACATGATTTTGTAGCCAATCTGAAGTCAATTTGGGTGGCCTGACGGCTGGTTGTTGCTTGCTTGGCATAGACTGGCAATGCTACCATTGCTCTGCAGCAGGACAACCAGAAAGTGAAAGTGACAAATCCACTTTCATTGTCCAATGTACATTAGAAAGTTTCACCAATTTGACTGTACCAATATACATTTTAAAGCGGCAACCACCACCCCAGTGTGGAGTCAGTTAAACCCAGTGAAAGCAAATCCCCCTCGTGCTATCTAGAGGGAGTAGTTATAATTTGCTTCTCAATCTGCAGGTGTTAAACAGGGATTGTTTGGTTTTTTTCCCCCTTCTGACACTCAAGAAGCAAATCTGATCTAAGCTGTGCTGGTTGGTTTGTGCCCCTGGCCATCATGATTCCTACAAACTACTGTTCAGGGCTGGATTTTATCCTTGCAGTCTAACAAAAACATGATGCACAGCAGGTCCTGCAATAATAGTGTCTACCACTCACTGACTTCAACGGGCATTGGCTCAGGCCTACAGTGCCTATAGGTGCTCATTGCCTCCTATGAAGAGCAAACCATCTTCCACGCTCAGTAGCACTTTGATGAGAATGAAGGGTTTCAACGCCATTCATGAGCTGCTCAGTACCTCCTGGGACCAGGCCTCTGAATTTTAAGAGTCCCTCCAAAATTTTGTTTCCAAGGGTCCTGAGAGACTGTTTTCTATTGGAGCTGTGTGATGTCTCTTCCCCTCCATAAAATATATCCTAATTTTAAAAGACTTTTTAATACCTCGTTTTAAACACCCATCGGTGATATTCCTGGTGCTGCTTTACCCAGGATCACTCCTGTTAATCATGTTCTCTGTGTCTCCTTTCAGAGGCGTCTGAGACACCTCAAACACTGTATTTGAACAGTATGTTTACAATGTACATAAAGAGGTGATCAAGTAAGACATGCTAATACCTAGTTCTTATATTGCATTTCTCATCAGCTCAAAGCACTTCACAATCTTTCTTTAAAATATATTTATCCTGGCAACACCCCTGTGAGGTAGGGCAGTGCTATTTCCCCTGTTGCACAGATGGGGAAACCGAGGCACAGTGACACTAAGGGACTTAAGCCAAGGTCACATAGGAAGTCTGTGGGGAAGCAGGGAACTGTACCCAGGTTTCCGAAGTGCTAAGCTACTGCCCTAACCACTGGACCATTCTTCCAATCATCTTACACCTTCCACCCACAAAATTATCAGCCATGTAAATGTGACCCAGCTGGCAGAGGGCATAAAGAGTGCAGGGTGGTTTATAGGGATTCCCTGGGTCTGATATGTACATAACAGTTAGCCAAAGGGTGGTATAAAAGGTCTCTACCATAGGCTTATAGCCCAGTGGTCATCATAATCATTGCAAAATGTATGTAAGGATAATATTTAATAAATCTACAATGAAAACTACATTCTTAAGGTTTGTAAGTTAAGACAAGTCACCAGAAGATAATAAATAGGTTCTGGTCAGGCAGGGGGAGCAGACATATCCCTGGCTGGTCATTGTGTGTCTTACAATGCAAATCTGTTTGCATACAGAACCTCCTGCTAGTCAAGACTGAGAAAGTGACAAGAGATCATATTTTCTACAGGGAGGACACAGCAGGGGGTGTTATATTCATGGCTGAGATCAAAGAATTAGTCTGGTGTATCAGGAGAATGCAAAGATACACACGGGATCCTTCAGTGAGAGAAAAGGAGAGGAGAAAAGTGGAGGGCGTGGCTTATTTCATGATAAAAAGAGATCACAGCCTATCTGGCTGAAAAACACTGGTGAGGTAATACTATAAAGACACGACAATAACTAGTTGAATATGTCTAGTTTCTAGAATGAATGTCACGATTTTATTTTACATGTAACCATTTGGTTCCCATATTTCTATTTGCAGTCATTTAAATCTCTGCTCTTTATTAAATAAACGTTTGCTCCTTTTCACTATAAACATATCTAAGTGCTGTGTTTTAAAGCGAGTGGTGATCTGAGGGGAAGCGGGGGGTTGCAACTATTGCTGCTTTGGGAGTGACAGACCTGTGAATTCCAGCAGCATTCAGTGGTCCAAGACCTGGACACTCCAGAGGGACACTCAGAGAGCTAGGATCACGCCTATCGCTAACCTATAGGGAGAGCAGGCCCTGTGAGGCCTAGCGGGGAAGGCTTGTGTTGCTCATTGCTGGTGGAGTTGGGGAGCTGACCCCACAGGCATAGACAAGACTTCCTCACACTGAGGACAGGTGGGAGCGAGTTGCCTAGCAATTCTGGGGACCCCCCACGAAGCATCACAGTAGGGCCCAACTAGCCGAAGCCTAAAGGTGAGTTGAAGGACATAAGTGAGGAAAAATCAGTGTGGGGATGTGTGGGCTCCATTTCTTTAGTGTCAATTGTGTTCTATAGTAGAACTGAGTCTCACTGCACTGAGATGGAGGCAGGGTTGGGTCTGAAATAAGGCACAGTTGAGTGATCAGACCAGTCGAAACCATACCCAGAGCTGATCTAAGGCTTGCGGGAACATCTTAAGGGGCCAGATCCTGCTCTTCTTATTCACACAGCAAGTCCTGTGTATGTCATGGGGAGTAGGATCTGGCCTAGTGTGAGTAAATCCCTTGCCCCTGTGACAGAATACATATTAAAGCAGACCTTAAAAGTGAGTATCCTCAGTAAGCCTCTCCATTAACAATGGCATACCTCATTTTGTGTCATGAGGAGGCAAGTACCACTACCCCTACTTTACAGATGGGAAAACAGAGACACAGAGACTTGCCCACCATCACACAGCAGGTCAGCAGCAGAATTTCAGGCTTCTTGGCTCCCAATCAAGGGCACTAACTGCAAAGATATTCAGTTAAGTTGCCATCTTAGCATTGCCTCTCTCTCCCCACCCCACGCCCCAAGGAGATAGACCCTGGCACAGGACACTTTCAGAAACACCAAGGCACCCGGGAACATATCCCTGCCAACACGCACACCCCACACAGGCAGAAAGGAGGAGAGCCATAAAAGTGAGCTCTAGTTGCTGGATACACACCAGATGATACACCTTTTGAAGCAGCAAGGTTATCACAATGTGGGAGTACCAGAGAAGGCATGGAGACTCGCCCACACATCAGTTAAATGAACAAGGAGAAGTAATTAGTAGGCCAGGTGACAGTAGAGATGATGCAATTATGAAAATCTAATGCACTCAATGGCTAGCATAAAGGTGAAAACCTGGGCTAGATATTAAGTCAGATGCTATAAGTAAGTTTCAGTAAAAGAGCTATTCAGCACAGAGGGGTTCAAATCTCAAGTCAGTTTGTTTCCCATTTCTTTCATCTCCATCTGCCCTGGGAGGCTTGCTCTTCCAGGAATCTATCAACATCTCCTGTCAACGAAAAAACAGACCCGCCGCTTTCAAATTTAAGACAGACTAGCAGAGAATGCCAGAGGAAAAAAATCAATTCTCAACCTGGGAAGCATCTGTTTGACTCCAAAAAAGGCCATCCATGCTTGAGAAGAGACTAGGTAATTATAGAGATGAGTCTGAAAGGGAATTTCTTTGCTGTCTCTGGCTACTTTAAAGACTAAAGGCCAAATGCAGAGGAGACATACAAGTTAGACCCTTTACACTATCTCAGGGGCCAGATCCTCAGCTGGTGTAAATTAGCATAGCTCTGTCACTATGCTGATTTACACCAGCTGAGGATCTAGTCCAGTCTCCCTTAAAGTAACTTATACCCAACTCTACTGCTGTCTTGGATTCTACATTGGGATAACTTAAATACCAAGAGGCTGAAAGTGGTGTAAGTTCAGGTGGGGTGATAATTATTTTGATGTACCCTTTCTTCTGATTCGTATCTTGTGTTAAGACTTGGTTACACTTGAAGTCTCTAGAGTTCAGAGATGCTGGAGGCCACTAGAGAGGAAAATGAAGTCCATAGGGATCGGTTTGCTCCAAACTAAATTGCTATTCATCCTGGCTCAGATAAGCCTGCATTGGACCCCAAGGATGGAATGAGGTAATGTCTACGATTCCATGAACAGCTAAAACCTAGGGAGGTTCTAATGACTTCGTTAAAGCAACAAACAAAAGTAGTTTATCTTAACAAATAAAGACAGGGTAAAAGGGTAAGAAGATCTCCCCTAGTTAAATATTTATCCTTCAAGTCCTGATTGGATTGAAAGGGTAATACTAATGGAAGCTCTACCTTAGACAACAGAGATGGTTGACAAAAGGAGAAATAATGAGAAGAGAACATTTGAAATTTTGAAGTAATTTTCATTCCAAAAGTGGAACGATTTTTAGTTTAAACAATTTCTTAAAAATTTTGAATAGAAACATTTCAAATACTTAAGACCCCAATTTTGAAAATTCAATTTGTTGTCTTTTTCCTAATTTCTTCACCCCTCTTTTTTTAAACCTTTCCTTTTTGTCACTGAATGCAATGGAATTAAGAATGGATGGTGTTTTTCATTTTTCTTCTTTTTTCCCCCTACACTTTTGGCGTGATGTAACTTTTCAAAGATGCCTTTCCTTTTGGAACTTTGGAACTTCATTGTTTTACTGCTTTCCTGTCAAAAACAGGGGTGGGAAAAAGGGCGAAGTGGGAGAATTGCTTTTTTCACCAAATACCAACAATTCAAAAGATCAGAATTTCTGCTTTCGGTGGGGAAAAGAAAAAAAGTTTTTTTCTGAAGTTTCCGTTTTTTGTAAAATGACCAGTTTTCATCCAAAAGTTTTGAACAAAAAACACTGACTAGCTCTAATACAGCATTTAAACCACTGGTCTAAAGGCCTCGCTGATACCATGGTTAGACCTCTAGCAGATGCCACCAGTCTATATCAGAGTTCCTACTACTATTGTTACTATTAGTGGCACCGAATTGCTGCTAGCAAAACTGGGATGTGAATAAGGCCCGGAGAACCCAGTAAACTGTCCAAAGAACCAGTGTGCATGCCAGTTCAACATTCCAAATGTTACATAGGCCTAAAAAAAGTGAATAGTTAAATTAAGCTCTAACTCCTTGATAACACTCATGGCTGAGGAAATATCATGTAAACTGAAGAACTAAGAATTTGAAGAAGAAAGCCATAAGAGGGCATTGGCTTCTTATGTTTTGCTTCTGCATTTTCACACAGATCATGTTTATTCTGCATCAGTATCCTGTCAACACTGTTTCTTATTGAGCAATAAATGCTCTTGGATTGTAGAGATGTATTGCTAGAAGGTGTATCGGGGATCAGTTTCTGAAAATCTTCTGAGTGGTATGAACATTTGGGTTTAAACAGAGTACCACATGTTACATGCATTTGATCTTTTAACATTTGAGTCCAAAACATTTCTGGCCACAGATGTGGTGTTAGTGTCTGATGCTTCCACTTAGCCTTGCCAAAATGTTGAGATTCAGCCTTATTTTAACTAAACATATCCCAAGTTATTTTTGTCTCTCTCTTGGGTCTCATTTTTGCAGAAGCAAGTTACTCTTGTAATAGGCTGTAAATATTTTTTTCCTTCCATTTCCCCTCATTTATTCTGCTTTGTGGCATTATCTGATAAGAACACTGTGAACGCCCTCAGTCCCCTGTGGAAAACAAACCACATCTGTAGGAGAGACCACCACACGCTCAGTGATGCAACAGTGTTGCTGCAATTGGCTTGGGTCATCTTGCTGGTGGTTCATCGAACTACACTCCTTAGGGCCTTGTCCAGATGAACACGTAGTGCGCGACAAGCTGGGTGTAAATCTAGCGTGCAGTACACTCGCTGGCCACATGGACTCTGTTACAGCACACTAAAAGTTCTCTAGCCTGCTTTGATCTGCCCTGCTTTGGAATGGGTGTAGCTCAATGGTGACGTGCTTCCTCAGCAGTGACACCTCACTGGATAGCACCCAACCGCTCCCAGGTTCAGAGTGTGAGCTAAGAAACATTCCTTTGGGTTACATTTGAAGGCTGGGATTTTCAGAGGCTATTAAAGAAGTTTGATGTCCAACTCCTGTTGAATTTCTATGAGATTTGGGGGCCTAAATCCTTTAGGCTCCCTTAATAATCCTGGCTGTAATTTTATTCTTAAAGTTAGCCAATCTGATTGAGTGTACATATAGGAGTGTAGATACAGTGCCTAGCACAACAGGACCCCAATCCTGACTGGAACCTATGTGCACTGTTGCAATAAATAATGGTGGGAAACCTTAATTCTTTTCTTTTCTCTTGTTTAATTGTATGATCTATGGCCGGACCCTAAACTGGTGTTAATCCAGTCCCGCGCCATATCAGAGTATCCAGTGTGCTCATGTAGCTCTACTCAACCCCCTCCCGCTCCTCAGGAAGTCACTATGCTGAGCAACCCCTTCCCCTCAGACTTGTCAACAGCCGCAGACTTGCCACTTGCCCCTTTTGAGATTCCAGCCCTGACGGAAGGTGATGGGAACTGAACGCTGGTTCTCAAGAGCACCTGGCCTTGTTATCTCTAAGGACAGGGGGAGGCTGCAGGCAGTATCACTCCATGCCATGTCCTGACACTTGACTCACAAAGTGGTGCTGGTGTTGGCACGCCTCCAAGCTGCAGATAGCGCCTGTCAGCAGGGAGGTGAAGAGGAATGGGAACAGAACAGAGACAGGGATGCGGCCACTTCTTTTAGGTGAGTGCAGTATCTGAGATCGCCTGGCGGTCCTTTTTTCCTTCTTGCTCCCTTTGCCCATCAAGATTTCTTCCACAGGCATCACAGTGGTGTCAGAAGTAGGCTAGTGCTGAGGAGCTGTGGTCTCTCTCATGATGGAAGACAGAGAGAGCCTGATTTATCAACTCCAATGGGCTGTAAATGACCAACCCCCTTCCCACTCCCCCCCACAGTCATTCTAAAAACAGCTTTCCTGGTGGAAGGTCAGACTAAACAAAACTGGGCCTCTTTCGCTCTGGCTGCTTAGTTACAACATGGAGGCCAAACAATGGCAACGCACCGTCGTTCCCATGTATTTCCAGCTCTCCTTCTGCCAATGTGGCACTCATTCTCCTCTCAGGAGTGCAGTGTCCCTGCTGGTACCATTCCAGTATCCAGCTGTAAGTAGAGTTAGACTCCTCGCAGAAGATCTGAGTTACATTAGCACCTGCCCCTCTCAGCCATGCACACAGTCCCTGTGATGTGCCCCGATCCTATATACTTTAAAAGGACTGAATTACTGGGATCCATTCTGTACTTGGATCTCCTCACATGACAGAACAACACCACAGCTGCTAGGCTGACCAGATCCTCTGTTTTGTTACCAAAAAAACCAACTTACCAGCTCCATCCCTTTTGATGCCTATGACAATATCCACCCGTTTCTCAGTTAAGAGGTGGTGGATAGAGTAGGGAGCAGGCACTGAGTTAGATACCCAAAGGTCAGGAAAAGTAAGTGGGGTAGAGACATAGTTGATTCCAAAGATCCGCGAAAGCAGGGAAGCTACATGTTTTTATGTGCTTTTGATCTCTTTTTTAAGAAGGGGGTTACTATTTTTAGTAGGCACCATTTTACTCTCCATTTGTGATCAAAAAGGAAGAGTTCCATCCAAGAGTCCACAATCCTAGAATTTATAATAAATTAAGATTGATCACCTGGTTTGTTTTGAGTACATATAAGCCACAGGCAATAAACTAATGAGGACAGCAAGACATCTCTTCTCAAAACCAGGTACCAGATGATCTTTTCTCCACTGCTGATACTGCCTGTGTTACGTGCATTAGACAGAGTTAGGAATGCCATAGGAAGGGCAGAAAGATACTGGCTTCAATGAGAAACCAGATAAAGCAGGGAAAGCAGCTGCTTTAGAGAAACTTCACTGCCTCTAACTTACCAGAACTGCCGTGGCATTTAGGGGGTTGCTCTTTTATCAGTGCAGCTGCATGTGACAATTCAACCTCCAAGTAGTCTCTGCTTTTGTTACTCTGGATTTGAAAAATGCCCTAAAAACACCCAACCCGAGTGGTGCATTGTATTGGGATTATATGCTTGAAAAGAACAGAACAAATTGCATTTAGAGTGATCAGAATTTCTCTTATCGTGCCAAACAGAAAGAACAGCATTTAGGAATCAGAGCAAAGTTTACGTCTCTCAGTCTTGTTGCAAGGTGTGAGTACAGTGACACAGGCTTAGCTATCAGATGCCATAACAGGAACACATTTATCCAAAAGACAACTCATTTTGTTATCCCAAGCTCATAAAATAGCAGCTGCTGGTGTAACACATTTACAACTTTCAAACACACATCCCAAGAGTGCTTATCATCTTAGCATCCTGAGATAAATATTTCCCCAGATTTTTTTTTAATCTGGATGTCTTTCGAAGACTACAGCATTTGAAAACCCAGTATAATTTATGGTCTCTCAGTACATTAGAAATTACACTTCTGCCTAAGTTAGGTACTTATCTGGCCCCCATAACTGTACTCAGTATGTCACAGTCTTTAATGCATTTATCCTCACAACACCTATCTGAATAGGGCAAGCTATTATACCCATTGTACAGATGGGGAAATGACGCACAGGGAGGCGAAGTGACTTGTCCGAGGTCACACCAGAAGCGCATGGAAGAGCAAATAATTCTGAAGAAGACTGGTCCAGTGGCTAAGGCAGTAGCGTGGGGTTTGAGACCTGGATTCAAGTTTGCGCTTCACTACAGACTTCCTTCATGCTGCTGAGCAAGTTACTTACTTCCTTGTTTCCCCACCTGTCAAATGAGGTCAAATAGTACTTCCCTTTTTCACAGGGGTGTTGAGAGTAAATACACTGAAAGACTGTAGGGTGTTCGGATGGTCATGGGGGCCATATAACTACCTTAGACAGAACTGAACCTGGATTTCCTGAGTCCCAGCCTAACCACTTTTCTTTAGCGATAGCCCCCAACACACACACACACACAGAGAAATATATTTTTCGACAAAGCATTTTTCCATCCATGTGCTCCCAATCCATTAGAGCACTATAATCCTTTTCAGGTCTCATTGGCCATGGCTATATACACTCCAAACTCCTTTCCAGCCCAAGGAAATGGCAGAAGTCCCATCGTTGCAGTCACATCTGGAAGCAAATGTCTAAGGCTACACTATACTGACAAAGAGTGCACTGGAAGGAAAATGGAGTAGATGACTTAATAGACCTTTTCCTTACCTAATGTAGGTTATTCTTTTACATACAGTAGAAAATAAAGCAAGGTTATTCTGCAGCACACAAGGAACATTTCTGCCTCTTTAAATGTATTTTGAAACATTTTTTGGAGACGTGCAACTTCTCAAATCTGAAGTCTCCCTAGGTTCATCATGACACCCAAAAGCTAACTCCTGTCTTACAAAGCAATATTACTTTAGCCTGGGATTAAAGCTATGATAGCAAAGAACAATTTTCTTCCAGCATCTCATGCACTGAATGATCAAGGAGTGCCTTAACATTTTTATTCTATGTTACTGCTGTGCGTGACCCATTATGTTGCTGCTTGAAGACCAATGAATTGTGTGTGGGAAGTCCATATTTCCAGCCTGTAAGTTTGTAGAAACACTGTTAGGGCCTGATCCAAAAGCTATTTAAATTAATGGGCTTTTTTTTAATCAAGCCCTTGGTGATTATGAGTAAATCAAACATGTGGTAGCACTGTACGATGTGCATTATTATTGCTTATTGGTTGGGTGCCAACAATATGCTCAATGCCATACAGAACACAGTGGAGACGCATACAGTCTAAGATCATGATTCTACAAACACATACGTTCATGCTTTGGTTAACATCACTTATAAATACCAAGGGAAAAACTTTCAAAAGCCCCTAAGGCCTAGATCCTCAAAGGTATTTAGGTGCCTAGTTCCCATGGGAGATAGGCTCCTAAATACCTTTGAGGAACTGTGCCTAAGTGATTTAGAAGAAGTTTGTGCATAAATTACTCTCCGGAAGTCGTCTCTTGAACTATTTACACACAAATTTGCCCTTATTTGGTTAATCCAATTTAATCCAACTGGTGCAAACTCCCATCTGGACACTCTTATTTCAATTTAAGAGTGGCTTATTTTGAATTTGCTAAAACCTGTTCCTAACTGACTTAAACTAAAGTGAAATGAGCCTGGCTTAATCTGTAATAAACATATCCATCCAGCCTTTGGCTCATTTTTGCAGCCTTTTTTGCTCATAACAGGGGACCTTAATGCCAAGATTCGGAGTGATAATACAGATGGGAGATCATCATGGGAAAAGGAATAGGATTAAGAAATGAGTGGGGCAATAGATATCACAGACTTGAAGCAATCAACAGCTTGTTTATAACACACACAGAGTTTCGGCACAGGCAAGAATGAAACATAGATTTCTAATGATGCTAATACAAGAAACATGATCAACGTCATCTTAGGGAGAAAACAGTGGAAATCAAACATACTAGACTGCAAGATCTACAGAAGTGTAAATACAGACTCAGACCACTGGGCAGAGATTGCTATAATCAGGATCAGACTTAATATTTTAAAATGTGCAGCAACAACAACAACAAAAATATGGGAGTTGATTGTGTCAAAGCTCTGAAAAATGCAGACCCTATAGCAACCCTTCAGAATACCACTGGTGGCCTTTTTCCCCTTCTCTTAGGCCTACCACAGTAGAACAACTTTAGGCAGAGGTGAAACACATCAGTCACGCTATGACCAAAAGCTTAAAAGATGGAAAGAATATTTTCATCAGCCATTGAAAAATCAAGTTGACCCAGCTCTCCTCGAGGCTATCAGCTGTGAAGCAAACGTGAAGAACACATACTGGAAGCAGAAACTGAATACGCAGTCAGGTCCCTGAAAACCAACAAGGCACCTGGTCCAGATGGTATACCTCCTGAAGTGTTAAAACCTGGCAGAAAAAAAGCGTGGTCATGCTCCTCTGTAAACTATTTAACCTCATTTGGATGAAGGGTGAAGTCCCCAAAGACTGGCAGTGCTCAATCATTGTACCATTCTTTAAGAAAAGTGACCGACGGATTGCAACAACTACAGAAGATGCTGTCTTGTAAGCATTCCTAGCAAGGCATTCTGTACAGTGTTTCTCAGCCGAATGAAAAGGAGAGCAGAGGAAATCCGGTGAGTCATAAACTGGCTTTAGACCTGGATATTCCACCGTGGATCAGATATTTGTTTTTTCATCAAATCTTGGAGACACAGAGATCAATGAATCCCTGTTTTGCACATTTGTTGATTTTAAGAAAGCACTTAACTCCGTTAACAGAGAGGGGCCCGGGAAACCAATTAAGTGGTACGGCTTTGGCAGCAAGTTGATTCAAAATCTGCAGTTTGTATAGTATAGCTCAGCAGTTCTCAAACTGAGAGTCAGGACCCCAAAGTGGGTCACGAGTTCATTTTAATGGGGTCACCAGGGCTAGTGTTAGACTCACTGGTGCACAGAGCAGAAAGCCAAAACCCGAGTCCCACCATGAGGGGCTAAAGCAGAAGCCTGAGGGCTTCGTTCCCACAGGGCTCGGGCTTCAGCCCTGCACTTTGGGCTCAGGCTTGGACTTTCTGCCCTTGGCCCCAGTGAATCTAATGCCAGCCTTGCCAAAGCCAGAGCCCTGCCATGTTGGGCTGAAGACCAAGTGTGAGCAACTTAGCTTCCTGGGGCGCCCCGTGGCATGGGACTGTGCAGTAATTTTTGTTGTCAGAAGGGAGGGGGCCACAGTGCAATGAAGTTGCTGTATAGCTTGACAAGATAGTATGAGTTTGTGATGAACTGAAAGAACAGTTAGAAGTCAACTGGAAACTGGAGTCAACCAAGGATGCATACTCACTCTATACTTAGACAACATCTCGTCCAACTCCCTTAAGTAATGTTGGTGAAGGCTGCAGGATATCGGGGCAAATTATCAATCACCTTGACTTTGCGAACAATATTGTAAAATGCCTACAGAGAAATACAATCAAGAAGCAACAAGTAACCTGTATACAATACCCAGAGAACGGGGATTTAAAATGAATGAAAAAAAAAAGACCAAACTAATGGTAACATCAGAAAAAAAAAAATCAAGAAACCGGCTAAACTAGTCATTAATGAGGTAGACATTGAACAAGTAGACAGTTTCTGCTACTTGGGCTCCATCATAACATATTACAACTGCTCTGAAGATGACATCAACAAGCAGCTAGCTACTGCCAGCAGAATGGTTGTGTGCTTGAATAAAAATGTTTGGAATCTTAAATGAGCATCCAGGACAGCTAAAACCAGATTATATACAACACTATCATTCCCATATTACTTGATGGTTGTGAAACATGAGTACTGACAAAAAGCCCGGAGCAAAAGTGGCAAACATTTGGAACGCAGTGCTTCCACCTTATCCTAGCTATGACAAGGCTAGATCAACTACAAAATTATGACATCCTTAGAAGACAAAGCTCAGTGTGTGACTACAATCAAAAGGCACTCACTGCAATGGTTTGGCCATGTTGTTAAAATGATCCCATACCGACTGCCTAAATTGTTCTGTATGGATGAGTGTTTGAAGAAAGGCCATGGAAGGCCAAGGAGACAGTGGTATAGCCAGGTCTATAAAACCATCCAGGCGACACCTCAACAGGCTAAAATAGTGGCTCAAAACAGATGAGGCTGGAATCTGCTCATAACCTCAACCCTACCCAACCTTGGCTTTGGAAAAAAGAGATTTATGATGATGTTGTCACCTTTTCCACTAGTTACACTACGTCTATGCATGCACTGCAGTCAGTGGGTGTGATTGTCCCTCTTGTGTAGGGATGTCTGAACTAGGCCTGGTCTACACTGTGGGGGCGGGAAATCTATCTAAATTATGCAACTTCAGCTATGTGAATAACGTAGCTGAAGTCGACGTACTTAGATCTACTTACCTCAGTGTCTTCACTGCGGTAAGTCGACAGCTGACGCTCCCCCGTCAACTCCGCCTGCACCTCTCACTCCAGTGGAGTACCAGAGTCGATGGGAGAGCACTTGGCGGTTGATTTATCACATCTAGTCTAGACGCGATAAATCGAACTCCGCTGGATCAATCGTTGCCCGTCGATCCAGCAAGTAATGTAGACAAACCCCTAGCTTTCAACAAGCTAGCAGAGCAGTAAAGCCACGGCAGCACACACTTCTGCACAGGCTAGTCCCACAAGTAATTACCCAGGGTTCTAGGTAGTCTACGCTGAAGGTTTCACTGCTCTGATTACATCAAAACTACCTTCTGTATGTCTACGCAAGCTGCAGTCACACCCAGGGATTGCAGTAATAGACATACCTGAAATCAATTTAAAGTCACACCTTTAGTTAAGCTGATGCAACTCTGTGCACAGACGAGATCTCTCCCCGTCTCAAAAATAAATAATTGCAGTGACAACATTTGGTTGCTACTGTAGCTTATGATGTAGTGAATTTAAATCACTGCCCACTCTGGTGAGACAGCACGGCTAGTGTTAGGGGTGCTGTATTTAGACAGGCATTTGAGTCCAGAGAAAGAGAGACTTGGCAAGAAATAAAAACATACCACACCACACCCAACCACTGGATGCTCCCAATTTCCCAAACAACAATTTCCTCCAATAGCAATGTTGATTTAAAGGATTGTGCTAACGTGAGTGCAGGGTAAGGTTATGTGATTCTTGGCCCTGCTACAGCCAGTCGTGAAGGATGCAGTAATGAAAAGAAAATTCCCTGCCTGTTGCACAGCAAATAAAGACAGGCCTGTGAAATTGCTGCCGTGCTGTGTGGAGCTCTGATTTGCTTTATGTCCTATAGACCCGAGGAGTCCGATTTTTGAAAGAGCTCATACACACAAGTAAGTGGCCTCGTTTCCAGAAGTGCTCCAGGGCACTTTTGAAAAAAAATCTAGGCATAAATTTCACAAGGGGAGCTGAGCCCCGTGAAAATCTGGTGGCTCTTGTGGGTGCTCAGCACGATTCATTTCCCCATTTGAAAAAAGCCACCAACAAGGAGGATCCTGCGTAACCGGCCCCGTTCTCCAGGCTGTCACAGCAACAGAGCTCCTGGAAATCACCGTGTGTGTGTGAGGGGGTGCATCCCCCATGTGCTGGCAAGCTCTTCCACCACAGCTGGCTGCTGTATTGGAGTCTGGCCAAGTGTCAGAACAAAGGGGCTTGTTGGACTGAAGACTTCCACATGCACCCCACTTCCCTGGAAGAAATGGTGATCAGGGTGGGGGAGGGAGGAGCTCTCCCCCGTCAAGGACTCAATGAGCACCCACAGTTCCCACTGAATGGTCACTACAGGGCAGAGTTAAGGTTCTTTGGGTGCCCCAACTGTGCCTTTGTGACCTTAACACATTTAGATTTCTTTTCAGTGCAATCTTCACTCTGAATTTCCCGGTTCTGCAGCACACAGTTTAGATCTAAGTACAACACCAGCATCATGTCTTTTCACCATTGGCTGGGTCTGCACTCGGAGCCGGGGGTGCGATTCCCAGCTCACGTAAACTGACTTGTGCTGGCTCTCGTCAAGCTACCGTGTCAAAAATAGTAGTGAAAGACCAGTAGCTCCAGGAGTGGCAGCACGGGCTCGCTGCCCAGAGTATGTACCCACAGGGCCTGGGCAGGTTTGTACTCAGGGCAGCTTGCCCCGTGCTACAGCTCGCCGTTGCCCCTGCTACACGACCATTGTTAGCCTACTAGCTTGATGACATGTGCAAAGGCTTATTTATTTATTTACTTAAAGGGGCGCGTAAGGGAGAGCTGGGGTAGTGGGGGTCTGATTTCTTTTCTGAACCAATTGATCCCCTTAACCCAACCCTTGCCAGGAACCAGAGAAAACAAACTGGTAATATCTGTGTCACTTGCCACTTGTTACGGCGATACTTGCTCTCCCTTATATCCGCTGACCATTGTCCCCTTGCATCTCTCGCCTCTGCCTCCCAAAAAGCAGGAGTTAAATTGAAGCAGCTCTGACCTGTCTTCTCCCATCTGTAGACATCAGTTAGCTACTTCGCCACACGGCTGTTTATAGCTTCCACATCCTTTCCCAAACAAGCATGCCGAAGTGAAACGTCCAGAAATAAATCAGGCGTTTCAAAAAGCTCCTGAAACCACTGATTTTTTGAAAAGCCCCCGTCAGGTCTGGGAGGGGCAGGGAGGCTGTGAAGACAGCTGTAGATTACAAAGCATCCCAGAGCCACCTAGCTCCGCTGACTCTCAGCCCTTAGAATTCAGACCACCCAAATTACATTTTTTGAGAGCACAAGTGTAATTTTACAGTAACTCACATCTGACAGGCAGACTCGACTTGTGACAAGAGCTGTATTTACATGACAGTCTCAGCAGGAAATCAGGCTAGAGAGGATGGTGCATGCACTACATGATACAGTGAACTGAGAGAGATGCTAGAACTCTTGCGATGTGAAATGCCTAGTGCAGAAATCTAAGCTCTTTCAAAACCACACGTGGCAGGTGACTTATTTGGCAATGCTGCTCGACAACGATGGATCCGATTTTGTACCCCCGTCTTCCCTCTGCTTCCAGGGGAGTTGAGGCATCCAACCCCCTACATAATTAGGGCCCAGATTGTTTTTCCAGCCGGAGTTAGGTAGCTGACCTGCTAAGATGTTTTTGTAAATCCCATTAGCTGGCTCTCACTTGAAAACCAGCCTCCTCCCCACCAAAACAGTGGCAGGAGTCAAGGAATTAGCAATAGCATGAATATGACTCCTCAAAATGGAATACAGCAAATATGACATTTCAGCTTTACAAGCCAACCATCGAGGGAGGGGATGCACATGCAGCCACAGTCATTTGAATCACTATTTATTGGTGCCAGAATTGCATAATAAAACCCAGTGGGAGGCACCATGGTCTACTGGCTAAGAAACTGGGAGTCAGAACCATGGGCAAGTCACATCATCCCTCGGTTGCCCCGGCCTTGTCTATTTAGACTGCAAGCTTTTAGGGAAGGGACTGTCTCCCACTTTGTGTTTGTCCAGCGTTTAGGACAATAGGGACTTGATCTTGGTTGGAGCCTCTAGGTGCTTATATCTTATCAATAAGTAATTATATTCCATTATCTGTAGGCTCCTCTCCCGGCCTCCTCACTGTAGTAACCAAACACCTGCCTAGAGAACAGTAACCCACATGACTAACATCTGCCACGTGTGGTTTGTTCTCGCGCTCATTTCCTCTCCTCAGGAGGGAGACATGGGGTGCTCTGGAGTGTTTTGTTTCAGTAAGTTCTTGGTTTGGGGTTGCTGTTTATTTATAGGCCTATGCTGCTGTGTGTGTGGATGTGAGAGAAGGCAGGTTGGAGAAGCATGCCATGCACTTGGAGCAGAAGGGGATGTGGGGTGAGATGGTCCTGAACTCCTGTGAAGGCTCATTTTGCAGACTCCCACCAGCCCCTGAAAAAGCGGTCTCCTGCACAGACGACCTTTACCCTAATGGCAGAATAAGTTCGTATTGAAACGTGTGGATTGATTACATGGGTGTTGAAACAGGAGCAGTCTCAAAAAGAGAGTTGATGGTCCAGATGCAAGGAGGAGACCCAGTCCTGACCCCTGTCACAGTAGTGTCAATCTGCAGCAGCTCCTTTGACTCAGTCTCACTCCCAGTGTCCACACCATAATTTACAGTCTTGACAGCACTGCCTGGGAACCCAGGGGCCCCCTCCTGCTAGAGATGGTCTCTGCTCTCCTTCTGCTAGAGGTCAGTCTGGGGAAACATGAGCTGCCACTGCCAAAGTCAGACCTCTCCCAAGGAAGGGAATTCATTCCTGTGCCCGTGCTGGAGCCGCTGAGGAGAAGTAGCTTGCACCTGTGGACTGCTGGGAGCTTCTTTGACTCCTTTTGCAGTTTAGGCCAGTCCTGAAAGCTTCCCTAACTTGCATCCTGGCTCCAAGAACAACTCCAGGGCTTGCAGCGGTCAGGTTGTGGGCCTGTCCAGCCCGCTGATTGCCCCTGAACTGGGATCTGCAGGATTCCTGTCCTCCATGTGTCTGAGGACAACACCAGTGTTCATCCCACTACTCAGGCTGCACACAGGTTGCCAGGATTCAGCCCATGAAAAATAAGCTAAATTCCATCTGAACATAGCCCTGAACGCCAAGATCATTTGGTGAGAATTGAGCCTCGAAGCCTTTTTCAAATGCGAGCAGCTCTGGCGAGGCAGCGCATGCCTGCAAACACAAACCCAGCTCCTAGGCCTAAGCTTAGCCTCCTCCCACTCTAACAGAATACCTTGAAGCCAGGAAGGAACCTTGGGCAGGGCAGAAGCAGCGGGACACATAAACAGCAGGATCAGAGACTCTCACGTGGATGGCAAGTTAAAAATGATAAAGAATGGCTCACAAACCGTGACTCGCTTAATAAACCTGACCCAACATAGCCCCCTTTCTGAGCATGTCTGATCTCTCAGGGTTGCAGTTGGAAAGCAGCTGAGTAGTACTGGGTTCCTTCCAGGCCTACATTTGTTCTACAACTCCCTGGCACTGATTTGTTTTAATTGATTCAGGCTTTCCAAGACTGTGCTCCTGGTGTGGATTCCAGACAAAGGGAAACATAATCAACAGCTTGTTTATCCTGCGGCAGAAAACCTCAACTATGCTGCTTCTCGGCTGTCTGTATTTATTGTTCTCTCCTTTGCACCAGGAGCTCCTGGAGTGGAGATGGCAAAGATAAACAACTGCTCTTCTCAAGAGAGAAGGGTGATGGGGGAAATCAAATTAAAAACAGCACCCACTTCTGGGGCAATGCAGTTGTCTAGAACAACCATCAATATCATTATTTATGTCACAGCTTCCCCCATGGTTCACCATGTGGTGGGTTCTGGTGAGCCATTGGTGAAGGGGACAAGAGCTTCAGCACAAAACCAAAGCTTTTTCTCTTTGGCATGCTAGTACCAAGAGAAACATGGACCTCCTCAAAATCCGGGGAGGTTCATTAAGCTTCCCATCTGCCTCAGCACCCAGTAACACCTATCAAAAAGAGCCAGAAGAAGGTATAGGGAAGATGATGGCCATGATGAATCTGTGCAAACAAATTCAGATGCATGCTCTCATATGTACACTTGCATTCTCCACTGCCTAGTCACTTGTGAAAACATACTCCATATGCGGAGAAGAAGTAAAGTGTGCATCTATGTCTCTACCTAATGTCTGAGCCACATAATAGGTTTTGTGAGTCTCCTAATGCTGCTGCATGCCAAATGCTCGTGGTCTTAATGCTGATGGCCCTGGTTTGACCAACCGTGCCTGCCCCAGTGGGGTAGGTTACACATCACTGTTGGAGTTGCATGGGAGTAACTGAGGGAAGATTTTGGCCCATAAGAACATACATTTGCACTTTCCAAGAATGCGTGAAAGCTACCCGTAACCTTTCCTTCTCTAGACAAATTCAACACAAGACCAAAACATGTCAGTTTTTTAGCAAATCCCAAACATCTTTGTCTGGTTTCACTGCTGAGAATTTTTCACACATGCAACTTCACGCAATCTATTTAAACGTATGCCTATTGCCCCTAGATCCTTCTGCATGTACATCTTCACTGCATGTACATTGGATTAGTAACTAGTAAAAAATTGGCTTGGTTTCCTTTATTTTAGATCTTTGGATACTATTTATGATTTAACGGCCAGATTACGTATACGTCACTTTACATTTCATGTTACTCACTTTCAGGAATCTGGGGCTCTGATCTGAAACAAAGAGATAAAGTTAAAATGGTGTAAGGAGGACAGGGTGAGCTCTGAGCTCAGTCAGTGGAGTTAGTACTGGTTTACACTGGTGTAATTGAGATCAGAATCTGGCCCAAGGTCCCTCCAACATCATTTTGCACGAGGCAGGTAGTGCTATGGGAGAAGGAGGGATTTAGATAACACCAGAATCCCACCAGCTCACTGAAGAGTGGTATTCCAAAGAGAGCCTACCCAGTTCTCCTAAACTAGAAGGATGGGACATGGTCTGCAACCTCAAAAGGGGTGTAAAATGGACGAGTGGGGAAATCATGGTGGTTCTGGCCCTGATGTAATAACCCCACCAGCACCATTGTCTCTCTGTGACACCGGGAATCCTGCAGAAAGCCTCTTCCTTTCTCAGGTCCTGCTCTTTTGTGGCATATCCAGAGCGTTTGCAGAGACGTGATTATGAATGACTAAACGGTGGTGTATATATTTGAGGAATACTTGGAAACAATTCTGTTATTTTTGGAAATGTGTACATTTGCTCAGGTTAAATTGGCCTGGAGTTACTACCGTGGAAAGTTACCTAACAAGAGTCTGCAGTGCCACCTACTGCTTCAGTCAGGATTTGAACTAAGTAATTTAAAAAGCATAGGAACACCGGAATTGCCAGACTAGATCAGACCTGAGGTCTACATCATCCTGTATCCTGTTTCCTGACACTGCAAGAGATGTTTTGCAAGAGATGCTTCACAGGAACGTGCAAGAACCCCACAGTAGTGTGTGTGGGATAATCTGCCCTTCGTATTAGGTCTCTTTCTGATCTCAGGTTTCAGAGTAGCAGCTGTGTTAGTCGGTATTCGCAAAAAGAAAAGGAGTACTTGTGGCACCTTAGAGACTAACAAATTTATTTGAGCATAAGATTTCGTGAGCTAAACCTTATGCTCAAATAAATTTGTTAGTCTCTAAGGTGCCACAAGTACTCCTTTTCTTTTTTCTGATCTCTGTTATTCATCTCCCTAAAGTAAGCGTGCAGAAGTCCAAAAGCAAAGGCCTCATGTTTTCATCTTGAAGCAGAAAGCCAAAGATATGACTATTAGTTGAGTGCATCTGATTTCCCTAACTAAAAATCCACTAAATAAATATTCTTCCATAAACAACACAAATATACATCCACTTTGGATTACCAGTTATGGACTGAAAAATAAAAACACTCAGAAACAAAGAGGATCAATTGCTTATGATTTCCCAGGACTCCTCTCTTCTCCTTTCTGCTGAATAACTCACTGTAATGCATTGCCAAGATCACCAATGGGAACGTATCAGTTTGCTCATAAACGTGGTCTGGATTAAATGACTGAGAATCAATAATGTGCGTCCATTTTCTGTTTGGTTTGGAAAATGTTGATTTAGTTCCTAATTTTCCATTGAGAAACTGGTATAATGTTAGTGCTAATGTTTATAAGTATTCAAATAGGGATGGCCAAGCACCAACGGAGCTCTCGCTGCGAAGCTTAACAAGGGATTGCTATTCCTCTATCGAGGAGAATACAAGCACAGGCAAATATGATAGGTGTGTGCTTTTATTTGTGATCAAGAAATAGACGATGTTTTCATACGTAATGCCCTGGGGTTATCCCCTCCAAATCCTGACCACGACTTTGGAAGAATCGAAAAACCAGACTGCTCAAGACACCTTCCCAGGTTCTACACTGAGCCCAGTTCGTATTCGAACACGTCTTTGGGACCTGAGAACAAGAGCCACAAAGTGGAATTGAAGCTCAGAGCTGCAATGCCCGTCTTCAGGTGCCCTGCTGCCTGAGTTGGGTGCCCAGACTCACTGTACAGTGCATGAGGAGAGGTAGGCAGGCACCCAAAATGGCAGCCACAACAGCCAGCACACCGAACAGGAAGCTAACTAAGCTACCCAAAAGGAAATGCCGAGGAGATAATGATGACCCTCCCCCTCAGAGGGAGTTAAGCGCTTTAATCCGGGCCAGAGAGAGGAACCTATCTTTGCCTGGCCTTCACACCCATAAGCCCTCTCCAGATGTTAAGGCACCAAAACCCTTTCTTGTAAAAAAAAAGGAGCCTCCCGCTACTCTTGTAGAAGGTCCAGGTTCGGTTCCCCCTTCTGCAGAGCAAGGATTTGAACCCACCCATCAGTGAAATCCAGCCACCTGGATTTGGAACATGTCCACTCCTTTAACAGTGGTAGGTGAAAAGCTCTTCCTTTAAATATTCTATTGAGGAGAACAGGATATGCCCTATAATTTAAGCAGCTCTATGGAATAACAGGCTCTCTTACGGTGATGTAGCTGCCATAAAATTAAATGAAGCACAGGGGGAATACTCACACCTGATGTAAATGTAACTCATGCTAAAACCGGGGGGGAGGGAGGGGGTGTTTTTGTCTCCTCCCATGGCAAGGCCATAAGTAGAGGTCCACTACTGCCTTTCAGCTAACAGCATTCTCTTTAGCTCAGACAGGAGAGTATCATCTTTTGAAATGCAAAGGTTTTAGGTTCAAACCCCAGCAATCATTAGGGGGTCATTATATAAGCAGGACACATTCACAGTCTTCAGTCAAGCATGCGCTTACAGCCGGCCCTTTTCTGGCAAGAACATAATCACTGTTACCTCTCCTGTCCCTGAATCACATCTCTAGGAGCTCTGTTCCAGTTCTGGTAGCATTAGATAAGAGATTTTTAGAAATGGAGCTGAACAATAAAGATGCCTGATTCAAACACCCCGAAATTCAGGTGAAAATTTGGCTCCAGATCTGAACTCCTTGGCTGGGGCCCAACTCTGCAAAATAATTATGGGAATGGATTCACTTCTATAACAATACCTTTGGAGTACAATGTTGTCCATGTGCACCCATATTACCCACTCCTCCTATCTTGCTGATGTGTAGGAACTGGGCTTAATCATGGCCCCATTTACATTAATAGCAAAAACCTCTATTTACTTCCAGCGGATCAGGATTTGGCCAACTACTTTTGGTTTTGGGGATATAACCAAGTCCGTAGAACATAGGCAACAGTTTGTAGAAGGCAGCGAGTGGCACTTAAAAAGCACAACCTCACTTTGCAGTAGTTAGTGAGCGCTCATGGTTTCCGTGGTGGTTGTGAGGAATTTGTCTTTGAATCTATATTAGTTCGCCACATTTTCCATATCCTGTTTCACGCAGTGTAGAAAACATCTGTTTTGATTAAGCTGAAACCAGTGCAGTACTCTTACATCCCTGAGGAAATGAGGTTGATTTAATATGGATTTTTAAGGCTACGTTCCCACTCTCGCTGAACACGAAGCGTTCACTGATGTCAGTGGAAGTTATGTTTCTGTTTGCTCATGGATGGCAGCGGCAGGGGGGCTCTGAGCATTGATTCAGGTATATTGGGCCAAGGTCTGCCATGACATCTCTCATTTGGATTGCACAGGTTGTAACTGAATATTGAAATTAGCCCAAGTACTGTGCATGATGAGTGGATCAGAACATTCAGGATCCAGACTAGGATCCTAAGAGTCTGGTTCCCCCCGTGTCCCAGTTTTCCTTACAAAGATAGTAAAGACAAGACCGGTAGAGTAGTTCCCTCAGGTGCTTAAAGAGATAGGAAATGGGGGGCATCTGGGTCTGGTTACTAGGAGCAGACAGAGACAAACTGAAGAAGGTGGCTGCTGCACTAGAAAGGAAACAACTGAGTGGGAAGGGTTCAAAATGTATTTTGTAGAGCTGGTTGGAAAATTGGCTATATTGTCTCTGGAAGAAAGCCTTTTTCAGGAAAAAAAATTGACATTTTTTGGCCAAAACCAAGAAAAATTCAATTTGGAAAACCTGCCACAGTGCCTTATGGGAGCTGTAGTCCAGGTGTTTCACGTGCCCATTATCTATCTTTCATAGTCTGGGCTCTCTGTTCAGATTACATCCCTCTTGTTACACCATGATGTCACCTCATGATGAGGGAAAGTGGTTGCATCATGGGACTCTGACCATGGTGCATCATGGGAGACGTAGCTCAGCTGAGAAACCTGTCCCATAGAGAAGAATGGGTACATGAGGAAACTCCCAGGAAATACTGCCACAGGATATCCAAATCAAAATATCTCAGCTTTTGGACCAAATATTTTGGTTTCGGGGTGTTTGCTTTGCAGCGAAAAATTGGGTTTATGATTAAAGCATCTGCATTGCATGGAAAAAATTTATTTTCCATTAAAAAAAACTCCTAGTTTCAATGGAAAAATTTGTCCAGCCTAAATATTTTGCCTGTGGTTTTGTTTTCAGTTGTGAGCCTTGTCTTTTGAGTAGCAGCCCAAAGGCCAGTGTTAAGGAGAGATTTTGTTGGATGCTTGCTCTCTTAAAATACTCCTGAAAAGTGTGGAATCCAAATAGATATTGTCCTGATGTGAGAGAGGGGTTCCAGAATCAGGCCCTCTCACAATCTACTTTAGGAAAGAAAAGCCACTATCCAGTACGAGCATTTTAGCAGCTATTCTGCAATTCCACAGTACCGCTGGATTCTAAGCAAACTGAGGGTAACAACCCTATCAGAAAAAAACTGGCTTTTTTAACACCAAAACAAAGGGAAGTTTCATTCCAAGTTTGTTTGTTTTTAAAAAAAATTAAAACCCTTTCAATTAAGTGTGTCATTGTTTGAAAAAAATATTTGAAGTGAAAAAATTGAGGGAGATTCCCTGCAACTTCAGTATTTTTGAAATTTTCCATGTAGAAATTGTAGGGAAATGCCCACCTTGTCTCCATTATTTTACCTTCCACAATCCTTCCCCTCCCCTCCCCACAAAAATATTTGGGCATGGGGGAGGGTTTTCTTTTTAAATCAAAGGTAAAGAGAATTTACTGCTTTCACTTTCAGAGAAAGTAACACTTTTTGGCACTCTCTCGGTTTTTGTTCATAGACTTTAAGGCCAGAAGGAACTATTAGGTCATCAAGTCTCATTTCCTGTATATCATAAGCCATTAAATTTCACCCAGTTACCCCTGTATTGAGCCCAGTAAATTGTTTTTATTTGACTAAACCCTGCCCTTCAGAAAGGCACCCAACTGTGATTTAAAGACTTCAAGAGAGAGAAAATCTGCCATTGCCCTGGGTAGAATCTGAAGAAGTGGGTTTTTTACCCATGAAAGCTTATGCCCAAATAAATGTTAGTCTTTAAAGTGCCACCAGACTCCTCGTTATTTTTGTGGATCCAGATTAACACGACTACCTCTCTGATACGCATTCCCTGGGTAGTTCATTCCAGTCATTAATCACCCTCACTGTTAAAAATTGGCACCTTATTTCTAATTTGAATGTGTCTGGCTTCAGCTTCCAGCTATTGGTTCTTGTTTTGCCTTTCAACACCAAATTGAAGACCCCTCTACTACTGGGTATTTTCTCCACATAAAATTTCTGTCTCCTTACGTGAGAGAAAGTAACACTGACTTGTCTTTTCCCAGAGGGAAGCGGGGGAGGCAGAGGGTGAAGAGGGAAAAAGAGAGTGGTATTTTTTTAGACTGTCTCCCTTTATTTCTCCCACCCACCTTTCCAGTAGAACAGTAGGGGGGGGAAGTATTAAAAAGTAAGAGAAAGGGATTTTTTCCCTATCAAAATTAAATTAAAATATTCATTGCAAAGTTTAGCTGAAAAGTGAAAATTTATGCTAAATTTTTCAAAACAAAAACTTGTTTTTAAGTTAAAATTTCTCAGAAACAGTTTTGACCTGCTCTAGCTGTTAGACTAAATGCAAACATAGACCTACACACTGGTGGCTTCCCTCACAATATGCTTGATTGTGGGAGGATCAGCAACTCCATGGCTTGCTCCCCAGGCCACATGGAAAACCCCTCCATGCCCACTCTGCGTAATAGGCCAACTGAGTTTAGAGGGAATTGCTAGGAGACAGCAGCCACTCCAGATATCATTTAACCACTAGAGGATATCCCAGGGCACATCGAATGGCATTCACCTTGGCTACAGTAGAGACTTTTGCCCCACCCTTCCTAATGCTGGTGCATCTCCACCACTGATAATGGTGAGCGCACTAGCAATAAATAAGGCATTCTCTGTGGAGGCATTCACACCACATCAAGTCATTTCAACTTGCTTTGAGCAGGGTGAGGTGATTGGATGGTTAAAAATATCAGCAGCTGTAGGCTGGTGTCTCACCAGTGGAGTTGCACCAGCGCTAGCAGCCACGGGAAATTCATGGATAAGGACAGGCACCTGTGGCTGAAATTTGAAAAAAAAAAAAAAAAGAAGAATATATGACCTTGGTATTGTAGACACAGCCATGGGGCTCTAGGACAAGTGCCTTTGATTTTCTGTTTTCTGCTAAACTCTGTTTGGTTAACTTGCCTTCACACCCCACCCCTTGCCAGTTTATCTGTTGTGTCCTGCCGGACACTCATAGCCGAGATTTTCAAAGAAGGCCAAAGGAGTTAGGCACCTAGTTCCCATTGAATTTGAATGGAGCGTGGGCACTTCACGACTTTAAGCTCTTTTGAAATGTCCAGCCTGGCTTGTTAAATTTTGAAAGGCAAGGCCCAGCTTTTTTGTTCCTTTTCTGTGCAGTGCTCAGCACAACAGGGCCCTGATCTTAGACTGGGGTTCTTAGGTGCTACTGTAAGAATAATGGATAGAGTCTGGTTGTCTTGATGAAACCTAAATCTTGGTGGGGCCCGAAACTCCACTCCCTTGTGGGAATCTGTAGGGGCAGTTCTCCAAGGTTTATTTTTTATCATGTATTTCTTCTCCTGTTTGGGGGAAAGAAAAAAAAAAAAAACCTGCCCGGTTTTCAACCCAGCTTCAACTATAGCATCACAGGACTCCATGGTTTTGCTTTGCAGGAGTTTGTATAAGCGTTTTGCTTCATGTGCTCCACAGCAGTTTGCACCTCTTGAGTTTCACTGTGTCAGGGCCAAGTGAAGCTTTCCCTCCACCCCTCCCAAAAAAGGAAGTCTTGAAGCAAAACCCCAATGGAAAAGCCAAGATTCTTCTGGATTCTCATTGGAACCACAAATTTTGCCTGATGAGCGTCACTCAAAAGTGTTCAGTAACTTAAGCAACTCTTTCAATAAACCTGGTGGGCACCTTGAGTTTGTAACGAACCATGAAACCAAGTGAGTTCCACGTGAATCTGGTGAAGTGTTTTGCTCAGTTTCAGCCCTAAACCATCCAGCCCCTTTGCCACCACTTCACCTACCAAAGACAATATACACCGGGCACAAGCTGCATGGAGCAGCTGCAATAGGTACGTAAGAAGGGAGGTAGAGGCTCAGGAATTTTTCAACAGAACATTTTCTTTGTTGGAAAATATTAATTCATCAAACTCCCAACTGTTTGTGGGGAAGGGTCAGTTTCAACAAATCTCCTGATTTTAAAAATTTTTGAAAATGTTTTAAAATGATCAGTGCCTGTTTCAATGTTTCCTAAATGACAAATTTCAAAATGGATTTTCATTTCAAGTTTTAATTAAATTTACAGTTAAACATTTTAAACCTCCTTTTAGTAAAAAAAAGGAGTCAAAACTGAAACAAAACATTTCAGAGTCATCAAGTTAAAATGGTTTCAATTGACCTGATCTTAAAAAACAAAAACAATTAAAAAAAACCCTCCCACACACACGCACCCACACTTTTGATTACTGCTTTGTGAACATTTTTGAGATTTCAACTTTTCATCCCAATTCAGGATGGGATAAAAATTCGAAGTCTCAAGAACTCTCCTGGGATGGGAAAACCATGTCCTACTCAGCTCTAGATGTAGAGTGAGGCTACAGAGACCAAAGGTCATTAGCCATTGTGGAAGGCAGATCAGACAGGGTATGTCAACGCTGCCCAAACGCCAGGACCTTCTCACCTCTCAGGGTCCTAGAGCCAGAGTTCCAGGCTGAGACCAAACATCTACACCACAATTAAACAGCCCCTTAGCCTGAGCCACACGAGCCTAAGTCAGTTGGCACAGGCCAGCCACAGATGTCTAACTGCAGTGTAGACAAACGCACATCGACTGGCTGTGATTTACAGCAGGCAGTCATTGCTGTGCTATGTAATTGTAACACATACCCGTTCCGTATGGTACTCTGTCTCCCTCTAGTGGTGGCTGGGCCACAGAGATTGATACATCTACTGCAGCATTGACTATCAGAGGGGGCTCTTTTATTTCAGGCAGTCAAGACTTAGCTCCAGAGGTCTTAGGTTCAATCCCCAACGCTGATGACCCACCCAAGAATGTGGCATTACATGATGCTTGAATAAAACTAATGTAGTAACTAAATGCAAGCGCCCCTCGACTCATGAAAAGAAGCACACCAGGCACACATTGGTTGTACTGAGTTTTTGATTGTACAAGAAGCAAATGGGACTTCACTTCATGTTAACTGGCCTAATCCCACTCCCACTGAAGTCAACAGCAAAGCTTCAGTGCGAGCAGGACCTGGACAAAAAGTCATTCAGGGCTTGACAGTCACCTCCTTTACTTGGGCCCTGCGCAGACTGTGATGGCTGCTGCAAGGGGGAGAACAGGCTGCTCATCTGATCATCGCCCATCAGGGAGATGGTAGAGGAGGCAGGAAAGGGGAGAAACTTGGACTTCAGCCTCCTCCCCCGGCTCCTGCCAGCTGGAGCAGGTGTCCAGGCACAGGGGGTGGGGAGGGGCTGATCCACAAAAAGTGTGATATAACTTACTGACTCCCTAGCCCAAGGAGGAGCTGAGACTCACCCTTTGTTCTCCGAGGTGGGGCTGCTATGTGCCACTCCTTTCTCAGAGCAGAATACACATGCCAGAGGGAGGATGGCACAGTGGTTAGGGTGCTAGCCTGGGACTTGGCAGCCCTGCCTTCAGTTCCCTGTTCTGCCACAGGCTTCCTGTATGACCACAGGCAAGTCACTGAGAGCCAGATCTCTCATGGTATTTAGGAGTTGCTGCACCCAGCAACAAACTGATTTATGAACCCAAGTCATTGTCAAGTGATTTAGGCACCTAGGCTACATTTGTGCCTAAATCCCTTTTTAACATAAAATGTAGGGATTGCGATGCTGAGTGCAACAACACCTAAATGCCTTTAAAAGAAAGAGTCTGGGCTTTAGCCTCTCTGTGCCCCCCCGGTAAAATGCATCCTCCCAGGAGTGCTGCATGGCTAAGGGCATTAGAGACTGTGAGGTGCTCAGATACCGTAATAACTGGGGCTACGTAAATACCTCAAACACATTACAATCTGGTCATACAACTAGAGTCAATTACAACAGACCGTGGATCACTCCAACCATCTTGGGCCCTTTCAGCTGAGTTGGGATCTTTCCCCTGTGGAGCTGGTTGTCAGGTTATTTGTATTTCGCCCCGTCAAGGAGGTGACTGAGTTTCCATCGACTTTACCCTTGTGTTCACTGAAGCAGACACTCTGGCTCTAGGTCCGTTGCACCATGGTAGTGATTGCACAGGTACTATGCTTACCCCTGGTGGGGTTTTTGAATAGTTTGTGCACGTAACCTTGCACATAGCAGGGTAGGGGGAGTCTTTGCTCAATGCTCCGAGTATAGGGTGATGCGTAGCCCTGGACAGTCACAATTCTCCCACTTGCTACTAGGGACAAGGTAAACTTTGCTACAGCTCTTCTGCAGGTGCATCAGACACCCCTGTTATGCTGGCTTAGCTTGGCTGGAAGCGGGGGTGGCAGGGGAGAGCCCAGGCTTCCCCCCTCCCTCCATCTACCCACACGGTGTGGGGGAATATCAGATGTGCGGGTCTGTGCTTTCCACTGCCATGACTAGAGCGGAGCTATTGCTCTAGTTTTATTCCCCCTTATCTCCGTGCATGGTCAGCTGCAATGCCAGCCACCATCTGCTCCATATTCCTTTAGTAGATGATTGAGAGCCCTATTTCCATCCCTGAAAAATGCCTGTGAATGTAAGAAATCCCCCTTCCCCCAAGAGAAGCTTCCCAACTCTCTTTAACTTATTACCTGGGGAGACAAAGAGCAGAAGCTTTTAGTGCTTAGACTGGAGTCAATTCGGACACCAGCTATTCAGCGCGCATCCTTCCTCCTAGCAATATTTGCTGCTAATGTAGAACGCAAGCCAGGCCAAGCCGCTACAGTCTGAACCCTTTCCAACCCTTGCCATGAATTAAGAGGAGCATTTAGGACAGTTACACATACTAATCTGGGATTTTCCAAGGAGCCAGAGGGAGCACAGTTGCCAAATAACTATGGATTTCAATGGGATGTGGGTGCCTAAATCTGTATAGCTCCATTGAAAACCACCACCTTGCTTGTTGAGGATGCAAGGGGAGGGCATGAGCAGTGTTGGACAAACCTTGGTAGCAGAGCTGAGGCAATACTTCAAAGCTGTTTCCCCAAATATCCTCTAAACCCAAGAGAGGAGTTTGCTTTGCTTATTTTGCTGGTTGAGTCACGAGGTTCTGCGAGAGCACAGGCTGACCCTGTAAGACCAAAAGCACAGTTTAGACTATTTAAGAGGTGTTTGCAAAGACAGACAGCCTTGGGTTTAGAGTGCTGGAGCCCTAGAGACCTGGGTTCAGTTCCTGGCTCTGCCACTCACTCCCTGTGTGACCTTGGGTGCATCTGAAGGGGAGGTAAAATCTGTGGACTAAGTTATTCACTCCTCAGCTTCAATGACCACATTCATGTTCCCTTCAGCATCAATCCATGAACTCCCCTCTGTAACAGGGTCCACTCACCACTAGGCACCCCCTCCTCAACAGGCTAGCATCCCCTGACAGTCACTCCAGCAGTTCCTCTTCCAGTTCCTCAGCCTTCCGGTTGGGTCACTTAAGTCTATCCCTTCCAGGTTTAGAACTGTCCAAACTGAAAGTCCTAAAGGCATCCTTCCTCATCTTGGGGCTTTTCCTCAGCCTGTAGCCCCCATATTGGGCTCAATAATCCTTATTCTAGGCTTGTAGGCCTCCCTCAAGACCAGTAAGGGAGCCCACTCCCACCTTTTCCTCCAGGTTCCAGCCCAGTATTGGGCAGCTAGGTCTGCTACTCTCCCTCTGCTGTAGTTTTCCCTGGGCCATTTCTTATCCAGCCTCCTAAATTCTCCTTGGGTCCTCTCTGCCTCTTCCCTGCTTAATCAGCATCGCTCCCAGGCCTAGCCTGCCTGCCAAGCTTTCCTTACTCTCTGAGCTTTGTAGCTCCCTCTGTCTCCCCAGCTCTTTCCCAGCTAGGCTTCACCACCACTTAAGGCTGAATCTCATTCCCATTACTGCAACCACCTTTGGCTCTTTATGGGGAATTTGCCTGATTTCCTTCAGGTGGAGATGGGGCATCTGTAAAAGTTCTCATGTGAATTCTTCATGCTCATTAAGTAGATGGGAGCTCGCTCCAGTGTTAGGAGTTTAGCTCAATGCATGCACTATCTTCTAATTAAATCACATTACTAAAATCCTCATATCTCCTACCACACTAATTATACTAGATTGGCTGCAGGGTGTTTTTGGAAGACAAAGTTTTAAACTCCTCGGTTTATCTTGTTAAAAAGAAGGGGTGAGATACTCAGAATAGAAGGGCATCTCCACAGAGAATGAAGTTATAATCAGTTTATCCAAAAGTTGCATTCATTTCATTTAGCTAGTTAATCTACCATACATATAGGACTTGATCCAAAGCCCAGTGGAGTCAATGGAAAGGTGTCCAGGAGCTTTAGTGGGCTTGGTTCATACAGAATAAGAATAGAGGCTTGCTTACACAAACAGCGCAACAAGCTGGAGTGTAAATCTACCCTGCCCTAGCCAGCTGCGCCCTACCTGTCTATGTGCACCCTGCTGCCGCACACAAAAAGTTCCCTAGAGCAGTGTTTCTCATCTTGATACCAGGGACCGGCTTGCTGCCTTCCTAAACTATGTCAGGGAGATCTCAGGGGCCAGAGCCAGTCCACAGACTGGTCGTTGAGAAACACTGCTCTAATGCACTTAAATCTACTCCCATTTCCTGCAATTTCTCTTCCTGGCTGCTGCAGGTGATAAGGGGGTGTGAGGGGTGCACCAGAACTGAGAGCAGACTGTCTCTCCTGTGCTCAGTGCTCCCCCTGCTGGTACCCAGCCAGCATAGCGGAGGAATCAGCCTGGCTCAAATGCAAAGAGGACAAGCACATAGTGATCAAGAGAGTAGATTAGGGCTCGGAGCTGGTGAGGAGACTGGGACTGGTGGCTAATCGGGGATGGGAAACCTGAGATCAGACAAAGGGCTGGGGGAGGATGAAATTGGAAACAATAGTATGTGTTCGTGTCATTAAATGTATCATGTCATGATACATTCACACAAGGTCAAACTAAGGTTGCATGGGCAATTTTTATTCTGGCATTTCCTAATCTCTGAATGCTTGCCTTTGTGAGCTTAATGTTCTGTTAATGCAGTGTTATGTTTGGGTACTGCGATGTGCTGGACAATCCATACTAGTAACTTTCTAGGTAGAGTTGGTTAAAAAAATATTCAAACTGCAAAAGATTCTGAAATTTCAAAGTTAGATCTACTTTGCAGGTTTTGGAATGGACCACTTTCAGAGTGTATTTAAACTGTTTTTATCACAATTGGATGAGAACATCTAAAGATGTTTTTCATTTATTTCAGCGAATGAAAAATTACTCTAATGCTTTTGATAAAAAGTTCGATGGAATGGTTACGAAAATTTCCACGAAAGACAAAATTTCAAAAAAGTCAACAGGTTTTTTTCCTATTTTTTTTTTAAAAGGCCATTTAATGACAACCCATTTTGCTCAAAAAATTTCGACTGCCTGTAACGATAAGCAGAGACAGCAGAGCCTCAAAATATATTAACAATTTTGAGGAACAAGAAGGTGCTGCTAACATTAGAGATAATTGAGAATTCAGGAGCGTGTGACCTGGTGAACTAAGTCATTCATCATTAAATACCCATTATTTATAATTTGTGGGGCCTTTTACTATGTGGCACTACTGTGGTTTAATTTTAGTTATTTATCCAATCCCTGGCTGCTAACATGAGGTCATTCAGTATCAGTTCTCAAAAACTGACACGTTAGTTCAGATCATTTTATGACCTGGATATTTATTACATATTAAAAACATTGTTTGCCTCACCTGGTAGAGCCATAAAAGCTGATGGTGATTTAGACTGACAAAAATATCCCGATAATGGAGCAGGTGTTGATTAAGGACAAGTTCATCTCAAAAACCAAAAAAGAGTTAAATGCACCTTCCAAAAGGATGAGTGGAATAAGAACCCAAAATGGTGTCATTTATAAAACGCAAAGAACTGTGATATACTTAAATGCTTCTCAAGCTTCCTTTAGTCACCTCCAGCCCATGCCCTCAATGTATGCTAGAATCAAAAGGGTTAGTAATAAGGACCTGATCCAAACCTCATTGAAGGCAATGGAAAGACTCCTTTTGATTTACAGAGTCCAAGTCCAGAAGAAACTACTGTGACCATCTAGTCTGACCTCCTGTGACCATCTAGTCTGACCTCCTGTATCACACAGTCTACAGGACTTCCCCAAACTAATTCCTCGAGCAGCTCTTTCAGAAGAACAGCCCATGTTGATTTTTAAATTGTCAGTGATGGAGAATCCACTGCGACTCTTGAGAGGTTGTTCCAACCTTTAATTACCCTGACTGTTAAAAACGTATGCCTTATTTCCAGGCTGAATTTGCTAGCTTCAGTGTCTAGCCATTAAAAGGTAGTATACCTTTCTCTGTTAGATTGAAGAGCCCATTATTAAATATCTATTCCCCATGTAGATACTTATAGCCTGTGATCAAGTCATCCCTTAATCTTCAATTTGTAAAACTAAATAAATTAGCTCCTCGTGTCTGTCACTGTAAGGCTGGCTTTCTAAACCTTTAATCATTCTCACAGCTCCTCTCTGAACCCGCTCCAATTTATCAACGTCCTATTCATTTCAAAGGGGAGTTTTGTACAAGTACGGATCATAGAAATTGGCCTCACGTGGCTAATGAACTAAATCAAAATCAATATTATTAAGATTGTGCTTATAAGCATGTGTTAGAGCAGCAACAACAGTGGTTCCTATACTTAAGGTTACAGAATTGTTTTCATTCTAGCCCCTTGTTTTCAGGTCACTCAGAACTCTCTGGAAACTCTTAACTATTTAGACTGAAATTTTTCAGGGGTGGCATCTGCCTGACTGTTCATTCTTATTTATGGTTAATAATCACTTGTATTACAGTAGAACCGAGGCCCCAACTGAGGTCAGGGCTTTTGTGCAGATACATAGTAAGAGAAAGCACCTATTCCTAAAGAGCCTAAGTAGACAAGGCAGACAAAAGAAAGTGTAGTCATCCCTACTTTTTCAATGGGGAGCTTAAGTGCCTGTCCTAAAGTCACCAAGGAGGTCTGTGGTGGAGTTAGGACCTCCCGAGCCCCAGTCCAGGGTCAATCACAAAACCAGCCTTTCTCCCCCCCTCCCACCCCGCAATTTTCTTTCCTTTTTGAGCCTGAGGTAAAATTGATAGGGACACCTCTGGATGGGGGAGGGCTCTTGCATCCCTTGAAAGGTGTGAGGGTGCAGAAGTAGCGTCCAAAGGCGGACACAGTATTTAATCATTGGAGAAAGTTTGTTATCATGTAATTAACAGCTGTCTCATGCTAATGCATTTGCACGAGGGGGCAGAATTAAGACTATAACCTTGGCTTTGGCTCTTCCTAACTCTTGCCTGCTTACCTGTGTAACTCCCATGCACTGTTACTGTAGGTTCTGGCTCCACAATGTATTGTGCCACGAATGTACAAATGACACGTGTAAAAGGTGATATCTATTGTGCAGCTTTTTCCGCATATTGACATTTGAGATGTAACCCGGGGCTTCGCATGGAGTAAACAAGTCCGGCAGAAGTGGTGTGTTCTGATTCACGTCCTTTCCGTTCTGATATGAAACACATGGGTTGTATCAGCAAAGCACTCACTTAAATGATTCGTTGTCAGTTGCCTACCTACGCAAGGAACATGACTTACCAAAGTCAGGAATGTTCTAATGATTACATCTTACCTAGATCCGCGAATCAAACCTTTTCTTTCTGGGAGAAGGACAATGTTATGAACTACCACTAGGTTTTATGGGGCCAATCCAGTGTTGTTAATGGCAAGACTTCTTCATGGACTTCAGTTGATGTTGAATAAGATCCTAGGAACCACGGTAGATTAGCAAAAATAAGTATTCAGACGTCTTTGTAATTCACAAACGAAGAAGTAAAATTGATCTAATCCTTTTTCCATGTTGATTATTTTTATTTAGATTTCACTTCAAATTTAGCATTTGATTCATCATTGTTTAAGTCCTTATGCATGTGCTTAACTTTCAGCATGTACTTAAGCCCCATTAAAACCAATGTCCCACTAAAGAAGTTAAAGTTAAGCATGTGCTTAAGTGCTTTCCTGGATTGGAGCCATACAGAAGATGCCAGTAGTACTTTGTTGCCCAAGTTTTCTTTTCTTTATTGAAATAATATTGACTCCCAACTGCTGTGGATACAAATAAGAGACAAGATTATTAGCTTTCTCTGGATTTGGGGGGCATTTTTTTAATTTAGTCTGGTTAAAACATTGTCTTATCATTAAACCAACACATTAAATTTCTCTGACAGTAAAATCTATCTATAGACATACAGTAACAACAAATTAACCTCAATCTGACATGAATTAAAACAGTTTCTAAGTGGTTATAGTTCCTATAACAGAATCTATATGCAATAAATGTAATTATTTCACTGAAATTGTTAGCACATGTTTTTCTGCTGCAACAGACATGTATCCCGTACCATCGTTGTTGCACTGATGTGTTCCTCAACGGCCCACTCTGTGCCTTTATCCTTGATTTAAATTTATCGTGACACATTTTTAAACAATAGCAGGAAACCTCACTTATGACTTTAATTATAAAATGGTGTTATAAAATTATATCCACATTTTACTTTTGGCAGTTGGCAATCCTCATTTAACATAAATAACCCTTCTTGGCCTCGGCCGTTCTCTTTGGTTGATTTCAATGCTTACTGTATGTAATTGATATAAAAACACAAGGGTTAGGAAGCCATTATTGGAACTTGTTAAAAGAAGTAGTCAAGTTCATAAATGCATTCATTTTGCTATGTTACATGCCAAGAGAATTAATAATGCACTTTTGGGAATAAGGCAGAAAATCTGGCTTTTTAAAGGAAGACTGATGTAACTACAGTATTCCACTCCTATGTTAATTGTTTGGATCCCCAATCTATGGCTTTGTTGCTCTTCCACTGACAGCTGCTTCCAATATTCTTTTGAAAACCAGCATCAACATCCATTTTTAACTATAAATATCCACTAATACCTAAACAATTCTGCTGTTCTGTATGAAAGAAGAGTGAGTACAAATATCAGTCTTGACATCTAAATAAAAAGAAGAGGTGTAAAAAAAGTGGGAAAAGCCATCCTTAGAAGAATAAAGTTTACAGTGATAGAGATTAAGCCACTAAAAGTCATTTCTAAAGGGGAATTTACAAGCAGTAAACATGAAGGGCCAGATTTTCAAACTTGGGCACATTCAAATGTGCCCACACATGCATATCTAACTTTTGCACTCTGGCAACAGAGGTGGGTGTGTGAATGTGGATTTGTGACTGCACATGGCTAGCTGGGTGCCAAAGTGGGTGTTCACACATGCATACACCCTAAATGTGCTGATGCATGTTAGGTATTTGTGCATAAAGGCTATGCCCAATTGTTGTGGACTAAGATTTTCAGACAGGCATGCGTAAAGTTAGACTCCTTGATCTAGCTACCCACACCTAAATAAGCCATAGCACAATGGGACAACTCACGTGCTTGAAGTTAAGCACGCGTTTACATACCTGGCTGATCCGGAGGCCTTACGGCTTGGTTTTCAAAAGTGCTGAGCACCCAGTAGCTTTCACTGAAGTCCGTGGGAACTGCTGATTGCCGAACACTTTCAAAAATCAGGACCCATTGTCAGGGCCTTATTTAGAACCCAGACAATGTGAGTTGGGCACCTAAATATGTTTGAGGATCTGGGCTGAGATGCATAAGTATGGATTTACAAGCCTAAGTTAGCCCCCAAACTTTGCAAACCTCGGTCATGTGGAATTGCTTGCACCTAACTTTGAAAAAAATCTCGTTCCGTATATTCATCCCTATTCTTTCGGCCGGTTTTCAACATTCTAGGGAGTTCTCTTTAGTTTCAAGCTGATTTATCCTACAATCAGATCAAAAACAAAAGAGAAAGACAAGGGATCTTTTTCATCTAAATAGGACAACGAATCTGAGGAGATTCTACAGAGAAAGATCAAGTTCGAGGTATCTCCTTGCAAATTCCTCTACTGTTCATTCTCGCGCAACCTCTATGTTTTATACACCGTGGGTTTTTTTAAAAACAGCTGGCCAAATTTTGTTGATAGTTCCATGTATGCAACCCTACAGAACTCCACGTGGAATAGAGAGCAACATTCAGTTTAAAAGACCGTGTAACTGAGACAGTTGAAGAGGTGTCCAGGAAGATAGGAGCAGATCTTAGCTCTTCACTGTAGACAGAGCCCGGGCGATTGGAACCCAACTCTGAGCGTGCAGGTTAGCCTTTACTGGGGTGTGAGCATCCTCACTGCAAAGCCATGCTCACTTTACTGTGTCCTACTGTTTCTGCACTTGCTCGTGTGTGTCTGGGGGCACATCCCATGGGTCTTTGGACTGATATGCTCTGGAATGCTTTGCCAGTCGATTGTGGGAGATCATGCCTGTCGTTTGCAGGGGAACTGTGGAAGGCATTGGAGGACTATCAGCATGTGAATGATGTGGCCTGCATCCTCACTACAGAGTGGATGGCTTCTAGTCTAAGTTAAAGTAGAGTTTAGATTCTAACCCTCACCTCCAGCTGGGTTAGCTAATCCCAATTAAAAGCACATCCCAACGCGGGTCGGGGGGTTTCTTTGTGGGTGGGGGTTGGGTTAAAAAGCAGGTAGGCGCCTGGGTGAATTGTGCAGTGAAGACATAGCTTTTGTGACTGGTGGTAGGATAGAGGAGTAAGAGGCTATGACAGGATTAGAAAGAACACTTGAAAAACAACTGTTTGTTTTGCAGGCGGAGGGGAGAGGCCATCTCTCACCGGCGGACTGGCCACTGATCTCAACCGTAGCTAGTAATCCTGGTTTGGAATATCTGTTCTAAGCACTAACCTTTGGCAACAGCAAACGAGGCACGCACTGGGCCCGATTCTCCACTGCCCAGCACCTTGTGTAGTCATCGACAACAACGCACAGTGAGGGCTGGGTGGGTGAAAATGCTGCCGAGTCTGAATGGTAGGAATTCACACTGCCCTGGCACTAGTGGAAATGGCAACAGAAAAGCAAGTCCCACATCTATGGATCATGTGTGCACTGCTAACCATTACTAATGGGCAACACACAGAGGAAAAAATCCAAGGCCCTTTCTTTGACTTTAAGGTGATCCACCCAGAGCAGAGACACAAAGCCTTAGGAAAAGGGAAGGGGCAATTGCCTTTTATTGCATCCTGGTGTGTGCCTGGTGATGTGCATCTACACAGTCCGCTGCATGGCACACTGGCCCCATTCCTGTGTACGTATCTAACCAAGGACACAGGCATGGATCTGTGGTACATCCACCAACTTCCAAGGCTTGACATTCAGAATCTGGATTAGTATTTTAGACCATTTACTAGGATTTTGTTGGGATCATTATGACTTTCACATATTTGTGTGGGCAAATGGGAAAACATTACTGTGACAGACTGTACCCCATGTTCACCACTTTTACAAGACTATGATAAATTTTGTACGAAGTATGTCTTGTGACACATCATTTGAAAACCCATAATCTGCTGAACATTATTGCCCTCGTAGAATATGTGTATCAACATTGTATGTAAAGTTAGAAGATTCTACTGTATAACATTGCTGTGACATGTTCCAGAGTTAGAAAGACAGGTCCAGACCAGTTCTTCAGAGACAGAAGACTCACTGATGCCCCCAACCAGGTATCAGCATAATCAAATGGACCATCATCTGGCTAAGTGGCCATTCTTTGGCAGCAAATCGGGTGTGAGCAAGAACTTTACATATTGGCAATGGAACAGCTGCAAGTTTCCATGTAAACAGACTGACCGTTGCCTGAACCCCAGCTGGAGGTAATCCTGGAGGAGGGTATGAGAATAAGAAACAGAGAAACCCAAATTATCTCTCTCCCCTCATCTCTACTTATGATATCAACAATGTTTGAAAGACAAAAGAAACAGCACTGAACTGGGGGTGGGGGGGTCCTGGCTGAAGCAATCCAGCTGGACTGCTGTAAACTTAAGTCATTGTATGAAATTTTAGTTTGTACTGACTTTGCTGGTGCTTTTTATGTAGCCTGTTGTAAAACTCGGCAACTATCTAGACGAGTTGATGCACTCCCTGGAAGACCTCTGCGTACCCCAGGGATACACGTACCCCGGGTTGAGAACCACTGCTCTAGACCTAGGATTTTTTTAAGGGTGATATTTTCTTAAGTGTTTTTCTACCTGAAGGCCTGCCTGTGCGAATTATCAGAAGCAAAGGCCCAGTGGAATTTTGAGGTCAGTTTCTCAGCTGGTATAAGTTGGCATAGTTCAACTGAAGTCACTGTCACCAATTCACACAAGTTTTGTTTGGTGAGGGGGTGTTTTTGATTGATCTAAACTGAAGAAGTGACCCGAACTTTTGTAGGGGTCTAAACTTTTAAGCCAACCCAGAATTTGAGCTGGTAGTTTTTAGGAGGCATTGAGCCAAATAGATCCAGGACTGGGAACTGATAGCAATGGGAGCAACTGTGTTTCTTTAAAAGCAAGGATACCAAAGTAAGTTCCATGCAAAGAATACCAGTATTAATTCAACAGCAAGGCTGACGAATCAGTCACTTGAACCTCAGCAAGCCCAGAATGACAGTGGAAATGTCAACCCTGGGTCACATCCCCCTCTGATAGAAATGGATGCTGCTCTGTTGAAGACAATGGAACTCACCAGCCCCTGATTCACAGCAGAGGCCTTGCTCATAGACTCAGAGACTTATAAACTTTAAGGTCAGAAGGGACCATTATGATCGTCTAGTCTGAGCTCCTGCACAACGCAGGCCACGGAATCTCACCCACCAACTCCTGTAACAAACCGCTCACCTGTGTCTGAGCTACTGAAGTCCTCAAATCGTGGTTTAAAGACTTCAAGGTGCAGAGAATCCTCCAGCAAGTGACCCATGCCCCACACTGCAGAGTAAGCTGGAAAAACGCCAAGGCTTGCTGAAAGAAGTGAGATTGGAGGAGGGACTGGAAGGAGGAGAGGGGAGGTTGGAAAACAACCCTGAGGAGGGGGAAGGATCCCATATCTGGCTATGGAAGCCACAGGCTGGCCCACTCAAGCCCCAGCAGAAGGGGATGCTGTCAGTGGGAGGAGGAGGCATGTCAAAACCAGCGGGGGAGTTAAAAACTATAGTGATTCTCAGCAAAGCAGGCAGCTGGGATGGAGAGCGGAGAAGGAGGGATTTGGCGGGTGGCACTGTAATTTGCCTGCTCTTCTTCATGTCCGGTGGCACCGTGGCCTCGGATGGCTCCTGATGCAGCCCTAGAATGCTGGCCATTCCAGTACTCCCTGCAATGGTGTGGGCCCACCTCCGACTGCATGGCCCTGCCCTGTCGGTATGACCTCGCACGCACCGTGTGCTGAGGATGCCAGTCACACTGGTTGGGGGAGGGGCAGAACCGCACGCTCTTCACAATGGCATCCCCCTTCCATGATACTGGACAAACCACATCCCACTTTGTCTCAGTACGAGACAGGGGACAAGCCATTTCAAAACAGGACTGTTGGGTTTAAAACCAGACAGATCACCTGCCTTTGCTGGCCCATTGAGCAGCCCAGAATCAGAAGGGCACAAAGGTGGCTTAAGGCCAACTTTGTCCTCCCTCCCATCCCTTTGGGCTGCACCTTCTCAGCTGTGGCCTTGGGGCGCACTCTCAGCTTCCATCTGTTTTGTTGTCGGCTGGTTTTGATTTTTCATTCCCTGGACCTGTTAGAAACAAGGAAGCCTGTCGGAGAAATCTTCCGGGTTGAGATCACATCGCTCTAGCTGTTTATAGACCATGTACAATGAGACCCCAGTCCTGCTGTAATACGTACCCCATGTCACTGTACTCTAGCACAAACCTTGGCAGCGCCTGCACCAATGGTAAGGCCGAATCACTTCGCACATGCTTGGGATGCAAGACAGTCCGTTGGTATAAGTGATATAAAAGCATCGGAGGTCACTGTTAAGGTTTGGCAAAGTGGGACACATACTGCTTTGGCGTCCAGTTGGAGATGGACATGAAAGCCACGTGAAGTGTTGTTGTAGGTGATACCAAGGCGGAAAGGAATGCACAAGTCTTTCCCTTTCTTATTTCCATGCTTTTCAGGCTTGAGGGGGAAGGGGCGTGCCCTCTCACAACCTTAACTGTCACTGTCGATCATTTTTGTCTGTAAATACTTAAGATTTAGGAGTAGGAGTTTCAAGTCCTGGGTGTCCAACTCTTACTGAAACCCCAAGGCCCCCTTTGAAATTACAGCCTGGACTGTTTATCCTATCGAGTACAGAGCAGAAATCCACAGTGCTCCAGCATTATTGAGTGGGACTCTCCTTTCAGAGAGAGGAACCAACAAGGGAATGAGAGTTCCTGTAAAGCCCGATTCATAGAGCAGACACTTTCGCCCAGCTGGAAACTTCCACACATTTCAAAGTACAGCTGCTACCGAACACAGGGAACCGTCCCACAGGGAACGGTGTCACGTTCATTGACGCACATGAACTCACCCGGTACTTGAGATTTGCCCGAATGCAATTTGGGCCCACGTCCTGTTGCTGGTATAAATAGGATTCATTTAGGTTTATATTCATTTCTTTTTTTTTTTTTTTGATTGCTTCTGTAACTCCAGCTTCACCAGGTCGGTTCTGAACATGGGTCGTTGAAGAAACACACAGGCTTTTTTAAAATAGATACGCCAGTTACCTCACCCCTGCCATAATGTATAGAGAAGACTGCCACTGAATAACAGTGAAGCCGATGCTCACGAAGCAAATAGGAGTTCAACCCTCATAAAGCCACCCTCTGATCCTCATGCGGATGATGCCTAGTCGCTACCAGCTGCTGTTGGTTGGGCAGGGGCTAAACAGAGACTTCCATTTTTCTGATAAATACTATTTCTGCTGTTGCATCCTCCTCCTACCCAGTTTGTCTCTTTTGCTTACCCGTCCTGTCCAGTCTGACACAATGGCTACGCTACGGAGACTACACTGGCATAGCTACATCCCTGTAGGTCAGGATAACGGCTTAGAGTAGATGCAGCTTACCCCAACAGAAGGGGTTTTACTTTGGCTTTGGAACCGTAGCTACTTGGACAGAAGCATTCATCCCTCAAGGGAGCTGTGTCTACAGTGGGAGTTAGGTCAGCATCGCTCTGGATTTTTCACACCCCGACTGACGTCGCTGTGTCAATCTAATTTTTAAATGTAGGCCAAGCCCTAGATTATGAGCTCTCTGGGGCAGGGCCTGTCTTCCTTGTTAGCTGCCTGGAGAGCACCTCACACGATGAGACCCCGATCCCTGAGCAGGCCTCCTCAGCGCTACTGCAATACAAACAACAATGGGACTGAATGAATGAGGTAAGACCCCCATTAAGGCCAATAAACTTTAATGCAGCCAGGGCCTTCCCAGAACAGCATCGGCCTCCCCTAGAGCTGGGCACATGAACAAAATAAAGCACTTTTTTTCCATTCCCGTTCCCGCAGCCTCTCCTGCACCTGCAGCCCAGTTTGTGGGGGAGAGGGAGCCTACTGCATGAATTGTGGTCACTGCTACTAATAGTCTCCAAATGATACAGCACATGTGCGCTAAAACATCCTGTTCTTTTTGTTACATCTTCCTCCCCCTTCCCTCCTCTGCCCACGTCTTCGTCTGCTTCTAGACTGTTAACCTCTGTGGCAGGGTCGCCACCTGTTTGTACAGCGCCTAGCATAACAGGGACCCACTCTGGTTGAGATCCATAGGTCCTACCCAAATATAAATGCACCAAATATAAATAAGTGTTCACATTGCAGTGGTCTGGGTGAGTGAACTGGGTATGGATACCACATAGGGGAATGCACGCAAGAAGAGGAATGGCTTATCCAGCATTTGATCGAGAGCTGCAAAATTGTGTGGCTCGTGACATTCACAACAGCAAGGGAAAGCCATGCTTTTCATCTGTCCTAGGCCAGTAGGCTGTAGAGTAGCTGTTTTATGACACAACACAGATGGCAGGACTCACACGGAAAGCCACATGTGATGCTATTTGTATAGCCCTGTAAGGCACTGATCCAAAGCCCATTGAAATCAAGTCAATCCATTGACTTCAGCAGGCTTTGGATCAGGTTCTTAATGTGCATGGCATGTGACAGTGGAATAAACACACATACTGCAGAATGGTGCCCCTACTCCATGGCACTTGACTCTTCTCCTTTGCCAACAAAAGTGCCCCAGATCACAAAATGCTTCAGGCTTCTCTCCCTGCTTGTGTATCTTAACCCATAGTGTCAGTAAATATAACCCATACCCATTCAGTATGGTGCTCTGCTAGGAGCCCCTAGTTTTAGACCCAGACATCCCAGGGTTGATTCCTGCTGAGGGCCCATTACAATTATAATGAATTAGCATTAAGACCTAATTTTTATACAGTGCTTTGAGATCTACAGATGAAAAGCACTATACAATAGGAGGTCAGTATTTGTTATCCTCATTTTACAGATGTGGAAATGGAGGCAGAGAAAGGTGATAATTGCCCAAGGTCACCCGGCAGGCCAGTGACAGAGCCCTGAACAGAACCCCAGTCTCCTGAGTCCCAGTCCAGAGCTCTACCCACTAGATAACACTGCCTCTATTACATATAAACAATTTTTTGGGACTGGTGTAAATCCAGAGTAGCTCCACTGAAGCCGATGGAGTTCCACTGATTTAAAACCAAGAGCCATTATGTGTCGTCATGGCTTTCCCAGCACAGATAAATATGCTTCAAATCACTCACTAGTTCTAGTGGTATTCAGGTGCATTTGGTTCGTGAAATAAGAAGCCTGGTCTGGTTTTTGACAGTCTAAATAAGGTATCTTGAACTATCAACTGTGTTAAATTTTAAATCCCAGATATGGAATTATCAACTGCTGAAAAAATCATGATGGATTTGAACAGTGCAGGATTACTGCTGCTTCAGAGCCTAAATGGATGGATTCCTTCCCAGCTGGCCTCACCAGACTCCCCGGTGCCCAAACCCATATTTTCGGGCTGCCTGCAGGGTTGAGGATTTGGGTCTAAGCATGGGAACTACAAAAGTATCTTAGTGGCTTAGGAGCGTAAGTCCCATTGACTTTCAGCTGGGCGCATTTGAAAATCCTACCCAACGTGCATGTGAAGAAGACACCGTGAAATCTCCACTGATGACTACCATCTACACACACACTGCCGGTTTGAAGCAACTGCTTTAAAATATCCCAAAGTTTACAATAAAAGTTTTGGACCTGTAAAGGTCTGTTTCTGTTTGCTGGTCATTTGGGTGGCAAGCTTCACTGTATATGAGCAGACCTAAAATGATCAGAGCTTTGAACATCAGTGACTAGTTTTTCAAAGGTCTCAGAAACAGTTATTTTCAAACTACACAGTCCAGCATTTTGTGTCTGTCCCCAACAGGACAAACAGAGTGTTTGGCTTCCAGCCATATTGTTCTATCCCTTGCAGTTTGTTGTGCAAGTGCCACTGAAGAATTCACACTTCACCAAAGATGCTACGTCAAAAGCATGACAAATTATCGCTCTGTAAAACATCAGGCGTAAGATTAACTGCTCGTTGCAAGAGACGCATATGTAGAGAAATGTATTAAATAATGCTGCCCTCTGCTGGAAGAAACAAGATTCTCGGCCTACAATTCAACACTAATAGGATTTTTCCCCAAGGTCTTGGGGAATGGTCGTGAATAAGCCATCAAATGGTCCAAAACAGGAGACGTAAATATGGGAGGAATTAGAAACTGTAAACAAATGCTGCTTGAATAATTTCATTTGGTTTTATCTTGGATTAGGTTAGATTTGTAGATTCTAAGGCCAGAATGAACCATTGTGAGCATCCAATCTGACCACCTGTACAACAAACTTCTTGGAATTAATTCCAAGAGAGGATTCAGAAAAAGGAGCGATAGAAAAATAATGTGAGAAAGGACCACCCTCCTTTATAACTTCTTGGGCCCCAAGCCTAGGATTCCAGGTTCCTGTGATGAGCCCAGTCCCTAGGCATTGTGCCCAGCTGACACTGAAGGTAGGCAGGGGACACGGGGAACACAATCTCAGGCCCAAGAGCCCAGAGGAGGACCCAGTCCGACGGTGCACTGGCCAACAGAGCTCACCCCCCCAGTAGGAGGCATGCACTGTCAAAGGGTGACATAGGCTGTCCCTGCAGCATGGTACAACCCTGCCTCACCTCAGGCTCTCAGCCTGGGACTAAGGCTTTGATGCGATTTCTCAGGCATTATAGGGAGCTGGGGTTAAATTTCCAAAAGCACCCAAGTGACTTAGGAGCTGTAGTCCCATTTTCAGACATGGGCCAGATTTCTGAAGGAATTTAGGCGGCTAGCGGGATTTTCAAGAGTGCCTAAGATTATGAGAGACAAGGTAAGTGAGGTAATATCTTATTGGACCAACTTCTTCTGGGCAAGGAGACGCTTTTGAGCTCCACTGAGCTCTTCTTCCAGTCTGGGAAAGGTACTCAGAGTGCCAGGTGGAACAGATTGTTAACCAACTTTAGTGAATGGGAGCTCAGCACGGAATCTGCTGATCTCATTTGCGGCTTATAGTGCTACTGAATAATAAATAATTAATAATTAATAATAGAGAAACTTTGAGGACAGGAATAGAGGGAGCAGCCAAAGGAGGGTGACCAGATGTCCCTATACTATCAAGACCATCCTGATATTAGGGGCTTTGTCTTATATAGGCAACTATACCCCCCTCCCCGAAAAAAAAGTGTCCCAATTTTTCACACTTGCTATCTGGTCACCCTAAGCCAAGGTGAAAATCTCAAGCATTTCGATTTCCCACTGTTGGAAGGAAGAGCTGCTTCTTGAACAACTTTGTGCCTCAGGGGCACAGTTACCCCCATAATTTGTGAAACAAAGCTCACAAATCCAAATGATCACTGAGAACCAATACTGTCATTGTTCCGACTGGCTCTGGGGTCTAATCATAATGCTGTAAGGCACCTATAATGCGCCTGTCAACCAGGGATTGCAATGGTGCTTGACACACATGATTAAACTGAAGCAGGCTAACAAAGCTTTATCTGCCTGGCATCAGCAGCCTACAGGAGGGTTCAGAAAGCCCCAACACCTGCCAGATGATGCTGTTGCTTCTTTAAGAAGTAGAAGCCAGGCTCCAGTTAAGAGGATTGTGAATCAGCACAAATTGCTCAAAACTGGCAGATTCAGTGTCACAATGGCTCTAGTTTGGCAAGAAGTGGAGAACAATGCACTGAATGTCGTAAAAGACACAGTGATCAAAATAAAGGGAGGAGATATAGGTATGAAAACCCATTTCTAACAAGACTTAGCTTCATCACTAGCTCTGTTTATGGGCATAAAGTGACTTCAAATATTTCTGACATCTTTGTTCATTTTCCAGTTTCCATATAGCGAGGCTGTTTTGGAGAGATCAAACCAATAAAAAATGAACACAGAACTCCTGGATGACATATGCCAGGATATTAACCACCATCAATGGCTTTCAAATACCATCCCCCACAGTAGCCCTTTCAAGTGGGAATTACAAATTGCTGACTTGGAGAGGAAATTTCAAACACCTCACTTATCAAAAAATGCCAAATAAACCTGTCATTGGGGTAGAAGCTACAAACCATTCCTAAACTCTGCAGATGTTTCCTGAGCCTGTGAACTCTGATCTTGGCTTCTAATAAACATGACATCAGCTCCCCAGCACTGTAGACACAAGACACATGACCCACCGCTATGATATGGCCTCCCCTGCTGGTTCTTATACGGTCTGCTCTAAAGCATGTTGATGTCAATGGAAGTCTTTCCCCTCATTTCAAAGGGGCTTTGGATCAGGCCCATAATGAGAGAAGAGTAAATGAACTGGCATAATTTGTCCTGGCGTGACGGAATGCACACCCATACTCACCCTCTACACACTATTGTGATGATCTTTGTACACAATATGCCTTGTAAGGTGTCATTTGAAAACTGGTAATGCAGTGGTCAGTGATATCATGGTGAAATGTATGTAAAGTTATGAACTTAAGCTGAAATCAGGATCAAAGTGTGTTTACCAGACAAGTCTGGGAAGTGGGTAAACTTGTTTCCCAAAGACAAAGGACCCAGCCAGGTGTCATCAAAGCTGATGGGCCATCACCCGTCAAGCAGTGGTTCTTTGGCATCGAAGGTGGGGGAAGGCAAGAGACAAGGCAAATCTGCATTTCAGCATACACAGCCGAGAAGAAACAGCATGAAACCTTCTCCCCCCAGACTCCATGTCTCCTTGCTCTCAGCGAGAAAGAACTTCATCCAGGGGTCACTCTCAGGAAAGTGTTTTTCAAAGTGTGACTGAGAGGCAAAAACACCAAGTTCTCTCTCTCTTTCACTTAGGAGGACAAAAGAAAACAGCTGTTGGACCTTGGGAGCAGATCCTGACCAGAAACTTGGTCAGCAGTGCTACCGGAAACCTGTGGTAAGAACTTCGCTTTGAACCACGTCTAGTTGGTTAAGTTTAGTACGAGGCAGCATTTTATCTTTATTTTTCTTGTGACCATTCCTGACTTTTATGCCTCATGACTTGTACTTATACTCATTAAATCTCTTAGTAGTTCAATAAACTTGTTTTATTCTTTAATTAAAAACTAATCCAGCGTTGTGAACTGTGTGGGTAACTCCATTTAAAGTGGCAAACTGTTAGAATTTGATCCCCTTAAAGGGGCAACGCAGCTAATATATCTGGAACGTCCAGAAAAGGGCTGGACAGTGCTAAATGCGCATTTTGGGGGTAAATCCAGGACTAGGAGTGTGTTGAAGTCACCCTGACAGTGATAACCAAGAGTGGTAGAAGCCAGAGGGTGACCGGTGTATGCTGACAGGCTGCTGGGGTCAGAGCTGCTACAGGAAATATAATGCTGTATCGGGTGTCTCGTTCTAAGTGAAAGAGCTCAAGGTGAGACACAAAGGAGGAATCTTACTGGAGAAACATTTCCAGGAGCATCTGAGAGTCCAAAGTCTGGGTAAATCACAACACAGGTCAGTCTGAAAAGTAAATTAATAAACAAGCATGGCTAGTGTCCTGAAGGGTATGTCCACTTTGACACAGCGCCTCTGCACTGACCCACAACCCTGAAAGCTGGGAATGGCCTCATAGTCCGTGCAGATCCCAAACCACACTGCAGACAAAGCAGCTGTCTCCCATGTTGGGCAAGGACAACACAATGGGACCATCACCATCCTGAGGCTAGCGTGGGGCAGCTAAGCAGCTGTGCGTAAGCCATGCTCTAACACCAGGTACTTCCCAGTGCATCCACGCTGCTGGAATACCGATACCCTGGCCACAACATCCCTAATGCACAGCTCACTAGGCACAGAGATGGGGAATGGGATAAAAAGAATATGCAGGAGACACGCAGGAGCTCCAGCAAGGAAAGAGGATGAGCTAGGAAGATCTGTGGAAATACCAAGCACTGCTGTCACATGATCCACACAGATATCTGCAGCTAGAAAGGGCCTCGTGGCCCATTCCAGGGAAGGGGAAAGGAGCCTCACTTGCTGATTGGAACAAGTAGGACTAGGGTGACCAGATAGCAAGTGTGAATCAGGACAGGGGGTGGGGGGTAATAGGAGCCCATATGAAAAAAAGCCCCAAATATCAGGACTGTCACTATAAAATCAGGACATCTGGTCACCCTAAGTAGGAGGAAACTCCCCAACTCGAAACTCAGTTTCCTGACCCCTTTTGGTGGATTTGTCCTTTGAAGGGGGAACAAATCCTCAGCTCGTGGTGGCATAGATCAGTGGAGCTACTCCAGCTTACAGCATCTGGGGCTCTGGCCCTCTAGTTCTGCCCTTCAGATGTGCATGGGGATCTTCTCTGTGCTGCTGAGGGTCCCAGACACATTATGCCATCGTTCTAGGAGGACAGCAGAGGATAACTGATGCAATTGGAACTGCTGGGAGGGGGAGCTGGAGGTGCTGGAGTGAGAAGTCAATCGGAACAGTCTCTCGAACGAAAAGTACTGTGTGATCTTTAATGACCGGTAACAGTTCAATGCTTTGGTTTCAATGACTCATCCAGCAGCACGGTGCCTCCCAGCCTGCTGCGAATGTGTACCCGGAGGGCTGTGTGTCAGCTACCAATTCATAAGGATTGGTTGTCTCCAGTCCAAACACTGACCAGACCCAGCCCTACTTAATTCTGATGCTACTGTAGCCCAAGGCTAGGCCCAGGAGCTTTCCAAAAGCAAAACCCTTTCCTGCAATACAAAACAAAACACAAGATTATTTCCAAAAGCAAGCTACCGAGACCGCGTTTCCCTTGAAAGCCTGACATTTACACTGTACACCCACTTAGCATCTTGACTTCAAAGGAAAAGTGCAGTGGGATACGCCAAAGAGATTGAAAGTTATGCTGATCGGTCGTTGAGGACCAAACTTTAATGCATCAGTGAGACTTGTCTTTTTATACCACTGACCTACATTTGCAAATCCCTAGGGGCAATTTTGTCCAGCCTATAGAAAGGGAGCGCTATAAAGCCAGCTATAGTTTATGTAACAGAAAGCACAGCTGTGCTGAACAAAACCAGCCCACACACAAAAAAAGAAAAGAAACAAAAGCCAAAAGGTTTGATGCAGAAAATCTGATACACTTCATCCAGCAAAGGAAAGTGTTCTCATTGAGTGCAGAGATAATTAAATTACAGAAACAGTCACAATAGGGTCATCAGCTTAGAAGGGCCCGCAAAAGGAGACAAAAGACTCTTAGGTTCAATCGCGAAAAAAAAAAAAAAAAAGAAAAATCTCAGCTAATTTGTTTTCCTTTGGAGAAATGCAGAGTTGTGCTCTGCCACCGAGGGGCGAGAAAACCTCAGCTGGGTTCCTGTTTTTAAAAAAAAAAAAAAAAACCTTGTAAAGCCATCACAACCGGGAGAGAGAATTACAGTGTAGCCGGCTCGGGATATTTTGTGATTTTACACGGGAATCACAGCTTTCATTTTTTTAAAAAGTAAGTTTCTAGCCATTATGGTTGCCGAAGAGAGATTGAAAACATGACCCGAGTATATTCTAAAGGCTCAGAAACCAGAGGGACATAGAAAGCATCCCCATTCATTTTTCGTCTTTATAGTCTATAAGTACATAGTAGTTTATAGCATATAAATCTCATGGTTTTTAAGATAATCTCTTGATTTGAGGGGCTGACTTATGATTTTTGGACACGTGGGGTCAGGGGTGCCGGTGTTAGGACTTGTCAAAGCCCAGGTTTGTACTGCTACGTCTACAACAGTTTAGAAGCTGACACTGTTAAAGCGGTACAACCCCTAGCTGGACACAGCTATACTGGTGTAAAGGTGGCTACCTTTCTGAGAATAAGCTACAGCAATACAAGCGCCTTTGTAACCGGTCTAACTTTGTCTACACTAGGCTGTTGTTCTGCTTCAACTATGGACCACAGCTAGGTTGCTGGTGTGCTGATACCACTGCCGATCATGCTGACCAATATTGTCTCACCGTGTCCTTGGACTCCCCCATCTGGCTGTGTCCATCTATCATCTCTTGTCTTGTACTTAAATTGTAAGCTCTTTGGGGCAGGGAACTGTCTCTGCTCTGCATTTGTACAGCACCAAGCAATGGGGTCCTGGTCTGTGACAGAAGAGATGGAAAACTTTCACCCAGCCTTTAACAATAGTCCTGATGTCTCTATCAAGAACACCAAATTGGAGACTTGGTCTGAAATCAACAAGATGAAATTCAATAATGACAAGTGCAAAGTAACAAGGAGTCCGATGGCACCTTAAAGACTAACAGATTTATTTGAGCATAAGCTTTCATGGGTAAAAACCTCACTTCTTCAGATGCATGGAGTGAAAGTTACAGATGCAGACATGAATGTACTGACCCATGAAGAGAAGGGAGTTACCTCACAAGTGGAGAACCAGTGTTGACAGGGCCAATTCGATCAGGGGGGATGTAGTCCACTCCCAACAATAGATGAGAAGGTGTCAATTCCAGGAGAGGCAAAGCTGCTTCTGTAATGAGCCAGCCATTCCCAGTCCCTATTCAAGCCCAAATTAATGGTGTTAAATTTGCAAATGAATTTTAGTTCTGCTGTTTCTCTTTGAAAGTGCAAAGTTCTACACTTAGGAAGGGGGAAAAATCAAATGCACAGCTACAAAATGGGGAGTAACTATCTAGGCAATAATGCAGCTGAAAAGGATCTGCGGGTTATAGTGGATCACAAATTGACTATAAGCCAACAATGTGATGCAGCTCTGAAAAAGACTAATAGTTTGGGGTGTTAACATGAGTTTTTCTATGTAAGACGCAGGAGGTGATTGTCCCACTCTACTGGGTGTTGGTGAGGCCTCAGCTAGGGTACTGCATCCAATTCCAGATGCTGCACTTTAGGAAAGATGTGGACAAATTGGAGAGAGTCCAGAGGAGAGCAAGAAAAGTAACAGAACATTTAGAAAACCTAATCTATGAGGAAAGGTTAAAAAACTGTTTGCCTCAAGCTGGGAATGGGCGACAGGGGATAGGTCACTTGACGATTACCTGTTCTGTTCATTCCCTCTGAAGCACCTGGCAGTGGCCACTGTCGGAAGATGGATACTGGGCTAAATGGACCTTTGGTCTGACTCAGTATTTCTGTTCTTATGTTCTAACTGGGCATGTTTAGTCTTGAGAAAAGAAGACTGACGGGGACCTGATAACAGTCTTCAAATTTCTTAAGAGCTGTTGCAAAGAGGACTGTGATCAATTGTTCTCTGTGTCCACTGAAGATAGGACAAGAAGTAATGTGCTTAAGCAGTAGCCAGGGAGATATAGGTTAGATATTAGGAAAAACTTTCTAACTATAAAAGGGTAATTAAGCTCTGGGATAGGCTGCTGAGAGAGGGTTGTGGAATCCTCCTGAGGTCCCTTCCAACCCTGATATTCTATGATTCTATGATTCCATTGTTGGAGGATTTTAAGAAGAGGCTTGACAGCCACCTGTCAGGGTGGTCTAGGTTTACTTGGTCCTATCACAGTGCAGGGGGCGGGACTTGATGACCTTTCGAGGTCCCTTCTAGCCTGACATTTCCATGATTCTAAATAGGGGCTTCAAGGTGTTTAAGGAAGCAGGGCATGTCTCTTATGTATTAAGTGCCACCTGTTTCATCCACAAGGTGGCACTTGGTATCTTCTTGATATGCAATGGGAGGTTTATTTTTTTAAGTACTGCAATAGGCCATGCCAACCATATACTGTCATAGGAACGGACCTGCACCTGCCAATAGTCTTGGAACTCTCATTCCCTGGGGAGTAATTGGACACATTCATCGCTCTTTGGAGGGAAGCGTAATGACTTTGTTGACTCTCAGGGGATCCCTGAGATGCCACCAGGCATCTACCTGGTATTAAAAAGGAGCATAGTATGCAGTGAGAAGAGGTGGGAAATTGGGACAGAAAAGCAGGGCTTTAAAGAAGTCATAAAATAGCAATAAATCTGCATGCTGAGCTAAAAATTGACAAGCCACAAAGGGTCACATAAAAGTTTGGAGAATGTGACTATAGCAGCATCTGCTGGTCATAGCCTGGTAAGCAGATTACATTTCTGTTGGTTTGGAAAAGTTCACACAGTAATAAAGAAAGCTCTTTTGTATCTTCTCACCCTTTTATTTCCCAACTGTTACTTAACTTCTTTGTTTTTAATAAGTCCCTTAAAACAATTTTAGGGCTAAAAATAAGATTAATGTGCATTTAAAAAAGACATTCACTACTGTGACAATACATGACCATGAGTGTCTGTATTAATTGCATACTTTGATCTGTATCCAAAGTGAGATGTAGGTGTTTGCCTTCTAAAACTATGTTTGATTTACAAAGGAGATCAGACAGTTTCAACCCCCTCACCTACAAGGGGAAGACAGTCAGTAGGCTTGTGATAACAACTAGGGCTGGTCAAACATTTTTCCATCTAAGCACTTGACAGAAAAGTGAGGTTTTGATTTTGTGAAAAGGGTCATTCAAAGTATCTGCTTTATGTGGAAAATTTCAGTTTTTTGTTGAAAAAAACAGGCATCCCTAAACCAAAGAGATGTTGGGTTTTGGCCAAAAATCAAAATAGTATAATTAGGATATCACACACTGGTGCCTCATGGGAGTTGCCTGCTCTCCCAATTCTCCTCAATGGGCCAAGCTCCCCAGCTGGACCGCATATCCATGGCCAAAGACTCTGTTAATGCAGCCACATCCCCTCAACAATCATGAGGGGAGACCAGAGTATATCATGGGAGATGCAATCTGACGAGAGAGCCTGGCCTATAGAGAGGAATGGGAGCATAAGGCATCACAGCAGCATTTCAGAGTTGAAATATTTGGGGGGAGTCACTTGAGAGCTAAATTTTACACCCTTGAGTAGCATTGCTAAGTCGACCTACGTTTTAGGTGGAAACCAGCCCTGAGACCCCAGATACTCAGGACAGATCTGGGCTGGCTAGGAAACATGAATTGGTTCTGTTCCTGGAACTGAAGAGGAAAGCCAATCTCATTTAGCTGGGAGCAGAGAATAAGGTTAGATTAGACTAAATGTGTGTGTAAGCAGTTTTTCTCTAATGTTTTGATTTAACAGTTAGAACGAAGCACTTTGTTTTAAGAAGCACTACATCCCGGGCCACAGGTTCCCAAAGGCAGGAAACGCAGGTGCCCGACACCCAGTCAGCCTTGCAATGTGATGAGTGGTTGGTATAACCTGGGCAGTCTATCTAGGTCCTGGTGTCAGAATGGAAGAAGAAGATTCCACCTGAGACAGGAAAAGTCAAGAGGCCCAACACTCGAGGTGGATGCATTCAGAGAGACCAGAAAGCAGAAAAAGGCACTGCTAGCCCCCTCACTTTGACAACTATCCTTTCACTTCAAAGACCTAGATTTTAAAAATGAGAGCCAAAGGAGGATTCCCAGACCTGAGGTTTCAAAAATCATGGGCAGCCCCCAGAATCATAATAAATGTGGTGCTTTTTGCTTGCCTTCTGGTTTCTGAAGATTTGGCATGCCCCTTAGATCACGGTTTCCAGCCTTTGTCTGCAGCCACAAAGCAAAGGCAAAAGAAAGCAAGTTTTCAGACTAAAACAAAACCACAAACCCGGCCCTGACAAAACACAAATATCCCAAATTCACAATAAAATCATGCTAAAGTCAGGCTCCTAATCTATAAAAATGAACCTAAATCAGTGGCCTGGTTTTCAGGAGTGCTGAGCGCTCAGCACCTCTCACGGGTTGATTATAACTTAAGAGGGAGCCACCAGGAGTGAGTTCAGCATTTTTGAAAATCAGGCCACTGATTTAGGCCAAAATACAGACCTAAGCGCCTTACGTTAGGTTCCTATTTTTGAAGATCTGGACCTAGCTTTCCTGAAGAGTTGGACATCTGGGACTCAGTTCTACACTCCTTTGCATACAATAGTCCCACTGGTTTCGACAGGAGTTACTCAAACATAAGGGCTGCAGAATCACGCCAAAGATGTATTCTTTCCTTTGACACTGACTGAGCTATTTATCTAGCTATACACCTATCACTGTAGTACTGCAATACCATATATAAGGGCCGGAATAGCTGGTCTGAATCAGCGTAGCCTGAATATTCATATTCTCCCTGCCTAAAATTTTCAGTTTCGGTTCAGTCATCTTGTTCACTTCCTGCCCAACACGGTTAGCAATGCACTGGTCCCGTGCTCTGTTAAATACCTGTTGCACTCTATCCAGTGTTGAAATTCCCCCACTGCTGGGGAAAGTGATCCCTTTCACTGTGAAACTGTAATAGGAAGGGCCAGATCCTGTAAATGGAGCTGCTCAGAGATCTGTCTCAAGTGCAGGGGTCCATCCACACAGACCTGGTTACAGTATCTGGCCCTTAATTTTGAATTTAATTTAAAAAAAAAAAAATCTCCAAAAGTGGAACGGGAACAGTTTTCAACAATTTATGTTTTAACAACACTCTTAAGAAAAAGACAGTTCTTCTCATTGTCCTTACTGATGATATTGCACTTTGCACTGCATTTCAACACCAAAAACACCACCTGGGGCTGAATTCAGCCCTGATAATAACTCCATTGACATCAGTGGAGTTAACCAAGGGACGGAGTCCAATTGTTGCAAATCTATGAGCATGGTGACCCAGAGCATGCCACCGGCTGGAAACTGTTATTGACAGCTTTCTGGGTTAGACCCAGATCCTGCAAAGGCTTATGCAGGTGTAGTTAGAGCAGTCGTTCTCAAACTTCAGCCACCCAAGGACCCCCATTTTGATTTAAAAATTTTCAGGGACCCCCCAAGATCCCTGCTCAGCCCCAGGCTCTTCCCCCACTCCACCCCCTCCCTCAAGCCCTACCCCCTCCCCAAAGTCCCTACCCACACCCCACCCCACCTCTTCCCACCTCCGTTCCACCCCTGCCCCTCTTCTTCCCCACCTCTTTCTGCCCCCTCCCCTGAGCGCGCCCCATCCCCCACCCTCCCAACGCCTCCTGCATGCTGCTGAACAGCTGTTCCCTGGCGTGCAGGAGGCACTGGGAAGGAGGGAGAGGAGTTGATCAGCAGGGCCAGCAGCCCCATACATGATCCCTCCCCCCGCAGCACACCCTGTCCCCGCTCCTCTCCCTCCCTCCCAGTGCCTCCTGCATGCTGAACAGCTGTTCCCCTGCGTGCTGGAGGCGCTGCGAGGTAGGGGGAGGAGTTGAGGGAAGAAGGGGGAGGAGTTGATCAGAGGGGCCCACGAACCCCCTGGAGTATTCTCGTGGACCCCCAGGGGTCCACGGACCCCAGTTTGAGAAATGCTGTGTTAGAGAAAGTATACGCCTCCCATTCAGAGAACAAGTTACCAGGATGTCTTTTGACTCTGAGTGACTCCAAAATGGCTGAACTTTAAAGCTTCAGTGCTGACCTGTGTCAGCAATAGATATCACCTAGATCTGGAAAAGTAATATTGAAAGAAAATGTATTAAAAATCTGGATCCACAAAGATTTCTCTGAAGTGTTTCACTTCATAGTTGTCTGTAGTACATAACTACTGCACAGCTCTGCATTGAGAGGTCTAGAGGCTAGACTATTGTACTATGACTCAAAAGAGCTGGGTTCTAGTACTGGTTTTACCACTGACCCACTGTGTAACCTCCGGAAGCTCATTTCCCACTTCTGTTTCCCCTCTCTCTCCCTCTGTGGTGCCTATTTACAGTGTAAACTCTTTGCAGGGCAGGGAGTGTCTTTTATTACGTGTCTCTGCAGTGCCTAGCACAATGGGGCCTTAATCTCAGGAGGGTTCTCTTGGTGCTACAATAATATAAAATAAATAAAAATACTATTTCTAGATATCCTCTATACATACTTGAAAGGGGAAATCAGCAGGGAATAGGACTTCTTTTGGGCAATATTAATAGGAGGAATGGGATAAAAAAAATCAAGAAAAGGAGGATCTATCTACCTCAGATTTTTTTCCAGGTTCCCATCAGCATAATATTACGCACTGGATTTGGACAATCTCAGAAAGCTGCACAACCATGAGCTCTTTTAGCTTGGGGAATAGTCTCCCAAGGGAAACAGTGGGATCCCCATCAATGGAGACATTTAAAACTAGACTGGATAAAGCCATTGGTTGATCTGGACCCAGACCTACTTACTTCGACTTTAATGGGATCAGGCCCTAGGTTACCCCGTGGGATTTCTTCACCTCGCGTTTCTCTGATTACCCAGCACAGCACGACAATAAATCAGCGTCAGGTGGCGATGCCCAATAACTGCATTCCTAATACAGACGTACTGGCATATAACAAAACAGTATGTAGTGTTGCCCATCCTTAGATCTCACAGCACTGTACAACAATGGAAGTACATTGTTAGCAGCTTACAGATGGGGACACTGGGGCACGAGTGGTTGAGTGATTTGTCCGGTCAGTGGCAGAATTGGAAACAGAACCCAGGATTCACAATCCCATGCATAACCCTTTAGGTCACAGATGCCCTCCTATTGCTAAATGGGAAATAATTGTATGGCAACAAAAGACCTGACATGAAGGGTTTGATGTGTGCAACACAAAGCATTCTGCATTAGGGAGCAGGCTAGTGATTAAAGCAATGGACGGATTTTCAGGACATTGGGGTTCTATTTTTTTGACCCTGTCACTGACAATCTATGCAACCAGGGACAAAGCCCCCCTGACTCAGTTTCTCCATTTGCAAAGTGAGAACAAGAACACTTTCCTACCTGGTAAAAATTGCTTTGAGCACCAAAATGCACGGTGCTACCGAAAAGCATAGTATTTCGGTTAATTTATTATTATTGGCCAATGTTCTCAAACTCAGGCACCTATGTCAACATTTAGGCACCTAAATAAAAGCAGCCAGGTTTTTAAAGGTGCTGAGCACCCAGGGCTTCTGCTAGAAAGGTGTGGGTGTTCAGCATCTTTGAAGAAGAGGCTACTTCTGCTTAGGTGCCTAACTATGGATTTAAAGGTGGGATTTGCAAAAGCGTCCTGCATTGGTCCAACTGCCTCCCCTTTACCATTGACTTCAGTGAACTGAGATTAAAACCCAACTCTTAGCACTACCTAATCTCACCCTCACTGCCTCACATCTTTCACAACTGGCCCATTTGTTATTTTTATCAATCTTGCAAGACGTTCCAAGCCGCTGGGGGTGGGGGGGAGTTGTGTGTGTGTGTGTGTTGGAGCCACTGCTGTACTGAATCAAGGAGGAAGACTGAGTGGTAAACTTAATGGATTAGCTAATCCTCCGATATATGACAAATGATTCTGGTTGCAGCTGATACTGTACAGAGCTTCAGAACTCGAGTCAAAAACAACGTGATAAAGGTTAGAGTCATTACATCAGATGTCTGGAGAAAATACATATTGTTGTGATGCACGCCCAGGCGTTATTGCCCAGACTCCGTTCTGAGTAATGAGTCCCCCTCCGCTCACTTCTCCTTGTTACTCACACTCCAGGGGTTTTCTAAAATGCTTTTTAAGTGTCTCAGATTTCACACTGGTCATGCTACCACTTCCTCGTTCTGCTTTTCAAGCATGAGAGACGGCTATAAAGGAAAGGCAGGCTTTTGAAATCCTCCACGAAGAATCCAGGCCTTGGGGGTGACATGTTCAGAGGCATGAATCACACAGGATCATCAATTGCTGGCAGGATTTCCCAGCACTCAGCTCGGGCTCCTCAAGTCTTTTCTATGCACAACATTGGCACAAGGCATCACTTTCTTTCTTGTGGGGGACCTGTCTTATGTCTGCACCTAAATTATCCCCCCTTCAATATGTCTTGGATCTTAAAACAATACAATTAATCGTAATTAAAAAGGCTTTAAGACTCTGAACAGGCAAGGGCTGATCCAGCTGGGAGAGAATGCAGAAGCTTTATGTAAAAAAGCACAGGGGGGGTGAAATTTTATCTTTCAGATACTTAGGCTGCTAAATAACTGGATAAACTTTTTTTTTTAACGCTTAAATTCTATTGATTTTCCATGCGACTTAGGCATGATAAAGTGAGAGCTTGATGCCTATAGTTAAGAGGCTTTTCTGCATTTTAAGCACTGTATATTTATCGATATAGGCGGTACTTATTATACTAAATATGCACATTCCGGAATTTCCAGTGCAGTTCCGAGTTCCCCAATACAGTCGTTAGAGAGCGTGAGATGGGACTTTAGTCAGTGGAAAAGAAAAGCCGGCTATGCCCCTACCACAACGCAGGGTAACGGCACATGAAAATGAGAAGATCAGAGGGGGAACACTTGGTGATGTCTGACTAGGGTGACCAGATGTCCCTATTTTATAGGGACAGTCCAGATATTTGGGGCATTTTCTTCTATAGGTGTCTATTACCCCTCTACCCCCGTCCCGATTTTTCACACTTGCTGTCTGGTCACCCTATGTCCGACTTCGGCAACCTCTGCCCACTTGGCGAACAACACAAATTTGAAATACAATGCAGAGAAGCTGCAGAAATATGCAGTGAAGGCAGGAACGCACCGAATAACAAGAGTGGGAACTGAGCACTGGGGAGCCCCCGCTATGCAGAGCGAGGGATGGACAATTCCAAAGACACGTTGCATTAATTGTGTCCATCTCTGAATAGCAGCCTGATCTGTCACTATAGCCATCTCTGCAGGAGTCCCTCCGTGGACACTTAAGAAACAGGAGGAATCAAACCATAGAGAGAATGTCAGGACCGACTGGTTCCGGGCATGAGGTCACATCATGCTGGCATCAAGTGAGGCTCATTTAGAATATGTATTGATCGGGTAAGCCGGGGGAGAGGGACTTTCCGGCAATTTACTTGGAGCTCTGTGGATCTCCTCACTTCTCTCTTCCACCCTGTCCCAGATGAAGGAGGACAGAAGAACAGGACTGCAAGTCTGAACTCACAAACTTCACCTCTGAGCAGGCTCACGCTGAGCACGCCACCTCCACAGGCCTAAACTTCCCAGCACAGCAACAGCAACCACAACTGGGGATTCACACCTGTGGCTTCTTTTTTCTTGTAATATTGCGCTTACGGGCTGACACACCAGCTGCTTTCCGACTCCCTGCACACAGTCCTGTGGCAATTCAAATGTGAAGACACAAGGAAGCTTAGCCAGAGCTCTTTTTCCTTTCTCCCAGGCCTTCACCTGTTCCACCGATGGCTCTGGGAGCTGAGGTGAGAGGCATTCCCTATGGGGAATCGGACTCATTCTCACCATGGGGCTTCTCCAGCTCTTTTACAGGCACACATCCCATAGTTCTTTTCAGAGCACCCACATCCTAATGACCACATTGTTCTGCTTAGGGCCTCACAACTTGCAGGAGCTAGAGGGCAGCAGGACATGTGGCCAATGCTTACCTCTGCCTTCTCTCCCCTTTGGTCAGTCATCCCTGGAGCACTGAGATAATAATGCCAGCTTCCCAGGAGAAGCTGAGGGTTGCATCCGTTTGGGGAGTCCACAGAGGGAAGCCAAAGAACTGAATTTAATTAACACCCCCAGCTTGGGAACCAAGAAACACGCCTGCATATAACACGTTACAAGCTCATGGAAATAAAAGGGCAAAGATTTGGACATCAGAGTGCTTCGACCCTACAAAGATCTTCTTCTGAGTGTGAATTACTTTGACAAGCATTGAATAGCGTGAAATCTAAATTTCACATCCTTCTTCAGCCTTGTCAAGGAATATTCATAATAGACATGCATAAAACATGTATATCAAACAGCCCAGATGGCCTGTAGGAATGTAGTGTATAGACCCAAAGGGAAAGGGAAATCTATAGAGGCAGTGTGAGGGGATCTCTCTTTCTGCTGCTTATGCAGTAGTCTGAATGTGCATGCATAGGTGGGGCCCTCGAGAAGAACTCAACGAGTGGAACGGTCAAACTGGAGAAACCATCACTGTGGCTGCGGCATCTCAGAGACCAGATCTGGGCAGGAGGCCTCAGAGCAACGTTCTCAAGTAAGTTTTGTTCCTGGCTCAGGGATGAATTGCCTAGTTTGCTGTCATTCAGGTGGGGCACTACATGTTTCCACTGAGGCTCTCAGGATTTCTCCTTTACCCCACCCTAGCAGTGGGTTGGAACACGGAACCCCAAATCACACACCAGAAACCACACTCCTTAATCATGTGGAGGTGATACGTCAGGACCACATGCAGTAGACCTTATCAGAGGGCTGACCGGGAGGTTCCCGCACTGCCCCCCGCACACTCCCCCGAACCCTTCTAGCTCAGGAGCCAAACACAACTGGACAGCGTTCGAGGGTTTACAAGTTCAGTCACTGGCATAGAGAACAGGTTCTTTGTCGATTTCCCCAAAGAGGCTTTCCCTGCAAATTAGACTTTAGAAAGACAAGGAACCTTTCTCTCTGTTCTCTCCCAGGCCCTTGTCTGATTGTCTCGCTGCTTCTGGAAAAGAAACAACACATGCAACTAGAAATGAGGTACAAAGGATGTTCTGCAGGGAACTTGCCTCTGGGGGTATGTCTACCCTGCAAAAAAAGTGAAGGTCTGACTGTCGCATGGGTAGGCATCCCCATGTTAGATTTAATCTAGCTAACACAGGTAACAATAGCAGTCGTGGCATTGGGCTAGCAACCAGAATATGTACCCAAAGTCCCTGGAAGTCTTGTACTCAGGTTGCTAGCCCCTGCTGAAGCCTGTGCCACCATGTCTACGTGACTATTGTTACCTGTTACTTGTTATCTCTTCTGAGGCTGTATTGCAAATCCATGGCCTACCCATACTACAATCAGATGTTCACTGGACGGGCAGACATACCCGTAAGGTACAGCTGCGCTTATGGCGACATGTGGAATACACACACGGCACCCCCAACTCACATGGGTATTTCAACAGCGCTGGAGACAACGAGGCACAACTTAAGCAAGCAGAGTGCCCTACATGCCTGAACCCGAGGGCATATACACAACTGAGCCCCACCTGGCTCTCTACACACGCAACCAGGGCATCCCACGACAACACTGCACGTAGTGTACCATTGCCTCCCCGCTGTCGAAGCCTTTCCCGGCTGCCTCCCCCATGCTAGAGCATTTCACTGCGGCGCGTAGCTACGTAAGTAGCACCTGTACACTACATGTCACTAAGTGTAGACAAAGCATTAGAGACGTGCTTGCCCAATATCCCCACCTGCTCTTCCAGAGGCAGCGAAGGTCCTAATGTCCCCAGGCCATCCAGAAAGAACAGAAAAGCAGTTGGGTTTGGGGTCAGAAGGACTTGAGGACACATGGGGTGATGGCTTGTCTCTGAATTCTCACACATTTGGTCAGTCCTGGGAGGAGCACGGAGCTGCAGTATCTGCTGGGAGGAGAAGCAGAGCATGGCTTCCTAGGGGAAACGTCACATGTTTGGTCATAGATTAGCAATACAGCCTCAGAGGAGATAACCCTGTCCCCTCCGCTGTGGGAGCAGCGGCCCTGAAGTATTCATATCACCTGCAGAAGAGGGAAGAAACTATTTAGTGGGAGTGGGTGGTGCCCTGGAATGTCAGCGGCACTTTGCAGAGGTTGGACTTCAGTACCATCAGTGAAGGTGAGCTCCTACTCTGATACTGCATCTGGGAAGGTACAAAGAATTTCATCGGCATTAGAGATGCCAAAGACTTTGAAGATCATCCAATCCATCCCCGTGATTAAGTGAAACTCTTACCTTTGAAGGATTTCAAATCTAGTTCTAAAGTCCCAAGAGATGGGTGGGGTTAAGGCCTCCCTCCTTGGGAGACGATTCCACAACCCGATGGAACTCAGACTCAGGATACTCTTCCATGTATTCCTTTTATGTTTTCCTTTTCCTCACTACATCCCATTATTCTTTGTTATAACTCCCCAGCCCTAGCCTAGGAAATTCCTCTCCAGCCTTGGTGATAACCTCCTCCACAAAAAGGATTAGCAGGGGCATAATCCCCAACAGCTCCAATACAACACACACAGATCACCCTTCCCTCTAGGTAACGGGGAAGTCACCTGCCTACCATTAAAAAGTCAGGGAGTCCCATCACAAAGTCAGGGAGCTGTAACTCAGTGCAAGCAGGGCTGCAATATCGTCAGAACTAAGTTACTAAGGAAGGCCCATGTTGTGTCTCAAACTAACCAGCTGACGCAGGCACTCCTTTCCCACAAAGACAGGATCAGAGGAACCCCTTGTAGGAGGCAGATGATGCCACTATGGGAAAGGGAAGCATCAAAAGCCACTATAAAAAGATAAATTATTTATCTTTTTCCCATTTCTTCCATTCCTCCAGGCCATCAGGCTATTTGTTTTAGGGACACATTTACAACAAAGGGCCTCTGCTCATGCCAGCTAGGATTCCAATACCATTATCTTCACCACAGCAAATACGGGTCATTGCCAGCTGCATGACATGAGCTTATTCCAGACACTGCAGGGGCATACTGACCACATCAGAGTAACCATTGCTCCACTATGCAGCTTGTGGTCTAGCAAGGTGCATTTCCTCCCACCAATGCCTACTAATTTTTGGACCCCAGCCCACGGATTTCTGCTAACAAGACACAGGATTTAACAAGAGAAGAACATCTCATGCAGTCTCTGTATGGAGCAGTCCCCATTTTGTACATTCCTTTTGCACATTTCTTACAAACCCCATTGCCCAGGTCTCATCAGTCTCTCCCAAAGCTGCTGCCGTCCAGAGGGCTGGCCAAATAACAAGAATTGTTACATGAAAAAGTTCAAGGTTTTGCCATTTGGGTTCGTTCCAGCGGGAAACGCTTCTCAGACATTTTATTGAAAAAAAAAGGAGAGAGAGAAAAGCCTAACGATTAAGTCAATCACCTGGAATATGAGAGACCCTGGTTCAAATCCCTGTTTTCCCTAATTTGGAGCAGGACCAGGAACCTGGAAGGAGCAGAGCTCCGAGACCTCCATGAATCATTGTGTTCTATCTGGTGGTCGCTAGGCTCGCTCACTCTCTTTCTAGTACCCATTTCCTGGACTGAATTGGGAGGGTCCCTTCAAAACAAAAAATCAGATCCTCTGCATTCCACAGTTGAGGGAGTGGAGAATGTTCTGTGACTCTGGCAGACCAGGTGCCAACTCATGCCACGGCCCTAGGCCTCACTGAACACGGACAAATGCACAGCTAGAAACCAGGCTGGCTCACCCGTGCGTTATAATAGATGGTAAGCTGATAAGAATGTTTAGACTCGATTAAATGCTTGTAGGATGCTGCATGTCCTGGTTTCACTTATAACATCTGCATCCATTGAGTGTTTGCATTGTAAATCTCTGTGATTGTGTAACTCGTCAAACAGGAAAGAAGCGTTAACGAGTGTGGAGTGCTGGTCCTGCACACAATAAGGCCCATTGAAGCCAAATGAGCCATTGTGAAACAGAGAATAATGACTTTGTTGATTGCCCCTCCACACGCACACCCATGAAGAGGAGACAGGTGCTGACACTTGTTCCACCAGTTTGAACTATAGGGGAAGGGAATAAAAATCCCTGACCAGAAGGAACTTTATCACCCTGATGCTTGGAATGTCGGAAGAGTAATAATTCTAAGCATAAGCAAGGGATCCCCAAGCTGCTTTGTGTGCGTGTTTACCTGCTTTAACCTTGTAAATAACTTATTTCTTTTTCTTCGTTAATAAATCTGTAATCAGTTTATTACAGGATTGGCTATGAGCGTGGTCTTTGGTGAGAGATCTAAGGTACAGTTGACCTGGGTAAGTGACTGTTCCTTTGGGACTGGGAGTAACCTGAATGTTGTTGTGATTTTTGGTGGAAGGGACAAAGGCAGGCTTGCCTAGGTGGTAGGATATATTGGAGTTCCCACGAGGACTCTCTGACTCCATGTTAAGGCTGTTGCAGGGCTTGAGGAGTTCACACTTGATTACTTGGCTGGTGAAATCTATGTATAGATCACTCAACCAGTTTGGGGTTTGTGCCCTGTTTCTTAATAGTCTGCCCTGAGGTTGGCACTCGCAGTCATGAGCCCCTCTAGACAGCCTGACATATACAATGGGGCCTAGGTCAGGTTATAGGAATTACTGGACAGATATCATACGAACTCTGGTTCATTCACACGTGTCTGGATGAGATCAACATTCCCAACAGGCTCCAATAAGAACTTGATTTTTGTTTCTGGGCTGCCACTTGTTTTCCATTATGGTCACCTTCCCCTGGGCTGAGACTTTGTATCTGACAGCATTTATCCTCAGCCCAGGCCAAAGACAGACTTCCCTGACACCATGTGTCTGTCCCAAATCTCAGCTCCTGGAGTATCTTGATCATTCGGTGTGTTTACTTCAATTTTCTCTGTTCAGGATCCTGATCAGAAAAATTGCCCAGGAAAAGATAAGTGAATTTTCTTCTTCCCTAAAGCCAGCATTAGTACTCCCCTGATTCTGGAGACAGACCCTGAGAGCACATGACATCAATACAGAATTTTTATATGACTAAATGTATGTAAACAAAGACTGTGTACACTTAGGCCAGACTTACATGATGGGCGGCTCTATCCTGGGCAGCAGTGACTGAAAAAGATTTGGGGGTCAGGATGGATAATCAGCTCCCAGTGTGATGCTGTGGCCAAAAGGGCTAATGCATAAACAGGGGAATCTTGGGTAGGAGTAAAGGTTATTTAACCACTGTGTCTGGCACTGGTGCAACTGCTGCTGAAATACTGCATCCAGTTCTGCTGTCCTTAATTCAAGAAGGATGTTGATAAATTGGAGAGGGTCAGAGAAGACCCATGAGACTCATTAAAGAATTATAAAACATGGCTTAGGTGATAAACTCCAAGAGCTCAATTTATTTATCTTAAGAAAGAGAAGGTGAAGGGGTGACATAGACTAATCAAAAGTACCAACATAGGGAACAAATATTTAATAATGGGCTCTCCGCTCTTGCAGAGAAGACATAACACAATCCAGTGGCTGGTAGCAGAAGCTAGACAAATTCAGTCTAGAAATAAGGTGTACATTTTTAAGTGAGAGTAATTAACCACTGGAACAATTTACTAAAAGTCCTGATTGAATCTTAATGGAAAATCCATCTTTCTGGGTGGAAGGTCTATGGCCTGTATTATACAACAATCAGATTAGATGATCACAATGGTCCCTTCTGGTCTCCAAATCCATGAATCAAGGAAATGGTAATGAGGGAAGCTGGGAAAGAAAACGGCTGCCATCCGTATGCAAAGCATAAGAATTGTTGAGGATGGTAAATGCTTTGAAGATAAATCTCCTGTAGGAACTTAGTTAGATTTTCAGCTGGGGCCCTGCTCTGCTTATACCCTATTCTCTGTGGCTAGAAGAAGGATGGGAATTGGATTGTAATGCTCTCATCAGAAGTAGATAACTGACTATTTCACTTATGCTGTGGCATTTTCAGGAGTTGTCAAGATGGTGAATAGGACACAGCTGTTCCTGTATTTCTTGCATAACTCCACAGGTTACCCCTTCTGAACCATGCCCACTGACCTCATTTGATCAAAGCTGTAGGCAACCATTTGCTCCCAGATTGAAAGAGCCAGTCACCAGTCCAGCCAGGTGGGAAGCCAGCAGATAGCTCTGAGACAACTGAGGGGCAGCCACTGACCTCGCCTCACCACCCAGCGCTTGTTCTAGCTACTGCTTGCAAAGCACTAGAGTCTCCTGCTTCACTTCAAGGACTGCTTCAACTTGCCCTGTGCCCTGTATTCTTCCCTTGAGTGCCTGATCTCTAGGACCAAAGCCCCATACAGCTTCAGGAAACATTTGTATCCCTGTGTTCCCCAGGGAGAAGCCTGTGAGGCAGGTGGGTTTTACATAGGAGAGACCATGTTTGCTGTACTGTCCACCCATGTTAGTATTGCTTGGGAGGGGGGCGGGGAGCATGCAGGGTGTCGGGTGAAAGCACATGGGGGGGACTCAGGATGTCTTTTGACAGTTCATGTTTATTTGGCCTGATGCCACTTGAATTTTCACACCCAAAGGAGGGGGCTGAGGCCAGGCCTACCACAATTTGAGTGCTTGTCAAGGCCCTGTACAGGGAGGAGGCTACTCCTTCAGGTAAAAATCTCCCTAATTTATAAACACAGAGTCCCTGCCCATCAGGGAAAATCACCACATTTCCCTGTGGTAGTGACACCAAGATAAATGGGGACTAGTACACACCGAGGAACCTTCTGGCCTTATAAAATAGAAGGTGGCAGGGCTAGAAAGAAATGATGGGCCAGGAGACCCCTTCCTACTTACTTGTTCTTTCACTTCTGGGCTGCTGTCCTCCTTGTCCCTCCGTGGCCTGCTGGCAGGGGAGGAAGGTCACGCCAGACGTGGCAACTTGCAGCAGTAGCTGGGAACTACCTGCTCATTAGGGTGCGGTGACCCACAGCAGCAGCTGGTGACAACAGTCTGATACTTTCCCAGTCTTTCAGGAGTGGCCTGAAATCCCCATCCTCTGTTACATCTGCCCCGGGAGCGGGGGATTGACAGCTATACTTTGTCCAGGGCTGCCGCTGACATCCTAAGCAAAGTTTCCCAACACTGGACTCCGCCAGAATGTCTGGCCTCACGCACTTGTTTGTGGCCCCGTCTTACCCAAACTAACGCACGAGAACCTGAATGTGCCAGGCCTGTCAATAAGCACCAGGGGGACCAACCTGTATTTTGCCAGAGCCGTGAGAGAGGCGCGTGGGTTGGAGAATCCCAAGGGCAAAAAGCTACTCTGGAAAAGTGCAGTTCCCTGCTCTGCTACAGACTCCCCAGGGGACCTTGGGCAAGTCACTTAGCTCCAGATCCTCAAAGCTATTTAGGGGCCTCACGCTGCTGTTGATTCCAGTGAATACCGGAATACCTTTCGGGGCTTTGGCCTCAGCCTCCCCGTGCCTCAGTTTCCCCATCTGTCCCGGGGGATACTAGCACTGCCCACAGGCGGGGGCCTGTCAGGATAAACACAGTCAAGCCTTGGGGGTGCTCAGTTACGATGGCGGAGGGAGTCACAGAAGCACCGTGGACGGATAATTCGTACGGTGCCACAAGCCTGTGTTGTATTAAGCTGGGGAGAGGCCGGGGGCAAAGGGTTGTTTGCAGGCGCCGGCGGGCTTGCCCCGACCCGCCCACGCCCCGCTGCCAGACGGGGCGGGGGCCCTGCGGGCGCGGGGCCGGGCCGGCTGCGGGAGCCGCGGGCAGAGCTAACGCCGCGCCCTGGTGCCCCGGGGCCCCGCCGCGGCGCTGCGCAGCGCAGGGCAGGGCCGGGCAGGGCCGGGCTGGGAGGAGGGCGCCTCCCCCGCGCCGTTCTTAGGCACCAGGTGCTGGTGGAGGGAGCAGCCGCGGGTCGGGGAGCTGCTCTTGGACAAGGCATGTGAGTGTGAGCGCTGGTGGGTGGGGGAACGACCCTGAGCAGGGGCAGCTAGACCCCTTCCCCAGTGGGCAGCTTCCCTCCAGGCTCTCCAGCCTCTGCTCTGCTTCCTCGGGCAGGAGGGATTGAAGGAGGGGATGATTCTTCCTTAAAGTCCGACTGTTTGCAGGTCTCTGGGCAGCTCCTGCTATGTTGGTGGGAGAGAAGAGGTTGCTTTGTGTGATATCTGTATCCTGGGGGCAAGTGGCAGTTAGTTGTGGGGAGACATATTAATTGTAGGGTGGTTTGTTTGTTTTTTAAAGCCTAATGGCCTTAAAAGGTCCTTTGGAAAAGGAGATCTGGATACCTAAGGCCAAATCCTCGGCTTGCACAAATAGCTGGTGGCAGTCCCAGGGAGCGTTCTTGATTTCCACCGGGCTTCGAAAGACTTCTGCGTGTAAAAACCCGCTTTAGAACAAACAGCGGTTCCAAGTTCACACTGAAATGACTGAGTTGGAGGGAGGGGTTGGAGGAGGAATGTGGGGCAACCAGATTTTCTGACTTTAACCGCTGGTAGCCATTAAATCAAGAAATAGTCCTGCCTCCTACACTTCTTCAGTGTCATTCTGGGGTGTCCCATAAGTGTTTGCTGTTGAAGAAATTTGGGCAAGATCCTGCAGTCCTGGAAGCCAGTGGAAGTTTTGGTAGTGGGTTCAGCAAGCTGCATCCTAAGGGCTTTGTACGATGTTTTAAAACTTACATTTGAGAGTCTTGATTTCCTAACCCAAATGGCATGGTTTTTAAATAGGTGCTATAAATTTTGGTATCGGTTCTTGAATGTCAAGGCCATAGGTTCTTAAGAAATAACTACGGTAAACAGAGTTCTTGTTGTTGTTGTTGTTAATATTTTTATTTTTTGCACTGGTGTGATCATTTAAGCTAAGGAAAAAACCACTTTCAACTAGTAGGAAAAGAAGCAAAATTCACATTGGCTTCAGTTGAAGAAGGGTTGGGCCTCAGGCCAGTTTGTTTACTCTAAAATTAATTAAAGGTTGTAAAGTTTGGAGCAGTAAGGGCTAAGATATATTATCTGTGCCCTTGCGTGTTTTCTAAAGAAGGTAACTGTAATGTGTTTCCCAGCAATTAAGTGATTTCTATTCTGTTGTTGCTATGACATTATTTACAACTATTGATTTAATACATTCATAACAGCCCAGAAGGCATCATTATCACCTAATCTGACCTCCTGTAAAATTTCACCCAGTTATGCCTGCACTGAGCCCAGTACTTGTGTGTGACTAAATTATATCTTCCAGAAAGGCATCTAGTCTTGATTTGAAGACGCCAAGAGATGTGGAATCCACCATTTCTATTGGTAGCTTGCTCCAGTGGTTAATCACCCTCTGTGTTAAAAATGTGTGCCTTATTTCTCATTTGAATTTCATAGAATCATAGAAGGTTAGGGTTGGAAGGGACCTCAGGAGGTCATCTAGTCCAACCCCCTGCTCAAAGCAGGACCAATCCCCAATTTTTGCCCCAGACCCCTAAATGGTCCCCTCAAGGATTGAACTCACAAGCCTGGGTTTGGCAGGCCAATGCTCAAACCACTGAGCTATCCCTCCCCCCAAATGTGTGGTTTTAACTTCCAGCCACTGGTACCCATTATGCCTTTCTCTGCTAGATTATCTATTCGTGTTTGTTTTTATTATCACAGACAAAACCTCTGGCTTGAAAGAGAAATATTGAAGAGAGGCTTTAGAGAAATAAATCAAATAAGGCACCTGTCACAGTTACAGAGCTAGCTGCACCTCTCTCCCCTTCCAGGTTTCTCTGAGTGCACCGCTTCATGCCTCTCCAGGGTGAAATCATGGGATTCTCCTACTCTTAGACCAGGCCGGGGGCTGCATCAACCATGCTTTCCCAGCATGTCCAGCTGGGTTCAGCATCTGTGGTACTTCCCTTCGGGGGTCTGTGAACAAAGTGGCCACCTTAAACCAGATGGCCGCCTTAAAGCAAAGCATTGTTTGATTTCGACAGCAATAATAAAGCACAACATAAGGGGGGGAAAGGTTTTTGACACGGATATAGGCCTTCCTGGGGATGGTCTAACTTCTTCATGCCTCCCCAGCAGGTGTCTGTATGTGTCTGAGTCTGACCAGCTTCTCAGCAGCAACCGTCTCCCTATCTTGAGAGAGAAAATCGTTTGTAGCATTCCTTGTCCTCTCAGTTTGTGGGCTTTGGGTCCCTGCTGTCCAATCGCAGTTTGGTAGGCTCAACAGGAGGTCGGGCCAGTCACCACAGGGCCAGTGGCTCTCCCCCCTGCCTTGTAACAACCCCCACGTGGGTACTGAGGTATCATCTCAAGTCATTCTTTAGCCTTCCTGTTTAACCCAGTGTAGTCATACAGGGAACATCCCAATAACCAGCTCACGCACGGCATTCTTAAATTATTACAGAGCAGCCCCTGGCCATCGTAGTGCCCAGCTGTGCTTAGATGGGTGCAGGGGGATCTTTGGGCCCACACGGAGCTCTGTGAAAGCCAGTGGCTCTCAACCCAGTTACAAGGTTCCAGCCACATGAATGCAACTTCAGGACTGGGGCCCTAATGTGCCTTTTTAGCTTTAAACACAAACAGAGGTTTCACTGTAACCCAAACTGAAGAGAAGGAGGAAGAGTATTTAGGTGCCAGGGCTGGTGATCCTGTTAGTGATCAGTGACTATAACATCCATGTGGATGACAAGTCCTCTGAATGGGGTCCAGGATTTCATGGCTACCGTGACGCTAACCAAGGAGGCTGTTGGTTTAACTCGCAGTGGGTTCCAATTTGGACCTTGTGTTTTGGGATGGGGGTGAGTAATCCTGAAATCCCTACCCACCTCATTGATTGACCATTGCTTCCCGCAGTTTCCCTCTCCCTTGCGAGAGGGCCTGTTTGGATGGTTCACCCTCAGAAACTGATTATACCTGAGTGGAAAGCTGAGGGAGAATGCCGTTCCCCTGGCAGACTGTGCTACCTAGTGGAATGTCACGTGAGAGGTTGTGGGATCATCGCCCGTGTTCTCCAGCTTGCTACGCCTCGGGACATAAATGCTTTCTTTGAAGTTCTTTTGCCCTGTGTTCTATAGAGGGTGAGACTAGATGAGCTCATCATAGAAGTATAGGCCTGTAAGGGGCCTTGAGAGGTCATCTAGTCCACACACACACCCCATCCTGAATCAGGACTAAAATCGATGAATCATAAGGCTAATTTTCCTCAGCCATTGACAAGGTTGCCCCTAGGCATTCTCTTCTTGGACTTTGGTCTAATAGGTCACCTTGGCTTACAGGTGACCTGTGGCAAATGCAGCAGAAGGGAAATGCTGGCATGCCTGTGCCAGAAATCTTATCCTGAATCTGACCAAATGAGATACAAAGACTTTTAAAAAAAAAAAAAAAAAAAAATCTTACATAGTGGCTGTGAAAGAGGCAAAGAAATGGTTCTTTGCCTCTGTTGCAGGCCTGGCAGGGTCTCTACTAGTGGGCGGTCACCAGTCTGCTGTACTGGACCCAGTCTTTGGATCCCACCTGCTCCCAAGCCCACAGAATCTGAGCAGCGTCCAGATGCTCTCTCTAGTCCTTACCTCTTGGGCACATTCTATCCTACACCCCTCTGTGGGATTGTGGGACCCCATAGTCCAGCTGCCTTAGGTCCCAAAACCAGTTCTGAACCTGCCCCAAATCCTATGCACACTCTCCCCAGAACTCTACCTTCATGGGCTCTCCAGTGTATAGTTTAACTCTTCGGAGACACACGGCAGATAACGCAAGGTACTCACTCAGGCTTTGCCAAGAACTTCTTAAACGCACATGCACCTTACTCATAGATGGCACAAGGGATTTACAGACCTATGGGAAAAACAATGCACAGTTGAACGCAGTTTCCTCCTTCAGTGTCCTTACCACTCCTGAGAGTCCTTTAGGGTTTGGTCATAGGGGACCAGGTCCATCTTGCCCCCCACATCTCCTTCTCAGTCTCCTCGCTCTGGTGATGGTCTTCCTCCCTTTGCTAGAGAGCCTGTCCTTTGAAAAGCAGGGTCTGACACCTCTTCCTGCTTCTCTTCTCATGTTGGGGGATTTTCCATTCTCCCCCTCCCCCACTCTGAATGGCAGAGGGTTGCTAAAAGTTAGTGGCTCTACCTGGCACCCCTCTGGAGCTATCCGGGTAAGGCTGTACAGTTGCTGATGGCCCTATTTCAGATTTTCAGATGTGGTGCATCTTCTACCATAAAAAGGAAGCTATAATCCACACTGAAGGTCACAGTCATAAACAGGGTGCATAAAATCAAATGGAATTCATGAGTTTACATAGACAGAGTGACGAAACTTCACAGCCTCCACCATGGCGTCTGTAAAGTCGTGATCAGCGGGTCTGCTTCAGGGAGTGGGAAGCTTGCTTGAACAGAGCTGTCTCTGCTGTTTCGCTGGTTCAAGTTCCCCCTGTTCTGAAGAAATATTTCCTGACTTTGTGGCTAAAATCATTCAAATCCAGCGGGAGCAGATTCTGGAGGAAACATATGCCACACCTCTGCTTAAATTTCTGCTATTTCTCTCTGAGCTGTTGCCCGCATCAGGGCCTTAATTGTCTATTTCTTGATTATTATTTTTGTTGAAATGCACTGTGTTTTGAACATCTGTTGATTTATGATTTCTTTTACTCTGTAGAACTCACAATAGAGATTGCTGAGATGACTTCCTCAAACGAATATGGATACAATTCTTGGGAGCTCATTGTCACAGTCGATCACCAGTATGAAGAAGAGCAAAAGGAATTTACACTTCGGGTCTCGGGAGACCTACATATTGGTGGAGTGATGCTCAAATTAGTAGAACAAATCAGTGAGTAGAGAGAGAGAGTTAATTGGCATGCTGTTATTGAAATGACATGTGTGGATTTCCCCCTCCTCCCCTTCCTTGGCTCAATAGACCAGGTAAAGGAAAGGTTCGAGAGGAAACAAACATGCAGCAAGGTGAAGTAACTTGCCCTCAGTCCCACAGCAGTTCAGTGACAGAGACAAGAATAGAACCCAGATTTCCTGAGTCTCAATCCAGTGTACCAGCCACTAACATAAGCTGCATCCCGAAATAAGTATCCCGGGGTCCTGATCTTGCAGTTGGATCCACACAGGCCGAGAAGGAGCTTCCGGATACAACTATACCTGAAAAAAATATTGACTATAAATGTCATTGTCTCTAGATTTCACATAATACAGATATTTCCTCCACCACACTCTCCACAAGCATATTCGCTCTCTTCAAATCTAGCAATCTTTGGTTACCTTCTTGCTGACTGCTGAGCAGGGCCTGTCTGTATTAGCCAGGTGTGCATGCAGTGGGATTTGCATTCCTCAGAGTAGAGCACTGGGCGCAGAAGAGATGTGATCTGGGCACCACTATTCATATCTTTGACTTTTGACTTCTCGTCTTGCTTTTGTGACTACCATATACAACAGCGGTGCTGCTGTCATCTTTGGTCAGCTTGCTCAGTCCATAGCGTGGCCTGTCATGACTAACTTTCTGTACCTCTTTTGTGACTGTGAATTGTAATTCAGGACAGGTTTGCACTACAAATTTACAGCGGCGCAGCTGCACCACTCTAGCGCTTCTGGGGAAGACGCCCCAAGCTGACGGGAGAGAGCTCTCCCCTCGGTTAATAACTCCACCTCCGCGAGAGGCAGTAGCTATGTTGTCAGGAGAAGCTCTCCCGTCGACATAGCGCTGTCTACACCAGCGCTTAGGTCAGTATAACTACGTTGTGCAGGGGTGTGGATTATCCACACCCCAGAGTGACACAGTTACATCGAAGTAATTTTGTAGTGTAGACCAGAGCTTAGTGTCATCCAAACTGAGAGGCCAGTTCTTCTGGCATGCAGCCGACAAAGGATGCTAAAGAATTCTCACACACACAAAAAAGCCCTGGCATTTCACCATCAAACATGCTTCTGAGTGGCTTGTTTCTTTTCCAAGATGGTGGTTGTTGTAGAAAAGAGTTCACTGAATTCATTTGTAAGAGCTTAAAGAGTGCCTACATCCTATTCAGCCTGGAGCTGTTGAAGCTGATGGGGAAACCGGGGTAATTTCAGAACTCAAAGGAAAATTAAAAAGGTCACAAAGTCCATTCCCTTAATCCCTTGCACTTCACCCCTTTAGCCGAACAGCCGCATGGACTTTTACCTGTGATGTTTAACAAAAAGAAATCTACAGTACCAAGTGAACTAGATGGTCAGCAACACACCCCAGATCCTACATGAACTGTGTCTGTTCTCTTTCGACGTTACAACTTTCTGGAAACAAATGAATTTATGGAATTTGCTTTGTTCGATGTATTTTTAATTTTTTGTTTTAAAATGAGAGCTGTTTCTTACTTTAAGGCCAGAAGGATCCAGTCGGACTGCCTGTATAACACAGGCCATTAAATTTCATCCAGTTACTCCTGTATTCAACCCACTACATTAGATCTGGTTAAAGCGTATCTTCCAAAAAGGCATCCTGTCTTTGTTTGAAGACATCAAGAGATGGAGAATCCACCATTTCTCAGGTTTTCATCAAAAAAGCAAAAACTTTGTTTTCAGGTTTGGCAACTGAAAAGCAATTGATTTTTTTTATTTAAATGTTTTGGTTTTTGAGAACCAAAACCTGAAAAATTTCAGCCAGTTGGGCAAAAATTTTCAGTAAACCTAAAAATTTTCCCCTGAACTAAAAAATGTCAGGTTGCCAGAAACCGAAACATTTCTGTGTTCGGGGTGCTGGGCGAGGCAGTTAGTTAGGTTTTTTCAGTGAAAACTGAGGGGGGGAATTAAAACTTGACATTTCCCACAGAAAATTCAATGTTGATGAAATAGACATTTTCCATCCAAAGCACTTCAGAGCTGGTCAAAAATTTTCCATCAGTTAATAATTTTACCAAGGAAACTATTCTTCCAGCAATAGATAAGCACTGTCACAAAGCTGTGCTTTGTCACAAGACCTTGTCTCTTTCGAGCAGCTCCTGCATTTAAAAGATAATCCATCCAACAACATTTTAAATTTCTGGTTAATTTTCATTAGGTGGTGGGTGAAATGATGCTCAGGTTGTTCATTATTTAGAAGCTCTTTGTAAGAAGTGTGTTCTGCAATAATGTAGAGAATTCTGGATTAAAGGAAAATCTGTCAAATCATACAGCTACATATTTGCTCCAGTTATATCTTTTTTTTAAATTTTTTTTATCATTTATCTTAGTCATTCCTGAAGGTCCAAACTAAGATCAGGGCTCCACTGTGCAAGGTGCTGTACAAACACATAGTGAGAGATGGTCCCTGCCTTGAAGAGATTCTAATCCAAATAGTTAAAATGGACAAAGGGTGGGAGAAAGCTCAGAAGATGTGGATTCACCTCCTAGCTCTGCTGTTGCTGTCTTGGGCAAGTCACTGCATTTTTCAGTGCCTGAGTCCCCGTCTTTCCCCTTGTTCCCCTTCACAGGCACCACTGCTATCCACAAACCTCCCGCGCGGCTGCCACCTAACCCTGTAGTGCCTAACCTCACTTGGCATCTCAGGTTTTCCCTTCTGGGCAGGTGCACTGCAGCCCCTCTCTGAGTGCCCGTCTCCTTCCTGAGCGTGCACGCTACTGCCTCGAGATAGGCATCTGAATGCCCATTTCCTGCTTACGCCCCGGAGCAGTTCACAAACTGGGAAAGAGGTGTTCTGCTCCCAAGTCGCGTGCAGGGGCCCAATCCAGTAGGTGGCCTCTGAGCATGCCTCCCAGCTTGGGCCCCTCCAGTGAGTTCACACAAAACAGCTGGGGTGGGACTTCCCTCACAATCTTTAGTGGATTGGGTGCTCACCCCAGGATGTGGGAGACCCCCAGTTCAAGACCTCCTCCACCTGAGCAGGAGAAAGGATTGGAACAGGGATCTGCCACTTCTCAGATTTACGAGCCTGTAGAATCATCCTCACTCTTTCTCTGGCCCAATTAATATTTAATTATTAAATTAAAGTGGAACAGCAGCAGCAGGCGAGATTGAGGGAGTCATACACTAGAATAGCCCAATAGTTAGGACACTCACCTGGGAGATGGTAGATCCCTGTTTAATTCCCTTTTCCTCCTCTGGGAACTTGAACCAGGGCCTCTGTCTTACTGGGTGTTCGTACAGTGTGTAGCACACTGGGGCCTTGATCTCAGGGTTTGTAGTTGTTACCGCAGTACAGATATTAATAACCTTCTCATTGTTCGTCTGATCTGTAGTGCCGTGTTTCAAAACAAGACTTTTGAGTGGATCTGCTTTATAGTTTGTTGCCGATCGCATACTTTGCATGCCCTTGTTTGATCTTGCCCTAGATTTATCACGGGATTGGTCAGACTACGCTCTTTGGTGGGAGCAGAAGAAGTGCTGGCTTCTGAAGACCCACTGGACGCTGGATAAGTGTGGGGTGCAGGCGGACGCCAAGCTGCTCTTTACCACGCAGCACAAGATGCTGCGCCTCTGCTTGCCGAACATGAAAACCGTGCGGCTGAAGGTCAGCTTCTCTTCGGTGGTGTTCAAGGCTGTCGGTGACATCTGCAAAACCCTCAGTAAGTGACGCTTCATCTGATCGCAGCTGTATTTCAGGGCTTCCTGTTGGCTCGGTGTCTGCTCCCCCTACTCACGCAAAACTCCTTCCAAGTTCAAAGAGACCCCTTGTATTCGAGGCTGGGAAGAAATTTCCCCCCATTCAGATTGGCAGTGACCTTGGTGGCTTTTTGCCTTCCTCTGTAGCATGGGGTAAGGGTCGCTGGCTAAGATCATGTGGACATATCACTTCCCTGCCACTACCAGGGCCCCAGGCATTGGTGCACCTCTGTCCCTCCACGCTGCTACAGCAGAGAACAATAGTTTAGTCTCCCGAGTGCTGTAATCATAAAATATCAGAGTTGGGAGGGACCTCAGGAGATCCTCTAGTCCAACCCCTGCTCAAAGCAGGACCAATCCCCAATTTTTGCCCCAGATCCCTAAATGGCCCTGTCAAGGATTGAACTCACAACCCTGGGTTTAGCAGGCCAATGCTCAAACCACTGAGGTTTCATTCCGATTGTTGGGCTTGGTGTGGGGGTGGCTGGTGGTGTTGGTGGCCTGTGCTATACAGCAGGTTTGGTGGGCCCTTCTGGCCCTAAACTCTATGACCTCAGTCCCAGACCTTTCCAAAGAGAGCACAGACTTTTACATTCAGAATCTAGTGCAGGTTGGCTAACAGGGTGGGTCTCCGCCCTTACAGAACCCTGATCGATAACATTATCAGGAGCTTCTCCTGTGACCAATGTTCCCTCTAATTTTTGACAGGCCGTGTGCGCAAAAAATTTCTTCTGTGCAAATTTTTGTGCGTGCAGCGTTTCCCCATGTGCGTGGGGTTTAGGATCTGTATGCGCGTACACATCTTAGAGGGAACAGTGCCTGTGACCCATGTGGTTGCTGATTAGCGAGAGTTCTGAGGGTGGCTTTAGGTGGCTGAAGCCACCAACCCATTTCACGCTGTGCACGGAACAGCTTGAGCCCCGTTCTGCTCTTGCACTGGCCTCACAACAATGTAGCCCGCAGGGTGGGTGGAGTTACTCCCAGATTACACTAGCATAAATGAGGTGAGACTTGATCAGGCCCATTGTTTTTTATTTCTTAAGAAGTGAATTTTAGTGCTTGAGAAACTTGTAGCACTGATCAGACCAGGACATGCATCCTGCTTCCCAGCACAGCCCTGTCAACAGACTACAGTGCTGAGCCACAGTAAGCCTGGTATGCCAATGACAGATTTATCCCAAGCTGCGATTTGCAGTGGCTTTGAAATATGCCAAATCTACAGTAACTTTTTAGCTAATAGGATTAAACTGAGACCACATCAATCTCCAAGCTCCTCTCATTTGAGAGCATACCTAATCCCCATTTTAACCTAGATCTTCAAAGATCAACACACCTAGCTCCATAAAAAATTTGTCAACCCAAGCCATGTTAACCACAGTGCAATTTTTAGTTCAGTCTTCTAGCACTGGAGTATAAAAGGGGGGGGAATGTCTTTATTACACTTAGCAGCTATGATGCAGTGACACCATAATTGCTTAACCAGCATTTGATTGGATTTGAATATTCCTACCCACAAAAATTACTTATGCGGTTCATGTTTTAATTCAACCTGGAATGTTTTTGCATGAATGAATCAGATGTAAAGTTTCTTTGTTTATGAACAATATCTTATATTCTAAAAAGCAAAGTACGAGGAATGCATCTATGTGCTTAGCACAATATTGCATTCATATCAGTAGCATATAGTCAAGATTGGGCATGCACGTGAAAATGAAATGCTATAAACTGGGAAATGAAATGTGTGTATTTCAGCTATGGTGGGCCTAATTCTGTTCTCACTTAGATTGGCGCAAGCCCCTCCACTGAAGTCAACGTGGTCAAAGGCAGTTGCATGGGTGTTAGTCAGAGGAGAATCTGTACTATGGTCTTCTCAAATGCAATCGACTTTATTACAGGGCTGTTAAGCAATTTAAAAAATTAATCGCGATTAATCGCACAATTTTTTAAAATTACGATTAATCGAATGATTAATCATGCTGTTAAACAATAATAGAAAACCATTTATTTCAATATTTTTGGGTGTCTTCTACATTTTCAAATATTTTTCAATTACAATAGAATACAAAGTGTACAGTGCTCACTTTATATTTTTATCAAAAATATTTGCATTGTAAAAACAAAAGAAATAGTATTTTTCAATTCACCTCATAAAAGTACTGTAGTGCAATCTCTGTATCATGAAAGTTGAACTTACAAATGTAGAATTATGTACAAAAAATAACTGCATTCAAAAATAAAACAATGTAAAACTTTAGAGCCTAGAAAGTCCACTCGATCCTACTTGTACAACCAGTCATTCAGACAAACAAGTTTGTTCACATTTGCAGGAGATAATGGTGCCCACTTCTTGTTTACAATGTCATCTGAAAGTGAGACCGGGCATTCATATGGCATTGTTGTAGCCGGCATCGCAAGATGTTTATGTGCCAGATATGCTAAAGATTCTTATGTCCCTTCGTGCTTTAACCACCATTCCAGAGGACATGCTTCCATGCTGATGACAGGTTCTGCTTGATAACCATCCAAAGCAGTACAGACCGACACATGTTCGTTTTCATCATCTGAGTCAGATGCCACCAACAGAAGGTTGATTTTCTTTTTGGTGGTTCAGGTTGAGTAGTTTCCGCATTGGAGTGTTGCACTTTTAAGACTTCTGAAAGCATGCTCCACATCTCATCCCTCTCAGATTTTGGAAGGCACTTCAGATTCTTAAACCTTGGGTTGAGTGCTGTAGCTGTCTTTAGAAATCTCCCATTGGTACCTTCTTTGCGTTTTGCCAAGTCAGCCGTGAAAATGTTCTTAAATTGAACAACATGTGCTGGGTCGTCATCTGAGACTGCTATAATATGAAATATATGGCAGAAATCGGGTAAAACAGCAGGAAATATACAATTCTTCCCCAAGGAGTTCAGTCATAAATTTATTTAATGCATAATTTTTTTAATGAGCGTCGTCAGCATGGAAGAATGTCCTCTGGAATGGTGGCCAAAGCATGAAATGCTAAATATTCGTATGCCTCATCTGGCATGTAAATACCTTGCAATGCCAGCTACAAAAGTTCCATGTGAATACCTGTTCTCACTTTCAGGTGACATTGTAAATAAGAGGCGGACAGCATTATCTCTCATAAATGTAAACAAACTTATTTCTCTTAGCGATTGGCCGAACAAGAAGTAGGACTGAGTGGACTTGTAGGCTCTAAAGTTTTGCATTGCTTTGTTTTTGAGTGCAGTTATGTAACAAAAATCTACATTTTTAAGTTGTACTTTCATGATAAAGAGATTGCACTACAGTATTTGTATGAGGTGAATTGAAAGATACTATTTCCCTTATTTTTACAGTGCAAATATTGGTGATCAAAAACAATAATATAAAGTGAGCACTGTACACTGTATTCTGTGTTGTAATTGAAATCAATATATTTGAAAATGTAGAAAAATATTTAATACATTTCAATTTGTATTATATTGTTTAACAGTGCGCTTAAAACTGCGATTAATCACGATTAATTTTTTTGAGTTAATCCACGTGAGTTAACTGCGATTAATCAACAGCCATACTTTATTACAAAAAGAGGGCTAAATCCTGGCAAAACCCACACCATACATTTCAAGGCCAGAAGGGACCACTGGGATTATCGCGTTTGACTTCCTGTATAACACAGGCCATAGAACGCCCCCAAAATAATTCCTAGAGCAGATCTTTTAGAAGAACATCCAGTCTTCATATAAAAACTGTTAGTGATGGAGAATCCACCGCAGCCCTTGGTAAATTTTTCCAGTGGTTAATTACACACTCTGTTTAAAAATTTACACCTTATTTCCAGTCTGAATTTGTCTAGCTACAACTTCCAGCCATTGGATCACCTTATACCTTTTTCAACTAGATTGAAGAGCCCACTATTAAATATTTGTTTCACATGTAGGTACTTATAGACAGTAATTAAGTCATCCCTTAACTGTCTCTTTGTTAGACCCAAAAACCTCAATATTTGGGTGGGTGAGATTCTGTGGCCTGCGTTGTGCAGGAGGTCAGACTAGATTATCATAATGGTCCCTTCTGACCTTAATATCTATGAATCTATTTAGTTTATCACCGTAAGACTATCACTTCCAAAGTTCTCAGCATCACCACTGTGTCTTTGGTCTTCACTTGGCTTTGCAGCTGAATTGTGGGTGCTTCTGTGGAGATGTGTTGTAGGATACAGCCCTGAATACAGAGGAGTCCCAAGTGATGTTGCCATGTTTTGTTTTTATTGGCCATTATCTTGTAAGATTCCATAGCCTTAACTTCAGCACTTATCGTTGTAGATATTAGACGATCGGAAGAACTCTCTCTGTTGAAACAATCGGAAGATACTTTGAAAAAGAAAAAGAAAAAAGACAAGAATAACAAAGAACCAGTCATAGAAGACATTTTAAACCTGTACAACTCTCCAGTGATTTCAGGATCACCAGGTAACAAAAACTCAGATGGACTTTATTCCGCTGTTTTGGTTTTTTTTTTTAAGAGAAATATTTTAAGCCCAAGGAGGGGGAAACAGTTCTTCATGTTGTGCAATTAACAGGAGGAGGCGCAGAGGTTTGCAGGGAAGCAGAAGTTAAAGGGATGCTGTTGACATGAAATCTAGCCAGATTTTAAAAAATGATTTGAAAGCAGTCCTATCCCAGTCTTTGAATCTCCATTGTGGCTTTACAATCACATTTTCCTATTTTTTTTTTTTTTAATGGTTTTTCTGTCCCGGTGCTCATGAAAGACCCACACAGACAAAAAGGGTAACTGACTAAGGCCCCAACCCTGCAGACAGTATATACTGCTGCTTCCTTGGCAGCACGAGACCAGCCTTGGAATGGTCAGTCCGTTCTGACAGGCTGCAAGGGAGAGAATGGAACTGCTGACTTTTTAACATTTTATATCTCCGCCAAATCTGAGTGGAATTTCATGGGACAATGAAAAGGTGCTTCTCTACCCAGCGGGCATTTCCCCAGGCAAATATCTAAGGCCTGCTTCGAACAATGGAGGTGTGAGAGCTTCTCAAAGAAAAGGTTTAGAATCCTGTAGAACATAAAGCATTAAGCAACTTAAAGAGAGCGGCCACTACCAACTCCTCTTATAATAATACATTGTTTTTAACTTGCAGCAAGTCCTGGTTTGTATAGTAAAACTATGATTCCCATTTATGATCCTGTCAATGGAACACCAGTCTCTTCTACTATTACTTGGTTCAGTGACAGCCCTCTGACCGCACCGAACTGCAACATCCTTGCCTTCAGCCATCCCAACTGTTCTCCAGAAACACTGGCTGAAATGTACCAGCCTCGGACCTTAGCTGACAAAGCCAAACTTAATGCAGGGTAAGGATGCTTCTCTTTGGCATGTAAGCTCGCTTAGCAGAATTGGCACTAATCAAGGCCTTTTAAGAAATGAAACACAGAATTTGAAAACATAACTCTTGCATTTAGCTGCGTGGTTTCTTAAAAAGGGTCCTTTGATCTAGTTCTTGTCTCATAAATGCTTCGTTGACTCTTTTTTTTGCCTTTATGCCACATTTTTTTTTTTTTTGGCCGGGGGGGGGGGGTGATTTTGTTTTAAGTTATCAGCAACATAACATAAAAAGAGTCTGGACTAAATTTTTATTTATCAGACCACTGCAAAGCCACTGAAATGAGTAAGATCGCATTGGTGTAACTGAAAGGAGAATTTGGCCCTCTATTAATGGTGGCTCCTCCTTAAATAAAGCGCTGAGGGCATGTGTGATGGCCACCTTCTTCATTGACACAGCAGGGATTGAACTGGGGAGCTCCAGAGCTAAAAGCATAAGCTGCTACAGCTTGAGCTAAAGAGCCAAACTCAAGAGCTTGGACTTTAACAGAAAAACACTTTTGATGGAAATTTTTCAATCAGCCCTACTGTAGACTTCTGTGTTCAGCTCTGGAGGACCCAGTTTCAATCCCTAGTGTGTTGACCAAGATGGCAGTTGCCGTATAAGTGGAAGCTATAATAGACCCACATCCTCTGTAGATCATGTGTCGATCATGCTCCTCTGTGTGCATGCCTAGACTTCAGCCATAACTGAAGACCTGGCAGAGGAATCCCTGAGCCTGCTAGTGTTTTCCACAAAGGAAAACTGCATTTTTTTTTTTTATTTTTTTTTAAGCTTTCTGTCACTTAAGGCTCCACCCCTCCCCTTGATCATTGCAAATCAGTAATTCCTCCCAGGAATGCACCTTGCGTAAACAGTGAACTACTGCACGCTCCCTCTGCTGGCACCAACAAAGACCACTCCTAGGTCTTTGCTGACATATGATGATCTTGGTGCGTGCTTTGGCATGAGATGTCCAGCAAGGGCTCTTGTTAGATGGGGGCTATCAGGATTTGTAATCCCACAAGCTGATCTAGTGCACACTGACAGTGGTCCTGTCTTTTAGCCTTTACTTTGTCATTTAGACATCTAGGGAGCTGGTCAGCAAAGCTCTTAGAAGTCAATGGGGCCACTCATGTGCTTAAAGTTAACAAGCTATTGCACGGTGCTCTCTGTATAGTATGGCATAAAGATACTAGATTTTCTTAGCATTCATTTCAAGAACAGTAACGGCTCATTTTTTATGTATTTCAAGTGTTGGAACATGTGTTCAGATTTTCGAACTTTGCAGGATTCAGTAGGGGATTAGACATTTATATGGATGACCAGAGTAGCTGGAGTTATAATAGCAGGCGCTAAAATAATAGGTGAGAGGTTTGGAAGGGACAGAAATCTTCATACTTCAAGGCCTAAACAACATCTCACTAATGGGGGTCAGGAGGAAACTTCTCTGGAGGGCAGGTTACCCCATAACTGCCTACTGCAGGGTTTTTTACACTACCTTCTGAAGCAACTGGTCCTAGCTACTGTTGGAAAAGAGCATAGTGGATTGGGTGGATGTGGGGTCTGACCCCTTTGAGCAGGGGATTGGACTAGATGACCTCCTGAGGTCCCTTCCAACCTTGATATTCTAGGATTCTGTGACCCAGCCTGGTAGTTCTTGTGTTCCTTTGTTTCAATACTTTAGACACCCATGCAAAAATGCAGCATGCTTGAGTTATGTGAATTTGCCTGTGCTTGTAGGAGCCAAAACTATTCGTTCATTAGAGTTACTCTGTAGCTTTGTATCTGACATTGTTTTCCTGGCACAATTGACTTCGTCTTTTGTTTTTTCTCCAGCTGGCTGGATTCATCACGATCGCTTATGGAACAAGGCGTCCAGGAGGACGATCAGCTTCTCTTACGCTTTAAGTACTACGCTTTCTTTGATCTGAATCCAAAAGTAAGAGTCTCTTAACTCTTGGTTTCTGTTGTTTCTCTTTGTTTGGCCAGCTTTCGTGTTTAGGAGCTGCAGCACAAGTCTCTTGCATTTTAGCTAGGAATCGCACTAAAGAGTTGCTCGGAAGTCTCCTCATATTCAGTGAATTCTGCTCCTTGCGGACCTTTCAGCTAAGAGTTCGCCCTCTTCGCTGAGTATTTGATACCCAAGTGGCTGTTCACACATCCTGGTCCCCTCCGGTATCAAAAGGCCTGATACTGCTCCTGCTCCATTGAAATCAGTGGAACGGCTCCCATTGGCTTCACTGGCAGTTGGGTTGGGTCCAAAGAGGCCAGAAAAATGGGAGAGAGGTCAGAGCTGTGTCCCCAGGATTGTCCACCTCCAAGTACATTCCTGTTATCTGTTGGGGTTGTCGCTGGGGGTCCTGTTTCTGCCTCTCTTCCTGACTGCATGGCAGAGGGGCTCTGCATCCCAGTGGGCTGTTCATCTCTGTGCCCCCTTTCCAGATCACCAGAGCTGAGACCTGCCCCCCAACCTCCCTCCAGGGAGTCACTAAAGATTCCAACCCCTAAGCAGCAACCCATCAAGGACACTGAACTCCGCCAGGATGCATGGAGTGCTCTGTGAGCAGGGAGTGTAGCCCTAACCAGGCTCCAGGCCCTTGAGATGGCAGGGCCAAGATATAGCCCTAAGATTTTCTTAACTATAAGGGCCTAGTCCAAAGACCACCAGAAGAAGTGGTCAGGCTTTCGAAAGTGCTTGTTTATTTCCTGCATTTCTCTCAACATGGGCAACAAGAATAATCGGGGTAACATTTGCAAAAGCACTTAGCCTAATTCTCATTTTCAAAAGTCACTTTGGGCCAGACTTTTAAAGATATATAGGTGCCGAACGCCCACTGAAATTCCACTGGGAACCTCAGTCTCCTTGCCTTTTAATGGGACTTGGACTCTCAAGTGCCTAAGTCGCTTTTGAAACTGGGACTTAGGCTCCTAAAGTTCCTTGAGTGCTTTAAGTTTAGCTCTTAGTTCTTTGCATTTGCACTGATAGTGACTTGAAGTGAGCTGTAGCTCACAAAAGCTCATGCTCAGATAAATTGGTTAGTCTCTAAGGTGCCACAAGTCCTCCTTTTCTTTTTACAAAGATTACAGCAAGTTGAGTTTTTGTTTTGTTGTTAAAAACATCAATTAATTATGGCCAGATCCTTAGCTGGTATAAGTCAGGAAAATTCCATTGTAAATTGTAGCTGTACCGGCTTATACCAGCTGAAAATCTTGCCTTGTGGGGGTGTGAATTAATTGTTTCCTTTCAGGCATTTTAGATAAAAAACAATGTGCTTTCTAGTCTGATTAAAACATTCTGGGTGAAATCCTGGCCCCACTGAACTCAATGGGAAGTTTGCCATTGACGTCAATGGGGCTAGAATGTCATCCACTGTCTCCTCTAGTCAAGGAGTTCCTACATGAACTAATGCAGCATTTTATCTCTCTGCCTCCAGTATGATGCGGTGCGAATAAACCAGCTATATGAACAAGCCCGGTGGGCCATCCTATTAGAAGAAATTGACTGCACAGAGGAAGAAATGTTGATCTTTGCTGCATTACAGGCATGTACTTGATCCTAGTTGAAAAACCGGTTTTCTCAAGAGGGGTAGACACAAGCTAGGGCAGGAACATAATGGAAAGAGCAGGAGCTAATTCCTCAACTTGAGCAGTTGTTTGCAGTTGTGCTTAGAGTTCTTCCAGGGATTGATTGTTTTAATCGGAGCATGAAACACTTCACAGAATCCAACAATGTCCATTATTTACATGCAACACATATGCCTTATGTAACCATTTATTAACAGTTTCTAAAGCAACTATAACCACATTAAATGAGAGCTATTTATTTTCCATTTCAGAAAGCATTTCTTCTTCAGTATTAACTGCCTACAGGGTAGCCTTTTAATAATGGCTTCGTTTGGAAAAAGAGTTGCTTTATTTACTACCATTCAAAATCCCTCTTTACCCTCTGAGGGTTTCTACAATGCAGTTATATTTTGACAATATAAAAATCTGCATCACATTGAAAACTGAAAATGTGGGGACAGTGTCAAGTAAATTTGAGTTTAACCTGACAATAAATAGCACAAGGAATAGCGTTGTGGTCATACGACGCTACAGGGTTCTGGTCCATGACTGGGACTACTACAACACAAATAATAGTTGATGATAAAATCCCTTTATTTTAAAAAGGAGTTTCCATGGAATTCAAAGTTTGCCACCTCCGAGTGCCACAGAATCCTGCAGTCTGCAGCTGCAGAATTTAGATCCAGTTTGCCCCCAGAGTATTGAAGCCTGGAGTTATGGATTTGTAGCTTACAAAGCCAGAAGGGACCGCTGTGATCATCTGATCTGACCTCCTGTATAACACAGGTGTCACGGGGTGTTCTACTCGCTGCCGGAGCGCCTCCTTCTGGCCGCATCTGTGGATTAGCTCTGCCAGTCCAACATCCCTCCAGCGTTTGCTCACTGCATCGCTCTCCTTGTCTTGCTCCTTTGAGACTCAACTGCTCCCACTTTGTGGCTTGCCCCTCCAGCCAGGTCACTCTAGTCCTCCCTTTCCGGGGTATCAAAGTCTCTCAGGACCCAGTGTCCCAGGCAGTCCTTCCTCTGACCGCTCCTTAATGGTGCCACTGCTCAGTGGCTGGTAGGGGAACCTAGGCCTGCTCTCTACATGGGTTCCAGCCTAAAGACCCTACAACAAGCAGTCAAGGTCTGCACAGTCCCGAACCTCACTGCTGTATCCCTGGGCTACTTCCTACCTTACTGTCTCTCACCTTGAGAGGGACTGCAGTCCCCCGCTTTCTTTCTTTTCTTTTTCTCCTTGTTATGGTATAACTCCTCAACACTTAGCGGTTTTTAGCCTCTTGCTCTGTCCGGTGTCTTTCAGGGAATGTAACAGTGCCTCTTTAATAATACCCCATTTCCCAATTCTTTTACTAAATCACATAATGTAATTATTTTTGCCTTAATATGTTTGAATTCCTCAAAAAGCCTTTCCCTTTCTTTATTAAAGCCCTGACATACCCATCAAATATGATGGATTGTTTCTTCCACCTTCAGGTAAATATAGTCCATCTCTGTGACTTTTTATTTAAAAAAGATTTCTGTTTAAGCCACAATGGTCAAATTGTACTCTTAATAAAAGCACTTCTGTAGCCCAATCCAGGCCCTGTATTACGATGTATGTCAGAACTCTAGGGCACCATTCAAAAAATCTTCTGCCTCTTTTTTCATTAATCCAATTTTTTTGCCATTCGTCTTTTACGTTTTTCTGTACCAGGTTTCCCCAAGTGTGTTTCTATGTCAATCCTTCCATTTCTTACAGCATTTTTAGCTGCTTTGTCCGCCATTTCGTTCTGTTATCACAATATGCACTGGGGTCCAAGCTAATGCTACACGTATCCCCATCTGTACTGACTCTGTTATTAGAAATATAACTTAATTGATTAAATCACTTCTACGTACTGAGATGCCCTTTTTTATTGCCATAAAGCCTGAGATTGAATCAGAAAAAAATTACCACTGCTGCTGGGCATACATCCCAGATCTAATTTATTGCTACTCGTTCAGCTGTGGCAGATTATCGCACGGGGTCCATGCCCAGGGGCTCTGGCCGATTTGGGACTACCGGAAAAATCTCTCTTTTCCCCCCCCCCCCCCACGGCCATGAGGCTGGAGGAGCTCTCCCCGTTGCGGCACAGAGTTTCTCCAGTCCTGGGGCCGCAGTTGGGGAGGTGCAAGGGGGAGAATGGGTTGGGGCCATGGGTGGAACGGGGCAAGGCCTCGGGGGGGGGTGGGAAAGGGTGGAATGCGGTGGAGCCATGGGTAGAACAGGAGTGGGGCTGCAGCAGAAAGGGTGGGGCAGGCCACGGTTCCAGTGCTGGGGCCCCCCTGCTTGCTCCAACCCAGGGCCCCAGGAGACCTTTAATCCACCTCTGCGTGACAGCCAAGTAGTCAGATATTCTTTTAGATGTACTGATGCCCAATTTTGGTATATAATATGCCGTCACTACTCTTCCCGTTTTGGGTTTGTTTTGGGTTTTTTTGTTTCTTTTTTGGACCTATCTGCGTATATTTGACAAAACCGACTCCACTTTTCATCTATATACTGGTATACTGCATTTTTAAACATCTACTGCCTCTTTTTTACCCTTAAGTTTATAAAATAAATATATATCCATGTTTGGACATGTGACTTTCCATCCATAACTTATTTTCCCATGACTGAGAGTTTTGATTTTATTCGGCTTTTCCTTGTCTTTCAATTCCTGCCTCCACACTTCATCTCAAACGGCACGTGGCTGTCTAACATGGCAGGGTATAGTTTGCCTATCAAATTCCCAACAGTGCTCATAAATTTGTTTAGCACTTTCATCGTTGCAGTTCCCGTTAACGTTGGCCCAGAAAGTTAGGTCCAGTAGTTTCATTCACAGTGTAACTGGCATTTCACTTGCAGCTCTCTGTAGTGCACACAAAGGTGTTGTTATAAATGCACCACACACCATTTGTAGTGTCTGGGCTTGCGTTAAATCTAATCTTTTAAGATCTGATTTTAGTGCTGCCCCAAAAGCTTGGCGGCCATAGTCCATAACTGGTATGATTAAGGCTCTATATGCCATCAGCAGTGTTTTCTTATCCACCCCCAGTTAGTCTCAGCAAGCCTTGTAAAGACTAGTCTCTAAGGTGCCACAAGTACTCCTTTTCTTTTTACGGATACAGACTAACACAGCTGCTACTCTGAAGCCTTGTAAACAGATTAATCCTTCCTGTACTTTTATCTTTAACATAGTTTATATGATCTTTCCAAAGTAATTTAGTATCAAATATTACCCCTCAGAATTTGAACCTTTTAACTACATGTGTTCTCCATACAGATACTGTTTACATTCCTTTTTCTAAAAAACAATCCTTTGGTTTTAGCAATGGAGAACTTGAAATCCCATGCATTTCCCCAGCCAGAGGTCTCTCAACACTTTGAGTCTCTCTTCTGCCACCTCAATATTCCTGCTCCTAATCCACAGAGCAGGGTGAATAGAGTGACAGCTACCCCAGCACGTAGGCTGATAAAAATGGTACACTGCAGGGAAGTGTTAATATTCAATATATTCGACATAACTTCCCAACTCTGACCTGTATGGTCCTTCTACTCAAAAATAAAGACCCCTGTATCTCATACTATTTTGTGTTACGGTTTCTAATTGTGTAGTGTGCTCAGTGGTGCATCTTCCTTTTGTAAAACGCTCTGCACCATCTCTGTAATGCCATTGTGTTCCAAGTAGGCATCCAATCTTCCATTCGCTCCATAATTTTACCCAGACAGGATATGAGAGCTCCTGCCAACGTGGCTACTGCCTTTCGCGGAGGCAGGAATTATTAAGCCAATGGGAGAGCTCTCTTTCGTCGGCTTAGAGCATCTTCTCCAGAAGTGCTACAGTGGCACAGCTGTAAATGATGTCATGTAGACATAGCCTTAGTCTGAATTCCATTCATTCTTCTAATTTGCCTGTATATTTCTGATGTCTTGGGATCTTAGTTTATCCACCCACAGTACTTACTCCAACCCTTTCTTTGATTTTTGTTTTTTATAATTCTTTGTGCTATTGCCTTACTTCTTTTATACTTCAGTAGATCTTCATTATTCATTGTATTTTTTGCTTTTTTATAGGATTTGTTTCTTTCTTTAACTGCCACTTTGCATTCCTCATTCCACCATGGAAAATGATTTTTAGTTTTATTTTTTAGTTTTGGGGTACTTAAATATCCTAGGTATGGTTACCGTAGTTGCTGCCATTAATCCCTTTGTTACATTATCACTGAAATTCTCTGTCATCACTCACCCAATGATTATTCACAAATTCAGTACATTTATTTGTAAATAGCTCCCAGTTAGCTTTCTTAAAATTCCAGGTGGGTCACTTTCCATTGTCTTCCACCTTACTTTGCCCTTGAAAAGTAATAAGTATAGGGAAATGGTCACTCCCCATTCCTTCTTCCATATATACTTCTCAGTTGCATTTACTTTCAATACTTGCTGTTATAATTCCCAGATGTAATTAGGAAAAACTACTACCTGCTGCATTAAATCTAGCTGGGGTGCCATTGTTTTAAAACTACTAGATTGTTTTCATCAATGAACTTTTCTAAGCATGTACCATGTTTACCAGTTGTCTTACTTCCCCACAATTTATGATGACTGTTTAGGTCACTGCATATAACATATGGTCTTTTAGCATTCTTCACTATCTCTTGTAGCTCTGAACTTCCTAATTTGCCACAAATTATAAATAGTATAAATCCTTAAAGAAATATTACTCTTCTGCATTGGGATCTCCGCAGTATTGTACGGTCGGCTTGCTTCTTCATTCTCGACTGCTTTGTCGTTTAATCTTTTCCTTATGAAAGTACAAAACACCTCCTCCTCTTCCTCGTTTTTGGTCTTGCCAAATGGCAAGATACCCTGGAATTTTAAAGGCAAGCTTTTCAGCCACGTTTCCTGGGTACATATGACATCTGGTTTAGCTCTCATTTCCAGGATATTTTCTTTTCGTTCTTGACCATGTGCTGTCAGGCTGTGTGCGTTCCAACAAAAGACTGAGATCCCCATACTAGTCATATTTCACCATTAACTTCATTCAAAATTGAACAAATGTGGTCCATTGACAAGTTGCTAATATACAAGTATTTCTCCATTGCCCTTCTGTTAATTTTCATTTTTTCTGATTCCCCCCGTTTGTCATATATAGTCCATCACTTCTATCACAAATGCAATAAACCTTTCTTTTTTCACTGCTGGTAGGTAATTGGGAAAACCTATTCCTTATGCGGCGTTTATCATATTCTTTATAGAACAAGGCTCTGTCTGCGGGTCCCCTTTTCCTGTGCTGATTGTCTCTTTTTTTCTTCTCCACGTGCTGCTTTGAAAGTCTCCTTCCAGTTTTCACATATGTTATTGACAGTTTTTGTCTTTTTTGTATCTCTTTAGCTTGCCGCAATACACCCTCCGTATGCCAGACTGTTGTTACCACCACAGTTACGACCCATGACCTCTGTCTCGTCTCTTAGCAGTTTTCATAGGAATGCTTTCCCCCACATTTACCACGTCTTGTTTTCCCTTTACAAACAGCCGCTACATGCCCATACCATTGGCTCTGATAACACCTTAAGAGCGGGGGTTATATGGCTGAGTTCTCAGTATCTGAAAACCTAATGTTACTTTCCCAGGTGTAGTTGCTCCCTTGAATGTAATCGGTACAGCTGTTGATGCCTTGCTTTCTTCTCGTTTACTCATTAGTAAGGAAGTGACTAATACTTTATCTTCTCCTATGCTTTTGGTTATCTCATCACTGGTCAGCTCTATTAGCACGCCATCTGTTACACCCTTTATTTCAGTCAAATACTTTGGTAGCTGGCAACTTATTTTAACTTTCCCTAGCATTTTAGTTTTTAGCAGTTTATCAGCTTGCTCTTTGCTTTTACATTCAACTAGAAGATCACCATCCCACAGCTTCCTAGCTCTTACAGTATCCCCTACACTTTTTTTTAAATCCAAGCAGCTACTTTCATAGGGTTAATATTGTGTAATGTTATTTCTTTGGCTAGGGATCTTACCAAGAGAACATTTTGGTTTATTTCCTTCCTCCAGCTTTGCTTTTTTGCTGCTATCATCATCTGATTCTGCTTCTATTCTTTTCTTTCCCCTGCTTTGCCCTGGCCTGCACTACAAACTTATATCAGTACAACTACGTCGCTCAGGGGAAAATCTATACCCCTAGTGTAGGTAGCATCTTCACTAAGCGCTGCAGCTGTGTAAGTGTAGACAACCCCTTTGTATCCATTCTCCCTCTCTAATAGACTCTTCTTCAGTTTCCAGAGTGACTTCATTTGGGGTCAGGGAATCCTCCATCACCCTGGCCCCACCCCCTTCTGCTCTCAGCTATGGGCTTTATATAGGCTCCCCTTGTTCCTGTCCAGCGGAGCCTCCTCTTTAATTAGTCCTCCTTGCTCTCTGGGTCCTCCTCCAGGTGTAGCCTAGGTGGGTAATTGGGCCTTGCTTACCCCCATCACAACTGGCCATAGAACTTCCCCAGCATAATTCCTGTTTGAACCAGAACATCTTTTAGAAACGTTTGCGGGGCCAGGGGTGAGATTGTTAGCCGGCGGGAGGCACCCTGACGGAATGCAGAATTATCCAAGAGTGGAATGTCACCAGTGGCAATCGCCGTACAAGCTTTTTAACAATAATTGCATTAGAAATCCTATTGTATTTACCCTATTGTTTACAGTCAATGGAAATTCCATCCTAATTCCTCACTATGGAGGCCCACACCAGGTGGACCCCACCCTAGAAAATGGATTGCATTCTTTTCAGAGTCTTTGCTTACAGGTAGCTAGTGATATTGACAGTACGTTTGAAATAAACTAGGCCTTTCAATCCAACTCTCTATATTTTATTACAGTATCACTTAAGCAAGTTATCGTTATCATCAGAGGCACAAGACTTCACAAATGAATCTGAAGTAGATGAAGTGGAAGCTGCGCTTTCCAATCTGGAAGTAACGCTAGAAGGTGGAAAAATGGATAACACTTTGGTATGTCATTTGGGGTCCCGTGCTCGCTCCCACTGAAGTCACTGAATCAAATCCCTTAGCTTTATCTCCTGAGAACTCTGGTAAGAAAGCAGGACCTGAAGGGTGTGACAGCAGTTTAGGAAGTGTGTTGTAATAGAATGTATCCTTGATTATCCTTAGGAGGACATTACAGACATACCGAAACTTGCAGATAATCTCAGGCTATTTAGGTGAGTAAATACATAAATATTAAACCAAAAAAAAAAGCTATGCATGTAAAGATTCCTTCCGTTTTGTTGCCTTTTAATTATTAATTATTATTAATAATTATAATCGGAGTTCTCTGAAAATTCTCCATCAAAACTTCTTTTGACAAAAAAAATTGCCTTTTTTTCCTAAATCAAATTTTTCACTTTTTTTTTTTCTTCCAATCTGAATTTTTTTTATTATTTTTTGTCTCCAAAAATTTATAACTTAAGGGGGAAAGTCCTCCTCAAAATCTTGCATTTCTTTCTAATATTTTTAACAATAAATACTGAAATATTACAGCTGGTTAGAAACAGTAACACAAATGTGGGGCCAGATTTAAATGATTTCAAATGGAGTTATACCAGTTTGAAATTGGAGTAATGCTTTGGTGAATCAGGTCTTTCATACCTAGCCTTCAAAGGGTTCGATTTTTTTTTTTTATTGGTAAAGTTCGATTTCACCATACATACACAAACAGATGAAAAATTATTTCTGTTGATCATAAAGTTTGCAGATAGGCAAAGTAAGAAAAATGCTACTTGAGAAGTTTTTAGAGTTTGAATTAAGGCTATTTACTTTATATATTTTGACATGTGATGTGGACAATTTGTGTTAATGATGATAAAACTTAAACATTTTTAATCTCAACATCTATTGTCATTAAATAATTAATGTCTGACCTCCCCATCATCTGAACCCCAATAGGTCCCCACAGCTGTGAAAATTTAAGTTGATTAAAATCGGAAAATAAGCTTAAAAATGTCTGTCAAAATTATTTTTTTAAATTGAATTCTGCCAAGCCTAATAGCCTGTAACCTGCACAAGAAACAGTCCAAAAAGTACAATTCTATCATCACATTACAAATGATCATGCGTAGACTGTTGTACTGAATCACATCACAGTAACTGCAAGACTGTAACATTTGTTCTTTCAAAACGGACCCAATTTTTAGAGAAACGAAGCCTTCTATTGTGGGATTATTTATCAGTTTCATTCTCTTGACAAATCATATTGAACTGACCTCGCTTGCTAAATGGCTCAAATAAATCTGCAATATATAGCTGTCATATTTGCATATGAAAGTTGCCAGTAAAGAAATCAATTCAGCAGTCATGACGCTTCCAAGGTGTGTTAAGATGAAAGAGAACTGAACCCTTTTAAGTGCTATCAGTTCCTTAGTTTTAGGAATGGATTGTTTGTTCCCCACCCCCACCCCCTCCCAACAAGACGGTTATCTTTAGACAGCATTCAGTGATTATTTTTAACCATTAAGAATGTTATAAATCACACAGGCATTTCAAAGTATATATGAAAATCAGATTAGACGTAAAACATTCCTTTAAAAGGCTAGTAGTGTTGTTACTAATACTTGCTTTGCACACTAAATACACTGTTTTGCAAACCCAAACACGTTTGCACCGACAGATGCATTCACATGCATCATGTTGAATCACTGTGTGTCATTGCAACATACTGGGGAAAACAATCTTTGCATTTGTATGAGTGATAGATAATATTGGCAAAAAGAAAAAGAGTACTTGTGCACCTTAGAGACTAACCAATTTATTTGAGCATCCGATGAAGTGAGCTGTAGCTCACGAAAGCTTATGCTCAAATAAATTGGTTAGTCTCTAAGGTGCCACAAGCACTCCTTTTCTTTTTGCAAATACAGACTAACACGGCTGTTACTCTGAAACCAGATAATATTGGGTAGTTCACTCGCATCTGGCCCAAGAACTACTGAACTATGGTTTTTTTTTGTTTTGTTTTTTAAATGAGTAATAAGTAGGGCTGGTTGAAAAATTTCTGTCCAAACTTCTTTTTTTTTTTTTTTTTTTTTAAATTGGGTTTTTGACTAAACAAAAATTTTCACAGCTGGTGTCCGCTTTCCTCTGAAATGTTTATTGGTTTTGCTTTTGTGGTTTGGGGTTTTTCCCATCAGAAAAATGAAAACCAAATATTATCCATTGCCAAAAAGTTTTTTGGATTTTTGATGTCAAAATTTTCTAGATGGAAAAATGCTCATTTTCCAATCAGCTCCAGTACTAAATGGACAGTACTGTTCTGTAATTCTTAAAGATTGATCATAACTTTGGTATTGGGACATGAAGGGTTTCACTACTGAAGTCAACAGTATTTTAAGCAGATTATGTTTTTAACTTAACATAGTGATTATGTCTCTTCAAACATATTAGGTTTGATCCTCCTCTTGCTAGTGTATTATCAGTAAAGTTACTCCTGATTTAGACCAATATAAACAAGACGAGAATCGCACCCAAGTTGTGGATAGTCCTGGAGAAAATGTTACTCGGTTAATTAAACAATTGCAACTCCTCCCTAAGGCAGATGCATTTAAACTGGTTTAAGAGGTTTAGCTTGCATTGGCAAAGTACTCAATTAAATGAAACTGATTAAAGCCAGAGTCAAACCGGTTTAAGTGTGTGTCCATGAGGGGTTTACAGCAGTTCTTCTAGACGGATTTAAAATTATTATTATTTATTATTTGTATTATTATAATGCATAGGAGCCCTAGTTAAGGACCAGGATCCTATTGTGCTAGGCACTGTACAAACACTGAACAACAAGACAGTCCCTGCCCCAGAGATCGTACAATCTAAGTAAAGATCAATTTAGTCAAACTGATGCAACTTTCGTAATAAAGACAAGGCCTCGGAAACCATCTGGAGCATCAGAATTAACGTATATGTTGTATTAGCAGTAGTGTATTTATCAGACAAAACCTCATTTAGCCTTTTTAGAAGAGACTGATACTGTTTTATTAATGTAAAACTTAAAGATGGACCTTAATCAATATTCTGGGTATAAACATACCTGGATTTCAGGGTAGCTTGGAGTTTGTTCTGGACAATGGGGATTGAGCCGTCTCTCACTTACAAAAGTGCAAATCATGAGTAACTCCTCTCAAGTCAGTAAATGAATGACCTTGGTGGAGCTACTCTGGGTCTATACTGGTGTATCTGAGAGCAGTCTATGGCCCAGTGATTTGTAGGTTGCAATATAAGCCATAAAACTGATTCACATCCTCTTTATTTGTAGGCCCAAGAAGCTAATGCTAAAAGCCTTCAAGCAGTATTGGTTTGTCTTTAAAGACACTTCAGTATCTTATTTTAAAAACAAGGAAGCTGGGCAGGGGGAACCCATTGAGAAGCTAAACCTAAAAGGTAGGCATTTGATTTTCCTTTACCATATTTACTCTTTCATTCATAGTATGGAAAAATTAATCTAGAATACACTGTAAATTGTATACTAAAAGATAAATATGGTAGCACTTAATCCTACAGCTGTTTACAGATATTGGCCTGTTTGGGGACTGATCATACAGGCTTTACCTGCAGAAAGAGGCCCAGCCAAATGGTGTTAGCCCCAAAGGAGGTGTTCCGAGCCTATCTGGCCTGACTTGCAAAGTGCTGAGGGCCACTGAACTCAGTGGAAGTTGAGAGAAGATGAAGATCAGACCCTCTCTTTGTGACACTTCTGTTTCCAAATATTTATACTGTATGTTTAAGGCAAATTCTCACCCCTGTCCTTGGGGGGGGAAAGTAAACTGGTAATAGAGGATTTGGGGTAAAATTCCAAAAAGTGCCAAAGACCCATTTTCAAAACTAGTCACTTTTGAAAATGGGCCTTAGCCTCGTAAATCAGTTAGGTGCTTTTGGAAATGTTACCCTATTCCACTAAACATGTCTCCATTATAATGCTCAGATCCATGTCGAGAATTTCAGACATCCTTGTGTGTTGACTTAAACATCATGCTCTTAGCGCTACAGGTGCTCAGCACTTTTGCAAATTAGACCAGTCATTTAGATGCCTTGCTTTGGGCTAATGTTTGAAAATCTTGCCCACAGATCATAGAATCATAGACTATCAGGGTTGGAAGGGACCTCAGGAGGTCATCTAGTCCAACCCCCTGCTCAAAGCAGGACCAATCCCCAATCAAATCATCCCAGCCAGGGCTTTGTCAAGCCTGACCTTAAAAACTTCCAAGGAAGGAGATTCTACCACCTCCCTGGGTAACGCATTCCAGTGTTTCACCACTCTCCTAGTGAAAAAGTTTTTCCTAATATCCAACCTAAACCTCCCCCACTGCAACTTGAGACCATTACTCCTTGTCCTGTCTTCTTCTACCACTGAGAATAGTCTAGAACCATCCTCTCTGGAACCACCTCTCAGGTAGTTGAAAGCAGCTATCAAATCCCCCCTCATTCTTCTCTTCCGTAGACTAAACATTCCCAGTTCCCTCAGCCTCTCCTCATAAGTCATGTGTTCCAGACCCCTAATCATTTTTGTTGCCCTTCGCTGGACTCTCTCCAATTTATCCACATCCTTCTTGTAGTGTGGGGCCCAAAACTGGACACAGTACTCCAGATGAGGCCTCACCAATGTCGAATAGAGGGGAACGATCATGTCCCTCGATCTGCTCACTATGCCCCTACTTATACATCCCAAAATGCCATTGGCCTTCTTGGCAACAAGGGCACACTGCTGACTCATATCCAGCTTCTCGTCCCCTGTAACCCCTAGGTCCTTTTCCGCAGAACTGCTGCCTAGCCATTCGGTCCCTAGTCTGTAGCTGTGCATTGGGCTCTTCCGTCCTAAGTGCAGGACCCTGCACTTATCCTTATTGAACCTCATCAGGTTTCTTTTGGCCCAATCCTCCAATTTGTCTAGGTCCCTCTGTATCCTATCCCTGCCCTCCAGCGTATCTACCACTCCTCCCAGTTTAGTATCATCCGCAAATTTGCTGAGAGTGCAATCCACACCATCCTCCGGATCATTTATGAAGATATTGAACAAAACCGGCCCCAGGACCGACCCCTGGGGCACTCCACTTGACACCGGCTGCCAACTAGACATGGAGCCATTGATCACTACCCGTTGAGCCTGACAATCTAGCCAACTTTCTACCCACCTTATAGTGCATTCATCCAGCCCATACTGGAAACATACTCAGAAACATTCATTTAAACACAGCCTTTCCATGGCGATAATAGTTAACGTCGGAGCAGGAACTAAATACATGTATCCTTCATTTCCTTTTGTCCCTCTGTCATTTAGGATGTGAAGTTGTACCGGATGTAAATGTAGCCGGGAGAAAATTTGGAATTAAATTACTCGTTCCTGTTGCTGATGGCATGAATGAAGTGTATTTGAGATGCGATAATGTGAGTAATGAGACATAAAGCACATTCCTCATTCTGGATGTTTATTATGGCATCTCCTAGGAAGGCAAGTCACAGAACAGCCCCTGTGATAGACCCTGTACGGATAAATAAAGATGCCACAGAGATCTCACAATCTACGTCAGACAGGATGCCACAAGTGGACAAAACAGGCGAATGGGCTGTGGGCTGGTAGAGGGGATAAAGTAACAAGAAAACGGAGTTCATTCATGTCGTCACATGCAGAGCCATTTGAAACAAGTACGCGAACAGTGAAAAATTTCAAAATAATGAAAATGTTTTGTTTTGAAATTTTCAGACACTTTTTTTTTTTCTTTTTTTCCCCCTCACATTTTCCCACTGGAAAAACAAGCAGCGGGAAGGATAGTCGAAAAATAAGTGATTTACACACACACATTTTTTGAATTTTATTGTACTGAAATTTGTCATGTTGACCCAAATGAAGATTCTTTGTGAAAATTTTCATTCTGGTAACAAAAAAAAGTTCCATGGACAATATCTCCCCCCGCCACCCCCCAGCTCTATTCCAAAGCATTTTATTTTACTCACTAGGCTCAGTAGCCACTGCTGGAGCCAGGAGAATGTATCAAATGGTTTCCCACAAATATTCACTTGGATAAAATATTGAATTTGCTTCTGCTCTGTTTATGCCTGTGGGTCAGATATGCTGAGCACCCACAGTTGCTACTGAAGCCAGTGGGAACTACAGATGCTAGGCATTTCTCGAAGTCAGGCCCTGTGTGAATGTTATACCAAGCCGGAATATTAACAGCTGATTTCAAATAAACATCAGAATATTCCAGGGAAGCCGCTTTGGAACTCGCGAAGTTAATCGTCTCCTGGGAAGCTGATTCTGCGTTACACTAACTCAATCAGAGAGCAGCACTGATACATGTGATTTATGTGTCCAAACGAAACTAATCGACACAGCTTGAATTTTGGGTGTTGAATGATCATAACGAACTGCTTGTGAGCAACAAACAGCAAGAATTTGGCCAGTAATTGCAAACGATTGGGTTTTTATTGCAGGAGAATCAATATGCATGCTGGATGGCTGCTTGTGTCTTAGCTGCGAAAGGCAAAACAATGGCAGACAGCTCTTACCAGCCCGAGGTGCATAAAATCCTTTCATTCCTGAGGATGAAGAACCGGACCACGTCTCCGCAGGCGGTCTCCGATCCAGAGAGCGTGGACATGAAACCGGAACGCTTTGTCTCACCACGATATGCCAAAAAATACAAGTCCAAACAGGTACGGCTGGCGTCATCAGGGTTAGGCTGGCCCCTGGGAAAGGAGAGGTGACAGGCTCCTGATACGCTGTGGGGTGGAGCCCAGGGTCGGACTGGCTCAGAACAGTGCTGGGAAACTTTTCAAGGGGCTCCTGGCCACAGCCAGGAATATCTTACAACAATAATTCTCCTCCTCGGGGTTGAATGAGAGGCCTGTCTCTTTAAAACAAGCACAGCGACAGGCTCTCAACACTTGCTTTCTCCCAGGAAGCCCCCTGCAGCCACCCCTCTGTCTCCAAAGCCAGCGGCTGCCTCCTATTGATGGTGCTGGCACCCCAGAAGGATGCACCAGGGACGGGGTTGTCTGTACCTTAGGTAGATAGGGTCCTCCAGTAGCCCCCTAGACTGGGAAAGGAGGGGAAAAACCTCCCGTGGTGCCCCAACCCCTAGCAGAGCTGGTCGGGAAATGTTTTGGCTAAACTGGTTTTTGTTGGAAAAAGCCAGTTCTCCGAAACAGAAAAAGTTCACGGGACAGGGTCTGTTTTGGCGAGAAGGTTTCTTAGGTCGGGGGAGGGGCACCAGAAGATATGTATGTACGTACTTGCAAACACCACCTCCCAGAACAGCCAGTAGTCCAGTGGTTAGGGCACTTGCCTGGGATATATGTGGGAGACCCAGGTTTAAGGCTGTGCTTTGCCTGAGGCAGCCCAGGGACTTGAACCTCTTGGCTATTCTAGGGTGGAGGGTTGATCTCTTCTCTCTCTCTCTCGCACTCGTTTTTCATTAAAAAAGGGCTCAGTTTCGTCCTGTTGCAAAACAGGAAAAGTTTTTGAAGTCTCAAAAATTTGGGGAGGACTGGAAAAAAGTTTGCCAGGCAGCTCTCCCCCCCCGCCCCCCGAAGTTGTACCAGTTTGTCACTCAGTGGGTTTGAAATGATCAAGTTACAATTGTCGAGTAACGAATTGTTTGCATATAACAAATCAAGTCAGCCCATTCCTCCCAGAACTTATCGGCAGGCTCCTCTCCAAAGCCAGATAGCAGAGCTACCTGCAACTCAGAAAACCCTAGGGTGAGAGCTCCTTTATAGGGCCACAGACTCAGAGGGGCCCCCGCTGCAGGCCTCATAGGCTTCCAGAGCCCAGCCCTGGCATTAGATCAGGAATCAGCGTGGTAAATCTGCTCCCTAGCAAAGAGCACCTTTGTTTGCACCGATGTACTTGTCACTAGATTGCATGAATGAGGCTAAGTGCAGTGACTGCAATGGGCATGAATGAGTACCAAATGTAACAACAGCCTGGTGTCATAAAGGAGCTTGCTTCTCTCATTCGCTTTAAACCTGATCTGCCTACCCCAGCGGGGTCCATTTCCCCAGCACTCTGCAGGGGTCCTGGGCAGCATATTTAGCATTCCAGCAGCATGGCTCCGGAGTGACTCTGCGCACGGCAATGCAGTTTCCATGCCATGAGCTTCTGCAGGGCAAGTCGGGGTAGCAGCCGCAAGTGGACCCGGCGCAAAGCAGAAACAGGGAAGTGCGCCGGGCCAAAACAAGGATGTAGGATGAGAACCAGAAACGAGCCAGCCAGAGAATCGCTAGCCTGAGGCAGTGCAGGGTGCTGGAATGAGCCGTCGCCCCAGGCTAGCTGGGATCGGAGCGCCATATTGTCCTGAATGTGCAGCTTGGAAGCTAAAAGCTCTTCCTGTGCTGTCACTTGATTCCCTCCGTGCACGCCCGCTGCTCTGCACCAATCAGGCAAGGTAGAGCAGTCATAAATTCATTAGGTCTGGCTTCACGAGGCTCCCGCATGCCTAGAGGAATCCTTGGGTGGTAATGGGCCACCGCAGGAGCTCCTACACCACCCAACACCTGGCCTGCAGTGCAGGGGATGTGGCCAGGGCCTCCTAACATCCTGGCAGTCTCCAGCTGTGAAATGCTCCTTAGGGGAGGTGGGCAGCAAACATAAAATAGAGCAGCCCTGAGGTTGCTCTGCTTTATGCTGGAGTCCAGCACAGCAGAAAATGAGGATCAGGCAGGTATCTTTATGCCCCAGTCTCTCCTGATCTGCGCTGAGGAGAACAAGGCCACAGGTCAGGATCTGTCCCTGAGTGAATACAGCACCTTGTTTACTTAGGACAGTGACTACTTCATCCTGAACCATTTGTGTCTGAACATGGCCCTAGAGCGGACACTATTTTATTTAAAGAAAACAAAGGACGTTTTTGCACAGTAGTCCTCCACCCGCTGAACTCCTTCCTCTCTCCCTGTCTCTCTCAGTTGACCGCCCGCATTCTGGAAGCCCACCAAAACGTGGCACAGATGCCGCTAGTGGAAGCCAAGTTGCGTTTTATCCAGGCGTGGCAGTCCCTCCCTGAGTTCGGTTTAACATACTACATTGTAAGGTAATGATGTCAGACTGCCCTGCTGTTTTCCTGGTCAGTGATTGTCAGAGACTCCTTTGAATCTCAGGTCTCAGAACACGATCTTACACTTTTTTTTTTTTTTTTAAGGACCCTTTTTAAATTCTGGAAACCTGCATGCTGTTTTAGGACCAGCTTTATTCTGGGTTTGTACAGCTCTAAGCACAATGAGGTTCTGGCCTAGGACAAGGGCTCCTATGCGTTACGATAATAGAAATATTACTATTTATTAGGTGGTAGCACTTAGGAGCCTCGTTACGCCCCATTGTGTTTGGCATTGTACAAAACATGATGAGTTTTGACTGAAGTAAGGTACCCGGAGGAATAAACTAGACTTATCGCTCATACAGACTCAAAGATGGAAAAGCACCATTTCCTTCTCCGTGTTCTCAACTGTGCCTTGCATTTCATCACTCCTGCTCTTTCCCATTAGCGCTAGATGCAACACTGCATTTCTTTTAAGCATCACACCTGTTTTGGCAATTCATTACGTACGATATGCATTCAAAAAGCAAACTTTCAGCTCCTCCACATCTCAGGGCTTGTCCCCACTTACCGGGGGAATCAACGTGTGGCGATCGATCCACCGGGAGTTGATTTAGCGGGTCTAGTGAAGACCCGCTAAATTGACTGCCGATCACTCTCCTGTTGACTCCGGTACTCCACCAGAACAAGAAGCATAAGGTAAGTCGACAAGAGAGTTTCTCTCGTTGACCCAGTGTGGTGTAGACACTGCAAAAGTCGACCTAAGCTACGTTGACTTCAGCTACGTTAGTCACATAGCTGGAGTTGCGTAACTTAAGTCGACTTAGCCCCATAGTGTAGACCTGCCCTCAGTTGTCAGCTGGAAGCTGGGTCTGAACAAATAGGGTCCAATTCTGCTCTTAGCTATTGCCTTGCAGCATCCATCTCACGCTGCTCTACTGGGTCTTCCTAAGATTTCAGTAGGGATATACAGGTGAACCTGAGGGCAGAATTTAGACGATTGAGTCACAAGTGCTCTCTCCAAAAAGTTCAGCAAAATTTACAGAGCAAAAAAAAAAACCTATAAGGCACATCCCTTATTTGGTGCCTTCTGTCTTGTATAAAGACGATTTAGGATGCACTTTGTCCCTTGTTTCATCAACAATTCTGCAAAAGGTCCTAAACTGTGATACAACTGAATGATTTTGTAGCATAGATAACATATTTGTGCAATGACGTCCTGTAAACTGATAACCAGATCAGAATGTGTGTGAGATATCTGCCTCAAGTCCTTTCACGCAGGGCCAGCTTTGTCCTCTTAGACGAGACTCCAAAATAGAATCAAATTAACACAAAACACTTCCAAGAGCTAAAGAGGCCTTTCCAGCTTTCAGCAAAGGGAGTGGGGGGAAGGAAATGCTTTTCCTAGCTATCTCCTAGGCCCCTTGCCAAGTTCCCATGGAAGGACTTTACTTGGTCTTACCTCAAATACTCATCTCCTCCAGAGTGAGGCAGGAGCATTACTTTATATAGTCTTCTGCAGGTGTCACATGACACTGTCAATGGACCCCCCCCACCATCATGTGATCTGTGTGGAAACTACAGCTCCCAGCAGCCCCCAGGCTTAAAGGGGCTATGTCCCTGTATCAGCTTCTTTGGAGCCGGGATTACATTTTTGTTCTGTGTTTGTATAACACTTAGCACAGTGGGGTCCTGGTCCATGATTGGGGTGCCAATGTGCTATCACAAGATAAATCATAACAGTAATAACAAAGATGTGCCAGCCATGCCTGTGTTTACAGGCCAGCACTCTTACATGTCCCTTTAAAATAAGCTTTTTTTTCCTGTGTTTTTCATACAGTCCTCCTTTATTTCCCTAAAATGTTGGTGGCTGAATAGCTACATTCTCATGAGAATACATTCTTCTGCTGTATTTTCATAGCCACTGCCATATTTTACCAGGCCATATTCTTGCCTGCCTTGTGCCACGCACTGCAGCAGAGAAGGAGCCAAACTTTCCCAAGTTCCAGGATGTTGTGATCAGCGGGTTTGATTCAAGCCCGTTACTGCTCCAACCTCCTGCATTGTTCAGGCTGCCTCTGGGTGCTTGCCTTGCGGCTGACCTGTGCAAAGGCAGCAGAAGCCTCCTCCCCCGTTTTGCCACACTTGCATAAGGGACAGGTGAAATATCTCACTAGGGAAACATGCTGCAAAATGAATCTGCTTTCACCCTCCTCCCCCCCGCCCCAGGTTTAAAGGAAGCAAGAAAGATGATCTGCTGGGAGTTTCCTATAACAGGCTGATTAGGATCGATGCAGCCACTGGGGATCCTATCACAACATGGAGATTCTCCAGTATGAAGCAGTGGAATGTGAACTGGGAAATACGTCAGGTAAAATCAGAACAGCTCTTCATGTCCAATTCCTACATTTCAATCTCCTGAAGATGCTTTCACCAGATCATTTTTTAAAGCCCAAAACTAGTCTGATGTCACGGTTTATTAAATAATCCATTTGTGTGACTAGCGAGACAAGATGGGTGAGGTATTGGACCAACTTCTGTTGGTGAGAGAGACAAGCTTTTGAGCCACACAGAGCTCTTTGAAGCTTGAAATCTTGTCTGTCTTGTAGCCCATAGGACTAGTTTGCCTTTATTATATTCACTGCCTTGTCTTCATTATATTCTGCCTTTATTATATTCAGCAGTCATGCAAGGAACCTACAGGCCTGTAGCCTGTAAGACATTAGGCCTCAAGCCTTATGCTAAGTGCTGAAGCTATGAACTTAGGCACAGATAAATGGCCCAATTGTAACCTCCAAGTTTTGGGGAACTGGGAATAGAGTGTGTAAGAGGAAATTTTGCTCATAACGACAGTCAACCACAGGAACATGAGTTAACATCTGCAGATGACTGCCCACAAGAGTGCCATGGCAAGGAATTAACACACATGATGATAAGTTGAGATCATTGATGTACTAACCTATAGGAGAAGGGCACCTCAATGTTAATAGGGTGAGGAAATACAAATAAGGAAGAGGGGAGAAACCCCTGCTGAATAGGCGTTAGACATATTGGCATCAGCGTACCATATTATACAAGTTGTATCCCAGCCTTCGGACGGTAGGAGAGAGATGTAGTCCTTGGAAGGGGCCAGAATGATGGCCACTGGTGATGAGGAAAATAATGGCTCACATTTCAGGTTGTTCTGCAGGAGATGGTGTGAGTATATGGATGTGCAGATGGACATTCTGTAGTAGCTCTATCTACCTTTACTGAGTTGGGGTGTTTGTGACTGTGCTAAATGTATTAACAAACTATTGTAAGTGCAGAAGTTTTCCTATAGAGTGAGTGTTGCAACTGTGCACATCGGGGTTCCCACCTCTACAGTAATTTTAATAACACTGGGCCTGATCTTGGGACAAGAACCTGTCAACCCTCAAAGTGATAAGTGGGAATTCTTAAGTAATCAGTATAATTAATACAAGAATCTATAGATCAGGCTACATTCTCACCAATAGAAGTTGGTCCAATAAAAAAGATTACCGTACCTACTTTGTCTTTCTAATATCCTGGGACTGTCATGGCTACGACGACACTACATACAACATAGGTATTATACTGTTTTTTTTAAAAAGGCAGAGACTGAAAACTCAGATTTAAAGCACAGTCAGAAAAATGCAAAAATGGCACCTGTTTAATATGTCTGCTCCCTTTGTGTCTAAATCAGATCTGCTCATTGTAATTGACTAGAAAGGGGACAAATTCAGCCCTCAGTTAAATTCTGCCCCTGATTTCATTGGGATGGTACAGGTGAACTCAAGAGCAGAATCGGCTTCCAATGCGTTTTTAATGCTTTACCAGTAAAGTGATAGCAGAGTCAGCTGGGATTACAGTCTGTCTGACCCATCATTCTCTAAACTCCAGAGGCAGAATCTTGATTTCTGGGAATGATGTGAGATGCAGAAAGAACCCAACTTGACTCTCAGATCCCAGGCTGAGTTTGCAGGGCTAACATGGAAATAATCTTCAAGCTCTGCTACTTCAATGCATAAGTCGCTGAGAGAGGGTAAATATGGAGCGCCCCAATGTCATTTTTACAAAGACGCTCAGCTTCCTTGGTCCAGCCAAGCTTTGCTCAGTGTAGGATTTGGTAATTGGAGGGCAAAGATGGCTTTAAGACACCTTTTGTGAATCCTAGATTCGGGGGCCAGAGAGTAGCCTGACCCCTGACATAAGTCAGAGCAGCCTTCAGGCTGCTCTGTCTCAGTGGGTCTCAACCAGGGGTCCGGGGCTCCCTGACTGCAAGCAGGTTTCAGGGGGTCTGTTAAGCAGGGCCGGTATTAGGCTTGCTTGGGCCCAGGGCAGTAAGCTGAAGCCCCACCACATGGGGCTCAAGCCCAGGTCCCTGAGACCTGCCACCCAGGGCTGAAGCCAATACCTGAGCAACTTACACACAGAAAAACAGTTGTTGTGGCACAGGTGGGCCATAGAGTTTTTATGGCATGTTGGGGGGACCTCAGAGAGAAAAAGGTTGAAAGCCCCTGCTCTAGCTTACACCTGGCTCCCCCTAGGCCCAAGGGCCTTTCCAGAAGCCAGGGATAACAGAAGTGTGAGAAGCTCCAGCTACCCCCCAAGAATGCCCCTTGTGTGCCAGGGACTGGGAGGGTGTGGTGAGGAGCTGCTATGCCAGGATCACAAGGAGGCAGAATTCAACTACAACTAGAATTGTACAACTAGAATTCTAGCCCCCAAAGCACACTTGGATTCAGCACGTGACATCCTGAACAATAATTAAATAGTAACGTTCTTTAACTTGTTTGCATACAGACTCAAAGTAGGGTCGTTCCTGTCCTTTGCAACATTCCCACTGATCTGTTTAAAAGCTGGGAACTTCCCCAGCTACCTTAGTGTGATCAGTGAAACGGCTTATTGTTTGGGCTGTAAAAACAGTAAGGGAGATTTGACCACAAGAGGGCCCTAACTGAACAGATTGGGGAAAAAGGGCTTACTGAAAATTCAGAAATCCTTTTCCCACACTACTCTTATTAGCAATGCCAGCTATTTATTTAGGCATTTATAGTCCAACAGGTATTTATTGGGCTCCGTCTATTCTAAAGATATATGTGATCACTGGTACAGAGATGATCTTGTTTATTTTCATCATTTTCATCATTTCGTTTTTGCTCTTCATTTTCTCTTTAGGTTGCAATTGAGTTTGATCAGAATGTGTCCATTGCTTTCACGTGCCTGAGTGCAGATTGCAAGGTTGTCCATGAATACATTGGAGGTTACATCTTCCTGTCCACTCGTTCCAAAGACCAAAATGAAACACTGGATGAAGATCTGTTCCATAAATTAACTGGAGGACAGGAATGAGGTGAAGCAACATGTTTGTTTGCTGGCAAAAAGGAGCAGACAATATATAAGATTTTCTCTCTTATACTGTTACTTCTGTTGGCTGATGGAATAGCAGACCGTGTACTTATCCTGTGTCAAAGGGATGGAATAAGGTGACTCTCGATCAACATTAGGGAAATAAGACTTCTTTGGTTGGTTGTTTTCGTGCTACGTGAAGATTTCACCAAAGGTTCACTTTATCTTGATTGTTGATGGACATTTCCCATTCTTTCCTGTTTAACGTAGATGACCTATTTTAGCATCCTGAACAAGGAATTTGAGGATATTGGGATACACTGTCCTGTTCTGTTACACTGGTGCAACTGCCATTGATTTCCCATTTTCTAGGTTATCTCAGGATTAATAGAGCTAAGGCTACATGAATATACATTTGAAAGCTATATTACTGGAACAAAATACTACCTATCATATACATAGGATGGTCCTTTCAGTACTCTGTGATCTGTCTTGCACATGGAACTATCAAGCTCTGAGGATCAGTTAAGGACCCAGTCCTGCAAATGCTTATTGCTATTGTTGGACTATTCACAGGCACGAAGTCACACTGAAGTCAAAGGGACAACTCCTGTGCATAAAGTTAAGCACAGGTATTAATCTTGGCACTTAAACATTAGTCTTTTGGGGAATATTTTCATTTTGATGTTAAAATAATTGTTTTAATAGCTATTTCTCCATTATTTAACACTTTACAAAGGCCTGTAAACGTGCTTCCTCGCTATTTTATGAACGTGGCATTAAATTCTGGGCAAAAGTGATTACATGCCATTATCTACTTGAGACCTGAATTATCTGTGGGAACGTTGATACTAAAATCTGTAATGCTGAATCCTTTGGTCTTGGGTTTCAAGATACACACTTCACAACTGCAAAACAAAATCCCTCTTCATTGGATAGATAGGTCCACTGGAGTTAATGGTGAGACTCCCATTGTCTTCAGTGGGGTTTGGCTCAGGCCTGTAGTGCTCAACTGTTAGCAAAGTGCTTGATCCCTGGACAGGGTAATCCAGGTACAGTCATAAAATGCTGACCAGTTAAATGGCATGGATGCACTTAAAGAAGTACGGCACCCAGTACGTGGGTTACTTCCACACCCCCAAGATTTCATGCAGCCTGAGATGCTGAATTTGTCACTACAGAATCACTGCTAGGTGTTGTTTGTTTGGGCTGTTGTTGGGCCTGATTCTTCTTTCACTGGGTCTGGTTTTACTCCAGTCTCTCTGTTGGCTGCAGTGGAGTTATTCCTGATGCATACCGGTGTATGCGCATGAGGGTTCAAGTGGATTGAAACAGGAGGGGGAGCTGTGGAGGAGCACCACAAACCCAAGCCAGGGAGAGGAAGGGGAGCATTCCCTCTTCTTATAGCAGCGCTGTTCCCCTTTCTTTAGCCTTCTGTGGGAAGAGTTAGACCCAATGGTGTTCTACTAGTGAAATTCACTCATGGTGCAGAGGGACCATACAAGGCCTTCTATGCTACTTAATGCCTGCTCGGGAGCTGCTAACAACAGTAGTAAGTAGTTCTTTTCATCAGTAGATCTCAAAGCCCTTTACAAAGGAGGTCAGTGTCATTATCCCCATTTTACAGATGGGGAAACTGAGGTCCGGGGGAAGTGAAGTGACTTGCCCAAGGTTGCCCAGCAGGACCGTGGCAGAGCCAGGAACAGAACCGTGGGCACTTCAGTCCTTGTCCAGTGCTCTACCCACTAGGCAACACTGTGTTGAGATCAGAGAGAGGCAGCATGAACCGATCTTGCAATCCAAGGTGCAGGCTGTGTTAGGCTGTTGATTTTGAAGAACTCTACCTTTGCTTCATGCCATGGGGAGTTCTGCCTACACGCCACAGCATGCTAGAGCTGCCGGCAGCAGGAGGGAACCACGTGGTATGCTGTGTATGTATGAATGTTCGTGCAGTAAGATTTTGAAATGTTTCCCACTCTAGCCCGGCTTGAAACACATTTTTGCTGTTCCAGCCCTTAAATAAAGACACACTTTTGTATTCAAGGAAGGCTGTCGTTGGGATTGTGTATTGAACACACGGTATCTTTAACTTCCATTGTTTCGCGCTCATGCTAATACTTTGCTACCCTTCAAACAATGGTGTCCTGCTGGTGCAGGGAGGATGGCCCTATATACTCATCCAGGAGCCTGGAGGACGTCTTTCCCCTGGTTTTCCTTTATAGTCGTGAACTCTCAGAAGTCTAGCAGCGTGCCAACCATCCTCCCGCCCAAGGAGTGCTGGAAATGGTACCCCGTACAGCCCAGTGACATCACTCCGAAGCGAGTTAGAAGGGGTCACGCTAAAGATTCTTCACCTCAGGGGTGGCCAACCTGGGGCTCCGGAGCCCCATGCGGCTCTTCAGAGGTTAACATGCGGCTCCTTGTACAGGCACCGGCTCTGGGGCTGGAGCTACAGGCGCCAACTTTCCAGTGTGCCGGGGGCTGCTCACTGCTCTGCCTCAGGCCCTGCCCCCATTCTACCCCTCAGCTGGCCGTGCCCTCGCTCCTCCCCCACCCAGCCTCCTGCACGCCACAAAACAGCTGATCAGGAGGTGCAGGAAGGGAGCGGGAGGTGCTGATCGGCGGGGCTGCTGGTGGACAGGAGGCTGTTATGGGGGGCGGGGGCGGGCTGCTGATGTATTACTGTGGCTCTTTGGCAATGTACATTGGTAAATTCTGGCTCCTTCTCAGGCTCAGGTTGGCCACCCCTCCTCTACCTCCTGGTCTTTGCCAGCTTGAGTCTCATCCCCCTGTATGGAATATTGCCCACCGCCTCTGTGATGTGTTTATCGGGGGACACATTGCCAGTATTTTTCTCTGCCCCCACAGCTGATTTGACAAGCAATATGCTGCCCCTACTGTTACAAAAGCGCCATAGCCTCCATAGTGACCACAGGTATTCCAGACCTCCATTTTTTTTTCCCCCTATTGTCCAAAAGCTGGCACTTCCAACAGCACCACGCCCCCTAGCACCTTGCTGGGGCATCGGTTCATGACTGACTCAGGGCTTGTCTATTCTGGGATCTTACTCACTAGGGTCTTACCTTGGTTTACAACTGGCAAGCGGCACTGGTACAAGGAACTTAGTGCGTCTACAGTAGGGACTTGCATTGGTGCAGTTACGCTGCAAAGCAGGAAGGTCCTGAGAAGGAAGGATACCAGGTATCGCTATAGGCAGCCCCCTGTGCTTTCCCTGGAGGTCTCAAAGTCCTGTCCAAGCAGTAACACGGCCCAGCGTTTTCACTTCTTCATAATTAGAAAATGGAAGAGCAGGTGACCTTTCAAAGGGGCATTGCTGTCCCTGAGCCACCGGTTAAATCGGATCAGTTGTTTGTGAATTCTCAGTCTGACCCCAGGCATTCTCGCGGAACATGAAATAGTGTAGTGCTGCCCTGGTGGCACGTACAGCTCTGACGCTTGTGTTTTCACGTCTTCGTCAAAAAGCTTCCTTGCTTCTCCGTTCCCCTCTTGCAATGCTGCTTTGTGGGACGCCTTGCATCAAAAGCAAATTAAACGGCAGGAGAGGCTCTTCATGAGTTTCCGGTATCTCAGTCAGAGCTTTTCCCCGGGGGATGAGATGCTTTGTGTAGCCGGGCCCTGAGTCTCGGGTGCACTGGGGATATTGCTTTGCCAGAAAAAAGCTGTCCTTAAGCTAGGTGAAAATCCTCTCAGTTCTACTTCCTGCAAGTGCGTGTGTGTGAAAGGTCCCTGCTGTGACCGTCCGTAGAGGGCATGAGTCTGTGACAGGCGCCTGCTGGAGCGTTTTGGCTCTTTAGCTGCTACAGCTCGAGCTAATGCTTTTAGCCCTGGTTCAGTCCCTGGTGTATGGGGCAAATAGAGCGAGCGTCTGTCACACCAGCAGTACGAGGGAGCATGACCAGCAGTGGCGGAAGTGCCCTAAAATGGGGGGGTGGGGGACACAGGCGCCTGAACTGTGGTGCTGCCCCCAAGGCCCTGCTCCTGCACTGCCCCTTCTCCCCGAGCCCCTGCCCTTGTGCCACCCATTCCCCTGAAGCCCCATCCTCAGACCCTTGCTTCTCCCTGAGCCGCAGCCACCTCACCACCGCTTCCCCCGAGGCCCTGCTCCCATTCTGCCTTTTTCCTCTTCCCCGCTTGCTCCTCTCCACCCCTCCCCCTGTCACTCACTCTTATGGCCAGTAAAAAGTGGGGGGGCATGGCCCGCTGACACACACACACCCCGTTCCGGTGCCCCGATCATGACCCACTATTCCAAGCCATTGTAATAGCCATTGGCAGCTAGTATGGCCTGCTTTAACTCACACCCCATGATGAGCAGCCCCAGGATTGGGCCAACTGCAGCTCAAAGCCACCTTTTGCATTGCCACCCACGCTGAGCCAAGTGCTGCTTTGCTAGACCCCACGAACCAGCCCTTTGTGTGACTTGGCATTTCAGTTACTGTGTGCCACAGCCTGCTTGCCTTACTCCTACAAAAACCCTGTTGAAGTCAGCGTTTGCTTGTGGATACCAGCTGGTTTACGCAAGTGAGTAATGGCTGCAGGATCAAACCCTTCTAGTTAGATGAGTCGTTTACGTAGCACCAAAAGTGCCTACAAAGTCCCTACCCTGAATTTAAAGGGAAACTCCATGGAAATAAGATTTTTGCATTCAGAGACAGAGGTATTGTCTAGACGAAAACAAAATTAATTATGAAATGAATATTTGGGCTCTAAATAATAGTCCATTGTTGCCACCCTATTCTGTATGTCACAAAGCAAAATCAGATCAGGGTAAAACATTACACATGTCTTGCATAGCTGGGGCCTGCTCCAACTCCCAAGGAATTCCACGAAAGAGATTTACCACTGATTTCGGAATGGGGTCCTGACCTATAATACATGTGTACAACAAATGGCATGCTGTGCACAGACCATAGGCTTGTTTAGACCACAGGCTAAATAAACGTGTTCTTGCTTTTATGTTCCTTGTAGGAAAAGAATTAACTTGTGCTCACTCTGGGGTTTGATTGGCCTATCCAAAAATGTTTCCTCTTTTATTGGCTTTTGATGAAATTCTCCAGTTTTTTGGATACTTCCATTGTTAGGTTCCTTTTAAGAATTCTTTGCCTTCCTGGTGGGGAAACACTCAGCGCCAGAGCCTTTACAACCTGGTACCATCTCTTTCTATTGCTCCCTCCTAGCTTCGGCTTATCTCACTGTGTCATTAAGGAATGCAGGCCTCATCCTTAACATTCCAGCTCGGACAGTCAGAGGCTTTGACTCAGATCAAGGGAGAAGCCGAGGTGGGATCTGTTTTAGATTTCAAAACCCAACCACATACACAGCCTGTGCAAAATGGCCTGATCAAAACACATGCCCGAACTGAGATCCTGGCCATTCCCTTTGCCTTGTCACAAGAAGCCTTGGTAGAGTTGGAGAGAGGAGAAAATAAAAAAGTTAAAGAAACAGCCGAGGCTGGTGATGTGTGGATGAAAGCAGGTGGATGAAACTGACACACAGCAGAGCTTACCGCCTGTTTACAGCAGATTGCAATGTGTGTCTGATTCAAAATAGGGTGGTGGCAACACTATCTACCCCTAGGAGCCTTCATCAGTATGACCGTGGCTATTTATTACTAGTCAGATCAGGTCTCCATTGTGCTAGGCACTGTACTAACCTGTGGGAAGGCGTAGTCAGTTCCCTGGAGAGCTGACCATCCAAAATGCAGACAACGGCTGGGGAGAATACTGAGGAGGAAGAAAGGCAGGGCCTGATCCTGCAAGAGTGCTCAGCACCTTACAGAACGTGCTCGGTGTCTTTCTGAATTGGGCCCAGGCAAGGGGCTGAGCACCTTGCAACACCCACTGACGTTAGCAGGAGTTGCGTGTGCTCAGCACTTTTCAAGGTCAGGCCCATAAGGGGCAAGATTATGTGTTGATTTTCACCCTGCTTGAACCGAATGGCCCCGTTGCTAGTTACCGTGCTGTCTTTTCAACTCTCCAAAGGCTGTCTGGTTTAACTCCTGGGGTGAAATCACTGGGGCTGAGTGAAAAGTGAGGGCAGAGCTTGGCTCAGAGTTTAGTTGGGCAGCCTTTTAAGAGTGTGATTAGTCCATTTTCCCATGAAGATACATTGCCCATAAGTACCAAGCTCGCAGTAGCAAATGCTCCAGCAGGACTTCCTGGCTCAAGGCAAAGAGAGTGCATCGCCCGGTCGTGAGTTAGTCTGCAGATGAGGGAAGTCCAAAGAAAAGTAGCATTTAATGCTTTGAGGGTGGAGTTTTCATGAGCTCTGAGCACTGGCCTAACTCAGCTCCCATAATGAGTGCTTTGGCTAATCCCACTTTAAGTGGTAATTGAATCAACTAACTGGGGCAGGTACAGAACAGCTGAAGCCACGGATGGTTTCCTACCATGTTGTTAGCAGGAGCCCAGGATACACAGTCAGGTGAGCAGTCCCTCAGAACTGAGGGCAAGTCTACATGAAGATGCTTTATGCTGACAGGAGAGCTTTCCCATTGCTCTCCCGTCAACATAGCACTATCTACACGGGGTGTTAGGTCGGTACAACAACGTTGCTCGGGGGTGTGGATTTTTCACACCCATGAGCAACACAGTTATACTGATATAGGTGTGTAGTGTGGATCAGACCTCAGTGGGGCCGCTTGTGTGAGTAAGGCAGCAGGATCAGGCACTAGGTCGGGAAACCCTTTGCCTTGTCTTAGAACTGAACCAGCTGACCCCATAGTCTACAAGGGAACAATCCGTACGTCTCCTGGGAACCACAATGGCTTCCAATAGTCCCATTAAGAGACCGTATCTTGTTTCTTCGGATGTTCTGCTAGTTTTCAAGGCCCCTGCCCCCCTTAGATAGTGAATGACATGGCCCGCGATAAGTCTTGTATGCACATACTTTCAAGGTCTGTAGGAAAAGCAGTGCATGGATTAAAGTCCTGTCTTTGGGCTGTGCAGGTCTGCCACGCACAGATGTGTTACTCTCCTGGGACAGCAAAGGCTCCAAAGAGAACACAAACCACGGCTTTGATGATTATTTGGCTTGCAGTAGCACCTGGGGTTCTGTGCTTTTGTTTACACTTTCACTTTGGTGCAGTCCCTATTGACTCCTGTCCCTGCTGTCTGTGTGCTTTCCTATAAAATCTTCATCTTCCTCCTTCTCCTAATGATTATTTGCATTAAAGTAGTGCCCAGAGGCCCCGCCTGAGATCAGGCCCCGAGTGTGCCAGGCACTGTACAAACATATAGTCCCATCGCTTACAAGATAAGACAGCCAAAAGGTGAGGGAGGAAACCCAGAGGAAGTGACTTGCCCCAGCTCTAAGGGCAGAACTGGGACACTTTATAATTAATGAACCACGCTCCCTAAGTCTTCAGGCGGCTGAACACAGGTTATGCCCTTCTCTGGCTAGTGGCGGGGAACACCCCGTTCCTCAGACCTCCAGAGATGGTACTTGAGGTGAGAACTTTGGTTTCGACATTCGCTCGGGGCCTCCTTCCAGGTAAGGCTGCTCTTAAAAGCCACTTGCCTGGTGTGGCTGTTTCCAGGGTTTGCACTTTTAGTCTCCAGGCGCCTGCAGAGAAATGTCAGCGGGCTGGGGCGACTTTATCTGCTGCTTGAGAAATCTCAGGGCTGGTGTCAGCAGACAAGCGTCAGCATCGGCCCTTCTTCACCTTGACCCTTTAGTGAAGAGACATAATAACTCCCCCCACCCCAGCGTGGGTGGACGAAGAGGAGCTGGGTATAGAAATTGTTCTCCCTCGCTCTGCCCCCCCATCCCCTCAGACTGAAGGGGAAGGGACTGGTCCTGCCTGGGGAGGGGGTGTTAGGAAATCTTCCCACCACCTTGCTGGTAAGGGTGAGGGAGCTGGGTGTGTGCAAAGGGGAGGAGAGTGGGCCTGTCCCCTCCCCGCTCCCAGGGAGGGTGGGGAAGCTGACATGTAGGGGAGTGAGGCTAGTCCAGATCTCTCCCCTAGCTGCAGGAAGAGAGCAGACGCTGCTGAGTCACTCCTGTGTATAAGCAAGCGCCAGGGAATCAGAGCAGCGCAGACCCCAGCAGGAGTCCTGGACAGGTATGTGCATGCTGGCGAGGCTGAGTGGGTGGGATTGGCTGTGAGCGTCTGGGTTTCTAACCGGCCCATTTTCCACCTGTCCCCCTGGGTCTGGGCTCCACAAGGGCTTGTGGCATTTCTGCTGCCCTGGGACTAGGCTGGAGGCAGAGGACTCTGACGCTGCTGTCTCTTGGGCTCAGGGCCGAGCAGGCTCTTGCAGGGCCTCTGATATGGGGAGCATAAAGGGGACATAAAGACCCCATTTCCCCTGTGCCTGTCGCAGACAGAAGGCAAGCGGGACTGGAAAATGCCTGGCCCAATGCAGGGCCTGCAGCAGCAGTGAACGGTAACCATTCCTAACAGAGCAATAATGGGAACACAATTGAGCTCTGTGTTCCACATAGTAATGGGCTTGAATCACCCTGCCAATGAGACTTGTTTGGATGAGCGTTCAGCTTCAAGATGCTAGCAGAGCAGGAATGATGACCTAATGGTTAGAGTCCTGGGTTTGAGTCCCTACTCTGCCACAAACTACCTGTGTGACCTTGGGCTAGTCACTTAGGGTGAGACTTTTAAAGGTACTTGGGTGCCTAATGGGATTCTCAAAGTCGCCTAACTCCCTCTGATTTAAAAAAAAATCCAATGGGAGTTAGGCACCTAACCCGCTTACACCCTTTAGAAAATCCCACCAGGCACCTGTCTGCATTTTTAGGCACCTTCAAAAAACAGCACTCTCTCTGCCTCAGTTCCCCACCTGTATAATGGGGATAATAGCACTGGCCTAGCTCACAGGGGGTTGGGAGGATAAATACATTAAAGGCTGAGCTGCTCAGATACTGTGGCAATTTGGGGGGGGAGGGGGTATAAGTACCAGAGATAGCTAGCTCCGTGTGCAATCGCAGCTGTCGCTTTGTTCAGTTCTTCCCACTTGTTCCAGGCGAAGGCTGCATGTCGGGGCAGAGGAACAGGCTGTGTTGTGCACAGTCAGTACGGGGCTCTGGGGAGGCAGCAGATGGAATTTAGGGAGGGCAGCTGCACTTCATGGAGCAGCCTGGCAGCTGTTGTGGTGGGGGCTGAGGGGTGAAGGCTGCAGCATACACGCACCCAGCTAGCTCTGACCGAGAGCAAGCACAACAGAGGAGAGGGATGGGGAAGGCAAATGTAACCGGAGATGCTCATGACAGGCCAGATCCTGCAAGCAGCTGAGCACTTCTGAGGTGCAGGCTCCTCAGCTCCTGGCTGAACAAAGGGTGCTCCTCGCTGTGGCAGGTCAGGCTCTGCAGGCATAAACGAGGAGAAATGCAGTGGGGCGGGGCTGGGAGCTGCATACAGTTCTGATGCAGAGTGCTCCGGGGAGGGGGCAGTGGATCGAATCCACTGGTGTTGCATACGTGGCAGTGTGATGCATATTACGAATCATCCACCTGCAAGTACTCAGCAGGAAATTTTCCGTGGCCCTGGCCTTGCCTAAGAGACCCCTCACAGCTATGGCGGTTAGGAGATTTATACGCACTCGCCTTTCTCTGGATGGGACTGGTGAGGAGCAGGCGCCAACCAGAGCTGCACAAAAGTAGAACTAATACCCAACCTCTTACCTAGGTCACAGGGTCCAGGACAAGCTGTTCAGAGGCTGGGCGTTTTCCAGGTTAACAGCTCCAGAGCTCAGGTAGGGAATGGGAGCAGAGTGCGCTAAAGGAGTGAGTGACCAAGGGAGCAGCTTCTTGCTGACAGGCCTCTTTCTGCAGGGGGAAAAGGCCCCTCTTGAGTTATGATCATTTTGGTGCAAGGCAATGAGGACCCCTGCATACACTCTAATAAATCAATGACACTGAATCCTCTACTGCCAGGAAAGTCACCTGCTGCAAGGCCCGTGCCACCACCTGGGAAAGGGGCATCGGTGTAACTATCGAAGGGCTAGAAGCAGATCTAGGGGAAGAGTTTCAAAAGTGCCCAAGGGATTTAGGAGCACAGGTTTTCAAAAGCCCTAAAGTGGTTTAGGCAATGGCTACGCTACAAAACTCTGCCAACATAGCAATGCTGATTAGGGATGTGAAGAGGTGTGAACCCTGACCAATGTAGCTGTGCTGGCCAAAGTGTAGACTTGGCTATACTGGCAAAAACATAGCCATGCTGGTATAAGCTGTGTCCACACTATACTCCTGGGGAATTCTTTGCCACTACACACATGCAGAATTCATGTTCCCCGCAGATTTTTTTTCTCTGCAGAAAATATATTCCGCCAGAGAGGCGCTGCAGTTACACCTTTCACCCACCAGGGGCTGCTGTGGCACTAGAGCAGACAGCTCACTGTAACAGCCAGCTGTCAATAGGGAGGAGGAGAGGCTGTGTTCCTCATAGCACCCTGCCTGTGGGGCCAGGTGAGGAGGCATGGGATATGGGGAGACAGACAAAGTGGAGCACACAGGACTGCTGGGGGAATCACACAGACCGGGGGTTCAGAAGGGGAGGGACAGACTGGGGCAGGGGCTGAATGGAACAGGGGGGTGCAGGGACACCGGGGGGGGAGAGCAAGGAGGTACAGGTCCACATTGGAATGGGGGTAGCTGAAAGGGGGTTCAGGGCCACATGGGGATGGGATGAGGGGTGCAAGTGGGCAGGGGGTGGCTGAGTGGGGGTGCAGGAATACATGGGGATGCAAGGGGACAGGGAGGGGGTTCAGGGACACATGGGGATGGGAGGAGGGATGGCTGAGTGGGGGTGCAGGAGCACATGGGGATGGTGGGAGGGAGGTGTAGGGCTGCAGGGAGGGCTGAGTGTTGGTGCAGGGACACATGGGGACGGGGGAAGAGGCGTGCAGGGGCACATGGGGACAGGGGCAGATGTGCATGGGAGAGATTAGGGGTCAGCCAGGGTCTGCATGGGGGAGGCTCCCCAACTCTCTAACAATTCCTCCTCCCTCCAAAAACATGTTCCATACTTCTCCCACCGACACCCAAAATCCTCCAGGTTCACTCCCAGGCTGCTTCCCAGCAATTATTTCTCTCTTCCTCAGCTCCTCTGTTACCCCTGACTCCTCCAAGCGTTTGCACTGCATCTGAGGGGTGCGGGAAATACTGTTCTGTATTGTAGTTTAAATGACTCATTACTCAGAGTTCTATATTAATTTGCCTAGTAAGTAACCTATTTGTCAAAAAAACATTTCCTGAATCTTTTTTGTTGTCTGTAGGGTTACAGACATACTTGTTGACAGGTATTTTCATAGAATCATAGGACTGGAAGGAACTTGAGAGGTCATCTAGTCCAGTCCCCTGCATTCATGGCAGGACTAAGTATTATCCAGACCATCTCTGACAGGTGTTTGTCTGACCTGCTCTTAAAAATCTCCAGTGACAAAGATTCCACCACCTCCCTAAGCAATTTATTCCAATGCTTAACCATCCTGACAGTCAGGAAGTTTTTCCTAATGTCCAACCTAAACTGCCCTTGCTGCAATTTAAGCCCATTGCTTCTTGTCCTATCCTCACAGGCTAAGGAGAACAATTTTTCTCTCTTCTCCTCGTAACAACCTTTTATATACTTGAAAGTACATAATGCCTCATCTTTTAAGTCTTTGGAAATAAATTACCAAAATAATTGAAACGGGAGTGATTATATTGAGTTATTTTGACAAATAAAATATGCAGAATTTTAAAATATTGTGCGCAGATAATTTTTTGGTGCAGAATTCCCCCAGGAGTAACACTAGTGCTCTGCCAGTACAGTATACTGGTATTGTTATACCATCAAAGGACTCCTAGTGTAGACCTTGCCAAAGGGGCCTGACTTTCAATGGAACCTAGCTGCTTTTCCCCACAAGCCGCATTGAAAGAAAAGTCAATGGGCCTCGTGCTCTTAAATCCCCTGGGGGCTTTTGAAAATCTCCAAGATCATTCTCTTTGAACCCATAAGATTCCGACACTTGCATTCTGCAGGCCACTTTGTAGGAGAGCCACCTTGCCATGGGCATGCCTGACCTTCCAAGCCCTGCCTCCCCACTGCCAGTGCACCACATCATGCGAGAACAAACCCATGGCAAGGTGGACAACATGATTACCACCCAATTTACTTTGGACCTTTAGAGGCAAGCTCCTGTCTGCTCTGTATGGTGATTAAAGAGCCTATTGAACTTCACATAAGAGGAGATGTTTGCCTGTTCTCTTTGACCAAAATTATCCCCTCATGTAGCTTGCTGTGTACATATTGTTTTTATTATTTATTTGTATTGTGGTAGCACCTAGGCATCCCAGTCACGGCCCAGGAACCCATTGTGCTAGGAGCTGTACAAACACAGAACCAAAAGAGGGTCCCTGACCCAAAGAGTTTACAGCCTCAGAGTGTGTCCACACTTGAAAGAGTTAATGGCGGCAATGCTGTACAGCTGTAGTGTAGACACTAACTACAGCAATGCAAGGGGTTCTCCCATCGCTGTAGCAAATCCACCTCTCCGAAAGGTGGTAGCTAGTTCAGTGGAAGAATTCTTCCATTGACCAAGCACTGTCTACACTGGGGACTTGGGTTGGCTTAAGTACGTAGATGGGTCAACCTAACTTTCGTGTGTAGACCAGCCCTAAGTTGGCTGCTGCTCTCCCCTCAGACCTTCAGCTCTGAGTATACAGCTAGGCAGAGATGATAGTGCTGCATGTGTGTTTGTACAGCATCTAGCATGATGGGTTCCTGGTCTATGAGTGGGGCTCCTAGGTGCTAGAAAGATAATACAACTAATAAATAATAACAGGTACAGTTTGGGACACATGCTGGTTACCTTTGGGATGAAAGGTTTTATGTACCTTTAAATATGCTCAGATGAGACTTCCTTCCCAAATGCCTCATCTTTATGGCAGTTTAATTACAGCAGAGACTCTAATTATCACCTCCACCATCTGCAGGCACCAGCAAAATATTTATCAGTGTTTTGCTTTCACATAGCTCGTGGCAGCCCCAAAGGGCTTTAATTTACTTCTCTATATTGCTCTTTTGTTTCCCCCTCCCTGAAAAGCAAAAGAATGTTTTCCCTCCTGCTCGCTCTTTCTCTGCTGGAGTGGGAGGCGGCGGCCGGCCTGACAGACAGAGCAGCTCCAGCTGCGCTGGGGGATTTCACAGCTCTTTTCCAGCTGGCCCAGCAAGACCACTGGGAAAACAACATTAATCTTACCAGCATGTCCTGTGAGGATCTGAGGAACAAGACATGGACCCACTTGCATCTGAACAACAACAGCCTGCAAGCCTTCCCTGCCTGCCTGCCTGGGGGACTGGAGGCCTTAGACCTCAGCACCAACCAGTTGCCTACGCTGAGTGGCGTGGAGATAGTGAACTTCCCAAAGCTGCGTGCCCTCTCCTTGAGGCACAACCACATCCAAGAAGTTGTGTGGGGAACCAGAGCCCTCAGTAGCCTCCAGTTCCTGGACCTAAGCACTAATAAATTGTCCTCTCTGCCATCATGCCAGACCGCCCACCTGCCAAACCTGAAGTGGCTGTCGCTGGCCGGAAACCCCATCACTGAACTCCAGCCTCTGGCTTTCTCCTGTTATCCACAGCTACAGTTCCTGAACTTGTCTGCCACTCTGCTCGGGCGTGGGAATGGCGGAGGGATTAGCGCATCAGCCTTTGCAATGAACATGCTGAAGGGGGACACCGGGAACAGAGCTAGGAGCACCATTGACATGCTTGACTTGAGTGGGACCTTTCTCGAGAAAAGTAAGTTTGAAGATTTTTGTGGTACACATGGGGCCTGATCAAACCTGATGAAGTGAAACCACTGTTAGCGTCACAGCTACCCGCAGTAGAACTGCGGACCTTCGGAGCCGTCAGCAGGAGCTGCAACAGCTTGAGCTAAAGGTCACTAGCTGGGGCTGTAACAGACTCATATCCTCCACTGATCAGGCACAGCGGAGGAACCTCTAAAACACACCCACCAGTCGGTTACAATCAGCAGTGGTGGGAATTCTCTCGTGTAGACAAGACTTCAGAGGGGAAGGTGGAGAAATAGCTGTTAGCACAAGCCTAGCAACTACACCTGCCCACAACAGAATTTCTCATCTGTCCTCATAATCCCTCAATCCCCGTCCACTATCCTCTCCGATTATCCAGCTCTCAGCCTTGGGCTCCTCCCTTTCCTCCTCTTTTCCTATCCAGAGTCTTCTAGAAGCCCTTCTCTTGTTCTTTAGTGGCCTGTCTAACGTCTGCCTTTCCTCCCCCACCGCTAAACCCTACCTAATCTCTTCACTTTCTCCTCTTATTATTGGCACAGCATGGAGAGGCTTCCACCAAGATCAGGGCTTTGTTGTGTTACGCATTATCAATCCACAGAGCAAGAGGCAAGTCCAGCCTCAAAGAGCTTACAGTCTAAATAGACAAAATAGGACCATGGGAGGATGATCATCCCCATTTTATAAATGGGGGAGCTGAATCCCAGAGAGATGCAGTGACTCGGAGTCTGTGGCAGAGCCCAGAGTGCACCCCAATTTCCTCAGTCTAGTCCCTTAGCCACAAGACCACTCCTCCTCTCTACAACAGTCTTTCCTCTCTCTCCCCCCCTCTCCCTCCTGGGCTCCCGTAACATTTCATCCAATCAAATGGGTAAAATAATTCCGACCTGGTGAGATTCAGTGAATGGATAATTGTTCAAATCCTTTGAGCAAGACAAAGGAAAGTAGCTGTGGACGTGTGAAGGGGAATTATAAACCTGCTGTTCTCATACAGCCAGATCCAGACATTCCCTAGCAGAGGTTCCGGCCCAGTCACTAATCAATCCAGGACTCTGCGCTGCGCTGAGTGAGGGCGCTTTGCCTTACAGCTGTGCTGCTAAACTGCTGGGGAAATAACTAAAGGCCTGGGAAATTCTTATATTCTTTTCTATAATTTTTTCATTTTTCTTTTGGGGAATTTCATGTTACTTTGATTTATCCATTTTATCCATGCTGGGGGGGGCGGGTGGGTCCTCCCCTAGGAGCTGAGAGGACCTTGGGGGTTAGACCCCACCTGGCACTCACCACGCAGCGACAGCTTCTTTGTCCCGGGGCTGGGCCCAGCTCTTCACTCTGGGCATAGTGAGCTGGTACCTGGGTCACAGCGCCATTCTGATTTGGCCCAGCTGCCCCCCATCATGACAGAAGGGCAGCCAGGCCACACCTGAGCAGCGCTGTGACCGTGTGCGCCAGGTTGCAACACGCGGAGCAGGGAGCCAGGCCCAGCCCCCAGGAGCCACTGCTGCAGGGTGAGGGTTTTCATTTTATTTCATGTTATTTTGCATTTGCTATAACCAGCAGGTGCATCAGTTTTCAGTAAAACTCAATCCACTGCAGTCTGCTTACTGGCCAGTCCTAAATTCAGCACAGTTCTCCGCTCACATACCAGTCACCCGGGTCTTCTCTGCTTCAGTTCAGCAGGAGTGGGCCCAAGACTTGGTCAGCCTTAGGTCGCTCCACCTTGCAAGGATGGCCCAGCTGAAGAGCTTCGATATGGATCTATCCAAGTCTCTGCCCAGGCTGAGAGAACTGAATTGCCAGGACTCCCGTGCGCTGAGCAGGGTGAGGACGGAGCTATTTGACGATGCTTCTCACCTGACCTTTCTCACCTTCCAGAAGTAGGTGTTTTCTTTGCTCATCCATGTGTTAAAATGCCGCTGTCTGCTGAAAGTGTCTAGTGACAGCTGGGTTCCCTCACTGCCCCCATAATTCCCCTGGAGTCATCCAAATAGGAGGGTCTTTAGTGCATGGGGGAGCTGCCGTTTCAATTCATTTGGAATTCTTGCGAGGCCTTGTTGGCACAGCAGAACTAGGATTTCCCAGGCTGTGTGCCAGAGTCTCTTCCCTGCTCCAGCTGGTGCAAAGATGCCAGATCTCTCCATTGTCCTATGCTACTCCGCCTGCAGCCTTTAGTATAGAGGGCATACTGGGCACCTGTTAGAGAGGTGGGGCTGGAGTACACTGCACTCCAGAGATCTCTGGCTGGCAGAGAGCCCCTTAGGTGCCATACCCAGCTGGTGCAGACTAAAGCAGCCATGAAGTTGCTCTAAACTTCACCAGCGCTGTCCTAGTCGTGTCTCTGATTCTGGGGACAGTTCTGACTTCTTCACAAGCTCCCAGCCTTGCTGCAGCCGTGGATACTGGGAGTAGCAAAGAATCTGGCCCCATGGGCCAAACTCACATCATGATGCAGAAACTGCCTGAAACTGCCTTAATGAGCCTGGTGCAGTTGTTGGCACCTGTCAGTGTGCGGTTCTTTCTTCCTTTCCTGGGCAGACTGGTGATTTAGATTTCACTGAACTCAAAAGGCCAGAATTCCCTCTCAGCTGCACTGACTTCAGCAGAGATGCAGGAATGGAACTGAGAATCTGGCCCAAAGTATTCATGACCCTGCAGCTTAATCACGCCTGGGTTGTGGAAAACCCAATGCCCCCCATTCCCTCGCCTTTGGAGTATTTAGCCTAGACCAGGCCTAAGTGCGCTCAGCAGATGTTATAAGGCTGATGGACTGGAGATTTATGGAGCGAAATCCCCTGCTAGTGTAAATTGACGCAGCTCTACTGACTGGATGATTTCAAAGTTTGTGAGAATGGCCTTGTCTGCATTGGGGGCTAAATTGGCCCTGCTGTGATCGATGCTGCAGCCATCGATTTAGCGGGCCTGGTGAAGATGCGATAAGTCAATGGGAGAACGCTCTCCCGTCGACTTCAGTACTCCATCTCCCCAAGAGGCAAAAGGTAAGGAGACACTCTCCTGCCGACTGTCAACATAGCGCAGTATATACACTGCTGTAAGTCGATCTAAGCTACGTCAACTTAACTTATGTATCTTACATAATTTAACTAGCGTAACTTCGATCGACTTACCTTATTAGTGTAGACCAGACCCAAGTAATTCTACTGGGTAGACCCTTGGAAGAGAGATGGGAACAATAAGTGAGACATGCTCAAACCAGGAACTTGAAATATCTATTTAGATTGCAAGTTCTTTGTGGCAGGGACCCTCTTTTTGGTCTGTATGTGTAAAGTGCCTAGCACAATGGGGGCCTATTCTACAACTGGGACTCTTATGCATTACAGTCATACAAATAATAAATAATAATAATAATAAATACCTGCCTACAGAATTCACTGACTACAAAGACAAAACAGGAGGATTAACGTACCTGGGATAGGGGATTGTCGAGACCAGAATGGAAATGAAAGGTTAGGATCACATAAGCAAACACAGTTTGGATAGGACATTCGAGTCAGCGGACCAGGATAAGGAGGGTTGACCTAACTGCTGTCATGTTGAAGCTCTGGCAGCTTCTCTCTGCAATGGATGGTGGAGAAGGGAAACACCGTGTTATACCCTTAGCTTTCCTAAGAAGATTTAATTAAAATAATGAAGGTTAATTGTTAAACACTGGATTCAGGGCAGACAGGTGTGAAAGGCAAGTGCCGAGGGGGAGCTGGCTCAAAAGAGAGAGGAAGCTGTGGAATGTAATAGTAACGTGTGACACTGCATAAGGCTAAGAGCAGGGTCCCCCAAGGGTCAGCTTGGAGCCGCTTTGTGTATCCTGTAGATCAGTATCCAAAATTCTCATGCCAGGCATTCGAGCAATAGCAAATAGCGAGGAAAACTGCAGTGGGACATGCGATGTTTTAGGGAGAGGGAGAAAGGGAAAGTATTTTCATCGTAAGTTACATCTTCAGGGCACCTTGCAGATGTAACTAACTAACCCTCTCATCATCCCTGTGCTACAGGGAAGTATCATTAGCGCCATTAGCTGTGGAGACTGAAGCATACTGGGGTAAATTCCTTAACTCACTTTGATTTCAAGTTACTTCTGCACTGCCAACCCCACGCCTTCAAAAATCATGAGCTGGGCCCTCCAAAATCAGGAGATTGGCTTAAAAATCACGAGATCACTTTAAAAAATAGTAAATGTGTGTGGGGGAGGGGGTAGCTCTTTGATTTGCCTTCTGGTTTTTGAGCTTTTGGGGTTCAATTCGGATCATGTTTTCAAGTGCTTTTTCCTGCAACCACAGCGGTGAGAAACTCCTGGTGCTGCGGTTTGAGGTAAGAAACGCCAAATATGGCGAGACTCGTGATAAAATTCATGAGAGTTGGCAATGCTGGAGCTTGGCCAAAAAGTCAACACTGGGTCACTAGCAGAAGCAGCTGGCTATTGTGTCTACTCCACAATTCACTAGACTATGTTGGTCTGTACCTCACTGCTGGTGTCCAGGGTAACCCGTGTTGCAACAGACTCTCATACCAATCTCGGAAAGTACCAGTGTTCCACTGGAATAGCAGCAGTGCTCCATTTATGGATGGTGTACAGGTGTTTGTACTGTTTCTTTAAACCTCCATCAGGAAGCCAGGCAGGAGGAGTTCTAGGCAGAAACTGCAATGCAGCAGAGAGAGACAGTAGTTATTGCTTCTTGGAGAATTTCTTGTTCTGTGTTAGGAGAAAGCAACTCTGTGATTCTTTCAGGGAAGGATACAGAGCTAAGGATGTATTTTGCATCACATACCATGGGTTACACAGTTATGAAGTAGTTAATGTAGATAAAGGTGTAACATGAACAGTGAAGGCAATGTACCAGAACAGCAAGTATATTGCAAATAGAGCAGTCAGGACTGATTAGGAAAGGATTTAGAGGATATTGTGGAAAATCCTTTAAGCCACCAGCCAGGAATATGAATGCAGCAGAAAATGAACAAACAGGGCACTGGATTCGTGAACAGAGGACAGACCACAAGTCTAAGTGGTAGTGAACAAAGAAAAGATCAAACTCTGCTCTCAGCTACACTGCTGGATTTGGCTACAGAATTCACGCAGCACTGGTACAGAAGATGGGCAAAGGCGGCCTCCCTGTTCACAGAACTCAGGTCTAACTCGGAAGGAAAAAGCACAGGACAATTCAGGCACAAGAAGGTGCAGAGACAACAGCAATGTTACTATCCCCAAGTTCAAAAATCAGGAGTAATGCTTAAAAATCATAGATTGGCTTAAAAATCCTGAGATTTTTAAAACAACAATAAATGTGGGGTGCTTTTCCTTTGCCTTCTGATTTCTGACCCTGTCATGTGCACTCAGGTCACATTTTCAAGCTTTTCTCTGCAACTATGAGGGCTCAAAACTTACCTTTTTTTTTTTTTTAATGAATGCTGAAATTCTCAAATTGTTCCCTGGATTCCAGGAGCTAGAGCTTTCAGAAAAACATCAAATATCATTACACAGCTAGTAACACTGTACCAATGACTAGAGCCCTGCACGGACACAAAATTTGTATCCGCATCTGATCCGCGATCCACAAACATGGTCTGTGGATATATAGCGGACATCTGCAGATTTGCAGGGCTCTACCCATGAGTCAACGTAAGGTGGATGCTTGGCGTGCAGAAACTGAAGCTATTCCAAACATGGCATGAAAGGGTTGAAAGGAGGCTGGAGAGTGAATTAGGAGGACCATAGGGGAGGAGAAGAGGTGTAGGATGAAATGAAAGCCAAGATGAATGCAAGGGTACAGGGATAAGACAAACTTTACCAAAGCAGAGTTGCTGGGTGCAGGGTTCTTTTCCTTTCCTGCTGCCGTTCCTACTGCATTCTGGTTATGCCTTTAACATAAATTTGCTGCAGAGAATGAATCTAAATTGGGGTGAAAGTGATGATACGTGAGGGTGATACGTGAGAATTAACTTGGTTTTCCTGCAGGGGGGGATTAGTAATCTGCTATGAGCCAGGAACAGATTACTGCCTCCCCAGGGAGCAAAGAAGGTTGCATGTCATCCCTTATGCAGACTCCTTAGCGGACACTTGCTAAAGATTCTCAAAATTTTCATCTCCTAGCTGTAACCTGAGTTCCTTTAATCCTTGGAATATCAACTCATCAGGTAGCATCAGCATCAACCTGTATGGAAATCCTTTAGAGTGCAACTGTGGACTTTCCTGGCTACTTTCTGATCCGAAGAGAGTTGTACTGCAAAGGTAAATGACCTGTCAGCAGCGTATTACTCACACAACAGGAATGTAGGAGTCAGTATAAGGATTATCCTGAGCCTGTTTACTTCAATTTTTGCTACAAGTTGTGCATGGATGGTGTAGTTTTCCTGTTGAAATACAAACCCCACCAATATTATTCGGAATCACCATCTGTTCCTCAAAGGACAGACATCTAAAATAAAGTTTCCTTCAAGAATTGAGTATGGACTAATTATATTTGAAAGCAACACTGTCCTGTTAACACAAGCAGAACTATAAAATAATGGCATCTACTGATAATTTATTCTCTGCCTCCCCCATTAGTACGTTACTGCGAGTACAGATAAAATGTAAGCTAGCTCAGTGGCCTTAATGACATTGTGCCCTGGAGATCTGCAGTCAAATTGTGAGCTCTGATTCCTAAGCCAGCAGGGACCAAGAATACTTTGAAAGTAACTACACATCAGTCTACACTGCCCCCTGCTGTCAGACTGGGAGAGGCATTACTCAAACGTGGTTTTGGTGCTTAATGCTTTCTGTATTGTGCCTTCAACTTCCACTGCACCTTACTGAATCAGACCCGTGGCCTTCCCAGTTGGGGGATACTTGCTGCCCCTTGCAAAATGTATGCAGCCAAGTTGGTCATATGGTGAGGAAAATAAGCCTGAAAGTGCAGAACTGTAGTCAAGACTCTGCTTGGCTTTGGCCCCAGATTTCATGTGAGAGAACAGGTTTCTGATTGGCATTAGCAGCTCACTACCTGATACATTTCATAGATGCTGAGGGTGCCATCCTATAACTGTTATGTCATTTCTAATTCGTTTGCTTCATCCTGCAGGGCATCTGACACCATTTGCAACACAGCCCCAGAAGACGGAGAGATGCCTTCATCCTCATCGTCTCTTTCGCTGTTACAACTCTATGATGAATGCCAGGCCAAGAGAAACATCACATTCCCCACATCAAACACTCCTCCTCTCACAGAAGACTCTTCCAACCTTCCCATTATCGATTCCACTACTGTGGCAGCAACGATGGACTCTACTCCATTTGCTGAAGAACTTTACAGCAACTCCTTGGCGCCACGAAACATGGTAAGTATGACGCAAACAGCTCAGATGAAGAATGATCCCACAAGTGTGGACGTTTTTTCCAAATCTACTACCGATCCCACTACTGAAGAAACAGCAGCCACCTCTTCAACAATTCGGGGAGAGCTTTATAGCGACTCCTTAACTCAGCAAAGCACTGTGAGTACAATCAAAACAGATTCATTGAGGAGAAATGCCACAACGACCACTGCTCTGTTCCACCAAGAGGAAACATTCTACCAGTCTACTAATAACACTTCCACTGAAGCGACAGGACCAACAGGGACAAACTCTCCTCTTTTTCCTGGCATAGTAAGTCCATCTCAGACAGATCAACGGCCGCAAAACCCCACAAAGGCAAACCCTATTCCAAATCCTACCCATGCTGTAATACAAGTGGATTATGTAGATGACTATTACGATGATGATCAACCAAAGGAAACCACAGTTCAACTGATAATAATCTCTTGTGACTACGACCCCTGCCACCACCTCCAGAAGCCATGCTCTGAACTTCAGAGGTTGTCCCCATGTCTGTGTCCTGGAGTGTCTGGAGAAGACACTGTTCCGGATCCACCAAGACTCAGAGAAGTATCTGAAATGACAGACACATCAGCACAGATCCACTGGTGTGCCCCCAGTTCAGTCGTTGATACTTATCAGCTTGCATATCACGCAAAAGGCAGCGAGAAGAGCCAGACCCTGGTGGGTGACATCTATCCCACAGCGAGGCAGTACACACTGTACAAACTGTCACCAGACACCACCTATTGGGTGTGCGTGATTGCTTCTAACAAAGCAGGATCGAGCCAGACGATGAGTGAGAAGATTTTGGGCAATCCATGCACCCAGTTTACAACAAAACACAGCTATAAATCCATCTTTGCGGTCTTGTCCCTAGCAAGTGGGGTCTTCCTAATCACCACCATCGTATTGTCTGTGTGCCTGTATCAGAAATGTAAAAAGCCTCACGCTGAGCAATATGGCACACACCTCATCTCTTATAAAAACCCAGCATTTGATTACCCCTTAAAACTGCAGCCATGTAATTAGTCCCAGGTAGCTTTGTCAACATCAACATCTTATAGCAAAACATCTAAGTGGAATCCAGCTGCTCACTTGGTTAGGAGTTCCTCAGAGGGTTGACTTCATCCAAGTTGTAATTCCAATGAAATTACATCAGGCACATCTGTGGCTCCGAATGCTTTGTTTTGTTACAACAGGACACCACCTGGCTTGTTTCTGAGATCTCTATTTTCCATTTCCAAAGATCTGTGTTTGGGGTGAAGTTTCTCTTTTTATTATAATGTATAATTATTTTCTGGCAGCTGAGGGGGAGGTCCCAGTGAGGATGATTTTAAAATGAAGTGGGGGGGAGGGATGGGGGGGATAGGGGTGGCACAACCTGATGTGGAAGGAGGAAGAGGCATAGTCCTGAAGTTCCTTGGCTATAGTGCTTCTCTAACCTAATCTAACATGATGTTGAAGCACCCAGAAAGCCCTGATAGAAATAATCCCTAGCATGTATATAGTGCCTTTCAGAGGTAGATATCAGTGTTTTACAAAGGCACAAGGGTTTATAGATTTTAAAACCAGAAGGGACCGGTATGATCATCTAATCAAGCCTCCTACAAAACAGTGACCACAGAATTTTGTCCTGTGATTCCTGCATCAAGCCCCTAATTTCAGGTGGAAAAACATCCATCATATCACTATCCCCCTTGTACAGATGGGGAAATTACCAAGAGGAATGGCTAGATTTTTTTTAAAAAAGGTCTTTAGGTGCCTAAAGGTGCCGACAGCTTTTGAAAATCCCTGTAGGCCCCTATCTGCATCATTAAGCACTTAAAGACCATTAAAAAAGATGGCTCCACAGCCCTATTTAGGTGCCTAAATAGCAATGCCCTCTTTATCAGAAAATCTGTACACATACAAATCCGCTTGCACCTTTGAAAATCAGTCTAGCTTACTTAGGAGCCTCGCTGTGGATTTAAGAGCCTACCTTTAGGCACCCAGGATTGGAAATGTGGACCTTTGGGTTTTTTGTTTAAATACCTACTCAGCCCCAAACACTTTTCTTGAAAGTGTCACCATCCTGCCTTATTAGTGCATGTCCCTGGGACTAGGTCTACAAAATAGCTGGCTGGGGCAACAGGGGCTCAGTTGGGATTGTACTTGGGTAACTAGACTGAGCCATGCTGCCATGGCCACACTGTTGTTATTAGACTCTAGCAGAGTACACTTGTGTACATTTACCTGAAGTGAACATTACAGCTGCGGTGTACCTGTACATGTCTTCCAGCAAAACTAGCGCTCACCAGACTTTACATCCCTCATAGAAGCAGAAAAAAGAGCAACAAGAAAAAAAAATCCTGTCAGTCTTTTATATGCTATAAAGAAACAAAAATGACCACAAGCCCATTTTAAAAAAACTTTTGCAGATCACCTTTAAATAGCCTAGGTGGTATTTTGTGCGTTAAGATGCTGCCATGCTGGTTTTGCTTCCATCTTATTATTCCACTACAGCATGCTCCTCTCAATACAGAACATACATAGCTGTAAGTGAGGGTTTGTACAGGGGCAAAAGGGCATGAGTGTAAACTCTGAGATTTTTGCTGTTGGAGATGGTTTGAACTCAATAGAAAAATGTAATTGAAAAACAAATGATTGAAAATGAAGGGTGGGAACGGTCTTGCGGTCCTCGATTGAGAGGGGCCACACACCCACAATGCCAGCCAACCGCAGTGGGAATGGCAAATGTGCAGCACCACTCAGGATCCAGCCCCTTAAGAACAAGATGTAAAGATTTAATGAATTAAAAAAAAAGTATATTATAAGCTCCTTGGGGCAAGGACAGTCTTTCTGTTCCATGTTTGTACAGCGCCTAGCACAGTGGGGGGTTCTGGCCCATGAATGGGGCTCCGAGGTGCTATCACAATACAAATAATAGAAAGAATGTTGTATGGAGTCTCCAAAATGAAAGTAAATGGCTGCAATTATAACATGGGTCTCAATCATTCCACCATCAAAAGAACAAAACAAGCAAGTTAGCACCATGTTAAATGATCAAAGCCTTGGATTAATCTGCAAAGTTAGTAGACTAGTGATATTGAGGTTGACTGGGACTGTCATTATTATACTGAGGGAGATAACTGAGTATCAGTGCGGGTAGTGTGGGTAAAGGTTGAGATAAGTTCTTAAAAACTGAGATCCTGTCCACTCCAGTGGACATTTAGGATGAGATTTTCCAAGATACCTAAGGGATTTAGATTCCAATTAATTTAATTTACACAGGAAATGGGCATCTAAATCACTTAAGAAGCTTTGAAAATCTCAGCCTTAAATCACCCAAGGCCCTGTTCACAAGAGACTGGAGTTATCCTTCTGTCTTGACCAAGTATTTCTCTCCCATGCTTGTTGTTCAGGATTGCAAGTGTTCATTAACAGCCCTTCATCCTAGAGGTGGCTATATATCAGGGGTGCTGTATGAATATAATCTGCGAAGCCCATCTCTTTTCACAGTAGTTTTGGAGCATACAATAAAGTATCATTTTTATTCTGGTACACTAGCATGTGCTCTGATGTCAATATTGTTGGGTTTTCATTCTGTATCACAAGCATTAATATATTTACTAGTGCCTGCCACCACTTTGGGTCCCAATTTTTTCTCTCCTGCTCCACTCCAGCTGCAGTTAATGCTTGGCACCAATTTTTGATAACTACCCTATGCCTTGGAGAATACCTTTTATACCACTCTGAGTCACTGAGGTCAGTTATCCTCATTAACTTTCCATAAACCAAACCTATATTAAAGGTGACTTGCAAATAGAAAAATACGGATTGTGCTCTTTTGCATCTATGATATAGAAAGGAAGCATGAATCATAATTTTAATTTTTTCAGGCATCATCAGCAAAATGGAAAATTTAAAAACCTGCAAACTAAGGTTTCCTACTATCTTTAAAGTTTAATTTTTTTAAATCTGTTCCACACTAACAATTCTTTATAGATTAGGCTGATGTTGGCTCTACTTGTTCCAAGAACATACAGCATCAAGACCTAAATAACTACTTGTCTGCAGGGAGAGTTTAAACTATTTCCCCCTGTCAATCCAATCTCTCATGAAAAGAGTGAACTTAAAACAAACCCAGGCAGCATTAAACTGTTTTTCACCACCGTGCAACATGGAAATGTAGCCTATAACTGTGCCACTGTAGGGGGTCACTATTTGTTCAGACTCTTCACTTGCAGAATGTACCAATAAGGACAGATTTCATCCTGACAAATACAGCCATTTGAACTCAGTTGCTTTTCAGATGTATGGCCCAAGCTCATTATTTTTGCACAACAACGAGCTGGGATGCAGAGTCCATGATTGTTCTCATGGGTAAGATGGAGTATCATTTCTGTACCTTACCTATGTTTTATTAGAAGCAGTTAATATCCAGAATAAACCAGTGAGGACAGAAGGAGCAACTAATGTATATGCTAGAAACAGCCAACAGCTCTGCACTGTTTAACTACTTCATTTAATATAAATACCTTGGACACACAACTCCAAGTAACTGTACAATAAGCTAAATACAAAGACAAGTCATGAAACGGTGTAGCCATTTTATTCATAAATGTGCTGAGGCACCTGCATGCTGACATGATCCTTCAACAGCCTCAACACTATGAACAACATATTCAGGTGTACCTCACTATACTTGAGATGGTGGTAATGAACAAAAAAAGGAATAACCTGAATGGACTTTGTCATCTCTCCATTTTAAAATTGTGTTCCTGAAGAAATACCATACTCCCAATTAACTAAACATGCATGTTAAGAAAAAACATTTTATATGATTTGCTTTACATTTATCCTTCCGTTGTACATAAGACAGATCTGGACTGCTATACATGGTGATAGCTAAGAGACAGGTATTGAATAAAAATTAAACATTGTCTGTGTACCATTTCTATACAAGTTAAAAGATAAAAAATTTAAATGTTTTATATACACACCTACAACTACACCCCCTCAAAATCATTATCTAATAAATTCACTTTTGGTGATAGAGCACCATAGTCCAACTATTTTTCAGTTACTTTACCTCCTGACACCTCAATTCTTTGCTACTACATGCAAAACACACCATACCTGGCGCCAAAGTATTTAATAAGTAGATTTCATTACTGTTAATATGAAATCTCTTGTCTTATACTTTTTGTGGCTATCAGAGTATAAGCAAGGAACAGGCATTTAATTCTGTAACTTTAAATAGTTTTGCCCTATTCTTTGATCACAGGTGGTAAATTGAGATCATAGCAATCCCTGATGAACAACGCAGTCAAAGATATAGGAGAATCATGCACAAAATATGCAGCTTTAACGGTTTCTAATTAATCCAGTGATTTCGAAAAGCATTTAAAATGCCTTGATTTTTCTCAGTTCTATTTACGCTGACATTTCTGCTCCAAGATGATCTCAAAGTGACCAAGCAGGTTTTAAAACAGCACAGTATAGCTCACACAGGAAGTTCAGTGCCTTGGTTTCTCAACCACTACCAACTAGCAGTACTAGAAACACGCTTCTATTTAAGAACTCGATTTATCTACATCTGACACTACACCATGAGCCCTAATGTCACTAGAATCTTCTCTCTGGGGACAGATTCTCTTCAGTAAAAATACCAAGATCACTAACTCTGAAATACTGTATGGACTGTATTATTCATATCACAATGAAGATTTAAAAACTTGAGGGAAAAGAGGCTCACTTTGCTGTAGCTCACGAAAGCTTATGCTCAAATAAACTGGTTAGCCTCTAAGGTGCCACAAGTCCTCCTGTTCTTTTTACATTTCTGAAGGTATCATTCCCTAGTGATTTAATGCTTTCCTTTGCAGCAAACTATAATATTTAGTAAATCCTAATAAGTGATTCTGTCTTGTGACAGTATAACTCCATGTGTACTAGATCTGAAAAGAAAAGGGAGCTTCGTCAGCACACTATTAGAATCTAATATACGATCCAATTCTGCATGAAGCATGCAAACTTTAGCTTCTGAAAAGCAATATAAAAAGAGATACAAGATTCAAAATGCAGGACAGCTACTGGTGACTTAAAAGTGCCTTTAAGAACATTGTGATTTTATTTAACAATTATATTTTTATTTATAACTTTCAAAAATACATTGAAAATTCAATACATTTACAGTACATGATCAGACTTCACTTTTACTTCATATCAGTCCAATTGTGATGACATGGTTTGAATTGAAAAAACTGTCCTAAGGAAAAACACTGAGTTCTTATTCATAGGCCAGTTATATTGTCCTTTACAGTATAGAAAACAGTGATGTGATGAGATGGTCCTTTCTATAACACTTCATTTGTTGTTTATTACCTGGACTGTTTTCCGACCATAATGATAATAACTGTATGCAGACGTTGCTGTTGTGAAAGCTGTAATGCACCTTTGGGGGGAAAATGGTTAATATAAATTAGTTACTTTGTGCCTAAATATTTGAATAATGCCCCAAGCTGTATTTGAAATGGTTTCCCTATTCTTTGCTACAATCTGAGTGTGTATATTATGGGACTTCCTATGCTAGTCACAGAGACTGAGGTCAAAGGCTGAAGAAAGTGTGATTAAGAAAATTCTCACCCTCCCCTTCTCATTTTAATGACTAACTCTGATTGTAAACAACAAATATCATATTCAAAACTGAACCACACTGCAAAGCAAAGCGTATTCACATAAGCAAGCTTCATTGTTCAATAGTCTGCTTCACCACAGAAATCATCATGTACTGGGCTGAATTCTTAATCCAGTTATACTTGTGACAGAAAAGTGGGGGACGAATCTGGCTCAGTGTATCTGCAGTATGCACAGTGTTCACCAACTTGAGAACTGGCTGACACTACTTCCAAGAGGTTTTTGTTAGCTTGTTTTTAAATATATGCATGACAACTACTAACAAACCCCCGCTCCCCCAAGAAAACAAACTAAAATCAAGATAATAATTCTTGCTTGCTACATCTTAAAATATACATAATGCTACTGTTTCAATCAATTGCACTCTGATGATGGCTACACAAGCAACAGTCAAATCTCTATTCTAAAAACTAGTATAATCTAATTTGTTTCTATAGTTCGCTTAGAGGCCATGTGAATGGCCTCTTGTGAGACCTTTTAAAAAATCCCGTTAAGTTATATCTACTAGTTCTCCTTTATTCACTGTTCTGTTAACTTTTAAAGAATCCTAATATGTGAGAGCAAAAATGCCTTTTACAGAAGCTATCCCAGTTTGTTTCCATATAATATCAGCTTTTAATAAGTATATTTTTCAACATATTTACCTGGTTATTGAAATAAAGGTTACTTTACCTGGTTATTGAAATATTTTTACCTGGTTATTGAAATAATTCCTCAGAACCTTTTTAAAAATAGGTATACTGGATCCATCAGTCCTTTAGTATAGTTCCTAATAGCAGATTGTGTATTTCTATTAACTGCTCAGCCACTTCATTCTTATAGTAAGTTCCTTTAGAATTCATGGAAAAATACCATCTAGTCTGATCACTTGTCGCAATTTAAATTATAAATTTTTTCTAAACATCCTAAATGGACAGTCTCTCACCTTTATACCTGAAAATAGCTGCGACAGACTTGGCAATTTCCTGCAATATCTTTGGGAGATCTTGCTATATTAAGTTTATGTATCATGCGGCAGGGACTGTATGCAATTTCACAGAGAAGGGAAACCACAGCTCCTCCAGGAACAAAGAACAGTAAGGGTGATTAGGCAAATTCACTAAGGTTGTAACACCTCCGGAGAAGTACCACACCACCTAGAAAGGCTCATACACACTAGTTCAAACTGGATTCACCAGAGACCAACTGACAAAGAAAGGACTTTGGGATGACCAGCCTTGAGTTTAAACTGACTCAGGGCCTTCTTTCTGATGCAGCAAACTGTCCAAGGGGAGTCCCAATTCTTCCTGGGAAAGCTTGAAAGGATTTTGGCCTACCGAGGCCCTGTAAGATTGATAAGTAACTTTTGGTGAGCTTTTAGCATGTGCATAAGGACTATTATTGTTTTTTTATGGTTTCTCTGTAATGCTTTCTCTGTAATGCTTTCACCTTAAGAATAAATGTGCTTGCTGCTGAAGAGCTGTGTGGTAACTTGTAACTGCTGGCAATTATACTGTTCGTAAACCTTCGGAGAGAAAGCAAAGACACTGGTATGTTTAGGCACTCTGGCTTGCTGGTAATATCAGAGTGCAGATAGGGAACTTTGCAGCCTGGAAAAAAAAAAAAAAAAGGATCTCTGCCAAAAAGAGGTGATGGCTGAGGAGCTAGGCACCTAGAGGGGGTTCCCTTGAGGGTCTATGGGAAAATACAGGTGCAGTTCCCCTGAACTGTGACAACAGCTAATCAAGGAAAGACTGATGGAAATAAACCATTGTGTTCTTTTTCTCATAGATTGCACCTATACTCCCTGGTAACCTAGCAGACATGACTGACTCCCTCAAGCATCTTATTTCAGAGATACTTAAAGAACTTCTCCTTTAAAAGTTATCTGATCTTCAAATTGGTTAATTTCTACTTTGTTTTACCTGCCATAGTTTGTCCATTTCTACTGGCATCACTTGTGCTGCAATTTTAGCAATGAAACCCTTTTAACTGGAATAAATGCCATAACTTTCCATTTAACAGTATCAGATTTTTCCTGACCTTTCCACACTTATGTATTTTAATTTAGGGATGTGCATACCTTCTGTGATGCCTTCATGCTGATTTGGAAGACTTTAGTTTCTTAACTTTCATCCTTGGGTTTTGACTGGCTTCCTCATGTGTTTAGCTATTTCTCTCATAACAAATTAAGCACTGATATATTGCTTGGTTCTGTTTCAGCCAAAAAGAAAACGTCAGCTGGAAGATCAACCATACAAGTCTGTAACCTAATTTAGGCTTACGGAGGCACACCCTTCTGTTCCATGAATTTAACTTTTTAATTCAATCAGAATTGCTAGTTTCTTTACAAGTACATTACAGATATCACAAAAAATAAAAAATGTAACTTACCATAAAGTCTGTAGATATATGCTATCTACGTAATCGAAAACAGGAGCCGCTAAAGAAGCTGCCACCAAGATTAGCTGAACTGCTGTGTTCATCTGGTAAAAATTAAATATAAGTTGTGGCTGTACTGAAATAGAACTTTACCACATTAATGTCCTTCACATTACTTAAGAGGTTATTAATAACCTTAGCCAATATATGGAAAACCAGGCAAAATACAAGCTTTGAGATATAGTTGCTGCACGTTTACTTTGTTAATTGGACAACTTATGCGCTTATAATTAAACATGTGCTTTGCTGGATCACACCCAGAGGACTCAGGACTTTGTGGAATAAAGCCCTATATAAGAATTTGTCAGTATTAAGTGCTGCCGAAGATAGCAGTCCGAAAATTAATAGTGCTTCAGAATGGTGAAGGCTCCTGGATGCTGAAGAAACAGGTATTTATAATAAATGATCACCTTTACCTTGCTGATGAAAGTTGGTTTTAACTGGGCAGTAGCATAACAGGGGTTGAAATATCTACTAAGTGTTCTCTGTGAAAGAAAGATAAAGGTTGTTTATGTTTAATGTGTGTGTTTGAAACAAATCTCCACAAAGAACACACTACAGAAAATCACTCAACACTGGAGAAACAGTTACACTAATCTACTCTTTGATAAAATTGACATTTAAAAAAATTATGTAAAACATTAAACTGAAATATAGCAGTACAAGTGAGACAATAAAAGTGTTACTTAATAATTAGTGAAGTGATGGAACGTTGCTTTTATGCCCTGATAATAATTGATGGATTTCATTTTGTAAAATACTAGTTTATGATTTCCTAAATTTCATAGTCTCATACGTAATGTTGTTCGCAAAAAGAAAAGGAGTACTTGTGGCACCTTAGAGACTAACAAATTTATTTGAGCATAAGCTTTCGTGAGCTACAGCTCACTTCATTGGATGCATTCAGTGGAAAATACAGTGGGGAGATTTATATACACAGAGAACATGAAACAATGGGCGTTATCATACACACTGTAAGGAGAGTGATCACTTAAGATGAGCTATTACCAGCAGGAGAGCGGTGGGGGGGTAGAAGGGGGAACCTTTTGTAGTGATAATCAAGGTGGGCCATTTCCAGCAGTTGACAAGAACATCTGAGGAACAGTGGGCAGGGGGGAATAAACAAGGGGAAATAGTTTTACTTTGTGTAATGACCCATCCACTCCCAGTCTCTATTCAAGCCTAAGTTAATTGTATCCAGTTTGCAAATTAATTCCAATTCAGCAGTCTCTTGTTGGAGTCTGTAAACCAGTCCTTGCTTACAGACAGCCCCGCAACCTGAAGCAAATACTCACCAGCAACCACATACCACACAACAGAAACACTAACCCAGGAACCTATCCTTGCAACAAAGCCCCTTGCCAACTGTGTCCACATATCTATTCAGGGGACACCATCATAGGGCCTAATCACATCAGCCACACTATCAGAGGCTCGTTCACCTGCACATCTACCAACGTGATATATGCCATCAATGCCCCTCTGCCATGTACATTGGTCAAACTGGACAGTCTCTACGTAAAAGAATAAATGGACACAAATCATATGTCAAAAATTATAACATTCATAAACCAGTCAGAGAACACTTCAATCTCTCTGGTTACTCGATTACAGACCTAAGAGCCGCAATTCTTCAACAAAAAAACTTCAATAACAAACTCCACCGAGAGAATTGCTGAATTGGAATTAATTTGCAAACTGGATACAATTAACTTAGGCTTGAATAGAGACTGGGAGTGGATGGGTCATTACACAAAGTAAAACTATTTTCCGATGTTTATTCCCCCCCTCAGAGTTCTTGTCAACTGCTGGAAATGGCCCACCTTGATTATCACTACAAAAAAGTCCCCCTCCTCCCCCACTCTCCTGCTGGTAATAGCTCACCTTACCTGATCACTCTCATTACCGTGTGTATGGTAACACCCATTGTTTCATGTTCTCTGTGTATATAAATCTCCCCACTGTATTTTCCACTGAATGCATCCGATGAAGTGAGCTGTGGCTCACAAAAGCTTATACTCAAATAAATTGGTTAGTCTCTAAGGTGCCACAAGTACTCCTTTTCTTTTTGCGAATACAGACTAACACGGCTGCTACTCTGAAACATGTAATGTTGTTGTTCTCTTCCCAGGTAAATCTTCACTATTTCCCCCTAAGTTTTGGATCAACATCAAGCTGCATAACAAAGCTTTGGCAAATATGTTTGTTAAGTAATTGCCGCTTCCTACCCCTGCTAATACACATCCTAACAGAAAACCTATTCAAAGTCCAAAACTATTTGATTTCATGTCCATCCACAATTTGTTTTAAAGCCACACACTTACCGGTGGGGACAGTGTTTTGTATCGCACATAAAAAACAGCAGCAATTAGCACTATGTCCCTCAAAATGATCAAAGTAGTCAGTGGAACTGAAAAACAAATCAACAAAATATAGTTATAGAAGAAATCGTCAGGATTTGAAAAATTTGATTTAAACAGGTTTTTAGCTGCAGATAGACAAAGTCCACCATGATACACCACTACTACATGTTCACACGTGCAATCCCCATTCACACAAAGAAAATACAAACCATTTGTCTTTTCCATCTAAATAAAAATCAATGCAAATTTAAGGAGGGAGGGTAGGGGGCAAAAATCTATGATTTAGCATTCAGTGGCAACATCTAATGGTATCAGAAGAGTATTATATTATCCTGCAGCGCTTCCTACAACCAGCACCTTTCCTGCACAGTCAGACCCATGCAGATGGCAGAGGTGAACTGGTTCCACTGTTGTCCGTTGAGAGAAACACACCCACCTGCCAGAAACATCATCTATTTTCAATAACTGCCAGAAAGCATGAACTCCAGAGCAGCCAAGACAAATCTGAATTAATTGGCAAGGGTGGCCCCAATCATCCCATTTCAGATTGGAAAACTGGAGTCTAGCATAGAGATTGATAAAGTGAGAAATGTCAGTCTCAGAACAGTGGTTTGATGTAGTTGTGTATGACGTATGTTTTCTTTTAAAATATGAGTTCTATGAATGGAAAGTGCAATAAAAGTATTCTTTGTTAAAAACAGAGCAAACTACTGCTGAAGCTGAACCTAGTGACAAAAGTTGTTCAAGTGCTCAACAGCAAAACAGAATTAAAAGTAAGTCAGAATTTTATGATTTTATATTTGAATAAAGTTCTTTAAACTTTCTTTTAAACAGACAACAGTAAAACCCAATTGACAAAACTGTTGTAAGCTAAAACTAGTTTTCCTCATTGACAACGTAAGAAGTGTCTTCTTTCATTAAGTTCACTTCTCCATACTATTTAGTACTATCTTATGAAAAAAATATAAATACATGAATTTAACACGATCTTACCTGGAATAAGACTTGCACAAGTGAGGCTGACATACAGGACACTGATAAGAATTTTATCAGCTAGCGGGTCAAGGGCACTTCCCAAAGCAGATTTCTGACTGGCCCAGTTTCGTGCAATAAACCCATCCAACTATAAATATAAGTTTAATATGTGAACGTTTGATAGCTAGAAAAAAAATCAGCATCTACTACTGTTACCAGGATATGTGATAAGCAGTATGAATATAATGTAGGTAATTAAAAAGATATAAAGTATTATCAGAAGGGCTGTAAAGCGATTACAAAAATTTATTCGCGATTATTCATGCTGTTAAACAATAGAATACCAGTTATTTAAGTATTTTTGGATGCTTTTCTACATTTTCAAATATACTGATTTCAGTTACAACACAGAATACAAAGTATACAGTGCTCACTTTATTTTTAATTACAAATATTTGCCCTGTAAAAAGCAAGAAATACTATTTTTCAATTCACCTAATACAAGTATTGTAGCGCAATCTCTTTATCATGAAAGTTGAACTTACAAATGTAAAATTATGTAAGAAAAAAACCCTGCATTGAAAAATAAAAATGTAAAACTGTACAGCCTACAAGTCCACTCAGTCCTACTTCTTGTTTAGCCAGTCGCTCAGACAAACAAGTTTATTTACATTTGCAGGAGATACTGCTGCCCACTTCTTGTTTACAATGTTACCTGAAAGCAAGAAAAGGCATTCGCATGGCACTATTGTAGCCGGCATTGCAAGATACTTATATGCCAAATGCGCTAAAGATTCCTATGTCCCTTCATGCTTCAACCACCATGCCAGAGGACGTGTCCATGCTGATGATGGGTTCTGCTTGATAATGATCCAAAGCGGTGCAGACTGATGCATGTTCATTTTCATCATCTGAGTCAGATGCCACCAGCAAAAGACTGATTTTCTTTTTTGGTGGTTTGGGTTCTGTAGTTTCCGCATCAGATTGTTGCTCTTTTAAGACTTCTGAAAGCATGCTCCACCTCACGCCTCTCAGATTTTGGAAGGCACTTCAGATTCTTGGGTCGAGTGCTGTAGCTATCTTTAGAAAACTCACATTAGTACCTTATTTGCATTTTGTCAAATTTGCAGTAAAAGTGTTCTTAAAATGAACACCATGTGCAGGGTCATCATCCCAGATTGCTATAACATGAAATATATGGCAGAATGAAGGTAAAACAGAGCAGGAGAGACACATTTCTCCCCCAAGGAGTTCAGTTACAAATTTAATTAATGCTTTTTTTTAAAATGAGCATCATCAGCATGGAAGCGTGTCCTCTGGAATGGTGGCTGAAATCAATATATTTGAAAATGTAGAAAAGCATTCAAAAATATTTAATAAATTTCAGTTGGTATTCTATTGTTTAACAGTGCGATTAAAACTGTGATTGTGATTAATTTTTTAATTGTGATTAATTTTTTGAGTTAACCACATGAGTTAACTGCGATTAATCGACAGCCCTAATTATCAGTCAACTTTGTTAGAACCGTGATTCCCAAACTTGTTCCGCCGCTTCTGCAGGGAAAGCCCCTGGCAGGCCGGGCCGGTTTGTTTACCTGTTGCGTCCGCAGGTTCGGCCGATCGCGGCTCCCAGTGGCCGCGGTTCACTGCTCCAGGCCAGCAGCTCCCATTGGCCTGGAGCAGCGAACTGCAGCCACTGGGTGCCGCGATCGGCCGAACCTGCGGACGCGGCAGGTAAACAAACCGGCCCGGCCCGCCAGGGGCTTTCCCTGCACAAGCGGCGGAACAAGTTTGGGAACCACTGTGTTAGAAGATACAAATAACGTATTGAACACTTTCCATCTGACTACTCAGATTCTAGTCTAGAAGCTTGTGAGCACATCCTAATTCCAGGAAATTCATAGAGCACCTGATTGTCAGAAACATTGCTAATCTGCATACATGATTACCTCTTCTGGATGCAGAAATTCTTAATCTGCATTTGCAAGCAGACAGTTGCTTGCATAAATACAGTTTATACACAACTCACTGGGGGATTCTCAGTTACCTGTTTAGGGAATCTTTAAGGCTGTTTTGCACTAACAGAGCAGCACAAAGCAGCCTTAATGAGTGGTAGAATCTGGCCCTCTCTTGTCATCATGGCTTTCCCAGGCATTTCTACAAAATAATTAGCATACTAGCTGATCTCATATTACTGACTTAAATTTTAAGAGAATTAGTAAACTGTTTATACATTATGCAGTAAATGTGATTTTAAATTAAAAAACAACAAAATACATTTCAAAACTCTGTTATGCAACATACCAAGTCTGTTATCCCAGCCAAAGCAAAAACACCCAATGCAATGTTGAAATTTTCTTCAACAATCAAATAACCCAAAACTGGAGCCAAACCAATTCTTGCCAGAGAAAGTATATTTGGGATTGTCCATGGGTTTTCATACTGGAAAATAAGAAAATTAAAAAAAAAATAAAAAGAAATCAGTCAAGCCTGCATGTGATTTGAATATTCACAGTAAATACACATTTGACTGAAACCTGGATTGCCAGAATGCCTTGAAATTCTGGGAAATAAACCTCTCGACCAGACCTGAACCTATAACCAAGACAAGAAGGGGTGCCTGAACAGCTCCAATACCACGTGCCATTTTATTCTGATACTTGACCACCAATGAACAACCAATTTTTTTTTTTTAAATAAAAGAACAATTTGTATTAAAACATGCAAAATGCATCTTGGTAAGTTTGCTAGAAAAGAAAATTTTCAAAATTTATAATGCTCTTTATTAGAATTTTTTATTTCATAAAACTGAGCTATCATTAGCTCCAAACGTTGTGACAATTTAGTTTTAAACGATAACTCGCCCTCACATATAAATCAATATGAATGAATTAGTAGAATTATACAAGCTTTGTATCTTTAAAAGTAGACTGAGTTGGTTTCATGTTAGCACCTCCAGCTTCAACCTTAGTATGAAAAACTAAGCGCAGGTGAGCAGCGAACAGCTGCCCAAGGAATGGGGAATGTGGGGGACAGGATTGAAATATATGCAAACAAATAAACACTGTAATGGATGCATCTGCAAAGGAACTGATTAAGCTGTAAATACAGACTATGAAAGAGAGGAACCAAAACTGTTTATTCCATAAATATAAAACACAGGACAATTATCATGAATATAGAACAGACCTGGCATAAAAGATAGGAGGAACCTACTGTGTTGGGGGTGCCTGGTAAGATAATAAACCAAGTGCACCAAACCTGGAAAATTTAACATGCATGAAGTCAAGTAAGGAAAAGAACGGCATAGGAGACTTGAGATAAAAAGCTAACAAGTATGGCTTACTGGAAAGGGAGAAGGGAATATCTTACATTTCCAGAGAATACATTAGCCAGTGTAACTGAGTCCTCAGTGAACCTGTCTAGATGGGCTTTGGCAGAACTGCAGATTAGGTACCTTATGCAAACTGATCCTTTTGTATGAATCTCATTTTGCTAAACTCTAAACCTCGGGCTGCTCGGGAATTCCCCACCGCTGGGCCCGCAAGCTGTGACTTCACTAGGGAAAGAGGTGTGCTCTCAACTCAAGTTCACTGTGATGTGATGTGAAATCCTAGTCAAGACAAGGCAGTTTGTCCTTTTCATGGGACTTCGCAGGCAGAGATGGGGGAAGCATCAGGTTGTTTCCCCACTCAAGCTGCTCACTTGCGCGACGACTCACGTCCTGCCTAGGGCCGTATCTGGAGCGAAGAGCAGAGGGCGGACACGATCCAGAGGTCGTGCTGGCGCGTGCCCTGGCCTGCCTAGCCCCGGGCGCCGGAGACAGCTACTAGCAGGCCCCGGACGAGTGACCCCGGCGCGTTGCTAGCCGCGGCCGCGCTCACGCAGCGCCCGGCCACGCGGACCCGTCCGCACAAGAGGGACTCGGCGCCTCCTCGCAGCCCAGGCTGCGGCGGCGGAGGAGCCAGGCGGGCGCCGCAGGGGGATCCAGCGGGGGCAGCTCGGTGACGAGACGGACACGGTGGGAGGCTCCTTCCCCGGGCAGGGGGCTGTGGCTGGCGGGGCGGCCGCGGGAGAGGGCGTCGGGCCGGGCGGAGGCGACTGCGTGGCGCGGGGGGTGGGGGGGGGGGGAGCAGAGGGGGCCGCCGGGGCCTTCTTCACAAGCACGTACCAGCTCCGAGTAGCCGCTGGCGGCTCCTCGGCCCCTCCGCGCCGCGTCCCCCGGCGGGCCCGCCTCACCGTCGCTGCGCCGCCGCGGCTGGGGGCTCTCCCCGCCGGCGGGGACCGGGCCCCGGCCGCCGGGGCGCGGGGAGCCGCTCGCGAGCCGCTCCGGGGAGAGCGGGGCCGGGGAGGGCGCGCGCAGCAGCAGCAGCCGCGACTCCCGCCTCGCGCCGGGGGGGGAGGAGGAAGAGGAGGGCGGCGCCCGCGGCGCGAGGCCGCTCAGCGGGGGGGCCCCCAGCGCGAGGCAGAAGCCGCGGCGGCTGTTTACGCCTCCGGTCGCCCGGGACCGGCTCGCGAGCGGCCTCGCGCCGCTGCCCCGCAGGGGCCGGCTGGCGCCTTTCAGGAGCCCCCAGGAGCATCTGCCCAGCCAAGCGGTGGCCAACATGGCGGCGTCCACCCCCTCCCCCCGTGAGGGCGCTGGGCGCACTTCAGCCCTGCCAGACGCAGGGGAGGGGGCAGCCACGCCTCAGCCTCCGTTCACCGGACAGATGTGTGCCTGAAGGCGTTGGAGGTGGGTTTGCGACTTTTGCGACCGCTGCCATTGTGCTTTACGGCAACCATCTCTCCGCTCCCTCGCCCACCCCGGCCTTGACAGGCTTGCGCACGCGCCTGGGGTGCCTGCGGCTCCTCCCCCGCAGGAGCGAGCCGGGGGCACGGCGGGATCTGGGGCGGCGGGGCTCTGCCGCCCTTCCACAGCCCCAGGGCGCGCGGTCCGGCCCGGCCCCTGAGCAGGTTGTTTCATGGCTGCGTCCTACCAGCTGTACTTGAAACTCACTGCCCCTTAGAGAGTGAATGAATATACATATCAGGGCCCTGCTGTTACCGCCTCTGTTGCATGTTTTTGTCTTAAAGTGTCTCACTCTTCAAGGCGGTGTATGGGGTCAGGTACCTGCAAGGGCTTTGATAGTGAAGCAATGGGGGGTAACTTACACTGTTAAAGGGTTGTTTTTTTTTTTAAGTGCCATACTAGCCTTTTCATGGGGAAAAGCCTGGGTTCTAGGGGCCCAAGAAAAATTACAAGAATGCAATCCAAATTTAAGTGATGTCAATTACACTGGCTGGTGAGGGCAGGGGGCTTTGGATCAAACCTTTAATGAACTCATGGTTACTGTTTCTGTCCCTTCATTAACTATTCCCCATTTGATAAAATCCGTTTCTGAATTACAGTACGGACAATTTGCTCATAGGGTAAGCTACAGAAGAGTTACAGTACATTTGGGTTAGCTCTCTAAAAACAGAAACAAAACAAAAATCACAGTATGGAAAACTGGAGAAGAGAATTTTGCAGCTTTTTGAGCTGATTTGTTATACAGACCCAGAAAATATTTAAGGTATTTGGTAACTGAAGATTAAAGGTGTCTTCAGTCAAATCTTGAACTAGATAGTCAATGCAGTAGCCATGCTGCACAAGGATTCTTTAGTACTAGGGAACTGCCATACACAATAAATAGAAAATGAGAACAATCAGGATTTCTAGTTTTAGATTCAAGCAAATAAAATGTCATAAAAACACATTGGTATTTTGTTTTTTAAAATGAAGAGCTATAACTTAAATTACCCCCATTTGCCTTTTTGCTGTTAGGTCATGATCCTAAGAAGGGTTCTTAATGGACAGTCCTTACACCTACAAATAATTCCATTGATTTCCCATGGTACTAAAGGAACTGCTCAGCTGGATCCCTTTGCAGGATTGGGGCTTTAAGCTGTTTGCTAGTGAGGGGATCCTAAATCTTTCTTTCAAACTCTGGGATTTCATCTCAAGGCACAAAACTTCAGAGGCACAAGACTTCTTTAAACATAAGTTGAGGAAAGTTTATTGAATTTGTTTAAAAACCAATGCTTCCTCTTAAATAAGTAATAATCTGCCTCAAAACAAAAACGGAAAAGATCAGAAACAAAGTCTTAAAACAGAAAGCCTTCATATTCACACCTTTCTGATAAAATCATAATCATCTTCATAGTGACCTCAATATGTAACATTTCAGACATGTTCCCCATCTTGCATTTGTATTATGGGGAGAGGAATTACTTTAGGAAAAAACTGGATTAGCAGGCATCAAATGTTATATATACACATATTACCTCACTTTTGTGGGATGTCCTTGTTTAAGTCAGTTTAACATACATCAGGAATACTACAAATTAATGCACAAAATGTACATTATATTTATGACAAAATTGCTTTAAATTTCCATGCTGTTAAGTATTTAATGTCACTTAACTTGTTGATTGAATCCCAAATTTGTCTTTAATATAGATTTTAATGATGTATATTAAATGCATTCTATTTCACTTCTATATTTAATATGTACAACTAGAGTTTGATTTTTTCATACTAACATTTTAAATAAAATCTCAAGTACTGTATACAGCTCTTTAAAATAGTAACTGCAAAAGTGAAACTTTAAATAAACAAATTAATTTCTTTCAGTTAACTATACACTGCATGGAGCCTCAGCATGAAAACTACCAATTTCTTGAAAACATTTCAAAATAGTGCTAAAGCTATTTAATGGATTTAATTACACTATTAAAATCTGGGTTACTCTCAAATCTTTTCAATATTACCATTTCTGATTGAGAAAATACTTTCTGTAACATTTCTATTCATTTTTAAGTAACACCAGGCATCTTGAGTTATTTGAACTGAAAGTAAAATCTGATTGTCCTTTGATAGGATGAATGTAAATACACATTCTCCTCTTGCTATTATCTTTGATGATGGAGATCCTCATCTCAAATAACTCTTATTTGAACTACAGTATCTCCAAATGGCAGCATGAAATATCATCTTCTCTGATAACACTTCTGGAAGTAAATATGGTAGTGTCACTCATTCCTGAAAGTATTGCTTTTAAAAGGGCAGTTCTTCTGGGAGTGTCATGTCTCAGCTAATAGAAGCTTTGGACATCTGTAACATTTATTTAGGAATATCCATAGTAGACTGCAGGTTATATGGTAATGGACTCCTGGTGCAACATGTCCACCAGTTATTCCATTTCAAATATGATTACTGTGCCTCAAGAACATTTGCTTTCATTGTGGTGGTTTCTTCACATAGTTTGAAGCTGATAAACTCTTGGACCTTTTTTCAAAAGATAACCCTGGTCATTTAAAGAGCCAACAAAGCTTTCAAAATCAGATACCTGGAAGAAAAATAAAGAGTGAAATACATTTATTAAGTGTGAAAAATATTTTATTATGTCTGATGTAAAGCAAGGTATGTTGCAATTCTTTTAAACATTTTACAATTAAATTAAATTATAGAAAGGAAATTAGTGTGAAGGGTTTAACTTCCGCCACAAACCTTTGGATCACTTGAAGGCTAAGTAAAAGTTGACTGTATCTTTCCTTGCTTTATTTCACCTCACTAAAAAAAATGTACAGTTTATAAACAACATCGAAAATGCTCCTGGTTTTGCCATATGGAAAATTAGTGAAATATACCTAAATCAAAGTTTCATGACATTTCATCTGCTGGGGAATTTTCTGGAAGAAAAAAAGTGTTTCAAAAGGGGAGGAAAAAAAAACAAAAAAAAATATTAAAATCTTTTGCCAAATAAACCAAACACAAAAGCTCTTGGGAAAAATCCCGGCCCCTCTGAAATCAGTGACAAAACTTCCATTGACTTCTAGTGGGGTCAGGATTTCACCATAGGTCTTTATGCTATGAAAAGAGGTAGAATTTAAGGTGCGGCAAAACATTTTACACATACAGTAAAAACAGTAAATTGTAATTTTCTTTAGTTTCACAAAAAGGTAAAGAGAGGAGGGGTGACATGTTTGAGTTTTGAAAAGGATTTTGAGCCTTTCACCCCTAGGATACTGGTTTAGAGTGGAAATAGTCACCAAATGACAGATTGATGACCCATGTAAAAGGAGTTGGTAATCACAATTGGACAGGTTATCCACAACATTTAACCTGATAAGCAGCCTCAAGAGAGAGGGCTTGGAGATTGAAGCTACTATCTGATCCCTAGAGGAGGGCCCTCTGCTAGAAGGGGGCTGACGTATGTGAAGAATAATATCACTGCCCACATTATAACCGTTCTATGGATAGAGAAATTCAGTTTCCAGCACTTTTCACAAGCACTGAAATCTTTTTTGAAAAGATTTAAAAGGTCACTTTTCACTGGATGTTCCAGGTATTCCACCATGAAGTGAAATACAGAATTAGCTGGCAATTATTTTCACTTGAGAAAATCAAATGTGTATAAGGGGAGTTGAAGATCACAGGATATGTTGTACTTGCTGCCTTATGTGTTTTTGATATGCTTCTCATCTGATTAGCAGTACTTTCATATTAGGAAAGTTTGGAACAGGAATGAAAACATACAGACATCAGAAGGAAGACCAGAACAGAAACACAAGAACAGCATTTTCAATATGGCAGGCACAACTTTGGAGCATAAATTGGAGTGTTAGCATAAGGATTATTAATAAAGAATTATTTGCATTATCATAGTGCCCAGGGGTCCCAGACATGGACCCCATTGTGCTAGGCTCTATACAAACACAGACCAAAAAATAGTCCTGGAGCCAGCAGAAGCAAAACATTCTGAGACCAACTTGTCCTTGGCAAAAAAAGTCAGAGACAAACCTTAATAATAGCAGCAAAGTTAGTGCTTGTTGATGCAAGATGTTGTAGTTAGCAAGGCTAGTGACATTAGAAAGTTTACAATGGAAATGTCTCCACGACAGAGCTCAGAACATCAGCAGTATGTTTTGCTCATCCCTGTTTAATGGAGAGATATGGCACTTGTCTGCTGTTTCTGATTTTAAATTTCTTCATTTAATTTTTCAGCTGATAATTTTAATGATTCCTAAACTGTTTTTCAAAAGAATCTAGATTTCCCCACTTACTTTTATTTGTAGCTCCTTTGCAATCTGCCGAAGCTGTTGAAATGCAAAGAGATTGTTGTAGGTTCTTTCTGCAATATCGTTGAGGGCAGAAACAAATCTCTTTGCTTGTGACCTATTGCTCATCCCAGAACCATGCTGTGAACGCTCAAAGTCCAGTTTCCCAAACTCATCAGAGTAAGTTCCTAGCATGCTAAAAAAAACACAACCAAATGAGAATCAACAGGAGGTAAAGGCAGAAATGAATGGATTGGTTTGGCAGGGTCTTGCTATCGGTCTGAAATATAAAAATGTAAGAATGAGTCATTGAAGTCTCAGGCCTCCAAAGGGGCTCACAAATTGTAAAACTCCTCCCACTAAGAATAAAGCTAGCAGTTTAGAGGCCTTCACTAGGGGGTCTGTCGGTTCACGGCAAGAATTCAGCCTCTGAGAAAGTGGAAAGACGCTTAGAGGTGCATCTTTTCTAAAAGGTAAAAAGGACTGAATCTTCCCTACACTACGGTGTGACTGTATTCTTTGAGTTGTCTATAATCATAGTGGTCATGATCCAACATAATAAAATTAACATAAAAGACAGGGTTGTACATTACTACATCGCCACCCTATTCAGCGAAACCCAAAGATGGACAGTTTGGCTATAGAGTTTGTATATAAATATCAATGGTCGGAACCATACCATCTAAGCATTCTCTTGGTTGCATGAAAAGAAGAAAAATCATTTTTTTTAAATAAATACCAATATTTGTTCTGATATTAACACTGTACATCACCTGTATTTCATTATTTCAATTACATCCTTAGCATCTTCTTTGGTTGATTTTTCCCTTAATTCCAGCCTTGATCGTGCCTTAAACAAAAAACATATTTAACAATTAAGCTGAAGTTATGTGGTAGCCACCACATAAAAAAGGCTTAGTCTCCATCATTCAGTCACAATGGTTGTGTCAAGTTCTGAGGACATACTTGGGACCTGATCCTGCAGGACTCAAACATAGTCAGAAATTCCACTGAAGAATGTGGCTAATAATTGCAGGATAAAGCCCTATCAATAAGTAGCATCACTGCTACCTTCAAAACTATCTAAGTGGGTTGTGGTCTGGAAATTGTTGATTTGCTTTTTAATACTGCATTCTCTGGGCAACAACAAAAGCATGACTAATTCTATTAGAACACAGCATTAAAATACGTGGCAATAGCGATAAGGTATGGGAGGAGCAGCCACAGGTCCCACTCTATACGGTCAAGGAAGATTCTTCTGAAAAGCCAGGTGGATATCCCTGAATCCTGCTCCTCTCCCTGTTGGCAGATACAGCAGGGGGAGAAAAGGGAAATAGGATCTAGGGAAGGATGGGCAAGTTCCCAGCCTGGGATATTTTTCTGTCATGGAAAGGCTGGGGAAGCCCTCCACAATTCCTTATACAGCTCTTCGGGTTTTATACGCCTCTTGCAACCAGCCATTTAAAGAGTCATCAGGATTTAGTCTTACGAGTTTGACAGTTATTTAGTTTAATGTTATTTTGGTCCATAAGCAAGAACCAGAATACCCATCTAGCATCCCAATTTGCCTTTACTTTTACAATGGGCTTAGACATAGTTTGGGATGGAAAAGCTGCTTTAATTTACTCACCCTGCTGGAGCTGTGCAGTATTGAAAGACGGTATTAGGTAATGAGGCACAGACTAATGGATTTTAGGGACAAATAAGCTGAAATGTCTGTCCTCCACTTAGCCCCTTCAGAACGGCATAAAGGGTGTAAAAAATTAAGACACTTTGTCTGGGTGTACCTTATTGCCTCATTGGCCTTGCCTGACAACATACGTCTAAAACAAAGGCTCCCAACTTTTCAAATTATAAAATCTCACATTGAGCCTCTTGCCTCTGGTTTCCTCTAATGCACCCTGGAATCCAGATATTTCAAAAGAGAAGCTGGAATAATCAGCATAAGGACTGGGCACTCCTTGTGCTGTGAAGTGGTTACAAGGATCTACAGCAATTCTGATCAACACAAAACAGAGGGAATAGAAGCAGGCTGGGAGCCACAAGTCAATTGGTAGCAACTCCCTTGTGGAGTCTGAGCTCTCCCCCTTTTCTGAGGTTGGGAACTTAATATCAAAGGGCTTCTTTACACAGTCAATATGCAGCAAACTGGGATGTAAATTTACAGAGCATTAGCCAGCTGCACACTAACTGGCCTTGTGGATCTTTTCTCACTAAACACACATGGTCACATTAGCTGTCAGAAGTTCCTGGGTGTGTTAATAGCTATATTAAAAATAATAATACTTAGGGTGCTGTGGCGGTTCAATGACAAGACGGAACACAGCCTTTTGTAAGCAAGCGAGCTGGTTAGCTGAGGTGGGCTGCCCCCCTCTCAGCTTTTTACCTTTTTTTTTTTTATTATATTTTTTTTTTTTGCGCATTACATACTTTTATTGCAAAGAGACACAAAGGAATATATGACTTTGATTAATATTTTTATTTACCAGCCTTTATTTACTACAATTTTAGTTTTTAGGCCTTGAGCCCAGGCCAAGGAAGCTTTTCACGGTTACTGTTTTTTAATTGACTTTTTATGGTTTATATTTGGTTTTTGTTTTTGGATAGAGCAATGTGTGCATTGCTCCTACACAACAGTCAGGGTGTGCCCTGACTGTTTCCAGGTGGATGAACTAAACATGAACCCTTCAGGGTGCCATAAGCAAAAAAGATTACTCTGGAAGCGTACCTCTGTAAGCCGAATGAGCGACTCCAGTTGCCTTGTGGTGATAGGTGCGCTGTCCACCCCTTGGTTCTGTTTCCGGAGCTCAAGATAGAATTCCTGGAGGACCTGAGCAGCTTCTGGAGATAACTTGGGGTGGACATACTGCCGAGCATATCCCACATACTTCCTCAATAGCTGGTGTGGAATGGCATCAAAATTTTCTCCAGGCATGACCTAAGCCAATTATGAACACATCTCTCATGTTCATGGACTCTAAGTTACCACAGGATTACAGTATTCAGTGGGTTTTTTTATACCCTGGTCTTTCTTCTATGAACTCAATTCTCAGTTCTCAACTGGGTGTGCATAATAAATGATAGTTTGGTCACTTCCGGACAGAACAAACCTCTAGTCTGCGTCGAAGAAAAGTGACAGTGCCAAATGCAACTGGGCAATATCAAGAGTCCTCTTTCAAAAAGACTCTTCACAATGAATGAGAACGAACCTGAAAAGGTGACTATACTGAATCAAATCATCGGTGTGGTTTAAGATTAGAATCTGGCAGATATGATTTTTTTTTTTTTTCCCCCCCCATAAAAAGAGAGAAAGAACAAGCTCTATTTTTCTTGTTGTTGTATAAACCTAGTAAGACACGGTCCCTGAAGAGTTCTGATCCTGCAATTAATCCCACGCAGTGGACTTCTGTGCCCATATGAGACATGACCAGAAAGGTTAAGCATCCTGCAGAATAAATGACTCAAATTCAACCCTTAAAAACATGGGGAGATAATGTTTGTGTTTTTGTGTACTTACATATATATTGGTAGTGGTCAACAATGTAATCAAACAGTCCCTGTCTATGCTGTATTCTGTTAATTCAGAGATCAAAAGAACATCTTAACATTTAAATGAACTGTAAACATAGACTATCGCTGTATTCATCTCTCTTTGAAGTGTATAGCAGATCATCTGCAAATGGTGGAAAGACAGGCAATTGCCTTGTGTTAATCTGTGTGGATAATTACCAGCTATGATTAGGAAATGGATCCACTTCAAAGTTCACATGAGTGCCTGTTGTTCAAATAAGGACTCCAACCTGTCAAAGAAGGTCTGGAATTGTATATACAAGACCTTTTGGGTCCCAATCCTTTTAATCTCAGATCTGCTTGAGGTTTCATGCAGGAGAAGGCTAAGCCATAAAGATTGAGATCCCAGTCCGAAGCTGGAACATCCTGAATAAGATATTGGACATTGGACTATAACCTATGGACTAAATTCTAAAAGAACTCTTTTTGCAACTTCAAAGCTCACCATCTCTGCTATGAATCTGAACCTCAAGAATTGAACTCATGTCTGTATGTATATTGACCTTTTAACCATACTCTCTCTCTCTTTTCTTCCTTAATAGATTTTAGTTTAGTTAATAAGAATTGGCTGTATGCGTGTATTTGGATAAGATCTGGAATATTCATTAACCTAAGAGGTAATGTGTCCTATTCTTTGGGATTGGTAGAATTTTTTTATATGATGAATAAGATTTTCATTAATCCTCATCATATCTGACTTGGGTGTCTAGGTGGAAGCCTGAGGCTGCGTTACTTTAAGGGAACTATGTTGTTGACTTCTGAGTAACCAGTGAGGTAATAAAGAAGCTGTTTTGTGCTGGCTTGGTAAATCTAAGTATTGGAATATACACCAGCTTTGGGGTCTGCCCCATTCTTTGCAGCTCACCCTAATTGAATGAGCTCCCCTGGGGATCCGGTCACAGAGCCCCACAGACATCAACAGGTACCCACCCACACAGTGTTCACTGCAGGATCAGGGCTAAAGACAGACACACCAGGGAAGAACCAAACAAGGAGGCAGGTGGGACAAGTGAGAACAGGGTAAACAAAATTATATGGCTATTTGGAAGTTAATCACTTACACTTGTTTTCATTTAGGAGAGAAACCAGGGGTGAAATGGGGGAGGAGAATGTAGGACAAGACAGGGAGTAGACAGGTGGAGAAGGAGAAGAGAAAAACAGAGGGAGTGGAAACTGGAAGGAGAAACCAGAGGAGGAAGGTGAGGAAATCCACAAAGTAGCATTGGTAGATGTAGGAAGGAACCACCATTCCCGAGAGCAAAAAAAAAATGTAAAACTTAAAAAACTGAGCAAAATCTGAGCCTCACCAGGGTGGGACGGTGTAAAGGTGGTTCCGTGGGACTAGGCTTGCCCCAGTTTCCCACCATCCACCCTGCAAGAGCTGCTACTACAGGCAATTGGCAGGACCTGTGGAGCATAGGGAATTTCTATAGACATCCCATGGCTCTTTAAGGCTGGAGTTGGTTCCCCAAATGGAAAGTGGAAGGGGAAACTGCTGAGATCCAACACCAGGGGGAGATGAGCAAAAGAAAATGGAAGGAGAAAATTCTACCTTTAATTTTTCTGATAATGGTTTAGCTGAGACTGCTTCAAGGATGGAGGTGTTTGAATCCTGTGTGTTGGTGCGAGTCACTACCGCGCTGCTGTGTACTGCCTGTTTTCCAGCTCGCATTGCCATCACGTGCTCAGAAAGCAAATGGTCATGATCTTCATTCGGAGTGTCCAGCAGGATAAATACCAAGTCAAACCTGGACAATAAGGCACTCCCCATTCTAGACAAAAATAATACATTGCTTATAAAAACAGACACAATGGAACTCTAGAGCAACTTTACCTATTATCCTGCTTCACAAGTACGACTCAAGAAATAAATCTGTGTTGACAGCTGAAATTAAAGCAATATTATAATGAAATCTACCATCATCTTCCAGGAAACTAAAGTGCCATTATTCACAAACTGACTTGACAGAAAAAAAAAAAAAAAACAAAAAAAAACACACAACTTCCTCTGGCAAGCTACATAATTAACATTTCAAAAAGTGCTTACTTTAAATTCTCAGAGACCGTTTTGGCTTTGTTATAATGTCCCCCAACTGGATTTGCTGCAGCAATGATAGATGTCCTAGCTGGCAAGCTGCAAACAATGCCAGCCTTAGCAAGGCTGATACTTTGCTGTTCCATGGCTTCCAGCAAAGCTTGGTGTTGGCTTCCCATCTTATCAAATTCATCTATTCCACAAATACCTGGAAACATAATTAACATAGAATAAAAGGTATCAGAAAACACACAGGTCAATGTCCAAATATATGCCACTGATCCAATACTGCACCTTGAGCCTAATCCAAAGTCCACTCATTGCAATGTTCCCCTCAGCACGGCTTGCCTCCTTTCCATGCTGCCCCTGGGACTCTACTGGTGGATTTGTAAGTTTGGAGGGGCAAGTATTAGAGGCAGGGATCAAACTGGTCTGGCTCACGACAGCTGTCTGGGCAATGCACTATTTTCTGATGACTCCCAACTTGCACTCCAGAATCTAAGCTTTCATTTAAAAAAGTTGGAGCCAAGATTCTTTATTAAAAAAAAGGGGGGGGGTGCCTAACTAAGGAGCCTATCTTTCAAAAGTGCTAAGCACCCAGCAGTTCCCATTTAAGTCAACTGACATGCAGAAATTTTGAAAATCTGGCCACTTAAGCACCTAAATAAAGGACTTTCTGCAAATTTTAGAAGCCTAATTTTACGCACCCAATCCTCACCAAGGGGGACCAAGTCCACAAAGACCAGTGGAGTCTATCAGGGTTTCCAAGACCCACTAAGAGGAAGCCAAGCTGGAGGAGACCAGCAGAGAATAAGGAATCACATTTTGAACATTTGCGCAAATTTCTTAAGATCCTATGCTTAAAAATAAAGTTATTTAAAAAAAAGAAAGTTAGCCTCAGATCTGTAGTTAGTAGTAGCATCATCATATGTTAATCCTAGACTCAATACCCCAGTGCTAAGATTTCAAATATTATTTGGTTTGAGGGAAATCTGAGCGAAATGTTTTAACTAAACCTTTGTCCATTCAATTTAGTTGCAGTTTAGTGTGTTACCTTGATCTCCAAGCACCAGAGCACCAGCTTCCAAAGCAAAATCCCCAGAGATACTATCTCTAGACAGAGTCACAGTCAAGCCAGAGGTGGTGGTGGTGTTGCCACAAACATACACACCGCGAGGGGCAATATTGCAAACTGCCTGTGGAAAACAATCACACTTTTTAAAAAAGTTACAGAACCATATTATGTGGAGTTGTAACTTACTCATACTAGACAAATACCACAAATGGGAAAAAATTTATGTGTTTGACCTTTTTTACTATTTTCAATTTAACATGAGTCAATAGTATAATAGTTATTAACTGAGTATCCCTAGAGATACACATCTAGAACTGCAGAAGGTAGGAAGCATTTTTGAGGTCAAAGTACTATCTGCTAGGTTATCGTAAACCTTGAGACAATGCGACATGACATGGATTTGGATGAACTAGATTAAGGTGCTGTAAGGGTTAATTAGATCACCTATATTAGAAAGAATTTTATATTGATATTATTTTTCAAAAACAAAGCAGTGCCGACTTAAGCAGATATTAAAAAAAACCCACCCAAATACAGCATTCATCACTGACATGCAGCCACATCACATAGCAATTGCCAGACTGGAGGTCCGTCTGGCCTAGTACCCAGTCTCTAATTGTAGCCAGCACCAGATGCTTTGGAGGAAGGTGTAAGGAGTGCTCCCACATCCCACTCTTACTTCTGGGATTATCTGTCCCCCAAACAAGGTCTCCTCATGGTCTCTAATAGTTAAGATACTGTCTTAACCTTGAAGCATTAGGTCTCTACAGAAGTTTGAGAAAAGTGAAAAAAAATACAGCATAGTTTCCTTTTTCATGTGGGAAGGCAGACAAAGCAATGGCTCCAGTTAAATTTGGCTAGTGCACTCCAGTTCACATCACTGCTCTTTTCCAAAGAATCTTTAGTGCCAAGTGACCAGCAGCTGTTTTATTTAAAAAAAAAAAAAAAAAAAAAAAAAAAAAAAGCACAAAGCTACAAAATGTTCCTGAAGATTATGCCAGAACAATATTTGTTCAGCACTGACTCCAAGGGAAAAGTGTTGACTATTGGACCATCAGCACCAGCTCCTACTGAGCTTTGGTTTTAACTAGAAGCTTTCCCACAAAAATTCTGATCTGGACAAACCTTGCAGTGTGATCTTGTCATATCTCAGAATGGCTGCAGGCCAACTTTTTGTGAATGACCTCAAAGTATTTAGTAAAGAAAGAGAAAACAAAATCTTTCATTGTGTGCAAATGGACTGCTTCTTAGGGTGAAACAGGAACAAGTAGTTTAAATATTTATTTAAAAGCCATTTATGCAAACTTGGCTTAGGTATTCTAAACCATCATCACAGCTGTGCCAATAGTAAAAATTAATCATGCAATTGTAAAAATTAATCGCGCAATTAAAAATGTAATTGTGCAATTAAATTGCAATTCATTTTTTTTAGTTAATCATGTGAGTTAACTGCAATTAATTGACAGCCCTACTTTTTAAAACATAAAACTTTGTGCCAGCTAATGAAATATTTAAAGATTACTGTAGAGCTCACTCAGCTCTACTTAGTCTGAAAAGGAGCACATAAGAATCATACTGATCAGAATGTGATTTGCAAATACTGTTAATAGAATAAGGTACATGTGACAAGATACTGCTCTCAACAGAAGATGCTTTTAGGGAGAAGGACACTGGGAGAGGGGAGCAAAGAAACCTGTATTCCGTTATACTTACCTCTCCTTTAGTTCCTTCTTTGAATTCTACCTCTATCACTCACATGTTCTAATTTTAAAGATTCACACATTATCTACCTGTTTTCTGGATTTCTCGGTCAACACAATGTTTTCCTTTTATTCTGCTTTTCTATCATGATTCTTCTCTCTCATGAGAGATTTATGCCAGATAGTAACTGAGGTCACACACTTTAGAAAGTAAATTAAGTCCCACAGAAAATGACTTTTTCCTGGCAATAGTACTTAAAATTACTGCTTTTCCATCTTAACGCAATTTCCTGCCAGTGACATGTTATGAAAAACATGAAATGATATCAATAATGCACGTTTTAAAAATCTGCAAAAGCACCTTAGAAATATGAGAATTCTAAATGAATGTAGCAATAATCAGACTAACTCCTCTTAGATAACCACTGAAGCAATGTCATTAGGACCTGTGTGTCACTCAAAAATACTGTCAGTAGATTTACCAAAAGGTCTCAGATATAGCCCATGACCTTGCTATCACAATAGGTTGGGCGTTCTGAATATGACCATTCCTCAAAAAAGTAACTCCAACAATAATGATACTTTGTGATTCTATGGGACCTTCTGTCCAAATATCTCAAAGCCCTTTTTACCATGGGTGTACTCAAACTCAATAAAATAATTGTTGCAAACTACGTATTTTATTCCCCATTTGCAGATGTGGAAACTGAGACAAAGAGATTAAGAGGGAGATTTTCAATTAATATTGGAGGTCACCGAGAGCTAGATGCCTAACTGTTGTTTGTGCCATTGAAAACCTCCCAAGTGATTCTCCCAAGGTCACACAGGGCATCAAAGGCAGAACCAAGAATAAAATCCAGGCTTCCCAACTCTCAGTTCTGTGTCTCAGCCACAGAACCATCCTTGCCCTCATTCATTATATAAAAGCATACCATAGAAGTGACAGATATTCAATTTGCATGAGTTACACTGGCTGCTGTACTCAAGTCACCACTTATGCACTTATCGATGTCATTGTGACAAATGAAAATAAAATCAGACCCCTTCCAAGATAAATATAAAATACATATCACAGAACAGAAAGGTTGTGCAATTATGTGGAGAACTACTGATGTTGAACAACAGTGAATGTCTAAATGAGAGTATGACAAAAGCAGAAAACTGTGAGTGTTCGTTTTAGTCAGAATTCACAACAACTAGGGACAAAAATGTGGGGTTTAGTAAATTATATACTTTAAAAGGGAGACTTTCTAAATTATATACAAAGGGACAGTCTCTCACTGAACGAATGGTTGTGTGTAAGCAAAAGACTAAACAGAAAGGTTTAGAGTTAAAGAGAAAAATGCATTCTCTCTCCATTAGCTAAGTTTAATAGTAGTAAATGAACCCATACTTGCAACATTTGACTCTTTCCTAATCCAGGATCTCCAACCACCAGAAGATGAGGGTCTCCTCGCACTGGAATTCTGTTTTTGTCATCCACATATTTTTGGCATCCTCCAAACAATGCCAGTGCCAAACCTGCCTTTACAATCTATAATGGTACATACAAATGCTAGTCAGCATTAGACAACAGCTACCATTACTAACAATTGCTTCATAGTAAATTAAGACACAGAAAGAAAACATTGTGTCCTGTAGAAAAAAAAAAAAAAAGTTATAAGGGACTGAACTCCCACCATTACCCAATGCACTACCTATTTCTCATTTGGGGGTTTCTATCGGTGTTTTGACACAGGAAAAAGAAAAAACAGTTTATGCAAAAATAAACTTTTAAAAAAGAAATTCATTTTTTCCACCTCGCCAACCTTTAAAAGGTCTTGGAAGTTTACTGAGGCAAATTTGTAATGGAAGTTTGAATTTAGAATGAAAGCAAAGTTCTAAAATTACTTACCTCATGGCCATAGATAGTAGGACAAAGTGAGCTGAAAAACCCAAGACATCTGACATTAGTATGTGATTAATAGAAATCTCTTATTACCATTAAATGACCATTTGTCCCATCTCAGTTACAAAACTAGTTTCTCTACTGCAACAAGTTCCACAGAAATTCACTTTCTTGTCTAATTCCCAGCAAAACCAGGGTTGTTGGGTTTTTTTTTTAAATGCTCTATCAAAGTTCTTGAAATTTTTGGACACTCAAGCATGCTTGTCATCATAGAGAGCAGTACTCCACTTAAATCTGTACACACACAAATGAGAACCTGTTACACCGTGGTTGCTGAACCCACTCATATCTGGAACAGAACTACTTTTAATCATCATAAGTCTATTGCTCAACTGTGCTGGAGTATGAACGAGGTCTTGTATTCCACAGGTTTAGCTGCAGCATCCTGGAATCCTCCAGTGGTACTGCATGGTCCGTTTCATGCCCGCAGCTTGGCTCTCCTATCCCCTCCCCCAGTGCTGCAGAGGCCACAGGCAGAGCATAGAAAAGAACCATGCAAGATGTGCAAGCTGCCGAGGCAATGGTCTCAGACATCTAAAAATAAAGAGTGTAGCAACTGAAAAACAGGGGAAAGAAGAAAGGCAGAAGGAAAGAGATACCACAGGAGCGAACATGTATGCACGTATTTTAAGAACAGTGTTCTTTTGAAGTACAGTATTTATATTCCAGGGCAAATGAAAGTTCAACAACTACAAATATATTTGATTGACTTCACCTCCCACCCTTGGACTAAAAGAGGGACATAGGCACAAGTACACAAGGGTGTACTTCATTTAAGTTACTTGTCCCAGACTGACTGCTTCGGAGGGATCAAGATGTAGGATAGCAAATAATAAACCACACACTTGAAAGTGCTAGAAGGGAAAAGCTGTGGTGCTTTTATATCTAAATTGCTAAAGGTGTGAGACACAACATACTTGACAATTAGCTTGAAAAGATTTTCCTCAGCTTGAATCTCTTGAACAGCATAAAGATCTTTAAGTGAAAACTCCATGCATACTCGGTGATTAGTCCCATCTTCAGAATTCATTACTTTTTGTCCTTTACCGTTGCTGACAGAGTTTGCCTCAATGTACAACAGGAACATACATTTGTCATTTTTGTTTCTAGATGCTCCTGTTAGATTACAAAGACGGTCAAAAATAGGAAGCCATGTTTTTATCTGAGTATTGGGGTTATGCACAGGTAGTGATTAAAATAATTCAGAAATATTAAAATCCATGTGCTAATTAAAACTTGGGACATATTAGTAATGATAACATATAGCAAATTAAAATGTCTAACCCATGATCACAGTTCCTGAATACTGGAAAATATATCCCTTGAATAATTTAGTGGAAACTATTTTGAACAACTGCTTCCTCAAAGCCTGATAAAAAGCCAGGAAAAGCTTCTGGTGACACATTGAGATTCAGAGCTTTATAAAAGGGAAAAGAATGCTGTTTAATTTACTAAAAGTTCAGCACATACTCAAGTGATTTGCTGGATCAGGGCCTGAATGAAATGCAAGACCAATTTTATTCTATTTGAAATTTTAACCTTGGAAACAGAGAGAGCATTGTGCCTCTCTGAACATTTTAAGTGTCTTTAGCCTGATCTACTATAAAATTAAACAAATACACTATTTTATTCTTAAAACAATTTTTTAAAATAAAAATCTTGTAGCAGAAAAGATAGAAAAAATGTTAGGGATACAGATAGCATTTAATTTTTAACAGAAAATTACTGATCTGTTATAAAGCACCATGGTTCACCAACTGATTATGACAACTCTTTGTAACATTCTCAATTAAGAGCATTTGTAAGGTTTCTTCAAGCAGAGAGAAGCAAGCCATGAAAGAATGTGCAGCCATAAAAGGTCCCTTAATATTTTTTATTTATTTAAATAACCTTGATAACCACCTCCTTCAAATGAAAGATAAAAAGTGTCACGTGGCTAACCTCAATAAGACTATTCTAGAAACAAATCTGGAAAACGGAATCCATCTGAACACCTTGTTTCCTTTACTCAGGTCAGAAGATCTTTCTATCCAACTGACTTTCTAGAACATGAGAAGCCTGTACTGATAGTTGAGACACAGTTCCTCATCCTTAACAGAGCATGAGTGCTGCTACAAGACATACCCACTGCCAACTGCACAAGAGTCAGTTAAGGTCAGGGGATGTTAAGGTGTACACTGCTCCCCTCCCAGTTGCGTATTTTGTCCTCTCTCTTTTTCACTATAGAGCCTTATCTGTTCAACAGCTTTCCCCTATACATTTTACTTATTTCTAATAAAAAAAATGCAACAAGTAAGTGATACTTTAGGCTTTGAGAGAAAAATCAATAACTAGAGAACAAAGAGTAAGCTTTTGTTTAGCATTGTGCAAGATTCAGAAGGCGATAAGAAAAAATTCAAACCAGATGTACTGTACCTTCTTCGGTGTTTGACACCTTAACAATTCCTGTGATCGTGACCATATCTCCTGGGACACAGCTGTCTACAAGATCCTGAATCAGCTCACATTCTATTGTGCGAGGAATTCGACCTGCTTCTCGCTGATCATCTGACATGAGTTCCTGAACCCTAAAATACAAACAGCATATCAAAGACCAGTCTGCAGTATTTCTGTTTAAGTTCTTATATAAAAGTCCTCACATTTATGCTTCAAAGCAATCATTTTTGATTTGGTGAGAAGGGAGAAGACAGACTGATAACATTGGAAATAGTGCAGTTAAAAGAAAATCAGGAAATTCCAAAAGTTTTAAGTGTTTCCAGGACCAGAGACTTAATAAGCACTTCAATTTTTCTTCTGCAAATACTTCAAAGCATATTTCCAAAGAACCCTAACTTTATGAACTCTAGATTAAAACTGTCAATTCTACAACTCAGTGGAGGTCCAATTACATGTAAATTCAAACTGTAAAAACGTTGTCAGTTTTCAGTAATCTGCATGAGGTGAGCAGGGAAATGCTGATGACACTAATATTGTGTTTTATTTTCATCCTCTAACTTAAAAAAGAGTTTACAGCAATTGGGTCAAGTGTTCAAAAAAAGTCCATATTAGAGTGACGACAAAGCAAACATCATCCTAAAGGGAGAATTTTGGAGGTGATTATCAGAGAGAGAAATCAGGGTTATAATTTTATGAATTTTGCCAGTTTTACGGTAGTAGTCAAGTATAATCTTGGGTTACAAAACAGCCATGTTGGTTTTCCTACCATCACAGCTTTATGTGGACAATCCCTGATGTTTTTCCTGATTGCAGCCTCCACATGCTACCAAAATACAAATAATAAATGATAATTTGCACTGTAGGCTACTGTAGCTCTTCTATACTTTCCAACATAGAAATGAGTGTTACTCTGAAAACTGAAGCAAGTGTAACAGCCGTGTTAGTCTGTATTCGCAAAAAGAAAAGGAGTACTCGTGGCACCTTAGAGACTAACCAATTTATTTGAGCATAAGCGAAGTGAGCTATAGCTCACTTCATCGGATGCATACTGTGGATCTTCATCGGATGCATATTGTAGAAAATACAGAAGATCCACAGTATGCATCCGATGAAGTGAGATGTAGCTCACGAAAGCTTATGCTCAAATAAATTGGTTAGTCTCTAAGGTGCCACAAGTACTCCTTTTCTACTTGCTTCAGTGAATTTTCTTTCCCTTCTAAATATGTTTACATTTATTTATAAATATATATCCATCCTTTAAATATTCTTTTCCCCCAGTCTTTATCTATCATGTGGAATATTCATTTTATAACCTTCAAAATTAAATACACATCCTTCTAAATGCAGGAGCCAGCTCCCCCTAATTTCAGCTTTTGGGGGGAGAACAGAGGGGAGAAAAGCAATTTTTATACGTCATTGCTCCTCCATCCCCCAATCCATAAGTCTTAATTATGACTTGCTCCCAACCCCTTACTCCTTCAGGAGGGCAACAGTAAAGTCACAGAATGGCTGGGTAAACCACGAGGGCATGTAACACCCCCTAAGCCTCACAGTAGTTGCTATCACCCTCTGCAGATGCACCAGCACAGTTGCACTTCTCCTGAGAGGTGGGAAGGTCCCAGAGCTCAGGCTCCAACCCAAGCCCAGAAGTCTACACAGCAATGAAACAGTGCCCCAGCCCAACCCCACGAGCCAGAGTCAAATAGCATAGGCCAGCTGCAAGTTTTTATTTGCTGTGGAGACATACCTTTCGAGTCTGCTTTCAGGCTCAGCAACTGCATAGGAGATAGCCCCCTTTCACAAGTAGGTTTGGAGCACACTAGCTTGTGAAAAAGTACTGCATCCCAGAACACAGGTGCTACATACTAGTAGGAAATGCACCTAACAGTCCCAGCAGTATGGCTGAGGCTGGAAGCCAGAGCAGGCAGGCAAAAAGTGGCTCCCTAGAGCAAAGGCTGCAGAGGAGCTGCATGTGAGGCTTTTTCTTGCTTGGGACGGGGAAGGGACCAGCTCCTGGAAAAAGTGGAGCAAACTTCCTGTGCCCTGAAAAAGAGCCCACAAAGATTACCAGCTGAGACAAGCAAAAGGGTCATTTTGGAACCAAATTTGGAATCTTTTGAAGCATTTCCTATACTCTGTATTTCAGGTAAAGCAGGAGATCTGGGAACCACCTCTGGCTACTATTAGGAGGCAGTCTGTACTGTCAGCTGTGTTGTGTTCCTGAAGGAGAGACATAGCCCCTTGCCTGGTGATTCACAGGTCTGATCCTATCTTTTCAACTTCACAGCAGAGGTAAAGCATAAGAATAGAGAGCCTGAACAAGGAAGAATTTATTTTAGTCACTGAAGTGAACAGGTAGGACTGATTATACATAGGGAGCAGATCTGTTGCTCAGCAACAAGGTGACATTTTCACAGTCTATTTTTATAGTAGTAAAATAATCAAATTTTTTGTTTTATTTCATAGGTCTAAGTCAGACCCTTAACACTGCTGTAGTTTTTGTAGTTTACTATAAACAGGTTACATTCTTTTAAAATGTGTTACTTTAAAAGAAGGCAGGGTTACGGCAAGTATAAAATATGACTTCTGAGACACTATACGGATATTAGGAAGGCACAGGCTATCCAGTTACTCAGTCCCCCTAACAACATCCACCTGTCAGATTACCACAGAAGTTGTCTAACAATGGAGGTACTGTACCAAAAAAGCCCCAAACCCACAATGCAAACAAATTAGGACACCAATTCTGCAAAGTCTTATACATATACTTACTATATATATACACACACACACACACACACAGAGAAATCCTGGCCCCTCTGAAGTCAATGGTAAAACTCCCATTCACTTCAATGAGGCTAGGATTTCACCCTCTGAGTAGTCCGCACTGAAGTCAACCCACAAATGCAAAAATTCAGCCTTGCTGGAATAGGGCCAAAGAGCTTTTCCAAATACTGTGCTACTTAACTTCACATCCGTTCTAAAAAAAATTGTAAAAAATCAATTTCAGAAATAGTTTTGATTAGTTTAGACTAGAAGGAACACTTGACATTTATATTATTTATTTCTACTGCAGTAATACCTAAGGGCCCAATTTTTTCTATTCTTGTACAAATAATAGACAAAGCCAATCCCTGCCACAGATATACCTTAAATTGTCAGCTATTTACTTGATTGATGTAGAGAGCAGAAAAATAGGGAACAATTTAAATATCTGTACTTTATTCCTGTTCAGGTTAGCTTGTGTTTTTTCAATACAACTTTAAACCAAGATTTTGACACTAAAATTCAATACAACTCATTCAACTTTCTCAGTTGACAGGTGTCATGTAACAGCACCCTGCTAGCCAACCACTGTGATGTTTTCCTTACAACTCATTCATTACAGAAGGTACTTTATAATGGATGTGATCACATTTATAGAATGGATGCAATCATGTTCATAGCATGACCTGAAACAGTTCACAGTGAAGCCATAGTCAAGATAAGAAGAATTTCAATGAACTTATTATACTGAGGAGGGACAATATGTAATATGGAATAGTGCTTTGGTGGAAATTATTTTGTAGCATATTCTTTTGATCAGTGCTTCTTTTTACACAATGGATAATATGAATAAAAATGCACATTTGCTTTAGTAATGTGATATCCTTTCAAATCTGTTAAACTAAATTTGTTTGCGAAAGGATCAGACACTTTAAAGCTGCTTACTTAATAGACTGCCAGTCCACCGTAATTGTTAAAGGAGAGCTTCTATCTGCGGCGAACGATCGTCCATGGCACTCAGGCAGAGGACACTGTAACAGTATTAATTCGTGATCAGGATTGATAAAGAAAATTATTCTCTTTATTACAATAGTTTAAGGTGCCTTATTTGATTTTGAAAAACAGTACTCTGTGTGCAGCTCATTAGTAGCATATAAAAAGAAAACCTTCAGTTAAGCTTAGATTAGGGATACCAACTGGCATGGGTATAATTAACGGAAAACTGTCACACAGTCATTTAAACACCTAGCATTAGAATTCCCCCCATCCTCTTTTTTCCACGTTTCTCCTTCATTTCAGATACAACTTTAATGGGTATAGATCAGGGTTAGAATCATGCATCATAGAACTGGAAAGGACCTCAAGAGGTCATCTAGTCCAGTCCCCTGCACTCAAGGCAGGACTAAATATTATCTAGACCAAGTATTATTATCCCTGACAGATGTTTGTCCAACTTGCTCTTAAAAATCCCCAATGATGGAGATTCCACAGCCTCCCTAGGCAATTTATTCCAGTGCTTAACCACCCTGACAGTAAGGAAGTTTTTCCTAATGTCCAACCTAAACCGCCCTTGCTGCAATGTAAGCCCATTGCTTATTGTCCTATCCTCAGAAGTTAAGAAGAACAATTTTTCCTCCCTCCTCTTTGTAACAACCTTTTATGTACTTGAAATGTTATCATTGTGTCCCCTCTCAGTCTTCTCCAGACTAAACAAACCCAATTTTTTCAATCTTCCCTCATAGCTCATGTTTTCTAGACCTTTAATCATTTTTGTTGCTCTTCTCTGGACTCTCTCAAATTTGTCCACATCTTTCCTGAAATGTGGCGCCCAGAACTGGACACAATACTCCAAATGAGGCCTAATCAGCGCGGAGTGGAGCAGAAGAATTACTTCTCGTGTCTTGCTTACAACACTCCTGCTAATACATCCCAGAATGATGTATGGTTTTTTTGCAACAGCGTTACACTGTTGACTATTTATATTTAGCTTGTGATCCACTATGACCCCCAGATCCCTTTCCACAGTACTCCTTCCTGGGCAGTCATTTCCCATTTTGTATGTGTGCAACTGATTGTTCCTTCCTCAAGGGAGTACTTTGCATTTGTCCTTATTGAATTTCATCCTATTTACTTCAGATCATTTCTCCAGTTTGTCCAGATCATTTTGAATTCTAATCCTATCCTCCAGAGCACTTGCAACCCCTTCCAGCTTGGTATCATCCACAAGCTTTGTAAGTGTACTCTCTATGCCATTATTTAAATCATTGATGAAGATATTGAACAGAACTGAACCAGAACCGATCTTAACTCCTAGGCACTAGAAAAAAAACCACACTGTTAATATTGCATCTTTTCTGTCTGTTATTTTTATTTTCAGGTCCCTTCAGAGGAGAAAATTTTGCACTTGGTCACATAATAATAATACTAGACAGTTACCTCATTATTATTTTGTATATGTGTCTTGTGGGATCTTAGATCAAGGTAGGAAGAACAACAAAACTGAAATACAAAATCCTGGAGAGAGCTGGTCAAAAGTTTTCTATTGGAAAATGCTGACTCAACAAAATCAAAATGTTCTATGCAAACATGTTGGTTCCATTGAAACCTTAGACAGAAACCAAGTGCATGGTTTCCTGGAAACCTGCCTGCCCGCTGCTCCTCAGTTCCTTGACAGCCTGGCAGACACCTCATGGAGCTGGTGAATGTGGTATGTCTTCACAGCCAAAACAAAACCAAAAACAACAAAACCTCACAGCAGCAAATCTTAGAGCTCAGGTCTGCAGACTCAGGTTGGCATTGTGGCGCTCAAAATAGCTATGTAGACATTCTGGCTCAGGCTGGAGCTCAGGCTCTGAAACCCACCCCTCCTCCCTGGGCTTCAGAGGCTGAGCTCCAGCCCAAGCATGACTGTCTACCTGGCTATTTTTAGCACCACAGTAGAAGTTCTGTGAGCCCAAGTCTGTAGACCCGGGCTCTGAGAATCACTGCCGCAGGTGTTTGGTTTTTTGTTTTTTTGTTTTGCAGTGTAGACACACCCCTGGGCTACTCAGGCTCTGCAGCTGGCCAGCTCCCGGGCTGCCTCCTGGGCAGCTCGCCAGCCAGCCAGAAAGCCTGTGGTGGGCAGCCAGCAAAGTGAAAAAAATCTGTTTGGTAGTCCTGAAAGGGATTTTCCAGAAAAATTTCGTTTCCGCAAAAATATTTCAATATTTACTTTTCATCCCAATTTGGGACAAACCTTCCCCCCCCCCCCATGAAACATTTCAAATTTTTCACAGGAGGGAATTTACATTTTCCAGCCAGCTCTGGTCCTAGATAAAATTGCTAAATACAGTCAGAACACTGACTAGCCCTTTCTAAAATGGGGTGGGAATGGGTTCAGGGAGAGGAGAAGAGAGGAATTCTTTTAAATTTGTGGAAGTTTCTATACTTTTGGTTTTCCATTTTAGTGGCACCCAAAAATCAAGGAAACTTTTTTTTTTTTTTTTTTAAATACCTACCTCATATGATGAAGACTTACAGTAACATTGGGATGTACAGTGATTTTTGTGGGTCAGTAACTTATTCTAACTTTGCTGAAGTATTAAATCCATTTCATCCCTCTTTAAATCCTATAAACTACTTTTTAAAATCTAAACACCACACGTGTTGACAGTTTCCAAATACAGGAGATAGCAAAGGGGAGGAAGATTTTAAGATAAAAGTATTTTAAATTACCTTTGTGGGAAGGGAATATTTTCCATCAGGCAGAGGAAAACTCTGAATATACCCACATGTGCTGCATATAAAGGCCATCTTGGTGCATAGAGGCTTAATGTTGCTGACACGCACGACAGTGCCACGCAGGGCAACATACTTCCCATAACAATTAGCCCGAACATTCTTCAGTTGAGTCAACGGGTCATAGTTGTACACCCTAAATAAAAAGGTTACCACACAACTTTAAAACTCATTATCGTTAAAGAACAAAAAATCTTGTTATCAAATATGCATGTATGTACTAAACACGAAAAGAGATACAGCCAGAGGAAAGGTTTTATCAACAAAAGACAAATCTAATGTTTGTTGCAAATCTAACCTCTCCCCAGAATACATGACACAACCATTAACTCCTATTATCCTAAGAGGAAGTGAAGGCTGCCCAGTCAAATTCTAATGTTCAGAATTCCCAAACTATAAAGAGAATATATAGCATATGCACACATACATAGCAAACACTCTTAGGTTCCATTTACTCTATAGAAACTACCATATATGGGGACCTGTAATAACACAGTAAACCCCAGCCACAGTTTAACACATATTTCAGTCTTGCAGCACAGAAAGGACCAACATTTAATGGCAGTTTTCCACGAGAGTTTCTTACTTTCTCTGGGCAAATAAATCTTTCAAATTAATACAGAACATCCTTTACCTTGCATGAATATGTGGCACATTTATTATAGGTTCTTCATCAATTGGTAATCCTTCTTGTTCCTGAAGTTCAGCTGCATACCTTTCCAGGTCCTTAGTTAATACCTAGATAGACAAGAAAAAATAAACACAGGCTCGGAAGAACCAGCTTCAAGGAACGGGTAATAGTATTTGTTGAAGTGGGAGTTTTTACGGTGTTCTCCTTTAACATGCTGCTTTCCTCCCTGGGTGTGGCCTGATAGTTCATTTGCAGTTGCGTTTTGCTACCTTATCCTGCAGTTTTAAACCTCTACACAACTCTGCAGAAGGTCTCATTGACTATTAAGCCCAACCAATGGGATTATTTTACTGCTTTTGCGCTTTTCCATTTGACAAGCGCAGATTTTCCTTTCATATTTCACATGGATCTTAAATTAACATCTTTGTTTTTAATAAAAAAAAAGTAATGCATTGTAGCCTTATCAATGGATTGGCGATTGATTGATTAATCTCTGACTGCAATCGTCAAAAAAGGTTTGGTCTCCTGAGGACTACAGCATCAGGAATATTATCCGCATCACTAAAATAAGAGACCCTACAACCACATGAGAAACCATTCCAATTTGTCACAAGTCCCTTCATTAACAAATCCACTAAGCAGATAAACAATCTCATAACACTGAAATATGATAGTAGATAGCACAAAAGTGTTTAGCCCTAAGATTTACATTGCTCACATCTCCCACTGGGAGATCCTAGAGTGCCAATCATTATCTTCCTCCTCCTCCTCGTCGTCGTGATCATCCCCTGTGGCTGTCATCTTGGCATCGCCCAATGCATCTACTCCCAGCACACAGGCGAGGCAACACCTCTTCATTCCGAGTTATGCTTATGCCTGCTGAGGTTCATACATATGCATATACGTTCCAGCTCCCTTCTCCTTATCCATACTTTCACACCCCACTAATTTAGGGGTGTTCCGTTTCTCATTGGCTATGCCTTTAGCTCCCCTTTTTCTCCTTAACATCTATGCCAATGGGATATCACAGCAACCTGAGGTTATAACAGAATCCTGCAAAATGTTACTATCTGGCATCTTGCAGTATTAAATGGCACATTGCAGCATGTTTTTCAGTCTATTGCTGCATAGTTTCCAAAACATCATCACTTTAATCTTACACTTTACTAGTACACGGTTATCTATCTTCCGGTCAACTAATCATGCCAACTGGTTTCAGGCCTAAGGCCTTGTTTAGCTAAGCTGAATATCTTACAGGCCTGAGGACGATAGGCTCACTGTTACTTATATTTCACCTCTGAAAATACTTGATATCTTTTTTTCTTGGCTACTGCACAGAGTAACCTCGAATTCTAAACTATGTGCATGTACAGATACCATTAATCTCAGCAGATCTGTGAGTATATTTGCTGCTACTGCAGAACCAGCGTAAGGTGGCTAGCCTTTTTAAAGCAAAGGACTGAGAGCCAGGAGATCTAGGGTCTATTCACCATTTTCCTATGAGCTTCCTGTGTGACTTTGAACAAGTACTTAAACATCTGTGACTCGTGTCCCATTTTAAAAAATGGGAATAAAAAAAAAAATTATGAGGTATAGCTCACTAAACCCAAAGTATTATCAAGATATGATTTTGTAAGACGCACAAAAATGGTGGAGAAAGGAAGAGGGTTTTTTGTTTGCTTGTTTTTCAATGAAGCAGTAGATTGTTATAAGTCAGAAAACCTATATATTTAACATTTGGAGGACTTACTTCTTCTACTGCTACTCATAACAATTGTAAATTAGGTAAAATTTTTGGCCCAGGAAACGATGCATTAAATTAAACTGTTTAATCTTTAAAAATGAAGGCCTCAATCCTGCAAAATTTACTTGGGGTTCACATCATCTTTTGAAAGCCGCACACTTCAAAACTATCAACCTTTAAGAATAAACTAAGTTTTTAAAAAGTCACTATTTCTAAATTTAATAAAGAGTTTAAAGACGCCAATTGAAACTTTCGTAGTTGTAATAATTATACGTTTGTTTCTGGTTAAAAACCCTTCTAACAGTGAGCACTGGTCTTCCGTATAAATGTGGATTAAAACTTAAAGTACAAGCCATAATTACATAAAAACATCCTACTACTTAACATCTATTTGGAGTCCATATTTACCTGATGTATTGCCAAACCCATGCAGTCCAATATTTTCTGAGGCATATCCCTTATATCAGTAGATATACTTGGTATCAATTCAATTAACTCTTTATCTTGTATCAGCTCTTTGTAATCCACAAGAATACTCCCTTTTCTTTCTATTTCATCCTACAAAACATTTCAAGTTATAGAACACATTTCACGGAGATAAAACAAAGGGTTTTGATTAATATTATTCTTGAGATATTGTAGTTGAAATATAGACAAAGAAAATATATACAGATCTATTATGCTATTGTAGCAACAGTTGTGGGTGTCTTACCTTATCATAAAGTTCAATGTGACGTGTAAAAAACTTTTCAAATGCTTGAATCTTCTGGACAAAAGGAGAGCTGTCATCAAACGCTAATCAGATACACTTCGCATTAGTAATTAACCCAAAGATAAATATCTACATCAATACATCATATGCTTTATTTGTAATTAGAAGAATTTATTATAGAAACCAATTCATCCATTAAAGACATTGATTTTTAAAAAAAATCAATAAGGGTATTTATTTAAATAATCCTTCTATGAGGTTTCCTCCACACACACTTTACCCTCCATGGTTTTTGCACCTTTCTCTCAAGCACAGCCACCTTCCTTCAGAGGACTGGATACAATAATTTCTCGAGTTTATCACAATACAATTAGAGTTAATGAGACAGAAAAGAAAGGAAGAGAAAGGAAAGTTAGGTGGGGAAGGGATGCCAACTGTACCAACTTGTAAGACATGGACCTATAATAAGATATGGTCATAGCAGGTCTTATGCCATCATGATGATGTCTTGCAGCATTTCACAGGACTGGTAGAATAGGTTCAGGTTGCCTTTCCTAGAAAGGGTGATATTTTCCCCATTATGTTTGTATGCCAAGATTGGGGAAAGTCTCAGTAATACTCCTGTTCTTCTAAGTTAAGAACTATGAGCTAGGATGATGTGGGATCAATCCTCAAAGCAAAGGAAGTTAAATTTAATGGAAGGGGTATTTTAATGCTTCTCAGTTGTGAGGTGCAGATGGTTGTCCATGTGGGGGACTATCATGAAGCAGGACCAACAGAAGGCTGATGGTGAGGCATTACAGTAAGTAATTGCATCTCCAGCAGACTGCAGATTTACTATGATTTGTGAACTGCAATCCGATTGTTGAGCATCAGAATTTGTTCAATATTTTGGCTTTGGTTTAACATAGGTTGGATGAAGATGGAGCGCATTTTACATTGTACAGCACTCATTTCCAAGCCTTGGCTCACACAGAGATTGCAAGTTGTTCATTTGCATTTGTTTGGATAGGGGGAATATGAGCAGCAGATAACACTTATCCCCTGGCAATACTGGCCAACAGTCCATCTGATTTGGAGATAGAGTTCTTGTGTGAGAGTATGCAAATCTTTCAGGATCCGTATACACTCCTGGATCTTCTCCATTAGCTATCGTGGTATTTCAAAGCTGTTGTCACAGCAGCCAACTCAAAGGATCGTGGAGTGCAACCAAGACCCAGAATCACTGGCTTAGATGGAAATCACAAAGCTACTTAAGATTAATTAGAACTTCAGATAGGCAAAGGCTAAGATTGCAAAAAAAGGGCAGAAAAAAGGAGGATTTGCTCATGTCTCCCTCCATGTTTAGGGGACCAAATTATTTACATTTTTAAATTACCATCTTTTTTTTTTTTTAAGGTGCAGTAAAGGAAAAGTATTAAAAAGGGTCTAAGAATGAACTGTAATGTCACTCATTTCTTCAACCCTCTAATCTATTTTCCCTCCTGTAATACACAAATCTAGGAGGAAATGGGAGGTAAAATATTTATTCTAAATTATTTAATATACCTTCAGAGAAATAAAGCTTCCAGCCTTTATACGGAGTAATCTGGTCCAATGTGGACTGAATTAATCGAGGTTGTGCTGAAAAGTATGAAAATAAGATTGGTTAAAGCAGTGTAAGTACAGTAGCACCTCAAACTTCGTCAGTTACTGTTTAGAGCACTGGTAAGCAAACAGCTGCAGCTATTGCACACAAGAGCAGGTAAACACGCACTGCTGCTTTAAAATGCTCTATGATTGGATTCTAGCATCAGAGATTAATAATAATCTGTTATGTAGAACCAATTTACCAGACTCAGACTTTCCAGTGTTTCTTTTCCAGTCTCTTCCTCCATCTCCTCTTCCTCGCCATCTTCCTCTCCAGCCTTGAAAGCCACCTCTTCCTCGTCCAGACCCTTTACCTCTTAATTCGTTACTCATGTTACCATGTGACTGAATCCGGAAATTGGATTAAATTGATCGGATAAGACTGTCAAGGAAGATTTATAGTAATAATTTATGATGATTAGAACAATTTAAGCAAGAGTTATTAGTATATTGTCATTTATTTTTTTAAAAAAAGAGAGAGGACCAGCCATATGTGGAATGAGTTCAGGATCCTCCCTTCTCAAAACAACAGGTGATGGAAGTACAATTGGCTACATACTCACATTGGGTGTGAGGTTAACTCCATCAAATTCTATAAAACATTGGCTGGCTGCCCAGCCTCCTCGTGACAAATAAAGATTGCAAGTGCAGAAGGTATTTTTTCTCATTTATACTCTTTAGTGATTTCAACTAGAGTTGGAATTTATCTAGGTTCTCAGATACCATGAAGATATGGATCATGTAAGTGCCTCTCTCTTATGCAGATAGGTTTGGGGGACAAAGAGCTGAATCTAAGGCAGCGTTTCTCAAACTTTTGAAAGCTGAGCCCCACTTCAGAAAAATGAAATTAACTGTTCCTGTCATGTGCTGCTAAAAGTCTACACATCTTAATTGATACATCTTCAGTACCCTTCCAGCTAGTCCTGTGCGCACACAGCCAGCCCCACCATGCAGACGTAGGGAAACACTGCTATATATTTTCCTAATAAAATATTTTTTCTCCATTCTTATGCTTTGATGAGCAGTAAATAGATAATAACATTGACATTTAAAGTAACACCAGTGGCATCTAAGGTAGCACCCATTGAAATGCATGAGACAATTCACCCCTCAGTGCTTTTTTCAGGCTCTCTGCAAACTCAGGCAGATGTATCAGATGATTACATTTTCTTCATGTTTTGAAAGTTTTCTTTGTGATCACAACAGCTAGAAACTGGCTTTTTTTTTTAAATGAAAACTGGAACTCTGGAAAACAATTTAGAAACCGATCTGCTCACTTCCATTCCAAACAAATCTGTTGTGACCCATCCTACACTTTAAGAAACACTGATCTAAAGTCAGAAGATCCTGTTATCCTAACCTAAAGAGAAGACAAAGGCTAGGCATCTTTGTTCTAGTAAACCACATGGACGGATAAATTCATGTTCCTAAATCCTGTGACCAGATGCTCTTAAAATGAGAATTGAGATAAGGAAAGAAGTGTTCATTTACCATGGACAGGAAAGTTGTCATCCAGGAACATTTACTAACCGGTTTTCTTATCACATGGCCAATACTTGTAGATGCCTCGGTCACTACTTATCCTTTAATCCCTATGAATATTTACCCAGATGCTTTGTTACACCTGCAAATAAAATAAGTCTATTTAATTGCACAAACCACGACCCCTTGTTGCCTCCCATCTGCAGCATGGCCAACTCTCAGTTTAGCCTGGAGGATAATGATCAGGTGAGAGTTTCCGGGTTTATCAGTGTAAGGGTAAGGCCAGCTGAACCACGGTAACACAGGTGCTTCCTAGATGGATGGAACAGTTTTCTTCCGGCAGTAAAGATAACTCACCTCTCTGGCAGTTGCTAGGTCAAGGGAAGAATCATCCGCCCCAGCTGTGTCCACACAAGGGGGCGAGGTGGGACTGATCACAGTGCTCAGGGCACAGGCTTTTTCACGGCTCCCAGCAAGGTAGCTAGATTTAGGTGCGGGCCAGGCCTGTTAGCACCCGAGGCTAGCCCCCATCTTTGCCCAGGAAGAAAGGAGCCCGAGTGCGGCCCCAAGGCTCCGAACCAACCCCCCAAAGGACAGAGCCGCGCCAGATCTGATCAGTAAGATCCCAGCATTCAGGCCGGGCGCTGGCTGCCGAGCGGGCACTAAGCAGCGGCCTGGCGCTGGCGGGCTGCTCCCAGCCCCAGCGCGATGGGGGCGCCTCGGCGGGTGCCACAGGCCGGCAGGCGCTGCTCGCGGAGTAACCCGCGTGTCCCACGCGGAACCCCGTCCACAGCGCCCCCGCGTCAGGCGAGGGACATGGAGCGGCCCGGAGCTCACCGTAGCGCCCGCTGTGCCAGGCCAGACCCATTGATACGCCTTAGCCATTCTATTTTGGCGCCAACCTTGCGTTATTTCCGCTTCCGGTAGTAACACCAATCATAGGGTCGATGCCCCGCCCCACCCCGTTGCCATGGTTGCAGTCAGGTACTCCCCGCCCTCTTTCACTGGTCAAAGGTGGTCTCATCTGCCAAGGCCTAGTGCGCTGCCTGTCACGTGATGTTCCCTTCCCCCCCCCCTCCGCTCAGAGAAACAACTCTGCGCCTGCGCATCCGGCCGCCACCAATGAGAACTTAGGTCCGAGTTCGCAGCGCGTGCGCAATGCGGGTCCCTACCGGAAGTGGCGCGCGGGCCCCCCAGGCAGACGGCAAACGGAACCGGCAACGGCTGAGTGGTGGGGGGGGGGGGGGGTGTGCGCGCGCGCGGGGCCATGGAAGAGAGCGCGAAGCCAGGGCTGCGCATCCGCGAGGGGGACTGCGCCGTGCTCAAGCGGGACGAGGTCTTCAAGGCGGTGCTCGTGCTGAGGCGGAGGTGGGTCGGGTCCCGCTCCCGCACCCCGGCCGCCCTGTTACCTGCCGTCGCGGTCCCGGTGCTGCGCCCCCACCCCGATAGCGCCGCCGCCTGGGCGAGGCGCTCCCCGCAGCGCGGCTCCGTGTCCGGCGGTCCCGGTGACCCCAGAGCTGCGGGCCCTCGCGCTGCTCCTTGACCCGGGCTCGGACCTGGCTGCCGCTGGGCACAGCTCCCGGGCGTGACACTTCCTTCTGCTGGCTCCAGGGAGGAAGAGAAGCCGCCAGCAGAAGCACGTGTTACTTTCTGTTTAAAAATGCCCTTGATAACATGCATCTTTTCCCCCTTGCCCTGTGTCTGTTTCCTCTCTCCCATCTCTCGTCCTCCACACCCTGTGTCTCTTTCTCAACATTGCTCTCCTCCTCCTCCCTGTATCTTGTTCTGCTCTTCCCTCAAAACTTTGCTCGATCAGTAGTACTTTTCTAACTCCTCCTCTCAGTCCTGCCCAGTCTCTCTTCCTTGCCCCCCCGAGACATTTAATAGCCAGAGAGAGAGAGATCAGAAGGTGGTGGCGGGGAGGTAGTCATTGTTCAATGGCAGTGCACAGATGAGAAATCAACCTCTCTCCCTGTAGCTGCTGGGAAATAGTTGCCCCTCCTTTTACGGTCTGCATCCTCTATTAATGTCCAGTTGTCTATCTGATAACTTTGAAATACTTTGCACACTCATATTTGTTCATAGTGTTGCAAAGTAGAGAAGAAGCCCTCTCTCTGTCCCCTATCCTGCCATAGACGCTCCTGGCTGCAGCAAAGGTGTGTGTCTGGGGAGTTATGCGGGGCACTGCTACTCAACCTTTCTCTGCCCTAGCATCTTGGCTTTGGTGACAGGATACCAGTAGTGGGGGGAAAAAACTGGCAATACTTTGTGTTTGCTCTGCAGCTATGAATAGTTACAGAGCCTCTGGAGCAGACTGCAGATTTAGGAATATATCACTGCATGTATGTAGAAGGTTTTGTTGCTCACTATGGGAAAGTCAGTTTCTCAAGCTCTGGTCACTTTTCAACTTAGGCTTGCTCTTTCAGAATTGGTCCTGAAAACCATTGTTGTGCACAGAATGTGACTTTGACAGGAAAGAGAAAAAACACATCCAGGAGGCAGATTTTATGTGTAATACCATTTGCCTTCTCTGTTAATGGGGATAACTGGTTAAAACAGAAGACTGATAGGCGGGACTCCTGAAGTTTGTTTCCCCTCTCTGTCACGTCTGCAGATGTGCTACTTACCTTCTTCCCTGTATTGCTGTCTTGCTAAGAGAGTCTACATATCGCTCTTAAATTCTTAGACAAATTGTTGGAATAAGTTAGTGTTGAATTTTAAAAAATAATTACTAAAAACATCATACTTAGGTAGAGTGTTATTTCATTAAGAGCAAAATCCTCATACCAAGAAGCAGGGCTGGAAAAACCCACTTGCCAGGATTGAGTAGCAATCTTTTCTGGGCAAGTGCCATGATTTTTGTAAGTTTCTAGTTACTCTGGTTGTAAACTAGCTTTCCTAGTATGAACTGACTGCAAACGAATGTTGTGTTGAATCTGTTGAGACAGAAGTACCAGTTCATCCCTACTCTGATGCTGAGCCTAGTGCAGGGACCAAGAAAAAGGAGGCAGTGCACTGTCACAAATCTGGGGCTGTCAGAGTCTGCTTTGGCTCCTGGTACAGTAGAGTAGCCTCAGGGACAGCTCTAACTAATTCGCAAGTTAGCTGCAACTCTGGACTGTTGTGGTGACCAGGATGTAGGACTGCGCCCTACCCCAGGCTTGCCTTCTGTGCCAGAGAATCCTATCGGGGCAAGGAGGCTTCTGGTTATGTTGTTATAAGAAAAATGGCCAGGTATAAGGAGAATTTAGTTACTTTGTGTTCACTGTATGCCTGGTACATCTGTGCAAAGTGGATGAAGAGTAGCAGTTAATTGCTCGCAGAGAATCTGAAATAATCGCAATGAAAGGGATAAATTTGTCTTGCATTGGAGAGTATTGCATTTGCACAGCAAAGGGATATCAATTTTGATGGAGATACAGTGACATCTTCCTGATTGTGCAGAGAGACTGCTTCAGTGATGTCACTGCTTTTCAGGTAGTGGGAGAAAGCCAGCTATTTCTGCTGTGGTGTACAGATGCCACTGTTTTGGTGAAGATGCCTAGGAAGAGGGGCCTCCCACCTGTTCCCTGTGGAGGAAGGGTGGTACAGTGGAGAATGCCACCACCAAAAGCAGGGGTTCTTAACCTTTTTCTGAGGCGCCCTCTTCCCCCTCCCCCGTGGCCCACCTGTGCCCCAACAACTCTTTCTGCATATCCAGTAGATTAAAAGCCAGGGCTGGCATTAGAGAGGAGCAAGCAGGGCAATTGCCTGGGGCCCCCAAAGCTAAGTTGCTCGAGCTTCGGCTTCAGCCCTGAGCATTGGGGCTCGGGCTTCGGCCCCAATGAGTCTAACACTGGCCCTGCTCTCTGGTTTATTTTGGCAGACTTGAAACCTGCTTGCAGCCCCCACAGTGGGCCCCAGACCTCTGGTTGAGAACCACTGCCTGGAGTAGTGTCCAAATTACTTCCATATGTGTCTTCAGCTCTTGCCACTCCAGCAGATGACTGTGGACTTGTGTGTTTTTCAAAAGCTGCCAAGTAGCATTAACTCTAAAATAATAAATCTTTGTTACTATTACACAGCACTGTTATTAAAATCTTTTATTAAATCCCAAAAGTCATAGACATTTTTTACAATCAATTTCCAGCAGTCTCTTCCCCATTCCCAACCCAAATTATAAATGAAAACACAAGATATCAGAAAGAATCAATATTGCTACAGGAAATTAAATAACTTCAGCATTAAGCAGGTTATTTTATTTCATAAACTGATGAGTCAGCAAATTCAAAGTCTGACTTCAGGCTTATGAATTCTGTGTAGGTATTCTATCTACGAATGCATTACCATGAAGTACGAGGACACGTTTATATACATTTGCTTGGCTTTTATAAATCATAGCCTTTCTAGTATTTAACCTTGCAAAATTCTATTTACCTGTTGTCCAGGGGCAAGCGAATAATTTAGGTAAGCAACTAAAATACCATTAGTGTTTTCCTTTCCATTATTAAGATGAAAACACAAGTAAATTTTGTATTTGGACCATTATAGTTTTTATTATGTTTGCATGGTTGATTTAAATATTTGATTGCATTTGGAAGTACAGTAATCATTGCACACTTAAAAATGTATATGAATTATGAATTCCAAGCAAAGGAGTGTTAGAATGTCAAAGAATTTAATGGCAGAGTCCTGTGGCACCTTATAAACTAACAGACGTATTGGAGCATAAGCTTTTGTGGGTGAATACCCACTTCGTCGGATGCATGCCACTTTTACAGATCCAGACCAACACAGCTACCCCTCTGGTACTTGAAAGAATTTAATGTTTCTTTGCTTTGTTTTTTCTATCTGAAAACTTGGTCCTATTTGTGTTTCATTGACATGGTAAGAGACAGTCTGGATACCAACCTATGTATGGCACAGAAACTGATAGGTATATTGCTAAATGAGCGAGGCTCTGCTCAGCATAGAGGTCTATTTACACAGATCAGCTTGCAGGATTAGGGCCTCAAGGAGTAATTTTGTTGTTTGATTTTTTTTTTTAATCTCCGAGGTTAAACCAAAATGCAAGGTTCCCTTAATACTATCTTATCTGTAGGGAGATGATAATTTGCACTTATTTGAGTGTGTGTTGGGAAAACTAGTCTTTCCACCTGTTTCTTAGACCTTCTCTCCAAGTCTTTGCTAAAGTCCTTTCAAAGAGACACTGCAGGATTTATGGATTTCTAAGTGTCCACTCAGCTTTCCTTTCTGAGTGACAGGCCCCAAATTTACCCTATTTTTGCTGTATTCCTCCATTTTCATGCTGACATTTTTGACCCAATTCTTATTCTAAAACCTAATTCAAGACATACCATTAGTACATCCTGCTATGTTACCTTGGCAGTCAGCATGTTAATAATACTGTGAACTGAATTTTTTTTCTTTTTATCTCAATTTCTTTGGTCCTTTAAGTTTGCTGCACTCCTGGTCAGTTTCATGCTAGCATGGATGTATAGATAGTGATAATAAACACTTATTTACTACACTTATAGGACATTATATTTGACCTTGAATTTTATAGTACTGTGTTTAATTGTAATTAGGTTTTAACACTGTGTCTCAATCTCTTGGGCAAATTGATACTGAAATGAATGATTATTTTTTATTGATTTAGTTTTAAAAATTATTTCAGAAAAGTTATTTTCGAAAAGCAGTGGTTCTATCTGGATAATGCCATTGGACATATTTATGGAACGACATTTGAGGTATCTAGTGGTGGGAGCCTTCAGCCAAAGAAAAAGATGGAAGAGACTACCACAGGTATTTGACGGGATTGACTTGTGATTGGAAAAAACTGTTGGCAAGTAAATGGCTTCGTTACTGAGAACAAAGAGAGAGATTATTTTTCCATTAAGAATTTTATGAACTTTCAGTAGACATTTTTTCTGTCACAAGGTGCACTTTTTTGTCCTGCTGTGCTAATATTTCAATAGTACTATGAAAAGTAAAGAAAGGTTTTTAATATTGGTGTAAGAGTACTTGATCTTTAACATTGGTAAAGACATACTTTATCTCTATTTTATATATTATGGTTAGCTGATTGCTTAGGAAACTTAATGTAAAGCCACTAAGCATGTAGGTTGAATCCTTGGAGGTCTGCTTTCTGTGAAATTAAAATCATACATGTCTCCAGTAAAAAATATTTAAAGCTAGAGTATTTTACAAATTTATATCCTTTTTCTTTAGAAACAAAAGAAGCAGGTACAGATAATCGTAACATAGTTGATGATGGAAAGTCTCAGAAACTGACTCATGATGACATAAAGGCTTTGAAGGACAAGGGTATTAAAGGACAGGTAACATTAAGGTTTTGATGTCATTTCTGTGCTACCCTCATGGTTGTATTTGAGTTTATGAATTAGGGCCATTTTTTTAATTTTAGTAGAAAGTCAAACTTCAGTACTTTTTCTTTATGGCATTCTGTTTTACTTTCCCTTTCTACATAGCTTCTTAAAATGTATTTTTACAAAGACCATATTTTCTGGAAAGTCTTTCATTTAAGTTAACAATTGTACAGTTAAAAAGGAACATGATTTGTGAACTTTTATCACATTAAGAATTGTCATGACATCAAAAGAAACGGGGAGGGGACCCAGAACATCAGAGAGAATGTACATAATGTGCACAATATTTTCATTCAGTTTTGAACTTCACTTAAATAGGGTCAGATACATATTGCAATATTTTCATAGTACAGATGTATATTAAATGTCATACAATGATATATAACGGAGGTCCAAGAAAGAGTTAGGGATGTGAAAGTATGCAGATGTTAATGTGAATATAGTACCACATACTTTTAGGTCAATGTTTGGCATGCGGCCTGCCAGGGTAAGCCCCCTGGCGGGCCGGGCCAGTTTGTTTACCTGCCACGTCTGCAGGTTCGGCCGATCGCGGCTCCCACTGGCCACGGTTCGCCGCTGCAGGCCAATGGGGGCTGCGGGAAGCGGCACAGGCTAAGGGATGTGCTGGTCGCCGCTTCCCGCAGCCCCCATTGGCCTGGAGCAGCAAACTGCGGCCAGTGGAAGCCACGATCGGCCAAACCTGCGGATGTGGCAGGTAAACAAACCAGTCCGGCCCACTGGGGGCTTACCCTGGCAGGCTGCATGCCAAATATTGCCGATCCCTGTTTTAGGTCGTACCTAGAAAGCAGACTTCATTGATAAATTTATTTCTATATGCATCTGCATAGCTAAGTGTTAAAATTAAACATTCTCAGGATGTTAATTTTGCTTTCTTGAAGAAGGAATTACCCAATTTCATACTATGGTAGCAACTGATAAAGGGATTTTAAAGTGTTTAATTAATGATCTCTCCTATGTTTTGGGTATGTCTACACTGCAATTAAACACCCATGGCTGGCCCATGTCAGCTGACTTGGAATTGTGGACCTGTTTAATTGCGGTGTAGACATTCGGGCTCGGGCTGAAACCTGGGGGCTGGGACCCTCCTCGGTGCTCCAGCCCAAACCCGAACATCTAATCTGCAATTAAACAGCCCTGCAAGCCTGAGTCACCTGAAAAGGCCCAGTCATGGGTGTTTAATTGCAGTGTAGACATACCCTTCATTATATAAAACTTTCAAATTTCCATTGTTTCCTTTCAGGTAGAGTTTGGGGGATCTCTTATGTTTATATTGATTAAACTTGCTATATTCTCCTTGCAAGGTCCAGTTTTATCTCCCTGTTTGCGACTGTTCAAAGCAGCTCTCATGTTGCTTGTGTGCATGGGTCGCGTGCACGCTCCGGGGAAGGGCCTGTCCCAGTCAGCCTTGCCCTCTAGACGCAGTGTGCCCACATAATTAAAACTTACTTCTGATGATGTAAAGGAGCAGATCTACAAACTGGCTAAGAAAGGTCTGACTCCCTCACAGATGGGTGTAATCCTAAGGGACTCTCATGGTGTTACCCACGTTTGTTTTGTCACTGGCAACAAAATTTTAAGGATCCTTAAGTCCAAGGGCCTTGTCCCAGACCTTCCAGAGGATCTGTACCACTTGATCAAGAAAGCTGTTGCTGTTCATAAACATCTTGAGAGAAACAGAAAGGAAAAAGATGCCAAATTTCATCTGATTCTGATTGAGAGCAGAATTCACAGGCTGGCTCGTTACTACAAGACCAAGAGAGTACTCCCACCCAACTGGAAGTACGAGTCATCCACTGCCTCTGCTCTGGTCGCATAAGAGTTCACTCTTCTTTTTACTGAAAGAATAAAGTCACATTAAAGACCTGTGTTGTCTTAAAAAAAAAAAAAAGATAAGGACTGAAGACTTGTTTGTTCTGTTGTTGTGCAACTGTTGATATCCATCAGTTCCAAAGGAATGCACTAGTCAGTTTCAGAGCTTTGATAACTTCTGTTAGTTCTTATCTGTGATAGAAGACATCTCATGTGGATAATTGCTTTCCTGTGTATCATCAGCATCTCTGCCATATCTCTGCTATATTATTAATACAGTTTATTAAAATATTCTTTTTTGGGGTAACTGATTTCTGAAGTATAGCTATAGACTTCACTTCGGTTATGGTGTTAGCTTCCATAGATAGTGTTCCTTCATGAAACTGCAGTTGAAGTGGTAGAAAGTACATTGATATTTGTTAGCTGCATTTTCTTGTGTCAAAGTTTTCATAGACTCTCCTAAATTAAAGATGGAAAAGGCTTGTTTCTTGAGGGGACCAGATTTTTGAACAGTGATCATCACCTTCAGTTGGGACCAGATTTTTCAGAAGAACTCAGCTCCCTGTTAATTGATATCTCATTTTGCTGTCTGTTTGGCATTGTTCTCAATGGAAGCTCTTGAGTACTTCTGGAAAAACTGGCCACTTAATTTAGATGCCTAATACAGAGCAGAGATCTTCTGAAAGTGCAACCGCTTTATTATAGGTGGGGCTGGTGGTACAGTGGCACAGATTGTCATGTACACTGAAGAAGAAAACTGCTTCATGTTTCACAGAATTATAGAGTTAGTGATTGGAAAAAGTCATCTAGCCCAATTTCTTTGTCAGAACAGGCTTGTTACTGGCAGTTTTAATTTTCTTCCTTAGTGTTATGTCTAGATGTTTAAATGTCTATCGGTAGCAGGCTTCCACCATTTCCTTTGGTAGACTTCCTTTAATATAGATTTGAACGGCATGTGTATGTGCTATTTGAAATTAGAACACAGTTCTGTTGTCACTTTAGAAAATGTTTAAAAATAAATTGCTCAAACTCCCTAAATTAATCCTTTTCCTGCCACCTCCATCATCCAAAATACATTAAAGGGACACTATTAATTAGAAATCTAGTTAATTTTTTAAAAATGAGTTAAAAGTAGTTTCAAATACTATGCATGTCCATGAGATTCCCTGCCAATTGTAGTGATTTTTTTGTTACATTTTCCTATTTTTAAAATATTTTTCTCTCCTCTGTAACTTTGCATGAGACTCATACAGAGGAAACTGACTCTAGAGGGAAAACTATGAAATTGACTATATACAAAGTGTTATCAATTGCCTAAAGTAAACAAACTGAAAATATGGTGTCTCTTTTTCTATTTCAATTACTGTGATCTTAGGTGGTGGTGTTAACAATAGTAGATTGCCATATATTTACTTTGTGGTAGCACCTGTCAGGATCAGTGCTTCATTTTGCTAGGCATTATACACACACCCTGAAAAAACAGTGCCTGCCCTAAAGAACAACATTCTCACAATATAATTTTTAAGCTGGCATTATTTCTTGAAAGAATGTCTCTCCATTTGTGCTGTTTTGGGGGGGGGTTTTTTTTTAATTCCCATTTGCAATTACATGGTACTGTTGAAAGAGACAGATGTCTTATTTGCCCCAATAATGAGCAGGAATTTACCGTGCAAACTTTCGTTGATGTTAGTGGCAACTGCATGCATAAATCTGTAGTGAGTGAGAAATGTTTCTTATGTTAACGCCTCCCTTAAAATATTGTGTGTTAAAATATTAAACATATTGTGTGTGAAATAAGTGGGAAATAACCGGATACAATAAAAATAATCTTTAATCTTTCTTTTTCAAGGAAATAGTTCAACAATTAATAGAGAACAGTACGACGTTTCGAGGCAAAACAGAATTTGCCCAAGATAAGTACATAAAGAAGAAGAAGAAAAAGTAAGTTAAGTTCACAAGACAGGGAAGTTTAGTAGTTCTTTAATTTGTTGAGCTTTAAGAATATTACTGTGCTTTTACTTACAGATATGAGGCAGTTATTACAATTGTAAAGCCATCTACCCGCATTCTTTCAACAATGTACTATGCAAGGGAACCTGGGAAAATCAAGTAAGTATATTTTAAAAGAAGTAAATGTGAAGATGCATTTTTAAAGTATGATTGGAAACATGATTTTTTAAAGTTACGAATTAAAAATGATGATATATACATTTAGTTTTTTCCTGTCAATACAAAATTTCTAAATAATGAAAAATAATTGAGGAACTAATATCCCCTTGGACTGGGTAAGAAAAGTAAAACATCTATATGAGACCAATTGTTCCTCTTTACCTCATCACATAAATCCCCCTTCAGCTGCTGCTGAACACATTTTGGTGAGCTGCCAGTTCCCACTTTCTGGTCAGACAGGATCCTGCCTCTGTATTATGGGTCAGCAGCCAAGAAATGGGGCCACCTAGCAGAAATAAAGAAGGAAAAAGTAAAAAAAAAAAAAAAAAAGTCAGAGTTTAAAAAACATAATTATTACTTTCTAGAACCCTCCGAAATTTTAAAAATGCAGTTGGGGTTGAAAACAAACCAAGCCACATTTGACTTAATTTAAATATATAATGGAATAATTACCTACTGGTATTCAGTATAGGTTTTTTTTCCTCCCAATCTGGACTTATTCATTGTTTTTTAATCATATAAAGTAACCATAAGATATTGAGACTATTGATTAGACTGCTGCTTACTATGTTAGTCATGATTGTTTAACTTTTATCTTTTCTCTTTTTAATCTTATCCATTCTCTCCTTCATTTATTTTATTCATCTGTTAACTCTTGTCATGTTGTAAGCTCTTTCGGGCTCCAACTAACTTTCTTATTACATGTATACAGCACTTAGCACAATGGGGCTTGATTAATGATTGGGGCCTGCTACTGCTCCAGAGGGGGAGAGAGGGGGAATTGAAAATATTATAAAAATAATTACAAAGTATGCATTATTGGGAATAAAATTGCTTTTAAAGACACTTCATGTCCTTACAAAACTGACTCTACGATAATTCACAGAATTATACAGTAATTTGAAAGAACTTGCACTCTGGCTGGTGCACATTTAGATCAGTGCGTCAGTATATTCACTGTTTCATCTCCTACCCTTTAATACTTCCACTGAACACTTTTGTATACTAAATGCCTCACTGCTTCTAATTGCATGTTCGCTTTGTTCTCAGTGTATCTTGATTAACAGACTTAGTTGTATTCTTCTGCACTCTGACCCTCACTGTCATTGATATAGTTCCTGAACAATTCCTTTTTAACATGCCTCTTGGTGGTAACAGCTTTATGGGCTGATGCACAATGCTTTTAAGTCTAGACAAAGCTGTTTGGCACTGAAAGTAAAAGAACAATTTATTTTCTAGCCATTTGCGATATGATACTCTAGCTCAAATGTTGACTTTGGGAAATATCCGAGCTGGCAACAAAATGATTGTGATGGAAACTTGTGCGGGCTTGGTTCTGGGTGCCATAATGGAGCGAATGGGAGGTAAGTAGTACAGCAGCTCTAGCGAAGAACAAAACTGATGCTTGTTTGAAACTGAGGCAATAAGTATTTATTTACTCTACTTTAAAACACTTTATCTTAGTTTAAAACAACACTTAATGTTTTGCTTGTACTTTCTGTGGTATTTAAAGGGACACAGTCTAATTGAAAATCACATTTCAATTGGAAAAGTTTGTACTTAAGGTTACTGCAACTGAAAGAACATAGAAAAATATGTTCTCTTTTCATTTTGTTTGCTTTGTACGTGTCACAGCACTTTGTGTATAGTCCGTCTCAATGTTGTGTTGATGATCCATTTCAGTTCCTGTCTCATACATCACTCTCAAAGATGGCTTTGGGAGCCCATGTGCAAACTCTCCCTCTTGCAGGACCTGGGGAAAGTTACCAATAACAGCAACAGTAAAACTGCAATTTGAGAGACAGCAATGGGCTCCCAAATGTGTGGGAGATGTTCTTGGGCTTGCCCACCCTGCCAGATTGAAAAAGACCTTTTATAAATATCAGCAGGGAAGCAAAGGGGGGGAAACCTCATATATTTTACACAATAACTAAATAGCATGTGCAGAATTTATTTTCTAAGGGAGTGCTATCAAACTGGATTTTTATTTAAAAAATTCAACTTGACACTTATTAATAAAGTGAAGTGTTAGTAAATGGGACATGTAAGTAAACAATATGTAATGGGCTGGGTGTTTATCAACTGATATGCCCACACCTGGTGTGTGTTGAGGCACAAGGTGCAGCATCATGGCTAAGCACTCAGGGTTCCTGTGTATTAGCTGACAAACACACACCACGTTATGTTAGGTTTATTTTAACGTTTTGACAGCCCGCTTTTCAGTTCCCATAGGGCTGCAAATTTGTCATGGCATTTTTTAAATCAAAAATCACAGAGCAGTCCCAGTAAATGTAGTAGAAGTCATGGTTTGCTAAATTTACTGTGACTGCTCCCTGATTTTTGATTTAAAAAGTTCTCTTCGTGCTTCGGCACGGGCACCGACCACATGCAGCAGCACCATCCTCTGCCCCCAGCTCACCAACCCTGATCCCAGCCTGGTGGGGCAGGAGGCCTGGAGAGAGAGCCTGCCCCATGCTTACCTGGCAGTGGCAGCTCCTGTGGCTCATGTCCCCCAGTGCCCTGCTCTGGGCGTTGAGACCTGGTGCTCAGGGTTGCAGTGCAGCTCAGCTTTAGTCCCCCACATCATGACAGAGGGTCCAGCATGCCAAATAGCCACAGTGCTGCAACCCCACATGCCAAGTTGCAACATCTGAAGCAGGGAGGTGGGCCCAGCCACACTGGACAGGCACCGCTACTGCCCCAAAGTCATGAGTCATGGCCACAGAAAAAGGCCACAGACAAATGGGAATCATGCTATACATGACTTTTCTCCCACCATGACAAACCTGCAGCCTTAGCCAGTGACTTTGGGGCAGTAGAGTTACTCTCTGAAGCAGAAGGAATGAGGTAGTAATTCCAAATTAATTATAACCATTTGATAAATGTTTCTCTGTGGTGGAGTAACCTTGATGTTGAAGAGGCTATATATCTCACTGCATTTTTGAATATCCTTTAAACTAGTTGGGTTACATCTTTCAGCCAAACCATTTGATAGATATAAACAAAAACAAAAAAAGGAGCCAAAGGAAATTTTCAGGCTTCTTTTAATAGTTTCACATTTTTTTTATAATGCCTGTGTCGTTAAAATAAGTTACTGCTGCTCACTGATCACATACCATGGGGGAATACAGCTAACCTTAAACTACTCCCGAGGCCATTCTGCGCCAAAAAGTAAAAAATTCTGCGCACAATATTTTAAAATTCTGCAAATTTTCTCAAATAAAATGTGGAGGTGAGGCTCAGTGGGAGGTGAGGTCTGGGTGTAAGGGGGTCTGGATGCGCAGGGGTTGGGTGGATGGGGGAGCAGCTCTCTGTATAGGGATCCCGCCCTGTGCAGCTGAGGAGCAATGGGTGCAGGAAGCGGGAGGAGGGGAGGAGTTTGCAGAGCTTCCTGCAGCTGGGGGAGAAATCTGGGATGGGTCTGACCTGGCCCCGGATGCCATGCAGGGGAAGAGGGAATCCTGTCCTTCCCAGCCCAGCCAGGACTAGCAGCTGTGCCCAGCGCAAGGGTAGGAGCCACCAGCTAGGTCTTCCCCAGTTCTGCCTCCTGCCCAACATTGATTTACCTTTCTGCCAGCTGCCCTGGGCACCTGAAACATACAGCTGGGGAGGGTCACATGACCGCTCTTGTGGCATCATTTTTCTTCCCCATCAAAGTCATTTTTCTGTGGGAAGTAAAGAATTCTGCAGAGGACATAAATTCTGCACGTGCAGTGGCTCAGAATTCCCCCAGGAGTATTAAATGCTTGCTTAACAAGTATATATGGTCTTAAGAGGTACATTGTGCCTTCTGAATTGTAACCTATTATCCATTCAGCGGGGCACTCCCCATCTTTCCTGGCAGTCAAAAACTGCTTACACATTAAATTTTGCAAAGGTTACATTAATATTAGACCGCTTATTTCTCTATTTCTAAATTGATATTTGAACCCAGACCTGCAGTGATGATACCGTCAATAGCATTATGATAGACCTGTTTAGACGGTGAGCTCCTTGAGGGCACTAGATTCTGTCACTGATTACTTATAAATTTGCTTTTATTTATTTTGTATTTAAAGGTTATGGATCCGTTATTCAAATGTATCCAGGAGGGGGACCTGTTAGAGCAGCCACAAGTTGTTTTGGATTTCCAGAATCTTTTTTCAACACTCTTTATGAATTCCCTCTCAGCAAAGTGAACAGTCTTGTCTCTGGAACATTTTCTTCTGAGACTTTGCCTTCAGAACCTGAATATAATGTTCCAGTAGAAGAAGAAAGCAATGGGTCGCTCGATGAGAAGCAGACTTTGATACAGGAAACAGAAGAGGAATCCAGTACTGAAGCAGTTATGGAGAGCAATGAAACAGAAGAGCAAGAAACAATGGACCTTGCTGCTGAAGATACAGAATATAAAGAGAGCAAAGAAAAAGGAAATAAAGAAAATGTAAGTGTGTGTCTTTTACTAGCTTTCCGTGGAGTCATTGTGACTATAGACAAGCAAACTGTATTGTAACTTGGAAAAGATTAATGAAAATGTTAGTGAAACTTTTAATAGTCCTCAAAGTGCAGTTTTAAACTATACAGTAACTGGGAGGAGGAAAAAGCAGGAGAAAAGTATTTTACAATAATATAACTTGGTTTAAAACCTGCTGTCCCCTGAATCAGGAATCAGGACCACCAAAATAGACTCGACTTGTATCCATCAAAATGGAGCTTCGGCGTGTTGTATTTTGTAAATACAAGACCACAGAGCTGCATAAAGTAAAACAGTTCATACAAACACAAAAGCTATCTGATGTATCCTTGCAATTTAGTGTTTATTTCTGTTCTTATATGCAAAGATTCGGGAAAAACAAAGAAAACAACAAGAAAGGAGGAGAAAACTAGTGGAAACTGCTGCTTTGTTGGAAGAGAAAAATGCTGATGGGTGAGTTTGTTGCAGACCATACTTTTATTCTTAATATAAATATTTTGAAGGACATAGCTTTTTGCTCTGGAATAAAAGTGAAAACTATGCTCTTTGAAAACACGCATCAGTTTATATGGAATAGCACAATTACTCAGTGTGTGGTGTCTTATTCATCTTATCCCTCTGACTTCACTTTCTTCAAAAAGGACAACTGCGTCTTAATACTGAAGTATTTGCTAGGAAAAATAGTTTCCCAGGAATGTGTTATGATTATAGGTGGGGAAGATAATGGGCCACAAGCAGTGTATTAAGATAGGGTCTACACTATAAAAAAGTGTCAGATTCTCGATTCTAGAGGTAATAATTCTCACTAAATATAAGTATCCTTTCCAGGAAGGGATCAGATATATTTCAGATTTGAAGTTGGTGATTTCAGTTAAAATCGTGGGTTTCAATTGGATAAATAAAACCCTAGATCATCAGTTTGCTTAGTTGTAGCCACACCATTTAGACAACATCATTTCTCTTCTACATGTGAAACACTTTTTTTTTTCTTTTCATTTAATCCGCATTTGTCGGAATTGGTTGCACCAAACTGGTAATTATATAAAGACTTAATATAAAAAGATGATAGCAAATGTGATTTTAGAAACCCAAAGCCAATACAGTATACGTGCTTCCTACAAAGTGCCATTTTTTCATGCTCACCTTCACAAGTGTGAATCTTTAAGTGACTCAGGTTGGCTTAGTTTAATTGTAACTTCACAACACTGATATTCAGTTTTTTCATGCTAAAAGTGCTTGAAGATTGAAAAGTAAGACCTAATTCCAAAAATTATTTATTCTGGAGCTTATTTGGTTTCTTTATGCTACTTATACTTACAGAGATCATACTGAGGATATCTGTCTGAAATATTTGCAGGTATTTAAAATATGATGGAGTAGAAGAGAGATTTAGACAAAGGGAATTTAGTATGTTGCTCTCATTTTTTAAATTTGTGGAGGGTTTTTTTTTTTGTTTTGGTTTTGGGGGGTTTTTTTGGGTTTTTTTTTTTTGTTTTGTTTTGTTTTTTTTTAGGAGGAGGGCTATTTTGCCTAGTATAGATGTTAGTAGAAATAATAGTTTTTCAAAGTTGGTTTGTGTGGTGCATAGTGACTGGTTTGGTTTTATAAAGAAACACTTTTTCACGTTTTGCTGTATAATAAATATTCTAATGTGTTTTTCACTAGGTGCCATGAGTTGGCTGCCATTACAAAGCACTTGATATTTGTTATGAAGAATCAGATATAGATAGTAATATGTTTCCACTTTTGTTTCTATTCTAAAACAATCACAATGACAGAAGGGCAGTAAAAAGAATTTCTTACATATTTGCCGACAGTGTGATCTACAGTGTCTGCATATGATGCTTTATTAAACAGGCTGAATAGGGTTTTTTTTACTACTGTCAAGCTTGTGCACTTATGAATAAATGTATTTGACTATATATGAGGGTCTGGGGAGGATTAGAATACCAATTTTTGCTATTGAATTTTTTCTGCAGTGAAGTGTACTTATTGTAAACCCTCTTCCATTGCTTAGCATCTTCAGGTATAATGAGTCACATTTATGGTTATCATCTCTTGTTTCCTTTTGTACTCTTTCCAGACCATATTGGTTTTTTTAGGATTTTTACTTAAAAGGTCATTCAAAATCGTCAATGAAATACAGCTAACATTTCAATCATTTGGGTATTTTTTTTCTTCCTCCTCTGACACTTATGACAATGGCTGGTAATAAGGTGTTATAATTTAGGGACCAGCTTCTTAAGGACTGTTTGGGGGTCACTAGGGAGTGTTTTGGTGGGAGGAGTCTGAACATTTCCATCTGCTGAGAGGCAAACCTATTTCTGGAATCTTGCATAGAGAGAATTCCAAATGTCATTCTTCCTTTAGCCTGCCCTGCCTCCACATCCCTCTACTTTCCCTCAGGCTGAGAACAGTGAAGTGGATGGTGGCATGCCTTGGGGAAGTAGGTGGGCCATTTCCAGCACATTTCCAGGAGTTAACAAGAAAGAAATGTGCTGGAAATGGCCCACCTTGATTATCAACGTTCATTTCCAGCACATTTCTTTCTTGTTAACTCCTGGAAATGTGCTGGAAATGGCCCACCTTGATTATCACTTCAAAAGGTTTTCTCTCCCCCCCCACCCCGCTCTCCTGCTGGTAATAGCTCATCTTAAGTGATCACTCTCCTTACAATGTATATGATAAACACCCATTTTTTCATGGTCTGTGTGTATATAAATCTCCTCACTGTATTTTCCACTTTATGCATCCGATGAAGTGAGCTGTAGCTCACGAAAGCTTATGCTCAAATTGGTTAGTCTCTAAGGTGCCACAAATACTCCTTTTCTTTTTGCAGATTTATTCAGATTCTTAATTTTCTTAAGAAAATGTATGTTAGAAAATGGTGAATGACCTTTCTTATTTACTCGATGATGATTTTGTATATGGATTTATGTCAGATTACATTTGGATCGAAACTTGAATTGAATAAAAAATGTACAAAAACCTAGCATTTTAAAATTATTAGCTAAATGAAACTAACCAGCTGGTCAACAAAGAAGATATTAAAACCAATGCCCTTAATGTCTATAAAATATTAATAAACTGGAAATATACTTTTGATTCTTTGTTTCTAGAGAACTGCATTATAGTAATTAAAAGTGTATTTTATGTGGTTAATGCACTCAGATGACTGATGGTTTTTAACAAGTCTCTTGCCCCTTTGGAAGCAGAAAACTAATCTGTACAATTTCTGTTACAGCTTAATTGTAGCCAGCAGATTCCATCCAACTCCTTTGTTACTTTCTTTACTGGAATTTGTTGCTCCATCCAGACCTTTTGTTGTTTATTGCCAGTATAAAGAGGTAAATCAAAAAAATATAGTTATTGTTGTGTTTTAAGTTTGAGACAAGTTTAGTTAACTCATTTTTTTTTTCCAGCCATTATTAGAATGTTACACAAAGCTGAGAGAAAAAGGTGGTGTTATTAACCTCAAGCTCTCTGAAACCTGGCTACGAAATTATCAGGTAAGAGCTGCAGGGAGTGCCTATATGTCAGGGAAATGCAATCTTGTAGAAAATACTGTCAAATACTCAACTTCTCATGAATTAGTATTTTTAATTCAAACTGTTATCTCCTTGTGCCTAATTCCTGCAGTGTTCGGAGGATAACATAAATAGCAAGGGACATGAAGCGCAGTAAGAAGAGCTTCTCCAAGTACATTAGGAGTAAGAGAAGGACAAAGGAAAATGTAGGTCCACTACATAGTAGAGAAGGAGAGCTAAAAACAGATGACCGAAAGAAGGATGATGTGTTTAATCCCTATTTTGCTTCCGCCTTCACACTAAAAAGGTTATTTGTGACCACAGGCTTAACACGATTAATATTAACAACAAGAGGAAAGGAATGTGAGCCAGAATAGGATAAACCAGCATAAAGAATATTTAGGTATGTTAGATATACTCAAGTTGGCAGGACCTGATGAAATTCACCTTAGGATGCTTAACGAGCTAGCTGAAGCAGTCTCAGAACCATTAGTGATTGCTTTAAGAACTCATGAAGGACGGGTGAGATCCCAGAGGACTGGAGAAGGGCAAACATAGTGTATCTTTAAAAAGGAGAACAAAAAGGACCTGGGGAATTATAGACCAGTTTGCCTAACTTCGATAACTGAAAAGCTAGTAGAACAAATTATTGCACAATCAGTTTGTGAGCACTTACAGGATAATAGGAAATAGCCAGCATGGATTTGTCAAGAACAAATCATGACTAACTCCAACCTAATTTCCTTCTTCGACAGGGTTACTAACTTAGTGCCTGGGGGGAAAGCTGTAGATTTTAGTAGGCTTTTGACACAGTCATACACGACATTCCCATAAGCCAACTAGGGAAATGTGGTCTAGATGAAATTACTATAATGTGGGTACACAACTGGTTTCAAAACTGTACTCAAGGAGTTATCAATGGGGTTCACTGTCAAACTGGGAAGACCTGTCTAGTTGGGGCCCCACAGGGATCTGTCCTGGATTCCGTACTATCAATATTTACATTAATGACTTGGATAAAGGAGTGGAGAGGATAGTTATAAAATTTCTGGTTGACACCAAGCTAGGAGGGGTTGCAATCACCTTGAGGGATAGGATTAGAATTCAAAGCAATCTTGATAAATTGGAGAATTGGTCTGAAATCAACAAGATGAAATTTAGTAACAACAAGTGCAAAGTACTACACTTAGGAAGGGAAAAATCAAGCGCACAACTAAAAAGTGGGGAATAACTGGCTAGGCAGTAGTACTGCAGCAAAGAATCTCTGGATTAAAGTGGGTCACACTGAATATCAGCCAACAGTGTGATGCACTTGCAAAAAAGGCAAATGTCTTTCTGATGTATTAATAGGAGTGTTGTATTTAAGACACAGGAAGTAATTGTCCCAATTTATTCAGCACTGGTGAGGCCTCATCTGGATATTGTGCCAATTCTGGACACCACATTTTAAGAAAGATATGGACAAATTAGAGAGTCCAGAGAAGAGCAATAAAATAATAAAAGGTTTAGAAACCTGATCTATGAGGAAAGGTTGTTTTAAAAAAAAAAAAAATCTGTTTAGTCTTAAGAAAAGAAGACTGAGGGGGGACCATATAAATCTTCAAATATGTTAAGGGCTATTGTAAAGAGGACAGTGATCAATTGTCCTACCATCAGTGGCGATGGGGAACAAGAAATAATTGGCTTAATCTTCACGAAGGAAGATTTAGGTTAGATATTAAGAAAAATGTTGTAACTAGAAGGATATTTAAATACGAGAATAGGGTACCAAAGAGGTTGTGGAACCCTGATCACTGGAGGTTTTTAAGAACAAGTTAGACAAATACCTGTCAGGGATGACCTAGGTATGCTTGGTCCTGCCTCAGCATGGAGGAATGGACTAGAATACCTCTTGAAATCCCTTTCAGCCCTACATATCTATGATAACATCTAAAGTCAGCATTTTGGGTACTGTCATATATGGCACATCTCCCAAAATAAAAGTAGCAACAAGTCTCATGTCTGTACCTGAACGGTGAAAACTGGTGCTAAGCAAGAAAAACATCCATCTGGCTTCTTTTATTTTCCTTTTTTCCTCTTGAGAAAAAGGGGGATGAGTACAAATCTCTGAGGTTCCTCTTGGTCTTAAATCAGCAGACACATCTTTTTGATTTATAAGCAGATTGTCCATATGTTAGGAGAATCCTGCATTTTACTGACTCTCCATCTGTAGGTTAGCTGCAGTCAATGAGGAATTTCTGTATGTTGGTTTGGGGAAATCTAGGGATGATTTTAAACGATCAAAGTAGAAATATGATAAATATCTGATAATGAGGATTTTTTTCATACTGAAATTTTTTTAATTTGGTAAAGATAGCATCTCTGTTAAAGCTTCATACCACTCCGGTAATTCACTGATGATGGAGATGATAGAATTTGAAACTAGCAATAGACAGGCACTGTTGTTTACTATTTAAGTAATATGGAGTGTTTGACCAATGGGGCTTTTGGACTTTGTGTTCCCAATCACTGGACCTTTCCAAAAAAAGGAACCTGTGATACTTTCCATAATTTTTTTGCTTCACATACCTAGGTGTATGAATTTATAACTTCTATGGTAATTGCATGACAAAACTGTTTTTTCCCCATTGGTCACCATGGCAAATGTACAGCTCTATGTATTTCTATTGCCAGAGTCTGGAAAAGGAGTTTCAGTCCTCCAAAGGATTAAATATCCTTGTATAATAGAAATGCACTTCTCAGACCTCCTTTGGGTTTATGGCTAAACGATTCTAGTCTCTCAAAGTTTTGTCTAAATTCTCTTTATTTTTTAATTTTTTTAAAAACATGCTCACACAGAAAATGACTCCTCACAGCAAATGTTTTTCTTCTTTGTGAAGGTCTTGCCAGATCGCAGCCATCCAAAACTGATGATGAGTGGAGGTGGGGGATACATTCTGTCAGGTATCACTGTCACCGTGGAGAAGGTCCAATCCGATGCCAGCAGTTTAGAAGCACAGAAAAATGAAGAGCCAGCATCTAAAAAGCGCAAACTTCAAGAGCTTAATTGTTAACATCTGAAGAATTGATGTACTTTTAGTTCTCAGGAGTCTTACAGTTAGTAATGTAACTAATGTCCTTTCCGTGCTCTTGACAGCAAAGCGAAATATACCTGTTACGCACCTACCAACAAAAGCAGAGTTGTACTGTAGAGAAGATTTTGTCCATTTCCTCTGGTAACAACATGACAGGAAGGAGGAGAGTAATTTTAGGGGCAACATTGTGTCAGAACATCTTTGTTGACATAATGAAGCAACAGACACGTTAACAATTCAGTAACTTCAGAAACATTTTCTGATGATCACATTGAGAGAAACTATTGGGTGATATTCATGGATTAATCAAACCATCTTATTTGGTTGTTGCAGAAATGAATGAGACTCTGAAGTCCTTTACAGAGGTACGGTTTGAATTAACATACCTAATTTAGCTTCTTGTTTTACAGCCACAGCAGATTAAAATATTTTGTACAGTAATCTGCTTCCTTTCTCAAATGCAGAACCCTGCCATTTTAAGTGATTATTTTTTAACCAAGCAGAAAGAATGCAGCAAAATCATGCACTTTTATTTGTAACGGGAAAATTAAAAGAAAGAGAAGGATATTGAAACCAAATCGTCACATCTAGGCCTCTTGTTCCTGAAAGGAAGAAATGCAGAACATCAGGTGTATGTTTGTAAATTAAAATACCAAATGTTTCTATTAGTATTGCATATTTTCTTTTTTTGAAAGCTGGATTTGTATTGGTTTTTTATTTTTTTTTAATGTGACAAATTTGAAAATTTCCATATTTATTTTACTGTTTTGTCTGTTTTGTATTATGTGTCTAGAATTTTTGTTAATTTGCAAAACACTTCACATTTGCCATTTCAATTAAACTCTCAAGAATTTTCTTCTAAAAAGAAATACATTTTGTTTTATTTTCTTCTTTTTTGGGGAAAAAGCTTTTGGGTGGGGGCAAGGGAGGTTATGATACAAAAACCGCCCAAATCCTGTATCAGGAACCAGTAGCATGGACCACTAGACCCATGTGTCTCCAAGCAGGCTTCTGCTTGATTCCAAGGCTCCAGATCCTAATGGAGAATCAGAGCTCAGGGATGGAAGCTATATTTCAGGTATTTTAAAAAAATATTTAGATTACATTAAAATGTAAAGTGTTGCACGCAGTTTGACAAGGTAAACACTTTATGGCATATTACTAGCTAATAATCTAATCGAAATATAAATGTATGCATTTTAAAGAAGTTATATATATATATAGAGAGAGAGAGAGAGCTTTTTTTGCCTCCAGGTCCCTTCGCTAATTTGTGCCTTTACAATCCTATTCTCCCTTGTTACTGAGTGAAAGACCCATACAAACTGGAAGAAACTGACTATATTGGGGAAATGGCAAAATTGACTGCAGAAAGTGCTGGCATATGCACAAAGTGAACTGAAAAAGAGAATGGTTCCCTCTAATCTTTCAGTAATTTTAAGTGTTACAAATAGAAAATCAGCAGTAAAAAAAATTTTCCAATATGTGACTTAATGTCCTTTTAATTAGTTATCTGGAAAAGAGTCTTGCTGAATTTAATCTAATCTAATTTTTCTAGGACTTTTTCTGGGGCAGAGAGTGGGGTGAATTCCTTATCTGCACTTGAATTCAGTGAAGACAGAGGTTGGGATTTTCAAAGATGCTTAAAATTATTGCATATATATATTACTGCTAAGTGAGGCAGGCTGGCCCAGAGTGATGGATATGGGAATGGAAGTTAAGGGCTCATTAGTTATCCTGACTCCACTTACTTCCTGCATTGTGATGTTGGTTTAAATTGCCATTGCTGTATGCCTCAATTTCCCCACCTGTAAGACATAACTGGTACCTACCTGCCACATTCACTGAGTTCTTGAGATGCTTAATTAGTTGTTTTTCCAGTGCTGTGAAGGTGTAAATCTCTGTATAAGTGATCAATATTAAGGTACTGTTGATTGCCTAACCTAATCTTTGAAACTGGATTACCCCATTTGAAACATGAGAAACAGGATGTAATGCTGATTGTTATGCAGATGTCCTAATTCAAGAAAAAATGCTGTCTGATACTTTGTATAGTTCAGTGACAAAATAAATTGGCTGTAGAAGAGACTGAAACATGAACACAGAGAGAAATTACTTATTTAAAACCAGATTCCTCAGATTAGGATTTCATTTGCATTAGACACTCTGTCTGACAATCTGTTTCAGAATTAATTCCTGTCACTGAACCACATTACCTAATTTTAAAATTCACCATAATCCTTTTTTCCCCGAGTGTTAATGCTGCTTGTAAGAAGAATATGAGTATTCATTTAATATAAGACATATATTAGCAGTCAAGTGGAATGTTGCATTTCAGACCAACAATTTTATGCATAATGTAATACGTGAAACACAGTGCATATCAAATTAGGACAACTGAAGTGCATCTGTGCATAATATGTAGCTGATAAATGTCCACGCATGTTGATTATAATATAAACCTATAACAAAGTCTCAAAAGCTGTCTTGGAGAGTAAAGCACTAAGGCATAAATTATAGTTGCTACAATTTGCATAAGCTTCCTGCTAGTGTATTTTGGGCTTCACAATTTTACAAATTACTGTGTAATTTTAAGGGAATTTTAGAGCAAATGTGAAGAATTAGATTACAGCACATAAGGTTTGTGTGTGTCTGATACGTATTGAAAATCAAGTTGATGACATGAAAAGAACTCCGTTTCCACGCTTTTAAAAAAAAATAGAGGGTAGGATATCTAGGTGTAGTACTGGTCACGTAGACAATAAAACTAAAGTCCACAGCACACAGTAAATTGATATGGTTAGATTGTGACCAAGCGGTCAGTAGACAGTAAAGGAAGTGAAGAAGGGGAGATAGAAGTGAGAGATGTTATGAAAAACAGAACTGTCCATGTTATAAGAGGAATGTGGGCTACAGGACAACAAGTACTGCAAAGGCTGCTGCAATGAGAAGCCCTGGTTCAGGTGGTGCTAGTCATATGGGTCTAGTAATTTCACGTTTGTCAAGATAAGCCTGAATGCCTTGCTGAAATCTTTACTGGTGATCAGTTGTTGAGCTGCGAGAGCTGGTGTGCTGCTTTAGAGTTTCAGTGCTAACAGATCTATAGTTCAAGTTGCTAAAGAACTTGCATTCGGGTGTGCATAACTAAATGAAATAGTCCAGGCCTATTCCCTGTCAGAGGGTGACTTTTTTAAAAAAAGTTTGTGTAAAAATAGCTGTCCTGGTTTTTTTTAACAAGAGCGAAAAAATACTTTTTTTTTTTAAGTGTAGTATTTTTTAAACAGCTCTGCTGCCGAAACACCTGTGGCTAGAACGTTGAATTTTGGCAGGGAAAAAACTGTCACAGAGCAGAACTGGCTTTGTGAAAATCGATTTTTTTTTTTGATTGGCAGAGTTTAGCTGGCTGCCAGTTGCAGTTGGCACATTCCAGATAGTAGAAGTGGGCTTTGTATTTCAGTTCGAAGGCACTGAAGATGGTGGTCTGATCTCTCTTGAAAGTGCACTGGTGGCATGTGGTTTTCCTGTCAGCCTTAGCCAGGATGAATCTCAACCAGCTCTCTCTCATTCGAACTTCAGGTTTGTCTGGACACTGAAGTAAGTCAGCTGTTTTCCCTGGGTCTGATGAAATGGTGGCACAGACCAGGGTGTTGAGGAATTATATATGCTGACCAGGAGGTTGGCAGAATGGAGCTGGATAGAACCTTGTGTGAGAGGAGGAGGCAAGCAACTTCTGAGTCCTATCCCGTGCTACGTCTTGAGGAAACAAATGGAGCCACTTGAGCAATTCCGTTTTTGCTGGCTAGCATCCTCAGACTTGTCAAAGAAAACTCCAGGTCAGTAATACCAGAGGCCATAGCTGCTAGAGCTGAAAGAGTAAGCATGGACTGCGTTTGAGCATGGGAGTTCTTTACTAAATGCAGCATTGCAACATCAAGTGGAAGCATCCTTATTTTCCACAGCTGGGGTTTCAGTGGCAAACTACATTTCTTTGACAAACATTTCTTAAATGGCCAAGAAATGGCAGGATGCAAAAGATAAGTGGCTACTCTCTGGTGTTGAGACGACAGCAAACCTCTTAAAAGCTTTCAGGAACTGAAAAGTTTGTAGTTGGAGCTGTTCTAAGTGTGTTTAGCAAAATTGAAACCATCAATGCACAATTGCAAATGTGTGATTTTTAGAGTTGGAGGGGAGTTCTTAATGCCTGATCATCTCAACTTTCATTTTAAAAAGTAAGCTATCTAGCCCTCAGGGTTGTAGAATAAACTTGAAAATGTGAACCCTAAGTGTATGTGCACTACAAGGCAAATAAGAGAGAACCAGAAACTTACTTTTCAAGTATCAATTTTTAAGTCAACCATGACTTTTGGGGCCTGATGCTTGATTTTTGAATGCTTGGGGTTGATAATATCAGTTTATTTAGCATCAGACCACCAGAAAATAATTGAATAATTGTGTCTGGTGCCTTATCAGTTTTTTAAAGATCTGAAAGAAGTATGCAGACCACTCATTTCTTCCTGCAATATTTACGCATTTAGGGCCCGCTCCTGCTCCGATTGAAGTCAATGACACATCTTTCAGTGAAATCCTGGTCCTCATCCAAGTCAATGGCAAAACTGCCCTTGCCTTCAATGGGGCAGGGTTTCACCCTCAGTGACTTAAATGGGACAGACTCAAGCCCTTGAGTAGTCCTGTTAAACTCAGTGCGAGTAGCATGTGCCTAAGTGTTTGCAGGAGTACCTTCAAATGTAGTTTTGCTTTGAGCTGCTTTGCAGTGTTAGATTTAGGCTGAAATATTTTAATAAGCAGATGGCTAGTTGGATTAAAATAGTCCAGGGCAGAACATATGCTGTGATACAGAGAGGCAGCATGTCACACTTTAAATAAGTGTATCCCTCCCCCATGTTACACAGTGAAGAGACATTGTCATGACAACTTTTTTTTTTTTTAAATTTAGATAAACTGGTTAAACTTGAGCTCGAGACATACAAATTGTCTTGAAGCTATTTAAGGGGAAATTCCTTGTGCTGTTGTGTGGTGCCATATGATTCATGAGTAGCTGTTTCTACAGCCCTGCTACTCGTTGTTCTTAGCAAGGAATCAGACTGTATTATGGAGATCCAAGCCCTGTACCCGTTGCTCATTCACTGAGGAACTTGGCCCATCTAAAACTCTCCTCATCCACACGCTTTATCATTTGGCACTTGTGTGCAAAGGAAGACTAGTGTGGTGTAATGTGCGGCCTCTATTACTGAGAAATTATGGATGAGATGATGTAACCCCTACAATGGGGAGCACCTGCTCACACAAATTAAGTTAATGAGAGTACTCCCAGAGTAAGGAACTACTCAATTTGAACAAGTGTGGTATAATCTGGTCCTACTTTTACAGTCTACAGCAGTGCATGTTTTAACACAATTAAACATTATAAAGTACCAAACTAACAACCACATGTTTGATACAATAATGTTGCAAAACTTATTTACTGAAACTAATTTCATTTACTGACTGTAGCGGGGTGGTTACCTGTTCCTGCCCTGTGGGACTTAAAAGCCAGCCCTGGGAGAGAGCCAGGGTTGAGGGCAAAGAAGCTAGGCTGATTGGGGAAATGGCTGCAGCTGGGCCATGTCCCAGTCAGGCCACAGCTGGGCCTATAAAGGGGCTGCTAGGCTAAAGCCTTAGCCAGAGTGTCTCTCTGCGTTCAGAGAGGGAAGGGCCCGGCTGCAGGGACCTGAGGGAGTACCAAGATTGGAAAAGGGCTGAGGGGGAAAGGCCGTGGGAGCAGGGGAGCTCCGGCCTGGAAACCCCCAGGCTGCCAGGCCTAGATTAGGGCCTATTAGGTACTGGGGTTGCAAGGAGGCAGCAGATCCAAACTCCCCTCACCTGTGATGAGTGGCTGATACACTGCAGTCTGCCCCGGGGAGTGGGGCTAAGCGATGACTGGCAGCAGCCTAGACTGAGGCGAGGTGGAGATCCATAGGGATTGTTGGGGTTTACTGCCAGGGGGCAGCACCCCAGTGGGAGGAGGCACCGGGTCCTGGGAGGGACTGGGGCCGGCGCTAAGGCGGATCACCAGATGGCAGAGGGCCCTCCAGAGGCTGATGAGCTAATTCCCAAGGACAACCAGCAGGAGGCGCTGCCGGGTGAGTCTGGCTCTATTATACTGACAATGAATTTGAGTCATTGGTGCAAACCATCAAGGTTCTGGCATGTTTTGCATGCTCATGCTATCTAGAAGATAAAGAAAATGTGCATGTGGTTCTATTTCAACCTTCAGAAATAACATCCAGAAACTACATTTCAGTGTTTTATTTAATCTGTTTGTCTGATCTGGGTTACTTGAAAATAATCCACAAAATTTAGACCAAAACAAGTCAAGCCAGGAGGAGGATTCTGGTCCAAGATCAATGTTTTTATTATTTCAAACTCAGACAAATATTTCTGAAGAACACAAATACAATTATTTCCACAAGCATATTAAAATATCTGCCGTACATGTAAGTTTATGTCCTAGAATTCATGCTAGTTGGATCTCAATAGCATAACTGCAAATTAAAGACATTTCCAGCTGTGTAAATCACTACACTTCAGTGGACAGTAAACTGCATTTCCTGTCTTAGGGTAAATAACACTTCAGTGGCAGTGAATTACCAAGAGATATAGGTATTTTAAGTAAATAAAGCTACACCTAGCTTTGAAATATACCCACTCTACACAGTCTTCATCCCCTCCTGTTATCGTTGAACTTCTCAGCTATTTTCTGCAGTTCCAAATCCATAGCAGCCAGATTTTCCAGCTCTTTTTCCTATGAAGCATTGAAACCAAGATCATTTTAGGGCATGGCACAGGTAGGCAAATGTTCTTTTGTATTACAAAAAATAGAGACTACATGTTTACTGAAAAACACCTCCATTCAATTATATATCGATTCAGAGCTGATAAAGCCAGAAGGGACCACTGTGAATCATCTAGTCTGACCACCTACATAACATGAACCATAGAACTCCCCTGAATTAATTCCTATTTGAACTAAATAGAGCCCAAGTCAGCACTGTTTACTCAGGCAAAACTCTCATTAACCTGAATGGTATTTTTGCCTGGGCAAGCAGTAGTGGTGGGCGAAATTTTTTTCAACCAACTTTTTTAGTGGGAAAAATGCAGAGTTGGCAATCCAAAATGTTTTTCAAATTTGTGTTTTCACCAAACAATTAATTTCAAAAACATTTCTGACACTCCCTCCCCCCCCCCGCAAAAAAAAAATTTAAAGAAAATCTGATTTATTCTATCATTTTCAAAATTAAATGGGTTGATTTTTTCCAGTTTGAAATGACTTCGCTTCAAAGCTAACATGAATCTAATTTTTTTAAATGTAAAAATTATCAAAGTGAAACAGTTGATTTGTCAAAACAGAGAACTTTTGTTCAACCCAAAATGACATTTTCTGTCTCTTTGCTTTGCTGAAAATTAAAAAAAAAAGTTTTGACCAACAACTTTATTTTTCACTTTTCAAAATTGTCAATGAACAAAAAAAAGGGGGGTTGCCCAGCTCTAGTAAGGAGCCCTGAATAGAGTCGGACACTGGAGTTAGGGTGCACTCAATGACCTAATGATGACTGTGCATTTCTGATTATTATGTAGCTGATGTTTCTTCTTCCTTTTTAAAATGCTGTGAGGCACTCAAATTCTGTGGTGGAAGATCGTATTTGTACCAAGGTAAACAAATAGATTAGGTAGATGGATAAACAGTTAATGTACAGTAGTCTCATAACTTGCCAGTTTTCCCTTCCATACATAAAGGTACCTCAATAGCTGCAGGATTCCCTTGTAGTTCCCTCTATTTACTGTCAGAAATTCCTTTTATACTATAAATATTGATGTAAAGTTATTTAGTTGTCTAGAGTGAGTGGTTAGTTTGAGTGATCACTGCACATCTATAGGATAGTGGAAATCACTCTACCTCTGGCTTCACAGCACTGTTTTCCGTTCAATAATTGCCCAGACAAACAGTGTATGTCATGTGTCCTAATACAGAAGGGGTATATTCTGCAAAAGTACGGCTGTACAGGAGATCAGACTATTACCATAATTTAAAAACAGGATTTACTCTATGCCAACTGCCTCTCTATCATACAGCACCTTCCCCAATTTATGTGCAATCTCCTGTTGCTACTACTATCCAGAGTACTTCACTAACCGCACTAAGGGAATGTCCACAATATCCTTGTTCTGTGCTCTGAGGCCAAACCATAAGTCCATCAGCTTTTAAGTCTTATGCTAGCTACTTTCTTTATGAACTTCTGTGCTAGTATTCCACATGTTGCTAATCCTAACCGCTTGAGATCACACATATTTAGGTTAAGATCCAGGCAAGCTCGTTGGAAGTTAGTGTAATCTTTGTTGTGATCACAGTGGTTCTATTTTATGAAACACATAAATGGCACAATATGGAAATTCACATACAAAATCAAATTCCTCCCAGGGAAACTCTTACGCATCTACTGCTGTATATTAAGAGGCTTGTTCTCTATTCCATGTGCACACAACTCCTATTACCTCCTTCCCTCTTGCCAAAGATATCAGGTAGATGCAACACATCACCAATTCAGCTGCATACATCTGATGTGTGCTGACATTCTGCTCTTACCTGCAGAACATTCATTGAAATGGCTGTACTGGAGCATATTGTGAGATCTAGCAATCTGTGTGTGTCCTGATGTGGGGAATTAGACTATTTGGAGACTGTGAGGATGTGTGTAATGTGCCTTTAAAATTAGTTCTGGAAGTGCACATCAGCACAGCTCCATTGAATTCAGTCAAGCCACTCTGATTTATATCAGGACCTGGCCCTTAATGAAATTTCAGTACATTTCTTGTGATGTTTCGCTCTGAGATTCTACTGATATCATTTTTGTAGGTGGAGCTAAAGTCTGAGCTTGTTAAGTAATATCAGTGTCACTTTTCTTTTCATAGAAACTCATAAACACGTACCTCCTCTTCCGTCAGAGGCCTCTGGCTGAGATTTCCCTTGTCGCTCCTGATCATGTGACGCTTTTTTAGGTCTTCCCCAGAATTGTACAGTTCTGGAAATTCAGCTGATTTCTTCCTGTAATTCAGAAGCTGGGCGAGTTGATCCATCCTGTCATACTGTCTTTTTATATCAGGTTTGCGGAGCCTTCCGAGATTTCTCTTCTCGCCGTGCCCGTGATTCAGACCATCCAGAAGGTGCTTTTTCTCCCACCAGTCATAGTCATATTCAGGGAAGAAATTCTTCTCATTCATGCTGGGTCTACTTTCCTGTTCACTCCCCAGAATCTGGTCCTCCATATTGTCCTTTTTGTCCAAGTGCCTGCTTTTCCACTGTAGGCGGTCGTAGAAGGGACTGTACCGAATTGCAGCTCTTTTCTCATTCTCTGCAGGGAAGTGACTCTTATACTCCTTCTCCCCATACCTCACTTTCTCCGCACTATCCTCATTGTCTTGTTTCTGATCCTCACTGTCATGTCTCTTTTCTATTTCAGCATCCACCTCGTCGTAGCCAGGATAATGCCTTTTCTCCTTGCTGTCCCTCTCCTCAGTGCTGTAGTGCCCTGTCGACTGTCCTTTGCTCTCTCCGCTGTGCAGCTTGTGTGTCTCCCCATCTTCCCCGTCGTGGAAGTGGTGTCTGCCCTCACCATGATGTCTCTTCTCATCCCTGCTGCTGTGACCATGGTACTTATCCAGCTCTTCCTCACTCTCTTCACTGTGGTGTTTCCTCCCCTCATAGTGATGTCTCACTGCCTCACGTGGTTCATCATGGTGTCTCTTTTTCTCATGTCGTTCTTCCTCGCTTTCCCAACTAAGGTGGTGCCTCTTGTCTTCCTCTTCACTGTTCTCCTTGTTCTGTACTCTCTGCTCTCTGTACTCCTCGCTCTCGCGGCCAGCGTGCCTCTTCTCCTCCACATCTTCAGAGCTGCGTTTCCCATAATAATTCCTCTTCTCCTCACGATGATGCTCTGGCTCTTCATAATGGTGTTTCTGGTAGTGGCTCTTTTTATCCCAGAATCGGTTCTCTTCCTCATTCGATTCCTCAAGCGGGTTCCTTTTCTCACCCTCGTGATCTCGCCTCTCTTTGGAGGAGTCGCCCACTCTGTGCTTTCTGTGATTATGTCTTGCTTGGTAGTGCCGTTTTTCTTCCTCAGCTTCTTCACTCTCCTCGGATTCTTCACGCCCTCTGTACTGGTAGGAACCGTGTTCCTTAGACTCATGCTGATTCCTTTCGCTGCTTTCCTCCTCCTCTTCCTCCTCCTCTTCCTCCTCCTCCTCCCCCCTTTCATGGCTTCTCTTTTCATTGCTGTGCATCTTTTCCTCAGAGTGCCTGTGACTCACAGAGTGTCTATCATCCCCAGGAGAGAACTCCTCCATGCTTTTAGCTACAGAGTGAAACCTTTTGTCTGGAAGCTCTCCTGACTCTTCAGCATGATGCTTCTTTTCTTTGCTTCCTTCTTCACTGTGGTTATTTCTCTTATAGCTATTCTCATCATCCTCTTCTTCCTCACCTCTTATGTCCAGATGGTGCTTTTTTTCTCCGTTATGGATTCTATTCTCATGAGAATGACTATCCCCATTGTGTTTTTCCTCCTCTCCTCTGCTCTCATCTTCCTCATGATGGTGTTTCTCTACATTTGCTTCCTTCTGACCTCTCTCTTCCTCTACACTTGCATGCTGATGCTTTTCATCCTCTGACCATTCTTTCAAATGCCTCACTTCAAGCTGCTCCTCCTCGTTTTCATTTTTCTTCTCTGCTTTATGCCTGCCGCCTACAAAAACAAAAATTATGTTCAAAAATGTTAACCCAACTCTTCATTAACACTCTTCATTAACATTCTTCATTCAGAATAAGAGGATTAGTTTTTGATGCTGCTAAATTGGTTGGATTGAATTTTTTATGCAAAAAAATAAATAAATAAAATGTATTTTTAAAGCTGGTCAAACCTTTCTAAAAACTCTTAAAAATTGCCATTCATTTTTCTTTTAATTTGCTGGTGTTTTTCAACCAGCTCTAATACTAAGCACTTTTAGCTCACGTTACAGTCAATGGGAGATGTAGACCATCTTTCAAAGTCAGTCCTTAATTGTTCCAATTCATGCACCCTAAGACCATTCCAAATTGCCCAAATAAAGTGACTGGTATATAGAAAGAACATCATACTCAAAGCAAATAGAAAAATCTTTCAAGGTTTTTGAATGCATAGTACCAAAGTGATACCAAGTTATGATACTGTAGTTATTAGACTTAAATCTCGCACTCTGTGGTGTTTCCAAAATATTAAATAAGAGCCTGATTCTGATATCAGTTGTAATAGTATTATATGTACACATGGTATGGTGTAACTCCATTGAATTCAGTGGAGATATTCCCGATTTACACCTGTGTGAGTGAGATCAGAATCAAAAACTTGAAGATATGCAGATTGTAACATCACAGTTTAATATGTCTTACTTTGTATAGACCGCATCTGTGTTTCTTGGTGCTCTAGAAAGAGGTCTGTCTACATTTATAGCATCCTCTAACATCACAAAAATTGTTCTTCTTTAGTGGAAGACAGCTAATACATATGCCAACAAGAAATTATATAACAGGATATCAAGAATGGAATGCAAGGTGTCCAAGCTGCTATCAGTTTGGGTATTAGATACAGTAGTAAGGATAAGCACATTCAGCTTAAAGAGCTATAATCAAGGCCAAGATTTTCAAAAAGGACTAATGATTTTGAATGCCTCAATTTTTGGATTTCCAACTTGAGACCCCTTAAACGGGCTTGAAATTCAGCCCTTTATGAAAATCAGGCAGCGTTAGGGGGCTTCAAATTGGCCACCCAAAAATTGAGACATTCAAAATAACTCCTGATTTTTGAAAATCTCAGCCAAATTTGCGCCAGCTGTGTTTGAAAAGCAATGAAAATCACCATGTTCTAATCATTGTGCTAGGCTGCGGATTATCATTCTACCGAGAGAAGTATCAAATGTGGACTTTTATTGCTTTTCTTGATAGGTAAGCTCCAGTCTTTTTATTTTTCTGTAAATTAAACATCAGTTGGAAAGACGAAAAAAGCAAGTCCTGTAGTTTGCCACACTGTTAAGTTTAGCCACCGTTCGCTATAGCTCTTAATAAACTATGCAACCAGGTTTATGCCTGTCTCTTTGTGCTAAATTCCATGACCCTGAGGAGATTTGCTACTAGCACGAGACCTCAGAGGATAATTTTCAGTTCCTTGGAGCATTCCTCCAGGGCTCTGAATTCTGGACACAGCATTGGCTGCCTAGTAGTTTCGGGATGGATATGAACCCCCGAATAGGCTGGTACCTGCCTACTTGAAACACTGCTTCTTTCCAATGTAACACTGACACAGTTGTCATCAGCAAAAGCACTCAAGCTGGAGCCTTGTTGGTTTAAAGAGCAGCTGCTGGCAAACTCCTTCCATTTTGCAATGCATTCTCTGTTTTGTCAGAAATAGCCCAAATTTGTTCCTCTTCGGGGCTTGCTGAAAAACTCGTCTATTTTCTCATGCTTCACAAGAGATGTTAAGCATAGGAAATTGGTTATTTGTTTCATTGTCTTTTGTCTGTCCAGATGATTGGTTTAGCCTGGGATTCTTAATCCATTGTTAGCCACCAGCTCAAGGCCAGCCTAAATTAACCCAGTCCTCTATCTATTGAAGGCAATGGTAGTTTTGACATTGAAATCAATAGGAAGAGGAGCATGCCCTATAATATTCAGGTGTTTGTAATGCTGGGTAGAATGCACTCTGAACATTATTTTGCTAGAGTTATCAACAACAGACTTAATCCTCCACCCTTTACTCTTCTGAGTATTCCTTACTTGCATGTGTAGTCCCACTTCAACGGGATTGCTCACACAAAAAAAGATTACTCAACTTTAAGGATGACTTATCAGTAAGAACAGGGTCTTAACTTATTTTTTCATGGTCAGTAATTCTACTGTTCATGTTGCAAAATTACATCCTTTCATATTTGCATTTTGGAATAACAAACAATGGCTTTTCATAACACTTGAAAAATATGGTTTGGATTCAGAGCTCAGAAAAAACAAAAATGATATTTTAAGAAGTACTATTAACCTTGAAGACATTTTTCTTAGACATGAAATTAAAATGGCAAATGCATCTGCCCTATAAAATGAGAACACATCGTAAAGTCATTGTGTTTATAAAATTGTCACATCTACCAAATTCTCTTCCTCAGCAATGACACTGATTCAATGAGCATCTCAAATTCATTTAGTATTGCACTTACTCTTCTTAAGGATATCTTTGCACAGAGGATTTATTGGTGGAGCGTTTGGTTTAGACAGAGCGGTAGAGAGAATTTCCACTATACATCGTGTTACCTAGAAGAAGCAGTAGTTGGAGAAAAGCACAGTTCAAGTGTAAAACTTTTTAAAATTCTGCATATGTCCAATCATGCATTATCAGAGAGATGTTTAGCTGTGACTCAAGAAGATCTGGGTTCCCATCTCTACCAGAGACTTCCTGTGTAACCTTGTGCAGGTCACTTCATCTCTCTGCACCTCAGTTCCATGTCGATAAAATGGGGATGATAATGGTTCATTTCTCCCACCTTTTGTCTACTTAGATAACAGACTCTTCAGGGGTGGGCCTTTTGTTATGGATCTGTGCAGTGCCTAGCAAAATGGGGCTCTGATCTCCTCTTCTATGCACTATTAGCATACAAATAATAAGCAATATCTGCAACGTTTAGGATTTGTACTGGTAAAATGATTTTAAAAAGAGAAGGAATGTGTCCAGTGGCTTGAATAGAGGGCTGGTTTTAATACTTGGCTCTACTTCACAAATCACCTGTGCCTCAGGTGACTCATAATTAATTAATTTGTAAATCACATTGAGGTCATAACAGGGTAGCTGGCCCATTCAATGAAACTGAGCTCAGCTCTCCTATTCTGGTCCACAAGCTCCCAGCTGGACCAATTAAGAGGGCAAGGCAGCAAGTGGAGGCTATGAAAGGTGAGTCAGGAAGGGCAGGAGAGGAGTGCTGCCAGAGAGAGAAGGTGGTTCCTGGGATAAGGCTGAGGAGTAGCAAGAGGGGTTTGCTGCCTGACATCGCCCAGCCACAGAGTCGCAGCCGGAGAGCTGAAGGCAGGAGGATTAGCAGAGGGAGATGCCTGCTGGCTCTGAGATGGAGTTAAAGGCCAAAGAAGGCAGAAGGAAGGGGAAGCAGCTTCCTTGCTGACGTCTCCTTGCTGGAGAGCTGGATCCTGAGGAACAATGAGAGGGCTGAGGGGAGTGCAGAATGCTTCCCTGCCAATGATACTCCCAGCAGAGAGTCTGGGGGTTCCCCTTAGGAAGAGTGGGGTTGCACCCCAGCGGGAAGAGTTGGGGCCGCTGTCCTGGCAGAGGGACAAAGGAGGACTGACAGAGTCCAGGTGTGACGGAAGGTGCCAGAATGTGGTATGTGTTATGTCAATGATGCAGAGGACATGTGAGTTTGAGACTACTTGCACTGATTTCAGAGTAGCAGCCGTGTTAATCTGTATCCGCAAAAAGAAAAGGAGGACTTGTGGCACCTTAGAGACTAACAAATTTATTTGAGCATAAGCTTTTGTGAGCTACAGCTCACTTCATCGGATGCATTCAGTGGAAAATACAGTGGGGAGATTTATATACACAGAGAATATGAAATAATGTGTTATCATACGCACTGTAATGAGAGTGATTAGGTGAGGTGAGCTATTACCAGCAGGAGAGTGGTGCGGGGGGTGGGACCTTTTGTAGTGATGATCAAGCTGGGCCATTTCCAGCAGTTGACAAGAACGTCTGAGGAACAGTGGGGAGGGGGGGGAATAAACATGGGGAAATAGTTTTACTTTGTGTAATGACCCATCCACTCCCAGTCTTTATTCAAGCCTAAGTTAATTGTATCCAGTTTGCAAGTTAATTCCAATTCAGCAGTCTCTCGGTGGAGTCTGTTTTTGAAGCTTTTTTGTTGAAGAATTGCCACTTCTGGTCTGTAATCGAGTGACCAAAGAGATTGAAGTGTTCTCCGACTGGTTTTTGAATGTTATAATTCTTGAAGTCTGATTTGTGTCCATTTATTCTTTTACATAGAGACTGTCCAGTTTGACCAATGTACATGGCAGAGGGGCATTGCTGGCACATGATGGCATATATCACATTGGTAGATGTGCAGGTGAACGAGCCTCTGATAGTGTGACTGATGTGATTAGGCTCTATGATGGTGTCCCCTGAATACATATGTGGACACAGTTAGCAACGGGCTTTGTTGCAAGGATAGGTTCCTGGGTTAGTGGTTCTGTTGTGTGGTTGCTGGTGAGTATTTGCTTCAGGTTGCGGGGCTGTCACTACAAAAGGTGTCGCCCCCCCCCCCCCCCCCCGCTGGTAATAGCTCACCTTACCTGATCACTCTCGTTACAGTGTGTATGGTAACACCCATTGGTTCATGTTCTCTGTGTATATAAAGCTCCCCACCGTATTTTCCACTGAATGCACCCGACAAAGTGAGCTGTAGCTCACGAAAGCTTATGCTCAAATAAATTTGTTAGTCCCTAAGGTGCCACAAGTACTCCTTTTCTTTTTACTTGCACTGAGGTGATCTGAATTATGCTTGGGGGGGGTGGGGTTCAACTGTTTTATTAATAAACTCTGTATGGACTGGAAGTTAAGCGTCCATAGAGTAACTGGGGACTTAAAAGGGAAACTGAGATGAGGGGCCACTTGCAGGGCTGCACTGGGGCCACGAGTGAATGCCTGGGAGGCGTCCACTCATTTATAGAGTTCCTTACAGTAAATATTCCATAGAAGTGCAAAGTACTGTCATAAACAACACACAGGAGCCTTTAGAAAGATAACTTTAAAAAACCAGAACACAGAAACATCTTTTTCCTGGCTATCACGTTGTAAAGTATGTACAAGGATGTGGTGTGGTGTAAAGGGTTTATTGGCTGAGTTTGGGGTGACCACATGGCTCGGGAGTGCCAGTCAAACCAGATCACACCATTATATATTCTGTATATGCCACATGTTTTATAGCCAGCTATTTCAGAAATGCGATATTGAGTCTCAATAAGTACTTTTTTTTGCCAAGTCTGTGCTATATAATGCCTGATTCTTAGTAGCAAGAGTTCAACTGTATAGTCCTCTGAAGGAAAGGAAAATTAACTAATAAAATGTAAAAATAAAAAAAATCTAAATGATCTAAAAGAGCTTTTTCCCTACATAACAATGTAATGTAATTTTAAGGGCTTTCTGGAGCTAATAACAAAACACACAGGGCTTCTGTTTTTTTAATAGTTAAAGCTTCTAATTATCTGAAGGGATTTCAACACTTTTGTAGGATCCTCAGTCAGTTAGGCATTGAAAACAAAATTTTCTGAAGGGATTTCAGCACTTAGGAGCCAAAATCCTATTGACAATGGGATTTAGGCTTCTAAGCACCTAAATCCATTTTGCAAAGGCAATATAGGCTCCTCAGTCAGTTAGGCATTGCAACACTGAGTGCAGCAGTGCCTAAATATCTTTTAACACTCTGGGTTTAAGGAGCCTGTTGAAAGCTGATGGGATTTAGGTGCCTATAACTTAAGTGCATTTGAAAATGTTACCCCAAGTGTTAAAAATTGGTGGAGAGTATTTTTGATTGAAACTTTCTACATACAACACTTTATGAGATATGGCTACTCACCGTTTCTTCAACATGGTCTTTTTCCATTGACATGGAACTGACACCTGGAAGGGGGAAAATTTACAATATCATGGATTCATACAACACAAAAGCCAACGTTAATCTTACTGACCAGAGTCATTGGGCAAATTGACCTCGAATCGGCTGTTTGTAGGTGCAGCCAAGAGTTATTTTATATTATACCTATCTAAAGTACCTGCCGGCCTGGGTTGTGGGCTGGCATTAGAGAACAGGAAACTGGAATCTAAACTCCTGGGTTCTATTCCCTTGTCTGTTCCTGAGTGATTATGTGACTCTGAATAAGTGATTTAGTTTCTGAGAGATGCCCATTTGTAACAGCATAGAATAGCTTTCTCCCCGGGGCATTGTGTGGCTTTAATTAATGTTTGAAGCTCAGATCTATATTCTCGTAGTTCGGCAACACATTTCAACCCACATGTTATTTCTGTGGCTGCTGTTGACATTTCTAGCATAAGAAGGAAACACAGAAAAGCCATTGCCCTTCTGATCATGTGAGGGCCAATTAAAGAGCTGTATAGTGAGTTATCTCATGTAGATGTGACCACTTTAAGGGCCCATATTCATTCTCAGCTTCTACTCCAACTTCTCGGTAGGGTGCAGAAGGTCTGCTGTGGAGACACTCAGAGCTCTGAGTAGGATTGGAAGCCCAAACTTGAGAATGGAAAGCAGCCATCATGCCCCCTCCAACTGGGACCTCCAGAGGTTGAGTGAAGCTTGAACACTGAGGCATTTGTTGGGGAAAAAGTATAGCCAAGATGGCATGGAGATGGGTTGATCCAGCAAAGTTTCCTCTTTGCTCCCCTCCAGGCCATTGCATAGGAGGCTGCTAACTCCCAAGGGAGGGAAGTTGCAGAATTCCCTCCCCTCTCCCCCCAAGGGTATCAAGACTAGGCTAGCACCAGGAAGATATAATTAACACCGCCATGCACAAGCGTTAGTGACTCTGTCCCAAGCTGTTGACATTTGTGAAGGAGCTGCTGAGTGTGAATAGATCATTTTTACTCTGTTTATTTCATTCATTAGTGCTACAATAGGCTCTTTTACTGCTTAACAAGCATTGTTACTGTCCAATAATAAACCTTGTAGAATCACATGAATGGGACTCTCTATGGGTTTTTTCAGAGATGGAATTAGATAAGGTGGCCAGCCAGACATAACTATGCAGAAGCAAGGGGCTTTGGAGTGAAGCCTGTCTCTGTGCCTTTGCCTCACCATATTGTGTATAGTAATGCAAATAAAGATCACATTCAACTCAACTGTTGCCTTCTTTATGACCCTATGACTGGTGGGATTTAGAAGATGGGCACAATAAAGCAGCCTAAGAGAAAATTGAGCCAGTCTGCCCCCTCTCACAAAGAACCAGCAAAATTCTGTGAGGCTGACCTCATCCACTCAACAGAGAGGAGTCTGTGGTTTTGCATTGTCAGTTGGGAGCAAGACCTTCCAACCCCATGGTATATGGGTTTGTAGAGTCAGGAGTCTGTTTCACGCATGACTGAATCTCTGTAGCTCCAATGGCCTACCTTCTACATCCAGCAGTATGGATATAGCAGATGTGCTACCGTTGGATGGTTTTCCCCTATGACTGCAGAGTTGAAGTCCTAGAGGGGACCCAGAGGTAGTTAATGCAGCTCCAAACTGTAATAAGTCCCCACCCAATCATTTCTAACAGAACTCCAGTTGGTGTGCAGGCGAGGGTGCTGTTTAAAGCTAATCACACTCCTCCACCATTAGTATTTGGGGCTGACTGAAGCAGGTTATTTATTTAAGTAACAGGAGGAAATAACATACCAAGTAACCGCAGTACTGATGGTGCTGGAATCTAACCTACCTTCATCCTCAGGCATACACTCAGTGACCTGTTGCAGAAACTATCTCTGAGAGAGAGAACAGGAAATGTGGCACCATACAATGTCCTGCAGGGTATGTGGCAGCTTTCCAGTTCCTATTAAAACTTATCCCTGGAGAGCACATCACTTGCCCCCTTCCACACACACTAAGTACAGTAGAGGCTCCTGTGCTTGGGGTCCCCCTGTAGGGTCACCCCCTGGATCCCAGTGTGGGGAGAACAGCGTAATGGAGGTGGCGCTTCCCCTCTCATCATGTGTAAGCTGAGGGGATGATCCAGCTCATAGCCTCTTCTCACCTTTGTGAGTTGGTGTGACTCATTCCATCAGAAAACATAGGAGCACTTGCAAAGTTTGCTGCACAAATGTGAATAAACTGTTGCCTGTGGCTGTTTTGTGTCCTTTCTAATGATCCAGCCACAGAGCACCCCATCTGATTGACACTTGTTTAATTTGGTAAGACACAGAATATAAAATGTCTTCATCCCTTGATCACTTTAAAATATTAACAATCCTAACTCTGTGCAGTCTCTTGAATAGCAAGTGCATGTTAATATAGAAATCAAGACAGCGCTGTGCCATTCTGTCATTCCAAAACTCCAGTTTCTCCAAGAGTCACGGGCAGATAAATGTTCTGCAAGCAGCATTTGTCTGATGATGAAAGATGACACTCCAAGGCCAATAAGAGGTGTGAGGCCATCGTAACAATGTCAGGAGAAATAGAGAATATTGGACAAGTGTCATATTAGCCCTCCATGGGGGAATAAAATGAATATCAAATTCACATGAGAGCTGAAAAAAAAAATATATGAGGCAGATTCTCTGCTGTGGCAAAGATCCACTCAAAGCAGCAGAAGGGAAGCCATCAGGTAGCCAGTCTGCTCTGTTCTTCCCTGCTGTAGGTTGCTCTAACCTGTGCCAGCTGGCAAGAGTCCCAGTGGACTGGCTGCCAGCTGGGGACAGCTGGAGTACAGCACTCTCTGGCTATATAATCATCCTGCACTGGGTTGCAGTGGGTGCATGTAGGAGCTTTCTACACAGGTTCTGTAGCTGTTTGGGAGATGGAGATGTTTTCACTGCCTCAGCAGCACAAAGGATTGGAGCAGGGCAGTGAATCTGCCCTATATGTCTTTTCTCTCACATATACAGCTCTAGCTTGATAAAGTAGGAACAAAATCAGGAAGAGTACAGAAAAGCAAACCCTATATTTTAAACACTGTCTTAACTTTATTTTTAATACCTACCTGGTAGACATCATATGCACATTTCCCCCTCCTGTATCAAATATGTTTAGGCCACGAAAACCAGATGGCCTGATTTTCAAAGGTGTTGAGTGATCACAAATACCACTAAAAGCATGAGAACTGCAGGTGCTCACCACTTTCAAAAAAGTAAGCCATAAATCAGCATTAGTTTTACTCGCATCAATTTATGATTGTTTTGGTGTAGCCATGTAGATTCTCCGATAGGTCACTGTTTCAAATTTTCATCAGTGCTGATGACTCACGACAGCACAATCCCTGACTGAAATGGAAATTTCAAGCAAAAATTCTTTTTTTAACAAAGATCATATAAGTCCAAGTTTGGTAGGAATGAAAATAAAATTCAGGAGGCTGCAGGAATTGGTGAGTTTAAAAAAAAAAAAGACTTGCCAATCCTATAGTTTACTTACCCCTGTGACTTTTGAAAGCTATACAGTCAAAATAAGAAATTGCATTTACATAGTGTTGGCTGTGATGTCACATCCAAATAAAAATATACAAGAAAGGCCTGATCCAAAGCCCAGTGAAGCAATGGACCAACTCTGATGGTCTTCAGTGAGCTTTTTGGATTAGGCCCTATATGTAAGCACTTATCTCTTCCTTTTTCATTTCTGCTTTATTATAGCAACAAGACACTTGAGGTAGTTCATTCTGTGAAAGTATTGCACTTCTATAGCTGGGTTTACTCTGCTTTCCATTTGATGCCTCTTCGTGTATTTAAACCTGAAATAATAATATCCCAGAAATGCACTGTTAGCCTTTAAATTTCCCTAATGAAATTAGGTAGTATGTATAAGAAAATATTCATTTTGGTTTTAGTTATAGAGCTCATGTAAATTGCTTGAGTTAAGTTTAATATAAAAACCTGTGAAATCAAAACAACATGAACAAAAATCTCTATTCCCTAAAAATACTAGCTTTGCTACTTTAAAATCAGCTCCCTATTATATTTTGCCAGTTGCTTCTAATTAACTTATTTTGCATAAAATTAGACTAAAAACCTTCAGACGTCAATGTAATTGTCATACTGGAGATAAAGTAAACAGATGGTTGATTAGCTTTTGAGTAGTGTAAGGAAAAGGTGTATTAAAAAAATTGATCCTTAGCACTAATTATACAGTTAACAGGGTAGGAAGATTACCAAGCACTACAGTGAACAGATGCTTACTCTGAATAATACCTTACTCTGTGATGAGTCCACTGAAATCAATGGGAATAGTGGAGGAATTGGGTACTACACAATGAGAGTAAGGGTAGCAGAATCAGATCCCAAATGAATAGAAGCAGAATACAGAATAAGAATATGGTTTATGAAAGACTAAATTGGCAAAACCATTCAAGAAGACACTATGTTTCTCCATCCTTACTTTTAACATATTAAAGATTTCTAAAATCGGGCATATGAATACAATTAATTGGTAAATTTAACAAGAATTCCATGTATGTAATATTACTGCTTAACCATCCATGAAGAGTATATTGATTTTTGTTAATGCTTTCCCTTTAAATTTCTAGAAACACCTTGTCTTTAGCCAACACCCATTACATAGAAACCATTGCCTGCCGAAGCACCTCTCCATAGTCGTACTGTTGACTCTGAGCATCTTGTTAAATCTCCAGGGGTCTTCATGTCCAGCTTTTGCAGAGGACTATGCAAACTCGCAGACCATTTGACAGAAATAAACCACTCAATTAGCGGGTTTTCTCCTCTTCCAGAATTCAGGTCTGTTTGACAGTTGCAGCAAATAAATCTATCCTTTGATTTCAAGTGATCCATTAGTTTCAGTAAGGAGGCAACGTGCCGCCATCCATGCTCAATCTAAATAATTAAAGTGGGGTGGATAGAAATGACGACAAAATCTCAACAGATGGCGTAATCCTCCAGGACAAAACATTTCCCTTCTCAATGTCGGTAAAATTTCCCTCCAACAGCAAGAGGTTTTTTTGGTCAGTTGGTTGGACATTTTTTTTGTTCTTTTTTTATTTTTTAAGAGTACGCTGACTAACATCAACTAAAAACCAAACACCACTTTGTCAAAAAATCTACCCGGAGTTTTAGTTCACTTACCGTGTTAAACGGAATCCGCATAGCAGATTTTTTCCCAGACAATGACATTTTTTTAACATCTCAACCAGTTAATAGGATGGGAGTTGGAGAAGAGACAAAGACACTTATTACCTGTTTGTATTCTCCTAAATCCAATATGGGGACCATTTCCTCTCTTTATTTTTGATTACTTTCAACTGTCCTAATTTCTGTCCAGTCTGTCTAGTAAAGTTAAAGCAGTCAGGGTTGTTTCTACTCTGAGCCACAAATGACCAAATTTGGGGGTTTGTATTTGCAAGTGCTCACGCTATCTATGGCACACACACACAGACACTGATATATATATGATATCAGTGTCTGTGTAGATATAAAAGAAGCATGCCGTCTATAGTCTCCGTATAGGTACACACAATATACTCTCCCGCCTCAGAGGGGTAGCCCTGTTAGTCTGGATCTGTAAAAGCGGCAGAGTCCCCTGGCACGCTGTCGGCTAACAGACCTAGTGGAGCATGAGCTTTCCTGGGTGAGTGCCCACCCCGTGGGATATATTCTCTGGGTACACAGGACATGTAGCTCCAGCCACTGACGCTGGGCACAATTCATGGGTGGCTACATGACTAATACCCGCAGAACAGAGGGGCGGGTGGGTGACATTCTCTCTCCAGCTATCGCTCAGACAGACCGGCCGACCCGAGGGGCCGGGTCTTGCCCCCGGGTCTGTAGCTGCGGGAGCGGGGGTCCCTGCGCGGCGGAGCTGTCCGGTGCCCGGTGCTGCAGGCTGCGGGCCGGGGGCAGCCCGCTCTCCAGGGTGCTGAAGGCACTCACCTGCCAGCGCGGCGGCTCCCAGCAGGCTGAGCAGCGCCAGGGGCGGCATGGTGCGGGGCGCGGGGTGCGGGGCGCGGGCTGCTGCACGGGCTGCTCTGGCAGCGGCGCGGCCCTGCCGCGCTATTTAAAGGGGGAGCGGGGGCGGCGCGACTAGGCTGGCGGCGGGGGGGGGGCGGGATCCGGCGCGATCCCGCCAGCGGCCTGCGTCACGGAGCCCCCGGCGGGAGGGCGGGGCCCGAGCCAGAGCCTCCTCCCCGCCCCCCGCCACACACGGACCCGCTTCCCCACCTCCATCCCCCCGCCACACACAGACCCCCCCTTCACCCCTCCGCCACACACGGACCCGCTTCCCCACCACCCCCCCGCCACACACACACCCCCCTTCACTCCGCCGCCACACACAGACCCCCCCTTCACTCCCCCACCACACACAGACCCGCTTCCCCACCTCCACCTCCCCGCCACACACACCCCCCTTCACCCCCCCGCCACACACAGACCCGCTTCCCCACTTCCACCCCCCCGCCACACACAGACCCCCCCTTCACTCCCCCACCACACACAGACCCGCTTCCCCACTTCCACCCCTCCGCCACACACAGACCCCCCCTTCACTCCGCCGCCACACACAGACCCCCCCTTCACTCCCCCACCACACACAGACCCGCTTCCCCACCTCCACCTCCCCGCCACACACACACCCCTTCACCCCCCCGCCACACACAGACCCGCTTCCCCACTTCCACCCCCCCGCCACACACAGACCCCCCCTTCACTCCCCCACCACACACAGACCCCCCCTTCACTCCCCCACCACACACAGACCCGCTTCCCCACCTCCACCTCCCCGCCACACACACCCCCCTTCACCCCCCCCGCCACACACAGACCCCCCCTTCACCCCTCCGCCACACACAGACCCCCCCTTCACCCCTCCGCCACACACAGACCCCCCCTTCACTCCCCCACCACACACACAGCCGCTTCCCCACCACCCCCCCGCCACACACAGACTCCCCCTTCACCCCCCCACCACACACAGACCCGCTTCCCCACCTCCACCCCCCCACCACACACAGACCCCCCCATTCATCCCCCCGCCACACGCACAGACCCCCCTTCACACCCCCACCACACACAGACCCACTTCCCCACCTCCACCCCCCCGCCACACACAGACCCCCCCATTCACTCCCCTGCCACACACAGACCCCCCCATTCACCCCCCCGCCACACACACAGCCGCTTCCCCACCTCCACCCCCCCACCACACACAGACCCCCCCTTCATTCCCCCCCACACACAGACCCGCTTCCCCCCTTCACTCCCCCGCCACACACAGACCCCCCCTTCACTCCCCTCCTCCACCGCCCACCACACACAGACCCCCCCCTTTCACTCCCCTGCTCCACCACACACAGACCCCCACTTCACTCCCCCGCCACACACAGACCCACTTCCCCACCTCTAACCCCCCGCCACACACAGACCCCCCCCCTTCACTCCCCTCCTCCACCGCCCACCACACACAGACCCCCCCTTCACTCACCCACCACACACAGACCCCGGTTCCCCACCCCACCCCCCGCCACACACAGACCCCCCCCTTCACTCCCCCGCCACACACAGACCCCCCCCATTCGCTCCCCCACCACACACAGACCCGCTTTCCCACCTCTAACCCCCCGCCACACACAGACCCCCCCTTCAGTCCCCTCCTCCACTGCCCACCACACACAGACCCCCCCTTCACTCACCCACCACACACAGACCCCTGTTCCCCACCCCACCCCCTGCCACTCACAGACCCCCCCCCTTTCACTCCCCCACCACACACAGACCCCGGTTCCCCACCCTACTCCCCGCCACACACAGACCCCCTCCCCTCCTCCACTGCCCACCACACACAGACCCCCCCCCCCTCGTCCACCCCCCTGCCACACAGAGACCGGCTTCCCCATCCCCCACCACACACAGACCCCCCCTTCCTTCCCCTCCCCTCCTTCACCTCCCACCACACACAGACCCCCCCTCCCCTTGTCCACCCCCTGCCACACACAGACCCCCTCCCCTCCCTTCCTCCACCCCCCCCCAACACAGACCCCATCCCCCTGCCACACACATACCCGCTGCCGAACCCCTCCCCTCACTACCCACCCCCACTCCAACACAGATCCCATCCCCTTGCCACACACAGATGCTGCCTTCCCTCCCTACCTCCTACTCCAACACACAGGGAGACTTTTTACCCTTCACTTCTCTGCCCTCCCCACAGCCTCTTTCTCTGTCCCCCATTCCCTCCCTATTACTCACCCCACTCCATGGCTCCAGAAGAAAGAACCCCTTACCTAGCTCATCCCACTTACCCCCTTCCCAGAACTGGGAAGCCAGAGCTCTCTCCCCTTCTCCCTCCTCCCCGCAGGCCTACCTCTCCCCTGCCTCCTAGCCCCCTCTCAAGGTAGGAAGAGGTAGAATCTCCTTCCCTTCACTAATCTCCCCCAGGCTGGAAATAGAGCTCCCCTTCCCTTTTCTCCAGGCTAAAGGATGTGGAATCTTCTTCTTGACTCCCAGGTTCCCATTATCAGGGTAGGCTGTATATTTACTTCCATGCATACGTGTGGGGAGGGGTGGGTGAAATAGTTTTCAAAGGAACCCCCCCACCCCCCTCACGCACACACACATTTCTACTTCAGTTCTGATCAAAGGTTTCTGGGATCCTGGCAACAGCACAGCTATTACTGCAACTTCTTAGCCTTTGGAAAAGAACATGCCTTTGGCACAGATCATGCTCCCCTTTTGCAGTGCAGAATGAACTGCTAGTAAATGAGCCCTTTTTGCAAAAATCAGGTTTTGACATCTTTTCACATCATGCTACTTATTTCATCTGGTGAGTGAACGGCACAAATGGTTCCTCAAGAGGTGATACTAAACAAATCTTTTATGATCTATCTCCAAACCAGCCTCTTATTTACTCTTTTGTTGTTATGATCTAGGGAAACAAAACAAACCCACCGAGAAGAGATTTTAAATAATTTCTTAAACAGACCCACCTTGTCTGATTATTCCTCCATGAAATGTAAAGTATAAAATCTCGTAACAAACTCTCTGCAGAGAGAAATTTGGAATACAGCTAGAAACAGCTGAGCAGAAATATTGCTGACCCAGGTTTGGGGTTTGGTTTTTGTTTGTTTCCCCCCTCCATTATATCTCATAGGGATGGCTCCCATTTCTTTGTATTAGGCATTTATTCTTTTCAAATCATGTTTGCAGGAACCTATGTTTGAGTGCCAGTATTCCTGAAGATGAGTCAATTTATTGTCTCCAAACACCAGCTACTCTATACTATCTTATTTATTATTTCTACTACAGTAGTGCTTAGATTGAGAATGAGGTCCCATTGTGCTAGGCACTGTAGAGACCTAGAACAATAGACAGTCCCCTCTTCAAATTGTTACTGATGATGCTAGATTTATATATAAATAGATAGAGAGATATATATTGAGATTGAGATATATATTGAGATATATTGAATATATATATTCAAAGGGTATAAAGCAGGATACAGGGACACATAACACTGTATGAAATTTCACAGTGAATAGCCATAAAGAAAACCAGGAATTTATGCCCTATTTTAATCCTATGTCAGAAGGTAGCCCTAACTATAGAGTCAAGGTGGAGGGCCTCCATAATGCCTTTTGCAATTTGTGCGAAGTGGCTTCCTTTGGAATCTGAATCTAACCTAATGCAGTTACTTAGCTGTTATTTAGAAGCAAATCTATGGTCATTTTAACACTGCAATCCAGTTTGAGCTTTGGACAGCATTCTCTCTGTCTTGCAGTTCCTGTATCAGTTAAGCAACAATGCTCCCCTCAGGCAACCCCAATGTCCCTGTTCCCTAATATCGCTCATTGACTGTGGGAAATCTAGGGAAAGAATCTCATTGACTCCAGTGGCCTTTGGCTCAGGCCCTGGCAATGCTGTGAGACGAAAACTTGTGAATTACCATTTTCAACAGTTAATTAGAAAAGGATTTAAATACAATATTTGCTATTGCCATTTGAAAGTGCTCTTTGACCTCCACATTTATTTAGATGGCACTTCTTGGTTGTCCCTGTGTAGTTACTAAATCAATGTGTTTGCACTGCACTATTGAGGGGCATGTCACTTGCCAGTACAAGATATTTTTTTTAAACTGTTGGGCCACTTTAATATGTGTTTGATATTCATATTGGATGAAATTCACCCCAGAGCACAAGACCCGCACAAGGCACCTGCACCACTTTTGACCCATTGATGGGGGATTGCTGGTGGAACAGCCACAGAAGTGGCTTCATGCTGAAGAAGGTGGCACTGGGGTTAGGACAGGCTCACAATATCTAGGTTTATGTAGGTCCAGTGAGCTAATCCCTCTGTTTTAGTGGCTGCTATTCCAGTCCATACGCTGCAGTAGCAGTCAGAGGAAGCAGTGCTGCAGCCTGTATTCAGCCTTAGCAGTGGATTTATTTATCTTTTATTTCTACTTACAGGATTTTGTAACATGCTCCTCCCCGCAGATTCTGAGCACCCCACAGACATTAAAGGATCCATCTTCACAGCACCCTTAGGAGGTAGGGAAGTTTTGTATCTTAAGTTTACAGATGGGGAACTGGAGCCCAAGAAGGATAAATGTTCTCAGTTACATCAATACATGTCAAGAGTAACTCTGAGTTGCTACTGAGATGAGAATCTGGTCCAATGAAATTCACATAGCTTTCCAAAGGACACACAGGAAGTCTATAGCAGAACTAGGAACAGAGTCAAATGGGGTGTATTTCACCCCAGCTTGAATGAACACAGAATATCATCCTGTCTTGGACAAACATGATATGAAGTACATTTAGGTTGGTGCTGGAAAACCCGGGCAACAACATATAATCCAAATATTTCTCCATAATGGATTATTCAAGATCATATTTTCCAAAAAATGTCACGTCACCAAAACCTTCACAGGCATGTGTCTGTTGGGTGGCTTTCCATTGAGTTGAGGTTACTATTCCCAAGAGGTTTGATTGCATTAAAGAGTAAGGGTTACAGCAGGCTGTGGTAATTTTTCATACTGCCAGTGAAATGAATGGTGCATCCTACCCATGCTTTCCAGATGCGTCAGAATTTTCATTTCGCTGTGATGCACACCACATAATGCTGTGACAATCTGTCACTTTATGGATAAACAATATTCATTCTATTGGATTATCTCAAATATAAAAGCGTTTTTTAAATAACTGTTTGGCTCATCCTAAAAAGCTGACATTTCAGAAGATGATAAATGAAGTTTCATGTCTGCTTCTGAGTTGATTTTGCATTGAGAGATTTCAGCAGGCTGCTCTGTGGCCCATGGGCATTGTTTTCCTTCAATTAGATGTGGAGGCAGGATTATATCTATGCCAGGCTGTCAGTTATTTTTATGGGATGAAAATCCTGAGCCCAATTCATGAATAAAGTAATCCCTTGCATTATGGAGGTGCTAAGGAGATGAACCGAAGATATACCCGTGTTATCTTTAATCTCACAGGTAACCACAGTAGTGTAGACATGGTGGCACAGGCATCAGCATGGGTTAGCAACTCAAGTACAAGGCTTCCAGGGACCCTGGGTACATACTCTGGTTGTTAGCCTGTGCCACCCCATCTACCCTGCTATTGTTACCTGTGCTAGCATGATTAAAACTAACATGGGTACATCTGCCCATGTTACAATCACACGTTACTGTGCCCTGCCCTGAGTAGGTATACAATGGGGAGAAGGCTCTACTGCACACACAGTCACACGCATGCACTATAGATCCTTGAACTTCTCTGAATTCAGGTACTGCAGGTCAAGGTTTTCGTTACCAGCGGTACACCCTTAGAGGGCATGTGGAAGCATGAGAAGCAAGAAGGACCATGATTAGGGCCCTCCCCCTGCACTGACCAACAGGGTCGATCAAATGCTATACATCACATACACTGCACCCTCTCAGAGGGTGATACAGTGGCCATGCTTGCCTGGTTGTTATTATTACTTATTATTTGTATTACCATGGTGCCTGGGGCACCATTTGGGCTAGGGCTGGCCCTGCGCTATGGGAATACAAATATTGTAGTAAATGAAGAAGAAGAAGCAGGTAAACAAAGAAGGAGGGGATACAGCCCCAAACTCAGCTGATTCCCTGAGGTCAGCGTGGATCCCAGTGGATCCATTGGATTGTGCTAATGTCCCACCTCCTGCAGCCTCGATTCCCTATCAGCTCAATGCCAATGGGTCTCATTTTCAGACCATCCGGTGACACAGGAAGCCTTAACCACCTTGCAGTACTTTAAAAAAAGAAATCCCTTTGGGGCCTACTGAAGTGAGAATAATTTTTTTCCATTTTGTAGTCTCAGCATGTTTGACACTAAAAAATGCTACCTCCCTGACAGCAACTCAGCAGGGTTTGTTTGCTTCAGGCACTAAATGTAACTTATCTCTTGTAATTATACCCGTGCGTTATTCATGGAAAAGAGGACTTGGGCCTGAAACAAAATATAGATTCTCCGTGTCCCCTTCTCCCACACACACACATAACCTTATTAGGCAAATTAAATTTTACTTATCACACAATTTATTATTTTTAGCATACTACAATGGTGAATTAGATGAGCTGGTTTTTGAAGTCTCTTCCTTGCACCTGGGCTGTCACTTCTTGCATCTGTGTAGATTTTCCTTTCCCAGATGCAGTCTGAAAGTGGTGTATTGGATTTTCAATTTAGAAAGATGATGAAAAGTGGTCAAACTCTGCCATGTCGATTTAATTGATCATTAAGCTAAACAGCTGTAAATATCCCTTGAACAGGTGGAATCACGTGTAAAGCCATAAGCCTCTTCCCAAGTGCCAAGCTGGAATAACTTGCTGGGGAATTCTGTATGGGGGAAGAGTGAGAAATCCCATCAGATCACAGCTCCTGGAATGGGGGTGGAATTCTCTGGCTAATGGCTGGAACCTCTCCTCCAAGGGCTAAGGACAGCAGGTCTGCCTTGCCCACTCCCCACCACAAATTTTCCCCATGGAGCCTGGAATTGCCCAACACTGAGAAAGTGTGTGCATAGTGCCCCAGGGAGACACAATGGCTTCCAGCATTCTCAGAGAGTGAGAGGGGAGTGAGCGTTAAAGGGGTGAAGTAACTTACACATTTCATTCACCTGTGTATAATGAGTGTAGAATACTAGTGGTTTGCACTCCCTTTGCACTAATGATTGCACAAGGGACAGGGCAATGGAGAATCAGGCCCAACTATTTCAGGAGCTTCCACTGGAGCAGTGTGTCTCCTATAGCGGGTTGTGCCTTAAGGGCCAGAATTTCAGGTGTTCACCACCTACAATCAGGGCCACGTTTTGAAAAGAGCTCAGTTCGCAGAAGCACTGATTATAAAACTCATGGCCAGATTTTCAAAAGAGACAGGTTGAGCACTTGTGAAACTCTGGCCCCATGGGGCCATTTTAGTCATATACCCAGAAAACTAAGGCCCAGATATGCCTCAAAGGTATTTAAGCTCCTGAGTTCCATTGCTTTCACACACACATACTTTAGTGGAAGTTAGGAATAGAGTTGCCAATCCTCCAGGATTGTCCAGGAACCTCCAGGAATGAAAGATTAATCTTTAATGAAAGATTATGTCATGTGATAAAACCTCTAGGAATTCATCCATCCAAAATTGGCAATGCTGGTTAGGAGCCTAAATACTTTGAGGAATATCTGGGCCTAAATGTGCAGGGTCACAATCCCACTCGTATGATAATTGGTGGAGAAAACTGATTTTTATATAGAGAAGTCTGTACGAAGAAAGGAAATTCCTTCTGAAAAACAACCTAAGTGCTATTTACCATTAAACAGAACAACTTTACCAACTACATTTATCTTGCTAACCAATCCTCCTTTAGACAATAAAACAGCTCATTTACTGCATCTCACTGTGAACTCAAAGCCTTTTACCCGCTAATGTAGATTCTGCTTAATGTTTACAATGACTGGGGCTAGCCTGGCTTACCTAAAAATTGTTTATTTAAATATTTATAGAGTTTCAACTTTCAACAAGGCTTCATTCAATAAGAATAATATTGCTCTGTGGTTGCTAGTGTCCTGGAAGCTTCACAGAGGCTAATTCCAATTCCCTAGGCTAAATATATATATATATATTTATGCAACAGACTATAATGATTGGAATTATATATATATGCAACAGACTATAATGATTCCATTTAGCACCATTTTATTGGGTAAATATACTTTCTAAAAAAATGAGATGAATATGTAGTCACATATAATTCTGCACTTTAAGCACAGCTCTGAAAGATTTGTTGCCTTATGTCAGTGCTCACACACTTCAGTGGAACAAATGATTTTCTTCCTATTGCTTTTTTACTGCCGTAAAAGTAATGGAGACTCAGCTACAAAAACACTCTGTGAAGGGTCTGGGCTACACCCACAAATTCAAGGAAAGTCTTTGGGGTGCCCTATTTGTGCTAGAAAATCCCCTATGCACATCATGCTTTTTGAGTCTTTGAGGCTTTCTGCGATGGAATGAAGAAATATAAGAGGGGTAGGTTTAAAAGTAGAATTGGGGACTGGAAATACCCAGCCAGATCCGCAACTGGTGTCTACTGGCCTATCTCCGTTGACTTCAATGTTACTACCTTGGTTTATACCAGCTGAGGATTCGGCCCACAACATTTATTCAGGCCCTGTGATAGTTTCTATCTGGCATTACCAACAATGTCTGAGTCCTCAGGCCTTTCCTCCTCTACGGCTAGGAAGATAACTTTCTCTAGACTTATTTGTGATGTAAGGACTCCTTGCTCTGGACTAAAGTGAATTACACCTATAATCACCCTGGAAAATATCACACTGACACCCACTCCAGGTCTGAAAGGGGAATTCACCTTTCCCAGCTTTGTGCACAGGATTCCCGATGCTCAGTCCTATGTTGAATTCACTAGACAACAGGCCTCTCCCATTACAGTAATCCTCTCTCAGCCAGCATTGTAGGTCAAATTCATCCCTGCGGTACCTCCAGCGGCTTCAGTGGGCTTACTCTGTGTGAGAGTAGCTGGCTCTGACAACGTTGTCTGCAGAATGAAAGCATTTGAGATGAGAGCCACATTTCCACCACAGACCTAGGTAACAGCATGGAGTATGAGATTTCAGCTGTTGTGTGAAAATATACCCGCAGGCATTCTAGGTAGGAGAGCGACTCAGAAACTCACCCAGAAAAACAGTCGTTGCTGTACACATGGCCCCTAAGGAAAGACAGCTGGAAGTGAGAGTCTGATTGAAAAGAGCCCACTCAGTTCACCAGGCCAAACCAGCTAGGGCTCTGGAAGCTAAGCAGTTTTAATGATCTCCCCTTGTAAAAGGTCAGCTCCAAGTTCGTTGTGTGTCTCCTGCTCCTGAAAGGCTAAAGTTTTCAAATCCAAACTATCTCAGCCAAAGGAGAGATAATGATTTCCAGCCAGACTAATCAGAAGCTATGCAGGGGAGAAAAAATAAAAGCAAAACCAAAAACAACTGCAGCTGGAGCTTCAGTGCTGCAAAAATCTGGATTGAATAGAGCTTGCTTCAATTGTCAGCAATGGAGAAGAAAGATGATAGCTAGGGTGACCAGGCAGCAAATGTGAAAAATCGGGACAGGGAGTGGGGGGTAATAGGAGCCTATATAAGAAAAAGACCCAAAAATCGGGACTGTCCCTATAAAATGGGGACATCTGATCACCCTAATGATAGCACCAGGAAACACTGCAATGTGCTGAGCTGGGGATAAAATGTCTCCTCATGTGAGTGTTTGGCATGTCCTAAAAACTAAAGCCCCTGATCCTGCAGTGAGCTCCAGCCCACATGGAGGAGAGCTCAATTTTCCCTTTAAAGCCCTGGGCCTATGCTGGGATAGAGGGACATCGTGCTTCCGGAGTCCCTGCTTAAGGGAAGCAGGAGGGGCACGACCACTGCTACAGAGGTGCAGCATGTGCTCCTCTGCAGCTCGCCATCCCCATTGGCTGGTGTGGAAAGGGGGCAGAGGCACCAGGCACCTTTGTGGGTTATGAGCTACCCTCGCTTGAATCAGCCTTTGTGCTCAGGAGGGAGCAGGAACTGAAACTGTGGCAGAGGAGGAATCCTTGTACCATCCCCAGACTTACACATCCGCACTAGCCCCGAGCCAGCATCACCCATGCTAGAAGAGTGTGGCTCTTTGTCTCCCACTAGTGGCGAGTCCACATAAGAGGTTTATGAGATGGCTACAACTTCAGGCCTGATCAAAGACTGCTGAAGTCAGTAGAACGTCTCATTGATTTGAATGGACTTTAGTTCAGGAGCGTGGCCTTTTAGCTCCAGCAGTAAAGGCTCAGGCTGTTAACTCTGTAGGCCCCAGGCTTTCTTCGGACAACTAACAGATGTTTCCAGATCACAGGCCCCGGTTCTCATGGGGGACTTCAATCCCCCTGACATCTGCTGGGAGAGCAATACAGCAGTGCACAGACAATCCAGGAAGTTTTTGGAGGGTGTTGGGGACAACTTCCTGGTGCAAGTGCTGGAGGAACCAACTAGGGGCCATGCTCCTCTTGACCTGCTGCTCACGAACAGGGAGGAATTGGTAGGGGAAGTAGAAGTGGGTGGCAACCTGGGCAGCAGTGACCATGAGATGGCTGAGTTCAGGATCCTGACAAAAGGAAGAAAGGAAAGCAGCAGAATATGGACCCTGGACTTCAGAAAAGCAGACTTTGACACCCTCAGGAACTGATGGGCAGGATCTCATGGGAGGCTAATATGAGGGGGAAAGGAGTCTAGGAGAGCTGGCTGTATTTTAAAGAAACCTTATTGAGGGTGCAGGAACAAACCATCCCGATGTGCAGAAAGAATAGAAAATATGGCAGGCAACCAGTTTGGCTTACCAGAGAAATCTTCAGTGAGCTTAAACACAAAAAGGAGCTTACAAGAAGTGGAAACTTGGACAGATGACTAGGGAGGAGTATAAAAATATTGCTCAAGCATGCAGGGGTGTAATCAGGAAGGTAATTAGAGTTGCAGCTAGCAAGGGATGTGAAGGGTGAAGGGTAACAAGAAAGGTTTCTACAGGTATGTTAGCAACAAGAAGGAGGTTAGGGAAAGTGTGAGACCCTTACTGAATGGGGGAGACAACCTAGTGACAGATGGTATGGAAAAAGCTGAAGTACTCAATGCTTTTTTCTCCTCAGTCTTCACAGACAAGGTCAACTCCCAGACTGCTGCACTGGGCAGCACAGTATGGGGAGGAGGTGAGCAGCCCTCCGTGGTAAAAGAACAGGTTAAGGACTATTTAGAAAAGCTGGACGAGCACAAGTCCATGGGGCTGGATGTGCTGCGTCCGAGGGTGCTGAGGGACCTAGCTGCCATTGGCCATTATCTTTGAAAACTCGTGGTGACTGGGGGAGGTCCCGGACTATTGGAAAAAGGCAAATATAGTGCCCATCTTTAAAAAAGGGAAGAAGGAGAATCCCGGGGAACTACAGACTGGTCAGCCTCACCCCTGGAAAAATCATGGAGCAGGTCCTCAAGGAATCCATTTTTAAGCACTTGGAGAAGAGGAAGGTGATCAGGAACAGTCAACATGGATTCACCAAGGGCAAGTCATGCCTGACCAACCTGATTGCCTTCTATGATGTGATAACTGACTCTGTGGATACGGGGAAAGTGGTGGACGTGATATATCTTGATGTTAGCAAAGCTTTTGATACGGTCTCCCACAGTATTCTTGCCAGCAATTTAAAGAAGTATGGATTGGATGAATGGACTATAAGGTGGATAGAAAGCTGGCTAGATGGTTGGGCTCAACAGGTAGTGATCAACAGCTTAATGTCTAGTTGGCAGCTGGTATCAAGCGGAGTGCTCCAGAGGTCAGTCCTGGGGCCGGTTTTGTTCAACATCTTCATTAATAATCTGGATGATGGGATGGATTGAATCCTCAGCACGTTCGCAGATGACACTAAATTGCGGGGAGAGGTAGATATGCTGGAGGGAAGGGATATGGTCCAGAATGACCGAGACAAATTGGAAGATTGGGCCAAAAGAAATCTGATGAGGTTCAACAAGGACAAGTGCAGAGTCCTGCACTTAGGATGGAAGAATCCCATGCACTGCAAAAGGCTGGGGACCGGCTGGCTAAGCAGCAATTCTGCAGAAAAGGACCTGGGGATTACAGTGGACAAGAAGCTGGATATGAGTCAACAGTGTGCCTTTGTTGCTAAGAAGGATAACAGCATATTGGGCTGCATTAGTAGGAGCATTGCCAGCAGATCGAGGGAAGTGATTATTCCCCTCTATTTGGCACTGGTGAGGCCATATCTGGAGTACTGCGTTCCGTTTTGGGCCCCCCACTACAGAAGGGATGTGGACAAATTGGAGACAGTCCAGCAGAGGGCAACAAAAATGATTAGGGGGCTGGGGCACATGACTTATGAAAACAGGCTGAGGGACTGTGCTTATTTAGTCTGCAGAAGAGAAGAGTGAGGGGGGATTTGATAGCAGCCTTCAACTACCTGAGGGGGGGTTCCAAGGAGGGCCCAGCTTGACAAAGCCTTGGCTGGGATGATTTAGTTGGGGTTGGCCCTGCTTTGAGCAGGGGGTTGGACTAGATGACCTCCTGAGGTCCCTTCCAACCCTGATAGTCTATGATTCTATGAAATGCTGCTACCAGCCCAAGGACGATGCTTGGAGAGTACAGGTTAGTTAGCACATGGCACAAATGCTGATGCTCAGTGTCAGGGTTCCTTCCTCACTCTGATCTCTAGGGTACAGATGTGGGGACCCGCATGAAAGACCCCCTAAGCTTATTCTTACCAGCTTAGGTTAAAAACTTCCCCAAGGTACAAACTTTGCCTTGTCCTTGAACCGTATGCTGCCACCACCAAGCGTTTTAACCAAAGAACAGGGAAAGAGACCACTTGGAGACGTCTTTCCACAAAATATGCCCCCAAGTCCTGCACCCCCTTTCCTGGGGAAGGCTTGATAATAATCCTCACCAATTTGTACAGGTGAACACAGACCCAAACCCTTGGATCTTAAGAACAATGAAAAATCAATCAGGTTCTTAAAAGAAGAATTTTAATTAAAGAAAAGGTAAAAGAATCATGTCTGTAAAATCAGGATGGAAAATACTTTACAGGGTATTCAGATTCAAAACACAGAGGATCCCCCTCTGGTCAAAACCTTAAAGTTACAGAAAACAGGAATAAACCTCCCTCTTAACACAGGGAAAATTCACATAAAACAAAAGATAAACTAATCCGCCACGCCTGGCTTACCTATACCGGTTGCAATATTGGAGACTTGGATTAGGATGGGTTGGAGAAAATGGATTTCTGTCTGGCCTCTCTCAGTCCCAAGAGAGAACAAACATGTAAACAAAGAGCACAAACAAAAGCCTTTCCCCCGCCCCAAGATTTGAAAGTAACTTGTTCCCTTATTGGTCCTTTGGGTCAGGTGCCAGCCAGGTTAGCTGAGCTTCTTAACCCTTTACAGGTAACAGGATGTTGCCTCTGGTCAGGAGGGATTTTATAGCACTGTATACAGAAAGGTGGTTACCCTTCCCTTTATGTTTATGAGACTCAGTATGGCTAGTTAAGGCTGCAAAAAATCTGTGGGAAATTCACTCCACTCCTCTACTTTCTGCCATGTGTTTTAACTGCAGTTTTGATTTTTCCTTTTGCCCTTTTCCTTTCTTCCTTTGGCTCTTTGCTTAAGTCTCTCCTGAGGACCAGGATGCTGATTTGTATTCTGGGTCAGCCTGTGCTTCTAGAGAGCCTGCTCTGCTTTTCTCTGGTACACTAGGAAGTGCACATAATTGTGTATGTTTGCTTGTCAAAAAAAAAAAAAATACAGGTGGCCCTGGAATGCATTTGTGTGGGGCAAAGAGTGGGAGGAGAGGGAACAACAGGACAAAGGTTTTTTAATGCAGAATATTCCCACAAGATGCTAAGTGGCTATGTCCTGCTCTCTGCTGTGCTGCAGCAGCCAAGGGGGAGGAGGATGTAGAGCTGCAGACAGGAGTACTCAGGGGACCGAATCCGACCCTGGCCCATGCACCACAGCCCTGATGGAAAGGCAACAATGTCAGCCTGTCCCCAAGCTGCCGAGTGCATACCCCACCATCTGCCTCATGCCCTAGCTGGGGGCACTTGCTTCTTTTTTCAAAACAACATAACATATGCTCCACTGCACATTCCCCCGGGGGCCCTGCCCTGAACAGCCTTGTTTGGGGAGCAGATCATATGATAACAAGCATCCCTGCTCCCCCACTGAATGCTGTATATACTTTGACTGTATATTTTTTTACTGATGTTTTGGTGTTTGTTTGGCCCTTCTGCAAATGCCCGCACTACTTCTGGGCTGTGAAACAGCCACATGAGCTCTTGGTGCTTGGTTTAGCCCACATCTGCCTAAATACAAAGTTTCTTGCACCTTCCTCTGAAGCACCTGATGGTGGTCGCTGTCAGAGACCGGGTACTGGACTAGACAGACCTCGGCTCTGATCCAGTCTGGCAATCCCTACGAGATGTTTTAAAGACATTGTCAGAAATGTTTTAACCTATTTGGGTAAAATTCATCCCAGAGAGGAGGGCCTGAGGGAGGACCTCCAACCAGTTCAAGCCCTGTGGAGGTACTGTGCAAGGGGGATACATGGAGACTTTGGCAACCCAGCACACCACGTTGGGTTTTTCAGGCAATGCCCATGCCATCTTCAGCTTGGGCACATTGCTTGTGTGTTGTACCCCTTTCTGGGTCTGTCTTTCTAGAATGTAAGTGGTTCAGGGCAGGGCCAGCTGTCCCACACTAAAAAAATACAATAAAAGAACATTACTGAGGTTGCAAAGTCAAGCACTCGGAAGTTTGGAAATGCCATGTCTCAGGCTGGCTGGCCCTGTCAAGGGAGATGGGTCTCAGCCCACCTATGACACAAACAACTCTCATCCCAGGGCAGGGAAATGAAGAAGATCATGTGACTCAGTCAGGCCCCTGAGTTAGAGAAGGAGAAGGCCTCACATGATAGCTGCCTGGAGAGAAAAGGGGAGGAGGTTCTGAGAAGAGCACTATGCAGATAGAGGCCTGTGGAAGACTCCAGGTAGGCAAGCTGGGGCATGGCTGCTCAGGAAAGATTAGGGACTAATCCAGAGGATCCAAGGAGAGGCTGAGAGGAGAGATGTAAATACCCTGGGCAGGGTGAAAGCTGAGCCTAGAGGGTGGGCAGAAGAACTAGAGAAGATAGACTCCTTAGGAAGGAGGTGCTGGGCCCAGCTTGAGATAGGAACAAAGACACTGTGTGTTTTGTGTTTGGTTTTTGTGCTAAGGAACCCTGCTACCTTGCAAGGGGTGAACTTTTGTTTTTTACAACTGATTTAGCTAGAGGGCCAAGTGGCTGCAGCAGCTATACGAGGTGGTGGAATTTTTGAGGACCTATGAGAAGGGGGAAACTACAGCAGGGCTGCTGCAGAGCCAGGCCTGCCTGTGAGAAGGTGCTCTGGAAGTGTTGTACCCCCAGTGTGTGCCAAGATGAAGGTTGCTAGACCCCCCGGCAAAAAATCCCTTTCACGTGTTTCAAAAATATTTTGCTTGAGGCAAACTCCGGGTATGGAAAACTTCAGCTCAAATAGGTAATGTTTGGCACAGTTATAAGCAACTGACAACACAGTCTTATAACAGGAAATGTTGGGCAGGGTTAATAATAGGAGTGCTACAGCCATGCCTGTAATAATGGCCATCCCAAACCAGCCTCCAGGCTTGGTCTACATTAGGAAATTAGGTCAGTATAAGTTAGGTCACTCAAGGCTGTGAAAAATCCCCTCCCCCAGCAATGCAATTAAAATGACCTAACCCCTGGTGTAGACAGTGCTACGCTGATGGGAGAATTCTCCCATTGACCTAGCTACCACCTGTCCGGGAGGCTGATTGCCTACGCTGACAGGAGAATCCCTCCCCCCTGGTGTAGCTAGTGTCTTCACTGAAGTGCTACAGTGATGCAGCTGTGCCACTGCAGCATTTTCAGTGTAGATAAACCCCCGATAGATAGTCTAGAGCAGCGGTTCTCAAACTGTGGGTCGGGACCCCAAAGTGGGTTGCGAACCTGTTTTAATGGGGTCACCAGAGCTGATGTTAGACTGGCTGGGGCCCGGGACAAAGCCCGAGCCCCACTGCCTGGGGCCACAAAGCCTGAGGGTGTCAGCTCTGGGTGGCGAGGCTCAGAGTACAGGCCCCTGCCTGTGGCTGAAGCCCTTGGACTTTGGCCCCGCATCCAAAGGGGGCTCAGGCTTCATTTCTCCCCCCATCCCCTCCGGAGTCATGTAATTACTTTTGTTGTCAGAAGGGGGTCACGGTGCAATGAAGTTTGAGAACCTCTGGTCTAGAGAATCTGCTAGCTGTAGCTGCTCCCAGGAGCCTCCTAAAAAGAAGGTGACCATAGTTTTATAATTAAGATCTGGGTCACTTCTGTGGTGCCACTTTTAGGGTCATGAATACCCAGACAAGAGACGCAGGTACATATTTATATTTTTAAACGAGTGTGGGTGTTGCTGCTGCTGTCTTCTGACTCAGTAGTTACATGGGCATATTCCTCAGCCTGGAGGATTTCCCGTAGTAACTCACTCTCTCAACGAGGTTGTTCTGGAGCACTGAGTGAGGCCCGTTAACGCTGGCTCGGGTCAAAATTACAGCTGGAGGAGTGTCCACCCTCCTTTGACTTTTCTCTTCACCCCCAAACACCGTTGCTAGCAGTGACTGCTTGTTTCACTTTGTTCTACTCACTGTAGTAGTACTTCTTGTACAAATCTAAAGAAATCAAATGCTTTGACTGATGAAATGGAAAAGCTGGGACCTTTTGGGTGTCCCAAAAAGTTCTTGGGACATCGAGGCATCGCATGAAAACACTGGACTGTCTCTGTAACACTAGGATATATGACACCTCCTCTTTGGAGGACAGGGAAACGTACTGTAGCCTCTAGCTGAATCCTCTTCTATGGGAATATGCAAATCCTCCATCAATCTGTTGCTCTCCTAGCACCCTTAACTACCCAGAACCATGGAGAGTCCTCACTGGCATCAGCAAAACCGGCCTCTAGTGCAAAGAGAGACTCTGTGACTTGCCCAGGGTCACATAGGAAATCTGTGGCATAGCTGTAGGAAGTGTTGCCTAGTGGTCAGAACACTGGACTCGGCCCCTGGAGACCTGAGTTCTATTCCTGGCTGGGAGACCTTGGGCAGTTGCCTTCCTGTGCTGCAGTTTCCCCATTTGTAAAATGGGGATAATGATACTGATGTCCTTTGAGACCCACTGATGAAAAGAGCTAGGTTTGTTTATTTTATTAACCCAATGCTCTAGTCTCAAGGCCATCCTCCTTCTCTTCTTCCTTCACAGACCCTGGTAAATAAGCAGCCCATGACAAAGTCAATTGTAACATGATTTAACATTTCAGCCATGAGTTTTCTGGCTTTAGTCAGCCCCAGTTACTGTCTTAATCACATTTTGTCCTCTAATCTTCTCCTAATATTGTCTGTTAACTGATCTGGTTCTTGCTTTTAAGGAAAAATGCTGGCATCTGTTGTTAGTTAATAAAAACGTATGGGGGACCAAGTGGGGTGGGAGGAAGCAGTTAGCGAATAGGTACGCAAGGTGGTATTTTTAAAATGAACTTCTGTTGTTGGGAAAACATGTGCCCCTCCCAAAATTGCCTACACTCCATAATGAAATGGAATCATTTACATATGTCATATATTGCGTGTTGTACACTGATTTTAGAAACCATATGTCATGATGTTCCCACGCACAACAAAACACTAAAATATATGGGGGTAGATCCTCGCTGGCAGAAACCCACCTGGCCCCTTTCAAGGGAATGGAGCTACATCATTTATGCCAGTGGAGGGTCTGGCCCAGAGACAGTACATTGAAATGTTTCAGCTCTCTCCTGGCAGAGTGCTTCTTTACTGATCAGTGGCAGGCAGGTCTTTGGCATGAATCAGTTCGTCCCACTAGAGAAGGTGTGGGAGGGATAAGTTCTGTCAACCAGAATTTATCTGCCAGCTCGGCCATCGTGACAATATTGAGCTAATCATCTGAAAGTAGCTTAGGAGGAGGAAAGTGGGAATGGCAGGCAAGGAGATGGTGTGATGGGGTATATGAACCCCACCTTGGTCAGGAAAGGGATAACAGGCTATTATAGGCTGAGTCAGCCCCTGCTTGCTACACCAACAATAGGTGTCAGGCTTAGAGGGAGGGGTTAAAAGAGGATGTGTAATTTATACCTCTTGCTGAGGACTGTGCTTAAGGGAACACATGGTGACTGTAGCCCATCATTTCTCAGTGATCTCATTTCCAAGACCATTTATTTGGGGTTCAGGTAAAACTTTGGTGTTTACAACTAAGGCCTCTTTAAAAAAAACCCCAAAACTCTGCTTTCACTAGCTAAAACTGATGAAGCAGGTTGAAGTTTTCAAGCACTACATAAGGGCTTGGTGTTATTAACTGTCTTCTCCTTGAGGTGAATTGGTATTTCCTGCCCAGATGTGGCAGTGGACAAAAATACGGAATCAGCTGTGGCAACAAAGGTCTTGCCACAGAAGAGGAGAGATGGGCTGGCTGATATGAAGGCCTCAGCCATCCCTAGAGTCCTAATGCAGAGACTGAGAGGAGTCAAAGTTCAGTGAATTCCAAAAATGAGGCTATAAATCTGAAAAGGTAGGGGAGAGTACAAAATATCCTTCCAGCCAAGTGATGCTCATAAATAGCTCAGGACAACAAGGAGGCCCCAATGCAAAAAATCTACCATAGAGACCGAGGACCTGATTCAAAGGCCACTGAAGTCCATGGAAAAACTCCTGTTGATTTCAGTGGGCTTTGTGTCAGGCTTTGAAAGATGATGAGCTATGAATGCTTGGGACATCTAGTAAAACTGTTCTATGTGTGTCAGAGAGAGGAGCAGATCCCCGTCTCTGGCTCACCACCCTTTTAGTCCATTATTTCAACCTTAACAATGGCCACTAGACAGAATGAAATGAGCTTGTGATTGGATGTCTGTAGTTCAAAATGAAATAAGCTTGTGATTGGATGTCTATGGCCTCGAGCAATTGGGGTGGGGGGTGGGGGGGAGAATGGGGACAGCCGGGCACTGGGCCTAATTGAAATTTATGAACTAATTGAATAATAGGAGAAATCAGTCTGTGTAAGTAACAGACGCAAGTAACACAGAAAACTCGGTAGTGCATCAGGGATATGTCAGGAGCTTCACTGTCTGGATCCAGATTTCAAGCATGGAATAGGTCTGGAATGTTTGGGAGCTGTAGTCTTGCTTTGGCCAATAAGAGGTAGGGATCAAGCAAAATTCAGATCTGGATTCTGAACTCTCCACCACACCAAAACTTAGGGGTGTTTGGCACTGGGGTTTTGGTTTGTTCATGTCTTTAAATTGCAGTGGAGGGCAATAGACTGTGTAAGGCCTTTTTCTCCAATTGCTATACTACACTAACTAACCTGAACCCATTCATACAACACATGCAACAGATGGAAACATTCAGGCCTCCTAAATTTTCCCTGCAGTTTGAGTCCCTTCCTAGCAAAGCACAGCATCTTTTGATTTTACTTGTGAAGGTTGCATTTTTTCCCTCTCATCCATTTTGGTTTGAAAGTGGTGGCTCTATTTTTTGAGGGGGAGTTGGGGACAGAAAGGCTCAGAATACTTTTAGCATTTCATATGAACCATGCAAATGTCTCCTATCACATAGACAGCCCAGCTATGGAAGCTATTACGAGTAACCTGGCAGATGCTGCATTATCATCCAGCTAAACAAACGCTGTGCTGTCTGTTGGTTTCCCCTAGGAATCCAAGAACTGTTTATTTCCACTGTAGATAATTTACTCTTCCACAAAACTTCTCTTCTTAATTACTCTCCATGCAAATCAGTATTTTCTTAAATGTCAGTGCCAGAGCCAATGAGAACACAGCTGACCGGGATTATGACACTTCTGAGCCTGCTAGGTCTTTCAATAGGGGTGGGATCCAGTTCGGGTGTGTTTTTGATAACACCTCTGAACCCCAATGCCTAGTATACAACTTGGGAGGAAGGATGCCCTTGTTGAAGAGTCAAACAGTCCTCCCTCCATTCAGTTATAGTCAGAGAGTCCAAAATACACACCAGTGTACTTCAAAAGGTCTTCCTGCAAAACCACACTTGGCATTAAGCGAAAGAAACAAGCAACGCCTACTCACCCTCCCTCTCCCTCATGCTTTGAAAAAAGCATGGTGGGTTTTCATTATACTTCGTTAAACCTGATAACCAGGTCTGCCCCCAATTGAAGAGAGACTCTGAGGGTATCATCAGACCTTCCCTTTCTATGTCTGGATGCAGGGTTGCAAATGACCATTATCCAAGTCATTGACAAAAGTATTGAATAGTACTGGGCCCAGGTCAGAACCCTGTGGGACCCCACTTAATATGTCCTTTCCAGTTTGACAGTGAACCATTGATATCTTCTCCCTGAATACAGTTTTGCAACCAGTTGGGCATGCGCCTTGTAGTAATTTCGTCTAGGACACATTTCTCCAGTTTGCTTATGAGCATGTCATGTTGGGCAGCGCTTCAGGGCATAAGCAAAATGGGTTAGTTTTGCTCAGAGGGCAGGTTATCCCAGTATGTATGGGTATTGTATGTCCGATATCTTTCTCCTGCAGGATATAGCTAGATCTATTCCAGGAGGCAATGCTGGCCACCTGTTACAATGGTTCAGTACCTAAGGATAAGATGGGTGTGTGTGTGTGTGGGTCCTCCCTAGGAGGTGGCATGATACATTTACCCACTATTGTTGCTAATGTCACCTGCTGTTTACTTGTGTGGACTGCTATGGATTGGGAAGCAAACGCTGCTCAGGCAGAATGTGAACCCTGGTGGCATATTTGACTGTTATGCTGACAAACCTTTTTGCAACAGACTGCGATAGCTGCACTTCCCCAAAGGACACGTGTATATATTCCTTTGTGCAGCTCCAGCCAAGATGGCAGATCTGAGTCATGTGCTTGGGATCTCAGCTGTCCCCAGTGTGTTTTGGTTAGATGTAAAGTTTAATAACTTCAGACTATCATCTTCTGAGGCTCTACGTGCATGCTCTTTTGGTTCTGCCCTGTCTCTGTTTCCTTGTTCTTAGTTGCGTCTCATTCCCAAAAGGCTTGAATGCAGATGGAATTGCTTTACTCTTTCATCCGTTTAGAAATTTGCAGATCAGTGATAGCTGGGTATGTTTGAGAGCACCTGAGATGTATATAGACTGGGAAGGCCAGCCTCTGTCTGCTAAGGTCTCATCTGACAGAGGCAGAGCTAAACATATTTCCAGACATCAGTTTTCAAGTGGAATTAATGTATGTGCTTTGTGGGGGTAGTTGTCTGTAAAGGTACAAGTATTAGAAATACTGAGCATTCCGTGCAGACAACTTCTACCAGGAAACATCACAAAGGAAGGTGAATCAAGTCATCTACAAGATTCTCATGGACACTGGAACTTCTTCAGCTTTAAGGTGGGGCACACTCTACTGCAGGGGGTGATAATCCTCGTTCACCTTTGAAGATGTTAGCGGGATTCAGAAAGGGATCAAACAGCTCAGTGGATAACGAGAACATCCTGAGTTGTAACAGCAAGGGTTAAAAATAACCTAGGGTTTGGATGGTATGTAAATCCTCATGCTTCAGCGCGTATGCTAACCTCAAACTGTCCAATTGGGGGGGCAACTTTTGCAGCGGATTAGTTATTGCACAACGGCCTATTGCACGATATCTCGCACCTTCCTCTGAAGCAGCTGGTACTGGTCACTGCCAGAGACGGGATACTGGAGTAGAGGGACCACGGTTCTAAGCCAGTGTGGGAATTCCTTTGTCGCTAATATAATCGTGTGTGGGCAGTAAGATCTAATGGTTTGTACATATGGCTGGGGCTGACAAACTTCTCAGTTCCACCTGTGCTTCTGCCAGTAGTTCTCTACCTCAGTTTCCACTATCCACATACTGGGGTAATAATTCTTACCTACCACGTGGAGGAGTGGGGTGATATAAGCTTGATTATGTTAATGTTTTTAAAGTGATAAGTACTATGTCACAAAATATAATCTTTTATTATCTCTGTCATTTTATGAACTGTGCATGTGTGGAAATTGGCTTATAGTATTTACCAGCAATTTCCTGTACAGGGCACAAAATTTACTGAGTTAAATGGCTGTACAAGAGTTATGGCAAGCTAGCACAATGCAACTTTAACCTTAAAGGAGCACATCAACGGCAGAAGTAAGTTATACGCTCAGCCCCTTGAATAACTTATGGATAATATGCAAGAAATGAGAAAACAGAACGTCAGTGTCTGTCAGGATTCAGGAGATAATTCTGTGTTACCAAACAGTGATGTTGAATAGATGTGGCCAGTGAATTCTGGGCAGAGGAGGTGGTGGTGGGGTCTGGGTCTGGGTTACGGTTAATCTATGGTTTGGATTGGCAGTCAGTTAGGGCTTGGCTTCCATGTTGTGGAAATCTTGTAGACTTGTCTCAGAAGTTGTAGGCCAATAATGACAGAACTTTCCCAAGAGTGACTGATCTTGACTGATTTCTGCCATTTTTGGACTGCGACTTCACAGCTGTTCTTGGAAGAGTTGGCCATGTACAAATCAGAATGGGGAAACAAGTTCTTGGGCCTTTTGGTTCTAGGACCAATCTGAACCCAGGGCCATATTTGAAAAGATTCAGACCCAAGGTCCTGGTTTTCTCTGATTCTCCTAGATGGGACTTTATTTCTTTCAAAATGAAAATTAAATGGTTTGTTGGGAAACTAACATTTAACTGCCTGAATCAGAGCAAGTGCCAGAGGAAAGCCTTTGTATCGGATTCTTGCTACGTACTGAATGCCCTGTTGACACAACTGCATCAACACTAGCATTAATATACCTATCTGTGTGCGGAGAGAGACTACCATTGTGTCATAAGGGATTGAAAGCTATTTAGTCCCATAGAAGTGCTCCTGGATCACATTACCCTGAGGCAGGGGTGTGCACAATGGGGGGGCAAGCAGGGGCACAGCTTCCCCAATAATCAGCAAGGGCACAGAACGCCTCCGGCTCTGGGGCCATAGCAGGGAGAGCGAGCTCCTCTGGTCACGGGGCCGCGGTAGGGGCACAGAACGTGCCCCTTCAAAAGCAGTGAAATGTTTATTCTTGTGATGCCCCTGCCCTGAGGTTAATAACCTTAAGCCAGATTCTTAGCTGGTGTAAATCGACATAGCCCAAATGACTTCAATAGAGCTATGCCAACTTACACCAGCTGAGAATCTGGCCCATTAGCCTGACTCATGTTTTAGTAACTCCTCGGTTAGATTATGACAGGCTACAGTGATACAGTGTGACTAGAACGGATAAGCAGCCATGCGATGATGGTAGCAATCTGCATGAAGATGGCAACTTTCCTCCTGAAGGATCTCCAGTGTACTTTACAAACCTATTTGCCAACTAGAGAACCACTGCACCTGCCATGGAAACCAGGCATCTCTGGGGTGATAGGCAGCAGCAGCTGCTCCCATTGAAGTCAATAGCAAAACTCCTACTGACTTCCCCGGGGGCTGCTGCAGAGCAGAGCAATGCCACTGATTAGTTTAATGTAGGAAGGAATACTGTACCCACGTGAAACTGCAGAGGCCATTTAAAGTGGGCAGAAAGCAATTACCTAGCCTGGAGTCTGCCACGCATAGATCTGAAATAGAGACCAGATCATTCCAGCAAGGCAGCAGCAGGGCACCGACAATTTCAGAAATGGGTTTATACAAAGTGCACCAAAGACCAGATGCTCAGTCAGTGTAGGCAGGGAGCTATGCCCATTTACACCAGCGGGGAATCTGGCCCTACAGCTTTATGGGACTTTGGCCCCCTGAATCATTTTTCTTTTATTAGTGGACTGTGCCCCATCTCTTGCTGCCCACGGTTAGTCAAGGAACAGTAGTGAGGCACTCACAACCCCAAAGTGATTCTCCCAATTTGACTAGAGTCACTGGAGAAATCCACATTTAAGGGATAGCAAACCAGTAGGCAATAATGTGGGCCTGTGTGAAGGGTGCTAAGCCATGCCTTCTGTGCAAGGGGAGCAGAGCACAGCACAGGAACCATTCCACCTACACTATGGGGAGAGAGGTGGTCTGGGAAGGGAAGATCTTACGTGGTGGTGTTTGGGTTTACAGACTGACATGCACCTCCAAGGGCTGCAGCAGAAGATCTGATGCATTTTTCAAGAGCAGGCTTCCCTAGGGATCCAGTTGGCACTGTCACAAAAGCAGTTGCTTGAGAGCCATTTGCAATAAACTGGGGAGAGGGATAAGAAGCTGTTTCCTTTGCATTCTTTAGCCCCATCACAAGCCAGTGTTAGAGACTGACAAAAAGAAGCCTCTGAACCATCCAAATGGGCATGCTTTGTGTCCCTGGCCCTGCACAGCTGTAGGGCTGAGGGAACATTGACTATGAGAGCCAGTGAGCTAGTGAGCTAAGCATAGGGCTCGAAGCCATGAAACCTGGGTGGCCAAATTGGGACTGACGTGTAGTGTGAGCTGGGGCAAGTGGGATGAAGGCCAGATCCAGCACACTGATGCTCAACTCCGAGGGGGCAGGCAAGAGCAGGGCAGGATGATCTGCTGTTGCTCAAAGCTTCCTATGATGCACAGGCTCTTTAGCAAAGGGTCCCCTGTTCTTTGCAAACAACTCTTGGCTCAGATCTAACAAACTCACCACACCACACACATGTCTTGCAGGATATATGTCCATAAAGAGTAGCACATGAAGTATATGTAGAAAGCTCATAACTTGTCAAAATTCATAATCTATTCAAGATGTATGCATGGGTAATAGTTAAGGAATAATGGAAGTATATTGAAAGTATGCATTATGGTCCTGGAGCAAATCTATTCAGGGAGTTCTAGGATCCAGACAGGCCAGCAGAGACCGTGGCTGAGCCAGCTCCTCAAGAGGAGGGATGTGGTCTGCTCTATGCCAGGGGTGCAGGTCTCTAGGATGACGTATCCCAGTGTGGGCTGAGTTTGCGGGGAAGAGCCTGCACCTTTGCAGAGCCTAACCAACATAGCCATTGATTCTGGTAAAAGGGCAGAAGTCTTCTTCCAGGCTCAGCCATGCCCCTCTCCTACTCACCACCTCTCCACAAGGGTGGCTTTGCAGTTGAGCTCCCCAAACTCCCCCAGAGGCTGCATTCCCCTCAGTATCTTCCTGCCTCCCCAGCTCCTCCCCACACACTTCTGGCACCACAGGCTGCTTGTTCTGGGGAAGGGGAAAGGTTGGTGTGTGCACCCGACGACTGGCTGAGCTGGGCCATGGGGCCAGACTCAGGCAGACATGCCAGGAATTGGTGCTGCCGGAGGGGCCATTCCACTGAGGCTACTTCTGCCCAGTGGCCTTTCTGCAGCTCTGCTGAGGAGTAGGAGGTGACACAGTTCTCAGGGTACCCAGGACTATGTCACCTTATTACCTCTACCTCTAGCATGAGGGAGCTTTGCCCATGCCTCACTGGGTGTCAGCTGCCTAACACCACCAGCCTTTTAACCACCCACACGCTCTCTCCTCTGGGCTATGCCAGCCCTGTCTTTGCCTTGCAGTTAAGAACAGGTGCACCCAAGTTCCTGGGTCCCTTTGAAGCTGTTCCCTGTGATATCCAGCCCTGACACGGGCTAATCAGGGAAATCCCAGATCCTCTGCCCTCAAAGGTGTAGTGTACTCCAGTAAACCACCTTCTCCTGTATACCACAGCACTTGTAATAAAACAAAAGAAAGTTTAGGAAAGGATAAAAGATACTACTAGAAAAAAGAGAGTGATGGAAACAAATGGTTACAATACAAAACAAACTGATAAAATGTGAACCTGGATCTCCACTGTATGAATAGTTACCTTTCCTAGCTAATAAAGTTGGTTCCCCTGCCCCAAAGTCCAGTCTGTTGCAGAGCTAGCTGGTTTCACAGGAACCAGGATCAATTTTTCATTAGAAGACGCCCACTCCTCAAGATTCAGAGTGGTAGCCATGTTAGTCTGTATAGGAAAAACAATGAGGAGCCCTGGTGGCACCTTAGAGACTAACAAATTTATTTGGGCATAAGCTTTCGTGGGCTAGAACCCACTTCATCAGATGCATGGAGTGAAAAATACGGTAGCAGGTATAAATACACAGCACATGAAAAGATGGGAGTTGCCTTACCAAGTGAGACTGACCTCCCACTTGGTAAGGCAACTCCCATCTTTTCATGTGCTGGAGCGGCATAAAGGAGCCTTTGCACTAAAGAACTAGCCCTGTTGAGTAGTTACTTTATTGAGTCCCATATCAATGGGACTATTGGAGTCAAGGTGTCAGAATTCAGCCCTACGTAAAACTCCCCACTATTTTTTTTCATCAAGTGTTTTTATTTCAAAAACAACAACAAACCCAGAACATTTTAATTTGGTAAATATGAAAACTGCTTAGTTCATTCCATGTAACTCATCCTATATTTGCAAATTAGTTTGTAAAAATTCAGATGCTGACCTCAATTAGACCAGATGTGCTGTTGCTTGCAAGTGATATTTATTATTGCAATATCTCTCTAGCACCATAAAATGCCAGATAGTGCTTAATTTGTAATTAAAGAGGTTCTGGGGGTCAAGCAATTTTTTACATTCATAACTGATGCAGCAAGCCCAGAGATGCCGGGGCTATGAACTGCTTAGCCTAGAGGTGCCGGGGCTCAGCCCTGGCATAAATTAAGCACTGATTCCATTTCCTTAAAGTGTTGAAAGCAGTCAGTTTTTTGCTTAAACCCCTTGACAAAGGGGAGGGATATACTTGTTTCCCAATTTCTTGAATAAGAAACAGCAGATAGATGTTTATCAGGAAATGAGTAATGCAAACGATCTGGCTTTTTAGCAGAGGTGGAAGCATATACAGTAGGTTCCAGAATAGGTTTGTAAAAAATTAATTAGCAGTGAGTGGAGAAAGAATGATGTAGTGTTTGTTCACTGTGGAGATCTTTTTTCATTTAATAAAAATGACTGAACTAGAGAGAACTGATGTAAACACCTCTTAACAGCAAGTGTCTCTGCAGATACTGAACACTGCACCTTAAAGTGGGGACAGGCCGATATTTAAGGCTGAAAGGGCCAGATTTTCAACAGTGGAATTTTCAAAAGCACCTAAACAACTGAGGCGTCTACTTCCCATTGATTTCAACGGGACCTAAGTGCCTAACCTGCTTCAGCACCTTTGAACATCCCAGTAGGTGTCTAAAGACTTCTGAAAATCTGATCCAAAGTTGTTAGGGGGCGTGTGTGTGGTTGTGCACTTTTTAGAATTTACAAATGCTAACACTAGAGATCTTTTCATGAAGTAAAAAGAGAAGAAAAAACAGCAAAAACTGTTTTCACCCCACTTCCCCCAAAATTTCTCCTGCCAGGTTTGCAATCCAAATATTCCAGCAGTTTGCCAGAGCTTCAGAACCAGACATTGAAAACTGCTGAGAAACAGAAGTGAAACGGACTCGTTGAATTGCTGAATGAATGTGTATAGACCAAGCAAACAGCATAAATAGTAAAAACCGAGGCCTTTTCTACACTTAAAACACTGCAGCGGCGCAGCTATGCCACCGTAGCACTTCCGTGAAGACGCTACCTACGCTGACAGGAGGCAGGTTTCAGAGTGGTAGCCGTGTTAGTCTGTCTGATGAAGTGGGTTCTAGCCCTCGAAAGCTTATACCCAAATTTGTTAGTCTCTAAGGTGCCACAAGGACTCCTTGTTGTTTTTACTGACAGGAGGCGTTCTCCCATGGGCATAGGTACTTAACCTTCCGGAGATGCAGTAGCTAGGTCGACAGGAGAATTCTCCCATCAACTAGCGCTGTCTACAAGTGGGGTTAGGTTGGTTTAACTGTATTGTTCAGGGGTGTAGATTTTATACACTCCTCAGAAACATGGTTACACTGACCTAATTTCCTGGCGTAGACGAGGCCTAAGACTATATCTACCCTGCATCAGGGGTGTGACCGCAGCATGTGTAGAAATACCGGAGCTAGCTTTGATCTCTGTATCTCAAGTATCAATAGCAGCGAAGCTCAGGCTAGTTGATCCTGGGTGGGCGTGTACCGTCTGTGCTGTGTGGCTGTGGTTTCACTGCTTTTGTTAGTCAAGATACTTAAGCGAGCTTTGATCTAGCTATGTCTACACATGCTGCATTCTCACCTCTGATTGCAGTGCAGACCTACCCTAGGTCAAACCTCTGGTGTTAATAAGCTAGGTAAGGAGAAAGTTTTTCACCTGAGTGTCCCCTTTAAATAATTAAAAACATAATGTTTAAAAAATTAAGACTACAGTGACTGAATAAAAGAAACCTAAATGACTGAGCTAGGGAAGGAAGCACGGTTTGATCCTGGCTAAACATCACTTCACAGGGCACAGCTAGTAACCAGAGGTGCTTCAGTCTGACTGACAGCTGCATCAGAGACAGAGATCAAACTAAAGCTATTTGCTATCTCAGCATGTTTCCAACAAAGGTTTAGATGGAGGGCCTGACCGTGCATTCCTTGTGCGCCTTGGGCCTTATTCTTCTCAATCACTTCAACATAACTGCATAGATTGCCTATGGAGTTACTCCTGGTTTTCACCAGTGCCAGGGAGAAGACAGCTGGTCTCTTAGAACTCCCATTGACATCAGGATCAGGCCCAGTGTGTTATAAAAACTGCATGTGGAACCAGCGATATGAAATAGGGTCGTCCGTCCCCCCCCGTTATTGCTTTCAATCACCTTCCAGTGTAACTACACAAACAATCAACAATGAAAAAGTAATAATGGGCCAAATCCTGAAGTCCGTAACTTAGTCACAGCTCTCAGTGAAGCCAGCAGGCATTTTGCCTGCGTAAAACCGTAGTAGTAAAGGGATCAGGACAGACAGAATAACAGCCCACAGAGAAATAGATGAACTGCTGTAACCAGCTGTCAACTGCTTATCAGCTGTTAATACAGTAACAAAAACCACACCGAAACAGAAGTATATAGAAAAAATATTCTAAAGTACAATTCCCTCCTATTGGTCAACATACCAGGAAAGTAATCTCTAGGCATTCGTTATAGGAGTGACAAAGAATAACATCAACGAATGGGCTGTATGTGGGATATAAATATTAACTCACTCAAATCCTAAGATGGCGTAAAGGGACACAGCCTCTTTGATGTTAATGGACAGATCAAGCTGTGGAGAAATCAGTGCAGGTCCGATGGAGCTATGGTGAATTGTACCAGCTCTTTTGTTTAAAATGGCTGAAATCCTTGAGCTTGGCCGTCTGCTTCCCGCAGCAGTTTAATAGCAAAGCAGCAGACATATGCTTTGCACAGGAGCCTTCACTATGAAGAACACATCCCTGGAGTCCCATTTCCTGAGTATCTCAGACATACTAATACATACATACATACATACATACCTCTCAACCCTTAAATATTTTTCAGGTTGTCTCTCTACAGTCCATACGGAGGGCAGGGTGGGAGGTTGGGGATTTCCTGTCTGGTGATAGCTCCCTTGAGCTATAAGCATCAGCATGAGGTTGCTAATGCTACAAGCCATCCAGAGGTAGCATTTCTAGCTCTCACTTTTTCCAAGTGGTGTATCCAGGTCTCCATCACATTTTTAACACATAGTTTAAGCCGGTGCATTTACAGACACCTTCTTGAAATGCTCTTGGGGAAATAACTGGTATGAAGCCAATTAATTTTCAATTAGCATCTCTAAGACACAGACAGATTCTCAAGAGTAAATCCATACTCTCAGGAGTAAATTCATCTATGCCAATGGCGTTAAACTGGTGTGAGATCACAACCAGGTTTATTCTCTCGTGGACACACAGTGGACACAGTTGTCAGTCTGTTCAGGGAAGGAGGTTGCATAATGGTTTTATATAAATATTCTTTTGTTTCTGCAGAATATCAGACTAGGTACAGTATGATATTTCTATGACAGGCTTGGTAGAACTCTTATTTTTAATGACTTTGATGGACAATATCTGTCTTTAAGCATTTTTTCAATGTTTATCCATTTAAATTTGTACTGAATGCATCCGATGAAGTGAGCTGTAGCTCACGAAAGCTTATGCTCAAATAAATTTGTTCATCTCTAAGGTGCCACAAGTCCTCCTTTTCTTTTTGTTACATTTGTACAGTTGCAGGAAATTATGGTCTGGGGATCAGACAATAATTGACAGACATTGAGATTAAAAAAAAGTAAAAATGTAAAAAACGTAACCTTTATAATCACCAAAACTCAAATGGTCAACATCACATGTCAAAATATACACAGTAAATATCCTCAGAGCAAACTAAGTTCTCAGGCAAAGAAAAATGCTGCTTATCTGTAAATGTCAATGATTGATGAAAATATTTTTTGCATGGTGAAACTGACATCTGCCAATACAAATCTAATCATTCCAAGCCTACACACCCTGTAAAGATATCTGCCTAGGCTTGTGCACTCCATATCCTGTTTGTTGCAGTAAATGGGACTTACAGGCATTGGAACAAGTATAAAAGGGATAGGTCTCAGTGCGGGGGGTTCAGGTAGGTTAAGCAGCCCTGGTTGCTGGAAATCTTAGATGATACAGAGATAAGGGCTTGATATTCAAATGGTGGTGGTAGAGAGCCTTGTCATTATGGGCCACACTGACACACTAACTCTCACTGAATAGCATCACATTCCGTGAATAGCCCTATGGAAATAAATGGGAGCTACTTGAGGAGTAAGATTCACTGAGTATGAAGGTAGCAGGATCTAGCTCTGTATAAGCACCCCCTAGCATCAGAGTATGGAGAGACCTTAGGGCAGGTTCAGAGAAGGGCATGTCTTCTAGCCCATGATCACAGGGTGAGCTTTAGGATAATCACAACAGTTGGAACTGGAGAACAAGTCCACTAAGCACCAGAGTCACCGCTCAGATGCTGGGAAACAAGTTCAATACATATGTGAAATTCACGCTGGAGTCTGGGGGCAGGAGAGAAGATGTAACGGGTGGTTTTGCAGTTTAAGTGGCATGTTCCTCCAACTCTGACTGACTGACTGACCTTTCCTGAGGCAGAGCCGTCCCTATTCAGAGCAGGAGCTAAATACCACAAGGTGCTATCTCCTAACCAAATAAACAGCTTGCTCACCCATCCCTGAGCCCCATACATCAGGCCCTATGATTTTATCACATTCTGTTTTAAGAGAAATTGGAGGACATCATCTGACAGTCCCGGTGTTCGCTGTCCTCCTTCCAGTGCAACTTCTCCATTAGCTGGTGCTGAGAAACAAGCATTGCTGGCATGGTTTGGAAAGACCTTACACCCATCTCTGTTCAAGACCATCTGGGCCATGTGGAGACTGCACAAGGAATATTTTCTTCCTTCCTTGTTTGCCAGGTCCTGAATTTTGAGAGAGAGCCATTCTGAAGCTGAGTTGTATGTGGGATCCCCTCTGCCGGGCTGCAGCTGACAATATGTTTCATAGAAACTATCTAGAGACTTTCTAATGCTGATGTCTTCTGTGCCCTCTTGCTCATATGTCCAAGAGGATGGAATCCCACTAGGTTCAGCAGGTTGAAACGGCTCTGCAGGCAGGCGATGTTTAGGATTTGCTTCCTCACCGTGTCTATGCCAAATGCTCAGGCTAGTTGCCTGCTGAGCTTCTTCAGGATCTGGGCGACTAGCACCTGCAAGCAGAGAAACATTGAAATACGTTAGACATTCAGGAAACAGAGAAATTAGCCACAGATTGCAACTGATTAATAGAATTGTCCTTGTGGCCTCAGGGTTCACAGCCTCTCTGATTCACTGCTGTCAAGCTAGCGATCTCAGAGCAAGGGCTCCCTGAGGCATGGCCTTACAGATCCTAAAATGGAATAGGTGCATTCATCCCTGGGGGGAGGAAAGCTTTAAACACAGGCCAGGCCTCCACAACAGGCTGACTGAACAGGTTCCTCAGGAGAGGTCCTGGCCTCACCACCCTCTCCAGCTGGCCCAGTCCACTTTATGGTCTTCCCCGGCTGGATCTTGTCCCCTAATGCTCCTAGAAAGGTGAGGGGGTGGTAGGTAACTTGTGGACTTTCTGCTGCCAATGGCCATAGCCAGGACTGCCTCACTGGAAAGTGAGGGGATCTCAGGATTGCTGCCCTAGGCACAGAGGTGTTGACTTTCTGATTTCCCGGAGAGTGCTCGACCCCCACTCCACCTCTTCCCCCAAGTCCCCGCCCTGCCTCTTCCCGCCCCCAGTCTACCCCCTCCCCCAAGTGCCCTGCCCTTGCTCTGCCTCTTCCTGCCCTATTCTACCCCCTCCCCCAAGTGCCCTCCCCCGCAGCGCCTCCTGCCTGCCGCTGAACAGCTGATCCTCGGTGGGTAGCCAGCACTGTGGGGGGAGAGGGAGGAGCTCATCGGCGGAGCCCACCATTTTATTCCCCATGGTTGCTCCAGCCCCAGAGCGCCCACTGAGTCGGCGCCTATGCCTAGGCATCTTCATGGCCTAATCTTCTCCACAGCTCATTTTGTTTTTACTTTCTGTTGTTAGCTTTAGAACCGTGTTCCTCATCTTACCATTCCTGCTTCGTGTCAAGAGTCTGCTTCCCCTGCCTTATACCAGCACCTTAGCAGAGTGTCTTACTATGGGATTAGGCTTTGTATAGGATTACCAAACTCCTCCATCCCGAGCTCCATTCTTCCTGCTCACTCAAACTAAATTCTCCCAGCCTGTCTTCATGTGGGACTTTTAATTTGCTTAAGCTCTTGGTTCAGTCTAGTCTAGCTCTTGTCCCACTTCCTTACTGATCAACATTCCTGATGTCATTCAGTTACACGGATCCACTCCTCCTCCCACTGAAATCAATAGGAGTGATCTGCAACCAGGCACCTATTATTAATACAGTGTTGACAGCGTTACAGGCACTCTGCAGTTTGTGTGTGAAAACAGGAGAGTTTACAACTGGGCAAATACATCTCACAACCTGAAGAGCCTTCACAGATAGATGGAGACAAAAGGCTCCTCTGCTGACACCTCTAACTGCATTCTCCCCTCCATCCCTCCCTTTAAGCTAACTGGCAGAACACCTAAGGCACTGAAAGGAATGAATTTCTAAGGGCTGGCCCAGCTCAGCTGACTTGGGCTCACAGGGCTTGGCCACGGGGGCTGAAGAATTGCTGTGTCAATGTTTCGGCTGAGGCTGGAGCCTGAGCTCTAGGAACCTGCGAGCCTGAATGTCTACACAGCAATTTTTCATCCCTGCGAGCCCAAGCCCCACTATTGCGGGCCGGTCGCGGGTCTTTTATCCCTGTGTAGACATTAGCCTAAGGGCTCCTTTCTGTTCTTCACTCAGAGACGGTGCCAGTGGCTTCAGATCACGTGGGCAGTGTGCAGAAAGTCAGCAAATAGCTGGGTCTTTTATAACTCATTGGCATGTGAAGCGGTGCACAACCCTTCATTTAAATTAGCGAGCTTGTTCAAAGGGAACCTCAGCTCTAACCATAAAGGCTTTCTTAATATGGGGACACAAAGCGTTGTATCCCCAGTCTGTGCTCAGAGAGGCATTAAAATTAAGGTGGCAGAGTAGCTATACTGTATATTGCTTCAAGAGCGCTTCCTCCCCTTACTTTCCACCTTTTGATCTTTCCTTTCAAATTGACTTCACCCTCAATTCTGAAATGAAATAACTTAGCCTTGTCCTGCACAAAGGCATTTCTAATACACTACAAAGAGAAGCTTATGTGGTTTCCTTTTTACATCAATATATGCCATCACGGTAGCAAATCAAAGCTAATCAAAGACAGCAGGTCCATTTTCCCCTAATAATCCATCAGCCCCGGTGTGTGGGTTAGGTCTGCATTGAAGAATCCGGCATCTCCAGTAACTCAGTCAGATGTCACTTGAACTCAGACTCCTGTGGCAGCCTGCAACTCCCCATGCTGCCATCCCCTGGCTACCTATGACCTGTAGCTTGCCGTTAAACTTTGTGAAAAAGCAGCAGTTGCCACTTCCTGCAAATATAGAAACCCTGCGTGATCCTGTCGGTAAGAGCAAAGTCCCCTTAGCTTTGCGTGATCAGAAAGACTTCTGCTGTTATTCCTTTCTGCTGTTTCTAAACAAGCATGATCATATTTGCTGCCTCTTCTTCTTACTTACAACCCAGCGGAGAGGTGACCAGCAAATATTTAAGAGATTTTGTTGTTGTTGTTCTTGACTGAGACAGAAAATACTCATGTAGAGTTACAGGGAGTAACTATACTCTCAGTAGGAGGCCTCTGTCCTCACTATAGTAGTCACAGTTGGCCTGATCCAAAGCTCCCTACAGTCAGTGGGAATCACTTAATTGGCTTAAGTGGGAATCTTTCCATTGATTTCAGTAGGCTTTGGATCTGACCTTATGAGACCCCAGCTCAGCATTGGAGTTGCTGCTGACCATGAATGTACAGAATTGCCAACCATGATGCTAGCACAGAGCTGATGGTCACTAGCATGACTGTACCTACCATGCATATGTGACATTACCAATTAAGTATGGAAGTGACCTCTAAATAATTGTGATGACCTCATTCAAGTCTCTGCTCCAGCCTTTAGCTTCTTTTTGCACAAACAACTGAAACCTCTACTCATACATAAGTCCCATCAAAATAGCCTTTAGCATCTTCCCCCTTCTCTGGGCTGTTTCACTGCAGGGAGGTGATCACGCTTGGAGACAGAATTCCAAGGGCCAGACCCAAACCTCAGTGAAGCTAACAAGAGATTTTTCCAAATGAAGAGGCATCGTTGCTCACTGTATCAGTACCTTCCACATTATCCTCTTAACTCTCTCTAGCAAGTCCCACCTCAAATTACAGCACAAATAATTCCCATCCCTTAATGCACCAAACCATCCTGAGTGCTATTACTTTTTAGAATTCACACTGGGCAAGCATCTGTCTGAGCTCCTGCGATGACTCCCAAATACTCTCCCCGCAGAGCCACAGCTTAGGTGGTCTTTAACAATATGCCTGGGCCTCGCACATCTCCAAAACTAAATTCAATCTGCCATAATGCCACACAACCCCCTCTGTGGGTTTAAATCCAGCTGGGCAAATGTTGCCCCCTTCCCTCCTGGAAAGCTCTAGTAAACTGGCTTCCTACAGGTGACTTGCTTAGGAGGTGAGGGAAGGAGCCTCTCGGGTGAAAGGCACATGCGGTCATTCTGCAATGGCTCATGAGCTGTATCAATGGCTGGGGCTCCTGTGCCACCACCCTCCTGGGGGGAGGGAGGGTATGAGGCCAGTGGAACTGAGCCAGCATAAATCCACCCTCTGCCTGCCCCAATAAATCACCCTCTCAGTGAGGCTCCAGAGAGAAGAGAGTGCAGGAGTACCGAGTCCCTGACAGCACGGCTGTACCACAGTGGCTCTGTGGTGCCTAGGCCTCCCGGGGCTGCTCTTGGGGGCAGGGTTTCAACCATCTGGAATTTCTCAGGTCTTCCACGAAGAGGGTCAATGACCATATGGATGTTACAAGGCTTCAAGGCAGTGGTGGGCAACCTGCGGCCTGTCAGGGTAATCCGCTGGCAGGCTGCCAGACAGTTTGTTTACATCTGGATGGCCACCCGCAGCTGCCAGTGGCTGCGGTTCACGGGAAGCGGTGCAGGGACGTGCTGGCCACCGCTTCCCGCAGCTCCCATTGGCCGGGAATGGTGAACCGTGGCCACTGGGAGCTGCGGGCAACCATGCAGATGTAAACAAACTGTCTGGCGGCCCGCCAGCTGATTACTCTGACGGGCCGCAGGTTGCCCACCGTTGCTTCATGGGGTCTGACCCAAAGCCCACCGAAACCAATGGACAGGTCAGTTAGGTTTCAGCAGATATAGGAGGCTTGGTTCTCAGATGGTGTAAATCCCTGTGCCTCCATTTGTCTTCAGCTGAGCTGCACAGACTTGCACCGCCTGAGGATCTTGCCCAAATTGTCTTTAAATATCTTCACACGTCTATTTATAACGCAGACTGCATGTGAAAACCCATTGCATGACTCATTGTGCTTTCACCTTCATGACAGATGATCATCAGTAAGAAAGTGTATTACTTGGTCCGCCTCCACAGTAACTAGAGATGGGCCTTTGTAACTTATTTGCACAAGATGTGGGGGCTGACAACAGGATATTCTGTAAGTTTATAAATCCTATGCATAATTTTAAGCCTCCATATCTTACAACTGAGTGTCTGCATGTGAAAAACTGCTTTGGACTTGCGACTCCTTTCAGTGATACAGCAGTGCTGCAGCTTTATTATTTTCACCTCCCTAAATCAGCTTGTGCCACCCTTTGCGAGTTTATAGCCAGGCTAATGGCTCTGCTGAGTAAATACAGTTGGGGCGTAAAATTAGATATTCATCACCAGGGAACAGCAGAGGGAGAGAGCTGCTGCTCTGCTGACTTGCTGGAGAGAGAGCCTTCTCTGTTCGGGTTGCCTGTGCCTCTCGCAGTTGCTGCTAAAATATCAGGGACGCTGTGGAGTCCATTGCTGTGTGTCAATGTCCTGTCGGTGCAGGGGTTTGGCTGGTGGATCTGCGTAGCTGCTGATGCGACCATGCCTCTTCTGCAGCTGAACCTCTCCCATTACTCTCCTTAATGCTAGTGCAGGTGGAACCCCCAGAGAACGCAGCATGGTGTATAGTTCCCCTGCAAGGGTCTTCCATGTTCTGTCGCCTTCCCTGTGTGACAGAAACATGCCAGTCCTACTGATGCAGGGCTTTCCATAGCCTGGAAGATGTGTCCCTTTTGTTCTGAATGTATCCAAAGTTAAATACTATACTCAGTTCTTTACAAAAACCTTGCTAATATTGTTACGCATTCTATGATAAGAATAACTAAATCTCATGCTTCAGAATATAAACTCTGAGCCCAGCGGCAATTAGAGAAATCTGCCTAGGAACAGCAGTGCAAAAATGGCCAGGTGCATTATGGGCCTGTTCCAAAGTCCTTTGAAGTCAGTGGGGATCTTTTCACCGACATCTATGATTGAGCCAACTGGAAGTTTTAGAGGCTTGTGTAGTGTCAGCTATTAGCGACGAGTGGAGGAAGGATTCAGGACGTGATGGAGCAGTGGTCCTGGATAATAGAGCAAATCTTGTGTTTCCAAACTAGATAACCCAGGGAACTGCAACACTACATGTGAATTCCAGGGCTAAATTTGGGTATAGCATCACTCAGCTCCATCTATGTATGTTCCCTTTTTGAGGGAAAGGGAGAAAGGGGCAGGTTAGATCCATCAGCACTAGCTCAGGGCTAGCAAAGTGAACCCCCATTACACATGCTATGGCAGGACTGCCCAGGAGGGATAGCTTTAAAATCCAGCTAGGAACTCCACTGGCTGAATCAAGGTGGCCTCATCCCCACCTCTGTTTGGGGTAGGATTGACTGGATCCAAGTGCCCTGACTCTGGGTTGAAGTGGGACTGTGGGCAGCTTGGTGACTTTTCCCCTAGGACTCCTGGTAGATATTACTATTGCCAAGTGCCACCTATAGTTAAAACCTGGCGCAGAGGTCGTCATTTGCAGTGCACAACTAGTTTTATTGGTCCTGCAAAACCCAGGAATTACGCTAAAGATTCTTAAGTGCCATCTACCAGCACTTTGTCTATGAACTGTTTACATTATCTATATATAGAGAGACAGACAAACAGGAATACTTTGGTCCTGTTTCTTCATAAATGTGTAAAAGCAGAGTGGAATGTACCCACAAAGGATGATTTTCAAAGGCAGTGGGAGTTAGGTGCCCATGAAAATCTCCTCCTTGGTTATTCCCCTTACCCCAGCCTCTGTCTAACTGTCTGCCTGCCCTTCAGTAGTCGGCTCTTCAGAGCAGGGACTGTCGCTGATGGAGTGTTTGCAAAATGCAGTGTGCATAATGTGTAAATAAGCATTATGGGATTAAGATGCGCTCAGAAAGACCGAAGTGCAAGACTATTGAGGCTAGGCCATCCACTGAGGCAAGGTTTAACAGAAGGACTATGCTCAGTAATGCACATGGTTGTATTTCACAAGCAATCCTTGCACTTTTCTCAGTATAAACATAGGACTGCGACGGTCACGGTAGGCTCTTTTTCTGACCATCTTCCAGCAATTTTCCATATAATTAGCCCTCCGCCCAGTAAGTCTAGTCAAAACATTTTCAAAAAAGACTCTGCACTTCTGCATCAAAGGGGAAATGGAAATTTATCTCTGAATGCAGCAAATCTTTCTTCTTGTTATCTGCCCTTGGTGTTTTGCTGCATTCCATTAGCCGTTAATTTCAAAGCTGGAACTACAGAAAACTGCAAATAGTCAATCTTTAGCACAGGGAGAAGTAAAGTCTTCCTGCTGCTGACCCATTGTCCACGAGTGTTGATCAGCATGGCAGGCGAGTGCAACAATGTTCCAGCTGTCAAAGCATCTGAATCGGGAAGGTGTGCTGAAGATGTTCTCCAGACTTACAGTTAAGATAGGGGCTAGGCTAGTTTCTTTGTACCACTCTAGAGGTCGCTGCCCCATTGTTCCTATACAGCATATAGAAAATGGTATCTGCTATCTCTAGTTAGTGTCTTTAACTATACTGGAGACAGATCCAGCATCCAAAGCACAGGTATGAATTTTGGAGGCTTTAAGGCACTTATTTGCAAACCTTGTGCCCCCAAAACCGTATTGTTTTAAAAGGGGGGCCTTAAATTAAAAACAAGGAAAGAAAACTGCTGGAGAAACTGAGTCCTCTAGTTAAAGATTTTTTTTAATGTAATGAATCTGGAACCACAAAAGCTGCCTCACCTTCAGTACGGTGATGCAAGGTAACTAGATGGCACAAGGGCACACTCGTATGTTGCTCTGCTGATTGTGGCTTTTGGATCATAAACTTCTTGATAGTTACTGTGCTGGAGTAAAAGATCATTTAGCCATACAGCGAAGCTGACGGTACTTAACATGGGGCTGTTTCAATTAGAAGCCTGCCTGTTTCGCACTACAAGCAGCTTGCCTAGTCTTCAGAGAGATTTAGACCAGAACAGACCATTACGATCATCTAGTCTGACCGCTGGCCTAACACATGACATAGCGACTCAACTATTAAGTCAGGTTCTATGTAACCATACGCTCCCCACCTGAAGTGAATGCTTACACTGATCGATGAGGCTGCCAAGACTTTATTGCCCTTTAACCCTTATGGCCTGCTCAGCTGTTTCATGGCACTGGGGCGCGGGCACTGCTCTGCCTTTTGTCAAGGGTGAGAGGAGTAACGGAGACATGCAATATAGTGGAATGAAGAAGCACAGGGAAAGGAAGGGAAGCTACTGCTGGAAAATAGTGATGCTAGGAGGTGGGAATTTAGATGGGGGAGAGGGCGGGCCCTAGCTGGCCACTGTTGCCTTCTGGGTCTGAGTTCAGTATGCGGCTATATTCCCTATGATCTGAGACGCTGCCATGATGCTACGCTAAATTCAAAAGCCCAAGGGACGGCAAACAGCGGGAGGGCGACGGATGTGTAGGGGCCATCAGAACACTGCAGTACACTGCAGCAGCCCTTCCAAACTCCATCTGAGGAGAAAAAAGACTATCTATCGCTGCCCAGCTCCTAACAGTTGTGGTGGTGGACAGTGACAGCAGGAGCCCCAAGGCACTCTGGAAGGTGGTTCTCTCTGGTTCTTGCCTCCCCAGTCTTAAACTGCTCCCCCTTTCCAGGCTTCCCTCTCCCCACTGAGCCCCCCTCAAACTGTGGGTATTTTTGTTAGTCATAGCTTCCCTAAACTAAAAATCCTGCCTGCACGAATTTCTGAGAACCCGTTCACCACTAGTGATCAAAAGGAACAAACAGGGTAGAAGTTACTGGTCCCGAATAGGATTCTTGGTTTCCCCATAAAAAATGATAAGACCTCCATTAGCTCGTCTGCCCACATACAGAAATATATATCTCCCCCTCCCATCTCACTTTCACACACACACAAACCCACCCCAGGGCCAGGCAATCTGGCATAGCTTCAAATTGACAATGGAGTTGTGCCAAATTTCAGCAGCCGAGGATCTTGCTCTACTTCCACTAACACAAGAGGTAAGAACAGATCCCATAACCTACTGCAATTCCCAAGACAACTGCACAATTTAGTGTTACACATGTCAAACGCTTAAGACAAAGCTGCTTTTAATTCAGTTCAATAAGTTGTTTTGACTTGCAGATTTCCAGTGGGAAAAAATGTGGCAATGTGGTGGGGTGGTTGTTGATATTATTATGTTATTAGTTTGGCACTGCTTTGAGAAAATACAGCAAATTCAGTGCCAGAATTTAGCATGACAGGGCTAGAGGAAGATACCCCTACTTATATTAAGCAGCACCTTGCTGTGCGAGTTGTCTCACGGGCGAAGTGCTCATCAACGTGTGTAAGGGCTGCACAACTGGGCTCTTAGGGCCAGATTTTTACTCACTGTGGCTGATACTTTACTCCAAAGGGACCTCTATTGATTTTTAAACAGCTGAAAGTGTGTGTGATGTGAGTGTCCCTTTAAATAAAGCAAAGGCAGTGGTTCTAAGCTTTTTTGGGGGGGGGGGGCAACCCCTTTTACACAGCAAGCCTCTGAGTGTGACCCCCCCTTAATAAATTAAAAATGGTTTTTAATGTGATTTTAATTCAATTTAACGAGTGCTCAGGCCTGTCAACTAAAAAGGAATGGTAGCTTAGGTACAAGTAATTATGACTTGATTACATTTGGTATGTGCAAAATAATAGAGCCTAGACCAGTAATGTATATTCTTGGGGTGGGATCCACAAAGAGACGTAGGTGTTGCAATGCTGTGTGTCACAGTACCTAACTCTTAGGTATTTAGAAAATAATGGGAACAACACTACAATCCACAAAGCCTGAGTTAGGTGCTTAGGCTCCCTGTACAATGAATGGGGAGAGAGAGGAACCTGAGACTCTGATACACACAGTCAGCACGCTAGCCCCTGGGAGATGCCAACCAGAGCCGTGTGTGCTAACCCTCGCCCCCTCTCAGAGTTAGGCACTGAAATCTGGGATGACTGGGGAAACACATCTCTGCGATCCATGAACCAGGGGAAGATAGGAACTCAGCCACCTAAGTCATATGTGGGGTCAAAATAAAACACCTTGGAGGCCAGTAGGAGTGGGGAGGACCTTTATAAACCTTTAGCCTAGTGGTTAGGGTTCTTACCCAGTATGCAGGAGACCTTTGGTTTAAGTTCCTCCTCTGCTTGACCTAGGCACAGGGCACCTCGATTGAGGCAGCAGTGTGCATGAGGCAAAAACTTAAGCACCAAGTGATTTGAGGCTCCCATAGAGTTAGGCGGCAGTTGAGTGGCAGCTTTACGGCTCACGAGGATGCACCATGGATCGCACCCTTAGTGCTTTTCAAGGGCCAGTTTCACAAAGCTGAAAACAATGATGAGCCCATTCAGTTGGGAGACAAAAGTGAGACACGCCTAAGAACATTTTACTAGATATCCAAAAAGCCATAATTGAGAGAAGGCCACGCTGGCCAAAAACCGAACCTAGCTTACAGGGGAAGTGAAAAGAGCTATTTTTAAAAAATCATATCGAACAGATGGAAGGAAGGGGCAGCTGATAGCAAGGAATACAAATCAGAAGTTAGATGTTGCAGAAAAATGATCATCATAGAACTGGAAGGGACCTCGAGAGGTCATCTAGTCCAGTCTCCTACACTCGTGGCAGGACTAATTATCTAGACCATTCCTGACAGGTGTTTATCTAACCTGCTCTTAAAAATCCCCAATGATGGAGATTCCACAACCTCTCTAGGCAATTTATTCCAGTGCTTAACCACCCTGACAGTTACAAAGTTTTTCCTAATGTCCAACCTAAACCTTCCTTGCTGCAATTTAAGCCCATTGCTTCTTGTCCTATCCTCAGAGGTTAAGAAAAACATTTTTTCCTCCTCCTCCTCCTCCTTGTAACAACTTTTACATACTTGAAAACTGTTATGTCTCCTCTCTCTTCTCTTTTCCAGACTAAACAAACCCTATTTTTTTCAATCTTCTCTCATAGGTCATGTTTTCTAGACCTTTAATCATTTTTGTTGCTCTTCTCTAGACTCTCTCCAATTTGTCCACATCCTTCCTGAAATGTAGCGCCCAGAACTGGACACAATACTCCAGCTGAGGCCTAATCAGAGTGGAGAAGAGCAGAAGAATTACTTCTTGTGTCTTGCTTACAACGCTCCGGCTAATACATCCCAGAATGATGTTTGCTTTTTTTGCAACAGCGTTATGCTGTTCACTCATATTTAGCTTGTGGTCCACTATGACCCCCAGATCCCTTTCCGCAATACTCCTTCCTGGGCAGTCATTTCCCATTTTGTATGTGTGCAACTGATTGTTCCTTCCTAAAGGGAGTACTTTGCATTTGTCCTTATTGAATGTCATCACTTCTCCAGTTTGTCAGATCATTCTGAATTTTAATTCTATCCTCCAAAGCACTTGCAAACCCTCCCAGCTTGGTATCATCCGCAAACTTTATAAATGTACTCTCTATGCCATTACCTAAATCATTGATGAAGATATTGAATAGAACAGGACCCAGAACTGATCCCTGCGGGACCCCACTCATTATACCCTTCCAGCATGCCTCTGAACCTCTGATAACTACTCTCTAGGAATGGTTTTCCAACCAGTTTTGCACCCACCTTATAGTAGCTCCATCTAGGTTGCATTTCCCTAGTTTATTTATGAGAAGGTCATGCGGGACAGTATGAAAATGGAAACAAAGTGACACAAGGAGAAATCTGTGGCCAGCAGAGTTAGAGAATAACAAGTTTTTTAAGTAGAGAAGGAACAGAAAGGAGGATTGCTCCATTACTAGATGCAAATGGTAGAATTGTCAGTGCAGAAGTGTTCAGTAAATATTTCTGTTGTGCATTTTGGGAAAAAGTCAGATGAGCTAGTCATAGGATGTGGCGGATAGACTCTCTCTTCAAATGGTAACTGAGGATGTTACATATCAGCTAACAAAGCTTCAAAATCAGCAGGCCCGGATAACTTGAATCCACAAGTTTAAAAAAGCTGCCGAAGAGCTCTCTGGACCATTAAAGCTGCTTTTCAGAAATTCCTGAAGAGTGAAAGAGAGCTTATTTTGGGCCAATATTTAAAAAAGGGAAGCAGGATGACCTGGGTAATTATAAGCCTTTTAGCTTGACCCTGATGCTGGGCAAAATGGAATGGCTGACACAGGACTCTATTAATAAAGAATTAAAGGAGGATAATATAACTTAATGCCAGTCAGCACGGGTTTATGGAAAACTGATCTTGCCAAACTATCTTTTTTTAATGATATTGCAAGCTTGAGAAAGGTAACTACATATATGTAATATACTAGGACTTCTAGAAGGCAATTAACTTGGTAACCCGAATATGACATTTTGATTGAGAAACTAGAAAGATACAAAATCAGCATGGTACCCATTAAATTGACTAAGATGGGCCAGCTGATCTCCAAATGTAATTGCAAAGGGGGAATTACCAAGTGGTTGTGTTTCTAGTGGGGTCCCAGAGGGACTGATTCTTGGCCCTATGCTATTTAACACTTATCAAAAACCAGGAAGAAAACGTGATCATTACCTAAAATTTACCAAGGACATGCAGATTGGGGGAGTGGTAAATAATTAAGAGGACAGGTCACTGATAGAGTGATCAGGATCATACGATAAGCTGGGCACAAGCAAACATGAATGAATTTTAATATGGCCAAATGTAAAGTCCTATATTTAGGAACAGAGAATGTAGGGGAGCTGTATCCTGGGAAGTAGTGACTCTGAAAAAGACCTTGGGGATGGAGGACGTCATAGTGGATAATCAATTGAACATGATAGATAGATGAACAGGTTGGATATTAGGAAACACTATTTCACTAGGAGGGTGGTGAAGCACTGGAATGGGTTACCTAGGGAGGTGGTGGAATCTCCATCCTTACAGGTTTTTAAGGTCTGGCTTGACAAAGCCCTGGCTGGGATGATTTAGTAGGTGTTGGTCCTGCTTTGAGCAGGGGGTTGGACTAGATGACCTCCTGAGGTCTCTTCTAACTCTAATCTTCTACGATTCTATGAGCTCCCAGTGAGATGCTGTGGGCAAGAGGGCTAATACAATCCTTGGATGTATAAATGGGAAGATATTGAGTAGAAAGATTAGTACCTCTATATTTGGCACTGGTGTGACCACCTCTGGAATATTTCAAGAAGGATGTTGCTAAATTGGAGAGGGTTCAGAGGAGAGCCACAAGAATGATTAAAGGATTAGACAGCCTGCCTTACAGTGATAAGCAGATTGAGCTCCTGGAGTCTAACTTAAAGAGAAGGCTGAAGGCTGTCTTGTAAGTTCCCACATGGGGAACAGAAATCTGACGATAAAAGACTCTTCAAAAAGAGACAAGGTATAACATGATCCAATGGCTGGAAGTTAACAATGGCAAAGGAAGTTAAAGCTAGACAAATTTAGCCTACCAATAAGACACACATTTTTAACTTGGGAATTAACATTTGGGAAGGTCTTCTCATAAATCAGGAACTGGTTAAAATTTAGGAAACAAAGAATAGGGAGGAAAATGGCCAGTGCCCACAGTAGAGAGAGGCAAATAGCAGGGTCTCCCAAAGGATCTGTACTGGGATCTGTGCAGTTCAAAGTATTCATAAATGATCTGGAAAAGGGGGTAAACAGTGAGGTGGCAAAATTGACAGACTATACAAAATTACTCAAGATAGCTAAGTTCAAAGCTGACTATGAAGAGTTACAAAAGGATCTCTCAAAAGTGGGTGACTGGGCAACAGAATGGCAGATGAAATTCAATGTTGCTAAATGTGAAGTAGCGCCCATGGGGTCTAAATTAGCTGTTTTCACTCAGGAAAGATCTTGGAGTCATGGCGGATACTTATTTGAAACATCTCCTGGAATGTTTAGTGGCAGTCAAAAAAGCTAACAGAATGTTAGGAACCATTAGGAAAGGGATAGATACGACAGAAAATATCATAATGGCATTATGTCAGTGGTGGGCAACCTGCAGGCTGCACGCGGCCCATCAGGGTAGTCTGCCAGCGGGCCACCAGACAGTTTGTTTACATTTGCACGGCTGCCCGCAGATTCCAGTGGCCACGGTTCGCCGTTCCCAGCCAATGGGAACTGTGGGAATCGGTGCAGGCCGCAGGTACATGCTGGCCGCCGCTTCCCGCTGCTCCCATTGGCTGGGAATGGTGAACCATGGCCACTGGGAGCTGCAGGAGGCCATACAAATGTAAACAAACTGTCTGGTGGTCTGCCAGCAGATTACCCTGATGGGCTGCAGGTTGCCCACCACTGCACTGTGTAAATCTGTGGCACATCCACATCTTGAATACATGTGCAGTTCTGATCACCCCCATCTCATCAAAGATGCATTAGAATTGGAAAAAGAGAAAGGCAATGAAAATTAATAGGGGTATGGAACAGCTTCCATAGGAGGAAAAATTACAAAGACTGGGACTGTTCAGGTTAAAAAAGAGACGACTAAGGGAGGATATGATAGAGGTCTATAAAATCATGAATGGTGTGGGGAAAGTGTTATTTACCCCATTAACATAACACAAGAACAAGGAGTCACCCACTGAAATTAATACACAGCAGGTTTAAAACAAACAGAAAGAAGTACTTCTTCATACAGTCAACTTGTGGAACCCAGTGCCAGGGGATGTTGTGAAGGCCAAAAGTATTACTGGGTTCAAAAAAGAATTAGATAAATTGATAGAGGATAGGTCCACCAATGGCTATTGACCAAGATGGTCTGGGATGCAATCCAATCCTCCGGGTGTCCCTAAAACTCCAACTGTCAGAAGCTAGGACTGGTTGACAGAGATAGATCACTCGAAATTGGCATGTTCTGTTAATTCCCTCTGAAGCATCTGTCACTGGCCAGTGTCAGAAAGGATAGTAGGCTAGAGGAACCGTTGGTCTGACCCACCATGGCCATTCTTATGTGTTAGATGTTATTGACAGCAAAAGAAGGCAGCTAGAATGCAAACTGTTGCAAATTAAGATCCCTCATGGTTTTCTGAACTCCAGCACATTTATACCCATTTGGTCTCAAGAATCTGTCTCTAAAGCATGTAACCATCATGGTGTGTGATGATGGAGACATGTTGGAGTGGTGGCAATTAAGGTTTAAATGACAGTCTTTTTCCAATTATTTCCAAAATTAAAAACCTGGAATTGGCATGTACCCAACCACATACTACAGTGACAGGCATGGTATAAGAACTAATTAAAATAGCTGCTTTAAATACAGAGGAAACTTAAAAGTGAGTTTTCCCAGTGATATTTCAAGAGATATGGAGTAATTTCCTGGTTTATTTTTAGTTGTATTGATCCTGTACATTATAGTCACAGCTTGAAGGCAGTTGTTTGTATTTTAATTTTGATATTTTAAAACATTTTAAAAGATTCAAAATGGTGCACTATACAGTATTTTTATTGGCGTCAATGCATAAAAAATTATGAAAGCTTCTTTTAATCACATTCTTAAACCAGTAATTATTAAAAGCTACCATGTATCAGACAGGGATTCTATTATCAAACATAGGCTTTGTCTGAAACAAAAATAATAAAATGCAAATTGCCTGCTTCAAGCATTCACTGTTGATTAAAGTTATTGTGGCCTGGTATCTTATTAGCCAGCAGATGAGGTAATTTAAAAAGCTCCTATTAAAACTGTCTATATCTATTTCTTTCATATTTAGATATATAGTATCAATAACTGTGAGCTCCAATCACTTCCATCTACAAAATGCTGATGAAAGTAATAACTGTCCCAATAATTTAATCCTGATAAGACTGCTTCAGCTAATTATCTGGAGTCTGAGTGAAAACTGATGCTGTTATTAAGAGGTCAGAGAAATGTTCTCAGTGACAACCAGGGGTAGTGTCACAAAAAATGTGTGCTCGGCAAAGTTTTCTATAAGACCAAACTCTTATTAGCCACAACTATATATCCTGATGCACTTTCATTCATGAACAGCCATAATCCAGGAAGAATTTCACAACACTAACCTTACATTTACTATTAGATCATTTTATTGATTTAGGTGACAGTTTATTCAATTTTTTTTAAATTGCCATTTACTAAAATTCCATTTAATACACCCATCCCATACAGATGGAAACACTCACGCTTACGTTTATGAAGGGCCTTTCATCCGCAAGGATTACAGAGCACTTCACGAACTATTGGCTGAATCTTATTTTGCATCGAAGTCGATGGCAAAACTCCCACTAACTTCCATGGGACCAGAATTTGCCCAGATATATGCAGGAATAATTTCAAACACTGAAGAACCACCATCAAAACCAATTGAAATTGCAGGTGGGAATGTAGCTAGAAAGGTAAGCTGCCAACCCTGGAAACCAGGGACCAAATTCCATCAGGTCTTAGAGCCAGTGGGATTGCCTGGGGTGTACGAGAAGGCAGAATCTTACCCCAGAACTAACCCCTGTTACAAAAAGTTCCATGGCTCTTTAATGAACAGAACTGGACAATATATCAGTTTTACATCTCATCTGAAAATACACCTCCACCTCAACAGTAACACAGAGTCCCTTAGCATCATGCTATGTCACTGATTCAGAGGGAAGACTACCTGTGAATTACCAACAATATTCTCGCTGTCACCAGCATGGTTCAATGGCTAGACAGGGATTTAGGAGAACTGGATTCTATTCTCAGCTCTGCCACTGATTTGGTGTGAGACACTGGACCAGCCATTTACCTCTGAGTCTCTCCTTCTCCTCCCACCCATTGCCTGTCTTGTCTACTTAGACTGCAAGCTCTTCAGGGTAGCTGTCTTTCACAGCGCCTGGCACAATGCCCTCTGTTCCATTTAGGTCTCTATCTGACTCTTGTCACCGTAATATGAATGCCTTCTAGTAGTGCATTAAGCAATGCAGTAACACCTGTCACATATGGTTCATTCGCTTATATCCTCTCCTTAGGCAGAAAATTGTGTGGAATTGTGGCCATTTTGTTTTTGTTTTAAAATGTATGTGGTGTACTATGTCTATATTGGAGAAGGCAGGTTGAAGAAGTGCACCTGGTATTTGGAGCAGAAGGTGCTGAGGTTTGTGATTGGCCACAGCCTAGGATCGGCCCCAAAGAAAGCTGTGTTTCCTGAACAGATGAGCTTTAGACTTATGTTCTGAGGAGCAGAGTTGCCGACCATGGTTTTCGTCCTAGAGATTTAAAATGCTCTCCTCTGCCAACTAACATATCCCCTGTCTTGCTCTGGTTCTCATCCACCCAGCTGATCTCATCCAAGCACTGGGTCATATTGGTGGTGATGGTGATGGTGGTATGTGGTGAAAGACCGATAGAGTTCTGTGTCATCTGCATATTGCTGGCAGTTGAGTCCATATTGTCTGACCCGTTCACCTACTGGGCTGTGTGTAGATACTGAATAGGGCCAGAGAGATAATTGACCCTGGTGGGACTTCACAAGTGAGGGGCCTAGTGGCGGAGGTGCACTGATTCCTTCCTGGGAGGATGCACCCAAACCATGTTAGTGCATTACCCTTAATCCCAGCCACTTCTCTCTGGTGAGAGAGCAGTATCCCATCGTCAGTAGCGTCAAATGCTGAGGAAAGGTCCAACAGGGTGAGAATGGATGTCTGTCCTCTACTGCGTTGAGAGGAAGAGATCATCCATCAGTACCACTAAGGCAGTTTCAGTTCTGTGGCTTGGTGTGAGTTCAGACTGCGCCAAGTCTAGGATATTGGCTTCAATTAGCTGGGCTTGTAGCTGGCTTCACTCAGAGCTTGCTCTGGAACAGGAGGCTTGACATGGGCAGTAATTGGCTAAAACCAGCATAATCAGGCTGGAACCAATGCATCCAAGGTGTGTTCCTTCACTGTCAGTCACACTGCTTGAAGGAGAAAGTGAAGATTCCTTCCCTGATAAGTCATTAGTTATCTTGATCATGAGTGGCAACAGTTACTCGCGACTGTCTTTCACCATCCAGGAAAGCCATGGGGCGGAGTCGGAGGTTGTTGTACAGTGTCTATTAAGGAATGTGCGGAATTCTGGGAACGCAGGTGGGCTGTTTTTTGGATGCCATGGGGGAGTGGACTGATGCAGTTTGGGATGCCTTCCCAAATGTGCATGAACTTTTCAGCAAAGTAGGATGTAGCTCTTCACAGCCCTTCAGTCTAGGTTGAGGCATTTTGCTGCTACTGTGATACAAACAACAAGAACCTCTGGATATTTCACTGAGGAACACACACATCTCAGTACTGACCAAGTTTGATCCTTTTCCTCTTGTACACTTTCTTTTAAAAAAATTTTAAGTTTTAACCTTTGGAATTTTTTTTTTATCATTTTTGGTGAATAGCTTAATCTCATTTTCCCAGCAGTCTCTACAGGCAGTTGGTGAACTAGCAGGGTATTGACATAAAAGAAACCTTGCCCATGAACCCCAACTAATTGAAAGGAAAAGGAATTTTTATTCTGATTCTTTAAAAACTCTGAATTTGGTTAATACCTATTGAACTTAAGCAGTTGGGATCAAAAATAAAGATTCCGCCTGCCCACCCCTTCAGCTAAGAGGTGAGACAGTTCGCAGGGACATCTCCAAGTCATCTATGGTGTCCTCTGGCCTATGGACAGCAAGAATATCCAGTGTGATAGTAGTTAATAACAGTTGTGAAAGGGATATGAAACCTCACGCTTCAGGGTTTAAGCCAATCTCTAACTAGTAGATCAGGATGAATCCCAACGTGGGGGTCAGATTATCCCACATCTACCTGATGAGAGTTCTTGCACCTTCCTCGGCAGCATCTGAGGCTGGCCACTCTCAGAGACAGAACACTGGACGAGATGGTCCTTGCATCTGATCCTATCTGGTACTTCCTCTGTACTCAAAGATACTGAAAAAATAAAGCAGCCACCAATACATTTTACTAGGCATCTCAGATTCCCAGACATGCACCAAAATTTTCCCACTTTCCAATATTCCAATAGAAGCTGACAGTTCTTCCTAGAGGCATCTAGTGAATGTGATAAGCAGCCACACCACGTGCCAGCGATCAGTTACTCAGGTTTGTATTCTTGTTCCGTGTACTTCCATATCACTCTCAGACTACAAAAGCTGCAGATTGCTGCACAAATGAGATTTCTGTGACATTTGGTCCAGAAGAACGAGGCGTGTCCTGTTGTTCAGAAGTCAGAATTGTCACAAGACAAGAACCGAGTGCCTAGAGATTTTTTCCAATGAAACATGAGAAGTCAAAGAGGGAAAAATTCACACTGAAGTACCAAAATAATGCATAAAATTCAGCAAGGGATTCTTAATACCAGCCAGCTGTGTGACCTTGGGGAGGTCGCTCAGCTGTGACCTGTAAAGGAGACACATGGATTTGTGACCTCTTTTGCTTGCTTGATGATGTGTGAAGAGCTCATTCATCTCAATGCTGACCCCCACATTTCTGTGCCAGTGAGCGATGAGGTGCGTACCCCACACAGGCAACGAATGGAGCTAATTATGCACCTGGCTGTACCTGGAGGGCACATCAGGCTTAATAAAGGTGAAGCCCAGCTGGGGAAGGAACTGGGTGATCACTACAAGGAAAGGATGCCCAGATTAGAAGGAGGCTGCAGTAGAGGAACACTGCAGTGCCTCTCCTCAGTAAAGAGCAGGGTAGCTCCATCAGGAAGATTATGATTTGGGACTGGCCTCGATGGGAGAGAGCAGCAGGGATGAAGGAATGGGCCTGAGAAGACCAATCCACAGGCAGATACCTTTGGGGGTAGATCAAAGCTGAGGATCCAGTCTCTCTCCAGAAGGGGGGAGACTTCAAAGTGAGCTGGCCGGAGGGCTGAGTAACGAGAAGAGGAAGCTATTGGTAGGCTATTGGTAGGGGGCACTAGAGAAGGAGAGCTTGCTACACCATTACCAGCCCCAAGGGGGTGTGCCAGAGGTGAGTCTACCCTTCCAAACTGTAGATGCATAGAAGTTACACGTCTAATGCTGCCCAATTGAGCGTCCACGTCTGCATGCACATCAGTCAGTGGCCACAAATTGCACCTGCAGGCAGAGAAGCCTGAAAACACTTCCCTAAGAATGTAGGCTGATAGAGAGGGGAACATCCGGACAGTTTTTTGGGTTGCCGCTACAGTTTAGGATTCCCTAGCACAGGACATCTCAACTTCAACCAGAGCTGGTACAAAACATTTTCCCTGCTCTTAATAACTGGCTAGTGCACTGGGGATGGACATATGGATCTGCTCCCTTCCTACCCCCCCTTGTTTTGGAGACAGGACACAGAAGTAGGCACACAGTGTCTGCTTATTCTTTTGTGCTCAGACCCAAGGTTCAGTAAGGCCCTACTGGGATGCGCGTGAGAGTCTGGGGATTCCCTCTCCCTTATATACCTGTGTGGGCATGTAGGCAAGTTGGTGATCCAGCTTTATATCATCTTTAAAATCTGCACACAGTGGTGCTAGACGATGTCCCAGGAGCAGAACAAAATCAGCAAGAGGCACTCTCTTGTGTGCAAACAAAACTCTACCAGCTATTAAGAAGAGGAAGGATGGCCCAGTGGTTGGGTCTGAGACTCAGGATTCCTAGATTAAATTCCCTGTTCCACCACAGACTTCCTGCATGATCTTGAGCAAGTCACTTAGTCTGTGTGCCTGCCTCAGTTCCCTACCTGTAAAATGGGGATAGCTGCACGTCAGTGCCTTACAGGGGTGTTGAGAGGATAAAAACATGAGATTATGAGGGATTCAGACAGAGTGATAACAGGGGCCTTAGAAAGATTAAACTTTCAAATGCTTTAAACATTTAATGGGCGACTTGTCATCTTTTAATCTTTTTTAAACTCTCCAAAGTCATGGGAGGGTAGGAATCACTTTTTTGGCTTACTTTTTTAATCTGTGTGCCAAGAAAAAAATTGTGTCCTTCTTTCCTCTCACATCACGGCGGTTGATCAAGGATGAGATACCAACCATACACAAGAACTGGAGGCCTTCTGTATATAACGGAGATCGCTATCTGCCTTTGTTCCAGCCAATGAAGGGAACACCTTATTACTGACGAAAGTCAAGGCTCAAATACTATTAAACAGTTGTCAAGGAAACTTCAGAAAAACCGAGAGAGAAAATGCATCTTCCATATAGGACAATGAAAAGCCAGCTAGATATAAAAGTTTACTATCTTGGGGATGTTTGTCATTTTGTAAACTCCTTGTCATTTTTGGTTGGCTTACTTCAATGCATTTTTAACAAGCATTTGGTTCCCATAAGCTCTGATGCAGTATTACATTAAGGTAATTAATGAGTAGAAAAATTATTGGAGCAGAGTGATGGACAAATTTACAGATCACGCTCAGACCCTGGAGGCTACAATTTGTTTTTCTTATTTTTACTCGCATTTAGGACTGACTGAACATTTTCCACAGATACTTTTTAAATGTAAAATTGGATGTCCACTTAAATGAAATATTTCATGAAAACTGTCTGCTTTCTGCAGAAAATTCTGACTTTTCATTGAAAAAACAAATACCCCCAAACCAACTATGTTTTACTTGGAAATACAGCCACAGTGCCTCACGGGAGTTGTAGTTTGGGGTCTTCATCCCCCTGTTCTCCTATATGGGCCCATTTCCTGAGCTACACTACATCTCCCATGGTGCACTTTGGCCATGGGACTCCATGATACGCTACGGTGTCTCAGCAAGAGGGGAAAACATGGGGCATCCTAAAAGTGGTTCTGACATGGGCAGCAGCAATGCCTCACCCTTGACCTGAAGGGGCCACTTCTTGTGTAAGAGATGAGTTTAGTCTCCTTGCCCATTCAGTCCTTGATCTCTCAGCTAGGTGCCAATACATGACAGCTGTCGGCGTGGTTTGTCTGATGTAGACACTTGTGCAGTATGAATTGAACGGAGATCCAACTTATTTCACCAAGCGCAAACAGTAACAGCTTCTGGTCCCTACCAATCTGGCATGCTAGGTGTTACAGATTGCATCTTGTTACTGATGTCCTTAGCCCTTCATTTTTAAACAGAATCAGCCATGAGGAGAGTCAGATGCACTAATCATAGCAAACAACTTACAGGAAGAATTCTCTGTTTGACTATCCACAATGATGACTTTGGGTGAAATTCTGATCCCACTGAAGTAAACGTGACTTTTGTCAGTGACTTCAGTGGAGCCAGGATTTCACCTTTTGAATTAATATTTTTTTAACAAATCTGATTTATTCAGAAATTGTTTAGTGAACATTTTGGACCAGAGCTGTTACAGCAGTGGTTTTAAACTTTTTTTCATTTGCAGACCCCTAAAAAATTTCGTATGCAAGTGTGGACCCCTTTGGAAATTCAATTGGTGGTCCGTGGAAGTCTTAGACTGAAAATTGACTGAACAGAATTCAAATATAAATGTTACACGTGCTCGGCATGCTTTTGACGCATCGTGAGAGAGCGCTAAACTGTGGGCTTCTATGGTAACGACAACACTTCCCCATTTTGAGCAGTAGATGGGGGTAATTCACATACTTTTGATTGATCAGAAAAACAGAATGCCTTTTCTGGGATCTGAAACTTTATTTTCATAGTTACCTTTTGTGGACCCCTTAGACATGGTCTGTGGACCCTCAGGGGTCCATGGACCTCAGGTTGAAAACCACTGTGCTATACCAACTTACTCCAGCTGAGGATTTGACCCTTTATATGATTCTATTAACCTATGAGCTAATTGGACAATTCAATTCAATTACCTCTGACATTCACTATTTGAGGTTTGTTTGATTGGTTACCCCAGCCATATGGTAGTATATCTGCTTCCTGATTGGATAACTTAAGCTTTTGTAATCATGAAAAAGGAAATTGGACATTTCAAGATGGTTGCATTAACACACTTGGTATGTACACACAAGTATTCTTAAGACTTCTCTAAATATTCCTGTGAACAAAAACTTATTCATACAAGAGTTCACAAAAAGCAACTGAGGGTTGCAAATAATATCTGGGCAAATGTGTGGTTTTTATGTTCATGTAAGAATTTATTACATCATTCAACCAGCTCTGGCGATGAGAATTTGGACTTGCATCATTGAAAATAGCAACTGTAATTCTAAAATATCACATCTGTAATAATAAGAGGGGAAAATAAATTGTGTTTTCAATGTCCATGAGACAGTTAATTTGATAATTTACCAAGTGCCCTGAAGACTTCAGTGTATGGATTCAGGGATACAAATACAGTATCTGATATTATTCCCAACATCTATTTGATATTTGCAGGACAGCTAAGCACTGGCAGCATTTATGAATAGTAAACACTAAGGCCTAATCATTTTTCAAGTGGATGTAGGGGTATTTGCAGGACTTAACACAGCAGTGAGATGAATGATAATTTGTTTAGGACTGCTTGCTGATTAAGGACTATTGGGGACTGTAATCAGTAGAGAGCCATGGAGTAAAGTGTGAGGAAAGCCTATAAGTTTGTCTATCACAGGTCAGATTTTCAGAAGTGTGCTCAGCTCTTATTTAAGCGTCTAAATAAAAGGGGTAGCTCTTGCTCAGCATCCAGCAACTCCCATTGTTCTCACTTGGTAACTAAATGGGAACGTGGCTCTTCTGAAATTTTGGCCCCCCCTTACCCGAGAAATATAAGAAGAGAACTAAGGCTTTGTCTACACTACCACTTTTGTCGGTAAAACTTTTTTCACGCCACTGACCAACAAAATACCCCTTTCCCGACTGACATAAGTTTCACTGGCAAAAGCGCTGGCGTGGACAATGTTATGTCAGCTGGAGAGTCTCTCCTGCTGACGTAGTTAACACTGCTTGTTGGGGGTGGTTTAATTATGCTGGCAGGAGAGCGCTCTCCTGCCAGCAAAGAGTGGCTACATGGGAGACCTTACAATGGCACAGTTGTAGTGGTACAGCTGTCCTGCTGTAAGGTCCAGAGTGTAGACATACCTTAAGGAATGAAAGTCACAGTACAGACAAAAAATAGAGAAAATATAACAAAGCTAAATAAACATCTAGCACCCATTTACAGAGGGAAACTTCTAGTCAAATAGGTGCTGTGCCTAGGAGAGTAGCCCCCTATTTAGGACAGATTAGTGGCCACAACATAAATCCAAATGCATCAAAAAGAAGTTTCTACAATCTTGCATTGAGTTGGAGGAATTCTGTTCTCTGCCAGCAACAGGCTGAGCTGATGTCTCTGGCCTGGCCAACCAAAGAACCGAGCCTTTCTGCAGGAGGCATCCTGGATTGGCTGGGCCAGTTAAAGAGCCTTTGAAAAGCTGAAGGAAGCCGCCACTAGGTTTTTTTAAGGGGCAGCAAGTTCATTTTAATAGAGTGGTACAGCTTACAGTTCCTTTCCTCTGCACTTGCAACCCATCAGATCAACTCCAGTATCTTGCTACTTGAATGCATTCTTTTATGGACTAATTTGTTGAAGGGGAAGATGGGGAAGCATGTGTGGATATTGCTCTGCTTACTTCAGATGATGTGCTGGTGGAAGTAATTAATGACCTGTGAAGAGATTTTTTTTCAGAATTGCTGTAAAATTGAAATGGGAATGAAAAGCTCATTTAAATTAAACTATCAAGATGAAATTCAGTTACTTTTAGCACTCTGGGAGCCAATTAAGTAGACAAGACGAAAGGCAAAAGTTATTATAATGTGGAATGTCTGTCTCCCAGATATGGAGCTTCTGAACACTGCTTCATTATTCACTGAAACGTGGGGCCTTATGGTTACATAAGACTAGGAACTTGATTTAATTAACAAAATCGCTTCAAAACATGACACTCACCATTCCTAGGTAAGCAAAGCCAAGGCTGGTCTTAAGATGGGTGCACATGACTTTGAGTGCGGGGTGGGTGGTGCCTGCATAGCCAACTGCCCAGCTTCACCATGTGTATTTATAGGCAGAGGTGATGGGCCAGATCCTCAGCAGGTCTAAATCTAGAGAGCTAGCAGGGTTTTCACCAGTTCAGGATCTGGCCTGATATGTTTGTGGTTTTCTATGGTGATTGCTACCTGCAGTACACAGGAAATTATGTGTGGCTGTAACTAGTGGGCCTGTGCACTGTGCAGAATGCTGGTCCTGGTCCTGTTCCAATATAAATGGCAGAAAGGCTTGTTAAACTGCAGGTTGGGTGGTGGCTGCCGCTGTTTCCTGCTGCTCCAGATCCCATTTCACGCCCTCCCCGGCTTTGTGAAAAGGGTTGTCGATCCTATTGGGACACCATGTTAGCAGGCGGTGCACTGACCCGCTCCTAACACAGCGTGCACACATGGGTTTTCCCATTCCTGGTGTTTCCTTCACCGTGGCTCCGTGGGAGACTTCTCTGCAGAGGCTGCACGAACATCAATGCAACCCCCCCGTCCTGCAACCCCCAGGCCAGCACCACTCACTCACTCGGCCCACAACCTCTCCTCGCCGCCAGCGGCCCGCGCCTGGGTTTCCAATGGCCGACTCTCAGGCTGAGTCTGGTCCTCTGACTGAACTGCCCAGCTTCTGTATATTAGGCTCATATTTTCAAAGGGGCCTCAGGGAGTTAGGTACCCTGACCACACTGGGAGCAGCCTAGCCAGTCTGTAACGTCAGATGTTAGTGTGTGTGAGATATAATTACATACATCTATGTGACACACTGAAGGAAACCCACAATAGGATTTTCAAAAGTGCCCAGGTGATTTAGGAGCACAGACCAGGATTTTCAAAGGGGCTACTGGGAGATAGGTGTTTAACTCTCCATGCATTTCACTGATATTTGGATACCTAGCTCCCTTAGGCGCCTTTGAAAATCCCACCTCTACCTTGTCGGTCACTATAAAGTGCCCAATCCCTGCATGCACGAAGATGCTTGTCTTTTACCCTATTCGACACAGAAAAATCCCAATTTACATCTGGCCCAGTTGACCACAACATATACATGTGGACATATTTCATACCCGTTTTGAAGCTTCATGACCGAATTTGCTCCAATTTATTGCATTTACTTCCTCAATTATTTTTATAATAGACAGCAAAGCACTCGAGAATGTGTTTAAGTCCTTCCCTATTCAACAAAACACTGAAGTCGACAGGATTTGAACCCATGCTTAGTTTTCAGCATGTGTTTTAGTGGATTGCTGAATCAGGGCCAATGGCAATTCTTTGTTTGTTTTAAAATCACTTACCCAAAGTTGTTTGTTTTTTAAAAAGAGAGGAAAAAGCTATTGTACTCTTCAACAAAAACAGCCCAAGGAACTGAAAGAAGGTGATTGAAAAGAAAATTACATTCTAGATACAGATAAATTATATTAGAGAGAGCATGTTGTCTAACAAGAACACTTTGGACTATGATACACATCAAACTAAATTAAATTACCCTCAAAAGCAGAACACCGTAAATTTATCAAAAAAATAAAAACAGGAGTGTTGAGCTTTTAATTGTTTTTACTGCAGACACAAACCAAAAACACTGATTAACTTAATGGGCAGAAGAGAGGTAATTAGTCTGCAGCAGATGTACCCGTAAAAGCAATGCTGTGACAGTGCTCCAGATTTAATCTGTCTTCGTTTTATGAAGACCACTGGTGCATTAATTTTTTTCCCCTCTAGGGTTTAGGACTTGAGAACTGCTCAGGACGCTCAACCTAATTACCCCTTGATATCACTATTGTTTGCTGCCTGCTGTATAGCGTATGCCACTAAGCCTAATCAAAGCTCCCTATCTGAAAACAGAGTTTAATTTCCTTTTTAAAAAGTTTTGTGAAAATATTAAAGATCAGGAAAATTGAGATGAACAGATTACTGAGCAATATGAAGGGAATCATACCAAAGAGGAGTTTACATGGAGGGGAGCTAGCATGTATTTGCATAAAATAATCTTTCACAGTTTTTGTGGTGTTTCAGTCATTTTCTCTAGGAAATTACCTACTGAGTTTCAGATATGGGTAGAATATTGCTAGAAGATTGTGACTCCACAGGCTTTATAAAATGCTTAACAGGATAAAGCAACAGCCACACACTAACTTTCCAAAGATAAGAGAGAGACAGCGGTTTCTTATTGTCATTTACTGTGGTGCCTAGATGTCCCCACTGAGACTGGGGTCCCATTATGCTAGGGTGGGGCACACATAGTCAGAGACAGTCCCAGCTCCAAAGAGCTCACAGTCTAAATCATGGGTGGGCAAACCATGACTTGCGAACTGCATGCAGCTCTTTTATGCTCGCTGAGCCTCCCATGACCCCACCCCCACATTCTCTACTTACCAGATGGTGGTGGAGGGGAAGCTCAGGACCTCTGCCTTGGAGCAGGGTTGTGGGGTAGGGGCTTCTGCCTAGGGGGAGAGGGGTCTTGGGCTTCAGCCCCACAGGGTGCACCTGCTGGGGCTCGGACTTCAGCAGGAGTGGGGCTGAAGCCCTGAGCCCTGGCAGGTGCCTCCCGCACGGCCGAAGCTCTGAGCCCTGGCAGGCACGCCCCAGCTCTCAAACTTCCGAATATTGTCGTATGCAGCTCGGAGAGTCAGTAAGTTTGGCCACCCTGATCTAAATGGAAGAGGAAGAAGGGTAATAGAGAGGAAGTGAGTTGTCAAAGATCACCCAGCAGGTCGGTGTCAGAACAGGAGCAGAACCCAGCTCTCCTGAGCCCCAGTCCACGTCCTTGCCTCTGCGCCATGCTTAAAATGAGCTTTATTTTTTTAAAATATTTATTTTGTTCTGATGCACACTGCTGCACCTCTGCTGGCAGTCGCGACGACGGCTCCGACAGCGTCGACTGCCCACATGAGTCTGTATTGCAACCACTGCGCTGGCTAGAGCGGCTTGGGTGCTGGTCAGACGAGAGTGGCTAAAACAGCTGAGTCGCCAATGGCACTCCTGTACAAAGAGGGGCTGGGCTGGTATCAGTGCAGCACAGGACATTTGAAGAAAACCACCAGGCTTACTTGGGAGACTAGCAGCAACCTCAAAAGGAAGTGGGAGAACTCATTATTGGGGTAGTGATTTGAAAAAGTAAAGCACCCGAACGTTTTCTGCCCCCATCTGAACATGCTGATGTTCATTCTCAACCCAACGGTGAATGATACAGTAACAGTTATTCATAGAATCACAGCCTTAAAGCCACAAGGGACCATTAGATCATCTAGTCTGAACTCCTCTTGATCACAAGCCCCAGAGTTCCATCTGCTTACTCCTGTATTGAACCCGATAACCCATTGATACGGTCAATATAGCTGCCATCCAGCCATTAGTATAAAACTCTCTGAATATGACGTGCATTAATCCCTGGAGATGATCTAAGGGCCAGATACCTGCAGATCATGTGCTGAGAGTTGGGCCTGCAAGATCTACATTATGTCCAAAGTAGAGGTTGGAAAAGGATTAATTATCTTCTAACAACACTACATAAAATATGGAGTCCAAGTCAAACCTTTTTGCAGCGACACTCTGAGTAATACCTTACATTGTGAATAAATCCACTGATTTTAATGGGACTATTCACAACCAAGGCACTGCTTACCCTGAGTAAGGATGGCTAAATCTGACCCTAAGTGATCAAAGGTTGCTTCCACCCTTTACTTTGACTGCACGTGCTCTGCAGATTAAAAGCCACTTACTGTATTTCTTATATTTCCCCAAAATGCTTTTGTTACAAGGATAATGCCATTGTACTAAGGATGGTTTATTGTACTGTTCGCTTCTCGTTTAATTTTTTGCCTGTAACCAAGAGCGCTGGGGCACATTTGTGTCACTGACATTTTTCAAAGGCTGCACTGAGCTTTTGGGAATATTCACACTGAACATTAAACAGAGCACTGATGTTCCTGCAGCCACTGCCCACAGCCAGCAAAGCCCTTCTACAGAAAAGTCCCATGGGACTCATCTACAAACAACTGCATTGCCAGGTTCTGTTTACAGGAACAAAAAGGAGAGGAGAACACCATTACAAATATACATTTCTGAAGGAATATTTGTTTGTTGCTCAGGGGAAAAGTATGTAGCTTTCCCTATGTAGGACCAAATCTTTTACTGAGAACTCAGGGCCAGATCCTTAGCTGGTATCTCTCCATCGACAGCAATGGAGGGATGCAATTTGACACCAGCCCGTGATCTTCCCTGTGCTCAAATATCCCAGCTTTATAGTTGAAACTGCTGGAGTTGAAGAGCAGATTGTGGCCAATTTAAATTTTCCCTGATATTCCCTTCCACTCTGTTGTAACATAGGAATGAAATCCATTAGCACGAGCTCACAGGCAGCAAAGTTCCCCCATTGAATTGAACTTTGTTTCTGGAATGCTGTCACTGATTCTATGCATGACTCACACACATTATTAAACAAGCAGCAATACCAAATATTCTCCGACAAAGCACTGGTGCAGTACGAAATGGATTCACTCGCACTGTTTATGCTTCAAGTCTCAAGCTATCTTTATTATCTTTAATTAACACTGCATCAGGAGAAAAATTTAACTACAGATAACTCCAATTGGCAGGCCACAGAGGAAGCAAAGCAGTCATTTATTTTTGTGGGTTTAGTTTTGTGTTAATATTCATAGAGAGAAATAACCTACAAAAAGGTAAACAACATAGAGTTTGTATATGTCACCAAATACTTCACGTTTCACATGATAGCCAATGCAATTATGCACCATATTTTTTTTTATATATATATATATATATATATAAAAAATCGGAACATTACACAGACATCAGATGTTAGGGTGAGGGTAACAACAAAAAAAAGAGGGTGGAGAGAGACAGAGGATGACATTAGGCAAAAAAGGGAAGGAAAGGACTGGAAAGGTGGAGAGTTCGGGTTAATGGAAGACGAGGGTTATTTGAGCTATCTCAGGCCAGGGCTACACTAAAAAGTTAGGTTAACCCAGCTATGTCGCACAAAGGTGTCAAAAATCCACCTGACGTTAAGCCAGCATAGCCCCCAGCGTAGACAGAGTTATGTCGACGGAAGAATTCTTCCGCCTCTCAGGGAGGTGGTAATGCATACATAGCTGATGGGGGTCTGGGGAGTTTATGAAGCATTTTCAAGGTTTCCAGTAGCTCTCGGGCCTCTGGCAGTCCTACGGCATCTGCACCAAATAGATAGATTGTTTTAGTTGTAAGTATTGTCACTCCGCTGAGGGAGGCAAGTCACAGCACTACTTTAGTATTAGAAAAAGACAAAACTCTCATCCTTGACTAATTGGAAAATCCATACGATGCCCTTGCTCAGCTAGTTCTTTCAAATTATAGTTCCCCCCACCCCCAGATAGGAACTTTTTCCATGACAGCAAGGATGAAATTGGTATCTCTTTGCTAGGCTACCCCAAACCCTTTGCAGAGAAGCATTGTAATATTGATTTCAACAGGGATTGCAGATTTGATAATCGGGTTTTGTTCCAATTTAGCACTTTAAAAGAAGGGAGTTTGAGGCTTCAAGAAATTACTGCTAAATTGCAAGGTAGCAGTGAACAAATCCCATTTGTTTCAAACCTTAAAAAACTAGAAAAAATATTTTAAATAAACCAGTTATATGCTCTAAAGGCTAAATGAAAAATTTCATCAGCAGTTTTCTAGAAATTGCTATAAAATTGTTTCAAATACAGGTAGGTCTTGTGGTTAAGCACTGGATTAGGACTCAGAAGATCTGGGTTCAATGCTTAGGTCTGTCACAAGTCACATAATTTCTCTGTTCCTTAGTTTCTCATCTGTAAAATGGGAATAATACTGCTTCCTTTTGGCACAGAAAACATAGGAATTGTCAGACTTCATCAGATCTGAGGTCCATGATCTAGTCCAGTGTTTTTTCTCTGACATGGCCAGAACCAGATACTTCAGAGAAAGCATAAGAATCCCACACTAGGTGGATGTCATAATACATCTTGATCTCTAATAGTCAGAGACTGGTTTAAACCATGAAGCTTAATATTCCTTCCAAACTTTTTGTTACTATTAGCACTCTGGATATTTTTAGCCATTTGTCCAAGCTTTTCTTAAATTTTGCTAAATTGTAAGCCTCAATGACTTCTCGTGGCATGGAGTTCCACAGTCTAATTATATATTCTTTGAAAAAGTATTTCCCGTTATTAGTTTTCAATTTGCCACCTTTTAATTTGGATTGTTGTCCCCATGTTCTTATGTTATAAGACAGGGAGAACAGAAGCTCCTGATATACCTTCTTTAGGCCATTCACCATTTTTTACACTTTTATCATGGCCCTTTTTCTTGATCTCCTTTCTAAAGGTAAACAATCACACCCATTTCAACCTCTTTTCATATGAGAGTATTTCCCGGCCCCCAATCATGTTTATGCCCCTTCTTGGGCCCCCTCTAGTTCTGCAATAGTCTTTTTGAGATCGGGTACTAGTACTGCACAGATTATTTCAAACGAAGCCAATGATTTATAGAAAGGCATTATAATATTTTCTGCCTTATTCTCCATCCCACACTTCCACCCTTTGCCTGTCTTGTCTATTTAGACTGTAAGCTCTTCTGGACAGGGACAACATGTATGGACAGTGTAGCCCACTGGGGCCCTGATTTCAGCTGGGGTCTCTAGGTGGTAAAATAATACATAAAATAATAGCACTGAACCCCCTCCCGCACCAAGATTTCTGGGAGTGAAACTGTCAGGGGTTTGTCTTCAGGTGTACCCCAGAGATTATTGGCACAGTAAGAAGCACTGTCTCATGGATGACAGGTTTCAGTGGTAGCCGTGTTAGTCTGTATCAGTAAAAAAAAATGAGGAGTCCTGTGGCACCTTAAAGACTAACAAATTTATTTGGGCATAAGCTTTCGTGGGCTAGAACCCACTTCATCAGATGTGTGAAGTAAAAGATACAGGAGCAGGTATATATAAATGAAAGGATGTGGGTTGCTTTACCAAGTGTTAGGTCAGTCTAACAAGATAAATCAATTAACAGCAGGATACCAAGGGAGGAGAAATAACTTTTGAAGTGGTAAGAGAGTGGCCCATTACAGAACGCAACACACATCCTTTCATGTATTTATACCTGCTCCTGTATCTTTTACTTCACACATCTGATGAAGTGGGTTCTAGCCCACGAAAGCTTATGCCCAGATAAATTTGTTTGTCTCATGGATGTTATTTTTAAAAGAGACAATTGGTTCACGTATTGCCCGCATGGGTACAAAAAGTCAAAGTCCACTGTGCAAAACCAAAATGACCAACCCCACTCAGCGAACATAAATAACGAAACCCAGCGAGAAATCCCTCAACGTGCTGAAAAGAACAGCGCAGAAAACAGTCATTTGCTTGGCAGTGCTTATTACAGCAATAAATAACCAGCTGCCAGCTATCGTTAGTGGGTAACCGTAGAGCGAAGGCTCAGTGTCAACACAGAAGCACTGCTCAGCCTGGCAGCATTCCATCCATCTCCAGATATTTTTTTTTTTTTTTTTTTAGGTAACCAAGGGGCTCAGCTAGCACAAAATCTAGAACCCGGTTTACAAAGAAAAAAGATATTAACCCTTTCTGACCTGTGCGCCCAATGCCACATCCGCAGCCCTCAGACTTAGCCCAAGAACTTGGCTTCCGCCTGTGAGCAGCTTCCCCACTCAGCCCGGCAAGCACATGGACTGGCTACGTAACTGCGCCACAGAAGCTACTTCAAGCATTAAAGAGAAGCATCCGTGCAGTGGCAGATTCCACGGCGCTAATGCACTGTCATGCTAAGAGCCCCATGGAATTCTTTCCTTAATGGATAATTTGGGGCTCAACTGTAACTGTGCTGTTACTCATGTTATGGTTCCATCTAGAGGCTGCTACTGAGATTGGGGCAAACAAAGGAAGTGTTACCCATTTCCATGGGGAGAACGGAGGCACAGAGAGATTAGGTGATTTGCACATAGGAAGTCTGTAGCAGAGCCAAGCACTGAGCCCAAATTTTCCACAGCCCATTCTACTGTTTTAACCACAAGGCCACCCTTCCTTTCAAATGAGATTAGTTCTGCAATGATTACCAAGTAAGGCTTTCACAACTGGGCTACTGAGATATATGATCAAGACACTCCTCATGAGAGGATCTCTCCATCATAAAAAAAAGCTTTTCTTGCTTGCTGTTTTATATGTTTCACGAAAATACCAGACATCTCAAGTGCTTCCGAAGTTCCCATCTAGCCAAGATGCAGTTAGAACGTTCGCACTTCGCGTGAACCAAGCCAGATTTAAGTGGCAAGTGTGAAAGAAACTGGATCAATTGTACCAAACAGAGTGACGCTCTAACAAAAGTATTGACAGACGGACATGACTAATACCACAGTTGCTTTAGGACTTATGTGCAAGTGCATATTTTTTACTCTGATTTTTCAGGGGTGTGTGTATGAAATACCTCAATCTTTTAGGACCAGATATTTTATTTATTGTAATATTTACACACACATTTTCTGTGACTCATGATCTTTTAGGACCAGATTATTTTTATATATACACACTACACAAAATCTGGTCCTAATAGATTGTTAGCTGCTGAAAATGTTTATTTGTCTCTTCACTTCCCCATCTTAATAAACTGTCTGTCTGCGTTCACACATCACTAAACTCTACTAAAATAAAGAGAGGGAGGCTGGAACCTACGCCCTGGATCAAAGCATCCCCTGAAATTTTGGTGGAATTAAATGCAGCTCCAGATCCCAATTCATGCCTGGCTTTTACCTTTAAAAATTGGATATTTATTTCAGCCTAACTCCCAATCTTTGGGAATGTTCAATCTGGACCTGAACTTTGTGGTTCTGGCCAATCTCAAAAGTAAAAGGAAGAGACATTTAGACCTATATTCAAACACAAAACATTATGTGGTTGAGACTGATCAAGGCTCTTCTATACAGAGGAAGCAGGCAGTATCGTCAGCTGTCTCAGAATGCAGTCCAGTTGCAGCGTTCCCTTAGTAGCGACGGTATTTGCACCACAGACTAAGAAGGAAGATTATCCTGTTGAGAAAAGTCCTAAACCTATTTAACAGGGGCCCATACTTTGGGGATTTTGTAATTCAATTAACTCAAAGGGCAAAGAACTCTCAAGCAAGGTCTGGCTGAGCAGTGAAGCCGATCGCCCATCTGCAGCTACAATTTCTTGTTAAGGATTGTTCATGCAGGGAAAGAGGGGAGTGCAGACTTGAGGATATGAGTAGTATCTTTAAATTGATAGCAAGAAGTCAGCAAAAGGGGCTGGGAAGGTTCAAGGCAGTGGCTCTAGAGAGAGAGAATAATATTGCTTTCCTTATTCTTACAGTTCTTTGTTGAATGTTAGGAGAAAGCAACCCTTTCTGTGATTTTTTCCCCCAGCCTGACACAGGGCCCATATGGCTACATGCTGTGTCACTTACCAGACTTTTTCACCACCACACACCTTCCCTGCAGCTGTAGGTTTATGATTTGTATTTCATTTGTTTCTCTGCTGACCCCTTTGAATTCCTTTTCACTTCTCTGTGATTTTAATGCTACTTGTGGGGTTGGAGAGAGGAAGGGGTTGGCCACAGAGACCAGTCGTTAGAGACCAAATACAGTTCGGGGGGGGGGGGGGGGGGAATGGTAAGGGGAGAAGATTTGTGCAAGTCTGAGGCATTGCAGAAGCTATGATCTCCATTGCCAAACAATGGTGCAATAAAGCAGGACTGGCCAGGGTTCACTCACACCAGGACTCACTGCCCTTGTCAGAGTAGAGGGCAATCAAAGGGAGTGAGAAAAGATGGTGCCCAGGTAAATGTAGCATCTAGTGGACATGTTTAAGTAACAGAGACTGCCAGTCGAGCAACTAACCGAGGGAGAAAAGGCATGAAATAATTGCAGTGGCTCTTGTGGACAATACAACAAAATTCGATACCATTCCAGCCCAGAGAGAGCTCCCCGAGAAAGAACATTTTAGCAACTTTAACAACAAAATGAACCAAAAGTGAAAGTTGCTAGAGCACTAGTCTTATGCTTGGAATGCAAGAACTACAGGCCGGACTTCCCTCACGGCATGCTGGCAGGTCGGACAGATGTCCCGGACAAAGGCTTGTTTGGGACAGTTACAAGAATTAAGAGAAAAGCTCTAGCTGAAAACTTTGAATCCAGAGTCACCCTCAACATCAGAGCTTTTGGTTTGAGTCAGCTCCCCTCTGTGCTGCTGGATAGTTCCCACATCTACCTGAAGCCACACAGAAAACATACAGTGGCCTGCAAGTACAGGGAGGCAGTATGGTCTAGGGGGTAGGACACTATACTGGGACTTAGGAGACCTGGGTTCTAGTCCCTGCCTGCCAGGTGACTGCTCTGTGACTCAGTTTTCTCATCTGTAAAATGGGAATAACAACGCTGACCTCTTTGTAAAGCACACTGAGATCTACTAATGAAAAGTGCTATGTAAAAGCTAGGTATTATTAATATCCATTAACTCAGTGAGAGGTATTCTGATTCCACATGCACTCAGGACTGCAGAAGCCTCCTGGGAGCTGGCCACAGCTACCCCTATTACTTTCCCACTCAAATTACATACACACACCCATACAATGTCTGATCAGGCATAAGCTTTTCTCCTGTACAGGAATGAGTGGCTTCCCCCTACAACCTCATTTCCACCACTGACGTAACAGAGTGCAACTTGGCTGCAGCTAACGAGTTACTCTTGCAGTGGTGTCGGACCCAGTGCTGTTACTCAGTTGGGCCTGAAGGAGTCCTCCCCATCCATTAAACGGAATCTAAGAATATCTGCCTATTAGAAGTTCAGCTCGGAGGAGCTCTGTAAAGAAGCTTAATGAGAATCACTGCTTCTCACTCCACCAGCGTCAGGTTCCCTCTACCAGCGTCAGGTTCACCCCACCCCCAGTGGCGGATTCATTTTCCAGTGCCACCACGAAGCAACTCCAAGGAAACCCTGCAGTCAAGCAATGTGTCAGAAGAAGACCTGAGGCCAGGGGAGGATCTGAACAGAGGCTTCTCCTTTCTCTTGCTACTTTCCCCTTTGCTGAAAATATGTAATATGATGGCTGCTTCCTAATGCATTCCTTCTGCTGCAATATGTTACAGCTTTGTCTCATAGCACACAGACACCTTACCTGAAGTAACTCACAGAGAAAGGGCTGGAATTACAGAATGGTCTGGGCTGCAGTGAAACACTTCCTTTAAGGAGGCTAAATGGCATGTTTCAGCACCCGAGACCCAGAACGGAGTGAACCTTACACAGAGTTGTGCCTTTGAAAATCAACCCCTAAGTGACTTGGGTAAGAGCCAAGAATAGAACACACAAGACCCATCTCCCAGTCCATTGCCATAATTATTAAGCAACATTCCCTGGTTCTTAAACAGCAGACTTCTACCAAGCACCATATGCACATACTCAGAAAAGCGAGTGCAATATTTAAAAGACATCACAAACTGAACCTCATAGCTTAGGATATGAGGTTATTTTGAAATACCCGGTTTATGCAGTTCTTGGTCCTAACAACACTCAGATATACACAAGACATCTCAGGACTGTATGCCCCGACATATGCTAGTTACATAAGACGTGCCCATAAATCTGTAATACAGAACGTCTGAGTTACATGAATAAGTAATCAGAATGACACTATCTGCCACATCAGCAGTAACTATACAGAATTACATAAGAGAACACGAAATAGAGTGGGAGGGAGAGACATGTATATACACACGCTCTAATGGGATGGTGTTGATCAACATAAAATAATCTGTTCCTTGGATTACTCTAGAGGACAAAACTCTTTGGTGTGGGTCTGCTGGTTAGATTTCACACAGCACATGATGCAGGATGGAGGATAAGGGATGGGCACGTAGCAGTGATGGGAAGAATAACTCTGAGACAATCAGAGAGGAAAGCTATTTATGTGTGAGGCAAATATGCAGAGAAGGTAGATTGTGGAAACAACAGCAGAGCCATATTTGCAGTTTTTAAAAGACTCAAGGACCCAGGTTTTCAATCTAGGCATTTATGCTGTGCTCATCACTAGAGTATAAGATCCCTGCAGATGGAGGTCCATGTGTACATTTCTTCCTAAACTGCAAGCATATTTGCCATGACTGTATTTGCATCTAGGTGGTAAATCCATGTACATCTGTTTATTTGCATGGGCAGGTACTTCAATTGCATACACAATTACAGTAAAAGCATGCTTTACAAAATAAAATATGCTTATAGACTTTAAGGCCAGAAGGGACTATCATAATCATCTAGTCTGATCTCCTGCACATCGCAGGCCACAGAACCTTATCCACTCACTCCTGTAATAGACCCCTAACCTCTGGCTGAGTTACTAAGTTGCAAAGAGAAAAGGAGTACTTGTGGCACCTTAGAGACTAACCAATTTATTTGAGCATAAGCTTTCGTGAGCTACAGCTCACTTCATCGGATGCAAGGTTCCTTCCCCACTCTGAACTCTAGGGTACAGATGTGGGGACCTGCATGAAAACCTCCTAAGCTTACTTTCACCAGCTTAGGTTAAAACTTCCCCAAGGTACAAATTAACTTTATCCTTTGCCCCTGGATCCACTGCCACCACCAAACTTTAACTGGGTTTACTGGGAAACGTAGTTTGGACACGTCTTTCCCCCCCAAAATCCTCCCAACCCTTGCACTCCACTTCCTGGGGAAGGTTTGGTAAAAATCCTCACCAATTTGCATAGGTGCATCCGATGAAGTGAGCTGTAGCTCACGAAAGCTTATGCTCAAATAAATTGGTTAGTCTCTAAGGTGCCACAAGTACTCCTTTTCTTTTTGCGAATACAGACTAACATGGCTGTTACTCTGAAATCTGTTAAGTTGCAAAGAATACGCCAGTGGCTTGTGCCCCACTGCAAAGGAAGGTGAAAACCCCCCAGGGTCTCTACCAATCTGACGTGCTGGAAATTCCTTTCCAACCCCAAATATGGCAATCAGCCCCAAACCTGAGCACGTGGGTGAGGCCTACCAGGCAGACACTTGGGAAAGAATTCTCTGTAGCAACTCAGAGCCCTCCCCGTGTAGTGTCTCATCCCTGGCCATTGGAGATTTTTGCTAATAGCCATATGCCACTGTAAGCAATCGCATCAACCTCATCATACTATCCCCACTGTAAACTTATCTAGCTCAGTCTTGAAACAAGGGAGGTTTGTTTTTTTTTACCCTCTTCCCCCATTACTCCCCTTGGAAGGCTGTTCCAGAACTTCATTCTTCTGATGGTTAGAAATCTTTATCTAATTTCAAACCTAAATTTACTGATAACCAGTTTATATCCATTTGTTCTTTTGTCCCCATTAGCCCTTAACTTACATAACTTCTCTCCCTTCCTGGAGTTTACCCCTCTGATGCATTTGTAGAAAGCATTCATATCTCCCCTCAGTCTTCATTCTGTTAGGCTAAACAAGCCTTAAGTCTCCTCTTGTAAAATAGGTTTTCCATTCCTCTGATCAGCCTGGTAGCCCTTCTCTGCATCTGTTCCAGTTTGCGTTCATCTTTCTTAAACATGGGAGACCAGAACTGCACACAGCATTCCAGATAAAGTCTCACCAGTGCCTTGTATAATGGTACTAACACTTCTATTTCTCTATTGGAAATATTTCAGCAGATCATAGAAGATTAGAGTTGGAAGAGACCTCAGGAGGTCATCTAGTCCAACCCCCTGCTCAAAGCAGGACCAACCCCAACATTCTAGGATTGCATTAGCCCTTTTCATGGCCGCATCACAATGGAGGCTCATAGTCGTCTGTGATCGACTCGTAAACCCAGGTCTTTCTCCTCGAGTCAGTTCCAACTGATACATCCACAGTTTACAGCAAGTCTACTTCTTGTTAATTCCTAAATGCATGACCTTGCACTATTAATTTCAGGGTCATCCAAATCTTTTTGTGTGATATTCTGGGCCTCCTACATATGGGCAATACCTCCCTAACTTGGTATCATCTGCAAATTTTATTAGCACATTCCCATTTTTTGTGCCACAGTTGTTAATGAAAAAGTTAAATAAAAGTGGTCCCAAGATTGATCCTTGAGAAACTTCACTAGCAACATCCCTCTAGCCGGCCAGCTCACTTTTCAGCATGTAGCTTCCCCTTTAACCACTTCTTTACCGCTCTTTCAATTCTCATATTAATACCCATCTTCTCCAATGCAACTAATAATTTCCCATGTGAACTGAAATCCAGGCAGGTTAGATCTACTGCCTTTGCCTTGTGTAGGAAATCTGTTTTCTTCTCAAAGAAAGAGACCAGGTTGGGCTGGCACACTCTACCTTTTGTAAAACCATGTTGTATTTTATCCCAGTTAATTACCATTTACCTCTATGTCCTTAACTACGCTCTCTTGCACAGTCTGTTCTAAGACTTTGCATACAATTGAGATTAAGCTAATGGGCCTATAGTCCCCAGATCCCTTCCCCGCCCCCCTTTCTTAAGTATCAGTACTATATTTGCAATTCCCCAGTCATAGGGTGTGAACCCCAAGTTTACGGATTCATTAAAAATCCTTCCTATTGGAGTTGAAATTTCATGTGCCAGTTCCTTTAATATTCTTGGATGGAAATTAGCCGGGCCCCACAATTTAGTCCCATTAAACTGTTTGACTACTCAATGTAACCACCTGTGTACTGTAATATTCTGCAACTAATCTTGCACTTACGCACTTTTTCCATGGGGGAAAACCAATTAAATACACACAAACAGCACTTAGGTTCAGATTAAAAAGGTCCTTCCATTTGACAACTCCCCATAGCGGAGTTGTACAGCACAGTTCAACTTCCCTTGAGATGTCTGGTTGCAGTTACATATTTGGGACCAGGAATTTGATAGAGATCTGATCCGGTACCCCTTGCTATGTGAGTAGTCTTGCTGAATTCAATAGCATTCTTTGTGCAAGTAAGAACTATTCGGAATAGTAATCACTACAGGATGGGACCCAAAACATGCAAACAGCGCTTCATGGGTCTGAGCCAATCCCCATTGACTCCAGTTGGCACTGAATATCACCCTATGTCAGGTTACATCATATGCCCTTATTCAGGAGTTCTCCACCTGGAAGGGTCACAAACAGGTGTCAGGGCTTCCCCCTCCCATGCCAGTAAATGGGAGTGGGGTCCTGGCCGGCAGGAACAGTGGGGGTCCCGGTATGGAAAGGAAGGGTCTTCAAACATGGACATGGTTGAGACCCACTGCCCTTTTTCACTGAGCCCCCACTGCAGGCATTCCTCACCTTCACAATATTGTGGCTTAAAAATTAGTTCTATTTCTAATAGGACTTTACAAGACACTTTTCAATGACCCAGCCGACACACTGAAATATTAATGCTGGTTTAAAAGCTGCAGGAAAAGGTAGCATTCATTTTATCCAGCAAGGTTATCTTGGCAATTTTATGTTTTATAACTTGCTGGCTGCTCAGCATGGATAACACCCAGTTTGGGTCATTTCTATAGAATCTGCACTGTCACAAGGCCGAGAGAAAAAACATAATGCAAAGCTACAGAGAGCAGCTTTATTGTACAAAAAGACACCTTGGCAGACAATGCCATCTAACACACTAATGAGAGAATCCACCAACACCATGCCAGGAATGAATGTCAATGTAATGTGAACATACACACTCCGACGATGTTTCCCTTTCGGTTACTTGAATAACTCAGGGATTCAGGGCATGCATTTATTTTTTTCTTTTTAGAACAAAAAAAGCAAAAGAAAACTAGGATACTGGACTAGATGGGCCTTGGGTCTGATCTGGCAATTCCTGCAATTATGGTCTAGGGCCATAAAATCCCTGCGGTCTACCAGGAAAAAGAAAATACAAGGGGATAGGGCAGAGTGTAGTTCATCTGACAGCCTAAATTGCCCCATTTGTAAAGTGGGGATTATATTTACCTGCCTCACCAGAGTGATTTGAGGGTATGGTCAGATTTGTGGAACATGCTGAAGAAGTGGTTCATTTAACGAAGCATTCTGTAACTAGCACAAAAGTCTAGCTTACACCAACCCGAGTGAGTGGTCAAAAATTTCCCATCAAAACTGTTTTTCAATGGAAAATGGGGTCCTGAGGAAACTTGTTCTGTGGAGAGTTGATTTTTTTTGGCAGGGGGCTCAAAAACCCAAATGGCTAAACACACACAGCTATTCCAGTTTGGATATATGCTCCTACAGCACCACTGGAGAGGTCTAGTTTAGCTGCCTCATGTCCCCATTCTCCTCTATTGCCAGGTTCCCCAGCCAGCCTACATCTCCCATGATACACCAAGGCCAGGGAGTCCTAGGATACGTTGACTCTGTGATGGGGTGTAAACCCCACACTGGCACTGAAAGGGGAGCTGGAGAGTTCAATTAGGGGACCTGGTTGGGGTGGGCCAGGTCCAAGTGAAGAGGAGTCCAGCTGGGGGAAGAGCTGAGGGGTTAGCATAAAGGGAGGAAGCCCAGATAAGAAGGAGGCTGCAGGAAGAGAGGGGAAGAACTCTGCAGGTGTAACCCACACATCTCCTAGGTGTGGTGTTCTGTCCCATCTGGTGGCACTGAGACCACTTAGAGAGAGAGATAAAATGAGTCTTCTCTACAGCCTTAGCTAAGAGCCAGCAGGCTTTTAGCTCATGCGGTAGAGGCTCATGTACTAAGCTCTAGAGGTCGGAGGTTTGATCCCACCCGCTGATGACCGGGGTCTGTTGGCGTTACACAGGCACTCTCTGGTGTGAGAGAGTGGAGGAAAAGCCTAGAGGGATGCAGAAGCACAGTAAGCCCAGGACAGGGCTGTGGGAGAGGCCTGCGGACAGGCTGAGGAAGGAAAAAGCCAAGGGAGGTAGCAGTAGGGTGGGAGACTGGACAAACAGACCTTATATGCTCACCACAGGTTCCCTCTGCTAGAACCCACAGGAGCGGGAGGGCCTGTGTTCCCCTATCTGTTCCACTGGAAGAGGTGGTGAGGAAACACCCTGACGGGGAGAAGGACTATTGACTTTGGAGCTAGGCCTCCAGGGAGGCGTTGCTCTGCATCAGACTGGGAAGACAACTCTGCGGAGCCTGGGAAGGGGCCGGGGGAAGAGTCTGGAGAAGAGTAAACGAGGGTGAGGAGTTACGTTGATGTGACTTTAGTTTATTAGATCCTTCGTCTCCCCCAGGCAGGATGAGACTAAATATGACCTGGCTGGAGGGAGGAGTCATGAGAAGAAGCAGACCACAGCAGGGATGGAGCAGCTGTCAGCATGGGATGCTGAAGAAGGAGAGCCTGCTACACTATACCAGCCAGAAGGGGTGCACCAGTGGTGAGTCCATTCTGACAGCCTCCCTCCATCAGTTTTCAGCAGAAGTCTTTCTGGTTTTAAATTTTTGCACAAAAATCATTAATGAAAAATTTAGACACAAATTTTTAATGTGGGGAGGGGAAGCGTAGGGGACATTTTCTGGCTCGCTGTACCTCCAATGGTCATACACATGTGTCAAAAGCAAGTTCTTAAGCATCTGAATCACTTAATGGGTCAAATGCTGCTCTCATTTCCGCTAGTGTAATCCAGAGTAACTCCACTGATTGGCATGGCTGAGAGCAGAATTTGGTCCATCGTATTTTCTTTAGAACAGTTATCTTCTTCCATGGCCCCTGTTGATAGAGGATTTACTGTAATGTGTACTGAGTGAGGTCACTTGTGCAAAGAAGAATTTGGCAGATTTGGAGGGCTGACATTTTAAAGCGATCGAGGGATTTAGACACATCTGCCATTGGAATTAATGGAAAATGCTTCTAAATCCCCTACATGGCTTCAAAAATCTCAGAGAACTTTTAGAGTAAGAGAAAAGTTCCTGAAGGCTCTTTGAACAAAGAGCTACAAAGACAGAGCATAGATGAGAACAGGAGGAAATAAGCCAGGCTCCCTTAGAACGAGAGCTAAAACTATCTGCTTTGACTACATTTTCCAAAGGGCCTTCTTCATTGGGTGAGAATACTTGAGATGCAAGATCAAAGCAGGCTCCTCTGTCTCAGCTGAACTTAACGAAGGACTGTCCCTTCCAAACTGCCAAAGGCAGCAGTCAGCCTTGGATCTGCCTGAGATGGAAATGCTGCAGTTCCAAGGGAAAAAAAACCCTTGCCATCTTAGCTGTAACTCGTATGCTCACTCAGCCTTATTTCCTTCCTGGGTCTTATTAAATCTTCAGGCATTCATTCAAAAGCTCCTTGTAATGAAGTGTTTTTAGTTTCAATCAGTGCTGTTACTAACATATGCATTTAAACCATTTGGGCTGTAGCCGTGTAACATGAAAATCCAGCCCAGTTTATACTGGGACATCAGAAGGGGCTGGTATGGCAAGAATGTAGGGAGGTGACTCTTGCTGACTTTCCTGCCAGATCTCTGCTTAGTAGGGAAGGGAAATGGATGAGGGGGAAAGCCACTTCTGTGGCATTATTTACCCCCCGTTTTTCTAATCTCACGGGCTTGGTGGGATGCTCCTTACAGCGTCATCCCCCTTCTGGTCCCACAGGAAATCTGGCGGGGGGGACCACAATGCTGACCCCATCAGCGTGAACTTACTCTGGTTCCCTTCTGCATTGCAGAATGCCCCCAGCCCCTTGAAGTAGACTTCTAGCTCCAGCAGCCAGAACTGTAGCTCGAAGCAGCACAGAACAGAAGCTCTGTCCATCCCTGTACCTCTGCAAGCCTTGGGGATCCCCAAACAACACAATACCCTTGGGTGGGTCATCAGCCACAGGGATTGAATCCTGGACTCTCTGGACCTAAAACCAGGAGCCTGTACAGCCTGAGCTAAAAGACCCAGATCTATGAGCTCAAAGGCTATAGCAGAATCATAAACCTCCTTGTGGTCCTGCCACGAGAGGGGGACAGGGCAAACCTGCACTACACCTGGGTGTCGGGACCAAATTTTCTGATACCTCTGAACACCTTGCTGGCAGAAGGGTACAATGGAAATTCCCACAGGCCCTGTCCCCTAGCTGGGAGTTGTGTGCACAGAGGACACTATGGCCCTATGTTTGTAAAGAATGTTTTAGATACCTGGATGGAAGATGCATGAAATATATTTACTAACAGTCAGACATCAGTGTTGGAAAGCAATTATGTACAAAGTTACGTAGGAAATCAGCACCTAAAATGTAACGTAGCTGTAGAGGAGAGGATATATTTCAGCTAAAGCAACTTATATCCTGCCTAAGGTGCTTGATCGAGATGGAACTTCTATCCGTGTTCAGTGTACATGGAAAATATTTCCTATATCATTGTCTTTACTAATAACCAGAAAAAAAACCCTGAAATCCTGAAAGAAGTAGACAGCACCTAAATAACATTGGCAATTGTTCCTTAAGTTACTTGGTTTTGTAAATAATATCTAATTAGTTTTGATTCATTTTATTATTGCGGTTTTTTAGCTGCTACAGTAGGACATTGTACTAGAGATTTTAATTTCCTGTTTCCCTTCCCCGAATTTTATGTTTCCATCCCATCTAGCTCCTTTTTATTGATGCTTGAACTCCTTACTTCAAGCGACAATATTGCTGAAGGATAAGGAGCCATGTTACCAATCGGATTTTTTAGTGAAATCTCCCTGCAGGAACATCCTGTTCTTTAGATTATAATCACATGAAGTAAATGGCTTTCTTGCTTTCCACTCATCAGTACTTGGATGAGGAGCTGCTGGCTAAAGCTGTATCCAGGCGAGATTCAGGTGACGTTGCTAGGGAGGACAAAACACTTGAAAGGATTTGCCTCTTTTATAAAATCCACCACAATTTGGGAGCATCTGCCCCAGGATTGTTCACTTGGTCCTCAGCCTCAGGGTCCTTTAGGCCTCCTCATTGTTATCAGGTGCCAAATTAGTTCTGGCAGCAAAAAATACACTTGTTTCCACCTGCGACCAGCCACAATATGGCCCCTTATCGTACCAGATACACCAGGCTATGGGGATCCACGCACTCAGGGCTTCCAGGCCTGATTGATTGTGACTCATATCTAGGAAGAAAACCACACACCCTGAAAGTGTCTCCAAATGGTTCAAAACACCAGTACCAATCTGGACTGCCTTTGGATAAAACTTATTAGGGTGACGCTCTAGAAGAAACATATAATCAACTACATTTACTAATCCAAATCATTGCCTTAAGTTATTATTTATTCACATATCAACCAACTAGGGACATAGGCCTTGCCCTGAGGAGTTTATAATCCAATTAAAATGATTTAAAAACAAAAACAACTTGCAGAGAAGGGTCCTGATGCTGCAAAGGGGATCAGTGTGGGTGGGCCCTTCCATGTGTAGAGAGTCCCGTGGAGTTCAGTTGATTCTCTGCTCCTTTTATCAGAGGGAAGTTCCCTTCTGGGATCTACCATACTCCAAAGGCCAGCCAGGCCCAATCAGAAGAGGAAATTTGGAACCCTTTACTTCAGATTATTAGAATCACAGGATGTTCAGCATAGATAAAAAAGGACATGCGCAGCACAGAAATGCAGTGCAAAGGGAAAAGGAACAAAACATTTAAAATAGAGCCTAAAAATCAGAACTACAGTAAAAACTTCCTACTCTAAACATGAAATAAGAATTCTATTTACAAAATGGTGTAACCCAGGAAACAGTTTCTAATGCTGATCCAGGGCAGGGACTGCCTCTTTGGCCATTTCTGGACTGAGTTTGGGGAGGAGGTGTTGCACCAGAAGAGCTACAGCGATGCAGTCCCCCCGCATTTTACGGTCATTAATTATTTGTGTTGCAAAAGCATCTAGGAGTCCTTGTCATGGACCAGTACTCTGTTGTGCGAGGGACTGAACAAACACAGAACAAAAGGATGTTCATACATGCACTGCACTGGTATAAGACCAAACTCTTGGGAGATGCATACTAAATTCTTGAGGCCTTCTTATGTTCTCCTTTGCCTTCTGTAATATCTAACAACAGTGGGCCAAGGAGACATGACCGAACTGATCTGAGAACTTTAGGTATGTATACTGCAAACTCACACATCACTCTTCTGTAAACAAACATCTTTAACTGCTTTAATGTTCTTGCCCTATTATTTTTCATCTCCAAGCCATCTGCACTAGTGCTTTAGAGGTGGGAGAGCAGCCCATAAAGAACTGAACAAAGTCATGTTCTCCATCATTTATTTACAGTATTGTGACAGGGTCAGGCCAGATGGCTATAGGAGAGTAATAGAAGGCAGATATATTAGCCCCAGGCTAAGTAGGTCCCTTTTCCCTGGGTAAGGTAACAGGGAAGGTTCCAGAACAATCAGGAACCTTCTGGAGATAATTGAGACAGACAGGCTGATTGGCTGCAGGTGTTCTAATCAAGAAGCTGCTAGAATCAATTAAGGCAGGCTAATCAGGGCACCTGGGTTTTAAAAAGGAGGTCACTTCAGTTTGTGGTGTGCGTGTGAGGAGTTGAGAGTGAGAACGTGGACTGTTGGAGGACTGAGGTGTACAAGCATTATCAGACACCAGGAGGAAGATCCTGTGGTGAGGATAAAGAAGGTGTTGGGAGGAGGCCGTGGGGAAGTAGCCCAGGGAGTTGTAGCTGTCGCGCAGCTGTTCCAGGAGGCACTCTAGACAGCTGCATTCCACAGGGCCCTGGGCTGGAACCCGGAGTAGAGGGCGGACCCGGGTTCCCCCCAGATCCTCCCCGACTCCTGGTCAGACACAGGAGGAGTCGACCTGGACTGTGGGTTCAGAAAAACGGCCAAGCTGAGGGCTGCCGTGAAGCTCCAAGGCGAGCAAATCCGCCAATAAGCGCAAGACCCACCAAGGTAGAGCAGGAACTTTGTCACAGTATTTATTCCTCCTTACACAGACAGCCAGTGCTCACTCACCGGTCTGGAGAGAGAAACTAATGTTGGCTGGCATATACTTGTACAAAATCGCCTCACAGCCACATTAAAAGCCATCACCATAATAGCATCATGGCAGTCTAAATTACATTAGGGTGCTGCAATTGTACAATGTGGGACAAACACAGACAGGTTATAATGGGAGGTGCTGGAGTGACAGGTCAAATAAATATAAAGAAGAAATGGCCTGAAGGGTCTATTGCACCCGTACCATGACGCAAAATAAGATTAAATGATCCAAAACATGCCCAATGGCAGACACAGTGTTGTATACCTATTACAGGGTAGAAAAAATGGCAGTATATATACACATATCTACTGTACCGCAGCTCCTGGCATTACGTGCAGGTGTCCTCTGTGTTGTTAACCTCAAGCATTCAAAGAAATCATGAGTCAGATCCACTTTAAAAAAAAATCAGGAGATTTGGGTTTTTTAAATATAATAATTTGGAGGTCTTTGTATTTGCCTTCTGTTTTTTGAGCCTTTAAGGGTCACATTTTTCAGCTTTTCTTTGCAACCCCGAGGGCTAGAAGTATATATAAAATAAATTAAAGCTAAAATTCTCACAATCACATAACTCCTGGAGCTGGGCTTTAAGAAAAAAAACCCCCCCACAAACATTGTGCGTCTCACAACAAAATCACGAGATTTGGCCACACCGCATCCTAAAAGCTTCTTAGGAGCATTTGCACAGGGTTTACTTTCTTTTACAATGAACTCTAACTGCAGTTTTACATCTTGACACTTTATGGAGACAATTAATTCCCACTATGGGACATTTACTAATCCTTTTGCTTCCTACTAATCACGATCTCATAGATTTTCTTCTTTTTCCGCCTCGCTTTTATGGTCTTTTGATCTTTTTCCCCAGCATCAAAGGATTTTCTTCACATAATAACTCTACCATTTCAGAATTCATAGCCTCTAGCTAAATAGTCATAACCCAGAGCTACCTGCAATAGATCCACTTTTGAAAAATATGACAAACAGCATATACCAAAGGCTAGAATTGAACTGAATACCAGTCGCAAACTCAGATAAGACACAACCCATGTTTTGTTGAAAATGCCTTATTCAGTGCAGCAGGTCTTTAAAAGCAAAGACAAATGCATCCGATGAAGTGAGCTGTAGCTCACGAAAGCTTATGCTCAAATAAATTGGTTAGTCTCTAAGGTGTCACGAGTCCTCCTTTTCTTTTTGCGGATACAGACTAACACGGCTGCTACTCTGAAACTGTGGTGTTTCCTTGAACAAAAAATTAATAGTAGTTGATAACTTAGGAATCAGCTCATAGATGCAGCACAAATACAAAATAGTACAGTGCCGGAGACAAATTACATCTAGGATTTCCAGTGTATATTTTTTGGCAAACTATGTAAATGTTTTGATAGCCCTCTAGTGGAAGTTCCCACATTACCAAGAAGCCATAACAGGAAGGTTGATGTGTTTGGAAAATCGATGAAGTGTGAACAAAAGGACAGAGTTGGAATCAAGACAGTGAAAACTGCAAGGAAAGGAAAGGGATAGCAGCAAAAATGACCCCCAGAGGCAGAGTTATAGAACAGGAAAACGGCAAAGACTTGGAATCCTATCTGCAGTGGCTGGCCTACTAAAGGACTGTTCCCCCTGTCAGCTGCATCACTAGAAACCAACAGTGTTCCTATTAGTAAGAGATCTCCAAGCGTATGTGTTTCTAAAGACCTTAGAAATGCCTAATCCAAAGCCCAGCAAAGTCAATGGAAGCACTTCCTCTGTCTTCCATCATGGACCAAAAGAGAAAATCAAACGTTGAGCTCATTGGGATGTTCACGAGCTACTTTGACCCAAATCATAGATTCTGCTCAGTGTTTCCAATTTTGGCATCAAAATCAGAAAGAAGATCAAGCTCCTTCATAGTCCATGGTATATGAATTACAACTGGTGTAAACCTGCATTGCTCCATTGAAATCAATTAAGTGTACAAGAACCTATTAATCAATGGAGCTATGCTGACTCACACTAACTGAGGATTTGGCTCACTAGCTGCAAATTACGAGTGTGGAATGTTTATCAGTGAAGCTCCCAGAAACAGAAGCGTGTGTGGATTGATAAGCAAAATTAGTCCAAAAACCGATATCTAGAATAAAAGACTAGACTTACCAGTCTACCCAATGAAAATTCTTTGGAGCCGGTAGAGAAAAGTCACCATGCAACCTGGTGTGGATATGATACAGTGAAACCAAAAACTTTTGCTAAAAATCCCTTAGCAATGGAGGCCCAAAATATGCTCTTATGATAAGTGAGACCTAAATGATGCAATAAGGCCCCTGGTTTCTAGGACATATTGGAAATTGTGTCACCTTCATTTAAATTTTAAAGTCCTGTTTTACTGAATTCATTATTGAAATGAATATTACATCCAATACAGAACCTTTGCCTCGTGTTATTTATTCTGGTGATAAATTCCATTTATTTCATGCTGTCCCCACCTTTTCAGCTGCCCATGTGTTGCAGAGTTTTGAATTGACAGTGCATGACCCGCTATTCATTGATTCTAGATACAACCAGAATCTGAACCAGGGCCTTGTCACGTCCTTAATAACTAGTGTGAACATTACATTGTACTAGCCTAGACCATGAGAGTTATGTTAGAGTATTTACTACTCCTATTCCCAACCTCACATCCCAGCAGCTTTCCCCTGGCCACGGAGGGCTTGATAAAGAGCCAACAAAGTGCTTTAAGAAGTTGGCCAAAGAGTTCATCAGAGAGAAGTGCAAGGTGCTGATATTTGTATTCCAGTAGCACTCAGAGATCCCATTCTGCTCGATGCTGTTCAGCCAAACAGAGACTGTAAGCTCTCTGTGGCAGGGACTAACTGCACAAAGCATGGGGAGGGGAAAGAGACACCCTACTAGCTAGCCAATGGCCCACGCTCCAACTCAAGAATCTCCTTTCTATTGGGCTCTCCTCACCCAGCCCCCTTTCACCTTAGGAGAAGGGAAATCAAGCTAGTGGCCCACACAGGGAGATCAATTTACATTAGCATGATGTGCTGCTAGGGGTCAGTCAACCTTCTTTTAAATCACCGACCATCCATTTAGCAGCCCCCAGAAAGTATCCTCAGGAAGGGGATGCTTGTGATAGACACACCATCAAAGACGTACGTGGCCCAATTCTCCATACTGGGTCACCCATTCTGTCGTAGCGCAATTGAAATCAGTGGAGCAGCACCAGCATAACATCAGTGTCACTGAGTGAAGAATCAGGCCAGGAAACCACTGAAGCATCTGTCCCCGCTGGGACACCATCTTTCTGAACCCGACCATCCTGTAATGCTTTTTCGTAGGGCGGAGAAACAGGAGGAAGAGACAGAAGGTCTCTCTGTGAAAGCGGCCGGCAGACATCTTCCTCCTGTTGGATGTTCAGCACAATTCCTGTAGCACAGCACAACTGCAGGTCCATAAACGTCATTAGTCCCTGCTGTAGCTCAGTGAAAAACATGGCACCTTCCAAAACCATTGCCAGGGGCATGCACAGAGGATGGAAAGATACAAAGCTAAGTTACAGGGGTGGAAGGTTACTGCAAGTTCATCTTCACACCAGGCTGTGAGCCTTGCCCTTGGGCTCTGAGGCAGAGCACAGGAAGATTTCACCTTTCGATTGTTCAGCAGCTGGGCTAAGATTGGAGCTGGTCAGGAGCCACAATTTCTGTTCCATGGAAATTCCAACATTGCACAGTTTGCACCGGGGACTGCAATGACTCGGTTTTTATATCCTCAGTGCTACAATCTAACTATAAACACACACAAAACATGTTCTTCTAGAGTACGAATTCTCTGCCACACCTCTTTTCACAGCCAAAGGAAACGATGAATGCAAAATCAAGAGCTTTCGGTGTATTGGCTATGATATCATCATTGGGAATAACATGACTATTGTGACTCAGAGTAACAGTCTGGTTCCTGGCTCCCCCTTACTCCGGGATGAGAGGGGAATAGTCTGAGCCAGCTATGCGGCTGGCATGGATTACCTCTCTTAGCACAACAGCACAACTGCACTGGCTGCTGCGACAGGATGGCAGAGCAAAGGCTCCCCCCACTTCTCACCTGTGTGTGGAAAGAAGAATCGATGCCCTGTGGAGGCTGCTCTACTTTCCCTTCCCTCACTGCTACCCACAATGCAGGCAATCCGTGCCAGGAACAAAGGGGATTCTTATACCTATTTACTCCCATGCGCAGGAGCAGAATGCAGGTGACAGTCTGGCCCGACTGGAGCAGACCATTGGCCGAAAAATATGCATTTGAAAATCAGAGCCATGAAAGGCCAAATGACGCATTCTGCAGGAGGCCAAGGGGCTGATCCCACAGTCCTGTTGCATCCAAAACTCTTCCTGCCTTCAGTGGGAGTTCGGAGTGTGCAAGGAATTAATTATGCAGATATATCTAGCCACAGTCTTCTTGTGCCATTAGAATATAAAGTCTGTGTTTAGTACTTGGAAACAGATTCATTTTCCTGGAGTGGGAACACAGGTGGTTTGAATGCAGTGTGTAGTAAGGGCCCAGTCCTGGGAGGAGCTGAGCACCCACAACCACCAGTGAAATTAAATGGGAACGGTGGGTGCTCAGCAGCCTTACTGGATTGGGCTCCATGGACCTGATCCAATGTCAAGAGTAAGTATAGTCAAGGAAAAATCTTTGGAACATGCTCTTTCTAAATCTCATTCTCATTTTTAAAAACAATCCATGGTTACTTTTCTTCCTTAGAATGCATATAGAATAAGATATCTGCTTCTCTTTCTCTGGGTTTATTTTTAGTTGAATGTTCTGTAGAACACATTCTTGAAAAATTAATTACAGACGGCTACAGGGACACGCAGCCGCTCATCTAGCTGGCGATCTCAGGTTTTCTACGTCACATGGCTTAATCTACTTGTATTAATTTTCTATAAGCCATAATTTAGCTTTGCTACTTCATTTAATATTTCATGCAATCGCACCACTTTGTTAACAGACACTACAAAACACAACTGGCCAGAGCTTCCACTGCTGTGAACCCGTGTGGCCTCATTAATCTCATAGCAATGCTAATTTACTCCAGCTGAGGATCTAGCCCATTGTACCAAGGTGTATATGTGCAGCATTAAAATTTGAAATATTTCAGAACCATGCCAACTAGCTTTGAAGAGGGAGATTTTTTTTTTAATTGTACTTGAGGGGTGTTTTGGTCGAGGATCAAGTGAGTGCACTGGGAATAAAAATAATAATGATTAATTGGAAGCACAATTTCACATCAAGCCTGCAACCTGAAAAATCAACACTCTCATCTTAAAAACAAAAACAAAAAAACAAACCCCAGCTGTGTGAATATTTTCTTTTTCCTGGAAAACGACTAAAACCACCACCTCAGCAAGGGATCAAACGACCACCGATGTAAGGAATAGCCAGAGATCTAATTAATTCTAAAAATTCTGGAAGGAATTTTGACTCTCATGCTACCAGAGATCAGGCTGAGACCAAATGTGGGCAGCAGATTATCCCACATCTGCCTACTGGAGAGGGAGAACAAAAACAAAAAACAGTGACACCCAAAATCATGGCTTTTTCAAAACCCAGAATTTTTCAGACGGGGGAAAAGAAAAAAAAACAACCCAGCAAATCCCAGTCATGAAGGACCTTACAACAGCGCTAATCACCAGACATTCTTCGTATTAAAAGTCTTGGCCCAGTTCAGGCGTAGGTACAGTCATGTCTATGCTCAAACAACATAACCCAGCTCTACAGCAGTGGTTTTCAACCTTTTTTCATTTGGGGACCCCTACAAATTTTTGAATGAAATCTTAGGGATAGTCTGCAGAACCCCAGGGGTCCACAGGCCACAGGTTGAACCCACGGTTCTAAAGCATTGTCATTCTCACTGGATCCCCTGACACAGCTGTAATGTAAACACAGGCTAAGAAACTCTATTCCAAAAACCACAAAAATACTTCACCAGCATTTGACAGGAACAACAGTATGTAAAAAACTACACACTATAAGCTAAGCAGTTGAACAATCAAGTCTCCTTTGACAACATTTCCAGATCAGGATCTTCATCTGGAGTAAACTGATGTAGCTCCACTGAAATCAGTTGAGCTCTACTGATTTGCAACAGCTTAGGATCTGGGCCTTCTGGCAGAAATGTATAGATGCTAATTTTCCTCCACTACCTGAAGTTTAATTGTACCTCCATTTGATACATTTCTGATGTATCAGAAGTCAGTAATATTGATCACTAGAGGGCAGCAGAAATCAAACTACCACTCCTTAACCTAGTATTCTAAACGCGAACATCCGATACTGGGTTATTTCAGTGGCACTTTTAGGGGTTCTCTTATGAAAAAAAGAATACAAAGCGTACGTATATAAATCCCTCCCAATCAAGCCAAATATCAGAACGTATGTGGCAGGCAGATATTTTGATTATTATTATTTTTTGTTTATTAATTTTTGCATGCACAAGTGCGCATCTACCTTTGCACACAGTAACAATGATTGTACATATGCATGGGCATTTGGGCATCTAAGTTCCCATTTGCACATCCAAGCTCTGCATGGAACTGTGGTAATCATGCGTGCAAGTGGGCCTCCTATTTTAGCTAAAATTTGGCTCTGCGTGGATAACATGACTGGAGAAAACCTGTTTTGGACCTACAGGGTATGTACAGATGCTTCTAATGAGCTTTTCTATAAAGCCTGTGGTCTTTGGCATTACACTTCCTCCTCAATGAATGCAGCGAGTTAAAATATGTCCTAGAAGTTCATTTCTCCTGGTCGTTAGGTAACCAAGCTGGGTTTTTCTTTAATGAACAGGATAAAGAATGAATACATTGAATTTTATACTGCCATGAACTTCTGAGTGGCCTCTCAAGTGCTAGCGCTAACCCAAATGGCTTGACAATATTAAAAGTACACCCTGTTCCTTTAATTTTCAACATTCCACAACAGCACGCATGCATAACCCAAGTACAGGGAAAAACTACAGCATGTAAAACCATTTCTTCTCGTCCCATACATGACGTAGCTCTACCGGAAAAGATGGAAGAGGCTCTTAAAAGGCAAAGAGAGCAGTAAACATAGAACAGTTAAGGACTAGTCAGAATAAATATGCATCGATACAGACATGTCTCATTTCAGATACTAATTAAAAAAAAATCATAACCAGTGCATAAGAGAGTGGGGAGAGGCAGGTAACTGAAGAGTGCTGTCTACACAGCTATTTTTAGCGTGGTAGCTGAGTCCCATGAACCCGAGTCTGTGGACCTGATCTTGGAGACTCACTGCTGCAGGCTGTGTAGACATACGCTGGGTGGGCAGGGAGGGAAGCTTCTGGGGTAGCCTGTGAAGGGTCCTGTTCCCAGGAACAGCTTTCAGATTCTCAGCTTCCTTACATCACAGGGTGCATCTGTGCATGGGGCCAGAGCCTCAGCAGGTTTCCAACTACACTGCTCCTTTGAAGCCAAACGTAAACCAGATGATGTTCCAGCCCTTAGACTCTTTTGGACTCTGACCTCTGCTCCGGTCGCATCACCAACATCCCCCTTCTTCCTCACCTTCCTAATTCCCTCCTCTGTCCTCTCCTACTCCTTTGTTCCTCTCACATCATCTCTTCCCTACAAGATCTCCTTTCCTTTCCACCTTTTTCCCACCTACCCGCCCCACCCCCATCATCACTTTTAACAATTTTCATAACCCCTCCACAGAATGAATTAGAGATGAGTAAGGCTACAGTTTTGTCACCAAAGTCATGGAAGTCACGGAATCCGTGACTTCCAAAGACCTCCGTGACTTCAGCCCTGGTGGCTGGGAGTAGCAGGGTCCTGCCGCCTTCCGCAGCAGGGAACTGCAAGGTACCCCAGTCGCTTGAGACAGCGGGCCCCCAAGCTCTCGGCCGCCATGGGCAGCAGGGTACCCAGCAGCTCCCAGCCACTGCAGGCAGGAGCGGTACCCCGCAGCGCCTCAGCTGCCACAGTGGGATAGGGGGACACTGGCAGCTCCCGCCACCACCACGGGGCTGGTTGACCCCGGCAGCTTCCTGCCGCTGCTGCAGGGCTGGTTGACCCCTGCCACTCCCCACTGCAGCAGGGGGACCCCTACTGCTGCTCCCCACTGTCGCGGGGGAGCAGGGGAACCCCTGCAGGTGCTGGCCGCTGCAGGGAGCGGAGGGAGCCCTGCAGCTCCCCACTGTGGTGGTGGCAGGGAGATTCACACATCTCCCTGCCGCTAAGAAGGGGGCAGAGGGACCCTGCAGCTCCTCTCTGCCACTGGGGGCAGGGGGACTCTGGAGCTCTGAGCCCCCAAGGAGGGTAGTGGGGGCCCCAGAGCTCCCAGCCACCCTGCAGCTGCCTGTTCCCTTCCCATTTTATCATAGATATTTTTAGTAGAAGTTAGGGACAGGTCACGGGCTCCCGTGAATTTTTCTTTACTGCCCGTGACCTATCCCTGTCTTTTACTAAAAATAGCCATGACAAAATCTTAGCCTTAGAGATGAGCCAACTTTCCCCATGATCCTTGGCTTGGATGCTGTATCCCCTTCCTCACACTCTTTATTTAAGACTGCTCGGCTCTTAAGGGCAAGATCCATGTCTTCCTCTGTGTCTGGACAGCACCTAACACATGTTGGATACTACGATAATGCAGACAACAGCAGCAAATAAAGGAAGAGAATATAGGTTTCGCTGAAAAAAACCTCAGCAAAATCAAAATACGAATTTACATATTTTAAGACCTTTTTGAAAACTTGAAATAATAAAACAATTTGCCTGGATTTAAAACAGTCCCCAGCAGAGCCAGTATCCTAAACCCTGCAATGTTGTGCTAGGATGTGAGTAATGCAGATTAGAAATGTTATAAACACAGTCATTTAGTTTTATTTTCTAAGCTGAGTAGAAACATTAAAAAAAAAAAGCAAAAAAGATGCAAAGTACAATCTTCATCAGCTTTAATATTCTAAGGTTCATTGCTGTATAAACAAGGAAATTTTTACTCTGTGCATGTGCGTGTTTTTAAATATGTTCTTTTTGACCTACCAATGTCCCTTTAACTTCATTACAAAATTCAGTTTACTGCTGGTTATGCCGTATCTTTGTTACAGCAGGAGAGTGCTCACTCACTAATGAATCATAAATCACTCATTCGTGCGTACATTTGGTCTTTATCAGCATTTCCATGTGACTGCAAGCACGGTTTTGCTGATTCAACGGTCTAACGGAGTTACCCAACTACTATGATGCAACATTTCCCTTCCAACAAAATGATATATCCTCCCTGCTATAAACACTTTTAATTGTTCCTAAGTTACACTAAGGACACATAAATATTTATGTGGGATGCCTGAAGGCTGAATGACATGCCTTCTGGTCAATATCAATCCAGTACAGGAGGAATGCCAGAAAAATATTACTTTGCCTCCATCTACATCTCCACTAAGAAGGTTGCTATGTTCTGAGAGACAGTGACAGTGACTCCTGCTGGCTGTACTTTTGTGTGCTGAAAAATTAACATTGGAGCAAGCGAGACCACTGTCCTTGTCAAACTACAAATGGTATTTAAAACAGAGTTCGAAGAATTACCTATCATTCCCACGCCTAAACCATAGGAGCCGGTCCCCAAGTCAAAATGCTTTATAGTACAGGTTAGAGCAAATCGCTGCTCATAACTTAAATCTTACAAGCTGCATGCTGCCACCACTGATCATGCTAACCCATATGCTCTCACTGTTTCCTTCTGCTCCCCCATTTCTCTGTCTGTGTCCATCTGTTGTCTCGTCTCAGACTTAGACTGTAAGATCACTGGGGCAGGGACCATCCTTCTGTTCTGTGTTTGTACAGCACCTAACACACTGGGGTCATGGTCCATGACTGGAGCCCCTAGATGCCTTTGCAATACAAAAGAATAATAATAAGAGACACTGGAACACTTTTCACTATTTCATGAGAGGAGGAAACAAGAGCTAGGACTGTAACTCCAAGATGCTTTGGTATGATTTAATTCTCTAAGAAAGTTCCCCTGTGATGTAGGGTTTGGTTTTCACTGCAGTTATGTTTTCTGCAGCCAAGATGATTGATGGTATGACTACATTGCAAAAAAACAACACACAAACCCCAATTCAGGGCTGAAAACAGCAGTTTAGACATTCCTGCATGGACTGGACCCCAGACTATGAAACCCAGCGAGGGGGGTTGGTCTCAGAGCCTGGGCTCCAGGCTGAGTGGGAACAGCTATACTGCTATGTTTAGATCTGTTGTAGTGCAAACCTATAGAGCCCAAGTCAGTTGACTTGCTGCTGTGGGTTGGTTTTTTTTGCTGACTTACAAAGGACTTATGTAAGCTTAAACAACCTAGATTAGAAAGCAGACGTCTCCTTTTAAAATAAAAGACACTCATGATTTTATACATGTACTTAGGCGAACATGCATGTAAAACGATGTTGTTCCATACAAGCAGGCACTCAGATATTTGGAGCAGCATTGTTTTATATAGACACAGTTGTATAGAAAACTACACTCAAATAAGTATTTGTTTAGACTGCAAGTTCTTTGGGCCAGGGCTGTCTTATTATATGTAGTCAGCGTCCATCACAGTTTGGCTCTAGTCAGGGCTTCTAGGTGCAATTGTAATGTGAATAAAAGAAGAAGAAGAATTTGGGGCCTGATCTTTCATTCTCTGAGAAACCCAAAGCGCCCACTGAAGTCACTGGGTGTTGTACATGAACAAAAATGCAGGATCTGACCTCTACTGGTGTAAAACACAATATGAAGTTTCATGTTTGAGCAGTTTGTCTTTGTTTTTCACGTGTCATGGCTGGCTGATTAGCTGTAAACTCCATGCGCCGCAAACCAGTCTCGGGACTGCAGAGTAATCACACGTTCCTCCTACACCCCAACATTAATCACCAACACAATTAACTCAAATAGCACCAATCCTTGCTGGAGAAGAACAGGATCTGAGCAAACAGCTCACAATAAACACACCCATCACAGGGATTGCCTACAAATCCCTGCACTTATGGATACACCTTTACAGAAAACCTGTGACACACAGTCTGTCTAAAACAAACCCCAGCCTATCACATTGTCAGACGAATTTCTCTACCAAAGCGGAGAGAAACATTCATTTGGCATATTTTCACTAGCAACAAGGAACTACATCCCGACACTATGACTCACAAGTGGACACTTTACCATTACCAAGATCTGAAATTAATCAAGGCTCAAATTAGAACAGGAATATCGATTGGCCAAATCTACTATAACGACTAGGTCACGTAGCCTCCTCCAGTGCTCCTACTCTTGACAGACAAAACACAGCAATGGCTGGAATCCCTATCACAGATGAATGCTATTTTACTTGAGACACAATCCTGGAACTGTCATACGAGAAACTGAAAGAAACTGCCCAGGCCTCATAAGCTAGTAACCACCACAGCTAAGCTAGGCTCATTGGGTGCTTAGCCTCTGTACGTGCAATACAGTGAGTGACCAGTAGGGGTACTGATGTTACCATCCCTGATGGTTTGCTCAGCCCTTAAGCAAATAAGTATCTTGTGTCAGCAGACACGAGGAAGAGGAGTTAAACACCTCCTTTTAACTATTTAAATCTCCAAAGTGAACAGAAATTTTGCTAGCTTTGCCTACAAACAGAAGAAATAATTTTTTTCTTTTTAAAAAATATTTGCAAACCCCTTTGTAAATGACTTCCCAACCTCACCTCGTTTTATTTTAATCCAGACTATTTAATGTAACTGACACAAACCTTCTTAACCCTCGGTGTATCAGGACTGAATAGGTGATTAAAGTGGTGGGTTCAATGCAGTTTGGATTTAACATTCCAGAAAGGAGCGAAGGCTAAATACAAGCATTTCCAGCTTTGCCCCACGTCCAATGCACTGTCTATGCAGTCACTCCTGCTGATGATGACAGCAGCAGCAAAAGCCACGCACAAAGGAATACTATGCTAGTGGGTCTTAGATCAAAAGCAGGACACAACAGAATTATTTTACCTGGAAATATTTAAAAGTAGCAAACAACATAGTAGCCCCACTTAGTTCACATGTAAAGTGATTCCCCCATCACAAACTTCCCCTCACAAACTTTTAAGTCGGGGGGGGGGGGAAGGAGGGGAGCGGGGAGAACCTGGATCACATGAATCAATAACGTCAGGCTGGATCACATGATGTAACCTATTACTGCCCATTCTTCTGACACCAGCATCCTGTTCTAACATCAGTGCTCCCCCTCCGCCGCACCATGGCAACTGACAGGGGCTGGCAATTGGCTTCATAGCGGTGGACAAATCTGTGAGGCAAATCTGGGGATATTCTGTGCTGGTCAAAAAATGGGTTTGTTGGGTTTTTTCCCCTGTGGAAAATTCCAGCTTTTCAGCAAGAAAACTGACAACCAAAAATTCTCAGCCAAATAATAAAGAGAAAACCAAAAATTTTGATTCAGAAATGCTGCCACGGTGCCTCAGGGGAGTTGTAATTCAGGTACCTCATAACACCATTCTTCTCTATGGGCTGGGCTCCCTAGCTGGACTACATCTCCCATGATGCACCACATTCTGCCTTCTTGTTGATATTCCACAGTGCATCATGAGACATTAGTCCCCTGGGGAGCCTGGCACATAGAGGGGAATGGGACATTACACACCCAAAAAGTACAACCAACTCCCATTAAGGCACAGCGGCTATATTTCAAAATAAAAATTTTCAGCCAAAAATCAAAACTTTTTGGATATTTGGGGTTTTTTATGAAAAAGTCTAAATTTTCTGTGGAAAGCAAACACTTTTTGTAGAAAATTTAATTTAGGCCAAAACCCAATTTCCCATTGAAAAACAGCTTTGACAGAAAATTTTTCAACCAGGCCTAATTCTAAATGTAACTTATTTTGTTCACACATATGCCCCAGACCTGTAATAGAGACAGTCACACAACATGCAGGACAATCCCTCTTTCCAAGAATTTCAGGCCAGCACCAATAGCTGATTCTCAAGGAGCAACTCTGCTTCAAGAGCTGAAGGTAATCAGAGCCCAAGGCAGAGAGCAAATTCTCCTGCTGCTCACGTAGCTCCAATCCCATGATCTTGTATAACCAAAGATAACCAACACCACCACATAGCCTGTCTTCTCATGACTGAACATTTGCTCCCATGTTAAGAAAAAGAACTTGGAAGACTGTGTAACAGGGCCACCTAGTGACACCTACGATAAACTATATTAATATTGTATTTTAATGCACCCTCTCAAAGGCACTCTGACCACTGTAGAATAATTCATCCGTAAAAACACACGAAGGTAGTGGAAACTGGCCAGAGTCGCTCTCAGAAAGTACAAGCAGAACAACACCTGTATACATATCACATCCATAATAGCGACATTAAATGAACTCTCAGGTTGTAAAGTCACATGCTGAAAAATTAGAAAATACCAGAATTAAAGTTGTTCATGCAACCTCAGTTCAGCTCCCTTGTGGATAAATACAACAGTGCAGCTCAGAAAGTGGGAACTGGCCCAAAGCTTAGTTTCTTGACCATTTCTGCAGAAATCCCCCCCTCTAAGAAACAAAACAAGGCAAGAAAGTTAACCATTGTCTCCCAGTTGCGGAGCATAATCCAATCCTACAGCAAGCTTATTACTAATCCACAAGGAATGCAGCACAACCAGCCATTCAGTTGCCTGTTTCTATAACCTTTTATAAACAGAACACTTGTCCTGCACTGGTTTAATGAGGACACAGGCTGTAGATGGGAGAAAGGTAGGTAGAAGGATTTGCAGAGCAGATGTTTCCTTACTGGTTGTAATTGTACAAAGCAATGTTTTCCCTGATGCCTAGGAGAACGTTAGGATTGTTTCTGTCAGTTGGCCTCAGGCAACTCCCTCCTCCATGAGCACAGTGACACCAAAAAGCAGCAACCCTCTCGACAGCTCTCACAGGTATCAGCAATCCACAGCGCACTTTGTATTTATTCGGAAGCACAGAACCATATTGCAGTTCCAATAAGCCACACTTTGCACGAAGGCAGATGAACATGCATCGAACTTCAGCACGCTGTTTGCTGTTCATTCAAACAACACTCTGCCTGAAGCAACAAATATTGACCTGACATGTCTCTATGTCCAAAGGGAGGGAGTGAGGGAGTGTGAGAGAGAGAACGGGAATATTTACATTCATTGTTAGTTTAGTCTTTACCTAAGCATGCTGATGAGGCAAAAGTATCCACAGAACTACAAGGCTCCTCACTGGTCCCAGTGCTGTGCTCTGGCAGGAAGCTGTCTGTTATGTCGTATGCAGAGGGAAGGTCCAGTATGCTGCTGTCCTCTGAGGGGTGGCTCGATGCTGTTTCATCTCCCTCCATGGCCCCACTGCAGTGGAAACACAGCTGTTACTGAGATCCAAATGCTGTTTTGTAGCATGAAAACCCAAAGGAAAGCAAACTCTGAAGAGCTCATCTGGTCATGCTCTTTATCATCACACAACAGAATTTTGGTTTCAGCATTTAGTCACTGATTAAACTAAGGGAGAGTGGGTCTAAGAAGAGGAAGGCGGCATGAAAGAAATAGATTTTGCTGTTCTTGGGCAGAGGGGATAACTTGGAAGTATAAGCATCAAGTCTGACAAACCTGGACTCCCTGAAAACACATGGAGTCCAGGAAAATACTGAGGCATGTGCTAAACACTGAGCATATGACCCAAGTTAGACTGCTCATGTAGTTAAAAGTAAGGACATGCTTGGAGTCCTTTTTCCGATTGAGGCCTCTAGCAGTAGCTGGGTCAGCTCATCCCTTCATTCTCCTTATGTAGATAAACTGAAGACATTCCAGCTCACCAGGAGGGTAGACACGAGGGCGTCTGAAAAAAAACTAACATCCTCTCTGCTCGGCATGGACATTAATACTCCAACACTACATGTCAAAACATTGGAACTATGCCGAGGAATCCCTGGCCAAAATTCCATTTCTGCACCATGTGCCATACACCACACTTCAGCTATCCTCCACCCTAGTCATATTAGTTACAAGTAGAGCTTCCAACAGTCGAGTTGCTGTACATAAAAGAATGCAGGCGCTTATGCTCTTCAAAACATAGCAAAAAGAGGGGGAGGAGGGGATGGCAAAGGGGAAAAACACACAAGCTAGGTGGCGATTGGCCACATACTTATAATGCCATAATGGATTTCTGGAAGCCATACAGCCAGTCTCCGGTTAACTTACTCCAAGGCCTTTAGTGGAGAGGCTGATGTCAGAGGAAAAGTGATGGTGTGACTGAACCTGTGAGTTCTCAGATGCGCAAGAGGGGGACACATCATTTCATATGCACTGTACCTATGAATGGATCACTGACGATTGAGCAATCCTTTGGGCAGTGTCCAGAAGTAAATAGGTTGCCAGTGTTTGTGATCAGTTGTCATGCAGCTTTCCCTTCTAGGAAGTCTGTCAGCTGCAACCTTCTGGAATGAAAAACAGGTCAATTAGATTCCTTACATCAGCTGATCATACTGCCAAAATGGTATGACCTTCAAAAAGTGTGTGTCACTTGGAAGTCAACACATTCCCCACTGTTTGTCAAGACTGACACAGGAGTGGATCTTCCTTGGGAAATAAACATAGCATAGTTATGAAATAATTTCCTTCAATCTTTTTACAGTGATGCTGGCCTCACTGAGAAGTTAACACCCTCCATATTTGAAGTACTGGTAGGTCAATGCCACGTGAGCTTTCATTTATTCAAAAACTTTGAAGCAGGGAACTAAAATTCAAACAGACTCCTTGCTTAGCCTATGCCCACATATGAATGAATGGCTGTTTCCCTGGCACAGCTACCCACTATGCTCTGTGGCTGGCATTCTGAAACCAGCAGAGTATTATAGCACCTGTCCGTGCAGTACCAAGGCTTTCCAAGAAGTATATTCTAGGAAGAGGATATGATCTAGCATTCGGAGCTGGCACCAGGCTCAGGAGACCTGGGTTCTGTTTTCCACTCAGCCAATAAACTCACTGTGTGATTTTAGGCAAGTCACTGACAACCATATTTTCAAGGATTGGCCACTTCCTGGCAGCTTCTCAATTTGAGATAACTTAGTCCTGAGCCTCTGCAGCTCCCATGGACTTCAGTTGGAGATCTGGGTGCTCAGAACTTCTGAAAAATCAAGGCCAAGATGTTTCGAGTCAGGACAAAGACTGAAACATGCGAACACAGTACTGAAAAGTGTGACCTTCGTGCCGCTGAAGCTCGGTTTCCCCATCTGTAAAAAGATTATGATAATGCACGCCCGCCTTAGTAACACACTCCAGGTCCTATGAACCAAGGTGCTATATTAACCCCAAATATCATTATTCCTATTTTTACCTGGAAGACAGACCAAGTTGGAGATCAGACTTTTTGAACCCAAGCACAACCTGGCAATGATGGACTGGTTAGAACAAGTTCTCAGTCTATGATAGAAAAATAATGATTAGTAAACAAACCAAAAACTGGACTAGCCACCTCACAAAACATAGGCCAAGATTTTCAAAGGGAGCTGATGGTTTTAGGTGTCCAACTGGAGACCCCTTAAAGGAACCTGTTTTCTGAGGATCTCCTCTCTCACAGTCAAGCTCCTTTAAGGTATCTCAGGTTGGTAACAAATAACCAACAAATAACCTAAAATAACAGGTCACTATGAAAATGTGGGCCATCACACCAGCCCCAATGACTGTATAAATCTAAAGCCAACGTATCACAAACAAGAGGAGAGGAAAGGAAAGACAAGGGCGACAATAATAAGATGAGTCAGTATGTCATGGACCTGTCTGGACTTTGAGGAGGGATCTGAATGAGAGGGAGGTGACTTGGGAAGGGCAATCCAGACATAAAGGGCACCATGGCAGAAGGCACAGATATGTTTGTGTTAGGCGATAAAGCAGGTATAGATAGGGGGAAATGCTAAAATAAACTGAGTGAAAGGAGCATGCAGGGGCTGTGTGATGCAGAACCAGGGCTGCGGCATTCAAGTTGGACTGGAGGGGGTTGAAGTTGATATCAAAAAGATCTGATGAGTGGGAGAGTGGAGCAGTGAAGTAGGATGATTAGAGACGAGTGATTTCACCCCGGTGAAGAGGTGTTTGAAATGTTATGGAGGGAAAAGCTCCAGGATTTGGAGACAACCTGGGTGGGAGAGGAGGAGGAGGAGTGGAAGATGGCCCCCAGGTTATAGGTCTGGTGGAGTTAGAAGCCATGATAGAGGATAGTTAGAAGCAGAACAGAGATAGAGGAGAGAGTTAGGAAGAGATTAGGAGCTTGGTGATGAGGGTGAGCCATCCAAAATGAAACCATGAGAGACACAAGGTGAACTACTCTCAGCTGATTTTAAAAAACTGTATTGTGTGGGATATTAAGATAAGTATGCCAATAATGACAAGAGTTAAAAATCTGTATTCCTATCTTTTAAGTGTGGATTATCATATATGTGTAGGAACAGGGATATGAGATGCGGTGTTGTTGTATCTCAGTATATTATTATTTATATTATTGCAGGGCCTATGAGTCTTAGCCGGGGACCAGGACCCTGCTACACAAGGCAATGTAAATACAGAACAAAAAGGCAGTCCCTGCCCTAAAAAGCAATATTCACAGGCATGTGGTACAGCATTGTAACATACACTTCTATTCAAATGTATTTGGTGCAATGTTTTTACACAGTGCAAAGTCCACAAGCAGCTGGTATAGATTGATTTAAAACTCATTGGCCTTCCAGAGTCTGTTTCCCCATTTAGTCATTCTACTTTACCTTGTATAATTCCCCTGATCCCAATGGAGATGCACTGCTGTTATCAGAACGGAGAATCTGTTCTCAGCCTCTAATCAGGGGGGTCAAATGTAACACCCCTGGGCTGGATCTAGCCTGCTGAACAGTTTCATGGACTTCCCAATAATATTCAGGTTTGTCCACAAATAATAATAATAATATTTGTGGACTTCCCAATAATATTCAGGTTTGTCTTCACAACCCCTGAGTCCACACTACCAGGGTGTGATTTGTAGAGCACACCAGTGTGTTGTGCTCTAACACCCCTGCGTAGACCCTGCTAGCGTACACTGATGAAGTCCTGCTAAAAACAGGATGACATCAGCGCACACCAAGGAACATTTAGCATGCGCCAGCAGGGTCCACATGGGGGAGTTAGTCCACAATCCAGACTCTGGTGCAGCAATCCAGCAAAACCTGGTGTACAGGTGCTGAACCACTTGGAAGCGTTTAAGAGGCTCTGGAGAAGCATAAAATAAATGTAGGTCATTACCAACATGGTTTATCTTTGGCTATTTCTATTTTAATAACTTTTGCTGAGTGTGGTCTGCACAAGCAGCAGATCAGGCCCGCTATCTCAGGTGAGTTTGACACTCCCATCCTCAGAGGTCTGACTGTCCCCGAAGTGCTTACACTCACCTCCACTACCCCAGCCCTTCCTACACTCACGCACACTCTGATTCAGAGTGTCTCCCTGCTCCCCACGAGGGCTGTCTTCTTGTAACACTGAAACAATCAAGCCAAATTAAAGACCCATTCACCCCTTTAAGCATTAACATAATTTACGGCTAGTCCAGTGGTAGGTGAGCTGGAAGGGAACCCCTTGTGAATATTGTGATGGGATCAGTTTCTGTGCTTAGTATTTATTAGAGCCAGTAAAACAAAAACATTTTTCACTAAAATTTATGGGTCTGTTTTTTGGTGGGGGGAAAAAAAAAGGTTGAAATGTTTGGCCCAGCTCCGTTATTTATCAGTCCTCCAGCGCTGCGTGTGAAAGCAGCGGCCGTATTTTAACAGATGGTTTCCCCAGCTTTGTTTTTTAATGTAAATTTTCAGTTTAAGGGCTCGTCTGCTTTCAATAAAAGCAAACCAGAGAAGAGCTCCTGGGGAAAGGCAACAAGGGACACCAAAAGTGAGCAAAAAGGCCTTCAGATCAAACCGTTGGTTCTGAGCAGGGATGCGCCACACCCACTGATGGTACAAAGCCCTGTAGTGCTCCACTGTGGGGCCAGCCCCACACGGTTATTTACAAAGCCTGGCTGCCCAGCACAGCCAGGGTGAAAGAGGGATAAGAATGGCCTTACTGGGTCAGACCAAAGGTCCATCTAGCCCAGTATCCTGTCTTCCGACAGTGGCCAATGCCAGGTGCCCCAGAGGGAATGAACAGAACAGGTAATCATCAAGTGATCCATCCTGTCGCCCATTCCCAGCTTCTGGCAAACAGAGGCTCTAGGGACACGTGAGAGCATGGTTATGCCTGGGATAAGTTGCCACGGCCCTAATCCTGAAAGCGGGTAGCAGGGACCCCGCGCTCGCACTGGTCTATGCATGCAGACAGGCTCGCAGGATCGGGACCCCTGGCACTACTTGGAGACGTCTGTCCGCCTCCCAGCCGCAGGAAGAAGACAGTCTGGGGGCAGCAGGGCTGATGGGTTGTCAGAGGGCAGGTGAACAGCAGCCAGACCCCACTAACTGCCAGTCGCTCCCACATGCTCCTCAAGGGCAGGGGAAATCCTCCCCCTTTAGCCACCCGTTCCTTCTGCGTGCCCCAGTGCCGCTCTGCCAGCCCCCTCCCCAACCATACACGGACGTCCCCCAGCCTCCAGCTAACACCGTGCTGCAGCCACTGATCACTCACTCACACCCTCAGATACCCCAACTCCTTGCCCCCCCAGACAGGGCAAAGCCGAGCAGGGAGGTGTTCACGTGCCACTCTCCTTTGCCTGGCCCCTTACAATACCAACCTGCTCCACCTTGCACCGAGCTGGGAGGCCAGGATGGAGTCCCTTTCCCAGGCCTGAAAAGAGCTCCGTCTTTGTAAGCTCACAAGCTTGTCTCTCTCACCAACAGAAGTCGGTCCAATAAAATACATTACCTCCCCCACCTTGCTTCCCAAACCTTCACACAAGCCCCGCACCCCAAATCCACTGGCACTCCTATGCAGCACCCCCCTACGACCCCCCCACCCCAGCTGACACGGTTCAAGCAGCCGGTCATCCTCAGACACCGTCCCATGGAGACAGCCTGCAAGGGGACAGGGAGCAGACCCTCATTCGCTCGCCCTTGTGATACTCACACAGCTGAAGCAGGAAACACTTGGGACCTGCAGCTCCCGAACTGGAAGTGCATGAGCCACCTTCCTCCAGGGCATGACAGCCAAACAGGAAGTAGTTAGGGCGGGCGGGGAGCGGGGACAGGCTCCTGCTGGCTACTGATAAATGTGTCCCCAGCCGGTGGCTGGAAACCATTTTTGTTGTGGGTAAAAGGAAACGGTTCTGAGAGTTTCAGAGTAACAGCCATGTTAGTCTGTATTCACAAAAAGAAAAGAAGTGAGCTGTAGCTCACGAAAGCTTATGCTCAAATAAATTGGTTAGTCTCTAAGGTGCCACAAGTACTCCTTTTCTTTTTGGTTCTGAGAGTGCAGAACCCGGAGAAACCGATCAAAAGAGGCAGAGTTAACAACACCTGTCCCTCGATGAGAACGGGCCGGGAAGGGGGGGGGAGTTAAACGAAAAGAAACTTTTTTAAAAAAATCCCAGTCTACAGAAAATACAAATCCTAAAATCAAAAGCATGGGACCTGCAAATGCTGTCCTTGCCAGCATCTTACATCAGGAGACTGACGCACACAAACCTTGTGTGAACATTTAGTTCCGAGTAGCAGGGAGACATCGTTTATAAGTAAAGCACTGACTGCACGGATCCTGTTCGCTCCCAGAATATTTTGGAAAACCTGGAGCAGTGTCCTGCATGTAGAAGATTAGTGCATTTCAAAACAAAATCTTCAGACATAAAGACAAAAAAAAAATTATTTCACGGGCATGCTGGAAGTCTAATTCTCTAGCATCATGTGCTGTAAAGTTTCTAGAAAACACATTTTTAACTCTCTATGATGCCTGCTGTACTCTTCCTTCTCATGGCTCTTTCTTCCTCCCCATCTTTACTCCACTTATTTTCCTTGCATTTCTTTGTTTTCTAAGACCCCAAACCCGCATCGACAACTGCATAGGGGGAACCCTGTGCCTTCATAGGCCCTGCTATTGCTCCAGAAATAAATCCCCAGCCTTCCAGGGAAATGTATTTATGTTTTGTGTGTCTAAAACATGTCTGCAGGGGACGCAGGCACCGACTGTTTCGATTATTTTCTGAAGTCAGTGAGGCTGAAAGTGGGCAAAGGGGCACACCTGTGCAGGTCAATAGGCAGGATTAGGCCCTAATCCCTCTCCCCCCAATTTCTTGCACCATATACTTCTTCCTAACCCCATATTTCTTATATCTCTCCTTTCTCTTCAAAAACACCCTTCTTTTCTGTCTCTGCCTCTTTACTCTCAGCTGATGTTTTTAAAAAGCGAGTATAGTTTTCCCCTGTGGATATTTACAGTTAAGTTCACAGATGATGACACATGTTAAATACAAAGACAGGTATGCAGTTTTGAAGTGTGGATTATTATATATGTGTGGGAACACTGATATTTAGTGCAGCGTTGCTATACTCGAGAAAATTCACAAGTACTTGGTGCAGCATTGTGATACGCATGTATATACAAAGGTATTTGGTGCAATGTTTTCATTCAGAGGTAGGTCTGCTAGCAGTTGGTGTAGACTTTTTATGCATGAGTAGGTACACGGGTGCTTTGTGCAGAATTGATGTAGGCAGGGGTTATATATTTAGAGTGAAATTCCCCCCTCCCTCCTACCTTAGCCAGGCACAAAGCTAAAATGATCGAGCTTTGCGTGGATACCTTCATGGGCTCAGAGGGTTGGAATTCAGTCCTATAGCCCATGGGTATGCCCCAGGACTGTAATGTAACCTTTCCGTGGACTGGCTACTACCTCTCCACAGAAATTCTTGGCCACAGGATTCATGTTAATTAAGGATTCTATTCTATTCAGGTCCCCATTACAGGGTGGCTTATTCAGGGCTAGCAAGAGACCATGCCACACCCCTTAGCAACACACAGGTGGAGAGATCCCCCTTTGCTACACAAATGCTCTATTTGCTGCCCCTGTGCACATCCGCACACTTAAGCAATGAATAGAGCCTACCTCAGGTGAATATATACATTATTTCATTGATAAACTACACCCCATGTGCAATATGAACACACAAACAAAACTTAGAGGCCAGATACTACAGTGGTGATGGCATTATAAGAATATAGATAGGATCAGATAATACATAGAATTTACAGCATAATCCAATGTCAATATCAATTTTAAAAATCTCTTGCACACCCATCCAATCCCCTAGAACTAATCACTTCCACCTCCTGAGTTGCCTCTGCCCACCTTGATCCATTCCCATGTCAAAGCCTAGGAGCACAAACACCCAGCGTTGTGTAATACCAAGAGGACACATGAACTCCACAGTCGTGGGATCCCTCACTGAAATTGCCTAACCAGCCTCCCTCACCCACTTACACTGGATAGGAGGCAACTCAGCAGAGTCCCATGAGGAGGGAGGTAGTCTCTAAGGGAGACCAGATGATCTACACCATTTAAGGCATTATAAGTCTAATACAAGCCTTGAGTTGCACCGGGAGACAAAAATGGAAGCCAGAGCAGATCATAGCGCAGGCACATAATGTGTTACACGAGAGAAGCTTCACAAGACAAGTAGAGAGCTGCATTCTGCAGTAGCTGAAGTACTCTGAAATGGCAGCCCCACACAGGAGTATTCACCCTAATGCACAAGTGCTCACATACGTAAAGCTGCTTACGTGCATAAGTGTTTGCAGGATCAGGCCCACATTGTGCACCAATCCACTCCTGTGGTGACAATCAGAGAAAAAAGTTTGCTACTTTCTCTCTAGTCACAAGTGCAGGGGAAAAAAACCCACTCTGCACTACTCTGTTACCGTAATATCCAGAAGCAGCAGGGCTCTGACTAACACCCCAAACTGTGAAAGGAAAGAAGACAGGAAGGTGGCCTTAAAGTACATTATCAAATATCAAACTAATTTCTGTTTTATTTTATTGTCAGATTGAAAGTACTGTTATCAATTATGCTAATTAAAAAGGCATTCAGAGCAAGGCATGACATGGAAACACAAAGATCCTCTTTATATTTGCTTAGGGGTTTTCCCCTGTGCACATTAATATAAAAACCTCTGCTTGCTCAGAAGTTAGAACTCAGTCCACAGCTACTCCTGGAACAGGAGGTAGAGCCAGATCCGTGACTTCCTTATGAGAAGTGGATTTGGGACTTAGTTAGAGAATCAGGATTAGATCCTCAGCTAGTATAAATCAGGAGCAGTGGTAACTTGCACCAGCTGTGGATTATTATTAACCATTATTTAACACTTACATTGTAGTAGCACTTAGAAACCAACAAGGTCCAGGCCCCATTTGTGCTAAGTGCTATACAAATATAAAAAGCCATAGTCCTTGCCCCAAAGACTGTAAAAGCTCAAAGACATGTGGATAGGATTCATGTATGGAGGGTGGGCTGTAACAGGCTGTATGCAATTCTTAGCCAATTGATTGTTGTGATTACAACTGGATCTGCCCCTGAATCTGCCACAAGCCTCTTAGCACAGAAATCAGAGGGAATGGTGAATAGGGAATTGGGTTCACTGAGAAACATGGGGAGGAATGTCCCTGGAAGTGTAAGGAGTCTGTGCAATCATACAGGTCACATGGGCTTAAGGGTGGTATTGGTTGTTAAACAAGGTCTTCTCAGGCCCCAGTTACTACCAGTCATTGTAGCCACATGAGGTGAAAGACCAAATGAGGTTCTCATATTTCTCTTCATTTTCTGCTGAAAGTGAAACACACTCCTCTTGCGGTCTCAGTTAAGTAGCACTTTTCTTATACCCTGCCTTGTCAGCGTGAACTATGATCCTGTTACCTTTGCTTGTTGACAACTGCACTGAAAATTATCAGCACAAGAGGAAAAAAGTTACACAGGACAATTAGGTCAAGTGCTGCAATCTGTACATTCTTATTGTGCCTCTTTGTCTTAATTATGTGCTAAAAATAACACACTGATAAAATGGCCCCACAAGTTATATTCAAACTGGGCTAGAGGGTGATACATACTTAAGACAGGAAATGCAAAATTCAGACACATTTAATAAAGGCCACTATGGAGAAAGCATGATACTGTGAATCAAGTGTGGGGATTGTGAAATAACTTTGTTTTCTGGTTATTGCTGGATTGTGTCATACTGTTCTTCAGAATGTTGAAATTATGGAGCCAGAACCTCTGCTAGTGTAAATCAGTTTAGCTTCACTGAGTTCAACTAGAGGAGCAACAACCCCTAAACTAGAAAAGGAGGACTTGTGGCACCTTAGAGACTAACAAATTTATTTGAGCATAAGCTTTCGTGAGCTACAGCTCACTTCATCGGATGCATTCTAAACTAGTAATCCAATAGGGCCGGTAAACTTCTATTCAAGGATCCTCTAAGATGCACTTGCAATTGTAAAAATCAGCACAGGAATGGCAGATATCATGATCAGCAATTGCCTTCTCTCATCATGATTTCCTTACGATGACATAGTATGAAGGAAAAACAAACAGTTGTTTCAAACAGGTCCACTTCCAGTTTTGAAAACCTGAAAACGTCCTCTGTTCAAACCGCTGGCCCTCAGAAAATGTGCTATGTTAGAGCTGGAGATTTCTTTTTGATTGCCTGGTAACTTCCGGTTCTTCAAAAAAGAACTAGATAAGTTCATGGAGGATAGGTCCATCAACGGCTATTAGCCAGGATAGGCAGGGATGGTGTCCCTAGCCTCTGTTTGCCAGAAGCTGGGAATGGGCGACAGGGGATGGATCACTTGATGATTACCTGTTCTGTTCATTCCCTCTGGGGCACCTGGCATTGGCCACTGTAGGAAGACAGGATACTGGGCTAGATGGAGCTTTGGTCTGCCCCAGTGTGACCGTTTTTATGTAACTTCTGAATCTCTGCCCTGTAAGTTCACCCTCTTCTTGGAACCTTTACCATCATGGTAGCTCTATTTAGCTCCTTTAAATTTTGGAGACAAGCAGCTGTGGCTATTCTGCATCTGGCTACCCTTTCCTAGTTCAAAGGGAAGGAGAATAACATTAGTCACTAGAATCCCAAGCAGCATTAAGGGTTGGAGAGAGCTGATTGGAAAACTGATATGGGCACTGCAGTTTCAGTGCTTCATGTTCCCCTTCTCTTGTATGAACTAAGCTTCCCAGTTGGACTACGTCTTCCATGATGCACCATGGTCTGCCCTCCCGGTGCGGGGAGGTGGTTGCACCATTTCAGCCCCTGGCCATGTTCATAGGCGATGTAGTCCAGCTAGGGCAGTGGTTCTCAAACTTTTGTACTGGTGACCCCTTTCACATAGCAAGCCTCTGGGTGCAACCCCTCCTTATAAATTAAAAACACATTTTTATATATTTAACACCATTATAAATGCTGGAGGCAAAGCAGGGTTTGGGGTGGAGGCTGACAGCTCACGACCCCCTCCCCATGTAATAACCTTGCAACCCCCTGAGGGGTCCTGATGCCCAGTTTGAGAACCCCTGAGCTAGGGATTACCTTCCCATAGAGGAGAATGGGTATATGAGGATGTGGAACTACAACTCCCATGAGGCACCATGGTAGGCTATTCAAATAAAAAATTTTCAGTTCTTGGGCATTTGGGTTTTGGATTGAAAAATCAAAAATTTTGGCTATAAACTGACCCTTTTTGAGACATTTTGTTTTGCTGAAAACCCATTTCTCCGGATCATGTATAAAAATGTGATCATTTTACAAAGCGTCTACCAAGTGTAAATATTTGAAACAGTTTTCTTTCTAAAGCGCTTATTCTCTTTGTAGAACTAAAATATTCCTGGTTGTCATACTCTCTGTTTTCCACCAGAGCATTAAATAGGTGGCTAGTGCAGTTCAGTCTGGTTCTCTTTGAAATAAAACCTGACTGGAGTTTGCTTGGTGTGATTACTGATGACTCAGACTCTTGGCTAATATTCTGAGGTCAATGTTTAATAATACTCAGCTCTATCTGAGGAAGTCTTTATTAGGTTAGCTAACACTTCAGATGCTGCCACTAATTGTACCTTTGTTCAGTGTATAAGAGAGTACTTCCTGTTAGTAAGCATAATTATACATTGCAAAAAGTGGGACAGCCAGCTGCTGGGAAAACTCATAGCCACTGAAAGCCACTCTGAGCTGGATTTATTTTCCCCAGCTGTAAAATACTTCTGTTCTTTCTGCTTTAAATGACTAGATGTTTAAGCTTGGCGGGTATTTTCATATGAAAGTGTCTTTTTTCATTTGAACAAACCAAAACATTATTTAATTTCCATTGGGTCTTTTGGTGATGCTAGTTTATTAAAGGCTGGATTTTATTTCTGCAGTATCAGGTGTCACAGAGACATCAGGGTACCAGTAGCAGGAATGAAGGGGAGATCCAGTATGTTTATATTGCCGTAGTGGCTAGAGACCCTAGCTGAGATCAGGATCCCTTTGTGGGAGGTGCTGTATGTACACATAGTGTGAGACAGTGTTGCCAGGTCTCATGATTTTATCGGAAGGCTTTTGATCACTGGTGTGTTTTCTCAATGCCCCCCCAGTTCTGGAATCGTGTTTCAGGTCCTGGTGGTTGTGAGGAAAAGCTTGAGAATGTGAGTACTAAAGGTTCTGGCACCAGAAGGCAAATAAAAATAACCCCGCACCTGTTTTTTAAATCTCATGACTTTGAGGGGCCTGACTTATGTTTTTTGAACACTTAGGAGCAATATTAGAGAGTCCCTGCCCTGGAGAGCTCACTATCTAAATAGGAAAGACAGATAATTCTGCTTCTCCCACTTAACTGAATTCCATGTCCTCTAACCCAGCCACCTTTGATTCACTCCTCCAGCTATTGCCCCGTCTCCCTTTTGTGGGACATGCTATTTACAATCATTGGAGTTCCTCTCCTCCAATTTCATCCTAGAGCCTCTCCAGTCTGGCTTGCACTTCACTGAAACAGCTCTCAACAAAGTCTCTAAAGATTTCTTTCTAAACAAAGCTCAGATGCAGTACTCCACTCTCCTCCTCCTCCTTGACCTGTCAGCAGTCTTTGACACAGTCAGCTACGTTCTTCTTGTCCTCCCTTGGCTTCCATGACTCTGTCCTCTCCTAGTTCTCGCCCTATCTCTCTCATGGCTCCTTCAGCTTGCTCGTCAGAGGATCCTCCTCATCCCACTCCCCTCCAGCTTTCTGTGCGGGTTCCACCGGGCTCTGTCTTTGGGCCCCTTCTCTTCTCCCTCTACACCTTATCTCTGGGTAACCTCATCTGCAAACAAAAATTCAACAACCATCTCTATGCTGACTCACAGTTCTACCTCCCTACTACAGACCTGCCTCCCTCTGTCCATACTAAAATCTCTGCCTGTCTCTGACATCTTCTTGTCTATGTCTAGCCATCCTATCAAGCTCAACGTGACTAAAACATAATTCTTAATCTTCCTCCCCCACAACCCAACCCAAGCCTTCCCCCGACCTCCTTTCTCCATCACTGGAGACAACATCGCCATCTTGCCTGTCATCTGTGCCCAGGTTACACGACTCACCTTTGACTCAGACCTCAGCCTGGATGTGAAGACGTAGCCAACGTCTAAGCCTTGAGGATTCTTTCTGCATAACATCTGTAAGATACGGCCTTTCCTATCCATCCACTCAGCTAAAACTCTCATCCAGACTCTCATGTTCTTGCATGTCAGTTACCGCAACATCCTTTTCTCTGGCCTTGACAAATGCAGTCTTGCTCTACTCCCATCCATTGGTCATTTTCCTAGCCTGTTGCTTTGACCATGTCACCCCTCTCTGTGCATCTCCCCCTTCTGTATCACATCAACCATAAGCTGCTTGTCTTCACTTTCAAGGCCCTTCATCGCCCATCCCCACCCAACCTTTCATCTCTCCTTCGCTAGTGATGTCGACTCCTACCTCCAATGGGCCCATGGTGCCAACCCTCATTGCCACTCATGAAAATTTCAAAAACGCACCTTTCATGCTTTCCCCCCGGCTGCCCCTCCTTCTTGGCAGGTGCTCTCCATAAACATCTACAGAAGGTACCTCCATCACCTCAAAATTCTCCTTTGATGTGTTGCCTATACAATCTGACAATGAATTAGGCCGCTGGTGTGCTGAAGCCACTGCGTGTCATAAGGACTGGGGTTGTTTCCTTGTGTTCCCCATTTGCTCAGTCTGTATCCATCTGTCTCTTGTCTTTGGATCAGGGACTGTCTTTGTTCTGTGTTTGTACAGCACCTACCACAATGGGGTCCAGGCCCATGACTGGGGCCCCTTGGCCAGGAAGTCAGTGGCAGGGTTAGGAGTTCAGTACCTCATCTTTTTTAAGTATCCAGGATATTTTCATCTGATGTCTCAAAAGCTCTTTGCTTAGCTTTGAGAAACATCTGTTTCTTATCTCATTTGGCATTTCTATTGATCTTATCTCACCAAATAATAAAAGGCAAGGTTCACAAGTGGTCACATCCTCATCCCGTGAGGACAAACAGAAGATTGCCCATAGAGGTTCAGCTGACATCATCATCAGGCTGAGATATGAGCCTTGGTAAGATGCAGTCCTGTTGCTATGTGTGGGTGTGAAGGAGGAAGCAGATGGGAAAAGAGCAGTGGCATTTGAAAGGTGGCATTGCTGCCAGATATTGGCTGTGTCAAGAACACCCAAAGACCAATTAGCAGGGACAAAATCATCAGGCTGGTGGGAGTGTGGGGGAGAAGGGTTGGTGTTGAAATAAAAAAATTAAGTTCTGCCACTGGATATACACAACAATAATTAAAGCTGAGGGGAGCCATGTGTGTAGCAGATGGCAGGATTCAGCCCAGAATACACGGACCATGTACTGTATCAACAAATCCAGCTTGTCTGCATGCTGGCTTGTGTAAGGGTCCAGTACTGAGCCCCATCCTAGTACCTTTGTTTCCTCTCCCCATATACTTCCCACTTCTGTCCTGCTGAGTCAGAGGTCAGGATGCCTATTCTTCTCTTTGGCCATTGTCATTCTGTCAACCAGTTGGCAGGGGGTGCTGTCGTAACTTATTCTTATTTTCCCTTTGCGGGGGGTGCGTGCCAAAACTTGCAAGTTCTGCACCTCTCTGGGAGTTAGACAGACCACTCTGGACATGGATATCTTCTGATGTCTTCCCCCAGCCTCTTTAGGAAATTTTTCATGAATGCTTCTGGTCTCTACTTCAACACAAGCTGTTAGTAACCTTAGCCTTGCCTTTCATTTTAAAGAGTGATCTGCAATCTGTGGAGTTAAGAGGTCTTGGTCCTCCAGCTCCTAGAAAAACTGAGGAAGAGTTGTACATGAGGCTTAATAAAATAAGGGACTTCTGGGTAGTAGGTCATTCCCACTCTGCTCCCACAGTATGATGTCTGTGCCTCGTTTTCATCTGCTCCCACGACTAGACTCTGCAATGGCCAGTCTTGATGTCCTGGCATATTTCTTTGAATGAAACTAATAGTTTTAAAAAAACAATTCTCACGTCTGAGGCCTTGAAGGTCTCTTGCCCAAGTAACAGTGCAGTGGTCCCTGCAGAGACCTTTGTTTGTATTCTGGGATATAGATTATGGTCAGAACATTGTTCAGTGCTCCCTGTCATGAGCAGAAAGGGCTCCTAGCTGCCAAGCTTCCAAGCTGTAGCACACCTGGCCGAATCCTGGTCCCTCTATTCTGGCTGTCTTGCAGCTCCAGAGCTAAACCTCCTCAAACCTTTATGTAAGGGGAATCCCTGGATACCAAACACTGGCACAGTGGTTCTGATCCAGTCTCCCTCGTCACCAGCACAGGATGTCTTGCCAGTGGAGAGGCGGTGTGGCCAGAGTGCCTTTCCACTCTTGCACTTCTCAGCTGCCTCTGGGCTGCTCTGATTTGCCAGGGAGGACACCCGTTCCCAGCCAGTCCCAGCATCTGGTGTTGCAAAGATGACATGTAGTCTCTTTTGTCTCCCCACTTGCCAGAGCTGTGCCAAGCACAGCTCAGAACTGGGGCCAGAGTCTCACTTACCTATTGAAGACACAGTACAGCTCGATTAGAAGGATGTGCAACAGCTCTGCTTCAGTCTAGTCTTCTATTCAATAAGATCTTGTCCCTTTCCCTCTTTGATTGTATCCTGGTTCTCTTACTCAGGCCAGAGGCAGCTATACAACAGACAGCCATCCTTCACCCTGGAGCCACCAGAAGAAGTGAAACTGAATGTGCCAGCATTGAGAAACAAATGGCCATCCTTTCAGGGCTTGTCTACACTTACAGGTATGCTTACTGTAGCATCGAGTGGATTTTTCACACCCCTGAGTGGTGTAGTTGTACCAATATAGGTCTGTAGCGTAGACCAGCCCTGAGAGGAAGCAGAGAGACAAATCTTCTTGGGCACAGAGCTTGTTGGAGCAGCAGATTTGGGGATTTCTGAGCAAGGAAACTGCCTTCTGTTTCTTCTGTGTTCAGGGAAGCAGGACTTTGTGTCCATATTTTTGTAAGATCATCCCAAGAATATCGTTGACTCATATCATTGTTTTCTGCTCCTAAGGGAAACATGCCTGCAAGGCCCCAATTATTGGCTAATAGTTCAGGCCAAAGGAACGGCTCTGTACATTACTGACTACCATACAGCTCATTTCTTCACTCATTTGTTTGCTGCTTTCAACACAGAAATTTGGAAAGATTTTGCTGGGTTTTTTTTTTACCAATTTAGAGTGTAGTTGGAATTAAAACAAAACATGAAATTTCAGTGAAAATTGTAGTGAAAAACTCACTACTCCTTTCCAACCAGCTCTCAAAGAATGACTTGAATGTTGAGTGGGCAAAATTACTTTTGAAACATCCCCTAAGCATCAGAAATTACAAGATCCAAATCAGCTTCTGAAACAGGAGCTTTGCCACTGAAATTACAGGATTACCCAACTGAAACTGAGTACAATAGTGAGAAACAGAAAAGGACTGTTTATAACCCAAGTAAATAACATTTCTTAGAATTAGCGTAAGCAGTGCATGCTTTCACAGGACAGTAACTGACCACAATTGATCATCCTGGTGTTACATCATGTCTGGAAAAATTCCAAACCAAAATTTGTCTTCCACTGTAGCTAACCTCATCGTAATGTTGGGAATCAGAATTTCTCTGATGCTGAGGCACTTTGCTTTAAAGAGAAAGGCCGAAGCAAAGGACCAACCAGTATTCTATGAATTCAAATACACGTATTTCAGACGGCTACTAAGGCTGAAGCTTATTCAGTCATGCTTTAGTCCTCATGCTTCTAGGGGAAAGGGCTGGGGAGGATTTCCAAATGAGTGTGTCTTGGTTCATACTTTCAAATGCATAACCTTACACTTCTCACTATTAAATTTCATCCTATTATTATTACTCCACTTTACAAGGTCATCGAAATCTTCCTGTATGATTTCCCAGTCCTTTTCTAAATTGGCAATACCTCCCAGCTTTGTGTCATCCGCAAACTTTATTAGCACACTCCCACTTTTTGTGCCGAGGTCAGTAATAAAAAGATTAAATAAGATTGGTCCCAAAACTGATCCCTGAGGAACTCCACTGGTAACCTCCCTCCAGCCTGACAATTCACCTTTCAGTAGGACCTGCTGTAGTCTCCCTGTTAACCAATTCCTTATCCACCTTTCAATTTTCATATTGATCCCCATCTTTTCCAATTTATCTAATAATTCCCTATGTGGAACAGTATCAAACGCCTTACTAAAATCTAGGTAAATTAGATCCACTGCGTTTCCTTTGTCTAAAAAATCTGTTACTTTCTCAAAGAAGGAAATCAAGTTGGTTTGGCATGGTCTACCTTTTGTAAAACCATGTTGTATTTTGTCCCATTTACCATTGACCTCAATGTCCTTAACTACTTTCTCCTTCAAAATTTTTTCCAAGACCTTGCATGCTACAGATGTCAAACTAACAGGCCTGTAGTTACCCGGGTCACTTTTTTTCCCTTTCTTAAAAATAGGAACTATGTTAGCAATTCTCCAATCATACGATACAACCCCTGAGTTTACAGATTCATTAAAAATTCTTGCTAATGGGCTTGCAATTTCATGTGCCAATTCCTTTAATATTCTTGGATGAAGATTATCTGGGCCCCCCGATTTAGTCCCATAAAGCTATTCGAGTTTCGCTTCTACCTCAGCTATGGTAATATCTACTTCCATATCCTCATTCTCATTTATCATGCTACCATTATCCCTAAGATCCTCTTTAGCCTTATTAAAGACTGAGGCACAGTATTTGTTTAGATATTGGCTCATGCCTAGATTATCCTTGACCTCCACTCCATCCTCAATGTTTAGCAGTCCCACTTCTTCTTTCTTTGTTTTCTTCTTATTTATATGGCTATAGAACCTTTTACTACTGGTTTTAATTCCCTTTGCAAGATCCAACTCTACTTGAATTTTAGCCTGTCCCACTTTATCCCTACATGTTCTGACCTCAATAAGGTAGCTTTCCTTGCTGATCCCTCCCATCTTCCACTCCCTGTATGCTTTCTGCTTTTTCTTAATCACCTCTCTGAGATGCTTGCTCATCCAGCTTGGTCTATAACTCCTGCCTATGAATTTTTTCCCCTTTCTTGGGATGCAGGCTTCCGATAGCTTCTGCAGCTTTGATTTAAAGTAATCCCAGGCCTCCTCTGCCTTTAGATCCATAAGTTCTTCAGTCCAATCCACTTCCCTAACTAATTTCCTTAATTTTTGAAAGTCAGCCCTTTTGAAATCAAAAACCCTAGTTGCAGGTTTATTTTTGTTAATCCTTCCGTTCAGTTTGAACTGAATTAGCTCATGATCGCTCGAACCAAGATTGTCCCCTACAACCATTTCTTCTATGAGGTCCTCACTACTCACCAAAACCAAATCTAAAATGGCATTCCCTCTAGTCGGTTCAGCAACTACTTGATGAAGGAATCCATCAGCTATCGCATCTAGGAAAATCTGAGCCCTATTGTTCTTACTAGCACTCGTCCTCCAGTCTATATCTGGGAAGTTAAAGTCTCCCATGATCACGCAGTTTCCATTAGTATTTACTTCATTAAAAACATTAATGAGGGCTCTATCCATATCTAAATTAGATCCCGGCGGTCTATAGCACACCCCAAGCACTATCCCAGGGGAGGCTCTAATAGTTTTCTTCTCCAATGTAATTTTTACCCAGACAGACTCTGTCTTATCCATTCCATCGCTTCTTATTTCTTTACATTCTACCTCATCATTGATATACAATGTTACTTCACCACCTTTACCTTATTTCTGTCTTTCCTAAACAGCACATACCCTTCATTACCTGTAGTCCAGTCATGACTGCTATTCCACCATGTTTCTGATATCCCTATAATATCTGGTTTCAGTTCCTGCACCAGTAGCTCTAGTTCCTCCATTTTGTTACCTAGGCTCCTCGCATTGGTGTGCAAACATCTTAATTTTTGCTGTTTGGCCTCGCTCACATTCTGTACCCTATTAGGCACGGTCATTCTACAGCCAGTATAACCTATTAGACTGGAATCCACACTGCCCTTCCTCCTTATATACATTCTCCTAGGAAGCATCTATGTTACAGTGGCACTTCTGTGATGCTGCTGCTGTAGCCACAGAAACTACAGCAGATGTTTCCTCATTTATCTCTCACATAAGAAATTAGAACATAGTGATACAATTAACATTTTGGCAAAATCTGTCATTGGATCTAGAAGATGTATAAAACAGTTGTGCCCACGGCCACATTCTACTGCCCCTTCTCACACTAGTAGAACCTTATTATTGAAGTAATTGTAATTAATGGGACTATTCCAGGAGTAAAACGTGACTAAAGTGGTTTTTGGGTAGTGTAATCTGACCTTTACGGAGCTAGAATCTGCATGACTCCTGTAGTTTACTAAGATCTAACCAAGAGTTAACTGAGCAGCAGCACAAACTTTCTAGAGTATGAAAACTCTAGAATTTTAAGGGCACTGAAAATAAAACCTAGGATGCATTGTACAGCAGTGTTTTACAGTAGATTAAATCTGTTATAGAGTTATTTCGAAGCAGCCACCACCCACCACAACAAATTCTTAAAGTAACAGGCCAGAGTTTGCAAACCACATTTTGATTCCTTTACCAGATATTCATGATTACTTTAGAAAGTTGCCTTGGTTCTTATACATGTTGCCCACTGTGGCACATGATAGCAAATGTCATTCAACAATTTGGGAAGTAAAAATGCGAAATGAGTGGAAGTACAAATAAAATGTATTTGAAGAATATTTGTGACCATGAAAATACTGTATGTTCAGTTTCAAAACTGTTTTACTATCATTTACCAGTAAAGAAATTCAATCTTTTTGTTTATAAATATGAAGCCTCATACTCCTATTGCACCAATACAAGGTTTCCATAGCAAAAGAGCGTCAAATGAGACTCAGACACTAAATTGGGTAACTGCTAAGCACTGAAATACGAGCAAAATTGACATGAAATTTTTTTAAAAATGAGTAGTTCTATATGTAACATCTTTGATAGATCTGTTTAATATTCGGAATTGTCTACACAGAGACTTAGGGTATGTCTACCCTGCAATAAAAGACCTTTGGCTGGCCCAGGTCAGCTGATTGAGGCTCTTGGGGCTCATGCTACAGAGCTATAAAATTGCAGAGTAGACTTTGGGTTCAGGCTGGAGTCTGGGCTCTGAGACCCTGTGAGGTGGGAGGGTCTCAGAGCCCAGGCTCTAGCCCAAATGTCTCCACTGCAATTGTTAGCCCTGCAGTCTAAACCCCACAAGCCTGAGTCAATTGACCCGGGTTCTGAGACTCAGTGTCGTGGGGTTTTGTATTGCCGTCTAAATGTACCCTTGGCCTTAGCGGCCTTCAATCTACAGCATGTGCGCCTGCCAAACACTGACTGTCCAACAGCAGTGCGTCAAAGCACGCTACAGAACTTTTAGTGCAGAGCCAGTTAGTACATGGCAGACTTTCCCCCGGCTCACCATGCATTACGTCTCCATGGGGACCCTTGCACTCTCTTGGGACCTATACATACAGTAAGATTGTACGGTGGTAATGGGGAATAGTGGAAGAATAGATCCTTAAATTTTTAGTGATTATTTTTTAAATAAAAGGCATCGAGAAAATCTGTGGGTCAGAATCTCAGCTAGGAACATAAGAATTGCCAAACTGGATCAGACCCAAGGTTCATCTAGCCCAGTACCGGGTCTCTGACAGTGGCCAGCACCAGATGCCTCAGAGGACACTGTAAGAACCCTGCTATACCAGACGTGTAATAGTCTGTCCCTGACATTAGGTTTCATTCTGATTTCTAATAGAGATTAGTGTAAACTCTGAAGCATAAAATTTGTGTTGTCATCAAGCATATCAAGAGTTATAATTAATCTATATATAGGTCGAATTCCTGTTTGACTCTTATGAAAGCCATAGCTGCTGTGAGCAGGATTTAAAGCTGCGTGGGGAAACTTCATTGGATTTCAAGTCCAGTGCCTTAATCACTTAGCATCAGAGGCCCTGACAAGCTATGTATTGTAGACACACACGTAGTAAGAGACAGACCATGCCCCAAGAAATTAGTTTCAGTAGACTAGAGTTGTATTATCCCCATTTTACAGCTGGGGAGCTGAGGCACAGAGAGATTAAGTAATTTGCCCATGGTCACACATGAAATCTGTTGCAAGGGTGGAAATTGAAACCTGGTCTCCTGAGTCCTAGTGCAGTGCCGTAACCCCAAGCATCCTTCTTCTCCAACACCCACTACCATCAATAAGTCTTTCCATTAAGTTAAATGGGCCTTAGCTTAGGTCCTGAATGAATTCAGATGAATGCCTGATTTCCCGCCCCCCCAAATTAAATTATCTGGAATAAGAACTTTCTCAGATCAATCAGCTAAGCAAAGACTGCTCCCTGTCCCTGCATTCGAATAGCTCTTCCTGCCAAAAGATACAAGTACCTCATTCAGGACAACCGTGAATACTAATATCTAGCATTCATGACTTTTTAATGCTAATTGTACCAATTGAAGTGCAGTGGATTTCTACATCAGCGCTACGAGCAGCTGGCTATACCAATCCATTGTGTGGCTATATGATTCTAGAACTATCTGATTCTTTTTTTATTTTCTTGAAACCAATTTTTTGTGCTGTAGCATCTTTTAAAGTCACTAATGTGCTTCATTTCATCTTCACAGAATCAAGGGCTAGCAACCAATTGCCTCCCCATAACTTATGCCTGTTTAGTAAGATCTCCAGTTCCTTAATCAGATAGTTTCTAATGCCTAACACACTTCTAAGCAAACGGGCTAAAACAGGCTAATATAATAAATTGCTTACATACATGTACTCCTATGTCTGAGTTGAATTTAAGCCTTTCAAGTTGAAGATGCTCTCTCTCACTTCACAGAAGTTTCCTGCTGATCCATTGTATAACACTTTACATTAAGGGATCATTCACTGCAGCTGGGATTCAGTATAAGGGGATCATCTGTGTTTGGTGCACTTTATTGTGTTGTGGCTATCATTTTCAAAAATATTTAATTACATGTTTAGTAAAAATAAATACACGATAACAGGCCAGAGTACATAGCAGATAATGCAACCTGTCTATGCCCAAATTTAGTATCATTCCCAATATTGCTTCACCTTCTTCCAGCTACTCCAGGCATCACAGAAGAAATGAAGACATTAACAGTCAGCCATAATTTCGCTTAACCAGACACAAATGCACAGATCCAAGACACCATACAAGACAGTGGGATAAATGCTGGGGCAGATTTATATAAGATTCAGACAGGGGTACGCAATAAAGAGAGGCTGATTTCTTTTAATAGGCAATCAGACTTCAGGCTTTGGCATTCCTTCCTTACTCCAGCATAGTGGAAAATTCCTTAGCCACTCTGGCAACAGGCATCTTTAAGTTTGGTTATGTAGCCACATCAGCAAGTAGAGAAATGAGCCATTTTTTTCTCTACCTTTTCCCCTACAGTGCCCCATACTACCCGGGAGTGCTCCAGAGGCAAAAATATCATGACAAGTTCTCTTGCCTTTTTCCTGTCTACATTAGAGAGTCGTCATGAATCAGAACTGTTGCCCCTTCAACAAACTGTCTAATTCTTGGGACATGCCTGTACATCTCAGCCTTTGCTGGAGTTGCTCTTTTGTGGATCTGTGGCCTCGTCTAAACATTTTTGGGAAATCCTCCACCATTTCACCACCAGCCTCAAGACAGATCAATGGTGGGAGCAGTGGCAGCTAGTGCAAATAGGGTCTTGGCATTAGCTGGAGATTTTACCACGTTGTCATCTCGACGTGTGCTGAGTAGGTTAAGGAGACACAAGTTCTTCTGCTGGTGGAGCTGCACCGATGATGGTGAATGGTGGGGGTTTCCTAGATACAGAAACATTGCAGGGGACAAACAGGTAGTATCTACAGTCATTATGGGCCATGGACCTGCTGTCACACATGATTCCAGCTGGCAAAAGTTTCTGAGTTTCTATGGAGTCCACAACAATTCCACCTGTCAAAGTCCACCAGCACGTGTACTCTCCAAGCACCTTCTCTTGGCACGTGTCAACAGTGGGATCACATTTAAAGAAACAATCGGTGCCAGAGCTTCAGTGCTGGCACAGAGGATGGAGCATTCTGCAAGAGAGAGGCCACTTGGGGTAGTGTCCTGGCTGCCTATCTGAATGCAGGGTCACTTGGCACCTTTGAACCACAGTAGATTGTAACTAATATTTAAACAGTCAGAATGCCAGCATAACAGATGGACATATGTGGATGAAGCCAAGAGATCATCTGCATTGGATCAGATGGCTAAGGGCCTGATTCCCTGCCAACACTGTTTCAACAGCTGTCCAATCAGTTCCTCTCCCTCTCTGATGGAGCAGAGATGTCATTGCTAATTCTACTCTGACAATATTAACTTTCTAAAAAAAAATTTAAAAAATCCTATTTCTTTGATGGAGCCAAGAGGGAGCCCAGTCAGTTTGAATCAGAGAGACAGAATATTAAAGAGTGGAGAGAAGCGATGTAATGTTCATCTCTTTGTCTCCAGCCACTCTGACTCTCTCTAAATAGGTCAGCAATATTCATAGATTTGTTCCACAGCGTTCTGGGCATGCCAGGAGTGTATAATATTGAGTGTTTCTATCTCCTAGAGTAGCCGGAGGCTAGCTGATCTCCCCAGCCAGCTGTGAGCTCTCAGGGCTGAGTGCTTCAGGAGCATTCCAGCTCTGTGCTTGCAGGAGGGGAACACTTTTTGTCCCACCTATGCGGAGACCAGGCTGTTCCTCCTTATTTGTGGTGCTCCTGATTAATTTCCCAGGAGGCGGGGGAATAGGGAAGGTTGTTTTTCAGACAGGGATTTTTTCGTAAGTACAACCTGAAAACCCATAGTCTCTGGGGCAAAATCATAGCATTGGCAGGTCTGCCATGAGAGGAGGGGTAAGGCCTCTTTAAGGGCCTGTCTAGGAAATGATAATTGTTACAGCCCAAGGGGTTTAGCACTACAAGGCTTTGTCCGGGAAGTAAAGACACATCATTTGCCAGCAGTACAGGTCTGCTGGTGGCGGCAATGGGCAAAGTTGCCATGCAGACTGGGCTCAGTCATCTTTACCCCCATGTCATCTAATCCTGCTCATTATTAATGTCTAAAAACAAGACCACCCAGAGGTTAATGGATCTGCCTGGATGCCAGGGGATCTGCCAGAGGCCAGGGCCAACTATGTCAAGGTTCTTTGCCACTGCTCTGCCTCTGGCCCCCCCTAATCCCGACAGCACTGTCAAGGGATCCCTCTAGCTGGAGTGCGCTCTGTGGAAAAGATGTTTCAGCCCCAGGCTATATTATCTTTCTTGGGGATTCTCCTGGTGGAAGATGGGCTGGATTGCATAATTCTGGGGCTTGACTCCTCTTGAAAAAGACAGTCTGCTACTTGGATGCAAAATCCCAGTGCTTTCACTTCATTTGGCAGCTTTTTCTAGACCACTGTAGAAGCAAAAACTATACTAGGAGCATTCTGATTTCAGCCCTTGCCACAAGATCATCAATATTTTGGGTTTGTTGTCGCTAACATACCCACCCATCTTTAAAACTTATAAAAGAAAGTGACCTGAATCATGCCCTCTATCTTATGTTTATTACTATCAATTTTATATTTGCAGCAGAATCACTTTCATAGGTTCTCCCTGGAGGGTGTATCTGCATGGTCTGTATTATTAATATTTATATTCCAGTATCACTTAGAAACCATAATCAGGGGTCAAGATTACAGCTGGCGGGGAATTTCTTACTGAACCATTTTTTCATGGAAAAAATGTCAGTTCCTCAACAACAAAACTGTTCACAAAACTGGATAGATTTCAACGAATCTCCCAATTCAAAACTGTTGTGGGGAGGGGAAGGGGGGGTTTTCAAATCTGATTAAACATCCCATTTTGACATTTTCAAACTGGAAAGTTCCTGTGTTTTGCGTTAAAATTACTTTTTTTTTAATTTTAGTAAATTTATAGTAAATTTTTGTTTTTAAAAAAGATCAAAATCTAGACAAAACATTTAGAAATTACTGAAATAAGACATTTCAATTTACCTGAACTAATTTTTGGGGGGAAAGCAGGGTTAGGGGAACGCAAAAATATTCAAGATTGACTTTTTGGCCTAATTTGGAATGGGAAAATTTCACCAAATTTCACGAGATGAGAGAACCATTTCCCATCTAGCCCACCAAATAGAGATCTCATTGTGCTAGGCACTATACAGATAAATAACAATGATAACTATCTGGACAAATCCAAGATAACTTTCAGTGTAGGCTGCTAATTGATTGTGTGACTGTGCATTTTATTAATTCAATCTGTTCCTGACTATTCCAACTCGTTGGGAGTGTAGGTTATTGGAAAAAATGACGTTTGGTTTTCACCTAAAAATGCAGATAAGTGGTTTTGTAAATCCCCACTTGATGCCTAAATGTTAGGTGCCTAACTCCCATGGAGTTTCAGTGAGGCTTAGGGTCCTAAGTCACTTTTGAAAGGCTCCTAAATCATATGGGTGCTTTTCAAAATTTCATCCCAGCTCTTTTACTAGAGTGACTAAAACCCAGCAGTATGTATGAGCAGTTCAAATTATTCGTTCCAATGTCACTTTGCATTTGCCAACAGTAAATTGAATCTGGCATTGTACTGCCTATTTACCTAGTCTTGTTATGTCCCTCTGAAGTGCCTCGCTGTCTTTCCTTGTCTCTAATACAATCACAATGGTAACAAACACCTTGTATAATAAGATATAAATTCTAAGGCCAGAAGGGACCAGTGTGATCATCTAGTCTGACTTCCTGTATAACACGGGCCATAGAACTTCCCCATAATAATTCCTAGAGCAGAGCTTTTAGAAAAAACATCCAATCTTGATTTAAAACCTGTCAGTGATGGAGAATCCACCATGACCTTAGTAAATTGTTCCAATGATTAACAACCGTCACCATTAAAAATGCATGTCTTATTTCCAGTCTGAATTCGTCCCATTGGATCGTGTTAGACCTTTCTCTGCTAGATTGAGCCCATTATTAAATAGTTAATCCCCAAGTAGATATTTATAGACTAATCAAGTCACCCCAACCTTCTCTTTGTTAAGATAGATTGAGCTCCTTGAGTCTATTGCTATAAGGCATGTTTTCTAATCCTTTAATCATACTCGTGGCTCTTCTCTGAACCCTCTCCAAGTTATCAACACCTTTCTTGAATTGCAGGCACCAGAACTGGACACAGAATTCCAGCAGCAGTCGCATCAGTGCCAAATACAGAAGTTAAATAACCTCTCTACTCTGCCTTGTTTATGCATCCCAGCCACGCAGCTTTCGCCGGGGACTGCAGCTGGGACTGTGTGCCCATCCTCCGTGGCATCCTTGACTGCAGCCAGGGCCATGCGCCTCAGCCCCGTGGTTTTCGCCAGGGGCTGCTGTTGGGGCCGAGCACCCCTGCCTGGTGGCTGTGCGCCCCCTTTTGGCTTCCCAGGGCCATTTGCCCCCGACCTCCTCCCCCGCTGCGGCCGGGGTTTGGCAAGGCTGCAGTCAGAGCCGAGCACTCCTGTCCCGCAGCTGCGGTGAGCTCTGGAGCGGGGGCTGTGTGCCCTCTGTGGCTGCGCCCCCTGCTGCAGCTGCTGGAGCCGAGGCTGTGCCCCCCACCATCAGTCCCCCCCATGGGACTTCATTCTTCCCCTCTACCTAGCCCTGCCCCCACTTATTTTTAGTAAAGTCAGGGACAGGTCACGGGCTCTGTGAATTTTTGTTTATTGCCCATGACCTGTTTTGACTTTTACTAAGAATAACAGTGATAAAATGTTTGCCTTAGTCATGGCAAGTTATTTTATGTCACTTCTGGAGGTTTATAGAGCTTCCTCCAAGTTCTGCACATTTAGACTGAGGGTAATGAAGGCATCTGGCTGCATAGGCAAAAGGATGTGAAAATTAATCCCTGTACATAGTTAAAACACTATTTAGAACATTCCTGAAATAGATTTTCTACAACACATGTGGTACGTACAAAATATACATTGGGGTGGCGCAGTGATCTTACTGACACCTCTTTGGGATTTCCTGCACAATCAGCCCTGGCTTTGCCACTTGTGACTAAGCAGCCAATCAAACTCATGCTCACGCCATGCACGTAGCGATGGCACATGTAATAAATTTCAGAGATGTCTGAGAAATTGCCTTTACCTTGCATCTTTGATCTGCCCACTAATTTGTATTCCCCAGGACTCCTTCAAACATTCCAAACATCTGAGCAGCCCCCAACAGAGCGGACAGGCCAGTGGGTTGAGATATTATTATTTTTCTCTGACACTTCATTCATCTACAGTACATGTCACAGCTACTGAGATTCTAATGGCTTTTAGATTTCTAGACTGTCCAGATCATCACAGGCTGCTTCAGTTAGCAGGACATAAACTATTAGAAATGAACAGGTAATTTGACAGTTAAATTACAATCCTCTCTTTCTAATCAGGGATTTGCTGCTTTTCTCTTCTTTTCTCTTTTCCCTTTTTCTTTTCTGAATAGCAGACACAGTATCCTTAAATTGCAACATACAAACCAATAGTCAGGACTGTAAAAAATACTGTATTTTCAATCTGTAGAGAGGAAGGTTGGTTCAGTGCCTAGCAGAGATGACCCGTGCCTGCCTATAGTGGGGAGGGGGGGCAGTGTAAGGGTAGCCGGCTTCAGCAGTGTTACTGAGCATGCACAGTACAAACCAAGCAGCAAATCGTGGGAGGGTGGGGGAGTTACACTGCATCCCCCTCCACCCCACCCTCCACATTGCCTCTGGTGGCTAGGGCTCTAGCGTGAGACACAGGAGACTTAACTCTCTGCTCTGCCATAGACCTACTGTGTGACTTTGGGCAAGTCACTTAGGCCCAGCTCCTCAAACATATTTAGGCTCCTAACCGCCAGTGATTTCAATGGAAGTTAGAAGCCTGAGTACCTTTGGGGATCTGGGCCTTAGTCTCTTTGTTTCTCAGTTCTCTCACTCTCTGTATGGAAAACGGGGATAATAGCACTGCCTTGCCTCATAGGAGTGTTGTCAGGATAAGTTCATCACAAGATTGAAGGGCTCAGATTCTCCGGTGTTGCGGGACCTATCAGTATCTTAGATGGATGAAACGCAATAGTGCCTGTAAAAGCACAGGCTGTGTTTTCACTGGTAAATGCAAGACCTATCTTTTAAATATATAGCTTTTTTCCACTCTAAAGGAAAAGTAGTAACTCTGATTTCATAGCTGGGCTGATTTTACAAGGAGAACCAGAGATATTGGCAACAGTCTGCAAAAGTGATTGGAGATTTGAAGTGTTTCAATTTTGGGATGACTCAGGATGGGCACCTAAAAGGCCTGTAACTTTTAGGGAAGTGGGCAGGATGCTCAGCACTTTACACAATTGAAAGTTAGATGCCACAATGTTTGGTGCATTAAATTACATTAAATAGACCTACAATAACAATAAAATTGTTTATCCATTGTCAACGAAGTGACTGACCCAAAACCGTTTGAAGTCAGTGAGAGACTCTCCATTGACTTCAGTGAGCTTTGGTTTCCTAAATTTGGTTTTCGGGTTCTTAGCTTGAGCTCTTAAGGCTGATTTTCAGAAATACCCACAACTCCCATTGACTTCATTTGGAACTCTGGGTGCTCAGTAACTCTGAAAATCAAGGTTTAGGCCTCAGGATGGTCACCCAAAAGCTGAAAATTTAGGCATAAATCATTGAGGGCCCAATTCTGCTCCCCTTACTCCTGCTTAGTAGCACTTACTGACATCGTCCCATTGACCTTAATGAGGGCTTCTCACATGAGTACAAGTTGGTTTGAACTAGGAGTCCAGAATCAGGTTCTACAAAATTGGCAAGGTCATATTTAAATGTAAAGGATTTCACTGATTCCTCAGCAATATTGTGACTCAGATTTACAGCCAGTCCATGACAGAAAATTGCAAACATTTGTCACCTGATCATAAAGATATAGTGGCCCAAATCCTGATGTACCTGGTCATATTTAGAAACAATAAAGTTTGAATAAAACCAGAACAAAGGACTCATGACCTGAACCATGTATAATTAAAATAAATCTGAAAAAATAAAGCAAAGAGCATATAGCAGTGGTCTCACTAGTGCAAATGGGCAATTCAGTATTTTCAGACTGGTTCTGTAACACCTGCGGGCTTCCCATAAAGAGCACAAAACATTGTGAGCCCACAGCACTAAATAGATGAACAATAGGTTAGATTTCAAGTACTGATTCCATAAAGGTTTGTGCATGTGCTTGATTTAAGCTCCCGAATAGGCCCGCTGAACACTGAGGCCTACCCATACCACTCTCACAGTGTATTGCAGCTGTAAAGAGGGTGTACGTACGATTTGTGCCCACGTGAGGGGCCTTTTACATTGCCTGAGCACTCAGAATGAGAAGTAGGCCCAATGTGATTCACTGTAAAGTTAAGGTTCAGCACATACATAAATCTTTGCAGGATTTGGGTCTGAATTCAACTGGGACAGTCTTTTGCCTCAAATTTAACTCTAATCTACTATTCCTGTTGTGCTTGAGGGAAGTCTTTCATTCACCTTTGAAATTGCTTCAACCTCCTTTCTTATTTTGAGTGTTTATTTGTTTCAGCTGGGCAGCTAATTTAAGTACAGCAGGTCACATGGGAGGTCTTTGCGCTCAGGGCTATCCTCATTATATTACAGATGATACTTGGTACTGATGGATCTATGATTGGCTGATGTTAGCATTCCCCGTCTCAGCTTCAACAGCACTTTTAAGGTAGGACAGAGCTTTAATTATTTTTTTCGTATGAATTCTTCTCATTACCTCCTGTGTCCTGTTGGTTATTTAATTGAAATAGCTGCTAAGACAGCTGGTGAACACTGTGGCAATATTAGACTGCTTCCTCACAGTGAAAAACTGCTAGCAATTATCTGGGTTAGTGTGAATCAGCCATGCAGGTTGCTGCTTCTCAATTTTCAGCTGAGCTTTGGGCCTTGCTAAATTTGATTTGCCTTCAAGGAGACATGCTGGAAGCCAGAAGCTTACTAACCATCATCCTTGAGGTTCCTCCTGGGAAACAGGTTGCCTAAACAGGGGGGGGGAAAAATCCCAAGTGTGGAAACTGATCACTCCAATTCTCCACTGCACATTCTCTTTTGCTGGCCCCTTTAAAAATCACCTTGCAGTTCTCCCCATCTGGCTTCCAGTCAAGTTGACGGATTTTGCCAGCTGAGTTCTTCCAACACATCTCAGTGAAGGCACCTTGCGGACGGGTCCAGTCTCACAAGGTTCAGGATGTGAGTTTAGCTCAAAAGTTTAGACTGTAGTAGGGCTCCTACTCAATCTGAGATTGCTGAAAATGACATCTACTCTCTGATACAACATACATCACACTGTCTGTGGAAATGATCATCTACTGCCTTTCCCCTTGTGTAGTCACTTACACCTGTGTAAAGTGTGAGTAAAATACTACCCTTCCGAGTTGGTAGTGTCAGTGGCTCAGCATTATTCTTCTTTGTTTTTCTAAAGTGAGTGTCTCTTGCACATGATATGGCCCTAGGAGACTGTGACTGATATTCTTGGCCAGAGGAATAAAGTTTTGATCTTCCCTGGTAAATACAAGGCAAAAAATAACAACAGTGCTCAGACAGAACCTTTCCCCATCATCACAGTGTCCTGTCCATCTTGATAAATCCCAGCTTGAACTCCGTTGAAGTGGGACTGACAGTCCCCATTCCTTTCTTAAGGTCAGCAAAGAGGGCTGTCATGCACTCTTCACTTTGACAGGCTACCATGTGATCTCTTCTGAGACTTTCTAGGAGACAGACAGTCACGACAGTCAAGTCAGTGTATAAAAATAGCTTTTTATTACAACAAATTATGTAATGGGATAACAGGGACAATCCAGCATAATGAGTAGCTGTGTCACCCCTACCCTCTGACTTGGGGTGCCCATTACACTACTTTGCTGCTGTAGCTTCCAGCCTGGACTGTTCACAAACAGCCTCCAGTGTGCAAGTCTCTCCCAGCTATGTCTGTGTATGCACTGCAGCCAGCCAGTCACACCTAGGCTTTTACCTGCCTTGGTTATACGTTAGGGTGAACCAACACATCCCCAGTCTTGGAAATGTATGTCCTGTACTGCCCAGCCCTCTCCTGCACAGTACAAGTTTACATAAAGTCTGTTATTTCTTTAATAGAAATAATAGGTATACAACTTGTCACCCAAGTGGAGTTTCCCAGACACTCCAATTTAAACATACTGGATTAGATAAAACAATAAAACAAGTGCATTAACTACGAAGAGAGAGATTTTAAGTGAGTACAAGTAATGAGGCATAAAAGTCAGAAATGGTTATAAGAAAATAAAGGTAAAGCACTTCTGGCGCCTAACTTAACACACTATATCAGATTCAAGCCAAGTTTCTCAGCACATGCTTTTAGCAGTTTTACTGACCAAACCCTCTAGGTCAGGACCCCTTCTCCCAGAATCCAATTAATGCTTCCTTTGTCGCTTCATGTGCCATGAATGCAATGAGCAGAGAGAAGGGGGGGTGCCTTGGGGGTGTTTGTCCCTCTTTTTATAGTTTCAGGCCCCCTCTTGAAAAAGATTTCCAGCTGGGTACCAGGAGACAAAAAGTCGATGGGGAAGGATGTTCCCTGCTGCTTTTTCCCTCACCTGTTTGAGCCTCCTTTGTTTCCCTTCCTGCTTGATGACTCTTTACTGCTTATATGCAAATCAATCAGAGCACATATTCCTTTGTCTGAGACAGACCTGTCTGCCAACCTCTATTTGAAACACGTGTTAATAACACCATACAGTGGACTCATAACTTCACATACAAGGTTGCCACACATATTTTACCAGCACAATAATGACTAGCAAATTATGAGTTTTCAGATGATAGCTCACAAGCCCTACTGTGTGCAAAGATCATTACAATAGCATGTAGGGTGTGGGCACGGGTACATTTTGTCACAATGGGAAAATGTAGAAACCAAGACTGAGCTTTTCAGTGCTGCTTCTAGGGTTTTAGACTGGGCATCCAAATCTCTAAGGCAGCATTGAAACTCTGAGCCCAAAGGTTTCAAAAAAATAAAAATGACATTTTAGATTTTAACAACACCATAGTAGAAACCTTAAAATATACACACACAGGCAACAAAGCTACCAAGTATTCTTGTTGGGTAACCATCACCCTTTCTTTTCATTCCCCTCTCTTCTTACTTGAACCCTCCCTTACAGCAGATGTCTGATTTTTTTAGGCACTGATCCCGTAAACACTTAAACCGTCAATGAGACTACTCATGTGAGTAAAGTAACACATGCTTATTGTTTGAAATTGTTTTGTTTCTGTAAAGTGGCCAGCACACCCATATATTAGATTATTTACATTTGATTGCCATCATCCAAAATAACTGTAGCTGTTTTTTAATCTAAGGCAACTGATCTCATTTTTTTCCCAAATCTTTTTTACTGCATTTTCTTTTTACAGTACAAAGCCAAAACAAACCATTGCTCAAAGGCTAATTTGGACCAATGAGAGAAACTTACTTGTCATTCATGGAGTAGTATCACAGAGTCAGCCTAATACACCTGCGAGAAAGTGTGTCTGACAGGGATGAGAGGCCTTTGTTGCCTATGGAGATTGCTTCCTGATTTTTCTCATGCATTGGTGCTTTTGTCATGCTTTTTTGAACACCTGAGCTGCTCAATTTATGATGATTGAAATTTTGTTGTTGCTGTTGCTGTAGATGTTCTGGGGGTATTTTGAGTGCAAAACGTTTCCAGAGATTTTTAGGATCTGGAGGGGAAAAGTGTCCATTATAATTGCCGAAAATGAACATGAATTTGATTAAAGGCAAGTAGAACCTTGCCCAGCTGCCCCTCTCTCCCATTTCTTCCTGTGTGATTCCCAACCCTCTAAGATTTCCTTATCTAGCTTTGAGAGAGATTTTGCAACACTGCTAGAGACATTAGACACAGAGATTAGATACGTTAGTGAGAAAAAACAGAAGGTTGTTTTTCTTTTTTGGTGGTTTGGGTTCTGTAGTTTCCGCATCTGACTGTTCCTCTTTTAAGACTTCTGAAAGCATGCTCAACGCCTCGTCCCCCTCAGATTTTGGGTGGCACTTCAGATTTGTAAACCTTGGGTGGATCAAGTGCTCTAGCTGTTTTTAGAAATCTCACATTGGTACTTCTTTTGCATTTTGCCAAATCTGCAGTGAAAGTGTTCATAAATCACACAACATGTGCTGAGTCACCATCTGAGACTGCTATAACATGAAATATATGGCAAAATGTGAGTAAAACAGAGCAGGGGACATATAATTCTCCCCCAAGGAGTTCAGTCACAAATTTAATTAATGACTATTTTTTTAAAGAACATCATCAGCATGGAAGCATGTCCTCCGGAATGGTGGCTGAAGCATGAAGGGGCATACGAATGTTTGGCATATCTGGCACGTAAATACCTTGCAATGCCGGCTACAAAAGTGCCATGCAAACGCCTGTTCTCACTTTCACTTGACATTGTAAAAAAGAAGCAGGCAGCAGTGTCTCCCGTAAATGTAAACAAACTTGTTTGTCTTAGCGATTGGCTGAATAAGAAGTAGGACTGAGTGGACTTGTAGACTCTAAAGTTTTAAATTGTTTTGTTTTTGAGTGTAGTTATGTAACAAAAAAAATCTACATTTGTAAGTTACACTTTCATGATAGAGATTGCACTACAATACTTGTATGAGGTGAATTGAAAAATACTATTTCATTTGTTTATCATTTTTACAGTGCAAATATTTGTAATAAAAAATAATATAAAGTGAGCAGTGTACACTTTGCATTCTGTTTGTAATTGAAATCAATATATCTGAAAACATAGAAAAGCATCCAAAAATATTTAATAAATTTCAATTGGTATTCTATTGTTTAACAGTGCGATTAATCACGATTACTTTTTTTAATCGCAGTTAATTTTTTTTAGTTAATCGCGTGAGTTAACTGTGATTAATCGACAGCCCTAGTATGTGCCACTTAGTGATACAATGCAGGTAGGACTCTGCAGTACTGATCTCCATTAAAAAAAGGAAAGGATCTCTATTTTATAGCTTTGGAGTTACAGCTGATCATTCAACTCCTTGTTGATCAAGCTGGTGTTACCATGGTATCTTGCTGTGATTAAGCAGTTTACTGGATACTGTTGCTTTGGTTGAAATTAATGAAGTGAAGGGATTTTAATCCCTGGCATTCGATAATTTTACAAAAATAAGTATCAAAGGAATAGAAATGATCTTGACGTTTACATGCCTTGTCTTTACACCTGTGACTAGTGAACGCTCAAATCACAAGTCACCATCAGTGTGTGACAATCAATCCATAGGCTGAAATTGTCCAGCTAGTTGTCCAAGACTTTTGCATAACAAATAAATGATTCGAAATTGCAGATGGTTTGCTGACAGAAAAGAGGGATGAACTCATCCCATTAATCATGTGCTGTGAATACTTTGCCCAGCTCTAATTACAAGGTGTTATACTGCCTGTGTGTCTTGGTTATTAACAATGGTCTGTAACAGGATGGCCTATCTCTCCAGGAGCCAGAGGCCTGGGGCCAGCCAGCCCTGTTCACTAATTAGATGCAGTTGAGACGGGAACAGGTGTTCCCTATAAAGAGCTGAGGAAAGGGACAAGCTGCTCCTGTAGTAGTTCTTGGAGAAGGAAGTCTCCAGGTGGGAAATCCTGAGTGTCCTGGCTGGCTAGAAAGCCTCAGATGGAAGTTTGTTTCCTTTTGCAAGTTTGCTGGTTGTTTGAACAATAAATGGAGCCCAGAGGCAAAGGCTGTTGATAATTCCCCGAGTAGTCAGGAAGGTTGCCAGTTTACAGCAGTGCCACCCAAAGGATTCAGGGGGCCTGGGGAAAAGCAATTTCAGGGGTCCCTTCCATAAAAAAAAGTTGCAATAATATAGTATAGTATATTGCCCCAGGGCCTGGGGCAAATTGCCCTACTTGCCCCCGCCTCTGGGTGGCTCTGGTTTACAGTGCCCAATCCCTTGGCAGGTAGATGTCAGCGTCCCTTTAGAAGAAGAAGAAAGCCTGCTGGACTGACTTTGGATAAGAACACAAGACAGAGTAGATAAAGAGTAGATAAAACATTGATGTTCCATTTGTCATTTCTGTTCCCCTCTCAAATACCTTGTGTCCATCCAGCCTGAGATATTATGAAGAGCGGATGGTCATAAATAAAAAAAATGCATGTACATAAACAAATAAAGCCCACTGGGTGGGTGAGTGTGACTCCCTCTGGGATTTATCAACACTGCTCCTGGCAAAGCTGAGAGGAGTTGCTTAAGAATAAGGGCCCTGATCCAGGAAAGCACTTAAGCATGTACTTTAAGTACACAAATAGTCTCATTGGCTTCAGTGGGGCTACTTGTGCTTTGCTGGATTGAGGTTCTGACTCCTGCCCAGTAGTAGGCTGCGCTGCCTCCATGACATTCCCAGCCTTTGCCATCCCAGGAGTTGGAGGTACTCTGCTTAGGAGTCATCCCCAGATCTGACATGCAGCACTGTATAGCTTGCAAGGACACACCTCGCACTTGTCTTGGGAAAATTCGGGAATCCAACAGGATAGAGTTAAAGAAAAATGTTATTGCATAAGAGGGAAGAAATTCAGTCAAAGGAAATGTTCAAATTAAATATTGTTCCTTCAAACAAAAGAATGACTGTGGAGCACGTGTAAACCAAACAGAGAGACTGATCTGAGCCCTGCTTTCAACAGCTCCAAATACAGACAACTGCTGGCATGTGGAGTGTACGTCCCAAATGTTTCCAAAAACCTCCGCACACAGCAGGTTTGTGATGCATTATTGAGTAACAAAAGGATAAGGTCAGCCCCTGCCTCCCTGGGACAGTTGTTCTTCACAAAACTATCTCCTCAGTGTGGAGCCTAGGTGATACCACTAGGTTGCTGCGATCCCCAGCTGTGGTAATCAAATGCAGAAGGCCAGAATGGAGAGCAAACGCTTCATATTAGCCACTCATGTCCAGAAAATTCATCATTTATCCAAAACCATGGCCCCATTGATGTGTAACCCATGTGTGTGCACTGCAACATTTACTGGTATAAATAAGGGAAGACACAGCAGGGAGGATCCATGGTTCATTCCAGGGCGTGGGGGAGGAACTGTGCCAGAGCTGAGCAGGGTGACTCCATTAGAAGAGTGAGAAACATTCAATTTGGGGTGTGGCAGTCACTACACGTGCTCAGTAGCTGATTTGAAGCTAAACAGGCAGCTTTTCATTGTGGGCAAACTGCCTGGCAGAACTTAACCCACAGTCCCCATCTGAAGGCTGAGCCACCTGGAGCTCAGTGAGGCAATAAATAGCAGAAGTCAGAGACTACCTGTGGGAACTCAGCAGCTGAACCCTACAGGATTAAGAGGTGTTTTGATGGCAAGGTAGGGTAAACAGATGTCCTGATTTTTGAGTTTTTTTCTTATATAGGCTCCTATTACCCCCCACCCTCTGTCCTGATTTTTCACACTTGCTGTCTGGTCACCCTGTGGGAAGGTCTGTGTCTCAGAGATTGTGCCAATCCATTTGGATCCAGATAGCCTACTCCCTATCTCACTGAGAGCTAAAAGAAAGTGTAAGTTACTGCTGGTTATAAGAGTTAAGACTGCTGTTGCTGAAGAGGTGCAGGGGAGTTGGAAGGAGACTGTGGAATTGCTCTAGCTGTAAGAGGCTCAAGGGGCATATATACTTTGAATTGCACACATTGCAAGTAGGGCTCACCTCATGAGAAAGTTGGAGGGACGTGAAGATATATGTATGGGTCAAGGTAGACATTTCCTCAATATCTTGTAATAGCAGCAAGTGTGGAAGTTTGTGAGCAAAACACCAAAGGGGTTATCACATAATAGTTGTTTATAGGAAATATTGACACCCAAGTCAGATATTGCATATAGATTATTTGTACTTATTAAACGTTGGGGTTTTTTTTTATGAAGAAATTGTCAGTCTCTTTCTCTTAAAAGTGTAACTGTATAATGGTAAATCTTGGTCCTGAAAGGACTGATCTCTGACTTGTGCTTCAGCAGAAGAGTAGGTTGAAATGCAGGAAAGGGAAAGTAATCCTAGATAATATTATCTCTGTCCCCTTACCTGTTACATAGGCACATGTACCAGTGCCTCATCTAATGCCCGTTGAACACAGTAGGTCTTTCCACTGACTTAAACAAATGCTGAATCAAGCCCTTAATGACTAACTTATTACAAGGAGAGGAGTGGAGCCTGCAGCGGGCCTGGGATCCCGTGGGTCCCAGAGGACCCACTGCCATAATAGCAGGTGCACGTAAAATGTACTTTATTGCGGGTGGGATTGGGTGAGCAAAAAAACTCCAACCCAACAGACTGCAGGAATTTACAGGAAAACACTAAATCTCTTGTCAGTGTGTCATAGATTTTCTTTTTTTTTTTTTTAAATAAAGGTTTTAATACTTAAATTTAAGTGAGGGATAGAAAGAGATTTTTATATCTATTATAACAGGAGTTAAAGTATTTTTTACATGGTCTAAGGTTTATTTTATTCTTTAATGGTAAATATTGTGTCTGAATTCCGTTTATATATATATTAACCAACCGTGGTGTGTTTTTGTTTTTTTGTTCTGTTTTTTACTGGCATGAGGAATCTGTCTCTTGTGGAATTTGAAGGATCTAAGGTTTTTGCGGGTGGGAGCAGGACAAAAGTGCAAGAAATAGTGAGGGAGTGAGTGGGAATGGGAATTGTAGGATTAAATAAAAAGCCCTGCGTAGGGCTCTAGATTGGAGCTCTTCTGTACTCATACAAATAGCCTTATTCATGTAAGTAAGCCTTAGTCATGCACATAGTCCTATTCAAATCAATGTGGTTAAAGGTGAAGGATGAGATCCTGAGATGAGATACGGGGTAGTTGGGGTGTAAAACTATATTCATTACTCTTTAAAAACAGATGGATAATGAACTTTGAATTACCATGATTCAGGTGAGCGTATAATAAAAATGGTTTTAATGCAAAGTTATGGTTATGAATTTAAATGTAGCTAATGTTGGGAAAGTCTCAGTTAAGGTTCTAATATGCACGTTATGTATATTTGCTACAGTCAGAGATGACAATAGAGTATTTCATTGCAGCCCTAGAGCCTTAAAAGCCCACCTGCCCTGCAGGAAGAGAGTGAGGCAGCAGAGCTATGAGCAGAGCCTATGAGAGGAGGCTATTCAAGGACAGGAGCCTCCAGCCCATATCAGCAGGGTGGATGGGTGGGGATAGGTAAAGACATTTGCAGTCCCTGGCCCACGTTGATGGGGATGGTACATGGGAGTTTCCATCCCATATATGGAGGGCTGGTGTACGTTGGGGTCTCTTGCCTCTACATGAGTGGGTCTCCAGCCAGTGGAGTTCAATTAAATACAGAGTTCTAGGCTCTCCAGTTCCTAGAGAGGAATGAGATGTTGTACGAAGTAATTTAATAAATTGCTGGATTTCCAGGTTGGTGGGGGGGGTCGGGTCATTCTTTACTGTTCTCTCTACTCCCACAATCCATCCAGAGGGTGGAGGAGGTGGGACAGGAGAATATTTTCTGTCCATATATGGTTAAATTTGGTATTGATTTTCCTGCCTTCTTTGCATTTAATTTCTCAATATAGCCTTAGCCTTAATGGAATTTTTTGCTGTTGAGATTTCCTAGGGCCAAATTCTCTGCTGATGTAAACTGGTTCAGCATCAATGAAGTAACAGAATTGCACCAGCATACAACAGCAGAGCATCTTGCCCCTTGTTTCAGTTGCATGCTTTATTTACAAAAAGAAAAGGAGTACTTGTGGCACCTTAGAGACTAACCAATTTATTTGAGCATGAGCTTTCGTGAGCTACAGCTCACTTCATCGGATGCATCCGATGAAGTGAGCTGTAGCTCACGAAAGCTCATGCTCAAATAAATTGGTTAGTCTCTAAGGTGCCACAAGTACTCCTTTTCTTTTTGCGAATACAGACTAACACGGCTGTTACTCTGAAACCATGCTTTATTTAGAGTTTTGTTTCAACACTGCGGATAAATATAAAAAAGGAATAACAAAACAGTACAATTACTTTGTCTAGCAGTTAGGACTGCAGTGAGGGTATGAGTTTGCTCTTTTCAAGACTTGGAAGAAAATTTTATAAAACAGTTCCTCTAATTATAAAGAAAGCACAATTTTTTGTAAATGTCTAACAAAAGGTGTAAGAATAATCTGCTTTTTGCAAAGTTAACAAAAATCTTATTGACACTTTATGTATTTATCAATTGAAGTCTCAGTTTGGAGTACGGTATGCTACAAACCACACTGGAGTAAACTCTGACAAACAGGAAATAGTTGGAAGGTTAGTAATACCAATGGGATGTAGCCAGAAGTCTCCCAGTCTTGTCTTTCAATTGTAATCTTTTCCATTTTTTATTTTTGATGGAGCTTTTGGCAGTCTAGTTTCATACTTTCTCAGCTTTTCCATGTGTGTTCTAATTGGAACACTCCCTTCTATTATGAAGATTTTAAAAAACAGGAAACAACATACTTTTATCTCAGTGCCACAGTAGGAAAGTTCACATCAAGAGACAGGATGCTTATAATGCATATATCAGGACCTGTGTTTGAAAATTAAGTGCCTTGCTCTGATTCACTTGAACTTTTGTTACACTGGTGATTTCATTGGGCCAGATCCTTGGCCCTGTTCAAAACCCTGTGCATTGACTGCTCTGTGGCACACAGGGGCTGGACACCCAGCATATCCAATAATCCAATCCTGGTGGCAGAGGGCCAGCATAGCCTGCTTCCCCCCTCTTCCATTCACACTTTCCTGCACAGGCAGCATGTTGGGGGCACAGCTGAGAATGGACATATGAGTAATGTGCTGTGCTGCGCCCTGGTGATCCTCAGCTAGTGTTTACTCGCTGGCACAAGCTAGAATAGCCAAACTGCTCTAAATTATGTCAGGGGCTGAACGCTGCACAAAATTAGCCACTCATGCTGCATTCCTATATTCTATCTCTCAGATCACTTGCTCTGTCAATTCAAGACAGTGGCGTAGCCAGCATGGAACATTTGGGTAGGCCCCAACTTCGGGTGGGCAGACAATGACGGGGGGCAGGTGGCAGGAAGAACCAGGGGGGTGATGGACAATCTGGCCTGGGGCCCCATGTGCGCACCCAGCTCTGGAAGGAGACCCCGCTCTCCAGTGCGCACAGCTCCCGGCACCTGTCCCCATCCCACACCGGGCCCAGCTCCTTGAGGTGGCAGGCCTATCTTTTTTTTTTTTTTGAGGATCTCCTCTTCCACGCCGCTTGCCTGCCCTCCACCTGCTGTGGCGTGCTTGCCCAGCACTCTGCTGCTGTCCCTCCCGCTCCGGTTGGGCCGGGGTGTGTGTGTACCCGGCATGCGGTGTTCTCCATGTCTGGGTGGGGCTAGCTCTGGGGCCGGAGCAGAGCCAGGGAGGTGGGGTGGGCCTGGATTCTAAGTGGGTGGGCCACAGTCCACCCAGGCAGATATGCCTAACCTGCAAAAAAAAATGCAGAAATTGGGCTTGTTTTTGGCTTAATTGGCTTGTGAGTTGCTTGTTGGATAGTTTTTGGCTTGTAGCTTCTTTTTTTGTCCGGCTTCTGGCAAGCATGGTCAATGGGGAGAGAGAGTCAGAGGTGCACAGCAGGCCCACCACAGTCCCAGACTGCATGCTGGGGGGATCTAGTCACATAAGAGTGTTGGGGTTCTTAGGGATTGTCTTGTTTTGGCCTTGTTTTGAAATGGGATTAGCTTGATTTTTGGCTTATTGTGAAAGTCGGGGTGCTTATTTACCCCGTGAAAGTTGGCATCTGTGCACCCAGGCCCACCTGTGGCTAGGCCCGATTCAAGCACTGAATTTTTACTCCAAAGGCCAGATTTTTAAAGGTAGTTAGGTGCCTAACAATCTGGCCCTAAGAATAGAAGTGGGTTGTGTTCCTGTGCAAACAAAAGCAGGCTGATCCAAAACCCACTGAATCTAATGGGAGTCTTTCTACTTCATCAGTGATCTTTAGATCAGTCCTTATATCCCTTTGTTTAATTATGGGATCTTGGCTTTTCAGCAAGCAATTTTAGGAGTGTTTAGTTGCAAGGAAGTCTTTTTACTTAGCTATAATCCCATTAATATCACTTACCTTAACATTATCAAATGTCCCCCAAGATGGACTATTGTCAAAGCTGCAGTCTGATTTCAACAAAATTAAAAACTAGTTCGTTTTAAGGAGACAAGCATTCTAATTATTGAGTGTCTGTGTGTGTGAGGATCAATAATAATGGTTACTACAGCTCGCTCTGAAATAAAACTGTTACTATACCATGGAGATAGGTACTTTACTGAAAGCTAGAACAGATAATGAGTGAATAAGAATTCACTTTACTTATGTAAATACACTTATTTTAAAAAGGTACTTTAAAAGCATAGGGCTTTGTAACACAGCACATAATTGTCCAAAATTTGACATCTGAAAGGTTTTTAAAGCAAATGGTTTTCCACTCCTAGACTATGTAGGTGTTTACAAAACAGTAGGCCCCACTACAGCATGCCATCTAAACTCAAGGAGCCTTATAACAAAATCTGTAAGTGCGTGGTCCTCTATCATCCTGGAAATCTGCAGAATTTTTACAATCCGGAGGATCAGAATGAGCAAAACTGGCTTTTAATAACAGGTAAAGAGGTATGAAAAGTCACCTTCCATCTGCCTGAACAATCCTTTAGAGGATAACTCATGTAGGTATTTATGTAATCAAATCAAACAGTAATACTGTATCAGGGATAACCCGTGTTAGTCTGGATTTGTAAAAGCAGCAAAGAGTCCTGTGGCACCTTGTAGACTAACAGACGTATTGGAGCATGAGCTTTCGGGGGTGTATACCCACTTCGTGGGATGCATGGCCATCCTGTAGCGGCGACACCTCCCTATTCTGTACAAAGGAGGCTCAAAGACACGTTTCCCTTGGCCTCAGCCCATTCCCACCCCCAGCACCGGAAGAGAAGTTCAAAACAGCCCCACCAAGAGACAATTTTTCCAGAACACGGGTGCTTTTAGGCCCTTTTTACAGGAAAACCGCCTGACTGGCCCCCCTAAACAGCTCAGCTCCTTCCGGGCCATGACCTCCCCCTTTCCAGGCCCTCCCCGCTCAGCTCCCTCCTGGCCCTGGCTGCAGCAGCAGCTGCCCTGCTCCCCGCTCCCAGCCCCCTGCCCACAGCCCTGCACGCCCCCCCACTCAACTCCCTCCTAGCCGTACGCTCCCCCCCGGCCTGGCTGCGTCCCTGCTCAGTTCCCTGCTGGCCCTAGCCGCGGCCCGGCCCGGCCCTATCCCTCCAAGCCCTGGCCGCACCCCCCGCCCGGCTGCTCCCGCCAGACCCGGGCCCTCCGGCCCGGCTCATCACGTCACTCCCCCCGCCCCCGGGCCGCTCTCATTGGCTGGCCGTTGCTGCTCTACTGATTGGCTGACTTTCTGAGCGCAGTCCCGCCCCCCCGGCGCTACCTGCTTCTGGTCCTCTCAAACGCTCCGCCCCGCCGCGCTTTCTAGGAATTTTCTCCGCGCCCATTGGCTGTGCCTGTCACGTGGCCGTTGCCCGGTGCCGCCTCGCGCCCGGTTCGGCCGGGCGGTTGGAACCGGTTTGGCCGGGCGGTTGGGGACGGCCGAGCTCGGCAGGGAGCTCGGGCGGCGCGCCCTGGAGCCGGGGCAGTCGCTTCCGCAGACAAAGGCAGCCGGAGCAGCCCGTCGCGCTCAGCGTCCAGGTCAGCCGGCGGCTGTCGGGATGGAGGGGAGGCGCCTGGGAGAGAGGGGGAAGGTCTCTGACAGGTGGGAGCTGGGGTAGTGAGGGAGGGGGGCCAGAAGGGGAGCACAGGGCAGGCGGGGGGGGCTGGAGGCGAGTGCAGGGCTCCCGGGCGGGGGGGGGGCGTAGACGGGGTGGGGGGGGGCTGGAGGCGAGTGCAGGGCTCCCGGGCGGGGGGGGGGGCGTAGACGGGGTGGGGGGGGGGCTGGAGGCGAGTGCAGGGCTCCCGGGCGGGGGGGGGGGGGGCGTAGACGGGGTGGGGGGGGGGGCTGGAGGCGAGTGCAGGGCTCCCGGGCGGGGGGGGGGGCGTAGACGGGGTGGGGGGGGGCTGGAAGCGAGTGCAGGGCTCCCGGGCGGGGGGGGGCGTAGACGGGGTGGGGGGGCCTGGAGGCGAGTGCAGGGCTCCCGGGCGGGGGGGGGGCGTGGACGGGGTCCGGGGGGGGGCTGGAGGCGAGTGCAGGGTTCCCGCGGGGGGGGGAGTAGACGGGGTCGGGGGGGGGGGCTGGAGGCGAGTGCAGGGCTCCCGGGGGGGGGGGGGGGCTGGAGGCGAGTGCAGGGCTCCCGCGGGGGGAAGGGGGAGATATAACTGAGATTCAGAATGTCAAAGTGGGCTATTGTTATAAGTAATCACTTTCGGGGACATTGTTTATCTTGAAAATATCTGGAAAACTAAATATCTCCTTAAAATGTTAGTGTTGCTATTTTAAACCCCAGGCATATTCTGATATCATTTCTTGAAATAGTATTTCTGTTTCACTACTTCCTAAATGATGGATTAAAATGTACAACAGGATTTTACTTCATCAGTAGACTTTCTGCTTTTGGATCAGAAGTTGTGTGTTCAAACCTTGCCCCAAGCTTAGCTCATATCTAAATGTTAATGCTGCAATGCAGTCTTAAGGAGAGCTGCAGAACTTGTAGAGGTGCTTACCTATGTAGGAAAGATGGCAAAGTAAGGTCCTTTTTGTCAGTCTGTGACTGTTCAGATGGAAACAAAAGGTTTCAGAATTTTCTTTGTAAAGGATGATAGCTGTTATGATTTGATATACTGTCCAACCTTGGCACCGATTCTGATATCGAACACTGTATGATTATTGCAGATTTATTTGCCTGTAGTCACTGTACTGCATGTATCTAATTTGTTAGTTTGTGATATCTTGTGTATGAGCAGAAGAGAATTCTGTTCTTTGTACAATTAGCCTAATGAGTTTTTGCTGGAAATCATTTAAACACCATGTGTGATGCTGGAAGCAACTTATGTAGATATTTGGTATCTGAGGGCTTACTTCTGTAAGGCGGGTAAAAATTACCTCTTAGAATGTTAGTGCTTGTCTCCTTTTTGTTCCCTATAGTACTGAATGTATACTAATTATATGTAAGACAGTAAATATGATTTTTAGGGTAGGGCAAGCAGGGGGGCCAGCAAATGCCTTGTGTAGACTTTCCCGTCAGTAGGGGCAGGGAGGTGTTGATAGCATCCATATATTCTATGGATATTATAATATGGAGAAGGACTGCTTAAGACGGAAACATGCAGTTTTAAAAATACTGTAATGTAACCCTCATGTATATGCCTATGAATTTTAGATTTGGAAACTATAGTCACATTTTGATGTGATTAAGCAAAATACTTATTTTCTGCGGTACCAGTATTGTACACTTGATCTGTTTGGAGACTAGTGTGAAGTTCATGCAAATGTGCTATGTGTTTACCATTATTTTCATATGGCTAATTAAGCAAACTTTCTAGTGTAGTGACTTTAAAATTAATGAGTTTAAGGGGCAGATATTTAAAGGTATTTAGGTGCCTAAAGGTGTAGATAGGTGTCTGAAAATCACACTTGATCCCTTTTTTCATCTTTAGGCAGCTAAATACCTTTACAAATCTGACCCTCCATAAATAGCAATTAAGAGATTTTTTTTTTCCATTGAAAGATCCGAATCCTATATTGTAGTTCCTTCCTTCAACATAATGTTATGTAGGTGAGTTTCAGGTTGGTGGAGTATGTGCCAATCAGAAGTTTCTGATGGTCTTTTGTGAGGTGGAAAATGTTCTCAGTTTTTAAGATAGGGAAAATGATATAACATAAGCAAAGCTTAGTTACAGGTAAGTCCTGCTCCTTTTGGCTTTCTCATAAAAGCATAGCATAAGAATGGCCATACTGAGTCAGACCAATGGTTCATCTAGCCCAGCATCCTGTCTTATGACAGTGGCCAATGCCATATGCTTCAGAGAGAATAAGAAGGACAGGGCAGTTATAAAGTGATACATCCTCTTTTGCCCAGTCCCAGCATCTGTCTGTCAGAGTCTTAGGGACACCTGGAGCATGGGATTGTATTCCTTACCATCTTGGCTAATACCCACTGATGGACCTATCGTCCATTAACTTATCTAACTCTTTTTGGAACCCAGTTATGTTTTGGCCTTCACAACATTGCCTAGCAACGAGTTCCACAGGTTGACTCTGTGTTGTGTAAAGAAGTACATTCTTTATTTCTTCAGGTGACCCCGGTCCTTGTGTTATGTGAAACAGTAAATAATGCTTTTTCTTGACAACATTCATGATTTTATAGATCTGTCATATCCCCTTTAGTTGTCTCTTTTCTGCACTGAACAGTCTTAATCTTTTTAAATCCTCGTCATAAAACACAGCTTACCAGATATTGATTAACTGCAGTGGGTAAGGCTCACCTAGAGGACCAAATCCTCATATGGTATAAATAGCCATATTTCCAATAAGATCATTGGAGCTACTGCAACTTAATGCTATCCGAGGATCTGACCCAGAGACTTTAGTGTGTCAAAATCTTTGGGTTTTGCCCGATGTACAGCTAGATAAGTAAATTGTCTAATCTTGTAGTTCTACCTTTTAGTTCTATTCTGCCACCAGCTGGAATTTTGCCTCCTTTCTTTACTTTCCAAATTACAAAAGGTTCGTACTGGATCCTTTTCATTAAGATGTAAAAATGTTAGTTTTCTTTATGCAGATGATGCGATACTCAATTACTCTGCTCCCCTTCCAGATACTCTGTAGTTTACAAAATCAACACTTCTTTCAGGTTCTAACAGTTCATCCATTTTGGACAGTGAATGGAAAGTAGCTCAGTCAATCTCCAGTCTCAAAATTGTCTCCTTTCAGAATCAGAAAGGAATCAGTCAAAGTAAGTGAGACTCTTCAAGATTTGTAGTACTTGAGGTTTTTAAGCCTCAGCAATAAGAGAAACTGTTGTGACAGGTATGGCAATGTCTAGCCACATCCTTGGGAGACCTTACTGAATTAAGTTTGTCTTTGGGCTCCATTATATTAAATGCATGGCTTATGTATTATTTTGGGCCGAAATTGCGTGTAACTTCTCTAGGTGACATTTGTGAGACCTGGATGTTCAAAGGACTGTATTGAAAATGTGCCAGACAAGAATGGACTTCTGGGTCTGTAAATGTTAAATGGATTTCCAAGGGGAATACCTAGGGAGAGGTTAATGCAAATTCCCCACCTTCAATTACACAAAAACCCAGCCTTTTGAAGCTACATTCACCCTCTCAGGATATCTGCTGAAGATTACCTGTTCCTGGAGACGGTGATCAAAGTCCTGACCTGTATAAAGAAACAGGCTTTTCTGCCCAGTCTCAGTTCTGAATCTGAGATAGTTATGAATTTGTAACTATGGTAAAGTCACAGTTGTGGGCTTTGCAGGACTAATGCCTACCAAACGCCAAGATTGGTGTTAAGGATTGCCTCTGGTAAGCTTTTTAGCATGTGTGCAGATTTTTGTTTTTAATGTTTTCTTTGTAATACTTTCACCTTAATAATAAACGTGCTTGCTTAGAAAGAGCTATGGGGTAACTTATAACTGTGGGCGACTATATGGGTCATAGCTTCTGGAGATACAGCAAAATGCAGATTCTAGTCTTTTAGGGAGTCTGGCTTGCTGGGGATATCCGAGTGTTAATCAGGTAGCTGTACAGCCTTTAACACCCTGGTCAGGAAGGAGACAGACACAGGTTTCTGCCCAAGAGAGATGGTGGCTGAACAGTTGGGAGCCTACAGTGGGTCCCTTTGGTGGACAACTGAGGGGAAATAAAGGTGCACTTACCCTGAAACTATGACAGCTGTCAGATCATACGGGGAGCATATCCCATGCATCATACTTGGAGCTCAAAAATCTGTCCTTGTACACAGACTTAAATGCTGGCTCAGTGACAGCCAGTAGGCAAGCTGGAGCTGTCATATGTTAGCTTCAAGAAACTCCTGAAAGCAGCTATATGATATTCTAATGTAAATTAGAATTCATGTCCAGTCTGATGTTTGGTGTGGAAAAAACAGTTTGGAAGTCTTTGTATATACATCTCAGAGATCACTGCAGAGTTTAGCATGATTGGCAGCCCTTGCTCAAAGACTGACGGACGGATGGTTGTTTTAGGTCACTAGTGGAGTAAGGTTTGCCAATGCACTATCTGAGAAGCTTAAATAAATCTTGCCCTCAGTGACTACTGGTTTGGTGAGCATGGTTTGGCCTTCATTTTTGAGTGCTAATGTTCTGTCAACTTTTTTGAAAGGTAAGATTTTTATATATTCCAGATTCCTGTTTAAGAATTTTATAAACTTTAGATATTTCGTATAGACTATAGGCTTGCAAAGAACTGAGGTTACTTGACTGCACTAGGAGATGCAGTTACACTTCTTGTCTAAGTGGAAACCTTAAGTCTTCTAGCTAATGAGTTTGTGAGGGGAAAAATGGGTTTAACCAGAGTTTTATACCAGCTATGCTTGTTTTTTCCCGTAAAGGATGGCTGTACTAATGGAAAAACAAAGTGTTCTTATCTTAACAGCTTTGCCATGTATATCAGGCATAACATTTCAGTGGTACTCAATATACCAACTGTTGTTGTTTCATTGTAGTTCCTGTGAAAGTTGGAAAATTCAAAAGAGCACTATAGCAGCAGAGAGCTGTACTGGAGGTCTAGTCATGAAGTGATTAATACCACCTAAGCTTGGAATTAACAAAATGTTGACTTGTTTTGGTACATCCTGCCTGTAGCCAAAAATTAGACCAATACCTCGTTTATGCTAACAGCTCTAAACTATGCTACATACAGTCTTTATGGGAAACAGTTGTTATACTTAATTGTGGTACATCCACACTTGATCACATCTCCTCAGGGAGAAGCTCCTTTCTCTCTTCAGATATGGAGATTCAATAGGCTCTCCAGAACTCTGAGGATTATTGCAAGTATGGGGAAATAGGGAATTTTCCTTGACCGCTCTTAATTGGCTAGGGAGTCTTGCATACCGATAGGGTCTAGGGCTTATAAAATTTGCATGGCACCGACTAGCCAGAGAGTTAGAGTTCTTAGCCAGGAAACTCTTCCCTTTGCCTTGCAAGAGTTTAAAGGAATAAAATTAAAGCCTTCTGGACAGTTTAATTGTGTATTCTTTTCAAGATATATCATGTTGTTCATCTAGTATCCCAAATATACACAGTGCTTTACAAATGCAGAATAATGTACAGCATGGATAAGGATTTTGATGCATTAACGTAAAGTTAGAGGGAAATATAAACTGAAATATATTAACTGGATGCCACAGAGAGGTGTGTGCTAATTTGTATTGTATTCCATACTTGCAGGCATAGCTTCCCTTCAGGAACTTTCTTAAAAATTGTTTGGTTTTTTTTATACTTAAACATGGTAAGACTAATCATAAGCCTGATATCATTGGCAAGAAATTCTACAGCTGCAGTACTGTCCCTGAAAATGTTCTGTTTCCTGTCTGTGAGTGTAAACTAGGGTTATTTTCAGGTGTATTATCCCTGTGGAAGTTGAGGTAGTCTCTGAGGTAGATAGTTTCCATTCCGTTGAAGGAAGCTTTGCAAAACTGCAAATGAAAATTCTTCCAGCCCAGGCTCAAAATCCACTCATCCACCCTTGAACATTATAATGAACAACTAATATTCTTTTTGCCTGTCAACTAAAAAGCCCTAACCCAATATTACCTGTTGGTAAATGAGTGAATAGAACTTTATAAAACACTTAAATCTGTAAGGCTGCTTTAAGATAAGGACTTTGAATTCAGTTTTGAAACTAATTGGGAGTCAGTTAGTATAGCATAGGCATGGTCTCTTTTATATCAGCCGTAGCTTTGTGAGACATGCTGCGTCATCGTTGGAGGCAGTGTTATCCAGTGATAAGACATTGGTCTGGGACACCAGAAGTTCTGGGTTCAGTTTTCAGCTCTGCAGATACCTGCATGATAGCCTTGGACAACTCACTTCCCCTCTCTGCCTCAGCTTCTCTTTGTGGGGGTTGGGGGGTGGGAAAGCTCTTTCTTGTTTCCACTTCAGTGAAATCTCCTCCCTCCCATATTCTCAGGCACAGAGGGAAGAGAAAGGGGTTGGGGAGAGTAAGAAAAGAACAGGAGTGAAAGAGGTAAAATAGTGTGTGGGGCAGAAGAGGGACAGACATGAGTGAGGAAGGGACACAGACCCAAAGGGAAGAAATGTGGAGGACACAGAAGGAAGAAACTCAAACATTAGAACTTGTTTTCTGCAGCTCTCGGACTTTCTGCTCTGGGCTCTGAAGAGCTACCTTTCTGCATTCTCCCCTATTCCGTCTCTAGAGCTTCTTTCACTCTGCCTTCTGGGCTCCTACTCAGCTCTGTATACGTGTGCAATCACTGGAGGACCGGGGCTTGCCCTCTAGTGTTGTAACTTGAACGTTTTTTGTTTAGTAACACTAAAGCTCTCAACTCAGGCATGCTGCTGTCGTCATTGTATTACATAAACAGTACTTCTGTTCATGCAATTCTGAGTAAATGTGATTTGTTTTTTTTTCCTGGTTATTAAAATAGGACTGCTATAGTTATGTAAACTATCATCATGTTTTCATTGCTGCCATGTTATTTTGAGGTAAATGCTCTTTCCAAGGAAGCTTGATGTTGTGTTTTTGTAAATATTTGCTTTAGAGTTATGTGTATTCATAATTGGTTTTCTGCTTGTCTGCATTATTTTTCATGAGTAGCTTTGAAAGTAAGAGTAGGGTTGTCAACCTTCCAGGATTGGCCTGGGGTCTCCAGGAATTAAAGATTAATCTTTAAATAAAGATTATGTTGTGTGATGAAATCTCCAGGAATACATCCAACCAAAATTGGCAACCCTAAGTAAGAGTAAAGAATAGCTTAAAGAGGCAGCTGCTTACCCATAGAAAAGCTATTGGCCATTGAAGGTTATAATTTCACTTTGTCTCTAATGATAAAGTTCCCATTGACTTCATTGAGAGCAGAGTTAGGAAAATGCTGAGTGCTTTAGAGAAATCCTCCCCTAAAAATATTGAATGAATGCTATTTCTAGTTGCACATATCAATCTCACTACTTTTGTTTAACACTTGTTAATCTTGTAGATAGGCCCTGTGTCACACTGACTTCCTCGCTGGCTGGACAATGGTTTCTTGATCTGGTCAGTCCTTTGCTTTGGTTTGCTGTGGAGTGGTCCAGAGCTCACAAGTGCTGCCATTTGTTCAGAACATTAAGACCAATACTTGGTCACCCCCCTGTAGATGACTGAGGTTCATACCCTAGCTTTTAGTGAGACAGCTACAGATGCGGTATATTGTTACTGAAATACTTTTTTATACCCTCTAATAGGAGACATCAGACTTCCTTAGTCATTATCTGCAAGTATGACCCCATCTCAAGTTACCTTTGAAGTAAGAGGAACAGCAGAACCAGGTACAGAAATCACACTTGTCATATACGTGTGTGTGTTGTAAAACTAGAAGAAAATCTTCAAGCCATACAGTTAAAAATATTTTTTTATTTTAGTTAGAGGGCAAAGAATCATATAATTTTGATACCTACGATGACAAGGTTCAGGAGGGTGGATTGGTAAAGAGGAGCTTTACAAAATAATTGTTCTTTAGCGGAGAGTTGGGGAATGAATTTTATCTCCTTTATTAATAACTTTTGTTTGAAAAATGTTAGCGTACCAGAGATTTTGATATACTCCTTGAAATAGTCTAAATACAATTCTAATTTTAAAAAGTATTTGTGATAACCTTACTTTATCAAGTGGAAATATTTAGCATTAATCCTGACCTCAGATACGCAGGCATACATTGCTATGTTTCTTGGAAAATCCTCAGTTTGTGCATAGGTATGCAGAGGGTTCCTGTTGAACCAAATATAACAAGAGAATATGTTTTGAATGAGTTTGGAACACAGGTTAACAAACTGGATAAGATGGCATGCTGTTCTGATCAAGTATCCTGAAACCTCAGATGTCAGTTACATTTCCGTTCTATCTCTAGCTGGTTTTGGGATGTTCGCTATGTCTGTCTGTGTCTAACCAGTAGGATGTTATCCAATCTTTGCCTTCAACTTTTTTCCAAAATTGTTACAAGCCAAAAGCAGACACAAAGTAGCTATTCCATTGAGTTTCCTCTTTCACTTCCTTCTCTGATTCACAGACAAACACCCCCCAACCCCCCCCACCCCCTCCCAATCAGTGGCTGATTGCATCTAAAAAACCAGAGTGCTTCCTCTGTGAGTCATTATATGATTTGCCACAAGCCTATCTAAGGTATTCATCTTCTCGCCCATCCTGGCCAGCCTAACCATACACACTCCCCTGTTATTTATACAGTGCTATAACACTTAAATTCACAGCGAACCACTCTAATAAATCCTAGAAGGCATCAGCAGCCATTCAATAATAAATCACTAAAATCACCAGAAGCCCCCTCCCCTTCTTATTGAGCATACTCTGCTTTGCCAAACTCAGTGGAGTTCCCTCCCCTCTGCTAAAATCAGAGGTAAAATTCCCTTTCTTGGGCTTGTGGGAGCTTAGCTCTCTCCCCCTCCTCTGCTGGTGAAGTTGAGGACTCAATAGATGTTCAGGATGTTCCACTTGTTCCCTTTACATTCCTTTCATGCTGCAAATCAGAGGCCTTGTCTACACTACAGCGGAAAATCGATCTAAGCTACGCAATTTGAGTTACATGAATAGTGTAACTCAAATCGACGTAGCTTAGACCTACTTACCGTGGGTTCCACACTATGTGATGTTGACGGGAGATGCTCTCCTGTCGACTCCCCCTATTCTTCTCTATCCACTGGAGTACAGGAGTCAATGGGAGAGCAATTTGCGGTCAACTTAGCAGGTCTTCACTAGACCCGCTAAAATGACCGCCGATGCATCGATCACTGCTCGTGGATTAAGTGTAGGCAAGCCCAGAGTAGTCCAACACTTTCTTGTGACTTCTTACTCTAAATTGAATATGGAAGCAGTTAATCATTAGGTAGAAGATGCATGGAATCTGCATTTCTGTCTTACTACAAAGATGCCACTTAGGTTCTAAGGTGCCACAAAGTACTCCTTTTCTTTTTGCGAATACAGACTAACACGGCTGCTACTCTGAAACCTTGTTTTGTGATACTTTTTGCTGTACCTGATGATAATGCAATTCTTGCTTATTATGGGGTATCATAGGGTTTCCAGTTTCAACTTAAAATGATGAATCTAGACTCCATTACCAAAAATCTGAAAATATAAATATATAAGTACCTTGGAAAAGTGTTTGTAAAAGAGGCAGGTAGGAGCTTGGGAGATGATGTTCTCTGTAGCATGTGATTTCAAAGGGGACATTTTGAACATAATTGTGTAGTAGGAGGAGGCGAGAAATATAGCAGGCCAATATTACTGCAGTTTTTGGGGCAACTGAATAAATGTTTGATATATCATTCTGCTCTTTGATAAAAAAAAAAAAAAATTATGTTCTTTGGCGGTAATTAGTACAACAAGAAATACAAACTGGAAGTAAACAGGGAAACAGTCTACCATATGTGGTTTATTATTACAATGATATTGGCAAAATAATGAATATATAATAATGCCTTGTCACTAGTCATCTGTTAAAACTCCTTAGGACACAAACTTTCTGTCACATTTTAGTTAAAAATTAAAAGCACTAATTATATCTTTGTTTGTTTAAAATGAGGTGTAATAAGAGAAGTAACAGGCTATTAAAACAGAAATATGCATTGAGACAGAAACCAATGCCAACATCTTGATTGCTAAGGTAAAATTTATCTAAGGTCACTAACATTTGTTGACGGTTCAAGTGCAAATGTTTATCAATAACCAATTGCGGTTTATTACAAAAACTTCAATATGCAATAAGATTGAAGTGAGCATTCATTTATTTCACATAAAATAAATCAGTAGCTGTTGCTCAACAGAAGCAGCTGAACATGTAATTATGAATGTTGGCAAAGGTTCTGTTAAGAGGCAAATGTTTGGTTGCATAAGTTTCCATTGCATTTGAGCAAAAATTTTCAGCCATATTTGAGTATGAGGACAGAAGGGCAAAAATATACTTTTACCAGTTAAAAAAAAAAAATTGCAATTTTTTAAACCGCTGTACAGGCAAAATGTCCAGGGCTTGGAACCTGAAACTCAGTATGAAGATATAGACCTTGCTAAGGAGCAGTGTCTTTGATTTTTGTATTTTTTAAAAATGACTCTCCATGCTTCCAGCTTTCACAGTCTGTAAGAACTGTTTGATGCCTCACAGAAAGTATTTTGTTTAAAAATGATTTCTACTTGTATGTTATAGTTTTTGTAGAATTCTGAAAACTTGCAAAAATTAAAAATAATAAACAAAAAGGTAGAACTCCAAAAAAGCTTCTGCTTATTTCCTTCTTGTATTTGCAAGTTTATTTCTAAAGCAGCTAGTTGTGACATTGCTGTCCCTAGCAGAACAGACTTGAAGGTTTTTGTTTTTTTTTCTAATCGTAATAGAAGTAGTAAACAACAAGGCTAGAGAAAATTAATTCCTTTTCTGTCAGTGGTTTTGCAGGGAGCTTTTCTGTGGGAAATACCTACAGAATGTGGATGGCATAAGAGGATGATTGTACTGTTTCTGTTGCCCCACAATACTGACATGACATGAGGGCTTGTCTTCATTACGGGGGTAAGTCAACCTAAATTACACTACTCCAGCTACGTGAATAATGATGTAGCTTAGGTTGACTTACTGCGATGTCTTCACTGCACTGTGTTGAGGGGAGACGCTCTCCAGTCGACTTCCCTTACTCTTCTTGGATAGCTGGAGTACCTGGGTCGACCGGAGAGCGCTCTGCTGTCAGTTTAGTAGGTCTTCACTAGACCCACTAAAGCAGCAGCTGGATCTCCCCCTAGTGAAGATCAGCCCTGAGTTCAGGGGTGGGCAAACTTTTTGGCCTGAGGGCCACATCGGGTTTCCAAAATTGTATGGAGGGCCGGTTAGGGGAGGCTGTGTCTCCCCAAACAGCCAGGAGTGGTCCGGCCCGTGCCTCCTATCTGACCCCCCCCCCCCCCTTCTTGCACCCTGACCCCTCCTACCCCATCCATCACTCCTTGTCCCCTGACCACCCTCAGACCCGCCCCCACCCCAACTGCCCCCTGTCGCCTCATCCAACCCACTCTCTCATTCCTGACTTGCCTCCTGGGACCCCTGCCCCATCCAACCACCCCTTCTCCCTGTCCCCTGACTGCCCTCTGCCATCCCATTCAGCCCTCCATCTCCTTCCTGACTGCCCCCCTGGGACCCGTGCTCCATCCAACCCCCCTGTTCCCCACCCTCTGACCCCCCGACCCCTATCCACACCCCTGCCCCCTTACCGCACTGTCTGGAGCGCTGGTGGCACTACAGCTGCGCTGCCCAGAGCACTGGCTCAGGCCGCTGCTCTGCAACTGCAATGCCCAGCTGCCCAGAGCGTGGTGCGGTGTGCTGAGTCTGTGGGGGAGGGGAAACAACAGGGGAGGGGCCGGGGACAAGCCTCCCTGGCCAGGAGCTCAGGGGCCAGGCAAGAGGGTCCTGCGGGCCAGATGCGGCCGTGGGCCATAGTTTGCCCACCTCTATCTTAGTTTCTTTCTGCTGCTACTAGTGGAGAAGGGGCTTTTGGTATTAGCAGAGGGAGGAAGCAGGCCTGAGGACATGTAAACAAACTTTCCAAGAGGCTTCAGCTGTTCTTTATGCCATTAAATTTTTTTTCCTCCTTAGCTAGCCATTGTGTGTGTTAATTATGTCAAGTCACAGCTATAAATAGTGATATATGAAATGAGAATCCTTGCATAGAGCATTGAGAGAATATGTATTTTAGTCCCACGTTAATACTTTTTTCTGCAGTATTCAGCTAAGGAGTGTTGCAGTGATCTTGAAAATGCTCTTAACATTAAGCAATTCAAGTTTATAATATACTTCCGTTTCTCTAGTGCCTTTCATCTAGGGACTTTACAGCATTTTATAAACACTAATTAAGCCTCACAACACCTTTCTGAAGGTACATAAGGGATCACTACCTCTCTCATTTAAATATAGCCACCTGTGTGTTGCAACTTGCTGTGTGGTAAGCAATAGCCAGACCTTCACATGTTTAGGACAAGAAATGAATAATATTGCTAAATAAAACTGCAGGGGAATTTAGAGAGGCAGAATATAATTATCCAATCTAGAGATTGGCCAGTACGCAGACTTTAACTTGTCTCTTAAGACGAGACATAAGATCTTTAATGAGCGTGTTGGACAGATCTATGTGTGGTTTTTTTCCACTTTTTTTCCCCCCAGAATAAGCCAGGCCTTGAGCTTCTTAAATGCTTCAAAAACTTATTAAAAGCTGCTAGGTAGCTTCGACTTGCTAGCAACCACTCAGTTGCCAGCAAAAAGTTGCTGTTATCCAGAAGTTGCTGAAAAGTGGAAGGCAGGTTTGCAAGGCAGTAGCCAGGGAAGAAGCTCTGGGACGCGCTATCCCTGGCTGCAGCACTACTAGCCTGCCTGTGTAGAGGACAGCATTGGGGAGGGATGCTGCAACCCTGCTTCCAAGGGCAGCAGGAGCACAGGAGACCAATGGAGCTGCACTGTACATCAACTTGTGCTCTCCGGTGATCGGAGTTCAACACTTCCCAGCACTTCCTTCCCTTAGGGAGAGGTACCATGCAGCCATGCTGCAATGGCTCTTCCCACAGCCTGCCTTCCCAGACCACAGCCCCTTACTGCTTATGCAGGGCCTAGGTGTAGGCAGGTTTGCAGTCACAGAAAGGAAGAAAGAGAACCTTTGAGATGGACTGAGCACTGGCCACAGGCAGGCTTGTGGGATTACAGCCAGAGAAAGGCATATCCCAGCACTTCAGTACTTAATTTGTAATGCTGGAGCTCAAGCAATTTTTTTACTTTCATAACTGATGTGGCAAGCCCAGAGGTGCCAGGGCTCAGCACTGGTAAGCCCAGGCACAAATTAAGCACTACAGCACTTCCTTCCCTGGCTGCAGCCTTGCAAACCTGCCTGCAGAGGGTGCTTGGCACATCCCAGTGTTCCTTGTGGGGCTGCAGCCTTGCAAAGCTGCTTTCAGATGGTGCATTTCTTCCCCACCAAAATGTTGCTAATAAGCAGCATGCGGTTGCTGATTCCCAAATCCCATTAACATTGATGTTAATGAGGTGGGATTGGTTTTCAGCAATATGTTGCTATTAACTGGAAGTTACTAATATCATTGCTATTAAATGGAATCTGCTGTATTTTAAGAGTGTTCCAAATGTTTTTACCTTAATATTAATCTACTATAACAGTTTCTAGTTTGGAATCTCTTGCCTTTGGTTGTAGTTGTTGGTGCTAAACAAATCTTTGCTGTAGCACGTTTTTTAAAGAATAGCACCTGACTTGCATTGATTGTATGCATCAGTTACACAGTAAGTTCATTGTCATATTACCCATCTGCCATTGTAGGTTTACAATGGAGAATATAAAGTAGGTCTGCGTTCTGTTTTTTCTTTTTAATATTTTAAAGAAAATATTGATGCAAAATTTGATAGGCAAATACTAAATGGGACAAATTACTATTATTGGGACTGAACGACCTTGGTAACATCCTTTTTAAAGTTGTAAGTTTTGCATCTACCTCCAAGCGGCAATGTATTCTTTCCCAGTATGAGAAAGTGACTTGTGGCACAGGTTCACAGCTTCTATTAAGGCTTCCTGTGTCTCTGTAGGATTGGTTCAAGTTTAATAGTTGAAAATACCTAGCCCATTGTCATAACAGGTAGGTTAGTTTTCATTAATCCCATTTTTCTGATGCTCATGTTTTCTGAAATTAAAGAACTATTTTCCTTTTGGGCTAAAAATGCTGCATGTTTGGTCTCAGCCCAAAGGTGAAATTAAGACAATTCAGTTTTTAGTGAGGGTGAAACACATTCTAATCCTGTTCTTACTTTTTAGGAACAGTTCCAGTAGAAATGACTGACATTTGGAAATGTCTGCATGCAAATTGTTCTTAATGAAGGGGTAGTACTTTTCTAGGAGTTTTGGAGGGAGGTGGTGAGTAGAGGAAATGCTCAGTGAGGTTCTGCTAAAATGTGCAGCAGAGCCAAATGAAATCCCATCACTGTGTTAAAATTTCAGTGTTCTTGCATGTGTAGACTACTGCTCTGAAGTGGAACACTTTTTGCATGAGGGGCAGGAGGCAGTGCTCACTGTGTAAACTGCAAAAAACCCCAAACCTCCAAAAGTACTGTTTTAACATCAAGAAAAGGAAGAACATTAAAGTTGTGCAGTTCAAGGATTCCAGGGGAAAATTCTTGAGATTCAGAATGTTAAGGTCCCAACAGAAGCATTAACCTTTCAACTTGCCCCTGTTGCATATCCATTTAATGCATGTATAATGTTGTACATATGCGCAACCATTAATTTTGTGTTGCTTTTATATTCATATAGACATAAAAAGAACTAAATTAAAAAAAAAAGATTAAGGTTGAAAAGTCAAGTATTCAAGTTTGAAAATGCTAAAATAAATTAGCAGCCTGGTATCTCTCAGTGCTTTCCTGTTCATTGACACCAGTTAAGGGAGACTTAAAAATAAGCAACAAATCAGTTGCTAACTATTGAATGTAAAATTCTGCTTGAGCTGTCACTACGTATTTGAAATGAATTTCAAGGAAACTGACTTGGCATTAAGCATCTATGCTTTGGAATCTGCCTGTACCATTGTCTGCAGAAGCATTTGTGTGGTGGTTCCTATTATTTAGCAGTTACTGTCAGTAGACCCGCCCGTCTGTAAACTGGAGGTGAAGCCTTCAAGATGGAGATGAAATTTGAAGCACAGTCACAGTCCTGTAGTAAAATATCCTTTGTGAAACAAAAACTTGAAGAGGGCTTGATTGGTGTCTGTCTTATATCACAAGTTTTAAAATCCCTTCAACCACTGTGTAGAATGCCATTTCTAATTGAAGACAAGTCCAAGTAATTATGATGATTATCTTCCTAGGAGAGGTTTTTGCAATATGTGGGAGTTGCAGCGCTTTGGGAAACTGGAATCCTAAAACTGCGGTGGTTCTTCAGGCTGATGATGCTGATGGGTAAGCTTTTAGTAATAAAAATACTGATCTAATACTTGCATTTTGATACTGAATTAAAATTCTAAAAACTATACACACTTCATAAAACGTTTTATCTAATCAGGTCTTTCCATTGTTTGATCATTTTGGAAAGCATTTTTAGAAAAAAGATGTTTACTAATGTAATAGAATTTGTAACTTACACACCTGCTATTCCAGTTATGAGTGATATCACATACTGGAGTGGTGTGGTAGCACTGCTCAGCAGTACACTTGCAAAAACTTCTTTAAAGTGTTGTTAAAGAGGATCTGTACTAAAAACTTCTGTTGCTGTGACTGTAAACCTATAATAAGAGAAGTTTTTTGTGTACTTATGAAATGGGGGAATATCAAACACTAACACTTGTGTTGCATAAATTTTTAAATGGTTTAGTATGGGAATAAATACTGCAGTTTCTTAAAATTACACTATGTTGCTTATTTTTCTCTGATTTGGGGAATAGCATGCCCAGAATCTGTTCCTAACTCTGCCAGTGACTGTGTGACCTTATTCATTTAACTGTTTCTCATTTTCACCCGTCTGTAAAATGAAGATAAAATGTTTTTCCTTACTTTGTAAAGCACCTCAGATCTACTGATGAAAGGCACAATAGAAGTGCTATGTATTTTATTATTGATGCATGCTTAACTAAGTCAACTAGAAGAGAACTTTTTGTGATTTTTATACAGTTTATTTTACAAGATGTATAAGAACATGCACTTATGTCTGAGATCACAATCAAGTTTCAAAGCTTCTTATATTTAATGGAATAGCTGACAGTGCTGCATATTTGTATTACCACAACATTCTAGATGTGGCCTTTTTCTAAATGGCTGGCTGACTCTCACTACTGCAGCATTGATAATAGATGGTTGTAGCAATAAAATCATACTGCAACTTCATTATAAATTCTGTAAAATGCTTTCAGCCTCTCAAACCATTTTAGAGGGCTGTTACATAAGTTCAGAACTGCTATTCAAGTTTCAAGAGTGCTAGCCTAGTGTATTTGTGAATGTTTCTTTTCCTAACTTATTTTAAAGAAAGAAAACAAACAGCCCTGGTGCTTTTTTTAAGAGGTAGCAAGAAATGTACCTAAATCATATTTTTCCAAAACCATATTTGTATACTTACCTGTTTCTATACAACTTTTAGTTTTGGGCTAACGATAAAATTTTTTGAAAACCTTCATGTAACCAAATACTTTTAAAAAAACTATTTTTCCGCAGTATGTTATGGAAAACTACTGTTGAACTTACTAGAGGAGTTGCTGTTCAGTATCGATATTTTAAAGGGTGCTTCTTAGGACCCAAGGTATGTATAACTTTTTAAGCTGGTGTTTTTGTTTTTTTTTTACTGTAATACTTTAACTCATAAGGAGTATGTCTTATGACTCCTGCAAAATAATATAATGGACACAAACTTAGTCTGCGACAACTTACTGTTACTAAATGGAGTTTGTTACTTTAATCATTCCTACCACCCTGTCCCACAACTGCTGGTTTTTGTTCCTCCAATAAAAGTGCGTGAGGATCATGCAGAGCTTAAATACATACAAAATCCATCATAAGTTCAGGTCATCTTTATCTGTTGTCACTAGAAGTAATCATTAAAAGCCAGCAACTTTATTACAAAGGGTAAGAGTATTGCATCATAATAATGTAAATGTGTAATAGCAGAAGAAAATTATTGGTAATTTAAGTAAACATGCTAAAATTCTGCTTTACTGGGCTGTCTTTAATATTTACATTTTTTATAAAACATTAAATTTTAACTGCCTCTTAACTGCTTTCATTTAAAAAAGCCAAAAAAGAGAGAGCATTCCAATATTTTCTACAGTTCCTAATTACGCATTTGCATGAGTTATACACCTGCAGTTTTTATGTGGATTCATACTGAAGATGCATGTGAGTAGGAGTTAGAAGGCAGCATAATCATCTGTGGATACCAAGCTCTTCTTGGGATTAAGGATAGGAGAGCTCCAAGGAGATGATCTGATCATATAGTCGTGTAGGGGAAAATGAACAGCTACTGTTTAGCTGCATTTTCCTAGAAGCCACCATACTGAAGAAGAGTGGTCCAGTAAACCCACCCAACTGTCTTTTGCACCTATTACGTCTACAAATATATTGTAGTTCTTCACTAGGGCCCAATTCATTATCAATTATATGTGACTTCATTAGTAAGTAAATACGTGGAAGGGCTGCAGAATCGTGCATCCTCTTTGTATAGCTCAAATATTTTAAATTATTTCATGGCTAATAAGTCTAAAAATTGACTGGTCTTGGTTTTCATTTTTTTTTGGAGATGGGGAAAAATTCTTTCTTGAGTTGAAAATATATTTGAAAAATACATTTATTAAAATTCTCAGTAACATTACTTATTTGACACATGCTCTAAAAGATAGTGTTACTTTATCAGTTCCAGCATGTGAAATCAGCTAATCTTAAACTGAGACTTAAAACGGATATTTGTGAAATATTCTAGGGGCATAAGAGGAGGGTACAATGATGGTTTTTTTCAAGGTGAGAAACTTATAAACGGGGACTCCTGTCAAGGTAGGTCAGTTTTAAGGCCTAACAAGTCGGATAGTTGTTCAGATACCCCAATATTTAAAATGTAAGCAGTAACAAACTGGGGGAAAAAGCATACTTAGCTTAAAAGAAAATTGGCAAGAAATTTTTTGCTAGTAAAACACATTTTTCCCTTGTAATATTTGCAAAAGTTCACAGTATATATTGGTGAGTGTGTTTCTTTAAGTAGGTGCTCTGTATCGTGCACGCTCTATGTACCGTGTGATGCAGAGGCTGCCAAGGTAAGTATGAATTTTATGGAATAGCAGAGTAAATAGCTACTGTATATAAAAACCCATATAAATAGCCATAGTGAGATAACTATCCACCTACAAAGTTTAAATTGCACCTTGTTATAAACACCTGACTTAATTTTTTAATAAAATAAATTTGGTTTCTGTGTCTAGAAGTGCTTTTCTAGTGGGTTGGCCCTTTTTTAGTTCTTAAGTTGTTTATGGGTATAGGAAAGATCAGTTGCATGGGTGGAGTGGACAAGTTTAAGAACAAAATAAAAAATACAACACAAATGAACCAAGTATACAGAGAACCTAAGGAGATGAAATGTTAATTATCTAATAACTAAGAACTATATTTTTAATATAATTTGAGATTCAAAATACTTTTCAATCACTGGACTGTATTATATATTTCCTGCTGTTTTATTTAGTACTCTTGGTTAACTTCTAAATTTGAAACTTATTATCTGTACAGTTGCACTAACACAAAATTTAGTAAGGGTCTGAAAGGTACTTCATATATCTTGAACTTTTAATCTATCTGAATAATCACTGAAATATCTGTATGCTAATCCTTCATCTGCTAAACAAATTAGGGGGTTAAGTATCTCGAAATATGTTTTGGAAAAAGTCATTTTCTACTTTTGTAGTCCCATAATAAAGTTTCAGTTTGTAAATTTATAAACATGCATTAGAATAAAAAATGCTAAAGACAAACCCAGTTTAAATATGTACAGTGGTTAGTAGTTCTGTTTCACATTTCTTCATGAACTGAGGGTGCCACATATGCTTGAAACAGAACATCATATTGATATATATGTGAATATTGGCTAAACTAGAGGCCACAGACATAAGGGCTAATAGAGGAAACTGACCACTTCCACCTATCTAGAAACAAAATACTAATACAAATGAGAAGCTGAAAATTTTAGCACAGCAAAATATGCTTTATAATCAGAACATAAGAATGGCCATACTGGGTCAGACCAAAGGTCAATCCAGCCCAGTATCCTGTGTGCCGACAGCGGCCAATGCCAGGTGTCCAAGAGAGAGTGAACCTAACAGGTAATGATCAAATGATCTCTCTCTCCTGCCGTCCATCTCCACCCTCTGACAAACAGAGGTTAGGGACACCATTCCTTACCCATCCTGGCTAATAGCCATTAATGGACTCAACCTCCATGAATTTATCTAGTTCTCTTTTAAACCCTGTTATAGTCCTAGCTTTCACAGCCTCCTCAGGCAAGGAGTTCCACAGATTGACTGTTTGCTGTGTGAAGAAGAACTTCCTTTTATTTGTTTTAAACCTGCTGCCCACTAACTTCATTTGGTGGCCCTTAGTTCTTATATTATGGGAACAAGTAAATAACTTTTCCTTATTCACTTTCTCCATACCACTCATGATTTTATATATTCAATCACATCCCCCTTTAGTCTCCTGTTTTCCAAGATGAGAAGTCCTAGCCTCTAATCTCCCCTCATAATAATCTCAGTATTCAAATTCAAGAAGAAATAAGTTGAAAAATCCTTTCCCTCAATCTTGTAAATTGTCATTTTGGGTAGTATCTCTGACTGGTTTTATTTCGCTTGAAAATATGGTGTCAAATTAAAAGGACAGTTTATATTTAAGTATTTATGTGTACAACCAATATGAATATTTAATACTAAATAGTAACTGTCTTGGGTTGTTTTAAGATTTGCTACCATCTTCCCCCCTTATTTATAAATATAAATGAAAATTCATGAATATGAATTATTTGTGTACAGTTAAGGCATGTCTTGGCTGCATTAATGAAAGGCAGCACATCCATGCAGAAGGAAAAAAGCTTTTAATGAATTCTAGATACCTTTTGCAATAGCTTTTATGTATCTTGTGCATTTTTGTGAACAAGTGGTTACATACACTTATAGAAGCAAAGTATTACTAGATATTTCTGCTATTTTGTACAAGCTGAGCTTTTGTTTCAAACGTATATATGTCTTTTAAAGATATACTCACTTATTGCGATTACTTTGCTTCAAAGTTCTATTTTTATGAAGTTCCTTATTTGGGCAGGTTGCTTCTGGGGGGAAAAAAAACTGTTGGGGGAAAAAAAATAACAATCCTGTTTGGAACATGTCATGCATGTATATTATACATAAATTAAATATACTATACTATTAAGTATGGTTTTTAAAAGCTCATTGTGGTGAATACAGAATAAATAAAATACATAAACTCTTGGCCTTTATTTAATATTTTCCTTCCAGTAAATAAGCTTGCACATTTTAGGGAATTTCCTTCAAGGAAATATACAGTGACTAAGCCACCAGTGGGTGTAGCAAAGCTTTGAAAACTTGGCATCACTCTTCATTCACTTTTTTAAATATTGGCAGAATACTGTTTGATATATTCATGGGGATTTTAACAGAGCTTTGTATTTTCTTAAAATTTTCTAGTAATAAAAACACTCCAAAGATGAATCTTGGGTTCACGCTCTGCGTTTACTAGCAGAGTACCCTAGCAAAATCCTTTGGCTGTCAGTCAGTAGCAGGCTAGCAACTTCTAGTTTCTGCCTAACTGCTAGCAATGAGGGGGTTCTCCACTTTACTGTGGTACAGCAGTAAGTTGTGTGTTAAATCGTTACTACTTGAAAATGTTTCAGGCAACAGAAAATACTAGGCTAACTAGCTTTCGATGTTAGGTAACTTAAATGTGTGTTCTAGAGTCTTTGTGCCTTGTGAAGTCAGCTACCCTTTGAGCTTTCAGATTTTGTGCCAGTGCTGGTTGATGTGCTCAAATATGGTCTATCAGAGTGGTATAAAAACCTAGGTAGATGGACCTTGTTGTCAAAAGTGCAACGTTAAAAGTCATGCTTTAGTCTTCTAAGGCATTCAGCTGCCTTGTGCTCTTACCCAGCTTTTATATGGCACATAGGTTCCATTTTGAGAATCTTGGACTTATGGTGTGCATGTGAAATGCCCATTTAGGCACCTGGCATTACACTTGCACAGATTCCATTGGTGAGTTCCATTGGTGAGACTGACTTCCTTTGTTCATACCCTGCTATCATTGTTTGTTAGCTTTTGGAGAGGTCACTGGGCTACTTGATGGGAGCAGCTGTGGGCACCTGCCTCCCTGCTGGCAGACATAGTTTTCACTGTGGGAATCCAGAGTGTGTGTGTCAGCCAAAAGCGTGTGGGTCTGTTATAAGAAAACAGGGAAGAAACTTGACTTCACATTCTTTTCAACTTACTCATATTTTAGACAATTCTGTTTTCCCTTTCCCTCTATTATCCTTGCAATTGTGATCTCTCTCTCTGTGTGTGCTGTTAATTAGCATAACATTACCGAAAGAGAGATTAATAACGTAATACTGTGTTATAACTAGATGTATTCTACCTTTTTAAAGCATCAAGTGCTAAATAACTTTAGGTATGTATTTTGCATGAAGTGGCTTTGGGTGGGGTATATGCAGCTTTGAGCTAAATGGAACCTTGGCATTTCTTTTTAGCAGTGATACAGAGATCAAGCCTAAATTTACTGAATACTTTTAAATCTTTTGGCTTTTGGGGTCACCTAATGCAAAAACCTTAATAGATTGCATATCCTTTACATAATATCAGGAAGTCCTAGCTGGTGCTAAAAAATTGATACTGAGCCATAAACATTCACAATGTTCAGATATTTTGATTATTACTATTGGATTTTAAGTTTGTCTGAATTTTTCATTTTTATCAGCAAATTAAGTTGTTTCTGTTAATCCGAAACAAAATTAATGTTTTCGTCTTTTTTTAACTCTGCTGAGACGAAACTGGTGTTGGAGCTTATGATGCTTTGTAAGAGAAAGGACAGTGTAGGCTTGATGAAATCTAGAGTGGCTTCTTAGCCAAAAATACCAGGATGGTGAACCCCGGAGATAGCTAACAGCACTTCCTGTAGAAAATGGTAACCATGTATTGATAGGGGAAGTAGATAATTTAAGGAAAAAAAAGGGCAGAAAAATAACTTTAGTCATTAAGTCCCATTCAGTACAGATTATCCAGAGATTTGGGCCCAACAAAGTCTCAGTTCCTGCTTCTGCAGCCAGCCAAATGATTCACTATAAGCTCTAACTTAGAAAGCATTTTTAAAGTTCTGTTGATCCTCGCAACAGAGAAACTATCATTGTTCTCAATATCTAACTGGCTTTCTACCAGATTCACTAAAACCAAATATTGCCCCCTACAATTGCCAAAGTTTGGGGGGACCCACAAATTTAATCTTGGTCCAACCAAAACTAACCACAAAGGACTTCACTGATAGCTTGTTGTGTATAAAGTTAGAAGCATATTTTTGTAGTGGGATTTCTTAATCTTCTGCCCTGGCATCTTCATCCCTCTTCTGTGGATTCTTCTATGAATACATTCTCCTTTGCCCAGGAATAGTCTATATATGTAAAATATTTAACATGGATATATGGTTCACCTAAAATGATGTGCCTCCCTTTTGAGCATTGTGAACGCTTTCTTTATGCTTTTGCTATGCCTTTTAAGCTGTGTAAATTTTTTATATTCCTTTTGTGGTAGTGAACCAAACTCGGATGTTCTATTTGAGGTAATGCAGAAGAGCAGGACATCTGCCACAGCCAAAACACTTTTGTGTCAGTCTGAGTTCCTCACCAAATAAAATAGATATTTTTAAAAAACTTGTGTTGGATGGGTTAGAAGCCTACCTGAAGGAATAAATTTAAGTATTAATATTAGTATTAATTATCTGAATAACTATTGAAGTACCACAAATTAAAACAAAAACCTGAGTTCAGTGAGAATTGTTTTCTTGTTGGAAAGCGTAACTTTCCAATAAAGTACAGTAGCTATAAATTCTGAGGATTTAATAATTCCATCCAACTTCTCTGCTCCCAGTCTGAATTTGTCAGTTTGTCATAGTGTGACCTGACTCATCAAATCGCATCATCAGCAGTCTCAGAAGTAAGAAGCAAGCCTTTTCTTTTCTGAGGGTATGTCTACACTAACCACCGGATTGGCGGGCAGCGATTGATCCACCAGGGATTGATTTATCACGTCTAGTCTAGACGCAATAAATCGACCCCCGAGCGCTCTCCCGTCGACTCCTGTACTCCAGCTCCATGAGAGGCGCAGGCGGAGTTGACGGGGGAGCGGCAGCAGTCGACTCACCACGGTGAAGACACCATGGTAAATTGATCTAAGTACATCTACTTCAGCTACGTTATTCACGTAGCTGAAGTTGTGTAACTTAGATCAACCCCCCCCCTCCCCCCCCAGTGTAGACCAGGGCTTATTCTTTAGCATCTTTTCTTATTCTTTAGCATATAAATTAAGATCACAAGCACCCAAAGTGGCATTGTGGGTAGAATATCAGATATGACATAAGAGATTATTGCAGACATTTAACTTTTAAATTACAGACTATCGATGGTCCCTGCCAAGTCATAGTTCACAAGTGGGAGACTCATCTACAACCACGATCAATAACCCCTTTAGGTATGGGCATCAATTGCATCTGTTTGAGGCATATGCATAAGATTACTAATATGCTGCACATTGGTTTAGTGGGATTGACAACAATTTATAGCTTTCAAATATTTAAATTTAGTAATGTGTTGCAGGTAAATAAAATTTCTTTATACATCATGGACCTCATTCTCAAAACCTTAAAATTATCAAATCTTAAACTCCCATGAGCAACTGCTTTAAAAAGCAATAGATTTGAAGTGGTTTCCTAAATATTGTCTTTTGCCTATTTCTATTTAAATTGGAGTTAGCATAACTTTTTGATGTTTGTCACTCTTTGAGACTGAGGATCCATAGTTACATTTTTAAAAGAAGTGTGAAGAAGGGGAGGATATGAATTTACCCTTGTCCTTGTTCATATGAAGTTCCAGTAGTAAATTTAAAGAGGACTTTAATCTTTAATCCCAGTGAGTGGGCATCTTAAATAGATATTACTAACAACAATAGCAACATAATTCAAGGTGATGGAGTTTTTTTCTAACTGGTAAATACCAGAAATCCCCCTTTTGTTGTAGGGACATATGATACGAACTTGATTAAGTTCCTTAGTTTTCTGAAATCCAAACTTTCTTTTTAAAAAGTGATTGAAGTCATCCATTGAGTGTAGTTCAGATCACAGGATGGCACTCTTCTACATATATTTTTTGTCTAGTATATCAGAAGGCCAGTGTTTTCTAAACCTGAATTAGTTCATTCTACATATATTAAATACCGTCTGGTTCCTGGAGAGAGTGTACCCTTTAGTTAGAATCTTCTGTTTAAATATCTGTTAGGATTAATCATGTGTATCAGAAGGGATTACTGTTGCTTACTAGTTAGTTTTTTTTTGTGAATTAGAGCAGTTAAGGATTTCTTTTCCTGCAGAAAATTGTTTTTTCTGTATATTGGTCAGCAGTTAATATTCTGGTCTATATTCCACTCTCTGTTGAACTTTTTTTCTAATACATTTGTTTACCTTACTCTGAACAGTTTTGAATTTTTAAGTAATATTAAACTTTATTCTTTTTCACCCAGTAGTCATTGGAAAAAAATACACTGGTCCTGTGAATTCTGGGGTGATTATTTAAAATGTATAATATATTTCCTAGGAAAGCTAAAGTACTAATAAATGTAATGAGATAAGAACTTACTTATTTTTAATACGTTAAATGAACTTCCCAGGGATCTATCTATTTAATATAGCAGCTCTGTTTGTTTATAAAGTCTTTTTTTAAAAAGAAAAAGAACTTTCTTGATCTAGTAAAACCTGGATATTGGAGATCTAGAGCTGTGTGAAAACTTTTGCTGTCAGAAATCACTCTTTGCAAGTTCATTGAAAAAATAAAACATCTCTTTTGTCACAAAAATGTCAGTCTATTAATGCAGATAGAAAACTTGTCATTACACCACAAAACGTTCTTTAATTACTATTAAAGATTGAGGGCAGAATTGTGGTGTTTTTTACAAAAGGCTAATGACATTATTGGCAAAATATTACTAAGTCAAATTTGGTTCTCAGATTTTGAGAAACAAAGTGATTATTTCTTTAGTGTTTTTTTTTTTTAATGGCTCTGAATGGTTATGGTTATGCTGGTGAGTTTGCATACTTCCTGAGCTTCCTGTTTTATAACCTTTCTGAGTAGGGTAAAAGTGAAGAAACACTTTGAATATCTTGTTCCAGGGAAACGGGTCTGTCAGATGCACAGAATAAGCATTTTAATTGTGACTAACTTGATTTAGAAGCTTTTCGTAGCAAAAAGCTTGTATGCTTTCAAGAAACATTTCTTAAACACTGTCAACATATATAATACTAAACGGATCTTGAACGCTAGTGAAACAGAATACTAGCAATATAGTGTAATCTGCAAGAGAACCAAACTTGTAGAATGCATTTAATAGAATTTTGCAATAAATATGCTTATTCTTTGTCTACTTTTTTCCTTCTAAATTTTAAATACAGTAGTTTAATTTTGACATTTGACTCTAAGGTAAGAATGCTAACTAGTTTCCTTCCGTTTCCCCTCCCTTCAATTACAGAAAATGACATCTCTGTTGATGATGGACAGTTTGGAATCCATAGTAAGTAAGGTGTATTAATTACTTTAAAATCCTTACCAGCATGTATGAATTTTAGGAAGTCAGGTGTTAGCGATTAAAAATATTTTGAAATTCTAGGTGTTGGCTTAAACAAAACATTTGCCAATGCCTGAGGGCCTGCTTCCGACTGGTGATGCCCTTTTCAGGGGGAAGAGCACCAGCCATGTGCCAGGGAGATATTCTACTGACTGCAGGATGCTGTGGCATTATGTTTTGGCCATGATCTTCATCCTCCCCAGATTCTCGCTGCTGTGTGTCAGCTGTTAGGTTTGGTAATATCTTTTAGGTGTTGTCTACACTACAGAGTTATGTTGACAAAAGTTATGTTGACTATCAAAAAGCACTATAATACACTCTCTCTGTCACCAGTGTGTGTCCACAGTTGGGGCTCTAGCATAGACCGTGAGAGTAGTGCACTGTGGGTAGCTGTCCCACAGTCCTACTCACCACCTTTTGCTGCTAGCATTTGTAGGTTGGCAGAGTGGCTCACAGTGCATCGTGGGTTCGTGGCATTTTTCAGTGGCCCATGTTTACTGTATGCTCACCATCTCTATGTTAAAGGATGGATCCTGCACTGCTCTCTACTGCTCTGTTAACTGTCAATTTGTAATGTTAAATTGAACATACCTGTTAAGCCCATTTTGGTAAAATTTCAAAACTTTCCAGTCTAGGCAAAATTCTTAGTCCAGCCTTAGAATAAACATGGACAGTCTGCCTAAATAAATCAGTCCAAGAGCCATCAATACACTACCTCCCCAATTGCTCTCATATGTATGTGCCCACACTTGCATGCTTCATACCAAGTTCTCCCTCACTTTACAACTGTGTTTTCACACACCTCACAGCCACGCCACCATTCACTCATTGCTCAGCCCTCTAACACCTACAAAATTATCCAAGTTTGACACTACTGTCACACATTGCACATCAATTCTGTCCCTTCCACTAAATTCTTAACTTCTGTTTTCTCCTGTCTTTGCTTTATGCTTCCCCCCCAAACTACCTCTCTTACTCCTGTCTTCAGAGTTGTCACTTCTTTTCACAGCCGCACTAATCTATTGCTTCTCAGCAGCTTCAAAGCTGCAGAAGCAATTTCTGATCATCTGGTAGCTGGTACCTTGTGCCCCCTCCTGGCAGCCCCACTTGTAGCACTACTTTCCTCATTCTGAGAAGCTGAGGATTCTTCTCTACCTCTTGCCAGCACACACTCTCTTTCACGTGGTGGTGGTGTTGTTGTTAAGTCTTGGTACTTCCTGCAATACACGTATATTCTCAGTAATTTTATTTTTTCAAAGTGTGTTTTTAGTTTTTTGACTGGTCTATGCATTTTATAATTTTTTTTTTCCTCTCTTACACTTAAATTTAATTAATTGAGTAGTGAGTTCTAAAATGCCTAACCAGTCCTGGCTGGAGTAATTATCCCTATTGGTAACTTTTTAAAAATATAATATCTAGGTTTTCTGTTTCTATTGCTGGCACACATCCGCACGTTACTGCGGTGCACATAACAAAATTTATTCTGCACATGGGTGGAAAAAATTGGAGGGAACATTGGTTACAGGTATGGTAGACTGTGCTAAAGAAACTAGTTATGTGAAATCACATTATTTCAAAGTTATACCAATATTCTATTTTTAATTTATATTGATGTATGTTTCTTTTTTGAAAAGCTCTTGGGCTGTATATAACTGTTACTACTTTTCATCATGTTTACTTTGCCAGACGGTGTTCAAACTCTGGATTCTGGGTGGCTGTCCTGTCAGACTGAAATAAGATTACGTCTACATTATTCTGAAAAACCACCTGTCTCAATATCCAAGAAGAAATTTAAAAAATCTAGGTTTAGGTAAGATCATCATAAGTTGCAATTTTTGTAATGTTAAGTTCCATCACAAGTTAAATACTGTAGTGTGCTCGCATGCCTTGCATACCTCAGTTAACATAGTTTTACAACTAAAGCTATAAATAATACTTACCAATATGTATTACTGTGCCCTTCCCAGATATTCACAAGCTTTGCCGAACATCTGCTGATAACATTAAATCAGTGGTGCTCCTTTCCTCAGGCTTCTCCCATTGCTAACTTTTTTCTTCTTTGAACAATTATGTTAAGAGGCCACAATGTACGTTAGCATCCCATTTCTATAATGATCCTAAGTCTATTTTACAGCTACTTGTGGGGGTGGGGATACTGTCATACATGAGATATTTATATATCCTTACATGTGCTGTCCAATGAAACAAATAATTAATTTGGTATTTTTTAATGTTCCATTATGATGTTTTAGATGAATGTGAAAAAATTAATAGCTGTTACAATCCTTTACTTCAGTTAATTTTACTGTAGTCCTGATTTTGTTCAGAGCTATATTTCTTGAGATTCTTCATTAAATATTTAATATTGAGTTCTCTTTATGAAAAAATGAAGCAGTACATTTAGATGAAAGAACTACTTCAATTTAGCCCATTTTCAGTCTTTATATTTTTATGATAAGTTATTTTAATAGGTCCCTTTTCTCAAACTACAAAAAATATCCATATACAGTAAAAGCTGTTTTATCCAGCACTTCACCAGCTGGAAAGCTCTATAAACCAGCATTTCTGATCTTCAGTGAAATTCCAGTTTATAATCCGGTTGGCGTGGGGGTGGGTGCAGGGTGCTGGATCCGGGGGGGAGGGGGGCACTCACCACAGGTGGCTCCCCACAAGCAGTGACATGTCCCGGCGACTCCTAGGTGGAGGTGCCCCAAGCCCCCGCCTGCACCCACTCCTGCACCCCAGCCCTGCACCCAAACTCCTTCCCTCTTAGTTAACCGGCATTTTTCACTTACCAGCACTCCCCATTCCCCCAAAATGCTGGATAAAACAGCTTTTACTGTAGCAGGTGGTATAGCATCATATACCAGGAAGTAAACAGACTGCATTTCATAGTAGGTACACACATATCCCTTTGTCTTAATTTTCCTTAGCCCTAGAAAAAGAAAGTATAAACTATGTGATTAGATGTGACTTATCTCTTCAGTTATATACATGCAGTGCTCAAGTCTGATCGTGTTAAGTGCGGTTAGCTGTCAAATATTTTATACAGCTTTTGATAGTGCAGAGATTCTCCAGCTTTTAAAATAGCATATCTGCTGTGATTTTTTTCCTCCCAGTCTCAATCATGCTGACCGCCTGCCTTCCAATTTGCAGTTGGTTAGAGGATTGGGTTATACTTGTTGGAAAATATTAATGTGTATATTTTTAATCAGTGTGATTTAGCTGCTGTAAGTCAGATACTGAGCCGACACCATGTGACCAGCTAGCTTTTCACATACCACCAGCAAGTGCTCTGCAGATCATGGGCCATAATCTGAGAGCCCTGTCATAATGAACGCCTGGCTAAGATGGTAGCTCTCCCTCCCACCCCCCCCTTCCGGTGCTCAACCTTGTCATGAGGCTGGAGAGGTAACTGCGTTACTTAGAACCATTGCACCTAATATGCCCTTGCTCTGTCCCAGTACTGTAACACCTGACGGTGTTTCCTGGGGCACACCATTGGCAGGGCATGCAAGAGAGATAAGGTAATTCTTGAAACCTGGTCCTAGTCTTCCTGAGAATCCGTGCACTGCCCTTTTGCTGGTTACTTCAAGGACCTCCTTGCTGGCTTGTTACTAGCAATTCAGGAGGGCAGTGAGAGGCTTTGAACCTCTTTCCCTGTAGTACATTGGCTCTTCTGCTATCTTGGACCATTCATATCACCAAAGTCCTGATGTGCATGGCAGATTGAACAGACATGACAACCCCCCCCCCCCCCCCCCCCCCCCCAAAGATTGGGATTCATTAGAACTCTAATAAACACGTCTCAGCTCGATATCCCTACCAAAACTGGGAATCCTGGGCAGTGCCAGGTCAGACAAAGGAGGTAAGTCTGCATGTAACGGTTCAATCATTTAGCAAAAACTTGGTCTCATGACTCATACCTAGACTATTTTCTCAGGAAGCATCCTCACTGGACAGTAAGGTTCCAGGGAAAGTCGAGCTTCACACGATTTTTGCATACAGCCAGAGGAGATGTTCTCAGGGTTTTCTGGGCCTGATAAGTCTGGTGGTAATCTTCAGTTAGATCTGGATGGTTAAATTCTGTTTTTATTGACATGGGTGCATTGAGACACCTTTCACAGAAGGGTTCCACACACAAAAACTTTCTTTTTAGAACCAGAAATTGCATATGTTAAGTGATCTAAATATCAGAAGAGGTGTATAATGCACAGAGGACCTGAAGAGTTCTGGTATATGAAAGGATGGATGGTCTGAAGTCCGTTGGATAGTCAGAACAGCACAATTAAGGTGCTTGTGGCTGCTCTTTCCACTGTCTAGGGTCCTGTAGTGGAGGGTCAGTTTTAGTCTCTGGACTGTTTCAGATTTTTCTTTCTGTGGTATTGAGGATACAGATTTGATGTAGAGGCTCTATACTGGCAGCATTCTCTCAGTGGGATTTGTTTGCTGCTTTTAGTGTTATGTGGACGTCTTTTTGTAACTGCGAAAAATATCTCCATTTACTTTGCTTTCTTTGTAATTGACTGAGAAAGGGGTTGGAACCTGGTTATATATACTTCCTTTGATAGGAAACAGAGGCAGAAAACCTGTTTCATGGAATGATGATGTTTGCTGGATGCAACTTTGTTTGCTAGGATAGGGCACATTGGAAACCAGGGAGAATTCTCCACATTCCATGTAGGACCACTTATTGTTTTCAGTCTGGGAACCTTCATAAACACTACATTCAATTTAATTTTGTGTTTGTTTAAAAATAATCTGAGGTTTACTCTTTCTTTGCATTTGTCTTTGTGGCTTATCAATAACACAGGATATATCTACTTATATTACTTGACTTTAGGAATATTAAGGGACTTGTGTGTTTTGTGTGTGCATATTCATACATCAGTTGTCATATGCTCAAGGCTGAGGGGCTGATGGTGGCAATTACCCTAGTCTTCAGTTGCCTTCAGGTGACCCTTTGTTGTTGGTAATGATCTCCTAAAGGAGGCCATCTGTTCACTCTAGCACCCATATAATTAGTCAGTAATGATTACTATCTTTTTACACAGTGGGAAAACTTTTCAGAGCATCCAGTAACTATTTTTCAAAAGTAACTTGTGCACTTATAAGCCAAAATTAATCATTTTTGAAAATGGAATGTAGTTACTAGAGCCTAAGTTTCTCTGAAAGTCTGTGCAACTCAGGCTGCATGTACTCTACAAGTGAGGGGTGTGATTCCAAGATTGCGTACATGTACTCGCACTAGCTCTCATCTGAACTAGCATGCTAAAAATAGTAACGTAGTTGCAGTAGGTTGGGCAGTTGTGGGTACAGTCTAGCCATCCCAAATACAAACCTGCCTGAACCCCATGGTTCTGTGTGATGGGATCCCCAGGGTACAACCTGAAACTGTGGGACTGTTGTGCCCCCTTAAGTCTCCAGCCTGGGTTGTCTCTCATGATGCAATGCCAGCCAGTGACAGGCAGTGAACTCTTCCGGGTGCTGTGATCGCTCAGCCATCAGCATGTGGAGATCCACACACAGCTAAATTGTATGAAGGCTTTCCCAGTCATTCATGAATTATACAGAGTGAGGCACCAGCAAATCACCCTAGTCCTCAGCCTTGCAACGCTGAAATATACCATCTTACACTGCTCAAGACTCTCTTGGACAGTGCAAGCTCATTAATTAGTTCTCCATTCCAACAAGGGTAGTAGACATGCAACAATCCTTTTTAGCCTGAGCTGAGATTCTCTAAGCATTTTAACCTAAAACACTCTGTTTTAGGTAAAATATAAAACAGGTTTATTAACTACAGAAAGATAGACTAAATGATTATAAGTAGCAGGCATAGAGCTCAAAGTTGGCTTCATAAGAAATAAAAATAAACTCGCAATCTAAATTCTACAGACTAAGTAAGGTTTGATTCAAACAGCTTTTCTCACCCTAATAGGTGTTACAGGCATCTTACAGTTCCAATACATAGGGTGGATTTCCTTCCCAGCCTGGGACGTATCTCCCCAATTCAAAGTCTGTTGTCTTCCAGACTGTCTTCGAGGTGTTGAGATGGAGAGGAGAGGCCAAGTGATGTCACTGTCCCTCTTCTATACTTTCTTCCAGTTGCTAGAAAGATCCTTGCTGTGATGAGGGTTAGGCAGCCCCAATTGTGTGTGTGTCCTCTCTAGGAGAGTGGATTCTTCTCAGTGGGTCATCAACAAATGTCTGGCTGGTCCTGATGTAAATCTGTTTTACTGGGTTGCCTCTGAAAGGCTGGCTGTGGGTGTCTCCCAACTTCACAGCATATTTCAGTAACACACACATAACAATACTTCAGATTCACACAATCCAGTAGGGTAGTAGTAATCAACAGATCATGACTTCTCAAATGATACACAAGGCATACTTTGTGACATGATTATATGTTTTGTACAGTGGTGATTATGGGGGTTCCAGGGTGCTATTTTGAGGTACAGAATGTTACAATATGTACTCAGCAGCTAGCCTGTGCTGCCAGTGCCTAGGCTGCTGTGGCTATGCTGTTTTTAGCATGCTAGCCTGGATGAAAGAGGGCGTGGGTAGGTGTACATGAGCTGCAGACCACACCCCTTGTTTGTAGCATAGACATATCCTTAGGGATTGTCTGCATGGTGAATTAGCATGCAGCAAGCCAGGGTGAGTCTACAGCCTGCTATTTGCTGTGTGCTAGCTCGCCATGTAGACCCTGCTACACTAAAAGTTCTGTTGTGCGCTTTGACATCCTCCTCTTTGGGACTGCAAAACTTTTAGTGCACGGTAGCAGGTCCACCTGGTGTGTTAGTGTGGCAAACTAGCACACTATAGAGTCACACTGTGGCTTGCTGCACACTAACTCATGTGGACAACTCCAATTCTCCTAAGTCATGTAAGCATTTTTGAAAATCTTACACAGTGTCTTGAGCTTTTGTGATGTGCAAGAGCATAAACTATGAGGTTAAAATCTAAATCTGTAGAGGTGGTTTGGAAAGTATAACTAGAGAGTAATGGCTCCAGGATGGGAGGAGTAGGGAAGTATTATCCCACTAATGTTGCCTTGAGATCTTGGTCATCATGATGTTTAGGGAAATATAGGTAGTACAATGGCATATAAAGTTTTTGTGGGGCAGAATCCTACTGGTTCTACTAATCTAGTATTTTGTAGGCTTTTGAGTTGTTGCTGTCACTGAAGATGCTTCGCTAATTTTCTAGCATCTGATTTGTTTTTCTTTTTGGTGCATAGGGTGAAGCTGACTCTGGAAGGCTTGGAGGAAGATGATGATGATGACAACCAAGATAAAACTGTTACTCAGAAAATGTCAAACACTCTGGAGATCTCCTTAATAAGCGATACTGAGTACAAATCTCGGCACTCTCAGCCAGAATGTGGTTATGGTTTGCAGCCTGATCGATGGACAGAATACAGTATACAGACAATGGAACCAGATAACTTGGAATTAATCTTCGACTTTTTTGAAGTGAGTACTTATCTGGCATATGTGTTAGGAAGTGATGAGTCTTTGGTGCAGGAAGAGTAATTTTAAATAGCTGAACAGCTAGCAATTTTATTTTAAAAATTACTAAAAATATTTAGTCCAGAGAAGTTGTTCTCAACCAGGCATATTTGTACCCCTGGGGGTACACATGGTGTTCCAGGGGGTACATCAACTCATCTATATATTTGCCTAGTTTTACAACGGGCTACAGAAGAAGTCAGTACAAACTAAAATTTCATGTAGACAATTACTTGTTTATACTGCTCTATATATTATACACTGAAATGCAGTACAATATTTATAGTCCAATTGATTTATTTTATAGTTATATGGTAAAAATAAGAAAGCAATTTTTCAGTAAGTCTGCTCTGACACTTTTTTGTATTTTTGTCTGATAGTGTAAGCAAATAGTTTTAAAGTGAGTTGAAACTTGGGGGTACTCAAGACAACTCGGACTCCTGAAAGGGGTACAGTAGTTTGAAAAGGTTGCGAGCTGCTCGTCCAGAAAAGAGAGTAGACCAGTTCTTCCTAATTGTTTCACTTACTGCCAACTCAGGGATATGGGTCCCACTGTTTAGTCAAGGAGCTCTTTACATACCTTAAGAGTCCCTGTGATTAAGACCGAGCAAAATAATCACTGTTGTTAACCAGAGCTATTTTATTACCAAAAAGGAAAACATTAAACAAAATGCAAGTGATGGAGAGCAAGTGATAAACTGGTTACTTCCATTACAATCTCTTCCATATCATCAGTATATTGTGACTTCAGTATATTTGTAGTTAACTAAGAATGTTTATAGATGGTCAAAATAATTTGTGTCAGGGCAGGTGTACCTTTTGGATATTAATAAATAGCCAGTCAGTTGGTAAAGAAGCAACTGTAACTACATCTATGAAATCAAAGAAGATATTTAAATCAGTTACTTAGAAGAAGCCATTTAAGGAGCTGTCTTGAGACAAGCCAGTTAACCATTATTAAGAACCTTAAATCCACGTAACTCCCACTATTCCTGTTTACCAATATTTATCATCTGTCTTCTGTGCAGGAATACATGGACTAACCACTTGGTGATTAGCAGGAGAAAAACTGCTAGTATTTTAAGTTACAACAACATTTCACTATTCCAACAAAATCATTACAAGGGTTTTTTGTTTTTTTTTTGTTTTGTTTTTTTTTAAATCTAATAGTTTGGCAATGTCTTAGTTAACTTTCTCTCACCAATCCCTGTTGAAGTTTTTGGGAAGATTTTCCTTGGGTTGGTTTCTTTTTGAGTCTGCTCTGTTTCTTATGTGTCTGTGGCAGCTTGTTTGTAGAGATGGACAGGATGAGTTGCAAAGTGCTTGCTGTCTAAACAGAGTTAATAGGGTGTGTGTAAGCGGTACTCACTCCAGAGTTTTATACTCTTCTCCTTCCAAGTTCTGTAAAATTATAAGAGAACACCTCTGTAAGCTTGTTTAGATTCCAGGTTGATTGCTGTCACCCTTTAATTGGTTTTGTGTCTTCATGGTAGTTCTAGGAGCCCCTCCATCTTTAAGAATATATAGTTTGTTAATACATATGCAATTTTCTGTATTTTTGTGGCAGGAAATATTCAGATAGTTTTTTAACCAATCAAAAGTTTCTTTTTATTTAGTCCACTTTCTGACAGTCTTTCAGTTTTATTAGATTTTGACCATTAATATATAATTTTATTTTCAAAAAGTCCAAACACTCCTGTTTCTTATGTTTTAGTCCTCAAACAGGTTTTTCAAATTAAATAGCTCTTATAAAGGCTTCAGTGTTAATAATTAAAGTCATTGACTCTTAACAGAGTTTGGAGAGAGAATTCTTGTCTTCCAAAAGTGGATGAGTGTTTGCTTGGGCACTGTCAGTAATTTAATTTCACACGAATATAAATAGTCTGTATTTAAATGGCTTCCTGAATTAGTAATTAGTTTAGCATCAAATGACTGTGCTATACTTGTACATACTATTCATATAACAATATCAAGCAGTTATTATATGAAGGTTTGCAATTAGATACAAAATATTTGCAAATATACATTTTAAAAGAAACTTATGCCATCTTAATCACTTGAGAAACAGCAAAGGTTTTTACCTTTAAGTGGAAACGTGAGTTTGAAGTGACCAATATCTTCTGTAAAACATCTGACCATAAATGTTCTCAAAGACTAAAGAATGATGACTTCAGTTGATTTTCAAAACGAAATATTCATATTGAAATTGATTTTAGAATTCTTTGAGTTTAAACTAAGGTTTTTCTTTGTGAAGATGAGGGCTAAATGATTCATTTTTATGATTTGGTTTATGTCTCGGATAGCACATCCTGAGCATTACTACTTTTTGCGGTGTTCTACATGAAACATCCTCACATTCTTTTATTCAACCAGGTCTCTTTCCAGACATAAATATCTTACAAAGTCTCTTTTCTTGAGATAAAGATCGTATCTGGACTAACTCACATTGGGTACATAGGGGGTGTGTCCTTGTCTGTGATAAGATACACTAATGATTTGCAAAAAGAAAAGTAGGACTTGTGGCACCTTAGAGACTAACAAATTTATTTGAGCTTTTGTGAGCTACAGCTCACTTCATTGGATGCATTCAGTGGAAAATACAGTGGGGAGCTTTATATACACGGAGAACATGAAACAATGGGTGTTACTATACACACTGTAAGGAGAGTGATCAGGTAAGATGAGTTATTAGGCTTGAATAAAGACTAGGAGTGGATGGGTCATTACACAAAGTAAAACTATTTTCCCCATGTTTATTTCCCTCCCTCCCTCCCCCCCCCCCTCCCCCCGCTGTTCCTCAGATGTTCTTGTCAATTGCTTGAAATGGCGCACCTTGATTATCGCTACAAAAAGTTGTGGTGTCCCTGTCCATTTCCCCCCCCCCCCCCCCCCCCACTGGTAATAGCTCACCTTACCTGATCAGCAGACTGAGGCAGGCTCCTGGTCTGGAACAGCTTGGCCAGGGCAACTCCATGGGTGCGGGAAAAGGCAGGAGCAGCAGTGGATCAGGGTAGCAACAGGAGGGGCATTCCTGTCCCAGAGGCATGCAGCAGCATCCCCCTGAACACGGTGCCCTGGTGTGCGATTAACGCTCGTTTAAAAAAAACAAACAAACAAACCCCCACAAAAAACTCATTAATTTGTGTTAATTGTATGCATTAACGCTGATTAATTGACAGCCCTATTTACAACCTACTGCTTTACAACTTGTAATTACTCTCATCAAATATTCTATACAAAGCATGAACCACAATAACACTTTTATACACTTTTCAAATATAGCACAAAAGAAAACAGCATAGAATATTAAAGTGAAATAGAAGTTATAAAGCTGTATTCCAGAGTCTCTGTAAATGCTCTTGAAGATCATAAACTCTTAGAAAAGATAAATATGACTTTATCGCTAACACTTGCTTGTCCTTGGGAAATAAAGTAGAAGTTTCCTGGAATTCCTTTGGTTTCTTGAATATTTCACATAACAAAATAAAAATGTAGGCATGTTGAGGTACCTTTTTTCTATAAGCATTATCTGTATGAAAGTAATGATAAATATATTTTAAGTTTTTCAGTAAAGGCACAGGCAAATTTCATGACCTAATATTAAAATTACAATTTTTTAAAATTTTTGCATCAATATTCAGATCTCTCCCCCACAGTCTGCTTCAGTAACAAAAGGATTCAGTGTCAGTGAAGGTTTTATTACAGGCATGTAGCACAATACTGTTAATTGATGTGTTTGACCCTGTAGGCTTTCTCAGGCAGTCTTCATGGAAATTGGTCTTCTGTGAATGGAAGTGAACTTCATAGGTAGAGTAGCTCCCCAAAGTAAACATTTTTAAAATGTATTAAAATACCTGTTTTATATTAGTTTTCCATGGTCCCTGTAGGCTGCTCTTGATGTGTTTTGTGTTCCAGCTTACTGTATATTCAGTTTATGCAGGTACACTGTATTCAAGGAGCTGCCCTGTGCCAATTGTTGGCCAAGGCAACTTGTGGGACTGATGGGGATCTGGGTAGTTCATTCATCCTCTCATTTCTTTCTGCATAATGGCCTGGACATGAAGTACTTGATCTAGAATATATGTAATGGAGCAATAGTGTTCAGTGACATTCGGGCCCCCTTCCAGATAATCTGTTAAAGACTGGATTTAAATCCAGAATTCTCTCAATGTAGTTAATATCAGAAGTATTTTCCTCTTTTGGAGAGTGAATATGTGGACCTGCCTCCCCTTTCCTCCAACAGTTTTATCTGAATTTGATTATATTTTGCAAATGGAACCACCTGAGTCCAGAAAATGCTGGCTGTGTAGCTGGTAATTCCAGAGTTGATTCTGTGCATCCACTAATGACTTCAAAGTGCTTCATTCCCTGGAACTGAGTGTGCTGATTCCATAACACTTTCAATTCCTGCTTGCTCGGAAGCAGTGCGCAGACTAAGATCTTAGTGTGACATCATGCTGCCCTGCAGTTAGGTAGGCTGATTGGTTCTTCTAATTCTAACTTGCTTCAGTTGCATCTTAAAAAAAAAAAATAGGTATCCATAGTTTTGACTTGCATGTGTTTTTCAGTAAGATTACAGAAGACCTAATGAGGTTGTATCATAAAATTATGAGATAACTATTACAATTATCAAAGTCTTTAACTTACTTACTAGAGAGGTAGTAAAGTAACCACTTATTTTCATCTGCAGTTGTTCTCTTCGCCTGTTTGTTGTGTTGGGCTCTCATATGAAGTTTTTCTGCAAGATTTAATAATCTTTAAATCCTTAAAGTTTTGGCTGTAGCAAGCCAAAGCAAATATTTCATTACTTATAATTCAGTATCTTCGTTATGCATATACTTATCTACATATACACCATTAGAGCTTCTACTAAATTTGAAAATTAATTAAACAATTACTGACTTTGGCAACAGTCAAATGCATAATTCTGCCTGCATAGCCCTTGACCTTTTTTCCTTCCCCCAGAAAAATACTGTATATAGCTTAATCATATATTTAATAACCTAGTTTAACTATAAGTCCTGAATAAAATACTGGGCTTTATGTCATAAAGCCAAAATAAACTCTGCAAACCAAAAGAGAGTGGCTGAAATTCTGTAAGGGTCTCTTAAATAATTTTTTTTCCCTGTAATTCTATCAAATTCGGATTTCATATTTCTGATAATTTACAGTAACAATGAGATCAGGTTTGTGTGTAACACAGGTACATTTGAGTTTAAAAGGAGGGATCTAATAACGAAGCACACTAGATGGGTATGTTTCATATTATATCAGTGCTTGTCTACATCTGCCCGACGAGCAAAGTTTCCATGACTATGGAGAGTTTATATTGTCATTCATATAGCTGTAATTTTAATGTTTTGTTTTTTTTAAAAGAAAACTTAATACTCTTCATTTTTAGGAAGATCTAAGCGAAAGAGTATTACAAGGAGATGAACTTCCAGGCCATGTGGGTTCTGCATGCCTCTTATCCTCCACGATTGCAGAACTGGGAAAGAGTGCTGGAATTCTCACACTTCCTATTATGAGTAGAATTTCAAGAAAAACCATTGGAAAAGTAAGAGGTATGACTGATACAAAACAAGAACTTCAACATAAGCTACCTTAAAATTAGACTGACAGTTTTGTTTAAAGTGCTGTGTTTGGCCATTTAATCCAATGATTTCAGAATGCATAGCCTAATGTGTTAGAAATTACCTCCATTTAATTTCTATTTTTTCACTCTAAGATGGCTGTGGTGGTATTTAAAGATAATTTCCTAGCATGAGTGCATAGTTACTCTACATCAGGGAATTCTGTAGACTTGCAGTAAATTCTCAAGTGCAGTGGCTCTGAATCAGCTCCGGAGATATAGCCGGACTGCTTTACTTAAAACCATCACCTTTTTATGACATTCAAAACAACGTTTGTTTTCTTTATAGTGGACTACATAATTATAAAGCCGATCTCAGGATACAGTTGTGATATGATAGCTTCATATGCTAAATACTGGAAACCAAGAACAACACTAGATGTTGGACATAGGGGCGCAGGAAACTCTACAACAACTACCAAGTAAGTTCATGTGTCCTGAATTGTGATATTTTGTCAAGTCCCACCTACTTCATTTTTGTAGGTATCCAATTGTGTAAATAGGTTTGCCAGGTCAATTTTTATGAAAAACTCATAGTTGATTTTAAGTGATTTTATTCTAAATTTGAGTGTTCCTTTAAAACTCAAATTGCGTGTGTGTGTGCACAGTCTTACTCAACAATTTTTCCTCTGTTTCTATTTCAGACTCGCTAAAGTGCAGGAGAACACTGTTGCTTCTCTGCGGAATGCTGCTAGCCATGTACGTGTGGGTGTATATGAAAACAAGCTATTTGTTGTGATTTGTTGTTGTTCTGATATGTTGTGTTGAGGATCTAGTGGTTCAGCAGTTCAGTCAGGAAAATCTTAAGTGAAAAGAATAGTCAAATACACAAAATATGGAGCTTTGATAGCAACTCCATAGGCATGGCTGTTACTTTCTTTTATAAGCTTGCTTTTTAGACTTTATCCTCAAACTCACCTTTCCACCTTAAAGTTTTCAGATGTTGCTTTTAACACATGGAGAACTTTAGAGAGCTAACCCCAAATCCTACAAAGACTCACATGTAGTGAGTAACTTTAAGCATGTGAGTAGCCTACTGAAGGCAATAGGCAATATTCTGACTCTGAAATCCGTGGATAAACTTGCACTGACTTCAGTAGGGCCAGGATTTCATCTGGTGGGGACTTGTTGGGTATATAAAGTTGATTTGCATAAGTCTTTGCAGGTTTGTGGCCCGGAGGTTAATTGGAAAAGACATTTTGGAGATGAGTTTGAAAAATTAAATCTTTCATTTTTTCAAAATGTGTATGATATTGAAATCTAATTTTTACTTGTTTTCAATGAGAACTAGTACCTCTGACATTTTAAAGATTTGGATGGTTAATTTGGGGGATATTCATTTAGAATTCACAGTGAGGATATTCTGTCATTTAGTCTGAGGTTGCATTCAGACTTCTTTCCTGTCCAAAGATCCTGATCTGAGGACATGTATGTCTACACTGCCCACATTACAGCGCGGCCGCAGCAGCTGTGACATGGGCAGTGTAGACACGCTTTATCGCTGGGGGAGAGCGCTCCTGGTGACTTTTAAAAACAAAGCAAAAAAACCGCCCCGAACGACTAAAGTTCTAGCGCTGGAAGTGGCAGTGTAGACACAGCCTAAGATGAAGGAAGTGTTAATGGACTCAAGGACTGAAAGGAAGGTGGTAAGCAGGTTGAGATGTCTTGTCCCACTCCCTTTTTCACACTGAGAATGAGGTGAGGCTCTTGAGGAGATGCTGCTGTGAGATTACGCATCCTTGAAAATCTGCTAGAAACAGACCTTTCTGATAGTTTCACTTCCTTGTCACTGTGCTCTCTGAGGTCTGTAGCTGAAAGGTGATTTCTGGGTGTTACTTTCTGCTGTGGCATCATTAACTTGCTGTCTGAATGCCATGTCAATAATTGTAGTATGCAGCAGAGAAGATTTCATTGCCTTCAGGGTTATTGCAGTCCAGATGTACTACAGATTCATGTTAAGGACTTTTAAGGAAAGTCGGATTTATTATTTCTTCTTTGAGTAGTGTCCCTATGGGTGCTCCGCTGTAGGTTTGTGTCCCTGCACTGCTGATTGGAGAACTTTGGTAGCTGTGTCTGTTCGGCCTCTGTGTGCCTTGCCTCCGCCGCGCCATCCCCTCTTTCCCCGCACTCTGCTATGAGGCTAACCAGAGTTGCGTGGGCAAGCTCTCCTCAGTTCCTTCTCAACCATCCGGGCTACCAAGGGAGCTTTTGCTGTCCATTAGCAGATCTTAACTTCTTTAGAATTGTTAATTTTTAGCTACCTTTTTGGAGTTTTCCTTTCTTTTCTCCTTTATCTTTTATTTACCAACCCCTCCCTTTATTTAGACTTAGTCTTTCTTCAACCCCCTGTCTAGGGAACCCCCCTGGACAAGGTATGCCCAGTTCAGCAGGCTTCAAGAAGTGTCTCAGTTGCAAGGAATCTATCCCAATGACTGACAGACACTCTCAGTGCATCCGCTGTCAGATAGAGGACCACATTCCCCAGAAGTGTGGTTTATGCCAACAATTGAAGCCCAGATTCAGAAAGCATAGAGAAGTGAGACTCAAACTTCTTCTAATGAAGGTGGCCCTTCAACCGCCCTCAGAGCCGTGCCAAGACCACAAAGGGTGGGAAGCCTCACCACAGCCCTCTACATCTAAGGGTAGTGAGCCCAAGAAGGCAACCCTGAGCCACTCACACAAAGCCTTTTAGAAAAGGGAAGTGAGTTCCCACAGTGAGCCCCAACCAAGTTGAAAACAATCTCTGACTCGCTCAGTATTATCCGTATTGACAGTACCGAAGCCATCTAAGTCTGGTACCCAAAGCTGGCACAGTACTAACTCGACAGAGCATGTTGGGCTGCATAAGGACCATATGGGCACAGACAAGGAATCATTGGTATGAACAGCATGCAAGAAATCCAGAGAATCTGCCATGGGAAAGGCTTCTTCAGCCTACATCAGTATGGTCTTTGGCACACTAGACACCGATGGACTACGCTATCAGGTCCATATCACGGACTCCGTCGGTGCAGATATCTTGGCACTGTCAACCGCCACCAGTAATGACATCTTTGGCACCACGGGACTTCTGGTATGTGTCAGACACTGAAAGGTCTGGACAAACATAAGGCATCTCATAACCTGCTCTACTGGATTCACCTCTACTTGGTACTGGGACCCCAGTACCAAGTCCACCCAGAGCTCCAGACCTGGGGGCAACATCATGCCATGCACCCCCATTTTGAAGCACTGAGTTGGATAGAATCATAGAATATCAGGGTTGGAAGGGACCTCAGGAGGTCATCTAGTCCAACCCCCTGCCCAAAGCAGGACCAATCCCCAACTAAATCATCCCAGCCAGGGCTTTGTCAAGCCTGACTTTAAAAATATCTAAGGAAGGAGATTCCACCACCTCCCTACGTAACCCAGGGCTTCACCACCCTCCTCGTGAAAAAGTTTTTCCTAATATCCTACCTAAACCTCCCCCACTGCAACTTGAGACCATTACTCCTTGTTCTGTCATCAGCTACCACTGAGAACAGTCTAGATCCATCCTCTTTGGAACCCCCTTTCAGGTAGTTGAAAGCAGCTATCAAATCCCCCCTCATTCTTCTCTTCCTCAGACTAAACAATCCCAGTTCCCTCAGCCTCTCCTCATAAGTCATGTGTTCCAGCCCCCTAATCATTTTTGTTGCCCTCCGCTGGACTCTCTCCAATTTTTCCACATCCTTCTTGTAGTGTGGGGCCCAAAACTGGACACTCTGCTCCAGATGAGGCCTCACCAATGTCGAATAGAGGGGAACAGTCACGTCCCTCGATCTGCTGGCAATGCCCCTACGTATACATCCCAAAATGCGATTGGCCTTCTTGGCAACAAGGGCACACTGTTGACTCATATCCAGCTTCTCGTCCACTGTAACCCCTAGGTCCTTTTCTGCAGAACTGCTGCCGAGCCATTCGGTCCTTAGTCTATAGCTGTGCATGGGATTCTTCCGTCCTAAGTGCAGGACTCTGCACTTGTCCTTGTTGAACCTCATCAGATTTCTTTTGGCCCAATCCTCTAATTTGTCTAGGTCCCTCTGTATCCTATCCCTACCCTCCAGCGTATCTACCTCTCCTCCCAGTTTAGTGTCATCTGCAATCTTGCTGAGGGTGCAGTCCACACCATCCTCCAGATCATTTATGAAGATATTGAACAAAACCGGCCCGACGACTGACCCTTGGGGCGCTCCACTTGATACCAGCTGCCAACTAGACATGGAGCCATTGATCGCTACCTGTTGAGCCCGACAATCTAGCCAACTTTCTATCCACCTTATGGTCCATTCATCCACCCCATACTTCTTTAACTTGCTTGCAAGAATACTGTGGGAGACAGTGTCAAAAGCTTTGCTAAAGTCAAGGAACAACACGTCCATTGCTTTCCCCTCCTCCACAGAGCCAGTTATCTCGTCATAGAAGGCAATTAGATTAGTCAGGCATGACTTGCCCTTGGTGAATCCATGCTGACTGTTCCTGATCACTTTCCTCTCCTCTAATTGCTTCAGACTTAGTGAGCAGATAGTGAGCAAGAGGACATGGTTTCATGCCGCTCTTCTCACTCACCCTACAGTATCCATTTCCAGTATGGACCTCCAACTGTACTGCCCCTCTGATCCCCAGCCTCCTTGATATGGGCAGCCATGGTACCTACCATCGGGACCCTTCCCACCTTCTCAGTGGCCCTACTGGGACCATTGACAGGCACACAAATATTGTGCCTCCCATAGCTCTAGCATGGCCTATCAAGAGCCACGGAGACACCCTCCTTCGGCAGCCACATCAAGGGCATCCAAGTCCCCTGAACCATTAAGAGAGGAACAAGAGGCTGAAGTAGAGGAGATAGTTACCTCCCAGACTAATTTCTCATCATCACCAGACGCATTGGCAGATGACTTCAAGCTTTTTCAGGAGCTAGCCCAGCAGGTGGCAGAGGCACTACAGATACCACTACAAGAGGTGACTGAGTCACACCATAAACAGTGGACATTTTACATTCTTCTGCCTTGTCCAGAGTAACCCTCCCGATTTAACGAGGCTGTCTTGGACCCTGCCAATCTCATATGGCAGACCCCTGTGCCAGTCCCACCAATGTGCAAGTGGGCCAACAAAAAGTACTATGTGCTAGCAAAAGACACACAGTTTTTCTCCTACCTACCTTTCAATTAGTGGACATGATGAACTCAAGAGCCCGCCAGCACCATCTCAAATCTACCCTCTGCAACTGGGACTGGAAACATCTAGATCTTTTTGGGAGAAAAATATATTAATCAGCCATCCTACAATTCTATATTCACACTATCAACCTTAATGGCAAAATATGGTTACTTAAACTATTCAAAACTCAATTCCCTTATTAAGCAGCTCCCAAATTCTCAAAGAACAATTTAAAGCCATCATTAATGAAGACCAATTGATGGCAAAGACATCACTCCAGTCTGCACTTGAAGCAGCTGACATGGCAGCACATGCCATCTCTAGTGCTGTTGTGATGAAACGAGCCTCTTGGCTGCACTTATCCGGTTTGTGCAAGGAGGTACAAACAACTATGGAGGACCTTCCTTTTTGAAGTTTCAAAACTCTTCGCTGAGAAGATAGATGTTTCCATCCACATTTTAAAAGACTGCAGAGTTACTCTCAAATGCTCAGAATCTACACATCTGGGCAGAAGAGAAAATATACTCAACCTTCATTCAGACTCCATTCATCACAATACTCATCTCAACGATCATATGAACCCCAAAGAAAGAAGCCCAGGTTCCCCGTACGGAAACCTTTAGGATCTGAACTTGCTTCTTTAGAGCCATCTACCTCAAAATGACAGCTTTGACAGATTGGTTGAGGTGCCATCAGGCCACTCTCTCTCCTCAATACCATCTGCCGCTGGAAGACCTCGCTCATCCCTAGGGATAACTCACCCCATTCCACAGCACCTGGGAACAGAACCTCCAACAAATGAGTGCTGAGGATTATTTGAAATGGGTACTCCATCCATTTCACCTCCCTCCCAGCCCCTAACACCCTTCTCCGTCCGTTTTCAGGGATCCTTCTCACGAGAGCCTGCTACGACGAGAAAGGCCATCTCCTCAGCGTAAGAGTCCTAGAGCAAGTGCCCATACATCTGTGAGGCAAAGGTTTTTACTCTTGCTCTTCCTGATACCCAATAAAAAGGGAGATTGGAGAGCCATACTACACCCCAAAGGCTGAACAAATTTGTCAAGGCTCTGAAGTTCAATATGGTCACCTTGGTGACAATTATTCCAGCGTTAGAAAAGGGAGACTGGTTCTTGTCTCTCAACCTTCAAGATGCTTACTTCCACATTTTGATCATACAGAGTCAGATGATACCTCAGATTCACACTAGGCCAAGACCATTATCAGTACAGAGTACTCAGTTTGGCCTCTCATCGGTCCCCAGAGTATTCTCCAAGGTTCTCTCAGTAATGGCAACGCACCTACGCTCCTAGGGTATTTACCCTTACCTGGACAATTGTCTCCTCAGGGTGTGTTCTATCACTGACGCCCAGCTAGTCACCACCTGCAGAGCAGCTACCTGGACATCTGCACATACCTCTGCAGAACGCTATCCCATCCTGGGGGACTTTGCTGCAGATGCCAGATTTGGCGCCAGGGTACTATCATCCATCGACTCTGAAGTCCCAGCCTCCAGTGGGGGATACTGCTGAGGAGTCACTTACAGTGGAGCGTCTATAGGGACATTGCTAGAAGAAGGTACTTCCCTTGTGCAGTAATGATCATTGTTGGAGATGTCTCCCTGTGGGTACTCCATGACCCGCCCTCCCACCCTCTACTTCAGAGTTCTCATAAATTTCAGTAAAGAAGGAATTGAGGAGGGTCGCCCACACGCTGCTGGTTAGCCTAGTGGCTGAGCACGCAGGGAGGGAGGGGGGGCTGTGCATGCACTAGCTGAACGGACACTGCTACCAAAGTTCTCCGATCAGCAGCGCAGGGTTGCAGACATGCCTACAGGGACATGCATCTCGAAGAATGATCGTTACTGCACAAGGTGAGTAACTTCTTCCCTCAGTTAGGGATTTTTTTTAGCCAATGGTAATACTAGTCATTCACTTAAAACAAAGTTCCTGTTTAGTCCAGTGGAGATGTGGTCTTTCTATGAAACTAAGCCTTTCAAGGAATGGAAATGGGCTCTAATTCTATTTTATTCTCCACTGATCCACCTGTACCGATGTTCTTTTGGTGGCTAGAGTAAGAAACAGTTAGGCGACCATGATGGGAACACAGGAATTATCAATGGAGAGAAAACCAGCAGTGGTCTGTAGTTGAGCATCCTGTCTTTCAGTCCTCTGAAGCATTGGATGTAAGGAAAATTTAATTCCGTGAAGGTACTGTATAAATAAGCCTTTTGAGAGAAGGAGTGGAAATATCCTGGACTTTCTATTTAGCTTCTAAAGCTAATGGAGAGAGAACATATGATCCAGGTGTGGGAATCTGATGAGTGCTACCTTCAGAGGACTTGATTTACTTCTGAATAATTCCTCTTCAATAAACCAAAAATACAATTGCTCTTCAATTGACTTTTTTAATAAAAGCAGCACATGTAGTTCTTCAGCTTTCTTCTTTAAAAGAACAAACTTTCTAAATGCTTTTACATAATTATAACATAAAAATATAACAAATTAGCTCAATCCAAATAGATTACATTTATTTATTTGATGTTGTTGCATATGTTCTTAACTGATACTTGAATGGCTCATCAACAATTTCAGTATCTCGAATCACACCTTCAAGCGGACCTTAGCTTATATGTAAGAGAGGGGAAAGGAATGTAAATTTCAGTATATGAAGTGTATCACCTCTCATGGCTTTTCTTCAATGAAGAGTGCATAATACTCTGACATACACTTGAACCCTTAAGAGATTGAGTATATAATAGTTATCACTCTTGCATACTGGTTATTTTTTCCTGTACATTGTTTATCAGTTGTTGAACTGAAGAATTTTGGTCAACATATAACCAATAGTTCTCTACAATGCTATATTGAACTCTAACTTTTATCAGCTACTGTAGTTATTGTATTTCAGTTGACCTGCTATATATAATTTATAAATTTGAAAACTTTCTTTTGAGCTCTCGCTAGTTCTTATATATATGCAGTTCTTACTTTCTTTCTTCTCTGCAGGGAGCAGCATTTGTGGAATTTGATGTACATCTTTCTAAGGATCATGTGCCTGTTGTGTATCACGATCTCACTTGTTGTATGGCTATGAAAAAGGTAATATATGAATGTGCTGGCCATATTTCTGTTAGTGTGACAGTTACTGGAACTCAAATTTTGACTGAAATTCCAGGGTGTCTTGTAAAAATAATTCGGTAACTCAGAAAAAGTATGGAATGGAAACAAACAATACAATCTTAATATATTGGAAATGATTGTTTTGCATAAAATATACCACAAAAGATGAGCTAATTTAATAGTAATTCTTTATCTTGACATTAGGGGCACTTCACATATGTGATCTGAAATACTTCCTTCCATGCTGTAGTGCAGTGGTTCTCAACCTCTTAGTCCATGACCCACAAAATAGCAGAAAATTCCTGCAATCCACCATATCTTGCAAGCCTTTGTGGCCATAATGGAGTATCGCAAGTTGCATTTTTTTTTTTTTTTTGGCCTCTTTTGTCTTCTCAGCCCCTTGAAGCACTACTTACCCTATTTTAGTACTTAACATATTGTGGGGAGGGAAATTGGGGCTGAAGAACTGCTCTGGGGTTGAGTGGTAGGTCAGAAAGGATGGAGCTAGGGCAGAAGTGATAGTAGCAGGAAGGAGGGTCCTGGAAGCCAGCTGCTTCTGTGACCTGCCAAAACAACTTTCTGATGCTTTCTCACAGTAAGGGTGAGGAGTCTGGAGGCCCCTGTATGCGATTCACTGGATGAGCAACACTGTTGTAGTGCATACTGATTATGATAGAAATTCTCTAAGGCGAGCACAATCTTACAGCAGGCTTGTAGAATTTCGCTTAAACCTCCCAAGTTTCATAGCATACAGCCCATTAAATATTGTTTCTGAAAAAAGTGACTATAGATTTCTACGTCTTCCCCTTGCTTTCCTCTTCTGTACAGTTTGACAGCCATAGAGAAGGAGGAAGTGAAGGTGGAGAACTTGCCAGATCTGCACCCCCTTTCCACTGAAAAGCTTGAGCAAGTGTCTTGCACTGAGTAGACTGGGTTATCAACTCATCATACTCTGCCTCTAATATTGTCACCTGACAGATGACGAGCTTTGGCCTTGAACTGTGGTTGGCATGAAACGTGCACTCAGTATGGGATTAATGAAATGGGTGTACAAAACATCTTAAATCAGTTTAGCAATGCTTGAACCAAAACTTTGTAGTTGGGATGGGGGAACATTTGAAATGAAAAACGGGGACAGATGTCTTGAAGTTCTTGGGACACGAGGACATCATGTGAAAGCCAGGACGTGTTCTCTTTATCAATGTTTTTGAGAAGTTCAAAACGAAAATTTGGAAGGGTTGTCAAATGAGGTGTTTGGGTTTTTAGAATTTTTATTGTACACTTTCCAGCTTGTGAACTTCAGGTTGAATGCAGAGTAACATCAGTAAATTAATCTGTTATTTTTAAATGAACAAATATAGGCAGTTACAAGAATTTTTAATAATGTACAGCACAGCCTAGTGCATAGATGACCACTTGAAAATTAAGTCCTAAATTGTGCTTGCAAATCTTACTTTTGCCTTAACTAAGTGCACTAAGACAGTTACTATTTTGCACATCCAAGTGCCCATGCTGCTGCTTTTGAAAACTGGTGGTCTCATCCACAAACTGATAAAGTGCCATTTTAACAGTGTCAGTGGTAAACAAAATATTTGTCAGTGTGCTTGGCTAAATGCTTTAATGATGTCTGTCTTGAAACAAAAGTATATTGCTTTTCATACTTTCTAGTGAATTTTCAACATTTAATGACAAATATATTTTTTTTCCAAGAAATTCGATGCTGAGCCATTGGAATTGTTTGAGATCCCAGTAAAAGAACTTTCATATGACCAACTGCAATTATTAAAGGTAATGTCATGGTAGGCTAGTTTGGTACATTACTGCACAGTAGATGTTTGTATTAAAACTGGATATCAGACCTTCGTTTTGAAATAGTTAGTCTGAGAGAGCTCTTGCTGCTGCTCTGAATGTACTACATGAACACAATTTAAAAACATTTGACTGGTGTCGTCCGTCTTCCCCTTCTCCCCCCCACCCCCCAGTTTAGCAGAGAGCATTCCTTATGGAAGACTAGCTATATGTCCAGATAGGAGTTTAAATATTAAGCCATATGAATAACTGAGCACAAAAAATTACCTCTTAGTTGTAGATGACTAAGTGGATCTCCTTTACTTCCCCAAAAACTTAATGGAAAGGTATATTCTTGGAGAAAGATATAAGGGGTTGGGAGTAGGTAGTTTAAAAAGCAATGGCCATATCTGTAGTATCACTACTATGATACTCCGAATAAACTGAAGATGAGGTTAAGGGCCTAATTTTCAGAAGTGCTAAGTATTCTCATCTTGCATAGAAGTTAATGGAAGCTGAGGGTACTCAGTAACTCTCAAAATCTGGCACTGGGGTTTGTTTTTGTGTTTTTTTTACGTTAACAGGATTTTTAAAGGTATTTTTACTGTCGTGATTAGTCAAATAGCTTATTTTCTGATCGAATGCTACTTTGTTTTCAACTTGTTCTGTCCTTATAACTCTCGCATACTGGGTGGAAAGGTGGAACAGCATCCTAAACAGACCCAGATGATGACCAATTAATGTTGAGTATTACAACAATATGAGTTTAAAAAAAATAGAATAGCCTGACGATGGAGTTAGAAGTCATTTAAAGCTGATAGTTCAAAATCTTTGCCAAAGAAGGGATATAAAAACTATATTTGATATTTTAGGGGTTTGTCTGCATTAGGAGAAGACATTGAGGGTAGATCAGATAATCCTGGCTTAATCTAGACAGACCTTGCAATTGAGGGCAAAGGTTAGGAATGATACATAATCCAATCTAACCTGGTCAGGCAGAATTGGAGAGTAGGATATTGGCCTGTCACTATGGATACCATGGGGGCATTGATTCTCTGGAAAAAATAGAGACCAGGAGATAAGTCTGGGAAGCATGAGAGTTGAAAATGAGGGTGAGTCAAGGAAAGATGTGGCTGAAACAAGAATTTTAGGTACTCTTATTTTCTTAAATTACCTAATTTTCTCCTTCAGCCTCAAAGAGAAAATTGAATGGATGCAGGGTCTCAGCCTAAGCCCCACCATATTTTAAGTCAGATACACTGCCCCATCGCATAAACTGTGGTCAGCCATCTGCTTGTAGTGGGGCCCAGAGTACAGGAAGTATAAAGACAGATTAGATGAGTTTTCATGGGTGCACGTTATGACCATTTGCAAACTGAGTACATAAGGTTTGTAAGGCTCATTATGAAAGTTGTATCTTCTCAACTTTAAATTACATGTAAGTTTTTTGGTTCGATGATTAAATAATATAAATTTTTTTTTCTTTCTCCCTAAAATCTTAAAATAGGCAAATTGGAAAGAAAATAGATGTGTATTAGAATCGTTTGTCTTCCTACCAGAACTGCATATTTCGTAGACTTTTTTAAACTTTTAAAAACAAATGTAAGGGAATTCAGAAGGAAAAATCTAATTGTTCTTTACCAAAATAGTACGGTCGCTACAGATAAAAGTATACTTGTTAGTTTAATATATTCTTTTTTGTGATCTTTAGCTGGCTCATGTGACTGCATTGAAATTAAAAGATCACAATGGTATGTACTAATACAAATGTCTTTATCTGCTGCCTTATAAGAATTTATATTGTCATTGAAATGTTTATTTTTCAATCAATTTTGTTTATTCTTGGAAACTGGAAGTTGAGATTTTAAAATACTTGAGAGCGCTATTCATCACATACGATTTTCACAGGGAAGTTTATGTATAAAGGCATCACTGATAGCATGTAATACCATCCTCCAACATATTTAAGAAAAATTGTAATTACTCCACTAACAAAATCACCACAAGTGTCTTCCCTCCAACAACTTCTTGACCGTACCAGTTTCTCAGCTCCCAATATTCCAGGGACAAAAGATGGACCTTGCAGTGTGCCCTAAATGCTAGTAAACTTGGGCTGTTACAAAATATGTGACACTGTCTTTATTGCTGCAGAATTTCATAGTACTATTCACTACAGAATTAAATATCACCAGGATTTAGTTAGCTCTGATAACAGTGAAATATGTAATTTTGCTGCATTACAAAAACTTTTAGTGCACAATAATTTAAATTTGTAAACTGAGCTGAATTGGTTTGCCACTTGTGTTGCCATTGCACAGTTGATGTAATGAAGTGGACACTGTCATCAATTTACTGGGCTTGCTCAAAGCAGGAGTACATTGTTGAAACAAGGCCCTGGGGGAATAGGAATAACAATAACTAGTGGAGTCTCTAAAGCAGGAGTTTCTTATCAGATGTCAAAATTCTGTGTTCTCAGCCATTTTTCCTGGTGCATTTCATAATAAACTTCAGGAAAAATGAGATTTTTTTTTTTTAATTTGATTTATGGTCTTTTAAACCTTCCTTAAGATCACTCATTGAACCTGTAGCTTGTGTATGTATTGCATGTGTTAGACCGTTATCCTGCTCATACTTGGTAACATACTTTTTTAATATTTTCATAAAAAAGATGTACCTTTTCAGAAGCCATTATGCAAACTGTAGTTGAACTTAACTTCTTTACTAATTAGCATATCCCAGGAGATACATTGCAAATTACTGAATTTTGAGGACTGGCATACAAATACAGAAGCAAATTGTCCCAAGTTCTGTGCATCACAGACTGTACTATATTAAATTGAAGTACAAGTGGCAAAATATATTGAGTTCATCATGAACTAATAAATGTACTGTAATTTGTTTTTAAAAGTTTTAGTAATACCACTTAGCTGGAGATGCCAATTAAAGTATTGTGCAACTGAACTGTTGTCTGCCACTTTCATGTATAGAATGTATTGACTAGCTTAATTTTTATATAGTATTCTTTTGTATCTAGTTCTTATTGGATACATGTTTTCCAGCAGAAGGTTTTGGCAATTTACAGTGTTGTCAACTGGAATTTATTGGAAATAACATGATTTTGGCCACCTCTATAGTCAGTCTTGCGATTGATGTGAATATCTCCCTCCATTATATAATTTGAGGAAAGCAAAATCAGCATGAGCTCCCCACATACTACACTGTAGTCTTGAAGAAGGTGCACTGAACTGCAAGCCCAAGAGACCATGAGTTTTAGTTTCAGCTCTTTTATATTTCTGTGCCCTTCACAATTATGAGCCAAGGTCTCATACTGTTGCCTTGGCGAAGGGGTTCAGTATCATTCATCCATTTCACAGGATAATGGAGAACGTGTATAAGGTCATTTTAGGCAGAGCTGGGAATCGAATCTAGGTGTCTAATATAACAGCCAAATCTTACCAACTTTGACACAGTTTGCCAGAAGGAACGTGGAAAACTAGGTGCTTCTATAACCCATGCTAACACAGTGTCGCTCTGTCACCCTTTAGCAGCCAGACCACTCACAGCAGCTTATGACTCTTGTTATGATTTCCATGTTAAATCTGGTGAAGGCTTGTGCTTTTACATCCAGAGGTCTCTGGCTCATTCCCCAAAGGCAACATACAGGGGTATTGTTATATTTAGCTATACTGCCTGTAACCAGAGGAAGAAACCAAGAACCCTGATGCCCAGCGTTAGGCGGTTTCTCAAATGCTAGTGTAATCCACTGGCATTGTATGTATATCGTCTCCCTGTATGGACAGGCTCCTGCTGAAGATAACAGCATGGTTTTTCTTTTACCAGTTACCCTAGCAGAAGTGGACGAGATCTGTGCTGTGGAACAGAAGGTTTAAACTCTGCTGCCAATGTCCCATGTGGGAGTGAAAATAAATAAATAAATATAAATTATATCTATGAATAAAAGTTAGTGTAGGACCCTGAAGTAAGAGTTGGAATGGTTTTCTATTGCAAAATGTTGCATTTAGAAGTGACTTTACATGTGGTATTAATACTTGTTGTTGCATTATTTTTTTTTTTGGTGCTTGTACTTTGGTTAATGGGAGTTGTCCCTTTAAGAATAGCATGTGAGATTAAGACTGCCTATAGAGGTATTTGAATCTGAGAGTAATGTGTGGGAGACTGTCTGTTTCCTGAGTGGAAGATAATGTCTGTGTAATTTCCAAAAAGGTCAGAACTTCTAGAAAACAAGCTTAATTCTCAAAGTATAATATTAGCACTTATAGGGAACTGTGGGTATGTCTACACTACAGTAAAACACCCGTGGCTGGCCTATGTCAGCTGACTCGGGCTTGTGGGGCTAGGCGTGCAGTGCTACAAAATTGCAGTGTAGACGTCCAGGCTTGGATTGGAGCCTGGGGTCTGTGAACCTTTCCCCCTCATGGAGTCCCAGAGCCTGGGCTCCAGCCTGAGCCTGGATGTCCACATGGCAATTTTATAGCCCTGCAGCCTGAGTCAGCTGACACAGGTCACCTGTGGATGTTTTTATTGCAGTGTTGATGTGCTCTGTATGTCTCAAGGCATTGCTAATGAGCTGTAGAGCCTTTCAACCGTAGGTCACTAGTATGAAATCCAGCTCAGCAGGAATTAAAAGGCGTTCCCATTTAAAGGAAGTCTGGTAGCCTCGGAGTTCAACTTGCAGCTCCCCGTCACAATCTTTGCACTAAATTGTAAGCTCTTCAGGGAATGACTTTCTTACTATGTTTGTACAGACCATAGCGCAATGGGGGACCCATCTCAGTTGAGTACTCAAGGAAGAGCTCATGCAGCATGGGCCAAAATCACCTTACTCACTGTATGTTTGATTCGGCAACACTAAGTCACACACACATTGGAGGTGGGGTGGGAGGAGTTAAATAAACAGACAAACTTCAAAAAAAAAGTGAATCTTTTAAAATCTTATGATTTTGAAGACAGCCTCCTAATTTGAGGGTTGGCAATACTGCTGTTCACCTTTTTTAAATATTTTTTTATTTAATTTCAGCATCTCTTAAAGGGGAGGAAAGCCCTGTTTCTGAGAATCAACCATTTCCATCTCTCCAGACGGTAAGCTGCAGTCAGTATAGAACTAGACAATGTAGAGCAATGTAATGCTAGGCAAATGGAAATTTCAAAATATTTATAAATAAGTTTGGGTTCTGGCCTGCTTAACGGAGAAGTGGAGTCTAGAAAAAGAACTTTCAAAGGTTTTTGTCACAGGACGAGGAAAGGGTTCAAAATGGAGCTTATTTTTGACTGTCTATGTGCACAAGAGTTCAGGGCACTGAAATGCTATAACTGTCTTTAGTAAGGTTTCAGAGTAGCAGCCATGTTAGTCTGTATCCGCAAAAAGAAAAAGGAGTACTTGTGGCACCTTAGAGACTAACAGATTTATTTGAGCATAAGCTTTCGTGAGCTACAGTTCACTTTATCGAATGCATCTGATGAAGTGAGCTGTAGCTCACGAAAGCTTATGCTCAAATAAATCTGTTAGTCTCTAAGGTGCCACAAGTACTCCTTTTTCTTTTTGTCTTTAAGTAACCAATGTAGGTGTTATAGGCATTGTAAATGTATCAGCTACATTCAAAACCCCTTCAGTTTCCAACATGAATTCTAAATGGGACCTCTTTTTTGATCTACTGCTTCAATTTTGAGGAAAAGCCAAAAAAGATGATCTGGAAGAATTTTTTCCATTTCTTTCCCGTTCCTGAATCATCCTGATTTTTCTGCAATAGGAGCTCACTGGTGGCTAATGAAATACTTCTTCTCAGCACTTGACAAGAAGCTTTTTACCGGCAGCAGTGCATTAAAGCCAAAGAAAATGGGTGTAGTGGCAGTAAAAGGAGGCTGTGGGCCAGAACTTTCAAAAGTGGCCACTAATTATGGATGGCTCAGTTTTTAGGTGCCCAGCTTGGTACCTAGGGCCTGCTTTTCAGAAATTCTGTTCATCCACAACTCTAAAAGTTTTTGGGACCTGCAGGTGCTTAACATCTCTGAAAATCCTACCTCGGGGGGGAGGAGTGAAATTGGGCACCAAATTTGGGGCATCCACAATTGGTGGCCGCTTTTCAAAACTTTAGCTTTAGAAATACATTCCTTCACCACTTAGCTTCTGCTACTTAGCACAGTTGCAGTATATTCCATTAATAACTAATCTTTGCCAAAGTTTGTATTTTTGAGTTGGCTTTTTCTTCAGAAACTGTTTACCAGACTTAGTCTGTGATAATGCTTGAAACTCTTTTTTCTTGAACGGTGCTTCTATTTGCCCCTTACAGCAATTGCTGGGTACTATTCTCCCAAATCCAAATGAAAGTAGTTAAATCTTTCTTTTGTCTGAGAGGTAAACATGAACAAAATGGATAACAAACTGGCCTAGACAAGGGAATCTTGTCTGCTGTGCCAGATAGTTTTTGGTTGTTAACCAGGGAAATTGTGACTTTTTTTCATGTATCAGAGCAATTGTTTGTTTTTTATATAAAACAAAAACATATATAATAAGTAGCCAGACAGAAAAGTATGCACTAAGTATTTGTAAATTGTAAATAACTGTACATCTCAAAGTGTTAGTACATAAGAAATTAGTTGCAGATAATGGTGTAACTACTTCCTGAAGGCTGTTCTCATTATTCCATTGACCCACTTTGGACCAGAGTAGAAAAGGGATAATGTGCCTTTTAAGTGTTAAAGAATCATATATGTATATGCTATACTTTTGGCCTTTGCTGGGTGGTGATTCAGCATTTTTTGTCCTGTATTTATCCTTACCAATAGTACTTAATGAGCATCATGTGATTTGGTACCTTTTTTATAAAACTATTGTATCCAGGTTCTGGAATCCCTTCCTGAAGATGTTGGGTTTAACATAGAAATAAAATGGATCTGCCAACAAAGAGTAAGCAATTTATAATGTTCCTTGTTTTGATGCCTTGTGTTACTTTGTAGACTACTATGCATATCTTGATAGGTCAGTTTGCATGTGACCCACACCTAAACTACTATTTTACTGTTATTTTTATTTAATCAAAGTTATTAGCCTTTTTTTTCTTTTGAACAGTAAAAGGCAGTTTTGTTTCACTGACAGTGTATCCTGCTAGCTTTAGAACTAGAAAATCAAAGGCACTGAACCTGCAAATAAACAGACACGTACTTCTCTTTAAGCACATGCATAAGTGTTTGTATTGGGATCATAATGCAGAATTGACAGTTTCTTGTAGGCAGTCATCTTCTAAAGATGGAAATATTCCTGAGTTATTTATATAATTAAATATTGGTACAACATTTATATCCTTACAGATGGTTGCACAAAACATCTGTTTCGTTGCCCTTTATTCATTTATACTACATTAGGCTTCTTAATATATTTTTGTTTTTGTTTTTAATATAACCCATATTTAAATGATTTTATTATGCAAATGATCTTTTAATTTTAATAGACTTCATGAATAGTTGATGTCTCCAGGAATAAAGTGAGTTGTTTTAATGAATCTTGAAAAGACCATTTAAAGTTATAAAACTTATAACACTGATTTAAAAGCTGCATATTTCTGAACAATTTTGTTGAAAGCCAGCTCTATAGTGTTGCAAACAGCGCTTGGTAGACTGGAGAAGAGTGCTATTTTTTTATTCATATTGACGAGCTGGATTCTTTTTTCGCTCAACTTAAATAATAGACTCCTGTCATTTGAAATAATTAGTGTAGTCATTGATTTAGTTCAACTACTTGTTTTTTTTATAGGATGGGAAATGGGATGGCAACTTGTCAACCTATTTTGATATGAACCTCTTCTTAGATATCATTCTAAAAACTACTCTAGAAAATGCTGGAAGAAGGAGAATTGTATTTTCTTCATTTGATGCGGACATTTGCACAATGTAAGTTACAACTCAACTTTAAACCATTTTTGACTCAATAGATTTCACTTTAGGTATTAGTGTTCAATGGAAAACTCATTAAGAAGTTATTTTTGTGACTTGAGTTTGAATGCCAACACGCTTAAGTTTAGTTCCTGGACTTAGACCTTTCATCCATCTGACCCATGCCCAAAAATACAATCGGAAAACAAAGCCAGCAACATATTAAGAGAAAAGGCATTGGAAAAAATAGTGAATAACAAATTGTCTAAGTAAACATTTTTCTTAAAACAGTAGGGAAAAGAGCAGACTTTATCCTGGGGTTTCACTTTCCCTCTGGCTTCAGTTTCCTGGCCATTCCAGCATGTGTCAAACTGTTCCTCCTTCCTTTCGGCTGGAGGATAAAATATTTAGTGTTTCAGAACAAGAAAATACCTGTTTGAAATGCTCTTCTTCACAGTACTGCAAAAGGAAAGTCAGGGCCAGATAACAGCTCTAATGTCTCTTCAGTTACAGGACAGTTTTGGGTAATGTCAGTGTCCATATGCTGCTGTTCAAACAAATGCCAAGACAGTACACTTACTTGGTAACAGCCAATTCTTGTCACAATAGGTGACCATCTTAGAACAGGGCATACTGTTTTTTATTTGGCAGTTTAGTGTATGCAAATTAAATATACATATATAATCATAGAATTCTCTATTGACAATTTTCAACCAATCTCTGATTAAAAAAAACAAACATGAAAGTTTTTAAACTACATAAATAGTTATTGGATATTGGCTTTCTAGAAAAACTAATTTGCTTTCTGTTGTGGCACATCTTATGTTGGTTTTCTGGGTGCTGAACAAAAGACAGATCCTGAATCAGGGAACTTATTGACACACTACACCAGTCTTTGTATGGAAATATTGCAGAATTCCTTATTGAAAGACTGTGTAGAAGAAATCCTTTAAAGCAGAGATTTGAAAGAAGACAGGTACTTGACAATAAGAGGACTTCCAAACATAAGGGACAGCCTGGAAAAAAGAGTGGAAGAACGGTGTAAAGGGGATGGTTAGGACGGGGCAATGAAAGGTGAAGAGTAAGTGAACGTGGAGTCAAAGTTGATGAATCACCATACCCGGAATATTACTTTCGCCTATTGCTATTTCATAGCTATGCTGGTGAACCAACTCTAAAGTGGTCAAGGTGGCTTGAGAATGTTTTAAGTTTGCTATTGTGTGTTTTGTAAAGGGGAAAAAATGATAGGCTACCCGCTTCTAAAATTTTGTATATGGAAAACTTTGGGGAAGGGGGAACATACTCTAGACTTTAGATAGTTGAAATATGTGTGAAATATGTAAATCTCTAAAGTGGTGAAAGGGACAATGGTATGTTGTACACGTTGAGGCAAAACTGTAGTGTTTACCAGTTGCATCCGCAAAGGATTAAATGAATATCCAGTAAGTAAAAGTATTCCCTTCTAACCATGAGACTGAACTTGTCATTTGTAGTGAATGTGTTCAAACATGAAAATGTGCATATTACTATGCAGGAAAGGGAGACATCACTATGCTAAACTATCTTTCTGGAATTACAATCCAGGGCAGTCATGTCCCTTTTGCTTAGGAAGAAAGGGGACAAAAAAAATCAGTCTTGTTATGAGAAAATGGAGAAATTCTTTTTCACATGTGCCTTGTCTTTCTCTGGAATATAGTAAAGGTTACTGCATTATGTTAACTTTTTAGTCATATCCAACTGACTAGACAGACTGGTGTGTGTCCACAAAACTGCTTAATCCTTGATTAATACTTTGCATATTACATGTCAATACAGTTTGGGAATGATGACTGTGCTTTTATGTTCTCATCCGTGTGAGAGAAACACTACTGAAAAGTTTCCCTTTGCAGTTGTATTTTTATACTCTTTTACAGGGTTCGGCAAAAGCAAAATAAGTATCCTGTGTTGTTTCTCACACAAGGAAAATCTGATATTTATCCAGAACTTATGGATCTCAGGTCTCGTACAACTCCTATTGCCATGAGCTTTGCCCAGTTTGAAAACTTGCTGGTAAGTTGTCATGCTCTTGTTACTCTGTGAAATGAAACTAACTTATTGCTACATTCCATAATTGCTGATAAACTGACTTTTAAAATACAGAAGCTGAATAAGGTGACAAGCAAACTTAAAAGAATACATAAACATTTAGTAAACATGTTTTCATTGCTTCAAAGTACTAAGAATGCACTTCAGTCCTCTTGAATATTGAACAGTTGTTAAAGAAGCAAGTCTTTAAAAATGCATTTAATTCCTGGAGTTCATAAGATTTTTTTTCTTTTAGTTGTCTAAAAATTGTGAAACACTTCAGTGATCAAAAGCTAGAAAAGTTGACTTTTAATAGTATTTAGTCTAGATTATATTTGCATTTTCTTAAGTGTTTTTTATAACTTTACAGGGAATTAATGTGCACACTGAAGACCTGCTTAGGAATCCATCATATATTCAGGAGGCCAAATCTAAAGGTTTAGTTATTTTCTGTTGGGGTGATGATACAAATGACCCAGATAACAGGAAGAAGTTGAGAGAATATGGCATTAATGGGCTAATATATGACAGGTATTTATTTCTTCAAATATGCTCACTTTAGGTATTGTAATTCTAAAGGAATATGAAATGTTTGTTCTGTTCTGATCCTGCTTTGATTTCACTTTGATTTTGTTTTTTCACACCCCTGAAGGACTAAAGTTTTAGCACTTGAAAAGCTCCAGTATAGACAGTGCTTTGTTGCCAGGAGCCGTGCTCCTGGTGATAAAGCTACCACCTCTCGTTCGGGGCGGTTATTTTTATCACCAGGAGAGCTCTCCCCCGGTGATAAAGCGTGACTACACTGCCCACGTCACAGGGCTGCTGCGGCCGCGCTGTAATGTGGGCAGTGTAGACATACCTAACATGTAACTGGCATTTTTTTGATTGGTTTTTAAACTTTGTATACAAGATGTGGGAAAGTTTGCTTAACTGAACTTCGTTTTCTATATTTGTTGAAGACACTAAGTGTAATGGGTATTTTTTAAATATTTTCAGACATCGTTCTGTTTAGCAAAATTGACTTTCAAAACTGTACATTCGTGTGTAATCAGTACTGCTCTTGTCATCAAGAGGAGCTAGACATAGTTCTCTCAAGCCAGTAACCTCTAGGTCAGGGGTGGGCACATCCGGCCCTCCAGACGTTGTACTCAGGCCCTCGAGCTCCTGCCGGGGAGTAGGGTCTGGGGCTTGTCCCGCTCTGCACAGCTCCAAGAAGCAGTGGCATGTCCCCCCTCTAGCTCCTACGTATAGGGGCAGCCAAGGGGCACCACACTGTCCTCGCCCTAAATGCCGCTCCCGCAACTCCCATTGGCCAGGAACCACAGCCAGTGGGAGCTGCACGGGTGGCACCTGTGGACAGGACAGCACACAGAGCCACCTAGCCATTCTTCCACATAGGAGGAGTCAGAGGGGGGACATGCCGCAGCTTCTGGGAGCTGGTTGAAGTAAGCGCCACCCGGAGCCTGCACCCCAACCCCCGGCCCTGATCCCCTCCCCCCCACCCTCTGAACCCGTCAGTCCCAGCCTGGAGTACCCTCCTGCACCCCCAACCCTCATCCCCAGCCCGGAGCCGCCTTCTGGCCCCACCCCAGAGCCCGCACCCCAACCCCCACTTTCGTGAGCATTCATGGCTCACCATACAAGCTCCATACCTAGATGTGGCCCTCGGGCCAAAAAGTTTGCCCACCTCTGTTCTAGGTAGAGTGATTAAAAGGCACTCTTTCTATTCTTTAGAGACTGATAGATTACATTACCTTTGCAGTGCACCCAGCCTGACAGTGAATGACTAAGCTAGATCCTAGAACAACATGCATATTGTGACCCGTGGTGCCTAGGGTAGTCCACCCTGAAAATGCCCGGGGCAGGGCAGTCTGCAAAAAGGAGAACAGATTCTCCCGAAACTGGTGGTTAACACTGTGTAGTTAGATTCACCAACTAGTCACAAACTGTACTGCTTAATAACCAGTGTGGGGGATAAGAAGCTGGGGGGGGAAAGAAATCATAGACCCGTTTATTGCATTCCAGTCTCTGGCTCCCAATCAGCAGATAGTTCCAGTAAAGTGAGATGTTACTTAAAACTCACTATTCACTATACAAAATGTTCTTCTGATCCCCAAAGGGCCAGCCACATTACCAGGTCAATTCTAGTTTGGATCTTACCCAAAATACCACTCTGCCAGCCAATCCTTTAGTATCTAAAACCCAAAGGTTTAAAAGAAAAAAATAAGAAGAGTTGGTAAATGGTCAAAGCAATCAGATACATACATATGACTTCAGAGTCCATATCTCAGGTTCTTAGCAGCATTGGTGAGTTTGCTGGCTTGTAAAGTCTCTCTGGAATGCATCCAAAGCTTGGATGGGTCTATCAGTTTTGCGTTCAAATCTTCATTTTGTAGAGCAGTTACTCCAGAGGTGAGAAGCAGGATTCAAGACAAAATGGGGGTGATGCAGCTGCCTTTTTATATTCTCTGCCATGTGACTTGTATATCCTTTGTCCCAAACACAAGCTCACGGCACTTGGGCATGGAAAAGTATTTGGAGTCCTCTGTCCATACATATGTCCCTGTACATGTCGTGTTGACTCATAGGCATAGCCCTGGCTTGTTTTAATGGCTTCATTGTACAGCTGATTGCCTTTGATGGGCCATCAAGCAGGCTGGGTAGTGCTGATGCCAGTCTGTCTTGGGGTGTCACCCAGATACACAGCACAAGAGATAAATATACCACACACTTATAACATATGATATAAAGATGATATATATGTATAAACAAGCTTATCATATTTAGCAAATCATACCTTTTCCACTGATACCTTACATGGCATATCTGGTATAAGACTCATTTCAATTTTGTAATATTGGTATCGATAATATTATAAATGGTCACCCATATACCATACAGCGTCACACATCGTCTGTATATTCCAAGTATAATTTTGAAGTTCTTTGTAATAGTTAAACTTGTAGGTCAGTGGTCTGGAAAAGGATCTGCAGTTGGTAATGGTCGAGATTTAAAACAATTTGTTCAGGGTCCCTCTGCAGTTGAAAAAGCCAACTTTGTGCACATTGATGGACCAATGAAACAAATCAGAAGAGATGTTTATGGTGCCCTGCAAATGGCTAACAATAGGACATGCAAAGTTGTGCATAATTTGGGCACTTAATTCATTATTGTAGGAAGGATATTGAAGAATTGGAAAACGTTCAGAAGAGTACAGAAAAGGGGGCATTGTAATAGAGTAGAAAAGAGATTAAGGGACACAGTTGAGGTGTGTAAAATTATAGAGACAGATTCTGAAAAACCTGAGCTAGTAGCCTTTGAGGGGGGAAATAATATATAGTAAATCAGGCATTTAGAACTTTGGTACCTATTCTTCTTGAGGTAATAAAATGAAGGACAGAGAGCCAAGTAAACTTATTTCCTGTTTCTCTTCTCTAAATATATTCTTCCTATCCTATACGTATACATGCTCTTAGAGTTCTTACGTTAGTGACATGAGTTAAGTTGGCTCTGATTACATTTCCCTGCCATTCTCTCAAGTACAGAAGATCCTTCCTGAAAAGTTGGCACAGAATCTCCTGTTTACTACCAGCCTTCTCATATTCAGGTTGCCTGCTTCTATTGCTTCTAGGTACAGGTGGTACCTGGCAGCAACAGGAGGTGAGACAGACCACTGAAGTAACTTTCTAGTTAAAGGAGAGGGGTTGGAGACCACCTTTCCCCTAAAGTAGCAGAGCTGCAGCTCCTCCTCCCTGCCACAGCATCACATATGGATCTCTCCCATAGATCAGGAATTAAGGTGACACTTGTAATGGACTTCCAGATGGGAACACAGATGACTTTCTTCTTTACCAAATATTATTTTAAGTCTTATTGTGAAATGTCTATATTTGAAATTTAAACCTATTGGGTTTTCTAAATTGCCTGTTTAAGATCGGCAGGTGACTGCAGTCTCCTGGCCCAAAAGTAGTTGTGCAAGCCACAATCTCAAAATACATAATTTTTAGTCTAGATTGAGTTTTGAGTTTTAGTCTAGATTTGAGTTTTGTAGCTAGTTCTTTATCTAGATACTTTTCTCTGCTAGACAGTAATGAAAAAGGAAAAGGTAGAATTCCTTTGTAGAGGAATCTGAGTGTCTCAAAGGTGAATGTTACTGAACTACTGATGGCAATGCAGTTCAAAAATCTGTGCTGTGAGCATGTTGCTGGTGTCAGGGCTCTGAACCACGGCTGCACAACCCAGACACCCAGGGTTATAGGGCACACAGTGACACAACCTCTTTACTGGTCTGGGTTGAACCCCAAAGTGTCATAACATCTCTTCTCCCAACTCTGCAGTAGAATGCTACATCTCCTGTAAAGTAAGGAAATAATAAGATGTAAGAGGAGAGGCTTGCATATAGCTTCCTGGAGCACACACACCACCCCGCACACCTATAATATGGTTTGGTGGACCAGTTAGTAAGGAAGAGCTCTGGGTAAGCTCAAAAACTTCTCTCTCACCAACAGAAGTTGGTCCAGTGAAAGATATTACCTCACCCACCTTGTGTCTCTAATATTGACTGACCATTTTGATTCTACAAAAAGAAAAAAGGACTTGTGGCACCTTAGAGACTAACAAATTTATTTGAGCATAAGCTTTTGTGAGCTACAGCTCACTTCATCGGATGCATTCAGTGGAAAATACAGTGGGGAGATTTATATACACAGGGAACATGAAACAATGCGTGTTACCATACACACTGTAAGGAGAGTGATCAGCTAAGGTGAGCTATTACCAGTGGGGGGGGTGGGACCTTTTGTAGTGATAATCAAGGTGGGCCATTTCCAGCAGTTGACAAGAACCTCTGAGGAGCAGCATGGGGGTGGGGGAATAAACATGGGGAAATAGTTTTATTTTGTGTAATGACCCATCCACTCCCATTCTTTATTGAAGCCTAAGTTAATTGTATCCAGTTTGCAAATTAATTCCAATTCAGCAGTCTCTCGTTGGAGTCTGTTTTTGACGGGTTTTTTTGTTGAATTGCCACTTTTCGGTCTGTAATCGAGTGACCAAAGAGATTGACGTGTTCTCTGACTGGTTTTTGAATGTGTTAATTCTTGACATCTGATTTGTGTCCATTTAGTCTTTTTTACATAGAGATTGTCCAGTTTGGCCAATGTACATGGCAGAGGGGCATTGCTGGCACATGATGGCATATATCACATTGGTAGATGTGCAGGTGCTTATGCTCAAATAAATTTGTTAGTCTCTAAGGTGCCACAAGTACTCCTTTTCTTTTTGCGAATACAGACTAACACAGCTGCTACTCTGAAAAATGCTATATAGTAATTCTTCCTTGAACATGCTAAAAGGTAGTTACAGAACATGGAGCAACAACTGTTATAGCTGGTGGCGTAAGAGAGGATTCCCTTAGGAATGGATCCACTGACTGAGGGAGGGCCAGAAAGTGAATCCAGATTTCTTGAGTCCCAGTCTAGTGCACAACCACAAAACCATCCTTCTTTCCTTTCAGACTTGTGACATTGGGCAACTTGCTTAACTTTCTGTGCCTCTTGTTTCCCAGCTGTGAAAAGAGGATAGCACTTGCCTATTATACAGGGATGTTGAAGATTCATTAATGTTTTCAAGGTGCTGAGATACTACAGTAAAGAGGGGTGCTGAGGACAGAAGTACTTATGTACTCCAGAAAGAACTGGGGTCTAGCTGGGAAACCAGAGGCACAGAAAATTAAGTGACTAATATCTAAAAAGTTAGAGTTTGCTAATGATTAAAATAATTTAACAAATTTCTGTATGGAAGTATATATTAAACCTAAATTAAAAAAAAATACTTTTCACCATTTATTTTTTCACCTTAGTAAAGCTGTCGAAACTGAAGTTTCATTTTCTGGCTCTCACATTCTAGCACAAAACTGCAATGCTGAGGTTACAACCAACACAGTGGAATAGTTACATCCAATCTAACAAACTTTAATTGCAATTAAAACCATTAAGGAAAAACATTTCCAGTATTAGTTTTGGTACGTAATTGTTTTACATAACTTACAGCTTGGGCCTCATCCACCTAACCGTATTTTCTTAATTTCTCACTATTGTCATGTGTACTCACAAAAATGGAAGCTTTAGCATAGATGAGGCACTACTGGCAGCCAGTGTAGTTAATTCTCATGCACTGATGCAAAGCTGTAGAATTTGCGTTGCATAAACTACAGGGGAATGTTCAATCCAAACTCATTGGAATAACTTATTTTTAAAAAAGAACATATGTTCTGTAAAACTGTTACACAAATTCTAAACTTGGGGCCTTAATTGCCTAAGTGTTCATGTAAATTAGCAGCGCCTTCCTGTAAAATTAAAGTTAAATAGTGTTTTATTAGATGAACTAATGTTTAAATGTTAATGTTCAACTAACTATGTTTAATAAAAGACAGATATTGTAAGTATACAGATATAGTATCTACATGTAATAATTCTACTGACAAGATGTTTACTGTATAATTACTATTTGGCACCTAAATAGCATGATGACAGAAACATTAGATGTAGATATTCCCTAAAAAGACTTTCTGCCTGTCATGCTGGTTTCTTCACTTTTAAGCCATTTAATAATACTATATTTAGTTTGTGTGTAAACTTACATATTTGATATTTTCCCTTTCACACTGTCCTTTCATATGTTACTTGCCTTGGACTGTAAGATTTTTGAGGACATGGACATAGGCTAGCATGATGGGTCTTAAATCCTGATTGGGGCCCCTGGATGCAACTGAAATATAAATATTAAAGAATCACTCTTTAAATGATAGTTGAGCTCTGAAATAAATTTACTCCTACATGCTTCCTTGGTTACAAGCTTTCTCCTTTATTATGCATTATAAATGGTACTCATGAAAAGCCCAGTATGAAATGATTTGAGTATTTTGGACCTGAACGTTTATTTCAAAAGAAAAATATTCCAGTTGACAAAACTAGTGTAGATGAATTAATATTGTTTAGTAAAGCAGATGGAAATGTTTAATGGAATGAAAAGCCAAAACTGCTACTGTCTTATTCATTGGTACGAGGCTCTTGAAACACTGGGTACTTCACCCAGTATTAAAACACACTTCTATAACTATATGAGAATCAAGGAAATTTCACCTTCTAAGGCTGATACTGGACCCTTAAGTTAGACACTGCATGAGCTTCAGTATCTAGTTACAACAGAACATCACGCTGGTCACAGAACCACTCTGGTATGCCTTTGTGTTAGTTTGTGTTTGATATTGGTGGCACTTGAACCAGTTTTTTAATACAAAGCTTCAACTGAACTGTTACAGTACAACATTTTATACTTAACTAATGCCTAAATGAACTCTTCTTCTTAAAAAGATAATTATTGGGGGTTAAATAATAAGTGAGTTGAAAAGCAAAGATGAAAGTTGGGAGCTACTGAGCGAAGCATGGAATGAACTGCTGAGTTTTTGGGAGATAGGAAAGGATGCAAGTCCATTGAGGGCATGAGAGTTTCATCCTGTTAGGAGCCATTCAAGAGATAATGGAGAAGAACAGACACACCTCTCTTCTACCACACTGCTGCCAGTGAGTTGTCTTAAAAATTGGACCAATATAGAATGCAGTGGCAAATTTCTATGTGGATTATTTAAACATTAACAATGCTCCTTAAAAAAAACCTTTATAATTTGCGACAGCAAACTTGAATTTGGACTATTTGAATATATAATGTCAGCCCTTCAGGGCTCCAGCCAATTTAACGCTGACCCTGCTTCACGGACCCCCTGAAACTGGCCCGATGGGGCCGCAGACTCCAGGTTGAGAACTGCTGCTCAAAGGGATTGTCAAGCAAGGGGCAGGAAGTTCCTATGAAAACTCTCTCCAGCTAAAGAGAAAACAGGAAAATAGGTTTTCATTTTAACATTCTTACTACTTTACATTTGAAATGCTGTAACAGTGTTTTTCCTCTTCATCTTTAATAAAAGAAGGTTTAAAAGGATTTTCTGTGGTGTTTGCAATGGTACACAGCCAGCTGAAATCTCTGCATACCAAACTCTGGACCTTGTTTAACACTGTTTAATGTTGGATAGTGACTGGGTTATGTTAATCTCTTTGGCTCATATATTCCATCTAAATTAATACAACACCACCACCTGTAAAGTCATGTCTTCAGAAGAATAAGTGGATGTTAGTGGTCATAGTTTGCTCGCTTTTTAGCATATCTAGTCAAACCGTTAACCATGCTGATAAAGGACTACCGCTTTATATTGCAGAATATGGTTTAGAGAGACAAGTTTCAAGTGTTAAGTACAGATCTACTAATTTATAGAGGTGTTGGCTACCTAATTTCACTCTAAGCAGAGAAAATGGAAATTTAACAGTAGTTTTATGTAGCGTTATTTCTTAGACTTTTTTTTTCTCAGACTTTTTTTTCTCATTTATTCAGGATATATGACTGGATGCCTGAACAACCAAATATATTCCAGGTAGAGCAGCTGGAACGTCTAAAGAGAGAATTACCAGAGCTGAAATTCTGTGCATGTCCCACTGTTAGCCACTTCAGTACCCTATCTCTGTGTAAATGTCATAATAGCCATATGGAAATGAATGGCATAGATAATTTACCAAATGCTTAAGTGTCATAGGCTGACTCCAGGCAGGATTCTGCTTTCTGTATTTAATTTTCACCATTGGAGCAGTGCCATCTATGCCCTCATTTTTTTGAGCAATAACTATGTTCCTATTCCATGACAGTACTTGCTAGAATTTAAAATTCTGTTAATGTTAAGCCAGTTATAATTATTATTCCAGTTTTACATCTAGTTTTTAAATCCTCACAATTGACAAGTTCAAAATCTTAAAATAGAAATCAAGTACTGTAACAGTGTGCAAACATGTCTTATAAAATGAGCAATCTGAGGTGTGGTAGTTTCAAAGATGAAATTCTAGAGGTTACTGTGATATGATATTGAAACTGCTGATGTATCATTTTGTCATAAATTTGATTCCAGTACTAATCTGACATCAGATTAGGAGAGTGATTGTAATGTATACATAATTAGATCTGGCCTGAATAAATTAGTACCTCATATGCATGTATTTGCACTGATGCATCCAATTGTACAAAACCTTTGTGCCATCTTAAAGTGGTGTGTGTGTATATACAGTGTGTGTATATATATATATATATTTTTAAGTAAACTGCAGTGCACATGAACTGATTTTTCTCGCTCTGTTAGAACCTTTAGGTTGCTGCCATTTTTTGTTCTTTACCAGCCAAATGAATGGCATAAAGTTTGTATGTGGCAGTTAAGGGCGAACCACAAGTACAGCTTTTAATTAATCCCGCACAAACCTGCCAAACCTCAAAACGTTGCAGATTTTTCATTGGTTAAGAACTTTATTATTGCACAATAATCTTAAAAGAGTAAATTTGTATAATGCACAAATTCTAGAAAATGCATGCTTCAGGTATTTTAAGCATGAAATTATAGGTGTTTGCAATGGTCCGTGCATCCTTGAGATGCTAGTTGAGTGTGAGGGTATCAAGGATGAACTAAAACACTTAATATTTGTTGCCTAAAACCATGAGCCTATATATAGGTATATTCAAATAAGGTTTACACCATCTACAGTTCATCTTACTACATGTTACAGACCACTAACTCTTGTATTCTGCAACAATCGTGATTTTTTGCTTTGAAAATTGATTTCTCAGATAATCCTTATCCTCTATTGGCTGATGTCTGTCCTCTGTAATTTATTCCAAAGTTATAGTTTAGAAAATCCTGTTAGATATGTATGCATGTTCTTCAATTTGTACCTCTTAAGATACTGTCATGACAACACAACAGCTATAACTTTTTACTGAAGTGTTCATGTATAATAAAAAAAAACCCAAATATTTATTTTTCCCTTGTTGTAAATTGACAATGAAATTGATAGCTTGTATTATACTCTTTAAATGCTGTCATTGTTGCATAGAATTGATTACATGAGCAATTGCAAATGCGTTTGGGCCTGCACCACTGAATAGTTTGAGGCAAGAAGTTTCTTTCAGCTTGCCTTGCATATCTAGTTATTTAAATTTCTTTTGTCCTCCACAAACAGCACAGTACTTGGAAATTGTCTTTATTTAAAAAAATAAAATAAATCTGAATTTAAAAACAGATCGTTTTTTCTTTTTCATGAGCTACTTAAACTGGTTTGAAGCCAACTGTTTAGTGGTAAATCATAGCGGTGTTACTTGATACATCTGTTACACAGGTCCAGATTCATAAATCTGTCAGACTGCAGATTGTGATGAAATTTTAAAATGTTGTTCTTAATTTCAGTTTACCTTGAAAGATGCCCAAGTGCTTGTTAACCCACCAGACTTTCTTACAGTCTGACTGATGAAGACCCAGATTGCAGGATTCGAAGACCCAGAGAATTTAAAGTGATAGCTTGTAATGTTAACACAGTTTTCAATACAACATAATTTACAGACTGATGTACTAAATACACTAGAGGGTTGCATGTTTCATTGCTTGTCTAGGCTGAGCTGTACACCCAATGAGAGAGTAGCATATCAAGCTGCTGCTGGTGATGTATAGGCAGCAGTGAGGGACACTAGAGGGTCACCTCTGCTTGCACGGTGCCATACATTTGAATGTAGGGTCTTGCGTTGCTCTGCCAACTAAGATTGGAATGGCTTAATGATGAACAGCAACACTTAGTTAGGACAGTGTAAATACTGCCATGCTGCATCACCAATGTCAACACTGTTCTTGGCTCCTCCACCTGCACCTATGTCCAGACAAAAAACCTGACCATGGATGCCTCTATCCAGGTCCTGGTGTGGATTTGCAACCTGTGGCCTGCTGGGGAGATCATCCACTGTGAGAAGTGCCTACTGGTAGAATCTCTCAGGAAGCATGTGGGAGAGCTACAGGAGGAGGTGGCTGGGCTGAGGAGCAGCTGTGCACACAAGGAATTCACTGTAAAATGCATATAGAGACCTCCAAGGTTGAGGAAGCAATCCAGCTGGAGAGGAGGAAACAGTTCCTTCACAGAGAGGAAGCTGGCTGCTGGTTACATCTGGCATCAGGCAGTGCTCCACCCCTACTACCTACCATCCTACCATCCACAGAGATTATAAAAATGGTATGCAGCTCTGGTAATGAGGGATCTCCCCCCAAAGATGGAGGAGGAGAAGCCATGTACACCCAAGGCTGGGAAGATTGCAGCCATCACTCCCAAGAGGAAACGAATGGTGGTTGATGACTCCCTTCTAACTGGGATGGAGGCATCCCTCTGCTGGGCTGACCTGGCCCATATCTAAGACAAGAACATGGACAATCAGCAGGCTTGGTGGGATAATTCACATGACTGGTGAAGAAGGGTACAGCTTGCTCAGGAAGGATAGGAGGAGATGTTGACTTGTATATCAAAGATGTATACACTTGCACTGAGGTAGAGAGAAGTGGGAGGCAGACCTGTTGAAAGTCCCTGGGTAAGGATAAAAAGGGTAAAAAACAACAGTGATAGCCTATTAGGGGTCTACTACAGACCACCTCACCAGGAAGAAGAGGTGGATGAGTCTTTTTTTTTTTTTTTTTTTAAACAGAATCCTCCAAAGCACAGGACTTCAACTACAGTCATCTGTTGGGGAAATAACACAGCAGGGCACAGAGTATCCAAAAAGTTCTTGGATTGGAGACCACTTTGGTTACAGAACATGGAGAAAGCAACTAGGGGAGAGAATGTCCTAGATTTGATTCTGAAAGATAGAGAGGAACTGGTTGAGAATTTGAAGGTGAAAGCTTGGGTAAACGTGATCGTAAAATGATGAGTTCATGATCCTAAAGAATGGTAGGAGGGAAAACACCAGAATAGAGACAATGGGACTTTTTGTTGCCCTTCTATGTACTTCTTCCAATTCTAATATCTTTTTTGAGATGGGGTGACCAGAACTGCATGCAGTATTCAAGATGTGGGCATGCCATAGGTTTATAGAGTGGTATTATGATATTTATGGTCTTATTTATCCCTCTCCTGATGGTTCCTAATGTTCTATTTAACTTTTTGACTGATCCTGCACACTGAGCGGATGTTTTCAGAGAACTATCCATGACTCTTAAGATCTATCTTGAGCACTAACACCTGTTTTAGAGCCCATCATTTTGTATGGATAGTTGAGATTGTTTTCCAGTATGCATTGCTTTGCATTTATCAACACTGAAGTTAATGTACTGTTTTGTTGCCCGTCACCCAGTTTTTGTGAGATCCTTTTGTAACTCTTCAGTCTGCTTTGGACATTGCTATCTTGAGTAATTTTGCATCTGCAAATTTTGCCATCTCCCTGTTTACTCCCTTGATCATTTATGAATATGTGGAACAGGACTGGTTCAGATCTCTAGGGGACACTGCTATTTACCTGTCTCCATTCTGAAAACTGTTCATTTATTCATACCCTTTGTTTCCTGTCTTTTTAACCAGTTACTGAACCATGAGAGAACCTTTCCTCTTATTCCATAACTGATTACTTTGCTTAAGAACCTTTGGTGAGGGGTCTTGTACTTGGACTTTCAGAAAGCCTTTGACACTATATCAATTGGATCACCCTTGTCTGCATGTTTATTGACCCCCCCCCCTTAAAAAACTCTAAGGGGGGGGGGGGTATGATTTCCCTTCACAAAAACCATGGTGACTCTTCCCCCAATAAATCATGCTCATCAGTGAGACTGATATTTTTGTTCTTTACTATAGTTTCAACTAATTAGCCTTATACTGAAGTTATGTTTACCAGCCTGTAATTACCAAGATCACTTCTGCAGCTGTTTTTAAAATTTGGCATCACATTAGCTATCCTCCAGTCATCTGGTAGAGAAGCTGATTTAAATGATAGGTTACATACCACACTTAGTAGTTCTGAAGAAACTCAAATATGAAATTGCAGAACTCTTGGGTGAATCCCATCTGGCCCTGATGACTTATTACTGTTTATCAATTTGTTCCAAAATCTCTATTGACTCCTCTGTCTGGGGTAGTTCCTCCAGATTTGTCACCTGCAAAGAATGGCTCAGGTGTGGGAATCTCCCTCACATCCTCTGCAGTGAAGACTGATGCAAAGAATTCATTAAGCTTCTCTGCAAAGGCCTTGTCTTCCTTGAGCTCTCCTTTAGTACCTCGATTGTCCAGTGGCCCCACTGATTGTTTGAAAGGCTTCCTGCTTCTGATGTACTTAAACATTTTTTTTGCTGTTTAGTTTTTGAATCTTTGGCTAGTTGCTCTTCAGATTCTGTTTTGGCCTGCCTAAGTACACTTGACTTGTCAGAGTTTATGCGCCTTTCTATTTTCCTCAGTAGGATTTAACTTCCAATTTTTAAAGACTACCTTTTTGCCTCTAATCACTTTTTTTACTTTGTTTAGCCAGGGTGGCACTTTTTTGGTTCTCTTACTATGCTTTTTAATTTGCGGTATACATTTAATATGAGCCTCTATTATGGTGTCTTTAAAAAGTTCCCATGAAGCTTCCAGGCATTTAACTTTTTTGTGACTGTACCTTTTAATTTCCATTTCACTAGCTTCCTCATTTTTGTATAGTTCCTCTTTCAGAAGCTAAATGCTACTGCGGTGGGCTTCTTTAGTGTCCTTTCTCTACCTCCCCCCCCACCCCACCCCCAATGATATATTGAATTATATTATGGTCGCTATTAACAGGTAGTTCAGCTATATTCACCTCTTGGATCATTTCCAGTGCTCCACTTCTGGACCCACTGCTGGTCATCGCAGGTCTGCATGACTATATTATTCCACCAGTCTCTGCTTGCAGATCTGTGCCAGAAGCAGCAACCTCACAGGGGGCATCAGCGGCTGTGCCAGCGTACGATGCCGGGGTACTCCTCCTTTGCTGCCTTCTTCTCCTGTAGCTCCATTAGGAAATCCGTTAGGCACCTTTGGTGGGACAGAAAATGCCGCCAAAATGGCCACTGGTGCCTCGCAGATGCTCTGCCTGTTTCTGACACTGGAGTGAAAGTGTAAGTAAGAGAAGTTTGTCAAAAGACACCTCCTCCGTGGTTCTGGTTCTGGGAGCTGTGGGGGGTGCTGCCCAAAATGACGGCTCAGCAGCCTCTGCTGGCGGGCTATTCAAACGTCTGGTAATGTGCAGGGTGGGCAGTAAACTTTTCCCCCAGTGCACCAGGGTCCTAGGGCTAGAGCGGCCACTTTTGGGGTAGGGGAACACGGGGATACAGTTACTTTGACTCAGGTCTGTGCACTGCAGTGTGGATGCAAGAGCCCTAGGTTCTGGCACAGGTTAGAAAAGTCTTAATGTAGGGTTAAGAAACCGTGTAGATGCTCAAGCCCAACGTTCTCTAACATGGACCAGCTGACTTGAGTCCCACTAACCCTGGGTTTACATTGAAGTGTCGATGTACCCCAAGAGGCAGGAAGGCATGTGTGTTATAACAAGAGCATGCACATTCCCCAGTGCAAGGCACTGGGGCATCTCTTTAACCCCTTCCTCTCTCTGTCCATGGTCACCTCAAACATATGCTTCAGGACCATCTGGTGCTGACCCTGCTCTGGAACTCCAGCCTTCCAGGTAGCTACGATGGGGGAAACTATTATTTGTACGACTGTAGTCGTAAACCATTGTGCTAGGTGCTGTACAAACACAGGACAAAATGACCATCCCTGCCCCCAAAGAGTTTAAAATACAAGTTTAAAACAAGAGACAACAGCTGGCCACAGACAGGGGAATCCAAGGGAACAATATTGTCTAGGTAGACCAGATGGACTATATGGGTGAGTGAAGGGGTAGAACACTAGCAGAGTGAACAGTGTGGCAAATGTCATACAAATTCTATTATTTGGGCTGGGTTTTTGTGGGATTTGGGTTTAGTTAGGAGGGGCTCAGCAAAATGGTAAGGGGCGGAAGGGGACACAGTGTGGGAGCAGAGCGGCAGGTGTGGAGGGAAGCTGAGGTAAAGAGACTGGGGCGGGGCAGAGGCACAGCATAGCCGCAGTTTGGAGTGGACAGTCCAGAGCCTCCTGCCTGGGCAGCTCCTGTCCCTAGGTGTAAGCAGGGAAACAGTCCCGCTATTGTGGGGAACTTTCCTGGCTTCTGCACTACCCCGGTGAAGTGGGCTAGCGAAAGGATCTGAGTCCTCGCTCCCACTTCCTTTACCCAAAGGCCTCCCTGCCCTTCAGGACTCCCCTTCCATTCTTCGGTCTGGCAGAGTCCCTGTAACCCCAACAAGGCCACACGCTCTCAGGCTCTAGGTGGCAGGGCCCTTCTTCCCAGTGTCGCCCCCGCCCTGTCGGGGTTACCAATCCCCCTCTGAGTCTGGCCTGCAGAGCCTCCTGGCGGAGGCGTCTCCCTGTGCTGGGCCCACTGCCCAGGGTCCCCCCTCGCTCTCCCCAGCTGCTCACGACACCTGGCTCCGGACTGCTCCAGCCCCAGCTCCAGCCCCACTCTGTCTTAGCTCCAGCCCTGCTCTGCCTGCAGCTCCCTGGGCTGCTTCTTGGGCCCCTCTGCCTCTGGTTGCTGCAGCTCTGCTCCCAGGACAGGTCCGCTCTGCAGGCTGCGTCTGTGACTGTGCTCCCAGCACTGACCCGCTTCGTGGGCTGCTTTTCCGGCCCCTCTGGATCTGGCCCAGCTCTGCTCCCCAGCTCAGCTTGGGCCCCACTCTGTCTCACTCAGGTAGTCCCAGCTCTCATGGAGGATGGGACCTCCCTGGCCTCCTGACTCCCTGCTTAGCCTGCCCGCCCTGTCATTCAGGCTGACCTAGAGCATTGGCCTTTCCCCATTGTTCCTGGGGGCTGGCAGTCTCAGGGTCCTGATTCCCCATCGACCTTTCCCCTTTGAGTACTGGGAACTAGCAACTGAAACACCCCACTGGATGTTAGTAAGGGGGCAACAATTGGAGTCTCTGCTGTTCTCCCTTAAGGCCACACAGAGTCGGGGAGGGGAGGCACCACCTGGGTACTAGCGCCCCTAAAGTGGTGGGGGGAGGGGTCCTCCCCTGCACAGTTCTGGATCTGCGGTTAATGGGGGGAGGGGTGGCTGCATTTAGGCCCCAATTTACCCTCTTTCCTCCCCACCCCCACCACCAGTGCATGTGGCTGCTCCTCCCAGCCGGAGTCTGGCTGGCTATTGCCTGTTCACAAGAACTGACCGAGCCACCGAAGCCCCTGGGCCAAGGTGAGTCTCTTCAACCCTGGGTTTCCTTCAGCTCCTCGGAGAACTCGTGCCGGAGTATCTTTCGTGTGGGTGGGCTGCAGTGAGTGTCCCTGGCAATGAGGCGGAGGCAGTTTCTCCACTTAAAGGGACGAGGGGGCCGCTAACTTCTGCTAACGAAGGGACGGTGTGGGCAGGGTCCCATGAACGCTCTGCAGTGTCCCTTGCTTTCTCCGCGGACGTTAATTTACTGCCACGAATGCCCCTCGTGCCCATCCCGGGGCCGCCCCCTCACACAAGCCCACAGAGCTAGGGCTCAGGCGTCAGAAAGCTCCCTGGCGTCCAAAGGGTCGGTGAGTAGTTGCAAGGAGGAGGTTACTTTCACAACGCTCTCCAGGCAGCCTGACTCCTCTCCTTTGGCCTCGGCTGCTGGGATGTTGTGTAAGCCTCCCAGGTGAGAGCTCCCTTCTCCGCCTGGTGGGCCCGGGAAGGCTGATGAAGCAGTGCATCCCCTCAGGCCTCAGTAGCCGCTCTGTTCTCCAGGTGGCCCAGCCAGCTGTTGCGTAAATTAGCTAAGTACGGAGCTCGGTGGTGCCCAACCCTGGCCGCTGCCCTGGCTGACCGTTATGGCTTGGCTCAGGGCTGGCTTCTCACTGGTGTCAGTGGAAAAAGGAATCTGGAGGTGGGATTGGACGGAGGAGAGGGAGTGGCCTAAGATTACTTCCAGGAGGGCACTTAATGTAGGGGGCCCCTGGTTTTGGGTGCCAAACCTGAGACAACTAGGGCCTGCGTCTCAGAGGGGCTGAGACCCCACCTCTTCAATTGCCTTCCCCATCGGAGGCACCCCATAGTAGTGGAAGCTTCTAGAAAATGTGGGTCTTCAGCACTTTAGAGACATTGCTGCTCTTCCTCTTCAAAGCCAGCCTCATCAGCGCTCGGACCCTTTCGGCTCGGGTTGCCGGGTGTCCAGTTTTCGACCGGAATGCCCAGTTGAAAAGGGACCCTGGCAGCTCTGGTCAGCACCGCTGACTGGGCCATTAAAAGGCCAGTCGGCGGTGCTGCGGGGCTAAGGCAGGCTCCCTACCTGTCCTGGCACCACACTGTGCCCCAGAAGTGGACAGGGGGCAGGCCCAGCTTCTAGGTGAGAGCCAGGCGGCGGGGGCGCGCACAGGGCTCCGGGCGCTGTCCATCCCCCTCTCCCCTCCCATGCACCAGCTCTGCACTCCCATTGGCCAGGAACCGCAGCCAATGGGAGCTGGGGGTGGGGCAGTGCCTGTGGGTGGGAGCAGTGCACAGAGACCCCTGGTCCCCCCGCCAAGGAGCCGGACCGGCTGGCCGCTTCTGGGGTGCAGCACACTGCAAGGACAGACAGGGAGCCTGCCTTAGCCCCGCTGCACTGCTGACTGGAGCCACCCGAGGTAAGCCTGTGCCCCAACCCTGAGCCCCAACTCGCTGGCCCAGCCTTAACTCCACCCCCTCCCCCAAACCCAGAGCCCCCTCCTGTATCCCAAACTCCTCATCCCCAGCCCCACCTCAGAGCCTGCACCCCCTAGCTGGAGCACTCACCCCCTCCAACACCTCTTCCCCAGCCCAGTGAAAATGAGTGAGGGTGGGGGGGAGCGAGTCACTGAGGGAGGGGGAATGGCAAAGGGGTGGGGCTAGGGTGTTCGATTTTGTGCTTTTACAAAGTTGGCAACCCTACTTTGAGTACTTTCATGCCTCTGCAGCACTTCTGCCAGGCACTGCCTGTTCCTATGGGAACGCAAGACAGGCAGCCCCCAGCATCACTGCAGAGATGAGCACTCTGCGGCATTTGGCAGGGGAGAACGAAAAGCAGGAAAGGCTGTTTTTAAGCCTGAATTATTCCTTTAACGTTCCTGTGGGTTCTGAGTCAGTATGGTCCTGCCACCTGCAGCTTTGTTTGTTTGCTTTAATCAAGCCTGGAGTTTCCTTTGCTAAAGCCAAGAGACCTCAAAGGAATTGATTTAGAAAGTCTCTGTGCTGTGGTGGCTAAGCCTGATGGAATTTCTCTCCTAGCTTCTGAGCGTTTGCCAAGCACTGGGCTGGTTGAGACGGGCCCAGTCCTACTTATGTACAGCAGTGAGAGTAATTAAGCATTTTTCCAAAGCTCACTTTCATAACGTAAGAAGATTGTGCCATATGTTCCATCACAGATGTCTGGCCAATATTCTATTGTTAGAATGATCACCTTTATACTAGCAATGGGCCCAAACCAAAACCTTAGAACTGTACTTTATACTTCTGTAATGGGCCAAATAACAAATCTGGATTGGAACATGTTCAGACTTGAGGGTTTCGCAATCCAGATCCAAAACGTCAGCATGTTTGGATTTGGCCTGGTATCCAAAGTACCATGTGTTCTCTGACAAACTTGACCTTTATTCTGGGCAAAACCCTTTAAATCTGCCCTACTACTGGAAATTGTGGCAGCTGCAGATAAAAACCCTCCATTGAACATATGTATTAATTACATCTGAAAATGATTCATTTAATTATTATGGTCTCCCTTCCATTAGTGAATTTGGTATTAAATTCCATTGATTTTACACGGGAGCCAAAATTGTTAATTGTGTTTTTTGGATTTTGCTGTGAATACACATAACTGAACAGTAGGAGTTGTCTGAGGGGAAGCTGGAGGCTCTCTTTCGAGTATGTGTCCATGTGGATCCCAGGGGTCAGTTTCTTGCTCTGCCACAGATCCTGTGTATCTTGGTCAAGTCACTTAGCCCTGAACCTCAATGGTATTTAGACACCTTGTAGAATTTTCAGAAGCATGTACGTGATTTCAATAGGTGTTGGGTGTGTGAGTGCTTTTGAAAATCCTGTTAAGTGCCTAAATACCTTTAAAAATCTAGCCTTTAGTCACTCTGCGACTCAGTTCTCCATCTGCATCATGGGGATGATAGCACTTCGCTTCCTCTCAGAGGTGTTGTGAGGATAAAGACATTAAAGGGTGTGAGTTGCTCAGATATTACAGTAATGGAGGCCCTGTAAGTACCTAGATTTCAGTGAGATACAAAGCGAAACCAGTGTGAGAACAAAGACGATGGAAGATTTAAATTGGTTTAGATGGATAACTGGGGGGGGTGAGTGAGGCAGCTCCTGTAGATTCAGACCCAACCCTAACCTCAGGGACAGCATCTGTATCCACCCCAACTATCACCTGTTCTCTTAGCTGTGCTAAAGTCCATCACTGTCTCAGCAACCTTTACTGGGCCAGCCACTCCCATGAGTTCGGGGTGAGTTGAAACATCTTTACGGTACATGTGTGTCCTCATTTCACCCAAAGGAAATACAGATACCCTGACCAATCAGCCTGGTTTTAATAAGGTGAACTCTTAGCTCATTCAAATTAACGCTCAAGAATGCTGAGCCGCCTGTGGAATCAAAGGCTGGCAATTCTATGGGGTCTCCATTCCCGAGGCTACACAGCCATGCTTTTGAGAACAATGTACACAGCTTTGCGGTTATATAATAGATGGTAATTGGTTTACTGGCATACGAACTAGAGATTCCTTAAAGAAGACGTGAAATTCAGGACCAGCTCTTCAGCTAGTACAAATCAACCTAGCTTCGTTGACGATGATGATGCTGTGCTGATTTCCACCAGCTGAGAATCAGACCAGCATATTCATAAGGACATGAAGCACCTAATGGCAAAGCAGTAAAGATGTTAGTTAACAATGATACATTTAAATGTTTCTTAACTAGAGACTTTTGGTCTAGCAGCTGTCTGGGAATTAATGCCCATGCAATGTGATTTATTTTCTCTGTTTCTCTCCACTCAGTCAGTGAACCAGATCCTCAATTGGTGTAAATTATCACAAGCAATTTCAGTCACATTTCTTTCACCTGGTTTTCTGCCATTTCACTCCTATTCCTGTACTATCCACTCATCCTCTTTTGCTTTACCTTAGCTTCTACTTACAAATGATCAGAGTGTACATGATATAATTTGACTCGTTTTGTATTTTATCTGTCTATCTTAGGTATTTATATACTTCTATTACTATAACATCTCCTAATCTTTTATGCCTTTTATGCCTTCTCACAACACCCCTGTGAGGCAGGGCCGTGCTATTATCCCCATTGTACAGATGGGGAACTGAGGCAAAGCGAGACTAATGGCATGTCTACACTGCAATTAGATCCTCGCATCTGGCCTGTGCCAGCTGACTTGGGCTTGCAGGGCTCAGGCTAAGGGGTTAACTGCGGTGTAGGCATTCAGGTGCAGGCTGGAGCCCAGGCTCTAGGGAGAGTCCCAGAGCTGCAATATTAAACAATCCCTTAGCCTGAGCCAAGTCAGCTGTGCGTGCCTAACTGCAGTGTAGACACACCCTAAGTGGCTTGCCAAAGGTCACACAGGAAGTCTATGGTAAGACTGGGACATGAACTCACATTTCCCAAGTCTGAGGCTAGTGCTTCAACCACTGGACTACCCTTCCTCTTTACCTCATGATTTTTGGGGGCCCGACGCTCCTATTTTAATGCTTGGGGTTGGCACTGCAGCAGTGTGTGCAGAGTAAAGGGCTATGCACAGACCATCATTCCCTGAGGACTGAATGGCTCCTGCTGGTCTGACGGAGCAGGGCAGGGCAGGGGTATGTGTAATGGTGTGTGTCAGGTGGGTGTGTGCCTCACAGCTCAGGAAGGCACAACCTAAGTCTGAGGCCTGGCAGCTGCCTTCTCAGGGGGCTTCTGTCCAAAGCAAACAATCCCTCATTCTGTTGCTCCAGAGAAGCATAAAAAGAAAACAAAAAGCCTCCCCTGGAGAGTGAGATGATCAGATTGTGGTGTTAGCCAGCTGACTCACGCTTTCCACAAGGCATTAACACACAGGCCCGAATTCATCCCTGGCACCACCCCCACTGAAATCAGTGGAGTTACACAGGGATAGATTTGGCCCAGGGATAGAGCGATTATTTACCTGGTACCATATTGGCATGTGGAAGCAGGGTCTGAATGAGCTGTCCCCTGAATCTAGTGATGAGTGGGGGCAAAAGACTTCAGGAACAAACCGTGTTTGCATAGAGACACCTCCTATGCCTGGGTGCGCACCATGATGGAACTGCTCTGTCGAAACGATCACTTTTGGCTGGAGTTCGGTTGCGAATCACTTTAGTGCAGGGGTGACAGAATGTTGTTATCCTAATTGTGTGTGTAAAGGGCAGCTGAACTATACTTAGCCACCCTGATTGGGTGGGGGAGGGTCACCCTAAACAGAACCTCGCTAAGCAGGGGGTAGGGATGCCAAAGCCTAGTGGGGCGGGGGAAGAAAGGTGTTCTTTGTGGTGTGGGCTTTGCCTAAGGAGTCCTAGATGTCATTTGACCACCTCCTCTCTAGTGACTGAAAACAGAGCTGATTAGTCAATCAAGAGTTAGTGATTCTATTTGGCGATTACCAGAGCTGAATGGCTGATAAGCAGGTGTAGGGGCTATGCTTTAGACCTGGTGCAGGGACAGCGGTGAAAGGAAAGACAATGCAGAGTCTGTACTGGCAGTGAGGTTCCCTGCCACCCAGTGAAAGCACCAAGAGCTGACACCACTAAAGAGCTGGGTTAAGCGGTGGAATCTCACACCGTGGGGTAGCAGAAATGGCAGTGAGCATCCGACAGCGGCAGCAGAGAAAAGCAGCAAACAGCGTTTTGCAGAGGCGTGCAGCGACCACAGAGACATTGCTCGACATTGCTCCCTTTTCTGGGGTGCAGCTGAACCCCATAGAACACACCTCTGAACTCTGCGTCATTGCTAACCAAGTACAGCCAACTGTGAGTGGGGAAGGCGCGGGAGTGATGTATTCAGGGGACATTCATTCACTGCACTTTCCCAGCACAAGATTGGGAACTGAGGCAAAAGACACTGCCTAATGAACTGTGGAGTCAGGTTTGCTTATGGTCGGATGCTTTTGAATGTGGTTATGGTGTTTTCCCAAACTAATGCTTAGTTCCCTTTCCCTTTTAATAGAAGTTCTCTTGTGTTATATACAGACTCAGTGCTTGTGAGTCGGGAAATATTGCCTTTAGGAGGCACCCAGGGGTAGTGTTCAGTTTTCCCAGATTACTGGGAGGGAGCTTGAGGTGGTTCTGTTTCGTATTGTTAAGAGGAATCTCTAGATATTGAACCCAGCCCTTGTTGCTGCTGACGGCACCTGGCAGAAGGGTTACACGTGTATTTGTGATAGGAGACTTGGAATGTCACCCAGAGCTTTGGGATAACAAACAGCACCCAGCTTGTACACAGACCTTGCATATTCTTATTTCTCTCCGTTCTTTCTTTGCATTTAAACCCACGGCTTATCCTACTTGCTGTCATAGAATCATAGAATATCAGGGTTGGAAGGGACCTCAGGAGATCATCTAGTCCAACCTCCTGCTCAAAGCAGGACCAATCCCCAACTAAATCAAACTACTCCAAGGATAGCCACTGTTCTTAAGCCTTGCACGTGGATGCAGTGTATTTGTCCTCATTGTTCATTGTACGCAGACAAAACACAGGGCATCTGTATGCACTTTCTGTTAATGTTTTGTGATTGGGTTACAGATGACATTTATTCTGAAGTAGCCTCAATATTTCAGCTGGTGACAACACAGCTGTCTGCTTCCTAGTACTACACATCCCCACTTGATATCAAAGTCCAACCAAGTGACATTCTTGAACCGGGAGGTTTGGTCTGGGATGTATGTTGCAACAATTGAATAACAGTGGTCACTGCTATGACACAAATAATAAATAGCACTAACGACAGTGAAGTGTGGTTAAGACACTGACAGGGGACTATAGAGATCTGGGTTTTATTCCCATTCAGCAACAGACTCCCTGTGTGACCACGTGCCAAGACTTTTTTTCAATAGGATCCTTCCAACTCTATATTTAAGCACCTAAATCAGTGGCTTGATTTTTCAAAACTGCTGAGTACCCTGCAGCTCCCTGTCACTCCCATGGGGTTTTCAAAAGTACTGAGTGGCTTACGAGCGTAAGTCATTGAGAGTTGAAAATCAGTGGGTCTTGTGCTAAGTCTTTGAAATGAATGGGAGTTCGGCATCTAAGTACCTCTCCGGCCCGTATCCTGAGGCACTTTGGGAAACCTTCATCCTAATTGCTCTGGGCCTCAGTTCATCATCTGTAAAATGGGGATAATAATACTCCTGTCTCCCACCGTTTGTCTGTCATGTCGATTTACATTGTAAACTCTCTGGGACAGGGACTTTTGTACAGCACCTAGCACAGTGGGACCCTCATTTTGGTTGAGGTAGTACGTGCTGCTGTAATATTAATAGCAATAATTACAATGTAATAACGCATTTTGTCTTTTATACTTCTTGAGCACAATAGCTCTGGCAGTAATAATTATCTATCTATCTCAAAGCCATTTATCCTGGCATTGCTCAATTCATTTTAATTACTATATTTTTTCCCCTCCACTGAGTTTTCATTAGAAGTCTTTAGCTAGTGGCATACAGTGATGAAGCCTGGCATAATTATGACAAATTGAAGCACTTGCGGTAGATTTAGCTAAGATTAGCTCTGAGTATGCATATATATTTCCAACCAGGTATTATTATAGTGTTGCTTTGTTCTGGTATTCTTTGAGGGAGCCGGCTCAGATTTTATTTCTCGCTCTGTACAAAAGCATTGTATATTCTTTGCAATTCTAGCTAAAACAATTAACAGCCTGCTTATACAAATCACTGGTCCCCAAAAGTGCCTCTGGTCTTGAGCAAACCATAAATAGGAAAGGCTATCTGCTGTGAATTGTGTTGCAGGTTGTTAGCAATGCGGGTGTAGAGGAGAACCTGTGTTAGCAGCTCTGGGAGTTTCCGCCATCCTGTCTGCCTGTGTTTTTTAAACCAGCTCAGCTGCTGGGATGTGGCAATACCAGCCCAAGGGAGGGAATAGGAGACTGCTTTGCATTCTTATCACTGCTCAGTGGATCACTTCCTTGCTGCATATTCTGCAATGTTTTGTTTTGTTTTGTTTTGTTTTTTCAGTGCACCCTCCGCAGGAGTAGATCAACATAGCGCCACTGAGTTCAATGGGGAATACATAAAAAGCTGTTAGCTGAGTTTTAAGTGGGATGATAAAAGATTGACCTGGTGGTCGACTGGGAGCCCATCTCTGGGCTCTGTGCCCACTGCTACCAGAGGTGGTAATGCCACAGTGGCCTTGGGCCACATCCGGCCAGCTCCAGGGATGGCTCTGATAATCTCTGGAGTGCTTTGTGCCTATGCCTCTTTGGTCAGCTGGAGGTTTGCTTATAAATCATAGAAGTCAGGGATGGAAGGGGCCCGCTAGATCATCAAATCCATCGCCGTGCAAATGGAGCCTCTAGAGCCCCATGGAAGATGCATCAGATAACTAGAGCTGAGCCAATAATATGCAATGACTAAGTGATGTGAAAGAACCTAGCCTGTTTTCCTGCCTTTCCTCGAGTATGTTTGTTGTTCTGCTGGCACCCATTTAGTTGTTAAATATTTTACTCTAAGGGCTAATTGCAAACAATTCATTGCGAGTATTTGATACTCAGAATTTGGATTTTGAGTTGCGTTGCTTAGTTGGGATTGGTTAGCCTAAGTCACATGGTATTCCTTCTGGTCCTTGACTGGGTGACTGCAGAAGTACCTCAGTCTTGGGTACTTGAATATGTAACTTTGACAATTGCTGTCCATGAACGGTGCACTGTTAAGCATGCTTGACTGGGCATTCACAGAAAGCAGCGACTCAAAGGGACCTGAGTGTGGTATGTTAGTGTGAGGTAGATTTGCACTCCTGCTTGCCATGTATTGACTCTTCGTCTAGACAAGCCCTGCGTCATGCTGGCTGGACTAGTCCCATAGAGACTGTATTGCAACCAAGGACCACCCAGAGGGCTGTGTCCTCTGTCCCACATCATCTCCTTCCCCAGCATGCCCCCTCAGTCAGAGTGAGGCAGGTGTAGCATAATCCTGGCCAGCCCCAGGCTGGGCTAAGGTCCCCTTTCACCCTTCCAGCAGTGCAAAGAGACCTTAGGAGGTGCTGAAGATCTGGCTCCTTACATCTGTTCAGAGGTTAAAGTGAGCAGCCTCCCCTGGGAACACTGCTAGTAAATTCTGTGTCTTAGCCAGCGCTGCGTTGTTAAAGACACTCCTCCTCTAGTGTAAATAACACACCTTCCCCAGAGCCTATGGCCCTGATCCCACACATGTATGCACTTGTAACACCAAAGTTCCACCAGCGGGTGTAAGGATGTGGGGAATCGGGACCATACAGTAGACAGGGTCCTGTATCCATTCTGAGCTGAAGTAGCCTGGAGTTGTGGGCTGAGGAGAACAGTAAGAGGATGTGAGGAAGCATAGTCCACGTGACATGAATTGCATGGAACACAGAGCTTCCCACCTGGGCAGAAAAGGGAAAGTACTGTTTCCTCCTTCTTTACAATGGGGCAAACATGGTGCTTCACAGCCATCGGCTTAAATAAACCTTCAGTGCTGAGGCTGCTCTGAGGAGATTGAGTATTATCATAATAATCATTAATAAAAAATTTCCCCTTTTATACGGTCTTTTAGCATGGAGCTCAAATTACAAAGATTGGGTCACGCGTTGGGGTGGCATAAATCAATGGAGTTGTTCCAGTTTACACCAGCTGAGGATCTGATCCATTCCTTCTAACTCAGCTGCAAGTGAACAAGTTCCTCTTTATCTGCAGGGAGTATTTCTGTTTCCTCACATGTTTCATGGGCATGTCAGAGAAGCTGTTTAGCATTTAAACACTTCCTTGGCAACCTAGTGTCTTGTTGTTGCACTGCACACTATATTTGGCTGAGTTATTTCAGTGCATTTAATAATGTGGGCTATATCCTCAGCTGGTATAAATTAGTGTAGCTCCAGTTGACTTCAATAGAGCTACCCCGGTTTACACTAGCTGAGGATCTGGGGTCTGATGAAAAACCCAGTGAACTCTCCCATTGGCTTGAATCAGGCTTGTGGCTCTCTTGCTCTATAGCAATTCTCTTATGAGCTAGATCTCCAGCTGGCTTTAAGTTAGTGGGGCTATGTTGATTTACACCTACTGAAGATCTCTGGCCTATTACCCAGATGGCCTTCTGTGTGTTTTCCCTGGGAATCTGATATTTTTCCCTCTGTGTGTGTGTGTGTGTGTGGTGTGTACACGCATACATACATACACTTTTGGTACAAATGTTATTTATTTCTCAAAGCAAATATCCCCACAGACTGTTCAGAGGGGAAACTATTGTGAATGCAAAGGAAAAGGGCTTGGAATAAATCAGTAAATAATAATAATAATATTATTAGGGTCTGTTCTGCAGCCCATTGAGGCCAATGGAAAGACTCCCTTTAATTTCAATGGGAGCTGAAAAATCGTGCCCTAAAAGACCAACCCCAAACAAGTCTCTAGTATAATACAAATGCATGCAGGAGAATGAAGCAATTAGGCAAAGAACATGGAAGGAGGCAGGATACATGTCTTAATTTCCCTGAGACTAGGCGGTGAAGCAGACAGATGGATTTTGGAGCACAGTATTTGCCCACACTGCAGTGAATATATAGCTAAATTACCTGTCTATGTAGGTCAGTGGTTTTCAACCTCTGGGGGTCCAAAGACTATGTGTAAGATTTCCAAAGGTGTCTGCACCTCCAGTTGAATATTTTTAGGGGTCCACAAATGAAAAAAGGTTGAAAGGATCTGGGCCCAGGTGCTTTCATTAGTGAGGTGTCTGACTAGCCAGATATCAGAGATCAACTCAAAGCAGATTATCCAGAGAGCTGAAGAGGGAAAGTGGCAAAAAGTCTTCGCAACATGGGAGTGGAAACCTCATGATAACAAAGGATGTCGCAAAAAACTCAGGGAAGAAATTAGCATATAGGGCTCGATCCAACTTCCATTATAGTGACTTGGAAGAAGCTATTAGCCACTCTTCTGCTGTGGTCAATGTCTCGCCTCCTGTTCTACACCAGCTGATCAAAGTAATCAGAAATCATGCCAGGCGAGCTTTGTCAGACTGTCAGCTCGCAATCCTTCACTGCTGCCTCAGGGCGCCCCCATCCACCTGTGTCTAGAACAATGGGTGGAGAGCTCTACGTCCCTGTTGGCTGAGCAGTTTCTTCCTGCTTTGGTTTTTTGGGTGTTTTTTTTTTTTAAGACATTTAGAAACTCTTCTGTCTGGGTGGGGATGGGGGGAAGTTAGTTCTTCATCACTGGGATGATTGTCGATTTGCAAGCCTGCCACAGCACTCAGACCCGGCAGGAGACACTTGCCGCATTTGCAGAGGCTGATGATGGCTTCGCGCCTCCCCGCAGCTGAAAACGGGGGGGCACGAGAAACGGCAACTTTTATTGAACACAAAAAAAAAACCCCTAGACGGAATGAAAATAGGATTGTGACACTTGTGCCTCCTGGGAGTTGAGAAGCCCAGAGCCTGAAGAGAGTAGCACTGGCATCATCTTCTGATGTTGTTCACATTTACGATAGTGCCTAGAGGCCTCATCTGAGACCAGGGCTCCATTTTGTTAGGTGCTTATGATGAGGTGTATAAGCCCAATCCTGCCACAGCCACTAAGGGGTTAAGAGACAGGGTTGGTAGCCCCTCAGCTGTGGCTGATTGGCAGACCATCAACAGCTGCCTGGGATAAGGGTTGCAGAGAGAAGGAGGCTGCTAGGGAGTGGAGGGGATGTAGCATCAGCTGCAAGCTGGCAGGAAGCGGCTCAGGGAGCTGGACCCTGCAGGGAGGAAGCACATGGAAGGAGCGGTCTGAGAAAGGGACCTGGAGGCACGTGAAGGTGGGAAGTGGCCCCGGGAAGCATCAGTGAGGCTGAGGGTGCAGCCCTGAGTTGCTTAGTACAGGACGCCTGGGCTGAACCCAGAGGAGAGGGAGGCCCTGGGCTCCCCTGCCTGCCACCAGGACAAGGGATGTAAGAGCCCTCCTGGTGCCGGGGGCAAGGACTACAGACCTGCCATATAAGGTGATGAGATGCTGTGTGTGCTAGACTCTCCACCAGGCGGGGAGGGGTGGGGACTCTGAGTGACCTGGCTGGAGTTGTGAGAAGGACCAGCCACGGCAGGCTCGGACCGTGCGAGAGTCGGAGAGGCTGCTGCAGCATGCCCGGCTGGGAGGGGGAGCAATGGGCCTGGCCGGGAGGAGGCACACTAGCCAAGGAGTGACTCCTCCAGAGGGCTGTGCAGACACATGGTAAGAGACAACCCCTTCTCCGAAGAGATTACAATCTAAACACTGCTTTGCCAGGGAATGTGGTTAAGCCCCTGTGAGCTTCCCTTCCCATGTGTTCAAAACATCTACAGCATGGTGGCTGCCTTGAAAGTGACCAATGTGATGCTGCCATCAAGTGGTGACAAAGGGTAATTAACAATGTACAGAGGTCTACCCACGATTCCGACCTGAATGTACCTGGGAAGCTAACTATTATGCCAGGGTTTTACTCTGGGAAGAGGCTCAAAAGGGCAGAAAAGCAACAAGCAACACTCTGGGGATCTGAACTAGGAAGAGAAGGTCAGATAAGAGGAGAGAGAGAGAAGGTCAGATAAGAGGAGAGAGAGAGAATGGATGAGAGTTGGTGGTACAAAACGCAAAGGAATTTAGATAGAAGGGAATAATCTGACCTGTTCAACCTTACCGGGCCCTAAATTAGCTCTGCCAACTCAGGGAAAGGTCTAGGTATCACCGTGCGCAGCTCAGTGAAGCAGCAGTCAAACAAAACATTAGGATGATGATTAGCTTCATCTGACCCATTCCTTACTGGAATTACAATGGGATGACCTAAACCACTTGTACCCATCACCTGGGATAGCATGTTCAGTATTCCTCACCCTATTTCAAGTATTAGGGGGTTCAGAGATGGCCAACAAGAATAACAAGTGATGCAGTTTTATAAAAGATCGGAAAGAGTGGGGCTGTTTACATTAGGGAGGGGCCACGACAGAGGTAGAGAAAATAATGGACGGCACAGAGAAGGTAGCTTGGGAATGTCTATTCATTCTGTCTCATAGTACGGAGGTCAGAGAGCATTCAATCCAATGGAAAGGTGGCACATTTGAAATGGATACAAGGTAATCTTTTTTCACTTGCTGCATGACTAGTCTCTGGAAATCATTACTATAAGATGCCACTGAAGCCAAGAGCTTAGCAGCATTCATAAAAGGAATGGATATTTATATGGAAAACAAGAATAACCAGTTACAAAAGTAAGGATTAAATCCCAGAAGAGGTTAGAAGGGAGATAAACCCTCATGCTTCAGGGCACAGTCGTACCTCTAACTCATGAGGAAACTTTCCTGGGGGGGAGTTTGTCCCATAATCGTGCACTGAAGAGTTTCTTGCACCTTCCATGGAAGTATCTGTTGACAGGATATTGCACATACAGGACTAGATGGACTTTGGCTCTAATCCAGTCTGGCAATTCCTAGAAAGTCTGTTTCTGCACAAGAAAAAGCTTTTATGTGCTTGGTTAATAGAGCAACCCCGAAAGAACCACACGGAAACCTTTATCTTTATTAGATCAGCTGGCTGGTTGTGTTCCCGATTAGCACAGTCACATAATATGCAACAACCTAATGAGCTACGCTCATGTCATGCACCAAACTATCATCCCACTTGCACTGGGAAGGCAACTCCTGCAGATACAATCTGTCAGCTGTTTAGCCTCTAGAGACACTCCCATCTTGGACAGAAAGCGGAACCCGCATTCCAGACCCATCCTATGTGAATCACAGTGGGAAACAGATGAAGGAGAGGGAGAACTAAGGAACTGGGAAGACAGAGAGAGAATGCTGGGGGGAGGAAATTCTGAGGCTGAGATTTTTCAAAGGGCTTATAGGAATAGGTGCCCAAATCCCACTGGAAGTCAGTGTGAGGTGGGTGCCTTACTCCCTTAGAACCTGTGACAGAGTTGGAGTGACTCTGCACTCTAATCTTCCACACAGGGGCCATATTTGGGAGATAACTGGTTAAGGATTGGGTGATTAACAAGTCAGCTGGGGACCTTTAAAAGGGAGACAAGCAGCAAGAGGGGAAGGCTGGAAGGAAAGGCAAAGAAGCCTAGGATCTCAAAGAGGTGAGATTTCTCCTGTCCCCACTTGCCCTGTGCTTAGGGAATAGCCAGGCGCTTGGGGAAAGACATCATAATTGTTGGGTAAGATGTCTTAAAGGAAGCATGCGGTGTTGAAGATACAGGACGAGTGTGTGAGAGGAATCCAAGGCAAGGAAGCCCCTCCTGTGACAGGCCTGTTTGAAAATTCCAGCCTGAAAATTTTGATGTTCAAAACAGGTGCAGAAGAGACCAATCAGAAAAGAGAACGATCTGGAAGAAAGGGAGGGATGGGCGGGAGAGGGAGAATACTGTACTATACATGTGAAAAGAAGGGAAAGTAGAAAGAAGTTAGTCTAAGGGGAAACTTGGTAATGTCTCAAATATATGGAGGGTTTCTGCCTTCTAAGAAAAGTGAAGGATAGTACAGGAAAGACGAGGGAGACATGGTATATTTTAAAATATTATAGAAATTGACTTCCTATGATGTTTTGAATCTATGATTTACTGGTGGCTTGGCTCTTTTTGGTGGGGAGAAACCCCGTTCCTAGCTTTGGACAGGGAGTGGCTGCTGTCTTCCACTTCTCCCCTCCCTTTAGCGGCAAGAGTTCCTTGGAAAGGTCAGTGTGTGTATATTAGTTGTAATGCAGCAGCATCCAACAGAGGTCAGTGGATCTGGGCAGTGTACAGTCATAACGCAAGAGATGGTCTCTGCCCCAAAGAGCTTACAGCCTAAATAGAGGCAGCATGCAATGGGGAGGGGAAACTGAGGCACTGAGCAGTCACATGACTTGCCCAAGGACCCTCAGCAGGCTGTGGTGGAGCTGGGAATGGGATCCAAGGCTCTTACTCTGTTATTGATTAGAATTTTTCTCTCTGATGCCTTTTTCAGTCTCTCCTAAGCAGAACACAACCCTAATAATACTACTGCTCCAGGCCAACTTCCCCACCCGTGCTGGTAGGGTGGATTTGAAATTAGATGGAGGTCTTTCATCCATTCCTCTTTAAACTGAATGCCACATGAGGGCCCTGCTCCAGCAAAGCCCTTAAGTGGGTGTTTAGTGTCAGGAATGTGAGTAGAAGCCAATGGGATTCCTGACATGCTCAGAGTTAGACATGAGCTTAAATATTTGGCTGGATCAGGGCCCAGGGGACGGCGACTGGGGTGGCTCAGTGCCTGTGGAAGAGCATCCTACTGAGAGGAAGGCTACGCTCTGGCACGGTGTGTCATTCACCTGGCTCCCGTTACACCAAGGTGAGGATGCCTAGGTGGCCCTGCACAAAGCGTGGTCATTGGGTGGAGGATTGAACCTTGGACTTTGGGATTGAAAAGCATGATCCTCTACTGCTTGAGCTAAAAAATCCCCCTTCTGTCAGCCAAGCCTGGAGCAGGCTTATTAACCTCTCCGTGTGACCCAGCCACCCCTGGGTGGGGAGGGGGCAGAGTGCGGCACTGAACAGGTGTCGGTTACACATTGCATTGAAGCTGACAGTTACGACCCCTCTTCCAAGCCTTGCAGATGCATGGCCAGAGAAAGAAGATTTAGGGGCCTAAGGAATCTGGCAGACAGAGCTTCTTACAGTCACTTCGGCTTGTTTCAATGTGCCTCAGCTTTGGAACTCTAGATCCACCCTCTTGTGCCATTGAGAGCATCTGCACTGAGGTCCAGACAGCCAGTCTGGTGGCCCGAATGACTCCCACAACGCTGCAGAGAGCTCCGTGGTGCCCAGGACTCTGGTTTCTCTACAGGCCGTTTCCACTGATAAATGCACAACAATGGTGTTTCTGGGTGGATTGTAGCTCGCATTTTAATACAGAGCATGACTGCCATCTAGTGGCTGCTGCTGTCAGTAACTGCACTGGGGTTTCTCAAAAAAAGGGGGAAATGCTCTACCGTCCTCCCTGGGAGTTCGGCTGGGGCTAGGGTGACCAGATGTCCCGATTTGTAAAGGGACAGTCCCAATTTTGGGGGCTTTTTCTTATAGGCTCCTATTACCCTCCCACCCCAGTCCCATTTTTTCACACTTGCTGTCTGGTCACCCTAGCTGGGGCACAGCCATGGGTGGTGGGTGAAACTTCCCCTGCGGGAGGTGAGCTCCTTGTCCTGCCTCTTCCACCCACAGCCCTGCCCACACTCCACCCCCACCCACCGCTGACTTGCCATTCACCTCTTTAGCCCTCCCAACCCTCCCTCTGCTCACCTCCTCCCCACCCCAGACCCTTTCCCCGCCTGCCATGAGACACCCCCCATCTGCTGCACAGCTGGCTCCCCTCCCCATCCTGCTGCTTCCCCTCACCCCCATGACACCCTCTCCCCTTTTCATGTTCAAGCACTAATAACATTCCCCAAGGGGACTGAATAGGCAACAGGCATAGCTCAGTTACCAGACAGATTCTCCTCCACGTGGCAGGTTGTTCAGTGTACACTGTGTATAGAGAGAGATGAGAAGCCAGGCTACCTGCCACAACCTGGAGCCTCATCTCTCCTTTTGAAACCGTGCTTGTTGTTGACAGCCTACATTAGGGCAGGAGTTTAATCATCTTCCTTACACAGGATTCCCTGCCAGGCTCATTTACTTAAACTGGGTTTGAATAAAACGACTAGATCAAGACATAAACTCACTGGCTGTGTCAGCTCCTCCTTGAGCCAGGTCCACAGTTACTTCTGCTGGGTACAGAGAATAACTGACAGATGGTTTGGAAACTGGTTTTAACCCCAATAACACATTTCCCTACAATAGAAAAGCCAGCTGAATGTGGCCAAAGGCTTCCTGGGCGTTGGCAAAAGCCTGTTAAATGGCTTCATTACCACTTCAACGGCGCATTAACAGTTTCAGTGATCTCTGCTACTACCTCTCTGGAAGGCTATTTCACTGTGTAAAGTTACTCAGGGACCCCCTCCGCTCGCCTCCTCACTCCCCCGCATCTGCCACTGCGCTCCCCGCTCGCATTCTCTCTCTCACACACACCCCCATACCCACACGTGGGGGGGGGGGGAAGTGGGGGTGAGGAGAGATGCCGCCAGCAGTTGCAGGGACCACCCAGGGGGGGAAGTGGATGGGGTGCAGAAGAGGAGAGGAGGAAGACTCCAGGCAGCAGCAGCAAGTACCGTGGGAGCCTTGGGGAAGAGAGAGCAGGGAGGGGAAGAGGCGCGCTGGGGGGCACCATGGCCCAGGTGTCGGGTGGCAGGGACAGCTGTGCTAGGGGAGGCAGCGCCTCCCCTTGCCTATTATATCTGCTGCCCATGGGAACGGCAGCTTTTAACTTCTCCCCACATTCAATGAGTCTGTCTGCTGTGTGTTCCCAGGATTCTGAACCCTTGCACCCCTTCCCTTTGGGACAGGGCAGTCTGGCTGTGGTTCTCCTCAAGAGCCCTGTGGCTTTACAACCATAGGTTCTCTTCTGGACCCCTGCAAGCCGGTGACGTTACCACCCTATCCTAGACAGTAAGGCCTGATTCTCATTTACACTAAGGCCATTTTTCACTGCTCTCATAGCACCCAAGGGCCTTGAGGAGGGTGTATCTGTGCGACCACCCCTTATATGATCTCTCTTTCCTGTGATTTGGCTCAGTTGGTACCCATATAACGACAGAACATCATCTTCCGTATAAACTCATTCCCCATGTTTGGCTGTTCGCAGGAGCTTCCCTGCAGGACCTCTCCTTTCCCAGCCCCTCATTTCTCCCTGCCACTTCAACCCCCCATTGTGGCCTGGCTGGTGTTAACAAGCGCACCTGCCATCATGAGGGAGCTGATCCAGAGTTCCAGGACCTGAGCTCTGATATAGGTAGTATGATGCCATCAACTGTGTCTAAAGAAACAGTCCTGAAATCCAGTCTTAGCAGGCATATAAAAGAGAAGCTAACATTCAAAGGCCAGATCCTCAGCTGGTGTAAATTAACATAGCTCTATTGACTTCATTCACTATTATTTGCAGTTTCCTCCCAAAATATGCCACTTTCATGCAAGAAACTCTAGCTGTGATCACGGATTTGGAGCTCCTTTGAAAATCTGGCCCTGATGGATGCACATCTGTTCTGTTCATCTAAATCTCTCCATCCACCTTCTTCGGGCCTCCCCTGAATGCCTTCTCTGTCCATACCTATCCTTGTTCTAAGCACCTAATGGATCCTGACAGTGAAATGAAGCCTGATGAATTAGCCTGGCTACAGCAGGGCAAGTCCACCTTTGGGGAAGGTTCGATTTACTGACAGCTTCCTGAACCAAATGATACTTCATGAGTTTGTGACATTCCAGGCACCTTTAATAGGTCATTGGAATATTGCAAGTCTCCAGGCTCCCAAGATGAACGATGCAAACTGCCTTCTTGTAATGCTAATAGGAAAATAAAGACACAAGAACGTCCCATTCCAGCAGCTGCTCTCTGCAGCTGAGGATATACACTACCTCTGGATCTGAAAGAAATATGAGTGGCAAAATCCAGCTTGAGGCCTTGATTCTGCTCCATGCAAGTAATGAATTGATTTCAATTAAGTCTATGTAATTCCTCCCCCCTTCAACAAAATGAAATGGGCCAAGTTAGGCCTGAGAACCCTGGCAAGAGGAACTGAGTACATTTGCCAGTGAAATTCTTATACTGCTTTAGTGTGGTGAACAATAAACACTTCTGCATCAAACCTATAACCCAGGCTGGATGTTTTATAGGGGCTGTTGCCATGTGGAGGAACATTTTATTTATATTGCTATAAAAACTCCCTTGCTGACCTGCTGCTAAATCTTTAGCTCTTCAGGTCATCCCTCTGAATTGCCATTTTTATTCCAAACTAGCGATGTGCAAGAAATGCAACCGCTTGGCCTCATCCCAAGAGGTGCCAGAGCAAGGCACGTCTATCCAGTGCTGGGTTACACATTCCTTTATAAGAAGTTCTGTAGTTGGTAGCCATGTTTGGTGCTTAGTACTACTGTGTGATGGACTTAGGTGTGATTCCTGGCTCTGGTCCTACGTCGGTATGAACAGGGAGCATTGCAGAGGCAGTGCACGCTCCCCAGCTTGGAAGGACTGTGTTACTTTGCAGTATCCAACCTGGGAGCTTTGTCTCATGGTCTCCCACCTAGTGGTAGAATGTCACAGAGCAAAGCTTCAGAGGAAGGTGGGCTTCCTTCTTTGGGAAACCCTACTCTCCTGGCAGAGAAAGGACAGTGCAGATCAGTGACATGATGCAAAGAAGACTATTAGCTTTTCTCCAAAATGGGGTTTGGCTTTGTTTGTTTTTCAGAAAAAAGAGTCAACTTTTTCAAATGTTTGCTGACTTTTTCAAATTCAAATTCATATAAAAACATTATCAGCATGACTATTGACATTTTTCATTGAATGAAAGCTAGGCTTTTGGTCAGCAGTTTCTACAGTTGTTTCAGTAATGTCTTGGGTGACAATTTCATGAGAATCTTTGGAAAAAAACCCAAAGTGGGTCCATCTTGAACTCTGTGAAATGACAATATTGGAGCTGTGGAACTGTTGTTCATTGTTTAACCAGTTTACAAAGCTGGTGGAAGCCAGAGTGAAGCTGGTGTTTGCTAACAGGCTGCTGGCATCAGGGTTGCTAGACCAGGACTGTGTCTGTATGTGACATTACCCAGTGTACAATCTGGACTGTTGATGAGCTGTGTCCCCTTAATTCTCTAACCTGTGGGTGTGTTTTACACTTCTTGGCTCTCAGAACATCCAGTCCTGGCCTGTTCACACAGCCTTCAGCATGCAAAATCACTCCCAACTATGTTACATGAATTCTCCCACCAGTCACTCATGAATGAAGGGCAACACCTGCAAATTCCTAGTCCCAGCTTTGTCCCCCAGAAATGTGTGTCTTGTATTATCCAACACCTTATTGAACAATACAAGTGCATGTAAAGTCTGTCGTTTCATCAGTGGAAAATGATATGTGCCAGCTTCCCATACACTTTAATCCAAACACACTGGTTAAGATAAAACAATAAAATAAGTTTATTAACTACAGAGAGGTAGATTTTAAGTGATTATAAGTAATGATGCCTGAAAGTCAGGACTGGTTACAAAAGAAATCAAAGAGTAAAACACAAGCGAATACCTAACTTAGCAAGCTAAGTGAACTTAAAAGCAAAAAGGTTTTGTCTCACCGTATGTTTACAGCAGTCTGTACTGGCTGAAAAGCCTTCCAGCCAAGACCACCCAATTATGCTTTCTTTGTCTTTTGAGCATTATAGCTGCTATGAGCATTATAGCTGCCATGAGTAGAGCTGGAGGGAGAGAGAAGTGATGGAGGCCACTGTTTCTCATTTTTACATCACTCTTCCCTCTTTAAGGTTACCCCCCAGCTGGGAGGCAGGTGACAAGTAGTGTCTTGTGGATGTGAGGTCTGAGCCATCCCTGTGACGGAATGTACATTGAATAGTCTCACCTTCCCCCTGCTGGAGAATGGCCGCTTAAGCAGGTGATGCTCTTTTAACACTGGGTCATGTGTCGGTGTGTCCTTTGTTTCTGAGAAACTGGTTTGAGCCTGCCTTTCTAACTGTGGAACATGTTACAGCAATGTTATACAATAGAAATTTATAACTTCACATACAAGGTTGATACACACATTTTACCCCTCATGTTCAGCGGATGATGATGTTTCACATGAAACTCCACAAGGCATACTTTGTACAAAAATTATCATAGTTTTGTGAAAGCGGTGAACCTAACAGTACAGGCTGTGACACTATACACAAACACTCAGGGGTGAGCTGCCTGTTGTTTGAGCAGCCCCGGTTGGGAGCTACAGCAGCAAAGCATTGTGAGACACCCCAGATTGCAGGGCAGAGGTGACACAGCCCCCCACTGGTCTGGATGGCACCCCAGAATGACATCATCTCCCATTATCAAAATCATATATCATGATCAGGAAACTCGTCTGCAATGCTATCCGACTGTTGATTAAAAACCCATCCTTCTCTTCCTCTTCTGCTGCTTCTGATGGTGTGTAACATCTGCTCACAGTCGTGCACTTTATTGTAGGCAGCAGTAAACCGTGCTATGACAGTCTGCTCAGGCACTGGTTTCCAGCTGTTCACTGAAGAACTGTTCTCTTATCCACTGCTATGGCAACCCCTCACCTGTACTTTTCTTGTCCACTTGAATGTCTGGAATAACAGAAAGTATAACTTCCAACAGTGAACCCTCCTGCACCCCGCCAATATGTCTCCTGGATAGCAGCAAAGGGAACCTATACGTTCCTTATCTCGCTACTAGCTCAATCTGGCCTGGGACAAATAGAGTTTTAACGTTCCAGCTCACAATACAGGGAATACGTTTAGCCCTTATCTGAAATCCACATCCCTCTCTATCTGCTAGGTTTGGTAGGCCTGGGTCGAAATCCATATAAGTCAGTCTGTCTTGCCGTACTGTTTCTATACGAAGTAAGTTGCCAGTGTAATGGCTTGTTAGCCCAATCCACTTTCTCCAGCTTATGGGAATGCCATGACACAGCCTGCTGGCCTGCTAGGAACGGGTATCAGCGATTCCGCCCCAGTCCACTTCCCTTCCAAGTCTAGTGAGCTTGGATTGCTCAGATTTGAAATCACAGTTGTCCTCCTATGCAGACTTGCCTAAAAGACGCTAAGGGAGCCCTGTCTGCCCTAGTCTGAAATTGGAGTTTCCCTTCTCCTAGGTACAGTTGTTTTCTGGCACCTTATTCCATAATAATTGGTGCGACCCTTGTGGATTTCCCCAAGAAGGGCTGCTTCCATCCACAACCCTGCAGACACACCTCTACACTACTGCATCTTAGCACCATGTTTCTCAATCTAATCTAGTGTCATTTAATTTAGGAATAACAAGTAACACTTCCACATCCTTTGTTTTTTTACCAGAACTTCTTTGGGCTTCTGCCCCATCAGGTCTAGCCTTCTCATGTGCCTTCTTGAGAGCTCTTCATCTCTGCAGTGCTATCTTTGATCCCAATGCGTCTCAGGCAGTAACTATGATAGGAAGGGGACAAGACAACCTCTGCCTTAGTATGTGAGCCACACTAAGAAAAATTCGAGAAGCCCCGTCTTACAGGTTTTGTTGTTAGTTATAATGAGTACATCTGCCACGGTTCCCATTTCTCTTGTCTTTTTGACAACCTGCTGGGAAAAAGAAAAGCACCCTTTGGAACTGAATCTATTGTGCATATGTGTCAAATTCAGTTTTACTCTGAGTTTATCACAGTGTGTCTTAAAATAATTTTTTTAAAAATCACTGCTGAACTTGCCCAGGAAGAAAACCAGATTCTCTGAGAAGGGAGAATAGCAAACTAAAAGTGGCAAAGGTGAAACTGATACATTTCACAAAAGCAGAGCCTGAAGGAGTGAGGGAGAGAATCTTTTGCTGAGAAGGGGTTTCAGCTGTGTCTATTCGAGAGAGTAACATAGGCCAGCTCCCTCGCTGGTGTAAATCAGTGTAGCTGACCATTGAAGTAAAAACTGTGCCGATGTATGACAGCTGAGGAGCTGGTCCTATACGTCTTATACTCCCCTTCTCCAGCAGGATGGTATATCAATCAGAAGTTAGCTAGTTAACCATTTCTCTTGGCAGGTAGAGTTCCTTGCAGAACAGCAGAAAGCAGCACACTGTGTCTAGACTTCAGTAGCGAGCTGTGAACGCTCATGTGGCACCTGTAAGTCAGAGGAGGCGGGCAGGAAAAGCCTAAATAAGGGAAAATGTGATCATTAACAAGTGATGCGAGTGAAACACAGGAAGTCTTTACAGACTGAATCTTCATGGAATACAATGGAAAAAATAGCACCCATGAAGCGTGCCATTGTTCAGCCCTTTGGGAAGGTGCAGGGCATAGCCTTGGGAACTATTATTGTCACAAAAATGGCATGTTCCAAACTTAAAGCACCCCCCCAAAAAGAGTAAAATGCTGTCCTGAAGAATTTCAATGCTGTTGATCATCCACTGCTCTGAGCCTGCAAACTCTTACTCACCTGGGCGTCCCTTACTCAGGTGAGTAACTCCATTGACTTGGGACTACTCACCTGAGCAAGAACTACTGAGATGTGCAAGCATCAACCTGAAGTGAGAGAGAACCTGTGTTAAAATGTCATCGTAAGTCTCCACGTTGCCCGTGTCAGTAGAGAGGCCACGGACTGCATGGAGGGGGAGACTGAACTATGCTCCTTTGCCTGCAAATTGCTCCTCCGTGGCAGGTTTGGGGCATGCTGGAGGCGTGGTGTGGAGACACTTGTAATGCCAGGAGTCACGCTTTCATAAGTTTGGGGGATAGAATTCTGCATCCTGCAGAGGCTCTCAATCCAGCACCATTCACAGGCTCCACATTCACTTAAGGTGAAGTTCCCTTTCTTGGCTACCCCAGAGAATAAGACAAAGTGTGTGCTAATGTGTCGTGGATGTACGTATTGGTCTGTTAATGCAGCAATGTCTCAGTCATTAATGTCTGTTCCCATCGCCATGACAGGTCATAGATAGCATCCAAAGAGGAAGGGTTGCCAACCCTCCAGGATTGTCCTGGAGTCCTCCGGAATTAAAGATTAATCTTTACTTAAAGATTGTCAGGCGATGATGAAACCTCCAGGAATACGTCCAACCAAAATGGGCAACCCGAGAAACAAAGCTGTAGCCAGATGTGGAAAGTGGTGATGACCAATGCTTGATAAATTATAGAGTAAGAATATAAAGATAATTAGGTTACATGTTTAGCTGGGATTTTAACTGAATAATTCATCTTGCTTGTTGCAATCAGGACACATGGGCTATACTGAGCGGCAGGAGATCTGTTGTTATTAACAGTAGAATTTGTATCACAGCTGTGCTTAGAGGCACCAACAAGACCAGTGTCCCATTGTGCTATGTGCAGTACAGACATGGTAGGAAACAGTCCTTGCCCCAAAGCGTTTACAGTGTAAATAGACAAGGGCTGGGAAGGTAAATATAGGCCCAGAGACCTGCCTGGGACACACAGCAAGTCAGTGGCAGAGCCAAAAATAGACCCCAGCTCTCCTGGCTCCCAGTCCAGTGCCCTACATTTAAAGAAAAACAAAGATTCCCCCCCACCTTGTTTCTACTTTTGCCTGGAGAAATCGCTGATTCCTGTAAGAGGCTGTGGATGAGAATCAAGTGCTGTGTAGTCCCAGTACTTAGTGACACTACTGCAATTGCTGTTGAAATAACAACACCCCTAGTTCTTACATAGTGCTTTTTCATCTGTCGATCTCGAAAACGGCAGTACCATTATCCCCATTTTACAGAGGGGGAAACTGAGGTACAAAAAGTGAAATAAATTGTACAAGACCACCTGGCAGCTTAGTGGCCAAGGTGGTAACAGAACCCATCTTACCTAAATCCTAATCAAATGCTCTAGTCACTAGGCTAGGAAACAATAGCCCTATACTTATAGGGTCAGGGGACCACAGATCCCAGAGGCTATGCTTAGTGTTTTTTACACAACCTTGCAGACAGCATGAGGGCTCCTGTCTCAATTTTCACCAAGGGCCCTGAATGTCTCAGGGCAAGCAGCATAAAAAAAAAAGGTAAGTCAAAGATTTAGATTAGAATAGAAGTTTTGCCGAAGTAAAAAGAAACCTGATTAAAAAAAAGCTTACAGAAAGGAAGAAGGCCTCCTCCCGCCGCTACTCGGTCCCCGTGGTCATTTTCAGAGGTTGGTTGTGTGTATGGACTCAATCCACAGCCCCCTGGGATCCATTGACTTCAATAGGCTTTGGGCTGGGGTCCATCTCAGTAGTACTGACTGCAAGTGGAAAGTAATGGAGATCCCTGGCTAGAACAGACATATGAGCGTATTTCCTCTGGAAGGCAGTATATCCAGAAAGGATAATGGAACACCAACAAGTCAGTGTCACTGGGGACATAACAATATTTATAGTCGTATCATATTCCAACTTCCAGACGCGAGGTCAAGAAGGACAGCAATGGTTGTTGATGGCCATGCTTATACTCATCTGGGAGATATTGATTGCTCCCAAATACTTTTTTCTCATAAAATCTGTGTTTTGTGGCCACTAAAATAACAGAAACATAGATGTAAATGATTGTGAGAGCCATATAGTGCCACTGAATTTTAAGTAGCACTCCCTGTGAAATCATCAGTGGCAGCTGGCATTATTGGTATGGCCTACCCTGAAGTAAATTCATGAGTCTCATGGTTTATTCTTGCAATTCCTTTCTTCTAAGTATCTGAAAACATCCAGGTTCAAGTCCATGGTCTCAATTAAGTAGAATAGGGACCTGCACCTCGGTCTCCCATGGGCCAAGTACCTGCCCACTGTGCTATTAGCTATTCTGGCATAGATGAGTGTACTCTCACCAGGATTCCCTTCTGGGCCATGATGTCAGTTGCTTTGTAAAGAACTTTTCTCTGTTCCTTTAGAATTCTAGGTTTCAGAGTAACAGCCGTGCTAGTCTGTATTCGCAAAAAGAAGAGGAGTACTTGTGGCACCTTAGAGACTAACCAATTTATTTGAGCATGAGCTTTCGTGAGCTACAGCTCACTTCATCGGATGCATACTGTGGAAACTGCAGAAGACATTATATACACAGAGACCACGAAACAATACCTCCTCCCACCCCACTCTCCTGCTGGTAATAGCTTATCTAAAGTGATCATCAAGTTGGGCCATTTCCAGCACAAATCCAGGTTTTCTCACCCTCCACCCCCCCCCTCCCCCAAACTCACTCTCCTGCTGGTAATAGCCCATCCAAAGTGACCACTCTCTTCACAGGAAATGGACTACCTTGATTATCATACACATTGTGATTTACAGGAAATGGCCTACCTTGATTATCATACACATTGTGATTTACAGGAAATGGCCTACCTTGATTATCATACACATTGTGATTTACCTGTATTCGTGCTGGAAATGGCCCACCTTGATTTTCATGCACGTTGTAAGGAGAGTGGTCACTTTGGATAGGCTATTACCAGCAGGAGAGTGAGTTTGTGTGTGTGGTTTTTGGAGGGGGGTGAGGGGGTGAGAGAACCTGGATTTGTGCAGGAAATGGACTACCTTGATTATCATACACATTGTGAAGAGAGTGGTCACTTTGGATGGGCTATTACCAGCAGGAGAGTGAGTTTGTGTGTGGGGGGGTGGAGGGTGAGAAAACCTGGATTTGTGCTGGAAATGGCCCAACTTGATGATCACTTTAGATAAGCTATTACCAGCAGGAGAGTGGGATGGGAGGAGGTACTGTTTCGTGGTCTCTGTGTATATAATGTCTTCTGCAGTTTCCACAGTATGCATCCGATGAAGTGAGCTGTAGCTCACGAAAGCTTATGCTCAAATAAATTGGTTAGTCTCTAAGGTGCCACAAGTCCTCCTTTTCTTTAGAATTCTAATGATTTTTAAGGCTGTTTTTAAAAACAAGCAAACAAAAAATGATTCCAGCTTTGTCAATTTTACACTAAAAATAATCTCTCTCTCTCTCTCTTATTCTTCTGCTGCAGTATTTCTCCTAATCCTTCCCTTATGCCCTATATTTAATCAAAGTGAAGGACACAAATCCCTTTGCATCCTGTAATGGTGTTTTTACAGATCTCTTATTTTTGGCTTTCAATAAATTTTAACTCTTACAGAATTTCCACACAGCAATTTTTTTTAAAAAAAGTTGTAAAACAAAAATTAGGAATCAATAAACACAGCACAAAGCATTCACTGTAGTAACAATGGGCTTGGATCTGTTCCCCTTGAAATCAATGGAACTTTGACATGACGTGACCAGGAGAGCAGATTACACGCATTAATCATTCTGAGAGTTTTCATCTTCAGAGCACTTTATTAATATGAATCTTCAAATACTGTAAGGCTTGTGATAAAATTGTAAGACCTGGCAACACTGAATTGGGCCCTAAACGTCTCTGCCTTGCTACAGACGCAAAATGGGGTAAAGACTCTTACTTACCTTACAGGGGGTTGTGAGGAGTTATCCCCAACTATTTGAACACAATTATAACAACTTCCTAATGGGAATATATATTACAGTAATACCAGCATGTTTGATTATGCTTTTTAAACACTGATGATCAAAAATACAGATTAGGCCAAAACCAATATTGGTGTAAAATCGATTTAAGTCAATTCAGTTACACAGAGACATTTGGTCCGATATGCATCATTCTTTTGTATTTAAATGGTGTGGTGTTTGAAATTTACATGATATGACGTTTTCAGCTTACGTGGTTTGAAGAATGGCAGTTTGGAAATGGGGTGTCGTTGTCTATTGGGGAACAAGTGGGCTGCTGAAGTACTTGGAGATTTGCAGCTTACTAATAAAACCTATCTCTAATATAGCACTTTGCATCAGCAGAGCTCAATGGGCTTCCCATCACTAATATATTTATTCTCACAACTCTGCGAGGCAGGGAAGGGCTTCTATTCCTGTCCCACAGCCGGGGAGCTGAGGCATAGAGAGGCTAAGTGACTTGCCCAATGTCACACACAAAGTCTGTTGCAGAGCAGGGAATTGAATCTACATCTCTCAACGCTCAGCCAGAGGTTAGTGATCTACTACAGGAGTGGGTGAGTGAGGGTTTGTGGCCTGAAACATGCAGGAGGTCAGACTAGATGATCATGATGGTTCCTTTTGGCCTTAAAGTATATGAGTCTACCTGAGTTTAAATGAAAACAAAATAGAGGCAGGCTGGAGGAGATATATATATGCCCCTAGGAATTTTAGTGCCATTTCTAAGTGATGGAGTGCATGGGCAGGGAGACTGGAAACAGTGGGCTCAGAGGCTTAAGAGTGGAGGCTCCTTACACTGTTACACTGTGCGCCTCACAGTTTGAAAACCGTCACTTCCTGCCAGGAGCTGGTGGATCAGAAGCTGGTGGGAGCTGCCTGGCCTGCGTGAGCCCCTGGCTGCCTGCCCTATTTCCCGAGCCGGGCCGCCTCTGCATGGCCAAGCACTCCCCAGGCAGGGCGGGCTGCACAGCTCCAAGGTGCGCCCCGATGCGCTCTTGCCTCTCCCCCAAAGGAGGCAGGCGCTGGCCAGCACCGCCCCCTGGCCGCAGAGCCTGACTGCCCTGAGATGCTCCCCGAGGCACTAGCTCGCCGCTGTCCTGGCACTTCTGGCTCTGCTGCTGCTCCTCAGCCCAGAGGCAACGCGCAACTCTTGATAGCAGGGAGGCACGTGATCGCCCCCACGTGTCATCTCTGGGCTGAGGCACTAAATTAGAGCCAGGACCAGGAGCTCACCCCAGGCACTAAAATATCTAGTTCTGGGCCTAGGCATCAGTCACAGGACGCTGTGCAATGGCTCAGGCCTGAGTGACAATTGCTTTGAACGTCGTTTCTCACAGCCATTCCTGTGTGGAGTTGTTTCCATACTCATCGTTCCCACAATTCCAAGATACAGTTTTCCTTGGAGTCGGCTTTGGTGCCAGGCAGGTACCGCCCCTTTGTCTCTTCTTCCTCCAGCTAGATGGCCCTGCCACACGTCCGATGGCCTTGGCCATATCTCGTCTTTTTCATCCTCCTGGGAGTGGCCTCCATGTTATTCCTGCTCACATGGGCCCCTCCTGCACCTGCTGGGCTGGCCCAGCTGGTTGTTGTGGGTCCATGTGATCTCACTGAAAAAATATAACTCAAGAAAAAAGACACCTTTGCAAGGTGAATGTCATTCTGAGCCCCCATGGCCTCCTACCCCACGCCACAGCCTTAGCATCTGATCCCCTATTCTCCCTCACTTCCTGTCCCTGTCTTGACTCATCTCCCAAACCATACCAGACAGATTTCTGAGCTGTTCCCCTTATTCCCTGATGGGCACAAGGCCTCCCAGCATCTCCCTGCTAGAGCCTCTATCCCAGGGGTGGCCAATTTGAGCCTGCGAAGGAGCCAGAATTTACCAATGTACAGTGCCGAAGAGCCACAGTAATACGTCAACAGCCCCCCATCAGCACCCCCACCCTGCTCCCAGTGCCTCCTGCTCACTGGCAGCCCTGCTGATCAGCACCTCCCCACACCTCCCGATCAGCTGTTTCATGGCATGCAGGAGGCTCTGGAGGGGAGGGGGGAGAAGCGAGGGCACGGCAGGCTCAGGGGAGGGGGTGGGAAGGGGTGGAGTGGGGGCAGGGCCTGTGGCAGAGCCAGGGGTTGAGCAGTGAGCACCCCCCGGCACACTGGAAAGTTGGCGCCTGTAGCTCCAGCCCCGGAGTCGGTGCCTAGACAAGGAGCCGCATGTTAACTTCTGAAGAGCCGCATTTGGCTCCGGAGCCCCAGGTTGGCTACCCCTGCTCTATCCCTTCTAAACTGCTCCCTGCCTCTTCCTCTCCCACTTGAACTATACCAGACAGACCCGCCATCCCTTGTGAATCACATCCCTGAAAGCCTTTGAAGCCAGGATTCTTGACTCCCAGCCCACGGCTTTAATCACTCGATCACCCTATGTAAGGGATGAATTGATTTGAGGGGAGAGCAGCGCTAATTGATTGGGAGAAAGACGTGATTCTTACGGCAAAGGATTTATTTGCGTGGAGGAGGCTTAAACAATTTAGTGGGCTGAACCCATTCCTCTGCCTGTCATAGCCCTTTGCCTGTGGGAACAAGGCCAGCCAGCACCTCACCCAGTGGAGTGTGTATTGAGGCTGTTGCCCTGGATTTGAGGGGTGTGTATACCCCAGAATGTCATCAAGCTGATTGCAACTATATTATGTGAATTCAGCCACTCTGAAGTACTGAAATAGAACACCGGATTAATTTGGAGACTGGCTTTCAGAAGCAAGGTCAAATCTAGCTGGCAGTTTCTGCTACTTAGAATGGGAAGAGGGGACAAACAAGTAAACAACAAACTGAAAAACCTTGGTGGATGGACAGCCTTGAGTCTGGGCTCCGCTGATATTAAAAGTTTATTGAAAGTTAGAAAAGTGATGACACAGTAGGGGTCATTATGACCTATGTGTTTTGTAGAAGTTCGTTATAGAAGGTTAGCTAATAGAGCAGGGGTAGGCAAACTACGGCCTGTGTGCCTGATCTGGCCTGTCAGGGCTTTGGATCCGGCCCACAGGATTGCCCCCCGTGATGCCTCAGGCCCCGCTCCGCTCTCAGAAGCATCCAGCACCAGTTCCTGGGGTCCCGGGGGGAGGGGGCAGAGGGCTCCATGCGTTGCCCTTGCCTCCAGGCTCCATCCCCCGCAGCTCAAGTTGGCTGGGAACAGGGAACCGTGACCACTGTGAGCTTTGGGGAAGGTACCTGGAGGCATGGCAAGGGCAGCATGCGGAGCCCTATGCCCCACCCCCCACAGGGGCCGTGCAGGGACGTGGTGCCAGCCGCTTCCCGGAGCAGCACCGCGTGTGGCCAGGGCAGGCATGCAGGGAGCCTGCCCTGGCCCTGGTGCGTGCCGCTGCCACCCCGGAGCCCGAACCCCTCCTGCACCCCGCCCCCCCAACTCCCTGCCCTAAGTCCTCTGCCTGCACCTCGCACCCCTCTTGCACCCCAACGCCCTGCCCTGATCCCCCTCCTGCAGTCCGCACCCCCTCTGCACCCCAACCCCCTTCCCTGAGCCCCCTCATACACCCTGCACCCCTCCTCTGCCCCAATCCCTTGCCCTGAGCCCATTTCTGCACACTGCACTCCCTCCCGCATCCCAATCCCCTGCCCTGGCCCTGCATACCATTTCCCCACCCACATGTGGCCCTCGGCCCAAAAAGTTTTCCCACCCCTGTGATAGAGTGTACTTTGGAGCTGTCCTCTGAAGCCATCCTGAGAGACGTTTTTTCCTGAGACCCTTTCTTCCCGGTGGGTGAGCAAATGGCCACTGCAAACCTGCTGTTAATTACTCAATATCGTTCCAGATGTTAGGTAAATATCTGGGATGTTCTAAACCTATTGTTTATGTCTGTGTGTGCTTAAATCTAATAAACTGCAGTGTTAGACAAGAGCACGCTGACTTGCATTACTCCTCAAACAGACAGAAGTGCTGTGTTCCTGTTGATTTATTCCTAACACCGCCTAAAGTGAAATTGTTAAGTTGCCCCTGTTGGGGGTTCTGAAAACCCTGATAACAGAGGCCACCTGCCTGTCAGAACTGGGCTGATAGACTATGCCCCAGGGTGATTTCAATCATTGTCTCTTCACCTATGGGCAAGGGTAATATTGTCAGTAACATTTTAAGTCAACTTCCCTGTGATCTCTGAACTCACTGCCAGCCTCTCTATAAAGGTTAGAGTCATTGCCCACCTACTTATGGGAGCTGAGCTCATTAGCAGCCCGTCAGTATCAATGGGAGAAACTGACAATTTATCTGGGTGAGATGACAACTGGTTTTGGGGAGGGAGCAGCGTTAACTAATTTATGGGAGGAATTGATTTTTAGGGAAATGATGCGATTGTTGGGATGGGGATTAAGCAATTTGTCAGGGCCCTTTGCCTGTTGGAACCGGACAGCCCCCTGCCCAGTGGAGTGTGTATCGGCTCCTGACTGTCACAGCTGGTCCAGATGGAACCTGCCCACCAGAGCAGTGCTCGACCGCTCTGCCGATTTGAGCTTGGAGCACAGTCCATCTCCGATTGTCCTGTGGCTCAAAGAGATAAAGGCAGGCTCCCTCCTGTGCTGACCAGGCTGGCCCATCTCCTCTCAGGGGCTCACAGCAGTATCTGAAGAGAAGTCTGGTTGGCAGAAACATCACTGGCTGCTGGCTCCAGGCAGGGGGCTCGCCGTCAACCAGCTGGTTTTAGCCGGGTTCCTTGGCCACTTGACCGAAACAGCAGGGATCATTGTCCACTTGCCCGAGGGAGCTGAGCTCACGGGGCAGCGTGTCCATTAAAATGGGAGATCTAATCTATGTGCCATGGGAGCTGAGCTCCCTGGCAGCCTGTCTGTATGAGTGGGAGTCATTGTCCACTTACCTGTAAGAGCTGATTGCACTGTAACTATCTTGTCAATCGTGTATTTACTTGTGGGAGAGGATTATATTGTCAGTAACATTTCAGGTCAACGTCCACTTACCTGCAGGAGCTGAGCTCACTGCCAGCCTGTCTGTAATTTCATTCTTTCACCTCCCTGGGCCTCGGACCAGGTCCCTACAGAAGAAATTAAAAAAAAAAGAAGCAAAGACTACGGGGAGTTTGTGAAGAAGCCCAGCGCTGCCCTGCATGTGGGGAGAAGACCTCAGCAACAGCCCCGCGGGTGTGGGGAATCGTCCACATGAAGAGGTGGCTGCCCCATTGACTGAAACATTTGAATCTAAAGTAGAACAAAGTCTTGGCTAATACACTTTAGGGAAACATATTTTGCTGGTTTATTGTGGGGAGAGCAGCTTGTTAATGGGACCCAACAGGGCTTCTCCATCTCCAGTTTCCAAATGGAGATATAAACACTCTAAGGATTATAATGAGGAAATCTCAGCTAATCCCACCTTGAGCAGTCACTGCACGTCCTGACTGGGGCTCTTCACCTTCTAGATCTTCTGTTTGAGACTCCAGGACATTTCCCCAGAAGATGGAACATCTCTATTGGAGCCCCCTTATTCCTTTCTGCTCGCGCCTTCACTCCCGGCAGCACAGTCACTGTCACCCTCCTACTCCTTCATAGTAACTGGCCGCAGGGGCAGGGAATGTTTTTGCCATTATGAGCTCAGCCCAATCAGCCACCTCTGTGATGTCATCAGCTCATCACAGCCACCTCTGTGGTCCAACCTACAACTTCAGTCTGATCTAGTAACCTTTGACTCCCCATAGCACATAGGGCACAGAGTACAAAAAAGGGTTTTCCCATGAAGAAAAGTGTGCTCTCAAAGACATGCCTTTCCTCCATAACCCTCCTCTTCTCCTGTCAATAGGAACTTGCCAGGTCCCAGTTCCCAATGTTATGACCCAGTTCCTGTAGTCCTTTGCAGATAAAATGCCTGTTACATAGCTTTCTAGGCCAGAAGGGTCCATTCGATCATAACTTTTTGCTGTGGGCTTAGAATTTCATCCAGTTACTTCAGCACTGAGCCCAATAAAGTGTGTTTGAGTAAAGGAGATCTTCCAGAAAGTCATCTTGTCTTGATATGAGGACTTCAAGACATGGAGAGTCTACCCATTTCCTTGGTTGTTCTTTCCAATGGTTAATTGCCCTCCCTGTTGAAAATGTGTGCCTTATTTCTAATTTGATTTTGTTGGGCTTTAACTTCCAGCCACCGGTTGTTGCAAGGATGTAAGGCAATGTCTACTAAAATTAAACATTTTCAAATGAACAGGCCAGATAACTTATTCCCAGGGTTCTTAAAGGAACTAGCTAAGGAAATCTCTGACTCACCAATGTTAATTTTTAACAAATGTTGGCAAACTGGGGATATTCGAAAGGATTGGAGGACTGCCAATCTAGTTCCAATATTTATAACAGGATGAGCCAAGGAACTACAGACTGATGTTGAGTGTATCAGCAAAGAATTGAAGGCTAAAAATATGATTAATGCCAGTCTGTGACAGACTGACCATATCCAGCAATATTCTGAATGAACTTCAGTGAATGAAGTTGAACTTTATTGTATTAAGTTTTACATCTTTAGAGTTCATTGTATTAAAAACATAATTGTCTATGTGTTGTAGGATTGTATGAAACTTTTTTCTAAGGGCTTGACTAATGTACATGTTAGGAAGTAAAGAACTTTTGGGGACAATGTGTTTAAAGTGGATTTCCTAGGAAATACCTGGGGGTGAGGGGAATACAAATGACTCACTTTGAATCCACTCTTTTGAAGTTATCCCTTGGGGAGGAAAACCCATTGTCTGCTAATTACCTGCTCCTGGAAACTCTAGAACAAAGACCCCTGACCTGTCTACAAAGTGGACTAAACTTGATATGAATGTGCTTGTTCGGAGAGGAAGCTGTGATAAACTTGAAACCACAAGGGGATTTGAAGGATTTGTCCTGCTGGAATCCATGTTAGAATGGGAGGGGTGGGGGGACTGTGGTAAACGTCTTAGCATGCGTGTAGGTTCTTTTACTGCTTTTCATATGTTTTTTCTGTAATGCTTTTTACCTCAAGAATAAAATAGGGTTGCTTACGAAATACTGTGGTGGGTATGATTGGTTAAAGGTTTGTTTCGTAATGGTCTAAGATGGGTGAAAAATGCTGTTTTGTAAGACTTTATTTGAAAATGATTGGTTAAGGTATAGTCAACTTTTAACTGTATAAACTGGGGTCCAAAAGGAAGTTCTTTGGAACCTAACTCCAGGACACAGCCCAAGATCAGAGCTGCCAGCCCTCAACACTCTGCCGACCATACTGTGCAGAAGCTGGAGCCCCGGGCAACCTGATCCTGACTGGCCTCCAGGAAAAGTTTGTCTGCCCTACTGGAAGGGATGAGTATTGTATGCTTAGTATATGTATTCTGTTTGGTAACTGTTAATAAATAGAGGTCAAGTATATTATTGTGTAAGGCTCTTTCACTGGTAAAAGGCCCCGCATACCCGTAGAGGCCTGAATCCACTGTGAATGAGTGTTGGTCCTGAGTCAACCAGGAACGGGTGTTAGTCTGGAGCCCATGGAGGGCTAAAGTTGGGTTCCTTACATCCTGATTACCCAAAAGAGAGGGTACAGGGGGGAGAGTCCTAAACTGTGTGGGTAACAGATGCCAATACCATATAGAGAGGTCAAATCACCTCTCTACTCCTACTCACTATTCCCCTGTTTATACATTCAAGGTTTCTGGGAAAAATATGGTAGTAGAAAGACACTGTCATGGAGTCCTGCAGCACATTCAACTACCCGTGAGCTCAAATATGACATAAAGGCATATGTGGGATGCTCTGGACACATACAGAATGTGTCAGAAAAGAGACTACTCCAGCTATAAAAATAGCTTCGACAGATACGCAACTTCAAGAAGTTCTAAGCTACATTAGGGCTGCTGGCCCACGTATCTAAAGGACACTAAACAAGTGACTAGAGACTATTTTGTGGTATATGGACAATTAAATGAGTCAAATGACCTCATGATTACAGTCAATTGTATCGTAATTCCAAATGAAATGAAAGGAGAAATACAAAACCTCATCCATGAAGGACATCAGGGAGTAACTAAATGCCATGAATTGGTCAACCAGGTAGTGTGGTAGCTGGGTATCAGCAAAGACATAAATAATAAAGTATCTGCATATGAACATTACAGAACTAACAGACCAACACAGGGAACCTTTAATAACAACACCTCTACCAGACACCTTGGAAGAGACTAGCTGCAGATATATGCGAGTTCAGAGGACATCATTACCTGGTTGTAGTGGATTATTTTCCCAGTTATATAGAAAAAATGTACTTGAAAGACATAACATGCTGCAGTGTTATTGAGAAACTGAAGTGCGCTTTTGCTTGTTTCAGTGTTCTAGAACAGCGGTTCTCAAACTGTGGATCCAGACACCAAAGTGGGTCGCGACCCCATTTTAATGGGGTTGCCAGGGCTGGCTTAGACTTGCTGCGGCTCGCAGCTGAAGCCCGAGCCCGACCATCCAGGGAAGAAACCGAAGCCTGAGGGATTCAGCCCTGGGCAGCGGGGCTTAGGTTACAGGTCCCCTGGCTGGGGCTGAAGCATTTGGACTTTGACTTTGACCCCTTCCCCGCCCAGGGCAGTGGGGCTTTGGCTCCCCCACCCCAAGGCAGTGGGAATCACGTTGGCTCAGGCTTCGGTCCCTACTCCTGGGGTCATGTTGTAATTTTTGTTGTCAGAAGAGGGTCAGGATTCGATGAAGTTTGAGAACCCCTATTCTAGCACAACTAGTGACAGACAACAGACCACAGTTTACTGCAGCAGAATTTAAGTAATTCTGAATGAACTATGAATTTGATCGTATTACTAGCAGCCCATATTACTCACAAGTGAATGGAGAAGCTGAGAGTTGTACAGATAGCCAAGAAAACCCTGCAGCAGGAAGATCCATTCCTTGCTCATATGAGTTACAGATCAACACCAACAGCAGCTACTGGATATAGTCCAGCACAACTCCGCATGGGAAGACAACTCAGGACTTCTGTTCTGACTTTAGAAAAAAATCCAAAGTGGCCAGACATGAAGAGTGTAGCCATATCCAATCAAAAGGCAAAAAAGCTTACAAACACATTTACAACAGACAACATTCAGAGAACTGTCAAGTCTAGAACCTGGTTACCTTGTTTGTGTCAAGTTGGATAGAGAAAAAGGATGAACAGGTCCAGCTGTCGTAAAGAAAAAAAGAATTCATTGCCCACATCACGTGTGATCGAGACAGACAGTGGAGAGTTCAACGGAAACCATCAACATCTACAGTTTGTTCCTCAAAAGAACAATTTACAGAGCAAACTCTACAGATGACAGATGCAGAACAAAAAGGAGACTCAAAGATTCCAAATCAGCCACAGCCGGTCATTGCAACTAATGGACAGCCAGATGCCCAAGTTCTTATGCATTCAGGTCATGTAATTAGAAAGCCAGTATGATTCAGAGACACTTAACAGACTGATGCATGCTGAACTTCAAAGATATCATGATAGTGTAAATTTTGCATATGGTAGGAATGTAGAACTTAAAAGAGGAGATGTAATGGAATGCTAAACTGTATTATACAGTTCAGCCATTAGGTGGCACTGTGTTTAACACACCTTATTTAAGCAAACCTTAACCACACCTGGCAGAACATTAAAGGATCTTATTTTGAACACATCTGGTGTGTATTTTTCTGAGAAGGAGGCTTTCTAGCCAGTTCATATCTATACAAAAGCCTGATCTGCTAGTAGGAGCCCTGCAACCTCCTGTGTACAAGAAATACATGAGAGGGAGCTCCTGTTTCATTGGTGGTCCACTCTGACTCCTAAATCCTTTTCAGAGTCACTTCTTTCCAGGGTATAGGCCCTCATTCTGTTGGTATGACATCTATTCTCCTTACTTAAATGTCTGAACTTGTATGTGGCTGTATTAGAAAGCATTTTATTTTAACTAATTGTTCAGCTAGCTAGAGGACATAGCTGAATGAGCCCAGTGGAGTTCAAATATTCCATCCATCACAAGTCTTCAGCTTTTCTTTAATTTAATTTACATGATTTTCAACTACTGTTGGCAAGGAGAATTGCTGTAAATGTCTCGAACTTGGTAAGATTCCAACATTTTTCAGGTCACATTCTAAATAATCCTTCAGGGTTACATTGTCAAGGGATTTTAGTGGAAGATTTGCTGCACAGAAAGCCTCAGTAAGCTTAAAAAGCTCCGTCCATCTCTGAAGTTGCTCATCTGTTGTCACTTCAAGCTTTTCCAACAGAGTTTTCTGCACTTTTTGTTCTCTTCCCTTTTCAGATTTCAAAACCTCTGCTTTTTGCTTGTGGGATGCTGCCTCCGTAAGCTTGCCTTTCGACTGTAATCTACCGGTACTGTACATTGCATGTTGAGCAAAATAATAAACCTCCAGTTTCATGGAAGTTTTGTGAATACTGCCCCCTTGTGCATGATATTTTACTCATCATCCTAGCTGTACACACAGGGTAGGTCTACACTGCAATTAAAAACCTGCAACTGGCCCATGCCAGGTGACTTGGTCTTGCAGGGCTTGGGCTAAGGGGCTGTTTAACTGCGATGTGGATGTTTGAGCTCAGGCTGGACCCTTGGTTCTAGGACCCTGAGAGGTGGGTGAGTCCCAGAGCTAAGGCTGCAGTCAGGAACTTTACACTGCAATTAAACAGCCGCTGAGTCCCTTGAGCCCAAGTCAGCTGGAACGGGCCAAACACCGGTATCTAATTTCAGTTCAGATATACCCTTAATCCAACAATTAAGGGTTAGGTCCCATGCTATGTATTGCCATGAACTATGTCATTCAGAATGATTTCATTCATTAGAGATGTGTATTCAGTTGCATTTAGCATTATCATAAATTATAGAAAGTAGGCAAGTGAAAGTCCTCTTCCAAATGCAAAATTGCTTGTTTCACATGTGAAGACATTTGAAAATGGTTATGGAAAAATACTGTACATCCAGCTAATCCCAATTTATTTTTCTTGTAAAACCATGTTCTTTCATAGATATGTCTCTTAATACCTTCACTGTATAACTTTACTAAGTGTTGATTGCAGGTATTGCAGGACACTAGGACATTCTAGGGTGAAAGCCTAAAACTAGATCTGGTTGGAAAATGGAATTTCAGTTCTGTGGGAAATTCTGACATTTTGAAGTTTGTTTTTGTTCAAAATGTCAAAATTTTCCACAAAATGTAAATTCCAAAAAATGTTGATTCGAAAACACTGAAAAGCTTTGTTTCAGTACTGTCAAATTGCTTCACTTTGATAAGATAAAAACATTTCATTCTGGTAGTGTCAAAACATTATGTTAAATTATAATATTAAATATCACACACAGTGACAGTGTCACACTGACAAAAATCACACGCTGACACCATTGTGCATGCACACACACACTGACATCATCATACACATTGACTCTGACACCATCACATAGAGACACAATTACACACACACACACTGACAGTATCATACAGGGACATAATCAGACACATTGACACAATCACACACTGACACCATCTCACACACACACACACACATACACACACACACTGACAGTATCATGCAGGGACATAATCAGACACATTGACACAATCACACACTGACACCATCACACACACACGCACACACTGACAGTATCATACAGGAACATAATCAGACACATTGACACAATCACACACTGACACCATCACACACACACACACACTGACAGTATCATACAGGGACATAATCAGACACATTGACACAATCACACACTGACACCATCACACACACACACACTGACAGTATCATACAGGGACATAATCAGACACATTGACACAATCACACACTGACACCATCACACACACACACACTGACAGTATCATACAGGGACATAATCAGACACATTGACACAATCACACACACACACACACACTGACAGTATCATACAGGGACATAATCAGACACATTGACACAATCACACACACACACACACACACACACTGACAGTATCATACAGGGACATAATCAGACACATTGACACAATCACACACACACACACACTGACAGTATCATACAGGGACATAATCAGACACATTGACACAATCACACTCTGACACCATCACACACACACACACTGACAGTATCATACAGGGACATAATCAGACACATTGACACAATCACATACTGACACCATCACACACACACACACACACACACACACACACTGACAGTATCACACAGGGACATAATCAGACACATTGACACAATCACACACTGACACCATCACACACACTGACAGTATCATACAGGGACATAATCAGACACATTGACACAATCACACACACACACACACTGACAGTATCATACAGGGACATAATCAGACACATTGACACAATCACACACTGACACCATCACACACACACACACTGACAGTATCATACAGGGACATAATCAGACACATTGACACAATCACATACTGACACCATCACACACACTGACAGTATCATACAGGGACATAATCAGACACATTGACACAATCACACACTGACACCATCTCTCTCACACACACACACTGACAGTATCATACAGGAACATAATCAGACACATTGACACAATCACACACTGACACCATCACACACACACACATTGACAGTATCATACAGGGACATAATCAGACACATTGACACAATCACACACTGACACCATCACACACACACACACACACACACACACATTGACAGTATCATACAGGGACATAATCAGACACATTGACACAATCACACACTGACACCATCACACACACACACACACATTGACAGTATCATACAGGGACATAATCAGACACATTGACACAATCACACACTGACACCATCACACACACACACACATTGACAGTATCATACAGGGACATAATCAGACACATTGACACAATCACACACTGACACCATCACACACACACACACATTGACAGTATCATACAGGGACATAATCAGACACATTGACACAATCACACACTGACACCATCACACACACACACACTGACAGTATCATACAGGGACATAATCAGACACATTGACACAATCACACACACACACACACACTGACAGTATCATACAGGGACATAATCAGACACATTGACACAATCACACACTGACACCATCACACACACTGACAGTATCATACAGGGACATAATCAGACACATTGACACAATCACACACACACACACACTGACAGTATCATACAGGGACATAATCAGACACATTGACACAATCACATACTGACACCATCACACACACACACACACACACACACACACTGACAGTATCACACAGGGACATAATCAGACACATTGACACAATCACATACTGACACCATCACACACACTGACAGTATCATACAGGGACATAATCAGACACATTGACACAATCACACACTGACACCATCACACACACACACACACTGACAGTATCATACAGGGACATAATCAGACACATTGACACAATCACACACTGACACCATCACACACACACACATTGACAGTATCATACAGGGACATAATCAGACACATTGACACAATCACACACTGACACCATCACACACACACACACACTGACAGTATCATACAGGGACATAATCAGACACATTGACACAATCACACACTGACACCATCACACACACACACACACACTGACAGTATCATACAGGGACATAATCAGACACATTGACACAATCACACACTGACACCATCACACACACACACACACACATTGACAGTATCATACAGGGACATAATCAGACACATTGACACAATCACACACTGACACCATCACACACACACACACTGACAGTATCATACAGGGACATAATCAGACACATTGACACAATCACACACTGACACCATCACACACACACACACACACACACTGACAGTATCATACAGGGACATAATCAGACACATTGACACAATCACACACTGACACCATCACACACACACACACTGACAGTATCACACAGGGACATAATCAGACACATTGACACAATCACATACTGACACCATCACACACACACGCACACACTGACAGTATCATACAGGGATATAATCACACACACACGCACTGAGACAATCACACACTGACACCATTATACACCCCTCCCCCTAACACCACCACACATGGACCGTCACATCTGCACGCAGTCATACACACACGCTGGTTGTTACACGTGCACGCACACTCACACTGTCATCACACACTCACACCGTCACACCCACAGTCACACGCTCAGTGACAGCATCTCTCTCTCACACACACGCAGCCCAGCCCCCGCCGCAGCCTCCGCTCCCCCCGACTACATCTCCCGACACCGCTCGGCTCGGCTCGGCTCGGCTCTCCCCCGGCGTGAGGCGCGGGGCGGGGCGGGGCGGGCGAGCGGCGGCGGCAGGGCCGGGCCGGGCCCGCGCATCGCCTCAGAGCCGGCGCCATGGACAGCAGCGGCAAGGAGCGCGAGGCCGTGCAGCTCATGGCCGAGGCCGAGAAGCGGGTCAAGTCCTCGCACTCCTTCCTCAGGGGGCTCTTCGGGTGAGCGCGGGCGGGGGTCGCTCTCTGTCTGTCTGTCTGTCTGTCTGTGTCTCGGGGGGGGGGAGCGCTTGGACGTGCGCTGACAGGTGTGAGCACTAGGCTCGTGCGCAGACATTAGCGAGGCATACGACTCGCGTGTGTGTGTGAGAGAGAGAGAGAGAGATGTACAATATTTACGTGCACGCCCACACGCCTCCTTCACAATCGGCTGCCTTGGTGCCCTCCTGGAGCTGCCTCTCCAGTGTGTACCCTGTGTCTCTGTGCACCCTGGTGATTCACACGCGGCGGTATTGGTGCCACCCTGGAGGTGCCGCTCTTATGCCCTGTTCCTGCGTGCACCCTGGGAATTCACAGGCGGCTTTATTCCTGCCACCCCACAGGTATTGATCGATCACATAAGGATGCCCATGGAGTCCTTACAGAGGGTACGCAGGAAAATCCCTCTACTTCCCTCCCAGGCCTGCCATCGGGGAAAAAGCTTCCTTCTCTCTGCTGTGTTGCTACTAGGAGGGAAGGGGACGAGAACAAAACATTGCCTTTAGCTCGTTGTTCCCTGGCTGTATCTGTATAATTTCCCCCCATCGCCTATATGTCGTCATGCCTTGTAGGGATGCAAAAGTTCCAGTGCTTTGTACATGATGACGGTACGTGTCAAAGCCGGGTGTGGAGTGGGATCACTGAGCCCTCTGCAGTGATGAAAGCTTTTGATGGGTGAGATGGGGTTGTGGGGAAACATCCTGCATTTATCCCTCTTTCTCTTTCTTTCCAAGTTGTTGCTTAACAGACATCATTTATGTTAAGAAACCACCATAGTGATTAGTTGCTTCGGAAGGAAGTAGCATTTTTAGCCCATAATCCAGGTTTCTGTACAGTGAGGAGACTTGCTTTTGATAATTCTCTAGTGGCAGTGGAGGTGGCTGCTCTGCGTTATTGGAGCTTTACAATGGAGAATGATGATTTCTCCTCTTCTGCCCCTCTAATATCATCATCTGATATGCCACACAGCAGCTAATGCATCATTACAGTCATAATAATAACTCCTGACTTTTAACCAGTACTTTAAAGATATTTTATGTGTTTCTGTCAATTTTCAAATCTCTCTCCTTTCTGGAGAGGCATAATCTGGTGCTGAAATTGTCATATTTCTAGAATAAAGGTTGGTAAGGTTTGTAAACAGCATTGATCAGAAGATCAGTTAATTACCTAGTGTGTATCTAATCCCATTAGGCTGTTAGTTCAAATATGAATGATTCTGGTATCCTTCCTACAGAAGGCTAAGGGGATTGGAACCACATTGCTGCTACTGCTATGACGGAGGTTTCTTTAATGTTATGAAGTGAGTCTGTTATTTAGGAAACAAGGAATTGAAAGTTAATTTCCCTCTTTCACAGAGGAAAAATGTTCTCTGCTGTGAGCAGTGGGGAAGGCCTGCTAGTCGGTTGGAGCAAAAATAATGTTTCACTTGATTATATCCATACAAAAATGTTAATCCCCTAAATTAAATATAATTTCTTCTGCGCTGAGCAAGATTTAACTCTTAATGTGTTTACTCTGAGATCATGGTACAAGGCAAGGCCTTTAGTGAGTTTTTTGCCTGTTTGCTTTAATGAATTATTTTATGGGTTGCATTAGTCAAAGGCAGTAACCTACTTTTAAATTAACATGTACATTGATTCCAACACTTGAATCTTGCCTTTGTAAGGGCTAGTTTATATGCAGAGTTAAACTTAAGGTGTGATTTCTATACTGATTTTTATTAACCTGGTGCAAAAAGAGCTTATTTTGATTTAGCTTAATTCCGTTAGGAACAGGTTGAAGCTAAACTGAAATAAGTAGCTCTTAAACCAAAATAAGAATGTCCAAACAGGGGTTTGCACCATTTTTACTAAATCAGCTTAACTAAACTGCTGAAAGTTTGTATGTAGACAAGGCCTAAGTATTTATTCATTTGGCCTCTCAATAAAGCAAATTTCATGTGAGGAATTTTACTCAAGATTTGAAGTTTAAATATTGCGTATGTCTATTTTTCATCAGACTAACAGAGTAAAGTCCAGACCAGTAACATATATACTTGGTGCTTTAAAAGGGCCAGTCTCACAAAGCTTACAATAGTTATGAGCCAAATCAGCTGGGAGGAAGAATTTAATCAGAAAAATGTGAATGATAATTGGGAATTGTTCAACTAGATGCCCCAAAAGCCACAATTGAGGAAGAAAGTTGTATTGGTTAAAAAACTGACCTGGTTTAGAGGGTAAGTGAATGCCACAGTATATAGCAAGTGGAAGGAAGGGGAAGTTGATAATAATGAATATAAATCTGAACCTAGGAATTGTAGAATATTGGTAAAGGAAGCAAAGGGATTCAGGAAGAAATCTGTGGCATCAGAGTTAAGGACAATAAGGAGGAGGTTTTTCTAAGTCTGTCAGGAACAAAACAAATTCTAACAGTGGTATTGGTCCATTGCTAGTTGGAAATGGTAGAAATATAAGTAATTAAAGCAGAAATGGTAGAAGTTTTCAATAAATATTTCTGTTCTGTATTTGGGGAGTAAAACAAATAATGAAGTCCTATTATATGATGTTGATAACACTTTTTCCATTCCTCTAGTATCTCAGGCGGGTGTTAAACAGCAACTTCTAAACTCCGACATTTTAAAATCAGCAGGTCCAGATAACTTGCGTCCAAGAGTTTTAAAAGATCTTGCTGGACCATTAATGTTGATTTTTCAATATGTTTTGAAACACTAAGGAAGTTCTACAAGACCGAAAGAAAACTAATACTGCGCTGATATTTTAAAAGGGTGAGTGGGGTGACAGGTAATTATAGGCCTATTAGTCGGACAACGATGGTGGGGAAGATAATAGAGTGGCTGATATGGGATTCAACTAATAAAAAATTAAATGAAGTGATATAATTAATGCCAGTAGACACTGATGTATGGAAAATAGATCCTGTCATGCTAACTTGATATATTTTTTGATGAGATTAAAAATTTGGTTAATAAATGTAATAGCGTTGATGTAATGTACTTAGACTTCTGTAAGATGTTTGACTTGATACCAAATGACATTTTGATTAAAAAATAAACTAGAATGATATAAAATTAACATGACACACATTAAAGGGATTAAAAGCTGGCTAACTGATAAATCTCAAAATTTAATTATAAGTGGGGAATCATTGAGGGGGTCAGTTTCTAGGAGGGTCCTGCCGGGATCGGTACTTGGCCTTATGCTATTTAACTTTTTTATCAGTGACCTAGAAGAAAACATAAAATCATCATTGATAATGTTTGCAGATGATACACAAATTGGGGGAGTGGTAAATAGTGAAGGGGCCAGGTCACTGATACAGAGCAATCTGGGTTACTTGCTAAACTGGGTGCAAGCAAACAATATGCATTTTAATACAACTACATGTAAATGTATACATCTAGGAACAAAGACTATAGGCCATACATAGAGGATGGGGATTTTATCTTTTATTCCTGGGGGAATTCCGCACCACTGTGCGTGCATAATTAATGTGCCACGCATAATTATTTTCCCCGCAGAAAATAACTTCTGTGGGAAAGTTGCTACAGTTATGCTTTTTGGCCACCAGGGGCTGTTGTGGCGCTAGAGCAGAGCGGTGGCTCCAGGGCGAGCCCCAGCTGCGGTTACCTTCTTCACAGTGCCGGTGGGGCCAGGTCAGGAGACAGAAGATATGGGGAGATGGACAGCGTGGGGCATATGGGGCTGCTAGGGGGTCACAGGCTGGAGTTCATAAGGGCTAGTGGGGAGGGCAGATGGGCAGGGGGTGAATGGGAGTGAAGGCGCAGGGCCACATTGGGGTGGGAGAGGGGGTGCTGGGACATATGATGGAAGAGGGTTGCTGAGTCGGGGCACAGAGACATATTGGGGCAGGGGGAGGAGGTGCAGAGGTGGATGGGGGAGGGGGCTTCCTGAAAGGGTGCAGGGACTCATGGGGACAGGAGGAGGGGGTGCACGGCCACATGGGGGTGGCTGAGTGGGGGTGTAGGGCCACATGGGGATGAGGGGAGTGGTTGTATGAGTGAAGAAGGAGGGACACATGGGGTCAGGGGGTGCAAGGACACATGGGGGTACAGGGACACATGGGGACTAGATATGCCTGACTGAATGGGAGAGGCTAGGGGTCAGCCAGGGTCTGGATGGGGGAGGCTCCCTAACAATCCCTCCCCACCCACCCAAAAAACCTGTTCCATACTTTTCCCACCCACACCCAAAACCCTCCAAGTTCATACCCAGGCTCCTTCCTAGTAATTACTTCCCTCTCCCTTAGCTCCTCCTTTACTCCTGACTCCCCCAAGCCTTTGTACTTCTTCTGAGGGGGTGCAGAAAGTACTTTTTCTGTATCGTAGTTTAAATGAATTATTACTCAGAGTTCTATATTAATATGCCTAGTAAGGAATCTGTCAAAAAACATTTCCTGAATCTTTTTTGTTGTCTGTATTGTTACAGACATACTTGCTGACAGGTATTTTGAAATAAATTACCAGAATAATTGAAACTGGTGTGACTATATTGTGTTATTTTGAGAAATAAAATAGATTTTTGCAGAATATTTTTAATTTTTTGGTGCAGAAATCGGCCTGGAGTAATCCGTGGAAGCAGTGATTCTGAAAAAGATTTTGGGGTCATGGTGGATAAACCACTGACCATGAGTTCCCAGTGCAGTGCTGTGGCCAAAAGGGCTAATGTGATTGTTCGGTGCACAAACAGCAAATCTTGAGTGTCGTAAAGAAGCTATTTTGCCTCTGCATTTGGCACTGATGTGACTGCTGCTGGAGTACTGTGTCCAGTTCTGGTGCCCACAGTTCAAGTTGGAAGTTAATAAATTGGAGAGGATTCAGAGAAGAGCCATGAGAATGATTAAAAGATTAGAAAACATGCCTTATAGTGATAGACTTAAGGAGCTCAATCTGTTTAGCTTAAGAAAGAGAAGGTTAAGGGGTGACTTGATCACAGTCTATAAATACCTATATGGGGAACGGATATTTGACATTGGCTCTTCAGTCTAGCTGAGAAAGGTACAACATGATCCAATGGTGGGAAGTTGAAACTAGACAAATGCAGAATAGAAATAAGGCATACATTTTTAACAGTGAGAGGAATTAAGCATTGGGACAACTGAGCAAGGGTCATGGTGGATTCTCTATCATGAACAATTTTTAAATCGAGACTGGATTTTTTTTTTTTTTCCTAAAAGATCTTCTCTAGGAATTATTCTGGGGAAGTTCTATGGCCTGTGTTATACAGGAGACCAGACTAGATGATCACATTGGTCCCTTCTGGCCTTGTTGAATCTGTGTTTGTTGATCTTACCAGATACTTTGGCTTAAAACTTTGTCTATATTTTAATTTTTTTTAAATGACTCTGTATACTGCGTGCATCCGCAAGTAAGTTTTGTTTTTTTTTTAACTTCTGGGCTCCTTGAGAAGAAAACATTTTTACCTGTCCCTTATACTGTCTGCAGCAATATCCCTGTGTTTCTACCCTTTCTTCCTCCTTTCCTCTCACTCTTCTCCCCGCCTCCCCAGTTGTTTTAATTACATTTCAGTTGTTTATAAACTGCAAGAAAGGGTTTCTAAAAAAATAAAAGTTATTTAAGGGGTAGCCCGGAAAATTTAAAGGAAAATTGGAAGTCTTTGTGGAGCAGTATTCTTTCTCCAGTGCAATTGCCTTTTTAGGGCCTGATCCTGCCTTCCCTTACGCACACAAGTACGCCTGCGTAATGGGAACTACATTTATAAGTAAGGGAATCATGGAAATTTAGAGCTGGAAGGGACATTGAGAAGTCATCAAGTCCAGCCCTTTGTGCTAAGGTAGGATCAAGTAAACATAGTCCTGAACCATGCCTGACAGATGTCTGTTCAGCCCGATCTTAAAAATTTCCAATGATGGGAATTCCACAGCCTGCCTTGGAAGCCTATTCCAAAACGTAACAGCCTGCATAGTTAGAAAGTTTTTGCTCATATCTCATCTAAATCTCCCTTGCTTTAGATTAAGCACATTACTTCTTGTCCTACTTTCAGTGGACTTGGAGAACAATTGATCACCATCCTCTTTATTACAGCCCTTAACATATTTGAAGATTTATCAGCTCCCCCTTCAGTTGTCTTTTCTCAAAACTAAACTGTAGGGCCTGATCCAAAGCCCATTGAAGTCGGTGGGGTGGGGTGTGGGGTTGAGTTCAGTAGGGTTTGGATCAGGCCCAGAGTCCGGAAAATATTTTAATGTACCAAGAACAGACTGTCAAAATAGCAACATTTTTGTATGAAGCCTTGTTCTGTGAAAGGATCAATTTTTTTCAGCAAGAGATAATATAAGAGGGTCTTATTTATTCAAGATACAAATTGTGCTGAAAAATCTTCTTTTCCAGTTGAGGGGCCCCGGTCCTGTAATTGGATCCCTGAGGGGTTAAAGGTCTCTCTGTGTGGATTCAGTTTCATGGTCTGAACCCATTTCTTTGGCGGTATGTAACTGGTGACAGTTAAACAAAGGCCTTTCTGAAGAGCATTACTAGTCATAAGAAAAATCTGAATGACTGGATCTTGCTTCATTACGTGTCTCTAGTGAACCACAACCGCTTTCCGTGTTGTTTAATTTTCACTTTTAATCCTTCTACAGTAAGTGTTTAAGAAGCAAAAGACTTGATGGTGAAATCCTGGCCCCATTGAAGTCAATGACAGTTTTAAGCCCAGTGTGTTTAAGGTTTATAAAGAGGAAAATACTCCACAGTAGCTTATGGGGCCATCAAAGCACTAATTTATATTTGTATTATTCAAATCGAGAATCTAGCTAGAGTGAACAAAGAGTAGAAACAGGAATTAGTATTAACTAGTGGCATGACATTTTCATTCAAGATGGTTGCCTTTCATCAACTTTTTTCTTATCGCGCTAGCATGCTAAAAACAACAGTGTAACTGTAACACGGGCAATGGCAAGTGGTGGCCTGGCCTAGCTGCCCCGATTAAAAGCCCATGGAGCCTGGGCGGGTTTGTAATCGCATCAGCTAGTCTGGGCTACCGCTTGCAGCTACAATACTGTTTAGTGTGAGCATGTCTACTCGAGCTGGGAACCACACCTCCGGTTCCAAGTGCAGATGTATCCATAGTTACAGTCCTATACGAGTGAAGATGACACAGCTCGCTACACATACAGAGGTGTCGACTTCACGGGGGCTCCGGGCCTGGAGCACCCACGGGGAAAAAAATAGTGGGTGCTCGGCATCCACTGGCAGCCCTGCGGGTCAGCATCGCCCCCCTTCCCCAGCGCCTCCCGCCCGCCGCAGCCCTGCTGATCGGCTCTTACCCCCAGCCCAGAGCCTCCTGCCTGCCACAATCAGCTGTTCCACAGCATGCAGGAGGCACTGGGAGGAGGGGGCGGAGCAGGGGCAGGAAGAGGCAAGGGGAGGAGGCGGAAAGAGGTGGGGTGGGGCTGGAAAGAGGCTGGGTGGTGGCTTGGGGGAGGGGGATGGGAAAGTGGAAGGGGTGTGGGCAGGGCGTGGGGCAGAGTGGGGGCGGGGAGAGGCAGGGCGGGGGTGGGGATTGGGGGAGGGTGTGGGGGTGGAGTGGGGTGGGGCCTGGGGCAGAGCAGGGGTCGAGCACTCACCGGGATCTGAGTAAATTGGCGCCTATGTACACATTTATACATAAAGTTAGCATAAATCAATATAAAACTCTTTTTCTGTTAAACAGTTATTCTTTAAAAAGCGCAGTTATATGTATTTTACATGAAACTTGTACTGCCAATTAAAAACATGGATTTACTGATGATATCCCTGAAAGAAAATATCGAGATTCGGAAATTAAGATTAAAAAGTCCATGAGTCAGAGTGAATATTGTTGTGATGAAATATGCATTATTTATACTTGATAAGAATAATATGCCTGTCTGTATTATGTGGGCAGTGTAAGAATTATGATATCTTTGTTCATTTCCTTGTTTTTAAGTGCTTAAGTTTCATAAATAATGTAGTAGGTAATTACAATGTTTTCACTTAGGAACTTAAATGGTGTTTAATTTTTTATTTATTTATTTATTTATATTTTAAGTTTTTGTAATTATTTTGCTGCATCATTTCTACCCCTTCTTGTCAACTGTTGAGAATAGCCCACTTCCACCTTAATTGAATTGGCTTGTTAGCACAGACCCCCCACTTGGTAAGGCAACTCCCATCTTTTCATATGCTGTATATTTATACCTTTCTACTGTATTTTCCACTCCGTGCATCTGGGTTTTAGCCCATGAAAGCTTATGCCCAAATAAATTTGTTAGTCTCCAAGGTGTCGCAAGGGCTCCTCGTTGTTTTTGCTGATACAGACTAATACAGCTACCACTCTGAAACCTTTCTGCTCGTGTTGCTCAATGCCTACAGGTATTTGTCCAAGCAAGGCTAATTTTTTTCCATCACTCTTCTCCTGCAACCCCATTTAGTTAAGGAAGAACTTGGCCCATATTAAATAGGAAAAGTTCTCCTGCAATAGACGTTTTGGTCCAAATTATTTTCTTTATTCTGGATTTACATGCGTTGTATTCACACAATTGCCATTGACTTCACAGGACTTATTATAGAGGGAATGGGTAGCCACCTCTATATTTAGGTTTTCAGGATTTGCACTGGTGCAGTTGAGAAAAGAATATGAGCCTTTGTGTTTCTTTCTGTTAAGCCTTTTCAACATATCAGTGTTGTTTACACAGAGATGACAGTTTATGTTTAGATGCTGCCATTGTAATAAAAATGCCTCAAACTAATCATGGAGTAGAAAAGAGAATGCCAAAGATATGGCTTATCAGAAATTGAGTGTTTGTTAACTAGTTGGACATGTCTGTTTAATAATAGTATGCACTTACAAAGAGCTTTTATTCTTTGAGATAGTAAGGTTCACATATCTGCTAATGAGGCTTCAGCCTTCCTGTAGCTTTGGGGGAAGAATTCAGACACAAATTTTTCCTTTTCTCCAGCATAGTAAAGTCCTGTAGATAGGTAGGGAGTGAAAACGATTTAGTTTAACATATAACTGAGATTGAAATGGTTATACATATAGACGACTTTCTGATTTACTAAGTCACTGTAGCTTGCAAAGTTATCCTCCTGAAACAGTGCCCAAAGAGGCTTGCACGTAATTTCAGAAGTATCCTGTGAGGGAATGCATGGAGAACCAGAGGGCCACCTTGAAGATATTTTTCTTAAGTGTATGGTTTAAGGGTAAGCATGTGTACGTTTTCCTCTACTTAAGTAACATACGCATTTTACAAATGGGTAAACTGAGACAAAGTCACTTGCGTGACTTCATCCAGGAGGTGACACTGGGTCAATGGCATAGCTGGGGATAGAGGTCACAATTCCACAAGGTACATAAGACAATACCTAACTTAAAGCATGTGAGTTGCCCTGTTGAAACTTAATTTGGGACCTGAAGTCTTGGCTCACAGTCCTCTAAACCAATGTCCCTTAAATTGTCCTTAGCATTTAGAGAACTATAATCTACTTCCAGTCTTTACACAAAGCTCACATTGGTGTTTGACGGGTCTGGCCGTTAGTGTTAGCAAAGTAAAAGATAATATTGAAAACAATTGGTGTAATGATACTGGAAAAACTAACACTTTATTTAATTATAGCTTGTGCTACAATAGCTACACCAGTGAAGTGTACTTCAGACCTCTGTTTATTTTCCGTTTGCTTATTCAGAATTTTTGAGTTCACAGGAGACCAGGTTAAAGGGGCATCTTAAGCATTCAATGTCAGATAGCTGCATGTAGGTTTCAGAACCAGATCTACATTAATAATTAGCAAGCTTCACAGCATAAAACACTTACTGTGATAAACACAACTAGAACATTGATTCCACGGTTTGGAACGTCAGTTTGTACTTTGGCTTGCTTGGATTCTTTCCTTGGGGAGTATCTTGTGTGTTTCACAGTTGCCAATTTGAGTGGGAGTTAGATTGAGTTTCACTTTTGGGGTTTATATTTCAGTGCTTGGTCTTCTGTGCGGGTGCAGAACTTCTTCTTCAGTTTGGGATTTTTTTCTTTCCCTCTTATTCCACACCTAAAGTTAGAACAGGCAAATGTGCTCAACACACTGAGAAAAAGACTAGAATTCTCCTCCATACAATATGTCTGACAAGATTCTCTATAAAATATAGTGCACCGTGACCAGTCAGTTATAAAACATGATTCTAAATGAGGTTGTAGCAGTTCTTGGATGCTTTGGGAAGCTCTTTGTAACTTTAGTGCTTATAAGTAATTACGGGCTCAGTCTTGTAGGGATATAGAAGAGGGTTGTGAGAGAGTGGTGCTGAGCTGTAGGTAGTGCTGCTGATCAGAGTGCTTTGTTAATCGCTCTCCAGTAAGAGAAAGTAGCTGAGGGGGATCTGCAGTCTGGTGAGCCTACAAGAACGTTTGCAGTCACTGGATTGTGCTTTAAACACCGAATCCTGGCTTTACCTCTGACCTTTCTTCCCACCCTCCCAATCCCCAGCCAATCATGCCTACTTCCTCTCTTCTCCTATTCAGCAGGGCTGTGTGCAGTGCAAGGCATACTGAAAGCAGCCTTTCTGCACAGGTGCTGTGCAGATGGTGAGTGCTGGGCATTAACACTTCTGGTTTTCTGCGCTTCCCGCAGTGCTCATCAGCCTGCAGGATCAACCTCGGAAAGGCCACTAAAGTTGTGTCTGTCCAGCCCAGGTAGACAGACTTGCATTTGCAGGGCTCGAGTTAGCATGCTTAAAGTAGCAGTGTGGATGTTGTGGCACAGAGCTGGAGCTTGGGCTCTCAAGCTGACAGGGTTGGCTGGGCTTGAGACCCTGAGCTGCAACAGCCGTTCTATGACTTTTAGTGTGCTAGCTTGGGCCCCACTAGTCCAAGTCTGTCTGCCTGGCCTGGGGAGCTCGCTCCTAGCTGCAGTGTAGCTATTCCCTAAATTACAGTCCTGCAGCTCCCCAGCCAGTCATTCACCTAGGATTTTACAGCAGGAGAGCAGATGAATTGGACTAGTATGCAGATAAGTAACTGTAGCTGTTTCTTTATGAAAGGGTGTGAATTTCCTAATATTAAATGCCTTAGGCATGCAATACTCTTTGAGATTCTGGCATCTTGCAAAGGTAGATTTCTATTCATTGTGTTGTGTTTTCTATTTATTAGTGTCTTAAGTTGATTCTCAATGAATGGACATCAAAATTACTCCATTTAAGTGGTCCTCTGGTCATTATAGCGCAGTCTATCTCTCTACCTAATTTTGTGGTCCCTATCATTATCATATCTGGATTTTATTCTCACAACTCCCCTGTGAGGTAGGACAGCATTATTCAGTTTTTACAGATGAGGGAATGGAGGGGCAGACTCGATTAAATGGCTTGCTCAAGGCTGCATGAATTTTTCAGGTAAGGGTGCAAGAACAACACATCTTGGCTTGCCTTTTCAGAAATGTGTTTTCATCTACTCTATAGCGCCACAAAGCAGGACCAGATGCAGTAATGCTGGAACTAGAGGTGCGGGGGATGCTGCAGCAGCCCCTGACTTAAAGTGGTTTCCATTATATACAGGGTTTATAGTTTGGTTCAATGGCTCTCAGCACCCTCACTATAAAAATTGTTCCAGCGCCCTTGACCAGATGAGATTTATTTCCCCTCTTCTAGGAAAACCCGGGTTAGTTTGCCTCATGCCAGTTTCAGCCTGTGAATCTACCTAACGGGCAAGGTTGGGAAGTCACTTTCATCTGTGCAAAGTAGGTATTAAATACTTTCATTTTGATCTGATGCCGTCCCTCCTCTCTCCCACACATGCCACGCCTCTTGCGTTGTCCCTGCTGTCCTGAATTACAGAGCATAGGCAAATCTTTATATTTTGGGGGTTCACTCCAAAATTCTTCTATCTTTTCCTTTCTCCCTTGTTTTAAGGCCTTTATCTTAGAAACATCAGGCCTTTCAAGGGTTCCTGGCTTCACCACGTGCAGCAGCTCCCTTCCTAGCCAAAGCCCCAAGATGGCAGAGAGCCCTAAAGGAAGGTTAAAACCAGAAGATGCTTCCTCTGTTCAATTTCTCCCCAGTCCTGCTTAGAGAGGAAATTTCGCAGCTTCTGTTCTAAGGATAGTCTCTCTCTCCCTGGACAAAGGCATCCACTTGGCTACCTCAACTTCTCTGGCAGTAGCATTCAGTACAGCTACAAACAGCACAGCTTCCCCTGTGTTCCTAACAGAGCAGCTCCAGAGGGGAGTAGGCAGAATTCAGTTCCAGTGTGAGACTCCAGCAGGGCCCAGAGGCTGGTTCCAGCCTCCAGCCAGGCCTTTACCACTGGTTCCAGCAATCCGTGCAGCCCTGGCCACATACTCTGCGCCCAGGGTCACCTCTTCAACCAGTCCCTCCGGCTTTTAATTGTTGTCCTTATTCCTTGTACAGTAGAACCTCAGAGTTACGAACTGATCCGCATTTGGAACCAGAAGTATGTAATCAGGCAGCAGCAGACACCTCAAAAGCAAATACAGTACAGTGTTAAATGTAAACTACTAAAAAAAAAAGCGAAAGCAGAATTTTTCTTCTGCATCATAAAGATTCAAAGTTGTATTAAGTCAATGTTCAGGTGTAAACTTTTGAAAGAACCACCAGAACGTTTTGTTCCGAGTTACGAACATTTCAGAGTTACAACCAACCTCCTTTCCTGAGGTGTTTGTAAGTCTGAGGTTTTACTGTATATTGTTGATAAACAAGATTGATAAACAGTAGTGACTTTGACCTCATGCTGTTTTCTCTTTGGAATGAAAACTTCCAGTATGTTGTTGTTGATTACAACTAGGCCAATGCTGGTGAGGAAAAAAATCTGCAAGCATTTGCTTGAATTTAAACAGACTAAGGCCCAGGAATGGGAGTTAGGTGCCTAAATACTTTCTGAGAACCTGGGCCTGTTTTGGACCTTTCTGGTACTGCTTCATGTTCCCTGGCCAGGAACATCCTAGTAATCCAGATTTTATTCACACCAGTCCTTGAGGAAGGAAAATCGGAAGCTCTTACGCTTGAGTGTTTGTGTTGGAAATGGTACTTTTTATAGGGGTTGGAACTTTTCATGACACAACAGGGGAACAGGCTTCCCCAAACCGTAACACAGTGGCAATTAATTGAACAAAACAAGGATCTGACCAGACTGTGCGTATAACCAATGGGATGAGCTGCCCATCTGGGTAACAAAGTTTGGAAGGACCAGGTCATCGGAACAAATCAGAACACAAAATTCAAAACTCTGTTCTTGGGTTTTAGCCCACCCCCAAATGACTATATTTCATTGCAATGCGAATAGTAATTGAGTGACTTGCACTTTTTTTTTCTCTAGAGGAAATTCAAAGGTAGAAGAAGCCTGTGAAATGTACACCAGGGCTGCAAACTTGTTCAAGATTGCCAAAAACTGGAATGGTAAGTAGTTTGTTTCATTTGTAAGGTTAATTGTAGGAAAGGCTTAAAGCTTGAGATTCATCTTGGAGATAAAGACCATACACCAACTATACAGATACATTCCTAACTGTAAGAACAATAGGACAATGGAACAGACTGCCTTGGGAGGTTGTGAAAGCCCCTTCATTGGAGATTTTCAAAAGGAGGCTGGATGGCCATCTGTCTTGTATGATTTAGATGCTACAAATCCTGCATCTTGACTGGGGGTTAGATTAGATAACCCTTGTGGTCCCTTTTAACCCAGTGGTTCTATGATTCTACATGCAAGCAAACAAATTAAAGCCTTGCTAGGGGGAAAAAAATCTGTGTATCACGGCAAGCGAGGGGCAACCTTTGTTTTTTACACCTCCACTTGTGCTTTTTATCTTGCATATTTTGGGTGGGGAGAGAGAAATGTCATAAGTTACCCAGAGCCAGAAAAATTTAAGAAAGGAAACCTTTATACCCAGCTGCATGCTTGCATAATTGGTTAAGAACATTTCCAACCGCTTAGTGACCTGTGAATGCCCAAGCGTCCTGTTGCAAATTATTAAAGTAGAGTTCCACTTGGTAGGGTGTTTCCATGGGAATAGTGATTATGGCAATATAATTTCTGTACACCATCAAACCCCCATAGTTTTCTCTGGAATGAATTAAATGTTGGGAGTGGGGAAAGGGAGGTGACCAAAATACTTACAATGTTTTGTTAACTAGCCTGTGTCCACGTTCACATTATGATTTTAAAATAATTAAAGCTAGTTGCCTACAAAGAAATTGCTCAAGAGGTGCTTCCCTGGGCTATTTGATTTGCTTTTAAGGCTTGTAAAACACACTCTTCCTGAGGCCAGAAACTTGAAAGTTATCTAATATTCTGGATGAGCTATAAATCAGAGGTACACAAGGAGAATAGCTGTTCCCTGCTATGCTGTGGGGAAGTGGTAGCACTGTAAAAGTGGAATAGTTATTGCTAGCTCTGTGTTTGAAATGCTGTGCCATATTTGGTGGCTATGGGAAACATTGATGCAAATATAAATTTCCCAAGAGAAACGTGAACATCCTATGCACGGAATAATCGTGGGATTTGAGACACTGGTATCTCTTCAGCCTTTGACAAAAAAGGAATGACAACTCTGTTCACAAGGGACAAAATATCACCAGTTTTTCTTTAACAAATGGGAGATGAGGAACTGAAAAAACTGTTTACTTCTTCCCGAACTTTTTATCTGCGTCTCTCTAAATCATGCTTGGATGTGCCATCAGCATACGGGTTAAGGGGGAGACTTTCAAAACAAAAATGAGGTGCCCAATTCCCAGTGAAAGTCAGTGGGAGTAGTGCGCCTAGCTGTCCCTTGTGTTTTTGTCAGTCTCCTGCTAAATGCACATACACTACTGAGTAGCACACTCTGAATGTGTGAATTGGGCAGTATTCGGATAGGGTAGAAATAGTAACAGAAACATAGTCCAGGGGGAATTTTGTGCCACTGTGCACGGGAAGAATTTATGTCCCTCACGGGTTCCTTTGCTTCCCCACAGAAAAATGACTTTCTGATGGGGAGGCAAAGGGAAGCCACAAGAGCGGTCATGCGACCCTCCCCAGCTGTATGTTTCGGATGCCCAGGGCAGCTGGCAGAGAGGAAAATCACTGTGAGGCAGGAGGTGGGACTGGGGAAGACCCAGCTGGTGACTCCTACCCTGTGCTGGGCTCAGCTGGTAGTCCCGGCTGGGTTGGGAAGGACAGGACTTCCTCTTCCTTTGGATGGCATCCGGGGCCCAGTCAGACCCACCCCCAGATTTCTCCACCAGCTGCAGGAAGCTCTGCGAACTCCAACCCCACCCCCCAGCCCACTGCCGCTTCCTGCACCCATTGCTCCTCAGCTTCAGGGGGAGGGATCCCTGTACAGGGAGCTGCTCCCCCCATCTGCCCAAACCCCATGCATCCAGAGCCCCACTCCAAGCCTCACCCCCTCACACTCAGAACCCCCCCAATGAGTCACACTCCCCCTGCACCTGGACCACCCTGACAAGCTACCCGCACCTGGATCCCCACCCCACTGAGCCCCACTCCCCCAGCATCTGGACCCCCCACTGAGCGCCCCACACCTAGACCCCCTGCCCAGCTTTATTCCCCCACCACACCCAGACCCCCCTGCTAAGCTCCAACCACCTTCACCTGGACCCCCCTCTAGAGTCCCATTACCATTGCATCCAGCAACCCCCAACAAGCTCCTGGGCATCCAGATCCCCCCTGCATCCAGATCCCCCACTGAGCCACCCGCACCCAGATTGCCCCACACAGAACCCTCTCAAACCACACCTCGATCCCCCCACACTGAGCCCCTCCACACTTGGATCCTGCCTTGCTGAGCCTGCCTGCCCACACCTGGTGCACCTGGCACGGAGAGGCAGGGCCCTGGGGTGTTTCTGGGGCACGACCAGTCCTTGCACTATGTCAGCGTTGGGTGCAGCCTCACCGCTGAGGCTGTGTCCTAAGGGAG